>NC_092339.1:27697500-30565000 GCF_046630445.1 Rutidosis leptorrhynchoides | reverse complement strand
TAATGATTTAAAACCTGAAAACACGAAAAACACCGTAAAAACGGATTTACGCCGTCGTAGTAACACCGCGGGCTGTTTTGGGTTAGTTAATTAAAAACTATGATAAACTTTGATTTAAAAGTTGTTATTCTGAGAAAATGATTTTTATTATGAACATGAAACTATATCCAAAAATTATGGTTAAACTCAAAGTGGAAGTATGTTTTCTAAAATGGTCATCTAGACGTCGTCCTTTCGACTAAAATGACTACCTTTACAAAAACGACTTGTAACTTATTTTTTCGACTATAAACCTATACTTTTTCTATTTAGATTCATAAAATAGAGTTCAATATGAAACCATAGCAAATTGATTCACTCAAAAAGGATTCAAAATGAAGAAGTTATGGGTAAAACAAGATTGGATAATTTTTCTCATTTTAGCTACGTGAAAATTGGTAACAAATCTATTCCAACCATAACTTAATCAACTTGTATTGTATATTATGTAATCTTGAGATACCATAGACACGTATACAATGTTTCGACCTATCATGTCGACACATCTATATATATTTCAAAACAACCATAGACACTCTATATGTGAATGTTGGAGTTAGCTATACAGGGTTGAGGTTGATTCCAAAATATATATAGTTTGAGTTTTGATCAATACTGAGATACGTATACACTGGGTCGTGGATTGATTCAAGATAATATTTATCGATTTATTTCTGTACATCTAACTGTGGACAACTAGTTGTAGGTTACTAACGAGGACAGCTGACTTAATAAACTTAAAACATCAAAATATATTAAAAGTGTTGTAAATATATTTTGAACATACTTTGATATATATGTATATATTGTTATAGGTTCGTGAATCAACCAGTGGCCAAGTCTTACTTCCCGACGAAGTAAAAATCTGTGAAAGTGAGTTATAGTCCCACTTTTAAAATCTAATATTTTTGGGATGAGAATACATGCAGGTTTTATAAATGATTTACAAAATAGACACAAGTACGTGAAACTACATTCTATGGTTGAATTATCGAAATCGAATATGCCCCTTTTTATTAAGTCTGGTAATCTAAGAATTAGGGAACAGACACCCTAATTGACGCGAATCCTAAAGATAGATCTATTGGGCCTAACAAACCCCATCCAAAGTACCGGATGCTTTAGTACTTCGAAATTTATATCATATCCGAAGGGTGTCCCGGAATGATGGGGATATTCTTATATATGCATCTTGTTAATGTCGGTTACCAGGTGTTCACCATATGAATGATTTTTATCTCTATGTATGGGATGTGTATTATGAAATCTTGTGGTCTATTATTATGATTTGATATATATAGGTTAAACCTATAACTCACCAACATTTTTGTTGACGTTTTAAGCATGTTTATTCTCAGGTGATTATTAAGAGCTTCCGCTGTCGCATACTTAAATAAGGACGAGATTTGGAGTCCATGCTTGTATGATATTGTGTAAAAACTGCATTCAAGAAACTTATTTTGTTGTAACATATTTGTATTGTAAACCATTATGTAATGGTCGTGTGTAAACAGGATATTTTAGATTATCATTATTTGATAATCTACGTAAAGCTTTTTAAAACCTTTATCTATGAAATAAAGGTTATGGTTTGTTTTAAAAATGAATGCAGTCTTTGAAAAACGTCTCATATAGAGGTCAAAACCTCGCAACGAAATCAATTAATATGGAACGTTTTTAATCAATAAGAACGGGACATTTCATAAAATACGTTACACCTATACTAATCATAGTTATATGAATTATAACTAAAATGTAATAATAATAAAAATACTAATCATAATCTTAATTATTAATCATATAAGTCATACAAATATACAGTATTAGAATCATAATATCATAATATTAAGATCCAACATATAGTCTACCATGTTTCTTCTTGCCTTGTCCGCAAATTACAATATTTTGAAATTGGTGTTTCTTCGATACCTACAAAAATAAACATATATTATGTTTAATATATATATATATATATATATATATATATATATATATATATATATATATATATATATATATATATATATATATATATATATAGACACACACACACACACACACATATATATATATCATATATTATATCTACTATATAATAATCTATATATCATATTTCTTCTTCTTTTCTTCTTAAAAAAATCGAGAATACAACATTACTAATATGGTGTGCTCTTTTGTATGTTTGATATGGAAAAATGGAATGGAGATAACATATTTATAGGCTAAAAAAATAACTTACGTTACTTAGAAGATGAAGGGTTCATATATTTATTGATAATTAATTACTTAAGAAAATTTTATGACGTTTAAATTTAATATATTTCTTATTTTATTTTTTACTTTTTTATCACAATAATTTATAACCTTTTTTACCAGTCTATTAAATTACATAGTTAAATAGACATACTTAATTTTATGGGAGTCACTATATATATATAAATAAATATATATATATATATATATATATATATATATATATATATATATATATATATATATATATATATATATATGTATATATATATATGTATATATATATATGTATATATATATATATATATACATGAAAATGTGTCTCATGCATGCTAGACACAAACGCATGGAATCTTGACATTTTGGCCATTTTTTTCTTCTCTTTTTCCTTACTTGGTCCATTTCAAACTCTCGCACACATACATTCACTACCAACTTTCCTTCTTCCTCCATTTACTCAATCTCTCAATTTTCAAGAACAACTCTCATTCAATCTTCAACCATCTTCAAGTGTTCTTCAAGGCTTCTTCATCAACCTTTAAACTTTCTTCAACTATGTATAAGAACAATCATCTTTTTCTTCTTCTTTTCTTTCTTTTTAAAGCCATCTACTAGATCACAAAGATGTAAAAGCTAGAGCATGGTGTTCTTACACAAGGATCGTTCAAATGCTATTCTTCATCTAGCAAGATATGGCTGTGAATATTAACATATATATGTAATATGTCATAAAACTAAGATCACATAAAGTTTTGTAACTTAAATACATGTAAAAGTGGTTAAAACATGATAAACAATACTTAATTCAAATATGTCCGTGTTGACTATTTTAAAACCATGACTTGAAAACAATGTTAGACTTTGTTTCTGGACCTAAGAATTCAGATATATGTCCAAGACTTACAATTAAATTTTCATATTTTTCCGAAGAGAAAAAGATATTTTTCATTTTTGTTTGGTCACTACATGTCAAGATTTAAGCAAATCTGATCAATGTCCAAATAATCATGTATTAGTCTAATACGAAGATGGATTTGGAAATATGGGTTTATGTTTTAAAAAGTAAACATACTAAGGAGACTTCTGCAACTTGAAACACTAAAATTCATGTAGTTATGATTGAGATATGGTCACTTGAAGTTAACTTAAGATTTTGATTATTGTTGACATTTGTCAAGAACACCACATTTATAAATTATGATAAAGAAAACTTGAAGATAAATCCTATTTATCATGCATTTATTTATTTCATAAACCTTATGTCAAGATTCTAAGAGAAATAAAGCTATTTTGCTATTTTTAAGTGTGTGTGGATGCTTATAGTGTCAAAAACGAACTGTTTTGCACACCTTTACGAAATCACGATTTTGACCAACTTTTATTTTTATTCTAGAAACCAACTTTACATGGTTGGAAAGAAGGCACAGAATTATAATTTTAGGCGGTAAAATCATTTGCATTGGATGGGTATATAAGAATATACACTCGGTCAAAGTGGTCGGTCTAAAACAGAAAATCTTAAAACGTTAAGCTTGGAAACTAAGTGTTGTATGAAACCGAAAACCTGAACCGAACTTATAAAACCTACCAAATCAGATCATAAACTTAACTTATTACTATTGTCAATATAATATATCCTCTAACCTATATCATTGATTTAGGTTTGTGGTCTCGAGATAATCCGCTTACTAAAACCGCAACCGCAAATGTTTAGCTTTTTGCGTATTGTATTTGTGAGTTTTCATAGTTCTCTTTTTCAATATTTTTGGGCTGAGAATCATGCTTAATGTTTTTCAAAGTCTGTTATAAATGAATTTTATACATGATTACTATTTTAATACATGTTTTATGTTTTTCAAACATGCTTACCATTTTAATACAATTTATGTATTTCAAAGTTTGTTATAAGTAAGTTTTGTAACCCATGTTTAAATGTTATATGATTGGGATAAGAATAATGCTTGTTCTATGTTTTATGACGTGAACATGAGTAACTAAACTATATTCTATTGAGTAATTTTTCTAGTCCACCGAAATCTCGATTCCAATATAGTTAATTACTAAATTATGTTAAACGCGAATACTAGGGATATATCTATTTGGGTTTCACATCCACATACTGACTTGGCAGTTCAACTAATCGGATGCTCAGACTTTTTTATGGGTCACTTTTCGACTATAAGTAATCAGGCTTTTCGAGTACGGATACTTTGGTATCTAATGGTTAAGTTCAATATTGGTAGCTCCATAATATGGAATACAATTTATGTTGTTTTTGAACTATCGTGACATCTGTTTGAAAACTAGCTTTAGACGTGAACTATTGTAAACTGCGAAATCTTGTGGTCCACAAAAACTGTCTGAAAACTATTAAATCGTACGTTCCATGAAATGGTTTATAAACTTGAAATCTCATGAACCGTGAAACCATTTATTGAAGCAACGCGTCCTAATTCATAAGGACGAATACTATAACATATGGTTACATTGCGAGGTATTTGACCTCTATATGATACATTTTACAAACATTGCATTCGTTTTTAAAAGACAAACTTCATTACATCAAAAGTTGACAGACATGCATACCATTTCATAATATCCAACTATGAATGACCTAATCTGTCATTTACTTAATAATAATCTTTATTGAACTCAACGACTTGAATGCAATGTCTTTTGAACTATGCCATGAATGACTCTAAGTAATATCTTTAAAATGAGCAAATGCACAGCGAAAGATTTCTTTAATACCTAAGAATAAACATGCTTTCAAGTGTCAACCAAAAGGTTGGTGAGTTCATTTGTTTATCATAAACAATTATTTTCCTTAATTTAATAGACCACAAGATTTTCATTTCCATTTCTCATAAACATCATCTCATATCAGGCATTTCGTACTGCATAGAGATAAAAATCATTCATATGGTGAACGTTTGATAACCGAACTAACATGATGCATATAGAATATCCCCATCATTTCGGGACTCTCATCGGATATGATAAATTGAAGTACTAAAGTGTTCATAACCCGAATGGGACTTGTCAAGGTCCATAGATCTATCTTTAGGATTCGCGTCAATTAGGGGCCATTTCCCTAATTCTTAGGCTACCAAGCTAAAAAGGGGCATATTCGATTTCGATAATCCAACCATAGAATGTAGTTTCGATTACTTGTGTCTATTTCGTAAAACATTTATAAAATAGTGCATGTATTCTCAGTCCCAAAAATATATATTGCAAAAGCATTTAAAAAGGGAGCAAATGAAACAAACAATACTGTATTTCGTAGTAAAAATACATATTACGACATTGAACAAATGCAAGGTTGGCCTTGGATTCACGAACCTATATTAATTATATATTTATATGTTGGTCAATATATGTCTAACAATTTAGGTCAAGTCATAGTGTATCACAATCCTAATGCTCGAGCTTATCATGCAAAAGTCAACAAAAGTCAACTTGTATAACATCCCGTTTTCTTCATACATGTCTTAAGGTATGTGTTTAATCGCTAGAACGTTTATATTTCATTTGTGTATGCAATTTAATGACTTAAGTGTTAAATTGATGTTGACTATATATATATATATATATATATATATATATATATATATATATATATATATATATATATATATATATTACGCATATGAATGTGTGTGTGTGTATGAGTATACACATGGTTTAGGAGTGTATTAAGTCGAGTGAGGCCTTATGATGAAGATTAGGCGTGTATGAGAAGCGAGAATGAAGCGTAAAAGCCTCGTAAATAGATAGTTGGTTTAGAGTTGTCGAAGTGGTCAGTTGAGGGCAAATGCCGTGCCGCGAGGGTGCTGGCCGCGCCGCGATAATCAACTTGAATCAGAGTTAGGAGGTGGCTCAAACAGCCCGAATTTTATATGTATCGCCGCGCCGCGACCTTGCTGTCAAATTGATCCGATTTCAGCTTTTTAAAAAGGGAGTCCAAGGGAATTCTGTCTTTTTGCGTGTGGATCTGATTGGGACTCTAAATCTCAGCCACTTATCCATTTTTATTCATTTCTTTTCCATTTTCTTTCTCTATTTTTCTCTCAAACACAAAACCCATTTGAATTCAAAGTGAGATTTGAGAGTGAAGATTTGAGATTTGATCTTTGGAGCAAGAAGTAAAATTGTTCTCCTCGTTCTTAGCTACGAGTGGATAGTGTTGGTAAGTCTTAACTCCGTGTTTTGAGTTTTAGTTAACTTATAGCTAGGGTTTGGCCATTTGAGACTTGTAAGACCCATTTGGGGACTTAAAGGGGTGAATTTGGATTAATTTGATGTAAGGAAAACCAAATGATGTTGATCTAGGGTTTGGTCATGTAAATTGGGATTTGTAAGTGTTAATTGTGTTATTAGTCACTAATACACTTGTAAAATGATGAAAGAGTGTTAATGGGCTAAGTTTGACTAAAATTGTAAGTTTAAGTGTTAAAATGGGTCAAATGAGTAATGGTTGACCTAGTTGGGAGAGATAGGTATGAAATACCCATCAATTGTGTTAGTTGGTGTTAGTAGACTCTAATCACTAGCTTTTAGTGATTTATGATGAGTCATGGCCATTAATGGGCGGTTTTGGTGGATGTAAGTCATTTAATGCATTTAAATCATTAAATGCTAAAGAGTTAAGTGTTGGTGGTTAGTCCACTAGATTGTATGTTAATTAAATGTATAATGTGATAGGTGCATTACATTGAAGGTCGCGAGCTTGATTTCTAGTTCACCAAAGGCGATAAGGTGAGTGGAATAGTTATATATGTATGTATATGATTTATTTGCTTGTGGGGTATAGGTTAAAGTTTGATGTTGACGATACCATATCCTAGAGGTTATTGTTTGTTTGGATGAGGGTTAAAGTTTGATGTTGACGATACCTCATGTATGGATTTAAATTTCGATGTTGACGAAGCCATACCACTATTGTAGTGATCTTCGATAAGGGTTTAAGTTCGATGTTGATGATACCTTATGTGTGGGTTTAAGTTCGATGTTGACGGTACCACATTTAATAGGACGAATGGGAATTAAGTTCTATGTTGACGATACTCATAATGCCATTTTCATACATATATTTTGGGCATTATCTTGTCCCATTTGCTAGAATTTTCAAGACTTTGGTGGAAATATCGAGTTATTTGAGTTTAAAATGAAGAAAGTGTCAAGATATGGTTCGTTGGCTCATTATTGTTGATTTTATTGAAGATATAGCCAAAACGAAGTTAGAATTGAAGATAAACGTGCCCCGGGTGAAAAAGTCAGTTTCCATCGCTTCAGGATGAGGTTTATCGCGTTTTGGTCATCGTGATACGTGATGAAGTGCATCAGAATGTGACATGGAAAAGGGGCCGTTCTGACCATTCTGTCGCGTATTAAGCAGCTTTGTCGCGTCCTGTTTATCGCGTATCGCGATGAGGTTGTCGCGGATCGCGATGGTATGTCACGGATCGCGACCAGAGTCGGTTTCAGTTGTTTTCCCTGCTTTTATAAATAGACGAATTTTACCCCAATTTAGGGTATGCAGTTTTTATTCTGAACTTTAGCCTACAGCAACTTTAGTTACGAATTTCTTTGTCTTTCTTCATTATTTTACAAGGGTTTAAGCTACAATATCATTCTTGGTTAGTTTAATTACTTTTATTAATTTGTTCTTCATTCAATTCAATGATTATGTTTAATTGTTCTTCTTATTTATTTGTTCTTTGCTTTACCATGAGTAGCTAAATATTTAGTATTCGCTTAGATGCATGAACCTAGGTGATGGATTGCGATCTTTTGGTTAATAACAATTAATTAAAATTACACAAGTTTATGTCTAGCTAAGATCCACCATTATTAAAGCTTATTGAGTGTTAGATCACGGAAGTTATTGATTAATTAACGACAGTTAAATTGATTAATAGCTTTTACTAGATTATTGAACGTGAATAATTTAGGAATACGTGAGATTTTATAAGGGACACCGATAATAAAATTAATCATATAGTGGTTGAGCTTGAAATTAGTTGCAATAATTGTGAGGTTGTAAGGGACACCAAACCAACCTACGTTAGATTATAATCTTGAGTAATACCATTGTGAATTGGTTAGTAACTCTAGGTTAACGACAGTTATACTTAGGTTGCTAGTCTTAAACTGTAGGAATCGACAGATAAATACAGTGTCACATCATTGTAATTGTTTAATTAACGGGTTTAAACGAGCAATCCTAGCCTAGGGAATTGTAGCTAAGTGGATACCTTTGTTTCTTATTGAGTTAAGTTTAATTTACTTTCGCGTTTAATCAGTTTTACAACAAAACCCCCTTTTAAATCTTAGAATAATTAATAGTTCAAGTTTTCAATTACCTGCTCTCTGTGGAACGAATTGGTCAAATACTTGTTTAATTGCTACACGAACTGGTTATAGTTGCCTGTATTGTGTGATAATCGATAAGTATTTAGCTAATAATTTAGAGTACGAAATTACACATCAATACCATTCGTAGGGCTAGCCTTGAAATCTTGAATACTAGTGGATGTTGCGAACATCAATGTTGTGTTATAGTGTAACATATCGTATTGCTTGGGTTATATGCTATTATTAAACTAGCTTGTGTTATCGAAGATTTAGCGTTATACTTTATGATGGTATGCTAATTACATTGCTAGTATGTATGTGGATATTGTGTAAGTGAGTGCAAGTAGGTAAGTTGTATATGTATATATATAATTATTGCATTAACTAAGCTTTGCTTACCCCTCTCGTTGTTTACTTTTTAGGTACGAATGCGAATAAGGGGAAAGGGGTTGTCGGGAATTAGATATTCCCAAATTGATGACTGAGGAAGCTTTTGGAAGTCGACCTAGGCGTTTTGGGTAGTTTAGCCCCAAACCATGCTCGAGTGTCGTTTGGTTTAAAACTATCAATTATGGGTCGAACTTGTATTACTTTTGATTAATGGCCTTCATGCCCATGATGTAAACTTTAAACATGTTGTACGTTTAAACGGGTTGTATGAAATGGTTTACATTGGCGATCATACGAATGGCGCGTTATTGATAAAAAAAAAAATTCTTTTGTCTGTTGAATGCGGGTTGGGTTGTTTCAAGTGGTATCAGAGCATGGTCTAAGGGATTTAGGCGACTTGAGGTAGGTGCCTAGACTTAGACTTGTATTGTGTATGCGCTTTATACGGGACTTGTAGGAGACGGGTCGGACCGGGGATTGGTTAGTGCCTAGGTTTAGGTAAACTAACTATGCGCTAATTGTTTTGTGTTGTGTTTTGCAATCATCAAGCGAGATAGACATTGTACTAGCAAGTTAATGCGACGTGCTCGTGTTACAATGATTAGCTACCATTGTTACGGGTTCAAATCGTGTCAAACAAGCGATGTACGATGATTGTTGAGCAAGATAGGGCGGTGAGGTGTACATGAATATTATGTTGTGTCCTTTCGTTTCATTGTTTAATCTATTTTTGTTTTATAGTATGAAGACGAGAAATGGACCTGAGAACCATGAAGGAGGTACGAGAGAGGACCTCGAGTTTACGGCCAAAGTTGAGGCCATCATTAAGAAGCAAAGAGCGGAATTTCTTGAGGATGTTCGAAAGGTTTTCCAAGAATCGGTTGATGGGCAAGTAACCGAGTTAATAAATGAACGAATGAATGCCGCGATCGAAGAGGCATTAGAAGCTAGAAATATCTAGCCTCGTGGTGAAGGGGGTGATGGTAACGATGGACATGGAAGGCGAGACTTCCATTACAAAAATTTCAAGGATGATCAACCTCCTATGTTTAATGGAGTAAGGGATCCGTTGAAAAGCACATGTTGAATCTCCGACATCGAAGGGGCTTTCCGTACCGCGAAGTGTCCTCCCGAGAAGAAGACGAGGTACGGTTCTAGTATGTTGCGTGAAGAGGCCAAGTTGTGGTGGGACGATAAAATCCGATTATATGGGGAAGAGCAATGCATGAGCTTGATGTGGGAAGAGTTTAAAAGGGAATTTTTCAAAGAATACCGAACTCCTTCCAACCTTGATAGAATCCGGGACGAGTTGCACAATTTGCGACAAGGTTCAATAGACTTGGTGACTCTCAAGTCTACCTTCTTGGCAAAGACTCGTTTTTGTCCGGAGTATGTTGGTGATGATCACAAGTTGATGCTAGATTTTTATCGTACACTAAGTGATGAGTTGAAGGGTAAGATTAGTGGGGGAATGGCTAAGTCTTTTGATGAGTTATTTGAATTGGCTTGGGGTTTCAAACCGGAGATTCCAAAAAGAAGCGATTTCTCTTTTTCGAAGAGAAAATTTGAAGGTTCGAGTCATTCGAACTTTTCCAATAAGAAAAACAAGAAGGGTTCCGAAAGTGTGAATAGTGTGAAGAAGGGAGGTTTCGGGAACTTTATCCCTACTTGCTACAATTGTGAGGTACGAGGACATTTGGCTCAAGATTGTACGAAGCCTTCTTCGACAAACAAACTCACTTGTTTTAATTGCAACAAAGAAGGACACCGAAAGTCGGAGTGTCCCGATTTAAACACCGACCATGTTAAACGGTTAGAGAAGGCGGCGTGTACGGCTAGAGGACGAAATTATTTGATGACGAATGATGAGGCCAAGCAATCCAATGAAGTTGTCTCAGGTACTTTCATGGTTAACACTAATCCGGCAAGGATACTATTTGATAGCGGTGCTAATTTATCGTTTGTATCTCCGCATTTTGTGTCTAAGCTTGATAAACCTTTAGCTAAGTTAAGTCATCCGGTAGAAGTTGAAATAGCGGATGGTAAGACGGTACTAGGGGTTGATGTTTGTAACGATTGTGATATTGTGTTTGGTTCCGAAACGTTTAAAATTGATCTTATCCCGATGACCTTGGGTGAATTCGATATTGTTGTTGGTATGGATTGGCTCGATCGTTATAGAGCCGATATTGCATGCCATGAAAAATCTATTCGTGTGAAGACCCCAAGTGGGGGAGAGTTAATTTTTCACGGCGAGAGACGGAGAAGACTTGTGCCATTATGCACTTATGCACGGGCACGTCGTTTTCTTA
Source organism: Rutidosis leptorrhynchoides (assembly GCF_046630445.1). NCBI lineage: Eukaryota > Viridiplantae > Streptophyta > Magnoliopsida > Asterales > Asteraceae > Rutidosis > Rutidosis leptorrhynchoides. The sequence goes on along the minus strand of NC_092339.1, from coordinate 30,553,646 downwards.
TTAGTGGTGGCATGACTTTTCTTGCTCATGTAGTTGATACTCGTGAAGAGCCACCACCCATTCGTGAAATTCTGGTGGTTAATGAATTCGAAGACGTTTTTTTGGATGAATTACCGGGTGTTCCGGCGAAAAGACAAGTTGAATTTCGCATTGAGTTGGTTTCGGGTGCTACTCCCATTGCTAAAACTCCTTATCGTTTAGCACCAACGGAAATGCAAGAGTTGTTAAATCAAACCCAAGAGTTGCTTGAGAAGGGTTTTATTTGACCGAGTGCTTCACCGTGGGGCGCTCCGGTTTTATTTGTGAAGAAGAAGGATGGTAGTATGCGGATGTGCATCGATTATCGGGAGTTGAACAAAGCGACGATCAAGAATCGTTATCCATTGCCTCAGATTGACGATTTGTTTGACCAACTCTAAGGTGCGACGTATTTCTCTAAAATTGACTTACGGTCCGGCTATCACCAAATGCGGGTCCGTGAGGAAGATATTGAGAAAACGGATTTTCGAACGCGTTACGGGCATTATGAATTTGTAGTTATGCCTTTCGGTCTTACGAATGCACCGGCGGCATTCATGGATCTTATGAACCGAGTGTGCCAACCTATATTGGACAAGTTGGTGATTGTGTTCATTGGCGACATACTTGTCTATTTTGAAGAGTATGAAGGAACATGAACATCATTTGCGTGGTGTGTTGAAGACGTTACGGAAGGAGAAATTGTATGCAAAATTCTCCAAATGTGAATTTTGGCCAAGGGAAGTCCAATTCCTTAGCCATATTGTGAACAAAGATGGTATTCAAGTAGATCAGGGAAAGATTGAGACGGTAAAAAGTTGGGGACGGCCGATTACGCCTACCGAAATCCGAAGTTTTCTCGGATTGGCAGGTTATTATCGTCGGTTTATCCAAAACTTTTCTAAGATCGCCTCTCCAATGACGAAGTTGACGAGAAAGAACGCGAGATTTAATTGGAAAAACGAGCAAGAAATTGCTTTTCAATTGTTAAAAGAGAAGTTGTGTCAAACTCCGGTGTTAGTATTGCCGGAAGGTGTTGAAGACATGACGGTTTATTGTGATGCTTCTTTAAATGTGATCGGGTGTGTTCTAATGCAAAGAGGTAAAGTCATCGCTTATGCCTCTCGACAATTAAAGGAACATGAAACGAGATACCCAACTCACGATCTGGAATTGAAGGAGGTGGTCCACACGTTGAATATTTGGCGCCATTACTTGTACGATGTCAAGTGTACGATTTATTCGGATTACAAGAGCTTAAAACATCTTTTTGACGAACGAGATTTGAATTATCGTCAACATAGATGGATGGATGTGGTAAAAGATTATGATTGTGAGATACTTTACCATCCGAGAAAGGCGAACGTGGTCGCGGATGCGTTAAGTCGAAAGAGTCAACATCCGGCGATACAAGTAGGGTCATTACGCATGATCATTACTAACGATTTTCTTGTAAAGCTCGGTGAGATTCAAATTAAAGCTTTTGCTAACAATAAGCATGAGGAACGAATTGTGGGCCAAACGGAGTTTATTACCTTAGGTCCGCATGGTTTATTATCCTTTCAAGGAAGGGTGTGGGTGCCTAGAATGGGAGATTTCCAGTGAGTGCTACTTGATGAAGCACATAAGTCAAGTATTCCATTCATCCGGGCGCGACGAAAATATATCTTGATTTAAAGAAGGAGTATTGGTGGCCGGGCATGAAACGTGATGTTGTTAAGTATGTTGAGCAATGCGTCACGTGTTTGCAAGTTAATACCGAACACCAAAATTCGTATGGTATGTTACAATCGTTAGAAATCCCAACATGGAAATGGGAGCACATTACCATGGATTTCATTACAAAGTTACCAAAGAAGGCGTGATAATGCTAAAAACGAACATATATTTCATAGCATTATCCTTCAAGAAAGACAAGCTTTTAGTTGCAATTGTTCTATTTACGGGTGATATTCGTTTAAATAATAAAAGGTGAAGACAAAAGACAGATTCGACGAATTGAAGGCGCAAATGACCAAAATGATAAAAAGTACAAAGTACAATCCAAGAGGTTCAATTTATTGATGAGAAACGTCTAGAAATTACAAGAGTACAAGCCGCGAAACGCAAAGTACAAGATATTAAATAGTACGCAAGGACGTTCGAAAATCCGGAACTGGGACACGAACCAACTATCAACGCGCGACGCAACAGACCTAAAATTACAAGTCAACGGAGTACACGAATATAATATATATATATATATATATATATATATATATATATATATATATATATATATATATATATATATATATATATATAATAATATAATATAATATATATTATATTATATATTATTATAAATACGAGCAGCCCACGTTTTTTGTGCTTTGTGACCAGTGAACGATGTGACGACCTGGAAATTTTCGATCAAATTTAAACTTAATCTCAATATGATTTCAACACGATAAGCAAAGTCTGTAATATTGAGTCTTGAAAATTTTAGAACTGTGTTCATATATCCTGTTACCCATCGACTATTCCCGACGATTCACGAACAATTTTGTATAAATAAAAATGTAATATATATATATATATATATATATATATATATATATATATATATATATATATATATATATATATATATATATATATATATATATATATATATAGGTATATGAACACTTTTAAATAAATAAAAATACACTTTAACTAATTAGAATTTTAAAAAAAAGTGAAATAATAAACAGAAAAATTAAGTATTATTAAAATGAATAAATATATATATATATATGGAGTGGTCAAGAGTTGGTTCGGGTTAACGGGAGGTCATGGGTTCGAGTCTCGTAGGAGACAATTCTTTTTAGGAAGCTTGCTAAAAGGGTATACACATTTTCATATACATTTATTATTATTATTATTAATATTATTATTATGATTATTAATATTGTTATAATTATTATTATTATCATGATTAAAAGTAATATGAACATTATTATTATTATTATTATTATTATTATTATTATTATTATTATTATTATTATTATTATTATTATTATTATTATTATTATTAACTTTCTTAATGTATTTTTATTATAAATTTTGTCATTTATGTATTAGTTATCATTTATCTTTATTATCATTATGATTATAATTATAATTAGGAATATAGTTAATATTATTATATTTATCAAACGACTAAAATATGTATTATCATTATTATTACGTAGACATAAATGCTATGATTAGTGTTATTATCATTTTGTTATTAAGTAACATCATTAAGTATTATTAATGATATTATTAAAATTTATTAATTAATATAAGTATTATTATGATTAAGATTATTATTATTATGAGTATCATTTAAGGAACCATTACTGAAAATATAATCAGTAATAAAAATGTTATGTTTATAGTTATTAGTAATGTCACTATATTTGCTGTTATCATTAATACTAGAAGTATCATTATTATAATTTATAATTTTATTAAAACTAAGTAGTATCATTATCATTAACATTATAAATATTATTAAACTTATCATCCTATATAAAATTTACATTATTATTATTATTATTATTATTATTATTATTATTATTATTATTATTATTATTATTATTAAATCTAAAAGTATTATTACCCATATCTTAATATTTTCATTAAATTAACTAACAAATGATATTCATATAACAATATATTTAATACACAAAAGTAACCATATTAATATCTAATTTATTAAAATAAATAAAATGAACATAATGAAACATATAAGTATTGATATTAAAACTTATATTACTAATAATATACATAGTTGTTTGATTACAAGTATATGTAATTAATATATATATATATATATATATATATATATATATATATATATATATATATATATATATATATATATATATATATGAATGATATAGGTTCGTGAATCCGAGGCCAACCCTGCATTGATTAGTTGTTCAATGTCGTCATATGTATTTATACTACAAAATTCATTATTGTGAGTTTCATTTGCTCCCTTTTTAAATGCTTTTGCAATATATATTTTTGGGACTGAGAATACATGCGCTGCTTTTATAAATGTTTAACGAAATAGACACAAGTAATCGAAGCTACATTTTATGGTTGGATTATCGAATCGAATATGCCCCTTTTTAGCTTGGTAGCCTAAGAATTAGGGAAATGGCCACTAATTGACGCGAATCCTAAAGATAAATCTATGGACCTTGACACGTTCCATTCGGGTTACGAATGCTTTAGTACTTCGATTATCATGTTCGATGAGAGTCCCGGAATGATGGGGATATTCTATATGCATCCTGTTAGTTCGGTTATCAAGAGTTCACCATATGAATGATTTTTATCTCTATGCAGTTTGCGAAATGCCTGTTATGAGATGTGTATTTATGAGAAATGAAAATCTTGTGGTCTATTAAAATGATGAAAATTGATCGTTTATGATAAACTAATGAACTCACCAACCTTTTGGTTGACACTTTAAAGCATGTTTATTCTCAGGTATGAAAGAAATCTTCCGCTGTGAATTAGCTCATTCTAGAGATATTACTTGGAGTCATTCATGACATATTTCAAAAGACGTTGCATTCGAGTCTTTGAGTTTATCAAGATTATTATTAATTCGTCGATGTTTTGATATATTATGAAATGGAATGCATGCCTGTCAACTTTCGATGTAATGAAAGTTTGTCTTTTAAAAACGAATGCAATGTTTGTAAAATATATCATATAGAGGTCAAGTACCTCGCGATGTAATCAACTATTGTGAATCATTTATAATCGATATGGACTTCGTTCAGATGGATTAGGATGGGGTATGAAAAACGACAGCCATGCGATCGCATGGCCTGGGTGCCTTAAACGCATGCGGTCACATGGCTTACTGTAGCATGCCAAGTCCTATAAAAAGGCAGTTTGCTCGACTGAATTTAGACACCATATATTATCCATCTACTCTCTATCTCTCAAATATATATTTATATTTATATTTTAATTATAATTTTAATTTAAGATTAATAATAATAAGGTTATGGTAGCGAATGTTGTAAGTTTGTAAGTTGAAATTTTGTCCGTGTAACACTACGTGATTAATACTCATTGTAAGTTATGTTCAACCTTTTTAAATTAATGTCTTGTAGCTAAGTTATTATTATGCTTATTTAAATCGAAGTAATCGTGATGTTGGGCTAAATATTAAAACGGGATTATTGGGCTTTGTACCATAATTGGGGTTTGGACAAAAGACCGACACTTGTGGAAATTAGACTATGGGCTATTAATGGGCTTTATATTAACTAAACGATACCTCGTTAATTTAATATAAAGGTTACAATTTGACGTATCTATATATAACCACATACGCTTAATCGGGTACGGTGGGCAGGATATTTATAAATACAAATTATTGTTCATTTGACCGGACACGGGGATGGATTAATAGTTAATGGACTCATTAAAACAGGGGTGGATTACATTCAAGGGTAATTGGTGTAATTGTTAACAAAGTAGTAAAACCTTGGATTACACGCAGTCGATAACCTGGTGTATTCATTAAACAAAGTATTAAGACCTTGTTACAGTTCGAATCCCCAATTAGTTGGAATATTTGACTTCGGATATAAGGTTAATTTGACGAAGATCCTCACACTTTATAATTATGACCGATGGACTATTATGGACAAAACCGTATGGACATATCGAATAATCCAGGACAAAGGACAATTAACCCATGGTAATAAATTAAAATCAACACGTCATACATCATGATTACGGAAGTTTAAATAAGCATAATTCCTTTATTTTATATCTTATCGCACTATTAATTATCGTACTTTTTAATTATCGCAATTTTATTTATCATCATTTTATTTATCGCACTTTAAATTATCACACTTTTATTATCGTTATTTAATTTACGCTTTAAATTAAGTCATTTGTATATTTAATATTTTACATTAGGTTTTATTGCGACTTAAGACATAAAATCGACAAACCGGTCATTAAACGGTAAAACTCCCTTTTTATAATAATAATAATACTACTTATATATATATATATATATATATATATATATATATATATATATATATATATATATATATATATATACAAATATAGTTTTTAAAAAAATTATAGCGTTAAACTTGGCTAGTGTAGTGACCCGAACTTTTCCATGTTTATATATATTAATTGAGATTGATATTTACGTGACTAAATGTTTCCAACGTGTTAAGAAATCAAACTTGTTAAGACTTGATTAAATGAAATAAGTTTCATATAGACAATTGATCACCCAAGTTGGCCGGCGATTCATGAACGTTACAAATTTGTAAAAACTACATGTTGTGGTATATATAGACATATATATATGGTTGACATGAGATTATGATGAGTATCTCACTAAGTATATTAATAATGTGTGATATACGTAATAAATGAGATTAATATTAACAATGTGTGATACACATAAGAAATGAGATTACTAAGTTAAGAAACTCGAAATGATATATATAACGATTATCGTTATGATAACGTCTACTAAATACATATGTATCATATTAAGATATTGATACACTTTATATAACATGATAAAATGATATTTAAATATATCATTAAGTGTGTTAACAATGAACTACATATGTAAAAACAAGACTACTAACTTAATGATTTCGAAACGAGACATATATGTAACGATTATCGTTGTAACGACATTTAAATGTATATATATCATATTAAGATATATTAATATATCATAATATCATGATAATATAATAATTTAACATCTCATTAGATATAATAAACATTGGGTTAACAACATTTAACAAGATCGTTAACTTAAAGGTTTCAAATCAACATTTACATGTAACGACTAACGATGACTTAACGACTCAGTTAAAATGTATATACATGTAGTGTTTTAATATGTATTCATACACTTTTGAAAGACTTCAAGACACTTATCAAAATAATTCTACTTAACAAAAATTCTTACAATTACATCCTCGTTCAGTTTCATCAACAATTCTACTCGTATGCACCTGTATTCGTACTCGTACAATACACAGCTTTTAGATGTATGTACTATTGGTATATACACTCCAATAATTAGCTCTTAGCAGACCATGTGAGTCACCTAACACATGTGGGAACCATCATTTGGCAACTAGCATGAAATATCTCATAAAATTACAAAAATATGAGTAATCATTCATGACTTATTTACATGAAAACAAAATTACACATCCTTTATATCTAATTCATATACCAACGACCAAAAACACCTACAAACACTTTCACTCTTCAATTTTCTTCATCTAAGTGATCTCTCTCAAGTTCTATCTTCAAGTTCTAAGTGTTCTTCATAAATTCTATAAGTTCTAGTTTCATAAAATCAAGAATACTTCCAAGTTTGCTAGCTTACTTCCAATCTTGTAAAGTGATCATCCAACTTCAAGAAATCTTTTTCATTTACAGTAAGATATATTTCTAATACAAGGTAATACTCATATTCAAACTTTGATTCAATTTCTATAACTATAACAATCTTATTTCGAGTGGAAATCTTACTTGAACTTGTTTTCGTGTCATGATTCTGCTTCAAGAACTTTCAAGGCATCCAAGGATCCTTTGAAGCTAGATCCATTTTTCTAATTTTCAGTAGTTTAATCCAGAAAACTTGAGGTAGTAATGATGTTCATAACATCATTCGATTCATACATATAAAGCTATCTTATTCGAAGGTTTAAACTTGAAATCACTAGAACATAGTTTAGTTAATTCTAAACTTGTTCGCAAACAAAAGTTAATCCTTCTAACTTGACTTTTAAAATCAACTAAACACATGTTCTATATCTATATGATATGCTAATTTAATGATTTAAAACCGGAACACGAAAAACACCGTAAAACCGGATATACGCCGTTGTAGTAACACCGCGGGCTGTTTTGGGTTAGTTAATTAAAAACTATGATAAATTTTGATTTAAAAGTTTTCTTCCGGGAAAATGATTTTTCTTATGAACATGAAACTATATCCAAAAATCATGGTTAAACTCAAAGTGGAAGTATGTTTTCCAAAATGGTCATCTAGACGTCGTTCTTTCGACTGAAATGACTACCTTTACAAAAACGACTTTTAACATGTAATTCCGACTATAAACTTATACTTTTTCTGTATAGATTCATAAACTTAAGTTCAATATGAAACCATAGCAATTAGATTCACTCAAAACGGATTTAAAACAAAGAAGTTATGGGTAAAACAAGATTGGATATTTTTGATCTTTTTAGCTACGGGAAATGTTTAACAAATCTATACAAATCATATCCTAGCTAACTTATATTGTATTATACATGTATTCTAATATATTATGTAATCTTGAGATACCATAGACACGTATGAAAATGTTTTGACATATCATATCGACCCATGTATATATATTATTTGGAACAACCAGAGACACTCTATATGCAGTAATGTTGGAGTTAGCTATACAGGGTTGAGGTTGATTCCAAAAATATAAATACTTTGAGTTGTAATCTAGCCTGAGACGTGTATACACTGGGTCGTGGATTGATTCAAGATAATATATATCGATTTATTTCTGTATATCTAATTATGGACAACTAGTTGTAGGTTACTAACAAGGACAGTTGACTTAATAAACTTAAAACAGTAAAATGTATTAAAAATGTTGTAAATATATTTTTAACATACTTTGATATATATGTACATATTTGTTATAGGTTCGTGAATCGACCAGTGGCCAAGTCTTACTTCCCGACGAAGTAAAAATCTGTGAAAGTGAGTTATAGTCCCACTTTTAAAATCTAATATTTTTTGGATGAGAATACATGCAGGTTTTATAAATGATTTACAAAATAGACACAAGTACGTGAAACTACATTCTATGGTTGAATTATCGAAATCGAATATGCCCCTTTTTATTAAGTCTGGTAATCTAAGAATTAGGGAACAGACACCCTAATTGATGCGAATCCTAAAGATAGATCTATTGGGCCTAACAAACCCCATCCAAAGTACCGAATGCTTTAGTACTTCGAAATTTATATCATATCTGAAGGGTGTCCCGGAATGATGGGGATATTCTTATATATGCATCTTGTTAATGTCGGTTACCAGGTGTTCACCATATGAATGATTTTTATCTCTATGTATGGGATGTATATTGAAATATGAAATCTTGTGGTCTATTGTTATGATTTTATATATATAGGTTAAACCTATAACTCACTAACATTTTTGTTGACGTTTAAAGCATGTTTATTCTCAGGTGAATTCTAAGAGCTTCCGCTATTGCATACTAAAATAAGGATAAGATTTGGAGTCCATGTTTGTATGATATTGTGTAAACACTGCATTTAAGAAATATATGTCGATGTAATATATTTCTATTGTAAACCATTATGTAATGGTCGTGTGTAAATAGTATATTTTAGATTATCATTATTTGATAATCTATGTAATGCTTTTGAAACCTTTATAGATAAAATAAAGGTTATGGTTGTTTTAAAAATGAATTCAGTCTTTGAAAAACGTCTCATATAGAGGTCAAAACCTCGCAACGAAATCAATTAATATGGAACGTTTATAATCAATATGAACGGGACATTTCAGTTGGTATCCGAGCATTGGTCTTAGAGAACCAGAAAAATTTGTATTAGTGTGTCTTATCGAGTTTGTTAGGATGCATTAGTGAGTCTAGACTTCGACCGTGTTTTCTTTAAAAATGATTGCTTAACATTTTTGTTGGAAACTAAATATTATTAACATGTAAATATTATGTGATATATTAATCTCTTAACATGTTTGATATTGTGTGATAGATGTCTACCTCTATCACAAATCCCATTGACTCACCTAATAATAATGAAGAGTCGAATATATATTGGCAAGATTCACAAGTTCCCGAAGAACCGGAAGAAGAGGAACCGGAAGAAGAGGAACCAGAATAAGAGGAACCGGAAGAAGCAGAGGTTCCGGAGGGGGGGAATAGTAGGAACCATAGAAAACTGGTCAAATAAAAGAAAATCCTCAACCAATGGACCAAAGTTAATAATGGTCAATGGTGTTTCCGCTAAGGAAGCAAAATATTGGGAAAATTACCAATTTTCTGATGAATCGGATCCTGATGAGGATTCCGATGATGTTATAGAAATTATCCCGACCCAATTTAATGAGGCAATAGAAAATAATAAGGGAAAAGGCATCAAAATAGAGAAATCTGATTCTGACCCCGATGAACTTTATATGTACCGTCAACACCCGTATTTTCAATATCGTGACAATAACCCAGGAACCTCTAAACCACCAGGTTTTTCTAAACAAATGTGGAAAACGACGACTCGTATTAGAGGAACATCATATATCCCTAGAAGATTAGAAAAAAGAACCAAGTCCTAAGAATAAGAAACCAATGATTCAGATTAGAGGGGTGTAAGCATGTTGTGTAATAAATGTATTGTAGTGTGCTTGTACTTTTATGTTCTATGTAAAATATGCTTGTATTGTTTGTTATTACGAATCTAATCCTTGTCTATTTTACAGTATAAAAACAAAATGGACGTTAAGGGTAGACAATCGAATATTTTAGAAGACCTACCAGAGGATATGATTGAGGAAATCTTGTCTAGAGTCGGTCAGAATTTATCAGCACATTTAGTTATGGCGAAATTAACTTGTTAAACATTTGAAAGACTTTCCAGAAATGACTTAGTTTATAAAAGGCTTTCCTTTGATAGGTGGGGTATATCACATTGGGGAGACTTTAAGTTACGCCGTGTTTTCTTTAAAGCGTTAAATGCGGAGAACCCAAATGCAATTTTACGCTACGGGTTAAGAAGCTATTTTGACTCAACATATTCCAACATAGGATTTCGTGAATTAGAAAGAGCTTCTAACATGCAACATAAAGAAGCATGTTATGCTTAGGGTTAGTGATGTTCGCTTCTTACCAAAGTGAGAAAAAGAACATCGGATTGCAGATTTTAAATAAAACTTTCCCACAAGTGACGGATTCAGTAGTTGGGGTGAGAAACAAGGTTTTTAGATTATTACGGGGCTGTTGGACATTACGAAACCCTCGTCCTTTTGACGACATTACAACATGCTGCCTAGCCAATGGTCATAATGGTTATTTTCCACAAGACCAAGGATGGGAAGTCGTCTTAGTAAAACCAGAATGCATGACTTGTTTATGGACTTATGAATTACGTGTCTTTATTTCCTTTGCTGAACAACTTGCGTATTAACTAGATTTATCTTCAAAACTGTCCTGTATTATAGTGTACTATATTTCATGTTATATGTACTATAGCCAAGTTGTAAGTTTGAAGAATATTTGTATGTAATATATTATTATAATCAAGTTTTTTATATGGAATTATAGTAGTTGAATTGTATATTAGCTACTAAGTATGAACTTAACGGGTAGGTAGTACCCGAATTTAAACTTATAAAATGCTAATATGAAGAAAAAGCTTTTATAAATGAGTTCATATTATGCTACGAGATACTATTGACTACTCTTAATATTCTGTATGATTAACTTGTTTCATTTGACTATTTTAAAGGAAATGGCACCGACTACTCGACACACCTTGAATATGAGCGCAGAGGAATTTCGTGCCTTTCTTGCTTCAAACATAGCCGCAGTACAGGCCACGCTACATACCAACAATAACTCTAAATCTAGCAATACAGCTAACGGCGCAAGAAATCATGTAGGATGCTCCTACAAGGAATTCACTGCCTGTAAACCTTCAGAATTTGATGGGACCGAAGGACCAATCGGATTGAAATGGTGGACCGAGAAAGTTGAATCGGTGTTTGCCATAAGTAAGTGTGCTGAAGGAGACAAAGTGAAGTATGCTATGCATACCTTCACAGGTATTGTGTTAACATGGTGGAATACCTATTTAGAGCAAGTGGGACAAGATGCTGCTTACGCGCTACCGTGGTCAGCATTCAAGCACTTGATGAACGAGAAGTACCGTCCCAGTACCGAGGTCAATAAGCTCAAGTCAAAACTTAGAGGGTTACGAACACAGGGATTCGATATTGCTTCGTACGAAATACGATTCACAGAATTGTGCCTATTGTGTCCGAGAGCGTTCGAAGATAAGGAAGAGAAGATTGACGCGTTTGTGAAAGGGTTACAGGAGAGAATCCAAGAAGATATAAGTTCACACGAGCCTGCCTCCATACAAAAGGCATGTAGAATGGCTCACAAACTAGTGAACCAGATTGAGGGAAGAATTAAAGAACAGGCGGCCGAAGAGGCCAACGTGAAGCTAGTCAAAAGAAAGTGGGAGGAAAACGGTGATAATAGTCACCAAAACAACAACAAATATCCCAACAATCGCAACATCAATCGCAACTACAATAAACGGCAAAACAACAACAACAACAACTACAACAATCATCCCAACAACAATAACAACCGCAACAACAACAACAATCAGAAGCAACTATGCCAAAGGTGTGAAAAGTATCACTCGGGGTTCTGCACTAAATTTTGCAACAAGTGTAAAAGAAATGGTCATAGCGCGACGAAGTGTGAGGTCTACGGACCAGGGGTTAACAGAATGAAAGGAACAAATGGTGTCGAAACGAGTAATGGCAGAGCAAGTAGTGTCGGAGCAAGTTATGCCAATATAGTTTGTTATAAATGTGGAAAACCGGGCCACATTATTAGAAATTTCCCTAACCAGGAGAACACGAATGGACAAGGCCGCGGAAGAGTTTTCAATATTAATGCGGCAGAGGCACAAGAAGACCCGGAGCTTGTTACGGGTACGTTTCTTATTGACAATAAATCTGCTTACGTTTTATTTGATTCGGGTGCGGATAGAAGCTATATGAGTAGAGATTTTTGTGCTAAATTAAGTTGTCCATTGACGCCGTTGGATAGTAAATTTTTACTCGAATTAGCAAACGGTAAATTAATTTCAGCAGATTATATATGCCGGAATTGAGAAATTAAAGTGGGTAGCGAAATATTTAAGATTGATTTGATACCAGTAGAGTTAGGGAGTTTTGATGTAATAGTTGGCATAGACTAGCTGAAGGAGATGAAAGCAGAGATCGTATGTTACAAAAATGCAATTCGCATTGTACGAGAAGAAGGAGAACCCTTAATGGTGTACGGAGAAAAGGGCAACACGAAGCTACATCTTATTGGTAATTTGAAGGCACAAAAGCTAATAAGAAAAGGTTGCTATGCTGTTCTAGCACATGTCGAGAAAGTACAAACTGAAGAAAAGAGCATCAATGATGTTCCCGTCGCAAAAGAATTTCCCGATGTATTTCCGAAAGAATTACCGGGACTACCTCCACATCGATATGTTGAATTTCAAATAGATCTTGTACCAGGAGCTGCACCAATAGCTCGTGCTCCTAACAGACTCGCACCCAGCGAGATGAAAGAACTGCAAAGCCAACTGCAAGAACTATTAGAACGTGGTTTCATTCGACCAAGCACATCACCATGGGGAGCTCCTGTTTTATTTGTCAAGAAGAAGGATGGTACATTTAGGTTGTGTATTGACTACAGAGAGTTGAATAAACTTACCATCAAAAACCGTTATCCACTGCCGAGAATTGATGACTTATTTGATCAACTACAAGGCTCGTCGGTTTATTCGAAAATCGATTTACATTCTGGATATCATCAAATGCGAGTAAAGGAGGATGATATTCCAAAAACTGCTTTTAGGACGCGTTATGTTCATTACGAGTTTATGGTTATGCCGTTTAGATTGGCTAACGCACCAGCTGTGTTCATGGACCTTATGAACCGAGTGTGTGGGCCATATCTTGACATTTTTGTCATTTTTTTCATCGATGACATACTTATTTACTCAAAGAATGATCAAGAGCACAAAGAACATTTGAGAAAAGTGCTAGAAGTATTGAGGAAAGAAAAACTGCACGCTAAGTTTTCAAAGTGTGCATTTTGGTTGAAAGAAGTTCAATTCCTCGGTCACATAGTGAACAAAGAAGGTATCCAGGTGGACCCGGCAAAGATCGAAACAGTTGAAAATGGGAAACCCCAAAAACTCCGAAGCATATACGTCAATTTTTAGGATTGGCTGGTTACTACAGAAGATTCATCCAAGATTTCTCCAAAATAGCAAAACCCTTGTCTGCATTAACGCATAAAGGGAAGAAATTTGAATGGAAGGATGAACAAGAGAAGGCGTTTCAGTTATTGAAGAAAAAGCTAACTACGGCACCTATATTGTCATTGCCTGAAGGGAATGATGATTTTGTGATTTATTGTGATGCATCAAAGCAAGATCTCGGTTGTGTATTAATGCAACGAACGAAGGTGATTGCTTATGCGTCTAGACAATTGAAGATTCACGAGCAAAATTATACAACTAATGATTTGGAATTTGGTGCTGTTGTTTTTGCATTAAAGACTTGGAGGCATTATTTATATGGGATCAAAAGTATTATATATACCGACCACAAAAGTCTCCAACATATATTTAATCAGAAGCAACTGAATATGAGACAACGTAGGTGGATTGAACTGTTGAATGACTATGATTTTGAGATTCGATACCACCCGGGGAAGGCGAATGTGGTAGCCGACGCTTTGAGTATAAAGGACAGAGAACCTATACGGGTAAAAGCTATGAATATAATTATTCGTACTAACCTTACTACTCAAATAAAGGAGGCGCAACAGGGGGTTGTAAAAGAAGGAAAGTTGAAGAATGAGATACCCAAAGGATCAGAGAAACATCTTAATATTCGGGAAGACGGAACCCGATATAGGGCTGATAGAATTTGGGTACCAAGGTTTGGAGATGTGAGAGAAATGGTACTTAAAGAAGCACATAAAACCATATATTCAATACATTCGGGAGCGGGGAAGATGTATAAAGATCTCAAGAAACACTTTTGGTGGCCGGGTATGAAAGCCGATATTGCTAAATATGTAGGAGAATGTTTGACGTGTTCTAAGGTCAAAGCTGAACATCAGAAACCATCAGGTCTACTACAACAACCTGAAATCCCGGAATGGAAATGGAAAAACATTACCATGGATTTCATTACTAAATTGCCAAGGACTGCAAGTGGTTATGATACTATTTGGGTAATAGTTGATCATCTCACCAAGTCAGTACACTTCCTGCCAATGAGAGAAGATGACAAAATGGAGAAGTTGGCGCGATTGTATTTGAAGGAGGTTGTCTCCAGACATGGAATACCCGTCTTTATTATCTCTGATAGGGATGGTAGATTTGTTTCAAGGTTCTGGCAGACCTTGCAACAAGCATTGGGGACTCATCTAGACATGAGTACTGCCTATCATCCACAAACTGATGGGCAGAGCGAAAGGACGATACAAACG
This sequence comes from Rutidosis leptorrhynchoides, assembly GCF_046630445.1. Classification (NCBI taxonomy): domain Eukaryota; kingdom Viridiplantae; phylum Streptophyta; class Magnoliopsida; order Asterales; family Asteraceae; genus Rutidosis; species Rutidosis leptorrhynchoides. Next base: position 30,538,233 of record NC_092339.1, on the reverse strand, counting down.
CTTGAAGACATACTACGAGCATGTGTTATTTATTTCGGAAACAGTTGGGATCGACACCTACCGTTAGCAGAATTTTCCTATAACAACAGTTATCATTCTACTATTGAGATGGCGCCGTTAGAGGCACTTTATGGTAGAAAGTGCAGGTCTTCGATTTGTTGGAATGAAGTGGGGGATAGACAGATTACGGGTCCGGAGATAATACAAGAAACTACCGAGAAAATCATCCAAATTCAACAACGATTGAAAACCGCCCAGAGTCGACAAAAGAGCTACGCCGACAGTAAAAGAAAAGATATAGAGTTTGAAATTAGAGAAATGGTCATGCTTAAGGTTTCACCTTGGAAAGGCGTTGTTCGATTTGGTAAAAGGGGGAAACTAAATCCAAGGTACATTGGACCATTCAAGATTATAGATCGTATCGGACCAGTAGCTTACCAACTGAAGCTACCTCAACAACTCGCGACGGTACATAACACTTTCCACGTCTCGAATTTGAAGAAATGTTTTGTTAAAGAAGATCTCACTATTCCGTTGGACGAAATCTAAATCAATGAAAAACTTCAATTCATTGAAGAACCCGTCGAAATAATGGATCGTGAGGTTAAAAGACTTAAGCAAAACAAGATACCGATTGTTAAGGTTCAATGGAATGCTCGTAGAGGACCCGAGTTCACCTGGGAGTGTGAAGATCAGAAGAACAAGAAATACCCGCATCTATTTTCAGAAGATTCGTCAACACCTTCAACAGCTTAAAATTTCGAGACGAAATTTATTTAACGGGTAGGTACTGTAGTGACCCAAACTTTTCCATGTTTATATATATTAATTGAGATTGATATTTACGTGACTAAATGTTTCCAACGTGTTAAGCAATCAAACTTTTTAAGACTTGATTAAATGAAATAAGTTTCATATAGACAATTGATCACCCAAGTTAACCGGCGATTCACGAACGTTACAAATTTATAAAAACTACATGTTGTATATATATATATATATATATATATATATATATATATATATATATATATGGTTGACATGAGATTATGATGAGTAAGTATCTCACTAAGTATATTAACAATGTGTGATATACATAAGAAATGAGATTACTAAGTTAAGAAACTCGAAATGATATATATAACGATTATCGTTATGATAACGTCTACTAAATACATATGTATCATATTAAGATATTGATACACTTTATATAACATGATAAAATGATATTTAAATATATCATTAAGTGTGTTAACAATGAACTACATATGTAAAAACAAGACTGCTAACTTAATGATATTGAAACGAGACATATATGTAACGATTATCGTTGTAATGACATTTAAATGTATATATATCATATTAAGATATATTAATATATCATAATATCATGATAATATAATAATTTAACATCTCATTAGATATAATAAACATTGGGTTAACAACATTTAACAAGATCGTTAACTTAAAGGTTTCAAATCAACATTTACATGTAACGACTAACGATGACTTAACGACTCAGTTAAAATGTATATACATGTAGTGTTTTAATATGTATTCATACACTTTTGAAAGACTTCAAGACACTTATCAAAATACTTCTACTTAACAAAACTGCTTACAATTACATCCTCGTTCAGTTTCATCAACAATTCTACTCGTATGCACCTGTATTCGTACTCGTACAATACACAGCTTTTAGATGTATGTACTATTGGTATATACACTCTAATAATCAGCTCTTAGTAGCCCATCTGAGTCACCTAACATATGTGGGAACCATCATTTGGCAACTAGCATGAAATATCTCATAAAATTACAAAAATATGAGTAATCATTCATGACTTATTTACATGAAAACAAAATTACACATCCTTTATATCTAATCCATATACCAACGACCAAAAACACCTAAAAAAACTTTCATTCTTCAATTTTCTTCATCTAAGTGATCTCTCTCAAGTTCTATCTTCAAGTTCTAAGTGTTCTTCATAAATTCTATAAGTTCTAGTTTCATAAAATCAAGAATACTTCCAAGTTTGCTAGCTTACTTCCAATCTTGTAAAGTGATCATCCAACTTCAAGAAATCTTTCTTATTTACAGTAAGATATCTTTCTAATACAAGGTAATACTCATATTCAAACTTTGATTCAATTTCTATAACTATAACAATCTTATTTCGAGTGGAAATCTTACTTGAACTTGTTTTCGTGTCATGATTCTGCTTCAAGAACTTTCAAAGCATCCAAGGATCCTTTGAAGCTAGATCCATTTTTATCATTTCTAGTAGTTTTATCCAGAAAACTTGAGGTAGTAATGATGTTCATAACATCATTCGATTCATACATATAAAGCTATCTTATTCGAAGGTTTAAACTTGAAATCACTAGAACATAGTTTAGTTAATTCTAAACTTGTTCGCAAACAAAAGTTAATCCTTCTAACTTGACTTTTAAAATCAACTAAACACATGTTCTATATCTATATGATATGCTAACTTAATGATTTAAAACCGGAAAACACGAAAAACACCGTAAAATCGGATATACGCCGTTGTAGTAACACCGCGGGCTGTTTTGGGTTAGCTAATTAAAAACTATGATAAATTTTGATTTAAAAGTTGGTCTTCTGGGAAAATGATTTTTCTTATGAACATGAAACTATATCCAAAAATCATGGTTAAACTCAAAGTGGAAGTATGTTTTCCAAAATGGTCATATTGACGTCGTTCTTTCGACTGAAATGACTACCTTTACAAAAACGACTTGTAACCTGTAATTCTGACTATAAACTTATACTTTTTCTATATAGATTCATAAACTTAAGTTCAATATGAAATCATAGCAATTGGATTCACTCAAAACGGATTTAAAACGAAGAAGTTATGGGTAAAACAAGATTGGATATTTTTGATCTTTTTAGCTACGGGAAATGTTTAACAAATCTATACAAATCATATCCTAGCTAACTTATATTGTATTATACATATATTCTAATATATTATGTAATCTTGGGATACCATAGACACGTATGCAAATGTTTTGACATATCATATCGACCCATGTATATATATTATTTGGAACAACCATAGACACTCTATATGCAGTAATGTTGGAGTTAGCTATACAGGGTTAAGGTTGATTCCAAAAATATATATATACTTTGAGTTGTGATCTAGCCTGAGACATGTATACACTGGGTCGTGGATTGATTCAAGATAATATATATCGATTTATTTCTGTACATCTAATTATGGACAACTAGTTGTAGGTTACTAACAAGGATAACTGACTTAATAAACTTAAAACAATAAAACGTATTAAAAATGTTGTAAATATATTTTGAAAATACTTTGATATATATGTACATATTTGTTATAGGTTCGTGAATCGACCAGTGGCCAAGTCTTACGTCCCGACAAAGTAAAAATCTGTGAAAGTGAGTTATAGTCCCACTTTTAAAATCTAATATTTTTGGGATGAGAATACATGCAAGTTTTATAAATGATTTATAAAATAGACACAAGTACGTGAAACTACATTCTATGGTTGAATTATCGAAATCAAATATGCCCCTTTTTATTAAGTCTGGTAATCTAAGAATTAGGGAACAGACACCCTAATTGACGCGAATCCTAAAGATAGATCTATTGGGCCTAACAAACCCCATCCAAAGTACCGGATGCTTTAGTACTTCGAAATTTATATCATATCCGAAGGGTGTCCCGGAATGATGGGGATATTCTTATATATGCATCTTGTTAATGCCGGTTACCAGGTGTTCACCATATGAATGATTTTTATCTCTATTTATGGGATGTATATTGAAATATGAAATCTTGTGGTCTATTGTTATGATTTGATATATATAGGTTAAACCTATAACTCACAGACATTTTTGTTGAGGTTTAAAGCATGTTTATTCTCAGGTGAATACTAAGAGCTTCCGCTGTTGCATACTAAAATAAGGACAAGATTTGGAGTCCATGTTTGTATGATATTGTGTAAAAACTGCATTCAAGAAACATATGTCGATGTAATATATTTCTATTGTAAACCATTATGTAATGGTCGTGTGTAAACAGTATATTTTAGATTATCATTATTTGATAATCTACGTAATGCTTTTGAAACCTTTATTGATAAAATAAAGGTTATGGTTGTTTTAAAAATGAATACAGTCTTTGAAAAACGTCTCATATAGAGGTCAAAACCTCGCAACGAAATCAATTAATATGGAACGTTTATAATTAATATGAACGGGACATTTCAGCTAGCTCCCTGCGGAATGAACCAGACTTACTAAAAACTACACGACTGTATGATTAGGTACACTGCCTACAGTGTTGTAGCAAGGTTTAGGTATATCCACTCTATAAATAAATAAATAACTTGTGTAAAATTGTATCGTATTTAATAGTATTTCGTAGTAAAAATATAACTATTTCGTATACACCTCGCATAACATCAAGTATTTTTGGCGCCGCTGCCGGGGAAATCAACAACGCCGAAAGCGAAACGCTATATAAAAAAAATAATATATTTAGTTTTTAATCTATTTTTGTAAAAATATAAGAAGTTTTAAACATAAAAATACAAAAATATAAAAAAAAATTATTTTTATTTAAAATAAAAAAGTTTATATTTTTATTTTTATTTTGTTAAAAATTAAAACTAATAAATAAATTTTTTTAAATATAAGTTTTTATTACATATTATTTTTTATATAAATTTAAAAAATAAAAATAAAAAGTAATCGGGCCACTACACTATAGCAGCCCAATATTTGGCTTGGAACCCGAATCCATGCGATCGCAAGGCCAGACAACTAACACCTCATACGATCGCATGAGGTGACTTGACAGGTCTGGTACCTGGTACGACCAGATTAGGGTTTATGTTTTAATTATTATTATTATTAATTAACCCTAATTAGGTTTAAGTATTTAATGTTTAGTTTTAGTTTTTAAGTAAATTTGTATTTTTAAGTTTTATTTAGTTTTATTAATTATATAAAATTAATACTTTTATAAAATAATAATATAAAAATAATATTTTTTATAAAAATTGTATTTTCATAACTTTAAGTTTTATTTCTATATTTCGTATCTTTTTAATTGTTTATTCGTATATTGTATATTTTATCGTTCGTAATTAGTGTTAAGTTTAGTACTTTGCCGTAGTTTATTTTTATATTTCTAGATTTCTAAGCTTTGCCGTAAAATCCCTTAATCGCTTTGTAACGCCCCGTACAAAACCATCGTGTACGAATCATCAACAACAGGATCATTACAAGGTTAAGTACTATATGTTGTAATTAAAGAAGTTGCATTCACGATAAAAAGGTGATGTCATAACCGACATCAAATGTTTTACATTTCAAAAGCATGCTTCACTAAGTAGAAGCAATAAATAAGTGTATGTGACCACAAAGGTCGTTACAAGTCATAATTCAAAAGTACAAATGTTTGAATGCAAAGTAAAGTAGTTCATGCGTTGACAACTCTAAGCAGCGGGTGTCTACAGCACAAACTAGTACACGGCGGAAGCAACCTCAAGCACCTGAGAAATACATGCTTAAAAATGTCAACACAAAGGTTGGTGAGCTATAGTTTAAGTATAACAGTAATGTAAGTAGGCCACGAGATTTCAGTGCTACAACGAGCGTTTCGAAAGTATGTAAAAGTATATGCTAACCGTGGGCACTTGGTAACTAACTTAACGTTTATACCCCCTGAAAGTACACTTGGCAAGTGCGTATGTCTACGAAGTATTAAACACTCGTTAAATTCTAGCGCTACTAGCCCGAGTGGGGATGTCAAACCCTATGGATCCATATCTAAGATTCGCGTTCACGGTTCAAAAACCAATGATTAAACGTTACCGAGCTAAAGGGAATGTTTATGCCGTTGTATAACCCACACATATATAAGTTTAAGTAATCGTGCCTAGTATGTAAAACATAAAATCCGCATGTATTCTCAGTTCCCAAAATAAGTTAAAGTAAAAAGGGAATGCTATAACTCACAATGATATGTAGCGGTAAAGTAGTAGTCGGGAAAGGTGTGCAAGTAAACGGTCCGAAGTCCTCAACCTAAGTCAAATAGTACTAAGTCAGTAAATCGTCTTAATAGGTTTAAAAGTATGTAATTAAGGTCTTAAGGGTCATCATCATTCATCATTAAACAAAAGGCGTAAAGTAGGTTTCGTTTATGAAAGTAGTTTAAAACAAAGTCTGACTTCAGTCAGTCACCACGGCCTCTACCCTTATTGAATTAAGGTGAGACTAGTGGCCATGGCTCCGTCTATGAGTCCCTTAAGTGTGGTAAAAATTCCAGAAGCAAACTCTTCTTCGTTTGACCGTGGCGATGGTCTAAGTGCGAGTAGGTCAGAAATTTCTGCACAACGTTAAAGGACATAGTGACGATCGGAGGGCCATAAATCCTAAACCGTAACTCGGATTAAGACGAGTCCTATATGAAAAGTTATCTAATCGAAAAGTTCTATCTAAAAATAATGGTTAGAACAGCCTAGGTCTACTGGTCTGTTACAGAAACATCAGATCAGTAGCTTTTGGACAGAAACAGTAAGTTTAAAAGGGTTCCGGTGGTCTTGGTGCTTGATGTTCATCATGGTTCTCATCCTTGATGCATATAGCTTCAAGTGTACAACTCATTGATGTATCTACATCATCTTAACCAATTCTTGACCATCATAACCCTAGTGCAAGTCTAAGACATGAAGCACAACTCACTTAAGAGTTGCATGTAGTTTGATGAACCAAAGTTACATCAAAGTCTTAGGTTTGACACTTATATGAACTATAAGACTAATAATAAGTTACAAACTTGAAATTATATGTTCTTGAACTTTAAAGTTAACCTTAAGTTCAAGATTAATGAGATCAATGTTAACTTGTAACATTTGACCAACAAGAACATAAATCATGAAATTAAAGTGCAAGAATGAAGTAGTAAACTAAGTAAACAAGTAAATTATTCATGGTTGTTCATAATTTAAAGATTCAAACCAAAGTTTGATCTTTAGAAAGTAAGCTTTAAAGTTTACTTCATGAACTTCAAGTATGTCTTTCAACCATGAACTTTATAATCTTTTGAAACAAGTAAGGTAGAACATAACTAGATAGATTATGTTCTTGTTGTTCTTGTTATAACAAGATAAAATGAAGAATCAAACTAGTAAGTTTACTCTTGTAATCATGAAAGTAACTAACAACAACAAAGTAAGTAACAATAAACTATAAGTAAGTAAGCTACAACAAGATCAAGTAACAAACAACAAAAGATGATGATGATTTAGGGGTGTTTAGGTTCGGTTTTACAAAGAAAAAGAAGAGGAGAAAAGTTCATAATTCTTACAAGTATGAGAGAAAAAGAGAGGAAAAGTTTGAGAGCAAATGAGTGTGTGTGAGAAGTGTGAAAGAATCAAGTGAAAGAAGTAATGAAATTTGAACTAAAACACTCCTTATGGGAGTCTAAAACCGACGGCATCAAGGGGTGGGAGGGGTGAGGGATTTGTTTCTTGGTCACTAGCTTGTAAAGCTTACAAAAGTTGGTTATTGAATGGGTTTACATGGGGATAAGTTGCTAACTAGATTCTTAATGGTTCAAACTAACTAGTTCACATATAATTTGATACTTACACTTTCAAGACATGGGCTAAAGGTCCATTAATAATGTAAGGTGGGCTTGTAAGCCCAAAGTCAAGTGTCCATTAACTTAAAACAAGCCCAAGTTCCAAAAATAACAAGTAAACCCAATTAAAGCCCAAGTAACTAACTAACAACCTTAGTTAATTAAAATGATTAATAAAACTAATCATGAATGTATATAATACTTGAAAATATTATTCGTGCAAGTTCCGGGTGTCACAAAGATGTTTCGGGCAATTAAAGTCAAGTTCAGGCAATCATGGCAACATGTAAATGTAATAACGTACATCTGTTTTATCACACGTATTAATAATAATTATTATTAATAAATAAACGTTGGAAATTCCAGGGTCGTTACATTAACCACCTGTTAAAGAAAATTTCATCCCGAAATTTAAGCTGAGGTAGATGGAGGAGTTGGGAAAAGATGAGGATACTTCCGCATCATTTGATCCTCTCGCTCCCAAGTAAACTCATGTCCTCGTTTGGCATTCCATCGCACTCGGACGATCGGAATCTTGTTGCGTTTCAAAGTTTTAATCTCACGATCCATAATTTCAACAGGTTCTTCCACAAAGTGAATTTTGTCATCAATCGTAAGTTCCTCAAGTGGTATGATAAGTTCCGGTGCAGCAAGACACTTCTTCAAGTTTGACACATGGAAGGTAGGATGAACTGAGCTCAATTGCGCTGGTAGATCTAAACGGTAAGCAACGGGTCCAACCCGTTCCAAGATTTTAAAAGGACCAATGTATCGTGGGTTCAACTTTCCACGTTTTCCAAAACGGATCACACCTTTCCAAGGTGCAACCTTTAACATTACATGATCACCAACGTTGAATTCAAAGTCCTTACGTTTAAGATCGGAATAACTCTTTTGACGATCACGGGCAGTCTTAAGTCTAGCTTGGATCTGAGCAATCTTCTCCGTGGTTTCGTGGACTACCTCGGGTCCGGTGATTTGCTTTTCGCCTACTTCGACCCAACAAATAGGAGATCGGCACTTATGGCCATACAATGCTTCAAAAGGTGCAACATTAATGCTAGAGTGATAACTGTTGTTGTACGAGAATTCGGCGAGTGGCAAATGTCTTTCACCGGCCTTTCCAAAATCAATGACACATGCACGCAGCATGTCCTCCAAGGTTTGAATCGTTCGTTCACTTTGCCCGACAGTCTGGGGATGATAAGCAGTGCTCATGTCGAGATAAGTTCCCATGGCTTCTTGCAAAGAACGCCAAAATCTAGAAGCAAAACGGGGATCGCGATCTGAGATGATCGATAAAGGTACACCATGACGAGATACAACCTCTTTGATGTATAACTGAGCAAGTCTCTCCATTGTATCAGTTTCCTTCATCGCTAGAAAGTGTGCAGATTTGGTAAGGCGGTCAACAATAACCCAAATAGTATCGTATCCGCCCACCGTCTTTGGTAGCTTGGTGATGAAATCCATTGTTATCCGTTCCCACTTCCATTGTGGGATTTCTGGTTGTTGAAGTAAACTAGAAGGTCTCTGATGCTCGGCTTTAACCTTCAAGCATGGCAAACACTTACCAACATAAGTCGCAACGTCCTTCTTAAGATTCGGCCACCAATACTGGTCTTTAAGGTCGTGGTACATTTTGCCCACTCCAGGATGAATTGAATATCTCGATTTGTGTGCTTCATCAAGTATAAGGTTCCGTAGATCTCCATAAAGAGGTACCCAAATTCTTCCAGCATAACATCGGAGTCCAGACTCCCTAACCTCGAATCGAGAGACAAGTATGTTCAAATGTTCGTGAGATATATTCTCCTCCTTGAGAGCCTCAACTTGGGCTACTCTGATCTGGCTGTTGAGGTTCGAATGGATGGTGATGTTCAGAGCCCTAACACGAAGAGGTGCCGTCCTCTCCTTTCGGCTTAAAGCGTCAGCTACAACATTGGCCTTGCCAGGGTGATAACGGAGTTCACAATCGTAGTCGTTGAGCGTCTCGAACCATCGACGTTGTCTCATATTCAGTTGCTTCTGATCAAAGATGTGCTGGAGACTCTTGTGATCGGTGAAGATAGTGCTCTTAGTTCCATACAAATAGTGTCTCCACAATTTAAGCGCAAAGACAACGGCTCCAAGTTCAAGATCATGTGTAGTGTAGTTCCGCTCGTGAATCTTCAATTGGTGGGAGGCATAGGCAATAACCTTTGATCGTTGCATCAGTACACAACCAAAACCACTCTTCGATGCATCACAATAAACAACAAAGTCGTCACTGCCTTCAGGAAGTGATAGGATAGGTGCGGTGGTTAACTTCTTCTTCAAAGTTTGAAATGCTGATTCATGTGCGGGTTCTCAAATGAACTTCTTGCCCTTGTGAGTCAGCGTGGTCAAAGGACGCGCAATCAGAGAAAATCCTTCAATGAACCTTCGGTAGTAACCGGCGAGACCTAGAAATTGGCGAATATGAGTTGGAGTAGTGGGGGTTTCCCACTTGCTGATAGGTTCAATCTTGGTGGGATCTACTTTGATACCCTGGTCGCTCACAACATGACCCAGAAATTGAACTTCCTTCAACCAAAATTCACATTTGGAGAATTTGGCGTAAAGTTGCTCTTGTTTCAAGAGTTCAAGTACTAGTCGGAGGTGTTGCTCATGCTCTTCTTCGCTCTTAGAGTAGATGAGGATATCATCTATGAAGACGATAACAAACTTATCCAAGTACGGCTTGCAGACACGATTCATGAGGTCCAGAAACACGGCAGGTGCATTTGTCAAACCGAATGGCATCACGAGAAACTCATAATGACCATAACGGGTCCTGAATGCAGTTTTCATCACGTCACTTTCCTTCACCCTCAGCTGGTGATATCCGGATCGCAAATCGATCTTTGAATAAACGCTCGATCCTAGTAGTTGATCAAAAAGATCGTCAATTCGTGGAAGAGGATACCGATTCTTGATAGTCAATTAGTTGAGTTCACGGTAGTCGATACACATACGGAAGGATCCATCCTTCTTCTTCACAAACAACACAGGTGCGCCCCAAGGCGAGAAACTTGGTTGGATAAATCCACAGTCTAACAGCTCTTATAGTTGACTCTGTAATTCTTGCATCTCGGAAGGTGCGAGTCTATAAGGTGCGCGAGCTACAGGTGCAGCTCCTGGCACTAAGTCAATCTGAAACTCTACTGCTCTCTGCGGTGGTAATCCAGGCAATTCCTCTGGGAAGACATCGGAAAATTCGTTCATAATTCGAACGTCATTCACGCTCTTCACCTCAGTTTCTACCGCTTTCACATGTGCTAGGACAGCAAAACGTCCCTTCTTCATAATCTTTTGCGCTTTCACGCAACTAATGAGGTTCAACTTCGAGGTACATCTCTCTCCATAGATAACCAGTGGTTCCCCATCTCCTTGTGGTATGCGAAGTGCTTTATCTCCGCAGATTATATCGGCCTTTATCTTGCTCAACCAATCCATACCGACGATCACATCAAAACTTCCCAGTTTGATAGGTATCAAATCAATTTTGAAATATGCACCAGCTATGTTGATAATAGCTCCACGACTAATATGGTCAACCTTTTCAAGTTTTCCATTTGCGACCTCGACAAGCATACTTTCTTTTAACGGGACTAATGACCAATTAATCTTATCGCAAAAATGTCTACATATATAACTTCTATCCGCACCAGTATCAAACAAGACAGAAGCTAAAAGATTGTTGATTGTGAATATACCTGTCACCAAGTCGGGGTTATCGCGTGCATCCCTTGCATTAACATTAAAAGCTCGTCCACGGGGTGGTCCACCATCTTTTCGCTTGTTGGGGCATGCGTTTCTGAAATGGCCCTTCTGCCTGCATTCGTAGCACTTCTTCGGCCCATTGGTGTTTGGCTTCCCATTCAAAGTAGTGACCTTGCAGTCCTTCCCGATGTGCCCAGCCCGTTGGCACTTCTCACAGACAATATTGCAATACCCAGTGTGGAGTTTGTAACATCGCTTGCATTGAGGTAAGGTTCCTTTGTAGCTCGGGTTGGTGTTGGTGTTGTTGTTGGGATTAGGTTTCCACCGTTGTTGTGCCTCTTGGCGGGGGTTTGATCGTAGTTTCTCCCCATGTTGTTGTTGTTGTTGTTGTTGTTGTTGTTGTTGTGGTTGTTGTAGTTGTTGTCCCATTTCCTCTTTTCACTACCACCAGCCTCAAACTTAGCCTTCTCCGGCTCATCAATAAGAATCTGATTCATGAGAGTATGTGCCATGTGCATTGCTTCGGGAAAAGTCGGTGGTTTGGATGAGGTGACATTCCCCTTGATGGACTTAGGAAGTCCCCAAAAGTATCGCTCCATTCGTTTGAATTCGGGGGTGACCATAGTTGGACACATCAGCGCTAACTCCAAAAACCTACGGTTGTAGCTGTCAAGATCGTTTCCTACGGCCTTATGTTGCATGAATTCAATCTCCATCTTTTGAACCTCGGTTCTCAAACAGTATTCATCAATCATAGCACATTTAAACTCTTCCCAAGGCGTAGCATACGCCTCATCGATTCCTTGCGCTTGGGCCATGGTATTCCACCATGTAAGCGTGCCATCAGAAAGCGTACAAGAAGCAAACTTGGTTTTATTATCCTCCGAACAGTTGCTAACTCGGAATACTGATTCAAGTTTCTCGAACCATCTGGTGAGACCAACCGGTCCCTCGGTGCCGCTGAAGTTATGCGGTTTGCAGCTCTGGAATTCCTTGTAAGTACACCCATTTCGAACGGGTGGGATAACTGGTGGTGGTGGCGGTGGAACTTGAAGATTTCTTTCTGCTAGGGATGCAGCGACCCGTTCGTTGATCATGTCCTCAATCTGGGCGGCGGTAGGTGTGGATCTTCCGTTAGCCATGGTATTCTAAACAAAAATTTTAACTCAAGTAAAAATCCAGTATGCAAGTAGTAATAATACAGTATATAGTGACCAACATGGAATCAAAACATCACATGTTATTAAATAATGCATCTAGGTACAAATACCACAGAATCATCGTACAGCAATGTAAATAGAACATCGTGCAAGAATTAAATAACGCAAAGTTCCATTCATTAATAATAATAAGTTTCATACATCTGAATAAGTTCGTACAATACATATGAAATACATGAAACTATATCTAGATTACATCATGAAATCTAAATACAAGGTCCTACGGTGAAGGCGAGTGAACTGCTCCTCGAGCCAACTGCTCCTCGAGCTCAGTGACTCGAGCTCGGAGAGTCTCAATCTCCCTCATCAGTTCCTCGTTAGAGGGAGCTGGTGGGGCAGGCGGTGCAGGTGGGGCGGGTGGTGCCGGTGGTGCTGATGTAGATGGTCCGGCTCCGGATGTAGACGGTACGTCCCTAGATGTAAGTGGTCCGTATCTAAATCTAGGTGGTACGGTTCCAGGAATAGTCAATATGTAACGGGGAACCTTATGTATCTGTGGGTCGGCAGGGTATGGCACAACTCGTTTACGAGCAGTAACCCTACGACGATGGCCAAATGCTTCAGTAAAAGCACGACCTCCATTCACCCCTGGAATGACGGTGCCGTCAAAACGGTACCGCTTCTTCGGCAGGGTGGAGGGTGCCTGAATAGGTCTATCAGCAGGATCCTCATCATCGCTGGAGTCGTCTGATGATGAAGAATCGGCGGATGATGAGTCATCCGAATCGTGTAGTGGTGACACTGGTGGCTGAGCTGGTAATCCGAAGCATCCGAAGGCGGCCAACATCTGTCTGTGTCTGCCTGGCGAAATCAAGACTAAACGTCCATTGGGAGTGCGTCGGCAAGGCGTGCGCATGTGGTTACGAAACGGCCCTTCCCCGAACTCCGCGGAGATCTCAATACCACCAATGCGGGGCTGTGACCTCGAGGGTCCGGGAGCAGACACTGGGGCAGGTGCACTAGTACCAGCTCCGGAAGTAGAAGCGCCGGGATCACTAGTGGGTGTCGGGGCCGATGTATCGGCAGTATTGACGCGAATCCTAAAGATAGATCTATTGGGCCTAACAAACCCCATCCAAAGTACCAGATGCTTTAGTACTTCGAAATTTATATCATGTCCGAAGGAGGATCCCGGAATGATAGGGGATATTCTTATATATATCTAGTTAATGTCGGTTACCAGGTGTTCACCATATGAATGATTATTTTTGTCTCTATGCATGGGACGTATATTTATGAGAACTGGAAATGAAATTCTTGTGGTCTATTAAAATGATAGAAATAAATGATTATGATAAACTAATGAACTCACCAACCTTTTGGTTGACACTTTAAAGCATGTTTATTCTCAGGTGTTAAAGAAATCTTCCGCTGTGCATTTGCTCATTTTAAAGATATTACTTGGAGTCTTTCATAGCATATTTCGAAGAACGTTGCATTCGAGTCATTGAGTTCATCAAAGATTATTATTAAATCAATTTATAGTTGGATAGTGGATATTATGAAATGGTATGCATGCCTGTCAATTTTCGATGTAAAGAAAGATTGTCTTTTAAAAACGAATGCAATGTTTGTAAAATGTATCATATAGAGGTCAAATACCTCGCAATGTAATCAACTATTGTGAATCGTTTATAATGTATATGAACGGGTCCTTTCAGTTGGTATCAGAGCGGTGGTCTTAGCGAACCAGGTCTGCATTAGTGTGTCTAACTGATAAGTCGATAGGATGCATTAGTGAGTCTGGACTTCGACCGTGTCTGCATGTCAAAAGTTTTACTTATCATTTTGTGTCGAAAATTAACTACTTATCATCCTCAGGAAATTACCTGCTTATCATTTTTAGTCTAAGACACGTCTTGCTGCATTGATTGCATGAATAGTGTATAGACAAAAATTCATATCTTAGCATATCTGCTAAATCATATCTTATCGTATCTGTTACTTTAAACTTTGCCTGACATATCCCGCAAAGTCCTCCGTAATCTACGAAATCTTTTGATCTATATATATATATATATATATATATATATATATATATATATATATATATATATATATATATATATATATATATATATATATATATATATATATATATATATATATATTATATGTAATTAGAATACCATCCGTTAGCCAAAATCATTTCATATCGAAAAAAATTCTTTATCCAATCGTACGAAATGGAATTCGTCATCAGTTCAAGTCACTCAGATTTCGAAATGGAATCCCATTCAAGCTCCGAAATCAGTGTGACCGGAATAGATCAACCAATCGGTCATCACCTATTCTGAATGAATTGGGGATGGGTTCGTAGCCTCCTCAATCATTGGAGACAAGAAGAAGGTTATCCCTTCCATCCACCACATTGCCCTCTTGACGAAGAACCTAAAGCACTTACCGGCGAACCTGTCCGAAATACCATATTCTCGCTCATTTCCAGAGTATCTCGTCACGATTATATATTATATCAAATTTTAGATTTTATTTATCCGCTCGTCCGAACCGACAATCACCCCCGGTGTAATAGAAGAAGTCAACGAGCTTCGCGCTCGGGTAGTGGCTTTGGAGAATATGATGCAGAGATTACAAACACCAGCAGCAACATCAGCAGCATAACCAGTACCACCATCATCAACGCCAATAATACCAATACCACCTCCAACCACAACCGCGTCGTAAACCTCAACTTCACAATCTGTCCTATGAGCATCAACATCATACGCACCATAGATACTAAGGAGTACCAACAACAATAACTGACGAAGTATTAATTCATAACTTCATTGGAGAAACATTCCGCGGTGATTATGTAATCTCTAAAGTCTTAGAGATTATCTAATCTAGCCCTAACCATAAATCAGTTAAGCGAACCAAAATGATAAAAGGAAGAGTAGAAACCCTGACAAAAATAATGTGTGATTAACAAGCTAAACTTGCTTTACCAACAGCATCAATAGTACCGTCAGCGTTACCAGCATCATCAGTACAGTCAACATCCGAATAAACAACACCGATAACATCACAAACTCCGTCAGTTCAAGAATCACTGTGGGCATCGTTACGAATCAATAACGTGTATATTGTATCAACGAGTTATGAAGAATTAACTCATTCACTCTGAAGAAATTATATGTATATTATATATATATATATATATATATATATATATATATATATATATATATATATATATATATATATATATATATATATATATATTGAAATAAATCTTTCCGTGCTAAGCTATTGTGTGTGAATCTTAACTACTCGATTAATTCATATTACAAATATGCAATAATGTACGTCCTTCGGCCGCAACTTAACCAGCGTTAACTACAATCTCTGTCGCAATTTAACAAATTCCAATTCATAATAAATCAAGTATATATTTGATTTTACACTTTCATCATCGATGTACCCGAAACTTTTCAGATAACATCATTCGTACTTTGCAAAATTCACAAGAATTTCACGAACCGAACATCATACATCAACAAATAACGAAGTATTGATTCATAATTTCAATGTCATTAAAGAAATACTGCGTAAAAGTTATGTACTTTTTAAAGCCTTTAGGGATTATTCAATTCTAGTTTCAACCGTAAATCAAATGAGTTTAATTTAACATTAACTCATTAAAGTTATGTAATAAAATTCTTTTGTACAAAATATTAATTGTGAAATTTTTTTTAACGGGTAGGTAATACCCAAGAGATATATAAATTCACAAATAATATGTTACATTCTTCTAATCTGATTCAGCAAATCATCCATTATACTCCCTACTTTCACAACAATATACATTCTTTTATAGAAATCAAAACAACCATACTCATTCAAAATTTAATTACATATTCTGATTTTGAAATCTCAAAATTCAACTCGAGATATGACCAAAATCATCACTCTTAGATCCTTACATCTTTCACAAGCTATATTTTGACTTCAAAACTGTGTTAGAACATCAAATGTATGTTAACGATTACAATCTGTGTTCAAACCCTTCGAAAATTTCTGAAGACACTTCGAATGATGAGCAATCGAGATGATGATCCAACCACATGTTACCCACAGTTATGTACCCGAAAAACTCTTGAAACCAAAGTAAAAGTTTAAACAACGTATCCTCGTCAGATTCTTTGGCATTTATTAGCAAAAATAACTTTGCGACTCCTATTCAAAGTAGCCAGTTTTGTCACAGCTCCAGCAAGTCAACTTCGACTTTTCAGTCAGACTAACCTTATTATAACCTTGAGATATACACCATCGTTACCAGGGAACCTTTTACATTCCACCACATTATTAGCAGATGTACCAACAACCTCATTACCCTTTGACTTTAGCCTCTCCGAAAAGTCATTATAATTATTTATTGAAACCCCATCATTTACTCATTCGCATCTTGTAATGAGAATTGCCATACGAATCATTGGGAATTAGCAATCAGTATTTTGAAATCTCACAGCATGTCTACGCCAACAGTTATATGTGTATATATAACGTCTATCTTCTGGACTTAATTTGAATGTGAAGTTTCTGGAAAACACTCCGAACTACGAATTGGTTCTCCGAAAATGGAAAAAATACTGATGAAGCAGCAAAAACTATAAACGACTTTAAACGGTAAAAGCTGGATGATAATGATGAAGTGTGTTGGCAAAGCGCAGAAAAAGAGAAGTTTTGGAACTGGAAAACGGATTGAGCAAAGTAGGAAGGAGGCTGTGGACAATTTACAAAGACTGAACCTAACTTCAAAGGATCCAAATGATTCAGTACCTGCTGAAGTCATTAACGAATACCTTGCTCCTGACTCTAAACCCCTGCGGACAATATTCTTCATCATCTTCTGATATTAGAAATTCTAAAATATCATCATATCTTTCATTATAAATATCCTCCATATTTCTGAAGATATTTTCTTAATTTTTCTTATTTGAAATCATTTACCTCTTCGCGCTATCTGTATTACATCATAAAAGAAACTATTTTAGTTTCTAAATTCTGAAACATTCAAGTTTAAAATAGGAATATTTTGAAGTAGTGTTGGGAACTGAAGCATGAATTAGTATAATATAATGAAACTTGATCAACGTGATTATATTACAGTAAGTCATGCTGAGTTTCTAAATGGAACGTGATGATTCACAGATCATAACATCATCATGTGCCATGTTATACGACTCTTGTATTCTATTTAACATTTAAAGTATCAAGAAAACATTTCTTGATGATTCAGCCTTTTCCAAGGTATTCTAGTAATTTGACAAGTCAAGATCGTGCCATCACAATTTCCTTCCTAGAACATTAACAATGTTCATTCCGAAATTCATATCTGTGAATTTTGGACCATTACAAGCGGTGCTTAATCACAAGAAGAAGAAACGAAAGGACAAAACTCCGAAATAGAAATTGGGGTATAAATTGCAGCAAATAAAAGAGAGCATTAACTGTGAATGATAATGATTATAGAAGACAGAAGCAGAGACTTTGAAATATAAGGGAACATATAAAGCCCTACGATAAACCAGAAATTATAAACCATATATATCGATGCATATAGCAATATAAAGACACGGGAGAACTAGAAACACTATAAACCCAAGAGTATAGTAGAAGTAAATAGATTCTTCTAGCGGTAGATGAAAAAGAAGAATGACCGATATGAAAGTTAGAAGTATATCGAGAATCAGAACTGGATGGAGCATATTGATGAATACTTTAAAATATGAGTTGAGGGGGAAAGAATAGAAGGTGATGAAACATGACTAGGAACTTAGAAATCAACAGATTTAACTCACACAATGGCGGAATAAGTGAATCAAACCCTTTAGTCAAACCACAACTAAATCAAGTGTGATTAGATCAACACCTAGAGCTATTATTCACCACCTGGGTGATTTGGACTGAGAGAGAATCGGAGGAGCTCACTAGATCTGAGTGTGTGTAACAAATGAGAGGCTTAACCTAAAATGAAGAACATAAGATTTTATATACCCCTACTGTTGACTCACCCATACGATTCATTCATCACACGTACGAGTTGGCTTCATCAGCCGTACGGGTGATCACTCACTCGTGTCTTCTCATTTAGGTTGTAATAATGACTTAGCTCAGCATCAACCGTGCGTATGAGCCTGTCAGCCATACTAGTGAGGCTTCACTCGTACATCTGACTAAGTCTAACATAGTCAAACATCTAAATCTCGTTCCTGCAGTTCCTGTAACCACATACAAACACGGATAGGATAATAACGAGCAATCATGGTGGCCTGTAAACTGTTGTACCTGCAATGGACGTGGGTAGATGTCTAGGGACTTGCATAAAATGCATCAACAGAAGGTGTGAGTTTTAAGGAAATGAAGGAGGTAAATTTATAAGAAAATCTCTGACAGAACAATTAAAATGGACGATCGCATTTAAAGCGGATCCTAATTCCCTTGATTACCGGAGAGTCAAATCTTATTAAGAAGATTTTCTTCAAATCCCTTGAAATCTGGGAATCAATCATATCTACGTCAAATGATAAGATGAATCTACACTTACTCATTTCACTCTTCTATGTTAGCTTCATTCGTACTCTTCATATAAATGGATTGTTTATCCAAATTATTCGCTGATGATAAAACTCTAATTTTCAGCCCGTATGCATCATGAAAACATACTTATTATCATTCACGACCTTTCCACTCAAATTTCGGGACGAAATTTCTTTAACGGGTAGGTACTGTGACAACCCGGAAATTTCCAACCAAATTTAAACTTTAATCTTTATATGTTTCCGACACAATAAGCAATATTTGTTAAGTTAAATTTCAAGAATTTTAAACTATGTTCATACATTCATTCAACCTCGACCAAGTTCCAATGATTCACAAACCATTAAACGAATATGATTATATATGTATATGTGTATATATATTATAACTTGAAACATAAACAAAATATTAGATTAAATACTTTATATGATTGTATCTGTTTCAAAATGTTTATCAATGGAATTAGAAGATAAGATCAAATGATTGAATTATCAGATATATTGAATTATGATTACAAGTCTCTGTTGAAAGGCCCACGTTGATTTGAGAAATCTTTCCATTTTAACAATATTCGGAAAATGGTAAAGTGATTTATAAATAAGAACAAATTATCAATTATTGAGAACTAGACAAAGGATAGTGGAAGATTGAATCTCATAAAGACTCGATTGATCTATTTAGTTTCAAACGTACAAAAACGTTTTCAGTTTAAAATGAATTGTATTATTAAAATGTATATAACTTTTATAAATATATAGAACCACTTTTGACAACTCATTACTTAACTAGTATGATAAAAATAACGATATTTATATTTTATTTTATTAAATATATATAACGATTTAAATTAATATTATATATATTTATACGCATATTATACAACAACAACAACAACAACATTACCCAATCCAACGAAAGTGGGGTATGGGGGAGGTGAGTGTAGACAATCATTCCTCGTACCCTAGATTAGAAGGAAGTCACTACTCCACCCGCGGGTATAGAACCTGCGCCTAGATAAGGTCGTCCCTCCCTCTACTCTAGCGCAAAATAGATTGCTTCCTAAAGGACCTCCGGCCCGAAGAGCTCATAAGAACGAAATAGACAAGGCAAATGATACGTACCTGTACGAGTAATGAGCGCCTAGCAAGAAGCAACCATACACAGTAACCATAAAGGGGACACATATAGCAGTAATGCACAACAGTAGGGCAAAGAGCATGAATAAAATAGTGCACATAACCATTTAATTTCAGGTAGACATACAGACAAACAAGATATATACATATACATATACATATACATATACGCACCCACACAGACACACACATCGATGTATATATACCACACGAAAGCATGAAAAAAAAAAAAAAACTCATGCTTAAACATAAATACATATAGATACATTCGTAGATATATATACCTAGGTACAGATACAAGACAGACAAACCTACATACACCAATACATGCACTTAGATACATAGATACATATATATAGAGATACAAACCAATACATCGGTACATATATATAGCCTAAAAACATATACATAGATACAAAGGCATATAAACCATGTAGAGGGGTATAAATACGTACATAGTTTTATACTTTTACTATACTTAAACTTTACCTTTACTTTATTTTTACTTTACTTTAACTTTAATAATTCATTTTAATAATTCATACTTTAATAATTCATACTTTAATAATTCACTTTAATAATTCATACTTTAATAATTCACTTTAATAATTCATACTTTAATAATCTACTTTAATAATTCATACTTTAATAATTCACTTTAATAATTCAAAAATCTATTATAAATAGAATTCAATAGGTTTCATTATTTCATAGAAACTTGAAAATATTTTTCTCTAAACTCTCTCAATCGATTTACATATATATATTTACTCCGTATTATTTCAAGATATTATTAGTATAAATAAAATATTACGACGGAGTGCTGTCCGAGTGATTTCGAAATTGTTTTTCGAGTGGGATAGGATTAAGGAAATTATGAGTTATAGTCCCACTTTTAAAATCTAATATTTTTGGATGAGAATACATGCAGGTTTTATAAATGATTTACAAAATAGACACAAGTACGTGAAACTACATTCTATGGTTGAATTATCGAAATCGAATATGCCCCTTTTTATTAAGTCTGGTAATCTAAGAATTAGGGAATAGACACCCTAATTGACGCGAATCCTAAAGATAGATCTATTGGGCCTAACAAACCCCATTCAAAGTACCGGATGCTTTTGTACTTCGAAATTTATATCATGTCCGAAGGAGGATCCCGGAATGATAGGGGATATTCTTATATGTATATAGTTAATGTCGGTTACCAGGTGTTCACCATATGAATGATTATTTTTGTCTCTATGCATGGGACGTATATTTATGAGAACTGGAAATGAAATTATTGTGGTCTATTAAAATGATGGAAATAAATGATTATGATAAACTAATGAACTCACCAACCTTTTGGTTGACACTTTAAAGCATGTTTATTCTCGGGTGTTAAAGAAATTTTCCGCTGTGCATTTGCTCATTTTAAAGATATTACTTGGAGTCTTTCATAGCATATTTCGAAGAACGTTGCATTCGAGTCATTGAGTTCATCAAAGATTATTATTAAATCAATTTATAGTTGGATAGTGGATATTATGAAATGGTATGCATGCCTGTCAATTTTCGATGTAAAGAAAGATTGTCTTTTAAAAACGAATGCAATGTTTGTAAAATGTATCATATAGAGGTCAAATACCTCGCAATGTAATCAACTATTGTGAATCGTTTATAATGTATATGAACGGGTCCTTTCATAATGGGCTTTATATTAACTAATTGATACCTCGTTAATTTAATATAAAGGTTACAATTTGACGTATCTATATATAACCACATACGCTTAATCGGGTACGGTGGGTGGGATATTTATAAATATGAATTATTGTTCATTTGACCGGACACGGGGATGGATTAATAGTTAATGGACTCATTAAAACAGGGGTGGATTACATTCAAGGGTAATTGGTGTAATTGTCAACAAAGTAGTAAAACCTTGGATTACACGCAGTCGATAACCTAGTGTATTCATTAAACAAAGTATTAAGACCTTGTTACAGTTCGAATTCCCAATTAGTTGGAATATTTGACTTCGGATATAAGGTTAATTTGACGAAGATCCTCGCACTTTATAATTATGACCGATGGACTATTATGGACAAAACCGTATGGACATATCGAATAATCCAGGATAAAGGACAATTAATCCATGTTAATAAATTAAAATCAACACGTCAAACATCATGATTACGGAAGTTTAAATAAGCATAATTCCTTTATTTTATATCTTATCGCACTTTTAATTATCATACTTTTTAATTATCGCAATTTTATTTATCATCATTTTATTTATCGTACTTTAAATTATCGCACTTTTATTATCGTTATTTAATTTACGCTTTAAATTAAGTCATTTGTATATTTAATATTTTACATTAGGTTTTAATTGCGACTTAAGACATAAAATTGACAAACCGGTCATTAAACGGTAAAACTCCCTTTTTATAATAATAATAATACTACTTATATATATATATATATATATATATATATATATATATATATATATATATATACGTAAGACCCTGTTTCCATTTCAGTTGATCAGGATGCCGTACAGGATTTGGGACGCCGTCCAGCAAAGAAGAGTTGGACGCCGTCCAATATTTAGGACGCCCTCCAGTTGGTCTGTCGGGCCAGCTGTGAGATTTTAAGATATTTAGAGGGGTATGTTGGTCTTTTCACTTGGTGGCCGGTTTTAAGCCACAAATGGGCCTCATTCAACCTTATCTTCACCAACAAAACACTCTCAACCATATTTAGAGAGAGAGTAAGGGTTTAGAGAGAGAGAAGGGTTTAGAGAAGAAGGAGTCGGTTTCTCACCAAAGCTCGGGTTCTAAAGTTGCTCATCTCATTCACGGCTAAGTTGTGGTAGTATTGGTAAGCTCAAACTCCGAATTTCATTTGTTAGATTTGATATTCAACTTAGGATTTTGAGCTAGTTTGTTGTAAAACCCTTTTAGATGATGAAGTATGTTCATGGTGACTAGTTATTCTTGTCACTTAGCGAGTTTTGGGTTGGTTGACATTTTGGAATTGGTTAGGCTTTGATCTTGAGTTTAATCACTAGGTTTAGTGATTATGGAAGTGTTGGAACACTTTTGGGTGTGTTTTGTTGACTAATCTTGAAATGGGTCAATTTAGAGTTTTGGTGTCAAAATGGGCGAGACACGTGTTTAACACTTGTGTTCGGGTTTAATCGGTGTGTTAGGACCATTTTCACTCGTGTTAGTGAATATTGGTTAGTTTGGGCGCGGTTTGTTCTTGGAAGTGCATTTGGGTCGAAGGTGCACTAGTTGTCAATTTGGGTTGATTTGTATATCCACTCTAATTGTGTTGTTGTTATGTGATAAATGGAATAGGTACTTTCCATTTGCGATTTCGAATTTCTCGGTTACATTCATCAAGGCGACAAGGTGAGTGTTAATATCTTATGTGCATATGTATGTGTAGGATGGGTGCGGGTCGGGTGAAGTGGTTCTCGGTTTTAGAGCTCACTTCACATATAAGTGGATATGATGGACTTGTGTATAGGTCCAATTAGCAAGGTTGTACGTTTTGGTTAACCACCTTTGGTGAGGTACACGTTTTGTGTGTACGTTATCACACGTGTTTGCGATGTGGAGTATATAACCCCAATGGCGAAGGGTTGATATTGTTGTGTTGTGGATAACCCCGATGTGATGGATTTTATAATCCCGTGACCGTGGGTTTTGAATTGTGAAAGTGGATCTCGTGTAGTTCGGATTCACGATGACACGTGTAGTTCGGTCATCTTATCGGAAGTGAATCTCGTGTAGTTCGGATTCACGGTGACGCGTGTAGTTCGGTCATCTTATTGAGGTAGTGATCTCGTGTAGTTCGGATTACTAAGGCTCGTATAGTTCGGCCAACCTCGATGTTGTCTTGTTGAAGATAGTAATCTCGTGTGGTTTCGGATTACTAAGGCTCGTGTATTTCGGCCAATCTTCATTGTGGTGTTCAGTTTTCGGTATTGGGTTAAGGGGTTAACCTTGGGTGTTTATATATTGTTATATATTAATGCATTGTTATGATGTAGCTAACCCTCCGGGTGTAGCTTATTGGTGTTGTTCACCTCGTCGTTGGTGAAATTATATTTTGTTGATGTACCTTTAGCTCGTTGCTTAGTGATTGTACGGTATGCTTAGACTAGCTTGCCTTTATGCTTGGATGCTCCGGTATGCGGTATTTGTTTAATTGTGTGGCGTGTCCATTTTATGCATATATATGTATGTAGTATATTCTCACTCACTAAGCGTTAGCTTACCCTCTCGTTGTTGACATTTTTATAGATTGCATGGATGCGGTGGCTAGAGTAAGCGTGGGAACTAGTGGACTTGCGTATTTGCTTTAGAAGGCTTGCTTTCGGATTTGATTAGGATTGGGTAGCGTATCCCAATCACCATGCTCGGTCTATGTTTTGAATTAAACTAAATGGGTCGAAATGGTCATTTGTTTGTAATTTGGGTCGATGTGGGCCCGGGGTTGTAAAACTCGGTTTTATTATGAAAAACTCTTAGGTTTAATTATTATAACATATTGTGAAAGTGTTTTGGTTTAAAAGTGGCGGGAAGCGGGTTTTTCGCCCGCGTAAAATTGTAAAACTGATCAGAACTTTTTAGTGTATTTGGACGCCGTCCAAGATGGCTGGACGCCATCCAGTCTTTCAGAGCTGGACGCCGTCCAGATAGCTGGACGCTGTCCAGATGAACTGTCCCAGAAAAATTTTTTTTTAGCACGTTTTTGGATGGATAACGGGTTGGGTCGTTACAAGTGGTATCAGAGCATGGTCTAAGGGATTTAGGTGACTTGAGATAGGTGCCTAGACTTAGACTTTTGTGTGTGCTTATTTGTTGCGGGACTTGTAGGATTACGGGTCGGAATGGGTTATAGTTAGTGCCTTGTTTTTAGGTGGACTAACGTTTATATTAGTAATGCGGATATTATTAATATATTATTGTGTTGTGATAATAATTCTTGCGTGTGCTTATATCGCGTAGAATTTTGTTTGTGCTTGTTAATATCATCGAGCGAGGCGGTCATTGTACTAACGAGTTGATACGGCGTGTGTGCGTAATAAGGACTTGCAAACCTTATTACGGGTGCAAATCGTGTCTAGGAAGTGATGTACAACGAGTGATTTGCAAGATGGGGCGGTGCTGTGTATGTGGCTTTATACGTTCTTGATCTAATCACTTTGCATTCCTTAGAATGGCGACGGGAAAAGGGATCGAGACGAACGATTTGGAGTTTAACGCTAGAGTTGCGGCCTCCGTTGCGGAGCAAATGAGTGCGTTTCGAGAAGAAATGGATAGGAAGTAATTTGAATCTCGGAGTAGTGGTGAAATGGAGCGTTGTCTTAAGAGCTTCATGAGGACTAAACCCCCGATGTACGACGGAAAACCGGATCCTTTGATAAGCACAACTTGGATCTCGGATGTCAAAAGGTGTTTTCGTACTACTGAATGCCCTCCTGAGAAGAGGACAAGACTCGCTACTAGTTTGTTGCGGGGTAGAGCAAAGGATTGGTTGGATGGTAAGATTGATCTTGTCGGTGGTGAACCGTTTATGGCGTTATGATGGGACGAGTTTAAGGAGAAATTCTTTGAGGAATTTCGGACTTCACCCGATTTGTCGGAATTGCGTAATGAGTTACGAAATTTGCAACAGGGTTCTATGGATTTGAATACTCTCAAGACGACCTTTATGGCGAAGACTCGTTTTTGCCCGGAGTATTTGGGGAATGATCATTTGTTGATGGGGGATTTCTATCGGACCTTGAATGATGACTTGAAGAGTAAAATTAGCCGAGGTCAAGCGAAATCGTTTGCGGAATTATTCGACTTGGCTAGAGGTTTCGAGTCGTATTCACGATCGAAGAAGGGTGAACCTTCAAGTGAGAGAAGGGTTGTTTCATATGGTGCTTTGAGTAAGAGGACTAAAGGTCTGAGTGTGAGCACGGGTGGTACACGGACGGGTATATCGGATTCTAATGCGTCTAGATGTTACAATTGTGGCATGAGGGGTCACAAGTCTTGAGAATGTCCTGTACAAAAGGGTGATGGCATGGCGTGCTTCAATTGCCAAGAAGAAGGAGATCGTAAGTCGGAATGTCCTAAGTTAGCGGGGACGGGTACGGCAAGGAGACGTTAAGGTACGTTTCATATTAATAAATATGTCCTTTGATTATTTATTATGTGCCGTTGAGTTTGAGTTTATTAAATGCATTGTGTTGTGCATGTTATTGATATGGGTGATGTTCCTAATGGAAGTACCCTATGGCGACGTTTTGATTGATGGGCGAAGGGCGTAAGACTTGTTGCAACCAAGCATTCCTTAGTATTGGGAAATGTTTCTACCAAACCATGGAAATGGATTTTGGTGTTCGGTCGTTAAGCGCGTGTTCGCTTTCGGGTTGAAGTTGATGAACCATGAGGTTCGTCGGGTGGATTGAATTCCTTGCAATCGAGTGTTGATCTCGATGTATGTTGGTAAAGGAGTCTGCGTGACGCGACATTAGGTGCCTCTTTCATACCTACTAGCGTGGTGTTCGACTCCGATTGGGTTGTGGTTACATTGTACTTAGGGTACCGGGAGAAACCGTTAGGTACATGAGTGACTAGGTGAAGTTGACAAACTATAGCAATGGGATGATTGCGAGAATAGAGTTTGTGTAATTTTCGGTCCACTTTTCATTCGAAGCGTTTAAGGATTGGTTGAAATCCTTCGTGTGCTCAAGGTTGGAGCAAGATGTGGTGATGGGTCGTGTGAACCCAGTTGTTAGTAAAGTCTACCTTGGTAGCATTGTACGGTTGTACAAGATGCGGTTATGGAATGTAGTTCCAAGTGGGGGAGTTACACTCCCGCACGAGGAAGTTCTAGTGTGAGATTTCGGATGACGTTTTTAGTAGATCCGAAAATTTTGGTGGGACCTAGTTTTGGTCGATTTGTGGTAGAGTACAATTTCGGTTAAATTGTACTTATGATTATGGATTTAAATTATCACCGAAGTGGTAATGTGGTAAATCTCGTTGAGAGATAATGGACGTGTTTGGCGAGCAAGGTGAAATCCCTCGGTTAAGGGATGTGTGTGTCGGGTTCTCTTTTGGGAAATTATTGTTTTGTGCCTATGTTTGATATAGGTGGTTCTTGCTCGATTGTGTGAATGGTTAGTGGTATCCGTTAGGATTCACTATGGCGTAGTAGAGCGCGATGTTACGCTACTCGTTGTTCGAGGCCAAAAGGGCGTTGATTGGTGAAGCATGACCTTCGGGGTCCGCTGACTTCATCATTGGATTATTGATTGGTGAAGCATGACCTTCGGGGTCCGCTGACTTCATCAAGGGATTATTGATTGGTGAAGCATGACCTTCGGGGTCCGCTGACTTCATCATGGGAATATGTGATTGGTGAAGCATGACCTTCAGGGTCCGCTGACTTCATCATGGGCGTATGTGTTATATCGATGAAGCATGACCTTTGGGGTCCGCTGACTTCATCCGGTGTTGAGTTGTGAATCTCGTGTAGTTCGGATTCACGATGACGCGTGTAGTTCGGTCATCTTATTATGGAAGTGAATCGCGTGTAGTTCGGATTCACCAATGACTCGTGTGGTTTCGGTCATTGTATTGAGGAGTGAGTCTCGTGTAGTTCGGATTCACAAATGACTCGTGTAGTTCGGTCATTCCTTTGGGATAGTGACTCTCATGTAGTTCGGATTCACTATGGCGCGTGTAGTTCGGCCAATCCCGATTGTTGTTGCGAGGAAGGTAGTGAGTCGCGTGTAGTTCGGATTCACTAAGGCGTGTGTGTTTTCGGCCAGCCTTCATGTTGTTTGATCTATTGGTTGTTTATACACCAATGGTGGGGTCGTAAGTGAAATGTCCCGTTCTTATTGATTAAAAACGTTCCATATTAATTGAATTCGTTGCGAGGTTTTGACCTCTATATGAGACGTTTTTCAAAGACTGCATTCATTTTAAAACAAACCATAACCTTTATTTCATCAATAAAGGTTTAAAAAGCTTTACGTAGATTATCAAATAATGATAATCTAAAGTATCCTGTTTACACACGACCATTACATAATGGTTTACAATACAAATATGTTACAACAAAATAAGTTTCTTGAATGCAGTTTTTACACAATATCATACAAGCATGGACTCCAAATCTCGTCCTTATTTAAGTATACGACAGCGGAAGCTCTTAATAATCACCTGAGAATAAACATGCTTAAAACGTCAACAAAAATGTTGGTGAGTTATAGGTTTAACCTATATATATCAAATCATAATAATAGACCACAAGATTTCATATCTCAATACACATCCCATACATAGAGATAAAAATCATTCATATGGTGAACACCTGGTAACCGACATTAAAAAGATGCATATATAAGAATATCCCCATCATTCCGGGACACTCTTCGGATATGATATAAATTTCGAAGTACTAAAGCATCCGGTACTTTGGATGGGGTTTGTTAGGCCCAATAGATCTATCTTTAGGATTCGCGTCAATTAGGGTGTCTGTTCCCTAATTCTTAGATTACCAGACTTAATAAAAAGGGGCATATTCGATTTCGATAATTCAACCATAGAATGTAGTTTCACGTACTTGTGTCTATTTTGTAAATCATTTATAAAACCTGCATGTATTCTCATCCCAAAAATATTAGATTTTAAAAGTGGGACTATAACTCACTTTCACAGATTTTTACTTCGTCGAGAAGTAAGACTTGGCCACTGGTTGATTCACGAACCTATAACAATATATACATATATATCAAAGTATGTTCAAAATATATTTACAACACTTTTAATATATTTTGATGTTTTAAGTTTATTAAGTCAGCTGTCCTCGTTAGTAACCAACAACTAGTTGTCCACAGTTAGATGTACAGAAATAAATCGATAAATATTATCTTGAATCAATCCACGACCCAGTGTATACGTATCTCAGTATTGATCACAACTCAAACTATATATATTTTGGAATCAACCTCAACCCTGTATAGCTAACTCCAACATTCACATATAGAGTGTCTATGGTTGTTCCGAAATATATATAGATGTGTCGACATGATAGGTCGAAACATTGTATACGTGTCTATGGTATCTCAAGATTACATAATATACAATACAAGTTGATTAAGTTATGGTTGGAATAGATTTGTTACCAATTTTCACGTAGCTAAAATGAGAAAAATTATTCAATCTTGTTTTACCCATAACTTCTTCATTTTAAATCCGTTTTGAGTGAATAAAATTGCTATGGTTTCATTTTGAACTCTATTTTATGAATCTAAACAGAAAAAGTATAGGTTTATAGTCGGAAAAATAAGTTACAAGTCATTTTTGTAAAGGTAGTCATTTCAGTTGAAAGAACGACGTCTAGATGACCATTTTAGAAAACATACTTCCACTTTGAGTTTAACCATAATTTTTGGATATAGTTTCATGTTCATAATAAAAATCATTTTCCCAGAATAACAACTTTTAAATTAAAGTTTATCATAGTTTTTAATTAACTAACCCAAAACAGCCCGCGGTGTTACTACGACGGCGTAAATCCAGTTTTACGGTGTTTTTCGTGTTTCCAGGTTTTAAATCATTAAGTTAGCATATCATATAGATATATAACATGTGTTTAGTTGATTTTAAAAGTCAAGTTAGAAGGATTAACTTTTGTTTGCGAACAAGTTTAGAATTAACTAAACTATGTTCTAGTGATTACAAGTTTAAACCTTCGAATAAGATAGCTTTATATATATGAATCGAATGATGTTCTGAACATCATTACTACCTTAAGTTCCTTGGATAAACCTACTGGAAAAGAGAAAAATGGATCTAGCTTCAACGGATCCTTGGATGGCTCGAAGTTCTTGAAGCAGAATCATGACACGAAAACAAGTTCAAGTAAGATCATCACTTGAAATAAGATTGTTATAGTTATAGAAATTGAACCAAAGTTTGAATATGATTATTACCTTGTATTAGAATGATAACCTACTGTAATAAATAAAGATTTCTTGAGGAAGGATGATCACCTTACAAGATTGGAAGTGAGCTAGCAAACTTGAAAGTATTCTTGATTTTATGTAACTAGAACTTGTAGAATATATGAAGAACACTTAGAACTTGAAGATAGAACTTGAGAGAGATCAATTAGATGAAGAAAATTGAAGAATGAAAGTGTTTGTAGGTGTTTTTGGTCGTTGGTGTATGGATTAGATATAAAGGATATGTAATTTTGTTTTCATGTAAATAAGTCATGAATGATTACTCATATTTTTGTAATTTTATGAGATATTTCATGCTAGTTGCCAAATTATGGTTCCTACATGTGTTAGGTGACTCACATGGGCTGCTAAGAGCTGATCATTGGAGTGTATATACCAATAGTACATACATCTAAAAGCTGTGTATTGTACGAGTACGAATACGGGTGCATACGAGTAGAATTGTTGATGAAACTGAACGAGGATGTAATTGTAAGCATTTTTGTTAAGTAGAAGTATTTTGATAAGTGTATTGAAGTCTTTCAAAAGTGTATAAATACATATTAAAACACTACATGTATATACATCTTAACTGAGTCGTTAAGTCATCGTTAGTCGTTACATGTAAGTGTTGTTTTGAAACCTTTAGGTTAACGATCTTGTTAAATGTTGTTAACCCAATGTTTATAATATCAAATGAGATTTTAAATTATTATATTATCATGATATTATCATGTATGAATATCTCTTAATATGATATATATACATTAAATGTCTTTACAACGATAATCGTTACATATATGTCACGTTTAAAAATCATTAAGTTAGTAGTCTTGTTTTTACATATGTAGTTCATTGTTAATATACTTAATGATATGTTTACTTATCATAGTATCATGTTAACTATATATATATATATCCATATATATGTCATCATATAGTTTTTACAAGTTTTAACGTTCGTGAATCACCGGTGAACTTGGGTGGTCAATTGTCTATATGAAACATATTTCAATTATTCAAGTCTTAACAAGTTTGATTTCTTAACATGTTGGAAACATTTAATCATGTAAATATCAATATCAATTAATATATATAAACATGGAAAAGTTCGGGTCACTACAGTACCTACCCGTTAAATAAATTTCGTCCCGAAATTTTAAGCTGTTGAAGGTGTTGACGAATCTTCTGGAAATAGATGCGGGTATTTCTTCTTCATCTGATCTTCATGCTCCCAGGTGAACTCGGGTCCTCTATGAGCATTCCATCGAACCTTAACAATTGGTATCTTGTTTTGATTAAGTCTTTTAACCTCACGATCCATTATTTCGACGGGTTCTTCGATGAATTGAAGTTTTTCGTTGATTTGGATTTCATCTAACGGAATAGTGAGATCTTCTTTAGCAAAACATTTCTTCAAATTCGAGACGTGGAAAGTGTTATGTACAGCCGCGAGTTGTTGAGGTATCTCAAGTCGGTAAGCTACTGGTCCGACACGATCAATAATCTTGAATGGTCCAATATACCTTGGATTTAATTTCCCTCGTTTACCAAATCGAACAACGCCTTTCCAAGGTGCAACTTTAAGCATGACCATCTCTCCAATTTCAAATTCTATATCTTTTCTTTTAATGTCAGCGTAGCTCTTTTGTCGACTTTGGGCGGTTTTCAACCGTTGTTGAATTTGGATGATCTTCTCGGTAGTTTCTTGTATAATCTCCAGACCCGTAATCTATCTATCCCCCACTTCACTCCAACAAATTGGAGACCTGCACTTTCTACCATAAAGTGCTTCAAACGGCGCCATCTCAATGCTTGAATGGTAGTTGTTGTTGTAGAAAAATTCTGCTAACGGTAGATGTCGATCCCAACTATTTCCGAAATCAATAACGCATGCTCGTAGCATGTCTTCAAGCATTTGTATCGTCATTTCGCTCTGCCCATCAGTTTGTGGATGATAGGTAGTACTCATGTCTAGACGAGTTCCTAATGCTTGCTGTAATGTCTGCCAGAATCTTGAAATAAATCTGCCATCCCTATCAGAGATAATAGAGATTGGTATTCCATGTCTGGAGACGACTTCCTTCAAATACAGTCGTGCTAACTTCTCCATCTTGTCATCTTCTCTTATTGGCAGGAAGTGTGCTGATTTGGTGAGACGATCAACTATTACCCAAATAGTATCAAAACCACTTGCAGTCCTTGGCAATTTAGTGATGAAATCCATGGTAATGTTTTCCCATTTCCATTCCGGGATTTCGGATTGTTGAAGTAGACCTGATGGTTTCTGATGCTCAGCTTTGACCTTAGAACACGTCAAACATTCTCCTACGTATTTAGCAACATCGGCTTTCATACCCGGCCACCAAAAATGTTTCTTGAGATCCTTGTACATCTTCCCCGTTCCAGGATGTATTGAGTATCTGGTTTTATGAGCTTCTCTAAGTACCATTTCTCTCATATCTCCAAATTTTGGTACCCAAATCCTTTCAGCCCTATACCGGGTTCCGTCTTCCCGAATATTAAGATGCTTCTCCGATCCTTTGGGTATTTCATCCTTTAAATTTCCCTCTTTTAAAACTCCTTGCTGCGCCTCCTTTATTTGAGTAGTAAGGTTATTATGAATCATTATATTCATAGATTTTACTCGAATGGGTTCTCTGTCCTTCCTGCTCAAGGCATCGGCTACCACATTTGCCTTCCCCGGGTGGTAACGAATCTCAAAGTCGTAATCATTCAATAATTCAATCCACCTACGCTGCCTCATATTCAGTTGTTTCTGATTAAATATGTGTTGAAGACTTTTGTGGTCGGTATATATAATACTTTTGACCCCATATAAGTAGTGCCTCCAAGTCTTTAATGCAAAAACAACCGCACCTGATTCCAAATCATGCATCGTATAATTTTGTTTGTGAATCTTCAATTCTCTAGACGCATAAGCAATCACCTTCGTTCGTTGCATTAATACACAACCGAGACCTTGCTTTGATGCGTCACAATAAATCACAAAATCATCATTCCCTTCTGGCAATGACAATATAGGTGCCGTATGAAATGTCCCGTTCTTATTGATTAAAAACGTTCCATATTAATTGATTTCGTTGCGAGGTTTTGACCTCTATATGAGACGTTTTTCAAAGACTGCATTCATTTTTAAACAAACCATAACCTTTATTTCATCAATAAAGGTTTAAAAAGCTTTACGTAGATTATCAAATAATGATAATCTAAAATATCCTGTTTACACACGACCATTACATAATGGTTTACAATACAAATATGTTACAACAAAATAAGTTTCTTGAATGCAGTTTTTACACAATATCATACAATCATGGACTCCAAATCTTGTCCTTATTTAAGTATGCGACAGCGGAAGCTCTTAATAATCACCTGAGAATAAACATGCTTAAAACGTCAACAAAAATGTTGGTGAGTTATAGGTTTAACCTATATATATCAAATCGTAACAATAGACCACAAGATTTCATATTTCAATACACATCCCATACATAGAGATAAAAATCATTCATATGGTGAACACCTGGTAACCGACAATAACAAGATGCATATATAAGAATATCCCCATCATTCCGGGACACCCTTCGGATATGATATAAATTTCGAAGTACTAAAGCATCCGGTACTTTGGATGGGGTTTGTTAGGCCCAATAGATCTATCTTTAGGATTCGCGTCAATTAGGGTGTCTGTTCCCTAATTCTTAGATTACCAGACTTAATAAAAAGGGGCATATTCGATTTCGATAATTCAACCATAGAATGTAGTTTCACGTACTTGTGTCTATTTTGTAAATCATTTATAAAACCTGCATGTATTCTCATCCCAAAAATATTAGATTTTAAAAGTGGGACTATAACTCACTTTCACAGATTTTTACTTCGTCGGGAAGTAAGACTTGGCCACTGGTTGATTCACGAACCTATAACAATATATACATATATATCAAAGTATGTTCAAA
This sequence comes from Rutidosis leptorrhynchoides, assembly GCF_046630445.1. NCBI lineage: Eukaryota > Viridiplantae > Streptophyta > Magnoliopsida > Asterales > Asteraceae > Rutidosis > Rutidosis leptorrhynchoides. The sequence goes on along the minus strand of NC_092339.1, from coordinate 30,503,931 downwards.
ATATATTTACAACACTTTTAATATATTTTGATGTTTTAAGTTTATTAAGTCAGCTGTCCACGTTAGTAACCTACAACTAATTGTCCACAGTTAGATGTACAGAAATAAATCGATAAATATTATCTTGAATCAATCCACGACCTAGTGTATACGTATCTCAGTATTGATCACAACTCAAACTATATATATTTTGGAATCAACCTCAACCCTGTATAGCTAACTCCAACATTCACATATAGAGTGTCTATGGTTGTTCCGAAATATATATAGATGTGTCGACATGATAGGTCGAAACATTGTATACGTGTCTATGGTATCTCAAGATTACATAATATATAATACAAGTTGATTAAGTTATGGTTGGAATAGATTTGTTACCAATTTTCACGTAGCTAAAATGAGAAAAATTATCCAATCTTGTTTTACCCATAACTTCTTCATTTTAAATTCGTTTTGAGTGAATCAAATTGCTATGGTTTCATATTGAACTCTATTTTATGAATCTAAAAAAAAAGTATAGGTTTCTAGTCGGAAAAATAAGTTACAAGTCGTTTTTGTAAAGGTAGTCATTTCAGTCGAAAGAACGACGTCTAGATGACCATTTTAGAAAACATACTTCCACTTTGAGTTTAACCATAATTTTTGGATATAGTTTCATGTTCATAATAAAAATCATTTTCTCAGAATAACAACTTTTAAATCAAAGTTTATCATAGTTTTTAATTAACTAACCCAAAACAGCCCGCGGTGTTACTACGACGGCGTAAATCCGGTTTTACGGTGTTTTTCGTGTTTCCAGGTTTTAAATCATTAAGTTAGCATATCATATAGATATAGAACATGTATTTAGTTGATTTTAAAAGTCAAGTTAGAAGGATTAACTTTTGTTTGCGAACAAGTTTAGAATTAACTAAACTATGTTCTAGTGATTACAAGTTTAAACCTTCGAATAAGATAGCTTTATATGTATGAATCGAATGATGTTATGAACATCATTACTACCTTAAGTTCCTTGGATGAACCTACTGGAAAAGAGAAAAATGGATCTAGCTTCAACGGATCCTTGGATGGCTCAAAGTTCTTGAAGCAAAATCATGACACGAAAACAAGTTCAAGTAAGATCATCACTTGAAATAAGATTGTTATAGTTATAGAAATTGAACCAAAGTTTGAATATGATTATTACCTTGTATTAGAATGATAACCTACTGTAAGAAACAAAGATTTCTTGAGATTGGATGATCACCTTACAAGATTGGAAGTGAGCTAGCAAACTTGAAAGTATTCTTGATTTTATGAAACTAGAACTTTTGGAATTTATGAAGAACACTTAGAACTTGAAGATAGAACTTGAGAGAGTTCAATTAGATGAAGAAAATTGAAGAATGAAAGTGTTTGTAGGTGTTTTTGGTCGTTGGTGTATGGATTAGATATAAAGGATATGTAATTTTGTTTTCATGTAAATAAGTCATGAATGATTACTCATATTTTTGTAATCTTATGAGATATTTCATGCTAGTTGCCAAATGATGGTTCCCACATGTGTTAGGTGACTCACATGGGCTGCTAAGAGCTGATCATTGGAGTGTATATACCAATAGTACATACATCTAAAAGCTGTGTATTGTACGAGTACGAATACGGGTGCATACGAGTAGAATTGTTGATGAAACTGAACGAGAATGTAATTGTAAGCATTTTTGTTAAGTAGAAGTATTTTGATAAGTGTATTGAAGTCTTTCAAAAGTGTATAAATACATATTAAAACACTACATGTATATACATTTTAACTGAGTCGTTAAGTCATCGTTAGTCGTTACATGTAAGTGTTGTTTTGAAACCTTTAGGTTAACGATCTTGTTAAATGTTGTTAACCCAATGTTTATAATATCAAAAGAGATTTTAAATTATTATATTATCATGATATTATGATGTACGAATATCTCTTAATATGATATATATACATTAAATGTCGTTACAACGATAAACGTTACATATATGTCTCGTTTCAAAATCATTAAGTTAGTAGTCTTGTTTTTACATATGTAGTTCATTGTTAATATAATTAATGATATGTTTACTTATCATAATATCATGTTAACTATATATATAACCATATATATGTCATCATATAGTTTTTTACAAGTTTTAACGTTCGTGAATCACTGGTCAACTTGGGTGGTCAATTGTCTATATGAAACCTATTTCAATTAATCAAGTCTTAACAAGTTTGATTGCTTAACATGTTGGAAACATTTAATCATGTAAACATCAATCTCAATTAATATATATAAACATGGAAAAGTTCGGGTCACTACAGTACCTACCCGTTAAATAAATTTCGTCCCGAAATTTTAAGCTGTTGAAGGTGTTGACGAATCTTCTGGAAATAGATGCGGGTATTTCTTCTTCATCTGATCTTCACGCTCCCAGGTGAACTCGGGTCCTCTACGAGCATTCCATCGAACCTTAACAATTGGTATCTTGTTTTGCTTAAGTCTTTTAACCTCACGATCCATTATTTCGACGGGTTCTTCGATGAATTGGAGTTTTTCGTTGATTTGGATTTCATCTAACGGAATAGTGAGATCTTCTTTAGCAAAACATTTCTTCAAATTCGAGACGTGGAAAGTGTTATGTACAGCCACGAGTTGTTGAGGTAACTCAAGTCGGTAAGCTACTGGTCCGACACGATCAATAATCTTGAATGGTCCAATATACCTTGGATTTAATTTCCCTCGTTTACCAAATCGAACAACGCCTTTCCAAGGTGAAACTTTAAGCATGACCATCTCTCCAATTTCAAATTCTATATCTTTTCTTTTAATGTCAGCGTAGCTCTTTTGTCGACTTTGGGCGGTTTTCAACCGTTGTTGAATTTGGATGATCTTCTCGGTAGTTTCTTGTATAATCTCCGGACCCGTAATCTGTCTATCCCCCACCTCACTCCAACAAATCGGAGACCTGCACTTTCTACCATAAAGTGCTTCAAACGGCGCCATCTCAATGCTTGAATGGTAGCTGTTGTTGTAGGAAAATTCTGCTAACGGTAGATGTCGATCCCAACTGTTTCCGAAATCAATAACACATGCTCGTAGCATGTCTTCAAGCGTTTGTATCGTCCTTTCGCTCTGCCCATCAGTTTGTGGATGATAGGCAGTACTCATGTCTAGACGAGTTCCTAATGCTTGCTGTAATGTCTGCCAGAATCTTGAAATAAATCTGCCATCCCTATCAGAGATAATAGAGATTGGTATTCCATGTCTAGAGACGACTTCCTTCAAATACAGTCGTGCTAACTTCTCCATCTTGTCATCTTCTCTTATTGGTAGGAAGTGTGCTGATTTGGTGAGACGATCAACTATTACCCAAATAGTATCAAAACCACTTGCAGTCCTTGGCAATTTAGTGATGAAATCCATGGTAATGTTTTCCCATTTCCATTCCGGGATTTCGGGTTGTTGAAGTAGACCTGATGGTTTCTGATGCTCAGCTTTGACCTTAGAACACGTCAAACATTCTCCTACGTATTTAGCAACATCGGCTTTCATACCCGGCCACCAAAAATGTTTCTTGAGATCCTTGTACATCTTCCCCGTTCCAGGATGTATTGAGTATCTGGTTTTATGAGCTTCTCTAAGTACCATTTCTCTCATATCTCCAAATTTTGGTACCCAAATCCTTTCAGCCCTATACCGGGTTCCGTCTTCCCGAATATTAAGATGCTTCTCCGATCCTTTGGGTATTTCATCCTTTAAATTTCCCTCTTTTAAAACTCCTTGTTGCGCCTCCTTTATTTGAGTAGTAATGTTATTATGAATCATTATATTCATAGATTTTACTCGAATGGGTTCTCTATCCTTCCTGCTCAAGGCATCGGCTACCACATTTGCCTTCCCCGGGTGGTAACGAATCTCAAAATCGTAATCATTCAATAATTCAATCCACCTACGCTGCCTCATATTCAGTTGTTTCTGATTAAATATGTGTTGAAGACTTTTGTGGTCGGTATATATAATACTTTTGACCCCATATAAGTAGTGCCTCCAAGTCTTTAATGCAAAAACAACCGCGCCTAATTCCAAATCATGCGTCGTATAATTTTGTTCGTGAATCTTCAATTGTCTAGACGCATAAGCAATCACCTTCGTTCGTTGCATTAATACACAACCGAGACCTTGCTTTGATGCGTCACAATAAATCACAAAATCATCATTCCCTTCAGGCAATGACAATATAGGTGCCGTAGTTAGCTTTTTCTTCAATAACTGAAACGCTTTCTCTTGTTCATCATTCCATTCAAATTTCTTCCCTTTATGCGTTAATGCAGTCAAGGGTTTTGCTATTCTGGAAAAGTCTTGGATGAACCTTCTGTAGTAACCAGCTAGTCCTAAAAACTGGCGTATGTGTTTCGGAGTTTTCGGGGTTTCCCACTTTTCAACAGTTTCTATCTTTGCCGGATCCACCTTAATACCTTCTTTGTTCACTATGTGACCGAGGAATTGAACTTCTTCCAACCAAAATGCACACTTTGAAAACTTAGCGTACAATTCTTCCTTCCTCAATACTTCTAACACCTTTCTCAAATGTTCACCGTGTTCTTGGTCATTCTTTGAGTAAATAAGTATGTCATCAATGAAAACAATGACAAACTTGTCAAGGTATGGTCCACACACTCGGTTCATAAGGTCCATGAACACAGCTGGTGCATTAGTTAAACCAAACGGCATGACCATAAACTCGTAATGACCGTAACGTGTTCTGAAAGCAGTCTTTGGAATATCATCTTCTTTCACCCGCATTTGATGATACCCGGAACGTAAGTCAATCTTTGAATAAACAGACGAGCCTTGTAGTTGATCAAATAAGTCGTCGATTCTCGGTAGTGGGTAGCGGTTCTTGATGGTAAGTTTGTTCAACTCTCGGTAGTCGATACACAACCTGAATGTACCATCTTTCTTCTTGACAAACAAAACAGGAGCTCCCCACGGTGATGTGCTTGGTCGAATGAAACCACGCTCTAAAAGTTCTTGTAATTGGCTTTGCAGTTCTTTCATCTCGCTGGGTGCGAGTCTGTAAGGAGCACGAGCTATTGGTGCAGCTCCTGGTACAAGATCTATTTGAAATTCAACGGATCGATGTGGGGGTAATCCCGGTAATTCTTTCGGAAATACATCGGGAAATTCTTTTGCAATGGGAACATCATTGATGCTCTTTTCTTCAGTTTGTACTTTCTCGACGTGTGCTAGAACAGCATAGCAACCTTTTCTTATTAGTTTTTGTGCCTTCAAATTACTAATAAGATGTAGCTTCGTGTTGCCCTTTTCTCCGTACACCATTAAGGGTTTTCCTTTTTCTCGTATAATGCGAATTGCATTTTTGTAACAAACGATCTCCGCTTTCACTTCTTTCAACCAGTCCATACCGATTATCACATCAAAACTCCCTAACTCTACTGGTATCAAATCAATCTTAAATGTTTCGCTAACCAGTTTAATTTCTCGATTCCGACATATATTATCTGCTGAAATTAATTTACCATTTGCTAATTCGAGTAAAAATTTACTATCCAAAGGCGTCAATGGACAACTTAATTTAGCACAAAAATCTCTACTCATATAGCTTCTATCCGCACCCGAATCAAATAAAACGTAAGCAGATTTATTGTCAATAAGAAACGTACCCGTAACAAGCTCCGGGTCTTCCTGTGCCTCTACCGCATTAATATTGAAAACTCTTCCACGGCCTTGTCCATTCGTGTTCTCCTGGTTCGGGCAATTTCTAATAATGTGGCCTGGTTTTCCACATTTATAACAAACTACATTGGCATAACTTGCTCCGACACTACTTGCTCCGCCATTACTCGTTCCGACACCATTTGTTCCTTTCGTTCTATTAACCCCTGGTCCGTAGACCTCACACTTCGCCGCGCTATGACCATTTCTTTTACACTTGTTGCAAAATTTGGTGCAGAACCCCGAGTGATTCTTTTCACACCTTTGGCATAGTTGCTTCTGATTGTTGTTGTTGTTGCGGTTATTATTGTTGTTGGGATGATTGTTGTAGTTGCTGTTGTTGTTGTTGTTGTTGTTGTTGTTGTTGGGCCGTTTGTTGTAGTTGCGATTGATGTTGCGATTGTTGGGATAATTGTTGCGATTATTGTTGTAATTGTTGTTGTTGTTGTATTGGTGATTCTTATCACCGTTTTCCTCCCACTTTCTTTTGACTTGCTTCACATTGGCCTCTTCAGCAGTCTGTTCTTTAATTCTTTCTTCAATCTGGTTCACTAGTTTGTGAGCCATTCTACATGCCTGTTGTATGGAGGCGGGCTCGTGTGAACTTATATCTTCTTGGATTCTTTCCGGTAATCCTTTCACAAACGCGTCGATCTTCTCTTCCTCATCTTCGAATGCTCCCGGACACAATAGGCACAATTCTGTGAATCGTCTTTCGTACGTGGTAATATCAAATCCTTGGGTTCGTAACCCTCTAAGTTCTGTCTTGAGCTTATTGACCTCGGTTCTGGGACGGTACTTCTCGTTCATCAAGTGCTTGAATGCTGACCACGGTAGTGCGTACGCATCATCTTGTCCCACTTGCTCTAGATAGGTATTCCACCATGTTAACGCAGAACCTGTGAAGGTATGCGTAGCGTACTTCACTTTGTCCTCTTCAGTACACTTACTTATGGCAAACACCGATTCAACCTTCTCGGTCCACCGTTTCAATCCGATCGGTCCTTCGGTTCCATCAAATTCCAAAGGTTTGCAGGCAGTGAATTCTTTGTAGGTGCATCCTACACGATTTCCTGTACTGCTAGATCCAAGGTTATTGTTGGTATGTAGCGCAGCCTGTACTGCGGCTATGTTTGAAGCTAGAAAAGTACGGAATTCCTCTTCATTCATATTCACGGTGTGTCGAGTAGTCGGTGCCATTTCCTTCAAAATAGTTAAATGGAACAAGTTAATCATACAGAATATTAAGAGTAGTTAATAGTATTTCGTAGCATAATATGAACTCATTTATAAAAGCTTTTTCTTCATATTAGCGTTTTATAAGTTTAAATTCGGGTAGTACCTACCCGTTAAGTTCATACTTAGTAGCTAATATACAATTCAACTACTACAATTCTATATGAAAAACTGATTGTAATAATATTTCGCGTTCAAACTTTTATACAATATTTTACAAACTTACAATACCGCTTATTTTACATAAAGCATGAAATATAGCACACAATAACTTTGATACAAGATAGTTGTGAAGACAATTCTAGCTAGTACACAAGTCGTTCGGCAAAGGCAATAAAGACACGTAATTCATACGTCCAGAAACAAGTCATGCATTCTGGTTTTACTAGGACTACTTCCCATCCTTGGTCTTGTGCAACATAACCGTTATGGCCGTTGATAAGACAGCGTGTTGTAACGTCATCAAAGGGACGAGGGTTACGTAATGTCCAACAGTCCCGTAATAATCTAAAAACCTCATTTCTTACCCCAATTACCGACTCCGTCACTTGTGGAAACGTTTTGTTTAATAGTTGTAGCCCGATGTTCTTGTTCTCACTTTGGTGAGAAGCGAACATTACTAATCTGTAAGCATAACATGCTTCTTTATGTTGCATGTTAGCCGCTTTTTCTAAATCACGAAGTCCAATATTCGGATATATTGAGTCAAAATAATTTCTTAACCCGTTGCGTAAAATAGCATTTGGGTTCCCCGCAATATATGCGTCAAAGTAAACACATCGTAACTTATGGGTTTCCCAATGTGATATCCCCCATCTTGCAAACGAAAGTCTCTTATAAACCAAGACATTCTTGGAACGTTCTTCGAATGTCTTACAAACTGATCTCGCCTTAAATAGTTGTGCCGAAGAATTCTGGCCGACTCTAGACAAGATTTCATCAATCATGTCTCCGGGTAGGTCTCTTAAAATATTGGGTTGTCTATCCATTTTGTGTTTTTAAACTGTAAAAATAGACAAGAGTTAGATTCATAAAAAAAAATACTTATTAATACAAGCAATTTTTTCATATATCATAAAGCATAAGAACACTATATTCCATATATTACACCACACGAATACAACTATCTTATTCCGACTCGCTCGTTTCTTCTTCTTCGGTTTTGGTTCGTTTTGCCAAGTTTCTAGGGATATATGATGTTCCCCTAATACGAGCCGTCGTTGTCCACATTGGTTTAGAAAAACCTGGTGGTTTAGAGGTTCCCGGGTCATTGTTACAACTTAAGGACTTCGGGGGTTGACGATACATATAAAGTTCATCGGGGTTGGAATTAGATTTCTCTATTTTTATGCCCTTTCCCTTATTATTTTCTTTTGCCTTTTTAAATTCAGTTGGGGTAATTTCTATAACATCATCGGAATTCTCGTCGAAATCCGATTCATCGGAGAATTGGTAATCCTCCCAATATTTTGCTTCCTTGGCGGAAACACCATTGACCATAATTAACTTTGGTCGGTTGGTTGAGGATTTTCTTTTACTTAACCGTTTTATTATTTCCCCCACCGGTTCTATTTCTTCATCCGGTTCCGATTCTTCTTCCGGTTCCGATTCTTCTTCCGGTTCCGACTCTTCTTCCGGTTCCTCTTCGGGAACTTGTGAATCAATCCACAAATCATTCCAATTTACATTTGACTCTTCATTATTATTAGGTGAGTCAATGGGACTTGTTCTAGAGGTAGACATCTATCACATAATATCAAACACGTTAAGAGATTAATATATCACATAATATTCATATGTTAAAAATATATAGTTTCCAACAAAAATGTTAAGCAATCATTTTTAAAGAAAACACGGTCGAAGTCCAGACTCACTAATGCATCCTAACAAACTCGATAAGACACACTAATGCAAATTTTTTGGTTCTCTAAGACCAACGCTCGGATACCAACTGAAATGTCCCGTTCTTATTGATTAAAAACGTTCCATATTAATTGATTTCGTTGCGAGGTTTTGACCTCTATATGAGACGTTTTTCAAAGACTGCATTCATTTTTAAACAAACCATAACCTTTATTTCATCAATAAAGGTTTAAAAAGCTTTACGTAGATTATCAAATAATGATAATCTAAAATATCCTGTTTACACACGACCATTACATAATGGTTTACAATACAAATATGTTACAACAAAATAAGTTTCTTGAATGCAGTTTTTACACAATATCATACAATCATGGACTCCAAATCTTGTCCTTATTTAAGTATGCGACAGCGGAAGCTCTTAATAATCACCTGAGAATAAACATGCTTAAAACGTCAACAAAAATGTTGGTGAGTTATAGGTTTAACCTATATATATCAAATCGTAACAATAGACCACAAGATTTCATATTTCAATACACATCCCATACATAGAGATAAAAATCATTCATATGGTGAACACCTGGTAACCGACAATAACAAGATGCATATATAAGAATATCCCCATCATTCCGGGACACCCTTCGGATATGATATAAATTTCGAAGTACTAAAGCATCCGGTACTTTGGATGGGGTTTGTTAGGCCCAATAGATCTATCTTTAGGATTCGCGTCAATTAGGGTGTCTGTTCCCTAATTCTTAGATTACCAGACTTAATAAAAAGGGGCATATTCGATTTCGATAATTCAACCATAGAATGTAGTTTCACGTACTTGTGTCTATTTTGTAAATCATTTATAAAACCTGCATGTATTCTCATCCCAAAAATATTAGATTTTAAAAGTGGGACTATAACTCACTTTCACAGATTTTTACTTCGTCGGGAAGTAAGACTTGGCCACTGGTTGATTCACGAACCTATAACAATATATACATATATATCAAAGTATGTTCAAAATATATTTACAACACTTTTAATATATTTTGATGTTTTAAGTTTATTAAGTCAGCTGTCCACGTTAGTAACCTACAACTAATTGTCCACAGTTAGATGTACAGAAATAAATCGATAAATATTATCTTGAATCAATCCACGACCCAGTGTATACGTATCTCAGTATTGATCACAACTCAAACTATATATATTTTGGAATCAACCTCAACCCTGTATAGCTAACTCCAACATTCACATATAGAGTGTCTATGGTTGTTCCGAAATATATATAGATGTGTCGACATGATAGGTCGAAACATTGTATACGTGTCTATGGTATCTCAAGATTACATAATATATAATACAAGTTGATTAAGTTATGGTTGGAATAGATTTGTTACCAATTTTCACGTAGCTAAAATGAGAAAAATTATCCAATCTTGTTTTACCCATAACTTCTTCATTTTAAATTCGTTTTGAGTGAATCAAATTGCTATGGTTTCATATTGAACTCTATTTTATGAATCTAAACAAAAAAAGTATAGGTTTCTAGTCGGAAAAATAAGTTACAAGTCGTTTTTGTAAAGGTAGTCATTTCAGTCGAAAGAACGACGTCTAGATGACCATTTTAGAAAACATACTTCCACTTTGAGTTTAACCATAATTTTTGGATATAGTTTCATGTTCATAATAAAAATCATTTTCTCAGAATAACAACTTTTAAATCAAAGTTTATCATAGTTTTTAATTAACTAACCCAAAACAGCCCGCGGTGTTACTACGACGGCGTAAATCCGGTTTTACGGTGTTTTTCATGTTTCCAGGTTTTAAATCATTAAGTTAGCATATCATATAGATATAGAACATGTATTTAGTTGATTTTAAAAGTCAAGTTAGAAGGATTAACTTTTGTTTGCGAACAAGTTTAGAATTAACTAAACTATGTTCTAGTGATTACAAGTTTAAACCTTCGAATAAGATAGCTTTATATGTATGAATCGAATGATGTTATGAACATCATTACTACCTTAAGTTCCTTGGATGAACCTACTGGAAAAGAGAAAAATGGATCTAGCTTCAATGGATCCTTGGATGGCTCAAAGTTCTTGAAGCAAAATCATGACACGAAAACAAGTTCAAGTAAGATCATCACTTGAAATAAGATTGTTATAGTTATAGAAATTGAACCAAAGTTTGAATATGATTATTACCTTGTATTAGAATGATAACCTACTGTAAGAAACAAAGATTTCTTGAGATTGGATGATCACCTTACAAGATTGGAAGTGAGCTAGCAAACTTGAAAGTATTCTTGATTTTATGAAACTAGAACTTTTGGAATTTATGAAGAACACTTAGAACTTGAAGATAGAACTTGAGAGAGTTCAATTAGATGAAGAAAATTGAAGAATGAAAGTGTTTGTAGGTGTTTTTGGTCGTTGGTGTATGGATTAGATATAAAGGATATGTAATTTTGTTTTCATGTAAATAAGTCATGAATGATTACTCATATTTTTGTAATCTTATGAGATATTTCATGCTAGTTGCCAAATGATGGTTCCCACATGTGTTAGGTGACTCACATGGGCTGCTAAGAGCTGATCATTGGAGTGTATATACCAATAGTACATACATCTAAAAGCTGTGTATTGTACGAGTACGAATACGGGTGCATACGAGTAGAATTGTTGATGAAACTGAACGAGAATGTAATTGTAAGCATTTTTGTTAAGTAGAAGTATTTTGATAAGTGTATTGAAGTCTTTCAAAAGTGTATAAATACATATTAAAACACTACATGTATATACATTTTAACTGAGTCGTTAAGTCATCGTTAGTCGTTACATGTAAGTGTTGTTTTGAAACCTTTAGGTTAACGATCTTGTTAAATGTTGTTAACCCAATGTTTATAATATCAAAAGAGATTTTAAATTATTATATTATCATGATATTATGATGTACGAATATCTCTTAATATGATATATATACATTAAATGTCGTTACAACGATAAACGTTACATATATGTCTCGTTTCAAAATCATTAAGTTAGTAGTCTTGTTTTTACATATGTAGTTCATTGTTAATATAATTAATGATATGTTTACTTATCATAATATCATGTTAACTATATATATAACCATATATATGTCATCATATAGTTTTTTACAAGTTTTAACGTTCGTGAATCACTGGTCAACTTGGGTGGTCAATTGTCTATATGAAACCTATTTCAATTAATCAAGTCTTAACAAGTTTGATTGCTTAACATGTTGGAAACATTTAATCATGTAAACATCAATCTCAATTAATATATATAAACATGGAATAGTTCGGGTCACTACACCGTAGTTAGCTTTTTCTTCAATAACTGAAACGCTTTCTCTTGTTCATCATTCCATTCAAATTTCTTCCCTTTATGCATTAATGCAGTCAAGGGATTTGCTATTCTGGAAAAGTCTTGGATGAACCTTCTGTAGTAACCAGCTAGTCCTAAAAATTGGCGTATGTGTTTCGGAGTTTTCGGGGTTTCCCACTTTTCAACAGTTTCTATCTTTGCCGGATCCACCTTAATACCTTCTTTGTTCACTATGTAACCGAGGAATTGAACTTCTTCCAACCAAAATGCACACTTTGAAAACTTAGCGTACAATTCTTCCTTCCTCAATACTTCTAACACCTTTCTCAAATGTTCACCGTGTTCTTGGTCATTCTTTGAGTAAATAAGTATGTCATCAATGAAAACAATGACAAACTTGTCAAGGTATGGTCCACACACTCGGTTCATAAGGTCCATGAACACAGCTGGTGCATTAGTTAAACCAAACGGCATGACCATAAACTCGTAATGACCGTAACGTGTTCTGAAAGCAGTCTTTGGAATATCATCTTCTTTCACCCGCATTTGATGATACCCGGAACGTAAGTCAATCTTTGAATAAACAGACGAGCCTTGTAGTTGATCAAATAAGTCGTCGATTCTCAGTAGTGGGTAGCGGTTCTTGATGGTAAGTTTGTTCAACTCTCGGTAGTCGATACACAACCTGAATGTACCATCTTTCTTCTTGACAAACAAAACAGGAGCTCCCCACGGTGATGTGCTTGGTCGAATGAAACCACGCTCTAAAAGTTCTTGTAATTGGCTTTGCAGTTCTTTCATCTCGCTGGGTGCGAGTCTGTAAGGAGCACGAGCTATTGGTGCAGCTCCTGGCACAAGATCTATTTGAAATTCAACGGATCGATGTGGGGGTAATCCCGGTAATTCTTTCAGAAATACATCGGGAAATTCTTTTGCAATGGGAACATCATTGATGCTCTTTTCTTCAGTTTGTACTTTCTCGATGTGTGCTAGAACAGCATAGCAACCTTTTCTTATTAGTTTTTGTGCCTTCAAATTACTAATAAGATGTAGCTTCGTGTTGCCCTTTTCTCCGTACACCATTAAGGGTTTTCCTTTTTCTCGTATAATGCGAATTGCATTTTTGTAACAAACGATCTCTGCTTTCACTTCTTTCAACCAGTCCATACCGATTATCACATCAAAACTCCCTAACTCTACTGGTATCAAATCAATCTTAAATGTTTCGCTAACCAGTTTAATTTCTCGATTCCGACATATATTATCTGCTGAAATTAATTTATCATTTGCTAATTCGAGTAAAAATTTACTATCCAAAGGCGTCAATGGACAACTTAATTTAGCAAAAAAATCTCTACTCATATAGCTTCTATCCGCACCCGAATCAAATAAAACGTAAGCAGATTTATTGTCAATAAGAAACGTACCCGTAACAAGCTCCGGGTCTTCCTGTGCCTCTGCCGCATTAATATTGAAAACTCTTCCGCGACCTTGTCCATTCGTGTTCTCCTGGTTCGGGCAATTTCTAATAATGTGGCCCGGTTTTCCACATTTATAACAAACTACATTGACATAACTTGCTCCGACACTACTTGCTCTGCCATTACTCCTTCCGACACCATTTGTTCCTTTCGTTCTATTAGCCCCTGGTCCGTAGACCTCACACTTTGCCGCGCTATGACCATTTCTTTTACACTTGTTGCAAAATTTGGTGCAGAACCCCGAGTGATACTTTTCACACCTTTGGCATAGCTGCTTCTGATTGTTGTTGTTGTTGTTGTTGCGGTTATTATTATTGTTGGGATGATTGTTGTAGTTGCTGTTGTTGTTGTTGTTGTTGTTGTTGGGCCGTTTGTTGTAGTTGCGATTGATTTTGCGATTGTTGGGATAATTGTTGTGATTATTGTTGTAATTGCTGTTGTTGTTGTATTGGTGATTCTTATCACCGTTTTCCTCCCACTTTCTTTTGACTTGCTTCACATTGGCCTCTTCAACAGTCTGTTCTTTAATTCTTTCTTCAATCTGGTTCACTAGTTTTTGAGCCATTCTACATGCCTGTTGTATGGAGGCGGGCTCGTGTGAACTTATATCTTCTTGGATTCTTTCCGGTAATCCTTTCACAAACGCGTCGATCTTCTCTTCCTCATCTTCGAATGCTCCCGGACACAATAGACACAATTCTGTGAATCGTCTTTCGTACGTGGTAATATCAAATCCTTGGGTTCGTAACCCTCTAAGTTCTGTCTTGAGCTTATTGACCTCGGTTCTGGGACGGTACTTCTCGTTCATCAAGTGCTTGAATGCTGACCACGGTAGTGCGTACGCATCGTCTTGTCCCACTTGCTCTAGATAGGTATTCCACCATGTTAACGCAGAACCTGTGAAGGTATGCGTAGCGTACTTCACTTTGTCCTCTTCAGTACACTTACTTATGGCAAACACCGATTCGACCTTCTCGGTCCACCATTTCAATCCGATCGGTCCTTCGGTTCCATCAAATTCCAAAGGTTTGCAGGCAGTGAATTCTTTGTAGGTGCATCCTACACGATTTCCTGTACTGCTAGATCCAAGTTTATTGTTGGTATGTAGCGCAGCCTGTACTGCGGTTATGTTTGAAGCTAGAAAAGTACGGAATTCCTCTTCATTCATATTCACGGTGTGTCGAGTAGTCAGTGCCATTTCCTTCAAAATAGTCAAATGGAACAAGTTAATCATACAGAATATTAAGAGTAGTTAATAGTATTTCGTAGCATAATATGAACTCATTTATAAAAGCTTTTTCTTCATATTAGAATTTTATAAGTTTAAATTCGGGTAGTACATACCCGTTAAGTTCATACTTAGTAGCTAATATACAATTCAACTACTACAATTCTATATGAAAAACTGATTATAATAATATTTCGCGTTCAAACATTTACACAATATTTTACAAACTTACAATACCGCTTATTTTACATATAGCATGAAATATAGCACACAATAAATTTGATACAAGATGGTTGTGAAGATAATTCTAGCTAGTACCCAAGTCGTTCAGCAAAGGCAATAAAGACACGTAATTCATACGTCCAGAAACAAGTCATGCATTCTGGTTTACTAGGATTACTTCCCATCCTTGGTCTTGTGGAACATAACCGTTATGGCCGTTGATAAGACAGCATGTTGTAACGTCGTCAAAGGGACGAGGGTTACGTAATGTCCAACAGTCCCGTAACAATCTAAAAACCTCATTTCTTACCCCAATTACCGACTCCGTCACTTGTGGGAACGTTTTGTTTAATAGTTGTAGCTCGATGTTCTTGTTCTCACTTTGGTGAGAAGCGAACATTACTAATCCGTAAGCATAATATGCTTCTTTATGTTGCATGTTAGCCATTTTTTTTAAATCACGAAGTCCAATATTCGGATATATTGAGTCAAAATAATTTCTTAACCCATTGCGTAAAATAGCATTTGGGTTCCCCGCAATATATGCGTCAAAGTAAACACATCGTAACTTATGGATTTCCCAATGTGATATCCCCCATCTTTCGAACGAAAGCCTTTTATAAACCAAGGCATTCTTGGAACGTTCTTCGAATGTCTTACAAACTGATCTCGCCTTAAATAGTTGTGCCGAAGAATTCTGACCGACTCTAGACAAGATTTCATCAATCATGTCTCCGGGTAGGTCTCTTAAAATATTGGGTTATCTATCCATTTTGTGTTTTTATACTGTAAAATAGACAAGAGTTAGATTCATAAAAAAATACTTATTAATACAAGCAATTTTTACATATATCATAAAGCATAAGCACACTATATTACATATATTACACCACACGAATACAACTATCTTATTCCGACTCGCTTGTTTCTTCTTCTTCGGTTTGGGTTCGTTTTGCCAAGTTTCTAGGGATATATGATGTTCCCCTAATACGAGCTGTCGTTTTCCACATTGGTTTAGAAAAACCTGGTGGTTTAGAGGTTCCCGGGTCATTGTTACAACTTAAGGACTTCGGGGGTTGACGATACATATAAAGTTCATCGGGGTTGGAATTAGATTTCTCTATTTTTATGCCCTTTCCCTTATTATTTTCTTTTGCCTTTTTAAATTCAGTTGGGGTAATTTCTATAACATCATCGAAATTCTCGTCGGAATCCGATTCATCGGAGAATTGGTAATCCTCCCAATATTTTGCTTCCTTGGCGAAAACACCATTGGCCATAATTAACCTTGGTCGGTTGGTTGAGGATTTTCTTTTACTTAACCATTTTATTATTTCCCCCACCGGTTCTATTTCTTCATCCGGTTCCGATTCTTCTTCCGGTTCCGATTCTTCTTCCAGTTCCGACTCTTCTTCCGGTTCCTCTTCGGGAACTTGTGAATCAGTCCACGAATCATTCCAATTTACATTTGACTCTTCATTATTATTAGGTGAGTCAATGGGACTTGTTCTACAGGTAGACATCTATCACATAATATCAAACGCGTTAAGAGATTAATATATCACATAATATTCACATGTTAAAAATATATAGTTTCCAACAAAATTTGTTAAGCAATCATTTTTCAAGTAAACACGGTCGAAGTCCAGACTCACTAATGCATCCTAACAAACTCGATAAGATACACTAATACAAAATTCTGGTTCTCTAAGACCAACGCTCTGATACCAACTGAAATGTCCCGTTCTTATTGATTAAAAACGTTCCATATTGATTGATTTCGTTGCGAGGTTTTGACCTCTATATGAGACGTTTTTCAAAGACTGCATTTATTTTAAAACAAACCATAACCTTTATTTCATCAATAAAGGTTTAAAAAGCTTTACGTAGATTATCAAATAATGATAATCTAAAGTATCCTGTTTACACACGACCATTACATAATAGTTTACAATACAAATATGTTACAACAAAATAAGTTTCTTGAATGCAGTTTTTACACAATATCATACAAGCATGGACTCCAAATATCGTCCTTATTTAAGTATGCGACAGCGGAAGCTCTTAATAATCACCTGAGAATAAACATGCTTAAAACGTCAACAAAAATGTTGGTGAGTTATAGGTTTAACCTATATATATCAAATCGTAATAATAGACCACAAGATTTCATATTTCAATACACATCCCATACATAGAGATAAAAATCATTCATATGGTGAACACCTGGTAACCGACATTAACAAGATGCATATATAAGAATATCCCCATCATTCCGGGACACCCTTCGGATATGATATAAATTTCGAAGTACTAAAGCATCCGGTACTTTGGATGGGGTTTGTTAGGCCCAATAGATCTATCTTTAGGATTCGCGTCAATTAGGGTGTCTGTTCCCTAATTCTTAGATTACCAGACTTAATAAAAAGGGGCATATTTGATTTCGATAATTCAACCATAGAATGTAGTTTCACGTACTTGTGTCTATTTTGTAAATCATTTATAAAACCTGCATGTATTCTCATCCCAAAAATATTAGATTTTAAAAGTGGGACTATAACTCACTTTCACAGATTTTTACTTCGTCGGGAAGTAAGACTTGGCCACTGGTTGATTCACGAACCTATAACAATATATACATATATATCAAAGTATGTTCAAAATATATTTACAACACTTTTAATATATTTTGATGTTTTAAGTTTATTAAGTTAGCTGTCCTCGTTAGTAACCTAGAACTAGTTGTCCACAGTTAGATGTACAGAAATAAATCGATAAATATTATCTTGAATCAATCCACGACCCAGTGTATACGTATCTCAGTATTGATCACAACTCAAACTATATATATTTTGGAATCAACCTCAACCCTGTATAGCTAACTCCAACATTCACATATAGAGTGTCTATGGTTGTTCCGAAATATATATAGATGTGTCGATATGATAGGTCGAAACATTGTATACGTGTCTATGGTATCTCAAGATTACATAATATAAAATACAAGTTGATTAATTTATGGTTGGAATAGATTTGTTACCAATTTTCACGTAGCTAAAATGAGAAAAATTATTCAATCTTGTTTTACCCATAACTTCTTCATTTTAAATCCGTTTTGAGTGAATCAAATTGCTATGGTTTCATATTGAACTCTATTTTATGAATCTAAACAGAAAAAGTATAGGTTTTAATCGGAAAAATAAGTTACAAGTCGTTTTTGTAAAGGTAGTCATTTCAGTCGAAAGAACGACGTCTAGATGACCACTTTAGAAAACATACTTCCACTTTGAGTTTAACCATAATTTTTGGATATAGTTTCATGTTCATAATAAAAATCATTTTCCCAGAATAACAACTTTTAAATCAAAGTTTATCATAGTTTTTAATTAACTAACCCAAAACAGCCCGCGGTGTTACTACGACGGCGTAAATCCGGTTTTACGGTGTTTTTCGTGTTTACAGGTTTTAAATCATTAAGTTAGCATATCATATAGATATATAATATGTGTTTAGTTGATTTTAAAAGTCAAGTTAGAAGGATTAACTTTTGTTTGCGAACAAGTTTAGAATTAACTAAACTATGTTCTAGTGATTACAAGTTTAAACCTTCGAATAAGATAGCTTTATATATATGAATCGAATGATGTTATGAATATCATTACTACCTTAAGTTCCTTGGATAAACCTACTGAAAAAGAGAAAAATGGATCTAGCTTCAACGGATCCTTGGATGGCTCGAAGTTCTTGAAGCAGAATCATGACACGAAAACAAGTTCAAGTAAGATCATCACTTGAAATAAGATTGTTATAGTTATAGAAATTGAACCAAAGTTTGAACATGATTATTACCTTGTATTAGAATGATAACCTACTGTAAGAAACAAATATTTCTTGAGGTTGGATGATCACCTTACAAGATTGGAAGTGAGCTAGCAAACTTGAAAGTATTCTTGATTTTATGTAACTAGAACTTGTAGAATATATGAAGAACACTTAGAACTTGAAGATAGAACTTGAGAGAGATCAATTAGATGAAGAAAATTGAAGAATTAAAGTGTTTGTAGGTGTTTTTGTTCATTGGTGTATGGATTAGATATAAAGGATATGTAATTTTATTTTCATGTAAATAAGTCATGAATGATTACTCATATTTTTGTAATTTTATGAGATATTTCATGCTAGTTGCCAAATGATGGTTCCCACATGTGTTAGGTGACTCAAATGGGCTGCTAAGAGCTGATCATTGGAGTGTATATACCAATAGTACATACATCTAAAAGCTGTGTATTGTACGAGTACGAATACGGGTGCATACGAGTAGAATTGTTGATGAAACTGAACGAGGATGTAATTGTAAGCATTTTTGTTAAGTAGAAGTATTTTGATAAGTGTATTGAAGTCTTTCAAAAGTGTATAAATACATATTAAAACACTACATGTATATACATTTTAACTGAGTCGTTAAGTCATCGTTAGTCGTTACATGTAAGTGTTGTTTTGAAACCTTTAGGTTAACGATCTTGTTAAATGTTGTTAACCTAATGTTTATAATATCAAATTAGATTTTAAATTATTATATTATCATGATATTATCATGTATGAATATCTCTTAATATGATATATATACATTAAATGTCTTTACAACGATAATTGTTACATATATGTCTCGTTTAAAAATCATTAAGTTAGTAGTCTTGTTTTTACATATGTAGTTCATTGTTAATATACTTAATGATATGTTTACTTATCATAGTATCTGATAATGCTAAAAACGAACATATATTTCATAGCATTATTCCTCAAGAAAGACAAGCTTTTAGTTGCAATTGTTCTATTTACAAGTGATATTCGTTTAAATAATAAAAGGTGAAGACAAAAGAAAGATTCGACTAATTGAAGACGCAAACGACCAAAAAGCTCAAAAGTATAAAAGACAATCAAAGAGGTTCCAATTATTGATAAGAAACGTCTCGAAATTACAAGAGTACAAGATTCAAAACGCAAAGTACAAGATATTAAATTGTACGCAAGGACGTTCGAAAATCCGGAACTGGGACCCGAGTCAACTCTCAACGCTCGACGCAACGGACTAAAAATTACAAGTCAACTATGCACATAAATATAATATAATATTTAAATAATTCTTATAATTATTTAATATATTATATTTATATTTAAAACCGTCGGCAAGAAAGACTCCAAAAGGGACTGAGCTATAATTTCAATCTCCGCGACTCGCGGAGTTTGAAGGCCAAAAGGGCAGCGAGTCGCGGAGCCCCAAGTTTTGAAACTCCCTATTAAGCCAACCGAATTCTGAGCATTTTAATCATCATATATCCATCCATCTCTCTATCTATATCGTAAAATATATATATATATTTATAATTTATATTTTAATTATAATTATAATTCTAATAATAAGGGTATGTTAGCGAATGTTGTAAGGGTGTAAGTCGAAATTCTGTCCGTGTAACGCTACGCTATTTTTAATCATTGTAAGTTATGTTCAACCTTTTTATATTAATGTCTCGTAGCTAAGTTATTATTATGCTTATTTAATCCGAAGTAATCATGATGTTGGGCTAATTACTAAAATTGGGTAATTGGGCTTTTGCTTTGTACCATAATTTGGGTTTGGATAAAAGAACGACACTTGTGGAAATTAGACTATGGGTTATTAATGGGTTTTATATTAACTAAACAATACCTTGTTAATTTAATATACAAACTTATAATTCGACGTATTTATATATTACCATATACACTCGATCGGACACGATGGGCGGGGTATTTATATGTACGAATAATCGTTCATTTAACCGGACACGGGAATGGATTAATAGCCACTAGAATAATTAAAACAGGGGTGAAATTATGTACAAGGACACTTGGTATAATTGATAACAAAATATTAAAACCTTGGGTTACACTCAGTCGACATCCTGGTGTAATTATTAAACAAAGTATTAAAATCTTGTTATAGTTTAAGTCCCCAATTAGTTGGAATATTTAACTTCGGGTATAAGGATAATTTGACGAGGACACTCGCACTTTATATTTATGACTGATGGACTGTTATGGACAAAAACCAGACGGACATATTAAATAATCCAGGACAAAGGACAATTAACCCATGGGCATAAAACTAAAATCAACACGTCAAACATCATGATTACGGAAGTTTAAATAAGCATAATTCTTTTATTTCATATTTAATTTCCTTTATTTTATATTTAATTGCACTTCTAATTATCACATTTTTATTATTATTGTAGTTAATTGCACTTTTAATTATCGTACTTTTTAATTATCGCAAGTTTATTTTATCGCATTTTTATTATTTGCAATTTCATTATCGTTATTTACTTTACGCTTTAATTTAAATCTTGTATTTATTTTTAATATTTTACATTTGGTTTTAACTGCGACTAAAGTTTTAAAATCGACAAACCGGTCATTAAACGGTAAACCCCCCCCCCCCCCCTTATAATAATAATATTACTTATATATATATATATTTGTATTTTTATAAAAGTAAACTAATATAGCGTTAAGCTTTGTTTAAAGATTTCCCTGTGGAACGAACCGGACTTACTAAAAACTACACTACTTTACGATTAGGTACACTGCCTATAAGTGTTGTAGCAAGGTTTAAGTATATCCATTCTATAAATAAATAAATATCTTGTGTAAAATTGTATCGCATTTAATAAGTATTTCCTTGTAAAATTTAATAGTATTTTATATACACCTCGCGAAACATCAAGTATTTTTGGCGCCGCTGCCGGGGAACTACTCTTAAGAACCGGAAGCGCAACGCTAATAAAAAAAAAAAAAAATTTTAGTTTACTTTTATTAAAATTCGTTTTTATAAAAATACGTTTTAAATATTCGAAAATATAAAAAGAAAAACAAAAATATGGGTATTTTTAAGATTTTGATAAATATTTAAGTTTTATAAAGTTTCTTTAGTTTGTAAAAATATAAGATTTATTTAATTTATTTTATAAATATATTTTATAAATATAAAAAACCGAAAAAAAAATATAAATATATATAAATCTATTTTTTTTATTGTTATAAAGTATTTTATTTTTATCTTAGTTATTAAAGATAAGTTTTATTTAAATTATATAAATATTTTAATTAATATAAACATAAAATATAAAAACAGAAAACAGAAAATAAAATAAAATAAAGAAAAACGCGTCGAATTTTAAACCTGTCAGTTGAATTTCTGAACCCCGCGAGTCGCGGGGTTTGGTGCCTTGAATACCGCAACTCGCGGAGGGGACCTGACACCAACAGGAAGCCCTAATCCTGCATTTATTACGGAGTATTATTAATTATTATTAATTAATTTGTAATTAGGGTTAAATATTTAATTAATTTAGTATTTAATTTAAGTTTTAATTAATTTGTATTATTTAGTATTAATTAGTTTAATTAATTTGTAAAATTAGTAGTTTTAATAAATAAATAATATAAAAATAATATTCTTATAAAAATTGTACTTTTTACAACTTTTTGTATATTTTTATATTTTGTCCCTTTTCAATCGTTTTAGCGTAATATTTGTATTTTTAGCTCATATTTAGTTTTAAACTTAGTTTTTGCCATAGTTATTTTTACTTCGAGATTTTTAGGCTTTGCCGTAGAATTCCTTAAGTGCTTTTTATTTAGACTAAGATTTAGGTGCTTTAGAATTTTGCGACGCCTTTTTAAGTTTTAGTTTCTTTTTAAGTTATTTCCATTTGGGATATAGTTTTTCCTGTAAGCTTTAATATTTTTAGACACCTTTTACTATGTACCAATTATCATTCCAATTAGTTATCTCAATTTGCGATTATAATTTTAAGTTAGTTGTAGTAATAAGGTTAGGTTAGTCAAGTATTTTTAAGTTTTATAAGTTTCTTTTATTTTTCCGTCACCTTTTATTTTTCAACCATTTTTCTTTTCCGACGAACTCTTTTTCTTTCTTATTTCTCGCTATTCTAGTTTTAGGACATAGATTTTTATTCTACTTCTTATCTAAATTTTCTTAAAATTACGAAAATTTATTTTAAGTGGTTAAATTGATAGACATCAAAATTTTCTGGTTCGTAGTAATAGTTGGATTTGTACGTGGACCGGGTTATTGGAGCCAAACAGTCCTCAATTATATTGAGACCAAACGAATCATGCCCCTCTGCTGCATCTTTTGGCTATTCGAAACGTGGGCAAAATCAAAAAAGTCTATTGATTGGATAACTTATTATAATTTTTCTTTCCTTTTAAAAACTAATAGGATATTCAGTGAATGCACCGAGCAAGACGTTCACCACCTTTTATACGTTCACCACCTGTAACTAGATCAAGACATTTAGCAAATATTACTGCCGTTGATTTTTCTTTAGAATCGTCATCCAGTCGACCAAGTACTTCAGTTCAAATTTCCGATAATCCATTTTTTGAACCCGACCTCACAATTGAGAATCCGGAGAATATTCAGGAACGATTCGTAGATCCTGAACCACTAAACTTTCCTCCGGAATCACCAATCATTCAAACAGAGATTGTTGAGGAACGAACCATTAAATCAGAATCCTCTAGTGATTCCGATTCAACAAATTCAATTATGGAGAATCTGGAACCTTTAAGTATGGAAGACCGAATGAGAGCTAAACGCACTGGCCAAGGTCACGCAATTACTCATCCAGACATTAATGCGCCAGATTATGAAATCAAAGGACAAATTCTACACATGGTGACTAATCAATGCCAATTTAGTGGTGCGCCGAAGGAAGATCCAAATGAACATTTACGTACCTTTAATAGGATCTGCACACTATTTAAAATCCGAGAAGTGGAGGATGAACAGATATATCTCATGTTATTTCCCTGGACTTTAAAGGGAGAAGCCAAAGATTGGTTGGAATCGTTACCTGAAGGGGCGATTGATACATGGGACGTTTTAGTTGAAAAATTTCTTAAACAATTCTTTCCGGCATCTAAAGCCGTAAGACTTCAAGCAGAAATTGTTACGTTCACACAGAAACCGAATGAAACTCTATATGAGGCGTGGACAAGATATGGAAAGTTGTTAAGAGGATGTCCGCAACATGGTTTAGATACCTGTCAAATAGTACAAATATTCTACCAAGGATGCGACATCACTACAAGGAAAGACATAGATATAGCAGCTGGTGGTTCTATTATGAAGAAAACCGAAACTGATGCTTACAAAATTATTGATAACACTGCTTCCCACTCACATGAGTGGCACCAAGAAAAAGATATCGTTAGATCATCTAAAGCAGCTAGAGCCGATTCTAGCCATGACTTAGATTCCATTTCCGCAAAGATAGATGCTGTGGAGAGACGAATGGAAAAGATGACTAAAGATATTCACTCAATACGAATTAGTTGTGAGCAGTGTGGAGGACCACATTTGACAAAAGATTGTCTCAGTATTGAATTAACAATGGAACAAAGAGAGAATATTTCATACATAAACCAAAGGCCTGGAAATAATTATTAGAATAATTATCAACCGCCAAGACCGATTTACAATCAAAACCAGAATTATAATCGAAATATTCCATACAACAACCAACAAGGTCCTAGCAATCAACAAGTATCCAATAATACTTACAATCAGCAAAGACCTAATTTTCAAAACAAACCACCACAACAAACCGATGATAAAAAGCCGAATTTAGAAGATATGATGACGAAGCTAGTTGAAACTCAAACGCAGTTTTTCACATCTCAAAAACAAACTAATGAACAAAATGCTCAAGCATTTAGAAATAAACAAGCTTCTATTCAAAATCTGGAACAAGAAGTAAGTAACCTAGCAAGGTTAATAGGTGAAAGAAAACCGGGAAGTCTACCTAGTGATACAAATTCTAACCCCCGGAATGAAACAGCTAAAGCTATTACCACAAGAAGTGGTACAACACTTAAACCACCGGAAATACCTGTAACTTCTGATGAAGCTATTCCTACTCCATAAGAACCACAACCTGATCAAGATAAGGAAAAAGAACCGGTAGTTGAAAAGGTTAATGAAGATAACACAGCTAAGGATAAACCTTATGTTAAACCATACCAACCACCACTTCCTTACCCGAGTAAAATGAAGAAAGAGAAACTTGAAGCCGAGCAATCCAAATTCTTGGATATGTTTAAACAGATAAATGTAAATCTTCATTTCATTGATGTGATTTCAGGAATGCCTAGATATGCTAAATTCTTGAAAGATCTAATCTCAAATAGAAAGAAAATGGAAGAACTCTCGGCTGTTACCATGAATGCTAATTGTTCAGCAGTGCTGTTGAATAAGATACCAGAAAAACTATCTGATCCAGGAAGTTTCACAATTCCATGTTTTCTGGGTAGTCTTAGTTCAATAGAAGCATTGGCAGACTTAGGTGCTAGTATAAATCTAATGCCATATTCACTATACGCTAAACTAGACCTTGGAGAATTGAAACCAACCAGAATAAGCATACAACTAGCCGATAGATCAATAAAATATCCTAGAGGGATAATGGAGAACATGCTAGTTAAAGTTGGTACTTTAGTATTTCCAGTAGATTTTGTTGTTTTGGACATGGAAGAAGATTCTCAAGTTCCTCTCATATTAGGAAGACCATTCTTAAACACGGCTAAAGCAATGATAGACGTGTTCGGTAAGAAACTGACCCTAAGTATAGAGGATGAGAGTGTTACCTTTTCAGTTGATAGAGCAATGCAACAACCACAATCTGCAGATGATACATGTTATTATATTCAAACTATAGATGCACATGCAGAATTATTAGAAGAATTTCCAGAATTACAAGGAACAGGAGAATGTTCTTTAGGAGAAGGTAATGAACCAATTGATGAAGCTGAAATGTTAGCTACACTTATAGCTAATGGATATGAACCAACAACAGAAGAAATTCAAATGCTAAAAGAAGAAGACAGATATCGATATAAATCATCGATAGAAGAACCACCGAAATTAGAGTTAAAGCCACTTCCAAACCATTTGGAATACGCTTATTTACATGGTGAATCTGAATTACCTGTAATAATATCGTCTTCTCTTACTGAAAATGAGAAATCACAACTCATTTCTGTGTTGAAATCTCATAAATCAGCCATTGCATGGAAGATTCATGATATTAAAGGAATAAGTCCTTCGTATTGCACACATAAAATCCTTATGAAAGAAGGTCATAAAACGTATGTGCAATGCCAACGAAGACTAAATCCTAATATGCAAGATGTAGTTAAGAAAGAGATTATTAAACTGCTAGATGCAGGTTTAATTTATCCAATTTCTGATAGTCCATAGGTAAGCCCAGTTCAATGCGTGCCAAAGAAGGGTGGCATGACTGTCATTACAAATGAGAAAAATGAGCTTATTCCTACTAGGACTGTAACAGGATGGCGTGTATGTATTGATTATAGAAAATTAAATGACGCCACCAGAAAAGATCACTTTCCCTTACCTTTCATAGATCAAATGTTGGAAAGATTAGCCGGAAATAGTTATTATTGTTTTCTAGATGGATTTTCCGGATATTTTCAAGTTCCAATAGCACCCGAAGATCAAGATAAAACCACATTCACGTGTCCTTATGGTACTTTTGCTTACAAACGCATGCCATTTGGACTTTGCAACGCCCCAGCAACCTTCCAAAGGTGCATGATGGCGATTTTTCACGACATGATAGAAGAATGCATGAAAGTTTTCATGGATGACTTTTCAGTCTTCGGTGATACATTTGAATCATGTCTAGTTAATCTGGAACGAATGCTAATTAGATGCAAACAATCAAATCTAGTACTTAATTGGGAGAAATGCCATTTCATGGTTAAAGAAGGCATCGTTCTTGGACATAAAATTTCAAAAGAAGGAATTGAAGTGGATAGAGCTAAAGTAGATGTAATTGCTAAACTTCCACATCCCACCAATGTTAGAGGAGTTAGGAGTTTTCTAGGGCATGCCGGTTTTTACCGACGTTTCATAAAAGATTTTTCTAAAATTGCCACTCCTATGAATAAACTCCTAGAAAAGGATGCTCCATTCATCTTTTCAGATGAGTGTATCAAATCTTTTAATATTCTTAAAGAAAAACTCACTAATGCACCGATCAAGATAACACCAAATTGGAATCTACCATTTGAACTAATGTGCGATGCAAGTGATTTTGCAATGGGAGCCGTTTTAGGACAAAGGATTGAAAAACGATTTCAACCTATATATTATGCTAGTAAGACGTTACAAGGAGCACAAATGAACTATACAACTACTGAAAAAGAACTCCTTGCTATTGTCTTTGCTTTTGACAAATTTTGATCATATCTCGTTCTAGCAAAAACGGTGGTCTATACCGACCATTCTGCTCTTAGATACCTATTTTCAAAACAAGATGCTAAACCAAGATTAATCCGTTGGATCTTACTCTTACAAGAGTTTGATATTGAAATTCGAGATAAAAGAGGAGCAGAAAATCTCGCCGCTGATCATCTTTCTCGTCTTGAAAATCCTGAATTAGAAGTTCTGAATGAATCGGCCATACAAGACAACTTTCCTGATGAATATCTATTGAAGATAGATTATAAAGAAATTCCATGGTTTGCAGACTATGCAAACTACTTAGTTTGTGGATTCCTTGAAAAAGGATTATCGTACCAAAAACGAAAGAAATTCTTCAGTGATATAAAACACTATTTCTGGGAAGATCCTCATCTGTTTAAAAGTTGTCCCGATGGAATAATACGCCGATATGTATTTGGAGATGAAGCCAGTAAAATATTAAACCATTGTCACACAGGACCAACAGGAGGGCATTATGGGCCTCAACTAACAGCAAGAAAAGTTTATGAAGCTGGATTCTATTGGCCTACAATTTACAAAGACGCACACCTTCTTTGCAAATCCTGTGATGCATGTCAAAGAGCCGGAAAAATAAGTCAACGTGATGAAATGCCACAAAATGTCATCCAAGTATGTGAAGTATTTGACATTTGGGGTATTGACTTTATGGGTCCATTTCCAAAATCTCATAATAATCTATATATACTCGTAGCCATTGATTATGTATCTAAATGGGCGGAAGCACAAGCTCTCCTAACTAACGATGCACGAGTTGTAGTCAACTTTTTAAAACGTCTTTTTGCAAGGTTTGGAACACCGAAAGCTTTAATAAGTGATCGGGGTACTCATTTCTGTAATAATCAACTTGAGAAAGTTCTTAAAAGATATGGACTAACTCATAAAATCTCCACCGCATATCATCCACAAACAAGTGGACAAGTTGAAAATACCAACCGAGCTTTAAAACGTATTCTAGAAAAAACCGTAGGATCAAATCCGAAGGAATGGTCCATTAAATTGGAGGATGCACTCTGGGCTTTTAGAACAGCCTACAAAACTCCAATTGGAACCACACCTTTTAGACTTGTTTATGGAAAAGCATGTCATCTTTCAGTAGAAATTGAACACAAAGCATTTTGGGCTTTGAAGACATGTAATCTTGATTTACATGAAGCTGGACGTCTACGATTAAGTCAACTAAACGAATTAGAAGAATTAAGACATGAAGCATACGAAAATTCGTTAATCTATAAGGAAAGAATGAAGAAATGGCATGATAAAAGAATCAGAAGTTCAAAAGAATTTAAAGAAGGAGACAGAGTTCTTCTTTTCAATTCACGATTCAAGCTATTTCCTGGAAAATTGAAATCAAGATGGTCTGGACCATTCATAGTCAAAAGAGTTTTTCCATACGGAATGATAGAATTAATAAATTCAAATGGGATTGAATTTAAAGTTAATGGTCACAGAGTTAAACATTACATACATGGTCCGAGGGAAGTTGACAACGAAGTTAATCACAATTTCGACACCACAGCTAACTAAGTGTGGGGAGAATCAAGTCTTTAAAGGATAATATGTATTTCTGTTAGAGTTAGATTGTCTATTTTCGTGTAGTTCTCGAAAATGGAACCCGAATGGTCTTTCCCTAGCAGACCCTAAAGAACTAGTCTTCTCCCCCCATTCTGAATTTTTATTTTTTTAGGTTTTTACAAAATGAAGACTGCCTGTGAACTAAACCATGGTCTAATGCTACACGCTTTGATCACTAAACGTAATAATGACATACTACCGAGTGAACTAGTATCAGTAATCAGAGAAAGAATGGACGGAGTTAGAAAAGAATCCAGATGCGAAGATAATAAGTTACAATTTGGTAAAGGAAAATCAAAATCCGCAGCGAAAAGAAGAGCACGACACCTAGAAAGATTTCACAAATGCGGAAAATGGTCACATGGAGGTAAATGTTCAAATAATCAAACCTATTCAAACACCAAATTTGTTACTTTATGCAGAGACGGACCATTCATATGTTTAGAAGAAAAGACACTGAATGCTCGAGGTTACGCCTATGTAGCTATGGAAAACCAATTAAACCGACTATCTTATGAATGTGATAGATCATATAACTAAGAAATCTATTTCACAGGTAAGTCTGTACAGTTTTTATTTTTATTTTTTATTTTTTTTAACCTTTTGATAATAAACGCTAATTTGTTCGCTAAAAAGTATTAAATTGGTATTGAATAAAATTAGGTTTGGCGACCGAAATTATTGATATCATTCAAAAATTTATTACATCACTGCGAAATTTAACGTTTATTCTTAAGGTATAAATATCTTTAATCAATCAACCCAAAATATTTCAAAAATTCGTCATGAGTTAAATTAGATTTTGGAACCGAAATTACTTTACCGAAAAGAGGGGCGCATATTTTTGATAATATTTGATTGATTAAAGTGGGATAAAAAGCCAAAAAGATTTTTAATTTTGTTTTTACCATGTTTTTAAAATTAATATTTGAACCCTTTATAAATATTGTAAACTTTGCAAAATCAATATTTTTAAAATTGTAAATATTTGAAAAATTAAAATAAGTTTGGTGTGAATTTTTAATATGAATTTTTAATTTTTAAAATATGAATTTTTAATTTTATGCATTTTAAATTGTAAGTTTGGTGTGAATTTTTAATATGAATTTTTAATTTTTAAAATATGAATTTTTAATTTTATGCATTTTAAATTATAAGTTTGGTGTGAATTTTTAATATGAATTTTTAATTTTTAAAATATGAATTTTTAATTTTATGCATTTTAAATTGTAAGTTTGGTGTGAATTTTTAATATGAATTTTTAATTTTTAAAATATGAATTTTTAATTTTATGCATTTTAAATTGTAAGTTTGGTGTGAATTTTTAATATGAATTTTTAATTTTTAAAATATGAATTTTTAATTTTATGCATTTTAAATTCTAAGTTTGGTGTGAATTTTTAATATGAATTTTTAATTTTTAAAAATATGAATTTTTAATTTTATGCATTTTAAATTGTAAGTTTGGTGTGAATTTTTAATATTAATTTTGAATTTTATAATTAAATTGTGTGAATTTAAAAACAAAAAAATTTACTTTATCTCATTAAGTTAAAAATATGATTTTTAAAATTCGTCGTAAGTTGAAGACTAGGTCTTTGAACCGAAATTGCTTTACCCAAGGGAGGGACGAGAACTTTTATTATCATTATTTTTAATCTTATTGAATTAAAGTATGCCAAAAACATTAAAAAATGTTAAAATATATATATATATATATATATATATATATATATATATATATATATATATATATATATATATACCAAACTCCGCGACTCGCGGAGTCTGATGGCTTAAATGCCGCGAGTCGCGGGAGGACCAAAAATCAGAAAAAAATAAAGAGCTGGAACAGATCAGTCCCAACCCACAAAACACACAAATACTGCGAACATAAACACGCAAAAACCCGAAAAATACACCCCAAAATCACAATTTTTAACCGTTAATCACCAAATTTTTTACTAAAATCATGTTGAGAAGGATGCTATCTAGGAATTACTCAAGAAAAATGGTAAATTTCTACACCTAAACACCATTTAATCCGAAATTTGGTGTTCTTGAGCAATTTTTTCCCCAATTTGATTTTAATGCTTTTTAGTGTAATTATGATTAAATTGTTTATGTATTATGCTTGTATAACCTAGATTGATGCTGTTTAACATGATTAGAAGCCTTAAACTTCAAATTTTGAGTAATCTAGGGTTTGTGTTCTTGAGCAAATTTGGGGCTTTTTGATATAAACAGGTTATGGCCGATTTTTGTCATGAATTGTTGCTAAATTAAGTAGTGTAACATGTCTAGGTAGTTAAATGATACAAACTTTGAGCCTAAACATGATTTTGAGAATTAAAGTGGACTTTTTCAAGTCTAAAATTCATGAACTTGATTTTTGAGAGATAATGCCATTTGAAACTTGTTTAATTGCTAGTAATGATTATTTTGACATGTTGTTTGAGTTGAATGCTTATGAACTTGGCAAACATTTTCGTATATGCTATTTTGAAAAAGTGTAGATTTGATGAAAATATGAAAATGAGCTTAAGTTTGATATAAATTGATCATGTCATTGTAATTATTTTGATTGATGATTTTGCTGACACTAATGCATATTTGGATGCACAAAAATTGTGTTTGATGCGTTTTGCAGACTGAAAGGGGTGAATCTTCATCCCAAGCTCACAATGCTCCTGCTGAGAATGCGGAACAACAGGAGGTGGATAACTACTACAAGCAGGATATACCTCATCCAGTCATGACCTTTTCTGATATGCACTTGGAAGAGTTGCACCCGAACCTGAGATTTGACAGACTTTGGATAGATTATCGAAAATATCAAAGGGGTTTGCATACTCTTCATTCTAAGGTTGTTGAGGTACCGAGGGTCATAGAATGGGGACCCTTAGAAGCTGTAGAATTGGCCGGGCCAATTAGAGAATTACTTGTACAGAGGTATGGTAATTCTACTTTTAATGACTGGGTACGTTTATTCACCATGCGTAGACCTGTATATAAAGTATGGTGTGAAGAATTGTTGTATAGTATAGAGTTGAATGATCGGGTAGCTAGTTTAACCGATCGTTCTTTTATTAGATTTTTGTTAGGCGGTTCGATGCGCCACATGTCTTTACTAGACATGGCTCAGGCTTTACGTATATATACGCCTAAGGAGTTAGCATATGCCGATTGTAGAGGGTTGATACTAAATGGTAGAAAGATAGATGAAAATTTTGATACACACGGTGTGTGGAGTCAAATGACAAGCCATCACCGTTTCAAAGGGGGAAATTACTCTTATTTGGATATAGATAGAGCTGAATTAAGAGTAATTCATAGGTTTTTAGCTAATTCGATTACACAAAGGGGTAAGAACAAGGAAAAAGTAAATGAACAGGATTTGTTTTACCATATGTGTATTCGAGACCCACAAAGCGCTGTAAGTATACCATATTGTGTGGGTTATTATTTATCAGCTATGGTTCGGGGGATGAGACCGCATAGCATAATAGGAGGTGGTATTTTTATTACTTTGATTGGTGAATATCTCGGTGTGGATATAAGTCGGGGGGATTATTAGTAGTAGAACCAGAACCTCGTGATACTATAGGTTTAAATGTATACCATGGTGCGAAAGTTTTGAAGAGGCGAAATAACGCCGCAGTACAATACCATGGTAGACATCCACATGTTGAGAGAAACCAACAGCAAGGTAATGTAGGAGGGGGGAATGAGATGCAAGAAATGCAAAGGTTTATAGCTTCTCAGGAGTACGAAAATGCTAGACAGGGAGCATTTGAAGATTGGCAAGTTCATCAGAACCAAATCATAGCTCATTGCCAACATATAGGTAGAAACTATATTCCTACACCGAAACCCATCTTCCCTCCCTGGTCTATAGAGATGCAGCCACCATATCCTACGTATAACCCTACCGAAGCATTTTATAGCACCTATGGTTATGCCTGGAACCCCTATTGGTATCAATATCATCCCTAGTCTACTTATTTTTTTTTTATTTTGTAATTTGTAATGATTGATACGTTTAATACTTTTGTTAATATTGTAATAGTTTTTATAATTGTCTAACTTTTATTCTTAGATTTTAATAATTTTTGAATGTGGGGTAATATACCAAACTTCAAAAATATGTATATATGTTTGCAGTTTATCTTATGTACACAACAGGGTAAAACAATGCATTTTCAAAGACTGGCATTAAGTTCAGCAAAAGCAACTAATTTTGATGACAAGATGCAAAATATATGTGAAATAACAACAAGACGGAATGAACAAATGATGTGCACCATTTATCATTCAGCAAACAAACGCCAATATATTTGGAAACTTTGGTAAAAATTTAATCATTTTCACAAAAATCACCCTCAATAATTTAAATTGTTACTGATTTCTTGCAAATGAGGGCATTGCAAGATCTTAAGTGTGGGAAGGGGTTAAATTCTTTCGGATTTTAAAATTTTTATCTTAAACACTTGGTTACCATTAAAAATACTAGTAAAGCAGTAGTTGTATTAGAATCTAGTGCTCTCTGATAATAAAGAACAGCCCTAGTCTTATATACTGACTACCCAATTCTAGTAAAATTTTTAAAAAAAATTTTCAATTAAATGAACTCAAAATCATGTTTATACATATTTATGAACGATAAAACTAGGTTTTAACACCGAAATTATTGTTACCTCGGAAAGGACATAAATTGAGAAACAAACCAAAATGTTAAAATTCATTTAAAATGGAATAGAGGACGATAAAAAGGAAAATAAAAGCCAAGTGTGGGAAAATTTACCAAGTTATCTTAAACATATGTCACATATATCTGTAACAAATAACTGAAAATACTTTTGCTTTGGACTAAACTAAACTATTTTACCCGATGAAAGAAAAGAAAGATGGATCTACACGGTGAATCAATTCCATCATTAAAAGGAAGTAAAGTCTTCCGAAAAAAGAAACGCGCTTCTTGATTTAGGTCATGAAGTTGTCGTCCAGACCAGCTGTAGGTTGACAAAAAATCTAGAAAAGTCATCACTAAAATCAGCAGGAAATCCACGGACCTCATCATTAAACAGGGTCGCCAAGTGGTCAGATTTATCCTAACCATGAGAAGGATTTATCTCGTAAAATGGGGGGGCACCATGCAAATTAGCTGGATAAGACTAATGAATCAGATCCCCAGAAAGGATAATCTCCTTAAAGATTAAAAATCAGCTTTTAAGCCTGATATTACTCAATCCTAGAGATTAACCTTAAAGATTGAGAATTCAAACTCATGGAATTCAATGATATCTAAACTCGAGCTTGAACGAGAAAATATTTTGATCAAAATTACAAACCGATTTGTTTTCTGAAAACCCTATTTTCAAAGCGTTCATTACCATTGAACGTAAAATCCTAGGAATTCACCTGGAATTCATTAGGTCACCTGAACAAAATCGGGTGTCAACCATAAGAACGGTGGTTGCATAGCATGGTCAAAGACAAGACCTTGTGCCAGACCGAAAAATTATAAGGGTGAGCTTTACTATTGCTCCTACCAAGGATAGTAATTGCGTCCGACACGTTATAGACCATAATCAAATACATGTCATTAGACATTGCCTTAACAGTTGCTTGTTCAACGCTTTCCTTTACAACCGGACGGTAGTTTACCGAAAGGTAATATACGGAGCAAGTAAACTGGACGTGTTGCTTCCCAAATACAAGGTTAGCAAGTGGGTGACACAAAACCGCAAGTTTTGAGCTAAAATTTTCAAATCTGAAACCCACCAAACCCACAAAAATATTTTGCAAACACCGGTAAAGGGTTATTCCGGAAAACTTATCTAGGGTAAAAACTAGATTTAATTTTCAAAAGATCAAATGTTTTCATAAAGATCCAATTTCCTTAATGGATCTAAATTTTTATAGTCATGTGGGACTGTAAACCATATCGTTACTACCATTGTTTATACTACCGTATAGAAATCACTGATGTACAAAGTGTGAAGAATAAAGAAGTGATTCTAGTATTTCAAGACGATATTGCTTGAGGACAAGCAACGCTCAAGTGTGGGAATATTTGATAATGCTAAAAACGAACATATATTTCATAGCATTATTCCTCAAGAAAGACAAGCTTTTAGTTGTAATTGTTCTATTTACAAGTGATATTCGTTTAAATAATAAAAGGTGAAGACAAAAGACAGATTCGACGAATTGAAGACGCAAACGACCAAAAAGCTCAAAAGTACAAAAGACAATCAAAGAGGTTCCAATTATTGATAAGAAACGTCTCGAAATTACAAGAGTACAAGATTCAAAACGCAAAGTACAAGATATTAAATTGTACGCAAGGACGTTCGAAAATCCGGAACCGGGACCAGAGTCAACTCTCAACGCTCGACGCAACGGACTAAAAATTACAAGTCAACTATTAACATAAATATAATATAATATTTAAATAATTCTTATAATTATTTAATATATTATATTTATATTTAAAACCGTCGGCAAGAAAGACTCCAAAAGGGACTGAGCTATAATTTCAATCTCCGCTACTCGCGGAGTTTGAAGGCCAAAAGGGCCGCGAGTCGCGGAGCCCCAAGTTTTGAAACTCCCTATAAAGCCAACCGAATTCTGAGCATTTTAATCATCATATATCCATCCATCTCTCTATCTATATCGTAAAATATATATATATATTTATAATTTATATTTTAATTTTAATTATAATTCTAATAATAAGGGTATGTTAGCGAATGTTGTAAGGGTGTAAGTCGAAATTCTGTCCGTGTAACGCTACGCTATTTTTAATCATTGTAAGTTATGTTCAACCTTTTTATATTAATGTCTCGTAGCTAAGTTATTATTATGCTTATTTAATCCGAAGTAATCATGATGTTGGGCTAATTACTAAAATTGGGTAATTGGGCTTTTGCTTTGTACCATAATTTGGGTTTGGATAAAAGAACGACACTTGTGGAAATTAGACTATGGGTTATTAATGGGTTTTATATTAACTAAACAATACCTTGTTAATTTAATATACAAACTTATAATTCGACGTATTTATATATTACCATATACACTCGATCGGACACGATGGGAGGGGTATTTATATGTACGAATAATCGTTCATTTAACCGGACACGGGAATGGATTAATAGCCACTAGAATAATTAAAACAGGGGTGAAATTATGTACAAGGACACTTGGTATAATTGATAACAAAATATTAAAACCTTGGGTTACACTCAGTCGACATTCTGGTGTAATTATTAAACAAAGTATTAAAATCTTGTTACAGTTTAAGTCCCCAATTAGTTGGAATATTTAACTTCGGGTATAAGGATAATTTGACGAGGACACTCGCACTTTATATTTATGACTGATGGACTGTTATGGACAAAAACCAGACAGACATATTAAATAATCCAGGACAAAGGACAATTAACCCATGCGCATAAAACTAAAATCAACACGTCAAACATCATGATTACGGAAGTTTAAATAAGCATAATTCTTTTATTTCATATTTAATTTCCTTTATTTTATATTTAATTGCACTTCTAATTATCACATTTTTATTATTATTGTAGTTAATTGCACTTTTAATTATCGTACTTTTTAATTATCGCAAGTTTATTTTATCGCATTTTTATAATTTTCAATTTCATTATCGTTATTTACTTTACGCTTTAATTTAAATCTTGTATTTATTTTTAATATTTTACATTTGGTTTTAACTGCGACTAAAGTTTTAAAATCGACAAACCGGTCATTAAACGGTAAACCCCCCCCCCCCCCCCTTTATAATAATAATATTACTTATATATATATTTGTATTTTTATAAAAGTAAACTAATATAGCGTTAAGCTTTGTTTAAAGATTTCCCTGTGGAACGAACCGGACTTACTAAAAACTACACTACTTTACGATTAGGTACACTGCCTATAAGTGTTGTAGCAAGGTTTAAGTATATCCATTCTATAAATAAATAAATATCTTATGTAAAATTGTATCTATTTAATAAGTATTTCCTTGTAAAATTTAATAGTATTTTATATACACCTCGCGAAACATCAGTATCATGTTAACTATATATATATATATATATATATATATATATATATATATATATATATATATATATATATATATATATATCCATATATATGTCATCATATAGTTTTTACAAGTTTTAACGTTCGTGAATCACCGGTCAACTTGGGTGGTCAATTGTCTATATGAAACATATTTCAATTAATCAAGTCTTAACAAGTTTGATTGCTTAACATGTTGGAAACATTTAATCATGTAAATATCAATCTCAATTAATATATATAAACATGGAAAAGTTTGGGTCACTACAGTAAGGACAGTGATGTTTGATCTATTGGTTGTTTTATACACCAATGGTGGGGTGGTGAGAACCATGTTGTAGGATTAGTGATTCGATAGCCATGCTTCGCTCACATGTTGTTACGAGTGTGACGATTGTCAATTTTGGTACACCTTTGGATTAGCGTTGCCATAGTCGGTTTGGGCGCTATCGGTTTTAACCATTTGTTATGATGTTACGGTAGTTGTGTATGGGTCCTATTGCGCACTACAAGGGATGTTTAGTGATGGGTGTTATCTGTAAGGATTCATTTGGTTCGGTCTCCATCGTTTCGTGTTGTTGACCTTAGGTTGACTTGGTTGCTTTTAGCATTGTACTTGGTAATGGTATGCTAGAGGGTTGATATCTCGGTTCGAGATTGGATGAGTTTTCCCGATGTGGGGGAATGAGGAAGGTTTTAGTGCTCGAATTGTGATTTGATAAATCGCGTGTGACGATTTTAGTTGTTAAAGGTGATTCATTGGGAAGAGTTGCCTAGGAAAGTCGGATTGGGACTGGTGTTTGAGGACCGTTGAGTGAGGTCCGTTCGGGTAGGTAACGAAGATCACGAGGACGTGATCAATTCTAAGTGGGGGAGAGTTGTAAGACCCTGTTTCCATTTCAGTTGATCAGGACGCCGTCCAAGATTTGGGACGTCGTCCAGCAAAGAAGAGCTGGACGCCGTCCAATATTTGGGACGCCGTCCAGTTGGTCTGTCGAGGCAGCTGTGAGATTTTAAGATATTTAGAGGGGTATGTTGGTCTTTTCACTTGGTGATCGGTTTTAAGCCACAAATGGGAAAAGGTTGAGCTCATTCAACCTTATCTTCACCAACAAAACACTCTCAACCATATTTAGAGAGAGAGTAAGGGTTTAGAGAGAGAGAGCTTGATTTGGAGAAGAAGGAGTCGGTTTCTCACCAAAGCTCGGGTTCTAAAGTTGCTCATCTCGTTCGCTGCTACGTTGTGGTAGTATTGGTAAGCTCAAACTCCGAATTTCATTTGTTAGATTTGATATTCAAGTTAGGGTTTTGAGCAAGTTTGTTGTAAAACCCTTTTAGATGATGAAGTAGGTTCATGGTGACTAGTTATTCTTGTCACTTGGCGGGTTTTGGGTTGGTTGACGTTTTGGCCTTGATTAGGCTTTGATCTTGAGTTTAATCACTAGGTTTAGTGATTATGGAAGTGTTGGAACACTTTTGGGTGTGTTTTGTTGAATAATCTTGAAATGGGTCAATTTAGGGTTTTGGTGTCAAAATGGGCGAGACACGTGTTTAACACTTGTGTTCGGGTTTAATCGGTGTGTTAGGACCATTTTCACTCGTGTTAGTGAATATTGGTTAGTTTGGGCGCAGTTTGTGCTTGAAAGTGCATTTGGGTCGAAGGTGCACTAGTTGTCAATTTGGGTTGATTTGTATATCCACCCTAATTGTGTTATTGTTATGTGATAAATGGAATAGGTACTTTCCATTGGCGATTTCGGATTTCTCGGTTGCATTCATCAAGGCGACAAGGTGAGTGTTAATATCCTATGTGCATATGTATGTGTAGGATGGGTGCGGGTCGGGTGAAGTGGTTCTCAGTTTTAGAGCTCACTTCACATATAGGTGGATATGATGGACTTGTGTATAGGTCCAATTGGCACGATTGTGCGTTTTGGTTGACCACCTTTGGCGAGGTACACGTTTTGTGTGTACTTTATCACACGTGTTTGTGATGTGGAGTATATAACCCCAATGGCGAAGGGTTGATATTGTTGTGTTGTGGATAACCCCGATATGGTGGATTTTATAATCCCTTGACCGTGGGTTTTGAATTGTGAAAGTGGATCTCGTGTAGTTCGGATTCACGATGACGCGTGTAGTTCGGTCATCTTATCGGAAGTGAATCTCGTGTAGTTCGGATTCATGATGACGCGTGTAGTTCGGTCATCTTATCGGAAGTGAATCTCGTGTAGTTCGGATTCACGGTGACGCGTGTAGTTCGGTCATCTTATTGAGGTAGTGATCTCGTGTAGTTCGGATTACTAAGGCTCGTGTAGTTCGGCCAACCTCGATGTTGTCTTGTTGAAGAGAGTAATCTCGTGTGGTTTCGGATTACTAAGGCTCGTGTAGTTCGGCCAATCTTCATTGTGGTGTTCGGTTTTCGGTATTAGGTTAAGGGGTTAACCTTGGGCGTTTATATATTGTTATATATTAATGCATTGTTGTGATGTAGCTAACCCTCCGGGTGTAGCTTATTGGCGTTGTTCACCTCGTCGTTGGTGAACTTATATTTTGTTGATGTACCTTTAGCTCGTTGCTTAGTGATTGTACGGTATGCTTAGACTAGCTTGCCTTTATGCTTGGATGCTCCGGTATGCGGTATTTGTTTAATTGTGTGGCATGTCCATTTTATGCATATATATGTATGTAGTATATTCTCACTCACTAAGCGTTAGCTTACCCTCTCGTTGTTGACATTTTTATAGATTACATGGATGCGGTGGCTCAGGTAAGCGTGGGAACTAGTGGACTTTTGTATTTGCTTTAGAAGGTTTGCTTTCGGATTTGATTAGGATTGGGTAGCGTATCCCAATCACCATTCTCGGTATATGTTTTGAATTAAACTAAATGGGTCGAAATGGTCACTTGTTTGTAATTTGGGTCGATGTGGGCCCGGGGTTGCAAAACTCGGTTTTATTATGGAAAACTCTTAGGTTTAATTATTATAACATATTGTGAAAGTGTTTTGGTTTAAAAGTGGCGGGAAGCGGGTTTTTCGCCCACGTAAAATTGTAAAACTGATCAGAACTTTTTAGTGTAGTTGGACGCCGTCCAAGATGGCTGGACGCCGTCCAGTCCTTCAGAGCTGGACGCCGTCCAGATAGCTGGATGCCATCCAGATGAACTGTCCCAGAATTTTTTTTTTTTTAGCACGTTTTTAGATGGATAACGGGTTGGGTCGTTACAATATATATATATATATATATATATATATATATATATATATATATATATATATATATATATATATATATATATACAAATATAGTTTTTAAAAAAAATATAGCGTTAAACTTGGCTAGCTCCCTGCGGAATGAACCGGACTTACTAAAAACTACACTACTGTACGATTAGGTACACTGCCTATAGTGTTGTAGCAAGGTTTAGGTATATCCACTCTATAAATAAATAAATAACTTGTGTAAAATTTTATCGTATTTAATAGTATTTCGTAGTAAAAATATAACGATTTCGTATACACCTCGCATAACATCACAGCGAGAACCCAATTTGATTCGATTTAGGTGATAGTTGATCGGTTGATGAAAAGTGCTTTGTTTCTACCCATTCGGGAAACGATATCGTCGAGGCTTTGTCAAAGTTATTTATCAAGGAGGTGATATCGAGACATGGGATTCCTATATCTATTATTTCGGATCGGGATACTCGTTTCACATCTCGGTTTTGGAATAAGTTTCATGAAGATATGGGTACTCAATTGAAAATGAGCACGGCGTATCATCCTCAAATGGACGGTTAAACCGAGCGTACAAATCAAACGTTGGAGGATATGTTAAGGGCGTGTGTTATTGATTTCGGCGGTAGTTGGGATGAGCACTTACCATTGGTGGAATTCTCGTACAATAATAGTTACCACACTAGTATTGGAATGCCACCTTATGAGATGCTTTATGGGCGTAGATGTCGAACTCCTATTTGTTGGGGTGAAGTGGGTCAATGAGAAATCGGGAGTACCGATTTGGTTCTAGAGACGAATAGTAGGATTGAGATGATTCGGGCTCGACTTAAGGCGGCGCAAGATAGACAAAAATCTTATGCCGATAAAGGAAGGCGACCGATTGAATTTCAAGAAGGTGACATGGTGATGCTGAAGGTTTCGTGATGGAAAGGTGTTATTCGATTTCGAAAACGAGGGAAGTTAGCTCCTCGGTTTATTGGTCCTTTCAAGGTTTTGGCACGAGTTGGTGAGGTTGCTTATAGACTAGAGTTATCCAAAGAGCTTGCAGGAATCCATAATACATTTCATGTTTCCCATCTCCGTAAGTGTCTTGCGGATGACTCGACTTGGGTACCGTTAGATGAGATTGCCTTGAACAACAAATTAGAGTATGTTGAGGAGCCGATTGCAATCCTTGATGAGAAGGTTAAAATGTTGCGAAACAAGGAAGTTAGAACTTTCAAAGTGCAATGGCGTCATCGAAAGGGTTCCGAGTTTACATGGGAATCCGAAGAGTTCGTTTTGGTTTACCTTCCGGCTTGTCATGCGGCTTGTATCGCGAGGACGCGCTCCGATTCAAGTGTGGGAGAGTTGTAACATCCCGTTTTCTTCATACATGTCTTAAGGTGTGTGTTTAATCGCTAGAACGTTTATATTTCATATGTGTATGCGATTTAATGACTTAAGTGTTAAATTGATGTTGACTATATGTATATGTATATATTACGCATGTGAATGTGTATGTGTGTGTATGAGCATACACATGGTTTAAGAGTGTATTAAGTCGAGTGAGGCCTTATGATGAAGATTAGGTGTGTATGAGAAGCGAGAACGAAGCGTAAAA
Source organism: Rutidosis leptorrhynchoides (assembly GCF_046630445.1). Taxonomy (NCBI): domain Eukaryota; kingdom Viridiplantae; phylum Streptophyta; class Magnoliopsida; order Asterales; family Asteraceae; genus Rutidosis; species Rutidosis leptorrhynchoides. Next base: position 30,461,918 of record NC_092339.1, on the reverse strand, counting down.
GTCGCACAAATCGATAGTTGGTTTAGAGTTGTCGAAGTGGTCAGTTGAGGGCAAATGCCGCGCCACGAGGGTGCTGGCCGCGCCACGATAATCAAATCGAATCAGAGTCATGAGGTGGCTCAAACAGCCTAAATTTTATGTGAATCGTCGCGCCGCGGCAATTGGAGGTCGCGCCGCGACCTTGCTGTCAAACTGATCCGATTTCAGCTTTTTAAATAGGGAGTCCAAGGGTAATTCCGTCTTTTTGCGTGTGGATCTGATTGGGACTCTAAATCTCAGCCACTTATCCATTTTTATTCATTTCTTTTCCATTTTCTTTCTCTATTTTTCTCTCAAACATAAAACCCATTTGAATTCAAAGTGAGATTTGAGAGTGAAGATTTGAGATTTGATCTTTGGAGCAAGAAGTAAAATTGTTCTCCTCATTCTTAGGTACGAGTGGATAGTGTTGGTAAGTCTTAACTCCGTGTTTTGAGTTTTAGTTAACTTATGGCTAGGATTTGGCCATTTGAGACTTGTAAGACCCATTTGGGGACTTAAAGGGGTGAATTTGGGTTAATTTGATGTAAGGAAACCCAAATGATGTTGATCTAGGATTTGGTCACGTAAATTGGGATTTGTAATTGTTAATTATGTTATTAGTCACTAATACACTTGTAAAATGATGAAAGAGTGTTAATGGGCTAAGTTTAACTAAAATTGTAAGTCTAAGTGTTAAAATGGGTCAAATGAGTAATGGTTGACCTAGTTGGGTGAGATGGGTATGAAATACCCATCAATTGTTTTAGTTGGTGTTAGTAGACTCTAATAACTAGTTTTTAGTTATTTATGATGAGTCATGGCCATTAATGGGGTTTTGGTGGATGAAAGTCATTTAATGCATTTAGATCATTAAATGCTAAAGAGTTAAGTGTTGGTGGTTAGTCCACTAGATTGTATGTTAATTAAATGCATAATGTGATAGGTGCCTTACAGTGAAGGTCGCGAGCTTGATTTCTAGTTCACCAAAGGCGATAAGGTGAGTGGAATAATTATATATGTATGTATATGATTTATTTGCTTGTGGGGTATATGTTAAAGTTCGATGTTGACGATACCATATCCTAGAGGTTATTGTTTGTTTGGATGAGGGTTAAAGTTCGATGTTGACGATACCTCATGTATGGATTTAACGTTCAATGTTGACGAAGCCATATCACTATTGTAGTGATCTTCGATGAGGGTTTAAGTTCGATGTTGACGATACCTCATGTGTGGGTTTAAGTTCGATGTTGAAGATACCACATTTAATAGGACGAATGGGAATTAAGTTCGATGTTGACGATACCATTCGTAGGGCTAGCCTTGAAATCTTGAATACTAGTGGATGTTGCGAACATCAATGTTGTGTTATAGTGTAGCATATCGTATTGCTTGGGTTATATTGAAATGTCCCGTTCTTATTGATTAAAAACGTTCCATATTAATTGATTTCGTTGCGAGGTTTTGACCTCTATATGAGACGTTTTTCAAAGACTGCATTCATTTTTAAAACAAACCATAACCTTTATTTCATAAATAAAGGTTTAAAAAGCTTTACGTAGATTATCAAATAATGATAATCTAAAATATCCTGTTTACACACGACCATTACATAATGGTTTACAATACAAATATGTTACATCGAAATCAGTTTCTTGAATGCAGTTTTTACACAATATCATACAAACATGGACTCCAAATCTTGTCCTTATTTTAGTATGCAACAGCGGAAGCTCTTAATATTCACCTGAGAATAAACATGCTTTAAACGTCAACAAAAATGTTGGTGAGTTATAGGTTTAACCTCTATATATCAAATCGTAACAATAGACCACAAGATTTCATATTTCAATACACATCCCATACATAGAGATAAAAATCATTCATATGGTGAACACCTGGTAACCGACAATAACAAGATGCATATATAAGAATATCCCCATCATTCCGGGACACCCTTCGGATATGATATAAATTTCGAAGTACTAAAGCATCCGGTACTTTGGATGGGGTTTGTTAGGCCCAATAGATCTATCTTTAGGATTCGCGTCAATTAGGGTGTCTGTTCCCTAATTCTTAGATTACCAGACTTAATAAAAAGGGGCATATTCGATTTCGATAATTCAACCATAGAATGTAGTTTCACGTACTTGTGTCTATTTTGTAAATCATTTATAAAACCTGCATGTATTCTCATCCCAAAAATATTAGATTTTAAAAGTGGGACTATAACTCACTTTCACAGATTTTTTACTTCGTCGGGAAGTAAGACTTGGCCACTGGTTGATTCACGAACCTATAACAATATATACATATATATCAAAGTATGTTCAAAATATATTTACAACACTTTTAATATATTTTGATGTTTTAAGTTTATTAAGTCAGCTGTCCTCGTTAGTAACCTACAACTAGTTGTCCACAGTTAGATGTACAGAAATAAATCGATAAATATTATCTTGAATCAATCCACGACCCAGTGTATACGTATCTCAGTATTGATCACAACTCAAACTATATATATTTTGGAATCAACCTCAACCCTGTATAGCTAACTCCAACATTCACATATAGAGTGTCTATGGTTGTTCCGAAATATATATAGATGTGTCGACATGATAGGTCGAAACATTGTATACGTGTCTATGGTATCTCAAGATTACATAATATATAATACAAGTTGATTAAGTTATGGTTGAAATAGATTTGTTACCAATTTTCACGTAGCTAAAATGAGAAAAATTATCCAATCTTGTTTTACCCATAACTTCTTCATTTTAAATCCGTTTTGAGTGAATCAAATTGCTATGGTTTCATATTGAACTCTATTTTATAAATCTAAATAGAAAAAGTATAGGTTTATAGTCGGAAAAATAAGTTACAAGTCGTTTTTGTAAAGGTAGTCATTTCAGTCGAAAGAACGACGTCTAGATGACCATTTTAGAAAACATACTTCCACTTTGAGTTTAACCATAATTTTTGGATATAGTTTCATGTTCATAATAAAAATCATTTTCTCAGAATAAAAACTTTTAAATCAAAGTTTATCATATTTTTTAATTAACTAACCCAAAACAGCCCGCGGTGTTACTACGACGGCGTAAATCCGGTTTTACGGTGTTTTTCGTGTTTCCAGGTTTTAAATCATTAAGTTAGCATATCATATAGATATAGAACATGTGTTTAGTTGATTTTAAAAGTCAAGTTAGAAGGATTAACTTTTGTTTGCGAACAAGTTTAGAATTAACTAAACTATGTTCTAGTGATTACAAGTTTAAACCTTCGAATAAGATAGCTTTATATGTATGAATCGAATGATGTTATGAACATCATTACTACCTTAAGTTCCTTGGATGAACCTACTGGAAAAGAGAAAAATGGATCTAGCTTCAATGGATCCTTGGATGGCTCAAAGTTCTTGAAGCAAAATCATGACACGAAAACAAGTTCAAGTAAGATCATCACTTGAAATAAGATTGTTATAGTTATAGAAATTGAACCAAAGTTTGAATATGATTATTACCTTGTATTAGAATGATAACCTACTGTAAGAAACAAAGATTTATTGAGGTTGGATGATCACCTTACAAGATTGGAAGTGAGCTAGCAAACTTGAAAGTATTCTTGATTTTATGAAACTAGAACTTTTGGAATTTATGAAGAACACTTAGAACTTGAAGATAGAACTTGAGAGAGTTCAATTAGATGAAGAAAATTGAAGAATGAAAGTGTTTGTAGGTGTTTTTGGTCGTTGGTGTATGGATTAGATATAAAGGATATGTAATTTTGTTTTCATGTAAATAAGTCATGAATGATTACTCATATTTTTGTAATCTTATGAGATATTTCATGCTAGTTGCCAAATGATGGTTCCCACATGTGTTAGGTGACTCACATGGGCTACTAAGAACTGATCATTGGAGTGTATATACCAATAGTACATACATCTAAAAGCTGTGTATTGTACGAGTACGAATACGGGTGCATACGAGTAGAATTGTTGATGAAACTGAACGAGAATGTAATTGTAAGCATTTTTGTTAAGTAGAAGTATTTTGATAAGTGTATTGAAGTCTTTCAAAAGTGTATAAATACATATTAAAACACTACATGTATATACATTTTAACTGAGTCGTTAAGTCATCGTTAGTCGTTACATGTAAATGTTGTTTTGAAACCTTTAGGTTAACGATCTTGTTAAATGTTGTTAACCCAATGTTTATAATATCAAAAGAGATTTTAAATTATTATATTATCATGATATTATGATGTACGAATATCTCTTAATATGATATATATACATTAAATGTCGTTACAACGATAATCGTTACATATATGTCTCGTTTCAAAATCATTAAGTTAGTAGTCTTGTTTTTACATATGTAGTTCATTGTTAATATACTTAATGATATGTTTAATTATCATAATATAATGTTAACTATATATATAACCATATATATGTCATCATATAGTTTTTACAAGTTTTAACGTTCGTGAATCACCGGTCAACTTGGGTGGTCAATTGTCTATATGAAACCTATTTCAATTAATCAAGTCTTAATAAGTTTGATTGCTTAACATGTTGGAAATATTTAATCATGTAAATATCAATCTCAATTAATATATATAAACATGGAAAAGTTCGGGTCACTACATATATGCTATTATTAAACTAGCTTGTGTTATTGGAGATTTAGCGTTATACTTTATGATGGTATGCTAATTACATTGCTAGTATGTATGCGGATATTGTGTAAGTGAGTGCAAGTAGGTAAGTTGTATATGTATATATATAATTATTGCATTCACTAAGCTTTGCTTACCCCTCTCATTGTTTACTTTTTAGGTACCAATGGGGATAAGGGAAAAGGGGTTGCTGGGAATTAGATATTCCCGTATTGATGCCTGAGGAAGCTTTTGGAAGTCGACCTAGGCGTTTTGGGTAGTTTAGCCCCAAACCATGCTCGAGTGTCGTTTGGTTTAAAACTACCAATTATGGATCGAACTTGTATTACTTTTGATTAAGGGTCTTCGTGCCCATGATGTAAACTTTAAACATGTTGTACGTTTAAACGGGTTGTATGAAATGGTTTACATTGGCGATCATACGAATGGCACGTTATTGATAAAAAAAAAAAAAAAAAAATCTTTTGTCGGTTGAATGCAGGTTGGGTTGTTTCAACTTGACTCAAAATGATTTCCAAAATCTATACGTGTTTATTATATAACCTAAATATAAAATATATTTATCAGATTTTATTAAAGTAAATAATAAAAGTCATTTATTAATAAAATTTTATATTAAAGTATATATGATAAAAAATATACTTTTATATATCTTAAGTAATAAACTTTATAAAGTTCACTTAATATCATAAAATATAGTGGCATGTATTATTAATTGTAACAACCCAACCCTCGTTTGCCAAAAATACGACCAAAAAAAAAAATTCCGTTTCAATTCATTTGGACGGCGTCCAGCATTCTGGACGGCATCCAGATCTGAAGGCTTGGACGGCGTCCAGCCTTTTAGGACGGCGTCCCAATGATCTACCAGGGACTGATCACCGTGCTCATCTTACATGAGCGGAAAACACGCTTCCCACCACTTTCAAACGTAACCCTTTTACAACATGTCAATATAGATTAAACTAAGAGATTTCTACAATAAAATTGAGTTTCTCGGCCGTTTTACGAGTTCCGTTCAAAATACAAGTTTCGAAGGTACGAGTTTAATTTCCAAACTACACTAGAGCATGGTGTTTGGGGTTAAACTACCCTCATCTTGGCCAAACTTCAAAAGCTAAACATCACAAATGCGTACCCTATCAAAACAAAGCGGGAGGCCACTAATCCAACCGAACACCCTTACCCTTGTCCATGCCGGAACCTAAAAAGAGTAAACAACGAGAGAGTAAGCATGACGCTTAGTGAATGCAATAATTATACATATACATATATCACTTACTTACTTGCAATCACTTACAACATTTCCGCATACATACTAGCAATATAATTAACATACCATCAAAAAGTATAACGCCAAGACTCCGATATCACAAGCTAGTATATCAATAGCATATAACACAAACAATATAATATGCTATGCACAATACACGACATTGATGTTCACAACATCCATTAGTACTCAAACCCCAAGGCTTGTAGTGACCCGAACTTTTCCATGTTTATATATATTAATTGAGATTGATATTTACATGATTAAATATTTCCAACATGTTAAGCAATCAAACTTGTTAAGACTTGATTAATTGAAATATGTTTCATATAGACAATTGACCACCCAAGTTGACCGGTGATTCACGAACGTTAAAACTTGTAAAAACTATACGATGACATATATATGGTTATATATATAGTTAACATGTTTTTATTATAAGTATGTATCTCATTAGGTATTTTAACAATGAGTTATATACATAAAAATGAGACTATTAATTTAAGAAACTCGAAAACGATATATATAACGATTATCGTTATAACAACGTCTTACTAGGTACATATGAATCATATTAAGATATTGATACACTTGGTTAATTATGTTAAATGATAAGTAAATATATTATTAAGTGTATTAACAATGAAATACATATGTAAAAATAAGACTACTAACTTAATGATTTCGAAACGAGACATATATGTAACGATTATCGTTGTAACGACATTTAACTGTATATACATCATACTGAGATATATTATATATCATAATATCATGATAATATAACAATTTAATATCTCATTTGTTATAATAAACAATGGGTTAACAACATTCAACAAGATCGTTAACCTAAAGGTTTCAAAACAACATTTACATGTAACGACTAACGATGACTTAACGACTCAGTTAAAATGTATATACATGTAGTGTTTTAATATGTATTCATACACTTTTGAAAGACTTCAAGACACTGATCAAAATACTTCTACTTAACAAAAATGCTTACAATTACATCCTCGTTCAGTTTCATCAACAATTCTACTCGTATGCACCCGTATTCGTACTCGTACAATACACAGCTTTTAGATGTATGTACTATTGGTATATACACTCCAATGATCAGCTCTTAGCAGCCCATGTGAGTCACCTAACACATGTGGGAACCATCATTTGGCAACCAGCATGAAATATCTCATAAAATTACAAAAATATGAGTAATCATTCATGACTTATTTACATGAAAACAAAATTACATATCCTTTATATCTAATCCATACACCAACGACCAAAAACACCTACAAACACTTTCATTCTTCAATTTTCTTCATCTAATTGATCTCTCTCAAGTTCTATCTTCAAGTTCTAAGTGTTCTTCATAAATTCCAAAAGTTCTAGTTTCATAAAATCAAGAATACTTTCAAGTTTGCTAGCTCACTTCCAATCTTGTAAGGTGATCATCCAACCTCAAGAAATCTTTGTTTCTTACAGTAGGTTATCATTCTAATACAAGGTAATAATCATATTCAAACTTTGGTTCAATCTCTATAACTATAACAATCTTATTTCAAGTGATGATCTTACTTGAACTTGTTTTCGTGTCATGATTCTGCTTCAAGAACTTCGAGCCATCCAAGGATCCATTGAATCTAGATCCATTTTTCTCTTTTCCAGTAGGTTTATCCAAGGAATTTAAGGTAGTAATGATGTTCATAACATCATTCGATTCATACATATAAAGCTATCTTATTCGAAGGTTTAAACTTGTAATCACTAGAACATAGTTTAGTTAATTCTAAACTTGTTCGCAAACAAAAGTTAATCCTTCTAACTTGACTTTTAAAATCAACTAAACACATGTTCTATATCTATATGATATGCTAACTTAATGATTTAAAACCTGGAAACACGAAAAACACCGTAAAACCGGATTTACGCCGTCGTAGTAACACCGCGGACTGTTTTGGGTTAGTTAATTAAAAACTATGATAAACTTTGATTTTAAAGTTGTTATTCTGAGAAAATGATTTTTATTATGAACATGAAACTATATCCACAAATTATGATTAAACTCAAAGTGAAAGTATGTTTTCTAAAATGGTCATCTAGACGTCGTTCTTTCGACTGAAATGACTACCTTTACAAAAACGACTTGTAACTTATTTTTCAGACTATAAACCTATACTTTTTCTGTTTAGATTCATAAAATAGAGTTCAATATGAAACCATAGCAATTTGATTCACTCAAAACGGATTTAAAATGAAGAAGTTATGGGTAAAACAAGATTGGATAATTTTTCTCATTTTAGCTACGTGAAAATTGGTAACAAATCTATTCCAACCATAACTTAATCAACTTGTATTGTATATTATGTAATCTTGAGATACCATAGACACGTATACAATGTTTCGACCTATCATGTCGACACATCTATATATATTTCGGAACAACCATAGACACTCTATATGTGAATGTTGGAGTTAGCTATACAGGGTTGAGGTTGATTCCAAAATATATATAGTTTGAGTTGTGATCAATACTGAGATACGTATACACTGGGTCGTGGATTGATTCAAGATAATATTTATCGATTTATTTCTGTACATCTAACTGTGGACAACTAGTTGTAGGTTACTAACGAGGACAGCTGAATTAATAAACTTAAAACATCAAAATATATTAAAAGTGTTGTAAATATATTTTGAACATACTTTGATATATATGTATATATTGTTATAGGTTCGTGAATCAACCAGTGGCCAAGTCTTACTTTCCGACGAAGTAAAAATCTGTGAAAGTGAGTTATAGTCCCACTTTTAAAATCTAATATTTTTGGGATGAGAATACATGCAGGTTTTATAAATGATTTACAAAATAGACACAAGTACGTGAAACTACATTCTATGGTTGAATTATCGAAATCGAATATGCCCCTTTTTATTAAGTCTGGTAATCTATGAATTAGGGAACAGACACCCTAATTGACGCGAATCCTAAAGATAGATCTATTGGGCCTAACAAACCCCATCCAAAGTACTGGATGCTTTAGTACTTCGAAATTTATATCATATCCGAAGGGTGTCCCGGAATGATGGGGATATTCTTATATATGCATCTTGTTAATGTCGGTTACCAGGTGTTCACCATATGAATGATTTTTATCTCTATGTATGGGATGTGTATTGAAATATGAAATCTTGTGGTCTATTGTTACGATTTGATATATATATAGGTTAAACCTATAACTCACCAACATTTTTGTTGACGTTTAAAGCATGTTTATTCTCAGGTGAATACTAAGAGCTTCCGCTGTTACATACTAAAATAAGGACAAGATTTGGAGTCCATGTTTGTATGATATTGTGTAAAAACTGCATTCAAGAAACTGATTTCGATGTAACATATTTGTATTGTAAACCATTATGTAACGGTCGTGTGTAAACAGGATATTTTAGATTATCATTATTTGATAATCTACGTAAAGCTTTTTAAACCTTTATTTATGAAATAAAGGTTATGGTTTGTTTTAAAAATGAATGCAGTCTTTGAAAAACGTCTCATATAGAGGTCAAAACCTCGCAACGAAATCAATTAATATGGAACGTTTTTAATCAATAAGAACGGGACATTTCAGTTGGTATCCGAGCGTTGGTCTTAGAGAACCAGAATTTTGCATTAGTGTGTCTTATCGAGTTTGTTAGGATGCATTAGTAAGTCTGGACTTCGACCGTGTTTACTTGAAAAATGATTGCTTAACAAATTTTGTTGGAAACTATATATTTTTAACATGTGAATATTATGTGATATATTAATCTCTTAACGCGTTTGATATTATGTGATAGATGTCTACCTCTAGAACAAGTCCCATTGACTCACCTAATAATAATGAAGAGTCAAATGTAAATTGGAATGATTCGTGGACTGATTCACAAGTTCCCGGAGAGGAACCGGAAGAAGAGTCGGAACCGGAAGAAGAATCGGAACCGGAAGAAGAATCGGAACCGGATGAAGAAGTAGAACCGGTGGGGGAAATAATAAAACGGTTAAGTAAAAGAAAATCCTCAACCAACCGACCAAGGTTAATTATGGTCAATGGTGTTTCCGCCAAGGAAGCAAAATATTGGGAGGATTACCAATTCTCCGATGAATCGGATTCTGACGAGAATTCCGATGATGTTATAGAAATTACCCCAACTGAATTTAAAAAGGTAAAAGAAAATAATAAGAGAAAGGGCATAAAAATAGAGAAATCTAATTCCAACCCCGATGAACTTTATATGTATCGTCAACCCCCGAAGCCCTTAAGTTGTAACAATGACCCGGGAACCTCTAAACCACCAGGTTTTTCTAAACCGTTGTGGAAAACGACAGCTCGTATTAGGGGAACATCATATATCCCTAGAAACTTGGCAAAACGAACCAAAACCGAAGAAGAAGAAACGAGCAAGTCGGAATAAGATAGTTGTATTCGTGTGGTGTAATATATGTAATATAGTGTTCTTATGCTTTATGATATATGTAAAAATTGCTTGTATTAATAAGTATTTTTTTATGAATCTAACTCTTGTCTATTTTACAGTTTAAAAACACAAAATGGATAGACAACCCAATATTTTAAGAGACCTACCCGGAGACATGATTGATGAAATCTTGTCTAGAGTCGGCCAGAATTCCTCAGCACAACTATTTAAGGCGAGATCAGTTTGTAAGACATTCGAAGAACGTTCCAAGAATGTCTTGGTTTATAAGAGACTTTCGTTTGAAAGATGGGGGATATCACATTGGGAAACCCATAAGTTACGATGTGTTTACTTTGACGCATATATTGCGGGGAACCCAAATGCTATTTTACGCAACGGGTTAAGAAATTATTTTGACTCAATATATCCGAATATTGGACTTCGTGATTTAGAAAAAGCGGCTAACATGCAACATAAAGAAGCATGTTATGCTTACGGATTAGTAATGTTCGCTTCTCACCAAAGTGAGAACAAGAACATCGGGCTACAACTATTAAACAAAACGTTTCCACAAGTGACGGAGTCGGTAATTGGGGTAAGAAATGAGGTTTTTAGATTATTACGGGACTGTTGGACATTACGTAACCCTCGTCCCTTTGACGACGTTACAACACGCTGTCTTATCAACGGCCATAACGGTTATGTTGCACAAGACCAAGGATGGGAAGTAGTCCTAGTAAAACCAGAATGCATGACTTGTTTCTGGACGTATGAATTACGTGTCTTTATTGCCTTTGCTGAACGACTTGTGTACTAGCTAGAATTATCTTCACAACTATCTTGTATCAAAGTTATTGTGTGCTATATTTCATGCTTTATGTAAAATAAGCGGTATTGTAAGTTTGTAAAATATTGTATAAAAGTTTGAACGCGAAATATTATTATAATCAGTTTTTCATATAGAATTGTAGTAGTTGAATTGTATATTAGCTACTAAGTATGAACTTAACGGGTAGGTACTACCCGAATTTAAACTTATAAAACGCTAATATGAAGAAAAAGCTTTTATAAATGAGTTCATATTATGCTACGAAATACTATTAACTACTCTTAATATTCTGTATGATTAACTTGTTCCATTTAACTATTTTGAAGGAAATGGCACCGACTACTCGACACACCGTGAATATGAATGAAGAGGAATTCCGTACTTTTCTAGCTTCAAACATAGCCGCAGTACAGGCTGCGCTACATACCAACAATAACCTTGGATCTAGCAGTACAGGAAATCGTGTAGGATGCACCTACAAAGAATTCACTGCCTGCAAACCTTTGGAATTTGATGGAACCGAAGGACCGATCGGATTGAAACGGTGGACCGAGAAGGTCGAATCGGTGTTTGCCATAAGTAAGTGTACTGAAGAGGACAAAGTAAAGTACGCTACGCATACCTTCACAGGTTCTGCGTTAACATGGTGGAATACCTATCTAGAGCAAGTGGGATAAGACGATGCGTACGCACTACCATGGTCAGCATTCAAGCACTTGATGAACGAGAAGTACCGTCCCAGAACCGAGGTCAATAAGCTCAAGACAGAACTTAGAGGGTTACGAACCCAAGGATTTGATATTACCACGTACGAAAGACGATTCACAGAATTGTGCCTATTGTGTCCGGGAGCATTCGAAGATGAGGAAGAGAAGATCGACGCGTTTGTGAAAGGATTACCGGAAAGAATCCAAGAAGATATAAGTTCACACGAGCCCGCCTCCATACAACAGGCATGTAGAATGGCTCACAAACTCGTGAACCAAATTGAAGAAAGAATTAAAGAACAGACTGCTGAAGAGGCCAATGTGAAGCAAGTCAAAAGAAAGTGGGAGGAAAACGGTGATAAGAATCACCAATACAACAACAACAGCAATTACAACAATAATCGCAACAATTATCCCAACAATCGCAACATCAATCGCAACTACAACAAACGGCCCAACAACAACAACAACAACAACAACAGCAACTACAACAATCATCCCAACAACAATAATAACCGCAACAACAACAACAATCAGAAGCAGCTATGCCAAAGGTGTGAAAAGAATCACTCGGGGTTCTGCACCAAATTTTGTAACAAGTGTAAAAGAAATGGTCATAGCGCGGTGAAGTGTGAGGTCTACGGACCAGGGGTTAATAGAACGAAAGGAACAAATGGTGTCGGAACGAGTAATGGCGGAGCAAGTAGTGTCGGAGCAAGTTATGCCAATGTAGTTTGTTATAAATGTGGAAAACTGGGCCACATTATTAGAAATTGCCCGAACCAGGAGAACACGAATGGACAAAGCCGCGGAAGAGTTTTCAATATTAATGCGGCAGAGGCACAGGAAGACCCGGAGCTTGTTACGGGTACTGATGTTATGCGAGGTGTATACGAAATAGTTTATATTTTACTAGGAAAAACTATTAAATACGATACAATTTTACACAAGATATTTATTTATTTATAGAATGGATATACTTAAACCTTGCTACAACACTTATAGGCAGTGTACCTAATCGTACAGTAGTGTAGTTTTTAGTAAGTCCGGTTCGTTCCACAGGGAAATTTTTAAACAAAGCTCAACGCTATATTAGTTTACTTTTATAAAAATACAAATATATATATAAGTGATATTATTATTATAAAGGGGGGTTTTTACCGTTTAATGACCGGTTTGTCGATTTTAAGACTTTAGTCGCAGTTAAAACCTAATGTAAAATATTAAATAAATAAAAGACTTAATTTAAAGCGTAAAGTAAATAACGATAATGAAATTGCGAATAATAAAAGTGCGATAAAATTGCGATAATTAAAAAGTACGATAATTAAAAGTGCGATTAAATAACAATAAATAAAAGTGCGATAATTAGAAGTGCAATTAAATATAAAATAAAGGAAATTAAATATGAAATAAAAGAATTATGCTTATTTAAACTTCCGTAATTATGATGTTTGACATGTTGATTTTAGTTTTATGCCCATGGGTTAATTGTCCTTTGTCCTGGATTATTTAATATGTCCGTCTGGTTTTTGTCCATAACAGTCCATCAGTCATAAATATAAAGTGCGAGTGTCCTCGTCAAATTATTATTATACCCGAAGTTAAATATTCCAACTAATTGGGGATTCGAATTGTAACAAGGTTTTAATACTTTGTTTAATGAATACACCAGGTTATCGACTGCGTGTAAACCAAGGTTTTACTACTTTGTTAACAATTACACCAATTACCCTTGAATGTAATTTCACCCCTGTTTTAATTATTCTAGTGGCTATTAATCCATTCCCGTGTCCGGTTAAATGAACGATTATTCGTACATATAAATACCCCGCCCATCGTGTCCGATTGAGTGTATATGGTAAATTATAGGGACGCCCAATTGTAAATCTTTATATTAACATTAACAAACTTTCATTTAGTTAAACAAATATAAAGCCCATTAATAGCCCATAGTCTAATTTCCACAAGTGTCGTTCTTTTGTCCAAACCCCAATTATGGTACAAAGCCCAATTACCCAATTTTAGTAATTAGCCCAACATCATGATTACTTCGTTTTAAATAAGCATAATAATAACTTAGCTACGAGACATTAATGTAAAAAGGTTGAACATAACTTACAATGATTAAAAATAGCGTAGCGTTACACGGACAGAATTTCGACTTACACCCTTACAATATTCGCTAACATACCCTTATTATTAGAATTATAATTAAAATTAAAATTAAAATATAAATTATATATATATATATATCGTATATATGAGAGAAGAGAGAAATAGATTATGATTTTTTGATCAGAATTCGGTTTGCTTTATAGGGATTTTTGATTTTTGGGGCTCCGCGACTCGCGGCAAAATCCTCTTCAAACTCCGCGAGTCGCGGAGAATGTATTTACAGCTCACACCCTTGGAGTCTTTCTCTGCCGACGGTTTTATAATATATATATAATATATATATAATTAATATAATTAATTATATATTATATTATATTTATATACATAGTTAACTTGTAATTTTTAGTCCGTTGCGTCGAGCGTTAAGAGTTGACTCTGGTCCCGGTTCCGGATTTTCGAACGTCCTTGCGTACAATTTAATATCTTGTACTTTGCGTTTTGAATCTTGTACTCTTGTAATTTCGAGACGTTTCTTATCAATAATTGGAACCTTTTTGATTGTCTTTTGTTCTTTTGAGCTTTTTGGTCGTTTGCGTCTTCAATTCGTCGAATCTGTCTTTTGTCTTCACCTTTTATTATCTAAACGATTATCACTTGTAAATAGAACAATTGCAACTAAAAGCTTGTCTTTCTTGAGGAATAATGCTATGAAATATATGTTCGTTTTTAGCATTATCAAATATTCCCACACTTGAGCGTTGCTTGTCCTCAAGCAATATCGTCTTGAAATACTAGAATCACTTCTTTATTCTTCACACTTTGTACATCAGTGATTTCTATATGGCGGTATAAACAATGGTAGTAACGATATGGTTTACAGTCCCACATGACTATAAAAATTTAGATCCATTAAGGAAATTGGATCTTTATGAAAACATTTGATCTTTTGAAAATTAAATCTAGTTTTTACCCTAGATAAGTTTTCCGGGATAACCCTTTTCCGGTGTTTGCAAAATATTTTTGTGGGTTTGGTGGGTTTCAGATTTGAAAATTTTAGCTGAAAACTTGCGGTTTTGTGTCACCCACTTGCTAACCTTGTATTTGGAAAGCAACACGTCCAGTTTACTTGTCCCGTATATTACCTTTCGGCAAACTACCGTCCGGTTGTAAAGGAAAGCGTTGAACAAGCAACTGTTAAGGCAATGTCCCGTGACATGCTTTTAATTATGGTCTATAACGTGTCGGACGCAATTACTATCCTTGGTAGGAGCAATAGTAAAGCTCACCCTTATAATTTTTCGGTATGGCACAAGGTCATGTCTTTGACCATTATGCAACCACCGTTCTTACGGTTGACACCCAATTTAGTTCAGGTGACCTAATGAATTCCAGGTGAATTCCTAGGATTTTACGTTCAATGGTAATGAACGCATTGAAAATGGGGTTTTCAGAAAACAAATCGGTTTATAATTTTGATCAAAATATTTTCTCGTTCAAGCTCGAGTTTAGATATCATTGAATTCCATGAGTTTGAATTCTCAATCTTTAAGGTCAATCTCTAGGATTGAGTAATATCAGTCTTAAAAGCTGATTTTTAATCTTTAAGGAGATTATCCTTTCTGGGGATCTGATTCATTAGTCTTATCCAGCTAATTTGCATGGTGCCCCCCCATTGTACGAGATAAATCCTTCTCATGGTTAGGATAAATCTGACCACTTGGCGACCCTGTTTAATGCTGAGGTCCGTGAATTTCCTGCTGATTTTAGTGATGACTTTTCTAGATTTTTCGTCAACCTACAGCTGGTCTGGATGACAACTTCATGACCTAAATCAAGAAGCGCGTGTCTTTTTCGGAAGACTTTACTTCCTTTTAATGATGGAATTGATTCATCATGTAGATCCATCTCTTCTTTTCTTTCATCGGGTAAAAACAGTTTAGTTTAGTCCAAAGCAAAAGTATTTTCAGTTATTTGTTACAGATATATGTGACATATGTTTAAGATAACTTGGTAAATTTTCCCACACTTGGCTTTTATTTTCCTTTTTATCGTCCTCTATTCCATTTTAAATGAATTTTAACATTTTAGTTTGTTTCTCAATTTATGTCCTTTCCGAGGTAACAATAATTTCGGTGTTAAAACCTAGTTTTATCGTTCATAAATATGTATAAACATGATTTGAATTCATTTAATTGAAAATTTTAAAAAATTTTACTAGAATTGGGTAGTCAGTATATAAGACTAGGGCTGTTCTTTTTTATCAGAGAGCACTAGATTCTAATACAACTACTGCTTTACTAGTATTTTTAATGGTAACCAAGTGTATAAAGTAAAAATTTTTAAAATCCGAAAGAATTTAACTCCTTCCCACACTTAAGATCTTGCAATGCCCTCATTTGCAAGAAATCAGTAACAATTTAAATTATTGAGGGTGATTTGTGTGAAAATGATTAAATTTTACCAAAGTTTCCAAATATATTGGCGTTTGTCTCCTGAATGATAAATGGTGCACATCATTTGTTCATTCCGTCTTTTGTTATTTCGCATATATTTTGCATCTTGTCGTCAAAATTAGTTGCTTTTGCTGAACTTAATGCCAGTCTTTGAAAATGCGTTGTTTTAACCTGTTGTGTACATAAGATAAACTGCAAACATATATACATATTTTTGAAGTTTGGTATATTACCCCACATTCAAAAATTATTAAAATCTAAGAATAAAAGTTAGATAATTATAAAAATGATTACAATATTAACAAAAGTATTAAACGTATCAATAATTACAAATTACAAAAAAAAAAAAAAAAATAAGTAAACTAAGGATGATATTGGTACCAATAGGGGTTCCAGGCATAACCATAGGTGCTATAGAATGCTTCGGCAGGGTCATACGTAGGATACGGTGGCTGCATCTCTATAGACCAAGGAGGGAAGATGGGTTTCGGTGTAGGAATATAGTTTCTACCTATATGTTGGCAATGAGCTATGATTTGGTTCTGATGAACTTGCCAATCTTCAAATGCTCTCTGTCTAGCATTTTCGTATTCCTGAGAAGCTATAAACCTATGCATTTCTTGCATCTCATTCCCCCCTCCTACATTACCTTGCTGCTGGTTTCTCTCCACCTGTGGATGTCTACCATGGTATAGTACTGCGACGTTATTTCGCCTCTTTAAAACTTTCGCACCATGGTATACATTTAAACCTATAGTATCGCGGGGTTCCGGTTCTTCTACTAATAATCTCCCCCGACTTATATCCACACCGAGATATTCACCAATCAAAGTAATAAAAATACCACCTCCTATTATGCTATGCGGTCGCATCCCCCGAACCATAGCTGATAAATAATAACCCACACAATATGGTATACTTACAGCGCTTTGTGGGTCTCGAATACACATATGGTAAAACAAATCCTGTTCATTTACTTTTTCTTTGTTTTTACCCCTTTGTGTAATCGAATTAGCTAAAAACCTATGTATCACTCTTAATTCGGCTCTATCTATATCCAAATAAGAGTAATTTCCCCCTTTGAAACGGTGATGGCTTGTCATTTGACTCCACACACCGTGTGTATCAAAATTTTCATCTATCTTTCTACCGTTTAGTATCAATCCTCTACAATCGGCAGACGCTAACTCCTCAGGCGTATATATACGTAAAGCCTGAGCCATGTCCAGTAAAGACATGTGGCGCATCGAACCGCCTAACAAAAATCTAATAAAAGAACGATCGGTTAAACTAGCTACCCGATCATTCAACTCTATACTACATAACAATTCTTCACACCATACTTTATATACAGGTCTACGTATGGTGAATAAACATACCCAGTCATTAAAAGAAGAATTACCATACCTCTGTACAAGTAATTCCCTAATTGGCCCGACCAATTCTACAGCTTCTAAGGGTCCCCATTCTATGACCCTCGGTACCTCAACAACCTTAGAATGAAGAGTATGCAAACCCCATTGATATTTTGGATAATCTATCCAAAGTCTGTCAAATCTCAGGTTCGGGTGCAACTCTTCCAAGTGCATATCAGAAAAGGTCATGACTGGATGAGGTATATCCTGCTTGTAGTAGTTATCCACCTCCTGTTGTTCCAAATTCTCAGCAGGAGCATTGCGGGCTTGGGATGAAGATTCACCCCTTTCATTCTGAAAAACACATCAAACACAATTTTTGTGCATCCAAATATGCATTAGTGTCAGCAAAATCATCAATCAAAATAATTACAATGACATTATCAATTTATACCAAACTTAAGCTTATTTTCACATTTTTATCAAATCTACACTTTTTCAAATAAGCATATACGAAAATTTTCACCAAGTTCATAAGCATTCAACTCAAATAACATGTCAAAATAATCATTACTAGCAATTAAACAAGTCTCAAATGGCATTATCTTTCAAAAATCAAGTTCATGAATTTTAGACTTGAAAAAGTCCACTTTAATTCTCAAAATCATGTTTAGGCTCAAAGTTTGGATCATTTAACTACCTAAACATGTTACACTACTTATTTTAGCAACAATTCATGACAAAAATCGGCCATAACCTGTTTATATCAAAAAGCCCCAAATTTGCTCAAGAACACAAACCCTAGATTACTCAAAATTTGAAGTTTAAGGCTTCTAATCATGTTAAACAGCATCAATCTAGGTTATACAAGCATAATACATAAACAATTTAAGTCTAATTACACTAAAAAGCATCAAAATCAAATTGGGGAAAAAATTGCTCAAGAACATCAAATTTCGAATTAAATGGTGTTTAGGTGTAGAAATTTAGCGTTTTTCTTGAGTAATTCTTAGATAGCATCCTTCTCAACATGATTTTAGCAAAAAATTTGGTGATTAACGGTTAAAAATTGTTATTTTTGGGGGTGGTTTTCGGGTTTTTTCGCAGCTATTTTTCTGTTTTGGGGTTGAAACTGAGCTGTTGCAGCTCTTTATTTTTTTTCTATAATCCGACTCCTCCGCGAGTCGCGGGGATTTACCCTCCAAACTCCGCGAGTCGCGGAGTTTGGTATATATATTTTTTTTTATTTATAATCATTAACTTATTAAAACAATTAAGTAATTAATTTTAAAATTTTGTTTCACTTGTTATTTAGGACGAGGTCGTTTCGGATCGATGTCCTAGTCCGTCCTTCGACAAAATTTTAAAATTTGTCTTTTTGTAGCGATTGTTTTAAAAGCTAAGATTTTTGAGTTTTTTCAATGTTTTTGGCATACTCTAATTCAATAAGATTAAAAATAATGATAATAAAAGTTCTCGTCCCTCCCTCGGGTAAAGCAATTTCGGTTTAAAGACCTAGTCTTCAACTTACGACGAATTTTAAATATCATATTTTTAACTTAATGAGATAAAGTAAATTTTTGTTTTTAAATTCACACAACTTAAATATAAAATTCAAAATTAATATTAAAAATTCACACCAAACTTAAAATTTGAAATGCATAAAATTAAAAATTTATATTTTAAAAATTAAAAGTTCACACCAAACTTAATTTAAAAATTCATAAATTCATATCAAATTTATATTAATTTTTCAAATATTTACAATTTTAAATATATTGTTTTTACAAAGTTTACAATATTAATTTAAGATTTAAATATTAATTTTAAAAATATGGTAAAAATAAAATTAAAAATCTTTTTGTCTTTTTATCCCACTTTAATCAATCAAATATTATCAAAATATGCGCCCCTCTTTTCGGTAAAGTAATTTCGGTTCCAAGACCTAATTTAACTCATGACGAATTTTTGAAATATTTTGGGTTGATTGTTTAAAGATATTTATACCTTAAGAATAAACGTTAAATTTCGCAGTGATGTAATAAATTTTTGAATGATATCAATAATTTCGGTCGCCAAACCTAATTTTATTCAATACCAATTTAATACTTTTTAGCGAACAAATTAGCGTTTATTATCAAAAGGTTAAAAATAAAAATAAAAATAAAAACTGTACAGACATACCTGTGAAATAGATTTCTTAGTTATATGATCTATCCCATTCATAAGATAGTCGGTTTAATTGATTTTCAATGGCTACATAGGCGTAACCTCGAGCATTCAGTATCTTTTCTTCTAAACATATGAACGGTCCGTCTCTGCATAAAGTAACAAATTCGGTATTTGAATAGGTTTGATTATTTGAACATTTACCTCCATGTGACCATTTTCCGCATTTGTGACATCTTTCTAGGTGTCGTGCTCTTCTTTTCACTGCGGATTTTGATTTTCCTTTACCAAATTGTAACTTATTATCTTCGCATCTGGATTCTTTTCTAACTCCGTCCATTCTTTCTCTGATTACTGATACTATTTCACTCGGGAGTATGTCATTATTACGTTTAGTGATCAAAGCGTGTAGCATTAGACCATGGTTTAGTTCACAGGCAGTCTTCATTTTGTAAAAACCTAAAAAAAATAAAAAATTCAGAATGGGGGGAGAAGACTAGTTCTTTAGGGTCTGCTAGGGAAAGACCATTCGGGTTCCATTTTCGAGAACTACATGAAAACAGACAATCTAACTCTAACAGAAATACATATTATCCTTTAAAGACTTGATTCTCCCCACACTTAGTTAGCTGTGGTGTCGAAATTGTGATTAATTTCGTTGTCGACTTCCATCGGACCATGTATGTAATGTTTAACTCTGTGACCATTAACTTTAAATTCAATCCCATTTGAATTTATTAATTCTATCGTTCCGTATGGGAAAACTCTTTTGACTATGAATGGTCCAGACCATCTTGATTTCAATTTTCCAGGAAATAGCTTGAATCGTGAATTGAAAAGAAGAACTCTGTCTCCTTCTTTAAATTCTTTTGAACTTCTGATTCTTTTATCATGCCATTTCTTCGTTCTTTCCTTATAGATTAACGAATTTTCGTATGCTTTATGTCTTAATTCTTCTAATTCGTTTAGTTGACTTAATCGTAGACGTCCAGCTTCATGTAAATCAAGATTACATGTTTTCAAAGCCCAAAATGCTTTGTGTTCAATTTCTACTGGAAGATGACATGCTTTCCCATAAACAAGTCTAAAAGGTGTGGTTCCAATTGGAGTTTTGTAGGCTGTTCTAAAAGCCCAGAGTGCATCCTCCAATTTAATGGACCATTCCTTCGGATTTGATCCTACGGTTTTCTCTAGAATACGTTTTAAAGCTCGGTTTGTATTTTCAACTTGTCCACTTGTTTGTGGATGATATGCGGTGGAGATTTTATGAGTTACTCCATATCTTTTAAGAACTTTCTCAAGTTGATTATTACAGAAATGAGTACCCCGATCACTTATTAAAGCTTTCGGTGTTCCAAACCTTGCAAAAAGACGTTTTAAAAAGTTGACTACTACTCGTGCATCGTTAGTTGGGAGAGCTTGTGCTTCCGCCCATTTAGATACATAATCAATGGCTACGAGTATATATAGATTATTATTAGATTTTGGAAATGGACCCATAAAGTCAATACCCCAAATGTCAAATACTTCACATACTTGGATGACATTTTGTGGCATTTCATCACGTTGACTTATTTTTCCGGCCCTTTGACATGCATCACAAGATTTGCAAAGAAGGTGTGCGTCTTTGTAAATTGTAGGCCAATAGAATCCAGCTTCATAAACTTTTCTTGCTGTTAGTTGAGGCCCATAATGCCCTCCTGTTGGTCCTGTGTGACAATGGTTTAAAATTTTACTAGCTTCATCTCCAAATACACATCGGCGTATTATTCCATCGGGACAACTTTTAAACAGATGTGGATCTTCCCAGAAATAGTGTTTTATATCACTGAAGAATTTCTTTCGTCTTTGGTACGATAATCCTTTTTCAAGGAATTCACAAACTAAGTAGTTTGCATAGTCTGCAAACCATGGGATTTCTTTATAATCTATCTTCAATAGATATTCATCAGGAAAGTTGTCTTGTATGGCCGATTCATTTAGAACTTCTAACTCAGGATTTTCAAGACGAGAAAGATGATCAGCTGCGAGATTTTCTGCTCCTCTTTTATCTCGGATTTCAATATCAAACTCTTGTAAGAGTAAGATCCAACGGATTAATCTTGGTTTAGCATCTTGTTTTGAAAATAGGTATCTAAGAGCAGAATGGTCGGTATAGACCACCGTTTTTGCTAGAACGAGATATGATCGAAATTTGTCAAAAGCAAAGACAATAGCAAGGAGTTCTTTTTCAGTAGTTGTATAGTTCGTTTGTGCTCCTTGTAATGTCTTACTAGCATAATATATAGGTTGAAATCGTTTTTCAATCCTTTGTCCTAAAACGGCTCCCATTGCAAAATCACTTGCATCGCACATTAGTTCAAATGGTAGATTCCAATTTGGTGTTATCATGATTGGTGCATTAGTGAGTTTCTCTTTAAGAATATTAAAAGATTTGATACATTCATCTGAAAAGATGAATGGCGCATCCTTTTCTAGGAGTTTATTCATAGGAGTGGCAATTTTAGAAAAATCTTTTATGAAACGTCGGTAAAAACCGGCATGCCCTAGAAAACTCCTAACTCCTCTAACATTGATGGGATGTGGAAGTTTAGCAATTACATCTACTTTAGCTCTATCCACTTCAATTCCTTCTTTTGAAATTTTATGTCCAAGAACGATGCCTTCTTTAACCATGAAATGGCATTTCTCCCAATTAAGTACTAGATTTGATTTTTCGCATCTAATTAGCATTCGTTCCAGATTAACTAGACATGATTTAAATGTATCACCGAAGACTGAAAAGTCATCCATGAATACTTCCATGCATTCTTCTATCATGTCGTGAAAAATTGCCATCATACACCTTTGAAAGGTTGCAGGGGCGTTGCAAAGTCCAAATGGCATGCGTTTGTAAGCAAAAGTACCATAAGGGCACGTGAATGTGGTTTTCTCTTGGTCCTCGGGTGCTATTGGAATTTGAAAATATCCGGAAAATCCATCTAGAAAACAATAGTAGCTATTTCCGGCTAATCTTTCCAACATTTGATCTATGAAAGGTAAGGGAAAGTGATCTTTTCTGGTGGCGTCATTTAATTTTCTATAATCAATACATACACGGAATCCTGTTACAGTCCTAGTAGGAATAAGCTCATTTTTTTCATTTGTAATGACAGTCATGCCACCCTTCTTAGGCACGCATTGAACTGGGCTTACCCATGGACTATCAGAGATTGGATAAATTAAACCTGCATCTAGCAGTTTAATAATCTCCTTCTTAACTACATCTTGCATATTAGGATTTAGTCTTCGTTGGCGTTGCACATACGTTTTATGACCTTCTTCCATAAGGATTTTATGTGTGCAATACGAAGGACTTATTCCTTTAATATCATGAATCTTCCATGCAATGGCTGGTTTATGAGCTTTCAACACAGAAATGAGTTGTGATTTCTCATTTTCAGTAAGAGAAGACGATATTATTACAGGTAATTCAGATTCACCATGTAAATAAGCGTATTCCAAATGGTTTGGAAGTGGCTTTAACTCTAATTTCGGAGGTTCTTCTATCGATGATTTATATCGATATCTGTCTTCTTCTTTTAGCATTTGAATTTCTTCTGTTGTTGGTTCATATCCATTAGCTATAAGTGTAGCTAACATTTCAGCTTCATCAATTGGTTCATTACCTTCTCCTAAAAAACATTCTCCTGTTCCTTGTAATTCTGGAAATTCTTCTAATAATTCTGCATGTGCATCTATAGTTTGAATATAATAACATGTATCATCTGCAGATTGTGGTTGTTGCATTGCTCTATCAACTGAAAAGGTAACACTCTCATCCTCTATACTTAGGGTCAGTTTCTTACCGAACACGTCTATCATTGCTTTAGCCGTGTTTAAAAATGGTCTTCCTAATATGAGAGGAACTTGAGAATCTTCTTCCATGTCCAAAACAACAAAATCTACTGGAAATACTAAATTACCAACTTTAACTAGCATGTTCTCCATTATCCCTCTAGGATATTTTATTGATCTATCGGCTAGTTGTATGCTTATTCTGGTTGTTTTCAATTCTCCAAGGTCTAGTTTAGCGTATAGTGAATACGGCATTAGATTTATACTAGCACCTAAGTCTGCCAATGCTTCTATTGAACTAAGACTACCCAGAAAACATGGAATTGTGAAACTTCCTGGATCAGATAGTTTTTCTGGTATCTTATTCAACAGCACTGCTGAACAATTAGCATTCATAGTAACAGCCGAGAGTTCTTCCATTTTCTTTCTATTTGAGATTAGATCTTTCAAGAATTTAGCATATCTTGGCATTCCTGAAATCACATCAATGAAAGGAAGATTTACATTTATCTGTTTAAACATATCCAAGAATTTGGATTGCTCGGCTTCAAGTTTTTCTTTCTTCATTTTACTCGGGTAAGGAAGTGGTGGTTGGTATGGTTTAACATAAGGTTTATCCTTAACTGTGTTATTTTCATTAACCTTTTCAACTACCGGTTCTTTTTCCTTATCTTGCTCAGGTTGTGGTTCTTGTGGAGTAGGAATAGTTTCATCAGAAGTTACAGGTATTTCAGGTGGTTTAAGTGTTGTACCACTTCTTGTGGTAATAGCTTTAGCTGTTTCATTCCGGGGGTTAGCATTTGTATCACTAGGTAGACTTCCCGGTTTTCTTTCACTTATTAACCTTGCTAGGTTACTTACTTCTTGTTCCAGATTTTGAATAGAAGCTTGTTGATTTCTAAATGCTTGAGCATTTTGTTCATTTGTTTGTTTCTGAGATGTGAAAAACTGCGTTTGAGTTTCAACCAGCTTCGTCATCATATCTTCTAAATTCGGCTTTTTATCATCGGTTTGTTGTGGTGGTTTGTTTTGAAAATTCGGTCTTTGCTGATTATAAGTATTATTGGATACTTGTTGATTGCTAGGACCTTGTTGGTTGTTGTATGGAATATTTCTGTTATAATTCTGGTTTTGATTGTAAATCGGGCTTGGCGGTTGATAATTATTCTGATAATTATTTCCAGGCCTTTGGTTTATGTATGAAATATTCTCTCTTTGTTCCATTGTTAATTCAATACTGAGACAATCTTTTGTCAAATGTGGTCCTCCACACTGCTCACAACTAATTCGTATTGAGTGAATATCCTTAGTCATCTTTTCCATTCGTCTCTCCACAGCATCTATCTTTGCGGAAATGGAATCCAAGTCATGGCTAGAATCGGCTCTAGCTGCTTTAGATGATCTAATGATGTCTTTTTCTTGGTGCCACTCATGTGAGTGGGAAGCAGTATTATCAATAATTTTGTAAGCATCAGTTTCGATTTTCTTCATAATAGAACCACCAGCTGCTATATCTATGTCTTTCCTTGTAGTGATGTCGCATCCTTGGTAGAATATTTGTACTATTTGACAGGTGTCTAAACCATGTTGCGGACATCCTCTTAATAACTTTCCATATCTTGTCCACGCCTCATATAGAGTTTCATTTGGTTTCTGTGTGAACGTAACAATTTCTGCTTGAAGTTTTACGGCTTTAGATGCAGGAAAGAATTGTTTAAGAAATTTGTCAACTAAAACATCCCATGTATCGATCGCCCATTCAGGTAATGATTCCAACCAATCTTTGGCTTCTCCCTTTAAAGTCCAGGGAAATAACATGAGATATATCTGCTCATCCCCCACTTCTCGTATTTTAAATAGTGTGCAGATCCTATTAAAGGTACGTAGATGTTCATTTGGATCTTCCTTCGGCGCACCACTAAATTGGCATTGATTAGTCACCATGTGTAAAATTTGTCCTTTGATTTCATAATCTGGCGCATTAATGTCTGGATGAGTAATTGCGTGACCTTGGCCAGTGCGTTTAGCTCTCATTCGGTCTTCCATACTTAAAGGTTCCAGATTCTCCATAATTGAATTTGTTGAATCGGTATCACTAGATGATTCTGATTTAATGGTTCGTTCCTCAACAATCTCTGTTTGATTGATTGGTGGTTCCGGAGGAAAGTTTAGTGGTTCAGGATCTACGAACCGTTCCTGAATATTCTCCGGATTCTCAATTGTGAGGTCGGGTTCAAAAAATGGATTATCGGAAATTTGAACTGAAGTACTTGGTCGACTGGATGACGATTCTAAAGAAAAATCAACGGCGGTTATATTTGCTAAATGTCTTGATCTAGTTACAGGTGGTGAACGTACAAAAGGTGATGAACGTCTTGCTCGGTGCATTCACTGAATATCCTATTAGTTTTAAAAAGAAAAGAAAAATTATAATAAGTTATCCAATTAATAGACTTTTCTGATTTTGCCCACGTTTCGAATAGCCAAAAGATGCAGCAGAGGGGCAGGATTCGTTTGGTCTCAATATAATTGAGGACTGTTTGGCTCCAATAACCCGGTCCACGTACAAATCCAACTATTACTACGAACCAGAAAATTTTGATGTCTATCAATTTAACCACTTAAAATAAATTTTCGTAATTTTAAGAAATTTAGATAAGAAGTAGAAAAAATTCTAAGTCCTAAAAACTAGAATGGCGAGAAATAAGAGAGAAAAAGAGTTCGTCGCAAAAGGTAGAAAAAGAAAAAAAATGGTTGAAAAATAAAAGGTGACGGAAAAATAAAAGAAACTTATAAAAAATTAAAAATACTTAACTAACCTAATCTTATTACTACAACTAACTTAAAATTATAATCGCAAATTGAAATTACTAATTGGAATGATAATTGATACATAGTAAAAGGTGTCTAAAAATATTAAAGCTTACAGGAAAAACTAAATCCCAAATGGAAATAACTTAAAAAGAAACTAAAACTTAAAAAGGCGTCGCAAAATTCTAAAGCACCTAAATCTTAGTCTAAGGAATAAGCACTTAAGGAATTCTACGGCAAAGCCTAAAAATCTAGGAGTAAAAATAACTATAGCAAAAAATAAGTTTAAAATTAAAAAAATACAAATATAAAAGTTATGCTACAACGATTAAAAAGGACAAAATATAAAAATATACAAAAAGTTGTAAAAAGTACAATTTTTATAAAAATATTATTTTTATATTATTTATTTAATAAAACTACTAATAAAACTAATTTAAACAAAATAAAACAAATTAAATAAAAAGTAAATCTTAAAATAAAACTAATAATAATAATAATAATAATTAGAGTAAAATAATAATAATAATTAATACCCGTAATTAATGCTGAATTAGGGCTTCCTGTTCGCGTGTCAGAGAAGCTCCGCGAGTTGCGGTATTTAAAACATCAAACCCCGCGAGTCGCGGGGTTTCAAATTTCAGCTGACAGCTTTAAATTCGACGCGTTTTTTCTTTATTTATTTTTTTTTTTATTTTCTGTTTTTAATTTTTTCTATAAATAAAAGATATTTAATAAAACTTATATTTTTTTAAATTAAAATAAGAATAAAGAAACTTATAAAACTTAAATATTTAAAAAAATACTAAAAAATACTTATATTTTTGTTTTTCTTTTTATATTTTTGAATAATTAAAACGTATTTTTACAAAAACGACTTTTAATAAAAGTAAACTAAATTTTTTTTTTTTTATATTAGCGTTGCGCTTCCGGCGTTTAAGAGTGTTCCCGGCAGCGGCGCCAAAAATACTTGATGTTATGCGAGGTGTATACGAAATAGTTTATATTTTACTAGGAAAAACTATTAAATACGATACAATTTTACACAAGATATTTATTTATTTATAGAATGGATATACTTAAACCTTGCTACAACACTTATAGGCAGTGTACCTAATCGTACAGTAGTGTAGTTTTTAGTAAGTCCGGTTCGTTCCACAGGGAAATTTTTAAACAAAGCTCAACGCTATATTAGTTTACTTTTATAAAAATACAAATATATATATAAGTAATATTATTATTATAAAGGGGGGTTTTTACCGTTTAATGACCGGTTTGTCGATTTTAAGACTTTAGTCGCAGTTAAAACCTAATGTAAAATATTAAATAAATAAAAGACTTAATTTAAAGCGTAAAGTAAATAACGATAATGAAATTGCGAATAATAAAAGTGCGATAAAATTGCGATAATTAAAAAGTACGATAATTAAAAGTGCGATTAAATAACAATAAATAAAAGTGGGATAATTAGAAGTGCAATTAAATATAAAATGAAGGAAATTAAATATGAAATAAAAGAATTATGCTTATTTAAACTTCCGTAATCATGATGTTTGACATGTTGATTTTAGTTTTATGCCCATGGGTTAATTGTCCTTTGTCTTGGATTATTTAATATGTCCGTCTGGTTTTTGTCCATAACAGTCCATCAGTCATAAATATAAAGTGCGAGTGTCCTCGTCAAATTATTATTATACCCGAAGTTAAATATTCCAACTAATTGGGGATTCGAATTGTAACAAGGTTTTAATACTTTGTTTAATGAATACACCAGGTTATCGACTGTGTGTAAACCAAGGTTTTACTACTTTGTTAACAATTACACCAATTACCCTTGAATGTAATTTCACCCCTGTTTTAATTATTCTAGTGGCTATTAATCCATTCCCGTGTCCGGTTAAATGAACGATTATTCGTACATATAAATACCCCGCCCATCGTGTCCGATTGAGTGTATATGGTAAATTATAGGGACACCCAATTGTAAATCTTTATATTAACATTAACAAACTTTCATTTAGTTAAACAAATATAAAGTCCATTAATAGCCCATAGTCTAATTTCCACAAGTGTCGTTCTTTTGTCCAAACCCCAATTATGGTACAAAGCCCAATTACCCAATTTTAGTAATTAGCCCAACATCATGATTACTTCGTTTTAAATAAGCATAATAATAACTTAGCTACGAGACATTAATGTAAAAAGGTTGAACATAACTTACAATGATTAAAAATAGCGTAGCGTTACACGGACAGAATTTCGACTTACACCCTTACAATATTCGCTAACATACCCTTATTATTAGAATTATAATTAAAATTAAAATTAAAATATAAATTATATATATATATATATCGCATATATGAGAGAAGAGAGAAATAGATTATGATTTTTTGATCAGAATTCGGTTTGCTTTATAGGGATTTTTGATTTTTGGGGCTCCGCGACTCGCGGCAAAATCCTCTTCAAACTCCGCGAGTCGCGGAGAATGTATTTACAGCTCACACCCTTGGAGTCTTTCTCTGCCGACGGTTTTATAATATATATATATATAATATATATATAATTAATATAATTAATTATATATTATATTATATTTATATACATAGTTAACTTGTAATTTTTAGTCCGTTGCGTCGAGCGTTAAGAGTTGACTCTGGTCCCGGTTCCGGATTTTCGAACGTCCTTGCGTACAATTTAATATCTTGTACTTTGCGTTTTGAATCTTGTACTCTTGTAATTTCGAGACGTTTCTTATCAATAATTGGAACCTTTTTGATTGTCTTTTGTTCTTTTGAGCTTTTTGGTCGTTTGCGTCTTCAATTCGTCGAATCTGTCTTTTGTCTTCACCTTTTATTATCTAAACGATTATCACTTGTAAATAGAACAATTGCAACTAAAAGCTTGTCTTTCTTGAGGAATAATGCTATGAAATATATGTTCGTTTTTAGCATTATCAGGTACGTTTCTTATTGACAATAAATCTGCTTACGTTTTATTTGATTCGGGTGCGGATAGAAGCTATATGAGTAGAGATTTTTGTGCTAAATTAAGTTGTCCATTGACGCCTTTGGATAGTAAATTTTTACTCGAATTAGCAAATGGTAAATTAATTTCAGCAGATAATATATGTCGGAATCGAGAAATTAAACTGGTTAGCGAAACATTTAAGATTGATTTGATACCAGTAGAGTTAGGGAGTTTTGATGTAATAATCGGTATGGACTGGTTGAAAGAAGTGAAAGCAGAGATCGTTTGTTACAAAAATGCAATTCGCATTATACGAGAAAAAGGAAAACCCTTAATGGTGTACGGAGAAAAAGGCAACACGAAGCTACATCTTATTAGTAATTTGAAGGCACAAAAACTAATAAGAAAAGGTTGCTATGCTGTTCTAGCACACGTTGAGAAAGTACAAACTGAAGAAAAGAGCATCAATGATGTTCCCATTGCAAAAGAATTTCCCGATGTATTTCCGAAAGAATTACCGGGATTACCCCCACATCGATCCGTTGAATTTCAAATAGATCTTGTACCAGGAGCTGCACCAATAGCTCGTGCTCCTTACAGACTCGCACCCAGCGAGATGAAAGAACTACAAAGCCAATTACAAGAACTTTTAGAGCGTGGTTTCATTCGACCAAGCACATCACCGTGGGGAGCTCCTGTTTTGTTTGTCAAGAAGAAAGATGGTACATTCAGGTTGTGTATCGACTACCGAGAGTTGAACAAACTTACCATCAAGAACCGCTACCCACTACCGAGAATTGATGACTTATTTGATCAACTACAAGGCTCGTCTGTTTATTCAAAGATTGACTTACGTTCCGGGTATCATCAAATGCGGGTGAAAGAAGATGATATTCCAAAGACTGCTTTCAGAACACGTTACGGTCATTACGAGTTTATGGTCATGCCGTTTGGTTTAACTAATGCACCAGCTGTGTTCATGGACCTTATGAACCGAGTGTGTGGACCATACCTTGACAAGTTTGTCATTGTTTTCATTGATGACATACTTATTTACTCAAAGAATGACCAAGAACACGGTGAACATTTGAGAAAGGTGTTAGAAGTATTGAGGAAGGAAGAATTGTACGCTAAGTTTTCAAAGTGTGCATTTTGGTTGGAAGAAGTTCAATTCCTCAGTCACATAGTGAACAAAGAAGGTATTAAGGTGGATCCAGCAAAGATAGAAACTGTTGAAAAGTGGGAAACCCCGAAAACTCCGAAACACATACGCCAGTTTTTAGGACTAGCTGGTTACTACAGAAGGTTCATCCAAGACTTTTCCAGAATAGCAAAACCCTTGACTGCATTAACGCATAAAGGGAAGAAATTTGAATGGAATGATGAACAAGAGAAAGCGTTTCAGTTATTGAAGAAAAAGCTAACTACGGCACCTATATTGTCATTGCCTGAAGGGAATGATGATTTTGTGATTTATTGTGATGCATCAAAGCAAGGTCTCGGTTGTGTATTAATGCAACGAACGAAGGTGATTGCTTATGCGTCTAGACAATTGAAGATTCACGAACAAAATTATACGACGCATGATTTGGAATTAGGCGCGGTTGTTTTTGCATTAAAGACTTGGAGGCACTACTTATATGGGGTCAAAAGTATTATATATACCGACCACAAAAGTCTTCAACACATATTTAATCAGAAACAACTGAATATGAGGCAGCGTAGGTGGATTGAATTATTGAATGATTACGACTTTGAGATTCGTTACCACCCGGGGAAGGCAAATGTGGTAGCCGATGCCTTGAGCAGGAAGGACAGAGAACCCATTCGAGTAAAATCTATGAATATAATGATTCATAATAACCTTACTACTCAAATAAAGGAGGCGCAACAAGGAGTTTTAAAAGAGGGAAATTTAAAAGATGAAATACCCAAAGGATCGGAGAAGCATCTTAATATTCGGGAAGACGGAACCCGGTATAGGGCTGAAAGGATTTGGGTACCAAAATTTGGAGATATGAGAGAAATGGTACTTAGAGAAGCTCATAAAACCAGATACTCAATACATCCTGGAACGGGGAAGATGTACAAGGATCTCAAGAAACATTTTTGGTGGCCAGGTATGAAAGCCGATGTTGCTAAATACGTAGGAGAATGTTTGACGTGTTCAAAGGTCAAAGCTGAGCATCAGAAACCATCAGGTCTACTTCAACAACCCGAAATCCCGGAATGGAAATGGGAAAACATTACCATGGATTTCATCACTAAATTGCCAAGGACTGCAAGTGGTTTTGATACTATTTGGGTAATAGTTGATCGTCTCACCAAATCAGCACACTTCCTGCCAATAAGAGAAGATGACAAGATGCAGAAGTTAGCACGACTGTATTTGAAGGAAGTCATCTCCAGACATGGAATACCAATCTCTATTATCTCTGATAGGGATGGCAGATTTATTTCAAGATTCTGGCAGACATTATAGCAAGCAATAGGAACTCGTCTAAACATGAGTACTGCCTATCATCCACAAACTGATGGGCAGAGCGAAAGGACGATACAAACGCTTGAAGACATGCTACGAGCATGTGTTATTGATTTCGGAAACAGTTGGGATCGACATCTACCGTTAGCAGAATTTTCCTACAACAACAGCTACCATTCAAGCATTCAGATGGCGCCGTTTGAAGCACTTTATGGTAGAAAGTGCAGGTCTCCGATTTGTTGGAGTGAAGTGGGGGATAGACAGATTACGGGTCTGGAGATTATATAAGAAACTACCGAGAAGATCATCCAAATTCAACAACGGTTGAAAACCGCCCAAAGTCGACAAAAGAGCTACGCTGACATTAAAAGAAAAGATATAGAATTTGAAATTGGAGAGATGGTCATGCTCAAAGTTGCACCTTGGAAAGGCGTTGTTCGATTTGGTAAACGAGGGAAATTAAATCCAAGGTATATTGGACCATTCAAGATTATTGATCGTGTCGGACCAGTAGCTTACCGACTTGAGTTACCTCAACAACTCGCGGCTGTACATAACACTTTCCATGTCTCGAATTTGAAGAAATGTTTTGCTAAAGAAGATCTCACTATTCCATTAGATGAAATCCAAATCAACGAAAAACTTCAATTCATCGAAGAACCCATCGAAATAATGGATCGTGAGGTTAAAAGACTTAAGCAAAACAAGATGCCTATTGTTAAGGTTCGATGGAATGCTCGTAGAGGACCCGAGTTCACCTGGGAGTGTGAAGATCAGATGAAGAAGAAATACCCGCATCTATTTCCAGAATATTCGTCAACACCTTCAACAGCTTAAAATTTCGGGACGAAATTTATTTAACGGGTAGGTACTGTAGTGACCCGAACTTTTCCATGTTTATATATATTAATTGAGATTGATATTTACATGATTAAATGTTTCCAACATGTTAAGCAATCAAACTTGTTAAGACTTGATTAATTGAAATATGTTTCATATAGACAATTGACCACCCAAGTTGACCGGTGATTCACGAACGTTAAAACTTGTAAAAACTATACGATGACATATATATGGTTATATATATAGTTAACATGTTTTTATTATAAGTATGTATCTCATTAGGTATTTTAACAATGAGTTATATACATAAAAATGAGACTATTAATTTAAGAAACTCGAAAACGATATATATAACGATTATCGTTATAACAACGTTTTACTAGGTACATATGAATCATATTAAGATATTGATACACTTGGTTAATTATGTTAAATGATAAGTAAATATATTATTAAGTGTATTAACAATGAAATACATATGTAAAAATAAGACTACTAACTTAATGATTTCGAAACGAGACATATATGTAACGATTATCGTTGTAACGACATTTAACTGTATATACATCATACTGAGATATATTATATATCATAATATCATGATAATATAACAATTTAATATCTCATTTGTTATAATAAACAATGGGTTAACAACATTCAACAAGATCGTTAACCTAAAGGTTTCAAAACAACATTTACATGTAACGACTAACGATGACTTAACGACTCAGTTAAAATGTATATACATGTAGTGTTTTAATATGTATTCATACACTTTTGAAAGACTTCAAGACACTTATCAAAATACTTCTACTTAACAAAAATGCTTACAATTACATCCTCGTTCAGTTTCATCAACAATTCTACTCGTATGCACCCGTATTCGTACTCGTACAATACACAGCTTTTAGATGTATGTACTATTGGTATATACACTCCAATGATCAGCTCTTAGCAGCCCATGTGAGTCACCTAACACATGTGGGAACCATCATTTGGCAACTAGCATGAAATATCTCATAAAATTACAAAAATATGAGTAATCATTCATGACTTATTTACATGAAAACAAAATTACATATCCTTTATATCTAATCCATACACCAACGACCAAAAACACCTACAAACACTTTCATTCTTCAATTTTCTTCATCTAATTGATCTCTCTCAAGTTCTATCTTCAAGTTCTAAGTGTTCTTCATAAATTCCAAAAGTTCTAGTTTCATAAAATCAAGAATACTTTCAAGTTTGCTAGCTCACTTCCAATCTTGTAAGGTGATCATCCAACCTCAAGAAATCTTTGTTTCTTACAGTAGGTTATCATTCTAATACAAGGTAATAATCATATTCAAACTTTGGTTCAATTTCTATAACTATAACAATCTTATTTCAAGTGATGATCTTACTTGAACTTGTTTTCGTGTCATGATTCTGCTTCAAGAACTTCGAGCCATCCAAGGATCCATTGAAGCTAGATCCATTTTTCTATTTTCCAGTAGGTTTATCCAAGGAACTTAAGGTAGTAATGATGTTCATAACATCATTCGATTCATACATATAAAGCTATCTTATTCGAAGGTTTAAACTTGTAATCACTAGAACATAGTTTAGTTAATTCTAAACTTGTTCGCAAACAAAAGTTAATCCTTCTAACTTGACTTTTAAAATCAACTAAACACATGTTCTATATCTATATGATATGCTAACTTAATGATTTAAAACCTGGAAACACGAAAAACACCGTAAAACCGGATTTACGCCGTCGTAGTAACACCGCGGGCTGTTTTGGGTTAGTTAATTAAAAACTATGATAAACTTTGATTTAAAAGTTGTTATTCTGAGAAAATGATTTTTATTATGAACATGAAACTATATCCAAAAATTATGATTAAACTCAAAGTGGAAGTATGTTTTCTAAAATGGTCATCTAGACGTCGTTCTTTCGACTGAAATGACTACCTTTACAAAAACGACTTGTAACTTATTTTTTAGACTATAAACCTATACTTTTTCTGTTTAGATTCATAAAATAGAGTTCAATATGAAACCATAGCAATTTGATTCACTCAAAACGGATTTAAAATGAAGAAGTTATGGGTAAAACAAGATTGGATAATTTTTCTCATTTTAGCTACGTGAAAATTGGTAACAAATCTATTCCAACCATAACTTAATCAACTTGTATTGTATATTATGTAATCTTGAGATACCATAGACACGTATACAATGTTTCGACCTATCATGTCAACACATCTATATATATTTCGGAACAACCATAGACACTCTATATGTGAATGTTGGAGGTAGCTATACAGGGTTGAGGTTGATTCCAAAATATATATAGTTTGAGTTGTGATCAATACTGAGATACGTATACACTGGGTCGTGGATTGATTTAAGATAATATTTATCGATTTATTTCTGTACATCTAACTGTGGACAACTAGTTGTAGGTTACTAACGAGGACAGCTGACTTAATAAACTTAAAACATCAAAATATATTAAAAGTGTTGTAAATATATTTTGAACATACTTTGATATATATGTATATATTGTTATAGGTTCGTGAATCAACCAGTGGCCAAGTCTTACTTCCCGACGAAGTAAAAATCTGTGAAAGTGAGTTATAGTCCCACTTTTAAAATCTAATATTTTTGGGATGAGAATACATGCAGGTTTTATAAATGATTTACAAAATAGACACAAGTACGTGAAACTACATTCTATGGTTGAATTATCGAAATCGAATATGCCCCTTTTTATTAAGTCTGGTAATCTATGAATTAGGGAACAGACACCCTAATTGACGCGAATCCTAAAGATAGATCTATTGGGCCTAACAAACCCCATCCAAAGTACTGGATGCTTTAGTACTTCGAAATTTATATCATATCCGAAGGGTGTCCCGGAATGATGGGGATATTCTTATATATGCATCTTGTTAATGTCGGTTACCAGGTGTTCACCATATGAATGATTTTTATCTCTATGTATGGGATGTGTATTGAAATATGAAATCTTGTGGTCTATTGTTACGATTTGATATATATATAGGTTAAACCTATAACTCACCAACATTTTTGTTGACGTTTAAAGCATGTTTATTCTCAGGTGAATACTAAGAGCTTCCGCTGTTACATACTAAAATAAGGACAAGATTTGGAGTCCATGTTTGTATGATATTGTGTAAAAACTGCATTCAAGAAACTGATTTCGATGTAACATATTTGTATTGTAAACCATTATGTAACGGTCGTGTGTAAACAGGATATTTTAGATTATCATTATTTGATAATCTACGTAAAGCTTTTTAAACCTTTATTTATGAAATAAAGGTTATGGTTTGTTTTAAAAATGAATGCAGTCTTTGAAAAACGTCTCATATAGAGGTCAAAACCTCACAACGAAATCAATTAATATGGAACGTTTTTAATCAATAAGAACGGGACATTTCAAGGCTAGCCCTACGAATGGTATCGTCAACATCGAATTTAAACCCCATCCGTCCTAATTAATGTGGTATCATCAACATCGAACTTTAAACCCACACATGAGGTATCGTCTACATCGAACTTTAACCCCTCATCAAAATCACTACAATAGCGGTATGGCATCGTCGACATCGAACTTTAATTCCATACATGAGGTATCGTCAACAACGAACTTTAAACCCTCATCCAACAAACAATAGTGGTATGGCATCGTCAACATCGAACTTTAAATCCATACCCCACAAGCAAATAAATCATATACACACATATATAATTATTCCACTCACCTTAACATCTTCGGTGAGATGATCAAGCTCGCAACCTTCAACGCGACGTTCCTATATATATATATATATATATATATATATATATATATATATATATATATATATATATATATATATATATATATATATATATATATATATATATATATATATATATATATATATATATATATATATATATATATGATGCATATAATCAATCACACAGTCGAGTTGGTCAACCAACTCACTCGCCATCCTAGTATCATTTTGACCCGTAGTGAAATTTCGACCCATTTGCACTCTTAATCATGATATTAGGTCAACTTCGCCAAAACCCTAACACTAACAAGTTTTGGGTCTTAACTCATTCATTA
This sequence comes from Rutidosis leptorrhynchoides, assembly GCF_046630445.1. NCBI lineage: Eukaryota > Viridiplantae > Streptophyta > Magnoliopsida > Asterales > Asteraceae > Rutidosis > Rutidosis leptorrhynchoides. The sequence goes on along the minus strand of NC_092339.1, from coordinate 30,424,771 downwards.
ACACAAGGTTATCGCATTTTCACACACATTTAGACAACTTAGGTCATCAAAGACCCTTTTGACCCATCTCAAGGTTCACACACCCATTTGGTCACCAATTGCCCAAATAACACCCACTTACATCACATCTAGTTGTGCTAGTAGTTAACTAACCTATTTAAGACTCACAAACACCAATTTACACTTTGAAACACTAGGTTAGTCACTATTGAGTCTTCATGACTTAATCTTACCCAAGAGCACCCAAAATCACCAGATATGGGTTTTAGGTTCAACTATAACCCAAACCCTAACCCTTAAACAACTTAGAATAAGAAAATTAGGTTTAAGACTTACCACTACTATCACAACGTAGCTAGGAAGTAGATGAATAACTTTAAAACACGCACTTTGGCCCGAAACTAGCTTCTTCCTCTTTGGATTGAGCTTTCTCACACTAGAACCCTTCTCTCTCTCTAGAATTGAATTGGAAAAGGTGTGGTTGTTGGAGATGGAGTAAATGTTGCTCCAAAACTGAATCTAGGGCCTTAAATTCGTCCACAAAGTGAAATTACCAAAATACCCATTTGTAATGTCTAGAAACAAGACAGCTGGCCCGCCAGTTAATCTAGATGGCGTCCAGTCCTTCACACTTGGACGGCGTCCCATCCATTTGGACGGCGTCCCATACAACTGCAAAGACAGGATCTTACAACTCTCCCCCACTTGAACCGGATTGTGTCCTCGCGATCCAAGCCGCATGACAAGTAGGAAGATACACCAAAACAAACTCTTCGGATTCCCACGTAAACTCGGAACCCTTACTACGACGCCATTGGACTTTAAAAGTCCTCACTTCTTTGTTACGCAACATTTTAACTTTTTCATCAAGAATTGCCATTGGTTCCTCAACATTCTCTAATTTGTTGTTTAAGGAAATCTCGTCCAACGGTACCCACGCCGTGTCATCCGCCAGACACTTACGGAGATGAGAAACATGAAATGTATTATGGATCCCTGTAAGCTCTTTGGGTAACTCCAAATGGTACGCAACTTCACCAACTCGAGCTAAAATTTTAAATGGCCCAATAAACCGAGGAGCTAACTTTCCTCATTTTCGAAACCGAATAACACCTTTCCACAGCAAAACTTTAAGCATCACCATGTGAAATGTCCCGTTCATATTGATTATAAACGTTCCATATTAATTGATTTCGTTGCGAGGTTTTGACCTCTATATGAGACGTTTTTCAAAGTCTGCATTCATTTTTAAAACAACCGTAACCTTTATTTTATCGATAAAGGTTTAAAAAGCATTACGTAGATTATCAAATAATGATAATCTAAAATATACCGTTTATACACGACCATTACATAATGGTTTACAATAAGAATATATTACATCAAAAATAAGTTTCTTGAATGCAGTTTTTACATAATATCATACAAGCATGGACTCCAAATCTTGTCCTTATTTTAGTATTCAACAACGGAAGCTCTTAATAATCACCTGAGAATAAACATACTTAAAACGTCAACAAAAATGTTGGTGAGTTATAGGTTTAACCTATACATTATCAAATCATAATAATAGACCACAAGATTTCATATTTCAATATACATCCCATACATAGAGATAAAATTCATTCATATGGTGAACACCTGGTAACCGACATTAACAAGATGCATATAAGAATATCCCCTATCATTCCGGGAAATCCTTCGGACATGATAAAAATGAATTCGAAGTACTAAAGCATCCGGTACTTTGGATGGGGTTCGTTAGGCCCAATAGATCTATGTTTAGGATTCGCGTCAATTAGTAGATTGGTTTACTAATTCTTAGTTTACCAAGCAAAAGGGGCATATTCAGCTTCGATCATTCACCCATATAATGTAGTTTCATTTACTTGTGTCTATTTCGTAAAACATTTATAAAACTGCATGTATTCTCATCCCAAAATATTAGATTTTAAAAGTGGGACTATAACTCACTTTCACATATTTTTACTTCGTCGGGAAATAAGACTTGGCCACTGGTCGATTCACGAACCTATAACAAATATGTACATATATATCAAAGTATGTTCAAAATATATTTACACCATTTTTAATACGTTTTAATGTTTTAAGTTTATTAAGTCAGCTGTCCTCATTAGTAACCTACAACTAGTTGTCCACAATTAGATGTACAGAAATAACTCGATATATATTATCTTGAATCAATCCACGACCCAGTGTATACACGTCTCTGGCTAGATCACAACTCAAAGTATATATATATTTTTGGAATCAACCTCAACCCTGTATAGCTAACTTCAACATTACTACATATAGAGTGTCTATAGTTGTTCCAAATAATATATATACATGGGTCGATATGATATGTCAAAACATTTGCATACGTGTCTATGGTATCCCAAGATTACATTAGAATACATGTATAATACAATATAAGTTAGCTAGGATATGATTTGTATAGAATTTTTACAATATTTCCCGTAGCTACAACAATCAAAAAATATCCAATCTTGTTTTACCCATAACTTCTTCGTTTTAAATCCGATTTGAGTGAATCAAATTGCTATGGTTTCATATTAAACTCTATTTTATGAATCTAAACATAAAAAGTATAGGTTTATATTCGGAAAATTAAGTTACAAGTCGTTTTTGTAAAGGTAGTCATTTCAGTCGAAAGAACGACGTCTAGATGACCATTTTGGAAAACATACTTCCACATTGAGTTTAACCATGATTTTTGGATATAGTTTCATGTTCATAAAAAAATCATTTTTCCAGAAGAACAACTTTTAAATCAAAGTTTATCATAGTTTTTAATTAACTAACCCAAAACAGCCCGCGGTGTTACTACGACGGCGTATATCCGGTTTTACGGTGTTTTTCGTGTTTTTTGGTTTTAAATCATTAAGTTAGCATATCATATAGATATAGAACATGTGTTTAGTTGATTTTAAAAGTCAAGTTAGAAGGATTAACTTTTTTTTACGAACAAGTTTAGAATTAACTAAACTATGTTCTAGTGATTACATGTTCAAATCTTCGAATAAAATAGTTTTATATGTATGAATTGAATGATGTTATGAACATCATTACTACCTCAAGTTTAGTAGGTAAACCTACTTGAAGTGACCAGAAATGATCTAGCTTCAAAGGATCTTGGATGGCTTGAAAGTTCTTGAAGTAGAATCATGACACGAAAACAAGTTCAAGTAAGATTATCACTCGAATTAAGATAGTTATAGTTATAGGAATTGAATCAAAGTTTGTATATGAGTATTACCTTAATTTGGAATGATATCTTACTGTAAACAACAAGGATTTCTTGAGGTTGGATGATCACTTTACAGATTGGAAGTGAGCTAGTAAACTTGAAAGTATTCTTGATTTTATGAAACTAGAACTTGTAGAATATATGAAGAACACTTAGAACTTGAAGATGAAACTTGAGAGAGATCAATTAGATGAAGAAAATTGAAGAATGAAAGTGTTTGTAGGTGTTTTTGGTTGTTGGTATATGGATTAGATATAAAGGATATGTAATTTTGTTTTCATGTAAATAAGTCATGAATGATTACTAATATTTTTGTAATTTTATGAGATATTTCATGCTAGTTTCCAAATGATGGTTCCCACATGTGTTAGGTGACTCACATGGGCTGCTAAGAGCTAATCATTGGAGTGTATATACCAATAGTACATACATCTAAAAGCTGTGTATTGTAGGTGTACGAATATGGGTGCATACGAGTAGAATTGTTGATGAAACTGAACGAGGATGTAATTGTAAGCATTTTTGTTAAGTAGAAGTATTTTGATAAGTGTCTTGAAGTCTTTCAAAAGTGTATGAATACATATTAAAACACTACATGTATATACATTTTAACTTAGTCGTTAAGTCATCGTTAGTCGTTACATGTAAATGTTGATTTGAAACCTTTAAGTTAACGATCTTGTTAAATGTTGTTAACCCAATGTTTATTATATCTAATGAGATGTTAAATTATTATATTATCATGATATCATGATATATTAATATATCTTAATATGAAATATACACATTTAAATGTCGTTACAACGATAATCGTTACATATATGTCTCGTTTCGAAATCCTTAAGTTAGTAGTCTTGTTTTTACATATGTAGTTCATTGTTAATATACATGATGACATGTTTACTTATCATTTATCATGATTAAACATATTGTATCAATATCTTAATATGATTCATATGTATTTAGTAAGACGTTGTTATAACGATAATCGTTATATATATCGTTTCGAGTTTCTTAAATCAATAAACTCAATTTTATGTATATAACTCATAGTTAAAATACCTAATGAGAAACTTACTTATCATAATATTATGTTAACTATATATATATAATCATATATATGTCATCATATAGTTTTTAGAAGTTTTAACGTTCGTGAATCACCGGTCAACTTGGGTGGTCAATTGTCTATATGAAACATATTTCAATTAATCAAGTATTAACAAGTTTGATTGCTTAACATGTTGGAAACACTTAATCATGTAAATATCAATTTCATTTAATATATATAAACATGGAAAAGTTCGGGTCACTACAGTACCTACCCGTTAAATAAATTTCGTCCTGAAATTTTAAGCTGTTGGAGGTGTTGAGGTATCTTCTGGAAATAAGTGCGGGTATTTCCTCTTCATCTGATCTTCTCATTCTCAGGTGAACTCGGGTCCTCTACGAGTATTCTATCGAACTTTAACAATTGGTATCTTGTTTTGCTTAAGTCTTTTAACCTCACGATCCATTATTTCAACGGGTTCTTCGATGAATTAAAGTTTTTCGTTGATTTGGATTTCGTCTAACGAAATAGTGAGATCTTCTTTAGCAAAACATTTCTTAAAATTCGAGACGTGGAAAGTGTTATGTACAGCCACGAGTTGTTGAGGTAACTCAAGTCAGTAAGCTACTAGTCCGACATGATCAATAATCTTGAATGGTCCAATATACCTTGGATTTAATTTCCCTCGTTTACCAAATCGAACAACGCCTTTCCAAGGTGCAACCTTAAGCATGACCATCTCTCCAATTTCAAATTCTATATCTTTTCTTTTAATGTCGACGTAGCTCTTTTGTCGACTTTGGGCGGTTTTCAACCGTTGTTGAATTTGGATGATCTTCTCGGTAGTTTCTTGTATTATCTCCGGACCCGTAATCTGTCTATCCCCCACTTCACTCCAACCAATTGGAGACCTACACTTTCTACCATAAAGTGCTTCAAACGGTGCCATCTCAATGCTTGAATGGTAGCTGTTGCTGTAGGAAAATTCTGCTAACGGTAGATGTCGATCCCAACTGTTTCCGAAATCAATAACACATGCTCGTAGCATGTCTTCAAGCGTTTGTATCGTATTTCACTCTGTCCATCAGTTTGTGGATGATAGGCAGTACTCATGTCTTGACGAGTTCCTAATGCTTGCTGTAATGTCTGCCAGAATCTTGAAATAAATCTGCCATCCCTATCAGAGATAATAGAGATTGGTATTCCATGTCTGGAGACGACTTCCTTCAAATACAGTCGTTCTAACTTCTCCATCTTGTCATCTCCTCTTATTGGCAAGAAATGTGCTGATTTGGTGAGACAATCAACTATTATCCAAATAGTATCAAAACCACTTGCAGTCCCTTACAATTTAGTGATGAAATCCATGGTAATGTTTTCCCATTTCCATTTCAAGATTTCGGGTTGTTGAAGTAGACCTGGTGGTTTTTGATGCTCCGATTTGACCTTAGAACAAGTCAAACATTCCCCTACGTATTTAGCAACATCGGCTTTCATACCCGGCCACCAAAAATGTTTCTTGAGATCCTTGTACATCTTCCCCGTTCCAGGATGTATTGAGTATCTGGTTTTATGAGATTCTCTAAGTACCATTTCTCTCATATCTCCAAATTTTGGTACCCAAATCCTTTCAGCCCTATACCTGGTTCCGTCTTCCCGAATATTAAGATGCTGCTCTGATCCTTTGGGTATTTCATCCTTTAAATTTCCTTCTTTTAAAACTCCTTGTTGCGCCTCCTTTATTTGAGTAGTAAGGTTAGTGTGAATCATTATATTCATAGCTTTTACTCGAATGGGTTCTCTGTCCTTTCTGCTCAAGGCGTCGGCTACGACATTTGCCTTCCCCGGGTGGTAACGAATCTCAAAGTCGTAATCATTCAACAATTCAATCCATCTGCGCTGCCTCATGTTCAGTTGTTTCTGATTAAATATGTGTTGAAGACTTTTGTGGTCGGTATATATAATACTTTTGACCCCATATAAGTAGTGCCTCCAAGTCTTTAATGCAAAAACAGCCGCGCCTAATTCCAAATCATGCGTCGTATAATTCTGCTCGTGAATCTTCAGTTGTCTAGACGCATAAGAAATTACTTTCGTTCGTTGCATTAATACACAACCGAGACCTTGCTTTGAGGCATCACAATATATCACAAAATCATCATTCCCTTCAGGTAATGACAATATAGGTGCCGTAGTTAACTTTTTCTTTAACAATTGAAACGCTTTCTCTTGTTCATCTTTCCATTCAAATTTCTTCTCTTTATGCGTTAATGCAGTCATGGGTTTTGCTATTCTAGAAAAGTCTTGGATGAACCTTCTGTAGTAACCAGCTAGTCCTAAAAACTGGTGCATGTGTTTCGGAGTTTTCGGGGTTTCCCACTTTTCAACGGTTTCAATCTTTGCTGGATCCACCTGAATACCTTCTTTATTCACTATGTGACCAAGGAATTGAACTTCTTCCAACCAAAATGCACACTTTGAAAACTTAACGTATAGTTTTTCTTTTCTCAGTAACTCTAGCACTTTTCTCAAATGTTCTTCGTGCTCTTGATCATTCTTCGAGTAAATAAGTATGTCATCGATGAAAACAATGACAAACTTGTCAAGATATGGCCCACACACTCGGTTCATGAGGTCCATGAACACAGCTGGTGCATTAGTCAATCCAAACGGCATAACCATAAACTCGTAATGACCGTAATGCATCCTAAAATCAGTCTTTGGAATATCATCCTCCTTCACCCGCATTTGATGATATCCAGAACTTAAATCGATCTTCGAATAAACAGACGAGCCTTGTAGTTGATCAAATAAGTCATCAAGTCTCGGTAGTGGGTAGCGGTTCTTTATTGTAAGTTTGTTCAACTCTCGGTAGTCGATACACAATCTGAATGTACCATCTTTCTTCTTGACAAACAAAACTGGAGCTCCCCATGGTGATGTGCTTGGTCGAATGAAACCATGCTCTAAAAGTTCCTGTAACTGACTTTGTAATTCTTTCATTTCGCTGGGTGCGAGCCTGTATAGAGCACGAGCTATTGGTGTAGCTCCTGGTACAAGGTCTATTTGAAATTCAACGGATCGATGTGGAGGTAATCCCGGTAATTCTTTCAAAAATACATCGGGAAATTCTTTTGCGACGGGAATATCACTGATGTTCTTTTCTTCAGGTTTAACTTCCTCGATGTGTGCTAGAATGACGTAACAACCTTTTCTTATTAGTTTTTCTGCCTTCAAACTACTAATAAGATTTAATTTCGCGTTGTTCTTTTCTCCGTACACCATTAAAGGTTTTCCTTTTTCACGCATAATGTGAATCGCATTTTTGTAACAAACAACCTCTGCTCTTACCTTCTTCAACCAGTCCATGCCAATTATTACATCAAAACTCCCTAACTCGACTGGTATTAAATCAATCTTAAACGTTTCATCACCCAGTTTAATTTCTCTGTCCCGACATATATTATCTGCTGAAATTAATTTACCATTTGCTAATTCGAGTAAAAATTTATTATCCAAAGGCGTCAATGGGCAACTTAATTTAGCACAAAATTCTCTACTCATATAGCTTCTATCCGCACCCGAATCAAATAAAACATAAGCAGATTTATCGTCAATAAGAAACGTACCCGTAACAAGCTCCAGGTCTTCCTGTGCTTCTGCCGCATTAATATTGAAAACTCTTCCACGGCCCTGCCCATTAGTATTCCCCTAATTCGGGCAATTTCTAATAATGTGGCCCGGTTTTCAACATTTATAACAAACAACATTGGTATTACTTGCTCCGACACTATTCATTTCGGCATTACTTGTTCCGACATTATTTGTTCCTTTAGTTCTGTTAAGCATTGGTCCGTAGACCTCACACTTTGTCGCGCTGTGACTATTTCTTTTACACCTGTTGCAAAATGTCGTGCAAAACCCCTGATGATTTTCTTCACACCTATGACATGGCTGTTTTTGGTTTTTGTTTTCGTTGTTGTTATTGAGGTTGTTGTTGGGATTGTTATTGTTGTTGGGATTGTTATTGTTGTTGAAATGGTTATTGTAGTTGTTGTTGTTGTTGGGATGTTTGTTGTAGTTATTGTTAGGATTGCGGTTATTGTTGCGATTGTTATTGCGGTTGTTGGGATAGTTGTTGCGATTGTGGTTGTAATTGTTGTTGTTGTTGTACTGGTGACTCTTGTCACCGTTTTCCTCCCACTTCCTCTTGAGTTGTTTCGTGTTGGCTTCTTCGGCCGCCTGCTCTTTAATTCTTCCCTCAATCTGATTTATGAGTTTATGAGCCATTCAACTTGCCTTCTGTATAGAAGCGGGCTCATGTGAACTCACATCTTCTTGAATCCTTACTGGTAACCCTTTTACAAACGCGTCGATCTTCTCTTCTTCATCTTCGAATGCTCCCGGACACAATAGGCATAACTCTGTGAATCGTCGTTCATATGTGGTAACGTCGAACCCTTGTGTTCGTAACTCTCTAAGTTCTGCCTTGAGTTTATTGACTTCGTTTCTAGGACGGTACTGCTCGTTCATCAATTGCTTGAATGCCGACCACGGTAGTGCGTAAGCAGCATTTTGTCCTACCTGTTCAAGATAGGTGTTCCACCACGTTAACGCAGTACCTGTGAAGGTATGCGTAGCGTACTTAACTTTGTCCTCTTCAGTATACTTACTTATGGCAAACACCGATTCGACTTTCTCGGTCCACCGTTTCAATCCAATTGGTCCTTCGGTTCCATCAAATTCCAATGGTTTGCAGGCAGTGAATTCTTTGTAGGAGCATCCTACACGATTTCTTGCGCCGTTAGCTGCATTGCTAGATTCAGAGTTATTGTTGGTATGTAGCGTAGCCTGTACTGCGGCTATGTTTGCAGCAAGAAAGGTACGAAATTCTTCTTCGCTCATATTCATGGTGTGTCGAGTAGTCGGTGCCATTTCCTTCAAAATAGCCAACTGAATCGAGTTAATCATATAGAATATTAAGAGTAGTCAATAGTATTTCGTAGCATAATATGAACTCATTTATAAAAGCTTTTTCTTCATATTAGCATTTTAAAGTTTTAATTCGGGTAGTACCTACCCGTTAAGTTCATACTTAGAAGCTGTTATACAATTCAACTACTACGATTCTATATGAAAAACTTATTACAATAATAATTCGCGTTCAAACTTTATACAATATTTTACAAACTTACAATACTGCTATAATACATATAGGATGAAATATAGCACATAATAACATTGCTACTCGGCAGCTAAGAAGGCAATTCTAGTTAATACACAAGTTGTTCAGCAAAGGAAATAAAGACACGTAATTCATAAGTCCAGAAACAAGTCATGCATTCTGGTTTTACTAAGACGACTTCTCATCCTTGATCTTGTGGAAAATAACCGTTATGACCATTGGCAAGGCAGCATGTTGTAATGTCGTCAAAAGGACGAAGGTTTCGTAATGTCCAACAGCCCTGTAATAATCTAAAAACCTTGTTTCTCACCCCAACTACTGAATCCGTCACTTGTGGGAAGGTTTTATTTAAAAGCTGCAATCCGATGTTCTTTTTCTCACTTTGGTAAGAAGCGAACATCACTAACCCATAAGCATAACATGCTTCTTTATGTTGCATGTTAGAAGCTCTTTCTAATTCACGAAATCCTATGTTGGGATATGTTGAGTCAAAATAGGTTCTTAACCCGTAGCGTAAAATTGCATTTGAGTTCCCCGCATTTAATGCTTTAAAGAAAACACGGCGTAACTTACGGTCTCCCCAATGTGATATACCCCACCTATCAAAGGAAAGCCTTTTATAAACTAAGGCATTTCTGGAAAGTCTTTCAAATGTTTGACAAGTTAATTTCGCCATAACTAAATGTGCTGATGAATTCTGACCGACTCTAGACAAGATTTCCTCAATCATATCCTCTGGTAGATCTTCTAAAATATTCGGTTGTCTACCCTTAATGTCCATTTTGTTTTTATACTGTAAAATAGACAAGGATTAGATTCATAAAAGATAATTAACAAACAATACAAGCAATTTTTATATAGAACATAAAAATACAAGCACACTACAATACATATAATACACAACATGATTACAACCCTCGAATCTGAATCACTGGTTTCTTCTTCTTCGAACTTGGTTCGTTTTCCAAATTTTCTAGGAATATGGTGTTCCTCTAATACGAGCCATTGTTTTCCACAATGGTTTAGAAAAACTTGGTGGTTTAGAGGTTCCCGGGTCATTGTTACATTTTAGGAAATACGAATGTTGCCGATACATATAAAGTTCATCGGGGTTGGAATCGGGTTTCTCTATTTTTATACCTTTTCCCTTATTATTTTCTTTCGCTTTATTAAATTAGGTCGAGGTAATTTCTATAACATCATCGGAATCCTCATCGGGATCCGATTCATCGGAAAATTGGTAATCTTCCCAATATTTTGCTTCCTCGGCGGAAACACCATTGATCATTATTAACTTTGGTCTGTTGGTTGAGGATTTTCTTTTATTTAATCGATTTACTATAGGTATCAATATTTCTTCCTTCGGAACCTCTTCTTCTTCTGGTTCCTCCTCTTCCGATTCCTCCTCTTCTGGTTCCTCTTCTTCCGGTTCCTCCTCTTCCGATTCCTCCTCTTCCGGTTCCTCTTCGGGAATTTGTGAATCTTCCCAAAATATATTCGACTCTTCATTATTATTAGGTGAATCAATGGGATTTGTACTAGAGGTAGACATCTATCACACAATATCAAACACGTTAAGAGATAAATATATCACATAATATTTACATGTTAATAATATATAGTTTCCAACAAAAAAAATGTTAAGCAATCGTTTTTGAAGAAAAACACGGTCGAAGTCCAGACTCACTAATGCATCCTAGCAAACTCGATAAGACACACTAATGCAATTTTCTGGTTCTCTAAGACCAACGCTCGGATACCAACTGAAATGTCCCGTTCATATTGATTATAAACGTTCCATATTAATTGATTTCGTCGCGAGGTTTTGACCTCTATATGAGACATTTTTCAAAGACTGCATTCATTTTTAAAACAACCGTAACCTTTATTTTATCGATAAAGGTTTAAAAAGCATTACGTAGATTATCAAATAATGATAATCTAAAATATACCATTTACACACGACCATTACATAATGGTTTACAATAAGAATATATTACATCAAAAATAAGTTTCTTGAATGCAGTTTTTACATAATATCATACAAGCATGGACTCTAAATCTTGTCCTTATTTTAGTATGAAACAGCGGAAGCTCTTAATAATCACCTGAGAATAAACATGATTAGAACGTCAACAAAAATGTTGGTGAGTTATAGGTTTAACCTATACATTATCAAATCATAATAATAGACCACAAAAATTTCATATTTCAATATACATCCCATACATAGAGATAAAATTCATTCATATGGTGAACACCTGGTAACCGACATTAACAAGATGCATATAAGAATATCCCCTATCATTTCGGGAAATTCTTCGGACATGATAAAAATGAATTCAAAGTACTAAAGCATCCGGTACTTTGGATGGGGTTCGTTAGGCCCAATAGATCTATCTTTAGGATTCGCGTCAATTAGTAGATCGGTTTACTAATTCTTAGTTTACCAATCAAAAGGGGCATATTTGGCTTCGATCATTCACCCATATAATGTAGTTTCATTTACTTGTGTCTATTTCGTAAAACATTTATAAAACTGCATGTATGCTCATCCCAAAATATTAGATTTTAAAAGTGTGACTATAACTCACTTTCACAGATTTTTACTTCGTCGGGAAGTAAGACTTGGCCACTGGTCGATTCACGAACCTATAACAAATATGTACATATATATCAAAGTATGTTCAAAATATATTTACACCATTTTTAATACGTTTTAATGTTTTAAGTTTATTAAGTCATCTGTCCTCGTTAGTAACCTACAACTAGTTGTCCACAATTAGATGTATAGAAATAACTCGATATATATTATCTTGAATCAATCCACGACCCAGTGTATACACGTCTCAGGCTAGATCACAACTCAAAGTATATATATATTTTTGGAATCAACCTCAACCCTGTATAGCTAACTCCAACATTACTGCATATAGAGTGTCTATGGTTGTTCCAAATAATATATATACATGGGTCGATATGATATGTCAAAACATTTGCATATGTTTCTATGGTATCCCAAGATTACATTAGAATACATGTATAATATAATATAAGTTAGCTAGGATATGATTTGTATAGAATTGTTACAATATTTCCCGTAGCTACAACAATCAAAAAATATCCAATCTTGTTTTACCCATAACTTCTTCGTTTTAAATCCGATTTGAGTGAATCAAATTGCTATGGTTTCATATTGAACTCTATTTTATGAATCTAAACATAAAAAGTATAGGTTTATAGTCAGAAAAATAAGTTACAAGTCATTTTTGTAAAGGTAGTCATTTCAGTCGAAAGAACGACGTCTAGATGACCATTTTGGAAAACATACTTCCACTTTGAGTTTAACCATGATTTTTGGATATAGTTTCATGTTCGTAAGAAAAATTATTTCCCCAGAAGAAAAACTTTTAAATCAAAGTTTATCATAGTTTTTAATTAACTAACCCAAAACAGCCCGGGGTGTTACTACGACGGCGTACATCCGGTGTGTTTTCCGGTTTTAAATCATTAAGTTAGCATATCATATAGATATAGAACATGTGTTTAGTTGATTTTAAAAGTCAAGTTATAAGGATTAACTTTTGTTTGCGAACAAGTTTAGAATTAACTAAACTATGTTCTAGTGATTACATGTTCAAATCTTCGAATAAGATAGTTTTATATGTATGAATCGAATGATGTTATGAACATCATTACTACCTCAAGTTTAGTAGGTAAACCTACTGGAAGTAACAAGAAATGATCTAGCTTTAAAGGATCTTGGATGGCTTGAAAGTTCTTGAAGTAGAATCATGACACGAAAACAAGTTCAAGTAAGATTATCACTCGAATTAAGATAGTTATAGTTATAGGAATTGAATCAAAGTTTGTATATGAGTATTACCTTGATTTGGAATGATATCTTACTGTAAACAACAAGGATTTCTTGAGGTTGGATGATCACTTTACAAGATTGGAAGTGAGCTAGTAAACTTGAAAGTATTCTTGATTTTATGAAACTAGAACTTGTAGAATTTATGAAGAACACTTAGAACTTGAAGATGGAACTTGAGAGAGATCAATTAGATGAAGAAAATTGAAGAATGAAAGTGTTTGTAGGTGTTTTTGGTCGTTGGTATATGGATTAGATATAAAGGATATGTAATTTTATTTTCATGTAAATAAGTCATGAATGATTACTAATATTTTTGTAATTTTATGAGATATTTCATGCTAGTTGCCAAATGATGGCTCCCACATGTGTTAGGTGACTCACATGTGCTGCTAAGAGCTGATCATTTAAGTGTATATACCAATATTACATACATCTAAAAGCTGTGTATTGTACGTGTACGAATACGGGTGCATACGAGTAGAATTGTTGATGAAACTGAACGAGGATGTAATTGTAAGCATTTTTGTTAAGTAGAAGTATTTTGATAAGTGTCTTGAAGTCTTTAAAAAGTGTATGAATACATATTAAAACACTACATGTATATACATTTTAACTTAGTCGTTAAGTCATCGTTAGTCGTTACATGTAAATGTTGATTTGAAACCTTTAAGTTAACGATCTTGTTAAATGTTGTTAACCCAATGTTTATTATATCTAATGAGATGTTAAATTATTATATTATCATGATATTATGATATATTAATATATCTTAATATGATATATACACATTTAAATGTCGTTACAACGATAATCGTTACATATATGTCTCGTTTCGAATTCCTTAAGTTAGTAGTCTTGTTTTTACATATGTAGTTCATTGTTAATATACATAATGACATGTTTACTTATCATTTATCATGATTAAACATAGTGTATCAATATCTTAATATGATTCATATGTATTTAGTAAGACGTTGTTATAACGATAATAGTTATATATATCGTTTCGAGTTTCTTAAATCAATAAACTCAATTTTATGTATATAACTCATAGTTAAAATACCTAATGAGAAACTTACTTATCATAATATCATGTTAACTATATATATAATCATATATATGTCATCATATAGTTTTTACAAGTTTTAACGTTCGTGAATCACCGGTCAACTTGGGTGGTCAATTGTCTATATGAAACATATTTCAATTAATCAAGTATTAACAAGTTTGATTGCTTAACATGTTGAAAACACTTAATCATGTAAATATCAATTTCATTTAATATATATAAACATGGAAAAGTTCGGGTCACTACACCATGTCACCTTCTTGAAACTCAATCGGTCGCCTTCTTTTGTCGGCATACGCTTTTTTTGATTTTTAGCCTTTTTCAAATGAGCCCGAATCATATCAATCTTGCTATTCGTCTCTAAAACCAAATCGGTACTCCCGATTTCTCTTTGACCCACTTCACCCCAACAAATCGGAGTTCGACACCTACGCCCATAAAGCATCTCATAAGGTGGCATCCCAATACTAGTATGATAACTATTATTGTATGAGAATTCCACCAAAGGTAAGTGCTCATCCCAACTACCACCGAAATCAATTATACACACCCGTAACATATCCTCCAAAGTTTGATTCGTACGTTCGGTTTGACCGTCCGTTTGAGGATGATACGCCGTGCTCAATTTCAATTGTGTACCCATATCTTCATGAAACTTTTCCCAAAACCGAGATGTGAAACGGGTATCTCGATCCGAAATAATAGATATAGGAACCCCGTGTCTCGCTATCACCTCTTTGATAAACAACTTAGACAAAGCCTCCGATGATATCGCTTCCCGGATGGGAAGAAACAAGGCACTTTTCGTCAATCGATCAACTATTAACCAAATCGAGTCAAATTGGGTTCTCGCCGTCTTTGGTAACTTTGTGATGAAATCCAAGGTAATGTGCTCCCATTTCCATTTCGGAATTTCTAACGGTTGTAACTTACCATACGGCTTTTAGTGCTCTGCCTTAACTTGCAAACACGTAACGCATTGCTCAACATACTTTACAACATCACATTTCATGCCCGGCCACCAATACTCTTTCTTCAAATCATAATACATTTTCGTCGTGCCCGGGTGAATGGAATACTTTGACTTATGTGCCTCATCAAGTAGTACTCGTCGGAAATCTCCCATTCTAGGCACCCACACCCGTCCTGAAAGGACAACAAACCATGCGAGCCTAAGGTAATAAACTCCGTTTGGCCCACGATTCGTTCTTCGTGCTTGTTATTAACAAAAGCTTCAATTTAAATCTCAATAAGCTTTACAAGAAAATTGTTAGTAATAATCATGCGTAACGATCCCACTCGTATCGCCGGATGTTGACTCTTTCGACTTAACGCATCCGCAACCACGTTCGCATTCCCCGGATGATATAAGATTTCACAATCATAGTCTTTCACCACATCCATCCATCTACGTTGATGATAATTCAAATATCTTTGATCAAAAAGGTGTTTTAAGCTCTTGTGATCCGAATAAATCGTACATTTGACACCGTACAAATAATGGCGCCAAATTTTCAACGCATGAACTACCGCCGCCAATTCAAGATCGTGAGTCGGGTATCTCGTTTCGTGTTCCTTTAATTATCAAGAGGCATAAGCGATGACTTTACCTCGTTGCATTAAAACGCACCTGATCCCACTTAGGCATGCATCACAATAAACCGTCATGTCTTCTACACCTTCCGGTAACACTAACACCGGAGCTTGACATAACTTCTCTTTTAACAATTGAAAAGCAATTTCTTGCTTGTTCTCCTAATTAAACCTCGCGTTCTTTCTTGTCAATTTCGTCAATGGAGAAGCGATCTTAGAAAAGTCTTGGATAAACCGACGGTAATAACTGGCCAATCCGAGAAAACTTCGGATTTCCGTAGGCATAGTCGGTCGTCCCCAACTCTTCACCGTCTCAATCTTTCCCGGGTCCACTTGAATCCCATCTTTGTTCACAATATGGCCAAGAAATTGAACTTCCTATAGCTAAAATTCACATTTGGAGAACTTTGCATACAACTTCTCCTTTCATAACGTCTTCAATACTTCACGCAAATGACGCTCATGTTCGTTCATACTTTTCGAGTAGACTAGTATGTCGTCAATGAACACAATTACCGACTTGTCCAACATAGGTTGGCACACTCGGTTCATAAGATCCATGAATGCCGCCGGTGCATTCGTAAGACCAAAAGGCATAACCACAAACTCGTAATGCCCGTAACGCGTTCGGAAAGCCGTTTTCTCAATATCTTCCGCACGGACCCGCATTTGGTGATAGCCAGACCGTAAGTTAATTTTAGAAAAGTATGTCGCGCCTTGGAGTTGATCAAACAAATCGTAAATCCGAGGCAACGGATAGCGATTCTTGATCGTCAATTTATTCAACTCACGATAATCGATGCACATCCGCATACTACCATCTTTCTTCTTCACGAATAAAACCGGAGCGCCCCATGGTAAAGCACTCGGTCGAATAAAACCCATTTCAAGCAACTCTTGGGTTTGATTTAACAAATCTTGCATATCCGTTGGTGCTAAAGGATAAGGAGTTTTAGCAATGGGAGTAGCCCCCGGAACCAACTCAATGCGGAATTCGACTTGTCTTTCCACCGGAACACCCGGTAACTCATCCGAAAAAACGTCTTCAAACTCATTAACTACCGGAATTTCACGAATGGATGGTGGCTCTTCACGAGTATCAACTACATGAGCAAGAAAGGCCATGCCACCACTACTAAGAAAATGACGTGCCCGTGCAATAGTGCATAGTGGCACAAGTCTTCTTCGCTTATCATCATAAATGATTAATTCTCCCCTACTTGGGGTCTTCACATGAATGAACTTTTCGTGGCATGCAATATCGGCTCTATAACGATCGAGCCAATCCATGCCCACAACAATATCAAACTCGCCCAAAGTGATCGGGATAAGATCGATTTTAAACGTTTCGATACCAAACACAACATTACAATCTTTACAAACATCAACCCCTAGCACCGTCTTGCCATCCATTATTTCGACTTCTACCGGACGTCTTAACTTAGCTAACGGTTTATTAAGTTTAGGCACAAATCTTGGAGAAACAAACGATAAATTAGCACCACTATCAAATAGGATCCTTGCCGGATTAGAGTTAATCATGAAAGTACCTGAGACAACTTCGTTTGATTGCTTGGCTTCGTCATTAGTCATCAAATAATTTCGCCCTCTAGCCGTACCCGCCGCCTTCTCTAACCGTTTAACATGGTCGGTGTTCAAGTCGGGACACTCTGACTTTCGATGCCCTTCCTTGTTGCAATTAAAACAAGTAAGATTGCTTGTCGAAGAAGGCTTTGTACAATCTCGGGCCAAATGACCCCGTACCCCACAATTGTAGCAAGTAGGGACAAAACTTCCAAAACCGCCCTTCTTCACACTATTCGCACTCTCGGAACTCTTCTTGTTCTTCTTGTTTGAAAAATTCGAATGACTCGAACCTTCAAATTTTCTCTTAGAGAAAGAGAAATCGCTTTGCTTTGGAACTTCTGGTTCGAAGCCCCGGGCTAACTCAAATAATTCCTCAAAAGACTTAGCCATTCCCTGACTAATCTTACGCTTTAACTCGTCGCTTAGTGTACGATAAAAATCTAGCATCAACTTGTGATCATCGCCAACATACTCCTGGAAAAAACGAGTCTTTGCCAAAAAGGTCGACTTGAGAGTAACCAAGTCCATTGAACCTTGTCGCAAATTGTGCAACTCGTCCCGGATTTTATCAAGGTCGGAAGGAGTTCGGTATTCTTTGAAAAATTCCTTTTTAAACTCTTCCCACGTTAAGCTCATACATTGCTCTTCACCATAAAACTTAATTTTATCGTCCCACCACAACTTGGCTTCTTCACGTAACATGCTAGAACCATACCTCGTCTTCTTCTCGGGAGGACACTCCGCGGTATGGAAGGCCCCCTCAATGTCGAAAATCCAACATGTGTTCTTCAATGAATCCCTCACCCCATTAAACATAGGAGGTTGAGCATTCTTGAAGTTTTTGTAATGGAAGTCTCGCCTTCCATAACCACCATTTCCATCACCCCCTTCGCCCCGAGGATAAATATTTCTAGCTTCTAATGCCTCTTCAATCGCGGCATTCATTTGCTCATTAATTAGCTCGGTTACTTTCCCATCGACCGACTCTTGGAAAACCTTTCGGACATCGTCAAGAAATTCCGCTTTTTACTTTTTAATGATGGCCTCAACTTTGGCCGTGAATTCGGAGTCCTCGCTCGGGCCTCCAGTTTTGGTATCATGACCATTTCTCATCTTCATTCTATAAAACGGAATAGGTTAAGCAAAGGAACAAACGAGAACGACATACATATATATCACACCGCCCCATCTTGCTTGACATTCGTCGTACATTGCGTGTTTGACACGATTTGCACTCGTAACAATGGTAGCTAATCATTGTTACGCGAGCACGTCGCATTAACTTGCTAGTACAAGGCCTATTTCGCTTGATGTTCGCAATACAACACAAAAACAATTAGTGCAAGGTTAGTTCACATGAACCTAAGCACTTACCCATCCCGGTCCGACCCGTCTCCTACAAGTCCCGCAATAAGCGCATACACAATAAAGTCTAAGTCTAGGCACCTATCTCAAGTCGCCTAAATCCCTTAGACCATGCTCTGATACCACTTGTAACAACCCATCCCTCGTTTGCCAAAAATACGACCCAAAAAAAAATTATGTTTCAATTCATCTGGACGGCGTGCTGGACGCCGTCCAGATCTGAAGGCCTGGACGGCGTCCATGAAATGTCCCGTTCATATTGTTTATAAACGTTCCATATTAATTGATTTCGTTGCGAGGTTTTGACCTCTATATGAGACGTTTTTCAAAGACTGCATTCATTTTTAAAACAACCATAACCTTTATTTTATCAATAAAGGTTTCAAAAGCATTACGTAGATTATCAAATAATGATAATCTAAAATATACTGTTTACACACGACCATTACATAATGGTTTACAATAGAAATATATTACATCGACATATGTTTCTTGAATGCAGTTTTTACACAACATCATACAAACATGGACTCCAAATCTTGTCCTTATTTTAGTATGCAACAGCGGAAGCTCTTAGTATTCACCTGAGAATAAACATGCTTTAAACGTCAACAAAAAATGTTGGTGAGTTATAGGTTTAACCTATATATATCAAATCGTAACAATAGACCACAAGATTTCATATTTCAATATACATCCCATACATAGAGATAAAAATCATTCATATGGTGAACACCTGGTAACCGACATTAACAAGATGCATATATAAGAATATCCCCATCATTCCGGGACACCCTTCGGATATGATATAAATTTCGAAGTACTAAAGCATCCGGTACTTTGGATGGGGTTTGTTAGGCCCAATAGATCTATCTTTAGGATTCGCGTCAATTAGGGTGGCTGTTCCCTAATTCTTAGATTACCAGACTTAATAAAAAGGGGCATATTCGATTTCGATAATTCAACCATAGAATGTAGTTTCACGTACTTGTGTCTATTTTGTAAATCATTTATAAAACCTGCATGTATTCTCATCCCAAAAAATATTAGATTTTAAAAGTGGGACTATAACTCACTTTCACCAAATATCACTTCGTCGAGAATTTGACTTGGCCACGGGTTGATTCACGAACCTATTGTAGTGACCCGAACTTTTCCATGTTTATATATATTAATTGAGATTGATATTTACATGATTAAATGTTTCCAACATATTAAGCAATCAAACTTGTTAAGACTTGATTAATTGAAATAGGTTTCATATAGACAATTGACTACCCAAGTTGACCGGTGATTCACGAACGTTAAAACTTGTAAAAACTATATGATGACATATATATGGTTATATATATAGTTAACATGATATTATGATAAGTAAACATATCATTAAGTATATTAACAATGAACTACATATGTAAAAACAAGACTACTAACTTAATGATTTTGAAACGAGACATATATGTAACGATTATCGTTGTAACGACATTTAATGTATATATATCATATTAAGAGATATTCGTACATCATAATATCATGATAATATAATAATTTAAAATCTCTTTTGATATTATAAACATTGGGTTAACAACATTTAACAAGATCGTTAACCTAAAGGTTTCAAAACAACATTTACATGTAACGACTAACGATGACTTAACGACTCAGTTAAAATGTATATACATGTAGTGTTTTAATATGTATTCATACACTTTTGAAAGACTTCAAGACACTTATCAAAATACTTCTACTTAACAAAAATGCTTACAATTACATCCTCGTTCAGTTTCATCAACAATTCTACTCGTATGCACCCGTATTCGTACTCGTACAATACACAGCTTTTAGATGTATGTACTATTTTTATATACACTCCAATGATCAGCTCTTAGCAGCCCATGTGAGTCACCTAACACATGTGGGAACCATCATTTGGCAACTAGCATGAAATATCTCATAAAATTACAAAAATATGAGTAATCATTCATGACTTATTTACATGAAAACAAAATTACATATCCTTTATATCTAATCCATACACCAACGACCAAAAACACCTACAAACACTTTCATTCTTCAATTTTATTCATCTAATTGATCTCTCTCAAGTTCTATCTTCAAGTTCTAAGTGTTCTTCATAAATTCCAAAAGTTATAGTTTCATAAAATCAAGAATACTTTCAAGTTTGCTAGCTCACTTCCAATCTTGTAAGGTGATCATCCAACCTCAAGAAATCTTTGTTTCTTATAGTAGGTTATCATTCTAATACAAGGTAATAATCATATTCAAACTTTGGTTCAATTTCTATAACTATAACAATCTTATTTCAAGTGATGATCTTACTTGAACTTGTTTTCGTGTCATGATTCTGCTTCAAGAACTTTGAGCCATCCAAGGATCCATTGAAGCTAGATCTATTTTTCTCTTTTCCAGTAGGTTTATCCAAGGAACTTAAGGTAGTAATGATGTTCATAACATCATTCGATTCATACATATAAAGCTATCTTATTCGAAGGTTTAAACTTGTAATCACTAGAACATAGTTTAGTTAATTCTAAACTTGTTCGCAAATAAAAGTTAATCCTTCTAACTTGACTTTTAAAATCAACTAAACACATGTTCTATATCTGTATGATATGCTAACTTAATGATTTAAAACCTGGAAACACGAAAAACACCGTAAAACCGGATTTACGCCGTCGTAGTAACACCGCGGGCTGTTTTGGGTTAGTTAATTAAAAACTATGATAAACTTTGATTTAAAAGTTGTTATTCTGAGAAAATGATTTTTATTATGAACATGAAACTATATCCAAAAATTATGGTTAAACTCAAAGTGGAAGTATGTTTTCTAAAATGGTCATCTAGACGTCGTTCTTTCGACTGAAATGACTACCTTTACAAAAACGACTTGTAACTTATTTTTCCGACTATAAACCTATACTTTTGCTGTTTAGATTCATAAAATAGAGTTCAATATGAAACCATAGCAATTTGATTCACTCAAAACGGATTTAAAATGAAGAAGTTATGGGTAAAACAAGATTGGATAATTTTTCTCATTTTAGCTACGTGAAAATTGGTAACAAATCTATTCCAACCATAACTTAATCAACTTGTATTGTATATTATGTAATCTTGAGATACCATAGACACGTATACAATGTTTCGACCTATCATGTCGACACATCTATATATATTTCGGAACAACCATAGACACTCTATATGTGAAT
The DNA here is from genome assembly GCF_046630445.1 of Rutidosis leptorrhynchoides. Lineage (NCBI taxonomy): Eukaryota > Viridiplantae > Streptophyta > Magnoliopsida > Asterales > Asteraceae > Rutidosis > Rutidosis leptorrhynchoides. The sequence continues at coordinate 30,402,543 of NC_092339.1, read as the reverse complement.
GTTGGAGTTAGCTATACAGGGTTGAGGTTGATTCCAAAATATATATAGTTTGAGTTGTGATCAATACTGAGATACGTATACACTGGGTCGTGGATTGATTCAAGATAATATTTACCGATTTATTTCTGTACATCTAACTGTGGACAACTAGTTGTAGGTTACTAACGAGGACAGCTGACTTAATAAACTTAAAACATCAAAATATATTAAAAGTGTTGTAAATATATTTTGAACATACTTTGATATATATGTATATATTGTTATAGGTTCGTGAATCAACCAGTGGCCAAGTCTTACTTCCCGACGAAGTAAAAATCTGTGAAAGTGAGTTATAGTCCCACTTTTAAAATCTAATATTTTTGGGATGAGAATACATGCAGGTTTTATAAATGATTTACAAAGTAGACACAAGTACGTGAAACTACATTCTATGGTTGAATTATCGAAATCGAATATGCCCCTTTTTATTAAGTCTGGTAATCTAAGAATTAGGGAACAGACACCCTAATTGACGCGAATCCTAAAGATAGATCTATTGGGCCTAACAAACCCCATCCAAAGAACCGGATGCTTTAGTACTTCGAAATTTATATCATATCCGAAGGGTGTCCCGGAATGATGGGGATATTCTTATATATGCATCTTGTTAATGTCGGTTACCAGGTGTTCACCATATGAATGATTTTTATCTCTATGTATGGGATGTGTATTGAAATATGAAATCTTGTGGTCTATTATTATGATTTGATATATATAGGTTAAACCTATAACTCACCAACATTTTTGTTGACGTTTTAAGCATGTTTATTCTCAGGTGATTATTAAGAGCTTCCGCTGTCGCATACTTAAATAAGGACGAGATTTGGAGTCCATGCTTGTATGATATTGTGTAAAAACTGCATTCAAGAAACTTATTTTGTTGTAACATATTTGTATTGTAAACCATTATGTAATGGTCGTGTGTAAACAGGATATTTTAGATTATCATTATTTGATAATCTACGTAAAGCTTTTTAAACCTTTATTGATGAAATAAAGGTTATGGTTTGTTTTAAAATGAATGCAGTCTTTGAAAAACGTCTCATATAGAGGTCAAAACCTCGCAACGAAATCAATTAATATGGAACGTTTTTAATCAATAAGAACGGGACATTTCAGTTGGTATCCGAGCGTTGGTCTTAGAGAACCAGAAAATTTGCATTAGTGTGTCTTATTGAGTTTGTTAGGATGCATTAGTGATTCTGGACTTCGACCGTGTTTTCTTTAAAAATGATTGCATAACATTTTTGTTGGAAACTATATATTTTTAACATATGAATATTATGTGATATATTAATCTCTTAACGTGTTTGATATTATGTGATAGATGTCTACCTCTAGAACAAGTCCCATTGACTCACCTAATAATAATGAAGAGTCAAATGTAAATTGGAATGATTCGTGGACTGATTCACAAGTTCCCGAAGAGGAACCGGAAGAAGAGTCGGAACCGGAAGAAGAATCGGAACCGGAAGAAGAATCGGAACCGGAAGAAGAATCGGAACCGGTGGGGGAAATAATAAAACGGTTAAGTAAAAGAGAATCCTCAACCAACCGACCAACGTTAATTATGTTCAATGGTGTTTCCGCCAAGGAAGCAAAATATTGGGAGGATTACCAATTCTCCGATGAATCGGATTCCGACGAGAATTCCAATGATGTTATAGAAATTACCCCAACTGAATTTAAAAAGGCAAAAGAAAATAATAAGGGAAAGGGCATAAAAATAGAGAAATCTAATTCCAACCCCGATGAACTTTATATGTATCGTCAACCCCCGAAGTCCTTAAGTTGTAACAATGACCCGGGAACCTCTAAACCACCAGGTTTTTCTAAACCAATGTGGACAACGACGGCTCGTATTAGGGGAACATCATATATCCCTAGAAACTTGGCAAAACGAACCAAAACCGAAGAAGAAGAAACGAGCGAGTCGGAATAAGATAGTTGTATTCGTGTGGTGTAATATATGTAATATAGTGTTCTTATGCTTTATGATATATGTAAAAATTGCTTGTATTAATAAGTATTTTTTTATGAATCTAACTCTTGTCTATTTTACAGTTTAAAAACACAAAATGGATAGACAACCCAATATTTTAAGAGACCTACCCGGAGACATGATTGATGAAATCTTGTCTAGAGTCGGCCAGAATTCCTCGGCACAACTATTTAAGGCGAGATCAGTTTGTAAGACATTCGAAGAACGTTCCAAGAATGTCTTGGTTTATAAGAGACTTTCGTTTGAAAGATGGGGGATAGCACATTGGGAAACCCATAAGTTACGATGTGTTTACTTTGACGCATATATTGCGGGGAACCCAAATGCTATTTTACGCAACGGGTTAAGAAATTATTTTGAATCAATATATCCGAATATTGGACTTCGTGATTTAGAAAAAGCGGCTAACATGCAACATAAAGAAGCATGTTATGCTTACGGATTAGTAATGTTCGCTTCTCACCAAAGTGAGAACAAGAACATCGGGCTACAACTATTAAACAAAATATTTCCACAAGTAACGGAGTCGGTAATTGGGGTAAGAAATGAGGTTTTTAGATTGTTACGGGACTGTTGGACATTACGTAACCCTCGTCCCTTTGACGACGTTACAACACGCTGTCTTATCAACGGCCATAACGGTTATGTTCCACAAGACCAAGGATGGGAAGTAATCCTAGTAAAACCAGAATGCATGACTTGTTTCTGGACGTATGAATTATGTGTCTTTATTGCCTTTGCTGAACGACTTGTGTACTAGCTAGAATTATCTTCACAACTATCTTGTATCAAAGTTATTGTGTGCTATATTTCATGCTTTATGTAAAATAAGCGGTATTGTAAGTTTGTAAAATATTGTATAAAAGTTTGAACGTGAAATATTATTATAATCAGTTTTTCATATAGAATTGTAGTAGTTGAATTGTATATTAGCTACTAAGTATGAACTTAACGGGTAGGTACTACCCGAATTTAAACTTATAAAACGCTAATATGAAGAAAAAGCTTTTATAAATGAGTTCATATTATGCTACGAAATACTATTAACTACTCTTAATATTCTGTATGATTAACTTGTTCCATTTGACTATTTTGAAGGAAATGGCACCGACTACTCGACACACCGTGAATATGAATGAAGAGGAATTTCGTACTTTTCTAGCTTCAAACATAGTCGCAGTACAGGCTGCGCTACATACCAACAATAACCTTGGATCTAGCAGTACAGGAAATCGTGTAGGATGCACCTATAAAGAATTCACTGCCTGCAAACCTTTGGAATTTGATGGAACCGAAGGACCGATCGGATTGAAACGGTGGACCGAGAAGGTCGAATCGGTGTTTGCCATAAGTAAGTGTACTGAAGAGGACAAAGTGAAGTACGCTACGCATACCTTCACAGGTTCTGCGTTAACATGGTGGAATACCTATCTAGAGCAAGTGGGACAAGACGATGCGTACGCACTACCGTGGTCAGCATTCAAGCACTTGATGAACGAGAAGTACCGTCCCAGAACCGAGGTCAATAAGCTCAAGACAGAACTTAGAGGGTTACGAACCCAAGGATTTGATATTACCACGTACGAAAGACGATTCACAGAATTGTGCCTATTGTGTCCGGGAGCATTCGAAGATGAGGAAGAGAAGATCGACGCGTTTGTGAAAGGATTACCGGAAAGAATCCAAGAAGATATAAGTTCACACGAGCCCGCCTCCATACAACAGGCATGTAGAATGGCTCACAAACTAGTGAACCAGATTGAAGAAAGAATTAAAGAACGAACTGCTGAAGAGGCCAATGTGAAGCAAGTCAAAAGAAAGTGGGAGGAAAACGGTGATAAGAATCACCAATACAACAACAACAGCAATTACAACAATAATCGCAACAATTATCCCAACAATCGCAACATCAATCGCAACTACAACAAACGGCCCAACAACAACAACAACAACAACAACAACAACAACAACAGTAACTACAACAATCATCCCAACAACAATAATAACCGCAACAACAACAACAATCAGAAGCAGCTATGCCAAAGGTGTGAAAAGTATCACTCGGGGTTCTGCACCAAATTTTGCAACAAGTGTAAAAGAAATGGTCATACTGCGGTGAAGTGTGAGGTCTACGGACCAGGGGTTAATAGAACGAAAGGAACAAATGGTGTCGGAACGAGTAATGGCGGAGCAAGTAGTGTCGGAGCAAGTTATGCCAATGTAGTTTGTTATAAATGTTGAAAACCGGGCCACATTATTAGAAATTTCCCGAACCAGGAGAACACGAATGGACAAGGCCGCGGAAGAGTTTTCAATATTAATGCGGCAAAGGCACAGGAAGACCCGGAGCTTTTTACGGGTACGTTTCTTATTGACAATAAATCTGCTTACGTTTTATTTGATTCGGGTGCGGATAGAAGCTATATGAGTAGAGATTTTTGTGATAAATTAAGTTGTCCATTGACGCCTTTGGATAGTAAATTTTTACTCGAATTAGCAAATGGTAAATTAATTTCAGCAGATAATATATGTCGGAATCGAGAAATTAAACTGGTTAGCGAAACATTTAAGATTGATTTGATACCAGTAGAGTTAGGGAGTTTTGATGTGATAATCGGTATGGACTGGTTGAAAGAAGTGAAAGCAGAGATCGTCTGTTACAAAAATGCAATTCGCATTATACGAGAAAAAGGAAAACCCTTAATGGTGTACGGAGAAAAGGGCAACACGAAGCTACATCTTATTAGTAATTTGAAGGCACAAAAACTAATAAGAAAAGGTTGCTATGCTGTTCTAGCACACGTCGAGAAAGTACAAACTGAAGAAAAGAGCATCAATGATGTTCCCATTGCAAAAGAATTTCCCGATGTATTTCCAAAAGAATTACCGGGATTACCCCCACATCGATCCGTTGAATTTCAAATAGATCTTGTACCAGGAGCTGCACCAATAGCTCGTGCTCCTTACAGACTCGCACCCAGCGAAATGAAAGAACTGCAAAGCCAATTACAAGAACTTTTAGAGCGTGGTTTCATCCGACCAAGCACATCACCGTGGGGAGCTCCTGTCTTGTTTGTCAAGAAGAAAGATGGTACATTCAGGTTGTGTATCGACTACCGAGAGTTGAACAAACTTACCATCAAGAATCACTACCCACTACCGAGAATCGACGACTTATTTGATCAACTACAAGGCTCGTCTGTTTATTCAAAGATTGACTTACGTTCCGGGTATCATCAAATGCGGGTGAAAGAAGATGATATTCCAAAGACTGCTTTCAGAACACGTTACGGTCATTACGAGTTTATGGTCATGCCGTTTGGTTTAACTAATGCACCAGCTGTGTTCATGGACCTTATGAACCGAGTGTGTGGACCATACCTTGACAAGTTTGTCATTGTTTTCATTGATGACATACTTATTTACTCAAAGAATGACCAAGAACACGGTGAACATTTGAGAAAGGTGTTAGAAGTATTGAGGAAGGAAGAATTGTACGCTAAGTTTTCAAAGTGTGCATTTTGGTTGGAAGAAGTTCAATTCCTCGGTCACATAGTGAACAAAGAAGGTATTAAGGTGGATCCGGCAAAGATAGAAACTGTTGAAAAGTGGGAAACCCCGAAAACTCCGAAACACATACGCCAGTTTTTAGGACTAGCTGGTTACTACAGAAGGTTCATCCAAGACTTTTCCAGAATAGCAAAACCCTTGACTGCATTAACGCATAAAGGGAAGAAATTTGAATGGAATGATGAACAAGAGAAAGCGTTTCAGTTATTGAAGAAAAAGCTAACTACGGCACCTATATTGTCATTGAATGATGATTTTGTGATTTATTGTGACGCATCAAAGCAAGGTCTCGGTTGTGTATTAATGCAACGAACGAAGGTGATTGCTTATGTGTCTAGACAATTGAAGATTCACGAACAAAATTATACGACGCATGATTTGGAATTAGGCGCGGTTGTTTTTGCATTAAAGACTTGGAGGCACTACTTATATGGGGTCAAAAGTATTATATATACCGACCACAAAAGTCTTCAACACATATTTAATCAGAAACAACTGAATATGAGGCAGCGTAGGTGGATTGAATTATTGAATGATTACGACTTTGAGATTCGTTACCACCCGGGGAAGGCAAATGTGGTAGCCGATGCCTTGAGCAGGAAGGACAGAGAACCCATTCGAGTAAAATCTATGAATATAATGATTCATAATAACCTTACTACTCAAATAAAGGAGGCGCAACAAGGAGTTTTAAAAGAGGGAAATTTAAAGGATGAAATACCCAAAGGATCGGAGAAGCATCTTAATATTCGGAAAGACGGAACCCGGTATAGGGCTGAAAGGATTTGGGTACCAAAATTTGGAGATATGAGAGAAATGGTACTTAGAGAAGCTCATAAAACCAGATACTCAATACATCCTGGAACGGGGAAGATGTACAAGGATCTCAAGAAACATTTTTGGTGGCCAGGTATGAAAGCCGATGTTGCTAAATACGTAGGAGAATGTTTGACGTGTTCTAAGGTCAAAGCTGAGCATCAGAAACCATCAGGTCTACTTCAACAACCCGAAATCCCAGAATGGAAATGGGAAAACATTACCATGGATTTCATCACTAAATTGCCAAGGACTGCAAGTGGTTTTGATACTATTTGGGTAATAGTTGATCGTCTCACCAAATCAGCACACTTCCTGCCAATAAGAGAAGATGACAAGATGGAGAAGTTAGCACGACTGTATTTGAAGGAAGTCATCTCCAGACATGGAATACCAATCTCTATTATCTCTGATAGGGATGGCAGATTTATTTCAAGATTCTGGCAGACATTACAGCAAGCATTAGGAACTCGTCTAGACATGAGTACTGCCAATCATCCACAAACTGATGGGCAGAGCGAAAGGACAATACAAACGCTTGAAGACATGCTACGAGCATGTGTTATTGATTTCGGAAACAGTTGGGATCGACATCTACCGTTAGCAGAATTTTCCTACAACAACAGCTACCATTCAAGCATTGAGATGGCGCCGTTTGAAGCACTTTATGGTAGAAAGTGCAGGTCTCTGATTTGTTGGAGTGAAGTGGGGGATAGACAGATTACGGGTCCGGAGATTATACAAGAAACTACCGAGAAGATCATCCAAATTCAACAACGGTTGAAAACCGCCCAAAGTCGACAAAAGAGCTACGCTGACATTAAAAGAAAAGATATAGAATTTGAAATTGGAGAGATGGTCATGCTTAAAGTTGCACCTTGGAAAGGCGTTGTTCGATTTGGTAAACGAGGGAAATTAAATCCAAGGTATATTGGACCATTCAAGATTATTGATCGTGTCGAACCAGTAGCTTACCGACTTGAGTTACCTCAACAACTCGCGGCTGTACATAACACTTTCCACGTCTCGAATTTGAAGATATGTTTTGCTAAAGAAGATCTCACTATTCCGTTAGATGAAATCCAAATCAACGAAAAACTTCAATTCATCGAAGAACCCGTCGAAATAATGGATCGTGAGGTTAAAAGACTTAAGCAAAACAAGATACCAATTGTTAAGGTTCAATGGAATGCTCGTAGAGGACCCGAGTTCACCTGGGAGCGTGAAGATTAGATGAAGAAGAAATACCCGCATCTCTTTCCAGAAGATTCGTCAACACCTTCAACAGCTTAAAATTTCGGGACGAAATTTATTTAACGGGTAGGTACTGTAGTGACCCGAACTTTTCCATGTTTATATATATTAATTGAGATTGATATTTACATGATTAAATGTTTCCAACATATTAAGCAATCAAACTTGTTAAGACTTGATTAATTGAAATAGGTTTCATATAGACAATTGACTACCCAAGTTGACCGGTGATTCACGAACGTTAAAACTTGTAAAAACTATATGATGACATATATATGGTTATATATATAGTTAACATGATATTATGATAAGTAAACATATCATTAAGTATATTAACAATGAACTACTTATGTAAAAACAAGACTACTAACTTAATGATTTTGAAACGAGACATATATGTAACGATTATCGTTGTAACGACATTTAATGTATATATATCATATTAAGATATATTCGTACATCATAATATCATGATAATATAATAATTTAAAATCTCTTTTGATATTATAAACATTGGGTTAACAACATTTAACAAGATCGTTAACCTAAAGGTTTCAAAACAACATTTACATGTAACGACTAACGATGACTTAACGACTCAGTTAAAATGTATATACATGTAGTGTTTTAATATGTATTCATACACTTTTGAAAGACTTCAAGACACTGATCAAAATACTTCTACTTAACAAAAATGCTTACAATTACATCCTCGTTCAGTTTCATCAACAATTCTACTCGTATGCACCCGTATTCGTACTCGTACAATACACAGCTTTTAGATGTATGTACTATTGGTATATACACTCCAATGATCAGCTCTTAGCAGCCCATGTGAGTCACCTAACACATGTGGGAACCATCATTTGGCAACTAGCATGAAATATCTCATAAAATTACAAAAATATGAGTAATCATTCATGACTTATTTACATGAAAACAAAATTACATATCCTTTATATCTAATCCATACACCAACGACCAAAAACACCTAAAAACACTTTCATTCTTCAATTTTATTCATCTAATTGATCTCTCTCAAGTTCTATCTTCAAGTTCTAAGTGTTCTTCATAAATTCCAAAAGTTCTAGTTTCATAAAATCAAGAATACTTTCAAGTTTGCTAGCTCACTTCCAATCTTGTAAGGTGATCATCCAACCTCAAGAAATCTTTGTTTCTTACAGTAGGTTATCATTCTAATACAAGGTAATAATCATATTCAAACTTTGGTTCAATTTCTATAACTATAACAATCTTATTTCAAGTGATGATCTTACTTGAACTTGTTTTCGTGTCATGATTCTGCTTCAAGAACTTCGAGCCATCCAAGGATCCATTGAAGCTAGATCTATTTTTCTCTTTTCCAGTAGGTTTATCCAAGGAACTTAAGGTAGTAATGATGTTCATAACATCATTCGATTCATACATATAAAGCTATCTTATTCGAAGGTTTAAACTTGTAATCACTAGAACATAGTTTAGTTAATTCTAAACTTGTTCGCAAATAAAAGTTAATCCTTCTAACTTGACTTTTAAAATCAACTAAACACATGTTCTATATCTGTATGATATGCTAACTTAATGATTTAAAACCTGGAAACACGAAAAACACCGTAAAACCGGATTTACGCCGTCGTAGTAACACCGCGGGCTGTTTTGGGTTAGTTAATTAAAAACTATGATAAACTTTGATTTAAAAGTTGTTATTCTGAGAAAATGATTTTTATTATGAACATGAAACTATATCCAAAAATTATGATTAAACTCAAAGTGGAAGTATATTTTCTAAAATGGTCATCTAGACGTCGTTCTTTCGACTGAAATGACTACCTTTACAAAAACGACTTGTAACTTATTTTTCCGACTATAAACCTATACTTTTTCTGTTTAGATTCATAAAATAGAGTTCAATATGAAACCATAGCAATTTTATTCACTCAAAACGGATTTAAAATGAAGAAGTTATGGGTAAAACAAGATTGGATAATTTTTCTCATTTTAGCTACGTGAAAATTGGTAACAAATCTATTCCAACCATAACTTAATCAACTTGTATTGTATATTATGTAATCTTGAGATACCATAGACACGTATACAATGTTTCGACCTATCATGTCGACACATCTATATATATTTCGGAACAACCATAGACACTCTATATGTGAATGTTGGAGTTAGCTATACAGGGTTGAGGTTGATTCCAAAATATATATAGTTTGAGTTGTGATCAATACTGAGATACGTATACACTGGGTCGTGGATTGATTCAAGATAATATTTATCGATTTATTTCTGTACATCTAACTGTGGACAACTAGTTGTAGGTTACTAACGAGGACAGCTGACTTAATAAACTTAAAACATCAAAATATATTAAAAGTGTTGTAAATATATTTTGAACATACTTTGATATATATGTATATATTGTTATAGGTTCGTGAATCAACCAGTGGCCAAGTCTTACTTCCCGACGAAGTAAAAATCTGTGAAAGTGAGTTATAGTTCCACTTTTAAAATCTAATATTTTTGGGATGAGAATACATGCAGGTTTTATAAATGATTTACAAAGTAGACACAAGTACGTGAAACTACATTCTATGGTTGAATTATCGAAATCGAATATGCCCCTTTTTATTAAGTCTGGTAATCTAAGAATTAGGGAACAGACACCCTAATTGACGCGAATCCTAAAGATAGATCTATTGGGCCTAACAAACCCCATCCAAAGAACCGGATGCTTTAGTACTTCAAAATTTATATCATATCCGAAGGGTGTCCCGGAATGATGGGGATATTCTTATATATGCATCTTGTTAATGTCGGTTACCAGGTGTTCACCATATGAATGATTTTTATCTCTATGTATGGGATGTGTATTGAAATATGAAATCTTGTGGTCTATTATTATGATTTGATATATATAGGTTAAACCTATAACTCACCAACATTTTTGTTGACGTTTTAAGCATGTTTATTCTCAGGTGATTATTAAGAGCTTCCGCTGTCGCATACTTAAATAAGGACGAGATTTGGAGTCCATGCTTGTATGATATTGTGTAAAAACTGCATTCAAGAAACTTATTTTGTTGTAACATATTTGTATTGTAAACCATTATGTAATGGTCGTGTGTAAACAGGATATTTTAGATTATCATTATTTGATAATCTACGTAAAGCTTTTTAAACCTTTATTGATGAAATAAAGGTTATGGTTTGTTTTAAAATGAATGCAGTCTTTGAAAAACGTCTCATATAGAGGTCAAAACCTCGCAACGAAATCAATTAATATGGAACGTTTTTAATCAATAAGAACGGGACATTTCACCTATAACAATATATACATATATCAAAATATGATCAAAATATATTCACAATATTTTCTTTATTACGTGTTGATGATTTTTTGTTGTCCAGTTAGCGGTCCGATGTTAGAAGTCCACAATTGATCGTACATGAATAATTTAATATATATATCTTGAATCAATCCACGACCCAGTGTATACATATCTCAGTATTGATCACAACTCAAACTATATATATTTTGGAATCAACCTCAACCCTGTATAGCTAACTCCAACATTCACATATAGAGTGTCTATGGTTGTTCCGAAATATATATAGATGTGTCGACATGATAGGTCAAAACATTGTATAAGTGTCTATGGTATCTCAAGATTACATAATATACAATACAAGTTGATTAAGGTATGGTTGGAATAGATTTGTTACCAATTTTCACGTAGCTAAAATGAGTAGTTTTTACCAATTTTGTTTTGCTCGCCATTTCTTCGTTTCTAATCCGTTTTGAGTGATTTAAGCGGCCACGGTTTCGTATTGAACTTGAATTTATGAAACTAAACAGAAAAGGTATAGGTTTATAGTCGAAAATACAAGTTACAAGTCGTTTTTGAAAGAGGTAGTCATTTCCGTCGAAAGAACGACATCTTGATGACTGTTTTGAAAAACATACTTTCACTTTGAGTTTAACCATGATTTTTGGATATGGTTTCATGTTCATAAGAAAAATAATTTTCCCAGAAGTATAGCTTTTAAATCAAAGTTTTTCATAGTTTTTTTAATTATCCAAACCAAAACAGTCCCCGGTTGTAACTACGACGGCGTAAATCTGGTTTTATGGTGTTTATCGTGTTTTCGGGTTTTAAATCATTAAGTTAGCATATCATATAGATATAGAACATGTGTATAGTTGATTTTAAAAGTGTAGTTAGAAAGATTAACTTTATTTGCGAACAAGTTTAGAATTAACTAAACTATGTTCTAGTGATTACAAGTTTACCACTTCGAATATGATAGCTTTTCATGTATGAATTGAATGATGTTATGAACATCATTACTACCTTAAGTTCCTTGAATAAACCTACTGTAAAATAGAAAATTGGATCTAGCTTCAACGGATCCTTGGATGGCTCGAAGTTCTTAAAGCATAATCATGACACGAAAACAAGTTCAAGTAAGATCATCACTTGAAATAAGATTGTTATAGTTATAGAAATTGAACCAAAGTTTGAATATGAGTATTACCTTATATTAGAAAGATATCTTACTGTAAATAAGAAAGAATTCTTGAGGTTGGATGATCACTCTACAAGATTGGAAGTAAGCTAGCAAACTTGGAAGTATTCTTGATTTTATGAAACTATAACTTGTAGAATTTATGAAGAACACTTAGAACTTGAAGATAGAACTTGAGAGAGATTAATTAGATGAATAAAATTGAAGAATGAAAGTATTTGTAGGTGTTTTTGGTTGTTGGTGTGGATTAGATATAAAGGATATGTAATTTTGTTTTCATGTAAATAAGTCATGAATGATTACTCATATTTTTGTAATTTTATGAGATATTTCATGCTAGTTGCCAAATGATGGTTCCCACATATTTTAGGTGACTCACATGGGCTGCTAAGAGCTGATCATTGGAGTGTATATACCAATAGTACATACATCTAAAAGCTGTGTATTATACGAGTACGAATACGGGTGCATACGAGTAGAATTATTGATGAAACTGAACGAGGATGTAATTGTAAGCATTTTTGTTAAGTAGAAGTATTTTGATAAGTGTCTTGAAGTCTTTCAAAAGTGTATGAATACATATTAAAACACTACATGTATATACATTTTAACTGAGTCGTTAAGTCATCGTTAGTCGTTACGTGTAAGTGTTGTTTTGAAACCTTTAGGTTAACGATCTTGTTAAATGTTGTTAACCCATTGTTTATTATATCAAATGAGATGTTAAATTGTTACATTATCATGATATTATGATATATAATATATCTTAGTATGATATATATACAGTTAAATGTCGTTACAACGATAATCGTTACATATATGTCTCGTTTCGAAATCATTAAGTTAGTAGTCTTATTTTTACATATGTAGTTCATTGTTAATACACTTAATGATATATTTAATTATCATCTAACATAATTAACCAAGTGTATCAATATCTTAATATGATTCATATGTACCTAGTAAGACGTTGTTATAACGATAATCGTTATATATATCGTTTTCGAGTTTCTTAATTTAATAGTCTCATTTTTATGTATATAACTCATTGTTAAAATACCTAATGAGATACTTACTTTTAATAAAATTATGTTAACTATATGTATAACCATATATATGTCATCGTATAGTTTTTACAAGTTTTAACGTTCGTGAATCACCGGTCAACTTGGGTGGTCAATTGTCTATATGAAACCTATTTCAATTAATCAAGTCTTAACAAGTTTGATTGCTTAACACATTGGAAATATTTAGTCATGTAAATATCAATCTCAATTAATATATATAAACATGGAAAAGTTCGGGTCACTACAGTACCTACCCGTTAAATAAATTTCGTCCCGAAATTTTAAGCTGTTGAAGGTGTTGACGAATCTTCTGGAAATAGATGCGGATATTTCTTCTTCATCTGATCTTCATGCTCCCAGGTGAACTCGGGTCCTCTACGAGTATTCCATCGAACCTTAACAATTGGTATCTTGTTTTGCTTAAGTCTTTTAACCTCACGATCCATTATTTTAACAAATGAATTGAAGTTTTTCGTTGATTTGGATTTCATCTAATGGAATAGTGAGATCTTCTTTAGCAAAACATTTCTTCAAATTCGAGACGTGGAAAGTGTTATGTACAGCCGCGAGTTGTTGAGGTAACTCAAGTCGGTAAGCTACTGGTCCGACACGATCAATAATCTTGAATGGTCCAATATACCTTGGATCTAATTTCCCTCGTTTGCCAAATCGAACAACGCCTTTCCAAGGTGCAACTTTAAGCATGACCATCTCTCCAATTTCAAATTCTATATCTTTTCTTTTAATGTCGGCATAGCTCTTTTGTCGACTTTGGGCGGTTTTCAACCGTTGTTGAATTTGGATGATCTTCTCAGTAGTTTCTTGTATTATCTCCGGACCCGTAATCTGTCTATCCCCTACTTCACTCCAACAAATCGAAGACCTGTACTTTCTACCATAAAGTGCTTCAAACGGCGCCACCTCAATGCTTGAATGGTAGCTGTTGTTGTAGGAAAATTCTGCTAACGGTAGATGTCGATCCCAACTGTTTTCGAAATCAATAACACATGCTCGTAGCATGTCTTCAAGAGTTTGTATCGTCCTTTCGCTCTGCCCATCAGTTTGTGGATGATAGGTAGTACTCATGTCTAGACAAGTTCCTAATGCATGCTGTAATGTCTGCCAGAATCTTGAAATAAATCTGCCATCCCTATTAGAGATAATAGAGATTGGTATTCCATGTCTGGAGATGACTTCCTTCAAATACAGTCGTGCTAACTTCTCCATCTTGTCATCTTCTCTTATTGGCAGGAAGTGTGCTGATTTGGTGAGACGATCAACTATTACCCAAATAGTATCAAAACCACTTGCAGTCCTTGGCAATTTAGTGATGAAATCCATGATAATGTTTTGACATTTCCATTCCGGGATTTCGGGTTGTTAAAGTAGACCTGATGGTTTCTGATGCTCAGCTTTGACCTTAGAACACGTCAAACATTCTCCTACGTATTTAGCAACATCGGCTTTCATACCCGGCCACCAAAAATGTTTCTTGAGATCCTTGTACATCTTCCCCGTTCCAAGATGTATTGAGTATCTGGTTTTATGAGCTTCTCTAAGTACCATTTCTCTCATATCTCCAAATTTTGGTACCCAAATCCTTTCAGCCTTATAACGGGTTCCGTCTTCCCGAATATTAAGATTCTTCTCCGATCGTTTGGGTATTTCATCCTTTAAATTTCCCTCTTTTAAAACTCCTTGTTGCGCCTCCTTTATTTGAGTAGTAAGGTTATTGTGAATCATTATATTCATAGATTTTACTCGAATGGGTTCTCTGTCCTTCCTGCTCAAGGCGTCGGCTACCACATTTGCCTTCCCTGGGTGGTAACGAATCTCAATGTCGTAATCATTCAACAATTCAATCCACATACGCTGCCTGATATTCAGTTGTTTCTGATTAAATATGTGTTGAAGACTTTTGTGGTCGGTATATATAATACTTTTGACCCCATATAAGTAGTGACTCCAAGTCTTTAATGCAAAAACAACCGCGCCTAATTCCAAATCATGCGTCGTATAATTTTGTTCGTGAATCTTCAATTGTTTAGACGCATAAGCAATCACCTTCGTTCGTTGCATTAATACACAACCGAGACCTTGCTTTGATGCGTCACAATAAATCACAAAATCATCATTCCCTTCAGGCAAAGACAATATAGGTGCCGTAGTTAGCTTTTTCTTCAATAACTGAAACGCTTTCTCTTGTTCATCCTTCCATTCAAATTTCTTCCCTTTATGCGTTAATGCAGTCAAGGGTTTTGCTATTCTGGAAAAGTCTTGGATGAACCTTCTGTAGTAACCAGCTAGTCCTAAAAACTGGCGTATGTGTTTCGGAGTTTTTGGGGTTTCCCACTTTTCAACAGTTTCTATCTTTGTCGGATCCACCTTAATACCTTCTTTGTTCAATATGTGACCGAGGAATTGAACTTCTTCCAACCAAAATGCACACTTTGAAAACTTAGCGTACAATTCTTCCTTCCTCAATACTTCTAACACCTTTCTCAAATGTTCACCGTGTTCTTGGTCATTCTTTGAGTAAATAAGTATGTCATCAATGAAAACAATGACAAACTTGTCAAGGTATGGTCCACACACTCGGTTCATAAGGTCCATGAACACAGCTGGTGCATTAGTTAAACCAAACGGCATAACCATAAACTCGTAATGACCGTAACGTGTTCTGAAAGCAGTCTTTGGAATATCATCTTCTTTCACCCGCATTTGATGATACCCGGAACATAAGTCAATCTTTGAATAAATAGACGAGCCTTGTAGTTGATCAAATAAGTCGTCGATTCTCGGTAGTGGGTAGCGGTTCTTGATGGTAAGTTTGTTCAGCTCTCGGTAGTCGATACACAACCTGAATGTACCATCTTTCTTCTTGACAAACAAAACAGGAGGTCCCCACGGTGATGTGCTTGGTCGAATGAAACCACGCTCTAAAAGTTCTTGTAATTGGCTTTGCAGTTCTTTCATCTCACTGGGTGCGAGTCTGTAAGGAGCACGAGCTATTAGTGCAGCTCCTGGTACAAGATCTATTTGAAATTCAACGGATCGATGTGGGGGTAATCCCGGTAATTCTTTCAGAAATACATCGGGAAATTCTTTTGCGACGGGAACATCATTGATGCTCTTTTCTTTAGTTTTTACTTTCTCGACGTGTGCTAGAACAGCATAGCAACCTTTTCTTGTTAGTTTTTGTGCCTTCAAATTACTAATAAGATGTAGCTTCGTGTTTCCTTTTTCTCGTATAATGCGAATTGCATTTTTGTAACAAACGATCTCTGCTTTCACTTCTTTCAACCAGTCCATACCGATTATCACATCAAAACTCCCTAACTCTACTGGTATCAAGTCAATCTTAAATGTTTCGCTAACCAGTTTAATTTCTCGATTCCGACATATATTATCTGCTGAAATTAATTTACCATTTGCTAATTCGAGTAAAAATTTACTATCCAAAGGCGTCAATGGACAACTTAATTTAGCACAAAAATCTCTACTCATATAGCTTCTATCCGCACCCGAATCAAATAAAACGTAAGCAGATTTATTGTCAATAAGAAACGTACCCGTAACAAGCTCCAGGTCTTCCTGTGCCTCTGCTGCATTAATATTGAAAACTCTTCCGCGGCCTTGTCCATTCGTGTTCTCCTGGTTCGGGCAATTTCTAATAAGGTGGCCCGGTTTTCCACATTTATAACAAACTACATTGGCATAACTTGCTCCGACACTACTTGCTCCGCCATTACTCGTTCCGACACCATTTGTTCCTTTCGTTCTGTTAACCCCTGGTCCGTAGACCTCACACTTCGCTGCGCTATGACCATTTCTTTTACACTTGTTTCAAAATTTGGTGCAGAACCCCGAGTGATACTTTTCACACCTTTGGCATAGCTGCTTCTGATTGTTGTTGTTGTTGCGGTTATTATTGTTGTTGGGATGATTGTTGTAGTTGCTGTTGTTGTTGTTGTTATTGTTGTTGTTGTTGTTGTTGTTGGGCCGTTTATTGTAGTTGCGATTGATGTTGCGATTGTTGGGATAGTTGTTGCGATTATTGTTGTAATTGCTGCTGTTGTTGTATTGGTGATTCTTATCACCGTTTTCCTCCCACTTTCTTTTGACTTGCTTCACATTGGCCTCTTCAGCAGTCTGTTCTTTAATTCTTTCTTCAATCTGGTTCACTAGTTTGTGAGCCATTCTACATGCCTGTTGTATGGAGGCGGGCTCGTGTGAACTTATATCTTCTTGGATTCTTTCCAGTAATCCTTTCACAAATGCGTCGATCTTCTCTTCCTCATCTTCGAACGCTCCCGGACACAATAGGCATAATTCTGTGAATCGTCTTTCGTACGTGGTAATATCAAATCCTTGGGTTCGTAACCCTCTAAGTTCTGTCTTGAGCTTATTGACCTCGGTTCTGGGATGGTACTTCTCGTTCATCAAGTGCTTGAATGCTGACCACAGTAGTGCGTAAGCATTATCTTGTCCCACTTGCTCTAGATAGGTATTCCACCATGTTAACGCTGAACCTGTGAAGGTATGCGTAGCGTACTTCACTTTGTCCTCTTCAGTACACTTACTTATGGCAAACACCGATTCGACCTTCTCGGTCCACCATTCCAATCCTATCAGTCCTTCGGTTCCATCAAATTCCAAAGGTTTGCAGGCAGTGAATTTTTTGTAGGTGCATCCTACACGATTTCCTGTACTGCTAGATCCAAGGTTATTGTTGGTATGTAGCGCAGCCTGTACTGCGGCTATGTTTGAAGCAAGAAAGGCACGAAATTCCTCTTCGCTCATATTCAAGGTGTGTCGAGTGGTCGGTGCCATTTCCTTCAAAATAGTCAAATAAAACGAGTTAATCATATAGAATATCAAGAGTAGTCAATAGTATTTTGTAGCGTAATATGAACTTATTTATAAAAGCTCTTTCTTCATATTAGCATTTTATACTCTTTAATTCGGGTAGTACCTACCCGTTAAGTTCATACTTAGTAGCTAACATACAATTTCAACTACTACAATTCTATATGAAAAACTAATCACAAAAAAAAATATCATATTCAAACCTTTATACAATAACTTGCAAACTTACAATACCGCTTTTTTTAACATATAGCATGAAATATAGCACATAAAACTTTGATACAAAGTAGTTGCGAAGATAATTCTAGTTAATAAGTAAGGCGTTCAGCAAAGGCAATAAAGACATGTAATTCATACGTCCAGAAACAAGTCATGCATTCTGGTTTTACTAATACCACTTCCCATCCTTGGTTTTGTGGAACATAACCGTTATGACCGATAGTAAGACAATGTGTTGTAACGTCGTCAAAAGGATGAAGGTTACGTAATGACCAACAGTCTCGTAATAACCTAAAAAACTCATTTCTTACCCCAATTACCGACTCCGTCACTTGTGGGAATGTTTTGTTTAATAGTTGTAGCCCGATGTTCTTGTTCTCACTTTGGTGAGAAGCGAACATTACTAACCCGTAAGCATAACATGCTTCTTTATGTTGCATGTTAGCGGCTTTTTCTAAATCACGAAGTCCTATATTCGGATATATTGAGTCAAAATAATTTCTTAACCCGTTGCGTAAAATAGCATTTGGGTTCCCCGCAATATATGCGTCACAGTAAATATATCGTAACTTATGGATTTCCCAATGTGATATCCCTCACCTTTCGAACGAAAGCCTTTTATAAACTAAGGCATTCTTGGAACGTTCTTCGAATGTCTTACAAACTGATCTCGCCTTAAATAGTTGTGCCGAGGAATTCTGACCGACTCTAGACAAGATTTCATCAATCATGTCTCCGGGTAGGTCTCTTAAAATATTGGGTTGTCTATCCATTTTGTGTTTTTATACTGTAAAATAGACAAGAGTTAGATTCATAAAAAAAATACTTATTAATACAAGCAATTTTTACATATATCATAAAGCATAAGCACACTATATTACATATATTACACCACACGAATACAACTATCTTATTCCGACTCGCTCGTTTCTTCTTCTTCTTCGGTTTTGGTTCGTTTTGCCAAGTTTCTAGGGATATATGATGTTCCCCTAATACGAGCCGTCGTTTTCCACACTGGTTTAGAAAAACCTGGTGGTTTCGAGGTTCCCGGGTTATTGTCACAACTTAAGAAATACGGGTGTTGACGATACATATAAAGTTCATCGGGTTTGGAATCAAATGTCCCTATTTTTATGCCCTTTCCCTTATTGTTCTCTTTTGCCTTATTAAATTGTGTTGGGGTAATTTCTATAACATCATCAGAATCCTTGTCGGGATCCGATTCATCGAAGAATTGGTAATCCTCCCAATGCTTTGCTTCCTTGGCGGAAACACCATTGACCATAATTAACTTTGGTCGGTTGGTTGAGGATTTTCTTCTACTTAACCGTTTTATTATTTCCCCTACTGGTTCTATTTCTTCTTCCGGTTCCGATTCTTCTTCCGGTTCCGACTCTTCTTCCGGTTCCTCTTCGGGAACTTGTGAATCAGTCCACGAATCATTTCAATTTACATTTGACTCTTCATTATTATTAGATGAGTCAATGGGACTTGTTCTAGAGGTAGACATCTATCACATAATATCAAACACGTTAAGAGATTAATATATCACATGATATTCACATGTTAAAAATATATAGTTTCCAACAAAACTGTTAAGCAATCATTTTTAAAGAAAACACGGTCGAAGTCCAGACTCACTAATGCATCCTAACAAATTCGATAAGACACACTAATGCAAATTTTCTGGTTCTCTAAGACCAACGCTCTGATACCAACTGAAATATCCCGTTCATATTGTTTATAAACATTCCATATTAATTGATTTCGTTGCGAGGCTTTGACCTCTATATGAGACGTTTTTCAAAGACTGCATTCATTTTTAAAATAACCATAACCTTTATTTTATCAATAAAGGTTTCAAAAGCATTACGTAGATTATCAAATAATGATAATCTAAAATATACTGTTTACACACGACCATTACATAATGGTTTACAATAGAAATATATTAAATCGACATATGTTTCTTGAATGCAGTTTTTACACAATATCATACAAACATGGACTCCAAATCTTGTCCTTATTTTAGTATGCAACAGCGGAAGCTCTTAGTATTCACCTAAGAATAAACATGCTTTAAACGTCAACAAAAAATATTGGTGAGTTATAGGTTTAACCTATATATATCAAATCGTAACAATAGACCACAAGATTTCATATTTCAATATACATCCCATACATAGAGATAAAAATCATTCATATGGTGAACACCTGGTAACCGACATTAACAAGATGCATATATAAGAATATCCCCATCATTCCGGGACACCCTTCGGATATGATATAAATTTCGAAGTACTAAAGCATCCGGTACTTTGGATGGGGTTTGTTAGGCCCAATAGATCTATCTTTAGGATTCGCGTCAATTAGGGTGTCTGTTCCCTAATTCTTAGATTACCAGACTTAATAAAAAGGGGCATATTCGATTTCGATAATTCAACCATAGAATGTAGTTTCACGTACTTGTGTCTATTTTGTAAATCATTTATAAAACCTGCATGTATTCTCATCCCAAAAAATATTAGATTTTAAAAGTGAGACTATAACTCACTTTCACCAAATATCACTTCGTCGAGAATTTGACTTGGCCACGGGTTGATTCACGAACCTATAACAATATATACATATATCAAAATATGATCAAAATATATTCACAATATTTTCTTTATTACGTGTTGATGATTTTTAGTTGTCCAGTTAGCGGTCCGATGTTAGAAGTCCACAATTGATCGTACATGAATAATTTAATATATATATATATATATATATATATATATATATATATATATATCTTGAATCAATCCACGACCCAGTGTATACATATCTCAGTATTGATCACAACTCAAACTATATATATTTTAGAATCAACCTCAACCCTGTATAGCTAACTCCAACATTCACATATAGAGTGTCTATGGTTGTTCCGAAATATATATAGATGTGTCGACATGATAGGTCGAAACATTGTATACGTGTCTATGGTATCTCAAGATTACATAATATACAATACAAGTTGATTAAGTTATGGTTGGAATAGATTTATTACCAATTTTCACGTAGCTAAAATGAGTAGTTTTTACCAATTTTGTTTTGCTCGCAATTTCTTCGTTTCTAATCCGTTTTGAGTGATTTAAGCGGCCAGGGTTTCGTATTGAACTTGACTTTATGAAACTAAATAGAAAAGGTATAGGTTTATAGTCGAAAATACAAGTTACAAGTCGTTTTTGAAAGAGGTAGTCATTTCCGTCGAAAGAACTACATCTTGATGACTGTTTTGAAAAACATACTTTCACTTTGAGTTTAACCATGATTTTTGGATATGGTTTCATGTTCATAAGAAAAATCATTTTCCCAGAAGTATAGCTTTTAAATCAAAGTTTTTCATAGTTTTTTTAATTATCCAAACCAAAACAGCCCCCGGTTGTAACTACGACGGCGTAAATCCGGTTTTATGGTGTTTATCGTGTTTCCGGGTTTTAAATCATTAATTTAGCATATCATATAGATATAGAACATGTGTATAGTTGATTTTAAAAGTGTAGTTATAAGGATTAACTTTATTTGCGAACAAGTTTAGAATTAACTAAACTATGTTCTAGTGATTACAAGTTTACCACTTCGAATATGATAGCTTTTCATGTATGAATTGAATGATGTTATGAACATCATTACTACCTTAAATTCTTTGGATAAACCTACTGGAAAAGAGAAAAATGGATCTAGCTTCAACGGATCCTTGGATGGCTCGAAGTTCTTGAAGCAAAATCATGACACTAAAACAAGTTCAAGTAAGATCATCACTTGAAATAAGATTGTTATAGTTATAGAAATTGAACCAAAGTTTGAATATGAGTATTACCTTATATTAGAAAGATATCTTACTGTAAATAAGAAAGATTTCTTGAGGTTGGATGATCACTCTACAAGATTGGAAGTAAGCTAGCAAACTTGGAAGTATTCTTGATTTTATGAAACTAGAACTTGTAGAATTTATGAAGAACACTTAGAACTTGAAGATAGAACTTGAGAGAGATCAATTAGATGAATAAAATTGAAGAATGAAAGTGTTTGTAGGTGTTTTTGGTCATTGGTGTATGGATTAGATATAAAGGATATGTAATTTTGTTTTCATGTAAATAAGTCATGAATGATTACTCATATTTTTGTAATTTTATAAGATATTTCATGCTAGTTGCCAAATAATGGTTCTCACATGTATTAGGTGACTCACATGGGCTGCTAAGAGCTGATCATTGGAGTGTATATACCAATAGTACATTCATCTAAAAGCTGTGTATTATACGAGTACGAATACGGGTGCATACGAGTCGAATTGTTGATGAAACTGAACGAGGATGTAATTGTAAGCATTTTTGTTAAGTAGAAGTATTTTGATAAGTGTCTTGAAATCTTTCAAAAGTGTGACTTTCAAAAGTGTATGAATACATATTAAAACACTACATGTATATACATTTTAACTGAGTCGTTAAGTCATCGTTAGTCGTTACATGTAAGTGTTGTTTTGAAACCTTTAGGTTAACGATCTTGTTAAATGTTGTTAACCCATTATTTATTATATCAAATAAGATGTTAAATTGTTACATTATCATGATATTATGATATATAATATATCTTAGTATGATATATATACAGTTAAATGTCGTTACAACGATAATCGTTACATATATGTCTCGTTTCGAAATCATTAAGTTAGTAGTCTTATTTTTACATATGTAGTTTATTGTTAATACACTTAATGATATATTTACTTATCCTCTAACATAATTAACCAAGTGTATCAATATCTTAATATGATTCATATGTACCTAGTAAGACGTTATTATAACGATAATCGTTATATATATCGTTTTCGAGTTTCTTAATTTCATAGTCTCATTTTTATGTATATAACTCATTGTTAAAATACCTAATGAGATACTTACTTTTAATAAAATTATGTTAACTATATGTATAACCATATATATGTCATCGTATAGTTTTTACAATTTTTAACGTTCGTGAATCACCGGTCAACTTGGGTGGTCAATTGTCTATATGAAACCTATTTCAATTAATCAAGTCTTAACAAGTTTGATTGCTTAACACGTTGGAAACATTTAGTCCTGTAAATATTAATCTCAATTAATATATATAAACATGGAAAAGTTCGGATCACTACAGTCCAGCCTTTTGGGACGGCGTCCTAATGATCTACAAGGGACTGATCACCGTGCTCATCTTACATGAGCGGAAAACCCGCTTCCCACCACTTTCAAACGTAACCCTTTTTACAACATGTCAATATAGATTAAACTAAGAGATTTCCACAATAAAATCGAGTTTTACAACTTCAGGTCTACCTCGGCCGTTTTATGAGTTCCGTTCAAAATACAAGTTTCGACCGTACGAGTTTAATTTCCAAACTACACTAGAGCATGGTGTTTGAGGTTAAACTACCCTCATCTTGGCCAAACTTCAAAATCTAAACATCACAAATGCGTTTCCTATTAAAACAAAGCGGGAGGCCACTAATCCAATCGAACACCCTTACCCTTGTCCACGCCGGAATCTAAAAAGAGTAAACAACGAGAGGGTAAGCATGACGCTTAGTGAATGCAATAATTATACATATACATATATCACTTACTTACTTGCAATCACTTACAACATTTCCGCATACATACTAGCAATATAATTAGCATACCATCAAAAAGTATAACGCCAAGACTCCGATATCACAAGCTAGTATATCAATAGCATATAACACAAACAATATAATATGTTATGCACAATACACGACATTGATGTTCACAACATCCATTAGTACTCAAATCCCAAGGCTAGTCCTACGAATGGTATCGTCAACATCGAACTTAAACCCCATCCGTCCCAATTAATGTGGTATCATCAACATCGAACTTTAAACCCACACATGAGGTATCGTCTACATCGAACTTTAACCCCTCATCAAAATCACTACAATAGCGGTATGGCATCGTCGACATCGAACTTTAATTCCATACATGAGGTATCGTCAACAACGAACTTTAAACCCTCATCCAACAAACAATAGTGGTATGGCATCGTCAACATCGAACTTTAAATCGATACCCCACAAGCAAATAAATCATATACACACATATATAATTATTCCACTCACCTTAACGTCTTCGCTGAGTTGATCAAGCTCGCAACCTTCAACGCGACGTACCTATATATATATATATATATATATATATATATATATATATATATATATATATATATATATGATGCATATAATCAATCACACAGTCGAGTTGGTCAACCAACTCACTCGCCATCCTAGTATCGTTTTGACCCATAGTGCAATTTCGACCCATTTGCACTCTTAATCATGATATTAGGTCAACTTCGCCAAAACCCTAACACTAACAAGTTTTGGGTCTTAACTCATTCATTAACACAAGGTTATCGCATTTTCACACACATTTAGACAACTTAG
Organism: Rutidosis leptorrhynchoides; assembly: GCF_046630445.1. Classification (NCBI taxonomy): domain Eukaryota; kingdom Viridiplantae; phylum Streptophyta; class Magnoliopsida; order Asterales; family Asteraceae; genus Rutidosis; species Rutidosis leptorrhynchoides. Next base: position 30,377,687 of record NC_092339.1, on the reverse strand, counting down.
GTCATCAAAGACCCTTTTGACCCATCTCAAGGTTCACACACCCATTTGGTCACCAATTGCCCAAATAACACCCACTTACATCACATCTAGGTTTGCTAGTAGTTAACTAACCAATTTAAGACTCACAAACACCAATTTACACTTTGAAACCCTATTGAGTCTTCATGACTCAATCTTACCAAGAGCACCCAAAATCACCAAATATGGGTTTTAGGTTCAACTATAACCCAAACCCTAACCCTTAAACAACTTAGAATAAGGAAATTAGGTTTAGGACTTACCACTACTATCACAACGTAGCTAGGAAGTAGATGAATAACTTTAAAACACGCACTTTGGCCCGAAACTAGCTTCTTCCTCTTTGGATTGAGCTTTCTCACACTAGAACCCTTCTCTCTCTCTCTAGAATTGAATTGGAAAAGGTGTGGTTATTGGAGATGGAGTAAATGGTGCTCCAAAACTGAATCTAGGGCCTTAAATTCTTCCATAAAGTGAAATTACCAAAATACCCATTTGTAATGTCTAAAACAAGACAGCTGGGCCGCCAGTTAATCTGGACGGCGTCCAAATTTCTGGACGGCGTCCAGTCCTTCACACTTGGACGGCATCCCATCCATTTGGACGGCGTCCCATACAACTGCAAAGACAGGATCTTACATTAATGTAATTATATTACGCGTGGTAAAAATATATTTGTATTACATATTTATTTGATAAAATAATATTGATAATAATAATAAAAGTTATATTATTTTGTAGTAATAATAATAATTATTATTATTCTACTAATAATAATAATGACAATATTTATGTTTACTAATGATGATATTAATTATAATAAAATGATTATTCTAATCATGATTTTTAATAATAATGATATTTTTTATTATTAACTAAAATGATAATAATAATGATATTTTATAATAACAATGATATTTCTATTAAAATAATAATTTTAATAAAAATGATAATTTTAATATTAATGATACTTTTAATAATAATAATAATGATAAAAATAATAAAATGATAGTTTTGATAAAAAATATTAATTATTTTAGTAATAATAATAATAATAATAATAATAATAATAATATTGATAATATTAATAATAACCTTAATGATAATAACGATAAGTAATAATAATAACAATAACAATTCTTAATGATAATACTTATATTAATAACGATAATGATAATAATAATAATATTAATTATTAGATAATAATAATAATGACGATAATAACGACGATAACGATAACGATAACGACGATCGTAATAATAATAATAATAATAATAATAATAATAATAATAATAATAATAATAATAATAATAATAATAATAATAATAATAATAATAATAATAATAATAATAATATTAGAGATAACGATAATTCAGTTGACCATATCTTTAAATCCGTTCATCGAAAGCACACGACTTCTAAATGAAAAGTTAATAATTTTCACCAGCTTTCCAACGACATGCATATCATATACCTTAACTCAGTAGCATATGTAAAAAATTCATAATTTATCATAAACTAACTAACGATGAAACTAAGCATACAAGCATGCATAATCAAATATACTCGAGCACTAGTCAGGGATACACTATTAATATATAAAAGATAAGATATGAATGCTCACATATCAATATTGAGATCCAATATTGCAGGAAAGTACGTAGACGTGATGGAGATGATAAACACTAGATTGACCTCACGAGCATACCCCCGAACATCACCCATAACCTCCATAGCTATAACCCATAATTTCCTTAGCTCTATCCCACTCGGAAAACCCGTTTGAAATTACGCGAACAAAACTTCGTCGTAGTATTTTATATATAATAATACTAATACTACTAATAATAATATTAGGATTAATAACAATAACAATAATAAGACTGATAATAATAATAATAATAATAATAATAATAATAATAATAATAATAATAATAATAATAATAATAATAATAATAATAATAATAATAATATATAATAAATATACGGAGTAATATTTTTGGTGCAATGAATCGCAGAAGAGCTCGAGTTTTATAGCCCCGTTTGGTGAACCACAGCTCCGCGATTGCGGAGGAACTGTGCCCAACAGGCTCGCGATTGCGGCCTTCCCAGATCCAGCTCACCATTCAATGATTAATGGCTGCCGACAGTTTTATATATATATATATATATATATATATATATATATATATATATATATATATATATATATATATATATATATATATATATATATATATATATATATATATATATATATATATTATATAATTAATTATATATAATATTATATTTACGTGCATAGTTAACTTGTAACTTTAGTTCTGTTGAGACGTACATTGGAAAATGGTTTATGACTCGGTTCTGATTTTTCGAACGACATTTCGTACGCTTAGAAAACTTGTACTTTACATTTCGTGACTCGTACCCTTGTTAATATAACCTTAAACCATTGATAAATTATATTACACAAAGTATAACTTATACATTTGGGTGTTTTGGTCATTTACTTCTATAAATCAACTTCTCGTTATTTGTTAAAATATATTTGATAATATATTTAAAATATTACTTAAATCAAAACGTTTTATAACTATATTAATATTACATTGTAAAATATATATATATATATATATATATATATATATATATATATATATATATATTTAGGAATATAAGTTATATATATAATTGGAATATTTATTTAGTTTTCAAAACCAGTTATATTTCAAAGTCCGTTTTATATAATTTAAACTCGTTTAAATAATAGAAGTTATTATATCAAATAATGTTTTTAGTATTATGAAAACTAAATAGTTAATTTACCCAGGGTCACGAGGCAATTACTGTAAAGTATGCTTTTGATAATTAAACGAAAATCTCCATCAACTTTTGACTAACTCACGTTAATGACACTTTATTCCAATTTGTAAAATCACTTTACCAATTATTTCGAATATCGTTGAAAAATGAAAAGTTCCTAAATCAAAGTGGACCTCTCAACAGAGACACGTAAATCATGTCATAATGAATCTTGATAACTCAATCATTTGATATCATCTTTTAATTCCATCGGTAAATGCGATCATGTAAAGTATTATACCTAATACTTTGTTTACGTTTTCAAGTTATAATATATACACATATATATATACAATCATATCCATTTGTATAATAGTTCGTGAATCGTCGAAATTTGGCCGAGGTTAAATGAATGTATGAACACAGTTTAAAATTCTTGAAATTCAACTTAACAAACTTTGTTTATCGTGTCGGAATAATATAAAGATAAAGTTTAAATTTGGTCGGAAATTTCCGGGTTGTCACATTTATAAACTTAAAATCTTGTGAATCATGAAACCGTTTATAAACTTAAAGATCTTGTGATCCGTGTTACCGTTTAAAATATTTTTATAAATGATTACAAACTGATTCAATTTGTTTACGTTGTGTTTTATCTATTTTACATGTTATAGTAAAACCTATTAACTCACCAACATTATGTTGATCGTCTATTTTTTATACATGTATTTTCATGTCTTATATGTTACGCTTCCGCACTTTGGCTAAAGACATGGATAATGGCATCATGGGAGTCAATCGACTTGACCAACCGATGTATGAATGTTGTTGGGCCTCATGGATCACGACACGTCCCGAGGGCATCGGGCGGGGTCGTGTCAGGTGGAGAGGAGAACGAAGCATGCCTTATAAGGGTGTGGAGACCTTTTCTAGCATGATGCGTTTTGGGACTACAAGCGCAGCAGATCCCATGAGAACTGATATCGGCTAAAAAGTCACGTTTTTACCCCCGATATTAGCCCCATTTATGATAAAGTAATTGAATTTATCATCTAAATAAGCATTTATTTGCTTCATTTAGTAGATTATGTCATTACGAAGGCTATGTTTCCAGAATCACTAAAAACGGATGAAAAACGAGGAAAAAACGAGCAAAACCGACTAAGACGATTAACTCGCGTTTAAATAACTTATTTTATAATTTTAGGAAAATTTTATTTACTTAATCTCATGTTGTAGGATATTCAATTACGAACGCGTGGGCGCAAGAATCGTCAGAAACGGAGCTAAAACGAAGATTCTAGAGCGAAAACGGTGAAAGACAAGAAATCAAGTTACGATCCAGCGAATCAGCAAGCCAAACGGGCCGCCAAATAGCCTGCCAGTATGGCAAACGGCCTGCCACATGCCCAAAGCAAATAGGCACAGCAAACGGGCAAGGCTGGCAAACGACCCCTGCAAACGGCTTGCCAAACGGCTTATCACAAATTTTTGGAACAAGGCAAAAGGACCTCATCCTCGATGTTAATGGTGTCGACTCCAATACTCGCACTAGCCTTGAACGAAAAAGGCTCACTTTTACCGGTACCGTCACCCTTGATAGAACTCGGTGAAAGGGAATACAAACCGCCATTTCTGAACTGATCAAAAAAACCCCCCTGTCCTAACGAACGTCCCGAGCCCACATAAGATCACTTACAAAACCCATTTTGTTGAGCATCTTTATAAGACAATTGTATCGCATCCCCCACTTCTTCATCATCAATGCAATCTCGTAGTCCAACTGAAAAATCCGGTGCATTCTTCTTTTTAACCTTATCCTTTGCCCTACCCTTAGCGCCATAGTTCTTCACCCCGGGCCCCCGCAATTTACCCTTCGAGTGAGAAGCATTCGACTCTGAAACAAACTTCACAACCTCGTTCAATTTCCTGTTTTTGTTGACGAAACCATGACCTTCAAGCGCTCTATCTATATTGGTATAATATAAATTATAAAGGCTTTGTTTCATATCAATCCCAACCCCCGATTTTTCAACAGACACTTGACGCCCTATCCCCTGTTCAAGACCTGACCGGCTAACCATATCACCCAACAATTGCGGAGCTAATTTCTTAGGGAATGAAGGGTCCTTTGCCAATAATAATATTTTAGTACATAGTGAGATTTGTAGCGCTTTGAGTTATAGAATCAACTAAAACGGGGTCCGTATAAAGAAGATAACACAGAATTTGCGAGTTGTCATTGTTTTGGTTATAACTCATTCAAACATAGTCGAATTTAGTTGATTTAAAAGCTCATAACCTCGTAACTCATATGACTATAAACTTTATTTTTTTTTGTTACCTGAAATTAAGTTACCGGTTCGAGAGACGCCCTTTCTTTTAAGGGATATGACCAATATACTCAAGTTTAATATTTTCACTAAAATCATTTAGTATTTTGAATATAACATTTCATGTCAAGCTTCCAAAACAATTTTTCAAGTTCCGTAACTAATTACACAAGCCGAAAAAAGAATGTATCTATGGTGGTTGAGAGTTGTCCACATGCATTAAACACTTGATTTCTGTTTTTGGAAAGGAAAAAAAAAAAGTAATTCACGTTATTCTGTATTTTAAAAGCTTGAAAAAGAATGTATTATGGTGGTTGAGAGTTTGTCCACATGCATTAAAAATTGCAGTTATAATCTGACTACAACCAAACATACCTAAGTACCTCAACTACGTGGATTTATCTTGGACATCATCACAAATTATTATTTTCATGGGCATTAAGAAACATCACCGTCAAACACCTTAGCCAATATTTGGCTCCAATGGCAACCAACTGGCATTGTCAATCTTCATGCGTGATCATTTTCGTGATTATAAGGCATTTTGCATCACGTAAAATTTTCATGGTTTATAGTTAGAAAGTAACATTGAATGGTTTGTAGTCAAGTAATAAAATTAGGATTAATAATAAAATAATAATGTGATGGTATGTCATAGTTGGGAGTAAATTGTGATGAGTTAGTGATGAAAAAAAAAATGAGGAGGAAATGATGATGTGATGCTGATGTGACAGTGTGTTAATATAAAGAAGGGTGTCATGAATGAGAATGCTCTTACACAAATTACAAACTAATATATATATATATATATATATATATATATATATATATATATATATATATATATATATATATATATATATATATATATGAAAAGTTTTACCTACAGAGAGTATTGTAAACGACGTCCGTTACAATGTTCGTTTTGACGTTTTGATGACTAGCACGTCCTCATCCCGTCCTGCTGTCTAATAATTCGATCAACGGTCAAAAGTCGGGTCAAATGCAGGAAAGGTCGGTTCAACGCTGACAAAAAGTCAAAAATTCGATTAAAATCGGTTAAAAGTTGATCAAATCGCTCAAAATTTACGTAGTTTAGTATTATTTTTTACACGATAATAGCGATTGAATGTACAAACTAGTCAACAAATGTTTTGTTGGCTTTAAAATGCGTGTGTAAATATAATTATGTAAATAAAAGTCAACGTTAGTCAACGTCCGTCTCGTCCTCCATCTCGGCCGTATCGACCATGTCTCGACATTTTATAGTCTCGTCCGTCTCGACTCTATTTCGCGTCTTTTTCAACATTGTCTATAGATATATCAATTAACACATGAAATACATATATACATAAATATAGATATATCTGAACACATTTACTATTACAAATGCATTTATCATTACACGTACATTCTGTTTGCAATTATATAATAAATTAACTATTATATAATATAATTAAAACATGTATATCTAAATAAGCATAAAAATTACATATTTAATTTTCGATATTCTATATTTAAACGTAAATTTAACAAATTGTGTTATAGCTTTGACAAAGATTACGTGTTTTTGTGGATAGAATTTAAATATGTCACGTTATATATATATATATATATATATATATATATATATATATATATATATATATATATATATATATATATATATATATATATATATATATATTTGTTATATCGCGTTTTGATTTTATCATAACTTAACTTAGTAAATATTACTATAACATTTTTGAATATGTAACGGACATCGATTAATCTGGTTAATCTACCGAATATGAATGGTAGATGAAAATTAAACGATGTGAATGAATAAAAAGTAAATTTTAGCATTTTTAAAAATCTTGTTATTCCACTTGCTATGCTCTAAGATGTCATTGTCAGACTTTGTTGATAACATAATATCAAGCTTGCATCTTTACTCGAAAAGTATTTGATCGGAACTTTTTAAAGAAAAATCGAACTCGACGAGTAATGAAATTGAACTTTGTTATACATTTATATTTATATAATAAAGTTCAACATTATATGTGTAAATATAAATATACAAGAAATTCATAATTATAAACATAAACATATACGTTAATATAATTTTCTATATTACATTAACGTGTATGTTTATATTTATGTTTATAATTATGAATTTCTTGTAACCATAAAGTTGAGAACACATCAACAAAGTAAGGGAATGACGACTTAGATGATTTGGGCATGTTAGGAGGCGCACACCTTTAGAGCCGGTTAGGAGAGTCGAGACCCTCGCCGTTGACGGCGTAAGGAGAAGGGGTAGACCTAGACGTAGGATGGAGGATAGATTGAAGCTTGACATGAAGGAGCTTCGACTGACGGAGGACATGACTTCTGATAGGAGCCTGTGGATGAGTAGAATTAGTATAATTGAGTAGGATTTTTTTTTTTTTTTTTCAATATGTTAGATACATTTATTATACAACTACATATATAACTATTATAGCTAGCTATTCTATAGCTAATCTATATATATCCCTCTACTTGGTATATGTTTCTATGTATATGTATTTAGACTATATATGTATCGATGTATATGCTTGTATCTATATAGGTATCTATGTATCTAAGTGCATGTTTTCTTGGTGTATGTATGTTGGTCTGTCTTGTATATATATATATATATATATATATATATATATATATATATATATATATATATATATATATATATATATATATATATATATATATATATATATATATTTGTCTGTATACTTGAAATTAAATGGTTATGTGCACTATATTATCCATGCTATTTGCTCTATTGTTGTGTATTACTGCTATATGTGCTATCTTTTATGGTTACTGTGTATGGTTACATCTTTCTAGGCGCACATAACTCTTACAGGTACGTATCATTTGCCCTCTCTTTTTCGTTTTTATGAGCATTTTCTGGCCGGAGGTCCTTAGAAAGCAATCTCTTTTGCTCTAGAGTAGAGGGAGGGACGACCTTATCTAGTCGCGGGTTCTATACCCGCGGGTGGAGTAGTGACTTCCTTCTAATCGAGGGTACGAGGAATGATTGTCTACACCCACCTCTCTCATACTCTACTTCCGTGGGATTAGGTATTGTTGTTGTTAAAATAATTTTCTAGCAAAATAAGAACTAAAAAATTATTATCTAAGTTTATATTATAAGGTTGACCGGTATTATGATCAATTTTAAATGATTAAAATCCAATCTTAACTAATGAAATTTGGTTTTGACCTATTGACCGATATTGATAAATTAATTATTTGAATTTTAAAAAAGTGGTAAGCTGGTTACTAAAAAAGTGTAATCGAAGAATAATCGGCATTATTGAAGAGTTTTACAACATTGTATAAATATTATGCACAATATCTTCTATCACTACATTTGCTATAATATTTTATTAATATTAATATTAATATTAAAAAAGTTATTTATCATATTGACAAAAACATTAATAATGGCAAAATGGTCATTTCGAAAAATATTTCAGACATTTTCTTATATTATCCACACAAAATCTCAATCGTTGATATAAGTAAATCCAACGGTCTAAACATGTACAATATCCCAAACCATATCTTAAAAATCTTACAAAATCACAATTCTCACTTCACTTTGAGCTCACAACCACCACAAATGGCTTCCCTTTCACTCAAATCCTTCGCCGGACTCCGTCAATCCTCACCGGAAAACCACCATCCATCAATCACAGCTCTCTCCAAACCCCTTTCCCCATCCCAAATCAACTATCGCCGTCTCAATGTCATCGCCAGTAAATCCAGCCCCAAAATCACCGGTCGCAACCTCCGAGTCGCAATCGTCGGCGGTGGTCCAGCCGGTGGTGCAGCCGCCGAAACTCTAGCCAAAGGCGGAATCGAAACAATTCTAATCGAACGCAAAATGGACAACGCGAAGCCATGCGGCGGCGCAATTCCCCTTTGCATGGTCGGAGAATTTGACCTGCCGTTGGATATCATCGATCGCCGTGTCACCAAAATGAAAATGATCTCTCCGTCGAATGTCGCCGTTGATATCGGCCAAACCCTAAAACCCCACGAGTACATCGGCATGGTTCGTCGTGAAATTCTCGATGCGTATCTCCGTGACCGTGCCTCCGCTGCCGGAGCCACCGTTATCAACGGTTTGTTCGTTAAAATGGACAAACCAACCGATAAGTACGCGCCGTACGTCATCCATTACAATGCCTACGACGGTAAAGCTGGTTCCGCCGGTAAAAAAACTAGCATCGAAGTCGACGCTGTCATCGGCGCCGACGGCGCCAACTCTCGTGTCGCCAAATCCATCGACGCCGGAGATTACGAGTACGCAATCGCGTTCCAAGAACGCATCAAAATCCCCGAGGATAAAATGCAGTACTACGAAAATCTCGCCGAGATGTACGTCGGAGATGACGTGTCACCTGATTTTTACGGTTGGGTGTTTCCTAAATGTGACCACGTGGCAGTGGGGACTGGCACAGTAACCCATAAAGCTGACATCAAAAAATTCCAAACAGCCACGCGCTTAAGAGCACGTGACAAGATTTTGGGTGGGAAAATCATTCGGGTCGAAGCTCACCCGATCCCAGAACACCCGCGTCCTCGAAGATTAGCTGATCGGGTGGCACTAGTTGGTGATGCAGCAGGTTACGTCACCAAATGTTCAGGTGAAGGGATTTATTTTGCGGCGAAAAGTGGGCGAATGTGTGCTGAAGCGATTGTTGAGGGTTCGGAGAACGGGAAACGAATGATTGATGAATCGGATTTGAGGAAGTATTTGGAGAAATGGGATAAAACGTATTGGCCAACGTATAAGGTGTTGGATATATTGCAGAAGGTGTTTTATCGATCGAATCCTGCTCGAGAGGCGTTTGTAGAGATGTGTGGGGATGAGTATGTGCAGAAGATGACGTTTGATAGTTATTTGTACAAGAAGGTTGTACCAGGGAACCCATTGGAGGATTTGAAGCTTGCTGTGAACACAATTGGGAGTTTGGTTAGGGCAAATGCTCTTAGGAATGAGATGGCTAAGCTTTAATTAAGAACTTGTTTGTAATGAATGGTTTGTATTATGCTTGATGTTAAGGAATTTATATTTAAAAAGTTAATTAAATATGGTATGCTTTGTTTATGTCACTTAATGAAAATAGTTTGTGAGCTATGTTGAAATCTTGGCATAGCCATGTTATAATGGGGCAAAATTGCACCCAAAAGTTCATGTACATTGTGGTAGTGCAATTGTAATTGTGCAAATTAAGATGATGAAAATTTAATGATGGTCAGGAATGGGTTAGAAACAGGTAGAGAGTAGTCTTGTTGGACTGCATATATCAGGGTATGATATCGAATTATTCGTCTGAGGGTAGCCCAAACAGGCCAAGTTACAATAAGACAGTCACTACTACAAATTGAATTTTTTGATTGTCATCTTATCTTATCGTCATATCAATGACACTAACATTGAGTTGTAGCTAAACTGGTAGTGGCTTGCCTCTCTTATAGAGAGGTCAGGAGTTCGACTCCGCTAGGCTGCAACATTGCACTCAATGTTATTCCTGACCTGAAGTATCCACCCAGGTCGCCTTTCGCATAGTGCGGGGGCAACAGGGAGGGGAGGTTTTACCGGTCATGCCCTCGGATTGGTTCGGGTTTCCTCGAGGACAGTAGTTGGGGCGGGTTATGCAACTACGGGAGATGAACGCGTGGGTGATTTAGTTACCCTGGATGATCCCAAACTGATGTGCAAATAAAAAATCCTGACACTAAACGCCGACTATCTTGACGCACAAAAGTACATACAAGACTATCCGTGCTTAAGAAAATGTAGCCATTCATGACAGAACCGTGCCTATAATCCTTCTTGGGAGTACTGCTCGAAGACAGGACAAATAGGGACCGGTCTTATAGCGTTGATAGGATCCTAGAACCTAAAATTGGTTGGCTGAACCATGTTTTAGCAACAAAAGAAATCTTACTTGATGTTGACTACGAACTGTTCATATGTCACATAAAAGCACTCCTTGGCAATTTGATTGCTACCACACATCATAAAAAGCATAGAGGACGTAAACTTTAAAGATTTTCTATACAAAACAGGATAGAAAACGGGGATAATTAGAAATCAGCCCAAATTGGAGTATTTTTACTAGCCCAATTGTGTCTTTTAACTAGGCCGAATGTATAAAAAGTAAAGAAAAAGAAAACAAACAGTAAACGGATAGGGTAGAAGGTTTTTCGTTTTCAAGCAAGTATTTTTATACTTTTTATTATAAGGTAGTGTCGCACTTGTTTTTATTTTAGCATATTGTTTTAAGTCATGAATACTATAGATATTATATGATTCTCTCTTCTTAGATCACTCACATTAAACACATAATTTTCTTTTAGAACAAATTATCATATAAGTGTCACGTTAGCACTTATTTCAAGGAGATACCTACAACTTAATCACTGTATTCATGACTCTTATGTCTCTTCAATAATAGAAAAGAAAAGAAAAGAACCCGGTATATTGATTATTTATAGCATAGAATATGATGGAAAGTCAAAAGTACATTACAAAATTGCATCACATTCGTCCTTATACATATGCTTAAAAGCACGAGAGAATGAGGGTGGAGTTTAGGGACATAGTGGTTGCCACTTATGTTCTCGTAGCACATGGCGAAGGCGGTGAGCACGAACCCACTGATAACACTTGTCTTATAGCTCTTAGTCAAGTAGGAAGGTAGCTAGGAAGGAAAGTAGAAGGTTTTTTTTAGTTCGGGCTACCCGGTAAGGCGAGTAATTCGATCCCATACTCTGATGTACGTAGCTCAGCAGGATTACTCCTTGACTGTTTCCAACTTATCATTGGCTACCACTAAATATTCGCCCTATACGAGATTCGAACATGAATATACTAATACCACTGAGCTATCTAGTAATGGTTTGCTCTTAGTCAAGTACATTTACTATATATACTAGTACCAAAGACCCTATGAACGGTAAGATGTTTTATTCATAAAAAATATATGCAAGGTTTATGATGGGCCAAGAAAAAGAAGCGAGCCTGAGCGTAACGGTTTTACTATTCATTGAAGTATGAGCTATACTGGATCGTTTTTTATTTTAAATCAAGTATAATACATATCTCGAACTCAATTACCACCGAGGTATTGCCTGAGTTGTATCCGGGGGTTGTACTCTTCATGTAGGCGCAAGTTCGAAACCTAGGGTCGGGAACTAATTGATAAGGCCAACAGTTAGCTTCTCGGGGGGGGGGGGGGGGGGGGGGGGGGGGGGGGGGGGAATTCTCAACCTTCTACCGTACGATCTGAGTTATTGCGATTTGAGTTTTCTCCTAACGTATGTCTGGATGACATATGATTGCGAAGGTGGTTAAATTCTCTATAGATGATGCCAATACTTAATACTAATGTCCAAAAAAATTAAAATCTCACTCAATTTAAGGGAATTAAATCAACATGCATAATCATGCTTCTATCATTGAACTACTACTTTAAAAAAAAATACCTTATTATTAAACCACAAACCCATGTCACATATATATATATATATATATATATATATATATATATATATATATATATATATATATATATATATATATATATATATATATATATATATTGGTAGGATCAATGGGGAAACGACCAATCGGGAGGAAACGTGTGGAAGCAATTTTTTTTTTATTTTTTTTGAAAATTTTTTGTTCACGAACATTATAGATTGGATGAAAATATGAACATTTAATAAAGACACTTTGTGATCAATGTTTTTATTTTGACGGAAAAACGCTCGAAGAAGTAATATATAACAATTATCGTGTTTTTCGAGCGTATGTTGAGGTTTTAGATATTAGGGTTTATAGGGTTTACAAATTTAGGGTCTAGGGTTTAGATTTAGGATTTAGATTGAGTTTTTAACACGAACTGTTTAGAGTTTAGGGTTTAGGGTTTAGAGTTTGAGGTTTTGGGTTTAGGGACTAAACCCAAAACACCAAACCCTAAACACTAAACCCTAAACTCTAAATCGGGCTAAATTTTACTTCACAAAACATGAAGAAAAAAAATGTTAACATTCTTCACGATCAATAATATCTTGATTGTTATTTTTGTCGATCGGTTTACCGCCTAAATAATAACATTCATCACGAAATGTCTTTGTTAAATGTTCATATTTTCGTGGATCTTGATGCATGAATTTTTTTTTTTCCAAAAAAACGAAAAAAAATTGCTTCCCCCGATTGGTTACTTCCCCATTGATCCCGCCTACACACACACACACACACACACACACACACACACACACACACACACACATACATACATACATACATATATATATATATATATATATATATATATATATATATATATATATATATATATATATATGAGTAAGCAAGGAAACCCTCCTATGAACGAGCACATTTGCTCCCCCATAGAAGGTAAAACCTCGGGTAATCAAGCTCCCCGAGCGCGAGACCTGGTACCGGGTGAATTGCGCATTATGCGCACATCTAGTCACACTATATTTATTTATTTCAAACTAGACTTTAACACCATGGATTATTATCTATCTTCAATCTATAGCTGTTAAAATAATTTTATTTAGTGTTGGACATATCACACTACAAAGCAATTTTTTAATAAATTAGGAGATATTTTTGTTTCGTCATTGTGCGTTGTAGTCATAAACTATTGAAATATGTTGTCGGAATAAAGCAAAATCATTTCTTGCGCTAACACGCGAATATATTTTCGTTCGTTTATGAAAATGTGAGTTGCTTTTTTTATTTAACTAGTTCCGGTCCGGCCCGCGCGATGCGGCGGAGGCTTTCAGCTTGCGTATTCATATTTAACGTAGCTTTATGTATTTACACAAGGGGAAACGACCCATGTGTTAGCCGTCGTTTTAGGTGTTGTCGTCTTTAGTGTTTTTTAAAAAATGCCGGGTTCGAACGTAGTTAGTTTCGTTTTGTTGATAAAAGTATTTCGAGTCTAACGGTGCTAGGGGAAAAATTTAACGCGCGGCGAGCAGGAAGATACGGTCTATCGTTGTTTTTAGCGTTTTTTTAAAAAGTGTCCGTTTTGAACGTGCTTATTTTCGTTTTGTTCATAAAATTATTTCGAGTCTGACGCTGCTGTCGGAAAAATTTAACTCGCGGTGAGCGAGAAGATACAAGCTGTCGTGTGTTTAGCGTTTTTTAAAAAGTGTCCGTTTCAAACGTGCTTATTTTCGTTTGGTTCATAAAATTATTTCGAGTCTGACGTTGCTGTCGGAAAAATTTCACTCGCTGCGAGCGAGAAGATACAAGCTGTCGTTGTGTTTAGCGTTTTTTAAAAAGTGTCCGGTTCGAACGTACCTAGTTTCGTTTTGTTCATAAAATTATTTCGAGTTTAACGGTGTGCTCGGTGAAATTTAATTCGGGGCGAGGAGGAAGATACGGGCTGTCGAAGTGTGTGGGTGGAGTTTTTATTTTAATTTACAAAATTGATAGTTTAACCCCTGCAGTTTTGGGTATTTTTTGTAAGGTGTTTATAGTTGAGTGGGAAAGAATAAAAAATAAGTGTGAAAAGGGGTGAAACTATTGTCGTTTTTGGCACTCACCAAACGAATTTCTCACATTTTATTTTAATTTACAAAATTGATAGTTTAACCCCTGCAGTTTTGGGTATTTTTTGTAAGGTGTTTATAGTTGAGGGGGAAAGAATAAAAAATAAGTGTGAAAAGGGGTGAAACTATTGTCGTTTTTGACACTCACCAAACGAATTTCTCACTGTTTTTAGTATATAATATATAATATAATATAATAATATAATATAATATAATATAATATAATATAATATAATATAATAATAATATAATAATATAATATAATATAATATAATATAATATAATATAATAATATATAAGATAATTTATCATTTTTGAAACATTAAAATTAAAAATCAGTAATATAATTTGCATTAGCATATTTTTACTACCAAAGTATCAACTCATATAGTATTGACATAAAAAGTTAAAAAACCACAAAAACCAAGTTTAAAAGAAGTAATTAATGGGATGAAAGTGGTAACAAGTGAATCTTAAAATTCATCCAATGAGATGAAAATGTAACTTACATTTGCTAGTAGAATATTAAATTTCTCATCATAAATCATAATGATGATGTAATTAGTATCCTACCTCCACCACTAATTCGCAATAAGTAATGAGATTAAGATTTCTTACTTTACATGTAACTCCCTCAAATATTAATACTTCATTTTGTTCACACCATGATTAGTCCGTTATCTTTCAATTAAAAAGTCCAAACTTACTATTTTACCCCCTACCTAAACCTTCGGTGAGGCTTTTATTTAACTAACAAACTAGATTAGATTTCTCAAGCTTTATTAAACACTCAACAACATAAATCTTGACAATACCACTTTAACTTGAAATCACCAAAATTTGTTAATTTCTCGTTACTCATTAAGAATTGTATAAACGATAAAATAAAATACTTTTAGCATCGTTATAAGATAGGTAATGATACATTTACCACTATTTTTTTTTTTATAAATTCACAAAATTTAAACATTACTTTATCTACAATACAACATCATGTTAATAAACTTCATGCAATTTATAAAAACGAGTAATGATCTATATATTTTTTGTGTTGCACTGAAACTCCAATCCAGACTTTGAATATAGGACGGCGCATGATCTTCATCAACATTGATTACATGATTTATTACTTTCACATTAACATAAAATTAGCTTTTAATGCATAATTAACATTAACGAACTAACAATTAATCACTTAATTATAATCATTCTAGGCTTCTCCACTTCCTATATATCCCTTCAAAACTTCCATAATATCATCATAATTCATAATCCATCCAATATATATCATATAACCGTGTTCTAGCATCTTTGCAAAGTCAAACATAGTCATGGAAAGTCAACATTCATTGGAAATTGAGTGGTCAACCCATGAAATCATACCAAAAGAAGATGAAGTTTTTTCCTTTCATCACCAATTGCCTCCTCTTGATTTTAGGTAATCAAGACTTATTCTCTTGTTTTAGTCAAAATTTTGCTTAGGTTTCTTAATTTTATACTTAACTATTCAATATTGTATTTTGTGCATTTCATCATGAAATTAATCAGCAATGAAGAACAGTGGTTTCAAGCTCTTGAATGCATCAATACTTATGATTTGGTACCTGTTCAACAAGATCATTTTGATGCTACTTATACTACTATGGATATCTTCTCAAATGACCCAATCTGGCCTTTTATGGACATCTTACCTTCAGGTTAACAATATATACAATTTCATTTTAAGTTATATAATCTGTTATCTTAATATCTTAATCATATTATATGTGTTAATGTCATGTGTAGATCCTGCACCCTATGAAGACAATTTTATGGTTGAAAAAGATGATCATTTAGTGCTTCAAAATCAAGAATTGTATATGAGCATGAACAACTCATTATGGTGTACAAATCAAGAAAAGCCAATGATCATTAATCAAGAGCTTCCCATAATGAACTCGGTAGGGTTTTCGAACTATGAAATGCCCATGATAGATACATTAGGGTTTCTACATCAAGACATGAACATGAGGGACTCAATGAGCATTCCTTATCAAACGCAACTATCGATCATCGAAACGAAGAATGATAAAGATAAAAAAGAGATGAAGATGGTATGGCCTACGTGTCATGAACCACAAGATGAGGTTCAACGTAAATGTGATAATGAAAATGGTGACAGTAAGAATGCTTCTAATAATCTGAATTGTCCTTCGCGAATGGCATTAAGCAGAGAGATGATATCACATTATTTTTACATGCCAATAACACAAGCTGCTAAAGAGCTTAATGTTGGATTAACACTCTTGAAGAAACGGTGTAGGGAATTGGGCATACGTCGTTGGCCTCATCGGAAACTCATGAGCATTCAAGCTCTAATCAATAATGTCCAGGTATTAATATAATTATTAGGCTTCATTTTGCTTAACTAGTATAAGATTTTAATGATGAATTGAAGTTCTAAAAGAAGTAGTAATCTTTATGGATAATCTTGTTTTGTAGAATGGATACAATGGAGGTGATGAGAAGGTACAAGAAGCAATTGCACAATTAGAGAAAGAAAAGAAGATGATGGAAGAAATTCCTGATTTAAAGTTTGAAGACAAGACGAAAAGATTGAGACAAGCGTGTTTTAAAGCGAATTATAAAAAGAGGAAGACAATGGAGAAGCGATCACCTACAAATTCGTCATCTACAGTTACAGTTAATGGACGTGCATCTTCTTCGTCTTCTAGTAATACTTGGGTTGATGATCATGGATGTTTTCAAGCTGCTGAAGATGGTTATGGTGATTATGAAGGACAAGAAGAAATGAATCTTATATTATCTACCGAGTGCTATTCCTCTTTTAGTAACACCTTGTTTTAAGACTATGCAAGTTTAATTTCAGGAATTAATAGTTTGTGGATATTTGGTTTTGGGAACCATAGAACTGCTTGCTAGCTTTTAATTAGATACTCCCTATATTGTTACGTTAAATATTTTATTTGGTAATTTTTTTTTCTTTTTACCTTTTTTACACAGTTTTCATAGTTTTCGATTCGGTTTTCGAACTGACTAACCATTTTGTAAATAGACTAGACTTATTGTTGGCGAACCTCCGTAGTCACAAAGAGGATTTTATTTAGGCCGGGAAGAATTTGAATCTGGTACTTTTAAGGAGTTTCACCTTTTTTTAACCATGTTATTACCAATAGGCTACCACCGTTGTGGTTTTTATTTGGTAATTTAATATAACAAGTGTAGGCGCGATATTATTTGTAACAATAAATAGTCACAATATGTATAATAAGCATTCTTTCATTTTGTTATAATATAGTACGCATAGATGATTTCTATAAATTATAAGTTTTCCATTAATTAATTTTTTTTATTAATAATTAGAAAAGGTTAAACAAACTGATTATACAACTCATGTATATATAAAAAAAAATAAAAAAAAATCTTTACATGGCGTCATGCTGATGTCAATAGGAAAAAATTGAGTCTTCGTGTATATATATATATATATATATATATGAAAAGTGAATATGGATAACATCACCATATAACCTTAAAGTGGAGAGCAGCGAAAGGGGTTTTGTGCGACAAGAAGATACCGCTCAAATTGAAAGGGAAATTCTTCAAGGTGGCAATTAGACCAGCCATGTTGTACGGATCAGAATGTTGGCCAATGACGAAGGTCCAAGAGAGAAGGATGGAGGTGGCAGAAATGAGGATGCTTAGGTGGACGTGTGGTAAAACCATGTTAAATATGATCCCTAATGGTGTGTTTAGGGAGAACCTTGGAGTGAGTAGCATCATCGACAAGCTAAGAGAAGAACGGCTTCGATGGTTTGGTCATGTGATGAGGCGACCACGAATTGCCCCGGTTAGAAGAGCCGAGGCACTCACCGTCGACGGCATTAGGAGAAGGGGTAGACCTATTCGTAGGTGGATGGATAGAATAAGGCTCGACATGAGGGAGCTTTTGTTAACTGAAGACATGACTTCTGATAGAGAGACGTGGAGAGCTAGAATAAAAATAGTCGAGTAGGGTTGCTTTCTTTTATTATTATCAGCATTATTATTATTATTATTATTATTATTATTATTATTATTATTATTATTATTATTATTATTATTATTAGTATAATAATAATAATAATAATAAACTTAAAAGTTTTAAAACTTACAAAAAATTAGTGGGAAGTCTAGAGACAATCTGGGCCCCCACACCTCTAGCAATAGCAAAACCTATCCTAGTAAAAATATGAGCAGCAGCACCGACACCAATATCTTGCGCCATCGAACTCTTCTGAACCCGCTTTAGCAAAGAAACAGCCTCCTTCTCTAATTCCCCAAGGGAAGAAAATGAGAAAGGAATGAAACCATAACCAATCGCCAGACAACTAGATTCGTACTTGACCCGCTTCCGACGAGCCGCATTAATCACAGCACGTCCAGGGACAAAGTCAGAAAGCCCAGACTGTGTCAAAGGAGAAGACCCTGTCAAGTCAACACAAACATCGCGACCACAATCCCAGGAATAAAGTAACACATCTGCAGGTCTGAGGGCCCTGCCGTTCCCTCCAGACAACCCAATGTCAACCTCCTTTCTCGCTGAAATCCCAGATCGATAACAAACATCAACAAGGGAATCCCGGACAATATTATGTCGATGCTTAATACCCACCATACCAGCACAAGACACCGCGTAATCCCCGAAAATATCCCCAGTAAAAACCCTTGAACAGGCAGAGCATGCCGTCGAGATAGAGAACAATGGAACACCTAACCGGTAGCACAACACACATCGGTAAGTCTTTGCGTTCATCGTCTGACCCAACCCCAAAATAGGGACTGCCCTTAGCCAAGCAGAGGTGTGATCACTCTGCTGTGATTTCCATAAGGCCGATTGTCGGGGAGATAACGAAAAAGTGGATTCTGCAGAAGCGGTAACCTTTGTGAAATAAACATCTGCCAATTTCTTCATGAGTATTGGGGCAGCGACCTCACTCGGATTACCTAAAATATCAAACCCAACCGTTTTATTAAACAGACCCAATGCATCTTCAAAAGCACGACCAAGACCAACAATACCCGCATGACGTAGGAGCTTGGTCTGCAATCCAGCAGACTGTAATCGAGAAGCCAGAAAAGCATAATGACGAACATCTCCCGCAGAATAAACACCAAGCCCTCCAAATGCAAATGGCAAGGTGGCAAGCCGCCACTGCCAATCACCAAACCCAGGCCCTGAAGCAGTAACAATACGCTCCAAGGAAGATCGAAGGGCTCCATCGAAAGCGCGTTGAGCCGCCTCAAATATACTAGGAGGACAAGTACGCAAGGAAAAGGAAAAGTAGTTGTAATACTACTACTTCTATTATTATTATTATTATTATTATTATTATTATTATTATTATTATTATTATTATTATTATGCGTTTGATTATTATTATGTCTATGATTATTATTAGTATTATTAGTAGTAGTTGTAATACTACTACTTCTATTATTATTATTATTATTATTATTATTATTATTATTATTATTATTATTATTATTATTATTATTATTATTATTATTATTATTATTATGCGTTTGATTATTATTATGTCTATGATTATTAATAAACTCGTGTAGAAATTGGTTATTGTAATATTATTAATAATTACTATTATTAGTATTATTGTTATTATTACTATTATTAGTAGTAGTAGTAAAATTTGATATTATTATCACTATTGTCTTTTTATTATTTTTATTACTATCACTATTATTATCAGTATCATTATTATTATGACTACAACTATAGTACTCTTATTATTATTATTATTATTATTATTATTATTATTATTATTATTATTATTATTATTATTATTATTATTATTACTTTTTACTGATGCTTCTTTTACTATTTACTATAATTACTATTACTATACTCTAATATTATTATTATTTGTATTGCTATTATCAATATTAATGCTATTATATGTTTGTTGACTATTATTTACTACCACTATTATTAAAATTATTATGTTTATACATTTATGTATGTATATGTGTATTCATGTTTATACTGTAGCGTCCAAGCTTTTTTTTTTTTTCAACCGTTGGCTGGAGTACGGCTCTAGTTAGTCGACAGCAAGCGTTGATTTATTGGCGACTTGACTGACCCCTAGAGCTTAAAGTGAATTTCAGGCAGGATTTAAAACCTATGAAAATTTGATTTTACCATTTTCATGGCGTCTCTATTTTATTTTATTTTATTTTTATTCAATTTTATTTAATTTCTTTGTTTAATTTAATTTTTTTAATTCTATTTTATTTCTTAAAATAAAAATTTTCTATTTTTTGGTCGGAGGTCCACTCGAAAGCAATCTCTCTATCCGTTAGAGGAAGGATTGTCTACATCTCACCTCCCCATACACCACCGATGTGGTATTGGGTTTTGTTATTGTTGTTATATATAGGAAAAGTGAATATGGATAACAGAATCATATAACCTTATATGTCAACCCTCCTAAAACTATGTCGTTTGGATCCAAAATCACAAAAAAAAAAAAAGAAAAAAAAAAAAATTCCTCGTACAATCAGGTTCATATATTTGCACCTCCCCTAATTTCCATCTCAACAATGGAGATATATCGATTTCGAGACCGTACTTCATCCAACTTAAATTTGATTCCAATCATCCAATACAACAAAAGGTATAATTGTTAATTTTTTTTATTTCGGTTCCCATCCCCAATTGACCAAGTCATCGATATAATTCCCATCTCATAAATGGCGATAAATTGATTTCTTGACTGTTCGTCATCCAACTTAAAATTGGTACTAATCATCCAAAGCAACTGAAGGTACAATCGATTTTTTTTCGGTACCCAACCCCAATAGACCAAGTCGACGATTCCATCTGTTGTGTCGATTTTTAAGTAATTTGATAGATTAGGGCAAGGTGTCGATTTTTAAGTAATTTGATAGATTAGGGCAAGGATCAATATTTATTTTGTTAGTTTAATATTAATCCTCAATAATGTAATTGCAGTTTATTTCAGTAATGAGTATACTAGCTACTCGTATATTGTTGTTTGCTTTTAGTTTTTATTTGTGTTTGTTTCAAATTACAACAACTAGGAGATGTCTGTACTTGTTGTAATTATTTGTTTTTGAGAGTAAATATATGTGTTATTGTTTTACTTTTATCAAGTTGAATTTATAGTTCTGTGTCTTGGTCTAGTTAGTAAAATCAATGTGTTATTCTTTTACTTTTTAGCATAAAATGTTAGCTTTTTGTACCACTCTCTAGTTAGTAAAATCAATGTGTGATTCTTTTACTTTTTAGCATAAAATGTGGCGATTGATGTACTACTATTATAAAGGTTCGATTGAAAGCTAAAGCATGAAGTGAAAATCTAGTGTGTTGATGGAATTCAAAACGAGTTGTTAGATCAAAAGCTTCAACAAGTATATGTGTGAAATCACATCAACTCATATTTGAGTCATGCGAAGATTTGTTCAAAAGAGAGTATGATTAAAGGCCAATGTTGTGGGGGTGATAGTTTTATTTAGTGAGTTTGTTTTTAAATGGTATGTTTTAAAAATTGCGAGATTGGTGAGCCTTTTGCATTTGAAAACTGATGTAATATTTTGTTTAGTTAAATGAAATTGCTCATCTAAAAATTGCAACTTTTGTTGTTCAGGTTATGATCAGCTTGTTTGGTAACTAGTTGCTATACTATTTTTTTTTTTGTCATCTTATACAATGCAATTTGTGACATATATATCTCAAAATTAGTATGTGCACATCGCTTTAGTTGTATGCAAACATAAACATGGATAGTGCAGCTATATATTTGGCACATCTTAATGGGTAGAACCACTAAAGAATTTATAATTGATCAATAAACATAAGCTAAACAATACTACCAACAATCGATAAAAAAGAATCAAAACATGCATACACTAAACACTTGATAAACTGATACAGGGAAATCCAATTTTGAATACACTAAAGACTGAACACATCAGTAGATAGAAAAAGAATCAAACTCTACATAAGCTAAATATTAGCAACCTTATGTCTTCATGGACTATTGCACCAGCAACTGAAAAATCATCGATAATAAACAAAACATCATTTAGTACCAGCAGCAGCATCTTCAGCCTGATGCAAAAGAGTATTAGAATAACGAATGCAACTATCATCAGAAAGTCAATGAACAAATAAGATAACTGAATACATAAATAAACAATCACTAGTACCTTCTTAACTGGACACCCTGTGATATAGTGACCTAATCCCCCGCAATGTGAACATTTTTTTTTTTCGGTGCTTCTAGATAAGATTTGATTCGACATGCGCTCTTTGGACGACCTTTAGTAGCAACAGGAGCCGGAGGATCCCGAACTGATATTTGAGGCATCATGCTTATTTGCGAGCTACCTGCATTGGATTCCTCTAATGAATTGTCAATTTGTGTAGACTTTTGGTGATTCGTATGTTCTTCTAAAAACTTATCTATAAGACTATCTAGTTTCTTCAGGTTTGAGGGAGATTCTTTAGCTTGTTCAACCGCTTTCATATATTTTGTTTGAACACACCACAAACTTAACGCATTAACTTTGTTGTCGTTATGTATATCTTCAAGTTTGTTGTTATAATTTTCCACTTTATACCTAGCATCAAGTGTCCACCTTGGTAAAATATAATGATCCAGAAGAGTTTCAATGTGCTTCTTCTTCATAACATACAATATATGTTTGCATAAGATTCCATATGTTTCAAACTTTGAACAGGAACATGTGACATTTAACTTATCTAACAAACAAATGGTCACAATTCTCCAATATACGTTCTCAACATTAACTTGACCAACCTTATATTTGATCTCTCCTGCGCTCTTACATAAAGTCTCGTGAGTTAAATTATTAGTCGCTTGTATCCATTCTCTTTGAAAAACATCAAACATCCTGCTTGTATAACGTGTACCTGCTTTCACTTCTATTGGATTAACCGAAGAATAAACTGCCTTTGTGTTCATAGTTTTGAAGTCCTCATCTTCTTCAGCAGCTCGTCGAGACTCAACAGCTTTATCATATTGGGCTACAAATTCATTCAACATGGTATTGGAAGTAACATATCCATCAAAGAATGAGTGAATGCTCTCACTTCTACCACTTGTGGTCATCCGAGCAAAAAAACAATCTTTAAAAAAAACTTTACCCAGGGTACGTTGATTATACATATCGTTTATGTTGAAATAAAAATATAAATGGTTGTTGGTAGATGTTGTTGGTAGATGTTGTTGGTAAATGTAGTTGGTAAAATAAGTGGATGGTTGTTGGTGAGTTGTAGGTAAGACTTTTCATCACCTAACTTGCCTAACTCTCACCAAATCCTAATCCTTACTACTATAAATAGAGCCATAAGCAAGCATTCAAATCATCTCAAAACACATTCTTCTTCTTATATCCTAAGAGTGTAATAGAGAGTTTGAGTTTAGTCTCATAATTACAAGAGATATAAGGATTAGTAATTATCCTTGTAATTAGAGAAAGAAGTTGTAATTCCTATTAGTCTTATTAGTGAAACGTTTCTTTCCTTGCCCGTGATTTTTACCCTATTGGGGTTTTCCACGTTAAATTTCGGTGTTGCTTTATTATCGTTTTTGAAGCGACCCGTACTAATCCATCCTGACGAAGTCCATATCGATTACAAACGATTCACAATAGTTGGTTACATCGCGAGGTACTTGACCTCTATATGATACAATTTTACAAACATTGCATTCGTTTTTAAAAGACAAACTTTCATTACATCGAAAGTTGACGGCATGCATACCATTTCATAATATATCTAACTATAATTGACTTAGTAATAATCTTGATGAACTCGACGACTCGAATACAACGTCTTTTGAAATATTTCATGAATGACTCCAAGTAATATCTCTAAAATGAGCAAATGCACAGCGGAAGATTTCTTTAATACCTGAGAATAAACATGCTTTAAAGTGTCAACCAAAAGGTTGGTGAGTTCATTAGTTTATCATAATCGATCATTTTCATCATTTTAATAGACCACAAGAATTTCATTTCCAGTTCTCATAAATATACGTCCCATGCATAGAGACAAAAATAATCATTCATATGGTGAAGACCTGGTAACCGACATTAACAAGATGCATATAAGAATATCCCCTATCATTCCGGGAAATCCTTCGGACATGATAAAAACAACATCGAAGTATTAAAGCATCCGGTACTTTGGATGGGGTTCGTTAGGCCCAATAGATCTATCTTTAGGATTCGCGTCAATTAGGCGTGCACTAATTCTCAAAATTAGTGATGTTCCCTAATTCTTAGGCTACCAAGCAAAAAGGGGCATATTCGGCTTCGATCATTCAACCATATAATGTAGTTTCGATTACTTGTGTCTATTTCGTAAAACATTTATAAAAAATTGCGCATGTATTCTCAGCCCAAAAATATAAAGGGTAAAAAGGCAAATGAAACTCACCTGTTGTATTTTGTAGTAAAAATACATATGACGATAATGGACAAATGCAGGGTTGACCTCGGATTCACGAACCTATATCATTTATATATTTATCAATACTCATAATCGTAATCGAATAAATTTATATATATGTATACATAACTTATTAGTTATATCATATTTATATTAATAATATATTTAGGTTTCATATATTCGTTTTATATATGTAAAAAAAAAATACTTTGTTATGTTGTATGTGTTAAATATATTTATGTATATATATTTCGTTTGTTTATCAAAACAGTAGTTCTAATTATACTAAGTTAATATTAGTAAAGGTAATAATAATGATAATAACCTTAATAATATACTTATGATAATAATACTAATATTTATGTAAGTATTAATAAATCGTATCATTTTTATAATAATATTACCAATGTTAATCATAATCATGATATTTATAATAATACTAAAATCGTACGATTAATAATATTAACATTACTTATAATAATACAATTGATAATATTAATAATATTACTACTTAATAATAATACTAGTGATAATGATAATAATAGTAGTCATAATTGTAACTTTTAATTGTATTAGTAATAATAAATGATAGCTTTTATTAGTAATGATGATAATAATAATAATAACTAATATTAACAATAATATTAACAATAATGATAATACTTATAGTAATAATAATGTTAATACTAATAATTTCTAAATAATACTGCTAATAACAATAATAATAACAATAATACTTGTATTAATAACAATGATTAATATAACAACAACAATAACAATCATAATAATAATAATAATAATAATAATAATAATAATAATAATAATAATAACAATAATAATAATAATAATAATAATAATAATAATAATAATAATAATAATAATAATAATAATAATAATAATAATAATAATAATAATAATAATAATAATAATAATAATAATAATAATGGTTACTACCTTAGAAGCTCCAAAAAATATCAAACCGCCTAAGCCGGGACTCGAACCCACGACCTCCCGCAAACCCGCTAACACCTTGAACCATGGGCTGTGGCCCGTTTTTCTGTTTTATAAATACATTTTAATTACTATAACCCGTAATTTATTCAGCCTTCTTCTTCCACATTCAAGTCGACTAGCAGTGAAAATGACCAGGGATCAATCCCGTTTATTAACAGGTTTCTAACTAATTTTAGGGTTAATGAATAACACATGAACGATTTGAAATTGATTTAAAAAAAAAAAAGAGCTGTAACAGATTAAAATATATATATATATATATATATATATATATATATATATATATATATATATATATATATATATATATATATATATACATATATACATATATACATATATACATATATACATATATATATATATATATATATACATATATATATATATATATATATATATATATATATATATATATATATATATATATATATATATATATATATATATATATATATATATATATATATATATATATATATATATATATATATGTATATATAACGATGAACTTTAAATCAAACTTCGAATTATAGGACATTTTAGAGAAAGAGTATAACATGAAATACGTTTGAAATCATCTATAGAAAGTTTAGAATTCATTAATTTCCACAGAAACAACACCTACGACTTTAATTTGATTGAAGAACAACGTTTGACTTTTTATTTCGAAAACTTTGACTTCAAAATTAACTCTCAATTTGAGGAATTTAAATTCAAAATTTTGCAGATAGTTTAACTAATGGATTCCTAATAAGACTGCAATTTCAGATTTTGATAATTGATAAAATTTTTAAGATTTTTGAAAATTGGATATATAACAGAGTTACGAGCTGTGAACATTTTGTTTCTGTTTTAATTTCCAAATTCGCAGAAGATATAGCCTCTTATAGTAATATCAATCGAATATATAAAGCTAATAAAAAATAATTTGTTTGTTTGTAACTTGATTTGGACATGTAACAATATTGGGACATAATTAAGTCGATCAAGGAAAGAAGAAATAAAAATATATAAACAGATATCAATTTTCCAACTGCTTTGTACGATCTACAGCAGATGATACTAGTGAATTGGAGACAAAAACAAAACAGATAAAGTTTGATGTGGATATATAACAAATTCGTTCCTGTAACATATTCTTAATTAATATTAGTAGTTAATGGAATATGTAGATAAATAATTAATATCCTGTTAATAAATTAATAATGATAATAATATAATTAATTAATGATAATAATATCAAATAATACTAATGGTAATTAAATAATTAAAATCAAAATTTTATTAATGCTAATATCAGTTATAACAATACATATATAAATGATAGTTTTATAGTGATACTTTTATTAATAATGAGTAAATAATATTAGTAATAAAGATAATAATAATAATAATATTATGACTATCTTAATGATAATAATTTTAATGATCATGTTATTAATAATAATAGTGGAAATAACTAGTAATACAATAATACTAATAAGTAGTAATAACTAAAATTATAATTTTTACTACTAATTATAGTAATAATGATATTAATATTGATAATAGTAATATTAGTAATTATAACACCTTATATGTATTAACTTTCATATCTATATAATATATATTGAAAATAATAATTTAACAATGAAATGCCCCGTCCTAATCCATCCGGACGAAGTCCATATCGATTATGAACGATTCACAACAGTTGATTACATTGCGAGGTACTTAACCTCTATATGATACATTTTACAAACATTGCATTCGTTTTTGAAAAGACAATCTTTCATTACATCGAAAGTTGACAACATGCATACCATTTTGTAATATATCTTACTGTAATTGACTTAATAATAATCTTGATGAACTCAACGACTCGAATGCAACGTCTTTTGAAATATGTCATGAATGACTCCAAGTAATATCTCTAAGATGAGCAAATGCACAGCGGAAGATTTCTTTTGTACCTGAGAATAACATGCTTTAAAGTGTCAACCAAAAGGTTGGTGAGTTCATTAGTTTAACATAAATAATCATTTCATAATTTTAATAGACCACAAGATTTCATATTTCCATTTCTCATAAACATACGTCCCATGCATAGAGACAAAAATATCATTCATATGGATTGAACACCTGGTAACCGATATTAACAAGATGCATAAGAATATCCCCTATCGTTCCGGGATCCTCCTTCGGACATGATATAAATTTCGAAGTACTAAAGCATCCGGTACTTTGGATGGGGTTCGTTAGGCCCAATAGATCTATCTTTAGAGTTCGCGTCAATTAGGGTGTCTGTTCCCAAATTCTTAGATTACCAGACTAAAAGGGGGCATATTCAGTTTCGATCATTCAACCATAGAGCGTAATTTCGATTACTTGTGTCTATTTCGTAAAACAGTTATAAAAGTTGCGCATGTATTCTCAGCCCAAAAATATAAAGGGTAAAAATGTAAATGAAACTCACCATACTGTATTTTGTAGTAAAAATACATATAACTATTTTGAACAACTGAACAATGCAGGGTTGGCCTCAGATTCACGAACCTATATCATTTGTATAATTATTAACACGTATAATTGTAATCGAGCGAGTTTATATAAATTATTATTAATAATATGCTCGTTATATTATATGTTATTTGATTAAATTTAATATATTTAATTTGCATATTTTATATATACTAATGTTTATCTTTCTTTATAACCGGTTATAAATAAAAACTTTTACTAGGGTTTTTATATAATAAAAATATATTTATATATAAATTGATATCTTTTATAACTTAATTAGTATCATTAAAAAAATATGGTGATATGTATTACTAATATTATAGTAATGAAATTTTTATATATAAATATCTATTTGTAATAATTTTGAAAATGATCAGTGGTAATAATAATAATGATCTTTCATTTATAATTTTCTTGAAAACAGTATCTTTATTTAAAAAAAAAAATTCTATTTTCATAATCCTGCTAATTTCAAGAATAATGATATTGATAATATTAATAATAATATTAGTATTAGTTCTCATTTTAACAAAGTGATAATAATTATAATGATAATAGTTTTTAACAATAACAATATTAATGATAATAATCATGCTAATAATAATTATAATGATAGCATTAATAATAGTCTTTATGATAATAATAATTAATAGTATGGTAATAGCACTAATATTAATGATAATGATAATGGGTTGTATTATTTTCCTAGTAATAATAATAATAATAATAATAATAATAATAATAATAATAATAATAATAATAATAATAATAATAAAAATAATAATAATAATAATAATAATAATAATAATAATAATAATAATAATATTAATAATAATAATATTAATAATAATAATACAAATAAAAATAAAAGTTATAACCTTTGAAGAAAGACTCAATAAAAGAACGCCACCGCCGGGACTCGAACCCAAGACCTCTCGAATACTTGACACCCACACTAACCATTCGTCTGCCCTTGTCTTTCTGATTACAACTATAACTTAATTTATTTAATCCTCGTTTCTGTTTCTCTTTTCTTATTCATAATATTAATCGACCCTCAACTAATCATCATCATCGTATTCATTTTTGTCCTAACAGAAATATAGCTGGACTTGTGACCCTGCAATGAATACAATCTCGGCCCAACATCCATTTACGGCCCAACAAGGGTTTCATAAGGCCAAATTCACAGCATCTTCTATTATACGAAAAAAAAAATAATTGTATTAGCCCTGGATTCGAACCCAGGACCTTGGGCTCCCTAGCCAACACCTTTAACCACTCTGGCATATCTACTTTTCTGAATTAAATCGATATTAACTATATATAACCTATTAAACTACCTGATTTCAGTACCCATTTATTTTGTTAAATAATCTTGATGGAATGTGGTGGTAGGGTTCTTCAGACACGACAAAAGCACACTGCATTTTACTTTACAACCTATTATCATCATTATAACAGCTAATATCAATAACACCTTTGCTATTAATTTTCTTCATTTCCTTCGTCACTTTAACAGAACCCAGAACAGGGAAAAAAAATATTGGTACAGCAGGTTATTGGGTTAGTGTCGTGGTCGTTTATCTATCATAAAGGTAACAATAACAGTTTTGATCAAGAATATGAGAGAGATAAAGAGAGGGCTGGTGGCGACGGTTAAGGTGACAGATATGGGTTTGTGATGGTGGAATGGTGGTCTTGATGTGGTTATAATGGTGGTGTTAAAATCGTTTAATAAAGAAGAAAGGAGAAAACATATAGAAGGTGGATTAATGTTGGTGGCGGTTTGGGTATGAACACTCATAAGAACAGGAGCATTCAAGTAGCAATAGTTGTTTATGGCTGACCAAAGACAGCAAGTAGCTACAGTTGTGATTCGTATGTGCAGCAAAACAAGAGTAACGGATTAATGATTATTGGGTTCTCGGCCAAACATAGCATCGTAGTAGTTTAATGGGGCTGTGGTGGTTATTGTATTGAACACAGAAGAATGAACAGTAATAATCAAGTGGTTTAGGTTGGTTTTCGATAGTGATGGTTGTGGGTTGTTCTTGCTCGACCTTGGTGGAAAAGATAATCAAAAGTGTGGTTTGCTTTCTGATGGGTGGTGATGGTTGGTTGGTTTTTATCATATATCTTGATGGTGATTGTCGTTAACTGATTGTGTGAAATCATGTAATACTCGTTTGTTTTGTAATCAAAATGGTGTCGACAGAAGATCAAGCAGGTACCGAAGGAAATAAAAACAAATCTAAAAGGTGAAAGGGATAATTAACAAATTTGTACCAAATGTGGATTAATTTCAATAATCAAATGTATTAAGTACCAATCAGTTACAGTTTGATTAGGATATTAATCTGAGTTTGATTCCCATTCTTGTACGAGTGATTTTTGTTAATAATAATAATAATTGAAATAACAATAATATTAATAGTCAAAATAATTCTAATAATAAGAATGGTATTAATACTAATGATATTAAATAATAAAATGATAGTTTTGGAAACTATAATAATAACCAATAATTTATTTAAATCTTAATTTTAATAAAGTTATTATAAACTTTATTTTTATAAGATTAATAATAATGTTGATTTTAACGATCCTAATACTATTGTTAAAGATAATATTAATAAAAATGATAATATACTAGTATTATTAATAACAAAAAATGATAAAATTAATAATACTAATAATAACATATTACATGTATTAAATCCAATATTAATGTTAATATTAATAATGATAATAATAATAATATTACCATAGTCACTATATTGTAACTTGTATTTAATATCATCCATTATGAAATGACTATATTTTTATGTACATCGAATATTTAATATTTACACATTTTACATATATTACAATATATTCATCATAATAATTATATATAGAAATCATGTATATCTTACATATATCAATCCACTATTGTTGATATATATTTATTCGTTATTAAGTTTGTTGGGATAATAAAACTTAGTTTTTCTAAATACTATGTTCAAAAGTTTTAATAGAAACCTAAAATTTGATGTATATATTTATTACTGAACAAGTTTTAATCATAACAATTTACATTTATAATTTCAACAAATAAACCGCATAACATTTTATTAATATATTTTAGATTATAATATATACAGATATATATATATATATATATATATATATATATATATATATATATATATATATATATATATATATATATATATATATATATATATATATCTATTTATAATCAGTTGTTCGTGAATCGTCGGAATTGGTCAAGGTTATACGAATATATGGACAAAGTTCAAAATTTATGAGACTTCAACATTACAAACTTTGCTTATCCTGTCGGAAACATATAAAGATTAAGTTTAAATTTGGTCGGAAATTCCCGGGTCGTCACAGTACCTACCCGTTAA
This sequence comes from Rutidosis leptorrhynchoides, assembly GCF_046630445.1. NCBI lineage: Eukaryota > Viridiplantae > Streptophyta > Magnoliopsida > Asterales > Asteraceae > Rutidosis > Rutidosis leptorrhynchoides. Next base: position 30,345,462 of record NC_092339.1, on the reverse strand, counting down.
AGAAATTTCGTCCCAAAATTTTAGTGAGGTGGTCATGGTTAACAATAAAAATATTTTCATGACGAATATGAGTTGATAAATAGAGTTTTATCATCATTAAGTAATATGGATAAAATGATTCGATTAATCGAAGCGTATGAATGAAGCTATCTCAAAAGATTGAGATGAAGAAATGGAGATTTTCCATAACTTTTGACGTAGTCGGGATTGAATTCCGAAATTCAAGGGATTTAAAGAAAATCTTCGAAATCTGTGAGATTTGATTCTTCGGCGAATAAGGAGATTAAAATCTCTATAATTAAATACGGTGATCTGCCTCGATTACTCTGTCTGATATTTCCATTATAAATTAAACTCCTTCGTTCCATTATTCTCACCATTCCTATACTTTCTTTCTTAGTTCATACATCCAAAAGATTGTGAAAATGCTTAGTCCAGTTCTAATCCCTAATATTTTCCTAATTATTATTTCTGTCATCCTTCTTTTAAATCTTCCACCAGAAAAATCTGTTTACTTCTATTATTACTTTGGGGTGATACTATTCTTAATTATACCGTGTTTTTATCTTGCTATTCGTATTAACATCCACGGTTTGTAATTTATGTGTTGTTATTGGGTTTTATATCTTCCCTTATACTTCGACGTCCTTGCTTCTGTTTTCTATAATCATTGTCATCCCCAGTCAATACTCCCCCCTATTTGTTGCGATTTATACTCCAATTTCTATTTCGGAGCTTTGTCCCCTCGTTTCTTCTTCTTGCGATTAGGCATCTCTTGTAATGGTCCAGAATTGGCAGATATAAGTTTCAGAATGAACATTGTTAATGTCTTAAGAAAGAAACGGTAATAGCACAATATGACTTGTCAAATTACCAGAATTCAAGGGAAGATAGGACTATCAAGAAAAATATGTTCTTGATATGTTTATAGATTGGACAGAATGTAAGAGTCGTGTAACATAGCACATGATGACGTTATGATCTGTGAATCATCACATTCCATTTAGAAACTCAGCATGACTTACTGTAATATAATCACGTTGATCAAGTGTCATTATATTATACTAACTCATGCATCAGTTCCCAACACTACTTCAAAAAAACATTCATAGTTTAAACTCAAAAGTTTACAGAATATAGAAACTAATAGTTTCTTATCTGATGTAACACTGATAGCGCGAAGAGATAAATGATTTCAGATAAGAATATCTTCAGATATATCGATGGTATTTAAAATAAAGGTACGATGATATCTTAGAATTTTTGAATTAAGTTGTGATGCAGAAATTCATTCATAATTCAAACTCGAATTTTAAAGAAAAATAGAAATTAAAGTAGTTTCCTTTATGATGTAACATAGATAGTAGGAAGAGATAAATAATTTTTGGACAAGAATATCTATGAAAATATCCTCAGAAATATCGAAGGTATTTATGATGATATTTTGGAATTTCTAAGTTCGATGGTTGATGAGAAAGATTTTCCGCAAGATTTTAACATGACTTCGGAGCAAGATATTCTCTAAAGGTTTCAACGGATCCAGAATTATCTGGATTCTTTGAATATAGGGTATGGTCCTTGTATTTGTCCTTGGTCTCCTTCATGGTTAACTCTATCCGTTTTCCAGTTCCAACGTTTCTGAGCTTTTCCAACATATTATTCTTTATCATCAAACTTCCGACGACTAAGGTCATTTACGGTTGCCTACAGTTTCTGCTGCTTCATTCAGCTTTTTCAACATTCAGAGTATCGATTCGTAAACTGGGTGCCTTTTCAAAATTTCAGAATTGAAGATCGTAATTCTAGGAGATAATTGTTATATGTATACATATAACAATTGATGTTGAAATGCTACGAGATTCAAAATACTGATTGCTGATTCCCGGTAATTGGTATGGCAATTATTGTTACAGGGTATAGATGAATACAAGATAGGGTTTCAATGAATATAATGATTTTTTGGAAAGTCCAAATTCATTGAAGTTGTTGGTAATTTTACTGCTAATGTGGTGAAATATAAACGGTTCTCCGGTAACGATGATGACAGGCAAACTTATATATCGAGGTTATAATAAGGCTAATTCGAATGGTAGTTGAAGTTAATTTGTTGAAGCTGTGATAAAATTGGCTAATATGAAAAAGAGTTGCAATGTTATTTTCTGTAATAGCAATGTTAAACGTTTTTCAGGTGCATAACTATATGCATCAATCTTTTCTTCCATAGGTAAAGTGCGGTTGATTCATCCTCTCGATTGAGGTGTTTTCAAGAATCATGAAAGGTTTGAACACAGATTGTAATCGTCAAGATACAAACAAGGTTTAAGGTGAAATCAAGTGGCAAACTTGAAGAGATGTTAAGTTTCATATGTTATAATCAATATTTTAATTCATTTTAATTGTCCATTGTCGGTAGTCCTCAGTTGATAGTCCATAGTTAGCAATTCGATAATTCATATATAGTTTAATATATAATATTCAAATTAATTAATACGTGTCGTGACCCGTATACGTCTCAGACTCGATCACAACTCAAACTATATATATTATTGTAGAATCAACCTCAACCCTGTATAGAGAACTCGATCATTACTGCATATAGAGTGTCTATGGTTATTCCAAATAATATATATAGATGCGTCGATATGATATGTCAAAACCTTGTATACGTGTCCCGATATTTAAAGTGCGTAAAATAAATAACAGAAACTAAATGATGATAAATAAAATTGCGAGAATTAAAATTACGATAATTAAATTGCGATAAAATAAATTGCGATACAGAATTAACAGTTAGCTAAGAATAGTTAGCTAGGATTTCGTTAGCGTGGTTTCTTAACAAAATTTCTCATAGTTAATTTGTTTGTTTCTAACAAATTTTATCTTGTCCAATGTTTTCTTCATTATGCCACTTGTTGGATTCTGATAGATCAAAATCCAAATATGAAATTGAATGAAAATGGTTATTTCGTGGTGAACGGATTTGTATATCTGTGGATACAAGTAGGATAGTAAATGACTGTTGAATCAGATTTGAAGAATGTACAGTGTAACTTATTAATGTGAAATTTAAATATTCCTCCGGTATTACCTACCCGTTAAAATATTTTCACTATTAACAATTTGTACAAAAGAGTTTTTAATTACAACCTTTATGAACATATATATACATATATATTTTCTTCAGATGTAATCATAGATTTAATGAGTTAATATAATATTAATCTCATTTGCTTTACGGTTAGAACTAGAGTACATAATCTCAAAAACATTAGAGGTTACGTAACCATCATGTCGAACAAAAATAAATGATGTAGAACGATACATAGAACGATAATTATACTTGAGGTACATAATGAGATGTTGAGGCATGAATTGTTGATGGTACTGGTGCTATTACTGATGGTGCTGTTAGTGTCGGTGATGTTGTTGAAGCTGGTACGTTTTGCACCATATTCTCTAAAGGGATTACTCGAGCGCGGAGTTCGTTGACTTCTTCTATTATTCCGGGATGATTGTCGATCAAAACGAGCGAATGAATAAGGTTTAGAATCTAAGATAGTATATGATCGTGACAAGATACTCTGAAAATGAGAGAGAAAAAGGTGTCTCAAACAGGTTCGCCGGTAAGCGCTTCAGGTTCATTGTCAAGAGGTGAATTCGGTTGGTGGAAGGGATCGCCTTCTTCGCGTCTCCATTGTTTAAGTCGACTACGAACTCATCAAATGAATTGGGGATAACTGATTGATTGATTCATTCCGGTGACACCGCTTTTGGAATTTAGGTGAATATCCATGTCGGAATAGCTGTCAGAATAACTATCGGAATAGCTATCAAAATCTGTGGGACTCGAACTGGTTGTGGGATTCATCTCGTACGATCAGATGAAGGATTTTCGATAAGAAATAGATTTTAGGATGTAGATTAGTACCCTGCAATACATAATTTACATATGCATATATAATACTAAAATCCCATAAGTTATGGAGGAATCTACGGAAGCTGTCAGGCAAAGTCTACAGTAACAGATATGCTAAGATATGAATTAGCAGATACGCTAAGATACGAATTTTGTCTATACACAATTCATGCAATCATTGCAGTAAGATGTGTCTAGACTAGGAATGATAAGCAGGTAATATCCTAAGGATGATAAGCAGATGATTTTCGTCAAAAATGGTAAGCAAAACTTTTGACATGCAGACACGGTCGAAGTCCAGACTCACTAATGCATCCCAACGACTATCAGTTAGACATACTAATGCAAGACCTGGTTCACTAAGACCACTGCTCTGATACCAACTGAAATGCCCCGTCCTAATCCATCCGGACGAAGTCCATATCGATTATGAACGATTCACAACAGTTGATTACATTGCGAGGTACTTAACCTCTATATGATACATTTTACAAATATTGCATTCGTTTTTGAAAAGACAATCTTTCATTGCATCGAAAGTTGACAACATGCATACCATTTTTTAATATATCTTACGATAATTGACTTAATAATAATCTTGATGAACTCAACGACTCGAATGCAACGTCTTTTGAAATATGTCATGAATGACTCCAAGTAATATCTCTAAGATGAGCAAATGCACAGCGGAAGATTTCTTTTGTACCTGAGAATAACAAGCTTTAAAGTGTCAACCAAAAGGTTGGTGAGTTCATTAGTTTAACATAAATAATCATTTCATAATTTTAATAGACCACAAGATTTCATATTTCCATTTCTCATAAACATACGTCCCATGCATAGAGACAAAAATATCATTCATATGGATTGAACACCTGGTAACCGATATTAACAAGATGCATAAGAATATCCCCTATCGTTCCGGGATCCTCCTTCGGACATGATATAAATTTCGAAGTACTAAAGCATCCGGTACTTTGGATGGGGTTCGTTAGGCCCAATAGATCTATCTTTAGAGTTCGCGTCAATTAGGGTGTCTGTTCCCAAATTCTTAGATTACCAGACTAAAAGGGGGCATATTCAGTTTCGATCATTCAACCATAGAGCGTAATTTCGATTACTTGTGTCTATTTCGTAAAACAGTTATAAAAGTTGCGCACGTATTCTCAGCCCAAAAATATAAAGGGTAAAAAGGCAAATGAAACTCACCATACTGTATTTTGTAGTAAAAATACATATAACTATTTTGAACAACTGAACAATGCAGGGTTGGCCTCGGATTCACGAACCTATATCATTTGTATAATTATTAACACGTATAATTGTTATCGAGCGAGTTTATATAAATTATTATTAATAATATGCTCGTTATATTATATGTTATTTGATTAAATTTAATATATTTAATTTGCATATTTTATATATACTAATGTTTATCTTTCTTTATAACCGGTTATAAATAAAAACTTTTACTAGGGTTTTTATATAATAAAAATATATTTATATATCAATTGATATCTTTTATAACTTAATTAGTATCATTAAAAAAATATGGTGATATGTATTACTAATATTATAGTAATGAAATTTTTATATACAAATATCTATTTGTAATAATTTTGAAAATGATCAGTGGTAATAATATTAATGATCTTTCATTTATAATTTTCTTGAAAACAGTATCTTTATTTAAAACAAAATCTATTTTCATAATCCTGCTAATTTCAAGAATAATGATATTGATAATATTAATAATAATATTAGTATTAGTTCTCATTTTAACAAAGTGATAATAATTATAATGATAATAGTTTTTAACAATAACAATATTAATGATAATAATCATGGTAATAATAATTATAATGATAGCATTAATAATACTCTTTATGATAATAATAATTAATAGTATGGTAATAGCACTAATATTAATGATAATGATAATGGGTTGTATTATTTTCCTAGTAACAATAATAATAATAATAATAATAATAATAATAATAATAATAATAATAATAATAATAATAATAATAATAATAATAATAATAATAATAATAATAATAATACAAATAAAAATAAAAGTTATAACCTTTGAAGAAAGACTCAATAAAAGAACGTCACCGCCGAAACTCGAACCCAAGACCTCTCGAATACTCGACACCCACACTAACCATTCGTCTGCCCTTGTCTTTCTGATTACAACTATAACTTAATTTATTTAATCCTCGTTTCTGTTTCTATTTTCTTATTCATAATATTAATCGACCCTCAACTAATCATCATCATCGTATTCATTTTTGTCCTAACAGAAATATAGCTGGACTTGTAACCCAGCAATGAATACAATCTCGGCCCAACATCCATTTACGGCCCAAGAAGGGTTTCATAAGCCTAAATTCACAACATCTTCTATTATACCAAAAAAATAATAATTGTATTAGCCCTGGATTCGAACCCAGGACCTTGGGCTCCCCAGCCAACGCCTTTAACCACTCTGGCATATCTACTTTTCTGAATTAAATTGATATTAACTATATATAACCTATTAAACTACCTGATTTCAGTACCCATTTATTTTGTTAAATAATCTTGATGGAATGTGGTGGTAGGGTTCTTCAGACACGACAAAAGCACACTGCATTTTACTTTACAACCCATTATCATCATTATAACAGCTAATATCAATAACACCTTTGCTATTAATTTTCTTCATTTCCTTCGTCACTTTAACAGAACCCAGAACAGGGAAAAAAAAAATATTGGTACAGCAGGTAATTGGGTTAGTGTCGTGGTTGTTTATCTATCATAAAAGTAACAATAACAGTTTTGATCAAGAATATGAGAGAGATAAAGAGAGGGCTGGTGGCGACGGTTAAGGTGACAGATATGGGTTTGTGATGGTGGAATGGTGGTCTTGATGTGGTTATAATGGTGGTGTTAAAATCGTTTAATAAAGAAGAAAGGAGAAAACATATAGAAGGTGGATTAATGTTGGTGGCGGTTTGGGTATGAACACTCACAAGAACAGGAGCATTCAAGTAGCAATAGTTGTTTACGGCTGATCAAAGACAATAAGTAGCTACAGCTGTGATTCGTATGTGCACCAAAACAAGAGTAACAGATTAATGATTATTGGGTTCTCGGCCAAACATAGCATCGTAGTAGTTTAATGGGGTTGTGGTGGTTGTTGTATTGAACACAAAAGAACGAACAGTAATAATCAAGTGGTTTAGGTTGGTTTTCGATAGTGATGGTTGTGGGTTGTTCTTGCTCGACCTTGGTGGAAAAGATAATCAAAAGTGTGGTTTGCTTTCTGATGGTTGGTTGGTTTTTATCATATATCTTGATGGTGATTGTCGTTAACTGATTGTGTGAAATCATGTAATACTCGTTTGTTTTGTAATCAAAATGGTGTCGACAGAAGATCAAGCAGGTACCGAAGGAAATAAAAACAAATCTAAAAGGTGAAAGGGATAGTTAACAAATTTGTACCAAATGTGGATTAATTTCAATAATCAAATGTATTAAGTACCAATCAGTTACAGTTTGATTAGGATATTAATCTGAGTTTGATTCCCATTCTTGTACAAGTGATTTTTGTTAATAATAATAATAATTGAAATAACAATAATATTAATAGTCAAAATAATTCTACTAATAAGAATGGTATTAATACTAATGATATTAAATAATAAAATGATAGTTCTGGAAACTATAATAATAACCAATAATTTATTTAAATCTTAATTTTAATAAAGTTGTTATAAACTTTATTTTTATAAGATTAACAATAATGTTGATTTTAACGATCCTAATACTATTGTTAAAGATAATATTAATAAAAATGATAATATGCTAGTATTATTAATAACAAAAAATGATAAAATTAATAATACTAATAATAACATATTACATGTATTAAATCCGATATTAATGTAAATATTAATAATGATAATAATAATAATAATAATAATAATAATATTACCATAGTCACTATATTGTAACTTGTATTTAATATCATCCATTATGAAATGACTATATTTTTATGTACATCGAATATTTAATATTTACACATTTTACATATATTACAATATATTCATCATAATAATTATATATAGAAATCATGTATATCTTACATATATCAATCCACTATTGTTGATATATATCTATTCATTATTAAGTTTGTTGGGATAATAAAACTTAGTATTTCTAAATACTGTGTTCAAAAGTTTTAATAGAAACCTAAAATTTGATGTATATATTTATTACTGAACAAGTTTTAATCATAACAATTTACATTTATAATTTCAACAAATAAACCGCATAACATTTTATTAATATATTTTAGATTATAATATACATATATATATATATATATATATATATATATATATATATATATATATATATATATATATATATATATATATATATATATATATTTTATAATTTCAACAAATAAACCGCATAACATTTTATTAATATATTTTAGATTATAATATACATATATATATATATACATATATATATATATATATATATATATATATATATATATATATATATATACATATATATATACATATATACATATATATATATATTTATATATATATCTACATATCTATTTATAATCAGTTGTTCGTGAATCATCAGAATTGGTCAAGGTTATACGAATACATGGACAAAGTTCAAAATTTATGAGACTTCAACATTACAAACTTTGCTTATCCTGTCGGAAACATATAAAGATTAAGTTTAAATTTGGTCGAAAATTTCCGGGTCGTCACAAACAAATAGTGATATTAATATTAATGTTAATAATACTAATGGAAGTAATAATAACATTAGTATAACAATTATATTTTAACTTGTAATTAATTTGATGTAATAATTTATAAGTATGTAGTATATATATTACCTAATATCTTGTATCAAATATTGACTATTTATAAATTATATATATATTACTATATATAAACTATTACTTATATATGGATTTCCTAAATATATATATATATTCATAGTAACTTAATTATTCTATTAATTTGTTTACATTTTTAATTTCAATTGATTAAATTGTATTTTATTATTTCAACTTATTATATATACTTTTGTTTATATTTATATATATAGATATATATACCTATATATATATACTCACTTAATTATGTATCTATATATATTTATTTGTAACTAATTGTTCGTGAATCATCGGTAATGGTCAAAGGGTAATTGAATTCATGAGTATAGCTTCCAAGTTTTCGAGACTCAACATTATAGACTTTGCTTATCGTGTCGGAAACATATAAAGATTAAGTTTAAATTTGGTCGGAAATTTCCGGGTCGTCACAGTACCTACTCGTTAAAGAAATTTCGTCCCAAAATTTGATCGAGAATGTCATGGCTAATAAAAAAAATGTTTTCATGACGAATATGAGTTGATAATTAGAGTTTTATTACCATGGAGTAATATGGATAAAATAATTCGATTACGTGAAGAGTATAAGTGAAGCTATTACAAAAGACTGAAATGAGTAAATGCAGATTTGACTTAACCAGTGACGTAGTCACGGGTGATTTTCAGAATTTAAGGAATTTAAATAAAATCTTCGAAATCTATAAAATTTGATTCTTCAGCGAATAAGGAAATTAAGATCTCTATAATTAAATACGGTGATCTGCCTCGATTACTCTGTCTGATATTTCCATTATAAATTAAGCTCTTTTGTTCCATTATTCTCACCATTCCTATACTTTCTTTCTTAATTCTTACATCCAAAAGATTGTGAAAATGATTAATCCCTTTCTAATCCTTGATATTTTCCTAATTATCATTTCTATCATCCTTCTTTTCGATCTTCCTCCAGAAGAAGCTGTTTACTTTTAATATAACCTTGGGGTGATACTATTCTTAATTATACCATATCTTTATATTGCTATTTGTATTAATATCCACGGTTTGTAACCTTCGTGTTGTTATTGGGCTTTATATCTTCTCTTATATTTTTGGAGGTCTTTGCCTTTTTATCATCCTCCCGATCTCTAGTAAAGCGAGTAACAGTCCAGAATTTGTAAGTATGGAATTTCGGATAAACATCATGTTTTAAATAAAAAAGATTGTATTGACACGATTTGATTTGTCAAATTACCAGAATCACTGAGAATAGAATTATCAAGAATATACTTTCTTGATATGTTCAGAAGTTAAGCATAATGAAAGAGTTATGTAACATGGCACATGATGACGTTATGATCTGTGAATCATTACGTTCCATTAGAAACTCAGCATGACTTACTGTAATATAATCACGTTGATCAAGTGTCATTATATTATACTAACTCATGCATCAGTTCCCAACATTACCTCAATAACATTCATATTTTAAGCTCAAAAGTTTACAGAATATAGAAACTAACAGTTTCTATATGATGTAACACTGATAGCACTAAGAGATTAATGATTTCAGATAAGAATAGTTATGAAAATATCTTCAGAAATATGGAGGATATTTATAATGAAAGATACGATGATATCTTAGAATTTCTAATATCGAAGGATAATGAAGAAAATTTGTCCGTAAGAGTTTGGAGTCAGAAGCAAGGTATTCGCTAAAGATTTTTTCAGAAACAGAATCATCAGGATTCTTAATGTACAAGTTTAGTCCTTGTGATTTGTTCAGAGACTCCTTCGTAGTTTGCTAAATCAGTTTTTCAGTTTCAAACTTTTTCTGAGCTTTGCCAACATACTATTCTTTATCATCAAACTTCCGATGATTAAGGTCATTTACGGTTGTCTACGATTTCTGCTGCTTCATTCAGCTTTTTCAACATTCAGGGTATTGATTTGTAGACTGAGTGCTTTTCATAATTTTAGAATGAAAGATCATAATTCTAAGAGATAAATGTTATACATATAACTGTTGATGTAGATATACTGTGAGTTTTCAAAGTACTGATTGCTGAATCCCGGTAATTGGTATGGCAGTTCTCATTACAAGATGCAGATGAGTATATGATAGGGTTTCAATGAATAAATATAATGATTTATCAGAGAGATTTAAGACAAGAAGCAACGAGGTTGCTGGTACGTCTGCTGGTAATGTGGTGGAATATAAAAGGTTCCCTGGTAACAATAAAAGAGCACGCATATATATCAAGGTTATAATAAGGTTGTTTCGAACGAAAAGTCGAAGTTGACTTGCTAAAGCTGTGACAAAATTTGCTATTTTGAAAGGGATTACCAAGTTATTTTGGGTAATAATAACACTAAGGAATTAGCACAGCTACGCGTTAAACGTTTACTCAGTTGTCGAGAGTTTCTCAGGTGCATAACTATATGCATAAATCTTTCCTTTCGTGGATGAAGTACGGTTGATTCATCCTATCGATAGAGGTGTTTTCAAGAATCATGAAAGGTTTGAACGCAGGTTGTAATCGTCAAGATACAAATGAGGTTTAAGATGAGATCAAGTGACAAACTTGAAGAATTGTTTAGTTTCATATGTTATTATCAATATTTTTAATTCATTTTAATTGTTCAATGTTATTAGTCCACAGTCGATAGTCCACAGTTAACAGTCCAATAATTCATATATAGTTTAATATATAATATTCGAATTAATTAATACGTATCGTGACCCGTGTATATGTCTCAGACTCGATCACAACTCAAACTATATATATTATTGTGAAATCAACCTCAACCATGTATAGCTAACTCCAGCATTACTCATATAGAGTGTCTATGGTTATTCCAAATAATATATATAGATGTGTCGATATGATATGTCAAAACCTTGTGTACGTGTCCCGATATTTAAATTGCGTAAAGTAAATAACAGAAATTAAATGACGATAAATAAAATTACGAGAATTAAAATTGCGATAAATAAAATGCGATAAATAAATTGCGATAAATAAATTGTGATAAATAAATTGCGATAAATAAAAGGTAATAAGGAATTAACAGTTAGCTAGGAACAGTTAGCTAGGAACAGTTAGCGTGGATTCTTAACAAAATTACTCATAGTTAATTTGTCTGTTTCTAACAAATTTTATTTTGTCAAATGTTTTCTTCATTATGCCACTTGTTGGATTCTGATAGGTCAAAATCCAAATATGAAATTGAATAAAAATGGTTATTCTGTGGTGAACGGATTCGTATATCGGTGGATGTAAGTAGGATAGTAAACGACTGTTGAATCAGCTTTGAAGAATGTACATTGTAACTTATTAATGTGAAATCTAAATATTCCTCGGGTATTACCTACACGTTAAAATATTTTCACCATTAACAGTTTGTGCAAAAGAATTTTTAATTACAATCTTTATGAAAATATATTTACATATATATTTTCTTCAGATATAATCATGGATTTAGTGAGTTAATATGATATTAAACTCATTTTGTTTTCGGTTGGAATTAGAATGAATAATCTCTAAAACTTTAGAGATTACATAATCGCCATGCCGAACGAAGATAAATGAGGTAGAACGATACGTAGAACGAAGATCATACTCGAAGTACCGATGGTGATATTGAGGCGTGTGATGCGGATGTTGCTGTTGATGGTGGTGATGGTACTGTTGGTGTTGCTGATAATGGTACTGTTTATGCTGCTGGTGCTGCTGGTGGTGTTTGTAGCCTTTGCACTATATTCTCCAAATTTATTTCTCGAGCGCGAAGTTCGTTGACTTCTTCTATTATTCTGGGATGATTGTCAGTCGGAACGAGTGGATGAATAAGGTTTTAAATTTGAGATAGTATATAATTGTGGCGAGATATTCGGGAAATGAGTGTGAAAATGGTGTTTCGAATGAGTTCGTCGATAAGTGCTTCAGGTTCTTCGCCAAGAGTGCAAGTTAGTGGGTGGAAAGGATCGCCTTCTTCTCGTCTCCATCGGTTAAGTCAACTATGAATCCATCAGATGAATTGGGGATGGATGATTGGTTGATTCATTCTGGTGACACTGCTTTCGGAGCTTAGGTGAAACTCCATATCAGAATAGCTGCCGGAATATGAGGAATTCGAACTGGTTGAGGGATTCATCTCATACGATCAGATGAAGGATTTTTGATAAGAAATAGATTATAGGATGTAGATTAGTACCCTGCAATACATAATTTACATATGCATATATAATACTAAAATCCTGTAAGTTACGGAGGAATCTACGGAAGCTGTCAGGCAAAGGTAACAGTAACAGATACGCTAAGATATGAATTAGTAGATATGCTAAGATATGAGTTTTGTATATATACTATCTAGGAAATAGAGGTAGTAAGTTGTGTCTAGACTTTAAGGGTGATAAGCAAATAATTTTCGACACTAAATGATAAGCAAAACTTTTGACATGCAGACACGGTCGAAGTCCAGATCCACTAATGCATCTAAACAATTATCAGTTAGACACACTAATACAAGAACTGGTTCACTAAGACCACCGCTCTGATACCAACTGAAGATACAGTGGGGACAACCACCATCCCACCCAGTGCCTTCCCAGCTAACCACCTGGTGACCACTGAGTGTACCTCAGATACTGATTTTAGGGCCTGCCTCTCGGCTACTGCCAACCCTCGTAAGGGATCGCAAGGAGTAAGAGCCAATGCTTCGTCACAGGTAACACTGTGAGAACCTCCTTTACGACTAACCCTCCACACATGGACGGCGTTATACCAGCTCTGATGCCAACTGAAGCGACCCGTCCTAATCCATCCGGACGAAGTCCATATCGATTACAAATGATTCACAATAGTTGGTTACATCGCGAGGTACTTGACCTCTATATGATACAATTTTACAAACATTGCATTCGTTTTTAAAAGACAAACTTTCATTACATTGAAAGTTGACGGCATGCATACCATTTTATAATATATCCAACTATAATTGACTTAGTAATAATCTTGATGAACTCGACGACTCGAATGCAACGTCTTTTGAAATATTTCATGAATGACTTCAAGTAGTATCTCTAAAATGAGCAAATGCACAGTGGAAGATTTCATTAATACCTGAGAATAAACATGCTTTAAAGTGTCAACCAAAAGGTTAGTGAGTTCATTAGTTTATCATAATCGATCATTTTCATCATTTTAATAGACCACAAGAATTTCATTTCCAGTTCTCATAAATATACGTCCCATGCATAGAGACAAAAATAATCATTCATATGGTGAACACCTGGTAACCGACATTAACAAGATGCATATAAGAATATCCCCTATCATTCCGGGAAATCCTTCGGACATGATAAAAACAACATCGAAGTACTAAAGCATCTGGTACTTTGGATGGGGTTCGTTAGGCCCAATAGATCTATCTTTAGGATTCGCGTCAATTAGGCGTGCACTAATTCTCAAAATTAGTGATGTTCCCTAATTCTTAGGCTTCCAAGCAAAAAGGGGCATATTCGGCTTCGATCATTCAACCATATAATGTAGTTTCGATTACTTGTGTCTATTTCGTAAAACATTTATAGAAAATTGCGCATGTATTCTCAGCCCAAAAATATAAAGGGTAAAAAGGCAAATGAAACTCACCTATTGTATTTTGTAGTAAAAATACATATGACGATAATGGACAAATGCAGGGTTGACCTCGGATTCACGAACCTATATCATTTATATATTTATCAATACTTATAATAGTAATCGAATAAATTTATATATATGTATACATAACTTATTAGTTATATCATATTTATATTAATAATATATTTAGGTTTCATATATTCGTTTTATATATGTAAAAAAAATACTTTGTTATGTTGTATGTGTTAAATATATTTATGTATATATATTTCGTTTGTTTATCAAAACAGTAGTTCTAATTATACTAAGTTAATATTAGTAAAGGTAATAATAATGATAATAACCTTAATAATATACTTATGATAATAATACTAATATTTATGTAAGTATTAATAAATCTTATCATTTTTATAATAATATTACCAATGTTAATCATAATCATGATATTTATAATAATACTAAAATCGTACGATTAATAATATTAACATTACTTATAATAATACAATTGATAATATTAATAATATTACTACTTAATAATAATACTAGTGATAATGATAATAATAGTAGTCATAATTGTAACTTTTAATTGTATTAGTAATAATAAATGATAGCTTTTATTAGTAATGATGATAATAATAATAATAACTAATATTAACAATAATATTAACAATAATGATAATACTTATAGTAATAATAATGTTAATACTAATAATTTCTAAATAATACTGCTAATAACAATAGTAATAACAAAAATACTTGTATTAATAACAATGATTAATATAACAATAACAATAATAATAACAATAATAATAATAATAATAATAATAATAATAATAATAATAATAATAATAATAATAATAATAATAATAATAATAATAATAATAATAAAAATGGTTACTACCTTAGAATCTCCAAAAAATATCAAACCGCCTAAGCCGGGACTCGAACCCGCGACCTCCCGCAAACCCGCTAAAACCTTGAACCATGGGCTGTGGCCCGTTTTTCTGTTTTATAAATACATTTTAATTACTATAACCTGTAATTTATTCAGCCTTCTTCTTCCTCATTCAAGTCGACTAGCAGTGAAAACGACCAGGGATCAATCCCGTTTATTAACAGGTTTCTAACTAATTTTAGGGTTAATGAATAACACAGGAACGATTTGAAATTGATTCAAAAAAAAAAAAGAGCTGTAATAGATTAATATATATATATATATATATATATATATATATATATATATATATATATATATATATATATATATATATATATATATATAACGATGAACTTTAAATCAAACTTCGAATTATAGGACGTTTTAGAGAAAGAGTATAACATGAAATACGTTTGAAATCATCTATAGAAAGTTTAGAATTCATTAATTTCCACAGAAACAACACCTACAACTTTAATTTGATTGAAGAACAACGTTTGACTTTTTATTTTGAAAACTTTAACTTCAAAATTAACTCTCAATTTGAGGAATTTAAATACAAAATTTTGCAGATAGTTTAACTAATGGATTCCTAATAAGACTGCAATTTCAGATTTTGATAATTGATAAAATTTTTAAGATTTTTGAAAATTGGATATATAACAGAGTTACGAGCTGTGAACATTTTGTTTCTGTTTTAATTTCCAAATTCGCAGAAGATATAGCCTCTTATAGTAATATCAATCGAATATATAAAGCTAATAAAAGATAATTTGTTTGTTTGTAACTTGATTTGGACATGTAACAATATTGGGACATAATTAAGTCGATCAAGGAAAGAAGAAATAAAAATATATAAACAGATATCAATTTTCCAACTGCTTTGTACGATCTACAGCAGATGATACTAGTGAATTGGAGACAAAAACAAAACAGATAAAGTTTGATGTGGATATATAACAAATTCGTTGCTGTAACAGATTCTTAATTAATATTAGTAGTTAATGGAATATGTAGATAAATAATTAATATCCTGTTAATAAATTAATAATGATAATAATATAATTAATTAATGATAATAATATCAAATAATACTAATGGTAATTAAATAATTAAAATCATAATTTTATTAATGCTAATATCAGTTATAACAATACATATATAAATGACAGTTTTATAGTGATACTTTTATTAATAATGAGTAAATAATATTAGTAATAAAGATAATAATAATAATAATAATATGACTATCTTAATGATAATAATTTTAATGATCATGTTATTAATAATAATAGTGGAAATAACTAGTAATATAATAATACTAATAAGTAGTAATAACTAAAATTATAATTTTTACTACTAATTATAGTAATAATGATATTAATATTGATAATAGTAATATTAGTAATTATAACACCTTATATGTATTAACTTTCATATCTATATAATATATATTGAAAATAATAATTTAACAAATAGTGATATTAATATTAATGTTAATAATACTAATGGAAGTAATAATAACATTAGTATAACAATTATATTTTAACTTGTAATTAATTTGATGTAATAATTTATAAGTATGTAGTATATATATTACCTAATATCTTGTATCAAATATTGACTATTTATAAATTATATATATATATATATATATATATATATATATATATATATATATATATATATATATATATATATATATATATATATATATATATATATATATATATATATTACTATATATAAACTATTACTTATATATGGATTTCTTAAATATATATATTCATAGTAACTTAATTATTCTGTTAATTTGTTTACATTTTTAATTTCAATTGATTAAATTGTATTTTATTATTTCAACTTATTATATATACTTTTGTTTATATTTATATATATAGATATATATACATATATATATATATATATATATATATATATATATATATATATATATACTCACTTAATTATGTATCTATATATATTTATTTGTAACTAATTGTTCGTGAATCGTCGGTAATGGTCGAAGGGTAATTGAATTCATGAGTATAGCTTCCAAGTTTTCAAGACTCAACATTATAGACTTTGCTTATCGTGTCGGAAACATATAAAGATTAAGTTTAAATTTGGTCGGAAATTTCCGGGTCGTCACAGTTTTCATATTATTACTAGCGGTTTGCTATAATTCGGTGTCATTTTTTCTCAACAAGTGGTATCAAGAGCTAAGGTCTAATATCTAGTGTGTATTACTCTACTTATCGTATGCTCTGTGGTTGCTACGTGAGTGGGTCGTCCACATCAGAAAATAAGTAAGATTATTTTCACTCAGTAAAAGTCCTTGGGTGTTATTTTAAGAAAAATAGTATTGTCGAAAAAAAAAAGATTGTAATTATAGCAATGTCTACGAAATTTGAAATTGAAAAGTTCAACGGGAGTAACTTCTCGTTATGGAAACTAAAGATGAAAGCTATCCTGAGAAAGGATAAGTGTTTGGCGGCTATCAGTGGACGTTCCGCTGAAGTCACTGATGAAAAATGAGAAGAGATTGACGGCCAGGCTATCGCAAATCTTCATCTGGCACTAGCAGATGGCATTTTGTCTAGCATAGAAGAAAAGAAGACGGCGAAAGAGATTTGGAATCATCTCGTAAAATTGTACGAGACCAAATCACTCCACAACAAGATATTCCTTAAGATGAAACTTTATGCGCTATGCATGAATGAATCTACTTCAGTTAATGAGCATATTAATTCTTTGAATACTCTATTTTCTTAGCTCGCTTCATTAAGTTGCAATATAGAGCCAAAAGAATGCGCTAAACTTTTACTTCAGAGTCTACCTGATTCGTATGATCAACTCATTATTAACTTAACCAATAATGTTCTCTCAGAGTATCTAGTCTATGATGAAGTTGCGGCTGCTATTCTAGAAGAAGAAAATCGGTGCAATAACAAGGAGGACAAACAGGTCGGTTCACGACAAGTGGAGGCCTTGGTGATGTCAGGAGGGATATCAACGGAACGTGGCCCAAGTGGGAGTTACAATCATGGTAAACCGAAGTCTAAAAAGAAGAAGACCTATACATGCTACAATTGTGGCAAGAAAGGTCACCTGAAGAAGGATTGTCGGAGTTTAAATAACTCAAATCCTCAAGGAAATATTGCAAGCACTTCAGATGATGGGACTGCTTTGGTTAGTGAGGCAGTGGTAGCAAATGAAGGCAGAAAGACATTTATTGATGTCTGGTTATTTGACTCGGGAGCTACTTTTCACATGACCCCTAGAAGAGAATGGTTCAAACAATATGAACGTATCTCAGGAGGATCTTTATACAGTTGTAATGATCATGAACTAAAGATCATTGGAATTGGAGATATCATTTTGAAGATGCAAGATGGTACTGTTCGTACTATTCCAGGATTACGACACGTGGAGGGTTTGAAGAAGAACTTATTGTCTTTAGGACAATTAGATGATCTTAGTTGTAAGATGGAGATACAAGATAAGATCATGAAAATTACGAAAGGCGCGGTTGTACTTATGAAAGGAGAAAAGGTAGGTGCTAATTTATACATTCTGAAAGGCGAGACGGTACATGAAGCGGAAGCATCTGTAGCTTTGAATAGTTCAAGTGATAAAGCTACTATAACATGGCATCAAAAGCTTGGACACATGTCTGAACAAGGTATGAAGATTCTTGTTGAGAGAAATCTTATTCCTGGTCTTACAAAGGTATCGCTACCTTTCTGTGAGCATTGTGTAATCAGCAAGCAACATCGCCTGAAGTTTAACACATCAAATTCTAGAAGTAAATTGGTTCTAGAATTGGTTCACTCTGATGTGTGGCAAGCACCAGTTCAATCCCTAGGAGGAGCAAAGTATTTTGTATCATTTATTGATGATTACACTAGGAGATGTTGGGTGTACCCAATCAAGAGGAAAGCAGGTGTGTTTGAAGTTTTCAAAGTTTACAAAGCGCGGGTTGAACTTGAATCGGGTAAAAAGATCAAGTGTTTGAGGACAGATAATGGAGGAGAATACACTGGTGATGAATTTGATAAGTTTTGCAAACAAGAAGGTATCAAAAGGCAGTTCATAACAATATACACTCCTTAACAAAACGGAGTGGCAGAACGGATGAACATAACCTTATTAGATAGAACGAGGGTGATGTTGGCAACTGCAAGCTTGGAGAAATCATTCTGGACAGAAGCGGTCAGTACTGCCTGTTACGTGATAAATCGGTCACCGTCAACTGCAATTGAGTTGAAATCACCGATGGAGATGTGGACTGGAAAACCAGTTGATTATTTTGACCTTCATGTATTTGGAAGTCCTGTGTACGCAATGTACAATTATCAAGAAATGATAAAGTTGGATACGAAGTCCAGAAAGTGTTTGTTCTTGGGGTATGCTGATGGAGTTAAGGGGTATCACTTATGGGACCCGACTTCCCACAAAGTAGTCATCAGCAGAGATGTTGTCTTTACGGAAGACAAAGATCTTAAAGATTTTAGCACTTCAAAAGAAACTACACCGATACAGGTTGAAAATGAATTTTATAAAGATTCTTCTGAAGCAATACCAGAGCACGAGAAAAATCAAGTAGTCGTTAATGAAGCTCCAACGACTCGTACTTCTAATCAGGAACGGAAACATCCAGGGTGGCACTCGGATTCTATTATAGAAAGCAATATTGCATATTGTCTTCTAACAGAGGAAGGAGAACCAACAACTCTTCACGAGGCACTGAATCATTCAGATGCATCTCAGTGGATGACAGCTATGCAGGAAGAAATTGAAGCTCTTCATAAAAATAAAACATGGAAACTTGTGCCATTACTAAAAGGTAGAAAACCTATTGGAAATAAATGGGTGTATAAGATCAAACGAAATGACGATGATCAAGTGGAGCGGTATCGTGCAAGACTGATGGTTAAAGGATATGCTCAGAAAGAAGGTATAGAATTTAATGAAATATTTTCTCCTGTGGTTCGACTTTCAACAATTTGTGTAGTTCTAGTGATGTGTGCTACATTTGATTTGCATCTAGAGCAGCTAGATGTGAAAACTGCATTTCTTCATGGAAACCTCGAAGAAGAAATTTACATGCTTCAACCAGAAGGTTTTGAACTACAAGGAAAAAAGAACTTGGTTTGCAGGTTAAAGAAATCTCTGTACGGTCTCAAACAGGCGCCGAGATGCTGGTACAAGAGATTTGATTCTTTCATAATGAGCCTTGAATATAACAAACTTTATGCAGACCCTTGTGCATATTTTAAGAGGTTTGGGGATAATGATTTTGTCATTTTGCTGTTATATGTTGACAACATGTTGGTTGCAGGCCCCAACAAAGACCGAGACAGAGATTCTAGGGATGCAAATGAAATGTCCCGTTCTTATTGATTAAAAACGTTCCATATTAATTGATTTCGTTGCGAGGTTTTGACCTCTATATGAGACGTTTTTCAAAGACTGCATTCATTTTTAAAACAAACCATAACCTTTATTTCATAAATAAAGGTTTAAAAAGCTTTACGTAGATTATCAAATAATGATAATCTAAAATATCCTGTTTACACACGACCATTACATAATGGTTTACAATACAAATATGTTACATCGAAATCAGTTTCTTGAATGCAGTTTTTACACAATATCATACAAACATGGACTCCAAATCTTGTCGTTATTTTAGTATGCAACAGCGGAAGCACTTAGTATTCACCTGAGAATAAACATGCTTTAAACGTCAACAAAAATGTTGGTGAGTTATAGGTTTAACCTATATATATCAAATCGTAACAATAGACCACAAGATTTCATATTTCAATACACATCCCATACATAAAGATAAAAATCATTTATATGGTGAACACCTGGTAACCGACATTAACAAGATGCATATATAAGAATATCCCCATCATTCCGGGACCCCCTTCAGATATGATATAAATTTCGAAGTACTAAAGCATCCGGTACTTTGGATGGGGTTTGTTAGGCCCAATAGATCTATCTTTAGGATTGCGTCAATTAGGGTGTCTGTTCCCTAATTCATAGATTACCAGACTTAATAAAAAGGGGCATATTCGATTTCGATAATTCAACCATAGAATGTAGTTTCACGTACTTGTGTCTATTTTGTAAATCACTTATAAAACCTGCATGCATTCTCATCCCAAAAATATTAGATTTTAAAAGTGGGACTATAACTCACTTTCACATATTTTTACTTCATCGGGAAGTAAGACTTGGCCACTGGTTGATTCAAGAACCTATAACAATATATACATATATATCAAAGTATGTTCAAAATATATTTACAATACTTTTAATATATTTTGATGTTTTAAGTTTATTAAGTCAGCTGTCCTCGTTAGTAACCTACAACTAGTTGTCCACAGTTAGATATACAGAAATAAATCGATAAATATTATATTGAATCAATCCACGACCCAGTGTATACGTATCTCAGTATTGAGCACAACTCAAACTATATATATTTTGGAATCAACCTCAACCCTGTATAGCTAACTCCAACATTCACATATAGAGTGTCTATGGTTGTTCTGAAATATATATAGATGTGTCGACATGATAGGTCGAAACATTGTATACGTGTCTATGGTATCTCAAGATTACATAATATACAATACAAGTTGATTAAGTTATGGTTGGAATAGATTTGTTACCAATTTTCACGTAGCTAAAATGAGAAAAATTATCCAATCTTGTTTTACCGATAACTTCTTCATTTTAAATCCGTTTTGAGTGAATCAAATTGCTATGGTTTCATATTGAACTATATTTTATGAATATAAACAGAAAAAGTATAGGTTTATAGTCGGAAAAATAAGTTACAAGTCATTTTTGTAAAGGTAGTCATTTCAGTCGAAAGAACGATGTCTAGATGACCATTTTAGAAAACATACTTACACTTTGAGTTTAACCATAATTTTTGGATATAGTTTCATGTTCATATTAAAAATCATTTTCCCAGAATAACAACTTTTAAATCAAAGTTTATCATAGTTTTTAATTAACTAACCCACTCCGGTTTTACGGTGTTTTTCGTGTTTCCAGGTTTTAAATCATTAAGTTAGCATATCATATAGATATAGAACATGTGTTTAGTTGATTTTAAAAGTCAAGTTAGAAGGATTAACTTTTATTTGCGAACAAGTTTAGAATTAACTAAACTATGTTCTAGTGATTACAAGTTTAAACCTTCGAATAAGATAGCTTTATATGTATGAATAGAATGATGTTATGAACATCATTACTACCTCAAGTTCCTTGGATAAACCTACTGGAAATGAGAAAAATAGATCTAGCTTCAAAGGATCCTTGGATGGCTTGAAAGTTCTTGAAGCAGAATCATGACACGAAAACAATTTCAAGTAAGATTTTGACTCGAAATAAGATTGTTATAGTTATAGAAATTGAATTCAAGTTTGAATATGATTATTACCTTGTATTAGAAAGATAACCTACTGTAAGTAACAAAGGTTTCTTGATCTTGGATGATTACTTGGAATGGATTTAGAAAACTTGGAAGTAAACTTGCAATCTTGGAAGTATTCTTGATTTTATGAAACTAGAACTTTTGGAATTTATGAAGAACACTTAGAACTTGAAGATAGAACTTGAGAGAGATCAATTAGATGAAGAAAATTGAAGAATGAAAGTGTTTGTAGGTGTTTTTGGTCGTTGGTGTATGGATTAGATATAAAGGATATGTAATTTTGTTTTCATGTAAATAAGTCATGATTGATTACTCATATTTTTGTAATTTTATGAGATATTTTATGCTTGTTGCCAAATGATGGTTCCCACATGTGTTAGGTGACTCACATGGGCTACTAAGAGCTAATCATTGGAGTGTATATACCAATAGTACATACATCTAAAAGCTGTGTATTGTACGAGTACGAATACGGGTGCATACGAGTAGAATTGTTGATGAAACTGAACGAGGATGTAATTGTAAGCATTTTTGTTAAGTAGAAGTATTTTGATAAGTGTCTTGAAGTTTTTCAAAAGTGTATGAATACATATTAAAACACTACATGTATATACATTTTAACTGAGTCGTTAAGTCATCGTTAGTCGTTACATGTAAATGTTGTTTTGAAACCTTTAGGTTAACGATCTTGTTGAATGTTGTTAACCCATTATTTATTATAACAAATGAGATGGTAAATTGTTATATTATCATTATATTATGATATATAATATATCTTAGTATGATATATATACAGTTAAATGTCGTTACAACGATAATCGTTACATATATGTCTCGTTTCGAAATCATTAAGTTAGTAGTGTTATTTTTACATATGTATTTCATTATTAATACACTTAATAATGTATTTACTTATCATTTAACATAATTAACCAAGTGTATCAATATCTTAATATGATTCATATGTACCTAGTAAGACGTTGTTATAACGATAATCGTTATATATACCGTTTTCGAGTTTCTTAAATTAATAGTCTCATTTTTATGTATATAACTCATTTTTAAAATACCTAATGAGATACATACTTATAATAAAATCATGTTAACTATATATATAACCATATATATGTCATCGTATAGTTTTTACAAGTTTTAACGTTCGTGAATCACCGGTCAACTTGGGTGGTCAATTGTCTATATGAAACCTATTTCAATTAATCAAGTCTTAACAAGTTTGATTGCTTAACATGTTGGAAACACTTAATCATTTAAATAACAATTTCATTTAATATATATATAAACATGAAAAAGTTCGGGTCACTACAGTACCTACCCGTTAAATAAATTTCGTCTCGAAATTTTAAGCAGTTGGAGGTGTTGACGTATCTTCTGGAAATAAATGCGGGTATTTCTTCTTCATCTGATCTTCACGCTCCCAGGTGAACTCGGGTCCTCTATGAGCATTCCATCGAACCTTAACAATCGGTATCTTGTTTTGTTTAAGTCTCTTAACCTCACGATCCATTATTTCGACGGGTTCTTCAATGAATTGAAGTTTTTCATTGATTTGGATTTCGTCCAACGAAATAGTGAGATCTTCTTTAGCAAAACATTTCTTAAAATTTGAGACGTGGAAAGTGTTATGTAGAGCCGCGAGTTGTTGAGGTAGCTCCAGTTGGTAAGCTACTGGTCCGACACGATCTATAATCTTGAATGGTCCAATGTACCTTGGATTTAGTTTCCCCCGTTTACCAAATCGAACAACGCCTTTCCAAGGTGAAACCTTAAGCATGACCATTTCTCCAATTTCAAACTCTATATCTTTTCTTTTACTGTCCGCGTAGCTCTTTTGTCGACTCTGGGCGGTTTTCAATCTTTGTTGAATTTGGATGATTTTCTCGGTAGTTTCTTGTATTATCTCCGGACCCGTAATCTGTCTATCCCCCACTTCACTCCAACAAATCAGAGACCAGCACTTTCTATCATAAAGTGCTTCAAACGGCGCCATCTCAATGCTTGAATGGCAGCTGTTGTTGTAGGAAAATTCTGCTAACGGTAGATGTCGATCCCAACTGTTTCCGAAATCAATAACACAAGCTCGTAGCATGTCTTCAAGCGTTTGTATTGTCCTTTCGCTCTGCCCATCAGTTTGTGGATGATAGGCAGTACTCATGTCTAGACGAGTTCCCAATGCTTGCTGTAATGTCTGCCAGAATCTTGAAATAAATCTGCCATCCCTATCAGAGATAATAGAGATTGGTATTCCATGTCTGAAGACGACTTCCTTCAAATACAGTCGTGCTAACTTCTCCATCTTGTCATCTTCTCTTATTGGCAGGAAGTGTGCTGATTTGGTGAGACGATCAACTATTACCCAAATATTATCATAACCACTTGCAGTCCTTGGCAATTTAGTAATGAAATCCATGGTAATGTTTTTCCATTTCCATTCCGAGATTTCAGGTTGTTGTAGTAGACCTGATGGTTTTTGATGTTCAGCTTTGACCTTAGAACACGTCAAACATTCTCCTACATATTTAGCAATATCAGCTTTCATACCTGGCCACCAAAAATGTTTCTTAAGATCCTTGTACATCTTCCCCGTTCCAGGATGTATTGAGTATCTGGTTTTATGAGCTTCTCTAAGTACCATTTCTCTCATATCTCCAAAATTTGGTACCCAAATTCTTTCAGCCCTATACCGGGTTCTGTCTTCCCGAATATTAAGATGCTTCTCCGATCCTTTGGGTATTTCATCCTTTAAATTTCCCTCTTTTAAAACTCCTTGTTGTACCTCCTTTATTTGAGTAGTAAGGTTATTGTGAATCATTATATTCACAGATTTTACTCGAATGGGTTCTCTGTCCTTCCTGCTCAAGGCGTCAGCTACCACATTTGCCTTCCCCGGGTGGTAACGAATTTCAAAGTCGTAATCATTCAATAATTCAATCCACCTACGCTGCCTCATATTCAGTTGTTTCCGATTAAATATGTGTTGAAGACTTTTGTGGTCGATATATATAATACTTTTGACCCCATATAAGTTGTGCCTCCAAGTCTTTAATGCAAAAACAACAGTGCCTAATTCCAAATCATGCGTCGTATAATTTTGTTCGTGAATCTTCAATTGTCTAGACGCATAAGCAATCACCTTCGTTCGTTGCATTAATACACAACCGAGACCTTGATTTGATGCGTCACAATAAATCACAAAATCATCATTCCCTTCAGGCAATGACAATATAGGTGCCGTAGTTAGCTTTTTCTTCAATAACTGGAATGCTTTCTCTTGTTCATCCTTCCATTCAAATTTCTTCCCTTTATGCGTTAATGCAGTCAAGGGTTTTGCTATTCTGGAAAAGTCTTGGATGAACCTTCTGTAGTAACCAGCTAGTCCTAAAAACTGGCGTATATGCTTCAGAGTTTTTGGGGTTTCCCACTTTTCAACGGTTTCGATCTTTGCCGGGTCCACCTGGATACCTTCTTTGTTCACTATGTGACCGAGGAATTGAACTTCTTCCAACCAAAATGCACACTTTGAAAACTTAGCGTACAGTTTTTCTTTCCTCAATACTTCTAGCACTTTTCTCAAATGTTCTTCGTGCTCTTGATCATTCTTTGAGTAAATAAGTATGTCATCGATGAAAACAATGACAAACTTGTCAAGATATGGCCCACACACACTCGGTTCATAAGGTCCATGAACACAGCTGGTGCATTAGTTAAACCAAACGGCATGACCATAAACTCGTATTGACCGTAACGTGTTCTGAAAGCAGTCTTTGGAATATCATCTTCTTTCACCCGCATTTGATGATACCCGGAACGTAAGTCAATCTTTAAATAAACAGACGAGCCTTGTAGTTGATCAAATAAGTCATCGATTCTCGGTAGTGGGTAGCAGTTCTTAATGGTAAGTTTGTTCAACTCTCGGTAGTCGATACACAACCTGAATGTACCATCTTTCTTCTTGACAAACAAAATAGGAGCTCCCCACGGTGATGTGCTTGGTCGAATGAAACCACGCTCTAAAAGTTCTTGTAATTGGCTTTCAGTTCTTTCATCTTGCTGGGTGCGAGTCTGTAAGGAGCACGAGCTATTGATGCAGCTCCTGGTACAAGATCTATTTGAAATTCAACGAATCGATGTGGGGGTAATCCCGGTAATTCTTTCGAAAATACATCGAGAAATTCTTTTGCGACGGGAACATCATTGATGCTCTTTTCTTCAGTTTGTACTTTCTCGATGTGTGCTAGAATAGCATAGCAACCTTTTCTTATTAGTTTTTGTGCTTTCAAATTACTAATAAGATGTAGCTTCGTGTTGCCCTTTTCTCCGTACACCATTAAGGGTTCTCCTTCTTCTCGTACAATACGAATTGCATTTTTATAACATACGATCTCTGCTTTCACCTTCTTCAGCCAGTCATGCCAACTATTACATCAAAACTCCCTAACTCTACTGGTATCAAATCAATCTTAAATATTTCGCTACGCAGTTTAATTTATCGATTTCGGCATATATTATCTGCTGAAATTAATTTATCGTTTGCTAATTCGAGTAAAAATTTACTATCCAACGGCGTCAATGGACAACTTAATTTAGCACAAAAATCTCTACTCATATAGCTTCTATCCGCACCCGAATCAAATAAAACGTAAGCAGATTTATTGTCAATAAGAAACGTACCCGTAACAAGCTCCGGGTCTTCCTGTGCCTCTGCCGCATTAATATTGAAAACTCTTCCGCGACCTTGTCCATTCGTGTTCTCCTGGTTCGGGCAATTTCTAATAATGTGGCCCGGTTTTCCACATTTATAACAAACTACATTGGCATAACTTGCTCCGACACTACTTGCTCCGCCATTACTCGTTCCGACACCATTTGTTCCTTTCGTTCTGTTAACCCCTGGTCCGTAGACCTCACACTTTGCCGCGCTATGACCATTTCTTTTACACTTGTTGCAAAATTTGGTGCATAACCCCGAGTGATACTTTTCACACCTTTGGCATAGCTGCTTCTGATTGTTGTTGTTGTTGTTGCGGTTGTTATTGTTGTTGGGATGATTGTTGTAGTTGCTGCTGTTGTTGTTGTTATTGTTGGGCCGTTTGTTGTAGTTGCGATTGATGTCGCGATTGTTGGGATAATTGTTGCGATTATTATTGTAATTGCTGTTGTTGTTGTTGTATTGGTGATTCTTATCACCGTTTTCCTCCCACTTTCTTTTGACTTGCTTCACATTGGCCTCTTCAGCCGTCTGTTCTTTAATTCTTTCCTCAATCTGGTTCACTAGTTTGTGAGCCATTCTACATGCCTGTTGTATGGAGGCGGGCTCGTGTGAACTTATATCTTCTTGGATTCTTTCCGGTAATCCTTTCACAAACGCGTCGATCTTCTCTTCCTCATCTTCGAACGCTCCCGGACACAATAGACACAACTCTGTGAATCGTCTTTCGTATGTGGTAATATCAAATCCTTGGGTTCGTAACCCTATAAGTTCTGTCTTGAGCTTATTGACCTCGGTTCTGGGACGGTACTTCTCGTTCATCAAGTGCTTAAATGCTGACCACGGTAGTGCGTACGCATCATCTTGTCCCACTTGCTCTAGATAGGTATTCCACCATGTTAATGCAGAACCTGTGAAGGTATGCCTAGCGTACTTCACTTTGTCCTCTTCAGTACACTTACTTATGGCAAACACCGATTCGACCTTCTCGGTCCAACGTTTCAATCCGATCGGTCCTTCGGTTCCATCAAATTCCAAAGGTTTGCAGGCAGTGAATTCTTTATAGGTGCATCCTACACGATTTCCTGTACTACTAGATCCAAGGTTATTGTTGGTATGTAGCGCGGCCTGTACTGCGACTATGTTTGAAGCAAGAAAAGCACGAAATTCCTCTTCACTCATATTCAAGGTATGTCGAGTAGTCGGTGCCATTTCCTTCAAAATAGTCAAATGAAACGAGTTAATCATATAGAATATCAAGAGTAGTCAATAGTATTTCGTAGCGTAATATGAACTTATTTATAAAAGCTCTTTCTTCATATTAGCGTTTTATACTCTTTAATTCGGGTAGTACCTACCCGTTAAGTTCATACTTAGTAGCTAACATACCATTTTAACTACTACAATTCTATATGAAAAACTAATCACAAAAAAATATATATATCATATTCAAACCTTTATACAATAACTTGTAAACTTACAATACCGCTATTTTACATATAGCATGAAATATAGCACATAAAACTTTGATACAAAGTAGTTGCGAAGATAATTCTAGTTAATAAATAAGGCGTTCAGTAAAGGAAACAAAGACACGTAATTCATACGTCCAGAAACAAGTCATGCATTCTGGTTTTACTAATACCACTTTCCATCCTAACCGTTGTGACCGATAGTATGACAACATGTTGTAACGTCGTCAAAAAGGTGAAGGTTACGTAATGACCAACAGTCTCGTAATAACCTAAAAACCTCATTTCTTACCCCAAATACCGACTCCGTCACTTGTGGGAACGTTTTGTTTGATAGTTGTAGCCCGATGTTCTTGTTCTCACTTTGGTGAGAAGCGAACATTACTAACCCGTAAGCATAACATGCTTCTTTATGTTGCATGTTAGCCGCTTTTTCTAAATCACGAAGTCCTATATTCGAATATATTGAGTCAAAATAATTTCTTAACCTGTTGCGTAAAATAGCATTTGGGTTCCCCGCAATATATGCGTCAAAGTAAACACATCGTAACTTATGGATTTCCCAATGTGATATCCCCCATCTTTCGAACGAAAGCCTTTTATAAACCAAGGCATTCTTGGAACGTTCTTCGAATGTCTTACAAACTGATTTCGCCGTAAATAGTTGTGCCGAAGAATTCTGACCGACTCTAGACAAGATTTCATCAATCATGTCTCCGGGTAGGTCTCTTAAAATATTGGGTTGTCTATCCATTTTGTGTTTTTATACTGTAAAATAGACACGAGTTAGATTCATAAAATAAAAAAAATAATACTAATTAATACAAGCAATTTTTACATATATCATAAAGCATAAGCACACTATATTATATATATTACACCACACGAATACAACTATCTTATTCCGACTTGCTCGTTTCTTCTTCTTCGGTTTTGGTTCGTTTTGCCAAGTTTCTAGGGATATATGATGTTCCCCTAATACGAGCTGTCGTTTTCCACAACGGTTTAGAAAAACCTGGTGGTTTAGAGGTTCCCGGGTCATTGTTACAACTTAAGGGCTTCGGGGGTTGACGATACATATAAAGTTCATCGGGGTTGAAATTAGATTTCTCTATTTTTATGCCCTTTCTCTTATTATTTTCTTTTGCCTTTTTAAATTCAGTTGGGGTAATTTCTATAACATCATCGGAATTCTCGTCGGAATCCGATTCATCGGAGAATTGGTAATCCTCCCAATATTTTGCTTCCTTGGCAGAAACACCATTGACCATAATTAACCTTGGTCGGTTGGTTGAGGATTTTCTTTTACTTAACCATTTTATTATTTCCCCCACTGGTTCTATTTCCTCCTCCGGTTCCTCCTCTTCCGGTTCTGATTCTTCTTCCGGTTCTGATTCTTCTTCCGGTTCTGATTCTTCTTCCGGTTCTTCTTCGGGAACTTGTGAATCAGTCCAATATATATTCGACTCTTCATTATTATTAGGTGAGTCAATGGGATTTGTGCTAGAGGTAGACATCTATCACACAATATCAAACATGTTAAGAGATTAATATATCACATAATATATACATGTTAATAATATATAGTTTCCAACAAAAATGTTAAGCAATCATTTTTAAAGAAAACACGGTCGAAGTCCAGACTCACTAATGCATCCTAACAAACTCGATAGGACACACTAATGCAAATTTTCTGGTTCTCTAAGACCAACGCTCGGATACCAACTGAAATGTCCCGTTCTTATTGATTAAAAACGTTCCATATTAATTGATTTCGTTGCGAGGTTTTGACCTCTATATGAGACGTTTTTCAAAGACTGCATTCATTTTTAAAACAAATCATAACCTTTATTTCATAAATAAAGCTTTAAAAAGCTTTACGTAGATTATCAAATAATGATAATCTAAAATATCCTGTTTACACATGACCATTACATAATGGTTTACAATACAAATATGTTACATCGAAATCAGTTTCTTGAATGCAGTTTTTACACAATATCATACAAACATGGACTCCAAACCTTGTCCTTATTTTAGTATGCAACAGCGGAAGCTCTTAGTATTCACCTGAGAATAAACATGCTTTAAACGTCAACAAAAATGTTGGTGAGTTATAGGTTTAACCTATATATATCAAATCGTAACAATAGACCACAAGATTTCATATTTCAATACACATCCCATACATAGAGATAAAAATCATTCATATGGTGAACACCTAGCAACCGACATTAACAAGATGCATATATAAGAATATCCCCATCATTCCGGGACACCCTTCGGATATGATATAAATTTCGAAGTACTAAAGCATCCGGTACTTTGGATGGGGTTTGTTAGGCCCAATAGATCTATCTTTAGGATTCGCGTCAATTAGGGTGTCTGTTCCCTAATTCTTAGATTACCGGACTTAATAAAAAGGGGCATATTCGATTTCGATAATTCAACCATAGAATGTAGTTTCACGTACTTGTGTCTATTTTGTAAATCATTTATAAAACCTGCATGTATTCTCATCCTAAAAATATTAGATTTTAAAAGTGGGACTATAACTCACTTTCACAGATTTTTACTTCGTCGGGAAGTAAGACTTGGCCACTGGTTGATTCACGAACCTATAACGATATATACATATATATCAAAGTATGTTCAAAATATATTTACAATACTTTTAATATATTTTGATGTTTTAAGTTTATTAGGTCAGCTGTCCTCGTTAGTAACCTACAACTAGTTGTCCACAGTTAGATGTATAAAAATAAATCGATAAATATTATCTTGAATCAATCCAGGACCCAGTGTATACGTATCTCAGTATTGAGCACAACTCAAACTATATATATTTTGGAATCAACCTCAACCCTGTATAGCTAACTCCAACATTCACATATAGAGTGTCTATGGTTGTTCCGAAATATATATAGATGTGTCGACATGATAGGTTGAAACATTGTATACGTGTCTATGATATCTCAAGATTACATAATATACAATACAAGTTGATTAAGTTATGGTTGGAATAGATTTGTTACCAATTTTCACGTAGCTAAAATGAGAAAAATTATCCAATCTTGTTTTACCCATAACTTCTTCATTTTAAATCCGTTTTGAGTGAATCAAATTGCTATGGTTTTATATTGAACTCTATTTTATGAATCTAAATAGAAAAAGTATAGGTTTATAGTCGGAAAAATAAGTTACAAGTTATTTTTGTAAAGGTAGTAATTTCAGTCGAAAGAACGACGTCTAGATGACCATTTTAGAAAACATACTTACACTTTGAGTTTAACCATAATTTTTGGATATAGTTTCATGTTCATAATAAAAATCATTTTCCCAGAATAACAACTTTTAAATCAAAGTTTATCATAGTTTTTAATTAACTAACCCAAAACAGCCCGCGGTGTTACTACGACGGCGTAAATCCGGTTTTACGGTGTTTTTCGTGTTTCCAGGTTTTAAATCATTAAGTTAGCATATCATATAGATATAGAACATGTATTTAGTTGATTTTAAAAGTCAAGTTAGAAGGATTAACTTTTATTTGCGAACAAGTTTAGAATTAACTAAACTATGTTCTAGTGATTACAAGTTTAAACCTTTGAATAAGATAACTTTATATGTATGAATAGAATGATGTTATGAATATCATTACTACCTCAAGTTCCTTGGATAAACCTACTGGAAATGAGAAAAATAGATCTAGCTTTAAAGGATCCTTGGATGGCTTGAAAGTTCTTGAAGCAGAATCATGACACGAAAACAATTTCAAGTAAGATTTCCACTCGAAATAAGATTGTTATAGTTATAGAAATTGAATTCAAGTTTGAATATGATTATTACCTTGTATTAGAAAGATAACCTACTGTAAGTAACAAAGGTTTCTTGATCTTGGATGATTACTTGGAATGGATTTAGAAAACTTGGAAGTAAACTTGCAATCTTGGAAGTATTCTTGATTTTATGAAACTAGAACTTTTGGAATTTATGAAGAACACTTAGAACTTGAAGATAGAACTTGAGAGAGATCAATTAGATGAAGAAAATTGAAGAATGAAAGTGTTTGTAGGTTTTTTCGGTCGTTGGTGTATGGATTAGATATAAAGGATATGTAATTTTGTTTTCATGTAAATAAGTCATGAATGATTACTCATATTTTTGTAATTTTATGAGATATTTTATGCTAGTTTCCAAATGATGGTTCTCAAATCTGTTAGGTGACTCACATGGGCTGCTAAGAGCTGGTCATTGGAGTGTATATACCAATAGTACATACATCTAAAAGCTGTGTATTGTACGAGTACGAATACGGGTGCATACGAGTAGAATTGTTGATGAAACTGAACGAGGATGTAATTGTAAGCATTTTTGTTAAGTAGAAGTATTTTGATAAGTTTCTTGAAGTCTTTCAAAAGTGTATGAATACATATTAAAACACTACATGTATATACATTTTAACTGAGTCGTTAAGTCATCGTTAGTCGTTACATGTAAATGTTGTTTTGAAACCTTTAGGTTAACGATCTTGTTGAATGTTGTTAACCCATTATTTATTATAACAAATGAGATGTTAAATTGTTATATTATCATGATATTATGATATATAATATATATTAGTATGATATATATACAGTTAAATGTCGTTACAACGATAATCGTTACATATATGTCTCGTTTCGAAATCATTAAGTTAGTAGTCTTATTTTTACATATGTATTTCATTGTTAATACACTTAATAATATATTTACTTATCATTTAACATAATTAACCAAGTGTATCAATATCTTAATATGATTCATATGTACCTAGTAAGACGTTGTTATAACGATAATCGTTATATATATCGTTTTCGAGTTTCTTAAATTAATAGTCTCATTTTTATGTATATAACTCATTGTTAAAATACCTAATGAGATACATACTTATAATAAAATCATGTTAACTATATATATAACCATATATATGTCATCGTATAGTTTTTACAAGTTTTAACGTTCGTGAATCACCGGTTAACTTGGGTGGTCAATTGTCTATATGAAACCTATTTCAATTAATCAAGTCTTAACAAGTTTGATTGCTTAACATGTTGGAAACACTTAATCATTTAAATAACAATTTCATTTAATATATATATATAAACATGGAAAAGTTCGGGTCACTACAGCAAATTCACCGAGATAGAGATAATAGGAAGATTTGGCTTTCTCAAAAGAATTATTTGAAGAAAGTCTTGCAGCACTTCAATATGCAAGATAGTAAGCCAATCTCAACCCCACTTCCTACTAATCTCAAATTCTCCTCCATTATGTGTCCTAGAAGTGAATACGAGAGGAAGGAGATGTCTCGAGTACCGTATGCATCAGCAGTGGGAATGTTCGCAATGATATGTACAAGACCAGACATTGCACATGCAGTGGGAGTAGTTAGTCGGTACATGGCAAATTCTGGTAAAGAGCATTGGAATGCGGTAAAGAGGATCCTAAGATACATTAAGGGTACCTTGGATGTTGCATTATGTTATGGAGAACCGGAATTTATTGTCAAAGGGTATGTTGATTCAGATTATGCAGGTGATATGGATAAAAGTAAATCCACCACCGCGTATGTTTTTACACTTTGTGGTGGAACAGTAAGCTGGGTTTCAAAACCGCAGTCAGTTGTGGGAACATCAACAACAGAAGCAGAATATGTAGCAGCTACTCAAGCTACTAAAGAGGCAGTTTGGTTGAATATGTTATTGGAGGAACTCGGGCACAAACAGAAGAATATCACTTTATTTTGTGACAACCAGAGTGCCTTGCATCTTGCAAGGAATCCGGCATTTCATTCAAAGACAAAGCATATACGAGTTCAATATCACTTCGTTCGTGAGAAAGTGAAAGAAGGAACTGTGGATGTGCAGAAAATTCATACTGACAACAATGTGGCTGATTTTCTAACAAAGTCAATCAACCGTGACAAGTTTATTTGGTACCGTTCCTCATGCGGCCTAGCAGAGACGTAAGCAACATCATTGGCAAGGAAGGATTATCGTGTGAAGATTGATTGAGCTTCAATCAAATCTTCAAGTGGGAGATTGTTGAAATAAAAATATAAATGGTTGTTGGTAGATGTTGGATGTAGTTGGTAAAATAAGTGGATGGTTGTTGGTGAGTTGTAGGTAAGACTTTTCATTACCTAACTTACCTAACTCTCACCAAATCCTAATCCTTACTACTATAAATAGAGCCATAAGCAAGCATTCAAATCATCCCAAAACACATTATTCTTCTTATATTCTAAGAGTGTAATAGAGAGTTTGAGTTTAGTCTCTTAATTACAAGAGATATAAGGATTAGTAATTATCCTTGTAATTAGAGAAAGAAGTTGTAATTCCTATTATTCTTATTAGTGAAACGTTTGTTTCCTTGTCCGTGGTTTTTACCCTATTGGGGTTTTCCACATTAAATCTCGGTGTTCCTTTATTATCGTTTTCATATTATTACTAGCGGTTTGCTATAATTCAGTGTCATTTTTTCTCAACAGTTTAACCAAAAGTGACTTCCAAGATCATACTTATCACGTATAACTTTCCACCGGTTTTCAAATTCTTCAACTGTATGACTTTTAACATACTTATTGTACATATCTTTAAAATCACTATAACGTGCTTTAAGAGGCCGAAGTTGTTCCCGTTCATGCTTTTTGATGTGCCATGCACAATATCGATGACGGGTATTTGGAAGAACTTTTTTGATGGCATTTCTCACTACTTTATCTTGATCGGTAATTATTGGAGTTGGATGCATGTCAAACATGCACTTTAAGAATTGTTGAAATAGCCAAACAAAAGTTTCTTCCTTTTCATTCTCTAGTAAAGCACCTCCGAATAGTATAGATTGACCACGATGATTCAACCCAACAAATGGAGAAAATGGCATCTTAAACCTGTTTGTCTTATACGTCACATCAAACATGACAACATCTCCAAAATTTATGTATGCATCTCGTGACCTCCCATCAGCCCAAAAAATATTTTTTGGAGACCCGTCATCAAATAAATCCACAACCCAATAATGATTACTATCTACATAAGCTTTTTCTTGAAAATATTTGATAACTCCATAGAATTCTTTACCACGGTATTTTCTTCGCTCTTCAGACAATATATCAGAGCATTGTTTTGAAGTAACATCAGGTGCGTCTGGATCTTTCATGGAGTTTACAACTTTTTTTATTTGACAAGGTCTCAAACCATTTTTGCTAAGATCTAACATAAGAGATTTGGTAGCCATCGTGCGGTGAGTCTTTCCATGAGAACGGTGTTTCATCACTTTGCTCGGAGTGCTTAATTCATGGTTATGTGTATTGTTAAAACCATCCACAAACCATTTACCAACTTTATTTTTGGATATTTGAATCATTGATGTACAACCCGTTCTAGATTCTCTACGACGTTTTGTAACAATCTCTTTTGAAGTATTCTTAAACCCTTCCTTGTTGCATACATATATTTTTCGGTAAGGCTCATTTGTTTGTTGTCTTATTTCTAAAGGTGGTCCGTTTTCGTATTCCAAATCCATGTAAAAAAGCACAACGATTATAAAAGGTGTATGCATCATCAGGGGTATCGAAAATCATTCCCATTACATTAGCATCAATACCTCCATTATCCTTCTCAAACTCAATATCCTTGTTATCATCATTTTGCTTCTCACTTTGAAATTCAGAATCATTATTGTCGAGGTCTTCAGTTTGATGGGTTTCTTTATCAATTCCACCATCATCCACTACATCATCTTCATCGTGACTGTTGTATCCTGAACTTTTACTATGGTTGTCAAGAAACTCATTTGTATTAATGTCTTGATTATTGTCATAGTGCTCATATTCTTGTTGATCAAATTCCAATGTATTATGCATATTCTATAATAACACAATAATAAAAAGATCAGTGAGTAGATGGATCTATATAACACACATACATGATGGACGTGGTGTTAATTAACACCACAAGTCTACTTTGATCATTAGTGCATTTAACTAAATTTATATATGCGCCCATTCTTTGTAAGTAGCTATAATGTTTTATTTATTATTCATGATGAAGAGCTAAAAAAAATACAAGAAACATAAATATCGAAAGCAATCTGTCAATTATACTGTTCTGCAATTAGAAACCAACATAAAGATAAATGAAAAGCAAAAAAACGTAATCATATACATTGAAAGTAGATAAATCAATTTCATAAAGGATTAATAGTAAATTAAAAGATATAATACTTTACAATTAGGAAACAATCAACATGATAATATTGTAACATTTCAATCAAGAAGTGATCGATAACTATGTAGAAACATCAGTATGATGGGGTAGGGAAAATCAACCACAAAACAATTATACCGGTTGTTGCTTCAAGTGATCTCAACGACAGTCGAATTGAATGAAGAAAGTAGAAAGAAGCAGTAATTATTTGTCGCAATTTTAATCGTTTAATCGGCTATGCCGATTTCAATCTTAAGGAAATTAAGGTGAAGGTGCAACAACTTGGAGAAAGCTTACTGAGGAGGCTAATTGAACGTCAGTTGTGAAAGTGCTTGAATATAGGAGGAGGTTAATTTGTTACGGAGTATTATTTATTTGGAGTATAATACGACATAGTTTTAGTAGGGTTGGCATATAAGGTTATATGGGCAGATCAATGGGTAAGTAACCAATCGGGGGAAGCGGGGGGAAGCAAATTTTTTTTTTCGTTTTTTTGGATTTTTTTTTCAGGCATCAAGATCACACGAAAATATGAACATTTAGAAAAGACACTTCGTTATGAATGTTATTATCTAGGCGGGGAAACGATCGACAAAAATAACATTCAAGATAATATTGTTCGTGAAAAATGTTAACGTTTTTTTTTTCTTCATGTTTTGTGAAGTGAAATTTAGCCCAACCGTTCGTGTTAAAAACTCAATCTAAATCCTAAATCTAAACCCTAAATCTAAATGCTAAACCCTAAATTTCTAAACCCTAATATCTAAACCCTATAAACCTTAATATCTAAACCCTAATATCTAAAACTCAACATACGCTCGAAAAACACGATAATTGTTATATATTAGTTCTTCGAGCGTTTTCCCGTCAAAATAAAAACATTTATTACAAAGTGTCTTTATTAAATGTTCATATTTTCATCCTATCTATAATGTTCGTGAACAAAGTTTTTTAAAAAAATGAAAAGAAAAAAATAGATTTTGCTTCCCCCCACTTCTCCCCGATTGGTTACTTCCCTCTTGATCATATATATATATATATATATATATATATATATATATATATATATATATATATATATATATATATATATATATATATTCTATTATAATGCTAAAACGATGACATCATCATAAAGCTAATCTCCCCCTTAATTTCACTAAGTCAAAACACGTGGCATCATAACAGCACATATGCTTATGTCATCATTTATAAAAAAAATTGTACGAAAAAAAACAAACGGTATCGATATTTGCCAATATTATATGCCAAAATTGTAGGAAAGGAGTTGAGTTTAAAAGGAAGCTGCTATGCGTATCTCTCTCTTCACTATTTCAATTTCAATGTTCTGTAAAAAAAAAAAAAGCAATCTGCTCTAAACTAAAAAAATGCGAAGGTTCAATTAATCTGCTTCAATATAATCTGCTTCTACCGGTTCGTATATTTTTCATGTTTCTTCCTTTGATTTATGGTTTTTCCCTTTGATTGCAGCACAACAGTTATTTCATGATGCAATCTAACATATTTGATTGCTGTAGAATTAAGATGCTATCTCAAAGTTTGTTTATTACCATCAAATGCAATCCAAATTCAGCTGTTCTTATGTGGTTGTTCAACAACAAACATCTTAAAACGGCTGATGATGTTTCATCTATAGTTTTTTTTTGTTTTTCCTAAATGTTTTTTTGATTTTTGTTTAGTATTGTTTGAATATTTGTTTAATGGTGAAAGATGTTTTGATTTTCCGGTTTGTGATACATGTTTCTTTTGTATAATGTTTATTACTGTTAGAATTGTACTGTCACTAAAAAAGGAAAATAGCCATCAAAAAATTGCCATGAATCATCATAATATCATCATCAATAAATATAAGTACAAATATAAGAACAAATTCTAACACCATTAGAATACCATGAATACCAGTTCTTTAACAATACCACTAAAATTGCCAAACATGGATTCGGTGTATTTTTACAGATTTGATTATTTTTTAACAAATATGTAATTAGATAATTCTTAACAAATTATTCACAAAATAATTGCTATATTTATCCACAATTTAAAACAAAAATATTTAAGTACGAAAACAAATATGTTTCAATCTTTTGGAAAATTAAAATGGATTTTAAAATATTGACAATATGGATTCCATATTTTTTGACGGATTCAAATATTTTTTTAACAAATTTGTAATTAGATAACTCTTAACAAATTATTCACAAA
The DNA here is from genome assembly GCF_046630445.1 of Rutidosis leptorrhynchoides. Taxonomy (NCBI): domain Eukaryota; kingdom Viridiplantae; phylum Streptophyta; class Magnoliopsida; order Asterales; family Asteraceae; genus Rutidosis; species Rutidosis leptorrhynchoides. The sequence goes on along the minus strand of NC_092339.1, from coordinate 30,305,938 downwards.
ATAATTTCTATAATTATCCACAATTAAAACCAAAAATATTAAACTACGAAAAAAATATGTTGTAATCTTTTGGAAAATTAAAACGGATTTTACAATTTTTAAGGATTTGTAATTAGATAATAACTCTCAATATTTCATCTATAGTTTTTTTTTTGTTTTTCTTAAATGTTTTTTTGATTTTTGTTTAGTATTGTTTGAATATTTGTTTAATGGTGAAAGATGTTTCGATTTTTTGGTTTGTGATACATGTTTCTTTTGTATTATGTTCATTACTGTTAGAATTGTACTGTCACTAAAAAAAGGAAAATAGCCATCGAAAAATTGCCATGAATCATCATAATATCATCATAAATAAATATAAATATAAGAACAAATTCTAACACCATTATAATTAATCTCTCCTAAAAATAGTATGAAATCTTTTATAAAAACAAATATTAATCTCTCCTAAATTATAAAATCTTCTACAGAACACCCAAATTTTAAAGCATATTGTACAACTTTTTTATAATAATTGTATTTTAAATTTCTAAAAAAATTTAAAAGACATTTATTATTAATAATAATAATAATTATTATTATTAAAAATATAAATACTCAACTTTGAGCGAACTTTATTATTATTATTATTGACTTTTAATATAATAATAATTATTATTATATTATTAATATTCAAATATAGATTCTTTTTAGGAAATTAATGACGTTACATATCTATGCGAAAATAAATGTCTCTATATATTTGTATAAAACAACAACAAGTTTCTTAGTCAAACAGATCACTAAAATAAATGACTTTAGCATTTACATTCCTTTAATATCTAAAACATGTCATTAAATTGTTTCATTTAAACAAACCCGTAATTTCATGGGTCATTTCACTAGTGTATATATATATATATATATATATATATATATATATATATATGTGTGTGTGTGTGTGTGTGTGTGTGTGTGTGTGTGTAATATATTATACTAGCCTTTGAGAGCCTGTGCGTTGTACGATAACTCTTAATTATATCAATTAACGGTATAATAAAGAGAGTATCACAAGAATTTTTGTGAATGAAATAAACATAATATGATTAAATTTTTGAGCTACTTAACAAGCCATTTACTCTAATGGGTTAAATCATCCACCTATAACATACAAAAATTAAGAAGGCCTAGAGATTTAAGTTTATAAAATATAAACCTTGTTTCATGAGCACTATATGCCATTTACTCTAATAGTCAATTGATTAAATTAATTCCCATTCAAATAACATTCATACTAAGAAAAGTGTCTGACATTCATTCCTTAGTTGATATTAACCGCGTGCTGTTAATTTGTAAATGGGTAAAAAACACTCACTCACTAAACATTACCATTTATAACCCAAACGGGTCAAAAAGTCTCATTCTTAACCGAAACAATAAACACTCACTTATATAACACCTAAACTTGCGAGGTTACATAACTCGATAGAATAAATATGCTGACACTATCAATAACTCATTTTGACACGACTAAACCCAAATGGGTCAAATGCCCATATAGTCATCAAAACAACCTCTTATTATTTAGATTATACTTTTACTCTCAAAATTGTCACAAATAAAAAAAACTCCTTATTATGCATGAACAATAGTTCACATAGTTAAGAAATGGAACATTTAGTAATCAACCTCGAGATTAGATGGAGAGAACCATTTAAATTCATACAAAAATTATGAATCAGTTCAACTTGAATAATAAACTAATGAAACAAAAAAAGTTTCTTATCGTGATGATTAACGGTACAAGCAAACTAATTTTCCAGAGTACATGTTCGAACCAAGTTCAACTCGAGAAGCTCCACCTCCATTATAATGTTAAAGATAAATGTAGCCAACTCATTGTAGTCAATGTTTAAAGGCTTGAAATTCGAGACGTAATCAGTGTTTCCAAAATGCTATCACATGTAAAGAAATTCAGATTAGATCTATTATTTATATAAACTAAACACCCACAGTGGTCAATGAAACACCAAGTATGCTGCAATTTAAATCTTATTTTAACCTAACTGCAAGTACATTTCGTCTTTTGATTTAAATTAATTAATACGTGATATAATAGAAAATAAATACAAATAGATGTTACCTTTAGCCTGGGCACCTTCATCATCATGGAACGCCATTGATTGGATTAACAGATCAACCTACAAAAAATGAACAAATTAATTTGCAAACTTTCAAACTGTTACATTAAGTATTAATGTTACAAACGTTGTGCTAAGCTACTTGATGTAGGATCGCCTAGTAAAGGTGCAGATCAAAGGTGAGCCAAGGTTTACCAGTGTCGACCCAAGAAGGTATCGGGCCTGCAAGAATTTTTAGAGCATTACCAGCTGGAAGATGGTCAATTGGGCCTTAAATATTGAATGTGACTTTCCAGGACAGCAAAGGAAAATCAAGAGGCAGAAAATTCTGGAAGAAATCTTTTCCTATTCTGGTGGATTTATTTCTGTAAAAAGTTACCTTGTTTTCCTAATATTTAAACATTCCTTTGGGTTGTTTGATAATCAGTTTTTTTCCTGGATTATATTTATCAAATAAAAAAAGTTCACGTTAGTTTCTCTATTATATACAAGTGATTATTTGGTATCACGAGCGCATGTTGCAACCGAAAGAATGCATCGTGGAGGTTACCATCGAGTACCGCTTCGTAGAAATGCCCATCGAGGCAACGAAGATGATCCAAGGGATGTTGAAATTGATTGGCTGAATAGAAGAATTGCTGAACTAGAGTTTAATTGTGATCATGACTTTGTGGGGAGTGATTCTGATCGCTCCAGTGATATGTCTGATATGAATCCTTTCGCCAATGCGCCGAGAGGATTCCAAAGGGGTAATTGTGATAATCCCCTATGGAACTTGGGAGTAAAGATTGAGATTCCTGAGTTTAGGGGTGTCTTGCAACCAGATGATTTTCTTGACTGGCTAAGTATGGTGGAACGCATCTTTGACTTGCGTGATGTTCCGGAGCACTTGAAGGTCAAGGTAGTCGCAATAAAGTTGAGAAAGCATGCTTCTTTGTGGTAGGATAATGTTAAAAAGAATCGAGCTTTAGAGGGGAAATAAAAAATTGAGACGTGGGAAAAGATGAAGAAGTTGTTAAAAAACAAATTTCCACCAGGAAACTATCGACATGAAGCATTCTTGGAGTACCATGCACTTCAACAAAAGTCCTTAAGTGTTGAAGAATTGATTAGGGAGTTCGATAAGCTATGTATTCGGTGTGATTCAAATGAAGAAGAAGATCAGTTGATTGCAAGATTTTTGGGAGCCTTAAATCCCGAAATTTCGAACGTGGTAACTTTACAACCATTCTGGTTGTTTAATGATGTTTGTAAGCTAGCTTTAAAAGTTGAGAAACAGTTAATCAGAGGCAAAAATCGAGCTCCTTTTTCACGATTTCCACCAGTTAACAAGGCTGGTCCAGTAACGTTAGATAAAGGAAAACGAGAACAACCATCGTCTAGTGTTGGTCCCAATAATAATGCTAATAACATCTGGGCTCCTCGATGTTTTAAGTGTAATGGAATGGGTCATTACTCACGTGACTGCCCAAACCAACGCACATTTACCACGCACGATGATCATGACGAACCAAAGTGTGATACAAAAGAAGATGAAGGAGAAGCGTTAATCGTGCATCGAGCTTTGAATGTTATCCCCGTACCTACAACTGATGAACATGCTTGGTTAAGAAATAACATTTTTCGAACTCGGGTCACCGCCGAGGGAAAGGTATGTAATATGATTATTGATGGTGGCAGTTGCGAGAACGTGGTGTCAAATGAGATGGTGGAAAAGTTGGGTCTAAAGTGAAAGGACCCGTTCATATACATTATAAACGATTCACAATAGTTGATTACATTGCGAGGTATTTGACCTATATATGATATATTTTACAAACATTGCATTCGTTTTTAAAAGACAATCTTTCTTTACATCAAAAATTGACAGGCATGCATACCATTTCATAATATCCACTATCCAACTATAAATTGATTTAATAATAATCTTTGATGAACTCAATGACTCGAATGCAACGTTCTTCGAAATATGCTATGAAAGACTCCAAGTAATATCTTTAAAATGGGCAAATGCACAGCGGAAGATTTCTTTAACACCTGAGAATAAACATGCTTTAAAGTGTCAACCAAAAGGTTGGTGAGTTCATTAGTTTATCATAATCATTTATTTCCATCATTTTAATAGACCACAAGAATTTCATTTCCAGTTCTCATAAATATACGTCCCATGCATAGAGACAAAAAATAATCATTCATATGGTGAACACCTGGTAACCGACATTAACTAGATACATATAAGAATATCCCCTATCATTCCGGGATCCTACTTCGGACATGATATAATTTCGAAGTACTAAAGCATCCGGTACTTTGGATGGGGTTTGTTAGGCCCAATAGATCTATCTTTAGGAATCGCGTCAATTAGGGTGTTTGTTCCCTAATTCTTAGATTACCAGACTTAATAAAAAGGGGCATATTCGATTTCGATAATTCAACCATATAATGTAGTTTCGATTACTTGTGTCTATTTCGAAAAACATTTATAAAAATTGCGCCTGTATTCTCAGCCCAAAAATATAAAGGGTAAAAAGGTAAATGAAACTCACCATACTGTATTTTGTAGTAAAAATACATATAACATCATTGAACAAGTGTAGGGTTGGCCTCAGATTCACGAACCTATATTAATTATATATATTTATATGTCGGTCAAAATTTGTCTAACAATTTAGGCCAAGTCATAGTGTACCACAATCCTAATGCTCGAGTCTGACTCAACAGTATAGTAACATGTTATATTACCCATGCTCAGTTAAAATTCTAGTAAAAGGTGACGTGTGAAACAACGTAACACAAATGGTTTCATAATCATAAAATAGTATTTTAGTATTTAGAGAAAGTCAACACGAAAAAATTAATTGAAAAGTTAACGGGAAAAGTCAAAGTTCAAGGTCAAAAGTCAAAGGTTAAAGTAAAAAGTCAAAGGTTAAAGTAAAAACGAGGTCGCATGCAAAAATACAATAACTTATACAACAAAATGATTTTTCGGTCAAACATGACTAAACGGCCACTTCAGCGATTTTTAGAAAAATTATCGGAACTCCGATTGATAAACGGTCACAGCCTTCAAATTCTCGTTACCTCAAAGATATAACATGATTTTTGGCAAAAGTAAACACACATCAGGCCGACCATGACAACTGATACAAAACTGACATTTTAAAAAAAAAAAAAAAGTTTCAACTCTTTTTAGAATTTTAAAATGTGGCCAAACAGTCAACTTTGACGATTTTTAGAAAAATCGTCGAGACTCGAATTGACAAACGGCCAGAGTCGTTTGTTAGACCTTACAACAAAGAATTCAGTGGTATTTTTGTTTTAATCTGAAACAACGCAGATCAGCGAGAATTTCAGTTTCCGTATCGACGTTTCATCAAAATTTACAAAACTTCTTTTATCCATAACTTGACAACCGTTCAACGAAACGAGACGTGCTTTATATGAAAATTCATCTACTCGACGAGTAGAATCCAAATAACCACTTTTTATTACCCAGAAAATTAGTTTACTAATTATCATCAGCAATTTTAATTACGAAATTAATTATACAATTCGTTTATTTCATAACTTTCTAACCGTTCATCGAATCCATTTGATATCTAAATGAAAAGTTCTTAATTTTTCGCTAGCTTTCCAAGGACATGCATATTTTATACCTTATTTCATCCCTAGTATAACAACCTTTAAGATTCAACATAACTTATCTAAGGGCAATATCAAATATACAAGCATGCACAATCCTATATTCTCGAGCACTAGTCAGGGATACACTATTAGTATGTAAAAATTAAATTATGAGTACTCACGTATCAATATTGAGATTCAATATTGCAGGAAAGATACGTAGACGCAACGGAGACGATAATTACTAGATTGACCTCACGAGCATACCCATGAACCATACCCATCACCTCCATAACTATAACCCATAATTTCCTGAGCCCTATCCTACTCGCAAAAACTCATTTTTGAAATAATTCGCTCATGACCTCGTCGTAGTATTTTATGTATAAATACTAATAATAATATTTCTAATACTAATAATAATAATAATAACAATAATTAATATTAGTAATATTAATAATAATAATAATAATTAAAATTTATATATAGAGAGTGTAGTACGAGAGATAGGTAGATGAGAACTAAATCAAACGAAAATGAATTCAATCATTTTAAAGAGATTGAATCCAACCTACCCCACGTATGACCTTCCTTTTCATTTCCATTTTGTAGATAGTCCTTACCGACACTCATTCTCATTAGGTTATAAATAATATTAATTAATATATAATATATTTAATCTTTAGAATTAATTAAATATTATATTATATTTACGTGCGTAGTAAAAATATAATTTTTACAAAAATGACACGGTCGTGATCTCACGACTCATGTACCACTTTCAGTTTTTCGTGCGCACTTTCGTACGTTTAGAAAACTAGCCTTTTATGTTACGTGACGTGTACCTTTTACAAAAATTTGACTTACATAACAATAAATTATCTTTATAAAAATATAACTTGTAAAGTTGAGCATTGTGGTCATTTCCTTCTATAAATTAAAGTCTCTTTGTTTGTCAAAATATTTTATTTTAAATTAAACATTTTGTGACACGTACCTTTATTAATAACTAGACTTAAATTAATTAAAAAAAATAATCCACTCAAAGTGTAACTTAATCTTTTGAGTGTTTTGGTCATTTACTTTTATAATTCATAATCTTGTTATTTATCAAAGTATATTTATTAATATTAGTTTAATATCAAAACGTTTTATGACTAATTTAAATTAAAAGTTATAATCTTATACATATTTTTAAAATATTTATCTAATAACATACTAGTTATCCTTTCAAGACTAATTATATAATTTAAGATCCTTTACAAAATCGAAAAATCCTATAACGTTTATGCTTTAAAACTTAATTTGATTTCATTCTTTTATGCGTAAATGTTTAGTTTAATTTCTTTAACTTTCTAAATAATATATCTTAATATAACATATCAAATGGGTTTATCTAGTCAACGAATCTTATCCCAATTATTCCTTCTATATGATAAATCGAGTATTATGAAATTCGATTCTCCACTAACTTTTGTCTAACTCCCAATAAGTGATACTTTGTTCTTACTTGTAAATCACTTTACCATTTATTCCAAATACCGTTAAAAAGTAAGGGTTTCCTAATTCAAAGTGGACCTCATAACAGAGACTCATAATCATAGTTCAATGTATCCGATAATTCAATCATTTGATATTATCTTTTAATCTCATCGATAAACTTACACCGAACAAATATGTTTATGTAACATATTATTCATTCAATACCTTGATAGCATTTCCAAGTTCAAAAAAAATAGATCTCATAGCTTATATTCATATTAACTAATCCGTTCAATGTTTTATTAATATATCTCAATTTAATAAGCACACATGTATATGCATATATATTTATTTACACATAATTGTTCGTGAATCGTTAGGCATGGTCAAAGGGTATTTGATTAAATGAATATAGTTTCAAAACTTTTGGGACTCAACATTACAGATTTTGCTTATCGTGTCGGATATATATAAAGATTAAAGTTTAAATTTGTTCGGAAATTTCCGGGTCATCACATTACCTACCCGTTAAAAGAAATTTCGTCCCGAAATTTGATAGAGATTGTCATGGCTAACAGTAAGAGTGTTTTCATGACGTATATGAACTGATAATTAGGGTTTTATCATTATTGATTAATATGGATAAAATGATTTGTTTTTGTGAAGAGCACGAATGAAGCTATCACTTAAGAGTGAAAATGAATAAAAGTAAGTTTGACTTAACCGGTGTCGTAGTCAAGATTGATTTCCGAAATTTAAGGAATTTAGAAGAAATCTTCATATTAAGATTTGATTCTTCGGTAATTAAGGAGATTCAGATCTTCTTTGATTAAACGCGATAATCTGCTTCGATTGCTCTGTCGAAAATTTTCCTATAAATCCATCCTCTCCATTTCCTTACAACTCACACCTTCTATTCTTTCTTTCTCAATTCCTACTTTAAAGTATTCGTTAATATGCTCCATCCCATCCTGATCCTTGATATCCTCTTAACTTGCATATCTGTCATTCTTCTTTTTAATCTGCCACCAGAAGAATCTATTTACTTCTACTATACTCTTGGGTTTATAGTGTTTCTAGTTCTCCCATGTCTTTACATTGCTATATGCATCGATATATACGGGTTGTAATTTCCGGGTTGTTGTTAGATTTTTACACCTTCCCTTATATTTCGATGTCCCTGCTTCTGTCTTCTATAGTCATCGTCATCCATAGTTAATGTTCTCTTCTATTTGCTGCGGTTTATACCCCGAATTTCTATTTCAGAGCTTTGCCCTTTCGTTTCTTCTTCTTGCGATTAAATAGCTTTCGTAATGGTCCGGAATTCGCAAATATGATTTTCGGAATGAACATTGTTAATGTTCTAGGAAGGAAATTGTGATGGCACGATCTTGACTTGTCAAATTACTAGAATACCTTGGAAAAGGCCGAATCATCAAGAAATATTTTCTTGATATTTTAGAGGTTAAATAGAATACAAGAGTCGTATAACATGGCACATGATGATGTTATGATCTGTGAATCATCACGTTCCATTTAGAAACTCAGCATGAATTACTGTAATATAATCACGTTGATCAAGTGTCATTATATTATACTAACTCATGCTTCAGTTTCCAACACTACTTCAAAAACATTCATATTTTAAACTCAAAGGTTTACAGAGTATAGGAACTAAACAGTTTTCTTTTTGATGTAATACAGATAGCGCAAAGAGATAAATGATTCCAGATAAGAATAGTTATGGAAATATCTTCAGAAATATGGAGGATATTTATAATGAAAGATACGATGATATCTTAGAATTTCTAATATCAGAGGATGATGAAGAATATTGTCTGTAAGGGTTTAGTGTTAGGAGCAAGGTATTCGTTAATGACTTCAGCAGATACTGAATCATTTGGATTCTTTGAAGGCAGGTTTAGTCTTTGTGATTTGTCCACAGCCTCCTTCATACTTTGCTCAATCCGTTTTCCAGTTCCAAAACTTCTCTATTTCTGAGCTTTGTTAATACACTAATCTTTATCATCAAACTTTTTACTGCTAAGGTCGTTTACAGTTTTTGTTGCTTCATCAGCATTTCGAGAACTAGTTCGCGGTTCAGAGTGTTTTTCAAAAACTTCACATTCGAAGTATGTAAGCCTTGGAAATAGACGTTATGTATAACTGTTGGCGTCAACATGCTGTGAGATTTCAAAATACTAATTGCTAACTCCCAATGATTCGTATGAGATGAGTAAATGATGAGGTTTCGATAAATATAAAGATTCTTCGGAATGCCCAAGATCAGTGAAGTTGTTGGTAAGTTTATTGCTAATGTGGTGGAATATGAAAGGTTCTCCGGTAACAAAAGGGTAATCACATATATCAAAATTATGATAAGGCTACTCCGAATGAAAAAATCGAAGTTGTCTTGCTGGAGCTGTGATATAATTTGCTACTTTGCAAAGGAATTGCAAGGTTATTTTTGCTAATAAATGCCAAAAGATCTGACACAGATATGTGTTGAATTATGACTTTGGTTTCGAGAGCTTTTTAAGTACATAACTGTGGGTAATATGTGGTTGGATCATCATCTCGATTGCTCATTATTTGAAGTGTCTTCAGAGATTTTCGAAGGGTTTGAACATAGATTGTAATCGTTTGTATACATTTGATGTTCTAACACACTTTTGAAGTCAAAGTATAGCTTTGAAAGATGTAGGAATCTAAAAGTAATGGTACCGGTTATATCTCGAATTGAATTCTGAGATTTTAAAATCAGAATACGTAATTGGGTTTGAATGAGTATGGTTGTTTTGATTTCTATGAAAGAATGTATATTATTATGAAAGTAGGAAGTATAATTGATAATTTGCTTAATCTGATTCGAAGAATGTAACATATTAATTGTGAATTTATATATATCTCTCGGGTATTACCTACCCGTTAAAAAATTTTCACAATTAATATTTTGTACATAAGAATTTTATTACAGTCTTTATGAAAATATATATGTATATATTCTCCTCAGATGTAACATAGATTTTAATGAGTTAATACTAAATTAAACTCATTCGATTTACGGTTGGAACTAGAATTGAATAAGTCCTTGAAGGTTTAGAGGTTACATAAGTATTTCTTCAATAATATTGAAATTATGAATCAATACTTCGTTATTTGTTGAGAAGTGATGTTGGTTTTCGTTAAATTCTTGTGAACTTCGCAAAGTACGAATGATGTTATCTGAAAAGTTTCGGTTACATCAATGATGAAGTGTAAATCAAATATATACTTGATTTATTAGGAATTGGAATTTGTTGAATTGAGACAGAGATTGTAGTTAACGATGGTTAAGTCGCGGGTGAGGAACGTACATTATTGCATATTTGTAATATGAATTAACTGAGTAGTTAAGATTCACACACAATAGCTTAGCACGGAAAGATTTGTTTTTTATTTCAAAAAATATATATATATATATATATATAATATATATATATATATAATTTCTTCAGAGGGAATGAGTTAATTCTTCATAACTTGTTGATACAATATACACGTTATTGATTCGTAATGATGTTCACAGTAATTCTTGAACTGACGGAGTTTGTGATGTTATAGGTGTTGTTGATTCTGATGTTGACTGTACTGACGATGCTGGTGACGTTGATGGTACTGTTGATGCTGTTGGTAAAACAAGTTTAACTTGTTAATCACACACCATTTTTGTCAGGGTTTCTACTCTTCTTTCTATCATTTTGGTTCGCTTAACTGATTTATGGTTAGGGCTAGATTAGATAATCTCTAAGACTTTAGAGATTATATAATCGCCGAGGAATGTTTCTCCAATGAAGTTATGAATTAATACTTCGTCAGTTATTGTTGTTGGTACTCCTTGGTATCTATGGTGCGTATGACGTTGATGCTCGTGGGACAGATTGTGAAGTTGAGGTTTACAACGCGGTTGTGGTTGGAGGTGGTAATGGTACTGTTGGCGTTGATGATGGTGGTACTGGTTATGCTGCTGGTGCTGCTACTGGTGTTTGTAATCTCTGCACCATATTCTCCAAAGCCACTACCCGAGCGCGAAGTTCGTTGACTTCTTCTATTATTCCAGGATGATTGTCGGTCGAAACGAGCGGATAAATAAAATCTAGAATTTGATGTAGTATATAATCGTGACGAGATACCCTGGAAATGAGAGAGAAAATGGTGTCTCGAACAGGTTCGCCGGTAAGTGCTTCAGGTTCTTCGCCAAGAGGGCAATGTGGTGGATGGAAAGGATCGCCTTCTTCTTGTTTCCAATGATTGAGGAGGCTACGAACCCATCCCCAATTCATCCAGAATAGGTGATGACTGATTGGTTGATCCATTCCGGTCACACTGCTTTCGGAGCTTGAGTGAGATTCCATTTCGGAATCCGAGTGACTTGAACTGATGACAAATTCCATTTCGTACGATTGGATAAAGGATTTTGGATATAAAAATGATTTTTCGGCTATCGGGTGATATTCTATTTACATAGGATATCTATATATAGAGATCAAAAGATTTCATTGATTACGGAGGAATTTGCGGGGTATGTCAGGTAAAGTTTAAAGTAACAGATACGATAAGATATGATTTAGCAGATACGCTAAGATATGAAGTTTGTCTATACACTACTCATGCAATTAATGTAGCAAGACGTGTCTAGACTAATAATGATAAGCAGGTAATTTCCTATGGATGATAAGAAGATGATTTCCGACTATAAACGATAAGCAAAACTTTTGACATGCAGAAACGGTCGAAGTCCAGACTCACTAATGCATCCTAACGACTTATCAGTTAGACACACTAATGCAGACCTGGTTCGCTAAGACCACCGCTCTGATACCAACTGAAAGGACCCGTTCATATACATTATAAACGATTCACAATAGTTGATTACATTGCGAGGTATTTGACCTATATATGATATATTTTACAAACATTGCATTCGTTTTTAAAAGACAATCTTTCTTTACATCAAAAATTGACAGGCATGCATACCATTTCATAATATTCACTATCCAACTATAAATTGATTTAATAATAATCTTTGATGAACTCAATGACTCGAATGCAACGTTCTTCGAAATATGCTATGAAAGACTCCAAGTAATATCTTTAAAATGAGCAAATGCACAGCGGAAGATTTCTTTAACACCTGAGAATAAACATGCTTTAAAGTGTCAACCAAAAGGTTGGTGAGTTCATTAGTTTATCATAATCATTTATTTCCATCATTTTAATAGACCACAAGAATTTCATTTCCAGTTCTCATAAATATACGTCCCATGCATAGAGACAAAAAATAATCATTCATATGGTGAACACCTGGTAACCGACATTAACTAGATACATATAAGAATATCCCCTATCATTCCGGGATCCTACTTCGGACATGATATAATTTCGAAGTACTAAAGCATCCGGTACTTCGGATGGGGTTTGTTAGGCCCAATAGATCTATCTTTAGGAATCGCGTCAATTAGGGTGTCTTTTCCCTAATTCTTAGATTACCAGACTTAATAAAAAGGGGCATATTCGATTTCGATAATTCAACCATATAATGTAGTTTCGATTACTTGTGTCTATTTCGAAAAACATTTATAAAAATTGCGCCTGTATTCTCAGCCCAAAAATATAAAGGGTAAAAAGGCAAATGAAACTCACCATACTGTATTTTGTAGTAAAAATACATATAACATCATTGAACAAGTGTAGGGTTGGCCTCAGATTCACGAACCTATATTAATTATATATATTTATATGTCGGTCAAAATTTGTCTAACAATTTAGGCCAAGTCATAGTGTACCACAATCCTAATGCTCGAGTCTGACTCAACAGTATAGTAACATGTTATATTACCCATGCTCAGTTAAAATTCTAGTAAAAGGTGACGTGTGAAACAACGTAACACAAATGGTTTCATAATCATAAAATAGTATTTTAGTATTTAGAGAAAGTCAACACGAAAAAATTAATTGAAAAGTTAACGGGAAAAGTCAAAGTTCAAGGTCAAAAGTCAAAGGTTAAAGTAAAAAGTCAAAGGTTAAAGTAAAAACGAGGTCGCATTCAAAAATACAATAACTTATACAACAAAATGATTTTTCGGTCAAACATGACTAAACGGCCACTTCAGCGATTTTTAGAAAAATTATCGGAACTCCGATTGATAAACGGTCACAGCCTTCAAATTCTCGTTACCTCAAAGATATAACATGATTTTTGGCAAAAGTAAACACACATCAGGCCGACCATGACAACTGATACAAAACTGACATTTAAAAAAAAAAAAAAAAAAGTTTCAACTCTTTTTAGAATTTTAAAATGTGGCCAAATAGTCAACTTTGACGATTTTTAGAAAAATCGCCGAGACTCGAATTGACAAACGGCCAGAGTCGTTTGTTAGACCTTACAACAAAGAATTCAGTGGTATTTTTGTTTTAATCTGAAACAGCGCAGATCAGCGAGAATTTCAGTTTCCGTATCGACGTTTCATCAAAATTTACAAAACTTCTTTTATCCATAACTTGACAACCGTTCAACGAAACGAGACGTGCTTTATATGAAAATTCATCTACTCGACGAGTAGAATCCAAATAACCACTTTTTATTACCCAGAAAATTAGTTTACTAATTATCATCAGCAATTTTAATTACGAAATTAATTATACAATTCGTTTATTTCATAACTTTCTAACCGTTCATCGAATCCATTTGATATCTAAATGAAAAGTTCTTAATTTTTCGCTAGCTTTCCAAGGACATGCATATTTTATACCTTATTTCATCCCTAGTATAACAACCTTTAAGATTCAACATAACTTATCTAAGGGCAATATCAAATATACAAGCATGCACAATCCTATATTCTCGAGCACTAGTCAGGGATACACTATTAGTATGTAAAAATTAAATTATGAGTACTCACGTATCAATATTGAGATTCAATATTGCAGGAAAGATACGTAGACGCAACGGAGACTATAATTACTAGATTGACCTCACGAGCATACCCATGAACCATACCCATCACCTCCATAACTATAACCCATAATTTCCTGAGCCCTATCCTACTCGCAAAAACTCATTTTTGAAATAATTCGCTCATGACCTCGTCGTAGTATTTTATGTATAAATACTAATAATAATATTTCTAATACTAATAATAATAATAATAACAATAATTAATATTAGTAATATTAATAATAATAATAATAATTAAAATTTATATATAGAGAGTGTAGTACGAGAGATAGGTAGATGAGAACTAAATCAAACGAAAATGAATTCAATCATTTTAAAGAGATTGAATCCAACCTACCCCACGTATGACCTTCCTTTTCATTTCCATTTTGTAGATAGTCCTTACCGAAACTCATTCTCATTAGGTTATAAATAATATTAATTAATATATAATATATTTAATCTTTAGAATTAATTAAATATTATATTATATTTACGTGCGTAGTAAAAATATAATTTTTACAAAAATGACACGGTCGTGATCTCACGACTCATGTACCACTTTCAGTTTTTCGTGCGCACTTTCGTACGTTTAGAAAACTAGCCTTTTATGTTACGTGACGTGTACCTTTTACAAAAATTTGACTTACATAACAATAAATTATCTTTATAAAAATATAACTTGTAAAGTTGAGCATTGTGGTCATTTCCTTCTATAAATTAAAGTCTCTTTGTTTGTCAAAATATTTTATTTTAAATTAAACATTTTGTGACACGTACCTTTATTAATAACTAGACTTAAATTAATTAAAAAAAATAATCCACTCAAAGTGTAACTTAATCTTTTGAGTGTTTTGGTCATTTACTTTTATAATTCATAATCTTGTTATTTATCAAAGTATATTTATTAATATTAGTTTAATATCAAAACGTTTTATGACTAATTTAAATTAAAAGTTATAATCTTATACATATTTTTAAAATATTTATCTAATAACATACTAGTTATCCTTTCAAGACTAATTATATAATTTAAGATCCTTTACAAAATCGAAAAATCCTATAACGTTTATGCTTTAAAACTTAATTTGATTTCATTCTTTTATGCGTAAATGTTTAGTTTAATTTCTTTAACTTTCTAAATAATATATCTTAATATAACATATCAAATGGGTTTATCTAGTCAACGAATCTTATCCCAATTATTCCTTCTATATGATAAATCGAGTATTATGAAATTCGATTCTCCACTAACTTTTGTCTAACTCCCAATAAGTGATACTTTGTTCTTACTTGTAAATCACTTTACCATTTATTCCAAATACCGTTAAAAAGTAAGGGTTTCCTAATTCAAAGTGGACCTCATAACAGAGACTCATAATCATAGTTCAATGTATCCGATAATTCAATCATTTGATATTATCTTTTAATCTCATCGATAAACTTACACCGAACAAATATGTTTATGTAACATATTATTCATTCAATACCTTGATAGCATTTCCAAGTTCAAAAAAAATAGATCTCATAGCTTATATTCATATTAACTAATCCGTTCAATGTTTTATTAATATATCTCAATTTAATAAGCACACATGTATATGCATATATATTTATTTACACATAATTGTTCGTGAATCGTTAGGCATGGTCAAAGGGTATTTGATTAAATGAATATAGTTTCAAAACTTTTGGGACTCAACATTACAGATTTTGCTTATCGTGTCGGATATATATAAAGATTAAAGTTTAAATTTGTTCGGAAATTTCCGGGTCATCACATAAAGGCAGAAGTTCATCCTGAACCATATTGATAGTGCTCCAAATGAACATATATTTAGGCGCAATATCCTTCCAATATGTAAAGCTTATAGTTGTAATTGTTCTATTTTCAAGTAATATTCATTTAAATAAATAAGTGCGAAGACAAAAGACGAAAACGACGATTTGAAGACGCAAATGACCAAAAAGCTCAAATGTACAAGATATAATCCAAGTGGTTCAATTTATTGATGAAAAACTTCTAAAAATTACAAGAGTACAAGCTGCGAAATGCAAAGTACAAGATATCTAAGCGTACGAAATGACGTTCAAAAATCCAGAACCGAAACGTAAACCGAGTATCAACGTACGAGTCAACGGACCTAAAAGTACAAGTCAACTATGCACAAGAATATAATATTTTATATATATTATTATATAAATTATATATATATATATATATTATATTTATATATTAATATGTCGACAAGCTAGGAGCCAAATCAAATGTGAGCTGGAATCCGAACCTTCGCAATCGCGGAGCTCCCATGCCTAAAACCTCCACTATCGCGGAGCACACCATTCTCAGAATTCTCCTATAAAAGCATGCACTCTGTCGAAGGAAAGAAGAACACACAAATATTAATACTCCCTCTGTAATAATATATATATATATATATATATATATATATATATATATATATATATATATATATATATATATATAATATAGTTTAGTTTTTTATTAGGTTAGTTTGGGTAATGTAAAAGTTGTTTTACGGGTTTTAAAGTCGAAACTCTGTCTATGTAAAACTACGCGATTAATGCTAAATTCTCCCATTTTAATTATGTATCGTACTTAAGTTATTATTATGTTTATTTGAGCCGAAGTAATCGTGATGTTAGGCTAAATATTAAGACGGGGTTATTGGGCTTTGGACCATAATTGGGGTTTGGACAAAAGACCGACACTTGTGGAAATTAGACTATGGATTATTAATGGACTCTATATTTGATTAATATAGAGATTTACAATTTGACGTATCTATAAATAGCCACATACGTTCGATCGGGTACGATGGGCGGGATATTTATATATACTAATAATTGTTCATTTGACTGGAGACTGGGATGGATTAATAGTCAATAGACTTATTAAAACAGGGGTGGATTACATTCAAGGGTAATTGGTGTAATTGTTAACAAATTATTAAAACCTTGGATTATACGCAGTCAATAACCTGGTGTAATCATTAAACAAAGTATTAAAACCTTGTTACAGTTTAAATCCCCAATTAGTTGGAATATTTGACTTCGGGTATAAGGTTAATTTAACGTTGACACTCGCACTTTATAATTATGACCGATGAAAATAATCCAAGACAAAGAACAATTAACCCAAGATAATAAATTAAAATCAAAACGTCAAACATCATGATTACGGAAGTTTAAATAAGCATAATTATTTTATTTCATTTCTTATCGCAATTTTATATATCGTCATTTAAATATCGTTATTTATTTTACGCTTTAAATTAAGTTTTATATATATATATATATATATATATATATATATATATATATATATATATATATATATTTATAATATTTTGCATTAGTTTTAACTGTAATATAAAATATAAAATTGACAAACCGGTCATTAAACGGTAAAACCCACTTTTATAATAATAATAATTGTAATATATATATTGATATTTTGTACAAATATAGTTATATAAAAATATAGTATAAAATAAGTCGTCTCCCTGTCGAACGAACCGGACTTACTAAAAACTATACTACTCTACGATTTGGTACACTGCCTATAGTGTTGTAGCAAGGTTTAGGTATATCCCATCTGTAAATAAATTAAATAAAACTTGTGTAAATCATATAATATTTGGTATTAAAAATAATAGTATTTCGTACTACACCTCCGCTCTCACATCAAGTTTTTGGCGCCGCTGCCGGGGAATCGGCGAAACGCTATATTTTTAATTTATATTTGTAAAAATATAATTAAAAAAATTTAAAAATAATAAAAATTAAAAAAAATTAAAAATAAGAATATATATATATATATATATATATATATATATATATATATATATATATATATATATATATATATATATATATATATATATATATATATATATATATATATTTTTTTTTTTTGAGAATTTATCTATAAAAATTATTTTTATTAAGTTTTTAAAATATAAATTTATTTTTATTTTCTATCTTTTATTTTGTAAAAAAAGTAAAAAAAAAATAATAATAATAATAATAAAAATTTTAAACTGAAACTGCCGAACCAGTTTTAACCTGCACGGATTCTAAGCCTGCATTACTCCGCAGTCGCGGAGCTCTTCTGGCACAAGATACCGCAGTCTCGGAGCCGGTCTGGCAGGAAACATTGGACTGCATTAATTACACGATTAGGGTTAAAATTAAATATTATTTATTTAAATTAGGGTTTAATTTAATAATAGTTAGTTTTAGTTTTAATTAAATTTGTATTTTAAGTTTTAATTAGTTTTATTAATTATAAATTTATTACTTTTATAAAATAATAATATAAAAATAATATTTTTATAAAAATAAGTAATTTTATCATTTTTTATTTTCTTTTTATAAATTGTATATTTTTATCATTTAATTCATAATTTGTATATTTATCGTTTGTAATTAGTTTTAAAATGAGTTTGTGCCGTAGTTATTTTTATATTTCTAGTTTTTAGGCTTTGCCGTAAAATCTCTTAAGTGCTTTTTCTTTAGATTAAGATTTAGGCGCTTTAGAATTTTACTACGTCGCTTATCGCTTTAATATTTAATAGATTTTAGTGCCTTTTAAGTTATTGCCGTTTTCCGTTTAGAATTCTTTTAAGCTTTAATACCTTTAGACGCAATTTTTAATTTTTAGTTTTTAGACTTTTAAGTTTCGACGCTTTACTTTCTTATTATTATTTTTCGACTTTTTGTTTTTCGACGTTTGTTTTTCGACTTCTTATTTTTCGACGCTCTTTTTCTTTTTCATTTCTACGCTCTAGTTTTTAGGACATAGAATTTTCTTTATTTTCTTTAAATTTCGACGAAAAATTATTTTAAGCAATTAAATTGATACAACAACAACAACAACAAAACTCAATACCACATGAGTGGTGTATGGGGGAGGTGAGATGTAGACAATCCTTTCCCTATCCGAGAATAAAGACAAGTCATTTCTCCACCCAGAGTGAAACACTCTCAAGAGTAGAGAAAGTCATCCCTCTCTTTATTCGACGGATAAAGAGATTGTTTCCGAGAGGACCTCCGGCCTTTAAGTAGGAAAAAGTTTTTTTTTTTAAAAAATATATTAAAAATACAAAATAAAAATAATAATAGATGCCATGAAAATGGTAGAATCATAATTTCCATGGGTTTTAAATCCTGTCTGGAATTTAATTTAGGCTCTAAGAGTTAGTCAAGTCGCCAATAAATCGATGATTGTTGTCGACTTAATAGAGCCGTTTATTTTAAGCAATTAAATTGACAGACATCTAAATTTTCTGGTTCGTAGTAATAGTTGGATTTGTTAGTGGTGAGTTGTGGGCTTCCGATTTAAAGGGTCCTGGCTACCTGCTGCATCTATTGGCTATTCAAAACATGGGCAAAAGTAGAAAAGTTTATTAATTTGATAAATTATATAATTTTTAGTTTTATAACTAATAGAATAATTAGTAAAAGCATCACATTGTAGCTAAAATTTGGTAATAAGCGCATTATGGAAAATTTCGAGAATATTTTGGAAACTCTTTCTGATTTTCAAAATCAATTAAATCAATACTCTCAAATGAGTGTTGATGAAAATTCGTTCGGTCAAACTTGGATCACGAATGATGAAACAATAACTGGTTGTGAAATCTGTGGAGATTATCACTCAACATGGGAATGTTATTATTACGTTCCTATGAAAAATTATGCACCCATGGAACCTGAATGGAATGATTATGAGGAATACAATTCAAATTGGGATTATTCCCAAGAATATATCCAAACTCAACAACTAGAGGACGAGGAAAATTATGTGTCTAAAAATTTATTAGATTATATGAAAATCAAACTCGAAGAATTTGATGCTCAAAATGAACAAATGAGAGAGTTTGCAAATTGGCAAGCTGAAACTCTATCAGAATACACACCTGTTGATCTAAGGAGTCGTGTGCAAGAAAATCTCATATCATCGAATTTTGATAAATTCGAGAGCTCCGAAATCACCAATAATCCCGATGATACTTTTTATTCCGTTTTACCAATTTCACAACATAACGACACATTAGCCTCTACCGACGAAATCATCGATCCATCAATGGATGAAGAAGAAGTAAGGGTGATAAATTGGTACTCTTGGAAAAATGATAACGTTGAAAATTTTACCCCGAGACCAAAACAGTGGGACCAATAAAGTCCGTTAAAGAAGAAGAATTTGCTTCGATCCCGAAATTCACCATTCCACAACTTTCCAACCCAATATTCTCAATAGACGAGTCATCTACTGAAGATGAACTACGAGCTGTAATAGATAATGACACCTCGGATTTTACCCAATTGGGTAATAGAGGTGAAAACTTTGATCGTGAGAATAAACGAAAGGAAATGTTAGGAATTGTCCACCCTATAGAAGTATGTATGTCGGTGTATAACGATCCATTTGACCAAGAACCAGAAAAGAGACATATCCATTTACTGAAAGCTACACTTAAAAAAGAATTAAGTAGTGACAATTGGGTGGGTCTAAACTTTAAACCCATTGATATATTTTATACCACCCGAGATGTAAATAACTGGCTCTCTATTTTAATTCGTGGAACTTATTCTACCGACTTCACATATCGTCAGCTAAGTGTGGGAAAGTCTAACCTCACTTAACGTTAAATTAGGAGTTCGGGTTAGTGCATAACTCGTTAATAAAAATGCATGATAAATTAAGGTAAAAGACGCATTTTCAAAGATTAGCAAACAGTTCAGAAAAGCAACCATTTTTGAAGAAAAACATGTGTGATAAAATAACAAAAGTAATGAACGATGAGGCGTGACATCTATCATTCGACGAGCTTTGTAATTATAAACTGGGTATTTTTAATCACTGTTCTACACTAATTACCCTCATGAATTTATAATTATAGTCTGATTTCATGCAAATGAGGGCATTGCATGATCTCAAGTGTGGGGAAGGGTTATAAATTCTCTCGGGTTTATACTTGGTTTATTTTCTAAATTTTATGAAAATTTGAAAAAATTTCAACTAAATGAATTCAAAATCATATTTATACATATTTATGAACGATAAAACTAGGTGTTAATACCGAAATTTTCGTTACCTCAGAAAGGACATAAATTAAGAAACAACCTAAAACACTTAATTTATTTATTAGAAATAAAAAGACGCATGAAAAGAGCCAAGTGTGGGGAGAATGTACCAAGTTATTCAAAACTATCTATCACATGTTTCTGTAAAGTTATTGCAGGTGCTTTTGTTTTGGACTAAATTAACTATTTTACCCGGTATATTGTAATAAATAGAAAGAAAAGTTGGATCTACACGATGAATCAATTCCATCATTAAAAGGAAGTAAAGTCTTCTGAAAAAGACACGCGCTTCTTGATTTAGGTCAAGAAGTTGTCGTCCAGACCAGTTGTAGAGTCTACGAAAAACCTTGAAAAGTTTTCTCGAAAATCAACTGGAAATCCACGGACCTCAAGATCAAACAGGGTCGCCAAGTGGTCAGACTTATCCTAACCATGAGAGGATCTGTCTCGTAAAATGGGGAGGGCGCCGTGCAAATTAGCTTGATAAGACTAATGAATCAGACCCCCAGAAAGGATAATCTCCTTAAAGATCAAAAACCAACTTTTAAGACTGATATTACTCAATCCTTAAGATTGACCTTAAAGATTGAGAATTCAAACTCATGGAATTTGATGATATCTAAACTCGAGCTTGAACGACAAAATATTTTGATCAAAATTAAAACCGATTTGTTTTCTGAAAAACCTAGTTTCAATGCGTTCATTACCATTGAACGTAAAATCCTAGGAATTCAACAAAATTCATTAGGTCACATGAACCAAATCGGGTGTCAACCATAAGAATGGTGGTTGCATAGCATGGTCGAAGACAGGACTGAAATGTCCCGTTCATATTGATTATAAACGTTCCATATTAATTGATTTCGTTGCGAGGTTTTGACCTCTATATGAGACGTTTTTCAAAGACTGCGTTCATTTTTAAAACAACCATAACCTTTATTTTATCAATAAAGGTTTTAAAAACATTACGTAGATTATCAAATAATGATAATCTAAAATATACTGTTTACACACGACCATTACATAATGGTTTACAATAGAAATATATTACATCGACATATGTTTCTTGAATGCAGTTTTTACACAATATCATACAATCATGGACTCCAAATCTTGTCCTTATTTTAGTATGCAACAGCGGAAGCTCTTAGTATTCACCTGAGAATAAACATGCTTTAAACGTCAACAAAAATGTTGGTGAGTTATAGGTTTAACCTATATATATCAAATCGTAACAATAGACCACAAGATTTCATATTTCAATACACATCCCATATATAGAGATAAAAATCATTCATGTGGTGAACACCTGGTAACTGACATTAACAAGATGCATATATAAGAATATCCCCATCATTTCGGGACACCCTTCGGATATGATATAAATTTCGAAGTACTAAAGCATCCGGTACTTTGGATGGGGTTTGTTAGGCCCAATAGATCTATCTTTAGGATTCGTGTCAATTAGGGTGTCTGTTCCCTAATTCTTAGATTACCATACTTAATAAAAAGGGGCATATTCGATTTCAATAATTCAACCATAGAATGTAGTTTCACGTACTTGTGTCTATTTTGTAAATTATTTATAAAACCTGCATGTATTCTCATCCCAAAAATATTAGATTTTAAAAGTGGGACTATAACTCATTTTCACAGATATTTCCTTCCTCGGAAATAAGACTTGGCCACGGATCGATTCACGAACCTATACAAATATGTACATATATATCAAAGTATGATCAAAATATAATTACAACCATTTTTTATTATGTTTTAAAGATTTGAGTGTATTAAGTCAGCTGTCCTCGTTAGTAACCTACAACTAGTTGTCCACAGTTAGATGTACAGAAAATAAATCGATATATATTATCTTGAATCAATCCACGACCCAGTGTATACACGTCTTAGGCTAGATCACAACTCAAAGTATATATATTTTTGGAATCAACCTCAACCCTGTACAGCTAACTCCAACATTACTGCATATAGAGTGTCTATGGTTGTTCCAAATAATATATATACATGGGTCGATATGATATGTCAAAACATTTGCATACGTGTCTATGGTATCCCAAGATTACATAATATATTAGGATACATGTATAATACAATATAAGTTAGCTAGGATATGATTTGTATAGATTTGTTAAACATTTCCCGTAGCTAAAAAGATCAAAAATATCTAATCTTGTTTTACCCATAACTTCTTCATTTTAAATCCGTTTTGAGTGAATAAAATTGATATGGTTTCATATTGAACTCTAATTTAAGAATCTAAAAAGAAAAGGTATAGGTTTATAGTCAGAAATTTAAGTTACATGTCAATTACTAAAGAGGTAGTCATTTCCGTCGAAAGAACGACATCTTGATGACCATTTTGAAAAACATACTTTTACTTTGAGTTTAACCAAGATTTTTGGATATAGTTTCATGTTCATATGAAAAATCATTTTCCCAGAAGAACAACTTTTAAATCAAAGTTTATCATAGTTTTTAATTATCCAAACCAAAACAGCCCCCGGTTTCACTACGATGGCGTATATCCGATTTTATGGTGTTCATCGTGTTTCCAGGTTTTAAATCATTAAGTTAGCATATCATATAGATATAGAACATGTGTTTAGTTGATTTTAAAAGTCAAGTTAGAAGGATTAACTTTTTTTTGCGAACAAGTTTAGAATTAACTAAACTATGTTCTAGTGATTACAAGTTTAAACCTTCGAATAAGATAGCTTTATATGTATGAATCGAATGATGTTATGAACATCATTACTACCTTAAGTTTTCTGGATAAAACTACTAGAAATGTGAAAAATGGATCTAGCTTCAAAGGATCCGTGGATGGCTTGAAAGTTCTTGAAGCAGAATCATGACACGAAAACAGTTCAAGTAAGATTTTCACTCGAAATAAGATTGTTATAGTTGTAGAAATTGAATTAAAGTTTGAATATGAATATTACCTTGAATTAGAAAGATAACCTACTATAAATAAAAAAGGTTCCTTGATCTTAGATGATTACTTGGAATGGATTAGAAAGCTTGGAAGTAGACTTGCAAACTTGGAAGTATTCTTGATTTTTATGAAACTATACTTATGGAATTTATGAAGAACACTTAGAACTTGAAGATGGAACTTGAGAGAGATCAATTAGATGAAGAAAATTGAAGAATGAAAGTGTTTGTAGGTGTTTTTGGTCATTGGTATATGGATTAGATATAAAGGATATGTAATTTTGTTTTCATGTAAATAAGTCATGAATGATTACTAATATTTTTGTAATTTTATGAGATATTTCATGCTAGTTGCCAAATGATGGTTCCCACATGTGTTAGGTGACTCACATGGGCTGTTAATAGTTGATCATTGGAGTGTATATACCAATAGTACATACATCTAAAAGCTGTGTATTGTACGAGTATGAATACGGGTGCATACGAGTAGAATTGTTGATGAAACTGAACGAGGATGTAATTGTAAGCATTTTTGTTAAGTAGAAGTACTTTGATATGTTTCTTGAAGTCTTTCAAAAGTGTAAGAATACATATCAAAACACAACATGTATATACATTCTAATGGAGTCGTTAAGTCTTCGTTAGTCGTTACATGTAAGTGTTGTTTTGAAACCTTTAAGTTAACGATCTCAATTAATGTTGTTAACCCAATGTTTATTATATCAAATGAGATGTTAAATTATTATATTATTATGATATTATGATGCATGAATATCGCTTAATATGATATATACATTAAAATATCGTTACAACGATAATCGTTACATATAAGTCTCGTTTAGTAATTCTTGAGTTAGTAGTCTTGTTTTTACATATGTAGTTCATTGTTAACACACTTAATGATATATTTAAATATCATTTTATCATATTAAATATAGTGTATCAATATCTTAATATGATACATATGTATTTAGTAGACGTTATCATAACGATAATCGTTATATATATCATTTCGAGTTTCTTAACTTAGTAATCTCATTTCTTATGTATATCACACATTGTTAATATACTTAGTGAGATACTTACTCATCATAATATCATGTCAACCATATATATATGTCTATATATACCACAACATGTAGTTTTTACAAATTTGTAACGTTCGTGAATCGCCGGTCAACTTGGGTGATCAATTGTCTATATGAAACTTATTTCATTTAATCAAGTCTTAACAAGTTTGATTACTTAACACGTTGGAAACATTTAGTCATGTAAATATCAATCTCAATTAATATATATAAACATGGAAAAGTTCGGGTCACTGCAAGGACCTTGTGCCAGACCGAAAAATTATAGGATGATCTTTACTATTTCTCATACAAAGGATAGTAATTGCATCCGACACGTTGTGGACCATGAACATCTGCATGTCATTAGACATTTCCTTAACAGTTGCTTGTTCAACGCTTTCCTTTACAAACGGACGGTAGTTTACCGAAAGGTAATATACGGAGCAAGTAAACTGGACGTGTTTCCTATTACAAGGTTAGTAAGTGGGTGACACAAAATCATAAGTTTTGAGCTAAAATTTTAAAATCTGAAACCCACAAAACCCACAAACATTTTGAAAACACCGGTGAAGGGTTATTTCGGAAAACTTATCTAGGGTAAAAGCTAGAATGAATTTTAAAAAGATCAAATATTTTCATAAAGATCCAATTTCCTTAAAGGATCTACATTTTCATAGTCATGTGGGACTGTAAACAACATCGTTACTATCATTGTGCATACCGCTGTATCAAAATCACTGATGTATAAAGTGTGAGAATAAAAAAGTGATTCGAGTGAAGTGTGATTTAATTATAAGTTATGTATTGCTTGAGGACAAGAAACGTTCAAGTGTGAGGATATTTGATAGTGCTCCAAATGAACATATATTTAGGCGCAATATCCTTCCAATATGTAAAGCTTTTAGTTGTAATTGTTCTATTTTCAAGTAATATTCGTTTAAATAAATAAGTGCGAAGACAAAAGTCGAAAACGACGATTTGAAGACGCAAATGACCAAAAAGCTCAAATGTACAAGATACAATCCAAGTGGTTCAATTTATTGATGAGAAACGTCTAAAAATTACAAGAGTACAAACCGCAAAACGCAAAGTACAAGATATCTAAGCGTACGAAATGACGTTCGAAAATCCGGAACCGAAACATAAACCGAGTATCAACGTACGAGTCAACAGACCTAAAAGTACAAGTCAACTATGCACAAGAATATAATATAATATATAAATAATTATATAAATAATTATATAAATTATATTTATATATTAATATGTCGACAAGCTAGGAGCCAAATCAAATGTAAGCTGGAATCCGAACCTTCGCAATCGCGGAGCTCCCATGCCTAAAACCTCCACGATCGCGGAGCACACCATTCTCAGAATTCTCCTATAAAAGCATGCACTCAGTCGAAGGAAAGAAGAACACACAAATATTAATACTCCCTCTGTAATAATATATATATATATATATATATATATATATATATATATATATATATATATATATATATATATATATATATATATATATATATATAATATAGTTTAGTTTTATATTAGGTTAGTTTGAGTAATGTAAAAGTTATTTTATGGGTTTTAAAGTCGGAACTCTATCTCTGTAACACTACGCGATTAATAATCACTGTAAGCTAAATTCTCCCTTTTTAATTATGTATCGTACTTAAGTTATTATTATGCTTATTTGAGCCGAAGTAATCGTGATGTTAGGCTAAATATTAAGACGGGGTTATTGGGCTTTGGACCATAATTCGGGTTTGGACAAAAGACCGACACTTGTGGAAATTAGACTATGGATTATTAATGGACTCTATATTTGATTAATATAGAGATTTACAATTTGACGTATCTATAAATAGCCACATATGTTTGATCGGGTACGATGGGCGGGATATTTATATATACTAATAATTGTTCATTTGACCGGAGACGGGGATGGATTAATAGTCAATGGACTTATTAAAACAGGGGTGGATTACATTCAAGGGTAATTGGTGTAATTGTTAACAAAGTATTAAAACCTTGGATTATACGCAGTCGATAAACTGGTGTAATCATTAAACAAAGTATTAAAACCTTATTACAGTTTAAATCCCTAATTAGTTGGAATATTTGACTTCGGGTATAAGGTTAATTTAACGGGGACACTCACACTTTATAATTATGACCGATGAAAATAATCCAGGACAAATGACAATTAACCCAGGATAATAAATTAAAATCAAAAAGGTCAAACGTCATGATTACAGAAGTTTAAATAAGCATAATTATTTTATTTCATTTCTTATCGCAATTTTATATATCGTCATTTAAATATCGTTATTTATTTTACGCTTTAAATTAAGTTATATATAATATTTTGCATTAGGTTTTAACTGTGATATAAAATATAAAATCGACAAACCGATCATTAAACGGTAAAACCCACTTTTATAATAATAATAATTGTAATATATATATTTATATTTTGTACAAATATAGTTATATAAAAATATAGTGTAAAATAAGTCGTCTCTCTGTGGAACAAATCGGACTTACTAAAAACTATACTACTCTACGATTAGGTACACTGCCTATAGTGTTGTAGCAAGGTTTAGGTATATCCCATTTGTAAATAAATTAAATAAAACTTGTGTAAATCGTATAATATTTCGTATTAAAGATAATAGTATTTCGTACTACACCTCCACTCTCACATCACATATCAGTTGACTTGGTTAAAGAAAGGAAACCGCATAAAGGTGACGAAAAGGTGTCTTGTTAAATTCTCAATCAGAAAAAAATACAAAGATGAAGTATGGTGTGAAGTTATTCCCATGGATGCGTGTCACCTTCTTTTAGGTCGACCATGGCAATTTGATCGACGAACGAAACATGATGGTTTTAAAAACACTTACACTTTTTGTAAAGATGGTGTGCAGGTAACACTGGTCCCCTAGGATCATCGAAAACAACCACCAGAAGCAGATACATTATTTTTTAGTCGATCCGAGTTTGAGCACACGGTCTAATTAGCACCTTTGAGTTTTGCATTGGTTGCTGCAGAAATAAATGAAGTTGCAGATAAGGTGCCTGACCAAGTTAAGCCACTCCTATGGCAATTTGCAGATGTTATACCCGAAGAAATTCCTCCTGGATTGCCGATAATGCGCGATGTGCAACATTGCATTGACTTGATCCCAGGTTCGTCAATACCAAATAAACCTGCATATAGGATGAACCCAGCAGAATACGAAGAACTACAAAAACAAGTTTCTGAGTTATTGGCGAAAGGGTTAATTCGAGAAAGTATGAGTCCTTGTGCCGTTCCGGCACTTCTGGTTCCTAAACAAGGTGGAGCTTTTAGGATGTGTATCGACAGTAGAGCGGTTAACAAAATTACTATTAAGTACCGTTTTCCAATTCCTAGGTTCGATGACTTATTGGATCAGTTACACGGCGCTATTGTGTTTTCTAAAATTGACTTGAGGAGTGGCTACCACCAAATAAGAATGCGACCAGGAGATGAGTGGAAGACGGCTTTTAAGACTCGGGACGGGTTATATGAATGGATGGTTATGCCATTTGGGTTGTCCAATGCACCAAGTACGTTTATGAGGTTGATGAATCAGGCCTTCAAGCCTTTTATTGGAAAATTCGTTGTTTTGTACTTTGACGATATCCTCATATATAGTTCCTCAACCGAGCAGCACCTGTCTCATCTTAAGTAAGTATTTAACACATTGAGGGATCAGAAACTTTATGCAAATGGTAAAAAATGTCACTTCCTGACATCAGAAGTGAGATTCCTCGGGTACGTTGTGTCGGGCAAGGGTATACGCATGGATGAAGGCAAGATTGAGGCTATTTTGAATTGGCCAATCCCGACAACCCAACATGATATACACAGTTTTCACGGGTTAGCTTCTTTTTACCGACGTTTCATAAAGATTTTTAGTACTATAATTGCTCCTATTACAGAATGCATGAAAGGTGGGAGATATACATGGAACAATGCGGCTACAGCAGGTTTTAATGAATTAAAAGATAAGGTAACTCAAGCACCCGTGCTCGTATTACCCAAATTTGAGGAAGTTTTTCATGTTGAATGTGATGCATCCGGAGTTGGGATTGGAGGGGTTTTAAGCCAAAATAAGCGACCTGTTGCTTTCTTTAGTGAGAAACTAAATGATGCCCGACGACGATATTCAACTTACGATCGCGAATTTTTTGCTATTGATAGATGCCTTGAAGTGTGGAGGTATTACTTATTACCCGCTGAGTTTATCCTTTACTCCGATCATGAATCTTTAAAATACATACAGGGGCAACATAAATTAAGCGCTAGACATGCCAAATGGGTAGAATCAATACATGCATATTTATTCGTTATTCAGCACAAAGCGGGAGCTCAAAATCAAGTCGCAGACGCCCTTAGTAGGGGCTATTCATTGATTTCCACTATGCGTATCCAGGTTTGCGGTTTTGACTCTTGGAAGTCTATGTATGCAACAGATCGTGACTTTAAAGATTTATGGGTAACATGTACTAAGGGTTCTCACCCACTGTTTAATATTAATAATGGGTATTTGATCAAGGGGATTACAATTTGTGTTCCAAGTGGATCTGTTAGAGAAATGGTTATTCTTGAAGGGCATGCAGGGAGTCTGGGGGCCACTTTGGCATGAACAAAACTTTTCTACTTCTCAAGCCTAATTTTTATTGGCCTCATATGGAGCGCGATGTTAACCGAGTAGTCACCCGATGTCGTGTTTGTCATATCGCAAAAATAAAAAATAACAATTCAGGCTTGTACATGCCGTTACCAGTACCTCTTCGACCATGGGAATATATTAGTCTCGACTTTGTTCTCGGTCTGCCCCGTACTCAACGACAAAAGGATTCCGTGATGGTAGTTGTTGACAGGTTTTCCAAGATGGCCCATTTTATTGCTTGTGTAAAAACATTTGATGCAAGTCAGATTGCTCGGCTTTATTTCTCGGAGATTGTTCGTTTACATGGTATACCGAAGACTTTGACGTCTGATCGAGATGTAAAATTTGTAAGTCACCTTTGGCGAACATTATGGGCGCGAGTGGGGTCAAAGTTGCAATTTAGACGCTCACATCACCCACAAACGGATGGTCAAATGAAGGTTGTTAATCGTAGCTTGGGTAATCTTTTGAGAAGTTTAGTTGGAGACCATCCGAAGCAATGGGATCTAGTATTACCCCAGGAAGAATTTGCATACAGTCGGTCCACTAATCGTACTACGGGGAAAAGTCCATTTGAGATTGTGTATGGAATGAATCCGGCTACCCCACTTGACTTTCATCCTGAGCCGGTGCGTGATGTACCAAGTACAGAAGGTTTAGAACATGCGGCTAATGTAAAGAATTTGCATGAGCAGGTGCGTGATAAAATAATCCGCCAAAATAATGCATATAAATCTCGTGTGGACAAACATCGGAAACAAGTTGTTTATAATGTTGGGGATCTTGTGTGGATCCATCTTCGCAAAGAGCGGTTTCCTGCAGGACGTTTCGGAAAGTTAAAACCTCGGGCGGATGGTCCCTTTCGGGTGTTATCGCGTGTTAATGATAATGCATATAAGATTGAGCTACCAGGCCATTACAATGTGTCAACCACTTTCAATGTTGCTGATTTATCCCCGTATATTGATGAACATGACGATGACTTAGACTCGTGGACGAGTCTTTTCGACGAAGGAGGGAATGATGCAGGATCGCCTAGTAAAGGTGCAGATCAAAGGTGGGCCAAGGTTTACCAGCGTCGGCCCAAGAAGGTATCGGGCCTGCAAGAATTTTTAGAGCATTACCAGCTGGAAGATGGTCAGTTGGGCCTTAAATATTGAATGTGACTTTCCAGGACAGCAAAGGAAAATCAAGAGCCAGAAAATTCTGGAAGAAATCTTTTCCTATTCTGGTGAATTTATTTCTTTAATAAGTTACCTTGTATTCCTAATATTTAAACATTCCTTTGGGTTGTTTGATAATCAGTTTTTTCCTGGATTATATTTATCAAATAAAAAAGTTCACGTTAGTTTCTCTATTATTATATACAAGTGATTACTAGTGAACCAATATACATAATTTGTTCACATCATATCTGCAACACCTGATATAACACTCAAATTTTGACAAAAACACAACTTAAAATAGCATAAAAGCTCAACAATGTCACCTCACGAGTTCCACGGTAGCTCTATAAATTAGCCTTCAGTTAGTAAAACTGTAAAATCATAATATTTCATCATATAAAAATTAGTCAAATCATAAATAGCCCGCCCATATTGCCAGATATAGGAATTTGAATTTATAACATGTTTGTAAAGGTTAAATAAATAAGCATACAACCTCATCAACAATGAAGGACTTTGTTATATGGTTACTTATTTACAACAACTTGTTTGTGATAATGTTTACCTGCAAATTGAAACCGGAATGGCACAAATTGAAATCGGAATGACATGCTGCTCCAGTCCTTTCGTTTTGCATCTTTTTTACACTATTGATTTTTTTTTTTTTTTTTTTTTTTTTTTTTTTTTTTTTTTGTAAATCCATCTTTTGAACTTTAAAATTACATGCTTTTTGAACTATTTAAATTCAGCTCAGTGTATATGTCTGCCAAGAGTGAGTTCGAATCAAGTAAGTGTAGACTTGGAAGGTCAAATGCTCTTTTGACAGCCCATATTATCAATACAATCGTAGACCTGCAAGGTTTTGATTCTTCATTGTGGTCAAGAATATGACTCAAGATATAAATAAACTGTGAAATTCTAATGCATCCGGCTACTAAAACAAAATGTTTACACATAAACATAAAGAATGGAAACAACCAATTAAGAGATGGGAATGTAATCAGACTTTGACATTTCTAAGCCTTTGAAACTTGCAGTTATCTCAATCTTATAGACCATATACAGTTTATAAAAAGCTATTGAAAGAATAAAGATAGATGTGAGTGAATGCCAAAGTCATGTACACAATGAAAATTTATTGAATATAGTGTTAGTGATTATTAAACATGTTGTATGTGTTAGATCACACTTTTACAAAACCTTCAACTCGATAAACAAATCAAGTTGACCCATTTTTATTTTTCGCAAATGCAGTTTTATATGTCTATCAAACATACCCCTGTTTGACCTATTTATAAGTAAGATACTTCGAGTTTTGACATTTAGACGCAAGTGTGTATTAAACATACCCATGTTTGACCTATTTATATGTCTATCAAACATACCCGTGTATTATATGGCAACAAAAATCAGTAGCCAACTTCAGACTGCCAATATCAATCTGGATTTATGGAATGGGACTGTAATCTAAAAAATGATAAAAAAAAAAAAAAAAAATTGATTAGAGAATCACAAGTAAAAAACTCCAATTTCAAATAATTTAAGAACATCAAAAGAAAAAGTCCTTATTTTTCTTAAGATAATTAATATGAGAAGAAAGAACCCTAACTTTATAACAAAATAAAAGGAAGAACCCTGATAAATTTACTTGACATGACTGATTCTTATGAAGGTACGATTTTGAATTGTGATACATCTTCAAATATGACATAGAGGGCTGATCGAATGCCAGTAACAGAAAACCAAAATCATCATGAATCGAATAACAACTTAAGACGATATTGTATTGCAATACCCTTAGAAGCAAAT
This sequence comes from Rutidosis leptorrhynchoides, assembly GCF_046630445.1. NCBI lineage: Eukaryota > Viridiplantae > Streptophyta > Magnoliopsida > Asterales > Asteraceae > Rutidosis > Rutidosis leptorrhynchoides. The sequence goes on along the minus strand of NC_092339.1, from coordinate 30,272,917 downwards.
TGATTTCAAACCGGTTGAATAAATAGATTACGTAATCGATCATAGTACTGGAGTCCTAGATCAGATGAGAATAAGTTCAATAATATTCTATTAAATTTCATAGCCATAACCATTCTGAACCCAGATTCGAATCGGTTTCACCTTGAGTGTAAATTTACTCTGAATATCTGCTTCAAATGTCTGTGTGCATATGGATTTAATAAACGATTATTCATACGTAACAAAAAGATAAAGAAATGCTAGAATAATTAAAAAAAAATAGAGTATATAATGTTACTAAACCGTTCTCGAATGTATAGCCTCAATTATAACCAAACATAATCAAGCATTTTTTATTCATTCAAAGAATTGGTGTGCTATCAAGATTTCTAACTAACTTCAATCAGTGTAATCGGAACACCAAAAAAGCTTATATGCTTCAAACAATTTAAAAACATAGACTATCAAAAATCATAAACCAAAAATCAAAAAACGGATAGTAGGTGGATTAACGAAAAAAGTATCATGATTGAAACAGGAGTATTGAATTTCAAACACAATCGAATGGGAAAAAAATGTAAATCGAATATCATTATCGAACATATATCGATGAGATGATACCAATGATTTCATTGATATCGACAGCTTTCTTGTTAATCAAAGTAGATGATTTAAGTGGATTGGATGCAATCAGCCTATCGATTTTAATCAATTAGAGTGCACGGAAATTGATCCGATATGTTCTGAAATCGTTGGTGTAATGATAACTTTAAGCAGATGATACATGAGATGATAATTTGATGGTGTGCAAAAGACCGATCAATTTTGTTCGCAGAGCTTTGTTCAGACGCCATGTATATTGATATACTTTAGGGTTTCTTGGTATCGTACACGAAAAGTGAGTATAGTATATAAAATTTATACCATTACGTTTATAAAATTGTAAAGGATTAAATAGGGGTACCGACGTCGTCTATTACGGCGGCCTGAAGCCATAATCGCCGGTTGGAATGAGGTGTTTTTTTTCCAGTTTTGAAGAGAGAGATAAAGAGTGGTTTTTGACGAGTTAGAAGAAAACATGGTGTGAGGCTAATAGCAATGCAACACTTGTCATTTTATCAGTATTAAGCCATTTAATTAAGAGGTAATTAAAATATAACACGTGGATAATGATGTTTAGGGCTAATTTTGAGGTGACACGTGGCAATAAGCCACATGGTTTATAATATGTAAAGAAAGATACTCTATCAGTTACACAACAATATTTACGCATAAAAATAAATAACATGACTCGTTTTGTTATTGTTTAAAGAATTACTTTGGTAATTTTTTTTTTCCCTTTTGTTGATATCATCACTAACTTTTTTCAACAAAAATTCCCTTCTTTTTAAAAGTTCAAACGTTCAATACTTTCTAGAAAAACAAAAACAACTGATATATAAGTAGTCACAATTATAGTTATCCTAACAAACAAATTTGGATCGGTCAAAATGCCCCCATTTCCAGAGGTGTTTAACAATATGCCCCCTAGAATTATTTTTTACAACATATGCCCCCTATCCACGTATCACGCACCATGCATTATGCGTGGATGCTCGTGCTTGATGCGTGGATACCGAGCATAACGAGTATAACGAGCATACCACCCAAAGTGCACCACACATAGTACCTACGCACTAACCAACCATATACACGCATAGTGCGTGTAAGTTTAATAATTTAGGAGCCTATTTCACTTTAACAGTTAAACCACACACCTAAGGGCGATTTTCCAGAATTCATTCGGGTCTTCATTAATTTCGTTGTTGCACTATCGATCGTAGTTAATATTCAACATACTACCCTTTTACCCCTTATAGCAAAAAAAAAAAAAAAAAAAAAAACACGCGCAATGAAACCCACTTTCTCGTATTTTTGAGAGAAAATCCTTAGAATAGAAGCTATAAAAGTTTGTAATCTACAAGTATGACAATTGAAAAACATCTATAATGGCTACCAATCATGTAAAATCACTTTTTTATGTTTTCATTTCATTATTTGTTATAAACATTTCGTCAAACACTGGTGTGCGTATATTTATAAATCGTTTGCGTTGGTTGTATGTAATATACATGTATGGTAAGTAGTGGTTATCTGTTGTTCGTGTTGTTTAGCCTTAGGTTTGATGTTTCAATGAATACAAATCAAGAGAAATTGTTATTTGCTCGATAATCACAACGCACCACGCATGGTGGCTGTGGTGCGTGGTGTGTGCTGCTAATATTTTTCCTGGGCCATGCCCTCAAACCCGGACATGGGCCATGCCCTCCTCCCCGGGCATGGGCCATGTCCTCTGATAACTCCTAAATTATGCAGGTTTTTCATAACATTTTAAGGAGTTATCTCAGTATTTTAAAGTCATTTTAATACTTAAACACGCCAAAATGGGTAAAAATGGGGAAAAAGGGTTTTCTAATGTTTTTGTTTGAGATATGTATTAAACATGATCAAAAATAGTTAAAAGTTGCAGAAAATTAGATGAAGTCGCCGGCATGGAGACATTGAAGCCGCTGACTTGATGACAAAACTCAGAATCTTCCAGAATGTTGCAGAAAACCAGAATTCGAGAGATAGCAGTGAAGCCGCCAGCTTGTTAATGAATCCGCCGACTTAGGGCAATTTCGTGTACTTAAAGCCCAAGAAATAGCTAAAAAGGCAACGAAATCAAAAAGATTGCAAATCACTTAAGCCGCCGGCTAAACATCCATGTCGCCGGCTTGGCCAAAGATATAAACGTGTTTTCAAACTTGAGGATTAAGTTAAACTTGGAGAAGGAGTAACCGCCCAAGGGAAGCCGCCGGCTTCATCCTGAAGCCGACGGCTTAGGCCACCGAATCTGCACAATATAAATAGAGGCCTCTTGTATCAGTTTTAGATGTACTTTTTTGATTTTCTCTTAGGGTTTTCACCAAAAACAAAAACTCTTAGGTTTAGGGTTTCTATTCAAAGTTCCAAGTTGTAATCAAGTTATTAATCAAAGTTATTCTTCAATTTACTTTTAAGGTGTAGTGACCCGAACTTTTCCATGATTATATATTATATGAGATTAATATTTACATGAATAAATGTTTCCAACATGTTAAGTAATCAAACTTGTTAAGACTTGATTATTTGAAATGAGTTTCATGTAGACAATTGACCACCCAAGTTGACCGGCGATTCACGAACGTTATAACTTGTATATGATATGATATTATATATATGAACATATATATATGTTTAACATGATGAAATGATAATTAAAGTATCTCATTATGTATATTAACAATGAACCTTATACATAAAACAAGACTACTAACTTAAAAAATTCAAAACGATATCTATACGTAACAATTATCGTTGTAATAACGTCTTAATATTTATATATCATATTAAGATATATTAGTACATCATGTTATCATGATAATGTAATAATTTAACATCTCATTAAATATAATAACAATGGAATTAATTACATTTAACAGGATCGTTAACTTAAAGGTTTCAAAACAACACTTACATGTAACGACTAACGATGACTTAACGACTTAGTTAAAATGTATATACATGTAGTGTATTAAGATGTATTATGAAGTGACCCGTCCAAATCCATAAGGACGAATACAATAACATATGGTTACATTGCGAGGTATTTGACCTCTATATGATACATTTTACAAACATTGCATTTCTTTTTAAAAGACAGACTTTCATTACATTGAAAGTTGACAGGCATGCATACCATTTCATAATATCCAAACTATAAATGACCTATACTTAATAATAATCATTATTGAACTCAACAACTTGAATGCAACGTCTTTTGAAATATGCCACGAGTGACTCCAAGTAATATCTCTAAAATGAGCAAATGCACAGTGGAAGTTTTCTTTAATACCTGAGAATAAACATGTTTTCAAGTGTCAACCAAAAGGTTGGTGAGTTCATTAGTTTATCATAACAATCATTTCCAATATTTTAATAGACCACAAGATTTCTATTTCCATTTCTCATAAAAATACGTCCCATACATAGAGACAAAAATCATTCATATGGATTGAACACCTGGTAATCGACCTTAACAAGATGCATATAGAATATCCCCATCATTCCGAGACAACTTCGGACATGATAAATTCGCCATCATTCCGGGAAAACTTCGGACATGATAAATTCGCCATCATTCCGGGACAACTTCGGACATGATAAATTCGAAGTACTAAAGCATCCGGTACTTTGGATGGGGCTTGTTGGGCCCAATAGATCTATCTTTAGGATTCGCGTCAATTAGGGTGTCTGTTCCCTAATTCTTAGATTACCAGACTAAAAAGGGGCATATATATATTTTGTATATGTATTTAAAGTGATTAATATAGTCCTATTAATATATATATATATATAGTATTATATTAAAAATATTTAATTTGTTGTATGTAAGTTTTTATATAAGTAATGTTAATATGATTTATATATAGTTATATGTAATATTAATATAATTGTATTATATATAATAAGTATGTTTTATGTACAATATATTTATTTGTTCCAAAAATGATAGTTTTGATATTAATGATTTACTAATAATAATAATGATTTTATTAAAAATTATAATATTAATAATAATAATGATATTGTTAAAAATGATACTTTTGTTTAATAATAATATTAATAATAATAATACTAATAGTTACAAAGGTGATACTAATACTAATATTAATAAATATAATGATAACTTGTATTATTTTCATAATAATAATAATAATAATAATAATAATAATAATAATAATAATAATAATAATAATAATAATAATAATAATATTACAACTATTAGTGATAATAATAATAATAATATTTATACTTGTATTGGTAATCATAATAAATGAAAATTTTATCATATTACTTATATTAATAATAATAATAATAATAATAATAATACTAATAATTAATATTCATAATACTTAATAATAATAATAATTCTAATACTTAATGATAATAGTAATAATAACAATAATGATAAGTGTATAATAACAATAATAATAACAATCATAATAACAATACTATTAATAATAATAATAATAATATAATAATAATAATTAATAATAATAATAATAATAATAAAATAATAATAATAATAATAATAATAATAATAATAATAATAATAATAATAATAATAATAATAATAATAATAATAATAATAATAATAATAATAATAGCTTTAAAGAAAAATAGAATGGCTACCTTGTAACAAGCCAAAAAAAAATTAAATGCCCCTGCCGGGTCTCGAACCCGAGACCTCTCGATACCCAACAACAGCCACAAACCATTCTGCTGATGCTTATTTTTTCTGATTCAATCTAACAGTTAAATTATATAACCCGTATATATGTGTGTCTCCTTTTTCTTCTCCTTAGTCATCATACCAATCGACCAGGAACAAAATTTCACTACAACTAAGCTTTCGTTTTAGGTTTAGGAATTACACAGAAACAGATTTAACAAACTCATTGGAAATTAACAGACGCGAAGAACAATTTAAATGAATTAAGAACAGCATCGCTGTTTTAAAAAAATATACAAACTTAAACCTTGATTCACGAATTTAGACACCTTTGGATTTAGATTCCTACATGAAATAGTTTACAAAACACTCCTAGAAACTATTGGGATCATCAATTGGATCTGAAACATCAAGTTAAATTCAAATTTTGCGATGAACAATTGTTTTGACTTTTTAACTTTAAACTTTGACTCTAAAATTCTTGCTTGATACTAACGATTGTGATTTGAAACTTTGTAATCAGTTTAAATGAAAAATTCCTAACAACATGGCATTTACACATTTTGCAAATTGATTCAAATTTGAGACTTGACAAAAAAACAAGAAGAACAGAGCAGGTATCTGACTTCATTCGTAATTTTTATTTAATTTGAAAATTAAAGACTGTAAAAATTGATAATTGATATTGAGGACGTAATGTTGATTAAGTGTAGTAATATCTCAACGAAATTCTTCATTTTATAACAAATTGATTTGACATCAAATAATTAATCAGTGAAAATATAATTAAAAAAATAAAGGGGATTACGATGTGCAACTGAATTTGGAAGACATTGTTCATGATTTGTACGAGTTCTGATTCTGATATCTAACAATTTAGAAAGGAAACAAAAAATATAAAAGGTTGATGTTGAGGTTCACGACTTTTGTATCATCCAGTGGGTTTTAATTTAGTATTAATAATTATTAAGTATATTAATAATAATTTTAATAATAATGATAATTAATAATCATAATAATGAATAATAATGATAATAAAATATGATATATATATAATAATAACACCAAAATAAGAAAAAAATAATACTGATAATGATGATATTTAATAATAATAAAAATGATAATAATTAATGATAATAATCATAATACCTTACTAATAATTTATATCATTAATAATAATATTATTATTAGTAATATAACAATTTATATACAACAAGTTTCATATTAGTATGTTATATTTACTATACTAATTTTTGATATTAATATTGAAAGTAATATTACTATAACAATTATTTTAACTTATAATTTAAATTTAATATATTAATATTACAATTTTATTGATTATATCCTATTTACTAATCATATAATTTATATTATATAATAATATATATTGAATATTTAATATTTATAAATTTTATATATATTACTATATACATATATTAATAAGAATTCATATATATTTATATATAGATTCATTTTAAAATACACTTAATTATTTTGTATCCTATCTTACGTATTTAATTCTAATGTTTAAATTATATTTTATAATTTCAAATTATCTATACTTATATATATATATATATATATATATATATATATATATATATATATATATATATATATATATATATATATATATAAGTATATATATATATATATATATATATATATATATATATATATATATATATATATATATATATGCACATCAAGTTACATATATTTATTCGTGAATCGTTAGGAATAGTCGAAGGGTAATTGAATTCGTAAAAATAGTCCAAAAATTTTGAGACTCAACATTACAGACTTTGCTTATCGTGTCAGAAGCATATAAAGATTAAGTTTAAATTTGGTCGGAAATTTCCGGGTCGTCACAGTACCTACCCGTTAAAGAAATTTCGTTCCGAAATTTGATTGGGGTCGTCATGGCTAACAATAAAAATGTTTTCATGACGAATATGAGTTGATAAATAGAATTTTATCATCATTGAGTACTATGGATAAAACAATTCAATTATTCGAAGAGTACGAATGAAGCTATCACAAAAGAGTGAAATGAATAAATACAGATTCGTCTTTTCTGGTGACGTAGTCATGGTTGATTTTCGGAAATCAAGGAATTTAAAGAAAATCTTCAAAATCTAAAAGATTTGATTCTTCGGCGAATAAGGAAATTAAGATCTCTATAATTAAATACGGTAATCTGCCTCGATTACTCTGTCTGATATTTCCATTATAAATTAAACTTTTTCCGTTTCATTATATTTATCACTCCTATACTCAATTCTCAAATTTAAAAGATTGTGAATATGCTTAATCCAGTTCAGATCCTTGTCCTTATCCTTACTATCGCAACAATCATTCTCCTTTTTCAACTTCCACCAGAGGAATCTATTTTCTTCTACTTCGCCCTTGGGGTTATAGTGTTTTTAATTCTCCCGTGTCTTTATGTTGCGATAAACATTGACATACACGGTTTGTAATTTATGTGTTGTTATCGGGCTTTATATCCTCCTTTATATTTCGGAACTCCATGCTTTTTTTTCCCCGACTTTAAATAAAGTAAATAATGGTCCAGAATTCGTAAGTATGGAGTTTCGAATGAACATGACTAATGTTCTAAGAAAGAAACGTTAATAGCACAATCTGACTTGTCAAATTACTAGAATTTAAGGGAAGAGGTAGGACTATCAAGAAAATATGTTCTTGATGTGTTTATAAATTAGATAGAATGTAAGAGTCGTGTAACATGGCACATGATGACGTTATGGTCTGTGAATCATCACGTTTCATTAGAAACTCAACATGACTTACTGTAATATAATCACTTTGATCAAGTGTCATTATATTATACTAACTCATGCTTCAGTTCCCAACACTACTTCAGAATTCATTCATAGTTTATACTTAGATTTTATAGAAATTTCCAATATAATGCATTACTGATAGCACGAAGAGGTATATAATTTCGAACGAGAATATTTATGAAAATATCTTCAGAAGTATCGAAGATATTTATGATGATATTTTGGAATTTCTAAGTTCGAAAGTTGATAAGGAAAAATTTTCTGTAAGATTTTAACATTATATATATTTATATACATTATATATATTTATATACATTGACAAAAAGAAATGTTTAGTATTTATACCTTACGATATAATCATAATTATTTATAGTAATCATATATAGATTTACAATATTATCATATATATATTTATATACATTCATATGATAGTAACCTAATTATTCTATTTACTAGTTTACATTTTAATTCGAATGATTAAGGTGTACTTTATTAATTTAAAATATTGTATATACACTTATATATATATATATATATATATATATATATATATATATATATATATATATATATATATATATATATATATATATATATATATATATATATATGTATATATATATATATGTATATATATATGTATATATATATCATATTAGTTTACATACAATCGTTCGTGAATCGTTGGGAATAGTCAAAGGTCAACTGATCCTATTAACATAGTTCATAAATTTTGAGACTCAACATTACATACTTTGCTTATCGTATCGAAATCATATAAAGATTAAGTTTAAAAAATTGGTCGGAAATTCCCGGGTCATCACAGTACCTACCCGTTAAAGAAATTTCGTCCCGAAATTTGAGTGAGGTCGTCATGGCTAACAATAAATATGTTTTCCTGACGAATATGAGCTGATAAATAGAGTTTTATCATTATTAAATAATACATATAAAATAATTCGATTATTCGAAGAGCACGAATGAAGCTATCACAAAAAAAAAGAATTGAATAAATGAAGTTTCATTTTTAACTTTTGACGTTGCCTTGGTTGAATTCCGAAATTCAAGGGATTTGAAAGAAAATCTTGGAAATCTATAAGATCTAATTCTTCGGCGAATAATGGAAATTAAGATCTATCTAATTAAATACGGTGATCTGCTTCGATTACTCTTTCTGATATTTCCATTATAAATTAAACTCTTTCATTCCATTATTCTCATAATTCCTATACTTTCCTTCTTGTTTCATACATCCAAAAGATTCTGAAAATGCTTCATCCAGTTCTGATCCTTGCCCTTATCATGACCATCGCCATAATCATTCGCCTTTTCCAACTTCCACCGGAGGAATCTGTTTTCTTCTACTTCGCCCTTGGGGTTATAGTGTTTTTAATTCTCTCGTGTCTTTATGTTGCGATAAACATTGATATACACGATTGGTAATTCCTATGTTTGTGATCGGCTTTATATTTTCCTTTATTTTTCGGAGCTTCATGCTCTTGTTTTCTCTTCCCTACTCCAAGTCAAGCGAATAATGGTCCAGAATTTGTACATATAGAGTTTTTGAATGATTATAATGTTCTAAGCAGGGTGGAACGTGATAGCACGATTTGATTTTCAAATTTATCAAAAATACAGACGATAGAACTATCAAGAATATATTCTTCTTAATATGTTCAGAGGTTATGTAGAATGAAAGAGTTATGTAACATGACACATGATGATGGTGTAATCTACTGTGAACCATCATCACGTTTCATTAGAAACTCAGCATGAATTACTGTAATATAATCACGTTGATCAAGTGTCATTATATTATACTAACTCATGCTTCAGTTCCCAACATTACTTCAATAACATTCATATTTTAAGCTCAAAAGTTTACAGAATATAGAAACTAACAGTTTTTATATAATGTAATACTGATAGCACGAAGAGATTAATGATTTCAGATAAGAATAGTTATGAAAATATCTTCAGAAATATGGAGGATATTTATAATGAAAGATATGATAATATCTTTGAATATCTAAGATCAGAGGATGATAGAAACTATTGTCTGCAAGGGTTTAGAGTAAGGAGCAAGATATTCACTAAAGACTTTTTAGCAGACATTGAGTCATTTGGATTCTTTGAAGTCAAACTTATTCTTTGTGATTTGTCCACAATTTTCTTCATAGTTTCACATAATCTACTTTTCGGTACTAAATTTTCTATTAAATGTTTCCAATATAATGATACACAGGAAGCACGAAGAGGTATATAATTTCAGACGAGAATATTTATGAAAATATCCTCAGAAATATCGAAGATATTGATGATGATATTTTGGAATTTCTAAGTTCGATGGTTAATGGAGAAAGATTTTCCGCAAGATTTTAACATGACTTCCGAGCAAGATATTCTTTGAAGGTTTCATCGGATCCAGAATTACCTGAATTCTTTGAATATATGGTATGGTCCTTGTATTTATCCTCGGTCTCCTTCGTGGTTAGCTCAATCCGTTTTCCAGTTCCAACTTTTCTGAGCTTTTCCAACATACTATTCTTTATCATCAAACTTTTGATAATTATGGTCGTTTACGGTTGTCTATGGTTTCTGCTGCTTCATTCAGCTTTTTCAACATTCAAAGTATTGATTTGTGACTGAGTGCTTTTCATAATTCCAGAAGGAGAGATCATAATTCTAAGAGATAATGTCATACATATAACTGTTGATGTAGATATGCTGTGAGTTTTCAAAGTACTGATTGCTGATTCCCGGTAATTAGTATGGCAATTCTCATTACAAGATGCGGATGAGTATATGATAGGGTTTCAATGAATAAATATAATGATTTGTCAGAGAGATTTAAGCCAAGAAGTAACGAGGTTGTTGGTATGTCTGCTGGTAATATGATGGGATATAAAAGAATTCTCCGGTATCAAAAGGGTAATCGTATATATCAGGATTATAGTAAGGTTACTTCGAATGAAAAGTCGAAGTTGACTTGCTGAAGCTGTGACAAAATTGACTACCTTGAAAAGGGATCGCAAAGTTATTTTTTGCTAATAAATGCCAAAGATCTGACGCGGTTACGTGTTAAACTTTTACTCAGTTGCCGAGAGTTTCTCAGGTGCATAACTATATGCATAAATCTTTACTTCCATTAATGAAGTGCGGTTGATTCATCCTATCGATTGAGGTGTTTTTATGAATCATGAAAGGTTTGAACGCAGTTTGTAATCGTCAAGATACAAATGAGGTTTAAGATGAAATCAAGTGGCAAACTTGAAGAATTGTTTAGTTTCATATATTATAGTCAATATTTTAATTCATTTTAATTGTCCAATGTCATTAGTCTACAGTCGATAGTTCACAGTTGACAGTCCAATAATTCATTTTCATATATAATTTAATATATAATATTCAAATTAATTAATACGTATCGTGATCCGTGTACATGTCTCAGACTCGATCACAACTCAAAGTATATATATTATTATAGAATCAACCTCAATCCTGTATAGAGAACTCGATCATTACTGCATATAGAGTGTCTATGGTGATTCCAAATAATATATATAGATGTGTCGATATGATATGTCAAAACCTTGTATACGTGTCCCGATATTTAAAGTGCGTAAAATAAATAACAGAAATTAAATGACGATAAATTAAATGCGTAAAGTAAATAACAAAAAAAAAAATCAAATGACGATAAATTAAAATTACGAGAATGTAATTGCGAGAATGTAAATTGCGAGAATTAAATTGCGATAAATAAAATGTAACCAGTTAGCTAGGAACAGTTAGCTGGAATAGTTAGCGTGGTTTCTTAACAAAATTCCATATTGTTAATTAGTCTGTTTCTAATCAATTTTTATTGTGTCCAGTATTTCTTCATTATGCCACGTGTTGGATTCTGGTAAGTAAAAATCCAAATATGAAATTTAATTTGAATGAAAATAGTTATTCTGTGGTGAACGGATTCATATATTGATAGATGTAGGTAGGATGGTAATCGACCGTTGAATCAGATTCGAAGAATGTACAATGTAACTTATTAATGTGAAATCTTAAATATTTCTCGGGTATTACCTACCGGTTAAAATATTTTTACCATTAACAGTTTGTACGAAAGAATTTTTAATCACAATCCTTATGAAAATATATTTACATATATATTTTCTTCAGATGTAATTATGGATTTAATGAGTCAATGTGATATTAAACTCATCAGATTTACGATTGGAACTATAATACATAATCTCTAAAACATTAGAGTTTACATAATCGTCATGTCGAACGAAGATAAATGATGTAGAATGATTCGTGGAACGATAATTATACTCGAGGTACAGAATGAGATGTTGAGGCATGGATTGCTGAAACTTGGGTTGTTGGTGGTATTGGTGCCATTGGTGCTGAGGCTGGTGATGTTACTGGTGTTGGTGATACTGTTGATGATTGCAAATTGTATATCGTGCTCTCTAAAGTTAATACTCGAGCTCGAAGTTCTCTAACTTCTTCTACTAACCCTGGTTGTTTATTAATGTGAGGTAGAGGTCGAATATCTTCTCTAGTTTCGTTAATGGTAGTTTCAAGACGAAAAATTCTTGCAAATAGGGTATAAACGGTATTGCGAACGGGTTCGCCGGTGAGCAGGTCAACTACTCCAAGGTTAGGTGGTAGATTTGATTCATGATATGTAGTACCTTCTTCCTTTCTCCATAGGGTGAGTATGTCGCGAACCCACCCCCATTTTCTCCAGTAATCACGGTAGTTGATTGGTTGGTGTGCTCCTGTTACGCTGTCTTCGAAGTCAGAGGAACTTGGTCGATTCGTAGAGGCCATCTTACGCGATCTCAGGAAAGATTTTTGGTATGAAGAGTTTAGTGACAGCAATTGATAGTTAGATGGTATTCTCAATGCATAATTTGCATAGATATACATAGTACCAGGATTCCTTAAATTAAGGAGAAATTTACGAGATACATCAGGCAAGGTCTACAGTAACAGATACACTAAGATATGAATTAGCGGATACGTTAAGATACGAATGTTGTCTATACACTATTCATGCAATCATTGCAGTAAGTTGTGTCTAGACTAAGAATAATAAGTAGGTAATTTCCTAAGGATGATAAGCAGATGATTTTAGACACAAAATGATAAGCACAACTTTTGACATGCAGACACGGTCGAAGTCCAGACTCACTAACGCATCTAAACAACTATCAGTTAGACTCACTATTGCAAGACCTGGTTCGCTAAGACCACCGCTCTGATACCATCTGTGAAGACCCGTCCTAATCCATCCGGACGAAGTCCATATCGATTATAAACGATTAACAACAGTTGATTACATCGCGAGGTACTTGACCTCTATATGATACATTTTACAAACATTGCATTCGTTTTTGAAAAGACAATCTTTCATTACATCGAAAGTTAACGGCATGCATACCATTTTATAATATATCTAACTATAATTGACTTAATAATAATCTTGATGAACTCAACGACTCGAATGCAACGTCTTTTGAAATATGTCATGAATGACTCCAAGTAATATCTTTAAAATGAGTAATTGCACAGCGGAAGACTTCTTTCATACCTGAGAATAAACATGCTTTAAAGTATCAACCAAAAGGTTGGTGAGTTCATTAGTTTAACGTAAATAAACATTTCCTTCATTTTAATAGACCACAAGATTTTCATTTCTCATAAATATACGTCCCATGCATAGAGACAAAATAATCATTCATATGGATTGAACACCTGGTAACCGACATTCACAATATACATATAAGAATATCCCCATCATTCCGGGATCCTCCTTCGGACATGATATAAATTCGAAGTACTAAAGCATCCGGTACTTTGGATGGGGCTTGTTGGGCCCGATAGATCTATCTTTAGAGTTCGCGTCAATTAGGGTGTCTGTTCCCTAATTCTTAGATTACCAGACTTAATAAAAAGGGGCATATTCGATTTCGATAATTCAACCATATAATGTAGTTTCGATTACTTGTGTCTATTTCGTAAAACAATTATAAAAGCAGTGCATGTATTCTCAGTCCCAAAAATATATATATTGCAAAAGCATTTAAAAAGGGAATAATGAAACTCACTGTACTGTATTTTGTAGTAAAAATACATATGACGATATTGAACAATGCAGGGTTGGCCTCGGATTCACGAACCTATATCATTTGTATATATATTAATACATATCCTTGTAATCGAACACATATATTTATAATTTTATTAGTTATATTCTCGTTATATTAATAATATATATTTTTACATATAAAAATATTAATTTTTGTTATATTATGTATATATTAAATTTACTTGTATGTCTATATATATCCATCATTGGTTTGTTAAAACTTTACTTTTAGTACTGTCAATGATAATATCTGAAATAATGCTAAGGATAATACTAATATCAATGAAATGCTAATATTATCTATAATTTTATTATTAATGTTATTAATAATAGTTTTTAATAATAAATCTCATGATAATGATAATATCGATAGTTTTTGATAAAATGAATAATTTTGTAATACGGGTGGTGAAAATAATAATAAATTTTCTTTTTGATATTAGTACATAATACTTAATACCAATAATTATAATAATTTTATTACTAATGGTAATCTTAATAATAATACTTTTATTAATAATAATAATAATACAATTTCTAAAATGATACAAATACGAACATTAATAAAAAATAATAATAACTTTTATTGTTTTCATCATAATACAATAATAGTAATAATACTAAATATTAATACTTGATAATAGTAATAATAATTATAACATTCATAATATTTAACAATAATCAAACTAACAATCAATAATAATATTAATACATGTTAATAACATAAATAATAATAATAATAATAATAATAATAATAATAATAATAATAATAATAATAATAATAATAATAATAATAATAATAATAATAATAAAAGGATTGACTACCTCAATAAAATTGACAAAAAGAAATGTCCCCATTCAGACTCGAACCCACGATCCCCTCATTCATCAGATCAACACTTAACCAACACACCATTTCAACTTTTCTGTTCTAGACTGAATCCATGTCTTACATAACCCATCTGTTAAATAACTATATACTTCCTTCTTCTTCTTCGCTTTTCATACATCCCAGGATTAAATCAAACTTAACAATTTAATTGGGTTCCTGATTTAAACTTGAATTTAAAACATAGACGTTCCAAGAGAGTGTAAAAAAAATAATAATATAAAACAAAGAAAAAACCTGCTGTTGTCCGTCACTCAGCTCAAAAAAAAAAAATTGATAAAGAAATTGTGAACGTTTCAATCGAAGGTTACAACACGAGTTATGTTTCAATTTACTCCTAGAAATTCTAGGAACAATCAATTTGAATTAAAACATCAGAATGAATCTCAATTTCATGATGAACACAATATTTGACTTTTGTTTTTACAACTTTGACTCGCAAAATTCTTAATCGATAAGAGAAATTAACGATTGCAAACTTGCAGATAGATTAAATGAGGAATTCCTAACACAATTGCATTAATGGATTTTGGAAAACATTTCAATTTCTATCTTTTGCCAAAAAGTAATACGTACCGTGTATATATATATATCGAGCAGTAATTTGATTTTTCTGTTTACTATCAGAAATTAATAACTTTATGGATGTTGTAATTGATTTAGAGGGTAAAGGAAAATGAAGTAATCAATTCAAATTATGTATCAATTATTGAAATCTCATGGTGTCGACAGTTTAACACGAGGGCGCAGAGAAAGCAGAAAAAAAAATAAGTCTGATTGAGACGTATACGCACATACACGTATATATATCTAACCTTATCTCTTTAATATAAGTAATTATAATTATTAAATATTCTAGTAATAATAATACTGATTTAATAATAATTATATTATTAATACAGATTAATAATAATAGATATAATAATAGTAATAACTTAAAATTATAATTTTATTACTAATCATAAAGATATAACAATTTTTGATGTATCAATTCTATATATCATATCAACTAATAATAATACTCTAATATTAACATTAATTTTAATACTAATATTAATAATGAAAGTAAATATGATACATTTAATATAACATTATATTTTTAACTTTGTAATTAAATATATTAATGTTGCAGTTTATTAATCATGTGATATTTCATAATTTCATATTATATATGTATGTGTATATATATATATATATATATATATATATATATATATATATATATATATATATATATATATATTGAATGTTTAGTATTTATACCTTATGATATAATCATAATTATTTATAGTAATCATATATATATTTACAATATTATCATATATATATTTATATACATTCATATGATAGTAACCTAATTATTCTATTTATTAGTTTACATTTTAATTCGAATGATTAAGGTGTACTTTATTAATTTAAAATATTGTATATACACTTATATTTATATATATATATATATATATATATATATATATATATATATATATATATATATATATATATATATATATATATATATTACATATTAGTTTACATACAATCGTTCGTGATTCGTTGGGAATAGTCAAAGGTCAACTGATCCTATTAACATAGTTCATAAATTTTGAGACTCAACATTACATACTTTGCTTATCGTATCGAAATCATATAAAGATTAAGTTTAAAAAATTGGTCGGAAATTCCCGGGTCATCACAAGCGTTCCCAACATTCCATTCTTTATTATCAAACTTTTGGCCGTTTAGACCATCTACAATTTTGTTGTTTCCTCTACATTTAATGCTACCATATCTGAATCATCGGTTATCAATCTGAGGTGGTTTCAAGAGAATTGTGTTTTTAGATGATTAAACGCTGATGGTAATATGGTGGAATATAAAAGATTTCTCCGGTAACGATGATGAATAAGGTAATCATATATATCAAGGTTATAATAAGGTTGTTTCGAACAAAAAGTCGAAGTTGACTTGCTGGAGCTGTGACAAAATTCGCTAATTTGAAAAATATTTGAAATGTGATTTTCGGTAATAACAATGCCAAAAGAGCTAGCACAGATATGTGTTAAACGTTTACTCAGGTTCCGAGTGTTTTTCAGGTGCATAACTATATGCATAAATCTTTCCTTCCGTAGATGAGATGCAGTTGGTTCATTCTCTCGATCGAGGTGTTTTCAAGAATCATGAAAGGTTTGAACGCAAATTGTAATCGTCAAGATACAAATGTGGTTTAAAATGAAATCAAGTGGCAAACTTGAAGAAATATTTAGTTTCATATGTTTAATTGTCCAATGTTGGTAGTCCACAGTTAGTAGTCCACAGTTAGTAATTCAATAATTCATATATAGTTTAATATATAATATTTGAATTAATTAATACGTATCGTGACCCATTGTATACATGTCTCAGACTCGATCACAACTCAAAGTATATATATTATTTTAGAATCAACCTCAACCCTGTATAACGAACTCGAGCATTACAGCATATAGAGTGCCTATGGTTATTCCAAATAATATATATAGATGACGTCAATATGATATGTCAAAACATTGTATATGTGTCCCGATTTATACGACGATATTTAAAGTGCGTAAAATAAATAACAGAAATTAAATGACAATAAATAAAATTGCGAGAATTAAAATTGTGATCAATAAATTGCGATAAATAAAATGTAATACAGAATTAACAGTCAGCTAGGAACAGTTAGCTAGGATTTTGTTAGTGTGGATTCTTAACAAAATTCCTCGTAGTTAATTTTCTGTTTCTAATAAATTTTATTTTGTCAAATGTTTTCTTCATTATGCCACTTGTTGGATTCTGATAGGTCAAAATCCAAATATGAAATTGAATGAAAATGATTATTCTGCGGTGAACGAATACGTATATCGATGGTTGTAAGTAGGATAGTAAATGCTATTGAATCAGATTTGAAGAATGTACAGTTTAACTTATTAAGGTGAAATTTAAATATTCCTCGGGTATTACCTAACCGTTAAAATATTTTCACCATTAACAGTTTGTACAAAAGAATTTTTAATTACGATCTTTATGAAAACATATATACATATATATTTTATTTAGATGTAATCAGGGATTTAATGAGTCAATATGATATTAGACTCATTTAATTTACCGTTAGAATAAGAATATATAATCTCTAAAACATTAGAGATTACATAATCGCCATGTCGAACGAAGATAAATGATGTAGAACGATTCGTAGAACGATGATTATACTCGAGGTACATAATGAGATATTGAGGCATGTGATGTTGAAACTTGGGTTGTTGGTGGTACTGTTGATGCTGGTGATGTTGCTGAAGCTGGT
Organism: Rutidosis leptorrhynchoides; assembly: GCF_046630445.1. Taxonomy (NCBI): domain Eukaryota; kingdom Viridiplantae; phylum Streptophyta; class Magnoliopsida; order Asterales; family Asteraceae; genus Rutidosis; species Rutidosis leptorrhynchoides. The sequence continues at coordinate 30,254,461 of NC_092339.1, read as the reverse complement.
AAGTTTTGCACCATATTTTCCAAATTGGTTACTCGAGCACGAAGCTCGTTGACTTCTTTCATTATTCCGGAATGATTGTCGGTCGGAACGAGCGGATGAATAAGGTTTAGAATTGTGGATAGAATATAATCGTGTCGAGCTACTCTGGAAATGAGACTGAAACTGGTGTTTCGGATAGGCTCGCCAGTAAGTGCTTCAGGTTCTTCGCCAAGAGGTGAATTCGGTTGTTAGAAAGGATCACCTTCTTCTCGTCTCCATTGATTAAGTCGACTACGAACCCATCCCCAATTCATCCAGAATTGGTGATGACTGATTTGTTGGTCCATTCCGGTTATACTTGTAGTGACCCGAACTTTTCCATGTTTATATATATTAAATGAAATTGTTATTTATATGATTAAGTGTTTCCAACATGTTAAGCAATCAAACTTGTTAAGACTTGATTAATTGAAATAGGTTTCATATATACATTTGACCATCCAAGTTGACCGGTGATTCACGAACGTTAAAACTTGTAAAAACTATATGATGACATATATATGGATATATATATATATATATATATATATATATATATATATATATATATATATATATATATATATATATATATATATATATATATAGTTAACATGATATTATGATAAGTAAACATATCATTAAGTATATTAACAATGAACTACATATGTAAAAACAAGACTACTAACTTAATGATTTTGAAACGAGACATATATGTAACGATTATCGTTGTAACGACATTTAATGTATATATATCATATTAAGATATATTATTACATCATGATATCATGATAATGTAATAATTTAACATCTCATTTGATTTAATAAACAATGGGTTAACAACATTTAACAAGATCGTTAACTTAAAGGTTTTAAATCAACATTTACATGTAACGACTAACGATGACTTAACGACTCAGTTAAAATGTATATACATGTAGTGTTTTAATATGTATTCATACACTTTTGAAAGACTTCAAGACACTTATTAAAATACTTCTACTTAACAAAAATGCTTACAATTACATCCTCGTTCAGTTTCATCAACAATTCTACTTGTATACACACGTATTCGTACTCGTACAATACACAGCTTTTAGATGTATGTACTATTGGTATATACACTCCAATGATCAGCTCTTAGCAGCCCATGTGAGTCACCTAACACATGTAAGAACCATCATTTAGCAACTAGCATGAAATATTTCATAAAATTACAAAAATATGAGTAATCATTCATGACTTATTTACATATAAACAAAATTACACATCCTTTATATCTAATCCATATACCAATGACCAAAAACACCTACAAACACTTTCATTCTTCAATTTTCTTCATCTAATTGATCTCTCTCAAGTTCTATCTTCAAGTTCTAAGTGTTCTTCATAAATTCTACAAGTTTTAGTTTCATAAAATTAAGAATACTTCCAAGCTTGCTAGCTTACTTCCAATCTTGTAGAGTGATCATCCAATCTCAAGAAATATTTTTTATTTATAGTAAGATATCTTTCTAATACAAGGTAATACTCATATTCAAACTTTGATTCAATTTTTATAACTATAACAATCTTATTTTGAGTGGAAATCTTACTTGAACTTATTTTCGTGTCATGATTCTACTTCAAGAACTTTCAAGCCATCCAAGATCCTTTGAAGTTAGATAATTTCTTGTCACTTCCAGTAGGTTTACCTACTAAACTTGAGGTAGTAATGATGTTCATAACATCATTCGATTCATACATATAAAACTATCTTATTCGAAGATTTGAACATGTAATCACTAGAACATAGTTTAGTTAATTCTAAACTTGTTCGTAAACAAAAGTTAATCCTTATAACTTGACTTTTAAAATCAACTTAACACATGTTCTATATCTATATGATATGCTAACATAATGATTTAAAACCTGAAAACACGAAAAACACCATAAAACCGGATATACGCTGTCGTAGTAAAACCGTGGGCTGTTTTGGGTTAGTTAATTAAAAAATATGATAAACTTTGATTTAAAATTTGTTATTCTGGGAAAATGATTTTTCTTATGAACATGAAACTATATCCAAAAATTATGGTTAAACTCAAAGTGAAAGTATATTTTCCAAAATGGTCATCTAGACATCGTTCTTTCGACTGAAATGACTACCTTTACAAAAATGAATTGTAACTTATATTTCTGACTATAAATCTATACTTTTTCTGTCTAGATTCATAAAATAGAGTTCAATATGAAACCATAGCAATTTTATTCACTCAAAACGGATTTAAAACGAATAAGTTATGGGTAAAACAAGATTGGATATTTTTTCTTATTGTAGCTACGTGAAAATTGGTAACAAATCTATATTAATCATATCCTAGCTAACTTATATTGTATTATACATGTATTCTAATATATTATGTAATCTTGGGATACCATAGACACGTATACAAATGTTTGACATATCATATCGACCCATGTGTATATATTATTTGGAACAACCATAGACACTCTATATGCAGTAATGTGGGAGTTAGCTATACAGGGTTGAGGTTGATTCCAAAAATATATATACTTTGAGTTGTGATCTAGCCTGAGACGTGTATACACTAGGTCGTGGATTGATTCAAGATAATATATATCAATTTTTTTCTGTACATCTAACTTTGGACAACTAGTTGTAGGTTACTAACGAGGACAGCTGACTTAATAAACTTAAAACATCAAAATGTATTAAAAGTGTTGTAAATATATTTTGAACATACTTTGATATATATGTACATATTTGTTATAGGTTCGTAAATCGACCAGTGGCCAAGTCTTACTTCCGACGAAGTAAAAATCTGTGAAAGTGAGTTATAGTCCCACTTTTAAAATCTAATATTTTGGGATGAGAATACATGCAGTTTTATAAATGTTTTACGAAATAGACACAAGTAAATGAAACTACATTATATGGGTGAATGATCGAAGCCGAATATGCCCCTTTTGCTTGGTAACCTAAGAATTAGTAAACTGATCTACTAATTGACGCGAATCCTAAAGATAGATCTATTTTGCCTAACGAACCCCATCCAAAGTACCGGATGCTTTAGTACTTCGAATTCGCTTTTATCATGTCCGAAGGATTTCCCGGAATGATAGGGGATATTCTTATATGCATCTTGTTAATGTCGGTTACCAGGTGTTCACCATATGAATGAATTTTATCTCTATGTATGGGATGTATATTGAAATATGAAATCTTGTGGTCTATTATTATGATTTGATAATATATAGGCTAAACCTATAACTCACCAACATTTTTTGTTGACGTTTTAAGCATGTTTATTCTCAGGTGATTATTAAGAGCTTCCGCTATTGCATACTAAAATAAGGACAAGATTTGGAGTCCATGCTTATATGATATTATGTAAAAACTGCATTCAAGAAACTTATTTTTAATGTAATATATTCTTATTGTAAACCATTATATAATGGTTGTGTGTAAACGATATATTTTAGATTATCATTATTTGATAATCTACGTAATAATTTTTAAACCTTTATAGATAAAATAAAGGTTATGGTTGTTTTAAAAATGAATGCAGTCTTTGAAAAACGTCTCATATAGAGGTCAAAACCTCGCGACAAAATCAATTAATATGGAACGTTTATAATCAATATGAACGGTACATTTCAGTTGGTATCCGAGTGTTGGTCTTAGAGAACCAAAAAAATGCATTAGTGTGTCTTACTGAGTTTGTTAGGATGCATTAGTGAGTCTGGACTTCGACCGTATTTTTCTTCAAAAATGATTGCTTAACATTTTTGTTGTTGGAAACTATATATTATTAACATGTAAATATTATGTGATATATTAATCTCTTAACGTGTTTGATATTGTGTGATAGATGTCTACTTCTAGTAGAAATCCCATTGATTCACCTAATAATAATGAAGAATCAAATATATTTTGGGAAGATTCACAAATTTCCGAAGAGGAACCGGAAGAAGAGGAACCAGAAGAGGAGGAACCGGAAGAAGAGGAACCAGCAGAGGAGGAATCGGAAGAGGAGGAACCAGAAGAAGAAGAGGTTCCGGAGGAAGAAATATTGATACCTATAGTAAATCGATTAAATAAAAGAAAATCTTCAACCAACGGACCAAAGTTAATAATGGTCAATGGTGTTTCCGCCGAGGAAGCAAAATATTAGGAGGATTACCAATTTTCCGATGAATCGGATCCCGATGAGGATTCCGATGATGTTATAGAAATTACCTCGACCCAATTTAATAAAGCGAAAGAAAATAATAAGGGAAAAGGTATAAAAATAGAGAAACCCGATTCCAACCCCGATGAACTTTATATGTATCGACAACATCCGTAATTCCTAAAATGTAACAATGACCCGGGAACCTCTAAACCACCAGGTTTTTCTAAACCATTATGGAAAACGACGGCTCGTATTAGAGGAACATCATATATTCCTAGAAAAATAGGAAAATGAACCAAGTCTGAAGAAGAAGAAACCAGTGATTCAGATTATAGGGTTGTAATCATGTTGTGTATTATATGTATTGTACTGTGCTTGTACTTTTATGTTCTATGTAAAAATTGCTTATATTGTTTGTTAATTATCTTTTACGAATCTAATCCTTATCTATTTTACAGTATAAAAACAAAATGGACGTTAAGGGTAGACGACTGAATATTTTAGAAGACCTACCAGAAGATATGATTGAGGAAATCTTGTCTAGAGTCGGTCAGAATTCATCAGCACATTTAGTTATGGAGAAATTAACTTGTCAAACATTTAAAAGACTTTTCGAAAATGCCTTAGTTTATAAAAGGCTTTCCTTTGATAGGTGGGGTATATCACATTTGGGAGACCATAAGTTACGCCGTGTTTTCTTTAAATCATTAAATGCGGAGAACCCAAATGCAATTTTACGCTACGGGTTAAGAACCTATTTTGACTCAACATATCCCAACATAGGATTTCGTGAATTAGAAAGAGCATCTAACATGCAACATAAAGAAGCATGTTATGCTTACGGGTTAGTGATGTTCGCTTCTTACCAAACTGAGAAAAAGAACATCGGATTGCAGCTTTTAAATAAAACTTTCCCACAAGTGACGGATTCAGTAGTTGGGGTGAGAAACAAGATTTTTAGATTATTACGAGGCTGTTGGACATTACGAAACCCTCGTCCTTTTGATGACATTACAACATGCTGCCTAGCCAATGGTCATAGCGGTTATTTTCCACAAGACCAAGGATGGGAAGTCGTCTTAGTAAAACCAGAATGCATGACTTATTTATGGACTTATGAATTACGTGCCTTTATTTCCTTTGCTAAACAACTTGCGTATTAACTAGATTTATCTTCAAAACTGTCCTGTATCAAAGTGTACTATATTTCATGTTATATGTAATATAGCGAAGTTGTAAGTTTGAAGAATATTTATATATGATATATTATTATAATTAGTTTTTCATATGGAATTGTAGTAGTTGAATTGTATATCAGCTACTAAGTATGAACTTAACGGGTAGGTAGTACCCGAATTTAAACTTATAAAACGCTAATATGAAGAAAAAGCTTTTATAAATGAGTTCATATTATGCTACAAAATACTATTGACTACTCTTAATATTCTGTATGATTAACTCGATTCAGTTGTCTATTTTGAAGGAAATGGCACCGACTACTCGACACACCATGAATATGAACGAAGAGGAATTTCGTACCTTTCTTGGTGCAAACATAGCCGCAGTACAGGCTGCGCTACATACCAACAATAACGCTGAATCTAGCAATGCAGCTAACGGCGCAAGAAATCGTGTAGGATGCACCTACAAAGAATTCACTGCCTGCAAACCTTTGGAATTTGATGGAACCGAAGGACCAATTGGATTGAAATGGTAGACCGAGAAAGTCGAATCGGTGTTTGCCATAAGTAAGTGTACTGAAGAGGACAAAGTTAAGTACGCTACGCATACCTTCACAGGTACTGCGTTAACGTGGTGGAACACCTATCTTGAACAGGTAGGACAAAATGCTGCTTACGCACTACCGTGGTCGGCATTCAAGCAATTGATGAACGAGCAGTACTGATAGTGCTCCAAATGAACATATATTTAGTAGCAATATCCTCCCAACATGTAAATTATTTAGTTGTAATTGTCCTATTTTAAGTTGTAATCGTTTATATTAAATAAGTGCGAAGACAAAAGGCGAAAACGACGATTTGAAGACGCAAATGACCAAAAAGCTCAAATGTACAAGATACAATCCAAGTGGTTCAATTTATTGATAAGAAACGTCTAAAAATGACAAAAGTACAAGTTGTGGAACGCAAAGTACAAGATATTAAATTGTACGCAAGGACGTTCGAAAATCCGGAACCGGGACATGAGTTAACTATCAACGCCCGACGCAACGGACCAAAAATTACAAATCAGTTATGCACAAGAATATAATATAATATATAAATAATTATATTAATTATTTATATTTTATATTTATATATTTATTATGTCGACAAGCTAGGAGCCAAAAGTTTGTGAGCTGGATTTTCAAACTCCACGACTCGCAGAGTTTGAAGGCCAAAAACTCCACGACTCGCGGAGCTGCCAAATTCCAAAATGCCTATAAAAGGTCACGAATTCTGCGAGTAAAAATAGCATAATAATAATAATACTCCGTAGTATAATATAAATAAATAATATATATATATATATATATATATATATATATATATATATATATATATATATATATATATATATATATATATATATATATATATATATATATATATATTAGTGTTATATTAGATTAGTTCGGGTTATGTAAAGGTTATTTTACGGGTTTTAAAGTCGAAGCTCTGTCCGTGTAACACTACGCGATAAATAATCAATGTAAGCTATGTTCTCCTTTTTAAATTAATGTCTCGTACTTAAGTTATTATTATGCTTATTTAAAATGAAGTAATCATGATGTTGGGCTAAAAATATTAAAATTGGGTAATTGGGCTTTGTACCATAATTGGGGTTTGGACAAAAGAACGACACTTGTGGAAATTAGACTATGGGCTATTAATGGGCTTTATATTTGTTTAACTAAATGATAGTTTGTTAATTTTAATATAAAGATTTACAATTGGATGTACCTATAAATAACCATATACACTCGATCGGACACGATGGGCGGGGTATTTATATGTACGAATAATCGTTCATTTAACCGGACACAGGAATGGATTAATAGTCTATGGAATTATTAAAACAGGGGTGAAATTATGTACAAGGACACTTGGCATAATTGATAACAAAGTATTAAAACCTTAGGTTACACGCAGTCGATATCCTGGTGTAATTATTAAACAAAGTAGTAAAACCTTGTTACAGTTTAAGTCCCCAATTAGTAGGAATATTTGACTTCGGGTATAAGAATAAATTGACGAGGACACTCGCACTTTAAATTTATGACCGATGGACTGTTATGGACAAAAACCAGACGGACATATTAAATAATCCAGGACAAAGGACAATTAACCCATGGGCATAAAACTTAAATCAACACGTCAACCATCATGGTTACGGAAGTTTAAATAAGCATAATATATTTTATTTCATATTTCCTCGTACTTTTATTTATTGTCATTTTAATTATTGTTATTTATTTTATATTGTTAGTTAAATATCGTCATTTACTTTACGCTTTGCTTAAAATATAAAATCGACAAACCGGTCATTAAACGGTAAAACCCCCTTTTATATATTATTAATATAATATATTTTGTACGAATATAACTGTTTAAAATATAGTGTGAAATAAGCCAGCTCCCTGTGGAACGAACCGGACTTACTAAAAACTACACTACTCTACGATTAGGTACACTGCCTATAGTGTTGTGGCAAGGTTTAGGTATATCCCATTTGTAAATAAATAATTAAAACTTGTGTAATTTGTATCGCTTTTCCTAGTAAAAATATAAACTATTTCATACCCCCACGCTACGACATCAAGTTTTTTGCGCCGCTGCTGGGGACTCGGCGAAACGCTATATTTTTAATTTATTTTTGTATAAATATATTTATATATCATTTTAGAAAAACAATATAAAATTTTAAAAAAAAAACGCCTTTCAAACTCCACGACTCGCGGAGTTTGCAGGCTTAAAACTCCATGACTCGCGGAGCCACCCTGACAGGCGCACCCAGGAACCCTACATCGCATTAATTACGGATTATATTAATTATTATTATTTTTAAAACCCTAAATTAGTTTAATTAATTTATTATTTAGTTTTAGTTTTAATTAATTAGTTTTAATTAATTATAATTAGTTTTATTATATATAAAAATTAATAATTTTATAAAATAAATATAAAAATAATATTTTTATAAAAATAAGTAATTTTATCACTTTTTATTTTTATATTTTGTATCCTTTTATTTAGTGTAATCGTAATATTTTTATTTTTATCGTTCGTAGGTAATTTTAAATTTAGTTTTGCCGTAGCTTATTTTTATTTTCTAGATTTTTAGGCTTTGCCGTAAAATTCCTTAAGTGCTTTTTCTTTAGATTAAGATTTAGGCGCTTTAGAATTTCACGACGCCGTTTTAAATTTTAGTGCCTTTTAAGTTATTGCCGTTTTGGATATAGAATTCCTTTAAGCTTTAGACCTTTAGGCGTAACTTTTTAGATTTAATTTTTAGACTTTTAAGTTACGACGCGCTATTTTCTTATTTTTATTTTTCGACGTTTTTCGACGCGCATTCTTTTTCTTTCTTATTTCTCGACGCTTTAGTTTTTAGGACTTAGAAATTTTCTCTATTTCTTATCTAATATCTCAAACGGAAAGAAAAATTATTTAAGTGATTAAATTAATGGACGTTGACAATTTTCTGCTTCGTAGTAATAGTTGGAATTGTTAGTGGCTGAGTTTTGAGCTTCCGATTTAAAGGGTTCTGGCTCCCTGCTGCATCTTTTGGCTATTCGAAACGTGGGCAAAAGCAGAAAAGTCTATTAATTGGACAACTTATATAAGTTTTTCTATTTTTATAACTAATAGGATAATTAGTAAATGCACCACATTGTAGCTAAAACTTGGCCATCGCAATAAAATAGAAAATTTTGAAAACAAGGCTATGGAAACCCTTTTTGATATCCAAAATCAATTAAATCAATACTCTCAAACGGGTGTTGATGACAATTCGTTCGGTCAATCTTGGATCACGAATGATGAAACAATAACTAGTTGTGAAATCTGTGGAGATTATCACTCAACATGGGAATGTTATTATTACGTTCCTGTGGAAAATTACGCACCCATGGAACCTGAATGGAATGATTATGAGGAATACAATTCTAATTGGGATTATTTCCAAGAATATATCCAAACTCAACAACCAGTAGACGAGGAAAATTACGTGTCTGAAAATTTATTAGACAATATGAAAATCAAACTCGAAGAACCCAATGCTCAAAATGAACAAATGAGAGAGTTTGTAAACCGGCAAGCTGAAACTCTATCAAACTACACACCTGTTGATTTGAGGAATATTGTGCAAGAAAATCTCATATCATCGAATTTTGATGAATTCGAGAGCTCCGAAATCACCAACTATCCCGATGATACTTTTTATTCAGTTTTACCAATTTCACAACATATCGACACATTAGCCTCTATGGATGAAGAAGAAGTAAGGGTGACAAATTGGTACTCATGGGAAATCGATAACGTTGAAAATTTTACCCAATGATAACGTTGAAAATTTTACCCCCGAGACTAAAATGGAGGGACTGATAAGGACCGTTAATGAAGAAGAATTTACTTCGATCCCGAAATTCACTATTCAACAACCTTCCAACCCAATATTCTCAATAGACGAGTCATCTACCGAAGATGAACTACGAGATTTAATAGATAATGACACCTCGGATTTCAACCAAATGGGTAATAGAGGTGAAAACTTTGATCCCGAGAATAAACGGAAGGAAATGTTAGGAATTGTCCACCCTATAGTATGTATGTCGGTGTATATCGATCCATTTGACCAAGAACCAGAAAAGAGACATATCCATTTGCTAAAAGCTACACTTAGAAAAGAATTAAGTAGTGACGATCGGGTGGGTCTAAACTCTAAACCCATTGATATATTATACATCACCCGAGATGTAAATAACTGGCTCACTATTTTAATTCGTGGAACTTATTCTACCGACTTCACATGTCGTCAGCTAAGTGTGGGGAAGTTTAACCCCACTTAATGTTAAATTAGGGGTTCGAGTTAGTGCATAACTCGTTAATAAAAATGCACGATTAGGGTAAAAGATGCATTTTCAAAAATTATCAAACAGTTCAGAAAAGCAACCGTTTTTGAAAGAAAAAAAAAGCATGTGTGATAAAACAAGAAGGAATGAACGATGAGGCGCGCCATCTATCATTCGACGAGCTTTGTAATTACAAACTGGATATTTTTAATTACTTTTCTACACTAATCACCCTCATGAATTTATAATTATAGTCTGATTTCATGCAAATAAGGGCATTGCATGATCTCAAGTGTGGGAAAGGGTTATAAATTCTCTCGGGTTTATACTTGGTTTATTTGCCAAATTTTATGAAAATTTGAAAAATTTTCAACTAAATGAATTTAAAATCATGTTTATATATATTTATTGAAATGTCCCGTTCTTATTGATTAAAAACGTTCCATATTAATTGATTTCGTTGCGAGGTTTTGACCTCTATATGAGACGTTTTTCAAAGACTGCATTCATTTTTAAAACAAACCATAACCTTTATTTCATAGATAAAGGTTTTATAAAGCTTTACGTAGATTATCAAATAATGATAATCTAAAATATCCTGTTTACACACGACCATTACATAATGGTTTACAATACAAATATGTTACAACAAAATAAGTTTCTTGAATGCAGTTTTTACACAATATCATACAAGCATGGACTCCAAATCTCGTCCTTATTTAAGTATGCGACAGCGGAAGCTCTTAATAATCACCTGAGAATAATCATGCTTAAAACGTCAACAAAAATGTTGGTGAGTTATAGGTTTAACCTATATATATCAAATCATAATAATAGACCACAAGATTTCATATTTCAATACACATCCCATACATAGAGATAAAAATCATTCATATGATGAACACCTGGTAACCGACATTAACAAGATGCATATATATAAGAATATCCCCATCATTCCGGGACACCCTTCGGATATGATAAAAATTTCGAAGTACTAAAGCATCCGGTACTTTGGATGGGGTTTGTTAGGCCCAATAGATCTATCTTTAGGATTCGCGTCAATTAGGGTATCTGTTCCCTAATTCTTAGATTACCAGACTTAATAAAAAGGGGCATATTCGATTTCGATAATTCAACCATAGAATGTAGTTTCACGTACTTGTGTCTATTTTGTAAATCATTTATAAAACCTGCATGTATTCTCATCCCAAAAATATTAGATTTTAAAAGTGGGACTATAACTCACTTTCACAGATTTTTACTTCGTCGGGAAGTAAGACTTGGCCACTGGTTGATTCACGAACCTATAACAATATATACATATATATCAAAGTATGTTCAAAATATATTTACAACACTTTTAATATATTTTGATGTTTTAAGTTTATTAAGTCAGCTGTCCTCGTTAGTAACCTATAACTAGTTGTCCACAGTTAGATATACAGAAATAAATCGATAAATATTATCTTGAATCAATCCACGACCCAGTGTATACGTATCTCAGTATTGATCACAACTCAAACTATACATATTTTGGAATCAACCTCAACCCTGTATAGCTAACTCCAACATTCACATATAGAGTGTCTATGGTTGTTCCGAAATATATATAGATGTGTCGACATGATAGGTCGAAACATTGTATACGTGTCTATGGTATCTCAAGATTACATAATATACAATACAAGTTGATTAAGTTATGGTTGGAATATATTTGTTACCAATTTTCACGTAGCTAAAATGAGAAAAATTATCCAATCTTGTTTTACCCATAACTTCTTCATTTTAAATCCGTTTTGAGTGAATCAAATTGCTATGGTTTCATATTGAACTCTATTTATGAATCTAAACAGAAAAAGTATAGGTTTATAGTCGGAAAAATAAGTTACAAGTCGTTTTTGTAAAGGTAGTCATTTCAGTCGAAAGAACGACGTCTAGATGACCATTTTAGAAAACATACTTCCACTTTGAGTTTAACCATAATTTTTGGATATAGTTTCATGTTCATAATAAAAATCATTTTCTCAGAATAACAACTTTTAAATCAAAGTTTATCATAGTTTTTAATTAACTAACCCAAAACAGCCCGCGGTGTTACTACGACGGCGTAAATCCAGTTTTACGGTGTTTTTCGTGTTTCCAGGTTTTAAATCATTAAGTTAGCATATCATATAGATATAGAACATGTGTTTAGTTTATTTTAAAAGTCAAGTTAGAAGGATTAACTTTTGTTTGCGAACAAGTTTAGAATTAACTAAACTATGTTCTAGTGATTACAAGTTTAAACCTTCGAATAAGATAGCTTTATATGTATGAATCGAATGATGTTATGAACATCATTACTACCTTAAGTTCCTTGGATAAACCTACTGGAAAAGAGAAAAATGGATCTAGCTTCAATGGATCCTTGGATGGCTCGAAGTTCTTGAAGCAGAATCATGACACGAAAACAAGTTCAAGTAAGATCATCACTTAAAATAAGATTGTTATAGTTATAGAAATTGAACCAAAGTTTGAATATGATTATTACCTTGTATTAGAATGATAACCTACTGTAAGAAACAAAGATTTCTTGAGGTTGGATGATCACCTTACAAGATTGGAAGTGAGCTAGCAAACTTGAAAGTATTCTTGATTTTATGAAACTAGAACTTTTGGAATTTATGAAGAACACTTAGAACTTGAAGATAGAACTTGAGAGAGATCAATTAGATGAATAAAATTGAAGAATGAAAGTGTTTGTAGGTGTTTTTGGTTGTTGGTGTATGGATTAGATATAAAGGATATGTTATTTTGTTTTCATGTAAATAAGTCATGAATGATTACTCATATTTTTGTAATTTTATGAGATATTTCATGCTAGTTGCCAAATGATGGTTCCCACATGTGTTAGGTGACTCACATGGGCTGCTAAGAGCTGATCATTGGAGTGTATATACCAATAGTACATACATCTAAAAGCTGTGTATTGTACGAGTACGAATACGGGTGCATACGAGTAGAATTGTTGATGAAACTGAACGAGGATGTAATTGTAAGCATTTTTGTTAAGTAGAAGTATTTTGATAAGTGTATTGAAGTCTTTCAAAATTATATAAATACATATTAAAACACTACATGTATATACATTTTAACTGAGTCGTTAAGTCATCGTTAGTCGTTACATGTAAGTGTTGTTTTGAAACTTTTAGGTTAACGATCTTGTTAAATGTTGTTAACCCAATGTTTATAATATCAAATGAGATTTTAAATTATTATATTATCATGATATTATCATGTATGAATATCTCTTAATATGATATATATACATTAAATGTCTTTACAACGATAATCGTTACATATATGTCTCGTTTAAAAATCATTAAGTTAGTAGTCTTGTTTTTACATATGTAGTTCATTGTTAATATACTTAATGATATGTTTACTTATCATAGTATCATGTTAACTATATATATATATCCATATATATGTCATCATATAGTTTTTACAAGTTTTAACGTTCGTGAATCACCGGTCAACTTGGGTGGTCAATTGTCTATATGAAACATATTTCAATTAATCAAGTCTTAACAAGTTTGATTGCTTAACATGTTGGAAACATTTAATCATGTAAATATCAATCTCAATTAATATATATAAACATGGAAAAGTTCGGGTCACTACAGTACCTACCCGTTAAATAAATTTCGTCCCGAAATTTTAAGCTGTTGAAGGTGTTGATGAATCTTCTGGAAATAGATGCGGGTATTTCTTCTTCATCTGATCTTCACGCTCCCAGGTGAACTCGGGTCCTCTACGAGCATTCCATCGAACCTTAACAATTGGTATCTTGTTTTGCTTAAGTCTTTTAACCTCACGATCCATTATTTCGACGGGTTCTTCGATGAATTGAAGTTTTTCGTTGATTTGGATTTCATCTAATGGAATAGTGAGATCTTCTTTAGCAAAACATTTCTTCAAATTCGAGACGTGGAAAGTGTTATGTACAGCCGCGAGTTGTTGAGGTAACTCAAGTCGGTAAGCTACTGGTCCGACACGATCAATAATCTTGAATGGTCCAATATACCTTGGATTTAATTTCCCTCGTTTACCAAATCGAACAACGCCTTTCCAAGGTGCAACTTTAAGCATGACCATCTCTCCAATTTCAAATTCTATATCTTTTCTTTTAATGTCAGCGTAGCTCTTTTGTCGACTTTGGGCAGTTTTCAACCGTTGTTGAATTTGGATGATCTTCTCGGTAGTTTCTTGTATAATCTCCGGACCCGTAATCTGTCTATCCCCCACCTCACTCCAACAAATCGGAGACCTGCACTTTCTACCATAAAGTGCTTCAAACGGCGCCATCTCAATGCTTGAATGGTAGCTGTTGTTGTAGGAAAATTCTGCTAACGGTAGATGTCGATCCCAACTGTTTCCGAAATCAATAACACATGCTCGTAGCATGTCTTCAAGCGTTTGTATCGTCCTTTCGCTCTGCCCATCAGTTTGTGGATGATAGGCAGTACTCATGTCTAGACGAGTTCCTAATGCTTGCTGTAATGTCTGCCAGAATCTTGAAATAAATCTGCCATCCCTATCAGAGATAATAGAGATTGGTATTCCATGTCTGGAGATGACTTCCTTCAAATACAGTCGTGCTAACTTCTCCATCTTGTCATCTTCTCTTATTGGTAGGAAGTGTGCGGATTTGGTGAGACGATCAACTATTACCCAAATAGTATCAAAACCACTTGCAGTCCTTGGCAATTTAGTGATGAAATCCATGGTAATGTTTTCCCATTTCCATTCCAGGATTTCGGGTTGTTGAAGTAGACCTGATGGTTTCTGATGCTCAGCTTTGACCTTAGAACACGTCAAACATTCTCCTACGTATTTAGCAACATCGGCTTTCATACCCGGCCACCAAAAATGTTTCTTGAGATCCTTGTACATCTTCCCCGTTCCAGGATGTATTGAGTATCTGGTTTTATGAGCTTCTCTAAGTACCATTTCTCTCATATCTCCAAATTTTGGTACCCAAATCCTTTCAGCCCTATACCGGGTTCCGTCTTCCCGAATATTAAGATGCTTCTCCGATCCTTTGGGTATTTCATCCTTTAAATTTCCCTCTTTTAAAACTCCTTGTTGCGCCTCCTTTATTTGAGTAGTAAGGTTATTATGAATCATTATATTCATAGATTTTACTCGAATGGGTTCTCTGTCCTTCCTGCTCAAGGCATCGGCTACCACATTTTCCTTCCCCGGGTGGTAACGAATCTCAAAGTCGTAATCATTCAATAATTCAATCCACCTACGATGCCTCATATTCAGTTGTTTCTGATTAAATATGTGTTGAAGACTTTTGTGGTCGGTATATATAATACTTTTGACCCCATATAAGTAGTGCCTCCAAGTCTTTAATGCAAAAACAACTGCGCCTAATTCCAAATCATGCGTCGTATAATTTTGTTCGTGAATCTTCAATTGTCTAGACGCATAAGCAATCACCTTCGTTCGTTGCATTAATACACAACCGAGACCTTGCTTTGATGCATCACAATAAATCACAAAATCATCATTCCCTTCAGGCAATGACAATATAGGTGCCGTAGTTAGCTTTTTCTTCAATAACTGAAACGCTTTCTCTTGTTCATCATTCCATTCAAATTTCTTCCCTTTATGCGTTAATGCAGTCAAGGGTTTTGCTATTCTGGAAAAGTCTTGGATGAACCTTCTGTAGTAACCAGCTAGTCCTAAAAACTGGCGTATGTGTTTCGGAGTTTTCGGGGTTTCCCACTTTTCAACAGTTTCTATCTTTGCCGGATCCACCTTAATACCTTCTTTGTTCACTATGTGACCGAGGAATTGAACTTCTTCCAACCAAAATGCACACTTTGAAAACTTAGCGTACAATTCTTCCTTTCTCAATACTTCTAACACCTTTCTCAAATGTTCACCGTGTTCTTGGTCATTCTTTGAGTAAATAAGTATGTCATCAATGAAAACAATGACAAACTTGTCAAGGTATGGTCCACACACTCGGTTCATAAGGTCCATGAACATAGCTGGTGCATTAGTTAAACCAAACGGCATGACCATAAACTCGTAATGACCATAACGTGTTCTGAAAGCAGTCTTTGGAATATCATCTTCTTTCACCCGCATTTGATGATACCCGGAACGTAAGTCAATCTTTGAATAAACAGACGAGCCTTGTAGTTGATCAAATAAGTCGTCGATTCTCGGTAGTGGGTAGCGGTTCTTGATGGTAAGTTTGTTCAACTCTCGGTAGTCGATACACAACCTGAATGTACCATCTTTCTTCTTAACAAACAAAACAGGAGCTCCCCACGGTGATGTGCTTGGTCGAATGAAACCACGCTCTAAAAGTTCTTGTAATTGGCTTTGCAGTTCTTTCATCTCGCTGGGTGCGAGTCTGTAAGGAGTACGAGCTATTGGTGCAGCTCCTGGTACAAGATCTATTTGAAATTCAACGGATCGATGTGGGGGTAATCCCGGTAATTCTTTCGGAAATACATCGGGAAATTCTTTTGCAATGGGAACATCATTGATGCTCTTTTCTTCAGTTTGTACTTTCTCGACGTGTGCTAGAACAGCATAGCAACCTTTTCTTATTAGTTTTTGTGCCTTCAAATTACTAATAAGATGTAGCTTCGTGTTGCCCTTTTCTCCGTACACCATTAAGGGTTTTCCTTTTTCTCGTATAATGCGAATTGCATTTTTGTAACAAACGATCTCTGCTTTCACTTCTTTCAACCAGTCCATACCGATTATCACATCAAAACTCCCTAACTCTACTGGTATCAAATCAATCTTAAATGTTTCGCTAACCAGTTTAATTTCTCGATTCCGACATATATTATCTGCTGAAATTAATTTACCATTTGCTAATTCGAGTAAAAATTTACTATCCAAAGGCGTCAATGGACAACTTAATTTAGCACAAAAATCTCTACTCATATAGCTTCTATCCGCACCCGAATCAAATAAAACGTAAGCAGATTTATTGTCAATAAGAAACGTACCCGTAACAAGCTCCGGGTCTTCCTGTGCCTCTGCCGCATTAATATTGAAAACTCTTCCGCGGCCTTGTCCATTCGTGTTCTCCTGGTTCGGGCAATTTCTAATAATGTGGCCCGGTTTTCCACATTTATAACAAACTACATTGGCATAACTTGCTCCGACACTACTTGCTCCGCCATTACTCGTTCCGACACCATTTGTTCCTTTCGTTCTGTTAACCCCTGGTCCGTAGACATCACACTTCGCCGCGCTATGACCATTTCTTTTACACTTGTTGCAAAATTTGGTGCAGAACCCCTAGTGATACTTTTCACACCTTTGGCATAGCTGCTTCTGATTGTTGTTGTTGTTGCGGTTATTATTGTTGTTGGGATATTGTTGTAGCTGCTGTTGTTGTTGTTGTTGGGCCGTTTGTTGTAGTTGCGATTGATGTTGCGATTGTTGGGATAATTGTTGCGATTATTGTTGTAATTACTGTTGTTGTTGTATTGGTGATTCTTATCACCGTTTTCCTCCCACTTTCTTTTGACTTGCTTCACATTGGCCTCTTCAGCAGTCTGTTCTTTAATTCTTTCTTCAATCTGGTTCACTAGTTTGTGAGCCATTCTACATGCCTGTTGTATGGAGGCGGGCTCGTGTGAACTTATATCTTCATGGATTATTTCCGGTAATCCTTTCACAAACGCGTCGATCTTCTCTTCCTCATCTTCGAATGCTCCCGGACACAATAGGCACAATTCTGTGAATCGTCTTTCGTACGTGGTAATATCAAATCCTTGGGTTCGTAACCCTCTAAGTTCTGTCTTGAGCTTATTGACCTCGGTTCTGGGACGGTACTTCTCGTTCATCAAGTGCTTGAATGCTGACCACGGTAGTGCGTACGCATCGTCTTGTCCCACTTGCTCTAGATAGGTATTCCACCATGTTAACGCAGAACCTGTGAAGGTATGCGTAGCGTACTTCACTTTGTCCTCTTCAGTACACTTACTTATGGCAAACACCGATTCAACCTTCTCGGTCCACCGTTTCAATCCGATCGGTCCTTCGGTTCCATCAAATTCCAAAGGTTTGCAGGCAGTGAATTCTTTGTAGGTGCATCCTACACGATTTCCTGTACTGCTAGATCCAAGGTTATTGTTGGTATGTAGCGCAGCCTGTACTGCGGCTATGTTTGAAGCTAGAAAAGTACGGAATTCCTCTTCATTCATATTCACGGTGTGTCGAGTAGTCGGTGCCATTTCCTTCAAAATAGTTAAATGGAACAAGTTAATCATACAGAATATTAAGAGTAGTTAATAGTATTTCGTAGCATAATATGAACTCATTTATAAAAGCTTTTTCTTCATATTAGCATTTTATAAGTTTAAATTCGGGTAGTACCTACCCGTTAAGTTCATACTTAGTAGCTAATATACAATTCAACTACTACAATTCTATATGAAAAACTGATTATAATAATATTTCGCGTTCAAACTTTTATACAATATTTTACAAACTTACAATACCGCTTATTTTACATAAAGCATGAAATATAGCACACAATAACTTTGATACAAGATAGTTGTGAAGATAATTCTAGCTAGTACACAAGTCGTTCAGCAAAGGCAATAAAGACACGTAATTCATACGTCCAGAAACAAGTCATGCATTCTGGTTTTACTAGGACTACTTCCCGTCCTTGGTCTTGTGGAACATAACCGTTATGGCCGTTGATAAGACAGCGTGTTGTAACGTCGTCAAAGGGACGAGGGTTACGTAATGTCCAACAGTCCCGTAACAATCTAAAAACCTCATTTCTTACCCCAATTACCGACTCCGTCACTTGTGGAAACGTTTTGTTTAATAGTTGTAGCCCGATGTTCTTGTTCTCACTTTGGTGAGAAGCGAACATTACTAATCCGTAAGCATAACATGCTTCTTTATGTTGCATGTTAGCCGCTTTTTCTAAATCACGAAGTCCAATATTCGGATATATTGAGTCAAAATAATTTCTTAACCCGTTGCGTAAAATAGCATTTGGGTTCCCCGCAATATATGCGTCAAAGTAAACACATCGTAACTTATGATATCCCCCATCTTTCAAATGAAAGTCTCTTATAAACCAAGACATTCTTGGAACGTTCTTCGAATGTCTTACAAACTGATCTCGCCTTAAATAGTTGTGCCGAAGAATTCTGACCGACTTTAGACAAGATTTCATCAATCATGTCTCCGGGTAGGTCTCTTAAAATATTGGGTTGTCTATCCATTTTGTGTTTTTATACTGTAAAATAGACAAGAGTTAGATTCATAAAAAAAAAATACTTATTAATACAAGCAATTTTTACATATATCATAAAGCATAAGCACACTATATTACATATATTACACCACACGAATACAACTATCTTATTCCGACTCGCTTGTTTCTTCTTCTTCGGTTTTGGTTCGTTTTGCTAAGTTTCTAGGGATATATGATGTTCCACTAATACGAGCCGTCGTGATCCACATTGGTTTAGAAAAACCTGGTGGTTTAGAGGTTCCCGGGTCATTGTTACAACTTAAGGACTTCGGGGGTTGACGATACATATAAAGTTCATCGGGGTTGGAATTAGATTTCTCTATTTTTATGCCCTTTCCCTTATTATTTTCTTTTGCCTTTTTAAATTCAATTGGGGTAATTTCTATAACATCATCGGAATTCTCGTCGGAATCCGATTCATCGGAGAATTGGTAATCCTCCCAATATTTTGCTTCCTTGGCGGAAACACCATTGACCATAATTAACCTTGGTCGGTTGGTTGAGGATTTTCTTTTACTTAACCGTTTTATTATTTCCCCCACCGGTTCTATTTCTTCATCCGGTTCCGATTCTTCTTCCGGTTCCGATTCTTCTTCCGGTTCCGACTCTTCTTCCGGTTCCTCTTCGGGAACTTGTGAATCAGTCCACGAATCATTCCAATTTACATTTGACTCTTCATTATTATTAGGTGAGTCAATGGGACTTGTTCTAGAGGTAGACATCTATCACATAATATCAAACACGTTAAGAGATTAATATATCACATAATATTCACATGTTAAAAATATATAGTTTCCAACAAAATTTGTTAAGCAATCATTTTTCAAGTAAACACGGTCGAAGTCCAGACTCACTAATGCATCCTAACAAACTCGATAAGACACACTAATGCAAAATTCTGGTTCTCTAAGACCAACGCTCGGATACCAACTGAAATGTCCCGTTCTTATTGATTAAAAACGTTCCATATTAATTGATTTCGTTGCGAGGTTTTGACCTCTATATGAGACGTTTTTCAAAGACTGCATTCATTTTTAAAACAAACCATAACCTTTATTTCATATATAAAGGTTTTATAAAGCTTTACGTAGATTATCAAATAATGATAATCTAAAATATCCTGTTTACACACGACCATTACATAATGGTTTACAATACAAATATGTTACAACAAAATAAGTTTCTTGAATGCAGTTTTTACACAATATCATACAAGCATGGACTCCAAATCTCGTCCTTATTTAAGTATGCGACAGCGGAAGCTCTTAATAATCACCTGAGAATAATCATGCTTAAAACGTCAACAAAAATGTTGGTGAGTTATATGTTTAACCTATATATATCAAATCATAATAATAGACCACAAGATTTCATATTTCAATACACATCCCATACATAGAGATAAAAATCATTCATATGATGAACACCTGGTAACCGAAATTAACAAGATGCATATATATAAGAATATCCCCATCATTCCGGGACACCCTTCGGATATGATATAAATTTCGAAGTACTAAAGCATCCGGTACTTTGGATGGGGTTTGTTAGGCCCAATAGATCTATCTTTAGGATTCGCGTCAATTAGGGTGTCTGTTCCCTAATTCTTAGATTACCAGACTTAATAAAAAGGGGCATATTCGATTTCGATAATTCAACCATAGAATGTAGTTTCACGTACTTGTGTCTATTTTGTAAATCATTTATAAAACCTGCATGTATTCTCATCCCAAAAATATTAGATTTTAAAAGTGGGACTATAACTCACTTTCACAGATTTTTACTTCGTCGGGAAGTAAGACTTGGCCACTGGTTGATTCACGAACCTATAACAATATATACATATATATCAAAGTATGTTCAAAATATATTTACAACACTTTTAATATATTTTGATGTTTTAAGTTTATTAAGTCAGCTGTCCTCATTAGTAACCTATAACTAGTTGTCCACAGTTAGATATACAGAAATAAATCGATAAATATTATCTTGAATCAATCCACGACCCAGTGTATACGTATCTCAGTATTGATCACAACTCAAACTATACATATTTTGGAATCAACCTCAACCCTGTATAGCTAACTCCAACATTCACATATAGAGTGTCTATGGTTGTTCCGAAATATATATAGATGTGTCGACATGATAGGTCGAAACATTGTATACGTGTCTATGGTATCTCAAGATTACATAATATACAATACAAGTTGATTAAGTTATGGTTGGAATATATTTGTTACCAATTTTCACGTAGCTAAAATGAGAAAAATTATCCAATCTTGTTTTACCCATAACTTCTTCATTTTAAATCCGTTTTGAGTGAATCAAATTGCTATGGTTTCATATTGAACTCTATTTATGAATCTAAACAGAAAAAGTATAGGTTTATAGTCGGAAAAATAAGTTACAAGTCGTTTTTGTAAAGGTAGTCATTTCAGTCGAAAGAACGACGTCTAGATGACCATTTTAGAAAACATACTTCCACTTTGAGTTTAACCATAATTTTTGGATATAGTTTCATGTTCATAATAAAAATCATTTTCTCAGAATAACAACTTTTAAATCAAAGTTTATCATAGTTTTTAATTAACTAACCCAAAACAGCCCGCGGTGTTACTACGACGGCGTAAATCCAGTTTTACGGTGTTTTTCGTGTTTCCAGGTTTTAAATCATTAAGTTAGCATATCATATAGATATAGAACATGTGTTTAGTTTATTTTAAAAGTCAAGTTAGAAGGATTAACTTTTGTTTGCGAACAAGTTTAGAATTAACTAAACTATGTTCTAGTGATTACAAGTTTAAACCTTCGAATAAGATAGCTTTATATGTATGAATCGAATGATGTTATGAACATCATTACTACCTTAAGTTCCTTGGATAAACCTACTGGAAAAGAGAAAAATGGATCTAGCTTCAATGGATCCTTGGATGGCTCGAAGTTCTTGAAGCAGAATCATGACACGAAAACAAGTTCAAGTAAGATCATCACTTAAAATAAGATTGTTATAGTTATAGAAATTGAACCAAAGTTTGAATATGATTATTACCTTGTATTAGAATGATAACCTACTGTAAGAAACAAAGATTTCTTGAGGTTGGATGATCACCTTACAAGATTGGAAGTGAGCTAGCAAACTTGAAAGTATTCTTGATTTTATGAAACTAGAACTTTTGGAATTTATGAAGAACACTTAGAACTTGAAGATAGAACTTGAGAGAGATCAATTAGATGAAGAAAATTGAAGAATGAAAGTGTTTGTAGGTGTTTTTGGTCGTTGGTGTATGGATTAGATATAAAGGATATGTTATTTTGTTTTCATGTAAATAAGTCATGAATGATTACTCATATTTTTGTAATTTTATGAGATATTTCATGCTAGTTGCCAAATGATGGTTCCCATATGTGTTAGGTGACTCACATGGGCTGCTAAGAGCTGATCATTGGAGTGTATATACCAATAGTACATACATCTAAAAGCTGTGTATTGTACGAGTACGAATACGGGTGCATACGAGTAGAATTGTTGATGAAACTGAACGAGGATGTAATTGTAAGCATTTTTGTTAAGTAGAAGTATTTTGATAAGTGTATTGAAGTCTTTCAAAAGTGTATAAATACATATTAAAACACTACATGTATATACATTTTAACTGAGTCGTTAAGTCATCGTTAGTCGTTACATGTAAGTGTTGTTTTGAAACTTTTAGGTTAACGATCTTGTTAAATGTTGTTAACCCAATGTTTATAATATCAAATGAGATTTTAAATTATTATATTATCATGATATTATCATGTATGAATATCTCTTAATATGAAATATATACATTAAATGTCTTTACAACGATAATCGTTACATATATGTCTCGTTTAAAAATCATTTAGTAGTCTTGTTTTTACATATGTAGTTCATTGTTAATATACTTAATGATATGTTTACTTATCATAGTATCATGTTAACTATATATATATATCCATATATATGTCATCATATAGTTTTTACAAGTTTTAACGTTCGTGAATCACCGGTCAACTTGGGTGGTCAATTGTCTATATGAAACATATTTCAATTAATAAAGTCTTAACAAGTTTGATTGCTTAACATGTTGGAAACATTTAATCATGTAAATATCAATCTCAATTAATATATATAAACATGGAAAAGTTCGGGTCACTACATTTATGAACGGTGAAAACTATGTGTTAATACCGAAATTATCGTTACCTCGGAAAGGACATAAATTGAGAAACACCCTAAAAAGCTTGAATTCATTTAAAATGGAATAAAGGAGAATAAAAAGGCAAAGAAAGAAACTAAGTGTGGGGAGAATGTACCAAGTTATTCAATTAAAAACTATCTATCACATGTTTTTGTAAAGTTTATTGCAGGTACTTTTGTTTTGGACTAAATTAACTGTTTTACCCGATTTACTGTAATGAAAGATGGATCTACACGATGAATCAATTCTATCATTTAAAGGAAGTAAAGTCTTCCGAAAAAGAAACGCGCTTCTTGATTTAGGTCAAGAAGTTGTCATCCAGACCAGCTGTAGGTTGACGAAAAATCTAGAAAAGTCAACACTAAAATCAGACTTATCTTAACCATGAGAGGATCTGTCTCGTAAAATGGGGAGGGTGCCGTGCAAATTAGCTTGATAAGACTAATGAATCAGACCCCCAGAAAGGATAATCTCCTTAAAGATTAAAAATCAGCTTCTAAGACTGATATTACTCAATCCTTGAGATTGACCTTAAAGATTGAGAATTACAAACTCATAGAATTCAATGATATCTAAACTCGAGCTTGAACGAGAAAATATTTTGATCAAAAATAAAACCGATTTGTTTTCTGAAAACCCATTTTCAATGCGTTCATTACCATTGAACGTAAAATCCTAGGAATTCACCTGGAATTCATTAGGTCACCTGAACCAAATCGGGTGTCAACCGTAAGAACGGTGGTTGCATAGCATGGTCGGAGACAGGACCTTGTGCCAGACCGAAAAACTATAGGGTGAGCTTTACTATTGCTCCTACAAAGGATAGTACTAGCATCCGACACGTTTATAGACCATAATCAAAAGCATGTCATTAGACATTGCCTTAACAGTTGCTTGTTCAATGCTTTCCTTTACAACCGGACGGTAGTTTGCTGAAAGGTAATATACGGGACAAGTAAACTGGACGTGTTGCTTTCCTAATACAAGGTTAGCAAGTGGGTGACACAAAATCATAAGTTTTGAGCTAAAATTTTCAAATCTGAAACCCACAAAACCCACAAAAATATTTTGCAAACACCGGTGAAGGGTTATTCAGGAAAACTTGTCTAGGGTAAAATCTAGCTTGAATTTTCAAAAGATCAAATGTTTTCATAAAGATCCAATTTCCTAATGGATCTAAATTTTCATAGTCATGTGGGACTGTAAACCGCCTTTCAAATGTGCACTTTGCTTTGGAAACCGAAAGTAAATCGGCTATTTGATTGCAAGTGTCGTTGACCTAAACCCGAGGCAACTGTGGATGACACACCCACCTTTAACCATGGTTCTATCGTTACTACCATTGTTCATACCGCCATCTCAAAATCACTAATGTATAAAGTGTGAAGAATAAAGAAGTGATTCGTGTGATGTATTATATTTCAAGTTCTGTATTGCTTGAGGACAAGCAACGTTCAAGTGTGGGGATATTTGATAGTGCTCCAAATGAACATATAATTAGTAGCAATATCCTCTCAACATGTAAATTATTTAGTTGTAATTGTCCTATTTTAAGTTGTAATCGTTTATATTAAATAAGTGCGAAGACAAAAGGCGAAAACGACGATTTGAAGACACAAATGACCAAAAAGCTCAAATGTACAAGATACAATCCAAGTGGTTCAATTTATTGATAAGAAACGTCTAAAAATGACAAAAGTACAAGTTGTGGAACGCAAAGTACAAGATATTAAATTGTACGCAAGGACGTTCGAAAATCCGGAACCGGGACATGAGTCAACTATCAACGCCCGACGCAACGGACCAAAAATTACAAATCAGTTATGCACAAGAATATAATATAATATATAAATAATTATATTAATTATTTATATTTTATATTTATATATTTATTATGTCGACAAGCTAGGAGCCAAAAGTTTGTGAGCTGGATTTTCAAACTCCACGACTCGCGGAGTTTGAAGGCCAAAAACTCCACGACTCGCGGAGCTGCCAAATTCCAAAATGCCTATAAAAGGTCACGAATTCTGCGAGTAAAAATAACATAATAATAATAATACTCCGTAGTATAATATAAATAAATATAATATATATATATATATATATATATATATATATATAATATAATATAGATTAGTGTTATATTAGATTAGTTCGGGTTATGTAAAGGTTATTTTACGGGTTTTAAAGTCGGAGCTCTGTCCGTGTAACACTACGCGATAAATAATCAATGTAAGCTATGTTCTCCTTTTTAAATTAATGTCTCGTACTTAAGTTATTATTATGCTTATTTAAAACGAAGTAATCATGATGTTGGGCTAAAAATATTAAAATTGGGTAATTGGGCTTTGTACCATAATTGGGGTTTGGACAAAAGAACGACACTTGTGGAAATTAGACTATGGCTATTAATGGGCTTTATATTTGTTTAACTAAATAATAGTTTGTTAATTTTAATATAAAGATTTACAATTGGATGTACCTATAAATAACCATATACACTCGATCAGACACGATGGGCGGGGTATTTATATGTACGAATAATCGTTCATTTAACCGGACACGGGAATGGATTAATAGTCTATGAAATTATTAAAACAGGGGTGAAATTATGTACAAGGACACTTGGCATAATTGATAACAAAGTATTAAAACCTTGGGTTACACGCAGTTGATATCCTGGTGTAATTATTAAACAAAGTAGTAAAACCTTGTTACAGTTTAAGTCCCCAATTAGTTGGAATATTTGACTTCGGGTATAAGAATAAATTGACGAGGACACTCGCACTTTAAATTTATGACCGATGGACTGTTATGGACAAAAACCAGACGGACATATTAAATAATCCAGGACAAAGAACAATTAACCCATGGGCATAAAACTAAAATCAACACGTCAACCATCATGGTTACGGAAGTTTAAATAAGCATAATATATTTTATTTCATATTTCCTCGTACTTTTATTTATTGTCATTTTAATTATTGTTATTTATTTTATATTTTTAGTTAAATATCGTCATTTACTTTACGCTTTGCTTAAAATATAAAATCGACAAACCGGTCATTAAACGGTAAAACCCCCTTTTATATATTATTAATATAATATATTTTGTACGAATATAATTGTTTAAAATATAGTGTGAAATAAGCCAGCTCCCTGTGGAATGAACCGGACTTACTAAAAACTACACTACTCTACGATTAGGTACACTGCCTATAGTGTTGTAGCAAGGTTTAGGTATATCCCATTTGTAAATAAATAATTAAAACTTGTGTAATTTGTATCGCTTTTCCTAGTAAAAATATAAACTATTTCATACCCCCACGCTACGACATCAAGTACCGTCCTAGAAACGAAGTCAATAAACTCAAGGCAGAACTTAGAGAGTTACGAACACAAGGGTTCGACGTTACCACATATGAACGACGATTCACAGAGTTGTGCCTATTGTGTCCGGGAGCATTCGAAGATGAAGAAGAGAAGATCGACGCGTTTGTAAAAGGGTTACCAGTAAGGATTCAAGAAGATGTGAGTTCACACGAGCCCGCTTCTATACAGAAGGCAAATCGAATGGCTCATAAAATCATAAATCAGATTGAGGGAAGAATTAAAGAGCAGGCGGCCGAAGAAGCCAACACAAAACAACTCAAGAGGAAGTGGGAGGAAAACGGTGACAAGAGTCACCAGTACAACAACAACAACAATTACAACCACAATCGCAACAACTATCCCAACAACCGTAACAACAATCGCAACAATAACCGCAATCTTAACAATAACTACAACAAATATCCCAACAACAACAACAACTACAACAACCGTTTCAACAACAATAACAATCCCAACAACAACCTCAATAACAACAACGATAACAAAAACCAAAAACAGCCATGTCATAGGTGTGACGAAAATCATCAGGGGTTTTGCACAACATTTTGCAACAGGTGTAAAAGAAATGGTCATAGCGCGACAAAGCGTGAGGTCTACGAGTCAAAGTTTAACAGAACTAAAGGAACAAATAATGCCGGAACAAGTAATGCCGAAACGAATAGTGTCGGAGCAAGTAATACCAACTCTGTTTGTTATAAATGTGGAAAACCGGGTCACATTATTAGAAATTGCCCGAATCAGGGGAATACTAATGGGCAGGGCCATGGAAGAGTTTTCAATATTAATGCGGCAGAAGCACAGGAAGACCCGGAGCTTGTTACGGGTACGTTTCTTATTGAGGATAAATCTGCTTATGTTTTATTTGATTCGGGTGCGGATAGAAGCTATATGAGTAGAGAATTTTGTGCTAAATTAAGTTGCCCATTGGCGCCTTTGGATAGTAAATTTTTACTCGAATTAGCAAATGGTAAATTAATTTCAGCAGATAATATATGTCGGAATCGAGAAATTAAACTGGTTAGCGAAACATTTAAGATTGACTTGATACCAGTAGAGTTAGGGAGTTTTGATGTGATAATCAGTATGGACTGGTTGAGAGAAGTGAAAGCAGAGATCGTTTGTTACAAAAATGCAATTCGTATTATACGAGAAAAAGGAAAACCCTTAATGGTGTACGGAGAAAAGAGCAACGCGAAGTTAAATCTTATTAGTAAACTGAAGGCACAAAAACTAATAAGAAAAGGTTTCTATGCTGTGCTAGCACACGTCGAGAAATTCAATTCCGAAGAAAAGAACATCAATGATATTCCCGTCGCAAAAGAATTTCCCGATGTATTTTCGAAAGAATTACCGGGACTACCTCCACACCGATCCGTTGAATTTCAAATAGACCTTGTACCGGTAGCTGCACCAATAGCTCGTGCTCTATACAGACTCGCACCTAGCTAAATGAAGGAACTTCATAGCCAATTACAAGAACTTTTAGAGCGTGGTTTCATTCGACCAAGCACATCACCGTGGGGAGCTCCTGTTTTGTTTGTCAAGAAGAAAGATGGTACATTCAGGTTGTGTATCGACTACCGAGAGTTGAACAAACTTACCATCAAGAACCGCTACCCACTACCGAGAATCAACGACTTATTTGATCAACTACAAGGCTCGTTTGTTTATTCGAAGATCGATTTACGTTCTGGATATCATCAAATGCGGGTGAAGGAGGATGATATTCCAAAGACTGCCTTTAGGACGCGTTACGGTCATTACGAGTTTATGGTTATGCTGTTTGGATTGACTAACGCACCAGCTGTGTTCATGGACCTCATGAACCGAGTGTGTGGGCCATATCTTGACAAGTTTATCATTGTTTTCATCGATGACATACTTATTTACTTGAAGAATGATTAAGAGCACGAAGAACATTTGAGAAAGTTGCTAGAGTTGCTGAGAAAAGAAAAACTGTACGCTAAGTTTTCAAGGTATTCAGGTGGATCCAGCAAAGATCGAAATCGTTGAAAAGTGGAAAACCCCGAAAACTCCGAAACACATACGCTAGTTTTTAGGACTAGCGGGTTACTACAGAAGGTTATCCAAGACTTTTCCAGAATAGCAAAACCCTTGACTGTATTAACGCATAAAGGGAAGAAATTTGAATAGAAAGATGAACAAGAGAAAGCGTTTCAATTGTTAAAGAAAATGTTAACTACGACACCTATATTGTCATTACCTGAAGGGAATGATGATTTTGTGATATATTGTGACGCCTCAAAGCAAGGTCTCGGTTGTGTATTAATGCAATGAACGAAAGTAATTGCTTATGCATCTAGACAATTGAAGATTCACGAACAGAATTATACGACGCATGATTTGGAATTAGGGGCGGTTGTTTTTGCATTAAAGACTTGGAGGCACTACTTATATGGGGTCAAAAGTATTATATATACCGACCACAAAATTCTTCAATACATATTTAATCAGAAACAACTGAATATGAGGCAGCGTAGGTGGATTGAATTGTTGAATGATTATGACTTTGAGATTCGTTACCACCCGGGGAAGGCAAATGTGGTAGCCGACGCCTTGAGCAGGAAGGACAGAGAACCCATTCGAGTAAAATCTATGAATATAATGATTCACAATAACCTTACTACTTAAATAAAGGAGGCGCAACAAAGAGTTTTAAAAGAGGGAAATTTAAAGGATGAAATACCTAAAGGATCGGAGAAGCATCTTAATATTCAGGAAGACAGAACCCTGTATAGGGCTGAAAGGATTTGGGTACCAAAATTTGGAGATATGAGAGAAATGGTACTTAGAGAAGCTCATAAAACCAGATACTCAATACATCCTGGAACGGGGAAGATGTACAAGGATCTCAAGAAACATTTTTAGTGGCCGGGTATGAAAGCCGATGTTGCTAAATACGTAGGAGAATGTTTGACGTGTTCTAAGGTCAAAGCTGAGCATCAGAAACCATCAGGTCTACTTCAACAACCCGAAATCCCGGAATGGAAATGAGAAAACATTACCATGGATTTCATCACTAAATTGCCAAGGACTGCAAGTGGTTTTGATACTATTTGGGTAATAGTTGATCGTCTCACCAAATCAGCACACTTCCTTCCAATAAGAGAAGATGACAAGATGGAGAAGTTAGCACGACTGTATTTGAAGGAAGTCGTCTCCAGACATGGAATACCAATCTCTATTATCTCTGATAGGGATGGCAGATTTATTTCAAGATTCTGGCAGACATTACAGCAAGCATTAGGAACTCGTCTAGACATGAGTACTGCCTATCATCCACAAACTGATGGGCAGAGCGAAAGGACGATACAAATGCTTGAAGACATGCTACGAGTATGTGTTATTGATTTCAGAAACAGTTGGGATCGACATCTACCGTTAGCAGAATTTTCCTACAACAACAGCTACCATTCAAGCATTGAGATGGCGCCGTTTGAAGCACTTTATGGTAGAAAGTGCAGGTCTCTAATTTGTTGGAGTGAAGTGGGGGATAGACAGATTACGGGTCCGGAGATAATATAAGAAACTACCGAGAAGATCATCCAAATTCAACAACGGTTGAAAACTGCCCAAAGTCGACAAAAGAGCTACGCCGACATTAAAAGAAAAGATATAGAATTTGAAATTGGAGAGATGGTCATGCTTAAGGTTGAACCTTGGAAAGGCGTTGTTCGATTTGTTAAACGAGGTAAATTAAATCCAAGGTATATTGGACCATTCAAGATTATTGATCGTGTCGGACAAGTAGCTTACCGACTTGAGTTACCTCAACAACTCGCAGCTGTACATAACACTTTCCACGTCTCAAATTTGAAGAAATGTTTTGCTAAAGAAGATCTCACTATTCCATTAGACGAAATCCAAATCAACGAAAAACTTCAATTCATCGAAGAACCTGTCGAAATAATGGATCGTGAGGCTAAAAGACTTAAACAAAACAAGATAACAATTGTTAAGGTTCGATGGAATGCTCGTAGAGGACTCGAGTTCACCTGGGAACGAGAAGATCAGATGAAGAAGAAATACCCACACTTATTTCCAGAAGATACGTCAACACCTCCAACTGCTTAAAATTTCGGGATGAAATTTATTTAACGGGTAGGTACTGTAGTGACCCGAACTTTTCCATGTTTATATTTATTAAATGAAATTGTTATTTACATGATTAAGTGTTTCCAACATGTTAATCAATCAAACTTGTTAAGACTTGATTAATTGAAATAGGTTTCATATAGACATTTGACCATCCAAGTTGACCGGTGATTCACGAAAGTTAAAACTTGTAAAAACTATATGATGACATATATATGGATATATATATAGTTAACATGATATTATGATAAGTAAACATATCGTTAAGTATATTAACAATGAACTACATATGTAAAAACAAGACTACTAACTTAATGATTTTGAAACGAGACATATATGTAACGATTATCGTTGTAACGACATTTAATGTATATATATCATATTAAGATATATTAATACATCATGATATCATGATAATGTAATAATTTAACATCTCATTTGATTTAATAAACAATGGGTTAACAACATTTAACAAGATCGTTAACTTAAAGGTTTCAAATCAACATTTACATGTAATGACTAACGATGACTTAACGACTCAGTCAAAATGTATATACATGTAGTGTTTTAATATGTATTCATACACTTTTGAAAGACTTCAAGACACTTATCAAAATACTTCTACTTAACAAAAATGCTTACAATTACATCCTCGTTCAGTTTCATCAACAATTCTACTCGTATACATTCGTATTCGTACTCGTACAATACACAACTTTTAGATGTATGTACTATTGGTATATACACTCCAATGATCAGCTCTTAGCAGCCCATGTGAGTCACCTAACACATGTAGGAACCATCATTTGGCAACTAGCATGAAATATCTCATAAAATTACAAAAATATGAGTAATCATTCATGACTTATTTACATATAAACAAAATTACACATCCTTTATATCTAATCCATATACCAACGACCAAAAAAACCTACAAACACTTTCATTCTTCAATTTTATTCATCTAATTGATCTCTCTCAAGTTCTATCTTCAAGTTCTAAGTGTTCTTCATAAATTCTATAAGTTCTAGTTTCATAAAATCAAGAATACTTCCAAGTTTGCTAGCTTACTTCCAATCTTGTAGAGTGATCATCCAACCTTAAAAAATCTTTCTTATTTACAGTAAGATATCTTTCTAATACAAGGTAATACTCATATTCAAAATTTGATTCAATTTCTATAACTATAACAATCTTATTTCGAGTGAAAATCTTACTTGAACTTGTTTTCATGTCATGATTCTACTTCAAGAACTTTCAAGCCATCCAAGATCCTTTGAAGTTAGATCATTTTTTGTCACTTCTAGTAGGTTTACCTACTAAACTTGAGGTAGTAATTCCGTTCATAACATCATTCGATTCATACATATAAAATATCTTATTCGAAGATTTGAACATGTAATCACTAGAACATAGTTTAGTTAATTCTAAACTTGTTCGTAAACAAAAGTTAATCCTTCTAACTTGACTTTTAAAATCAACTTAACACATGTTCTATATCTATATGATATGCTAACATAATGATTTAAAACCTGAAAACACGAAAAACACCATAAAACCGGATATACGCCGTCGTAGTAACACCGCGGGCTGTTTTGGGTTAGTTAATTAACAACTATGATAAACTTTGATTTAAAATTTGTTATTATGGGAAAATGATTTTTATTATGAACATGAAACTATATCCAAAAATTATGGTTAAACTCAAAGTGGAAGTATGTTTTCCAAAATGGTCATCTAGACATCGTTCTTTTGACTGAAATGACTACCTTTACAAAAACGACTTGTAACTTATATTTATGACTAGAAACCTATAAATTTTCTGTCTAGATTCATAAAATAGAGTTCAATATGAAACCATAGCAATTTGATTCACTCAAAACGGATTTAAAACGAATAAGTTATGGGTAAAACAAGATTGGATATTTTTTCTTGTTGTAGCTACGTGAAAATTGGTAACAAATCTATATTAATCATATCCTAGCTAACTTATATTGTATTATATATGTATTCTAATATATTATGTTATCTTGGGATACCATAGACACGTATACAAATGTTTTGACATATCATATCGACCCATGTGTATATATTATTTGGAACAACCATAGACACTCTATATGCAGTAATGTGGGAGTTAGCTATACAGGGTTGAGGTTGATTCCAAAATATATATACTTTGAGTTGTGATCTAGCCTGAGACGTGTATACACTGGGTCGTGGATTGATTCAAGATAATATATATCAATTTTTTCTGTACATCTAACTTTGGACAACTAGTTGTAGGTTACTAACGAGGACAGCTGACTTAATAAACTTAAAACATCAAAATGTATTAAAAGTGTTGTAAATATATTTTGAACATACTTTGATATATATGTACATATTTGTTATAGGTTCGTGAATCGACCAGTGGCCAAGTCTTACTTCTCGACGAAGTAAAAATCTGTGAAAGTGAGTTATAGTCCCACTTTTAAAATCTAATATTTTGGGATGAGAATACATGCAGTTTTATAAATGTTTTACGAAATAGACACAAGTAAATGAAACTACATTATATGGGTGAATGATCGAAGCCGAATATGCCCCTTTTGGTTGGTAACCTAAGAATTAGTAAACCGATCTACTAATTGACGCGAATCTTAAAGATAGATCTATTAGGCCTAACGAACCCCATCCAAAGTACCGGATGCTTTAGTACTTCGAATTCGTTTTTATCATGTCCTAAGGATTTCCCGGAATGATAGGGGATATTCTTATATGCATCTTGTTAATGTCGGTTACCAGGTGTTCACCATATGAATGAATTTTATCTCTATGTATGGGATGTATATTGAAATATGAAATCTTGTGGTCTATTATTATGATTTGATAATATATAGGTTAAACCTATAACTCACCAACATTTTTTGTTGACGTTTTAAGCATGTTTATTCTCAGGTTATTATTAAGAGCTTCCGCTGTTGCATACTAAAATAAGGACAAGATTTGGAGTCCATGCTTGTATGATATTATGTAAAAACTGCATTCAAGAAACTTATTTTTGATGTAATATATTCTTATTGTAAACCATTATATAATGGTCATGTGTAAACGGTATATTTTAGATTATAATTATTTGATAATCTACGTAATGCTTTTTAAACCTTTATAGATAAAATAAAGGTTATGGTTGTTTTAAAAATGAATGCAGTCTTTGAAAAACGTCTCATATAGAGGTCAAAACCTCGCGACGAAATCAATTAATATGGAACGTTTATAATCAATATGAACGGGACATTTCAATACTGCTTTCGAAGCTTGAGTGAAACTCCATATCAGAATCCGAGGGACTTGAACTAGTGGCGAATTCCATTTCGTACGATCGAATAAAGGGTTTTTCGGTATGAAATGAATTTCGGATATTGGATGGTATTCTAATTACATAGAATATCCATATATATAGAACAAAAGATTTCGTAGATTACGGAGGAATTTACGGAATATGTCAGGCAAAGTTTACAGTAACAGATACGCTAAGATATGAATTTTGTCTATACACTATTCATGCAATCAATGCAGTAAGATGTGTCTAGACTAGGAATGATAAACATTTAATTTCCGACAAGAAATGATAAGCAAAAATTTTTGACATGCAACTAAGATCGAAGTCCAGAATCACTAATGCATCCTAACGACTATCAGTTAGACACACTAATGCAGACCTGGTTCGTTAAGACCACCACTCTGATACCACATGAAGCGACCCGTCCAAATCCATAAGGACGAATACAATAACATATGGTTACATTGTGAGGTATACGACCTCTATATGATACATTTTATAAACATTGCATTCATTTTTAAAAGACAGACTTTCATTACATTGAAAGTTGACAGACATGCATACCATTTCATAATATCCAAATTATATATGACCCAATTTGTTATTTACTTAATAATAATCATTATTGAACTCAACGACTTGAATGCAACATCTTTTGAAATATGCCACGAGTGACTCCAAGTAATATCTCTAAAATGAGCAAATGCACAGTGGAAGTTTTCTTTAATACATGAGAATAAACATGCTTTCAAGTGTCAACCAAAAGGTTGGTGAGTTCATTAG
The DNA here is from genome assembly GCF_046630445.1 of Rutidosis leptorrhynchoides. Lineage (NCBI taxonomy): Eukaryota > Viridiplantae > Streptophyta > Magnoliopsida > Asterales > Asteraceae > Rutidosis > Rutidosis leptorrhynchoides. Next base: position 30,219,045 of record NC_092339.1, on the reverse strand, counting down.
TTTATCATAACAATCATTTCTAATATTTTAATAGACCACAAGATTTCTATTTCCATTTCTCATAAATATACATCCCATACATAGAGACAAAAATCATTCATATGGATTGAACACCTGGTAATCGACCTTAACAAGATGCATATAGAATATCCCCATCATTCCGAGACAACTTCGGACATGATAAATTCGCCATCATTCTGGGAAAACTTCGGACATGATAAATTCGCCATCATTCCGGGACAACTTCGGACATGATAAATTCGCCATCATTCCGGGACAACTTCGGACATGATAAATTCGAAGTACTAAAGCATCCGGTACTTTGGATGGGGCTTGTTGGGCCCAATAGATCTATCTTTAGGATTTGCGTCAATTAGGGTGTCTGTTCCCTAATTCTTAGATTACCAGACTAAAAAGGGGCATATTCGATTTCGATAATTCAACCATAGAATGTAGTTTCAATTTCTTGTGTCTATTTCGTAAAACATTTATAAAAGCAGCGCATGTATTCTCAGTCCCAAAAATATATATTGCAAATGCATTAAAAAAGGGAGCAAATGAAACTCACAATACGATATTTTGTAGTAAAAATATTCATACAATGGAACTGAACAATGCAGGGTTGGCCTCGGATTCACGAACCTATATTAATTGTATTTCTATTAAAACATATAATATAGATATCATAATTTCATTTATTAATATATATTATTTATATATATTTTTTTGTAGTTAAATAAGATTTATACTAGATTCCATTTAAAAACATATACTTTATGTTATATCTTAAATTATATGATATATGTATATATATATATATATATATATATATATATATATATATATTAGTGATATATATATATATATATATATATATATATATATATATATATATATATATTATATGTATTTAAAGTGATTAATATAGTTATATTAATATCTATATATTTAGTATTATATTAAAAATACTTAATTTGTTGTATGTTATTATATAAGTAATGTTAATATGATTTATATATAGTTATATGTAATATTAATATAATTGTATTATATGTAATAAGTATGTTTTATGTACGATATATTTATCTGTTCCAAAAATGATAGTTTTGATATTAATGATTTACTAATAATAATAATGATTTTATTAAAAATGATAATATTAATAATAATAATGATATTGTTAAAAATGATACTTTTGTTTAATAATAATTTTAATAATAATAATACTAATAGTTACAAAGGTGATACTAATACTAATATTAATAAATATAATGATAACTTGTATTATTTTCATAATAATAATAATAATAATAATAATAATAATAATAATAATAATTATAATCATAATCATAATAATAATAATAATAATAATAATTATAATAATAATAATAATAATAATAATAATAATAATAATAATAATAATAATAATAATAATAATACAACTATTAGTGATAATAATAATAATATTCATACTTGTATTGGTAATCATAATAAATGAAAATTTTATCATATTACTTATATTAATAATAACAATACTAATAATTAATATTCATAATACTTAATAATAATAATAATAATTCTAATACTTAATGATAATAATAATAATAACAATAATGATAAGTGTATAATAACAATAATAATAACAATCATAATAACAATACTAATAATAATAATAATAATAATAATAATAATAATAATAATAATTATAATAATAATAATAATAATAATAATAATAATAATAATAATAATAATAATAATAATAATAATAATAATAATAATAATAATAGCTTTAATGAAAAATAGAATGGCTACCTTGTAACAAGCCAAAAAAAATAAAAAATTAAATGCCCCTGCCGGGTCTCGAACCCGAGACCTCTCGATACCCAACAACACCCACAAACCATTCCGCTGATGCTTATTTTTCGGATTCAATCTAACAGTTAAATTATATAACCCGTATATATCTGTGTCTCCTTTTTCTTTTCCTTCGTCATCATACCAATCGACCAGGAACAAAATTTCACTACACCTAAGCTTTCGTTTTAGGTTTAGGAATTACACAGAAACAGATTTAACAAACTCATTGGAAATTAACAGACGCGATAAACAATTTAAATGAATTAAGAACAGCATCGCTGTTTTAAAAAAATATACAAACTCAAACCTTGATTTACGAATTTAGACACTTTTGGATTTTGATTCCTACTTGAAATAGTTTACAAAACACTCCTAGAAACTATTGAGATCATCAATTGGATCTGAAACATCAAGTTGAATTCAAATTTCGCGATGAACAATTGTTTTGACTTTTTAACTTTAAACTTTGACTCTAAAATTCTTGCTTGATACTAACGATTGGGATTTGAAACTTTGTAATCAGTTTAAACGAAAGATTCCTAACAACATGGCATTTACACATTTTGCAAATTGATTCAAATTTGAGACTTGACAAAAAAAAAACAAGAAGAATAGAGCAAGTATCTGACTTCATTCGTAATTTTTATTTAATTTGAAAATTAAAGGCTGTAAAAATTGATAATTGATATTGAGGACGTAATGTTGATTAAGTGTAGTAATATCTCAATGAAATTCTTCATTTTATAACAAATTGATTCGACATCAAATAATTAATTAGTGAAAATATATTTAAAAAAAATAAAGGGGATTACGACGTGCAACTGAATTTGGAAGACATTGTTCATGATTTGTACGAGTTCTGATTCTGATATCTAACAATTTAGAAAGGAAACAAAAAATATAAAAGTTTGATGTTGAGGTTCATTACTTTTGCATCATCCAGTAGGTTTTAATTTAGTATTAATAATTATTAAGTATATTAATAATAATTTTAATAATAATGATAATTAATAATCATAATAATGAATAATAATGATAATAAAATATGATATGATATGTATAATAATACCACCAAAATAAGAAAATAATAATACTGATAATGATGATATTTAATAATAATAAAAATGATAATAATCATAATACTTTACTAATAATTTATATCATTAATAATAATAATATTATTAGTAATATAACAATTTATATACAACAAGTTTCATATTAGTATGTTATATTTACTATACTAACTTTTGATATTAATATTAAAAGTAATATTACTATAACAATTATTTTAACTTATAATTTTGATTTAATATATTAATATTACAATTTTATTGATTATATCCTATTTACTAATCATATAATTTATATTATATAATAACATATATTTAATATTTAATATTTATAAATTTTATATATATTACTATATACATATATTAATAAGAATTCATATATATTTATATATAGATTCATTTTAAAATATACTTAATTATTTTGTATCCTATCTTACGTATTTAATTCTAATGTTTAAATTATATTTTATAATTTCAAATTATCTATACTTATATTTATATATATATATATAATTATATATGCACATCAAGTTACATATATTTGTTCGTGAATCGTTAGGAATAGTCGAAGGGTAATTGAATTCGTGAAAATAGTTCGAAAAATTTGAGACTCAACATTACAGAATTTGCTTATCGTGTCGGAAACATATAAAGATTAAGTTTAAATTTGGTCGGAAATTTCCGGGTCGTCACAGTACCTACCCGTTAAAGAAATTTCGTCCCAAAATTTGATTGGGGTCGTCATGAATTATTTACAAGAAAACAAACTTACACATCCTTTATATCTAATCCATGAGTCACGACCAAAAACACATACAAGCACTTTCATTCTTCAATTTTCTTTATCTAATTGATTTCTCTCAAGTTCTATCTTCAAGTTCTAAGTATTCTTCATAAATTCTATAAGTTCTAGTTTCATAAAATCAAGAACACTTCCAAGTTTGCAAGTTTACTTCCAAGCTTTCTAATCCATTCCAAGTAATCATCTAAGTTCAAGGAACCCTTGTTACTTACAGTAGGTTATCATTCTAATACAAGGTAATTCTCATATTCAAACTTTGATTCAATTTCTATAACTATAAACTATCTTAATTCGAGTAAAAATCTTACTTAAACTTATTTTCGTGTCATGATTCTACTTCAAGAACTTTCAAGCCATCCAAGATCCTTTGAAGCTTGATCACTGAAATGTCCCGTTCATATTGATTATAAACGTTCCATATTAATTGATTTGGTCACGAGGTTTTGACCTCTATATGAGACGTTTTTCAAAGACCGCATTCATTTTTAAAACAACCATAACCTTTATTTTATCGATAAAGGTTTAAAAAGCATTACGTAGATTATCAAATAATGATAATCTAAAATATACCATTTACACACGACCATTACATAATGGTTTACAATAAGAATATATTACATCAAAAATACGTTTCTTGAATGCAATTTTTACATAATATCATACAAGCATGGACTCCAAATTTTGTCCTTATTTTAGTATGCAACAGCGGAAGCTCTTAATAATCACCTAAGAATAAACATGCTTAAAATGTCAACAAAAATGTTGGTGAGTTATAGGTTTAACCTATATATTATCAAATCATAATAATTGACCACAAGATTTCATATTTCAATATACATCCCATACATAGAGATAAAATTCATTCATATGGTGAACACCTGGTGATGTGCGAGTGGAGGGGTACGAAATAGTTATATTTTTATTGCGAAATACTATTAAATACGATACAATTTTACACAAGTTATTTATTTTTTTACAGATGGAATATACCTAAACCTTGCTACAACACTTATAGGAAGTGTACCTAATCGTAGAGTAGTATAGTTTTTAGTAAGTCTGGTTCGTTCCACAGGGATCTTAGCCAAGCTTAACGCTATATTAGTTTTAACTTATAATTGTAAAAATACAAAAATATATATATAAGTAGTATTATTATTATAAAAGGGGGATTTTACCGTTTAATGACCGGTTTGTCGATTTTAAAACTTTAGTCGCAGTTAAAACCTAATGTAAATTATTAAAAATATAAAACTTAATTTAAAGCGTAAAGTAAATAACGATAATGAAATTGCGATAAATAAAAGTGCGATAAAATAAAATTGCGATAATTAAAAAGTACGATGATTAAAATTACATTTAAATAAAATGACAGTAAACAAAAGTGCGATAATTAAAAGTGCAATTAAATATGAAATATATAAATTATGCTTATTTAAACTACCATAACCATGATGTTTGACGTTTTGATTATAATTTATTACCTTGGGTTAATTGTCATTTGTCCTGGATGCATTTGAAACCTATCCAGTTTTTGTCCATAATAGTTCATCGGTCATAATTATAAAATGCTCGGCAAATTTAACCTTATACCCAAAGTCAAATATTCCAACTAATTGGGAATTCGAACTGTAACAAGGTCTTAATACTTTGTTTAATGAATACACAAGGTTATCGACTGTGTGTAAACCAAGGTTTTAATACTTTGTTAACAATTACACCAATTACCCTTGAATGTAATCCACCCCTGTTTTAATGAGTCCATTGACTATTAATCCATCCCCGTGTTCGGTCAAATGAACAATAATTTGTATTTATAAATATCCCGCCCATCGTATTCGATTAAGCGTATGTGGTTATATATAGATACGTCAAATTGTAACCTTTATATTAAATTAACGAGGTATCATTAATTTAATATAAAGCCCATTAATAGCCCATAGTCTAATTTCCACAAGTGTCGTTCTTTTGTCCAAACCCCAATCATGGTCCAAAGCCCAATTACCCCATCTTAATATTTAGCCTAAAATCACGATTACTTCGGCTCAAATAAGCATAATAATAACTTAAGTACGAGACATTAATTTAAAAAGGAGAACATAGCTTACATTGATTATTTATCGCGTAGTGTTACACGGACAGAACTTCGACTTCAAAACCCGTAAAATAACCGTTACATAACCCAAACTAACTAATATAAAACTACCCTATAATATATATATATATATATATATATATATATATATATATATATATATATATATATATATATGTATATATATATATATATATGTATATGTATTATATATTATAGACAGAGAGATAGATTGATGGTGTGTAAAATACATCGAATTCGCTGGCTTTTATAGGAATGTGGCCAGCCTTTTTGGCTCATGCGATCGCATGAGATTATCTCATGCTGGCCATGCGATCGCATGGCCTGATTTTCCAGCTCAGGATCCTTTGTCTCATAGCTTGTCGACATGATTTAATATATATTTATAATATATAAATAATTTATATAATTATTTATATATTATATTTTATTCTTGTGCATAGTAGACTTGTAATTTTAGGTCCGTTGCGTCGCGTGTTGGTAGTTGGCTCAGGTCCCGGTTTCGGATTTTCGAACGTCCTTTCGTACTATTTAATATCTTGTACTTTGCGTTTTGCAATTTGTAATTTGCACAAAAAATTATTTTCCTTAACTCTCAAAATCCGCGCAAGTCTTTAACTCACTTTTAGTGGCACTTTTGAGTGCACTATGGCTTTAGTGGCACTTTTCAGGCTTTAGTGGCACTTTTTCTTCAATTCTTTAATCTTTGTGCTTTGTCTTCACATTTATTTATTTAAACGATTACAACTTAAAAATAGAATAATTACAACTAAAAACTTTACATATTGGGATGATATTGCGACTAAATATATGTTCGTTTGGAGCACTATCAAATATCCCCACACTTGAGCGTTGCTTATCCTCAAGCAATACAGAACTTAAAATTAAATCACACGAATCACTTCTTTATTCTTCACACTTTATACATTAGTGATTTTGATACGGCGGTATAAACAATGATAGTAACGTTGTGGTTTACAGTCCCACATGACTATGAAAATTTAGATCCTTAAGGAAATTGGATCTTTATGAAAGCATTTGATCTTTTGAAAATTCAATCTAGCTTTTACCGTAGATAAGTTTTCCGGAATAACCATTCACCGGTGTTTGCAAATTGTTTTTGTGGGTTTTGTGGGTTTCAGATTTGAAAATTTTAGCTCAAAACTTATGGTTTTGTGTCGCCCACTTGCTAACCTTGTATTAAGAAAGCAACACGTCCAGTATACTTGCTCCGTATATTACCTTTCGGTAAACTACCATCCGGTTGTAAAGAAAAGCGTTGAACAAGCAACTGTTAAGGCAATGTCTAATGACATGCATTTGATTATGGTCCAAAAACGTGTCGGATGCTAGTACTATCTTTTGTAGGAGCAATATTAAAGATCATCCTATAATTTTTCGGTCTGGCACAAGGTCCTGTCTCCGACCATGCTATGCAACCACCGTTCTTACGGTTGACACCTGATTTGGTTCAGGTAACCTAATGAATTCCAGGTATATTCCTAGGATTTTACGTTCAATGGTAATGAACGCATTGAAAATGGGTTTTCAGAAAACAAATCGGTTTTAATTTGATCAAAATATTTTCTCATTCAAGCTCGAGTTTAGATATCATCGAATTCCATGAGTTTGTAATCCTCAATCTTTAACGTCAATCTCAAGGATTGAGTAATATCAGTCTTAAAAGCTGATTTTTTTTCTTTAAGGAGATTATCCTTTCTGGAGGTCTGATTCATTAGTCTTATCAAGCTAATTTGCACGGCGCCCTCTCCATTTTACGAGACAGATCCTCTCATGGTTAGGATAAGTCTGATCACTTGGCAACCCTGTTTGATTCTGAGGTCCGTGGATTTTCTGCTAATTTTAGAGATGAATTTTCTAGATTTTTCGTCAACCTACAGCTGGTCTGGACGACAACTTCTTGACCTAAATCAAGAAGCGTGTGTCTTTTTCGGAAGACTTTACTTCCTTTTAATGATAGAATTGATTCATCGTGTTGATCCATCTATTCTTTCAAAAGTATTACAATAAATCAGGTAAAACAGTTAATTTAGTCCAAAACAAAAGCACCTGCAATAAACTTTACAGAAACATGTGATAGATAGTTTTTAATTGAATTACTTGGTACATTCTCCCCACACTTGGCTTTTTTCATGCGTCATTTTATATCCTAATAAATAAATTCAAGCGTTTTAGTTGTTTCTCAATTTATGTCCTTTCCGAGGTAACAATAATTTCGGCATTAACACCTAGTTTTATCATTCATAAATATGTATAAACATGATTTTGAATTCATTTAGTTGAAAAATTTTAAAATTTTCACAATGTTTAGAAAATAAGCCAAGTATAAACCCGAGATAATTTATAACCCTTCCCCACACTTGAGATCATGCAATGCCCTCATTTGCATGAAATCAGACTCTAATTATAAATTCATGAGGGTGATTAGTGTAGAAAAGTGATTGAAAATACCCAGTTTGTAATTACAAAGCTCATCGAATGATAGATGGCGCGCCTCATCGTTCATTCCTTGTTGTTTTATCACACATGTTTTTCTTAAAAAATGGTTGCTTTTCTGAACTGTTTGCTAATCTTTGAAAATGCGTCTTTTACCCTAACTTATTATGCATGTTTATTAACGAGTTATGCACTAACTCGAACCCCAAATTTAACGTTAAGTGGGGTTAGACTTCCCCATACTTAGCTGACGACATGTGAAGTCGGTAGAATAAGTTCCACGAATTAAAATGGTGAGCCAGTTATTTACATCTCGGGTAGTATAAAATATATCAATGGGTTTAAAGTTTAGACCCACCCGATCGTCACTACTTAATTCTTTTTTAAGTGTAGCTTTTAGTAAATGGATATGTCTCTTTTCTGATTCTTGGTCAAATGGATCGATATACACCGACATACATATTTCTATAGGGTAGACAATTCCTAACATTTCCTTCTGTTTATTCTCAGGATCAAAGTTTTCACCTCTATTACCCAATTGGGTGAAATTCGAGGTGTCAATATCTATTACAGCTTGTATTTCATCTTTGGTAGATGACTCGTCTATTGAGAATATTGGGTTGGAAGGTTGTGGAATAGTGAATTTTGGGATCAAAGCAAATTCTTCTTCATTAATGGTACTTATCGGTCCCACCATTTTGGTCTCGGGGGTAAAATTTTCAACGTTATCGTTTTCCCAAGAGTACCAATTTGTCAACCCTTACTTCTTCTTCTTCATCCATTGATGGATCGTTGATTTCGTCGGTAGAAGCTAATGTGTCGATATGTTGTGAAATTGGTAAAGCTGGATAAAAAGTATCATCGGGATAATTGGTGATTTCGGAGCTCTCGAATTCATCAAAATTCGATGATATGAGATTTTCTTGCACAATACTCCTCAGATCAACAGGTGTGTAATCTGATAGAGTTTCAGCTTGCCGATTTACAAACTCTCTCATTTGTTCATTTTGAGCATCGAGTTCTTCGAGTTTGATTTTCATATTGTCTAAAAGATTTTCAAACACATAATTTTCCTCGTCTTCTGGTTGTTGAGTTTGGAAATATTCTTGGGAATAATCCCAATTTGAATTGTATTCTTCATAATCATTCCATTCAGGTTCTATGGGTGCATAATTTTTCATAGGAACGTAATAATAACATTCCCATGTTGAGTGATAATCTCCACAGATTTCACAACCAGTTATCGTTTCGTCATTCGTGATCCAAGATTGACGGAATGAATTTTCATCAACACCCGTTTGATAGTATTGATTTAATTGATTTCGCATGTCAGAAAGAGTTTTCAACATATTTTCGAGGTTTTCCCTACTACACTTATTACCAAATTTTTGCTACAATGTGGTGCATTTACTAATTATCCTATTAGTTATAAAACTAAAAATTATATAAGTTATCAAATTAATAGACTTTTCTGCTTTTGTCCACGTTTCGAATAGCCAATAGATGCAGCAGGTAGCCAGGGCCCTTTCAATCGGAAGCCCACAACTCGCCACTAATAAATCCAACTATTACTACGAACCAGAAAATTTGGATGTCTATCAATTTAACTGCTTAAAAAATTTTTCGTTTTGAAATTTTAGAGAAGAAATAGAAAAAATTCTAAGTCCTAAAAACTAGAGCGTCGAGAAATAAGAAAGAAAAAGAGCGCGTCGAAAAACGTCGAAAAATAAAAGGTCGAAAAATAAATGTCGAAAAACAAACAGTCAAAAAATAAAAATAATAAAATAAAGCGTCGAAACTTAGCATTCTAAAAACTAAATATTAAAAGTTATGTCTAAAGGTATTAAATCTTAAAAGGAATTCTATATCCAAAACGGCAATAACTTAATTAGGCAATAAAATCTACTTAAATATTAAAGCGATAAGCGGCGTTGTAAAATTCTAAAGCGCCTAAATCTTAATCTAAAGAAAAAGCACTTAAGAGATTTTACGGCAAAGCCTAAGAACTAGAAATACTAAACTTAAAACTAATTACGAGCGATAAATATACAAATGTTTAAAATGTAAATTAACTAAAATGATAAAAATACAAATTTTATAAAAATATTATTTTTATATTTATATTATATAAAAATATTAAACTATATATTTAATATTAATATTTAAACTTAATATTACAAATTATATTAAAACTATATAATAATTAAACCCTAATAATAATAATAAATATAAAATTAAAACCCTAATACGTATTAAATGCATCTGATCAGGTCTGTCAGGTCACCCCATGCGATCGCATGGAGTTTAAGCTGATGGGTCATGCGACCGCACGGCCTGTCAGTTCAGGTTTTTTTTTTTTTTTTTAGATTTTATATTGTTTTTCTAAAAATTATAAATAAATATATTTATACAAATATATATTAAAAATATAGCATTTCGCCGCGTCCCCGGCAGCGGCGCCAAAAACTTGATGTGCGAGCGGAGGGGTACGAAATAGTTATATTTTTATTGCGAAATACTATTAAATACGATACAATTTTACACAAGTTATTTATTTATTTACAGATGGAATATACCTAAACCTTGCTACAACACTTATAGGCAGTGTTCCTAATCGTAGAGTAGTATAGTTTTTAGTAAGTTCGGTTCGTTCCACAGGGATCTTAGCCAAGCTTAACGCTATATTAGTTTTAACTTATAATTGTAAAAATACAAAAATATATATATAAGTAGTATTATTATTATAAAAGGGGGATTTTACCGTTCAATGACCGATTTGTCGATTTTAAAACTTTAGTCGCAGTTAAAACCTAATGTAAAATATTAAAAATATAAAACTTAATTTAAAGCGTAAAGTAAATAACGATAATGAAATTGCGATAAATAAAAGTGTGATAAAATAAAATTGCGATAATTAAAAAGTGATTTAAATTGCATTTAAATAAAATGACAGTAAATAAAAGTGCGATAATTAAAAGTGCAATTAAATATGAAATATATAAATTATGCTTATTTAAACTTCCGTAACCATGATGTTTGACGTTTTGGTTATAATTTATTACCCTGGGTTAATTGTCCATTGTCCTGGATGTATTTGAAACCTATCTGGTTTTTGTCCATAATAGTTCATCCGTGATAATTATAAAATGCTCGGCAAATTTAACCTTATACCCAAAGTCAAATATTCCAACTAATTGGGGATTCGAACTGTAACAAGGTCTTAATACTTTGTTTAATGAATACACCAGGTTATCGACTGTGTGTAAACCAAGGTTTTAATACTTTGTTAACAATTACACCAATTACCCTTGAATGTAATCCACCCTGTTTTAATGAGTCCATTGACTATTAATCCATCCCCGTGTCCGGTCAAATGAACAATAATTTGTATTTATAAATATCCCGCCCATCGTATCCGATTAAGCGTATGTGGTTATATATAGATACGTCAAATTGTAACCTTTATATTAAATTAACGAGGTATCGTTAATTTAATATAAAGCCCATTAGTAGCCCATAGTCTAATTTCTACAAGTGTCGTTCTTTTGTCCAAACCCCAATTATGGTCCAAAGCTCAATTACCCCATCTTAATATTTAGCCCAACATCACGATTACTTCGGCTCAAATAAGCATAATAATAACCTAAGTACGAGACATTAATTTAAAAAGGAGAACATAGCTTACATTGATTATTTATCGCGTAGTGTTACACGGACAGAACTTCGACTTCAAAACACGTAAAACAACCGTTACATAACCCAAACTAACTAATATAAAACTACCCTATACTATATATATATATATATATATATATATATATATATATATATATATATATATATATATATATATATATATTATATATTATAGACAGAGAGATAGATTGATGGTGTGTAAAATACATCGAATTCGCTGGCTTTTATAGGAATGTGGCCAGCCTTTTTGGCTCATACGATCGCATGAGATTATCTCATGCTGGCCATGCGATCGCATGGGCTGATTTTCCAGCTCAGGATCCTTTGTCTCATAGCTTGTCGACATGATTTAATATATATTTATAATATATAAATAATTTATATAATTATTTATATATTATATTTTATTCTTGTGCGTAGTAGACTTGTAATTTTAGGTCCGTTGCATCTCGCGTTGGTAGTTGGCTCAGGTCCCGGTTCCGGATTTTCGAACGTCCTTTCGTACTATTTAATATCTTGTACTTTGCATTTTGCAATTTGTAATTTGCACAAAAAATTATTTTCCTTAACTCCCAAAATCCGCGCAAGTCTTTAACTCACTTTTAGTGGCACTTTTGAGTGCACTATGGCTTTAGTGGCACTTATCAGGCTTTAGTGGCACTTTTTCTTCAATTCTTTAATCTTTGTGCTTTATCTTCACATTTATTTATTTAAACGATTAAAACTTAAAAATAGAATAATTACAACTAAAAACTTTACATATTGGGATGATATTGCGACTAAATATATGTTTGTTTGGAGCACTATCACCTAGTAATCGACATTAACAAGATGCATATAAGAATATCCCCTATCATTCCGGGAAATCCTTCGGACATGATAATAACGAATTCGAAGTACTAAAGCATCCGGTACTTTGGATGGGGTTCGTTAGGCCCAATAGATCTATCTTTAGGATTCGCGTCAATTAGTAGATCGGTTTACTAATTCTTAGGTTACCAAGCAAAATGGGCATATTCGGATTCAATAATTCACCCATATAATGTAGTTTCATTTGCTTGTGTCTATTTCGTAAAACATTTATAAAACTGCATGTATTCTCATCCCAAAATATTAGATTTTAAAAGTGGGATTATAACTCACTTTCACAGATTTTTACTTCGTCGGGAAGTAAGACTTGACCACTGGTCGATCCACGAACCTATAGCAAATATGTACATATATATCAAAGTATGTTCAAAATATATTTACAACATTTTTAATACCTTTTAATGTTTTAAGTTTATTAAGTTAGCTGTCCTCGTTAGTAACCTACAACTAGTTGTCCACAATTAGATGTACAGAAATTAATCGATATATATTATCTTGAATCAATCCACGACCCAGTGTATACAAGTCTCAGGCTAGATCACAACTCAAAGTATAAATATTTTTGGAATCAACCTCAACCCTGTATATCTAACTCCAACATTACTGCATATAGAGTGTCTATGGTTGTTCCAAATAATATATATACATGGGTCGATATGACATGTCAAAACATTTGCATACGTGTCTATGGTATCTAAAGATTACATAATATATTAGAATACATGTATAATACAATATAAGTTAGCTAGGATATGATTTGTATAGAATTGTTACAATATTTCCCGTAGCTACAACAATAAAAAAAATATCCAATCTTGTTTTACCCATAACTTCTTCGTTTTAAATCCGATTGAGTGAATCAAATTGCTATGGTTTCATATTGAACTCTATTTTATGAATCTAAACATAAAAAGTATAGGTTTGTAGTCAGAAAAATAAGTTACAAGTCTTTTTTGTAAAGGTAGTCATTTCAGTCGAAAGAATGACGTCTAGATGACCATTTTGGAAAACATACTTCCACTTTGAGTTTAACCATGATTTTTGGATATAGTTTCATGTTCATAAGAAAAATCATTTTCCCAGAAGAACAACTTTTAAATCAAAGTTTATCATATTTTTTAATTAACTAACCCAAAACAGCCCGCGGTGTTACTACGACGGCGTATATCCGATTTTACGGTATTTTTTGTGTTTTCCGATTTTAAATCATTAAGTTAGTGTATCATATAGATATAGAACATGTGTTTAGTTGATTTTAAAATTCAAGTTAGAAGGATTAACTTTTATTTGCGAACAAGTTTAGAATTAACTAAACTATGTTCTAGTGATTACATGTTCAAATCTTCGAATAAGATAGTTTTATATGTATGAATCGAATGATGTTATGAGCATCATTACTACCTAAATTTTAGTAGGTAAATCTACTGTAAGTGACAAGAAATGATCTAGCTTCAAAGGATCTTGGATGGCTTGAAAGTTCTTGAAGTAGAATCATGACACGAAAACAAGTTCAAGTAAGATTATCACTCGAATTAAGATTGTTATAGTGATAGGAATTGAATCAAAGTTTGTATATGAGTATTACCTTGATTTAGAATGATATATTACTGTAAACAACAAGGATTTCTTGAGGTTGGATGATCACTTTACAAGATTGGAAGTGAGCTAGTAAACTTGGAAGTATTCTTGATTTTATGAAACTAGAACTTGTAGAATGTATGAAGAACACTTAGAACTTGAAGATAGAACTTGATAGAGATCAATTAGATGAAGAAAATTGAAGAATGAAAGTGTTTGTAGGTGTTTTTGGTCGTTGGTATATGGATTAGATATAAAGGATATGTAATTTTGTTTTCATGTAAATAAGTCATGAATGATTACTCATATTTTTGTAATTTTATGAGATATTTCATGCTAGTTGCCAAATGATGGTTCCCACATGTGTTAGGTGACTCACATGGGCTGCTAAGAGCTGATCATTGGAGTGTATATACTAATAGTACATACATCTAAAAGCTGTGTATTGTACGAGTACGAATACAGGTGCATACGAGTAAAATTGTTGATGAAACTGAACGAGGATGTAATTGTAAGCATTTTTGTTAATTAGAAGTATTTTGAAAATTGTCTTGAAGTTTTTCAAAAGTGTATGAATACATATTAAAACACTACATGTATATACATTTTAACTGAGTCGTTAAATCATCGTTAGTCGTTACATGTAAATGTTGTTTTGAAACCTTTAGGTTAACGATCTTGTTAAATGTTGTTAACCTATTGTTTATTATATCTAAAGAGATGTTAAATTATTACATTATCATGATATTATGATATATTAATATATCTTAGTATGATATATATACAGTTAAATGTTGTTACAACGATAATCGTTACATATATGTCTCGTTTCAAAATCATTAAGTTAGTAGTCTTGTTTTTACATATGTAGTTCATTGTTAATACTCTTAATGACATGTTTACTTATCATTTATCATGATTAAACATAGTGTATCAATATCTTAATATGATTCATATGTATTTAGTAAGACGTTGTTATAGCGATAATCGTTATATATATCATTTCGAGTTTCTTAATTCAATAAACTCAATTTTTATGTATATAACTCAATGTTAAAATACCTAATGAGATACTTACTTATCATAATATCATGTTAACTATATATATATATATATCCATATATATGTCATCATATAGTTTTTACAAATGTTAACGTTCGTGAATCACCGGTCAACTTGGGTGGTCAATTGTCTATATGAAACCTATTCCAATTAATCAAGTCTTAACAAGTTTGATTGCTTAATATGTTAGAAATTAATCATACAAATATAGTTTTCATTT
The DNA here is from genome assembly GCF_046630445.1 of Rutidosis leptorrhynchoides. NCBI lineage: Eukaryota > Viridiplantae > Streptophyta > Magnoliopsida > Asterales > Asteraceae > Rutidosis > Rutidosis leptorrhynchoides. Next base: position 30,203,320 of record NC_092339.1, on the reverse strand, counting down.
AATATATAACATGGAAAAGTTCGGGTCACTACAGTACCTACCTGTTAATTAAATTTCGTCCCGAAATTTTAAGCAGTTGGAGGTGTTGACACATCTTCTGGAAATAGGTGTGGGTATTTCTTCTTCATCTGATCTTCATGCTCCCAGGTAAACTCGAGTCCTCTACGGGCATTCCATCGAACCTTAACAATTGGTATCTTGTTTTGCTTAAGTCTTTTAACATCACGATCCATTATTTCGATGGGTTCTTCAATAAATTGAACTTTTTCGTTGATTTGGATTTCGTCTAACAGAATAGTGAGATCTTCTTTAGCAAAACACTTCTTCAAATTCGAGACATGAAAAGTGTTATGTATAGCCGCAAGTTGTTGAGGTAACTTTAGTTGGTAAGCTACTGGTCCGACACGATCTATAATCTTGAATGGTCCAATGTACCTTGGATTTAGTTTCCCCCGTTTACCAAATCGAACAACGCCTTTCCAAGGTGAAACCTTAAGCATGACCATCTCTCCAATCTCAAATTCTATATCTTTTCTTTTACTGTCCGCATAGCTCTTTTGTCGACTCTGGGCGGTTTTCAATCGTTGTTGAATTTGGATGATTTTCCCTGTAGTTTCTTGGATTATCTCCGGACCAGTAATCTGTCTATCCCCCAATTCATTCCAACAAATTGGAGATTTACACTTTCTACCATAAAGTGCTTCGAACGGTGCCATTTCGATACTCGAGTGGTAACTTTTGTTGTAGTAAAATTCTGCTAATGGTAGATGTCGATCCCAACCGTTTCCAAAATCAATAACACATGCTCGTAGCATATATTCAAGAGTCTGTATCGTCTTTTCGCTCTGCCATCGGTTTGTGGATGATAGGCAGTACTCATGTCTAGACGAGTTCCCAATGCTTGTTGTAATGTCTGCCAAAACCTTGTAACAAATCTGCCATCCCTATCAGAGATTATAGAGACTGGTATTCCATGTCTGGAGACAACTTCCTTCAAGTATAATCTCGCCAACTTCTCCATTTTATCATCTTCTCTCATTGGCAGAAAGTGTGCTGACTTGGTGAGACAATCGACTATTACCCAAATAGTATCATAACCACTTGCAGTCCTTGGCAATTTAGTAATGAAATCCATGGTAATGTTTTCCCATTTCCATTCTGGGATTTCAGGTTGTTGGAGTAGAACCGATGGTTTCTGATGTTCAGCTTTGACCTTTGAACACGTCAAACATTCTCCTACATATTTAGCAATATCAACTTTCATACCTGGCCACCAAAAGTGCTTCTTGAGATCTTTGTACATTTTTCCTGCTCCGGGATGTATTGAGTACTTGGTTTTATGTGCTTCCTTAAGTACCATTTCTCTCACATCTCCAAACTTTGGTACCCAAATTCTTTCAGCCCTATACTGGGTTCCGTCTTCCCGAATATTAAGATGTTTCTCTGATCCTTTGGGTATTTCATTCTTCAACTTTCCTTCTTTTACAACTCCCTGCTGTGCCTCCTTTATTTGAGTAGTAAGGTTAGTACGAATAATTATATTCATAGCTTTTACTTGCATAGGTTCTCTGTCCTTTCTACTCAAAGCGTCGGCTACCACCTATGCTGCCTCATGTTCAGTTGTTTCTGATTAAATATATGTTGGAGACTTTTGTGGTCGGTATATATGATACTTTTGACCCCATATAAGTAGTGCCTCCAAGTCTTTAATGCAAAAACAACAGCGCCCAATTCCAAATCGTGAGTTGTATAATTTTGCTCGTGAATCTTCAATTGTCTGGACGCATAAGCAATTACCTTCGTTCGCTGCATTAATACACAACCGAGGCCTTGATTTGAGGCATCACAATATATCACAAAATCATCATTCCCTTCAGGCAATGACAATATAGGTGCCGTAGTTAACTTTTTCTTCAACAAATGGAACGCTTCCTCCTGTTCATCCTTCCATTCAAATTTCTTTCTTTTATGCGTTAATGCAGTCAATGGTTTTGCTATTTTGGAAAAATCTTGGATGAATCTTCTGTAGTAGCCAGCCAATCCTAAAAATTGACGTATATGCTTCGGAGTTTTCGGGGTTTCCCAGTTTACAACGGTTTCAATCTTTGCAGGATCAACCTGAATACCTTCTTTGCTCACAACATGTCCGAGGAATTGAAGTTCTTTCAACCAAAATGCACACTTTGAAAACTTAGCGTACAGTTTTTCTTTCCTCAACAATTCCAGTACTTTCCTCAAATGTTCTTCATGCTCTTGATCATTCTTTGAGTAAATAAGTATGTCATCGATGAAGACAATGACAAACTTGTTGAGATATGGTCCACACACTCTGTTCATGAGGTCCATGAACATAGCTGGTGTGTTAGTCAAACCAAATGGCATAACCATAAACTCGTAATGACCGTATCGCGTCCTGAAAGCAGTCTTCGGAATATCATCCTCCTTTACCCGCATTTGATGATATCCGGAACGTAAATCGATCTTCGAATAAACCGATGAGCCTTGTAGTTGATCAAATAAGTCGTTGATTCTCGGTAGTGGGTAACGGTTCTTGATGGTAAGTTTGTTCAACTCTCGGTAGTCGATACACAACCTGAATGTATCATCCTTCTTTTTGACAAACAAAATAGGAGCTCCCCATGGTGATGTACTTGGTCGTATGAAACCATGCTCTAGAAGTTCTTGTAATTGGCTTTGAAGTTCCTTCATTTTGCTGGGTGCGAGTCTGTATGGAGCACGAGCTATTGGTGCAGCTCCCGGTACAAGATCTATTTGAAATTCAACGGATCGGTGTGGAGGTAATCCCGGTAATTCTTTCGAAAATACATCGAGAAATTCTTTTGCGACGAGAACATCATTGATGCTCTTTTCTTCAGTTTGTACTTTCTCGACGTGTGCTAGAACAGCATAGCAACCCTTTCTTATTAGCTTTTGCGCCTTCAAATTACTAATAAGATTTAGCTTCGCGTTGCTCTTTTCTCCGTACACCATTAAGGGTTTTCCTTCATCTCGTACAATGCGAATTGCATTTTTGTAACATACGATCTCTGCTTTCACCTCTTTCAACCAGTCCATGCCGATTATCACATCAAAACTCCCTAACTCTACTGGTATCAATTCAAACTTAAACGTTTCGCTACCCAGTTTAATTTCTCGATTCCGACATATATTATCTGCTGCAATTAATTTACCGTTTGCTAATTCTAGTATAAACTTATTATCCAAAGGCGTCAATGGGCAACTTAATTTAGCACAGAAATCCTTACTCATATAGCTTCTATCCGCACACGAATCAAATAAAACATAAGCAGATGTATTGTCAATAAGAAACGTACCCGTACCAAGCTCCTGGTCTTCCTGCGCTTCAACCGCATTAATGTTGAAGACTCTTCCTCAGCCTTGCCCATTATTATCCCCCTGATTTGGAAACATATTTTTGTAATGGTCCTTCTTCCCGCATCCGAAACAGGTAATGTTGGCATAACTTGTTTCGGCATTATTTGTTCCCTTAGCCATTGATCCGTAGATTTCGCACTTGGTTGCACCATGGCCCTTTCTATTACACTTAGTACACACTGCTGTACAGAGCCCAGTTGGATGGTATCCTTCACATCTCTAGCAGAATTTCTTCCTCTTGTTGTTATTGTTAGGATTGTTGTTGTTGCGGTTGTTATTGTTGTTGAAACGGTTGTTGTAGTTGTTGCTGGGGTGGTTGTTATTGTTGCGTTTGTTGTTGGGAAAATTAGTGCGATTGTAGTTGTGATTGTTAGGTTGATTATTGAAATTGTGACCCTTGTCACTGGTTTCTTCCCATTTCCTCTTGACTTGTTTCGTATTGGCTTCTCCGACCTCCTGTTCTTTAATCCTTTCCTCAATTTGATTTATAAGTATATGAGCCATTCGACTTGCCTTTTATATGGAGGCGGGCTCGTATGAACTTATATCCTCTTGGATCCTTTCCAGTAACCCTTTTACAAATGCATCGATTTTCTCTTCTTCATCTTCGAACGCTCCCAGACACAATAGGCACAACTCTGTAAATCGTCATTCGTACGTGATAATATCAAACCCTTGTGTTCATAACCCTCTAAGCTCTACCTTGAGCTTATTGACCTCGTTTCTGGGACGGTACTGCTTGTTCATTAAGTGTTTGAATGCTGACCACGGTAGTGCGTAAGCAGCATCTTGTCCCACCTGTTCGAGATAAGTGTTCCACCATGTTAACGCAGTACCCGTGAAGGTATGCGTAGCGTACTTTACTTTGTCTTCTTCAGTGCACTTACTTATGGCAAACACCGATTCAACCTTCTCAGTCTACCGTTTTAATCCGATTGGACCCTCGGTTCCATCGAATTCCAAAGGTTTACAGGCAGTGAATTCTTTGTAGGATCATCCTACACGAGTTCTCGTGGAGCTTAGTTCCATTGCAGGATTCAGAGTTATTGTTATTTTGCATCGCAGCATGTACTGCGGCTATGTTTGCTGCAAGGAAAGCACGGAATTCTTCCTCGCTCATATTCAGGGTGTGTCGAGTAGTTGGTACCATTTCCTTCAAAAATAGCCAAAAGAATTTAGTTAATCATATAGAATATCAAGAGTAGTCAATAGTATTTCGTAGCATAATATGAACTTATTTATAAAAGCTTTTTCTTCATATTAGAGTTTTATAGTTTTTTTTTTCCATTCGGGTAGTACCTACCCGTTAAGTTCATACTTAGTAGCTACTATACAATTCAACCAATACAATTCTATTGAAAAACTGATTATAATAATATTTCGCGTTCAAACTATTACACAATATTTTACAAACTTACAATACCGCTATATAGTATAAAATATAGCACACAATAACATTGATACAAAGCAGTTTCGATGACAATCCTAGTTAATACGCAAGTCATTCAACAAAGGCAATAAAGACATGTAGTTTATAAGTCCAGAAACAAATCATGCATTCTGGTTTTACTAAGACTACTTCCCATCCTTGGTTTTGTGGAACATAATCGTTGTGGCCATTGATAAGACAGCATGTTGTAACATTGTCAAAGGGACGAGGGTTTCGTAATGCCCAACAGCCCCGTAACAATCTAAAAACCTTGTTTCTCACCCCAACTACTGAGTCCGTTACTTGTGGGAATGTTTTGTTTAATAGTTGTAATCCGATGTTCTTTTTCTCACTTTGGTGAGAAGCGAACATCACTAACCCATAAGCATAACATGCTTCTTTATGTTGCATGTTAGAAGCTCTTTCTAATTCACAAAGTCCTATGTTGGGATAAATTGAGTCAAAATAGGTTCTTAATCCGTAGCGTAAAATTGCACTTGGGTTCTCCGCATTTAATGCTTTAAAGAAAACACGGCGTAGCTTACGATCTCCCCAATGTGATATACCCCAACTTTCAAAGGAAAGCCTTTTATAAACTAAGGCATTCTTGGAATTTTCATCAAATGTTCTACAAACTAATTTCGCCGTAAATAATTGTGCCGACGAATTCTGACCAACTTTAGACAAGATTTCATCAATCATGTCCCCGGGTAGGTCTTCTAACATTTTTGGTTGTCTATCCTTAACGTCCATTGTGTTTTTATACTGTAAAACAGACGAGGATTAGATTTGTAAAAAATAACTATCAAATAATACAAGCAAATTTTTTTTTTACATACAACATAAAAGTATAAACACACTTATATTACATATATTACACCGCATGATTACAACCCTTTATTCCGACTCGCTTGTTTCTTCTTCTTCTTCGGACTTAGTTCGTTTCGATAATTTTCTAGGGATATATGGTCTTCCCCTAATACGAGCTGTCGTTTTCCACATTTGTTTAGAAAAACCTGGTGGTTTAGAGGTTCCCGGGTTATTGTTACAATTTAGGAAATACGGATGTTGCCGATACATATAAAGTTCATCAGGGTTGGAAGCAAGTTTCTCTATTTTTATATCTTTTCCCTTATTATTTTCTTTTGCCTCTTTAAATTGGGTGGGGGTAATTTCTATAACATCATCGGAATCCTCATCGGGATCCGATTCATCGGAGAATTGGTAATCTTCCCAATATTTTGCTTCCTTAGTGGAAACACCATTGTCCATTATTAACTTTGGTCCATTGGTTGAGGATTTTCTTTTATTTGACCGTTTTTCTCTGGTTCCTAATATTTCCCCCTCCGGAACCTCTTCTTCTTCCGGTTCCTCTTCTTCTGGTTCCTCTTCTTCCGGTTCTTCTTCTTCCGGTTCTTCTTCTTCTTCCGGTTCTTCGGGAATTTGTGAATCTTCCCAATATATATTCGACTTTTCATTATTATTAGGTAAGTCAATGGGATTCGTGCTAGAGGTAGACATCTATCACACAATATCAAACACGTTAAGAGATTAATATATCACATAATATTTACATGTTAATAATATATAGTTTCCAACAAAAATGTTAAGCAATCATTTTTAAAGAAAACACGGTCGAAGTCCAGACTCACTAATGCATCCTAACAAACTTGATAAGACACACTAATGCAAATTTTCTGGTTCTCTAAGACCAACGCTCGGATACCAACTGAAATGTCCCGTTCATATTGATTATAAACGTTCCATATTAATTGATTTCATCGCGAGGTTTTGACCTCTATATGAGACGTTTTTCAAAGACTGCATTCATTTTTAAAACAACCATAACCTTTATTTTATCGATAAAGGTTTAAAAATCATTACGTAGATTATCAAATAATGATAATCTAAAATATACCGTTTACACACGACCATTACATAATGGTTTACAATAAGATTATATTACATCAAAAATACGTTTCTTGAATGCAGTTTTTACATAATATCAAACAAGCATGGACTCCAAATCTTGTCCTTATTTTAGTTTGTAACAGCGGAAGCTCTTAATAATCACCTGAGAATAAACATGCTTAAAACGTCAACAAAAATGTTAGTGAGTTATAGGTTTAACCTATATATTATCAAATCATAATAATAGACCACAAGATTTCATATTTCAATATACATCGCATACATAGAGATAAAATTCATTCATATGGTGAACACCTGGTAACCGACATTAACAAGATGCATATAAGAATATCCCCTATCATTCCGGGAAATCCTTCGGACATGATAAAAACGAATTCAAAGTACTAAAGCATCCGGTACTTTGGATGGGGTTCGTTAGGCCCAATAGATCTATCTTTAGGATTCGTGTCAATTAGTATATCGGTTTACTAATTCTTAGGTTACCAAGCAAAAGGGGCATATTCGGCTTCGATCATTCACCCATAAAATGTAGTTTCATTTACTTGTGTTTATTTCATAAAACATTTATAAAACTGCATGTATTCTCATCCCAAAATATTAGATTTTAAAAGTGAGACTATAACTCACTTTCACAGATTTTTACTTCATCGGGAAGTAAGACTTGGACACTGGTCGATCCACGAACCTATAACAAATATGTACATATATATCAAAGTATGTTCAAAATATATTTACAACATTTTTAATACGTTTTAATGTTTTAAGTTTATTAAGTCAGCTGTCCTCGTTAGTAACCTACAACTAGTTGTCCACAATTAGATGTACAGAAATAAATCGATATATATTATCTTGAATCAATCCACGACCCAGTGTATACACGTCTCAGGCTAGATCACAACTCAAAGTATATATATATTTTTGGAATCAACCTCAACCCTGTATAGCTAACTCCAACATTACTGCATATAGAGTGTCTATGGTTGTTCCAAATAATATATATACATGGGTCGATATGATATGTCAAAACATTTGCATACGTGTCTATGGTATCCCAAGATTACATAATATATTAGAATATATATGTAATACAATATAAGTTAGCTAGGATATGATTTGTATAGAATTGTTACAATATTTCCCGTAGCTACAACAATAAAAAAATATCCAATCTTGTTTTACCCATAACTTCTTCGTTTTAAATCCGATTTGAGTGAATCATATTACTATGGTTTCACATTGAACTCTATTTTACGAATCTAAACATAAAAAGTATAGGTTTTTAGTCAGAAAAAATAAGTTACAAGTCGTTTTTGTAAAGGTAGTCATTTCAGTCGAAAGAACGACGTCTAGATGACCATTTTGGAAAACATACTTCCACTTTGAGTTTAACCATGATTTTTGGATATAATTTCATGTTCATAAGAAAAATAATTTTCCCAGAAGAACAACTTTTAAATCAAAGTTTATCATAGTTTTTAATTAACTAACCCAAAACAGCCCGCAGTGTTACTACGACGGCGTATATCCGGTTTTACGGTATTTTTCGTGTTTTCCGGTTTTAAATCATTAAGTTAGCATATCATATAGATATAGAACATGTATTTAGTTGATTTTGAAAGTCAAGTTATAAGTATTAACTTTTGTTTGCGAACAAGTTTAGAATTAACTAAACTATGTTCTAGTGATTACATGTTCAAATCTTCGAATAAGATAGTTTTATATGTATGAATCGAATGATGTTATGAACATCATTACTACCTCAAGTTTAGTAGGTAAATCTACTGGAAGTGACAAGAAATGATCTAGCTTCAAAGGATCTTGGATGGCTTGAAAGTTCTTGAAGTAGAACCATGACACGAAAACAAGTTCAAGTAAGATTATCACTCGAATTAAGATAGTTATAGTTATAGGAATTGAATCAAAGTTTGTATATGAGTATTACCTTGATTTAGAATGATATCTTACTGTAAACAACAAGGATTTCTTGAGGTTGGATGATCACTTTACAAGATAGGAAGTGAGCTAGTAAACTTGGAAGTATTCTTGATTTTATGAAACTAGAACTTGTAGAATTTATGAAGAACACTTTGAACCTGAAGATGGAACTTGAGAGAGATCAATTAGATGAAGAAAATTGAAGAATTAAAGTGTTTGTAGGTGTTTTTGGTAGTTGGTATATGGATTAGATATAAAGGATATGTAATTTTGTTTTCATGTAAATAAGTCATGAATGATTACTCATATTTTTGTAATTTTATGAGATATTTCATGCTAGTTGCCAAATGATGGTTCCCACATGTGTTAGGTGACTCACATGGGCTGCTAAGAGCTGATCATTGTAGTGTATATACCAATAGTACATACATCTAAAAGCTGTGTATTGTACGAGTACGAATACGGGTGCATACGAGTAAAATTGTTGATGAAACTGAACGAGGATGTAATTGTAAGCATTTTTTTTAAGTAGAAGTATTTTGATAAGTGTCTTGAAGTATTTCAAAATTTTATAAATACATATTAAAACACTACATGTATTTACATTTTAACTGAGTCGTTAAATCATCGTTAGTCGTTACATTTAAATGTTGTTTTGAAACCTTTAGGTTAACGATCTTGTTAAATGTTGTTAACCCATTGTTTATTATATCTAAAGAGATGTTAAATTATTATATTATCATGATATATTAATATATCTTAGTATGATATATATACAGTTAAATGTTGTTACAACGATAATTGTTACATATATGTCTCGTTTCAAAATCATTAAGTTAATAGTCTTGTTTTTACATATGTAGTTCATTGTTAATACACTTAATGACATGTTTACTTATCATTTATCATGATTAAACATAGTATATCAATATCTTAATATGATTCATATGTTATAACGATAATCGTTATATATATCGTTTCGAGTTTCTTAATTCAATAAACTCAATTTTTATGTATATAACTCATTGTTAAAATACCTAATGAGATACTTACTTATCATAATATCATGATAACTATATATATATATATATATATATATATATATATATATATATATATATATATATATATATATATATATATATATATATATATATATATATATATATATATATATGTCATCATATAGTTTTTACAAGTGTTAACGTTCGTGAATCACCGGTCAACTTGGGTGGTCAATTGTCTATATGAAACCTATTCCAATTAATGAAGTCTTAACAAGTTTGATTGCTTAATATGTTGGAAACATTTAATCATACAAATATAGTTTTCATTTAATATATAACATGGAAAAGTTCGGGCCACTACAATCATTTCTTGTCACTTCCAGTAGGTTTACCTACTAAACTTGAGGTAGTAATGATGTTCATAACATCATTCAATTCATATATATATATAACTATATTATTCGAAGATTTAAACTTGCAATCACTAGAACATAGTTTAGTTAATTCTAAACTTGTTCGCAAACAAAAATTAATCCTTCTAACTTGACTTCTAAAATCAACTAAACACATGTTCTATATCTATATGATATGCTAACTTAATGATTTAAAACCTGGAAATACGAAGAACACCGTAAAACCGGACATACGCCGTCGTAGTGAAACTGGGGGCTGTTTTGGGTTAGATAATTAAAAACTATGATAAACTTTGATTTAAAAGTTGTTCTTCTGGAAAAATGATTTTTCTTATGAACATGAAACTATATCTGCAAATCATGGTTAAACTCAAAGTGGAAGTATGTTTTTCAAAATGGTTATCAAGACGTCGTTCTTTCGACTGAAATGACTACCCCTACAAAAATGACTTGTAACCTGTATTTCCAACTATAAACATACTTTTTCTGTTTAGTTTCATAAAATAAAGTTCAATATGAAACCATAGCAAGTTGATTCACGCAAAACGGATTTAAAACGAAGAAGTTATGGGTAAAACAAAATTGGTTAAAAATGGTTAATTTGACTACGGGATGAATTGACAAAAATCTATACTAACCATATCCTAACTAACTTATATTGTATTATACATGTATTCTAACATATATTATGTAATCTTGATAGACCATAGACACGTATACTATGTTTTGACATATCATTTCAACGTCATCTATATATATTATTTGGAACAACCATAGACACTCTATATGCGGTAATGTTCAAGTTAGCTATACAGGGTTAAGGTTGATTCCAAAATAATATATATACTTTGAGTTGTGATCGAGTCTGAGACTTGTATACACTGGGTCGTGGATTGATTCGAGATAATATATATTGATTTATTTCTGTACTACTAACTATGGACAACTAATTATGGACTACGAACGTTGGACTGTTAACTTAACAAACTTAAATCATTAAAACATAATAAAACTTATTGTGAATATATTTCAATCATACTTTGATATATATGTATATATTTGTTATAGGTTCGTGAATCGACCAGTGGCCAAGTGTTATTTTCCGACGAAGTGATAATCTGTGAAAGTGAGTTATAGTCCCATTTTTACTATCGAATATTTTTGGGATGAGAATACATGCAGTTTTATAAATGATTTACAAAATAGACACAAGTACTTGAAAATTACATTCTATGATTGAATTATCTTATTGAATATCACCCTTTTGCTTGGTAACCTAAGAATTAGTGAAGGCCACTAATTGACGCGAATCCTGAAGATAGATCTATGGGCCTAACGAACCCCATCTAGGTTATGGATGCTTTAGTACTTCAATTTTTATATACAGATGAGTGTACCTGTATATTTAGGGATATTCTATATGCATTTTTTAATGTCGGTTACCAGGTGTTCTTCATATGAATGATTTTTTATACAGATGAGTGTTCCTGTATTATATTTTTTTGCAGATGAGTGTTCCTGTAGTTAATTATGAAAAATGAAATCTTGTGGTCTATTAATATAATTTGATATATAGGCTAAACCTATAGCTCACCAACATTTTTGTTGACGTTTAAAGCATGTTTATTCTTAGGTGATTATTAAGAGCTTCCGCTGTTGCATGCTAAATAAAGACATGATTGGAGTCTGCATGCTTGTACAATATTGTTTGAAAACTGCATTCGAAGACTTAAATTGTTGTGTAATATTATTGTAAACTATTTTGTAATGGTCGTGTGAAAACGCTACATTTTAGATTATCATTATTTGACAATCTTCGTAATATTTTAAACCTTTATCGCAAATATAAAGGTTATGGTTTGTTTCAAAAATCGAATGCAGTCTTTGAAAAACGTCTCATATAGAGGTCAAAACCTCGCAACGAAACCAATTAATATGAAACGTTTATAATTATTATGAACGGGACATTTCATAAGGTACATGTTTTTGTTATTTTATTCTTGTTCTTACATTTTAATTATTATTTTTATTCACTGTTCGTCTACCACTATGAACTAAACGTTCATAGTGGTTGCGTGGATGAAATCAACTTTGTCTGGGAATCAGATGAAGCCGCCGGCTTCACCAGATCAAGCCGCCGGCTTGGAAAAAATAAAGCCACCGGTTCGTGCTTAATTTTGTGCAATTTCTGATTTTTCCAGATTTGTATAAACTGAGATTCCGTGATGATTATTTAAACTGTTTTGAATATACTATGTTTTAATATACTTTTTTTATCATGCTTAATGATTAGATAATGTGACAACCCGGAAATTTTTGACCAAATTTAAACTTTATCTTTAAATAATTTAATGTTTTCGACACGATAAGCAAAGTCTGTAATGTTAAGTCACGAAAGTTTTGGAACTATATTCATGTAATCAATTATTCTTTGACTGTTCTCGAAGATTCACGAACAATATATATATATATGATTTCAAGTTATTTAGTAAACAATAGTAACATTCGATTATTGATTCGATTGATATTTAGATAAGTTAACTAAAACGTTTAAGATGAACCAGTAAAACACTAATTTGCTACATTATTTTCGAATTGCTACAGTACCCGAAAAGCTACAGTGTTTTCGAAAATCACTATTTACTAAAGTAAAAAAAACTTAATCATTGCTGCAGTAACTTTGCTACAGTAAACAATATTTCAAAATTAAAATGTATATATGTATATGTATATACTACGAGGCGATGATTTATAGAAGCAAATAACCAAAACACTTAATTGATTAAAGCTACACTTCGAGTGACATAGTTTATCAATGATTAAGTTTAATTTTTGATAAAGATACACGTCGCGTAACGAAAAGTACTAGTTTTCTAAGCATACGAAAATGCATTCGAGAAACCGGAACCAGGATATAAGTCGAGTGACAACGTACGAGTCAACGGACCAAAAATTATAAGTCAACTATGCACGTGAATATAATATAATATATAATTAATTATATAAATTAAATATATTATATATTAATGTTTAATTATGTCGACGAGCTAGATTACAAAACAAATGTGAGCTGGATCAGAGGGCCATGCGATCGCATGGCCTTGATGCCCAAAAACCATGCGATCGCATGGAGGGCTGGAACATGTCAGGTACTATAAAACGCGAAGCCTGGTGACCGAATTCTTTTCATATTTCATCAATCTATCTCTCTGCTCTCCATATATATATTTATACTAATATTATTAAAATTATTATTATTATTAAAATTAAAATTATTAAAATTAAAATTATTATTATTATTATTATTATTATTATTATTATTATTATTATTATTATTATTATTATTATTATTATTATTATTATTATTAAGATTAATATTATTATTAATCTTATAGTCCGGAGTATTATTAATTAGTATTATACATAAAATACTACGACGAGGTCATGAGCATGTCACTTTCAAAACAAGTTTTCAAATGGGTTTAAGTTAAGGAAACTATGGGTTATAGCTATGGAGATTATAGGTAATGTTCATGGGTAGTATTCGCAAGTCTAACCTAGTGTTTATCATCTCCGTTGCGTCTACGTACTTTCCTTCAATATTGAATCACAATATTGATACATGAGCATTCATATCTTATCTTTTATATATTATTTGTGTATCCATGTCTAGTGCTCGAGTAAATATATTTATGCATGCTTGTATGCTAAATTTCGTCGTTAAACAGTTTATGATGAATCACGAATTAAATACATATATTATTGATAAAATGTATATGATATGCATGTTTTTCAAAAGCTGGCGAAAAATCAATAACTTTTCATTTAGAAATCGCGTAATTTCGATGAACGAATCAAAAGATATGGTCAACTGAATTATGATTGACGTTAATTAGAATTGCTTTTGAATCTGCAATAATATTTAAACAACTTGTTTGTAAGATTGATAAATTGGATTTTTGAATATTACGAACTGAGTAAATGAATCCTTATATAAGGTACGTCTCGTTTTGTTGAACTATTGTCAAAATTGACCTTTTGAAACGACTTTGGATAACTTTTGGTATGTCGATCTTGAGCATTAGGATTGTGAGACACTATGACCTGACCTAGCTTTTTAAACATTTATTGACCAACATATGTTCTCTAGGTTGAGATCTACGGTTATTTGGGTATTCAGAGTTTCGGTCACATTTCAGTGAACAACTTTATGTGCTGCTAAGGTGAGTTTCATTTGCTCCCTTTATAATTGCTTTTGCAATATATATTTTTGGGCTGAGAATACATGCACTTTATTTTAAATACAATGGATACAAGTACATACTAAATTCTACACTGAGTTTGAACCAAAAATCCCTTAGCTTTGGTAACTAGTAACTGCCAGTTATAAGAACTGGTGGGCGCGAGTAGTAGTATATGGATCCATAGGGCTTGATATCCCCGTCCGAGCTAGAGCACTAGCCTTTTAATGGACGTATGCTATTTGAGAAGCGTACACGTTGATTTGCGTGTATTATTAAGATGATTATACAAAGGGTATAAATTATATATATGTTAAGTTTAGTTACCAGGGTGCTCAATTTTGTAGAATATTTTGATAAGCGTTTCTGGATGAAACAACTGAAAACTTGTGATTCACCTTTATATACAGATTATGCACAACACTAAAACTATGAACTCACCAACCTTTGTATTGACACTTTTAAGCATGTTTATTCTCAGGTTCCCTAGAAGTCTTCCGTTGTTTGCTTATATGTTAGACGAGCTATGTGCATGGAGTCTTACATGGCATATTTTCCAAGGAAACGTTGCATTCACCAAATCATCACCATGTATCTTATTTTGACTGCATTGTCAACAGAAGTACTATTGTAAACTATTATTTAAGATGATTGTCTATATGTAGAAATCATCAGATGTCGAAAACCTTTGATTTAAATATTCATTTATGGTGTGCCTTTTCAAAAGAATACAATGTTTACAAAACGTATCATATAGAGGTCAAATACCTCGCAATGAAATCGATGAATGACGTGTTCGTCCATATGGATTTGGAGCGATCATCACAGATAACTTGATTTTAGGGTTGATTAACACTTAATCCAACAATCTATTATTCGATTCATGCTACTTGTTTAGATCTAGTCAATCAAACTTGTTAAATTGGATTGCATGCAATTAAGGTAAACAACATTGGTAGTGATAAATCTGTTGAACTTGAATCACACTTATATAATAGAATTTAATATTGTTAGGCTTAATGAAAGAACCTTCGTTTGGATGTGCTTGGTTAATGATTGCATAAAAACTGGGTAAAGATTAGCTTTCAGCTAGTAACTTGAGTTGATCTACTTGATTTTTAATAGTTTATTTATTTGTCAATCTAATTGCATGTTAATTAATCCTCATCATAAGATTAAATTTATATGTATCATGTAATTGAATTGAACACAGAGAATTGAGATGCTAGCCTTGAACATCACTTGTCTAACATATGCTTTAAGTCCTACTTATTTAATGATATGCAATACTTAGCTTAACCTACTTAGGGATAATAGTTGGTCTATGATTATTATCTTGCTTTGTCTTAATATAGTCATGAAACTTACCTAATATGATTTCCTTAAAAGTTATTTGTTCATGTAACTATTTTTATCTTTTAATTGTTTCTTTATCTTTTATTTCTTGAGAATTTGTTATTTAATCATTAAAATTGTAACTTCAATTATCTCTTTCCTAAGAGATAAGATTCAACAACTTAAAAACATATAAAAATCTACCTCTAGTTCTTTAATAAGAACTACGCTATACAATAAACTAACTTAGAATCGAATCTACGCTCTCTTGAGACGATAACCTAAAATACTACATCTGATCAGGTCTTTTTGCTCGTTATGGTGTTAAAAGTGAATTAAATAAAGGTTATGTAAATTTAAAAGTTTGAAAAGGCAATACTTTTGAACATCATCCTTCACCCCGGACACGGGCCATGTCCTCCACCCGGAGAAGGGCCATGTCCTCCATCCCGGAGAAGGGCCATGTCCTCCATCCCGGACATGGGACATGTCCTCCATCCCAGACAATGGGACATGTCCTCCGTCCTGAACATGGTCCATGTTCTCCCTCCCAGACATGGGCCAAGTCCTCCACCCCGGACATGGCCCATGTTGAAATGCCCCGTTCATATACAATATAAACGATTCACAATAGTTGATTACATCACGAGGTATTTGACCTTTATATGATACATTTTACAAACATTGCATTCGTTTTTAGAAGACAAACTTTCTTTACATCGAAAGTTGACGGCATGCATACTATTTCATAATACCTCCAACTATAATTGACTTAATAATAATCTTGATGAACTCAATGACTCGAATGCAATGTATTTTGAAATATGTCATGAATGACTCCAAGTAATATCTCTAAAATGAGCAAATGCACAGCGGAAGATTTCTTTCATACCTGAGAATAAACATGCTTTCAAGTGTCAACTAAAAGGTTGGTGAGTTCATAGGTTTATCATAAAACAATAAAATTCATCATTTTGATAGACCACAAGATTTAAAATGCTGCATGGTACAAATGGGCCAGAATCCTACACCCACCTGTAATGTACATGCGATATCTTTTAAATACAGTACACCTTTCTCGTGTACGAAATCCATTTTTCATAAATCTTAGTAACCGTACACATATCTCGTGTACAAAAACTAATACACATAACCTGTGTATAAAAATCATTCTCTCGATACATAACATTCACATCAATTGATGGCAATTATCATGTTCACATAATTCAATGGTGGCAATTATCATGTCCACATAATTCAATGGTGGCAATTATCATGTCCACATAATTCAATGGTGGCAATTATCATGTCCACATAATTCAACGGTGGCAATTATCATGTCAACATAATTCAACGGTGGCAATTATCATGTCCACATAATTCATTCGAGGAATGTTTTGCTTGTGTCTATCTCGTCAAAAATTTATAAAAGCATTTCATATATTCGCAGTTCAAAATATATTTGAAAAGTGTTTAATAAAGCAGTTGTAAAAACAGCGCATGTATTCTCAGTCCCAAAAATGTAAAGAGTAAAAGGGAATCAAATGAACTCACTATCCAATATTTTGTAGTAAAAATATTCATACGACGATACTGAACAATGCAGGGTTGACCTTGGATTCATGAACCTATATCATGTATATATATATATATATATATATATATATATATATATATATATATATATATATATATATACTAACACATTATAAATCAACTAAGTTTATATATATTCTTTTATGTATTAAGATTAATATTCTTATATATAATTTCATTAATACTTATAAGACATTATGATACTTATTTGATATTTAATTAATGTTACATCACTAATATTAGTTAAAACAAAAAAAATTAATGTAATATTAGTATACTTCCTATATTTTTATATAAATATCTTTCGTTTGTAAAATTAATAATTTGTAGTAATACTAGCTTAAGGATAATGATAATAGTGATAGTAATAATAGTAATAATAAAAAAGTTAATTCTAAAAATGATAGTTTTAATAAGGATAATAACTTTAATATTAATGTTATATGATAGTTTTAATAATAAAAATGATACAATGATAATAATACTAATAATGAAAATAATAATAATAATAATAATAATAATAATAATAATAATAATAATAATAATAATAATAATAATAATAATAATAATAATAATAATAATAATAATAATAATAATAATAAATTACTACCTTAAGAGTATAAGCTCCAAAAATGAAACTGTCTCTGCCATGACTCGAACCCGCAACCTCTCGCTAACCCACAAACACATCCAACCAATCGACCAATTCAGTTTTTCTGAATTTAAACGGACCCAAGATTTATTTCACCCGTTATTTCTGTTTTCTGTCCTCTTCTATTTAGTCTCTTTAGCCCCATTAGAAACTGAACCAGGCTCAATTAATATGTGAGTCCAACTCAGCGGCCCACTAAAAAACTTAACTAAATGTCCAATAAAACAACTAGAAGCCCAATTAATACAAAATTCACTGCCCATGCTAATGGTTTCAATATGTTTTCTGTTTTCATAAAAGACACAAACCACATACTTTTATTAATTGAAACCGAATCACCCTTATTAAATATTTTATCTTAATCTCCATTTAAAACTCTCTAAATCCCACCATGCTTTTGAGATATTCCAATATACATCATATCATCTTTTCTTAGACTTGTTACATTTAAGAAAGGAAATAAAAAAAATATCTCGATGTCGACATGCAGTTGTCAAAAAAATAAAATTAATAATAAGGTGAAGGTGGTTGTTCCAAAAAGAAAGAAAACGGAAAACAAGTATTGCGATGATGTTTGTTTGTGATTGTTCAAATAGTAAATAATCTAGCGGTTTATTTGGGTGTGTGTTGGATGAACCAGAAACACGAATAATACGCAGACAAGTATTCGGCTTGGATGGCTTTAAATTAAACAGAAAGAAAAACATAAAACGCAGCACCAATTTGGATGTTAGATGATCTAGGGGTTGTTCGAACAGTTAATAAAACGGGTTATAATAGAGGGAAAATTGTAGCATCACGATGGTGACGGATGAGAGTGAAGGAGGTGATTAAAAAGATGTTGATTGTTCTCGGTTAAGAGAAGAGGAAGGAAGGATAAGGAAGGTGGTACGATGGCCCTTGGTGGTGATTGTATGGGTGGTAGTTTATCACGATAAAGGTGGTGAAGGTGTAATCGGAGGTGGTCATCCGGTTGATGGTGGTTGTGATTGTTAACCAATGAAGAAAGTTCCCTGTGGTGGTTGTTCAAGGTGATCATGCTATGTTCGAAAAGGAAGGGGAAAAAATACAATGAAGTAGAAAAAAAAAAAAAAAAAGAAGCAAAGTAGGTTTTCTTGAAAATAGAGAACAAGAAGGAGAAAGTAGTGGTGGGTTTCTTTGGAACCGTATAGTTAGAAGAACAAGATGGTGGTTTCTGATGACGGTCACGGTGGTGAGAATGGTGGCGGATCATAACTGCTATTGGGTGGTGGTGGAAGTCGTTCAGTGGTGGTGGAAGTCGTTCAATGGTGGTGGAGTGTCTTGATAGATATCGAATTAGAAATCATAAGTTATGGAGATGGTTGATTCGTAGAAGGTGATCATGGTGATGATGGACTGTGGTTGCCGGAGATGGTAGGTGATGTTGAGGTGATGGTGAAAGAGGTTGGAGCTCGGTTATGTTAGCAGGAAAAATGTTGGATCCCTTTTCTATATCTCTCTATGTAGTATGTATATATATGTATAATATATAAGTGGGTTAGTGAATGAAGTCAAAGAGAGAACAGTGAAACAACACAGTAATCAAGTGCATGTGAATTTAAATTGTCTGACTCTACCGACAGTTTTTACGGGGTGTGTGCATTGCTAAACAGTTACGGATAATTTAATTTAGAAAAATCACATATTTTAAAATTAAGTCCATTTATTTATTTCAGTCATTACCTGTTTGAAACATGATCAAAAAGATTCGATAATTATTTCTTTTCTGTTCTAATTTATATGTACGGAGTACAAAAACTTAGATTGAAAAGGTAAAAAAAATATTTATCAAACTACTATCTTTTTAATCAAATTTTGGAACAACTTTTATTTTTAAACTTCATATATATTAGACCTATTAAAAAAAAATTAAACGTCAACCAAAAGTTACAGACATTTACCATTTAAGCTCAAAATTAATTATATTTAATATACACTACGTATATATATATAAACAGTTTTAAATAACAAAATTTACTATGCACATAAATATATATTAAATAATTAAATTAAATATTATAATGTATATATACAAGAAATATACATATAAAATAATAGTTTTTATTACAATGCATTTTATTGTACATATTTATTTATAACAATAAATGTATATAATAGTTTATTAATGTTCATGTTATTATATATATTATACATATATTTATATATACACATATTTATATATATCCACATATTTACTAGCAATGGTTCGTAAATCATCTGGAGCAGTCGAAGGTCAATTGAATATATGAACATCGTTTTAAAATTTTCTAGACTCAACATTACATACTTTGCTTATCGTATCGAAATCATATAAAGATTAAGTTTAAATTTAGTCGGAAATTCCCAGATCGTCACAGTACCTACCCGTTAAATAAATTTCGTCTCGAAATTTGAGTGGGATCATCATGGCTGACAACAAGTATGTTTTCATGACGCATACGAGTTGAAAATAGAGTTTTATCATCATTGAGTAATATGGATAAAACAATTTGATTTTGTGATGAGTACGACTGAAGCTATCACAAAAGAGTGAAATGAGAAGAGTAATGTTTCGTCATATTGTTTGACGTAGATAAGGTTTATTTCCGAAGTTACAGGGATTTAGAGAAAATCTTCGTAATAAGATTTGATTCTTCGATAATTAAGGAAATTATAATCCTCTTTGGTTAACTGCGATGATCTGTTTTGATTGCTCTATCGGATATTTCATTTTAAATTCACCCTCTTTGTTTCCTTATTTTAATAGTTCATACCTTCTATTCTTTCTTTCTTAACTCATACTTTTGTTTTCTCTTCCCGACTTTAAGTCAAGCGAATAATGGTCCAAAATTCATAGGTATGAAATTTTGAATGAACATGACTAATATTCTAAGGGATAAATCGTAATAGCACGATCTTGATTGGTTAAATTATCAAAATTCAAGAGAATATATAGAACTATCAGGAAGATATGTTCTTGATATGTTTAGAGATTAAGTAGAATGTAAGAGTCGTGTAACATGGCACATGATGACGTTATGATCTGTGAATCATCACGTTTCATTAGAAACTCAGCATGACTTACTGTAATATAATCACGTTGATCAAGTGTCATTATATTATACTAACTCATGCTTCAGTTCCCAACACTTCTTCAAAAACATTCATAAGTTAAACTCGAAGGTTTACAGAATATAGAAACTATACAGTTTCCTTTATGATGTAATACTGATAACGCGAGAAAATAGATGATTTCGGATAAGAATATTTATAAAGATATCTTCAGAAATATTTAGGATATTAATATTGAAAGATACGATAATATCTTAGAATTTTAGAATCAAATTGTGATGAAGAAATTCATTCACGATGATTTAGAGCGATTAATGAGCAAGGTATTAGCTAAATATTTCATCAGAAACAGAATCATCAGGATTCTTTATGTACAAGTTTAGTCCTTGTGATTTGTTCAGAGTTTCAGAATGAGAGATCATAATTCTAAGAGATAAATGTTATATGTATATATAACTTTTGATGCAGAAACGCTGCGAGATTCAAAATACTGATTGCTGATTTCCCGATACTTGGTATGACAGTTCTTGTTACAAGATGCCGATGAGTTCATGATAAGACTTCAATAGATAAATATAGTGTTTTGTCGAAGAGATTTAAGCCAAAGAGCAACGAGGTTGCTGGTACGTCTGCTGGTAATATGATGGAATATAAAAAGTTCCCCGGTAACAATAAAAGAGCACACATATATATCAAGGTTATAATAAGGTTGTTTCGAATAAAAAATCGAAGTTGACTTGTTGGAGCTGTGACAAAATTGGCTAATTTGGAAAGAGATTGCAAAGCTATTTTCGGTAATAACAATGCTAACGGAGCTAGCACAGATAAATGTTAAACATTTACTCATATTCCAAGTGCTTTTCAGGTGTATAACTGTATGCATCAATCTTTTCTTCCGTAAATGAAGTGCGGTTAGTTCATCCTTTCAATTGAGGTGTTTTCAAGAATCATGAAAAGTTTGAACGCAGCTTGTAATCGTCAAGATACAAATGAGGTTTAAGATGAAATCAAGTGACAAACTTGAAGAATTTTTTAGTTTCATATGTTATAATCAATATTTTAATCCATTTTAATTGTCCAATGTTAACAGTCCACAGTTAGCAGTCCACAATTAGTAATTCAATAATTCATATATAGCTTAATATATAATATTCGAATTAATTAATACGTATTGTGACCCGTGTACATGTCTCAGACTCGATCACAACTCAAAGTATATATATTATTGTAGAATCAACCTCAACCCTGTATAGCTAACTCCAGCATTACTGCATATAGAGTGTCTATGGTTATTCCAAATAATATATATAGATGCGTCGATGTGATATGTCAAAACCTTGTATACGTGTCCCGATATTTAAAGTGCGTAAAATAAATAACAGAAATTAAATGACGATAAATAAAATTGCGAGAATTAAAATTGTGATAAATAAATTGCGATAAATAAATGTAATAGGAATTAACAGTTAGCTAGGAACAGTTAGCTAGGATTTTGTTAGCGTGGATTCTTAATAGAATTTCTCATAGTTAATTTGTTTGTTTCTAACAAATTTTATTTTGTCCAATATTTTCTTCATTATGCCACTTGTTAATTCTGGTAAATCAAAAATCCAAATATGAAATTGGATGAAAATGGTTATTCTGCGGTGAACGGATACGTATATCGGTGGTTGTAAGTAGGATAGTAAATGACTGTTGAATCAGCTTCGACGAATGTACAGTGTAACTTATTAAGGTGAAATCTAAATATTCCTCGGGTATTACCTACCCGTTAAAATATTTTCACCATTAACAGTTTGTACAAAAGAATTTTTAATTACAATCTTTATGAAAACATATATACGTATATATTTTCTTCAGATGTAATCACGAATTTAATGAGTTAATATAATATTAATCTCATTTGATTTACCGTTAGAACTAGAATACATAATCTCTAAAACATTAGAGATTACATAATCGCCATGAAGAACGGAGATAATTGATGTAGAACGATACGTATAACGATGATTATACTTGAGGTATAGAATGAGATGATGAGGCATGGATTGTTGATGGTACTGTTGCTGTTTATTGATGGTACTGTTGATGCCGATGATGTTGTTGAAGCTGGTAAATTTTGCACCATATTCTCCAAATTGATTATTCGAGCGCGAAGTTCGTTGATTTCTTATATTATTCCGGGATGATTGTCGGTCGGAACGAGCGAATGAATAAGGTTTAGAATCTGAGATATTATGTAATCATGACGAGATATTCGAGAAATGAGGGTGAAAATGATATTTCGGACTGGTTCACCGGTAAGTGCTTCAGGTTATTTGCCAAGAGGTGAATTTGGTTGATGGAAAGGATTACCTTCTTTTTATCTCCAATGATTAAGTAGGCTACGAACCCATCAGATGAATTGGTTGATTCATTCTGGTGCCACTGCTTTCAGAGCTTAGGTGAAACTCCATATCGAAATAGCTGTCGGAATCCGAGGAATTCGAACTGGTTGAGGGATTCATCTCGTACGATCAGATGAAGGATTTTTCGATAAGAAATAGATTATAGGATATAGATTAGTACCCTGCAATACATAATTTACATATGCATATATAATACTAAATTCCCATAAGTTACGGAGAAATCTACGAAAGCTGTCAGGCAAAGGTAACAATAACATATACGCTAAGATATGAATTTATCTATACACAGTCTATGCAATAGAGGTAGTAAGACGTGTCTAGACTTTAAGGATGATAAGCAAATAATTTTCGACACTAAATGATAAGCAAAACTTTTGATATGCAGACACGGTCGAAGTCCAGACTCACTAATGCATCTAAACAACTATCAGTTAGACACACTAATGCAAGACCTAGTTCGCTAAGACCACCGCTCTGATACCAACTGAAATGCCCCGTTCATATACAATATATACGATTCACAATAGTTGATTACATCACGAGGTATTTGACCTTTATATGATACATTTTACAAACATTGCATTCGTTTTTAAAAGACAAACTTTCTTTACATCGAAAGTTGACGGCATGCATACTATTTCATAATACCTCCAATTATAATTGACTTAATATTAATCTTGATGAACTCAATGACTCGAATGCAACGTCTTTTGAAATATGTCATGAATGACTCTAAGTAATATCTCTAAAATGAGCAAATGCGAAGCGGAAGATTTCTTTCATACCTGAGAATAAACATGCTTTCAAGTGTCAAACAAAAGGTTGGTGAGTTCATAGGTTTATCATAAAACAATAAAATTCATCATTTTGATAGACCACAAGATTTAAAATGCTGCATGGTACAAATGGGCCCGAATCCTACACCCACCTGTAATGTACATGCGATATCTTTTAAATACAGTACACCTTTCTCGTGTACGAAATCCATTTTTCATAAATCTTAGTAACCGTACACATATCTCGTGCACAAAAACTAATACACATAACCTGTGTATAAAAATCATTCTCTCGATACATAACATTCACATTAATTGGTGGCAATTATCATGTCCACATAATTCAATAGTGGTAATTATCATGTCCACATAATTCAATGGTGGCAATTATCATGTCCACATAATTCAATGGCGGCAATTATCATGTCCACATAATTTAACGGTGGCAATTATCATGTCCACATAATTCAACGGTGGCAATTATCATGTCCACATAATTCATTCGAGGAATGTTTTGCTTGTGTCTATCTCGTCAAACATTTATAAAAGCATTTCATGTATTCGCAGTTCAAAATATATTTCAAAAGCATTTAATAAAGCAGTTGTAAAAACAGCGCATGTATTCTCAGTCCCAAAAATGTAAAGAGTAAAAGGGAATCAAATGAACTCACTATCCAATATTTAGTAGTAAAAATATTCATACGACGATACTGAACAATGCAGGGTTGACCTTGGATTCACGAACCTATATCATGTATATATATATATATATATATATATATATATATATATATATATATATATATATATATATATATATATATATATATATATATATATATATATATATATATTAACACATTATAAATCAACTAAGTTTATATATATTCTTTTATGTTTAAGATTAATATTCTTATATATAATTTCATTAATACTTATAAGACATTATGATACTTATTTGATATTTAATTAATGTTACATCACTAATATTAGTTAAAACAAAAAAAATTAATGTAATATTAGTATACTTCCTATATTTTTATATAAATATTTGTAAAATTAATAATTTGTAGTAATATTAGCTTAAGGATAATGATAATAGTGATAGTAATAATAGTAATAATAAAAATGTTAATTCTAAAAATGATAGTTTTAATAAGGATAATAACTTTAGTATTAATGTTATATGATAGTTTTAATAATAAAAATGATACAATAATAATAATACTAATAATGAAAAAAAAAAAAAAAAATAATAATAATAATAATAATAATAATAATAATAATAATAATAATAATAATAATAATAATAAATTACTACCTTAAGAGTATAAGCTCCAAAAATGAAACTGTCTCTGCCATGACTCAAACCTGCGACCTCTCGCTAACCCACAAACACATCCAACCAATCGACCAATTCAGTTTTTCTGAATTTAAACGGACCCAAGATTTATTTCACCTGTTATTTCTATTTTCTATCCTCTTCTATTTAGTCTCTTTAGCCCAATTAGGAACTGAACCAGGCTGAATTTATATGTGAGTCTAACTCAGCGGCCCATTAACAAACTTAACTAAATGTCCAATAAAACAACTAGAAGCCCAATTAATACTAAATTCACGGGCCATGCTAATGGTTTCAATATGTTTTCTATTTTCATAAAAGACACAAACCACATACTTTTATTAATTGAAACCGAATCACCCTTATTAAATATTTTATCTTAATCACCATTTATAACTCTCTAAATCCCACCATGCTTTTGAGATATTCCAGTATACATCATATCATCTTTTCTTAGACTTGTTACATTTAAGAAAGGAAAATTAAAAAATATATCTCGATGTAGACATGCAGTTGTCAAAAAAATAAAATAAATAATAAGGTGAAGGTGGTTGTTCGAAAAAGAAAGAAAACTGAAAACAAGTATTGCGATGATGTTTGTTTTGTGATTGTTCAAATAGTAAATAAACTAGCGGTTTATTTGGGTGTGTGTTGGATGAACCAGAAACACGAATAATACGCAGACAAGTATTCGGCTTGGGTGGTTTTAAATTAAACAGAAAGAAAAACATAAAATACAGCACCAATTTGGATGTTAGATGATCTATGGGTTGTTTGGACAGTTAATAAAACGGGTTGTAATAGAAGGAAAATTGTAGCATCGCGATGGTGACGGATGGGAGTGAAGGTGGTGATTAAAAGGTGTTGATTGTTCTCGGTTAAGAGAAGAGGAAGGAAGGATAAGAAAGGTGGTGCGATGGCCCTTGGTGGTGATTGTATGGGTGGTAGTTTATCATGATAAAGTTGGTGAAGGTGTAATCGGAGGTGGTCGTCCGGTTGATGGTGGTTGTGATTGTTAACCGATGAAGAAAGTTCCCTGTGGTGGTTGTTCAAGGTAATCATGCTATGTTCGAAAAGGAAGGAAAAAAAATATATAATGAAGTAGAAAAAAAAAAACAAACGAAGTGGGTTTTCTTGAAAATAGAGAACAAGAAGGAGAAAGTGGTGGTGGGTTTCTTTGGAATCGTATAGTTAGAAGAACAGGATGGTGGTTTCTGATGACGGTCACGGTGGTGAGAATGGTGGCGGATCATAACTGCTGTTGGGTGGTGGAAGTCGTTCAATAGTGGTGGAGTGTCTTGATGGATATCAAATTAGAAAGCATAAGTTGTGGTGATGGTTGATTTGTAGAAGGTGATCATGGTGATGATGGATTGTGGATGCCAGAGATGGTGGGTGATGTTGAGGTGATGGTGAAAGAGGTTGGAGCTCGGTTATGGTAGCAGGAAAAATGTTGGATCCCTTTTCTATATCTCTCTATGTAGTATGTATATATATGTATAATATATAAGTGGGTTAGTGAATGAAGTCAAAGAGAGAACAGTGAAACAACACAGTAATCAAGTGCATGTGAATTAAATTGTCTGACTCTACCAACAGTTTTGACGGGGTGTGTCCATTGCTAAACAGTTACGGATAATTTAATTCAAAAAAAATAACATATTTTAAAATTAAATCCATTTATTTATTTCAGTCATTACCTGTTATAAACCTGATCAAAAAGAATCGATAATTATTTCTTTTCTGTTCCAATTTATATGTACGGAGTACAAAAACTTAGATTGAAAAGGTAAAACAAAAATATTTATCAAAACTACTATCTTTTTAATCAAATTTTGGAACAACTTTTATTTTAAAACTTCATATATATTAGACCTATTTTAAAAAAAATTAAACGTCAACCGAAAGTTACAGACATTTACCATTTAAGCTCAAAATTAATTATATTTAATATACACTATGTATATCTATAAACAGTTTTAAATAACAAAATTTACTACACACATAAATATATATTAAATAATTAAATTAAATATTACAATACATATATATACAAGAAATATACATATAAAATAATAGTTTTTATTACAATATTATTTTATTGTACATATTTATTTATAACAATAAATGTATATAATAGTTTATTAATGTTCATGTTATTATATATATTATACATATATTTATATATACACATATTTATATATATCCACATATTTACAAGCAATGGTTCGTGAATCATCGGGAGCAGTCGAAGGTCAATTGAATATATGAACATCATTTCAAAATGTTCTAGACTCAACATTACATACTTTGCTTATCGTATCGAAAACATATAAAGATTAAGTTTAAATTTAGTCGGAAATTCCCGGGTCGTCACACATTTCCTACACCCCGGACATGGCCCATGTCCTCCACCCCGGACATGGCATATGTCCTCCACCCCGGACATGGGCCATGTCCTCCATCCCGGACATGTGCCATGACCTCCACCCTAGACATGGGCTATGTCCTCCACCCCAGACATAGGCCAGGTCCTCCACATCACACATGGTCCATGTCCTCCAACCCGAACATGGTCCATGTCCTCCACCTCGGACATGGGCAATGTTCTCCACTTCGGACATGGGCCATGTCCTCCAACTTAGACATGGGCCATGTCATGGAGGACATGGGTCATGTCCTCCACCCCGGACATGGGCCATGTCATCCACCCTGGACATCGGCCATGTCCTCTAACTCCAACATGGGCCATGTCCACAAACTTGGACATGGGCCATGTCCTCCACCTAGTACATGGGCCATGTCCTACAACCCGGACAAGGGCCATGTCCTCCACCCCGGACATGGCCAATGTCCTCCACCCCGGATATGGCCCATTAATTCTACCCCGGACACGGGCCATGTCCTCCACCCCGGACACGGGTTATGTCCTTCATCCCGGACAAAGGGACATGTCCTACATCCCGGACATGGGACATGTCCTCAATCCCGGACAATGGGACATGTCCTCTATCCCGAACATGGGCCAAGTCCTCAATCCCGGACATGGGCAATGTACTCCATCCCGGACATGGGCCATGTCCTCCAACCCGGACATGGGCCTTGTCCTCTAACCCGGACATGGGTTATGTCCTCCAACTCGAACATGAGCCATGTACTCTGAAACGACCTGTCCTAATCCATCTGGACGAATACATTACATTTGGTTACATTACGAGGTACTTGACCTCTATATGATACATTTTACAAACATTTCATTCGTTTTTAAAAGACAAAATTTCCTTACATCGAAAGTTGACGGCATGCATACCATTTCATAATATATCCCACTATAATTGACTTAATAATAATCTTGATGAACTCAACGACTCGAATGCAACGTCTTTTGAAATATGTCATGAATGACTCCAAGTAATATCTCTAAAGTGAGCAAATGCACAGCGGAAGATTTCTTTTATACCTGAGAATAAACATGCTTTAAAGTATCAACCAAAAGGTTGGTGAGTTCATTAGTTTATCATAATCGATCATTTCCATAATTTTAATAGACCACAAGATTTTCATTTCCATTTCTCATAAATATACGTCCCATACATAGAGACAAAAATAATTCATATGAATTGAACACCTGGTAACCGACATTAACTAGATGCATATAGAATATCCCCAAAATAGAAATCCATCTGTATTAATAACTCGAAGTACTAAAGCATACCATTTTCCATTATGGGGGGAGTTAGTGCTCGTAGATCTACCTTTAGGATTCGCGTCAATTAGGGTGTCTGTTCCCTAATTCTTAGGCTACCAAGCTAAAAGGGGTGATATTCGATTCGATAATCCAACCATTGAATGTAGTTTCGATTACTTGTATCTATTTCGTAAAGCATTTATAAAAACAGTGCATGTATTCTCAGCCCAAAAATATATATTGCAAAAGCATTTAAAAAGGGAGCAAATGAAACTCACTATACTGTATTTTGTAGTAAAAATACATCTGACGTCATTGAACAAAAGAAGGGTTGGCCTCGAATTCACGAACCTATATCATTTATATATATTAACACATATAATTAACATGTAATAATAATCAAACTAGTTTATATATATTACTTATTTAATTTAGTAATATATTTGTTATATGTAATTATTTATGTAAATATTGTTATCATGTTTGTAGTAATAATAATTGTAAAAATAATAATACTAGTATTGATATTAATAATTTTAATGATACTTGTAGTGATAATAATGTTAATGGTAATAATAATACTACTTTTAATAATACTAATATTAATTGTGATAGTAATAATATTAGTAATAATAACAACAATAAATATAGTAATAACTAAATTAAAATTTTCTACTAATTTCAATAATGTCAATAGTAATACTAATAATAATAATACTGATAATAATAATAATACTATAAAAATAATAATTTTTCTAATAATAAAATAATAATAAGTTTTCTTAATGATATTACTAATAATAATACTAATAATAATAAAACTATAACAAAAGGACTACCTTAATCTATCCAGGCTTTAAAAACAAATAAACGTCGCTGCCCGGGTTTGAACCCAAGACCTCTCTCTAAACCCCAACACTCCAAACCATCATCTGTCATTACGTTTCTTCATGTATACCCGATTTAATTCTAATTAACTCTATTATTTTTGTTTCCTTCAATTTAAGATTATAACTGATATGTCTCGTTCATATTGATTATAAGCGTTCCATATTAATTGATTTCGTTGCGAGGTTTTGACCTCTATATGAGACGTTTTTCAAAGACTGCATTCATTTTTAAAACAACCATAACCTTTATTTTATCAATAAACGTTTTAAAAACATTACGTAGATTATCAAATAATGATAATCTAAAATATACTGTTTACACACGACCATTACATAATGGTTTACAATAGAAATATATTACATCGACATATGTTTCTTGAATGCAGTTTTTACACAATATCATACAAACATGGACTTCAAATCTTATCCTTATTTTAGTATGCAACAGCGGAAGCTCTTAGTATTCACCTGAGAATAAACATGCTTTAAACGTCAACAAAAATGTTGGTGAGTTATAGGTTTAACCTATATATATCAAATCGTAACAATAGACCACAAGATTTCATATTTCAATACACATCCCATACATAGAGATAAAAATCATTCATATGGTGAACACCTGGTAACCGACATTAACAAGATGCATATATAAGAATATCCCCATCATTCCGGGACACCATTCGGATATGATATAAATTTCGAAGTACTAAAGCATCCGGTACTTTGGATGGGGTTTGTTAGGCCCAATAGATCTATCTTTAGGATTCGCATCAATTAGGGTGTCTGTTCCCTAATTCTTAGATTACCAGACTTAATAAAAAGGGGCATATTCGATTTCGATAATTCAACCATAGAATGTAGTTTCACGTACTTGTGTCTATTTTGTAAATCATTTATAAAACATGCATGTATTCTCATCCCAAAAATATTAGATTTTAAAAGTGGGACTATAACTCACTTTCACAGATATTTCCTTCCTCGGAAATAAGACTTGGCCACGGATCGATTCACGAACCTATACAAATATGTACATATATATCAAAGTATGATCAAAATATAATTACAACCATTTTTATTATGTTTTAAAGATTTGAGTGTATTAAGTCCGCTGTCCTCGTTAGTAACCTACAACTAGTTGTCCACAGTTAGATGTACAGAAATAAATCGATATATATTATCTTGAATCAATCCACGACCCAGTGTATACACGTCTCAGGCTAAATCATAACTCTAAGTATATATATTTTTGGAATCAACCTCAACCCTGTATAGCTAACTCCAACATTACTGCATGTAGAGTGTCTATGGTTGTTCCAAATAATATATATACATGGGTCGATATGCTATGTCAAAACATTTGCATACGTGTCTATGGTATCCCAAGATTACATAATATATTAGAATACATGTATAATACAATATAAGTTAGCTAGGATATGATTTGTATAGATTTGTTAAACATTTCCCGTAGCTAAAAAGATCAAAATATCCAATCTTGTTTTACCCATAACTTCTTCATTTTAAATCCGTTTTGAGTGAATCAAATTGCTATGGTTTCATATTGAACTCTAATTTAAGAATCCAAATAGAAAAAGTATAGGTTTATAGTCAGAAATTTAAGTTACATGTCAATTACTAAAGAGGTAGTCATTTCCGTTGAAAGAACGACATCTTGATGACCATTTTGAAAAACACACTTTCACTTTGAGTTTATCCAAGATTTTTGGATATAGTTTCATGTTCATATGAAAAATCATTTTCCCAGAAGAACAACTTTTAAATCAAAGTTTATCATAGTTTTTAATTATCCAAACCAAAATAGCCCCCGGTTTCACTACGACGGCGTATATCCGATTTTATGGTGTTCATCGTGTTTCCAGGTTTTAAATAATTAAGTTAGCATATCATATAGATATAGAACATGTGTTTAGTTGATTTTAAAATTCAAGTTAGAAGGATTAATTTTTGTTTGCGAACAAGTTTATAATTAACTAAACTATGTTCTAGTGATTACAAGTTTAAACCTTCGAATAAGATAGCTTTATATGTATGAATCGAATGATGTTATGAACATCATTACTACCTCAAGTTTTCTGGATAAAACTACTGGAAATGAGAAAAATGGATCTAGCTTCAAAGGATCTTTGGATGGCTTGAAAGTTCTTGAAGCAGAATCATGACACGAAAACAGTTCAAGTAAGATTTTCAGTCGAAATAAGATTGTTATAGTTGTATAAATTGAATCAAAGTTTGAATATGAATATTACCTTGAATTAGAAAGATAACCAACTGTAAATAACAAAGGTTCCTTGATCTTAGATGATTACTTGGAATGGATTAGAAAGCTTAGAAGTCGACTTGCAAACTTGGAAGTATTCTTGATTTTTATGAAACTATACTTATGGAATTTATGAAGAACACTTAGAACTTGAAGATGGAACTTGAGAGAGATCAATTAGATGAAGAAAGTTGAAGAATGAAAGTGTTTGTAGGTGTTTTTGGTCGTTGGTATATGGATTAGATATAAAGGATATGTAATTTTGTTTTCATGTAAATAAGTCATGAATGATTACTAATATTTTTGTAATTTTATGAGATATTTTATGCTAGTTGCCAAATGATGGTTCTCACATGTATTAGGTGACTCACATGGGCTGCTAAGAGCTGATCATTGGAGTGTATATACCAATAGCACATACATCAAAAAGCTGTGTATTGTACTAGTATGAATTCGGGTGCATACGAGTAGAATTGTTGATGAAACTGAACGAGGATGTAATTGTAAGCATTTTTGTTAAGTAGAAGTATTTTGATATGTGTCTTGAAGTCTTTCAAAAGTGTAAGAATACATATCAAAACACAACATGTATATACATTCTAATGGAGTCGTTAAGTCTTCGTTATTCGTTACATGTAAGTGTTGTTTTGAAACTTTTAAGTTAACGATCTCAATTAATATTGTTAACCCAATGTTTATTATATCAAATGAGATGTTAAATTATTATATTATCATGATATTATGATGTATGAATATCTCTTAATATGATATATACATTAAAATATCGTTACAACGATAATCGTTACATATAAGTCTCGTTTCGTAATTCTTGAGTTAGTAGTCTTGTTTTTACATATGTAGTTCATTGTTAACACACTTAATGATATATTTAAATATCATTTTATCATGTTAAATATAGTGTATCAATATCTTAATATGTTACATATATTTTTAGTAGACGTTATCATAACGATAATCGTTATATATATCATTTCGAGTTTCTTAACTTGGTAATCTCATTTCTTATGTATATCACACATTTTTAATATACTTAGTGAGATACTTACTCATCATAATCTCATGTCAACCATATATATATGTCTATATATACCACAACATGTAGTTTTTACAAATTTGTAACGTTCGTGAATCGCCGGTCAACTTGGGTGATCAATTGTCTATATGAAACTTATTTCATTTAATCAAGTCTTAACAAGTTTGATTGCTTAACATGTTAGAAACATTTAGTCATGTAGATATCAATCTCAATTAATATATATAAACATGGAAAAGTTCCGGCCACTACAGTACCTACCCGTTAAATAAATTTCGTCCCGAAATTTTAAGCTGTTGAAGGTGTTGACGAATCTTATGGAAATACATGCGGGTATTTCTTCTTCATCTGATCTTCACACTCCCAGGTGAACTCGGGTCCTCTACGAGAATTCCATCGAACCTTAACAATCGGTATCTTGTTTTGCTTAAGTCTCTTAACCTCACGATCCATTATTTCGATAGGTTCTTCAATGAATTGAAGTTTTTCATTGATTTGGATTTCGTCCAATGGAATAGTGAGATCTTCTTTAGCAAAACATTTCTTCAAATTCGAGACGTGGAAAGTGTTATGTACAGCCGCGAGTTGTTGAGGTAGCTCCAGTTGGTAAGCTACTGGTCCGACACAATCTAAAATCTTGAATGGTCCAATGTACCTTGGATTTAGTTTCCCCTGTTTACCAAATCGAACAACGCCTTTCCAAGGTGAAACCTTAAGCATGACCATTTCTTCAATTTCAAACTCTATATCTTTTCTTTTACTGTCCGTGTAGCTCTTTTGTCGACTCTTGGCGGTTTTAATCGTTGTTGAATTTGGATGATTTTCTCGGTAGTTTTTTGTATTATCTCCGGACCCGTAATCTGTCTATCCCCCACTTCATTCCAACAAATCGGAGACCTGCACTTTCTACTATAAAGTGCCTCAAACGGCGCCATCTCAATACTAGAATGATAACTGTTGTTGTAGGAAAATTCTGCTAACGGTAGGTGTCGATCCCAACTGTTTCCGAAATCAATAACACATGCTCGTAGCATGTCTTCAAGCGTTTGTATCGTCCTTTTGCTCTGCCCATCAGTTTGTGGATGATAGGAAGTACTCATGTCTAGACGAGTCCCCAATGCTTGTTGCAACGTCTGCCAGAACCTTGAAACAAATCTACCATCCCTATCAGAGATAATAGAGATGGGTATTCCATGTCTGGAGACAACCTCCTTCAAATACAATCGCGCCAACTTCTCCATTTTGTCATCTTCTCTCATTGGCAGGAAGTGTGCTGACTTGGTGAGACGATCAACTATTACCCCAATAGTATCATAACCACTTGCAGTCCTTGGAAATTTAGTAATGAAATCCATGGTAATGTTTTCCCATTTCCATTCCGGGATTTCAGGTTGTTGTAGTAGACCTGATGGTTTCTGATGTTCAACTTTGACCTTAGAACACGTCAAACATTCTCATACATATTTAGTAATATCGGCTTTCATATCCTGCCACCAAAAGTGTTTCTTGAGAGCTTTATACATCTTCCCCGCTCCAGGATGTATTGAATATCTGGTTTTATGTGCTTCTTTAAGTACCATTTCTCTCACATCTCCAAACCTTGGTACCCAAATTCTATCAGCCCTATATCGGGTTCCATCTTCCCGAATATTAAGATGTTTCTCTGATCCTTTGGGTATCTCATTCTTCAACTTTCCTTCTTTTACAACCCCCTGTTGCGCCTCCTTTATTTGAGTAGTAAGGTTAATACAAATAATTATATTCATAGCTTTTACCCGTATAGGTTCTCTGTCATTTCTACTCAAAGCGTCGGCTACCACATTCGCCTTCCCCGGGAGGTATCGAATCTCAAAATCATAATCATTCAACAGTTCAATCCACCTGCGTTGTCTCATATTCAGTTGCTTCTGATTAAATATATGTTGGAGATTTTTGTGATCGGTATATATAATACTTTTGACTCCATATAAATAATGCCTCCAAGTCTTTAATGCAAAAACAATAGCACCCAATTCCAAATCGTGAGTTGTATAATTTTGCTCGTGAATCTTCAATTGTCTAGACGCATAAGCAATCACCTTCGTTCGTTGCATTAATACACAACCGAGACCTTGCTTTGATGCGTCACAATAAATCACAAAATCATCATTCCCTTCAGGCAATGACAATATAGGTGCCGTAGTTAGCTTTTTCTTCAATAACTGAAACGCTTCTCTTGTTCATCCTTCCATTCAAATTTCTTCCCTTTATGCATTAATGCAGTTAAGGTTTTTGCTATTTTGGAGAAATCTTGGATGAATCTTCTGTTATAACCAGCCAATCCTAAAAATTGACGTATATGCTTCGGAGTTTTTGGGGTTTCCCACTTTTTAACGGTTTCGATCTTTGCCGGGTCCACCTGGATAGCTTCTTTGTTCACTATGTGACCGAGGAATTGAACTTCTTCCAACCAAAATGCACACTTTGAAAACTTAGCGTACAGTTTTTCTTTCCTCAATAATTCTAGCACTTTTCTCAAATGTTCTTCGTGCTCTTGATCATTCTTTGAGTAAATAAGTATGTCATCGATGAAAACAATGACAAACTTGTCAAGATATAGCCCACACACTCGGTTTATAAGGTCCATGAACACAGCTGGTGCGTTAGTCAATCCAAACGGCATGACCATAAACTCGTAATGACCATAACGCATCCTAAAAGCAGTTTTTGGAATATCATCCTCCTTTACTCGCATTTGATGATATCCAGAACGTAAATCGATTTTCAAATAAACCAACGAGCCTTGTAGTTGATTAAATAAGTCATCAATTCTCGGCAGTGGATAACGGTTTTTGATGGTAAGTTTATTCAACTCTCTGTAGTCAATACACAACCTAAATGTACCATCCTTCTTCTTGACAAACAAAACAGGAGCTCCCCATGGTGATGTGCTTGGTCGAATGAAACCATGTTCTAATAGTTCTTGCAGTTGGCTTTGCAGTTCTTTCATCTCGCTGGGTGCGAGTCTGTAAGGAGCACGAGCTATTGGTGCAGCTCCTGGTACAAGATCTATTTGAAATTCAACAGATCGATGTGGAGGTAGTCCTGGTAATTCTTTCGAAAATACATCGGGAAATTCTTTTGCGACGGGAACATCATTGATGCTCTTTTCTTCAGTTTGTACTTTCTCGACGTGTGCTAGAATAGCATAACAACCTATTCTTATTAGTTTTTGTGCCTTCAAATTACTAATAAGATGTAGCTTCATGTTGCCCTTTTCTCCGTACACCATTAAGGGTTCTCCTTCTTCTCGTACAATGCGAATTGCATTTTTGTAACATACGATCTCTGCTTTCATCTCCTTCAGCCAGTCCATGCCAACTATTACATCAAAACTCCCTAACTCTATTGGTATCAAATCAATCTTAAATATTTCGCTACCTGTCACGACCCGGAAAATTTCGACTAAGTTTAAACCAAACTCTCGGTACAATTTAGTATTCTTGACACAATAAGAAGAGTCTATTAGGTGGAGTCTCAAAATTTTTGAACTGTTTCATATATTCTTTTGACTTCGACTACTTCTGACGATTCACGAATAACTATTTGTATATAGATGTATATATATATATATATATATATATATATATATATATATATATATATATATATATATATATATATATATATATATATATATATATATATTTGTAAGGATTTGAAACATGTAATTTGTTATATTATTATTAATATTAATAATACTATTGTTATTGTTATTAATATCACCATTATTATAATTAGTAGAACAATTTTAATTTTAGTTATTATTATGATTATTATTATTACTAAAAAAAATTATTATTTTTTATCATTATTTTATTAATGTTATCTTTATTCTTATTTTTATTAATATTTTGGTATTATTATTATTAATATTATTATTAAATTTATTATTAACATTATCAGTAGTTTGATTATTATTAATGTATTTATAGTTACTAATGATTAATGTTATATATATATAAACATGAACCTAATTAATATTATGAATCGATTTACGTTCACTATCAAACTGTATCCATTTTTGTTTGTGTCTGGAATCAAACTTTTAGCTATTATAAGACAATCATTAAAATACAAATGCCGGTACACATCCAATTCAACTTTATTCTTCTGTTTTACTCGTAATACTCTTGTAGACATGTATGAGTAAAACAATGTAACCCACCATTCACTCTTTTTATATATACATACATATCCATGAGGATAGGAACCCAATTCACCATCTATTACCTTCTTCAAACACACTCTTTATATAACAAATCACCACCACCCTTGCATTTTGTTAATCTTTCTCTGTTTCCTTCTTGTTGTCCGAGAATAAACCGTCACCACCCTTGTTCTCACACCCTCACCATAACCGAAACCCACAAGCTTGATTATTTTTGTTTCTTGATCGATCAAATTCACTCAACCACAACAAACTACCATCCCCTACCGTTGAAGTACCACCACCGACTAACACCATCGAAACACCATAACCATTGTGTTGTTGCTACTATTCGGTTGTTATAAACGCCAAGAACACCACCCTTGTTAACCACCTATGACAACCCCGAAAAACCTACCACCTGATACCATCGAAACTTCAACCATCATCCTCATCTTTGAGCTTCTACTTGATCTTTTCGGTGTCAGATTGCAAACCACCACCGTGAGCCTTGACAACCGCCAACATAACCGTAAACAACCACCTTCAATCCTTGTTTCCTTGTTGAAGAACTGTCAGCAACCTTGCCATATTTTCTTTCTGTTTTATAATTCAAACAACCACCACCCTTCTTCTCATATTACCACTATCTAACCATCGAACCCTAAATATTACTCGTATCTGTTCTTATTTCGAAGCTAGACCAGGAAACGAAAACCATCAATAATCATCTAATTTTTTTTCTCTTTCGGTTCATCATTAAATCATCATCAATTAACCACTATCAACACAAAGCCATCATCATATAAATAATAGTTGCTACTATTTGAATTAACCATGGTGGAATTGCCGTTGAACGCCACCATTGTTACAAACCCAGATAAGAGATGATGATATAGCGATGTCACTGTGAACGAATAGATAAAGAATGATAGAGATGATGAACAGTAGCGATATTGGATGTGTTAATTATTGAAGAATTAAAGATCGATGTTAATGGATCTAGCATCGGTTTTTTTCTGTCGACTTCATAACCCCACACGCCTTTTTTTTATTAGGTATAAAGACTTTTAATTTTGGTATTAATATATCTGCATTTATATTATTACTATGATATTTATTAAAAATATAATCAAGGGATTTAAAGCTGTAAATGTATTGTATACCACAAAAGTCGATGCAGCACAGTTGGTTAATATCTTCATTTACATTCCAAGGGGTTTCGGGTTCGATCCCAAGCCCCAACATTTTTTTATATGATTTAATATTTCATGTTACTCCTAGACGTATTACTATCATTATTATTATTATTATTATTAATGTGTTAAAATTATAACTTAGATAAGTACATAAAATTTAGTTTGTGATTTAAAGTATGGTGTTGATTATGATAAAAAAAAAAGATTATGATATAAGTATTATAGATTTTATTTACAAATATAATTTGGTATATAAGTTAAAGATAATAATAACAAAATTATGATTATAAATTAAATATAAGTATAATTATTATGTATATGTAAATTTCATATAATTACGATAAATATATTATTATTGATATTATTAGGATTATTATTATTATTATTATCATTATTATTAGTATAACAAATATTACTTACATAAAATGCATCTAACGCATATATAATACTTATGTTAATATTACAAACTATTTTGTTTTCAAAATAAATATTATTAGCTATTATTAATTAAATTACATATAAGATATAAATATATTTTAATATAACCATATATATATAAATTTTAATATATCATATATGTTTTAATTAAAATACTTTAAATAAGAATCCGGTGTATATAAATATTAACTATGTAATTGAAATATATAAAACAGATATAATTAATATATTTATTTATAGATACATATAATCATTAATAAAAATAATATATTAATAATATCAACTTGTTTATATATTATTATATGTTTTAATATATATAATTGATATAGGTTCGTGAATCCGAGGTCAACCCTGCATTGTTCAGTTCCGTCGTTTGCATATTTTTACTACGAAATACAGTATTGTGAGTTTCATTTGCTCCCTTTTTAATTGCTTTTGCAATATATATTTTGGGCTGAGAATACATGCGCTGCTTTTATGAATGCTTTACGAAATAGACACAAGTACTTAAAATATATTCTACGTTGAGTTGTACCACTGGCATACTTCCCTGTAGCTTGGTAACTACTATTTACATGGGCATTGTAAACGCGAATCCTGTTGATAGATCTATCGGGCCTGACAACCCCAACCGGACTGGACGACCAGTATTCAACGGTTACACAGTACTTCGTTTCGTGACTACACTCGGTACGGTGTAGTGAGATTTCATAATAAAGGGAATATGCGACGTTGATTAAATGTTAAGTATGGTTACCAAGTGTTCAACCACTTAGAATGCTTTACATACACTTGCAAGTGTATTATATTTATGATTATAAAATCTTGTGGTCTATTAAGATATTGAAATGATTGTTACGATAAACCTATGAACTCACCAACCTTTTGGTTGACACTTTTAAGCATGTTTATTCTCAGGTACGAATTAAGTCTTCCGCTGTGCATTTGCTCATTTTAAGGACATTACTTGGAGTCGATCATCGCAATGGGACCAAATGTTGATGACTTCGTCTAGGAGGATTAGGACGGGTTGTTACAGTTGGTATCAGAGAGGTGGTCTTAGCGAATCAGGTCTTGCATTAGTGTGTCTAACTGATAGTTGCTTAGATGCATTAGTGAGTCTGGACTTCGACCGTGTCTGCATGTTAAAAGTTTTGCTTATCATTTCTAGTCGGAAATCATCTATTTATCATCCGTAGGAAATTACCTGCTATTCATTCTTAAAGTCTAAACACGTCTTACTGCCTCTATTACATAGACAGTGTATAGATAAATTCATATCTTAGTGTATCTGTTATTGTTACCTTTGCCTGACAGCTTCCGTAGATATCTCCATAACTTATAGGATTTTAGTATTATATATGCATATGTAAACTATGTAATGCAGGGTACTAATCTACATCCTATAATCTATTTCTTATCGAAAATTCGTCATCTGATCGTACGAGAGGAATCCCTCAACCAGTTCGAGTCCCTCAGATTTTGATAGCTATTCCGATAGTTATTCCGACAGCTATTCCGACATGGATATTCACCTAAGCTCGGAAAGCGGTGTCACCAGAATGAATGAATCAATCATCCATCCCCAATTCATCTGATGGGTTCGTAACCTCCTTAATCAATGGAGACGCGAAGAAGGCGATCCCTTTCACCAACCGAATTCACCTCTTGGCGATGAACCTGAAGCACTTACTGGCGAACCTATCCGAAACACCATTTTTAGCCTCATTTCCTGAGTAGCTCAACATGATTATATTCTACCCACAATTCTAAACCTTATTCATCCACTCGTTCTGACCGACAATCATCCCAGAATAATGGAAGAAGTCAACGAGCTTCGCGCCCGAGTTGTAGCCTTGGATAATATGGTGCAAAACATACCAGCTTCAGCAACATCATCGGCACCAACAGTACCATCAATAACAGCAACAGTAACATCAACAATCCATGCCTCAATATCTCATTCTGTACCTTGAGTATAATCACCGTTATATCGTTCTACATCAATTATCTTCATTCTTCATGGCGATTATGTAATCTCTAAAGTATTAGAGATTATTTATTCTAGCTCAAACCGAAAAGCAAATGAGATTAATAACATATTAACTCATTAAATCCATGATTACATCTGAAGAAAATATATATGTATATATGTTTTCATAAAGATTGTAGTTAAAATTTTTTTTGTACAAATTGTTAATAATGAAAATATTTTAACGGGTAGGTAATACCCGAGGAATATTTAAGATTTCACATTAATAAGTTATACTGTACATTCTTCGAATCTGATTCAACAAGCCAACTACTATCCTACTTACACCCACAGATATGCGTATCTGTTCACCGCAGAATAGCCTTTTTCATTCAATTTCATATTTGGATTTTGACCTATCAGAATCCGACAAGTGGCATAATGAAGAAAACATTGGACAAAATAAAAATTGTTAGAAACAAACAAATTAACTATGAGAAAAATTTTGTTAAGAATCTACGCTAACTGTTCCTAGCTAACTGTTAATTCCGTATCGTAATTTATTTATCGTAATTTATTTATCGCAATTTATTTATCGCATTTTATTTATCGCAATTTAATTATCGCAATTTTATTTATCGTCATTTAATTTCTGTTATTTACTTTACGCACTTTATTTATCGTCATTTAATTTCTGTTATTTATTTTACGCACTTTAAATACCGGGACACGTATACAAGGTTTTGACATATCATATCGACGCATCTATATATATTATTTGGAATAACCATAGACACTCTATATGCAGTAATGCGGGAGTTAGCTATACAGGGTTGAGGTTGATTCTACAATAATATATATAGTTTGAGTTGTGATCGAGTCTGAGACGTATACGGGTCATGATACATATTAATTAATTAGAATATTATATATTAAACTATAT
Source organism: Rutidosis leptorrhynchoides (assembly GCF_046630445.1). Classification (NCBI taxonomy): domain Eukaryota; kingdom Viridiplantae; phylum Streptophyta; class Magnoliopsida; order Asterales; family Asteraceae; genus Rutidosis; species Rutidosis leptorrhynchoides. Next base: position 30,161,135 of record NC_092339.1, on the reverse strand, counting down.
ATGAATTATTGAACTGTAACTGTGGACAATCGACTGTGGACTAATAATATTGGACAAATAAAATGAATTAAAATATTGATTATAACATATGAAACTAAACAATTCTTCAAGTTTGCCACTTGATTTCATTTTAAACCTCGTTTGTACCTTGACGATTACAATCTATGTTCAAACCTTTCATGATTCTTGAAAACACCTCAATCAATAGGATGAACCAACCGCACTTCATCTACACGAAGGAAAAGGTTGATACATATAGTTATGCATCTGAAAAACTCTCAAAAACTGAGTAAACGTTTAACACATAGTTGTGCTAATTCCTTAGTGTTATTATTACTCAAAATAACTTTGCAATTCCTTTTCTAAATTAGCCAATTTTGTCACAGCTCCATCACGACAACTTCGACTTTTCGTCCGAAACAACCTTATTATAACCTTGATATATATATGTGTGTTCTTTTATTGATAACTGGGAACCTTTTATATTTCACCATATTACCATCAGCGTTTAATCATTTAAAACACAATTCTTTTGAAACCACCTCGGATTGATAACCGACGATTCATATACGGCTGCATTAAATGCAGACGAAACAGTAAAATTGTAGATGGCCTAAATAGCTAAGAGTCTGATGATAAAGAATGGAGTGTTGGGAACGCTCGATAGAAAATTTGGTATTGAAAAACGGATTGAACTAACCATGAAGGAGACCAAGGACAAATACAAGGACCAAACCCTATATTCAAATAATTCAGGTAATTCTGGATCCGCCAAAATCTTTAGAGAATATCTTGTTCCGAAGTCATGTTAAAATCTTGCGGAAAATCTTTCTTCATCTACCTTCGAACTTAGAAATTCCAAAATATCATTCATAAATATCTTCGATATTTCTAAGGATATTTTCATAAATATTCTTGTTCGAAATTATATACCTCTGCGTGCTATCTGTATTTCATTATATTGAAAACTTCTGTAAAACCTAAGTATAAATTATGAATGTTTCTGGAGTAGTGTTGGGAATTGAAGCATGAGTTAGTATAATATGATGCGCTTGGCCAACGTGATTATATTACAGTAAGTCATGCCGAGTTTCTAATGGAACGTGATGATGGTTCACAGATCATACCCTCACCATGTGCCATGTTACATAACTCTTTCATTCTATTTAACCTCTAAACATATTAAGAAAATATTTTCTTAATATTTCTATCTTTCCGCGAATTCTGATAATTTAACAAATCAGATCGTGCTATTACAATTTCTTTTCTTAGAACATTAGTGAGGATCATAATTTCCTTAATTCCAAAAGGATCAAATCCTTAGAAGATTTTCATTAAATTCCTTGAATACCGGAAATCTACCGTGACTATGTCAAAAGTTAAGACGAAACTTTTCACTCTTTTGTGATAGCTTCACTCGTACGCTTCACATGATTGAATCGTTTTATCTATATTAATCAATAATGATAAAACTCTAATTATCAACTCATATTTGTCAGGAAAACATTCTTATTGTTAGCCATGATGATCTCAATCAAATTTCGGGGACGAAATTTCTTTAACGGGTAGGTATTGTCACGACCCAGAAAATTTCAACTAATTTTAAACCAAACTCTCGGTACGATTTAGTATTCTTGACACAATAAGAAGAGTCTGTTAGGTGGAGTCTCAAAATTTTTGAACTGTTTCATATATTCTTTTGACTTCGACTACTTCTGATGATTCACGAATAACTATTTGTATATAGATGTGTATATATATATATATATATATATATATATATATATATATATATATATATATATATATAAGAATTTGAAACATGTAATTTGTTATATTATTATTAATATTAATAATACTATTGTTATTGTTATTAATATCACCATTATTATAATTAATAGAACAATTTTAATTTTAGTTATTATTATGATTATTATTATTACTAAAAAAAATTATTATTTTTAATCAATATTTTATTAATGTTATCTTTATTCTTATTTTTATTAATATTTTGGTATTATTATTATTAATATTATTATTAAATTTATTATTAACATTATCAGTAGTTTGATTATTATTAATGTATTTATAGTTACTAATGATTAATGTTATATATATATATAAACATGAACCTAATTAATATTATGAATCGATTTACGTTCACTATCAAACTGTATCCATTTTTGTTTGTGTCTGGAATCAAACTTTTAGCTATTATAAGACAATCATTAAAATACAAATGCCGGTACACATCCAATTCAACTTTATTCTTCTATTTTACTCGTAATACTCTTGTAGACATGTATGAGTAAAACAATGTAACCCACCATTCACTCTTTTTATATATACATACATATCCATGAGGATAGGAACCCAATTCACCATCTATTACCTTCTTCAAACACACTCTTTATATAACAAATCACCACCACCCTTGCATTTTTTTTTAAATCTTTCTCTGTTTCCTTCTTGTTGTCCGAGAATAAACCGTCACCACCCTTGTTCTCACACCCTCACCATAACCGAAACCCACAAGCTTGATTATTTTTGTTTCTTGATCGATCAAATTCACTCAACCACAACAAACTACCATCCCACTACCGTTGAAGTACCACCACCGACTAACACCATCGAAACACCATAACCTTTGTGTTGTTGCTACTATTCGGTTGTTATGAACGCCAAGAACACCACCCTTGTTAACCACCTACGACAACCCTGAAAAACCTACCACCTGATACCATCGAAAGTTCAACCATCATCCTCATCTTTGAGCTTGTACTTGATCTTTTCGATGTCAGATTGCAAACCACCACCGTGAGCCTTGACAACCGCCAACATAACCGTAAACAACCACCTTCAATCCTTGTTTCCTTGTTGAAGAACTGTCAGCACCCTTGCCATATTTTCTTTCTGTTTTGTAATTCAAACAACCACCACCCTTCTTCTCATATTACCACTATCTAACCATCGAACCCTAAATATTACTCGTATCCGTTCTTATTTCGAAGCTAGACCAGGAAACGAAAACCATCAATAATCATCTAATTTTTTCTCTCTTTCGGTTCATCATTAAATCATCATCAATTAACCACTATCAACACAAAGCCATCATCATATAAATAATAGTTGCTGCTATTTGAATTAACCATGGTGGAATTACCGTTGAACGCCACCATTGTTACAAACCCAGATAAGAGATGATGATATAGCGATGTCACTGTGAACGAATAGATAAAGAATGATAGAGATGATGAACAGTAGCGATATTGGATGTGTTAATTATTGAAGAATTAAAGATCGATGTTAATGGATCCAGCATCGGTTTCTTTCTGTCGATTTCATAACCCCACACGCCTTTTTTTATTAGGTATAAAGACTTTTAATTTTGGTATTAATATATCTGCATTTATATTATTACTATAATATTTATTAAAAATATAATCAAGGGATTTAAAGCAGTAAATGTATTGTATACCACAAAAGTCGATGCAGCACAGTTGGTTAATATCTTCATTTACATTTCAAGGGGTTTCGGGTTCGATCCCAAGCCCCAACATTTTTTTTATATGATTTAATATTTCATGTTACTCCTAGACGTATTACTATCATTATTATTATTATTATTATTAATGTGTTAAAATTATAACTTAGATAAGTACATAAAATTTAGTTTGTGATTTAAAGTATGGTGTTGATTATGATTAAAAAAAAAGATTATTATATAAGTATTATAGATTTTATTTACAAATATAATTTGGTATATAAGTTAAAGATAATAATAACAAAATTATGATTATAAATTAAATATAAGTATAATTATTATGTATATGTAAATTTCATATAATTACGATAAATATATTATTATTGATATTATTAGGATTATTATTATTATTATTATCAATATTATTAGTATAACAAATATTACTTACATAAAATGCATCTAACACATATATAATACTTATGTTAATATTACAAACTATTTTGTTTTCAAAATAAATATTATTAGTTATTATTAATTAAATTACATATAAGATATAAATATATTTTAATATAACCATATATATATAAATTTTAATATATCATATATGTTTTAATTAAAATACTTTAAATAAGAATCCGATGTATATAAATATTAACTATGTAATTGAAATATATAAAACAGATATAATTAATATATTTATTTAGAGATACATATAAATCATTAATAAAAATAATATATTAATAATATCAACTTGTTTATATATTATTATATGTTTTAATATATATAATTGATATAGGTTCGTGAATCCGAGGCCAACCCTGCATTGTTCAGTTCCGTCGTTTGCATATTTTTACTACGAAATACAGTATTGTGAGTTTCATTTGCACCCTTTTTAATTGCTTTTGCAATATATATTTTGGGCTGAGAATACATGCGCTGCTTTTATGAATGCTTTACGAAATAGACACAAGTACTTAAAATATATTCTACGTTAAGTTGTACCACTGGCATACTTCCCTGTAGCTTGGTAAATACTATTTACATGGGCATTGTAAACGCGAATCCTGTTGATAGATCTATCGGGCCTGACAACCCCAACCGGACTGGACGACCAGTATTCAACGGTTGCACAGTACTTCGTTTCGTGACTACACTTGGTACGGTGTAGTGAGATTTCATAATAAAGGGAATATGCGACGTTGATTAAATGTTAAGTATGGTTACCAAGTGGTCAACCACTTAGAATGCTTTACATACACTTGCAAGTGTATTATGTTTATGATTATAAAATCTTGTGGTCTATTAAGATATTGAAATGATTGTTACGATAAACCTATGAACTCGCCAACCTTTTAGTTGACACTTTTAAGCATGTTTATTCTCATGTACGAATTAAGTCTTCCGCTGTGCATTTGCTCATTTTAAGGACATTACTTGGAGTCGATCATCGCATGGGACCAAATGTTGATGACTTCGTCTAGGAGGATTAGGACGGGTTGTTACACTACCCAGTTTAATTTCTCGATTCCATAATATATGATCTGCTAAAATTAATTTACCGTTTGCTAATTCGAGTAAAAATTTACTATCCAACGGCATCAATGGACAACTTAATTTAGCACAAAAATCTCTACTTATGTAGCTTCTATCCGTACCCGAATCAAATAAAACGTAAGCAGATTTATTGTCAATAAGAAACGTACCCGTAACAAGCTCCGGGTCTTCCTGTGCCTCTGCCGCATTAATATTGAAAACTCTTTCGCGACCTTATCCATTCGTGTTCTCCTAGTTCGGGCAATTTCTTATAATGTGGCCCGGTTTTCCACATTTGTAGCAAACTACATTGGCATAACTTGCTCCGACACTACTTGCTCCGCCATTACTCGTTCCGACACCATTTGTTCCTTTCGTTCTGTTAACCCCTGGTCTGTAGACCTCACACTTCGCCACGCTATGACCATTTCTTTTACACTTGTTGCAAAATTTGGTGCAGAACCCCGAGTGATACTTTTCACACTTTTGGCATAGCTGCTTCTGATTATTGTTGTTGTTGCGGTTGTCATTGTTGTTGGGATGATTGTTGTAGTTGTTGTTGGTGTTGTTGTTGTGCCATTTGTTGTAGTTGCGATTGTTGTTGCGATTGTTGGGATAGTTGTTGTTGTTTTAGTGACTCTTATCACCGTTTTCCTCCCACTTTCTTTTGACTAGCTTCACGTTGGCCTCTTCGGTCGCCTGTTCTTTAATTCTTCCCTCAATCTAGTTCACTAGTTTGTGAGCCATTCTACATGCCTTTTGTATGGAGGCTGGCTCGTGTGAACTTATATCTTCTTGGATTCTCTCCGGTAACCCTTTCACAAACGCGTCGATCTTCTCTTCCTCATCTTCGAATGCTCTCGGACACAATAGGCACAATTTTGTGAATCGTCTTTCGTACGAAGTAATATCGAATCCCTGTGTTCGTTACCCTCTAAGTTATGACTTGAGCTTATTGACCTCGGTTCTGGGACGGTACTTCTCATTCATCAAGTGCTTGAATGCTGACCACGGTAGCGCATAAGCAGCATCTTGTCCCACTTGCTCTAGATAGGTATTCCACCATGTTAACGCAATACCTGTGAAGGTATGCGTAGCGTACTTCACTTTGTCTCCTTCAGCACACTAACTTATGGCAAACACCGATTCAACTTTCTCGGTCCACCGTTTCAATCCGATTGGTCCTTCGGTCCCATCAAATTCTGAAGGTTTGCAGGCAGTAAATTCCTTGTAGGAGCATCTTACACGATTTCTTGCGCCGTTAGCTGTATTGCTAGATTCAGAGTTATTGTTGGTATGTAGCGCGGCCTGTACTGCGGCTATGTTTGAAGCAAGAAAGGCACGAAATTCCTCTTCGCTCATATTCAAGGTGTGTCGAATAGTCGGTGCCATTTCCTTCAAAATAGTCAAATGAAACAAGTTAATCATACAGAATATTAAGAGTAGTCAATAGTATCTCGTAGCATAATATGAACTCATTTATAAAAGCTTTTTCTTCATATTAGCGTTTTATAAGTTTAAATTCGGGTACTACCTACCCGTTAAGCTCATACTTAGTAGCTAATATACAATTCAACTACTACAATTCTATATGAAAAACTGATTATAATAATATATCACATACAAATATTCTTTAAAGTTACAACTTCGCTATATTACATATAACATGAAATATAGTACACTATGATACAGGACATTTTTGAAGATAAAACTAGTTAATACGTAAGTTGTTCAGCAAAGGAAAAAAAGACACGTAATTCATAAGTCCAGAAACATGTCATGCATTTTGGTTTTACTAAGACGACTTTCCATCCTTGGTCTTGTGGAAAATAACTGTTATGACCATTGGCTAGGCAGCATGTTGTAATGTCGTCAAAAGGACGAGGGTTTCGTAATGTCCAACAGCCCCGTAATAATCTAAAAACCTTGTTTCTCACCCCAACTACTGAATCCGTCACTTGTGGGAAAGTTTTATTTAAAAGCTGCAATCCGATATTCTTTTTCTCACTTTGGTAAGAAGCGAACATCACTAACCCGTAAGCATAACATGCTTCTTTATGTTGCATGTTAGAAGCTCTTTCTAATTCACGAAATTCTATGTTGGGATATGTTAAGTCAAAATAGGTTCTTAACCCGTAGTGTAAAATTGCATTTGGGTTCCCCGCATTTAACGCTTTAAAGAAAACACGGCGTAACTTAAAGTCTCCCCAATGTGATATACCCCACCTATCAAAGGAAAGCCTTTTATAAACTAAGGCATTTCTGGAAAGTCTTTCAAATGTTTGACAAGTTAATTTCGCCATAACTAAATGTGCTGATGAATTCTAACCGACTCTAGACAAGATTTTCTCAATCATATCCTCTGGTAGGTCTTCTAAAATATTCGGTTGTCTACCCTTAACGTCCATTTTGTTTTTATACTGTAAAATAGACAAGGATTAGATTCGTAATAACAAACAATACAAGCAATTTTTACATAGAACATAAAAGTACAAGCACACTACAATACATTTATTACACAACATGCTCACACCCCTCTAATCTGAATCACTGGTTTCTTCTTCTTCGGACTTGGTTCTTTTTCCTAATCTTCTAGGGATATATGATGTTCCTCTAATACGAGTCGTCATTTTCCACATTGGTTTAGAAAAACCTGGTGGTTTAGAGGTTCTCGGGTTATTGTCACGATATTGAAAATACGGGTGTTGACGGTACATATAAAGTTCATCGGGGTCGGAATCAGATTTCTCAATTTTGATGCCTTTTACCTTATTATTTTCTTTTGTCTCATTAAATTGGGTCGGGGTAATTTCTATAACATCATCGGAATCCTCATCAGGATCCGATTCATCGGAAAATTGGTAATTTTCCCAATATTTTGCTTCCTTAGTTGAAACACCATTGACCATTATTAACTTTGGTCCATTGGTTGAGGATTTTCTTTTATTTGACCGGTTTTCTGTGGTTCCTACTATTCCCCCCTCCGGAACCTCTTCTTCTTCCGGTTCCTCTTCTTCTAGTTCCTCTTCTTCCGGTTCCTCTTCTTCTGGTTCCGTTTCCTCTTCTTCCGGTTCTTCGGGAACTTGTGAATCTTGCCAATATATATTCGACTCTTCGTTATTATTAGGTGAGTCAATGAGATTTGTGCTAGAGGTAGACATCTATCACACAATATCAAACTTGTTAAGAGATTAATATATCACATAATATTTACATGTTAATAATATATAGTTTCCAACAAAAATGTTAAGCAATCATTTTTAAAGAAAACACGGTCGAAGTCCAGACTCACTAATGCATCCTAACAAACTCGATAAGACACACTAATGCAAATTTTCTGGTTCTCTAAGACCAACGCTCGGATACCAACTGAAATGTCCCGTTCATATTGATTATAAACGTTCCATATTAATTGATTTCGTTGCGAGGTTTTGACCTCTATATGAGACGTTTTTCAAAGACTGCATTCATTTTTACAACAACCATAACCTTTATTTTATCAATAAAGGTTTTAAAAACATTACGTAGATTATCAAATAATGATAATCTAAAATATACTGTTTACACACGACCATTACATAATGGTTTACAATAGAAATATATTACATCGATATATGTTTCTTGAATGCAGTTTTTACACAATATCATACAAACATGGACTCCAAATCTTGTCCTTATTTTAGTATGCACCAGCGGAAGCTATTAGTATTCACCTGAGAATAAACATGCTTTAAACATCAACAAAAATGTTGGTGAGTTATAGGTTTAACCTATATATATCAAATCGTAACAATAGACCACAAGATTTCATATTTCAATACACATCCCATACATAGAGATAAAAAATCATTCATATGGTGAACACTTGGTAACTGACATTAACAAGATGCATATATAAGAATATCCCCATTATTCCGGGACACCCTTCGGATATGATATAAATTTCGAAGTACTAAAGCATCCGGTACTTTGGATGGGGTTTGTTAGGCCCAATAGATCTATTTTTAGGATTCGCGTCAATTAGGGTGTCTGTTCCCTAATTCTTAGATTACCAGACTTAATAAAAAGGGGCATATTCAATTTCGATAATTCAACCATAGAATGTAGTTTCACGTACTTGTGTCAATTTTGTAAATTTATTTATAAAACCTGCATGTATTCTCATCCCAAAAATATTAGATTTTAAAAGTGGGACTATAACTCACTTTCATAGATATTTCCTTCCTCGGAAATAAGACTTTGCCACAGATCGATTCACGAACCTATACAAATATGTACATATATATCAAAGTATGATCAAAATATAATTACAACCATTTTTATTATGTTTTAAAGATTTGAGTGTATTAAGTCAGCTGTCCTCGTTAGTAACCTACCGTTGTCCACAGTTAGATGTACAGAAATAAATCGATATATATTATCTTGAATCAATCCACGACTCAGTGTATACATGTCTCAGGCTAAATCACAACTTAAAGTATATATATTTTTGGAATCAACCTCAACCCTGTATAGCTAACTCCAACATTACTGCATATAGAGTGTCTATGGGTGTTCCAAATAATATATATACATGGGTCGATATGATATGTCAAAACATTTGCATATGTGTCTATGGTATCCCAAGATTACATAATATATTAGAATACATGTATAATACAATATAAGTTAGCTAGGATATGATTTGTATAGATTTGTTAAACATTTCCCGTAGCTAAAAAGATCAAAACTATCCAATCTTGTTTTACCCATAACTTCTTCATTTTAAATTCGTTTTGAGTGAATCAAATTGCTATGGTTTCATATTGAACTCTAATTTAAGAATCCAAACATAAAAAGTATAGGTTTATAGTCGGAAATTTAAGTTACATGTCAATTACTAAAGAGGTAGTCATTTCCATTGAAAGAACGACATCTTGATGACCATTTTGAAAAACATACTTTCACTTTGAGTTTAACCAAGATTTTTGGATATAGTTTCATGTTCATATGAAAAATCATTTTTCCAGAAGAATAACTTTTAAATCAAAGTTTATCATAGTTTTTAATTATCCAAACCAAAACAGCCCCCGGTTTCACTACGACGGCGTATATCTGATTTTATGGTGTTCATCGTGTTTCCAGGTTTTAAATTATTAAGTTAGCATATCATATAGATATAGAACATGTGTTTAGTTGATTTTAAAAGTCAAGTTAGAAGGATTAAATTTTGTTTACGAACAAGTTTAGAATTAACTAAACTATGTTCTAGTGATTACAAGTTTAAACCTTCGAATAAGATAGCTTTATATGTATGAATCGAATGATGTTATGAACATCATTACTACCTCAAGTTTTCTGGATAAAACTACTGGAAATGAGAAAAATGGATCTAGCTTCAAAGGATCCTTGGATGGATTGATAGTTCTTGAAGCAGAATCATGACACGAAAACAGTTCAAGTAAGATTTTCACTCGAAATAAGATTGTTATTGTTGTAGAAATTGAATCAAAGTTTGAATATAAATATTACCTTGAATTAGAAAGATAACCTACTATAAATAACAAAGGTTCCTTGATCTTAGATGATTACTTGGAATGGATTAGAAAGCTTGGAAGTAGACTTGCAAACTTGGAAGTATTCTTGATTTTTATTAAACTATACTTATGGAATTTATGAAGAACACTTAGAACTTGAAGATGGAACTTGAGAGAGATCAATTAGATGAATAAATTTGAAGAATGAAAGTGTTTGTAGGTGTTTTTGGTCGTTGGTATATGGATTAGATATAAAGGATATTTAATTTTGTTTTCATGTAAATAAGTCATGAATGATTACTAATATTTTTGTAATTTTATGAGATATTTCATACTAGTTGCCAAATGATGGTTCCCACATGTATTAGGTGACTCACATGGGCTGCTAAGAGCTGATCATTGGAGTGTATATACCAATAGTACATACATCTAAAAGCTGTGTATTGTACGAGTACGAATACGGGTGCATACGAGTAGAATTGTTGATGAAACTGAACGAGGATGTAATTATAAGCATTTTTGTTAAGTAGAAGTACTTTGATATGTGTCTTGAAGTCTTTCAAAAGTATAAGAATACATATCAAAATACAACATGTATATACATTCTAATGGAGTCATTAAGTCTTCGTTAGTCGTTACATGTAAGTGTTGTTTTGAAACCTTTAAGTTAACGATCTCAATTAATGTTGTTAACCCAATGTTTATTATATCAAATGAGATGTTAAATTATTATATTATCATGATATTATGATGTATGAATATCTCTTAATATGATATATACATTAAAATATCGTTACAATGATAATCGTTACATATAAGTCTCGTTTCGTAATTCTTGAGTTAGTAGTCTTGTTTTTACATATGTAGTTCATTGTTAACACACTTAATGATATATTTAAATATCATTTTATCATGTTAAATGTAGTGTATCAATATCTTAATATGATACATATATTTTTAGTAGACGTTATCATAACGATAATCGTTATATATATCATTTCGAGTTTCTTAACTTAGTAATCTCATTTATTATGTATATCACACATTGTTAATATACTTAGTGAGATACTTACTCATCATAATCTCATGTCAACCATATATATATGTCTATATATACCACAACATGTAGTTTTTACAATTTTGTAACGTTCGTGAATCGCCGGTCAACTTGGGTGATCAATTGTCTATATGAAACTTATTTCATTTAATCAAGCCTTAACAAGTTTGATTGCTTAACACGTTGGAAACATTTAGTCATGTAAATATCAATCTCAATTAACATATATAAACATGGAAAAGTTAGGGTCACTACAATAACATCACCATTATTATTATTCCATAATTCATATTCATTAACATCTTCAAATTATTAACAATATCATAATCATAATCTCATCATAATCATCTATCATCATCATCTTTCGGTTACCATATTAATATTATGATATCATCACCATCTAAACACTATCCTCATCGTCTAACATTATCATCATCTTCATCATACGGTACCATATCATCATCATCATCATACGGTACAATATCATCATCATCATCAAAACCATAACAACATCATCATAATCGAGCGTCACCATAGTCTTTATCCTCATATCACCATCTTCATCATCGTGGTTATCATCATTATTATATTTCTTCTCGTCACTATCATCATTTCACGTAACATCATCATCATACATTGAAATGTCCTGTTCATATTGATTATAAACGTTCCATATTAATTGATTTCGTCGCGAGGTTTTAACCTCTATATGAGACGTTTTTCAAAGACTGTATTCATTTTTATAACAACCATAACCTTTATTTTATCGATAAAGGTTTAAAAAGCATATACGTAGATTATCAAATAATGATAATCTAAAATATACCGTTTACACACGACCATTACATAATGGTTTACAATAAAAATATATTAATCAAAGTAAGTTTCTTGAATGCAGTTTTTACACAATATCATACAAACATGGACTCCAAATCTTGTCCTTATTTTAGTATGCAACAGCGGAAGCTCTTAATAATCACCTGAGAATAAACATGCTTAAAACGTCAACAAAAATGTTGGTGAGTTATAGGTTTAACCTATATATTATCAAATCATAATAATAGACCACAAGATTTTTCATTTTTCATAAATATCATTACACTCGCAAGTGCATAAAAATCATTCATATGTTGAACACCTGGTAACCGACGTTAACTTAATGCATTGAATATCCCCAAAACAGAACCTCTCGTCTGTATAATAATCTTGAAGTACTAAACCATCCATAACCTGAATGGGGGTTGTTAAGCCCAATAGATCTATCTTTAGGATTCACGTCAATTAGGGGCCATTTCCCTAATTCTTAGGCTACCAGACTTGAAGTGCGATATTCAGTTTAATAATCTAACCATAGAATGTAGTTTCACATACTTGTGTCTATTTTGTAAAACATTTATAAAACTGCATGTATTATCATCCCAAAAATATTAGATTTTAAAAATGGGACTATAACTCACTTTCACAGACTTTTACTTCGTCGGGAAGTAAGACTTGGCCACTTGTCGATTCACGAACCTATAACAAATATGTACGTATATATTAAAGTATGATCGAAATATATTTACAATACTTTTTATTACGTTTTAATGATTTAAGTGTATTAAGTCAGCTATCCTCGTTAGTAACCTATAACTAGTTGTCCATAGTTTGATGTACAGAAATAAATTGATATATATTATCTTGAATCAATCCACGACCCAGTGTATACACGTCTCAGGCTAGATCACAACTCAAAGTATATATATTTTTGGAATCAACCTCAACCCTGTATAGCTAACTCAAACATTACTGCATATAGAGTGTCTATGGTTGTTCTAAATAATATATATACATGGGTCGATATGATATATCAAAACATTTGCATACGAGTCTATGGTATCCCAAGATTACATAATATATTAGAATACATGTATAATACAATATAAGTTAGCTAGTATATGATTGATATAGATTTGTTACCAATTTTCACGTAGCTACAACAAGCAAAATTATCCAATCTTGTTTTACCCATAACTTCTTCGTTTTAAATTCGTTTTGAGTGAATAAAATTGCTATGGTTTCATATTGAACTTAAGTTTATGAATCTAAACAGAAAAAGTATAAGTTTATAGTCAAAAATATAGGTTACATGTCATTTACTAAAGAGGTAGTCATTTCCGTTGAAAGAACGACATCTTGATGACTATTTTGAAAAACATACTTCCACTTTGAGTTTAGACATGATTTTTGGATATAGTTTCATGTTCATAAGAAAAATCATTTTCCCAGAAGAACAACTTTTAAATCAAAGTTTATCATAGTTTTTAATTAACTAACCCAAAACAGCCCGCGGTGTTACTACGACGGCGTATGTCCGGTTTTACGGTGTTCATCGTGTTTCCAGGTTTTAAATTATTAAGTTAGCATATCATATAGATATAGAACATGTGTTTAGTTGATTTTAAAAGTCAAGTTAGAAGGATTAACTTCTGTTTGCGAACAAGTTTAGAATTAACTAAACTATGTTCTAGTGATTACAAGTTTAAACCTTCGAATAAGATAGCTTTATATGTATGAATCGAATGATGTTATGAACATCATTACTACCTCAAGTTTTGTGGATAAACCTATTGGAAAAGAGAAAAATGGATCTAGCTTCAAAGTATCCTTGGATGGCTTGAAAGTTCTTGAAGCAGAATCATGACACGAAAACAAGTTCAAGTAAGGTTTCCACTCGAAATAAGATTGTTATAGTTATAGAAATTGAATCAAAGTTTGAATATGAGTATTACCTTGAATTAGAAAGATATCTTACTGTAAATAAGAAAGATTTTTTGAGATTGAATGATCACTTGAAATGGATTTGCAAGATTGGAAGTAAGCTAGCAAGATTTCTTGAAGTGTTCTTGAATGGTTGTTTTTTTGATGATTAAAGCTTGTAATTGAAGCTAAAAGATGGTGAAAATGCTTGGAGATGATCAAGTATGATGTTAGGAGTATTTTGAGAGAGAATTTAGAGTGTAAGTATGAGAAAACCGAATAGAAAAATGGGGTGAAATCATAAAAACGAAATTACTTGTTTTAAAGAAAAAAAAAGATCCTTAAGTTTGTTTTTATCTCATTAGTCATACAAGTTGTTAAATAATGGTTCCACATATTTTTGACTCTAAGATGGCTGCTAAGAATGAATGATTAAAGGTGTATATACCAATAGTAAATACTTCTAGAAGCTGTGTATTGTACGAGTACAAATACGGTGTACACGAGTAGAATTGTTGATGGAAACGAATGAGAATGTAATTTTGAGCATTTTTGCTAAGTAGAAATACTTTGATATATGTCTTGAAGTCTTTCAAAAGTGTATTAATACATCTTAATACACTACATGTATATACATTTTAACTGAGTCGTTAAGTCACCGTTAGTCATTACATGTAATTAATCCATTGTTATTATACTTAAATGAGATGTTAAATTATTACATTATCATGATATTATAATGTATGAATATATCTTAATATGATATATATACATTAAAATGTCGTTACAACGATAATCGTTACATATATGCCTCGTTTCGAAATTCTTAAGTTAGTAGTCTTGTTTTACATATGTAGTTCATTGTTAACACACTTAATGATATACTTAATTATCATTTTATCATGTTAAACATAGTGTATCAATATCTTAATATGATTCATATGTATTTAGTAAGACATTGTTATAACTATAATCGTTATATATATCGTTTCGAGTTTCTTAATTCAATAAACTCATTTTTATGTATATCACTCATTGTTAATATACTTAGTGAGATACTTACTTATCATAATCTCATGTTAACCATATATATATATATATATATATATATATATATATATATATATATATATATATATATATATATATATATATATATATATATATATATATATATATATATATATATATATCATCATGTAGTTTTTACAAATTTTTAACGTTCGTGAATCGCCGGTCAACTTGGGTGGTCAATTGTCTATATGAAGCACATTTTAAATAATCAAGTCTTAACAAGTTTGATTGCTTAACATGTTGGAAACATTTAATCATTCAAATATAGTTTTCATTCAATATATAACATGGAAAAGTTCGGGTCACTACAGTACCTACCCGTTAATTAAATTTCGTCCCGAAATTTTAAGCAATTGGAGGTGTTGACGCATCTTCTGGAAATAGGTGCGGGTATTTCTTCTTCATCTGATCTTCATGCTCCCAGGTAAACTCGGGTCCTCTACGGGCATTCCATCGAACTTTAACAATTGGTATCTTGTTTTGCTTAAGTCTTTTAACCTCACGATCCATTATTTCGACGGGTTCTTCAATAAATTGAAGTTTTGTGTTGATTTGGATTTCGTCTAACGGAATAGTGAGATCTTCTTTAGCAAAACACTTCTTCAGATTCGAGACTTGAAAAGTGTTATGTACAGCCGCAAGTTGTTGAGGTAACTTCAGTTGGTAAGCTACTGGTCCGACACGATCTCTAATCTTGAATGGTCCAATGTACCTTGGATTTAGTTTCCCCCGTTTACCAAATCGAACAACGCCTTTCCAAGGTGAAACCTTAAGCATGACCATCTCTCCAATCTCAAATTCTATATCTTTTCTTTTACTGTCCGTATAGCTCTTTTGTCGACTCTGGGCGGTTTTCAATCGTTGTTGAATTTGGATGATTTTATCGGTAGTTTCTTGTATTATCTCCGGACCCGTAATCTGTCTATCCCCAACTTCACTCCAACAAATTGGAGACCTGCACTTTCTACCATAAAGTGCCTCAAACGGCGCCATCTCAATACTCGAATGATAACTGTTGTTGTAGGAAAATTCTGCTAACGATAGGTGTCGATCCTAACTGTTTCTGAAATCGATAACACATGCTCGTAGCATGTCTTCAAGGGTCTGTATCGTCCTTTCACTCTGCCCATCAGATTGTGGATGATAAGCAGTACTCATGTCTAGACGAGTCCCAAATGCTTGTTGCAGTGTCTGCCAAAACCTTGAAACAAATCTGCCATCCCTATCAGAGATTATAGAGACTGGTATTCCATGTTTGGAGACAACTTCCTTCAAGTATAGACGTGATAACTTCTCCATTTTGTCATCTTCTCTCATTGACAGGAAGTGTGCTGACTTGGTGAGACGATCGACTATTACCCAAATAGTATCATAAACACTTGCAGTCCTTAGCAATTTAGTAATGAAATCAATGGTAATGTTTTCCCATTTCCATTCTGGGATTTCAGGTTGTTGGAGTAGACCCGATGTTTTCTGATGTTAAGCTTTGACCTTTGAACACGTCAAACATTCTCCTACATATTTAGCAATATCGGCTTTCATACCCGGCCACCAAAAGTGCTTCTTGAGATCTTTGTACATTTTTCCTGCTCCGGGATGTATTGAGTATCTGGTTTTATGTGCTTCCTTAAGTATCATTTCTCTCACATCTCCAAACTTTGGTACCCAAATTCTATCAGCCCTATATCGGGTTCCGTCTTCCCGAATTTTAAGATGTTTCTCCGATCCTTTGGGTATCTCATTCTTTAACTTTCCTTCTTTTACAACCCCCTGTTGCGCCTCCTTTATTTGAGTAGTAAGGTTAGTACGAATAATTATGTTCATAGCTTTTACCCGTATAGGTTCTCTGTCCTTTCTACTCAAAGCATCGGCTACCACATTCGCCTTCCCCGGGTGGTAACAAATCTCAAAGTCGTTGTCATTTAACAATTTAATCCACCTACGCTGCCTCATGTTTAGTTGTTTCTGATCAAATATATGTTGGAGACTCTTGTGGTCGGTATATATAATACTTTTGACCTCATATAAGTAATGCCTCCAAGTCTTTAATGCAAAAACAACAGCGCCCAATTCCAAATCGTGAGTCATATAATTTTGCTCGTGAATCTTCAATTGTCTAGACGCATAAGCAATTACTTTCATTCGTTGCATTAATACACAACCGAGACCTTGCTTTAAGGCGTCACAATATATCACAAAATCATCATTCCCTTCAGGCAATGACAATATAGGTGCCGTAGTTAGCTTTTTCTTCAACAATTGGAATGCTTCCTCCTGTTCATCCTTCCATTCAAATTTCTTTCCTTTATGCGTTAATGCAGTCAAGGGTTTTGCTATTTTGGAAAAATCTTGGATGAATCTTCTGTAGTAACCAGCCAATCCTAAAAATTAACGTATATGCTTCGGAATTTTCGGGGTTTCCCAGTTTACAACGGTTTCAATCTTTGCCGGATCAACCTGAATACCTTCTTTACTCACAACATGTCCGAGGAATTGAACTTCTTTCAACCAAAATGCACACTTTGAAAACTTAGCGTACAATTTTTCTTTCCTCAACAATTCCAGTACTTTCCTCAAATGTTCTTCATGCTCTTGATCATTCTTTGAGTAAATAAGTATGTCATCGATGAAGACAATGACAAACTTGTCGAGATATGGTCCACACACTCTGTTCATGAGGTCCATGAACACAGCTGGTGCATTAGTCAAACCAAACGGCATAACCATAAACTCGTAATGACCGTATCGCTTCCTGAAAGCAGTCTTCAGAATATCATCCTCCTTTACCCGCATTTGATGATATCCGAAACGTAAATCGATCTTCGAATAAACCGATGAGCCTTGTAGTTGATCAAATAATTCGTCAATTCTCGGTAGTGGGTAACGGTTCTTGATGGTAAGTTTGTTCAACTCTCAGTAGTCGATACACAACCTGAATGTACCATCCTTCTTTTTGACAAACAAAACAGGAGCTCCCCATGGTGATGTACTTGATTGTATGAAACCACGCTCTAGAAGTTCTTGTAATTGGCTTTGAAGTTCCTTCATTTCACTGGGTGCGAGTCTGTATAGAGCACGAGCTATTGGTGCAGCACCCGGTACAAGATCTATTTGAAATTCAACCGATCGGTGTGGAGGTAATCCCGGTAATTCTTTCGGAAATACATCGAGAAATTCTTTTGCGACGGGAACATCATTGATGCTCTTTTCTTCAGTTTGTACTTTCTCGATGTGTGCTAGAACAGCATACCAACCCTTTCTTATTAGCTTTTGCGCCTTCAAATTACTAATAAGATTTAGCTTCGCGTTGCTCTTTTCTCCGTACACCATTAAGGGGTTTCCTTCATCTCGTACAATGCGAATTGCATTTTTGTAACATAAGATCTCTGCTTTCACCTCCTTCAACCAGTTCATGCCGATTATCACATCAAAACTCCCTAACTCTACTGGTATCAAATCAATCTTAAACGTTTCGCAAGCCAGTTTAATTTCTCGATTCTGACATATATTATCTGCTGCAATTAATTTACCGTTTGCTAATTCTAGTATAAACTTATTATCCAAAGGCGTCAATGAACAACTTAATTTAGCACAGAAATCCTTACTCATATAGCTTCTATCCGCACCTGAATCAAATAAAACTTAAGCATATGTATTGTCAATAAGAAACGTACCCGTAACAAGCTCCGGGTCTTCCTGTTCTTTAACCGCATTAATGTTGAAGACCCTTCCTCGGCCTTGCCCATTATTATCCCCCTGATTTGGACACATATTTTTGTAATGGCCCTTCTTCCCGCATCCGAAACAGGTAATGTCGGCATAACTTGTTCTGGCATTATTTGTTCCCTTAGCCATTGATCCGTAGATTTTGCACTTTGTCGCACCATGATCCTTTCTATTACACTTAGTAGACACTGCTGTACAGAGCCCAGTTAGATGGTATCCTTCACATCTCTGGCAGAATTTCTGCCTCTTGTTGTTATTGTTGGGATTGTTGTTGTTGCGGTTGTTATTGTTGTTGAAACGGTTGTTGTAGTTTTTGTTGGGGTGGTAGTTGTTGTTGCGTTTGTTGTTGCGAAAATTGGTGCGATTGTAGTTGTGATTGTTGGGTTGATTATTGAAATTGTGACCCTTGTCACTGGTTTCTTCCCATTTCCTCTTAACTTGTTTCGTATTGGCTTCTTCGGCCGCCTGTTCTTTAATCCTTTCCTCAAGTTGATTTATAAGTTCTTGAGCCATTCGACTTGCCTTTTGTATGGAGGCGGGCTCGTGTGAACTTATAACCTCTTGGATCCTTTTCGGTAACCCTTTTACAAATGCGTCGATTTTCTCTTCTTCATCTTCGAACGCTCCCGGACACAATAGGCACAACTCTGTGAATCGTCGTTCGTACGTGGTAATATCAAACCCTTGTGTTCGTAACCCTCTAAGCTCTACCTTGAGCTTATTGACCTCATTTCTGGGACGGTACTGCTCGTTCATTAAGTGTTTGAATGCTGACCACGGTAGTGCATAAGCAACATCTTGTCCTACCTGTTCTAGATAAGTGTTCCACCATGTTAATGCAGTACCCGTGAAGGTATGCGTAGCGTACTTTACTTTGTCTTCTTCAGTGCACTTACTTATGGCAAACACCGATTCAACCTTCTCAGTCCACCGTTTTAATTCGATTGGACCCTCGGTTCCATCGAATTCCAAAGGTTTACAGGCAGTGAATTCTTTGTAGAAGCATCTTACACGAGTTCTCGTGACGTTAGTTCCATTGCTGGATTCAGAGTTATTGTTATTTTGCATCACAGCCTGTACTGTGGCTATGTTTGCTGCAAGGAAAGTACGGAATTCCTCCTCGCTCATATTCAGGGTGTGTCGAGTAGTTGTTGCCATTTCCTTCAAAAATAGCCAAAAGAATTTAGTTAATCATATAGAATATCAAGAGTAGTCAATAGTATTTCGTAGCATAATATGAACTTATTTATAAAAGCTTTTTCTTCATATTAGCGTTTTATAGTTTTTTTTTCCATTCGGGTAGTACTTACCCGTTGAGTTCATACTTAGTGTGACAACCCAGAAATTTCCAACCAAATTTATACTTTATCTTTATATTATCCCGAAACGATAAGCAAAGTTTGTTAAGTTAAATCTCAGGAATTTTAAATTGTGTTTATACATTCATTATAACCTCGACCAAATTCCGACGATTCACGAACCGTTATATATAAATAGATATGTATATATATGTATATATATATATATATATATATATATATATTATAACTTGAGAATATTAATGAAGTATTAAACGTATAATACTTTACACGAACGTATTTATTTCAATATGTTTATCGATGGAATTAGAAGATAATATCAAATGATTGATTTATCAGATACATTGTGATATGATTATGGGTCTATGTTATGAGGTCCACTGTGATTTAAGAAATCTATTCTTTTTGACAACATTCGGAAAATGGTAAAGTGATTTATAAGTAAGAACGTGGAGTGTAAATAACTTAGATATTGGATATCGAAAAGTTAAGTAACTCAACATTTTTCATTAAGATGATTTCATACGTTTATTTAACCTTTGAACTTTATCCCGTGTTTCACCAACAGACTGTAATTTAAAAACTTGAAACTTATTATGAATATATATGATTTTACTTTTCTAAAACGTTTTATGATATAACGATTTCCATTATTTTAACCTCTAAACAAAATGACTCGTAAATATATTTAGTTTTGGAAAACAATATTATCATATTTATTTAATTTAGTTTCAAACGTACAAAAACGTTTTCAGTTTAAAAAGAACTTTATTATTATTAAAACGTATATAACTTTTATAAATATCTAGAACCACTTTTGACAACTCATTACTTAACCAGTATGATAAAGATAACGATATTTATATTTTATTTTATTAAATATATATATAATGATTTAAATTAATATTATATATATTTATACGCGTATTATAGTTTTATACTTTTACTATACTTAAACTTTACCTTTACTTTATTTTTACTTATTTTAACTTTAATAATTCACTTTAATAATTCATACTTTAATAATTCACTTTAATAATTTATACTTTAATAATTCACTTTAATAATTCACTTTAATAATTCATACTTTAATAATTTACTTTAATAATTCACTTTAATAATTCAAAAATCTATTATAAATAGAATTCAATAGGTTTTATTATTTCATAGAAATTTAAAAATATTTTTCTCTAAACTCTCTCAATCGATTTACATATATATATTTACTCCGTATTATTTCAAGATATTATTAGTATACATAAAATATTACGACGGAGTGCTGTCCGAGTGATTTTGAAATTGTTTTTCGAGTAGGATAGGGCTAAGAAAATTATGGGTTATAGCTATGGAGGTGATGGGTAATGTTCCTGGGTATGCTCGTGAGGTCAACCTAGTGTTTATCATCTCTGTTGCGTCTACGTACCTTTCCTGCAATATTGAATCTCATTATTGATACGTAAGCACTCATAACTTAACTTTTATATATTAATAGTGTATCCATGACTAGTGCTCGCGTATATAGGATTAGGCATGCTTGTATTTTTGATATTGTCATTAGATATGTTATGGTGAATCCTGAATTAGTTACATATGCGGTTGAGATAAGGTATAAGATATGCATGTCGTTGGAAAGCTAGCGAAAAATTAAGAACTTTTCATTTAGATATCGAATGGTTTCGATGAACAGATTTGAAGTTATAGTCAATTGAAATTTGGTATTATTATTAAAAATGATTATTATTATCGTTGTTATTATCGTCGTTATAGTTTTTATCTAATTATTATTATTATTATTATTATTATTATTATTATTATTATTATTATTATTATTATTATTATTATTATTATTATTATTATTATTATTATTATTATTATCATTATCAATAAAAAGTATTATCATTAAAAATTGTTATTATTACTATAGTTATTATCGTTAAAGTTATAATTAGTATTATCATTATCATAATATCTATTATCATTAGTATTATTATAATTAAAATTACTATTAGTAACACCTAATTATTATGATTACTATTATTATCATTAACACGAACGCGATATAAAAGACGATTAAAAGCTATTAAACAAACCGATTAGGAAATAATGAGTATGAGTATCATGATGAAATTTAAATTATTGTAGAATATTGATTTAGATAAAATTATCGTTTTTCATTATTTTTATCACTATTATTATTAAAAATATTATTAATATTAAAACTATCATTTTTACAAAATTATTATTTTAATAGGAATATCATTGTTAATATAAAATTTCATTATTTTTATTAATATGAATTACCATTTTATCATAATATCATTTTAGCAAATATAAATATTGTTATTATTATTAATAGAATAATAATTATTATTATTACAAAATAATATAACTTTTACTTACTATTATTATTATCGATATTATTTTATCAAATAAATATGTAATACAAATATGTTTTACTACGTGTAATATAATTACATTAATACTACCTATCATATTATTTTTATGATGTTAAATGAACTTTATAAATTTCATTACTTAAGATATATAAAAGTATATTTTATATAAAATTTTATTTATTAATAAATGAATTATATTATTTACTCTAATAGAACTTTTAAAAATATTTAAAAATATAAAAACGATGATATTTAAACTATATATTAATTATGTATAGATTTTGGAAATCATTTTGAGTCAAATTGACTTTTGTTGACCTTTGCATATTAGTCTCGAGCATTAGGATTGTGATACACTATGACTTGACCTAATTTGTTAGACAAATATTGACCAATACACATATATATATATATAATTAATTTAGGTTCGTGAATCCGAGGCCGACCTTGCACTTGTCCAATGACGTTATATGTATTTTTACTACGAAATATAGTATGGTGAGTTTCATTTGCCTTTTTACCCTTTATATTTTTGGCCTGAGAATACATGCGCAATTTTTATAAATGTTTTACGAAATAGACACAAGTAATTGAAACTACATTATATGGGTGAATGATCGAAGCCGAATATGCCCCTTTTGCTTGGTAACCTAAGAATTAGTAAATCGATCTACTAATTGACGCGAATCCTAAAGATAGATCTATTGGGCCCAACGAACCCCATCCAAAGTACCGGATGCTTTAGTACTTCGAATTCGTTTTTATCATGTCCGAAGGATTTCCCGGAATGATAGGGGATATTCTTATATGCATCTTGTTAATGTCGGTTACCAGGTGTTCAACATATGAATGATTTTTGTCTCTATGCATGGGACGTATATTTATGAGAACTGGAAATGAAATTCTTGTGGTCTATTAAATTGATGGAAATGAATGATTATGATAAACTAATGAACTCACCAACCTTTTAGTTGACACTCTAAAGCATGTTTATTCTCGAGTATTAAAGAAATCTTCCGCTGTGCATTTGTTCATTTTAAAGATATTATTTGGAGTCTTTCATGGCATATTTTGAAGAACGTTGCATTCGAGTCATTGAGTTCATCAAAGATTTTTATTAAGTCAATTTATAGTTGGATAGTGGATATTATGAAATGGTATGCATGCCTGTCAATTTTCGATGTAAAGAAAGTTTGTCTTTTAAAAACGAATGAAATGTTTGTAAAATGTATCATATAGAGGTCAAATACCTAGCAATGTAATCAACTATTATGAATCGTTTATAACGTATATGAACGGGTCCTTTCAGTTGGTATCAGAGCGATGGTCTTAGCGAACCAGGTCTGCATTAGTGTGTCTAGCTGATAAGTCGTTAGGATGCATTAGTGAGTCTGGACTTCGACCGTGTCTACATGTCAAAATTTTTGCTTATCATTTCTAGTCGGAAATCATCTGCTTATCATCCTTAGAAAATTACTTGCTTATCATTATTAGTCTAGATACGTCTTGCTACATTAATTGCATGAGTAGTGTATAGACAAAAATTCATATCTTAGCATATCTGCTAAATCATATCTTATCATATCTGTTATTTTAAACTTTGCCTGACATATCCCGCAAATTCCTCCGTAATCTACAAAATCTTTTGATCTATATATAGATATCCTATGTAAATAGAATTCCACCCGATAGCCGGAAAAATCATTTTTATATCAAAAAATCCTTTATTCAAACGTACGAAATGGAATTCGTCGTTAGTTCAAGTCACTCGGATTCCGAAATGGAATCTCACTCAAGCTCCGAAAGCAGTGTGATCGGAATGGATCAACCTATCAGTCATCACTTATTCTGGATGAATTGGGGATGGGTTCGTAGCCTCCTCAATCATTGGAGACAAGAAGAAGGCGATCCTTTCCATCCACCACATTGCCCTCTTGATGAAGAACCTGAAACACTTATCGGCGAACCTGTTCGAAACACTGTTTTCTCTCTCATTTCTAGCGTATCTCGTCACGATTATATACTACATCAAATTCTAGATTTTATTTATCCACTCGTCCGAATCGACAATCATCCCGGTGTAATAGAAGAAGTCAACGAGCTTCGCGCTCGGGTAGTGGCTTTGGAGAATATGGTGCAAAGATTACAAACATCAGCAGCAGCACCAGCAACATAACCAGTACCACCATCATCAACACCAACAGTACCATTACCACCTCCAACCACAACCGCGTTGTAAACCTCAAACTTCACAATCTGTCCCACGAGCATCAACATCATACGCACCATAGATACCAATGAGTACCAACAACAATAACTGACGAAGTATTAACTCATAACTTCATTAGAGAAATATTCCGCGGTGATTATGTAATCTCTAAAGTCTTAGAGATTATCTAATCTAGCCCTAACCATAAATCAGTTAAGCAAACCAAAATGATAGAAGGAAGAGTATAAACCCTAACAAAAATGGTGTGTGATTAACAAGCTAAACTTGTTTTACCAGCAGCATCAATAGTATCATCAACGTCACCAGCATCGTCAGTACAGTCAACATCAGAATCAACAACACCTATAACATCACAAACTCCGTCAGTTCAAGAATCACTGTGGACATCATTACGAATCAATAACGCATATATTGTATCAACAAGTTATGAAGAATTAACTCAGTCCCTCTGAAGAAATTATATGTATATTATATATATATATATATATATATATATATATATATATATATATATATATATATATATATATATATATTTTGAGATAAAAATAAATCTTTCCGTGCTAAGTTATTGTGTGTGAATCTCAACTACTTGGTTAATTCATATTACAAATATGCAATAATGTACATCCCTCGCCCGTGACTTA
This sequence comes from Rutidosis leptorrhynchoides, assembly GCF_046630445.1. NCBI lineage: Eukaryota > Viridiplantae > Streptophyta > Magnoliopsida > Asterales > Asteraceae > Rutidosis > Rutidosis leptorrhynchoides. The sequence continues at coordinate 30,135,414 of NC_092339.1, read as the reverse complement.
ACCATCGTTAACTACAATCTCTATCTCAATTCAACAAATTTCAATTTCCTAATAAATCAAGTATATATTTGATTTTACACTTCATCATTGATGTAACCGAAACTTTTCAGATAACATCATTCGTACTTTGCGAAGTTCACAAGAATTTAACGAAAACCAACATCACATCTCAACAAATAACGAAGTATTGATTCATAATTTCAATATTATTGAAGAAATACTTATGTAATCTCTAAAGCCTTCAAGGGATTATTCAATTCTGGTTTCAACCATAAATCGAATGAATTTAATTTAGTATTGACTCATTGAAATCTATGTTACATCTGAAGAGAATATATATATATATATATATATATATATATATATATATATATATATATATATATATATATATATATATATATATATATATATATATATATATATATATTTATAAAGACTGTAATAAAATTCTTTTGTACAAAATGTTAATTGTGAGTTTTTTTTTAACGGGTAGGTAATACCCGAGAGATATATATATATATTTACAATTAATATGTTACATTCTTCGAATCTGATTAAGCAAATTATCAACTATACTTCCTACTTTCACAATAATATATATTCTTTCATAGCAATCAAAACAACAATACTCATTCAAACCCAATTACATATTCTGATTTTGAAACCTCAGAATTTAATACGAAATATAACCGGTACCATCACTTTTAGATTCTTACATCTTTCAAAGCAATACTTTGACTTCAAAACTGTGTTTAAACATCAAATGTATATTAACGATTACAATCTGTGTTCAAACCCTTCGAAAATTTCTGAAGACACTTCAAATAATGAGCAATCGAGATGATGATCAAACCACATATTACCTACAGTTATGTACTTAAAAAGCTCTCGAAACCAAAGTCATAATTCAATACATATCTGTGTCAGATCCTTTGGCATTTATTAGCAAAAATAACCTTGCAAATTCCTTTTCAAAGTAGCAAATTCTATCACAGCTCCAGCAAGACAACTTCGATTTTTTTTTTCATTCGGAGTAGCCTTATCATAATCTTGATATATATAATTATCCTTTTGTTACTGGAGAACCTTACATGTTCCACCACATTAGCAATAAACTTATTCACAACTTCACTGATCTTTGACTTTCCGAAGAATCATTATATTTATCGAAACCCCATCATTTACCTATTTGCATCTTGTAACGAGAATTGCCATACGAATCATTGGGAATTAGCAAATTAGTATTTTAAAATCTCGCAGCATGTCGACATCAACAGTTATACATATAACGTCTATCTCCTGGACTTACATACTGCGAATGTGAAGTTTCTGAAAAACACCCTAAACTGCGAACTAGTTCTCGAAATTTTGAAAAATGCTGATGAAGCAGCAAGAACTGTAAATGACCTTAACAGTAAAAAGGTTGATGATAAAGAATAGTGGGTTGGCAAAGCTCAGAAAAAGAGAAGGTTTGGAACTGGAAAATGGATTGAGCAAAGTATGAAGGAGGCTGTGGACAAATCACAAGGACGAAATCTACCTTCAAAGAATCCAAATGACTCAGTGACTGCTGAAATGCTTAAGAAATACCTTGCTCCTTGATCTAAAACCCTTGCGAACAATATTCTTCATCATCCTCTTATCTTAAATATTCTAAGATATCATCGTATCTTCTATTATAAATATCTTCCATATTTCAGAAGATATTTTCATAACCATTCTTATCTAAAATCATTTATCCCCTCGCATTATCTGTATCACATCATAAAGGAAACTGTTTTAGTTTCTAAATTCTGAAACCTTCGAATATAAAGTATGAATGTTTTGAAGTAGTGTTGGGAACTGAAGCATGAGTTAGTATAATATAATGACACTTGATCAACGTGATTATATTACAGTAAGTCATGTTGAGTTTTAAATGGAACGTGATGATTCACAGATCATAACATCATCATGTGCCATGTTACACGACTCTTGTATTCTATTTAACCTCTAAAATATCAAGAAAATATTTCTTGATGATTCGGTCTTTTCCAGGGTATTCTGGTAATTTAACAACTCAAGACCGTGCCATTACCATTTCCTTCTTAGAACATTAACAATGTTCATTCCGAAATTTATATCTGCGAATTATGGACCATTACAAGCGATGCTTAATCGCAAGAAGAAGAAACGAAAGGACAAAGCTCCAAAATAGAAATTGGAGTATAAATCGTAGAAAATAGGAGGGAGTATTAACTGTGGATGACAATGATTATAGAAGACAGAAGCAGGGACTTTGAAGTATAAGGGAAGATATAAAACACAACAACAACCCAGAAATTACAAACCATATATATCGATGCATATAGCAATATAAAGAGACGGGAGAACTAAAAATACTATAAAACCAAGAGTATAGTAGAAATAAATAGATTCTTCCAGCGGCAGATGAAAAAGAAGAATGACATATATGAATGTTAGGAGTATATCAAGAATCAGAACTGGATGGAGCATATTAGCGAATGCTATAAAGTATGAATTGAGGGAGAAAGAATAAAAGGTGTGAGTTGTGGAAATAAGGAAATGAAGGGGGTGGATATATAGTAAAATATCTGATAGAGCAATCAAAACAGATTATCGTATTTAATCAAAGCGGATCCTAACTTCCTTAATTACCGAAGAACCAAATCTTATTACGAAGATTTTCTCTAAATTCCTTAAATTCCGGAAATTAACCGTGACTATGTCATTGGTTAAAAAGAACGTGCATTTACTCATTTCATTCTTTTGTGATAACTTCACTCGTACTTTTCACAAAAAATCAAATTGCTTTATCTATATTACTTGATGATAATAAAACTCTAATTTCCAACTCGTATACGTCATGAAAACATACTTATTGTCAGCCATGACCATCCCATTCAAATTTCGAGACGAAATTTCTTTAACGGGTAGGTACTGTGACAACCCGAAAATTTCCAACCAAATTTAAACTTTATCTTTATATTATCCTGACACGATAAGCAAAGTTTGTTAAGTTAAATCTCAAGAATTTTAAATTGTGTTCATACATTCATTATAACCTCGACCAAATTTCGACGATTCACGAACCGTTATATATAAATAGATATGTATATATATGTATATATATATTATAACTTGAGAATATTAATGAAGTATTAAACGTATAATACTTTACACGAACGTATTTGTTTCAATATGTTTATCGATGGAATTAGAAGATAATATCAAATGATTGATTTATCAGATACATTGTGATATAATTATGGGTCTATGTTATGAGGTCTACTGTGATTTAAGAAATCTATTCTTTTTGACAACATTCAGAAAATGGTAAAGTGATTTATAAGTAAGAACATGGAGTGTAAATAACTTAGATATTGGATATCGACAAGTTAAGTAACTCAACATTTTTCATTAAGATGATTTCACACGTTTATTTAACCTTTGAACTTTATCCCGTGTATCACCAACAGACTGTAATTTAAAAACTTGAAACCTATTATGAATATATATGATTTTACTTTTCTAAAACGTTTTATGATATAACGATTTCCATTATTTTAACCTTTAAACAAAATGATTCTTAAATATATTTAGTTTTGGAAAAAAAATTATCATATTTATTTGATTTAGTTTCAAACGTACAAAAACGTTTTCAGTTTAAAAAGAACTTTATTATTATTAAAACGTATATAACTTTTATAAATATCTAGAACCACTTTTGACAACTTATTACTTAACCAGTATGATAAAGATAACGATATTTATATTTTATTTTATTAAATATATATAACGATTTAAATTAATATTATATATTTATACGCGTATTATAGATTTATACTTTTACTATACTTAAACTTTACCTTTACTTTATTTTTACTTTACTTTAACTTTAATAATTCACTTTAATAATTCATACTTTAATAATTCACTTTAATAATTTATACTTTAATAATTCACTTTAATAATTCATACTTTAATAATTTACTTTAATAATTTATACTTTAATAATTCACTTTAATAATTCAAAAATCTATTATAAATAGAATTCAATAGGTTTCATTATTTCATAGAAACTTGAAAATATTTTTCTCTAAACTCTCTCAATCGATTTACATATATATATTTACTCCGTATTATTTCAAGATATTATTAGTATACATAAAATATTACGACGGAGTGCTGTCCGAGTGATTTCAAAATTGTTTTTCGAGTAGGATAGGGCTAAGAAAATTATGGGTTATAGCTATGAAGGTGATGGGTAATGTTCCTGGGTATGCTCGTGAGGTCAACCTAATGTTTATCATCTCTGTTGCGTCTACGTACCTTTCCGGCAATATTGAATCTCAATATTGATACGTAAGCACTCATAACTTAACTTATATATATTAATAGTGTATCCATGACTAGTGCTCGCGTATATAGGATTAGGCATGCTTGTATTTTTGATATTGTCGTTAGATATGTTATGTTGAATCCTGAATTAGTTACATATGCGGTTGAGATAAGATATAAGATATGCATGTCGTTGGAAAGCTAGCGAAAAATTAAGAACTTTTCATTTAGATATCGAATGGTTTCGATGAACAGATTTGAAGTTATAGTCAATTGAAATTTGGTATTATTATTAAAAATGATTATTATTATCGTTGTTATTATCGTCGTTATAGTTTTTATCTAATTATTATTATTATTATTATTATTATTATTATTATTATTATTATTATTATTATTATTATCATCATCATTATCAATAAAAAGTATTATCATTAAAAATTGTTATTATTACTATCATTATTATCGTTAAAGTTATAATTAGTATTATCATTATCATAATATCTATTATCATTAGTATTATTATAATTAAAATTAATATTAGTAACACCTAATTATTATGATTACTATTATTATCATTAACACGAACGCGATATAAAAGATGATTAAAAGCTATTAAACAAACCGATTAGGAAATAATGAGTATGAGTATCATGATGAAATTTAAATTATTGTAGAATATTGATTTAGATAAAATTAATTTTTTTCATTATTTTTATCACTATTATTATTAAAAGTATTATTAATATTAAAACTATCATTTTTACAAAATTATTATTTTAATAGGAATATCATTGTTAATATAAAATTTCATTATTTTTATTAATATGAATTACCATTTTATCATAATATCATTTTAGCAAATATAAATATTGTTATTATTATTAATAGAATAATAATAATTATTATTACAAAATAATATAACTTTTACTTACTATTATTATTATCGATATTATTTTATCAAATAAATATGTAATACAATGATGTTTTACTTTGTGTAACATAATTACATTAATACTACCTATCATATTATTTTTATGATGTTAAATGAACTTCATAAATTTCATTACTTAAGATATATAAAAGCATATTTTATATAAAATTTTATTTATTAATAAATGAATTATATTATTTACTCTAATAGATCTTTTAAAAATATTAAAAAATATAAAAACGATGATATTTAAACTATATATTAATTATGTATAGATTTTGGAAATCATTTTGAGTCAAATTGACTTTTGTTGACCTTTGCATATTAGTCTCGAGCATTAGGATTGTGATACACTATGACTTGACCTAATTTGTTAGACAAATATTGACCAACACATACACACACACACATACACACACACACACACACACACACATATATATATATATATATATATATATATATATATATATATATATATATATATATATATATATATATATATAATTAATTTAGGTTCGTGAATCCGAGGCCAACCTTGCACTTGTCCAATGACGTTATATGTATTTTTACTACGAAATACAGTATGGTGAGTTTCATTTGCCTTTTTACCCTTTATATTTTTGGGCTGAGAATACATGCGCAATTTTTATAAATGTTTTACGAAATAGACACAAGTAATTGAAACTACATTATATGGGTGAATGATCGAAGCCGAATATGCCCCTTTTGCTTGGTAACCTAAGAATTAGTAAACCGATCTACTAATTGACGCGAATCCTAAAGATAGATCTATTGGGCCTAACGAACCCCATCCAAAGTACCGGATGCTTTAGTACTTCGAATTCATTTTTATCATGTCCGAAGGATTTCCTGGAATGATAGGGGATATTCTTATATGCATCTTGTTAATGTCGGTTACCAGGTGTTCAACATATGAATGATTTTTGTCTCTATGCATGGGACGTATATTTATGAGAACTGGAAATGAAATTCTTGTGATCTATTAAATTGATGGAAATGAATGATTATGATAAACTAATGAACTCACCAACCTTTTAGTTGACACTCTAAAGCATGTTTATTCTCAGGTATTAAAGAAATCTTCCGCTGTGCATTTGCTCATTTTAAAGATATTACTTGGAGTCTTTCATGGCATATTTCGAAGAACGTTGCATTCGAGTCATTGAGTTCATCAAAGATTTTTATTAAGTCAATTTATAGTTGGATAGTGGATATTATGAAATGGTATGCATGTCTGTCAATTTTCGATGTAAAGAAATTTTGTCTTTTAAAAACGAATGAAATGTTTGTAAAATGTATCATATAGAGGTCAAATACCTCGCAATGTAATCAACTATTGTGAATCATTTATAACGTATATGAACGGGTCCTTTCACTTAGTAGCTACTATACAATTCTACCACTACAATTCTATATGAAAAACTGATTATAATAATATTTCGCGTTGAAACTATTACACAATATTTTACAAACTTACAATACCGCTATATAGCATAAAATATTGCACACAATAACATTGATATAAAGCAGTTTCGATGACAATCCTAGTTAATACGCAAGTCGTTCAACAAAGGCAATAAAGACACGTAGTTCGTAAGTCTAGAAATAAATCATGCATTCTGGTTTTACTAAGACTACTTCCCATCCTTGGTTTTATGGAACATAACCATTGTGTCCATTGATAAGACAGCATGTTGTAACATCGTCAAAGGGACGAGGGTTTCGTAATGCCCAACAGCCTCGTAACAATCTAAAAACCTTGTTTCTCACCCCAACTACTGAGTCCGTTACTTGTGGGAATGTTTTGTTTAATAGTTGTAATCTGATGTTCTTTTTCTCACTTTAGTGAGAAGCGAACATCACTAACCCATAAGCATAAAATGCTTCTTTATGTTGCATGTTAGAAGCTCTTTCTAATTCACAAAGTCCTATGTTGGGATAAGTTGAGTCAAAATAGGTTCTTAATTCGTAGCGTAAAATTGCACTTGGGTTCCCCGCATTTAATGCTTTAAAGAAAACACGGCGTAGCTTACGGTCTCCCCAATGTGATATACCCCAACTTTCAAAGGAAAGCCTTTTATAAACTAAGGCATTCTTGGAACTTTCATCAAATGTTCTACAAACTAATTTCGTCGTAAATAATTGTGCCGACGAATTCTGACCAACTTTAGACAAGATTTCATCAATCATGTCCCCGGGTAGGTCTTCTAAAATTTTTGGTTGTCTATCCTTAACGTCCATTGTGTTTTTATACTGTAAAACAGACGAGGATTAGATTTGTAAAAGATAATTATCAAATAGTACAAGCAAATTTTTTTTTTCATACAACATAAAAGTACAAGCACACTTATATTACATATATTACACCGCATGATTACAACCCTTTATTCCGACTCGCTTGTTTCTTCTTCTTCGGACCTAGTTTGTTTCACTAATTTTCTAGGGATATATGGTGCTCTCCTAATACGAGCTGTCATTTTCCACAATGGTTTAGGAAAACCTAGTGGTTTAGAGGTTCTCGAGTTATTGTTACAATTTAGGAAATACGGGTGTTGCCGATACATATAAAGTTCATCGGGGTTGGAATCAGGTTTCTCTATTTTTATACCTTTTCCCTTATTATTTTCTTTTGCCTCTTTAAATTGGGTCGGGGTAATTTCTATAACATCATCGGAATCCTCATCGGGATCCGATTCATAGGAGAATTGGTAATCTTCCCAATATTTTGCTTCCTTAGCGGAAACACCATTGACCATTATTAACTTTGGTCCATTGGTTAAGGATTTTCTTTTATTTGACGGTTTTTCTGTGGTTCCTAATATTTCCCCCTCCAGAACCTCTTCTTCTTCCGGTTCCTCTTCTTCTGGTTCCTCTTCTTCCGGTTCTTCTTCTTCCGGTTCTTCTTCTTCCGGGTCTTCGGGAATTTGTGAATCTTCCCAATATATATTCGACTCTTCATTATTATTAGGTGAGTCAATGGGATTCGTGCTAGAGGTAGACATCCATCACACAATATCAAACACGTTAAGATATTAATATATCACATAATATTTACATGTTAATAATATATAGTTTCCAACAAAAATGTTAAGCAATCATTTTTAAAGAAAACACGGTCGAAGTTCAGACTCACTAATGAATCTTAACAAACTTGATAAGACACACTAATACAAATTTTCTGGTTCTCTAAGACCAACGCTCGGATACCAACTGAAATGTCCCGTTCATATTGATTATAAACGTTCCATATTAGTTGATTTCGTCGCGAGGTTTTGACCTCTATATGAAATGTTTTTCAAAGACTGCATTCATTTTTATAACAACCATAACCTTTATTTTATCGATAAAGGTTTAAAAAGCATTACGTAGATTATCAAATAATGATAATCTAAAATATACCGTTTACACACGACCATTACATAATGGTTTACAATAAAAATATATTACATCAAAGTAAGTTTCTTGAATGAAGTTTTTACACAATATCATACAAGCATGGACTCCAAATCTTGTCCTTATTTTAGTATGCAACAGCGGAAGTTCTTAATAATCACCTGAGAATAAACATGCTTAAAACATCAAAAAAAATGTTGGTGAGTTATAGGTTTAACCTATATATTATCAAATCATAATAATAGACCACAAGATTTCTCATTTTTCATAAATATCATTACACTCGCAAGTGCATAAAAATCATTCATATGTTGAACACCTGGTAACCGACGTTAACTTAATGCATAGAATATCCCCAAAACAGAACCTCTCGTCTGTATAATAATCTCGAAGTACTAAACCATCCATAACTTGAATGGGGGTTGTTAAGCCCGATAGATCTATCTTTAGGATTCACGTCAATTAGGGGCCATTTCCCTAATTCTTAGGCTACCAGACTTGAAGGCGATATTCGATTTAATAATCCAACCATAGAATGTAGTTTCGCATACTTGTGTCTATTTTATAAAACATTTATAAAACTGCATGTATTCTCATCCTAAAAATATTAGATTTTAAAAATGGGACTATAACTCACTTTCACAGATTTTTACTTCGTCGGGAAGTAAGACTTGGCCACTTGTCGATTCACAAACCTATAACAAATATGTACGTATATATTAAAGTATGATCGAAATATATTCACAACACTTTTTATTACGTTTTAATGATTTAAGTGTATTAAGTCAGATGTCCTCGTTAGTAACCTACAACTAGTTGTCCATAGTTTGATGTACAGAAATAAAATGATATATATGATCTTGATTCAATCCACGACCCAGTGTATACACGTCTCAGGCTAGATCACAACTCAAAGTATATATATTTTTAGAATCAACCTCAACCCTGTATAGCTAACTCAAACATTACTGCATATAGAGTGTCTATGGTTGTTCTAAATAATATATATATATATATATATATATATATATATATATATATATATATATATATATATATATATATATATATATATATATATATATATGGGTCGATATGATATGTCAAAACATTTGCATACGTGTCTATGGTATCCCAAGATTACATAATATATTAGAATACATCTATAATACAATATAAGTTAGCTAGGATATGATTGATATAGATTTGTTACCAATTTTCACGTAGCTACAACAAGCAAAATTATCCAATCTTGTTTTACCCATAACTTCTTCATTTTAAATCCGTTTTGAGTGAATCAAATTGCTATGGTTTCATATTGAACTTAAGTTTATGAATCTAAATAGAAAAAGTATAAGTTTATAGTCAGAAATATAGGTTACATGTCATTTACTAAAGAGGTAGTCATTTCCATCGAAAGAACGACATCTTGATGACTATTTTGAAAAACATACTTCCACTTTGAGGTTAACCATGATTTTGGATATAGTTTCATGTTCATAATAAATATCATTTTCCCAGAAGAACAACTTTTAAATCAAAGTTTATCATAGTTTTTAATTAACTAACCCAAAACAGCCAGCGGTGTTACTACGACGGCGTATGTCCGGTTTTACGGTGTTCATCGTGTTTCCAGGTTTTAAATCATTAAGTTAGCATATAATATAGATATAGAACATGTGTTTAGTTGATTTTAAAAGTCAAGTTAGAAGGATTAACTTCTGTTTGCGAACAAGTTTAGAATTAACTAAACTATGTTCTAGTGATTACAAGTTTAAACCTTCGAATAAGATAGCTTTATATGTATGAATCGAATGATGTTATGAATATCATTACTACCTCAAGTTTTATGGATAAACCTACTGGAAAAGATAAAAATGGATCTAGCTTCAAAGGATCCTTGGATGGCTTGAAAGTTCTTGAAGCAGAATCATGACACGAAAACAAGTTCAAGTAAGGTTTTCACTCGAAATAAGATTGTTATAGTTATAGAAATTGAATCAAAGTTTGAATATGAGTATTACCTTGAATTAGAAAGATATCTTACTGTAAATAAGAAAGATTTATTGAGATTGGATGATCACTTGAAATGGATTTGCAAGATTTCTTAAAGTGTTCTTGAATGGTTGTTTTTATGATGATTAATGCTTGTAATTGAAGCTAAAAGATGGTGAAAATACTTGGAGATGATCAAGTATGATGTTAGGAGTATTTTAAGAGAGAATTTAGAGTGTAAGTATGAGAAAATGGAATGGAAAAATGGGGTGAAATCATAAAAACGAAATTGCTTGTTATAAAGAAAAAAAAAAGATCCTTAAGTTTGTTTTTATCTCATTAGTCATACAAGTTGTTAAATAATGGTTTCACATGTTTTTGACTCTAAGATAGCTACTAATAATGAATGATTAAAGGTGTATATACCAATAGTAAATACTTCTAGAAGCTGTGTATTGTACGAGTACAAATACGGTGTACACGAGTAGAATTGTTGATGGAAACGAATGAGAATGTAATTTTGAGCATTTTTGCTAAGTAGAAATACCTTGAAATATGTCTTGAAGTCTTTCAAAAGTGTATTAATACATCTTAATACACTACATGTATATACATTTTAACTGAGTTGTTAAGTCACTGTTAGTCATTACATGTAAGTGTTGTTTTAAGACCTTTAAGTTAACGATCTTGTTAAAGGTAATTAATCCATTGTTATTATACTTAAATGAGATGTTAAATTATTACATTATCATGATATTATAATGTATGAATATAACTTAATATAATATATATATACATTAAAATGTCATTACAACGATAATCGTTACATATATGCCTTGTTTCGAAATTCTTAAGTTAGTAGTCTTGTTTTACATATGTTGTTCATTGTTAACACACTTAATGATATACTTAATTATCATTTTATAATGTTAAACATAGTGTATCAATATCTTAATATGATTCATATGTATTTAGTAAGACATTGTTATAACGATAATCGTTATATATATCGTTTCGAGTTTCTTAATTCAATAAACTCATTTTTATGTATATCACTCATTGTTAATATACTTAGTGAGATACTTACTTATCATAATCTCATGTTAACCATATATATATCATCATGTAGTTTTACAAATTTTTAACGTTCGTGAATCGCCGGTCAACTTGGGTGGTCAATTGTCTATATGAAGCACATTTTTAATAATCAAGTCTTAACAAGTTTGATTGCTTAACACGTTGGAAACATTTAATCATACAAATATAGTTTTCATTTAATATATAACATGGAAAAGTTCGGGTCACTACATACATCACGATCTTCATCATAATAAATCTTATCATTCTTACAAATAACATTCCAATAGGCCCAACATTATTTAATTGTTTATGTTTTTGGATCAAACTATTTCATGAGCCCAAGATTATGATTCCATTTAAGATTAATCGGCCCAAATATAATGGACATTAAATCCAGTCGAGCAACCTCACTTTAACATCGCTATCAACTATCATTACCTCTCTTTATCTTCTTCTTCACTTTGTTCATCATCATTAATATCGTTAAAACAGAATTATCGAGCAGAAGTAGCAGTTTTAAAGTCTTCTTGAGTTGGTTTCGAGAGTAGCAGGTCAGCAAAAGAAAACAATTATAGTAGCAGTTTAGTTCGAAGGTTGCAGCAGGAATTGAAAAGAAGTAGTAATAGCAACAACAAATATATATATATATATATATATATATATATATATATATATACCTATCGATGACACAATCAAATGGTTGTTTGTTTGGTTTTAGTCGTTCATTTGCAGTCTTCAACAAGAACATAGTAGCAGTCTTTCGAACGAAATGGAAAACTGTGGTGATGTTGAACAAAACAAAACAACAACAAAAAAAATTATAAATGATGGGTGTGGTTGTTTCATCGTGACAGAAATAGATACAGAAGAAATCGCAGGGGTTTTATTGTAGTGACCCGAACTTTTCCATGTTTATATATATATTAAATGAAATTGTTATTTACATGATTAAGTGTTTCCAACATGTTAAGAAATCAAACTTGTTAAGACTTGATTAATTGAAATAGTTTTCATATAGACAATTGACCACCCAAGTTGACCGGTGATTCACGAACGTTAAAACTTGTAAAAACTATACGATGACATATATATGGTTATATATATAGTTAACATGATTTTATTATAAGTATGTATCTCATTAGGTATTTTAACAATGAGTTATATACATAAAAATGAGACTATTAATTTAAGAAACTCGAAAACGATATATATAACGATTATCGTTATAACAACGTCTTACTAGGTATATATGAATCATATTAAGATATTGATACACTTGGTTAATTATGTTAAATGATAAGTAAATATATTATTAAGTGTATTAACAATGAAATACATATGTAAAAATAAGACTACTAACTTAATGATTTCGAAACGAGACATATATGTAACGATTATCATTGTAACGGCATTTAACTGTATATATATCATACTAAGATATATTATATATCATAATATCATGATAATATAACAATTTAAAATCTCATTTGTTATGATAAACAATGGGTTAACAACATTCAACAAGATCGTTAACCTAAAGGTTTCAAAACAACATTTACATGTAACGACTAACGATGACTTAACGACTCAGTTAAAATGTATATATATGTAGTGTTTTAATATGTATTAATACACTTTTGAAAGACTTCAAGACACTTATCAAAATACTTCTACTTAACAAAAATGCTTACAATTACATCCTCGTTCAGTTTCATCAACAATTCTACTCGTATGCACCCGTATTCGTACTCGTACAATACACAGCTTTTAGATGCATGTAGTATTGGTATATAAACTCCAATGATCAGCTCTTAGCAGCCCATGTGAGTCACCTAACACATGTGGGAACCATCATTTGGCAACTAGCATGAAATATCTCATAAAATTACAAAAATATGAGTAATCATTCATGACTTATTTACATGAAAACAAAATTACATATCCTTTATATCTAATCCATACACCAACGACCAAAAACACCTACAAACACTTTCATTCTTCAATTTTCTTCATCTAATTGATCTCTCTCAAGTTCTATCTTCAAGTTCTAAGTGTTCTTCATAAATTCCAAAAGTTCTAGTTTCATAAAATCAAGAATACTTCCAAGATTGCAAGTTTACTTTCAAGTTTTCTAAATCCATTCCAAGTAATCATCCAAGATCAAGAAACCTTTGTTACTTACAGTAGGTTATATTTCTAATACAAGGTAATAATCATATTCAAACTTTAATTCAATTTCTATAACTATAACAATCTTATTTCGAGTGGAAATCTTACTTGAAATTGTTTTCGTGTCATGATTCTGCTTCAAGAACTTTCAAGCCATCCAAGGATCCTTTGAAGCTAGATCTATTTTTCTCATTTCCAGTAGGTTTATCCAAGGAACTTGAGGTAGTAATGATGTTCATAACATCATTCAATTCATACATATAAAACTATCTTATTCGAAGGTTTAAACTTGTAATCACTAGAACATAGTTTAGTTAATTCTAAACTTGTTCGCAAATAAAAGTTAATCCTTCTAACTTGACTTTTAAAATCAACTAAACACATGTTCTATATCTATATGATATGCTAACTTAATGATTTAAAACCTGAAAACACAAAAAACACCGTAAAACCGGATTTACGCCGTCGTAGTAACACCGCGGGCTGTTTTGGGTTAGTTAATTAAAAACTATGATAAACTTTGATTTAAAAGTTGTTATTCATTGAAAATGATTTTTATTATGAACATGAAACTATATCCAAAAATTATGGTTAAACTCAAAGTGGAAGTATGTTTTCTAAAATGGTCATCTAGACGTCGTTCTTTCGACTGAAATGACTACCTTTACAAAAATGACTTGTAACTTATTTTTCCGACTATAAACCTATACTTTTTCTGTTTAGATTCATAAAATATAGTTCAATATGAAACCATAGCAATTTGATTCACTCAAAACGGATTTAAAATGAAGAAGTTATGGGTAAAACAAGATTGGATAATTTTTCTCATTTTAGCTACGTGAAAATTGGTAACAAATCTATTCCAACCATAACTTAATCAACTTGTATTGTATATTATGTAATCTTGAGATACCATAGACACGTATACAATGTTTCGACCTATCATGTCGAAACATCTATATATATTTCGGAACAACCATAGACACTCTATATGTGAATGTTGGAGTTAGCTATACAGGGTTGAGGTTGATTCCAAAATATATATAGTTTGAGTTGTGATCAATACTGAGATACGTATACACTGGATCGTGGATTGATTCAAGATAATATTTATCGATTTATTTCTGTACATCTAACTGTGGATAACTAGTTGTAGGTTACTAATGAGGACAGCTGACTTAATAAACTTAAAACATCAAAATATATTAAAAGTGTTGTAAATATATTTTGAACATACTTTGACATATATGTATATATTGTTATAGGTTCGTGAATCAACCAGTGGCCAAGTCTTACTTCCCGACGAAGTAAAAATCTGTGAAAGTGAGTTATAGTCCCACTTTTAAAATCTGATATTTTTGGGATGAGAATACATGCAGGTTTTATAAATGATTTACAAAATAGACACAAGTACGTGAAACTACATTCTATGGTTGAATTATATATGCCCCTTTTTATTAAGTCTGGTAATCTAAGAATTAGGGAACAGACACCCTAATTGACGCGAATCCTAAAGATAGATCTATTGGGCCTAACAAACCCCATCCAAAGTACCGGATGCTTTAGTACTTCGAAATTTGTATCATATCCGAAGGGTGTCCCGGAATGATGGGGATATTCTTATATATGCATCTTGTTAATGTCGGTTACCAGGTGTTCACCATATGAATGATTTTTATCTCTATGTATGGGATGTGTATTGAAATATGAAATCTTGTGGTCTATTGTTACGATTTGATATATATAGGTTAAACCTATAACTCACCAACATTTTTGTTAACATTTAAAGCATGTTTATTCTCAGGTGAATACTAAGAGCTTCCGCTATTGCATACTAAAATAAGGACAAGGTTTGGAGTCCATGTTTGTATGATATTGTGTAAAAACTGCATTCAAGAAACTGATTTCGATGTAACATATTTGTATTGTAAACCATTATGTAATGGTCGTGTGTAAACAGGATATTTTAGATTATCATTATTTGATAATCTACGTAAAGCTTTTTAAACCTTTATTTATGAAATAAAGGTTATCGTTTGTTTTAAAAATGAATGCAGTCTTTGATAAACGTCTCATATAGAGGTCAAAACCTCGCAATGAAATCAATTAATATGGAACGTTTTTAATCAATAAGAACGGGACATTTCAGTTGGTATCCGAGCGTTGGTCTTAGAGAACCAGAAAATTTGCATTAGTGTGTCTTATCGAGTTTGTTAGGATGCATTAGTGAGTCTGGACTTCGACCGTGTTTTCTTTAAAAATGATTGCTTAACATTTTTGTTGGAAACTATATATTATTAACATGTATATATTATGTGATATATTAATCTCTTAACATGTTTGATATTGTGTGATAGATGTCTACCTCTAGCACAAATCCCATTGACTCACCTAATAATAACGAAGAGTCGAATATATATTGGACTGATTCACAAGTTCCCGAAGAAGAACCGGAAGAAGAATCAGAACCGGAAGAAGAATCAGAATCGGAAGAGGAGGAACCGGAGGAGGAAATAGAACCGGTGAGAGAAATAATAAAATGGTTAAGTAAAAGAAAATCCTCAACCAACCGACCAAGGTTAATTATGGTCAATGGTGTTTCCGCCAAGGAAGCAAAATATTGGGAGGATTACCAATTCTTCGATGAATCGGATTCCGACGAGAATTCCGATGATGTTATAGAAATTACCCCAACTGAATTTAAAAAGGCAAAAGAAAATAATAAGAGAAAGGGCATAAAAATAGAGAAATCTAATTCCAACCCCGATGAACTTTATATGTATCGTCAACCCCCGAAGCCCTTAAGTTGTAACAATGACCCGGGAACCTCTAAACCACCAGGTTTTTCTAAACCGTTGTGGAAACGACAGCTCGTATTAGGGGAACATCATATATCCCTAGAAACTTGGCAAAACGAACCAAAACCGAAGAAGAAGAAGAAATGAGCGAGTCGGAATAAAATAGTTGTATTCGTGTGGTGTAATATATGTAATATAGTGTGCTTATGCTTTATGATATATGTAAAAATTGCTTGTATTAATAAGTATTTTTTTTTTTTTATGAATCTAACTCTTGTCTATTTTACAGTATAAAAACACAAAATGGATAGACAACCCAATATTTTAAGAGACCTACCCGGAGACATGATTGATGAAATCTTGTCTAGAGTCGGTCAGAATTCTTCGGCACAACTATTTACGGCAAAATCAGATTGTAAGACATTCGAAGAACGTTCCAAGAATGTCTTGGTTTATAAGAGACTTTCATTTGAAAGATGGGGGATATCACATTGGGAAACCCATAAGTTACGATGTGTTTACTTTGACGCATATATTGCGGGGAACCCAAATGCTATTTTACGCAACGGGTTAAGAAATTATTTTGACTCAATGTATCCGAATATAGGACTTCATGATTTAGAAAAAGTGGCTAACATGCAACATAAAGAAGCATGCTATGCTTACGGGTTAGTAATGTTCGCTTCTCACCAAAGTGAGAAAAAGAACATCGGGCTACAACTATTAAACAAAACGTTCCCACAAGTGACGAAGTCGGTAATTGGGGTAAGAAATGAGGTTTTTAGGTTATTACGAGACTGTTGGTCATTACGTAACCCTTGTACCTTTGACGACGTTACAACACGCTGTCTTATCAACGGCCATAACGGTTATGTTCCACAAGACCAAGGATGGGAAGTAGTCCTAGTAAAACCAGAATGCATGACTTGTTTCTGGACGTATGAATTACGTGTCTTTATTGCCTTTGCTGAACGACTTGTGTACTAGCTAGAATTTTCTTCACAACTATCTTGTATCAAAGTTATTGTGTGCTATATTTCATGCTTTATGTAAAATAACCGGTATTGTAAGTTTGTAAAATATTGTATAAAAGTTTGAACGCGAAATATTATTATAATCATTTTTTCATATAGAATTGTAGTAGTTGAATTGTATATTAGCTACTAAGTATGAACTTAACGGGTAGGTACTACCCGAATTTATACTTATAAAACGCTAATATGAAGAAAAAGCTTTTATAAATGAGTTCATATTATGCTACGAAATACTATTAACTACTCTTAATATTCTGTATGATTAACTTGTTCCATTTAACTATTTTGAAGGAAATGGCACCGACTACTCGGCACACCGTGAATATGAATGAAGAGGAATTCCGTACTTTTATAGCTTCAAACATAGCCGCAGTACAGGCTGCGCTACATACCAACAATAACCTTGGATCTAGCAGTACAGGAAATCGTGTAGGATGCACCTACAAAGAATTCACTGCCTGCAAACCTTTGGAATTTGATGGAACCGAAGGACCGATCGGATTGAAACGGTGGACCGAGAAGGTCGAATCGGTGTTTACCATAAGTAAGTGTACTGAAGAGGACAAAGTGAAGTACGCTACGCATACCTTTACAGGTTCTGCGTTAACATGGTGGAATACCTATCTAGAGAAAGTGGGACAAGATGATGCGTACGCACTACCGTGGTCAGCATTCAAGCACTTGATGAACGAGAAGTATCGTCCCAGAACCGAGGTCAATAAGCTCAAGACAGAACTTAGAGGGTTACGAACCAAAGGATTTGATATTACCACGTACGAAAGACGATTCACAGAATTGTGCCTATTGTGTCCGGGAGCGTTCGAAGATGAGGAATAGAAGATCGATGCGTTTGTGAAAGGATTACCGGAAAGAATCCAAGAAGATATAAGTTCACACGAGCCCGCCTCCATACAACAGGCATGTAGAATGGCTCACAAACTAGTGAACCAGATTGAGGAAAGAATTAAAGAATAGACGGCTGAAGAGGCCAATGTGAAGCAAGTCAAAAGAAAGTGGGAGGAAAACGGTGATAAGAATCACCAATACAACAACAAAAGCAATTACAATAATAATCGCAACAATTATCCCAACAATCGCAACATCAATCGCAACTACAATAAACGGCCCAACAACAACAACAACAACAACAACAACAACAACAACAACAACAACAACAACAACAACAACAACAACAACAACAACAACAACAACAACAACAACAACAACAACAACTACTACAACAATCATCCCAACAATAATAACAACCGCAACAACAACAACAATCAGAAGCAGCTATGCCAAAGGTGTGAAAAGTATCACTCGGGGTTCTGCACCAAATTTTGCAACAAGTGTAAAAGAAATGGTCATAGCGCGGCGAAGTGTGAGGTCTATGGACCAGGGGTTAACAGAACAAAAGGAACAAATGGTGTCGGAACGAGTAATGGCGGAGCAATTAGTGTCGGAGCAAGTTATGCCAATGTAGTTTGTTATAAATGTGGAAAACCGGGCCACATTATTAGAAATTGTCCGAACCAAGAGAACACAAATGGACAACGCCGCGGAAGAGTTTTCAATATTAATGCGGCAGAGGCACAGGAAGACCCGGAGCTTGTTACGGGTACGTTTCTTATTGACAATAAATCTGCTTACGTTTTCTTTGATTCGGGTGCGGATAGAAGCTATATGAGTAGAGATTTTTGTGCTAAATTAAGTTGTCCATTGACGCCGTTGGATAGTAAATTTTTACTCGAATTAGCAAACGGTAAATTAATTTCAGCAGATAATATATGCCGGAATCGAGAAATTAAACTGAGTAGCGAAATATTTAAGATTGATTTGATACCAGTAGAGTTAGGGAATTTTGATGTAATAGTTGGCATGGACTGGCTAAAGAAGGTGAAAGCAGAGATCGTATGTTATAAAAATGCAATTCGCATTGTACGAGAAGAAGGAGAACCCTTAATGGTGTACGGAGAAAAGGGCAACATGAAGCTACATCTTATTAGTAATTTGAAGGCACAAAAACTAATAAGAAAAGGTTGCTATGCTGTTCTAGCACACGTTGAGAAAGTACAAACTGAAGAAAAGAGCATCAATGATGTTCTCGTCGCAAAAGAATTTCCCGATGTATTTCCGAAAGAATTACCGGGACTACCTCCACATCGATCTGTTGAATTTCAAATAGATCTTGTACCAGGAGCTGCACCAATAGCTCGTGCTCCTTATAGACTCGCACCCAGCGAGATGAAAGAACTGCAAAGCCAACTGCAAGAACTATTAGAACGTGGTTTCATTCGACCAAGCACATCACCATGGGGAGCTCCTGTTTTGTTTGTCAAGAAGAAGGATGGTACATTTAGGTTGTGTATTGACTACAGAGAGTTGAACAAACTTACCATCAAAAACCGTTATCCACTGTCGAGAATTGACGACTTATTTGATCAACTACAAGGCTCGTCGGTTTATTCCAAGATCGATTTACGTTTTGGATATCATCAAATGCGAGTAAAGGAGGATGATATTCCAAAAACTGCTTTTAGGACGCGTTATGGTCATTACGAGTTTATGGTTATGCCGTTTGGATTGACTAACGCACCAGCTGTGTTCATGAACCTTATGAACCGAGTGTGTGGGCCATATCTTGACAAGTTTGTCATTGTTTTCATCGATGACATACTTATTTACTCAAAGAATGATCAAGAGCACGAAGAACATTTGAGAAAAGTGCTAGAAGTATTGAGGAAAGAAAAACTGTACGCTAAGTTTTCAAAGTGTGCATTTTGGTTGGAAGAAGTTCAATTCCTCGGTCACATAGTGAACAAAGAAGGTATCCAGGTGGACCCAGCAAAGATCGAAACCGTTGGAAAGTGGGAAACCCCAAAAACTCCGAAGCATATACGTCAATTTTTAGGATTGGCTGGTTACTAAAGAAGATTCATCCAAGATTTCTCCAAAATAGCAAAACCCTTGACTGCATTAACGCATAAAGGGAAGAAATTTGAATGGAAGGATGAACAAGAGAAGGCGTTTCAATTATTGAAGAAAAAGCTAACTACGGCACATATATTGTCATTGCCTAAAGGGAATGATGATTTTGTGATTTATTGTGACGCATCAAAGCAAGGTCTCGGTTGTGTATTAATGCAACGGACGAAGGTGATTGCTTATGCGTCTAGACAATTGAAGATTCACGAGCAAAATTATACGACGCATGATTTGGAATTAGGCGCGGTTGTTTTTGCATTAAAGACTTGGAGGCACTACTTATATGGGGTTAAAAGTATTATATATACCGACCACAAAAGTCTTCAACACATATTTAATCAGAAACAACTGAATATGAGGCAGCTTAGGTGGATTGAATTGTTGAATGATTACAACTTTGAGATTCATTACCACCCGAGGAAGGCAAATGTGGTAGCCGACGCCTTGAGCAGAAAGGATAGAGAACCCATTCGAGTAAAATCTATGAATATAATGATTCACACTAACCTTACTACTCAAATAAAGGAGGTGCAACAAGGAGTTTTAAAAGAGGGAAATTTAAAGGATGAAATACCCAAATGATCGAAGAAGCATCTTAATATTCGGGAAGACGGAACCCGGTATAGGGCTGAAAGAATTTGGGTACCAAAATTTGGAGATATGAGAGAAATGGTACTTAGAGAAGCTCATAAAACCAGATACTCAATACATCCTGGAACGGGGAAGATGTACAAGGATCTTAAGAAACATTTTTGGTGGCCAGGTATGAAAGCCGATATTGCTAAATATGTAGGAGAATGTTTGACATGTTCTAAGGTCAAAGCTGAACATCAGAAACCATCAGGTCTACTACAACAACCTGAAATCCCGGAATGGAAATGGGAAAACATTACCATGGATTTCATTACTAAATTGCCAAGGACTGCAAGTGGTTATGATACTATTTGGGTAATAGTTGATCGTCTCACCAAGTCAGCACACTTCCTGCCAATAAGAGAAGTTGACAAGATGGAGAAGTTAGCACGACTGTATTTGAAGGAAGTCGTCTCCAGACATGGAATACCAATCTCTATTATCTCTGATAGGGATGGCAGATTTATTTCAAGATTCTGGCAGACATTACAGCAAGCATTGGGAACTCGTCTAGACATGAGTACTGCCTATCATCCACAAACTGATGGGCAGAGTGAAAGGACGATACAAATGCTTAAAGACATGCTACGAGCTTGTGTTATTGATTTCGGAAACAATTGGGATCGACATCTATCGTTAGTAGAATTTTCCTACAACAACAGCTACCATTCAAGCATTGAGATGGTGCCGTTTGAAGCACTTTATGGTAGAAAGTGCAGGTCTCCGATTTGTTGGAGTGAAGTGGGGGATAGACAGATTACGTGTCCGGAGATAATACAAGAAACTACCGAGAAAATCATCCAAATTCAACAAAGATTGAAAACCGCCCAGAGTCGACAAAAGAGCTACGCGGACAGTAAAAGAAAAGATATAGAGTTTGAAATTGGAGAAATGGTCATGCTTAAGGTTTCACCTTGGAAAGGCGTTGTTCGATTTGGTAAACGGGGGAAACTAAATCCAAGGTACATTGGACCATTCAAGATTATAGATCCTGTCGGACCAGTAGCTTACCAACTGGAGCTACCTCAACAATTCGCGGCTGTACATAACACTTTCCACATCTCAAATTTGAAGAAATGTTTTGCTAAAGAAGATCTCACTATTCCGTTGGATGAAATCCAAATCAATGAAAAACTTCAATTCATTGAAGAACCCGTCGAAATAATGGATCGTGAGGTTAAGAGACTTAAACAAAATAAGATACCGATTATTAAGGTTCGATGGAATGCTCGTAGAGGACCCGAGTTCACCTGGGAGCGTGAAGATCAGATGAAGAAGAAATACCCGCATCTATTTCCAGAAGATACGTCAACACCTCCAACTACTTAAAATTTCGGGAAGAAATTTATTTAACGGGTAGGTACTGTAGTGACCCGAACTTTTCCATGTTTATATATATATTAAATAAAATTGTTATTTACATGATTAAGTGTTTCCAATATGTTAAGCAATCAAACTTGTTAAGACTTGATTAATTGAAATAGTTTTCATATAGACAATTCACCACCCAAGTTGACCGGTGATTCACGAACGTTAAAACTTGTAAAAACTATAAGATGACATATATATATATGGTTATATATATAGTTAACATGATTTTATTATAAGTATGTATCTCATTAGGTATTTTAACAATGAGTTATATACATAAAAATGAGACTATTAATTTAAGAAACTCGAAAACGATATATATAACGATTATCGTTATAACAACGTCTTACTAGGTATATATGAATCATATTAAGATATTGATACACTTGGTTAATTATGTTAAATGACAAGTAAATATATTATTAAGTGTATTAACAATGAAATACATATGTAAAAATAAGACTACTAACTTAATGATTTCGAAACGAGACATATATGTAACGATTATCGTTGTAACGGCATTTAACTGTATATATATCATACTAAGATATATTATATATCATAATATCATGATAATATAATAATTTAACATCTCATTTGTTATGATAAACAATGGGTTAACAACATTCAACAAGA
This sequence comes from Rutidosis leptorrhynchoides, assembly GCF_046630445.1. Taxonomy (NCBI): domain Eukaryota; kingdom Viridiplantae; phylum Streptophyta; class Magnoliopsida; order Asterales; family Asteraceae; genus Rutidosis; species Rutidosis leptorrhynchoides. Next base: position 30,112,018 of record NC_092339.1, on the reverse strand, counting down.
TCGTTAACCTAAAGGTTTCAAAACAACATTTACATGTAACGACTAACGATGACTTAACGACTCAGTTTAAATGTATATACATGTAGTGTTTTAATATGTATTCATACACTTTTGAAAGACTTCAAGACACTTATCAAAATACTTCTACATAACAAAAATGCTTACAATTACATCCTCATTCAGTTTCATCAACAATTCTACTCGTATGCACCCGTATTCGTACTCGTACAATACACAGCTTTTAGATGTATGTACTATTGGTATATACACTCCAATGATCAGCTCTTAGCAGCCCATGTGAGTCACCTAACACATGTGGGAACCATCATTTGTCAACTAGCATGAAATATCTCATAAAATTACAAAAATATGAGTAATCATTCATGACTTATTTATATGAAAACAAAATTACATATCCTTTATATCTAATCCATACGCCAACGACCAAAAACACCTACAAACACTTTCATTCTTCAATTTGCTTCATCTAATTGATCTCTCTCAAGTTCTATCTTCAATTTCTAAGTGTTCTTCATAAATTCCAAAAGTTCTAGTTTCATAAAATCAAGAATACTTCCAAGATTGCAAGTTTACTTCCAAGTTTTCTAAATCAATTCCAAGTAATCATCCAAGATCAAGAAACCTTTGTTACTTACAGTAGGTTATCTTTCTAATACAAGGTAATAATCATATTCAAACTTTAATTCAATTTCTATAACTATAACAATCTTATTTCGAGTGGAAATCTTACTTGAAATTGTTTTCGTGTCATGATTCTGCTTCAAGAACTTTCAAGCCATCCAAGGATCCTTTGAAGCTAGATCTATTTTTCTCATTTCCAGTAGGTTTATCGAAGGAACTTGAGGTAGTAATGTTTTTCATAACATCATTCGATTCATACATATAAAGCTATCTTATTCGAAGGTTTAAACTTGTAATCACTAGAACATAGTTTAGTTAATTCTAAACTTGTTCGCAAATAAAATTTAATCCTTCTAACTTGACTTTTAAAATCAACTAAACACATGTTCTATATATATATGATATGCTAACTTAATGATTTAAAACCTGGAAACACGAAAAACACCGTAAAACCGGATTTACGCCGTCGTAGTAACACCGCGGGCTGTTTTGGGTTAGTTAATTAAAAACTATGATAAACTTTGATTTAAAAGTTTTTATTCTGAGAAAATGATTTTTATTATGAACATGAAACTATATCCAAAAATTATGGTTAAACTCAAAGTGGATGTATGTTTTCTAAAATGGTCATCTAGACGTCGTTCTTTCGACTGAAATGACTACCTTTACAAAAACGACTTGTAACTTATTTTTCTGACTATAAACCTATACTTTTTCTGTTTAGATTCATAAAATAGAGTTCAATATGAAACCATAGCAATTTGATTCACTCAAAACGGATTTAAAATGAAGAAGTTATGGGTATAACAAGATTGGATAATTTTTCTCATTTTAGCTACGTGAAAATTGGTAACAAATCTATTCCAACCATAACTTAATCAACTTGTATTGTATATTATATAATCTTGAGATACCATAGACACGTATACAATGTTTCAACCTATCATGTCGACACATCTATATATATTTCGGAACAACCATAGACACTCTATATGTGAATGTTGGAGTTAGCTATACAGGGTTGAGGTTGATTCCAAAATATATATAGCTTGAGTTGTGATCAATACTGACATACGTATACACTGGGTCGTGGATTGATTCAAGATAATATTTATCGATTTATTTCTGTACATCTAACTGTGGATAACTAGTTGTAGGTTACTAACGAGGACAGCTGACTTAATAAACTTAAAACATCAAAATATATTAAAAGTGTTGTAAATATATTTTGAACATACTTTGATATATATGTATATATTGTTATAGGTTCGTGAATCAACCAGTGGCCAAGTCTTACTTCCCGACGAAGTAAAAATCTGTGAAAGTGAGTTATAGTCCCACTTTTAAAATCTAATATTTTTGGGATGAGAATACATGCAGGTTTTATAAATGATTTACAAAATAGACACAAGCACGTGAAACTACATTCTATGGTTGAATTATCGAAATCGAATATGCCCCTTTTTATTAAGTCTGGTAATCTAAGAATTAGGGAACAGACACCCTAATTGACGCGAATCCTAAAGATAGATCTATTAGGCCTAACAAACCCCATCCAAAGTACCGGATGCTTTAGTACTTCGAAATTTATATCATATCCGAAGGGTGTCCCGGAATGATGGGGATATTCTTATATATGCATCTTGTTAATGTCGGTTACCAGGTGTTCACCATATGAATGATTTTTATTTCTATGTATGGGATGTGTATTGAAATATGAAATCTTGTGGTCTATTGTTACGATTTGATATATATAGGTTAAACCTATAACTCACCAACATTTTTGTTGACATTTAAAGCATGTTTATTCTCAGGTGAATACTAAGAGCTTCCGCTGTTGCATACTAAAATAAGGACAAGGTTTGGAGTCCATGTTTGTATGATATTGTGTAAAAACTGCATTCAAGAAACTGATTTCGATGTAACATATTTGTATTGTAAACCATTATGTAATGGTCGTGTGTAAACAGGATATTTTAGATTATCATTATTTGATAATCTATGTAAAGCTTTTTAAACCTTTATTTATGAAATAAAGGTTATGGTTTGTTTTAAAAATGAATGCAGTCTTTGAAAAACGTCTCATATAGAGGTCAAAACCTCGCAACGAAATCAATTAATATGGAACGTTTTAAATCAATAAGAACGGGACATTTCATTTATGTTTCACGAAAGTAGAGTGAGAGGAAGAGTGATAGAGATGGTGGCGGTGAGGATGGTGAGTTTTGGTGTGATGGAGAGTTGAGGGTGTTCACGAAAGAGAAGAGAAAAGAAAGATGGTGGCGACGGGTTCAAACAGAAATGATCTAGTTTTCGTGTAGCTTTGCCGTTGTAGTTGATGGTGGATGATGGTAGGTAACGATGGTGACTGTGATGGCTGACTGTGGTAGGGGTGGAAGTCGATTAAGGTGATGGGAGTTTATATGGGTGGCCGAAGGTGATAGTTCTCGGTGGTGTTAAGGTGGCCGGTGGTGGTTTGTGTGATGGTTACGGTGGTGAATGATGGTGGTTTGAAGGCCGTATGTTCATGGTTGTCAAGAGAGAAGGGTGTTGATTTTGTGATCTTCTTCTCAAGTTTGTATATATATATATATATATATATATATATATATATATATATATATATATATATATATATATATATATATATATCCCTTTTACTGTAATCTAATTCCAATAACAATTAATAATAATTATAAATTAATAATAATAATTTAATAATAATAAGGGGCATGTGATAATTCACTTAAGAGCCACCCGTGAAAATCTACCGACACTCTTATTATGATATTATATTGTACCCGGTTGTTAAATCAGTGGTGGATAAAATTCTTCAGAAAAATCCCATATTTTTAAATTAACTATATTTATTTATTTTGGTCATTATGGTATAAAATTCGATTATTAATTTATTAAATAAAAATTACATCAACTGTCCCTCTCATTTATGGTTGAAATATAAAAAGTGTTAAAATTAAATAATTAGATCCTAAAAATACTTTTAATAAGCCTATAACTTATATAACTCGTTTTCGTATCACCGTTTATTTTAAAATTACATAAGTTTGAATTTAACTTACTTAATATCAATCGAAACATCAAACGAGTATTACAATCATTTAATATTTATTTTTAATATACTTTATTTATATATAGAGATATATTTTAAATAATAATTATTATAATATCCTATTTTTATTTATTAGTTTTTAATAACAACAACATATAATACTTCAAGTTATATTTCAAATTATTATTTATATATACATACACACATATCTATTTATAATTAATTGTTCGTGAATCGTCGAGAGTAGTCGAAGGTCAAATGAATATATGAAACAGTTCAAACTTTGCTAGACTCAACATTACATACTTTGCTTATCGTATCGAAGTAATATATAGATTAAGTTTAAATTTAGTCAGAAATTCTCGAGTAGTCACAATACCTACTCGTTAAAGAAATTTCGTCCCGAAATTTGAGTGAGGTGGTCATGGCTAACAATAAAAATGTTTTCATGACGAATATGAGTTGATAAGTAGAGTTTTATCATTATTGAGTAATACATATGAAACAATTTGATTATTCGAAATGTAGGAGTGAAGTTATCACAAATGAGTAAATTGAAGAATAAAGTTTCGTCTTAACTTTTGATGTAGTCACGATGGATTTCCGCAATTCAAGGAATTTAGAGATAATCTTTGACATCTATATAAGATTTGGTTCTTCATTAAATAAGGAAATTAGGAGCCTCTTCGATTAAATGCGATTATTTGTCTTGATTTGCTCTGTCGGATATTTTACTATAAATCCACCCTCTTCATTTCCTTTATATTATGGAGTTCCATCCTTTTGTTTTCTCTTCCCGACTTTAAGTCAAGCGAATAATGGTCCAGAATTCGTAGGTATGAATTTCGAAATGAACATAGTTAATGTTCTAAGAGAGATTGTAACAGCACGATCTTGATTGGTTAAATTACCAGAATTCAAGAGAAAAGATAGAACTATCAGGAAGATATATTCTTGATATGTTTGGAGAATTGGTAGAATGTAAGAGTCGTGTAACATGGTACATAATGACGGTATGGTCTGTGAATCATCACGTTCCATTTAGAAACTCAGTATGACTTACTGTAATATAATCACGTTGATCAAGTGTCATTATATTATACTAACTCATGCTTCAGTCCCCAACACTACTTCAAAACATTCATATTTTAAATTCGAAGATTTACAGAATCTAGAAACTCAAACAGTTTCATTTTATGAGATAACATAGATGGCTCGGAGAGATAATTAATATTGGACGAGAATATTTATGAAGATATCTTAAGAAATATTGAGGATATTTACAATGAAAGATACGATAATACCTTAGAATTTTAGATTCACAGTGTGATGAAGAAATTCATTCACAGTAATTTAAAGCGATTAAGGAGTAGGGTATTCGCTAAAGATTTCATCAGAAATAGAATCATCAGGATTTTAAATACAGAGTTTGGTCCTTGTATTTGTTCTTGTTCTCCTTCAGGGTTTGCTTAATTCATTTTTTAGTTTCAAAATCTTTGAGCTTTTTCAATATTCCGAGTATTGATTCGAAGACTGGGTGCTTTTCAGAATTTCAGAACTGAAGATCATAATTTCCAGGAGTTACACGTTATATGTATATATAACTGTTGAAGTGAAAACGCTTGCGAGTTTCGAGATTGATGATTAACGATTTTTGATTGTTGGTATGACAATTATTGTTACAAGATGTAGATGGATATATGATAAGGTTTCGATAAATATAATGATTGTTCGGAAAGTCAAAGATCAATGAAGTTGTTGGTAAGATTACTGTTAATTTGGTGAGATATAAACGGTTCTTCGATAACGATGATGAAAAGACAACGTATATATCAAAGTTATAATAAGGTTGATTCGAACGAGAAGTCGAAGTTGGTTTGTTGGAGCTGTGACAAAATTCACTAATTTGGAAAAGATTTGCAATGTTATTTACGGTAATAACAATGTCAAAGGAGCTAGCACATGTACGTGTTAAACGTTTACTCAAGTTCCGAGAGTTTTTCAGGCGCATAACTATATGCATAAATCTTTTCTTCTGTAGATGAAGTGAGGTTGGTTCATCCTTTCAATTAGGGTGTTTCCAAGAATCATGAAAGGTTTGAACGCAGATTGTAATCGTCAAGATACAAATGAAGTTTAAGATGAAATCAAGTGGCAAACTTGAAGAAATGTTTAGTTTCATATGTTATAATCAATATTTTAATTCATTTTATTTTTCCAATGTTATTAGTCCACAGTCGATAGTCCACAGTTAACAGTCCAATAATTCATATATGGTTTAATATATAATTTTCGAATTAATTAATACCTATCGTGACCCGTGTACATGTCTCAGACTCGATCACAACTCAAACAATATATATTATTGTAGAATCAACCTCACCCATGTATAGCTAACTCAAGCATTACTGCATATAGAGTGTCTATGGTTATTCCAAATAATATATATAGATGCATCGATATGATATGTCAAAACCTTGTATACGTGTCCCGATATTTAAAATGCGTAAATAACAGTATTTAAATGACAATAAATAAAGTGTGTAAAATAAATAACAGAAATTAAATGACGATAAATAAAATTGCGAGAATTAAAATTGCGATAATTAAATTGAGATAAATAAAATGTAATACGGAATTAACAGTTAGCTAGGAACAGTTAGCTAGGATTTCGTTAGCGTGGTTTCTTAACAAATTTTCTCATAGTTAATTTGTTTGTTTCTAACAAATTTTATTTTGTCAAATGTTTTCTTTATTATGCCACTCGTTGGATTCTGATAGGTCAAAATCCAAATATAAAATTGAATGAAAATGGTTATTTTGTGGTGAACGGATTCGTATATCTGTGGATGTAAGTAAGATAGTAAATGACTGTTGAATCAGATTCGAAGAATATACAGTGTAACTTATTAATGTGAAATCTAAATATTCCTCGGGTATTACCTACCCGTTAAAATATTTTCACCATTAACAGTTTGTACAAAAGAATTTTTAATTGCAATCTTTATGAAAATATACTTACATAAATATTTTTCTTCAGATTGTAATCATGAATTTAATGAGTCAGTATGATATTAAACTCATTTGATTTACCCTTAGAACGAGAATATATAATCTCTAAAACATTAGAGATTACATAATTGCCATGTCGAAGAAAGATAAATGATGTAGAACGTCATGTAGAACGATGATTATACTCGAGGTACAGAATGAGATATTGAGGAATGGATTGTTGATGGTACTGGTGCTGTTACTGATGGTACTGTTGGTGCCGATGATGTTGTTGAAGCTAGTAAATTTTGTACCATATTCTCCAAATTGACTACTCGAGCGCGAAGTTCGTTGACTTATTCTATTATTTCAGGATGATTGTCGGTCGAAACGAGCGGATGAATAAGGTTTAGAATTTTAGATAGAATATAATCGTGGCGAGATATTCGGGAAATGAGTGTGAAAAATGGTGTTTCGGATGGGTTCGTCGGTAAGTGCTTCAGGTTCTTCTCCAAGAGGTGATTTCGGTTGATGGAAAAGGATCGCCTTCTTCGCGTCTCCATTGATTAGGTAGGCTACGAACCCATCAGATGAATTGATGATGGCTAAATGGTTGATCCATTTCAGTCTCACTGATTTCGACGTTTGAGTGGAAATTCATATCGGAATAGCTGTCGGAATCCGAGGGATTTGAACTAGTTGCGAGTTCCATCTCGTACGATAGAGTAAAGGATTTTTCGATATGAAATGATTTTCGAATATTGTATGATATTCTAACTACATAGAATATCTATATATATAGTACTAAAGATTTAGTAGACTACGGAGGAATTTACAGCATATATCAGGCAAGTCTACAGTAACAGATGCGCTAAGATATGAATTATAAGATACGCTAAGATATGAATTTTGTCTATACACTATTCATGTAGTCAATGCAGTAAAACGTGTCTAGACTAACAATGATAAGCAGGTAATTTCCTAAGGATGATAAGCAGATAATTTTTGACACGAAATGATAAGCAAAATTTTTGACATGCAGACACGGTTGAAGTCCAGACCCACCAATGCATCTAAACAACTATCAGTTAGACACACTAATGCAAGACCTGGTTTGCTAAGACCACCGCTCTGATACCACCTGTAAATACAGTGGGGACAACCACCGTCCCACCCAGTGCCTTAACTATCCAGCGACCACTGAGTGTACCTCAGATACTGAATTTAGGGCCTGCCTCTCGGCTACTGCCAACCCTCGTAAGGGATCGCAAGGATTAAGAGCCAATGCTTAGCCACATGTCACACAGTGAGAACCTCCTTTACGACTAACCCGCCACACATGGACACGGTTATACCAGATCTGATACCACCTGAAACAACCCGTCCTAATCCATCTGGACGAATACATTACATTTGGTTACATTGCGAGGTACTTGACCTCTATATGATACATTTTACAAACATTGCATTCGTTTTTAAAAGACAAAATTTCCTTACATCGAAAGTTGACGGCATGCATACCATTTCATAATATATCCAACTATAATTGACTTAATAATAATCTTGATGAACTTAACGACTCGAATGCAACGTCTTTTGAAATATGTCATGAATGACTCCAAGTAATATCTCTAAAGTGAGCAAATGGACAGCGGAAGATTTCTTTTATACCTAAGAATAAACATGCTTTAAAGTGTCAACCAAAAGGTTGGTGAGTTCATTAGTTTATCATAATCGATCATTTCCATAATTTTAATAGACCACAAGATTTTCATTTCCATTTCTCATAAATATACGTCCCATACGTAGAGACAAAAATCATTCATATGGATTGAACACCTGGTAACCGACATTAACTAGATGCATATAGAATATCCCCAAAACAGAAATTCATCTGTATTAATAACTCGAAGTACTAAAGCATACCATTTTCCAGTATGGGGGGAGTTAGTGCCCGTAGATCTTCATTTAGGATTCGCGTCAATTAGGGTGTATTTTCCCTAATTCTTAGGCTACCAAGCTAAAAGGGGTGGTATTCGATTAGATAATTCAACCATAGAAGGTAGTTTCGATTACTTGTGTCTATTTCGTAAAGCATTTATAAAAACAGTGCATGTATTCTCAGTCCAAAAATATATATTGCAAAAGCATTTAAAAAGGGAGCAAATGAAACTCACTATACTGTATTTTGTAGTAAAAATACATCTGACGTCATTGAACAAAAGAAGGGTTGGCCTCGAATTCACGAACCTATATCATTTATATATATTAACACATATAATTAACATGTAATAATAATCAAACTAGTTTATATATATTACTTATTTAATTTAATAATATATTTGTTATATGTAATTATTTATGTAAATAATGTTATCATGTTTGTAGTATTGATATTAATAATTTTAATGATACTTGTAGTGATAATAATGTTAATGGTAATAATAATACTACTTTTAATAATACTAATATTAATTGTGATAATAATAATAATATTAGTAATAATAATAACAATAAATATAGTAATAACTAAATTAAAATTTTCCACTAATTTCAATAATGTCAATAGTAATACTAATAATAATAATACTGATAATAATAATACTATAAAAAATAATAATTTTTCTAATAATAAAATAATAATAAGTTTTCTTAATAATATTACTAATAATAATAAAACTATAACAAAAGGACTACCTTAATCTATCCAGGCATTAAAAACAAATAAACGTCGCTGCCCGGGTTTGAACCCAAGACCTCTCGCTTAACCCCAACACTCCAAACCATCATCTGTCATTACGTTTCTTGATGTATACCCGGTTTAATTCTATTTAACTCTATTATTTTTGTTTCCTTCAATTTAAGATCATAACATCACCATTATTATTATTCCATAATTCATATTCATTAACATCTTCAAAATATTAACAATATCATAATCATAATCTCATCATAATCATCTATCATCATCATCTTTCGGTTACCATATTAATATTATGATATCATCACCATCTAAACACTATCCTCATCGTCTAACATTATCATCATCATCATACGGTACCATATCATCATCATCATCATCATACGGTACCATATCATCATCATCATCATCAAAACCATAATAACATCATCATAATCGAGCGTCACCATAGTCTTTATCATCATATCACCATCTTCATCATCGTGGTTATCATCATTATTATATTTATTCTCGTCACAATCATCATTTCACGTAACATCATCATCATACATCACGATCTTCATCATAATAAATCTTATCATTCTTACAAATAACATTCCAATAGGCCCAACATTATTTAATTGTCTATGTTTTTGGATCAAACTATTTCATGAGCCCAAGATTATGAGTCCATTTAAGATTAATCGGCCCAAATACAATGGACATTAAATCCAGTCGAGCAACCTCACTTTAACATCGCTATCAACTATCATTACCTCTCTTTATCTTCTTCTTCACTTTGTTCATCATCATTAATATCGTTAAAACAGAATTATCGAGCAGAAGTAGTAGTTTTAAAGTCTTCTTGAGTTGGTTTCGAGAGTAGCAGGTCAGCAAAAGAAAACAATTATAGTAGAAGTTTAGTTCGAAGGTTGCAGCAGGAATTGAAAAGAAGTAGTAACAGCAACAACAAAAAAAATTATATATATACCTATCGATGACACAATCAAATGGTTGTTTGTTTGGTTTTAGTCGTTCATTTGTAGTCTTCAATAAGAACATAGTGGCAGTCTTTCGAACGAAATGGAAAACCACTTGTGATGTTGAACAAAACAAAACAACAAAAAAATCTATAAATGATGGGTGTGGTTGTTTCATCGTGACATAAATAGATACAGAAGAAATGTAGGGGTTTTATGTTTCATGAAAGTAGAGAGAGAGGAAGAGTGATAGAGATGGTGGCGGTGAGGATGGTGAGTTTTGGTGTGATGGAGAGTTGAGGGTGTTCACGAAAGAGAAGAGAAAAGAAAGATGGTGGCGACGGGTTCAAACAGAAATGATCTAGTTTTCGTGTAGCTTTGCAGTTGTAGTTGATGGCAGATGATGGTAGGTAACGATGGTGACTTTGATGGTTGACTGTGGTAGGGGTGGAAGTCGATTAAGGTGATGGGAGTTTATATGGGTGGCCGAAGGTGATAGTTCTCGGTGGTGTTAAGGTGGCCGGTGGTGGTTTGTGTGATGGTTACGGTGGTGAATTATGGCAGTTTGAAGGCTGTATGTTCATGGTTGTCAAGAGAGAAGGGTGTTGATTTTGTGATCTTCTTCTCAAGTTTGTAAATATATGTATCATATATATATCCCTTTTACTGTACTCTAATTCCAATAACAATTAATAATAATTATAAATTAATAATAATAATTTAATAATAATAAGGGGCATGTGATAATTCACTTAAGAGCCACCCGTGAAAATCTACCGACACTCTTATTATGATATTATATTGTACCCGGTTGTTAAATCAGTGGTAGATAAAAGTATTCAGAAAAATCACATATTTTTAAATTAACTATATTTATTTATTTTGGTCATTATGGTATAAAATTCGATTAATAATTTATTAAATAAAAATTACATCAACTGTCCCTCTCATTTATGGGTGAAATATAAAAAGTGTTAAAACTAAATAATTAGATCATAAAAATACTTTTAATAAGCCTATAACTTATATAACTCATTTTTGTATCACCATTTATTTTAAAATTACATAAGTTTGAATTTAACTTACTTAATATCAATCGAAACATCAAACGAGTATTACAATCATTTAATATTTATTTTTAATATACTTTATTTATATATAGAGATATATTTTAAATAATTATTATTATAATTTCCTATTTTTATTTTATTAGTTTTTAATAACAACATATAATACTTCAAGTTATATTTCGAATTATTATTTATATATACATACACACATCTATTTACAATTAATTGTTCGTGAATCGTCGAGAGCAGTCGAAGGTCAAATAAATATATAAAACAGTTTAAACTTTGCTAGACTCAACATTACATACTTTGCTTATCGTATCGAAGTCATATATAGATTAAGTTTAAATTTAGTCAGAAATTCCCGAGTCGTCAAATCCTCCACACCGGACATGGGACATGTCCTCCACATCAGACATGGCCCATGTCTTTCACCTCAAACATGGGCCATGTCCTCCACCTCTGTCATGGGCCACGTCTTCCAACTCGGACATGGCCCATGTCCACCACCTCGGACATAGGCCATGTTCTCCGGCTCGAACATGAGCTATGTCATCAACCTCGGACATGGGTCATGTCATCCACTTCGGACATGGCCCATGTCCTCCAACCCGGACATGAGCCATGTCCTCCAACCTGGACACGGGCCATGTCCTCTAACCTGGACATGCGCCATGTCCTCCACCCCTGACATGGGCTATGTCCTCCACCCCGGACATGGCATATGTCCTCCACCCTGGACATGGCCCATGTCCTCCACCCTGAACATGGCCCATGTCCTACACCCCGAACATGGCCTATGTCCTACACCCCGGACATGGCCCATGTCCTCCGCCCTGAACATAGGCCATGTCATCCACCTCGGACATGGGCCATGCCCTCTAACTCCAACACGGGCCATGTCCACCAACTCGGACATGGGCCATGTCCTCCAACCCGGACATGGGCCATGTCCTCCAACCCGGAAATGGCCTATGTCCTCTAACTCCATCATGGGTCATGTCCTCCACCCCATACATGGGCCATGTCCTCCAACCCGGACATGGGCCATGTCCTCCAACCCGGAAATGGGCTATGTCCTCTAACTCCAACATGGGTCATGTCCTCCACCCCAGACATGGGCCATATCCTCTAACTCCAACATGGGCCATGTCCACCAACTCGGACATGGGCCATGTCCTCCAACCCCGACATGGGCATGTCCTCCAACTCAGACATGGGCCATGTCCTCCAACCCGGACATGGGCCATGTCTTTCACCTCAAACATGGGCCATGTCCTCCACCTCGGTTATGGGCCATGTCCTCTAACTCAAATGTGGTCCATGTCCTCCACCTCGGACATAGGCCATGTCATCCAACTCGGATATGGGCCACGTCCTCCACCTCATATATGGGCCATGTCCTCCAACCCTGACATGGGCCATGTCCTCCAACCCGGATATGGCCCATGTCCTCCACCCCGGACATAGTCCATTAATTCTACCCTGGACATGGCCCATTAATTCCACCCCGGATACGGGCAATGTCCTCCACCCCAGACAAGGGCCATGTCCTCCATCCCGGATAAGGGACATGTCCTCCATCCCGGATAATGGGACATATCCTCCATCCCGAACATGGGCCATGTCCTCCATCCCGGACATGGGTTATGTCCTCCATCCCGGACATGGGCCATGTCCACCATCCTGGACATGGGCCATGTCCTCTAACCCGGACTTGGGCCATGCCCTCCAACCCGGACATGGGCCATGTCCTCCACCCCAGACATGAGCCATGTCCTCCATATCGGACATGGCCCATGTCTTTCACCTCAAACATGGGTCATATCCTCCACCTCGGTCATGGGCCATGTCCTCCAACTCGGACATGGCCCATATCCTCCACCTTGGACATAGGTCATGTTCTCTAACTCGAACATGGGCTATGTCATCCACCTCGAACATGGGTCATGTCATCCACCTCGGACATGGCCCATGTCCTCCAACCCAAACATGAGCCATGTCCTCCAACCCGAACACGGGCTATGTCCTCCAACCCGGACATGCGCCATGTCCTCCACCACGGACATGAGCCGTGTCCTCCACCCCGGACATGTGCCGTGTCCTCCACCCCGGACATGTGCCATGTCCTCCAACCCGGACATGGGTCATGTCCTCCACCCTGGACATGGCCCATGTCTTTCACCCCGAACATGGCATATGTCCTCCACCCTGGACATGGCCAATGTCCTCCACCCCGAACATGGCCCATGTCCTCCACCCCGGACATGTGCCATGACCTCCCCCACGGATATGGGCCATGACCTCCAACCCGGACATGGGCCATGTCCTTCACCCTAGACATGGGCCATGTCCTTCACCTCGCACATGGGCCATGTCCTCCAACCCGGACATAGGCCATGTCCTCCACCTCTGAAATAGGCAATGTCCTTCACCTCAGACATGGGCCATGTCATCCAAATTGGACATGGGCTATGTTTTGGACGACATGGGCCATGTCCTTCACCCTGGACATGGGCCATGTCCTCCAACCCAGACATGGGCCATATCCTCTACCTCAGAAATAGGCAATGTCCTTCACCTCGGACATGGGCCATGTCATCCAACTTGGACATGGGCTATGTTGTGGACGACATGGGCCATGTCCTCCACCCCGGATGATGTCCACCAACTCGAGCGATGTCCACCAACTCGGACATGGGCCATGTCCTCCAATCCGGACATGGGCCATGTCCTCCAACCCAGACATGGGCCATATCCTCCAACCCAAACATGGTCCATGTCTTCCAACTCGAACATTGGCCATGTCTTTCACCTCGGACATGGGCCATGTCCTCCACCTCGGTCATGGACCTTGTCCTCCAACTCAGACATGGCCCATGTCCTCCACCTCAGATATAGGCCATGTTCTCCAACTCAAAAATGGGCTATGTCATCCACCTCGTACATGGGCCATGTCATCCACCTCGAACATGGCCCATGTCCTCCAATCCAGACATGAGCCGTGTTCTCCCTCTTACCCGGACATGCGCCATGTCCTCCACCCCGTACGTGCGCCATATCCTTCACCCAGGACATGAACCATGTCCTCCACCCCGGACATGGGCCATATCCTCAACCCCGGACATGGCCCATGTCCTCCACCCCTGACATTGTCCATGTCCTCCACCCCGAACATAGCCCATGTCCTTCACCCCAGACATGGCATATGTCCTCCACCCCGGACATGGGCCATGACCTCCACCACGGACATGGGCCATGACCTCCACCACAGATATGGGCCATGACCTCCATCTCAGACATGGGCCATGTCCTCCACCCTGAACATGGGCCATGTCCTCCACCTCGTACATGGGCCATGTCCTCCAACCCAGACATGGGTCATGTCCTCCACCTCGAAAATGGACAATGTCCTCCACCTCGAACATAGGCCATGTCATCCAACTTGGACATGGGCCATGTCATCCAACTTGAACATGGGCCATGTCATGGAGGACATGGGCTATGTCCTCCACCCCGGACATGGGCCATGTCATTCACCCCAGACATGGGCCATGTCCTCTAACTCCAACATGGGCCATGTCCTCCAACCCGGACATGGGCCATGTCCTCCAACCCGGACGTGGGCCATGTCCTCTAACCCAGACATGGGCCATGTCCTCCAACCTAGACATGGGCCATGTCTTTCACCTCGATCATGGATTATGTCCTCCAACTCAGACGTGGTACATGTCCTCCACCTCGGACATAAGCCATGTTCTCCAACTCGAACATGGGCTATATTATCCACCTCGTACATGGGCCATGTCATCTACCTCGGACATGGCTCATGTCCTCCAACCCGAACATGGGCCATGGCCTCCAACCCGAACATGGGCTATGGCCTCCAACCCTGACATAGGCCATGTCCTCCAACCCGTACATGTGCCATGTCCTCCAATCCGAACATGCGCAATGTCCTCTACCCCGTACATGAGCCATGTCCTCCACCCCAGACATGGGCCATGTCCTCCACCCCGGACATGGCCCATGTTCTCCACCCCAGACATGGCCCATGTTCTCCACCACGAACATGGCCCATGTCCTCCACCCCGGACATATCATATGTCCTCCACCCCGGACATGTCATATGTCCTCCACCTAGGACATGGCCGATGCCTCCACCCCGAACATGGACCATGTCCTCCACCCAGGTCATGTGCCATGACCTCCACCACGGAGATGGGCCATGACCTCCATCCCTGACATGGGCAATGTCCTCCACCTCGGACATGGGCCGTGTCCTCCACCTCACACATGGGCTATGTCCTCCAACCCTAACATGGGCCATGTCCTCCACTTCGTACATGGGTAATGTCCTCTACCTCGGACATGGGCCATGTCATCCAACTTGGACATGGTCCATGTCGTGGAGGACATGGGCTATGTCCTCCACCCCGGACATGGGCCATGTCATCCACCCCGAACATGCACCATGTCCTCTAACTCCAACATGGGCCATGTTCACCAACTCGGACATGGGCCATGTCCTCCATCCCAGACATGGGCCATGTGACGACCCGAAAATTTCCTACCAAATTTAAACTTAATCTTTATATGATTTCGAAACGATAAGCAAAGTTTGTAATACTGAGTCTCAAAAACTTTTAGAACTATGTTCATATATTCAATTACCCTTCGACTGTGCTCGATGATTCACGAACATTTATGTGTATATATATATATATATATATATATATATATATATATATATATATATATATATATATATATATATATAGTTATATTACTTGAAAGCGTTAACAATGTATTAAAGTTATGATGCCATACATAAAACTTATTGATTTCAATATCTATTTGATATATTTAACTACGGAGTTAAAAGATAATATCAAACGATTTAATTAACAGATATTTTGTTAGCACTTATCAATTTCACAATTATTGTGATATTATTATAAGTCTCTGTTGTGAGGTCCACGTTGATTGGAGAAATCTTTCACTTTTAATAGTATTCGGAATAATTGGTAAAGTAATCTACAAGTGAGAACAAAGTGTCAAATAACGAGAAGTAGAAACATATTTTAAGAACTATAAGATTATTAAAAATATCATTTCTTTTATTTGTGTAAATTTTTGAAATTATATATAACATTTAGAGTGTCACGTCTTCTTTAAAAATGAATATAACTTTTATAAATATCTAGAACCACTTTTGACAATTCGTTACCAAGCCATGATGATAGGAATAAAGGTTTTAATGTTATCCTAAACTTTAGAATCTTTCTAGAAACCTTTTGACAAATTAAAAATGATAATGGTCCACGATTCAATAAAATATAAATAAGTATAACAAGGAGTAAAAACGTGTATTTAAAATGTGTTTAGGTATACTATAGTTTCAAAATATTTAATGAACAATTGTAGCATTCGATTAATGTTTGAATTAGTTAATTAGAATGTTTGAGAAGTTAAAATAAACGCTGGCACATAAATGAATTATATCAAATTATGTTTTAAAGTGTAAACGTTATGTGATATAACAATTTCTAAATATTCAAATGGTTTTAAATTATATAATAATCTTTGAAATATAATTAGTTTTGAAAAACTAAATATTATATTATTAGATAAATATTTCAAATATATATATAATATGAATAAATTTATATTCTAAATGAAAATATATATATATATAATTTTACAAAGTGATAAAATATAATTTTAACTTAGTCATAAAACGTTTTGATTTAAAATAATATTATTAAATATACTTTGATAAATAATGAGGCTTTGATTTAAGAACGCAAATGACCAAAACACTCAAATGAATAAGTTACACTTCGAGTGGGATAGTTTTTCATTGATTTGAGTCTTGTTATTGATAAAGGTACAATACAGGAAACGTAAAGTACCAGTTTTCTAAGCATATGAAAATGCGTTCTAGAAACCATAGCAGCCCACGTTTTTTTTTTTTTTTTACATTTGAGTGCTGGACAGAAGGGCCATGCGATGGCATGGCCATTGCCCTCCTAAACCATGCGATCGCATGGTGTGGTTGGTGAGGCCAACTCCATTTAAGGTCGAACGTTTTCTGTTTCCGAATCATTCATTCATCAATCTACTTCTCGATATCTCTCTCTATATATTTCTATTTATTATATTTATTAT
This sequence comes from Rutidosis leptorrhynchoides, assembly GCF_046630445.1. Taxonomy (NCBI): domain Eukaryota; kingdom Viridiplantae; phylum Streptophyta; class Magnoliopsida; order Asterales; family Asteraceae; genus Rutidosis; species Rutidosis leptorrhynchoides. The sequence continues at coordinate 30,094,414 of NC_092339.1, read as the reverse complement.
TAATCCTAATATTATTATTAGTAGTATTAGTATTAGTAGTATACATAAAATACTACGACAAATGAGCGAGTTATTTCAAAATGGGTTTTTCGAGCGGGATAGAGCTAAGGAAATTACGGGTTATAGCTATGGAGGTTATGGGTATTGCTCGGGGGTTTTGATCGTGAATCTAGTGTTTATCATTTCCGTTGTGTCTACGTACTTTCTTGTAATATTGAATCACAATATTGATACGTGAGCATTCATATCTTGTCTTTTATATATTAATAGTGTATCCATGTCTAGTGCTCGTGTATATATGTTTATGCATGCTTGTATGCTTAATTTCGTCGTTAGATAGTTTCTGATGAATCAAGAATTTGATACATATGCTACTGATATAAAGTATATGATATGCATGTCGTTGGAAAGCTGACGAAAAATTAATAACTTTTCATTTAGAAATCGTGTGGTTTCAATGAACGGATTAAAAGATATGGTCAACTGAATTATCATTAATTTTAGTATTATTATTAAAATGATTATTATTATTATTATCATTAATATTAAAAAGAATCGTTATTATTAAAATTATCATGTTTGTTAGAAAATATCATTTTAAATCTTAAAACTTATATTTTCGTTAAAATTGTCATTTTTATTAATATTATTAGTATTATTAATAACAATAAAATTATTATCATTGTTATTATCATTAACATGATTATAATAGTTTTATCATTATTAGTAATATTATTATTATTATGACATTAGTATTACTACAAAAGATTATTATTTATTATCAAAATTATTATTATCATTAGTAAATATAAATATTGTTATTATTATTATTATTAATATTATTATTATTATTATTATTATTATTATTATTATTATTATTATTATTATTATTATTATTATTAAAATAATTAATATTATTATTATAAAATAATATAACTTTTGGTTCATTATTATTATTATCAATATTATATTATTTAATCAAATAAATATTTGATACAAATATATATTTAATACATGTAATACAATTATATTAATATTATATATCACTATATTTTTATCATTAAAATGATATTATGTAAACGTTATACAAATTATAATACTTAATATATAAAAATATATTCTTATCATATATTAACATAAATTTTTATAATTAATACATTATAATAAATGATGAAATAATTTAAGAAATATTTACTCTATAAATATTAATTACTTAAAATATGTAGAATAAATATAAGTTATTTAATTATTAAAATAACATATAATTCATTAAAATAACATGTAGATTACAAATAAATATATATAAATTAGTTACATTAATTTATATAAAAATTTCCGAATATGATAATTTAGTCAGTTATGTGATAATTTGATTTTTGTAAATTATCAATTCATTCAACTATCAAGACTTATACTCTGGCAATATAATTATATAATAAACATGTATAGATTTAGAAAGTCATTTTTGGATTAGATGACTTTTGTTGATTTTTGCATGATAATCTCGAGCATTAGGATTGTGATACACTATGACCCGACCTAACTTGTTAGACAGTTATTGACCAACATATACTAATATAGGTTCGTGAATCCGAGGCCAACCCTGCACTTGTTCAGTGCCATCATATGCATATTTACTACGAAATACAGTATTGCGAGTTTCATTACTCCCTTTTTAAATGCTTTTGCAATATATATTTATGGGACTGAGAATACATGCACTTTTATAAATGATTGACGAAATAGACACAAGTACTTAAAAATATTCTACGATTGAGTTATGAGTACATCGGATATCACCCCTTTTTAGCTTGGTAGCCTAAGAATTGGTGTTTATTATAATTGCCACCAATTGACGCGAATCCTAAAGATAGATCTATGGGCCTTGACAAGCTCCAGTCAGAGAATTTGAACTACTTTAGTACTTCGAATTTTAGTATACAACCGCCATCTTTAAAAGCTATGACCTGTTTATAAGGTGTATACAACCGTCATTTTTAAAAGGCATGGCCTGTTTGTATGCTATGAGCATACTGAGTGCAAAGCACGTGTTATGCGGGGGATATTCTATATGCATTTTGTTAATGTCGGATACCAGGTATTAAATTTTGATAGAATGATTTTTACACTTGCGAGTGTATGGTTACTGATAAAATGAAATCTTGTGTCTATTAAAATGATGGAAATGAATGTTTATGATAAACTAATGAACTCACCAACCTTTTGGTAGACACTTTTAAGCATGTTTATTCTCAGGTATTAAAGAAATCTTCCGCTGTGCATTTGCTCATTTTAAAGATATTACTTGGAGTCATTCATGGCATATTTCAAAATACGTTGCATTCGAGTCGTTGAGTTCAACAAGATTATTATTAAGTCATTTATAGTTTGGATATATTATGAAATGGTATTCATGCCTGTCAACTTTCGATGTAATGAAAGTTTGTCTTTTAAAAACGAATGAAATGTTTGTAAAATGTATCATTTAGAGGTCAAATACCTCGCAATGAAATCAATTATTATGTAATGTTTATAGTCGATATGAACGGAGCATTTTAGTTGGTATCAGAGCGGTGGTCTTAGCAAACCAGGTCTTGCATTAGTGTGTCTAACTGATAGTTGTTAAGATGCATTAGTTTATGGAATTCAACATTATAACATGTTCTTGATGTAAACATAATCACAAACCAATTTTATGATAGTTAACGAAAGCGGAAGCATGATTATCAGGAAAACAAGTTTATATGTTTAACCATTTAATTGAATTCCATGTGAATATCAAGCCATGAATCATGCTTACATATAAAACAAGTGTAAGAAGAGTGTTATACCTCCTTTCTATGTTGAGTAGTGAGCTTTATTTGGACAGCAGAATGCTCCAAGGAATGATGGTGAATGGAAGCCCCAAAACTATGAAACCTCAAGAGATAATACCCCAAACTCTTCCCAACACCTAATACAATGGTTAGGATTTGTTGACACTTGAAAATAAGCTTTCAAACAAACTCAAGCACACCCCTTTTGTCAAAAAAATTTCGGCCAGAATGCTGTATCAAACAAAAGGATAGTGTTTTTCTTGTTTTCTAAGTGTTGAGTCAAAAGAATCACTTGGTTTTTGAATGACCCATGCATATATGAACTGGTGCCAACACAAGTAACAAGGAAACAAGCATGGGAGAACCTTGGAGACCTCCCAAAACCGTCCACCATGTGGGGTGGTTTTATTTTTATAAAACTTGTATTTTGTTTCATAAAAGCTTGTTACAAAATGCCAAGTATTTTGTAAGTTACTTGCATATTTTATAAACTATTTACAAAATATAACACAATATAATTATTTAAACATATAAATAATTAAATTCATAATGTATATAAATTATCCAAATAATTTAACTCAAGTGATTATATTTTAGAAAACCGATTTTCTAAAGTTCAAGTGTCGCGTATTTATTTAACGAGCCAATCGTCAATATTAAATATGTTTAAGGTGTCGGTAAGTCTGTTATTGGGTATGACCCAACTTGGATCATAACATATTAGCCACATTGATTTAATATGTCTCTCGGGCATACGAAATACCTTCAATCTCCCACTTGCACGAGAAACATAAGAAATTAATGCAAGTGACGGATACCACCTAACTACCGTCCATCACCCCCAATATGTTATGACTTTTGCCATTCAATAGCATCATCCCTTTCGAGTTCCCATCTCGAATATGAATAGGTGACTCTTTTCATTTTATCCTTTCATCCTAGATGTCATGTTAATCCAAGAGACACAGAGTGATCACTCTCTTCTAGATTTAACTTTATCAGGCCTTAGACATCTGACTCTCAACGAATAAGAGGGACAAATTCCATCTTGACTACATATGTCCTAAATATATGCCTTGCATTATACCTGAGCTCTTCCTTATGAACTACCATATTTCAGAATAGCGAAGGAAAGAATCAAGGCATAATACTTGGCAAATATCAGAACCTAATATGCATCTCAGGTCAGAGGATACAATGATATTCTCCTTTACTCAAGATTACATGTGATCAACCACGAAGGCTCCATTTAGTAAATTTTGAGGGCGGGTCTTCCAATATTTGTATCCCACAAATATCTATGAACCTTGGTTGCAACCTTGCCCCACATTCATCCCGTGAATGTATACCAATCCAAGTTCATAAGAGTCTAAACCTCACACTTGTTCCCACAAGTGTAATCGACTATGGAATTTAGAATAATTACTTATTCATGGATAAAATATGCAAAATAGGAACATGACTCAAAATAAATTAGTACCATAATTATATTGATGAGTTTGAACAATTTCGTTCCGTTACAATACTTAAAACAGATCATGACCAATCACTAGAATATCGAAGCCCTAAAGCACAAACATGTCCTGCATGTTTTGATCCATGTAAGAGCTTCGTGAGTGGATCTGCTATGTTAAGATCTGTGTGAACTTTGCGAATACATATCTTTCCCTTTTCAACTTCATCCCTTATGTAGTTGAATCTCCGCTTAATGTGACGGGTCTTTTGGTGAGCACGAGGTTCCTTGATTTTAGCAATCGCACCCTCGTTGTCACAAAAGATCTCAAGAGGGTCCTGAATGGAAGGGACTACTCCTAAGTCATCAATGAATTTCTTCATCCATGCAGCTTCCTGAGCTGCCAATAAGGCGGCAATGTACTCCGACTCTGTAGTGGATAAAGCAACAACATCCTGTTTTGAACTCTTCCAAGAGACCGCACCTCCATTTAACGTGAAGACATAACCGGACTGTGATCGAGAATCATCTCGATCAGTTTGGAAACTCGTGTCCACGTAACCTTTTACAGCGAGTTCCTCCTCACCAGACCCATATATTAGAAACATATGCTTAGTCCTCCTAAGGTATTTCAATATACTTTTAACAGCAATCCAATGACTGTTTCCTGGGTTATTCTGGTATCTACTTGTCAGGCTAAGGGCGCATGACACATCCGGTCTAGTGCATATCATTGCATACATGATTGACCCAATGGCAGACGCATATGGGACTTTCTTCATTCTCTCCTGTTCATCTTTCGTGGTGGGGCACTGAGATGAACTAAGAAGTGTTCCCTTTTGAATAGGTACCAAACCTTTCTTAGAGTTCTCCATCTTGAACCTTTTCAAGATCTTTTCAATATATGCACTTTGATTCAAACCTATCAGTTTCTTGGATCTATCCCTGTAGATCCCAATCCCCAAAACGTATTGTGCTTCTCCAAGATCCTTAATGGAGAAGCATTTACTTAGCCAAGTTTTAACACCTTGCATAGCCGGAATATCATTTCCAAATAATAATATATCATCCACATATAGTACAAGGAATATGATTGTGCTCCCACTAGCTTTCTTATATACACAAGCTTCATCACCATTTTTAATGAAGCCAAATTTCTCGGTCTCCTCATTAAAATGATGATTCCACATTCTAGATGCTTGTTTCAATCCGTAGATTGACTTCTTTAACTTGCATACCTTTTTAGGATATTTCGGATCAACAAAACCTTCAGGCTGAACCATATAGACATCTTCCTCAAGATGTCCATTTAGTAAAGTGGTCTTGACATCCATTTGCCATATTTCATAATCATAATGAGCAGCAATGGCAAGTAATATCCTAATTGACTTTTAGCATTGCCACTGGCGAAAAGGTTTCATCATAGTCAACCCCTTGAGTTTGTGTGAAACCTTTTGCTACAAGTCTAGCTTTATATGTATCCAAGTTTCCATGTATGTCGGTTTTCATTTTGAAAAGCCATTTACAATCAACTAGTCTAGAGCCAGGAGGTTGTGCAAAAAGTTCCCAAACTTGGTTGTCATACATGGATTGCATCTCAGCATTCATGGCTTCCTGCCATTTATCTTTATCAATCCTTGATAAAGCATCTTGGTAGTTAGTTGGTTCATCCAAATCAACCACATAGCATCCATCCATGATAAACCCATATCTCTCAGGAGGATTACCAATCCTACCAGATCTGCGAACGTCTTGTGTATTTTGATCATCCATTTGATCATTCTCAACATTTTCATATTGAGTGCTAGTGTCAACCAATGGTATATCATCTACTTGATCTTGAACCTCTTCAAGATCTATCTTCCTTTCATTATTTCCTTCCATTAGGAACTTAGTTTCAAGGAATTCAGCCTTTCGAGCAACAAATACATTTTGCTCGGTTGGATCATAGAAATAGTATCCCATATCATCCTTGGGATATCTTATGAAGATACACTTCATGGATCGAGCATTCAATTTATTAGGGACGTAACACTTAGGATAAGCTTCACATCCCCATACCTTTAAGTATGATAGAGATGGAGGTTTTCCAAACCACATCTCATGAGGAGTTCGTTCCACTTTCTTGGTTGGGGTTATATTTAAAATACGAGCCACGGAGCATAGATAATAACCCCAAAATGATAGAGGTAATGAGCTTCTAGCCATCATAGATCAAACCATATCCATTAGGGTTCGGTTCCTCCTTTCGGAAACTCCATTAAGTTGGGGTGTTCCGGGAGAAGTGAGCTGCGAGATAATCCCACAAATTTTATGATGATCTTGGAAAGCATCGCTTAGGTATTCACCTCCTCTATCGATACGAAGTACCTTGATTGTCTTATTGAGTTGATTTTGTACTTCGTTTTGATATTCCTTGAATGCTTCAAAAGTTTCATCCTTATGTCTTAACAAGTAGACATATTTGAAACGACTAAAGTCATCAATGAAAGTGACGAAGTATCTTTCACCTTTCCTAGTCATGGGCTTAAAGGGTCTACATACATCCGAATGTATTAATCCAATAAGTCTTTAGCCCTTTCATAGGTCCCTTTGAAAGGTGCTTTAGTCATTTTTCCTTGTAAACAAGATTCACATACATCAAACGAGTCTAGTTCATTTGATTTCAAAAGCCCATTCTTTTGAAGTGTAGGCATTCGATTTTTGTTTATGTGACCAAGGCGACAGTGCCATAAGTAGGAATCACTCAAATCCCTTTTGAGTTTCTTGGTGTTTGCATGGAACATTGAGCTATCATATGATGTGTCATCATGAACCAATTCATAAATACCATTCGAAGGCGAAGCCTTAAAATAGAACAACATTATCTAAAGAAACATGGATATCATCATTAATAAAATAAAGATTAAAACCATATTGTTTCAAACGGGATACAGAAATAATGTTTCGAGATAAATCGGGTGCATACAAAACATTTTTCAAAATAAGCTCCAACCACTTGGAAGCTTTAAAACAAAGTCTCCATGAGCTTTCACTTGCACCCTTGCTCCATTTCCCATGAAGAGACTTGTTGTTCCCGCATCTTGATTACTTCTTTTGAACTCCTGCAAAGAATTGCAAATATGAGTTCCACATCCTGTGTCTAATACTTATGTATTAGAAGAAGTAATACTAAGCTCAATGTATACCATATATACATTACCTGAGGTTTGCCCAGCATCCCTCTTTTCCTTCAACTCCTTAAGGTAGACCGGGAAGTTGCATTTCCAGTGACCCATTTCACCGCAACCAAAGCACGGATCTTCCTTGGGGTTAGCCTTTCCGGCAACCTTTTGCTTCTTGTTGTTGTTGGTTGAGGTAACCATCTTCCCCTTTCCTTTGCCCTTGCCTTGGTAGGTGGGTCCTTTCCTCTTAGCCACCTTTGGCTTAGAAGTGTTATTGGTTTTGGACCCGCCTTCATTGATCATGAACATGGGTGAAGCCCTTTTACCCATGCTTGCTTCGGCCGTCTTAAGCATGGCATGTAATTCGCCAATGCTCTTATCCCAACCATTCATATTGTAATTCATTACAAATGTGTCAAACCTTTTTGACAATGAGTTGAGAATAAGGTCCGTGGCTAATTCATTAGACACGTTGTAATTTAGACAGTTCGCTCGATCAATAAGGCTTTCCATCTTAAGGATATAAGATGAAACGGATTGGGAGTCGTCCATCCAACATGCATGAAGCGCTCGGACCGTTTCAAAGCGCTCGACACGAGCTTGTTGAAGGAACATCTCCTTAAACTGTGTGATCATGTCATATGCACTATGATGCTCGAAGTCCTTTTGGAGTTCGGGTATCATAGTCCCAAGCATGAGGCAAGAAACTTGCAACGAATCGGTGCAATATTTCTCCCAATAAGCCATGCCTTCTGTATCATCCTCGTCCGGTTGATCGGGAATGGGGTCTTCCAACACATACGCTCTGTCCTCTAGTTTGAGGACAATTCTTAGATTGCGGAACCAATCCATGAAGTTCATATGGTTGAGTTTTTCTTTTTCGAGGATTGACCTCAACGATAGGTTGTTAAAGTTTATGGGTGCGTTTGGAATGTTGTTGTTATTGGCGGCCATCTACAAAATTTAACAAAGTTATTTAAGTATCAATTTTAATTTAACAATCAATACCCTTTAAATCCAATTGATATTTATTAAATTTTAGAATCCAATGGTAAACCAAATTTCGGTTAGGTGACCTTTATCCCGTCATTTGATTTAGCTAGGTAGTCATTATATGACAATTGCAATCCTTTTGCAACTTCTAAGTTATGGGATCATGCAATCCTTTTGCATGGCATATTTCTCCCATCAGCGCCTATTTGTTCCTCATGCTTCGGTGACCCTAAGTTCATGATTTCCAATTCAAGTCGTCCTACTTGTGCTAACGTGTAAATTCAACATACAAGTGGTTAGGTGACCTTTATCCCACAAGTGTGCGAAATTCACCTCAATCATATTAGTTTGCTCATAACGGTTAGGTGACCTTTATCCCATTATGAGTTCCCTAATATTTTTAAGTGTTGCACAAAAGGATGGCGTTTAACTTGTTTACCTTGTTTATTAAAGGGATTTTAAGTTTCCATTATTTCTAGTTTAGGAAAACTTTTATACCATATACCAACATGCATTTAGTGTATGGTACTTATGAAAAACCATTTTCATGTCTTGTAATTAAGCCAATTACTTGACATAAACCATTTTATATATGTGATTCAATAACCATTTATTAAAATCCTATTAGTGTTCTTAATAACCATTTATTAATGTCCCTTTGCCACTTTTAATTTAACCAATTAAATTTTCGTTTTGCATGTCGTTAATAATGTCTAATTTAACCAATTAAATTTCCATTTTAGTTTGTTGTTAACTTGTGTGATTAACTTGTAGCATACAAACATACAATCCATAATCATACAAAACAACCACGCATGCAAAATAATATGTTCATAATCAAGCCTTTTGGTAGGCATTTTGTTTAGCCGAAAACAAAATGCCACCGGTTAATGGGTCAAATCACAAAGTAGGAGATTTTACATCTCCCACTAAATCTTGCATCCAAATACAATCTTCTTGTGTTCTTCTTTTTCTTCTTGTATCTTCATCTTGTTACAAAATATATCCTAATACATTTTGTCTAGAAAATGAAATACAACCTAATCTATTTTACATACCAAATATAAAATAAATTACATAAATTACATGACCAAATGAATAAATATTACAAACCAAATGAATGAATTAATATTACATACCAAATGAATAATTAAACAACCAAACAAGCATTCATTCAAACACATGGTCTTGGCTATGATTGTGAACATCAATATATGAACAAATATGAACCAAATGGCAAACCCAAAACCACTTTTGGAACCTCCTAAATTCAGTCAAAACAAAGTACCCACCCAAATTCATTAATTTTTGCATTCTACATTCATGCATGTTAATAGAATGCAAAGTTGGTGGATTTTAAAGACCATATATAAGAAGCATATTTCATAGACTTTGGCTCTAGATACCATTGATGAAATTCAACATTATAACATGTTCTTGATGTAAACATAATCACAAACCAATTTTATGATAGTTAATGAAAGCGGAAGCATGATTATCAAGAAAACAAGTTTATATGTTTAACCATTTAATTGAATTCCATGTGAATATCAAGCCATGAATCATGCTTACATATAAAACAAGTGTAAGAAGAGTGTTATACCTCCTTTCTATGTTGAGTAGTGAGCTAAATTTGGATAGCAGAATGCTCCAAGGAATGATGGTGAATGGAAGCTCCAAAACTATAAAACCTCAAGAGATAATACCCCAAACTCTTCCCAACACCTAATATAATGGTTAGGATTTGTTGACACTTGAAAATAAGCTTTTAAACAAACTCAAGCACACCCCTTTTGTCAAAAAAATTTCGGCCAGAATGCTGTATCAAACAAAAGGAGAGTGTTTTTCTTGTTTTCTAAGTGTTGAGTCAAAAGAATCACTTGGTTTTTGAATGACCCATGCATATATGAACTTGTGCCAACACAAGTAACAAGGAAACAAGCATGGGAGAACCTTGGAGACCTCCCAAAACCGTCCACCATGTGGGGTGGTTTTATTTTTATAAAACTTGTATTTTGTTTTATAAAAGCTTGTTACAAAATGCCAAGTATTTTGTAAGTTACTTGCATATTTTATAAACTATTTACAAAATATAACACAATATAATTATTTAAACCTATAAATAATTAAATTCATAATGTATATAAATTATCCAAATAATTTATCTCAAGTGATTATATTTTAGAAAACCGATTTTCTAAAGTTCAAGTGTCGCGTATTTATTTAACGAGCCAATCGTCAATATTAAATACGTTTAAGGTGTCGATAAGTTTGTTATTGGGTATGACCCGACTTGGATCATAACATATTAGCCACATTGATTTAATATGTCTCTCGGGCATACGAAATACCTTCATTAGTGAGTCTAGAATTCGACCATGTCTGCATGTCAAATAGTTTTGCTTATCATTTCTTATCAAAAATTATCTGATTATCATTCTTAAGTCTAGACACGTTTTAGTGCAATTATTGCATATATAGTGTATAGACAAAATTTACATCTTAGCATATCTGTTACTATAAACTCTGCCTGACAGCTTACAAAAGTTCCTCCGTAATCTACGAAATCTTTTGGACTATATATAGGTATTCTATGTAATTAGAATATCATCCGAATCCAAAAATCATTTCATATCAAAAATCCTTTAGCTGACGTGTAAGATGGATCCTGTACCAAATTCGAATTCATATAATTTCGAAGGCGATTCTGAAGACTCTGAAGGTAGTGTGACCGAAGTGCCCCAACTGGTTGACTACACTTCTTTCTGGAGGAGATGGAGATGGGTTCGATACATACTCACGCACTGGAGAAATGAAGAGGGAGAACCCTACCGCGAACCAAATTTACCTCCCGACATCGGAGAACTTGACGCGCTCACCAGTCAACCAATTCGCAATACCGTTTTCATACTCTTTGCCCGAATATTCTGCCTCGAAGAACGCATTCATAGAATTATGTTGATGATTCAGCCTCTACTCCCGACTGCTAATCAAGTAGGATTAGTAGAAGAAGTTAGAGAGCTTCATGCTGGGCTTGAAGAAAGAATGGAGTCTTTGGAAAGTACAGTACGCAGGTTGGAGGATAGACTTACGTCTACAGCATCAACACCAACGGTACCATTACCACCACCAACAACCACATCCATATCACATGCCTCGACATCACAATTTGTATCTCAAGAATCAACTTCATACACACCATAGATACCAAGGAGTGCTAACAACAACAAACAATGAAGTATTGATTTATCACTTCATTGAAGAAATATTCTGCAGAGAATATGTAGTTTCTAAAAGTTTTAGAGATTTCTTATTCTAGTCATAACCGTAAATCATATGAGTGAATGGATAGAGATGATAGAGGGGAGAGTAGAAACTCTGACAAGAATGGTGCGTGATTTACAAGCTAGACTTGTTATACAAATACCACCAGCAGTACCGTCGGCATCACCAGCACCAGCAGTACCATCAGCATCACTAGCACTAGCAACACTTGTAACATCATAATCTCCGCCAGTTCCATAATCACCACGGACATCATCACGAATCAACAACAAGTATGTTGAATCAACGAGTTATGAAGTATTAACTCATTCCCTCGGAAGAATGTATATGTATATCTTATACATATATAAATTTAAAAACCATAATAAATCTTTTTTTACTAAGCTATTACGTATGAATCTTAACTGGCAGGTACTACTCGGTTAATTCATATTACAAATATGCTATGATGTACATCCTTTGTTAATGACTTAACCATCATTAACTACAATCTCTATTTCAACGCAATAAATTCCATTTCATAATAAACCAAATGTACTATTCAATTATATGTTTTACACTTTCATTTTTGATGTACTCGAAACTTTCTAGAAAACATCATTCGTACCTTGCGAAATTCACAAGAGTTTTATGATCACCAACATCCTTCACCGAGGAATATCAATAAGAATAAATAATGAAGTAGTGATTACATTAGTGAAATACTTCGTGAAGATTATGTAATCTCTAATGTTTTAGAGATTATTCATTTCTAGTTCCAGTCGAAAATCAAATGAGTTTAATTTAATATTAACTCATTAAATCTGGACCATGTCGTCCACCCCAGATATGGGCCATGTCCTCCTCCCCGGACATGGGCCATGTCCTCCTCCCCGGACATGGGCCATGTCCTCCACCCCGGACATGGCCCATGTCATCTACCCCGAACATGGCTCATGACCTCCACCCCGGACATGTGCCACGACCTCCATCCCCGACATGGGCTACGTCCTCCAACCTGGACTTGGGGCCACGTCCTCTAATTTGGACATGGGCCACGTCCTCCAACCCGGACACATGCCACGTCCTCCAACCTGGACATGGGCCATGTCCTTCACCCCGGATATGGCCCATGTCCTCCACCCCGGACATGGCCCATGTCCTCCACCATGAACATGGCCCATCTCCTCCACCCCGAACATCTCCCGTGTCCTCCACCCTGCACATGGTTCGTGTCCTCCACCCCGCACATGGCCCATGTCCTCCATCCCGAACATGTGACACGACCTTCACACCGTATATGGGCCATGACCTCCATCCCGGACATAGGCCATGTCCTCCACCCCGAACATGGGCGATGTCCTCCACCTCGCACAAGCGCCATGTCTTCCAACCAGGACATGGGCCATGTCCTCCACCTCGGAAATGGGCAATGTCCTCTACCTCGGACATGGGTCAGGTCGACCAACTTGGACATGGGCCATGTCATCCAACTTAGACATGGGCCATGTCTTCTAACCCGTACATGGGACATCTTCTCCACCTTGGACAAGGCCCATGTCCTCCACCCCGGACATGGCCCATGTTTTCCACCCCGGACATGACCCATGTCCTTTAACCCGGACATGGCTCATGTCCTCCTACCCGGACATGGCCCATGTCCTCTAACCCGAACATGGCCCATGTCCATGTCCACCACCTCGGACATGGACCATCTCCTCCAACTCGGACATGAGCCATGTCCTCAGACCCAGACATGGGCCATGTCCTCAACCCCGGACATGGCCATATCCTCCACCCCGAACATGGCCCATGTCCTCCACCCCGGACATGGCGCATGTCCTCCAATCCGGACATGGACCATGTCCTCCACCCCGGACATGGCTCATGTCCTCCGCCCCGAACATGGCCCATTAATTCCACCCCGGACATGGCCCGTGTACTCCACCCTAGACATTGACCATGTCCTTAAACTCAGACAGGGGTCATGTCCTCGACCTCGAACATGGGCCATGTCCACAACCTCGGACATGACTATGTCCTCCTGCCCATACATGGGCCCATGTCCTCCATCCCGGACATGGGCCATGTCCACCCCGAACAGGGGCCATGTCCTCCACCCCGAACATGGGAGATGTCCACCACCCCGGACATGGGCCATGTTCTCCACCCCGGACATGGGCCATGTCCTCCGTCCCGGACATGGCCAATGTCCTCCTACCCAGACATGGCCCATGTCCTCCTACCTGGACATGGCCCATGTGTTCCAACCCGAACATGGCCCATGTCCATGTCTTCTACCTCGGACATGGCCCATATCCTCCAACTCGGACATGAGCCATGTCCTCCAACCTACACATAGTCCATGTGGTCCAACCCGGACATGGGCCATGTCCTCAACCCCGGACATGGGCCATATCCTCCACCCTGAACATGGTCCATGTCCTCCACCCCAGACATGGCACATGTCCTCCAACCCGAACGTGGCCCATGTCCTCCACCCCGGACATGGCCCATTAATTCCACCCCGGATATAGCCCATGTCCTCCACCCTGGACATTGGCCAAGTCCTTAAACTAGGACATGGGCTATGTCCACCACCTCGGACACGGCCATGTCCTCCAGCCCATACAGGGGCCCATGTCCTCCATCCTAGAGACGGGCCATGTCCACCCCGGACAGGGGCCATGTCCTCCACCTCAGACATAGGAGATGTCCACCACTCAGGACATGGGCCATATCCTCCACCCTAGACATGGGACATGTCCTCCATCCCGGACATGGTCCATGTCCTCCAACCCGGACATGGGCCATGTCCTCCAACCCGAACATGGCCATGTCCTTCACCCCGGACAGGGGTCATGTCCTCCACTTCGGACAAGGACCAGGTCCTCCACACCATACATGGGTCAGGTCCTCCACACCATACATAGGCCAGGTCCTCCATCCCGGACATGGGTCAGGTCCTCCATCCCAGACATGGACCATGTCCTCCATCCTGGACATGGGCCATGTCCTCCACCCAGGATATGGGCCATGTCCGAGGTAGAGGACATGGGCGAACATGGGCCATGTCCTCCACCCTGGACATGGCCCATGTCCTCCATCCTGGACATGGCCTATGTCCTTCACCCCGGACATGGCCCATGTCCTCCTCCTCGGACATGGGCTATGTCCTCCACCCCGGACATTGCCCATGTCCTCTACCCCGAATATGGACCATGTCTTCCAACCCGAATATGGCACATGTCCATGTCCTCCAACCCGAACATGGGCCATGTCCTCCAACCCGACATGGGCCATGTCCTCTAACCCGGACCTGAGACATGTCCTCCACCCTGGACATGGGCTATGTCCTCCACCCCAGACATGGCCCATGTCCTTCACCCCGGACATGGCTCATGTCCTCCACCCCAGAAATGGCCGATGTCCTCCACCCCGGACATGGCCCATGTCCTCCAACTTGGACATGGCCCATGTCCTCCTCCCCGGACATGGCCCATGTCCTTGATAACTCCTAAATTATGCAGTTTTTTGATAATATTTTGAGGAATTATCTTAGTATTTTAGAGTCATTTTAATACAAAAACACACTAAAATGGGTAAAAATGGGAAAAAGGTATTTCTAATGATTGTATTATAGTTATGTATCAAACAGGATCGAAAATAAAGAAAATTGCAGAACAGCTAAATGAAGCCGCCGGCATGGGTTAGGGGTGTTCATCGGTTCGGTTTTCGGTTTGTTCGGTTTATTCGGTTCGGTGTATTCGGTTTTAATTTTTTTTAGCAAAACCGAAATCCGAACCGAAAACCGAATTCAAAGTTAAAACCGAACCAAACCGAAAACTGAATTCGAATTCGAATTCGGTTCGGTTTTCGGTTAAAACCGAATATTAAGGAAAAACTGAGAACGATGGTAGTTTAATTGTGGCGTTACTGATTTCTTCGTTATTTATATCCTAAAACAATGGTTTACTATTAAATTATTAAGAATTCGATGATTTATTAATATTTACAGCTTAATTATGACATTTACTGCTTCTGTTATTGAGAAAAAGAACATAATAATTTGAGTAACATAATTATAATATAAAGTACTAAATCGTCATATGGGTGAGAACATAGTTTATTGATTGGATCCCAAATTATAATGACATTAAAACATAAATATACAAATTAAATATATAAATATTTTGAATTCGGTTTTGAATTCGGTTTTCGGTTAAACCGAATTCAGAATTTTCAAAACCGAAAACCGAACCGAAAACCGAATTCAAATTCGGTTTCGGTTTAACTCGATCCGAAAACCGTTTTTCAAATTCGGTTTGGTTTTTTCCGATTTGGTTTCGGTTTGGTTTTCGGGTTCCACGGTTTCAAACCAAATACTGACCACCCCTAGCATGGGTATTATGAAGCCGCCGGCTTGGAGTTAAATATGTCAGAATGTTCCAGAATCTTCGTAAAATTGAAAGAACTTGTTGATCAAGCAAAAGGCAAAGGAAGCCGCTGGCTTCATCCTGAAGCCGCCGGCCTAATTGACACGGTTCCTCAACTTGTTGACCAAGTTCAAGTAAAAATGGAAACAAAATCAAAAAGATTTGACTTATATCTGAAGCCACCGGCCTTCTCTGAAGTCGCCGGCTTAATTATGAGTTAAATTTGCAAAAGGAGTCATCGACCCAAGGCAAGCCGCCGGCTTCCCACTGAAGCTGTCGACTTGGCCACTGTCTTAGAATATTATAAATACAGGCCTCTAGTCTCAGTTTTCATATGTATTAGTTTTTAGAATTCAATAATTCTGGTTAGGTCATTTTTTTTTAGGGTTTTCTCAAAACCCTTAGGTTAGATTTATTAATTATAATCAAGATTCAAGTTTTTAGTTCAAGTTCTTTTACATCTACCTTCTTTTTAAGGTATGATCCTATCCTTATTTTATTGTTTTATTTATTTTATTTACTGTATTCGTTTCTATTTGTCTTCTGCTATGAACTAAATGTTCATAGTGGTTACGTGGACGAAAACTGAACTTCATCTGGGAATCAGATGAAGCCGTCGGCCTCACCTCCCAAGCCACCGGCTTGGTTGGAAGGAAGCCACAGGCTTCGTGTTCTTCACCTGTACAGTTCCTGGTTGTTTTCCAAATCTGTATTGTTGAGTTTTTGTAATGATATTTGAATTGTTTTGAATATGTTTTGCTTAAGTACACTTGTTTGCCATGCTTAATGATTAAATAACATGATTTTAGAATTGATAAGTACTTCATCCGATGATCTATTATTCGATTCATGCTACTTGTTTAGATCTAGTCCATCAAACTTGTTAAATTGAATTGCATGCAACTAAGTTAAAAAGCTTAATAGTGATAAACGTATTTGATTTGAATTACGCTTATATAACAGAGTTTGATATTGTTAGGATTAATCGAAGAACCTTTGTTTGGATTTGCTTAATTAATGATTGCATGAGAACTTAGTAGTAATTGACTTTCAGCTAGTAACTTGAGTTTATCTACTTGGTGTTTAATAGCTTATATAATTTATCAGCCTATTTGCATGTTGATCCTCATCACGAGATTAATGTGTATCATGTAGTTGAATTGAACATGAAGAATTAAGATGTTAGTTATGCACATCACATATCTTTCATATGCTTTAAGTCCTACATATTGAATAATATGCAACACTTAGTTTAACCTATTAAGGGATAATAATTGGTCTATGATTGTTATTCTACTTTGTGTTAATATAAGTTATGAAACATGCCTAATATGATTCCCGTGAATTGGTTGTCCATGTAATTGCTTTTACTTTTATTTGTATCTTTAAATCCTTTCCTAAGAAATAAGAATCTATCCTATAAAAGACATAAAAAATATATCTTTAATTCTTTAATAAGAATTAATTAATAAGACAACTCTTATCCACATCTACGCTCTCTTGGGACGATAACCTAAATTACTACATCTGATCGGGTTTTGTTGCTCGTTAGGGTGTTAAAAGTGTATTAAATAAAGGTTTTATAAATTTAAAAGTTTGAAAGGTAAATTCAGCACTGCACACTTTTGCACATCAGTCCTCCACCCTGGACATGGCCCATGTCCTCCACCCCGGACATGGGCCATGTCCTCAAACTTGGACACGGGCCTATATCCTCTACTTCAAACACGGGCCCATGTCCTCTACCTCAGACACGGGCCCATGTCCTCTAACTCGGACACGGGCCCATGTCCTCCATCCCGGACACGCGCCATGTCCACCCCGGACACGGGCCCTTGTCCTTCATCCTGGACACGAGCCATGTACACCCCGGACACGGGCCATGTCCTCCACCCTGGACACGGGCCATGTCCTCCACCCCGAACACAGACCATGTCCTCCACCCCATAAATAAACCATGTCCTCCACCCCGGACATGGGTCATATCCTCCACCTCGGACATGGGCCATGTCCTCCACCCCGGACATGGGCCATGTCCTCCAACTCGGACATGGGTCATGTCCTCCAACCAGGACATGGTCCATGTCCTCCACCTTGGACATGGGCCATGTCCTCCACACCGTACATGGGCCATGTCTTCCACCCTGAACATGGGCCATGTCCTCCACCCCGGACATGGGCCATGTCCTCCACCCCGGATATGGGCCATGTTCTCCACCCCGGACATGGCCATGTTGTAAAGACCCAGAAAATTTCATATTAATAAATTAATTACAGGATAAAATGTTTCCGATACAATAAGCGAACCTATTATGTTGAGTCTTAAAACTTTTTGAACTAGTTTACACATTCATGTATAATCTGTGATAATTATATAATCGTTTTATATTTATAATGTAAGTTTTTTTAAAATTTATAAGAAGAGACGCAATTAAATCAAAGATGTACAAGTAAAACACTATTTGCTACAGTAAAAATTATTTTGCTACAGTGAACACTATTTGTTACAGTAAAGCACTATTTGCTACAGTAAAAAACATTTTGCTACAGTAAACACTATTTGTTACATTAAAACACTATTTGTTACAAT
The DNA here is from genome assembly GCF_046630445.1 of Rutidosis leptorrhynchoides. Taxonomy (NCBI): domain Eukaryota; kingdom Viridiplantae; phylum Streptophyta; class Magnoliopsida; order Asterales; family Asteraceae; genus Rutidosis; species Rutidosis leptorrhynchoides. The sequence continues at coordinate 30,075,698 of NC_092339.1, read as the reverse complement.
AAAATACTATTTGCTACAGTAAAACACTATTTGCTACAGTACTATAATGTCGACGAACTTGCAAACAAAGCAGAAATGTGTTGTCCAGCCTGGCCATGCGATCACATGGCAAAAGCACTGAAAACCCATGCGATCGCATGGGCCTCATATTTCAAAAATGTGCTATAAATACGCCAATTTTCTGCTCTACTCAGTGCACCTTCACAACTCTTTCTCTCCCTCTGTAAAGAAATATATATATTTATATTCATAATTTTAAATTTAAGTCTAATAATAATAAGGTATATACGAGGGTGTTTCTAATTCGGGTTTCAAACCGTTTTAAACTAAGAAAATATTGGGTATTGTTCGGGGTATTGTTCTTGAATCCAAGGCCAACCATACAGTCGTCTACCATCATTACGACTACGCAATTTGCCTACAATATTGAATCTCAATATTGAACCGTGAGTTTATAGTCTCCCTTTTTAAATACTTTAAATATTTTTGGGCTGAGAATACATGCAATTTATTTTAAACGCAATGGACACAAGTACGTACTTAATTCTACACTGAGTTAAACCGAAAATTCCTTAGCTTTGGTAACTAGTAGTTGCCAGTACATAGGATATGGACTGGTAGGCGTGAATAATTGTATATGGATCCATAGGGCTTGACATCCCCGTCCGAGCTAGAGCGCTAGCCTTTTAACGGACGTATGTTATTTGAGTTTATGACACGTTGGTTTGCGTGTATTAAAACGAATGGGGTAATTATCATTATAGCGTTAAGTTTAGTTACCAGGGTGCTCTGTTACGTAGAATCTATTGATAAACTTTTGATGAAATCTTGTGGTCAATCTTTATATACTTATGACTCGAGCAATTAAACCTATAACTTAGCGACATTCGTGTTGACTTTTTAGCATGTTTTATTCTCAGGTCCTTAGACTGCTTCCGCTTTGATGTGCTTGTTGCCTACATGGAGTCTCTCATGCTTTGTATAAAGTTTATTGCATTCGAAACAAAACCACATTGTGAAATAAATAAATTAACTGTGATGTTAACCTGTAAAATAAAGACTTATGTATTTTGGGGATTTGCTTATACCTAAGCACTCGCCAACATGCTTATAACTTTCTATCTTTAGAAAGTCACTTATTTTAATGAATGCAATATTTTATCAAAACGTATCATATAGAGGTCAAAACCTCACTGTGGAATCAATGATTAACGTGCCGCGTCAATAGTGATTTTGACGGGTCCTTACAGTTGGTATCAGAGCTTGAAGTTATAGGGAACCAGAATTTGCATTAGTGTATTTAACTGGTAATTGTTAGGATGCATTAGTGAGTGTGGACTATGACCGTATATGTTATTACCAATTTTTGCTTATCATTTTTGTCAAAAACACTATATATGATATATTTATATGCTAACGTAATTGTTGTTTCAATTACGTGATAGATGACTTCTTCTAATCCCATCATTTTGTACGACTCAGAATTGAACACTGAATCTATTCTCTCCACAACTAAAAAGGGCGTTCCAATACCTATTAAAGAAGAAATTGTGTTAGCCGGGGAATCTCAACTCCAGGTAAACCCAGAGGAGGTCCCAGCTCCACCCATCCCTAGTTTCCCGAATCCACAGTATCATTTCCATGGTACCGTGATCCCTGGGATAAACAGGGGCCGTCCATTTCTAAACAAACTTGGACACTGGGTCAGATACACCGCCGACAGGCGGGTTGTACTGATTCCTCCTGGCAGACATCGGATCATGACCACCGGCCGAACATATTCTCCTACACATGACTCAGACAGTTCATTAGATGAGATCAGCGAGGTGGAGGAAGAAGTTAAGGAGATTACTGAAAAAGAAGTTAACAAAGGAAAGGAACCTGTAATCACCAACCCAGAATTGCCGAATCCAAAAATTAATAAAGCAATTGTTGCTCCTAATTTTGCTACCCCTAGTCACCCTTGTCTTACCAACTCTATTGAGGTATCAAGTACCTCAGAACCCCGACAAAAATATAAATGTACCGCTCAAATAAGCGTTATGCCAGTACCTGATAACAAGAAGCCCCGCCGCTTTTAAAAACCATTTCCGCTACGACATCACTTCACGCATTGTATAATATTAATTAGTGTGCTTTACTTTATTCTACATATGTTTTATGTAAAATAAATTTATGTGAATAAGTGGTATTGTATCGTTGTACCATAATGCATTGAAGAATAAAGAGTGAAATGAAAATGCATTAGTTTTTCATAATAGAATATTATTTGAACGGTAGTAGTTAATTGTTGTACTAAGCTATTAAGTATGAACTTTAACGGGTAGGTAATACCCTAGAAATAATTATAAAACGCTAATAAGAAGAAAAGACTTTTATAATAATTGGTTCATATTATTAATATGCTACGATTAACTATTGACACTCATTTTTACCTATAATATTCTATATGATTAATTTATCTCTGTTGTGTTTATTGAAGAAACATGTCTCAAATGTCGGATGCTGAGTTTGAGGAACTAGTCGAGAAACGTGTGAATGAAAGAATTGCTACAGCCAAGGCAGCAAAAGCAGCAACTGAAGCAGCAGCCGTGAACATAAACTCACGAAACGGATGCTCATATAAAACTTTTCAAGGATGCAAACCACAAACGTTTAGTGGAACCGAGGGACCAGTCAGTCTAACCCGATGGTTCGAAAAGATGGAGTCCGTTTTCAAAATCAGTAATTGTGCGGACGGAGACAAGTCAAAGTATGCTTCGTGCACATTTCAAGACGGTGCAATTACTTGGTGGGACAATTATGCTAAAGAAGAAGGAGTAGTTACGGCATACGATATCTCTTGGGAAGAATTGAAAAAGATGTTAATCGAGGAATACTGTCCTCGAAACGAGATAAGAAAAATAGAATCTGAGTTACGTAATCTAAAGGTTTTCGGTGCGAATCTCAAGAACTATGAAAAGCATTTCATGGAACTAGCCTTGTTGTGTCCCGAATTGGTGCCAAACGAGAAACAAAAGATAGAGATGTATATTGACAGTTTATCGATCAATATCAAAGGAAATGTTACATCGTCCAAATCGAATACGATGCAGGAAGCCATGACAATGGCACACCAACTCATGGACCAGATCACGAAGAGTTCGATTAAGGCACCAATTACCGAAGTTAAGACAACTGAAGGTAAGAGGAAATGGGAAGACTATAAGGGCAAAAGTACTCACCTGAAGACGCGAGAAACTTTTAAAGGTAAACAAGATGGGGCAACTACTAGTCCAAACTATAAGGGACCCCATCCGTTTTGTAAAAGATGTTACACCCACTATTCAGGTTATTGCCAGGTGGTCTGTGATAAGTGCAACAAGAAAGGACATGTGGCGAAAGATTGTTATGCCACCTTTTCTGAAGTAAAGAACCGACCGATGTCAAGAAATGTTTTGGATGCGGGAAGTCTGGTCACTTTATAAATCAATGCCCTGATAAGGAGAAGAACAAATAACTTCACTTGGGAGGGCATTTAACATTAATGTCAGCGAAGCACGTGAGGACCCTGATCTTGTTACGGGTACGTTTACCGTTAATAATCAACTAGCTTCTATTATATTTAATACGGGTGCGGATAGAAGTTATATGTGTAAAGACTTTAGTTCTAAACTGAAGTGCGCATCATTGCCTCTAGACGATAAATATACTATTGAATTAGCTAATGGTAAACTGATAAAAGCCGATAAAATTTGCCATGGTTGTGAAATAAATCTCGCTGGTGAAACCTTCAAAACCGATTTGATACCCGTAGAATTAGGAAGTTTTGACGTAATCGTTGGCATGGACTGGATGTCCAAAACAAGAGCAGAAGTTGTTTGCGCTGAGAAAGCAATCCGCATCCCTCGTAAGGATGAAACGTCATTAATGATTTATGGGGTGAAGAGCAACTTGAAGCTGAACCTTATCAGCTGTATGAAGGCCCAGAAACTTATAAGAAAAGGTTGTTATGCTATTCTAGAACACGTGAAGAAGATCAATACCGAAGAAAGAAGCATTGATGACGTACTGGTTGTAAGAAAATATCCCGAAGTATTTCCAGAAGAATTACCAGGGCTACCTCCACACAGATGTGTAGAATTCCAGATTGATCTCGTGCCAGGAGCCGCACCTATAGCCCGATCCCCATATAGACTTGCACCTTCCGAGATGCAAGAATTGCAAAACCAGTTACAAGAATTATCGGACCGTGGATTTATTCGCCCCATTTTTTCACCCTGGGGTGCTCTTATTCTGTGCGTCAAGAAGAAGGATGGATCTATGAGGATGTGCATAGATTACCGGGAATTAAACAAATTAACAATCAAGAATAGGTACCCATTATCGAGGATTGATGATTTGTTTAACCAATTACAAGGATCAAGTGTTTATTCTAAGATTGATCTACGCTCCGGATATCATCAGCTGAGAGTGAAGGAAGAAGATGTTCCTAAAACCGCGTTCAGAACTCGTTACGGTCACTATGAGTTTTTAGTCATGCCTTTTGGATTGACTAATGCTCCAGCAGTATTCATGGATCTAATGAATCACATCTGCAGACCATATTTAGACAAATTTATCATTATTTTTATCGACGACATATTGATTTACTCGAAGAACAAGGAAGAACATGAGCAGCACTTAAGACTGGTACTGGAGGTACTCAAGAAAGAAGAACTGTACGTAAAATTTTCGAAGTGTGATTTCAGGTTACAAGAAGTACAATTTTTGGGCCATGTTGTCAGTAAACATGGAATTAAAGTTGACCCCGTCAAGATCGAAGCCAGTAGTAAATGGGAAACCCCGAAGACTCCAACACAAATCCGCCAATTCTTAGGTCTTGCTGGTTACTACCGAAGATTCATTCAAGATTTCTCTAAAATCGCCAAACCCTTAACTGCATTGACTAAAAAGGGAAAGAAGTATGATTGGTTCACGGAACAAGAATTCGCATTCCAGTTATTAAAGAAGAACTTAACGTCTGCACCCATTCTGTCATTACCGGAAGGAAATGATGATTTCGTGATCTAGTGTGACGCTTCGCGCCAAGGTTTAGGATGTGTATTAATGCAACACACAAAATTTATTGCATTCGCTTCACGACAACTAAAAATTCACGAAAGGAACTATACGACGCACGATTTGGAACTTGGAGCAGTAGTGAAACGACCCGTCCATAATACTATAAACGCAGTACGTTATTCATTGGTCCCATAGCGAGGTATTTGACCTCTATATGATACATTTTAGAAAAAATATTGCATTCATTTCATAAAAAGCACACCATTATTATACATAATGCATGTTTTAAACAAGTGGGCGATTATTTAAGAAATAATCCCCATGATACATCGGTTTCCAAATACTACACACGTGACATAACAATCGAATATAATACATGACAATGGTTTTATTGAATGCAAAACTTCATTTAAACAAAAGCATGAGACTCCATGCACAGCTTGCTCAGATAATGCAATAGCGAAAGACTTTCTTAAGGACCTGAGAATAAACATGCTTAAACAGTCAACACAAAGGTTGGTGAGATATATAGGTTTAGCATCGATATAAATATAGACCACAAGATTTTCATAGTTATAAATATATGTACACTCGCAAGTGTATAAAAGTATTCTATAAGTTGTTGAGCGCTTCGGTAACCATACTGAACCATTAATGTGGCATATTCCCTTAATTATGAAATCTCCCTATGAAATGTCCCGTTCTTATTGATTAAAAACGTTCCATATTAATTGATTTCGTTGCGAGGTTTTGACCTCTATATGAGACATTTTTCAAAGACTGCATTCATTTTAAAACAAACCATAACCTTTATTTCATCAATAAAGGTTTAAAAAGCTTTACGTAGATTATCAAATAATGATAATCTAAAATATCCTGTTTACACACGACCATTACATAATGGTTTACAATGCAAATATGTTACAACAAAATAAGTTTCTTGAATGCAGTTTTTACACAATATCATACAAGCATGGACTCCAAATCTCGTCCTTATTTAAGTATGCGATAGCGGAAGCTCTTAGTATTCACCTGAGAATAAACATGCTTTAAACATCAACAAAAATGTTGGTGAGTTATAGGTTTAACCTATATATATCAAATCGTAACAATAGACCACAAGATTTCATATTTCAATACACATCCCATACATAGAGATAAAAATCATTCATATGGTGAACACCTGGTAACCAACATTAACAAGATGCATATATAAGAATATCCCCATCATTCCGGGACACCCTTCGGATATGATATAAATTTCGAAGTACTAAAGCATCCGGTACTTTGGATGGGGTTTGTTAGGCCCAATAGATCTATCTTTAGGATTCGCGTCAATTAGGGTGTATGTTCCCTAATTCTTAGATTACCAGACTTAATAAAAAGGGGCATATTCGATTTCGATAATTCAACCATAGAATGTAGTTTCACGTACTTGTGTCTATTTTGTAAATCATTTATAAAACCTGCATGTATTCTCATCCCAAAAATATTAGATTTTAAAAGTGGGACTATAACTCACTTTCACAGATTTTTACTTCGTCGGGAAGTAAGACTTGGCCACTGGTTGATTCACGAACCTATAACAATATATACATATATATATCAAAGTATGTTCAAAATATATTTACAACACTTTTAATATATTTTGATGTTTTAAGTTTATTAAGTCAGCTGTCCTCGTTAGTAACCTACAACTAGTTGTCCACAGTTAGATGTATAGAAATAAATCGATAAATATTATCTTGAATCAATCCACGACCCAGTGTATACGTATCTTAGTATTGATCACAACTCAAACTATATATATTTTGGAATCAACCTCAACCCAGTATAGCTAACTCCAACATTCACATATAGAGTGTCTATGGTTGTTCCGAAATATATATAGATGTGTCGACATGATAGGTCGAAACATTGTATACGTGTCTATGGTATCTCAAGATTACATAATATACAATACAAGTTGATTAAGTTATGGTTGGAATAGATTTGTTACCAATTTTCACGTAGCTAAAATGAGAAAAATTATCCAATCTTGTTTTACCCATAACTTCTTCATTTTAAATCCGTTTTGAGTGAATCAAATTGCTATGGTTTCATATTGAACTCTATTTTATGAATCTAAACAGAAAAAGTATAGGTTTATAGTCGGAAAAATAAGTTACAAGTCATTTTTGTAAAGGTAGTCATTTCAGTCGAAAGAACGACGTCTAGATGACCATTTTAGAAAACATACTTCCACTTTGAGTTTAACCATAATTTTTGGATATAGTTTCATGTTCATAATAAAAATCATTTTCTCAGAATAACAACTTTTAAATCAAAGTTTATCATAGTTTTTAATTAACTAACCCAAAACAACCCGCGGTGTTACTACGACGGCGTAAATCCGGTTTTACGGTGTTTTTCGTGTTTCCAGGTTTTAAATCATTAAGTTAGCATATCATATAGATATAGAACATGTGTTTAGTTGATTTTAAAAGTCAAGTTAGAAGGATTAACTTTTGTTTGCGAACAAGTTTAGAATTAACTAAACTATGTTCTAGTGATTACAAGTTTAAACCTTCGAATAAGATTGCTTTATATATATGAATCGAATGATGTTATGAACATCATTACTACCGTAAGTTCCTTGAATAAACCTACTGGAAAAGAGAAAAATGGATCTAGCTTCACCGGATCCTTGGATGGCTCGAAGTTCTTGAAGCAGAATCATGACACGAAAACAAGTTCAAGTAAGATCGACACTTGAAATAAGATTGTTATAGTTATAGAAATTGAACCAAAGTTTGAATATGATTATTACCTTGTATTAGAATGATAACCTACTGTAAGAAACAAAGATTTCTTGAGGTTGGATGATCACCTTACAAGATTGGAAGTGAGCTAGCAAACTTGAAAGTATTCTTGATTTTATGTAACTAGAACTTGTAGAATATATGAAGAACACTTAGAACTTGAAGATAGAACTTGAGAGAGATCAATTAGATGAAGGAAATTGAAGAATGAAAGTGTTTGTAGGTGTTTTTGGTCGTTGGTGTATGGATTAGATATAAAGGATATGTAATTTTGTTTTCATGTAAATAAGTCATGAATGATTACTCATATTTTTGTAATTTTATGAGATATTTCATGCTAGTTGCCAAATGATGGTTCCCACATTTGTTAGGTGACTCACATGGGCTGCTAAGAGCTGATTATTGGAGTGTATATACCAATAGTACATACATCTAAAAGCTGTGTATTGTACGAGTACGAATACGGGTGCATACGAGTAGAATTGTTGATGAAACTGAACGAGGATGTAATTGTAAGCATTTTTGTTAAGTAGAAGTATTTTGATAAGTGTCTTGAAGTCTATCAAAAGTGTATGAATACATATTAAAACACTACATGTATATACATTTTAACTGAGTCGTTAAGTCATCGTTAGTCGTTACATGTAAATGTTGTTTTGAAACCTTTAGGTTAACGATCTTGTTGAATGTTGTTAACCCATTGTTTATTATAACAAATGAGATGTTAAATTGTTATATTATCATGATATTATGATATATTATATATCTTAGTATGATATATATACAGTTAAATGTCGTTACAACGATAATCGTTACATACATGTCTCGTTTCGAAATCATTAAGTTAGTAGTCTTATTTTTACATATGTATTTCTTTGTTAATACACTTAATAATATATTTACTTATCATTTAACATAATTAACCAAGTGTATCAATATCTTAATATGATTCATATGTACCTAGTAAGACGTTGTTATAACGATAATCGTTATATATATCGTTTTCGAGTTTCTTAAATTAATAGTCTCATTTTTTATGTATATAACTCATTGTTAAAATACCTAATGAGATACATACTTATAATAAAATCATGTTAACTATATATATAACCATATATATGTCATCGTATAGTTTTTACAAGTTTTAACGTTCGTGAATCACCGGTCAACTTGGGTGGTCAATTGTCTATATGAAACCTATTTCAATTAATCAAGTCTTAACAATTTTGATTGCTTAACATGTTGGAAACACTTAATCATGTAAATAACAATTTCATTTAATATATATATAAACATGGAAAAGTTCGGGTCACTACAGTACCTACCCGTTAAATAAATTTCGTCCCGAAATTTTAAGCAGTTGGAGGTGTTGACGTATCTTCTGGAAATAAATGCGGGTATTTCTTCTTCATCTGATCTTCACGCTCCCAGGTGAACTCGGGTCCTCTACGAGCATTCCATCGAACCATAACAATCGGTATCTTGTTTTGTTTAAGTCTCTTAACCTCACGATCCATTATTTCGACGGGTTCTTCAATGAATTGAAGTTTTTCATTGATTTGGATTTCGTCCAATGGAATAGTGAGATCTTCTTTAGAAAAATATTTCTTCAAATTTGAGATGTGGAAAGTGTTATGTACAGCCGCGAGTTTTTGAGGTAGCTCCAGTTGGTAAGCTACTGGTCCGACACGATCTATAATCTTGAATGGTCCAATGTACCTTGGATTTAGTTTCCCCCGTTTACCAAATTGAACAACGCCTTTCCAAGGTGAAACCTTAAGCATGACCATTTCTCCAATTTCAAACTCTATATCTTTTCTTTTACTGTCCGCGTAGCTCTTTTGTCGACTCTGGGCAGTTTTCAATCTTTGTTGAATTTGGATGATTTTCTCGGTAGTTTCTTGTATTATCTCCGGACCCGTAATCTGTCTATCCCCCACTTCACTCCAACAAATCAGAGACCTGCACTTTCTACCATAAAGTGCTTCAAACAGCGCCATCTCAATGCTTGAATGGTAGCTGTTGTTGTAGGAAAATTCTGCTAACGGTAGATGTCGATCCCAACTGTTTCCGAAATCAATAACACATGCTCGTAGCATGTCTTCAAGCGTTTGTATCGTCCTTTCGCTCTGTCCATCAGTTTGTGGATGATAGGCATTACTCATGTCTAGACGAGTTCCTAATGCTTGCTGTAATGTCTGCCAGAATCTTGAAATAAATCTGCCATCCCTATCAGAGATAATAGAGATTGGTATTCCATGTCTGGAGACAACTTCCTTCAAAGTGCTAACTTCTCCATCTTGTCATCTTCTCTTATTGGCAGGAAGTGTGCTGATTTGGTGAGACGATCAACTATTACCCAAATAGTATCAAAACCACTTGCAGTCCTAGGCAATTTAGTGATGAAATCCATGGTAATATTTTCCCAATTTAGTGATGGTTTCTGATGCTCAGCTTTGACCTTAGAACACGTCAAACATTCTCCTACGTATTTAGCAACATCGGCTTTCATACTCGGCCACCAAAAATATTTTTTGAGATCCTTGTACATCTTCCTCGTTCCAGGATGTATTGAGTATCTGGTTTTATGAGCTTCTCTAAGTACCATTTCTCTCATATCTCCAAATTTTGGTACCCAAATTCTTTCAGCCCTATACCGGGTTCCGTCTTCCCGAATATTAAGATGCTTCTCCGATCCTTTGGGTATTTCATCCTTTAAATTTCCCTCTTTTAAAACTCCTTGTTGCGCCTCCTTTATTTGAGTAGTAAGGTTAGTGTGAATCATTATATTCATAGATTTTACTCGAATGGGTTCTCTGTCCTTTCTGCTCAAGGCGTCGGCTACCACATTTGCCTTCCCCGGGTGGTAACGAATCTCAAAGTCGTAATCATTCAACAATTCAATCCACCTACGCTGCCTCATATTCAGTTGTTTCTGATTAAATATGTGTTGAAGACTTTTGTGGTCGGTATATATAATACTTTTGACCCCATATAAGTAGTGCCTCCAAGTCTTTAATGCAAAAACAACCGCGCCTAATTCCAAATCATGCGTCGTATAATTTTGTTCGTGAATCTTCAATTGTCTAGACGCATAAGCAATCACCTTCGTCCGTTGCATTAATACACAACCGAGACCTTGCTTTGATGCGTCACAATAAATCACAAAATCATCATTCCCTTCAGGCAATGACAATATAGGTGCCGTAGTTAGCTTTTTCTTCAATAATTGAAACGCCTTTTCTTGTTCATCCTTCCATTCAAATTTCTTCCCTTTATGCGTTAATGCAGTCAAGGGTTTTGCTATTTTGGAGAAATCTTGGATGAATCTTCTGTAGTAACCAGCCAATCCTAAAAATTGACGTATATGCTTCGGAGTTTTTGGGATTTCCCACTTTTCAACGGTTTCGATCTTTGCCGGGTCCACCTGGATACCTTCTTTGTTCACTATGTGACCGAGGAATTGAATTTCTTCCAACCAAAATGCACACTTTGAAAACTTAGCGTACAGTTTTTCTTTCCTCAATACTTCTAGCAATTTTCTCAAATGTTCTTCGTGCTCTTGATCATTCTTTGAGTAAATAAGTATGTCATCGAAGAAAACAATGACAAACTTGTCAAGATATGGCCCACACACTCGGTTCATAAGGTCCATGAACACAGCTGGTGCGTTAGTCAATCCAAACGGCATAACCATAAACTCGTAATGACCATAACGCGTCCTAAAAGCAGTTTTTGGAATATCATCCTCCTTTACTCGCATTTGATGATATCCAGAACGTAAATCGATCTTCGAATAAACCGACGAGCCTTGTAGTTGATCAAATAAGTCGTCAATTCTCGGCAGTGGATAACGGTTTTTGATGGTAAGTTTGTTCAACTCTCTGTAGTCAATACACTACCTAAATGTACCATCCTTCTTCTTGACAAACAAAACAGGAGCTCCCCATGGTGATGTGCTTGGTCGAATGAAACTACGTTCTAATAGTTCTTGCAGTTGGCTTTGCAGTTCTTTCATCTCGCTGGGTGCGAGTCTATAAGGAGCACGAGCTATTGGTGCAGCTCCTGGTACAAGATCTATTTGAAATTCAACAGATCGATATGGAGGTAGTCCCGGTAATTCTTTCGGAAATACATCGGGAAATTCTTTTGCGACGGGAACATCATTGATGCTCTTTTCTTCAGTTTGTACTTTCTCCACGTGTGCTAGAACAGCATAGCAACCTTTTCTTATTAGTTTTTGTGCCTTCAAATTACTAATAAGATTTAGCTTCATGTTTCCCTTTTCTCCTTACACCATTAAGGGTTCTCCTTCTTCTCGTACAATGCGAATTGCATTTTTATAACATACGATCTCTGCTTTCACCTTCTTCAGCCAGTCCATGCCAACTATTACATCAAAACTCCCTAACACTACTGGTATCAAATCAATCTTAAATATTTCGCTACCCAGTTTAATTTCTCGATTCCGGCATATATTATCTGCTGAAATTAATTTACCGTTTGCTAATTCGAGTAAAAATTTACTATCCAACGGCGTCAATGGACAACTTAATTTAGCACAAAAATCTCTACTCATATAGCTTATATCCGCACCTGAATCAAATAAAACGTAAGCAGATTTATTGTCAATAAGAAACGTACCCGTAACAAGCTCCGGGTCTTCCTGTGCCTCTGCCACATTAATATTGAAAACTCTTCCGCGGCCTTGTCCATTCGTGTTCTCCTGGTTTGGGCAATTTCTAATAATGTGGCCCGGTTTTCCACATTTATAACAAACTACATTGGCATAACTTGCTCCGACACTACTTGCTCTGCCATTACTCGTTCCGAAACCATTTGTTCCTTTCATTCTGTTAACCCCTGGTCCATAGACCTCACACTTCGCCGCGCTATGACCATTTCTTTTACACGTGTTGCAAAATTTGGTGCAGAACCCCGAGTGATACTTTTCACACCTTTGGCATAGCTGCTTCTGATTGTTGTTGTTGTTGCGGTTGTTATTGTTGATGGGATGATTGTTGTAGTTGCTGTTGTTGTTGTTGTTGTTGTTGTTGTTGTGGTTGTTGTTGTTGGGCTGTTTGTTGTAGTTGCGATTGATGTTGCGATTGTTGGGATAATTGTTGCGATTATTATTGTAATTGCTGTTGTTGTTGTATTGGTGATTCTTATCACCGTTTTCCTCCCACTTTCTTTTGACTTGCTTCACATTGGCCTCTTCAGCCGTCTGTTCTTTAATTCTTTCCTCAATCTGGTTCACTATTTTGAAAGCCATTCTACATGCCTGTTGTATGGAGGCGGGCTCGTGTGAACTTATATCTTCTTGGATTCTTTCCGGTAATCCTTTCACAAACGCGTCGATCTTCTCTTCCTCATCTTCGAACGCTCCCGGACACAATAGGCACAATTCTGTGAATCATCTTTCGTACGTGGTAATATCAAATCCTTGGGTTCGTAACCCTCTAAGTTCTGTCTTGAGCTTATTGACCTCGGTTCTGGGACGGTACTTCTCGTTCATCAAGTGCTTGAATGCTGACCACGATAGTGCGTACGCATCATCTTGTCCCACTTGCTCTAGATAGGTATTCCACCATGTTAACGCAGAACCTGTGAAGGTATGCGTAGCGTACTTCACTTTGTCCTCTTCAGTACACTTACTTATGGCAAACACTGATTCGACCTTCTCGGTCCACCGTTTCAATCCGATCGGTCCTTCGGTTCCATCAAATTCCAAAGGTTTGCAGGCAGTGAATTCTTTGTAGGTGCATCCTACACGATTTCCTGTACTGCAAGATCCAAGGTTATTGTTGGTATGTAGCAGCCTGTACTGCGGCTATGTTTGAAGCTAGAAAAGTACGGAATTCCTCTTCATTCATATTCACGGTGTGTCGAGTAGTCGGTGCCATTTCCTTCAAAATAGTCAAATGGAACAAGTTAATCATACAGAATATTAAGAGTAGTTAATAGTATTTCGTAGCATAATATGAACTCATTTATAAAAGCTTTTTCTTCATATTAGCGTTTTATAAGTTTAAATTCGGATAGTACCTACCCGTTAAGTTCATACTTAGTAGCTAATATACAATTCAACTACTACAATTCTATATGAAAAACTGATTATAATAATATTTCGCGTTCAAACTTTTACACAATATTTTACAAACTTACAATACCGCTTATTTTACATAAAGCATGAAATATAGCACACAATAACTTTGATACAAGATAGTTGTGAAGATAATTCTAGCTAGTACACAAGTCGTTCAGCAAAGGCAATAAAGACACGTAATTCATACGTCCAGAAACAAGTCATGCATTCTGGTTTTACTAGGACTACTTCCCATCCTTGGTCTTGTGGAACATAACCGTAATGGCCGTTGATAAGACAGCGTGTTGTAACATCGTCAAAGGGACGAGGGTTACGTAATGTCCAACAGTCCCGTAACAATCTAAAAACCTCATTTCTTACCCCAATTACCGACTCCGTTACTTGTGGGAACGTTTTGTTTAATAGTTGTAGCCCGATGTTCTTGTTCTCACTTTGGTGAGAAGCGAACATTACTAACCCGTAAGCATAGCATGCTTCTTTATGTTGCATGTTAGCTGCTTTTTCTAAATCATGAAGTCCTATATTCGGATACATTGAGTCAAAATAATTTCTTAACCCGTTGCGTAAAATAGCATTTGGGTTCCCCGCAATATATGCGTCAAAGTAAACACATCATAACTTATGGGTTTCCCAATGTGATATCCCCCATATTTCAAACGAATGTCTCTTATAAACCAAGACATTCTTGGAACGTTCTTCGAATGTCTTACAAACTGATTTCGCCTTAAATAGTTATGCCGAGGAATTCTGACCGACTCTAGACAAGATTTCATCAATCATGTCTCCGGGTAGGTCTCTTAAAATATTGGGTTGTCTATCCATTTTGTGTTTTTAAACTGTAAAATAGACAAGAGTTAGATTCATAAAAAAAAATTACTTATTAATACAAGCAATTTTTACATATATAATAAAGCATAAGCACACTATATTACATATATTACACCACACGAATACAACTATCTTATTCCGACTCGCTCATTTCTTCTTCTTCGGTTTTGGTTCGTTTTGCCAAGTTTCTAGGGATATATGATGTTCCCCTAATACGAGCCGTCGTTTTCCACATTGGTTTAGAAAAACCTGGTGGTTTAGAGGTTCCCAGGTCATTGTTACAACTTAAGGGCTTCGGGGGTTGACGATACATATAAATTTTATCGGGGTTGGAATTAGATTTCTCTATTTTTATGCCCTTTCCCTTATTATTTTCTTTTGCCTTTTTAAATTCAGTTGGGGTAATTTCTATAACATCATCGGAATTCTCGTCGGAATCTGATTCATCGGAGAATTGGTAATCCTCCCAATAGTTTGCTTCCTTGGCGGAAACACCATTGACCATAATTAACCTTGGTCGGTTGGTTGAGGATTTTCTTTTACTTAACCGTTTTATTATTTCCCCCACCGGTTCTATTTCTTCATCCGGTTCCGATTCTTCTTCCGGTTCCAACTCTTCTTCCGGTTCCTCTTCGGGAACTTGTGAATCAGTCCACGAATCATTCCAATTTACATTTGACTCTTCATTATTATTAGGTGAGTCAATGGGACTTGTTCTAGAGGTAGACATCTATCACATAATATCAAACGCGTTAAGAGATTAATATATCACATAATATTCACATGTTAAAAATATATAGTTTCCAACAAAATTTGTTAAGCAATCATTTTTCAAGTAAACACGGTCGAAGTCCAGACTCACTAATGCATCCTAACAAACTCGATAAGACACATTAATGCAAAATTCTAGTTCTCTAAGACCAACGCTCGGATACCAACTGAAATGTCCCGTTCTTATTGATTAAAAACGTTCCATATTAATTGATTTCGTTGCGAGGTTTTGACCTCTATATGAGACGTTTTTCAAAGACTGCATTCATTTTAAAATAAACCATAACCTTTATTTCATCAATAAAGGTTTAAAAAGCTTTACGTAGATTATCAAATAATGATAATCTAAAATATTCTGTTTACACACGACCATTACATAATGGTTTACAATACAAATATGTTACAACAAAATAAGTTTCTTGAATGCAGTTTTTACACAATATCATACAAGCATGGACTCCAAATCTCGTCCTTATTTAAGTATGCGACAGCGGAAGCTCTTAGTATTCACCTGAGAATAAACATGCTTTAAACGTCAACAAAAATGTTGGTGAGTTATAGGTTTAACCTATATATATCAAATCGTAACAATAGACCACAAGATTTCATATTTCAATACACATCCCATACATAGAGATAAAAATCATTCATATGGTGAACACCTGGTAACCGACATTAATAAGATGCATATATAAGAATATCCCCATCATTCCGGGACACCCTTCGGATATGATATAAATTTCGAAGTACTAAAGCATCCGGTACTTTGGATGGGGTTTGTTAGGCCCAATAGATCTATCTTTAGGATTCGTGTCAATTAGGGTGTCTGTTCCCTAATTCTTAGATTACCAGACTTAATAAAAAGGGGCATATTCGATTTCGATAATTCAACCATAGAATGTAGTTTCACGTACTTGTGTCTATTTTGTAAATCATTTATAAAACCTGCATGTATTCTCATCCCAAAAATATTAGATTTTAAAAGTGGGACTATAACTCACTTTCACAAATTTTTACTTCGTCGAGAAGTAATACTTGGCCACTGGTTGATTCACGAACCTATAACAATATATACATATATATCAAAGTATGTTCAAAATATATTTACAACACTTTTAATATATTTTGATGTTTTAAGTTTATTAAGTCAGCTGTCCTCGTTAGTAACCTACAACTAGTTGTCCACAGTTAGATGTACAGAAATAAATCGATAAATATTATCTTGAATCAATCCACAACCCAGTGTATACGTATCTCAGTATTGATCATAACTCAAACTATATATATTTTGGAATCAACCTCAACCCTGTATAGCTAACTCCAACATTCACATATAGAGTGTCTATGGTTGTTCCGAAATATATATAGATGTGTCGACATGATAGGTCGAAACATTGTATACGTGTCTATGGTATCTCAAGATTACATAATATACAATACAAGTTGATTAAGTTATGGTTGGAATAGATTTGTTACCAATTTTCACGTAGCTAAAATGAGAAAAATTATCCAATCTTGTTTTACCCATAACTTCTTCATTTTAAATCCGTTTTGAGTGAATCAAATTGCTATGGTTTCATATTGAACTCTATTTTATGAATCTAAACAGAAAAAGTATAGGTTTATAGTCAGAAAAATAAGTTACAAGTCATTTTTGTAAAGGTAGTCATTTCAGTCGAAAGAACGACGTCTAGATGACCATTTTAGAAAACATACTTCCACTTTGAGTTTAACCATAATTTTTGGATATAGTTTCATGTTCATAATAAAAATAATTTTCTCAGAATAACAACTTTTAAATTAAAGTTTATCATAGTTTTTAATTAACTAACCCAAAACAGCCCGCGGTGTTACTACGACGGCGTAAATCCGGTTTTACGGTATTTTTCGTGTTTCCAGGTTTTAAATCATTAAGTTAGCATATCATATAGATATAGAACATGTGTTTAGTTGATTTTAAAAGTCAAGTTAGAAGGATTAACTTTTGTTTGCGAACAAGTTTAGAATTAACAAAACTATGTTCTAGTGATTACAAGTGTAAACCTTCGAATAAGATAGCTTTATATATATGAATCGAATGATGTTATGAACATCATTACTACCGTAAGTTCCTTGGATAAACCTACTGGAAAAGAGAAAAATGGATCTAGTTTCAACGGATCCTTGGATGGCTCGAAGTTCTTGAAGCAGAATCATGACACGAAAACAAGTTCAAGTAAGATCATCACTTGAAATAAGATTGTTATAATTATAGAAATTGAACCAAAGTTTGAATATGATTATTACCTTGTATTAGAATGATAACCTACTGTAAGAAACAAAGATTTCTTGAGGTTGGATGATCACCTTACAAGAATAGTAAACTTGAAAGTATTCTTGATTTTATGTAACTAGAACTTGTAGAATATATGAAGAACACTTAGAACTTGAAAATAGAACTTGAGAGAGATCAATTAGATGAATAAAATTGAAGAATGAAAGTGTTTGTAGGTGTTTTTGGTCGTTGGTGTATGGATTAGATATAAAGAATATGTAATATTGTTTTCATGTAAATAAGTCATGAATGATTACTCATATTTTTGTAATTTTATGAGATATTTCATGCTAGTTGCCAAAAGATGGTTCCCACATGTGTTAAGTGACTCACATGGGCTGTTAAGAGCTGATTATTGGAGTGTATATACCAATAGTACATACATCTAAAAGCTGTGTATTGTACGAGTACGAATACGGGTGCATACTAGTAGAATTGTTGATGAAACTGAACGAGAATGTAATTGTAAGCATTTTTGTTAAGTAGAAGTATTTTGATAAGTGTCTTGAAGTCTATCAAAAGTGTATGAATACATATTAAAACACTACATGTATATACATTTTAACTGAGTCATTAAGTTATCGTTAGTCGTTACATGTAAATGTTGTTTTGAAACCTTTAGGTTAACGATCTTGTTGAATGTTGTTAACCCATTGTTTATTATAACAAATGAGATGTTAAATTGTTATATTATCATGATATTATGATATATAATATATCTTAGTATGATATATATACAGTTAAATGTCGTTACAACGATAATCGTTACATATATGTCTCGTTTCGAAATCATTAAGTTAGTAGTCTTATTTTTACATATGTATTTCATTGTTAATACACTTAATAATATATTTACTTATCATTTAACATAATTAACCAAGTGTATCAATATCTTAATATGATTCATATGTACCTAGTAAGACGTTGTTATAACGATAATCGTTATATATATCGTTTTCGAGTTTCTTAAATTAATAGTCTCATTTTTTATGTATATAACTCATTGTTAAAATACCTAATGAGATACATACTTATAATAAAATCATGTTAACTATATATATAACCATATATATGTCATCGTATAGTTTTTACAAGTTTTAACGTTCGTGAATCACCGGTCAACTTGGGTGGTCAATTGTCTATATGAAACCTATTTCAATTAATCAAGTCTTAACAAGTTTGATTGCTTAACATGTTGGAAACACTTAATCATGTAAATAACAATTTCATTTAATATATATATAAACATAGAAAAGTTCGGGTCACTACACCCTACACTGTACCAAGTGTAGTAAAAACGAAGTACTATGCAACCGTTTACGATACTAAAGCGACTAGCCCGGTTGGGGTTGTCAAACCCGATAGATCTATCAATAGGATTCTTGCTTACATGTTCTTACAACATTAAAATATTAGTTACCAAGCTATTAGGGAAGATATGCAAGGTGGTACAACTCAACGTAGAATATATTTTAAGTACTTGTGTCCATGGCGCAAAACATAAAATGCATGTATTCTCATCTCAAAATATTTGTAGAGTTTAAAAATGGGACTATATACTCACGGTAGTAAAATTATATTAATAATAAGTTTTTAACTTATTAAAAATATGGTCGTTGTCCTTGGATTCACGAACCTATAATAATAATAATAACAATTCAGATAATAATACATGTGAACAAAATTAATATAGCAAGTTCATATCATATATTCAATCACATGTGATTGTTTAAGTTTATATTTTCAATCACATGTGATTATTTATATTTTCAATCATATGTGATTATTTAAGTTGTCAAGTTTAGTAGTCCAAAATAGTCCGAAAAGTCCAACAGTCCAACAGTCCAATAATCGGTATATATATATATATATATATATATATATATATATATATATATATATATATATATATATATATATATATATATATATATATATATATATATATAATCTTAGAATTACCCCATGGCGTATTGTGTACGTATTGTCTTGCATCAATCCAGAGATGTATTGTCTTAGAATTAACTAAGGCATATTGTGTACGTATTGTCTTAGGATTTATCAAAACGTATTTTGCACGTATTGTCATGGAACGTACCAAGATTATTATATATATACAATCTCGAAATTAATCAAGATTATAATATTTTGTTATACTAATGATGACATGTCCAAATATATATAGGATATAGGAAAAGTTAACAAGGATATGGTTAATATAGTTTTTATAATATAAATTTCGTCCATACCACGTTAATTTTAGCAGATTTTGTTTTGCTCGCCAAATATTCATTACAACTCCGTTTAAAGTGAATCAAATTGCTATGGATTCCTTAAGAAGTCAATTTTACAAAACCAATTCGAAAAGTTCATCCTAAGTAGTAATTTTTAGAGCTTTACCCTCTTTTTGTGTCGGTGGACAGATTTGGAAAAATCCCGGCATCCACCCAATATATGATTTTTGATCAAATACTTCCACTTTGTCTAAAATCATGAAAAAAAATACTGGAAGTCTTATTTACATATATTAACATATTTTCAAAGTCTTAGCCCCGAACTCAAAGTCTAAGATAGATTTTTAATTCCCAACCCAAAACAGCCCGCTTTTTACTGAATGGAGATTAAAGGATATATGTTAAGTTTCAAGGTGTTCTTCATATGTACAAGTTATAAGTTCTTATATTAACTTAATATAACATCATAATACATATAAATAAGTGTTATTATAATTAAGTTAGAAAGATTAGATTAGTTTTTCAAACAAGTTTAGAATCAACTAAACTATGTTCTAGTTTATAAACTCTTATATAGATAGCTATAAACATATGAATTGAACAAGAGTTGAAGTAGAGTTTTTACCTCAAGTTTAGAATGTAAAGTTGCTAGGAAGAAGTAGCAGAACAAAACTTAAGAGAGTTCTTGCAAGTGTGTGTGAAAATTGGAAGTAAAATT
Source organism: Rutidosis leptorrhynchoides (assembly GCF_046630445.1). Classification (NCBI taxonomy): domain Eukaryota; kingdom Viridiplantae; phylum Streptophyta; class Magnoliopsida; order Asterales; family Asteraceae; genus Rutidosis; species Rutidosis leptorrhynchoides. The sequence continues at coordinate 30,054,880 of NC_092339.1, read as the reverse complement.
TGGAAAATGAATGTGTAAAAATGAGTTAGAAATGGTGCTTATTTATAGGCTTGAAAATTTGGCTTTTAGTGAAAATATCTAAGATAAGTTAAAATGTATTAAGTCATGGATGACATATTAAATTGATTAGGTCATGGATGACATATTACACAAATAATTGCAGATTTCTATTGGTATATATCAATAGTAAATACTTCTAGAAGCTGTGTATAATACGGGTAAAAATGTCGTATGAATGCGAGTAGAATTCTTGAGGAAATTGAACAGAAATACGAGTATAGCTATCCTTTATATGTATTGGTATATTATAAAGTGTATTCAATAATTGTAAGGATGTATTTACACTCGTAATACATTATATGTAAATACATTTTAACATAAGTTAATTACGTCGTTTAAATAGTAATATATATATTGTTTGAAAACTCTTTAAATTAGTAGTATGAAAAAATATATATATAATACTTTGTTAATATACTTAATGAGATATTTAATTATCATATTTTCAAGTTAAATATATATAAATCCATATATATACACAATAATTAAACAATTAAACAATTAAATCAAGTTATGACGTTCGTGAATCGTCGGAATAAAAGGGTGACCAAAAGCTTGTGTAAAACTCTTTCAGGAGGTTCAAGATTTATTAAAATTCATTGCTTATCAAGTCAAAATTATATAAAGATTAAGTTTAATATTTGACGGAAATTTCCGGGTCGTCACAAGTAGTTTTTGCACTCAAAATATGGAGACACTATCTATATGGAACCAAGTGTACAGTGTACACCGACCATAAGAGTCTTCAGCATATTTTTAATCAAAAACAACTCAATATGAGGTAACATCGCTGGGTAGAGTTATTGAACGATTATGATTGTGAAATGCCCTAAGTCGAAAAGAGAGAGTAAAACCTCTTAGGGTCCGAGCTTTAAACATTACAATTCGTACTAATCTCACAAAGTAAATTCAAGTAGCACAGTTAGAAGCTTTAAAAGAAGAAAATGAAAAAGGCGAAATGAGCAAAGGGTTAGAAAAACAGCTTGAAGTAAAAGCCAATGAAACCCTGTATTTTGCTGGTAGGATGGGGGTACCAAGACATGGTAACCTAAGGCAACTAGTACTGGATGAAGCATACAAAACGAGATACTCAATTCACCCAGGAAACTGGAAAATGTACCACGATTTTAAAAATTTCTATTTGTGACGACCCGGCAATTTTCGACCAAATTTAAACTTAATTCTTATATGATTCCGACACGATAAGCAAAGTCTGTAATGTTGAGTCTCAAAAACTTTGAACTGTTTTGTATATTCAATTGACCTTCGACCATTCTCGATGATTCACGAACAACTATATATAAATAGATATATATACATTAATTTGAAAATATTATTTGAAATAATATATGATTTAATTGTTGAAAATAAATATGAAAAATAATATGCGATGTAATGAAAACTATTATTATAAATATATAGATATATATTTATATATATAAATATGTATATAAATATTACTTGTAAATATATAAATTATATTAAATTCAATGGTTTAAAGATATATAATATATTTATTTAGTAGTTAAACTTGCTATTTAAAACTCTTTATATATAGAAAGAGAATATATTAAAAATAAATGATTTCGAGTCTAATTAGTAAACGTCAATAGCACTCGGTTGACGATTTGTTAGTTTTAATATAGATATTGTACATGTCCATGAAGGATTGAAATAAAAGCTGAACTGTAAATTGATTACGAAGATTTTAGATGTGTCAAAAAATATTTTTACCCTTTAAAGATTAAATATTAGCACTCCGTACATATAAATTGGAACATAAAATAAATAATTATTGAACCTTTTTTTATCAGGTTTCAAACAGTTAATGAGTGAAATAAATAATTATATTTAATCTAAAAGTTTGGGATTTTTAGGAACACTTTTATACAACAACTGTTTAGCAATGGACACGAAATAATATCCGAATTCATTAAGAATACTGACAAGCCTCTGATGGCTTTACTGTTTCTTTTAATTTTTCAACATGTTTTTAATTTTATTATTTTATTATTATTATTATTAATTATTAATTATTATGAATTATTATTTGTATCATATTTCACATATATAGATATAGGTATAACACTTGAGATATTGAACACACCCATTTGCATTCACCATTAGCTACTGCTGCTGCTATTGTCCGCCATAAACCACCATCATGATCAACATAACAACCACCATTACAAACGTCACCTTCTACAACAACCATGAGTCATTAGTGATCTACTTTTCCTTTTCTTTTGTGTTCTTGTCGTGCACAACAACCACCCTTCACCCTCAAAATCACCAACCCTTCCATCACCTTCATCATTTATGTTGAGCATCAAAATAGTCCAACCTCGATCAATGATTATTATTATTTTTTTTTCTTTCGAATAAACATCACCACCTTTTACCACCCTTCCTCTTCATGTAAACCACCACGGTGACCAACCATCCGCCACCTAAAACGTCCCCCAGCTGTTGCTATTCAACTGCAACTGCACCAGTCTCTACTTTGTTCGGAACATGGCTGCTGCTACAGCAGCATTATTGTTGATGCAGTACGCGTAATTTTTTTTTTCTTTTTCCTGTTTATTATTCCAAGTTTCACAAACAAAACGCCACCACTAAATCATATTGGACGTATACTACTCCTGCTATAATCTAGTTTACAACCGAACGAATAAAACCCACACAACATATCATCGACGATGAACGTGATTATTGGTAAGGATATGATCGAAGAAGGTGAGAAAATAAACCTATCGTATTTGATATTTTGCTTATGTGAATATATTAGATGGTGGGATGGATACAAAGTCGATGATCACGAATTTTAGAATGATGATGAAGAAGATGGTACTAGATAGATGAACGGTTAGGATCGTGAATGATAACGAGCGATGATGATGATCGTGATATCCGGATATGATTAGGATGATGTTATGATTATGATTATGGTAGAATTATGATCATGAAAATGGCGATGTTATGTATGTTTACTATGATGATGAGATAGATGATAAGATTGATGATAATATGGGTTTTAATTTAAGAAGAAGAGCATAAAGATAGAAAGGTTACATAGATTTAAATCAGTGACTATTTCAGAAATGTATAAGCAGAGGAATGGTTAAGGGTGTTGTGTGCTGAACAATAGGTCCTGGGTTCGAAACCAGGGAGCTGCAAAAATAAATTTTTTTTTTTTAAACTACCTTGAAAGTGTGGGTCTGTTGGGCCGTCGAGATCCATGTTTTCTGTTGGGCTGAAGATAATAGATTAAATATAAATGGGTTTCATATCATATTAGAAAAACAGAATTGGATGAGGGGTTTAAAGTGTTAAGGGTTGAGTGAGAGGTCGTGGGTTCGAGCCCGAGCTATGGCATCTATTTTTAGGCTTATTTTGAAGGTAGTCTCCTTTTATTATTTTTATTATTTCTATTATTATTTATTATTATTATTATTATTATTATTATTATTATTATTATTACTATTATTATTATTATTATTAAAATTAACATTATTATTAAAAGTATGATTTCTTAATATTATTTTCATTATTATTATCATAATTATTGTTATTATTACAAATAAATATTATTTTTCAAAAAAAAATACATCACAAGTATATTAATATTACATATTACTATATTTTATTATTAAAATAATATTAATTAAGCTATATAAAAAAAATATTAATATATATATAAACTCTAAAATAAATTTCCATTTTAATAAATATTTACTATATTAATATTAATAAATGTATTATGGAAATAAATATTAACTACTTAAAATATATAGAATAAATATAACTTAATTATTAACATAATATATACATAAACTTGTTTGAATATTATTATATGTTTTAATATATATAACTAATATAGGTTCGTGAATCCAAGGCCAACCCTACATTTTTGTTCAATGTCGTCATATGTATTTTTACTACAAAATACAGTATAGTGAGTTTCATTTGCTCCCTTTTACTCTTTATATTTTTGGGCTGAGAATACATGCGCTGCTTTTACAACTATTTTATTAAGTGCTTTTGAAATATATTTTGAACTGCGAATACATGAAATGCTTTTATAAATGTTTGACGAGATAGACACAAGCAAAACATTCCTCAAATGAATTATTATGCAGACAGAAGTTTTCCGAATTATTATTGAATTATGTGGACATGATAATTGCCACCATTGAATTATGTGGACATGATAATTGCCACCATTGAATTATGTGGACATGATAATTGCCACCAATTGATGTGAATATTATGAATCGAGAGAATGATTTTTATATACAGGTTATGTATATTAGTTTTTGTGTACGAGATATGTGCACGATTATTTAAAATTCGCGAGGCAACCTACGGGGGATAAAAGGATACGAACCTACTCTGCTAAGCTTTATGAAATATAGTTTTGTACATGAGAAAGGTGTACTGTATTTAAATTATATCGCATGTACATTACAGGTGGGTGTAGGATTTTGGCCCATTTGTACCATGCAGGATTTAAATCTTGTGGTCTATCAAAATGATGAATTTTATTGTTTTATGATAAACCTATGAACTCACCAACCTTTTTGTTGACACTTGAAAGCATGTTTATTCTCAGGTTTGAAAGAAACCTTCCACTGTGCATTAGCTCATTTTAAGGATATTACTTGGAGTCGTTCAAGGCATATAGAGGTCCGTTCATCGCGATGGTACCATATGTTATCTTATTCGTTCGAAAGATTTTGGACGGGGTATGACATGTGGTATCAGAGCGGTGGTCTTAGTGAACCAGGTTTTTGCATTAGTGTGTCTAACTGATAGTCGTTAGGATGCATTAGTAAGTCTGGACTTCGACCGTGTCTGCATGTCAAAAGTTTTGCTTATCATTTTTGTCGGAAATCATCTATTTATCATCCTTAGGAAATTACCTGCTTATCATTCTTAGTCTAGACACATCTTACTGCAATGATTGCATGAATAGTGTATAGACAAAATTCGTATCTTAGCGTATCTGCTAATTCATATCTTCGCATATCTGTTACTGTAGACTTTGCCTGACAGATTCCGTAGATTCCTCCGTAACTTGTGGGATTTTAGTATTATATATGCATATGTAAATTATGTATTGCAGGGTACTAATCTACATCCTATAATCTATTTATTATCGAAAATCCATCATTTAATCGTACGAGATGAATCCCTCCACCAATTCGAGTCCCTCAGATTTCGATAGCTATTCCGATAGTTATTCCGACAGCTATTCCGACATGGATATTCACATAAGCTTCGAAAGCGGTGTCACCAGAATGAATCAATCAATCAGTCATCCCCAATTCATCTGATAGGTTCGTAGTCGATTTAAACAATGGAGACGCGAAGAATGGCGATCCTTTTCACCAACCGAAATTACCTCTTGGCGATGAACCTGATGCACTTACCGGCGAATCAGTCCGAAATACCATTTTCACCCTCATTTCCCGAATATCTCCACACGATTATATTCTATCTAAAATTATAAACCTTATTCATCCGCTCGTTCCGACCGACAATCATCCCGGAATAATATAATAAGTCAACGAATTTCGCGCTCGAGTAATCAATTAGAAGAATATGGTGCAAAATTTACCAGCTTCAGCAACATAACCGGCACCAACAATACCATTAGTAATAGCACCAGTACCATCAACAATCCATGCCTCAACATCTCATTCTGTACCTTGAGTATAATCATCATTCTACGTACCGTTCTATATCAATTATCTTCGTTCTTCATGGCGATTATGTAATCTTTAATGTTTTAGAGATTATGTACTCTAGTTCTAGCCGTAAATCTGATGAGTTTAATATCACATTGACTCATTAAATCCATGATTACGTCTGAAGAAAATATATGTATATATGTTTTCATAAAGATTGTAATTAAAAGTTTTATTGTACAAACTGTTAATGGTGAAAATATTTTAATGGGTAGGTAATACCCGAGAAATATTTAGATTCCACAATAATAAGTTACACTGTACATTCTTTCAAATCTGATTCAACAGTCATTTACTATCCTATTTATATTCACCGATATACGAATCTGTTCACCACAAAATAACCATTTTCATTCAATTTCATAATTGAATTTTGACTTATCAGAATCCAACAAGTGGCATAATGAAGAAAACATTGGACAAATAAAATTTGTTAGAAACAAACAATTTAATTATGAGAAGAATTTTGTTAAGAATCTACGCTAACTATTCCTAGCTAACTGGTTACATTTTATTTATCGCAATTTACATTTTCGCAATTTACATTCTCGCAATTTTATTTATCGTCATTTAATTTCTGTTATTTATTTTACGCACTTTAAATATCGGGACACGTATACAAGGTTTTGACATATCATATCGACGCATCTATATATATTATTTGGAATAACCATAGACACTCTATATGCAGTAATGATGGAGTTAGCTATACAGGGTTGAGGTTAATTCTACAATAATATATATAGTTTGAGTTATGATCGAGTCTGAGACATGTACACGGGTCACGATACCTATTAATTAATTCAAATATAATATATTAAACTATATATGAACTATTGAATTGCTAACTGTGGACTATCAACTGTGAACTACCAACATTGGACAATTAAAATGAATTAAAATATTGACTATAACATATAAAACTAAACAATTCTTCAAGTTTGCCACTTTATTTCATCCTAAACTTCATTTATATCTTGACGATTACGATCTGCGTTCAAACCTTTTCATGATACTTGAAAACACCTCAATCGAGAGGATGAACCAACCGTACTTCATCTACGAAAGAAAAGATCGATGCATATAGTTACGCACCTGAAAACTCTCGAAAACTGAGTAAACGTTTAACGCATAGATGTGCTAATTCCTTTAGCGTTATTATTACCGAAAATAACTTTGCAATCTCTTTCCAAATTAGACAATTTTGTTACAGCTCCAGCAAGTTAACTTCAATTTTTTCGTTCGAAACGACCTTATTATAACCTTGACATATATGTGTGCTCTTTTATTATTACCGGGGAACTTTTTATATTCCATTTGATTACCAGCAGGCGTACCAGCAACCTCGTTACTCTTTGGTTTAAATCTCTCCGACAAATCACTATATTTATCTAATGAAGTCTTATCATGAACTCCATATATTTATCTATTGAAGTCTTATCATGAACTCATCGGTATCTGGTAACGATAATTACCATACCAAGTACCGGAAGGCAGCAATCGATAATCTCGAAATTCTCAGCGATTCTACAACAACAATTTTTATATATATATAAATATAAATTCTATCTCCTGGATTTACGAATTCCAATTTTGAAATTCTGAAAAGCACCCAGTCTGCAAATAAATGCTCTGAATTTTGAAAATGTTGAATGAAGCAACAAAAACTGTAAACAACCTCAACAGCCTAAAGTTGATGATAAAGAATTGTATGTTGGCAAAGCTCAGAAAAAGTTTGAAACTGAAAAACTGATTGAGCAAACTATGAAGAAGTCTCTGAACAAATCACAAGGACTAAACTTGTACATTAAGAATCCTGATGATTCTGTTTATGATGAAATCTTTAGCGAATACCTTGCTTCTGACTCCAAACTCTTACGGACAGATTTTCTTCACCATCCTTCGATATTAGAAATTCCAAGATATCATCGTATCTTTCATTATAAATATCCTCCATATTTCTGAAGATATTTTCATAACTATTCTTATCTGAAATCATTAATCTCTTCATGATATAAGTGTTACATCATATAGAAACTGTTCGTTTCTATATTCTGTAAACTTTCGAGCTTAAAATATGAAGGTTATTGAAGTAATGTTGGGAACTGATGCATGAGTTAGTATAATATAATGACACTTGATCAACGTGATTATATTACAGTAAGTCATGCTGAGTTTCTAAATGGGACATGATGATTCACAGATTATAACGTCATCATGTGCCATGTTACATGACTCTTACATTTTATCTGATATATAAACATATCAAGAACATATTTTCTTGATAGTTCTATCTTTCCCGGATATTCTGGTAATTTGACGAATAAAGATCGTGCTATTACCATTTCTTTCTTAGAACATTAACTATGTTCATTTCGAAATTCATATCTATGAATACTGGACCGTTGCTCGCTTTACTAGAGGTCAAGAGGATAATAAAAAGGCAAAGAGCTCCGAAACATAAGGGAAAAATATAAAACTCGACAACAACACAGAAATCACAAACCGTGTACATTAATACGAATAGCAATATAAAGACATGGGAGAATGAGAAATACAACAATCCCTAGAGCATAGTAGACATAAATAGATTCCTTTGATGGTAGTTGAAAAAGAAGAGAGATTGATGCGATAATCAAGAAAATATCAAGGACTAGAACTGGATTAAGCATTTTCCCAATTCTTGGAATTATGAATTAAGAAAGAAAGTATTGAAGTGGTGAAAGTAAGGGAACGAAAAAGGTAAATTTATAGTGAAAATATCAGACAAAGCACTCGAGGCAGATGATCGCATTTAATTAAAGAGATCCTAATTTTCTTATTCGCCGAAGAATCAAATCTTTTAGATTTCGAAGATTTTCTTTAAATCCCTTAAATTCCGAAATTCAACCAAGACAACGTCAAAAGTTAAGACGCACCTTTTTTCTAATTTCCACCGTGACTACGTCAAAAGTTAAATCTCTATCTCAATCTATTGTGACAGCTTCATTCGTACGCTTCACCTAATCGAATCGTTTTATCTATAATAGTCAATAATGATAAAACACCATTTATCAACTCAAATTTGTCATGGAAACATTTTTATGGTTAGCCATGATCACCTCACTCAATTTTCGGGATGAAATTTCTTTAACGGGTAGGTACTGTGACGACCCGGCAATTTTCGACCAAATTTAAACTTAATTCTTATATGATTCCGACACGATAAGCAAAGTCTGTAATGTTGAGTCTCAAAAACTTTGAAATGTTTTGTATATTCAATTGACCTTCAACCATTCTCGACGATTCACGAACAACTATATATAAATAGATACATATACATTAATTTGAAAATATTATTTGAAATAATATATGATTTAATTGTTGAAAATAAATATGAAAAATAATATGCGATGTAATGAAAACTATTATTATAAATATATAGATATATATTTATATATATAAATATGTATATAAATATTACTTGTAAATATATAAATTATATTAAATTCAATGCTTTAAAGATATATATTATATTTATTTAGTAGTTAAACTTGCTATTTAAAACTCTTTATATATAGAAAGGGAATATATTAAAAATAAATGATTTCGAGTCTAATTAGTAAACGTCAATAGCACTCGGTTGACGATTTGTTAGTTTTAATATAGATATTGTACATGTCCATGAAGGATTGAAATAAAAGTTGAACTGTAAATTGATTACGAAGATTTTAGATTTGTCAAAAAATATTTTTACCCTTTAAAGATTAAATATTAGCACTCCGTACATATAAATTGGAACATAAAATAAATAATTATTGAACCATTTTTTATCAGGTTTCAAACAGTTAATGAGTGAAATAATTAATTATATTTAATCTAAAAGTTTGGGATTTTTAGGAACACTTTTATACGACAACTGTTTAGCAATGGACACGAAATAATATCCGAATTCATTAAGAATACTGACAAGCCTCCGATGGCTTTACTGTTTCTTTTAATTTTTCAACATGTGTTTAATTTTATTATTTTATTATTATTATTATTAATTATTAATTATTAATTATTATGAATTATTATCTGTATCATATTTCACATATATAGATATAGGTATAACACTTGAGATATTGAACACACCCATTTGCATTCACCATTAGCTACTGCTGCTGCTATTGTCCGCCATAAACCACCATCATGATCAACATAACAACCACCATTACAAACGGCACCTTCTACAACAACCATGAGTCATTACTGATCTGCTTTTCCTTTTCTTTTGTGTTCTTGTCGTGCACAACAACCACCCTTCACCCTTAAAATCACCAACCCTTCCATCACCTTCATCAATTATGTTGAGCATCAAAATAGTCCAACCTCGATCAATGATTATTATTATTTTTTTTTCTTTCGAATAAACATCACCACCTTTTACCACCCTTCCTCTTCATGTAAACCACCATGGTGACCAACCATCCGCCACCTAAAACGTCCCCCAGCTGTTTCTATTTGACTGCAGCTGCACCAGTCTCTACTTTGTTCGGAACATGGCTGCTGCTACAGCAGCATTAATGTTGATGCAGTACGCGTAATTTTTTTTTCTTTTTCCTGTTTATTATTCGAAGTTTCACAAACAAAACGTCACCACTAAATCATATTGGACGTGTACTACTCCTGCTATAATCTAGTTTACAACCGAACGAATAAAACCCACACAACATATCATCGACGACGAACGTGATTATTGGTAAGGATATGATCGAAGAAGGTGAGAAAATAAACCTATCGTATTTGATATTTTGCTTATGTGAATATATTAGATGGTGGGATGGATACAAAGTCGATGATCACGAATTTTAGAATGATGATGAAGAAGATGGTACTAGATAGATGAACGGTTAGGATCGTGAATGATAACGAGCGATGATGATGATCGTGATATCCGGATATGATTAGGATGATGTTATGATTATGATTATGGTAGAATTATGATCATGAAAATGGCGATGTTATGTATGTTTACGATGATGATGAGATAGATGATAAGATTGATGATAATATGGGTTTTAATTTAAGAAGAAGAGCATAAAGATAGAAAGGTTACATAGATTTAAATCAGTGACTATTTCAGAAATGTATAAGCAGAGGAATGGTTAAGGGTGTTGTGTGCTGAACAATAGGTCCTGGGTTCGAAACCAGGGAGCTGCAAAAATAATTTTTTTTATAAAAAAACTACCTTGAAAGTGTGGGTCTGTTGGGCCGTCGAGATCCATGTTTTCTGTTGGGCCGAAGATAATAGATTAAATATAAATGGGTTTCATATCATATTAGAAAAATAGAATTGGATGAGGGGTTTAAAGTGTTAGGGGTTGAGTGAGAGGTCGTGGGTTCGAGCCCGAGCTATGGCATCTATTTTTAGGCTTATTTTTGAAGGTAGTCTCCTTTTATTATTTTTATTATTTCTATTATTATTATTTATTATTATTATTATTATTATTATTATTATTATTATTATTATTATTATTATTATTATTAAAATTAACATTATTATTAAAAGTATGATTTCTTAATATTATTTTCATTATTATTATCATAATTATTGTTATTATTACAAATAAATACTATTTTTCAAAAACAAATACATCACAAGTATATTAATATTACATATTACTATATTTTATTATTAAAATAATATTAATTAAGCTATATAAAAAAATATATTAATATATATATAAACTCTAAAATAAATTTCCATTTTAATAAATATTTACTATATTAATATTAATAATTGTATTATGGAAATAAATATTAACTACTTAAAATATATAGAATAAATATAACTTAATTATTAACATAATATATACATAAACTTGTTTGAATATTATTATGTGTTTTAATATATATAACTAATATAGGTTCGTGAATCCAAGGCCAACCCTACATTTTTGTTCAATGTCGTAATATGTATTTTTACTACAAAATACAGTATAGTGAGTTTCATTTGCTCCCTTTTACTCTTTATATTTTTGGGCTGAGAATACATGTGCTGCTTTTACAACTATTTTATTAAGTGCTTTTGAAATATATTTTGAACTGCGAATACATGAAATGCTTTTATAAATGTTTAACGAGATAGACACCAGCAAAACATTCCTCAAATGAATTATTATGCAGACAGAAGTTCTGCTAATTATTATTGAATTATGTGGACATGATAATTGCCACCATTGAATTATGTGGACATGATAATTGCCACCATTGAATTATGTGGACATGATAATTGCCACCAATTGATGTGAATGTTATGTATCGAGAGAATGATTTTTATATACAGGTTATGTATATTAGTTTTTGTGCACGAGATATGTGCACGATTATTTAAAAATCGCGAGGCAACCTACGGGGGAGAAAAGGATACGAACCTACTCTGCTAAGCTTTATGAAATATAGTTTTGTACACGAGAAAGGTGTACTGTATTTAAATTATATCGCATGTACATTATAGATGGGTGTAGGAATCGGGCCCATTTGTACCATGCAGGATTTAAATCTTGTGGTCTATCAAAATGATGAATTTTATTGTTTTATGATAAACCTATGAACTCACCAACCTTTTGGTTGACACTTGAAAGCATGTTTATTCTCAGGTTTGAAAGAAACCTTCCGCTGTGCATTAGCTCATTTTAAGGATATTACTTGGAGTCGTTCAAGGCATATAGAGGTCCGTTCATCGTGATGGTACCATATGCTATCGTATTCGTTCGGAAGATTTTGAACGGGGTATGACATGTGGTATCAGAGCGGTGGTCTTAGTGAACCAGGTTTTTGCATTAGTGTGTCTAACTGATAGTCGTTAGGATGCATTAGTAAGTCTGGACTTCGACCGTGTCTGCATGTCAAAAGTTTTGCTTATCATTTTTGTCGGAAATCATCTATTTATCATCCTTAGGAAATTACCTGCTTATCATTCTTAGTCTAGACACATCTTACTGCAATGATTGCATGAATAGTGTATAGACAAAATTCGTATCTTAACGTATCTGCTAATTCATATCTTCGCATATCTGTTACTGTAGACTTTGCCTGACAGATTCCGTAGATTCCTCCGTAACTTGTGGGATTTTAGTATTATATATGCATATGTAAATTATGTAATGCAGGGTACTAATCTACATCCTATAATCTATTTCTTATCAAAAATCCATCATCTGATCGTACGAGATGAATCCCTCCACCAATTCGAGTCCCTCAGATTTCGATAGCTATTCCGATAGTTATTCCGACAGCTATTCCGACATGGATATTCACATAAGCTTCGAAAGCGGTGTCACCAAAATGAATCAATCAATCAGTCATCCCCAATTCATCTGATGGGTTCGTAGTCGATTTAAACAATGGAGACGCGAAGAATGGCGATCCTTTTCACCAACCGAAATTACCTCTTGGCGATGAACCTGATGCACTTACCGGCGAATCAGTCCGAAATACCATTTTCACCCTCATTTCCCGAATATCTCTACATGATTATATTCTATCTAAAATTATAAACCTTATTCTTCCGCTCGTTCCGACCGAAAATCATCCCGGAATAATAGAATAAGTCAACGAATTTCGTGCTCGAGTAATCAATTAGAAGAATATGGTGCAAAATTTACCAGCTTTAGCAACATCACCGGCACCAACAATACCATTAGTAATAGCACCAGTACCATCAACAATCCATGCCTCAACATCTCATTCTGTACCTTGAGTATAATCATCATTCTACGTACCGTTCTATATCAATTATCTTCTTTCTTCATGGCGATTATGTAATCTTTAATGTTTTAGAGATTATGTACTCTAGTTCTAGCCGTAAATCTGATGAGTTTAATATCACATTGACTCATTAAATCCATGATTACGTCTGAAGAAAATATATGTATATATGTTTTCATAAAGATTGTAATTAAAAGTTTTATTGTACAAACTGTTAATGGTGAAAATATTTTAACGGGTAGGTAATACTCGAGAAATATTTAGATTCCATATTAATAAGTAACACTGTACATTCTTTCAAATTTGATTCAACAGTCATTTACTATCCTATTTATATTCACCGATATACGAATCTGTTCACCACAAAATAACCATTTTCATTCAATTTCATAATTGAATTTTGACTTATCAGAATCCAACAAGTGGCATAATGAAGAAAACATTGGACAAATAAAATTTGTTAGAAATAAACAATTTAATTATGAGAAGAATTTTGTTAAGAATCCACGCTAACTGTTCCTAGCTAACTGGTTACATTTTATTTATCGCAATTTACATTCTCGTAATTTACATTCTCGCAATTTTATTTATCGTCATTTATTTTCTGTTATTTATTTTACGCACTTTAAATATCGGGACACATATACAAGGTTTTGACATATCATATCGACGCATCTATATATATTATTTGGAATAACCATAGAGACTCTATATGCAGTAATGCTGGAGTTAGCTATACAGGGTTGAGGTTGATTCTACAATAATATATATAGTTTGAGTTGTGATCGAGTCTGAGACATGTACATGGGTCACGATACCTATTAATTAATTCAAATATATATATTAAACTATATATGAATTATTGAATTGCTAACTGTGGACTATCAACTGTGGACTACCAACATTGGACAATTAAAATGAATTAAAATATTGACTATAACATATAAAACTAAACAATTCTTCAAGTTTGCCACTTTATTTCATCCTAAACTTCATTTATATCTTGACGATTACGATCTGCGTTCAAACCTTTTCATGATACTTGAAAACACCTCAATCGAGAGGATGAACCAACCGTACTTCATCTACAGAAGAAAAGATCGATGCATATAGTTACGCACCTGAAAACTCTCGAAAACTGAGTAAACATTTAACGCGTAGATGTGCTAATTCCTTTAGCGTTATTATTACCGAAAATAACTTTGCAATCTCTTTCCAAATTAGACAATTTTGTTACAGCTCCAGCAAGTTAACTTCGATTTTTTCGTTCGAAACGACCTTATTATAACCTTGACATATATGTGTGCTCTTTTATTATTACCGGGGAACTTTTTATATTCCATTTGATTACCAGCAGACGTACCAGCAACCTCGTTGCTCTTTGGTTTAAATCTCTCCGACAAATCACTATATTTATCTATTAAAGTCTTATCATGAACTCCATATATTTATCTATTGAAGTCTTATCATGAACTCATCGGTATCTGGTAACGATAATTACCATACCAAGTACCGGAAGGCAGCAATCGATAATCTCGAAATTCTCAGCGATTCTACGACAACAATTTTTATATATATATAAATATAAATTCTATCTCCTGGATTTACGAATTCCAATTTTGAAATTCTGAAAAGCACCCAGTCTGCAAATTAATGCTCTGAATTTTGAAAATGTTGAATGAAGCAACCAAAACTGTAAACAACCTCAACAGCCTAAAGTTGATGATAAAGAATTGTATGTTGGCAAAGCTCAGAAAAAGTTTGAAACTGAAAAACTGATTGAGCAAACTATGAAGAAGTCTCTGAACAAATCACAAGGACTAAACTTGTACATTAAGAATCCTGATGATTCGGTTTATGATGAAATCTTTAGCGAATACCTTGCTTCTGACTCCAAACTCTTGCGGACAAATTTTTTTCACCATCCTTCGATATTAGAAATTCCAAGATATCATCGTATCTTTCATTATAAATATCCTCCATATTTCCTAAGATATTTTCATAACTATTCTTATCTGAAATCATTAATCTCTTCATGATATAAGTGTTACATCATATAGAAACTATATTCTGTAAACTTTCGAGCTTAAAATATGAAGGTTATTGAAGTAATGTTGGGAACTGATGCATGAGTGATGTGTGCAGCGGGGTGTACGAAATAGTATTAATTTTACTACAAAATACTACAAAATATTACACAAGTTTTAATTATTTTACGGATGGATATACCTAAACCTTGCTACAACACTTATAGGCAGTGTACCTAATCGTAGAGTAGTGTAGTTTTTAGTAAGTCCGATTCGTTCCACAGGGAGCTCGTGAAGTTTAACGCTATATTTTTATAAAACTATATTTTTACAAAAATATATAAATATAAGTAGTATTATTATTATTATAAAAGGGGGTTTTTACCGTTTAGTGACCGGTTTGTCGATTCTATATTTTAAGCACAAAGATAAATGACGATAATTAAAGTGCGTAAAATAATGACAATAAATAAAATGACAGTAAATAAAATTGCGAGTAATAAAATGACAGTAAATAAAGATACGATGAGAAATACAATAAAAGAATTATGCTTATTTAAACTTCCGTAATCATGATGTTTGACGTGTTGATTTTAATTTATTACCATGGGTTAATTGTCCTTTGTCCTGGTTTATTTGATACGTCTATCTGGTTTTTGTCCATAATAGTCCATCGGTCATAAATATAAAGTGCGAGTATCCTCGTCAAATTACCCTTATACCCGAAGTCAAATATTCCAACTGATTAAGGATTTAAACTGTGACGCAGTTATCACTTCTGTCAACAATTACACCAGTTATCACTGTATGTAATCCACCCCTGTTTTAATTAGTTTATGAATATTAATTCATCCACTTGATCAGAATGAATAATCAATTACCCAACCCAATTGATTAATTAAATGATTATAACAGATTCCATATGAACGTCACTAAATAGGACAACCATAATCATTATTAATTATTAGGTTAATTAATTTGAAGATAGGTTCGACAGACTCCAATGAGTTGTCACTCAATTAGACAATACCCCCCATCTATTAATAGTCAATAGTCCAATTTCCACAAGTGTCGGTCTTTTGCCCAAACCTTAATTATGGTCCAAAGTTCAATAACCCCATCTTAATATTTTAGCCTAACATCACGATTACTTCGGCTCAAATAAGCATAATAATAACTTAGTTACGAGACATTAATTTAAAAAGGAAGAACATAACTTACAATGATTATTTATAGCGTAGCGTTACACGGACAGAGTTCCGACTTAAAACCCGTTAAACATTTGTTACACTACCCCAAAATTATTATTAAACTTAAAATTAAAATTAATATTATAAATATAAATATATATGTTACAAAGAAAGAGAATTGAAAAGGTGTATCTAAATCATCGATTTAATGGCCTTTTATAGGCAAATAATAAATTGAAATTTTCACTTATGACCCCTGAACTATGCTCAATTAACAACTTTTTAATATTTAATATTATTCTTATTATGAATTATTTAAATATTATATTATATTCTTGTGCATAGTTAACTTGTACTTTCAGATCCGTTGCGTTGAGCGTTGAAAGTTGGTTCATGTGTCGGTTCCGGATTTTCGAACGTCCTTTCGCACAATTTTATATCGTGTACTTTGCGTTTTGTAACTTGTACTCTTGTCGTTTTTAGACGTTTCTCATCAATAATTTGAACCTTTTTTATTGTATCTTGTACTTTTTAGCTTTTTGGACCTTTGCGTCTTCAATTCGTCGTTTTCGCCTTTTGTCTTCGCACTTATTTAATATAAACGGATATCACTTGAAAATGGAACAATTGCAACTAAAATCTTGTCTTTCTTGGGGAATAATGCTATGAAATATATGTTCCTTTTTAGCCTTATCAATATCCCCACACTTGAGCGTTGCTTGTCCTCAAGCAATACAGTCTTGAAATAAAAACATACTAGAATCACTTCTTTATTCTTCACACTTTATACATCAGTGATTTTGATACGGTGTTATAAACAATGATAGTAACGATAGAACCATGGTTAAAGGTGGTTGTGCCATCCACAGTTGCCTCGGGTTTAGGTCAACGACACTTGCAATCAAATAGCCGATTTACTTTCGGTTTCCAAAGCAAAGTGCACATTTGAAAGGCGGTTTACAGTCCCACATGACTATAAAAATGTAGATCCTTTAGGAAAATTGGATCTTTATGAAAACATTTGATCTTTTTGAAAATTCATTCTAGCTTTTACCCTAGACAAGTTTTCCGATTTGATCCACCATTGGTGTTGCAAAATATATTTGTGGATCAATAGTTTGGCTAAAAACTTTTAGGCTCGTGTAATCCACTGCTATCCCTGTATCGGAAAGCACACATCCAGTTTACTTGTTCCGTATATTACCTTTCGGCAAACTACCGTCCGGTTGTAAAGGAAAGCGATGAACAAGAAACTGTTAAGGCAATGTCCCGTGACATGCAGATGATTATGATCTTTTAACGTGTTGGATGCTAGAACTATCCTTGGTAGGAGCGATAGTAAAGATCATGCTATGATTTTTCGGTCTGGCACAAGGTCCTGTCTCCGACCATGCTATGCAACCACCGTTCTTACGGTTGACACCCGATTTGGTTCAGGTGACCTAATGAATTCCAGGCGAATTCCTAGGATTTTACGTTCAATTGTAATGAACGCATTGAAAATGGATTTTCAGAAAACAAATCGGTTTGCAATTTTGATCAAAATATTTTCTCGTTCAAGCTCGAGTTTAGATATCATTTAATTCCATGAGTTTGAATTCTCAATCTTTAAGGTCAATCTCTAGGATTGAGTAATATCAGTCTTAAAAGCTGATTTTTAATCTTTAAGGAGATTATCCTTTCTGGGGATCTGATTCATTAGTCTTATCAAGCTAATTTTCACGGTGCCCCCCCATTGTACGAGATAAATCCTTCTCATGGTTAGGATAAATCTGACCACATGGCGACCCTGTTTGATGCTGAGGTCCGTGGATTTCCTGCTGATTTTAGAGATGACTTTTCTAGATTTTTCGTCAACCTACAGCTGGTCTGGACGACAACTTCATGACCTAAATCAAGAAGCGCGTGTCTTTTTCAGAAGACTTTACTTCTTTTTAATGATGGAATTGATTCATCGTGTAGATCCATCTTTCTTTCAAATGTATTACAGTAAACCGGGTAAAACTGATTAGTATCGTCCAAAGCAAAAGTACCTGCAATAATCTTGTACAAAAATATGTGATATATGTTTTAAATTGAATAACTTGGTACATTCTTCCCACACTTAGTTTCTTTCTTTGCTTTTTTTATTCTCCTTTATTCCATTTTAAATGAATTCAATCGTTTTAGGGTGTTTCTCAATTTATGTCCTTTCCGAGGTAACGATAATTTCGGCATTAACACCTAGTTTTATCGTTCATAAATATGTATAAACATGATTTTGAATTCATTTAGTTAAAAAAATTTTAAATTTTCATAATATTTAGAAAATAAGCCAAGTATAAACCCGAGAGAATTTATAACCCTTCCCCACACTTGAGATCATGCAATGCCCTCATTTGCATGAAATCAGACTATAATTATAAATTCATGAGGGTGATTAGTGTAGGAAAGTGATTAAAAATACCCAGTTTGTAATTACAAAGCTCGTCGAATGATAGATGGCTCGCCTCATCGTTCATTCCTTCATCTATTATATCACATTTATTATTTTGCGTCTTGTTGTCAAAATTAGTAGTTTTTGCTGAACTTAATGACAGTCTTTGAAAGTACATTGTTTTACCCTGTTTTGTACATAATAAAATACAAACATACATATACATATTTTTGAAGTTTGGTATATTACCCTACTTTCAAAAATTTATAATATTTAATATTTTTTTTGGCATACTTTAAATCAATAAAATTAAAAATAATGATAACAAAATTTGTCGTCCCGCCCTCGGGTAAAGCAATTTCGGCTCAACGACCTAGTCTTCAACTCACGACGAATTTTAGAAATCAATTTTTTTAAACTTAATGAAATAAAGTAAATTTTTTTTTAAAATCACACAAAAACTTAAATTTGAAAAGCATATTAATTTCATATAAAACCTATAAAACAAAAAAAAATCAGAATGGAGGGAGAAAACTAGTTCTTTAGTGTCTGCTAGCGGAAAAGACCAATCGGATTCCATTCTCGGAACTACACGAGAACAGAACAACTAACTCTAGACATCATTTTCTTTTTAGAACACTTGAATCTCCCCACACTTAGGTAGCTGTGGTGTCGAAATTGTGATTAACTTCATCGTCAATTTCTCTTGGTCCATAATCAACTTACATATCTGTGACTTTTTCTTTAAGCCATTGACTAGCTTCTCCCGTAATATCCACAATTTCAACTAGTTTCGCCTTTTCTTTAGGCGACAGATTGGATACTAATCGGTTACATAACTTAAAGTTCCCCTTACTTTTAGCATCAATAACCCGTTTAAAAAGTTTCTTCATTGAACTGTTAATAACGGGGTCATCTAATTTCGTATCAACAACGGGGTTCTTTATTATCAAGTCATCATTAGGTGTTACTTCATTTTCCCCACACTTAGGCGTTTCATTATTGTTTAGCACTACCGCTGGAGTTGGTAAAACAACATGGTTATTACCAATCGTTTTTATTGGTTCAATGGTTTTGGTTGGTGGAGATTTAGACTTTCGAATCATAAAGGTGATTGATTTGTCACCACTTTTAAGTGTCATTCTTCCATTTCCTACATCAAATAACGCCCCGGTGGACGCAAAGAATGGTCGACCTAAAATTAGAGGAACGTTTGAGTCCTCTTCTATGTCAATGACAATGAATTCGACTAGAAAGGTTAAATTACCTACTTGAACGGGTAGGTTGTCAGCAATTCCAACTGGGTGCTTAATGGTTTGATCAAAGAGTCGAACACTCATATCCGTTGGACTTAACTCACCTACACCTAATCTCTTATATAATAAAAGAGGCATAACACTCACACTTGCACCTAAATCTGCTAGTGCATCATACATGACACAATCGCTAAGTAGACAAGGAACAATAAATTCACCCGGATCACCTACCCTAGGTGGAGGTTTTGATGGAACTGTATTCACCGGGTTTACTTCTACTGTTTTTGTTTCTTGCACTTTCTTATTCTTTTTCTTCTTTCCAATGGTATCACCAACTTTATTACCTATTACTTGCTCATACTCCACTCCTTTTCTTGGAAACGGGATGGGTGGTTTGTATGGTGCCACCACTGGCTTTACATACTCGGGTGGTGGTGGTGTAACTTCTTCATTGTTACTCTCATCTAAAACCTTCCCATCTTCTGGTGCTGGTTTTTCAGAATTCGTTGAAACCATATTAACATTCTCATTCCGAGGATTTACTTCAGTATTACTCGGTAGCTTTCCTTGTTCCCTCTTACTCATCATGCTAGCAAGAGTACCAACGTGTTTTTCTAGATTCAAAATGGAAGCTTGTTGAGTTCTTAATGACTGATCAAATCTCTCGTTCGTTTGGGTTTGAGATGTAATAAATTGTGTTTGAGATTCCATTAGCTTTGCCATCATTTCTTCTAGATTTGGCTTTTTCTCTTCGGTTTGTTGTGATGGTTTATACAAGCTAGGTCTTTGTTGATTGAAAGTGTTGTTTTGAGTCGGTTGGTTATTCGGACCTTGTTGGTTATACGAGTTATTGTCGGGTCTTTTTGGATTGTAAAGAATGTTTTGATTTCGATTGAAGTTTGGCCTTGGCGGTTGATAATTATTCTGATAACTATTTTCCAGCCTTTGGTTCATGTAGACAACATTCTCACGTTGTTCCATCGTTTGTTCAATGTGACAGTCTTTCATTAAGTGTGGTCCACCGCATTGCTCACAACTGATTCGTATTGCGTGAATATCTTTATTCATCTTTTCCATTCGTCT
The DNA here is from genome assembly GCF_046630445.1 of Rutidosis leptorrhynchoides. Classification (NCBI taxonomy): domain Eukaryota; kingdom Viridiplantae; phylum Streptophyta; class Magnoliopsida; order Asterales; family Asteraceae; genus Rutidosis; species Rutidosis leptorrhynchoides. Next base: position 30,033,364 of record NC_092339.1, on the reverse strand, counting down.
CTCGAAAGCATCTATTTTTGCGGAAACGGAATCAAAGTTATGGCTAGAATCGGCTCTAGCCGTTTTAGATGAACGATATGTATCTTTCTCTTGGTGCCACTCATGAGAGTGGGAGGCTGTGTTATCAATAATTTTGTAAGCTTCAGTTGCGGTTTTCTTCATAATGGAACCACCAGCTGTTATGTCGATGTCTTTTCGTGTAGCAACGTTGACACCTTGGTAGAATATTTGTACTATTTGATAAGTGTCTAAACCGTGTTGAGGACATCCTCTCAACAACTTTCCAAATCTTGTCCACGCCTCATATAGAGTTTCATTTGACTTTTGTGTGAACGTAACAATTTCTCCTTGAAGTCTCACGGCTTTAGATGCCGGAAAGAATCTTTTAAGAAATTTCTCAACTAAAACATCCCATGTGTCAATCGCCCCTTCAGGTAACGATTCTAACCAATCTTTGGCTTCTCCCTTTAAAGTCCAGGGAAACAACATGAGATAGATCTGCTCATCTTCCACTTCTCGGATTTTGAATAGTGTACAAATTCTTTTAAACGTACGAAGGTGTTCGTTAGGATCTTCATTCGGTGCACCACTGAATTGGCATTGGTTAGTTACCATGTGTAGGATTTGTCCTTTAATTTCATAATCTGGAGCATTAACTTCTGGTTTAATAATGGCGTGACCTTGGCCCGTGCGTGTGGCTCTCATTCGGTCTTCCATACTTAGAGGTTCCAGATTTTCCATAATTGAATTTGTTGAATACGAATCACTAGAAGATTCTGATTTAATGATTTGTGATTCAGGAGAAATGATTAGTGGTTCTGGATCTTGGAATTGTCCCTGAATATTCTCCGAATTCTCAATTGTGAGGTCGGGTTTAAAAGATGGATTATCGGAAATTTGAGTTGGAGTTCTTGGTCGACTAGATGATGATTCTAAAGAAAAATCAACGGCGACAATATTGGCTAGATGTCTTGATCGAGTTATAGGTGGTGAACGTATGAAAGGTGGTGAACGTTTTACTCGGTGCATTCACTGAATATCCTATTAGTTTTTAAAAGGAAAGAAAAATTATAATAAGTTATCCAATCAATAGACTTTTCTGATTTTGCCCACGTTTCGAATAGCCAAAAGATGCAGCAGAGGGGCAGGATTCGTTTGGTCTCAATATAATTGAGTACTGTTTGGCTCCAATAACCCGGTCCACGTACAAATCCAACTATTACTACGAACCAGAAAATTTTGATGTCTATCAATTTAACCACTTAAAATAAATTTTCGTAATTTTAAGAAATTTAGATAAGAAGTAGAATAAAAATCTATGTCCTAAAACTAGAATAGCGAGAAATAAGAAAGAAAAAGATTGCGCGTCGAAAAAGGTCGAAAAATAAAAGGTCGAAAAATAGGCGTCGAAAAATAAAAATAAGAAAGTAGCGCGAAAAACGGCGTCGCAAAATTCTAAAGCACCTAAATCTTAGTCTAAGGAATAAGCACTTAAGGGATTTTACGGCAAACCTAAAAATTCTAGAAATAAAAATAACTATGGCAAAACTAAACTTAATACTAAAAATTGTAACTAGAGTCTAAAAATCTAAAGGTAATAAAAAAAAACTTTTTTTTTAATTTTTTTTTTATTTCGTTTTTTTAAGGATTTTAAATATTTTTTTTTTTTTTAAAAAATTTTTTTTTTATATAAACTTTTTTTTAAAACTTTTTTTTTTTTAAATTTTTTTTAAAAAAAAACGATTTTTTTTTACAATTTTTTTTTAAAACGAATTTTTTTTTCTTTAAAAAAAATGATTTTTTTTACACAATTTTTTTTTTTTTTTTAAAAAAACGAAATTTTTTTTTCTTAAAAAAAAACAATTTTTTTTTTTTTTTTAAAAAAACGATTTTTTTTACAAATTAATAATTTTTTTATAATTATAATTTTTTTTCAAAACTTTTTTTTTTAATTCATTTACTATTCATGAATAGTAAATGAAAAGAAATTAATTAATTTACTATTCACATGAAAGCGATATGATAGAAATTATTAATTACAAGTTACATAATATACCCCTGAAGTATTTAATAAATACGACTTTTTAAAACTTTACGTATCAAATTTTGATTCTAAAATATTATTATATTATTATATTATATTTCAATATTATTATATTATTATATTCTATTTCAATATTATTATATTATTATATTTTATTTAAATATTATTATAATTAAAAATATAGCGTTTTAGCGCTCCCCGGCAGCGGCGCCAAAAACTTGATGTGTGCAGCGGGGTGTACGAAATAGTATTAATTTTACTACGAAATACTACAAAATATTACACAAGTTTTAATTATTTTACGGATGGATATACCTAAACCTTGCTACAACACTTATAGGCAGTGTACCTAATCGTAGAGTAGTGTAGTTTTTAGTAAGTCCGATTCGTTCCACAGGGAGCTCGTGAAGTTTAACGCTATATTTTTATAAAACTATATTTTTACAAAAATATATAAATATAAGTAGTATTATTATTATTATAAAAGGGGGTTTTTACCGTTTAGTGACCGGTTTGTCGATTCTATATTTTAAGCGCAAAGATAAATGACGATAATTAAAGTGCGTAAAATAATGACAATAAATAAAATGACAGTAAATAAAATTGCGAGTAATAAAATGACAGTAAATAAAGATACGATGAGAAATACAATAAAAGAATTATGCTTATTTAAACTTCCGTAATCATGATGTTTGACGTGTTGATTTTAATTTATTACCATGGGTTAATTGTCCTTTGTCCTGGTTTATTTGATACGTCTATCTGGTTTTTGTCCATAATAGTCCATCGGTCATAAATATAAAGTGCGAGTATCCTCGTCAAATTACCCTTATACCCGAAGTCAAATATTCCAACTGATTAAGGATTTAAACTGTGACGCAGTTATCACTTCTGTCAACAATTACACCAGTTATCACTGTATGTAATCCACCCCTGTTTTAATTAGTTTATGAATATTAATTCATCCACTTGATCAGAATGAATAATCAATTACCCAACCCAATTGATTAATTAAATGATTATAACAGATTCCATATGAACGTCACTAAATAGGACAACCATAATCATTATTAATTATTAGGTTAATTAATTTGAAGATAGGTTCGACAGACTCCAATGAGTTGTCACTCAATTAGACAATACCCCCCATCTATTAATAGTCAATAGTCCAATTTCCACAAGTGTCGGTCTTTTGCCCAAACCTTAATTATGGTCCAAAGTTCAATAACCCCATCTTAATATTTTAGCCTAACATCACGATTACTTCGGCTCAAATAAGCATAATAATAACTTAGTTACGAGACATTAATTTAAAAAGGAAGAACATAACTTACAATGATTATTTATAGCGTAGCGTTACACGGACAGAGTTCCGACTTAAAACCCGTTAAACATTTGTTACACTACCCCAAAATTATTATTAAACTTAAAATTAAAATTAATATTATAAATATAAATATATATGTTACAAAGAAAGAGAATTGAAAAGGTGTATCTAAATCATCGATTTAATGGCCTTTTATAGGCAAATAATAAATTGAAATTTTCACTTATGACCCCTGAACTATGCTCAATTAACAACTTTTTAATATTTAATATTATTCTTATTATGAATTATTTAAATATTATATTATATTCTTGTGCATAGTTAACTTGTACTTTCAGATCCGTTGCGTTGAGCGTTGAAAGTTGGTTCATGTGTCGGTTCCGGATTTTCGAACGTCCTTTCGCACAATTTTATATCGTGTACTTTGCGTTTTGTAACTTGTACTCTTGTCGTTTTTAGACGTTTCTCATCAATAATTTGAACCTTTTTTTTTGTATCTTGTACTTTTTAGCTTTTTGGACCTTTGCGTCTTCAATTCGTCGTTTTCGCCTTTTGTCTTCGCACTTATTTAATATAAACGGATATCACTTGAAAATGGAACAATTGCAACTAAAATCTTGTCTTTCTTGGGGAATAATGCTATGAAATATATGTTCCTTTTTAGCCTTATCAATGAGTTAGTATAATATAATGACATTTGATCAACGTGATTATATTACAGTAAGTCATGCTGAGTTTCTAAATGGGACATGATGATTCACAAATTATAACATCATCATGTGCCATGTTACACGACTCTTATATTTTATCTGATATATAAACATATCAAGAACATATTTTCTTGATAGTTCTATCTTTCCCGGATATTCTGGTAATTTGACGAATCAAGATCGTGCTATTACCATTTCTTTCTTAGAACATTAACTATGTTCATTTCGAAATTCATATCTATGAATTCTGGACCGTTGCTCGCTTTACTAGAGGTCGATAGGATAATAAAAAGGCAAAGAGCTCCGAAACATAAGGGAAAAATATAAAACTCGACAATAACACAGAAATCACAAACCGTGTACATTAATACGAATAGCAATATAAAGACATGGGAGAATGAGAAATACAACAATCCCTAGAGCATAGTAGACATAAACAGATTCCTTTGATGGTAGTTGAAAAAGAAGAGATATTGATGCGATAATCAAGAAAATATCAAGGACTAGAACTGGATTAAGCATTTTCCCAATTCTTGGAATTATGAATTAAGAAAGAAAGTATTGAAGTGGTGAAAGTAAGGGAACAAAAAGGTAAATTTATAGTGAAAATATCAGACAAAGCACTCGAGGCAGATGATCGCATTTAATTAAAGAGATCCTAATTTTCTTATTCGCCGAAGAATCAAATCTTTTAGATTTCGAAGATTTTCTTTAAATCCCTTAAATTCTGAAATTCAACCAAGACAACGTCAAAAGTTAAGACGCACCTTTTTTCTAATTTCCACCGTGACTACGTCAAAAGTTAAATCTCTATCTCAATCTATTATGACAGCTTCATTCGTACGCTTCACCTAATCGAATCGTTTTATCTATAATAGTCAATAATGATAAAACACCATTTATCAACTCATATTTGTCATGGAAACATTTTTATGGTTAGCCATGATCACCTCACTCAATTTTTGGGACGAAATTTCTTTAACGAGTAGGTACTGTGACGACCCGGCAATTTCCGACCAAATTTAAACTTAATTCTTATATGATTCCGACACGATAAGCAAAGTCTGTAATGTTGAGTCTCAAAAACTTTGAACTGTTTTGTATATTCAATTGACCTTCGACCATTCTCGACGATTCACGAACAACTATATATAAATAGATACATATACATTAATTTGAAAATATTATTTGAAATAATATATGATTTAATTGTTGAAAATAAATATGAAAAATAATATGCGATGTAATGAAAACTATTATTATAAATATATAGATATATATTTATATATATAAATATGTATATAAATATTACTTGTAAATATATAAATTATATTAAATTCAATGGTTTAAAGATATATAATATATTTATTTAGTAGTTAAACTTGCTATTTAAAACTCTTTATATATAGAAAGAGAATATATTAAAAATAAATGATTTCGAGTCTAATTAGTAAACATCAATAGCACTCGGTTAACGATTTGTTAGTTTCAATATAGATATTGTACATGTCCATGAAGGATTGAAATAAAAGTTGAACTGTAAATTGATTACGAAGATTTTAGATTTGACAAAAAATATTTTTACCCTTTAAAGATTAAATATTAGCACTCCGTACATATAAATTGGAACATAAAATAAATAATTATTGAACCTTTTTTGATCAGGTTTCAAACAGTTAATGAGTGAAATAATTAATTATATTTAATCTAAAATTTTGGGATTTTTAGGAACACTTTTATACGACAACTGTTTAGCAATGGACACGAAATAATATCCAAATTCATTAAGAATACTGACAAGCCTCTGATGGCTTTACTGTTTCTTTTAATTTTTCAACATGTGTTTAATTTTATTATTTTATTATTATTATTAATATTATTAATTATTAATTATTATGAATTATTATCTGTATCATATTTCACATATATAGATATAGGTATAACACTTGAGATATTGAACACACCCATTTGCATTCACCATTAGCTACTGCTGCTGCTATTGTCCGCCATAAACCACCATCATGATCAACATAACAACCACCATTACAAACGGCACCTTCTACAACAACCATGAGTCATTAGTGATCTACTTTTCCTTTTCTTTTATGTTCTTGTCGTGCACAACAACCACCCTTCACCCTCAAAATCACCAACCCTTCCATCACCTTCATCATTTATGTTGAGCATCAAAATAGTCCAACCTCAATCAATGATTATTATTATTTTTTTTTCTTTCAAATAAACATCACCACCTTTTACCACCCTTCCTCTTCATGTAAACCACCACGGTGACCAACCATCTGCCACCTAAAACGTCCCCCAGCTGTTGCTATTCGACTGCAGCTGCACCAGTCTCTACTTTGTTCGGAACATGGCTGCTGCTACAGCAGCATTAATGTTGATGCAGTACGCGTAATTTTTTTTTCTTTTTCCTGTTTATTATTCCAAGTTTCACAAACAAAACGCCACCACTAAATCATATTGGACGTGTACTACTCCTGCTATAATCTAGTTTACAACCGAACGAATAAAACCCACACAACATATCATCGACGACGAACGTGATTATTGGTAAGGATATGATCGAAGAAGGTGAGAAAATAAACCTATCGTATTTGATATTTTGCTTATGTGAATATATTAGATGGTGGGATGGATACAAAGTCGATGATCACGAATTTTAGAATGATGATCAAGAAGATGGTACTAGATAGATGAACGGTTAGGATCGTGAATGATAACGAGCGATGATGATGATCGTGATATCCGGATATGATTAGGATGATGTTATGATTATGATTATGGTAGAATTATGATCATGAAAATGGCGATGTTATGTATGTTTACGATGATGATGAGATAGATGATAAGATTGATGATAATATGGGTTTTAATTTAAGAAGAAGAGCATAAAGATAGAAAGGTTACATAGATTTAAATCAGTGACTATTTCAGAAATGAATAAGCAGAGGAATGGTTAAGGGTGTTGTGTGCTGAACAATAGGTCCTGGGTTCGAAACCAGGGAGCTGCAAAAATAATTTTTTTTTTTAAAAAACTAGCTTGAAAATGTTGGTCTGTTGGGCTGTCGAGATCCATGTTTTCTATTGGGCCGAAGATAATAGATTAAATATAAATGGGTTTCATATCATATTAGAAAAACAGAATTGGATGAGGGGTTTAAAGTGTTAGGGGTTGAGTGAGAGGTCGTGGGTTCAAGCCCGAGCTATGGCATCTATTTTTAGGCTTATTTTGAAGGTAGTCTCCTTTTATTATTTTTATTATTTCTATTATTTATTATTATTATTATTATTATTATTATTATTATTATTATTATTATTATTATTATTATTATTATTATTATTAAAATTAACATTATTATTAAAAGTATGATTTCTTAATATTATTTTCATTATTATTATCATAATTATTGTTATTATTACAAATAAATATTATTTTTCAAAAAAAAAATACATCACAAGTATATTAATATTACATATTACTATATTTTATTATTAAAATAATATTAATTAAGCTATATAAAAAAATATATTAATATATATATAAACTCTAAAATAAATTTCCATTTTAATAAATATTTACTATATTAATATTAATAAATGTATTATGGAAATAAATATTAACTACTTAAAATATATAGAATAAATATAACTTAATTATTAACATAATATATACATAAACTTGTTTGAATATTATTATGTGTTTTAATATATATAACTAATATAGGTTCGTGAATCCAAGGCCAACCCTACATTTTTGTTCAATGTCGTCATATGTATTTTTACTATAAAATACAGTATGGTGAGTTTCATTTGCTCCCTTTTACTCTTTATATTTTTGGGCTGAGAATACATGCGCTGCTTTTACAACTGTTATATTAAGTGCTTTTGAAATATATTTTGAACTGCGAATACATGAAATGCTTTTATAAATGTTTGACGAGATAGACACAAGCAAAACATTCCTCAAATGAATTATTATGCAGACAGAAGTTCTGCGAATTATTATTGAATTATGTGGACATGATAATTGCCACCATTGAATTATGTGGACATGATAATTGTCACCAATTGATGTGAATGTTATGTATCGAGAGAATGATTTTTATATACAGGTTATGTATATTAGTTTTTGTGCACGAGATATGTGCACGATTATTTAAAAATCGCGAGGCAACCTACGGGGGAGAAAATGATACGAACCTACTTTGCTAAGCTTTATGAAATATAGTTTTGTACACGAGAAAGGTGTACTGTATTTAAATTATATCGCATGTACATTACAGGTGGGTGTAGGATTCGGGCCCATTTGTACCATGCAGGATTTAAATCTTGTGGTCTATCAAAATGATGAATTTTATTGTTTTATGATAAACCTATGAACTCACTAACCTTTTGGTTGACACTTGAAAGCATGTTTATTCTCAGGTTTGAAAGAAACCTTTCGCTGTGCATTAGCTCATTTTAAGGATATTACTTGGAGTCGTTCAAGGCATATAGTGGTCCGTTCATAACGATGGTACCATATGTTATCGTATTCGTTCGGAAGATTTTGGACGGGGTATGACACTATTGGTGGCCTAATATGAAGACAGAAATTGCTACTTATGTAAGCATATGTTTGACATGTGCGAAGGTCAAAGCTGAGCACCAAAAGCCGTCGGGGTTACTGCAACAACCGGAAATTCCTCAGTGGAAATGGGAAAGAATAACCATGGATTTCGTTACGAAATTGCCAAGGATTGCAAGAAGTTACAATGCTATTTGGGTGATAGTTGATCGCCTAACTAAATCAGCTCACTTTCTACCAATAAAGGAGACATACAGTATGGAGATATTAGCATGCTTGTATTAGAAGGTGGTAGTTTCCAGGCATGGTGTACCTATCTCCATCCTATCTGATCGCGACACTCGATTCATATCACATTTTTGGCAGTCATTACAAAAAGCATTGGGAATTCGATTAGATATGAGCACCTCTTATCACCCACAGACAGATGGTCAAAGTGAAAGAACAATACAAACATTAGAAGACATGTTACGAGCATGCGTCATTGACTTTGGAACCAGTTGAGATCGACACTTACCCTTGACAGAATTCTCATATAATAACAGCTATCATACGAGCATCAACGCAGCGCCATTTGAAGCACTTTATGGTAGAAAGTGCAGATCTCCTATTTGTTGGAGTGAAGTTAGAGAAACACAACTTACTGGACCAGAAATTATTCATGAAACCACTGAAAAGATCATTCAAATACAACAGCTATTGAAAACGGCCATGAGTCGCCAAAAGAGTTATGTTGATGTAAGAAGAAAACCGCTAGAATTTCAAGTGGGCGACAAAGTCATGTTGAAAGTGTCACCCTGGAAAGGCATTGTACGATTCGGTAAACGAGGAAAGCTAAGTCCTAGGTATGTAGGACCCTTTGAAATCACCGAAAGAATTGGAGCAGTTGCTTATCCCGCAAGAACTTAGTAGTGTTCACGACACATTTCATGTGTCAAATTTAAACAAATGTTTAGCTGAAGAGGATGTCGTAATTCCTCTTGACGAAATACGAATCAATGATAAACTCCATTCTATCGAAGAACTTGTTGAAATCATGGACCGTGAGGTCAAACAATTAAAACAAAGCAAAATACCGATAGTTAGAGTTCGTTGGAACGCTAGACGAGGTCCCGAATTTACTTGGGAATGTGAAGATCAGATGAAGCAAAAGTATCCACATATGTTCACTGATATCGCTTATAAAACAGGTACTACTCAAAATTTTGGGACGAAATTTTCTTTAACGGGGAGGTACTGTAAGACCCATAAAAATTCATATTAATAAATTAATTGCAGGATAAAATGTTTTCGACACGTTAAGCGAACCTATTATGTTGAGTCTTAAAACTTTTTGAACTAGTTTACACATTCATGTACCTTTCGACTTTTTTCGACGATTCACGAACATCATAACCTGTGATAATTATATAATCGTTTTATTTTTATAATGTAAGTTTTTTTAAAATTTATAAGAAGAAACGCAATTAAATCAAAGATGTACAAGTAAAACACTATTTGCTACAGTAAAAATCAATTTGCTACAGTAAACACTATTTGTTACAGTAAAATACTATTTGCTACAGCAAAAAACATTTTGCTACAGTAAACATTATTTGTTACAGTAAAATACTATTTGCTACAATAAAACACTATTTGCTACAGTAATATTATGTCGCCGAACTTGCAAATAAAGCAGAAATGTGCTGTCCAGCCTGGCCATGCGATCGCATGGCAAAAGCACTGAAAACCCATGCGATCGCATGGGCTTCAGATTCCAAAAATGTGCTATAAATGCGCCAGTTTTCTGCTCTACTCAGTGCACCTTCACAACTCTTTCTCTCCCTCTGTAAAGAAATATATACATTTATATTCATAATTTTAAATTTAAGTCTAATAATAATAAGGTATATACGAGGGTGTTTCTAATTCGGGTTTCAAACCGTTTTAAACTAAGGAAATATTTGGTATTGTTCGGGGTATTGTTCTTGAATCCAAAGCCAACCATACAGTCATCTACCATCATTACGACTACACAATTTACCTACAATATTGAATCTCAATATTGAACCGTGAGTTTATAGTCTCCCTTTTTAAATACTTTAAATATTTTTGGGCTGAGAATACATGCAATTTATTTTAAACGCAATAGACACAAGTACATACTTAATTCTACACTGAGTTAAACCAAAAATCCCTTAGCTTTGGTAACTAGTAGCTTCCAGTACATAGTATATGGACTGGTGGGCGCGAATAATTGTATATGGATCCATAGCGCTTGACATCCCCGTCCGAGCTAGAGCCCTAGCCTTTTAACGGACGTATGTTATTTGAGTTTATAACACGTTGGTTTGCGTGTATTAAAATGAATGAGGTAATTATCAATATAGCGTTAAGTTTAGTTACCAGGGTGCTCTGTTACGTAGAATCTATTGATAAACTTTTGATGAAATCTTGTGGTCTCTCTTTATATACTTATGACTCGAGCAATAAAACCTATAACTCACCAACATTCGTGTTGACTTTTTAGCATGTTTTATTCTCAGGTCCTTAGACTATTTCCGCTGTGATGTGCTTGTTGCCAGCATGGAGTCTCTCATGCTTTGTATAAAGTTTATTGCGTTTGAAACAAAACCACGTTGTGAAATAAATAAATTGACTGTGATGTCAACCTGTAAAATAAAGACTTATGTATTTTGGGGATTTGCTTATACCTAAGCACTCGCCCACATGCTTATAAATTTCTATGTTTAGAAAGTCACTTATTTTAATGAATGCAATATTTTATTAAAACGTATTATATAGAGGTCAAAACCTCACTGTGGAATCAATGATTAACGTGCCGCGTCAATAACGATTTTGACGGGTCGTTACAGTTGGTATCAGAGCTTGAGGTTATAGGGAACTAGAATTTGCATTAGTGTATTTAACTGGTAATTGTTAGGATGCATTAGTGAGTGTGGACTATGATCGTATATGTTATTACCGATTTTTGCTTATCATTTTTGTCAAAAACACTATATATGATATATTTATATGCTAACGTAATTGTTGTTTCAATTATGTGATAGATGACTTCTTCTAATTCCATCATTTTGTACGACTCAGAATCGGACACTGAATCTATTCTCTCCACAACTAAAAAGGGCGTTCCAATACCTATTAAAGAAGAAATTGTGTTAGCCGGGGAATCTCAACTCCAGGTAAACCCAGAGGAGGTCCCAGCTCCACCCATCCCTAGTTTCCTGGAGCCACAGTATCATTTCGATGGTACCGTGATCCCTGGGATAAACAGGAGCTGTCCATTTCTAAACAAACTTGGACACTGGGTCAGATACACCGTCGACGGGCGGGTTGTGCCGATTCCTCCGAGCAGACATCGGATCATGACCACCGGCCGAACATATTCTCCTACACATGACTCAGACAGTTCATTAGATGAGATGAGCGAGGAGGAGGAGGAAGTAAAGGAGATTATTGAGAAGTTAACAAAGGAAAGGAACCTGTAATCACCAACCCAGAATTGCCGAATCCAAAAATTAATAAAGCAATTGTTGCTCCTAATATTGCTACCCCTAGTCTCCCTTGTCTTACCAACTCTATTGAGGTATCAAGTACCTCAGAACCCCGACAAAAATATAAATGTACCGCTCAAATAAGCGTTATGCCAGTACCTGATAACAAGAAGCCCCGCCGCTTTTAAAAACCATTTCCGCTACGACATCACTTCACGCATTGTATAATATTAATTAGTGTGCTTTACTTTATTCTACATATGTTTTATGTAAAATAAATTTATGTGAATAAGTGGTATTGTATCGTTGTACCATAATTCATTGAAGAATAAAGCGTGAAATGAAAATGCATTAGTTTTTCATAATAGAATATTATTTGAACGGTAGTAGTTAATTATTGTACTAAGCTATTAAGTATGAACTTTAACGGGTAGGTAATACCCTAGAAATAATTATAAAACGCTAATAAGAAGAAAAGGTTTTTATAATAATTGGTTCATATTATTAATATGCTACGATTAACTATTGACAACTCATTTTACCTATAATATTCTATATGATTAATTTATCTCTGTTGTGTTTATTGAAGAAACATGTCTCAAATGTCGTATGCTGAGTTTGAGGAACTAGTCGAGAAATGTGTGAATGAAAGAATTGCTACAGCCGAGGCAGCAAAAGCAGCAGCAAAAGCAGCAACCGAAGCAGCAGCCGTGAACACAAACTCACGAAACGGATGCTCATACAAAACTTTTCAAGGATGAAAACCACAGACGTTTATTGGAACCGAGGGACTAGTCGGTCTAACCTGATGGTTCGAAAAGATGGAGTCCGTTTTCAAAATCAGTAATTGTGCGGACGGAGACAAGTCAAAGTATGCTTCGTGCACATTGCAAGACGGTGCACTTACTTGATGGAACAATTATGCTAAAGCAGAAGGAGTAGTTATGGCATACGATATCTCTTGGGAAGAATTGAAAAAGATGTTAATCAAGGAATACTGTCCTCGAAACAAAATCAGAAAAATGGAATCTGAGTTACGTAATCTAAAGGTTTTCGGTGCGAATCTCAAGAACTATGGGCCATGTCCTCCATGTATCTCAAGAACTATGGGCCATGTCCTCCATCAGAAAAATGAAATCTGAGTTACGTAATCTAAAAGCATTTCATGGAACTAGCCTTGTTGTGTCCCAAATTGGTGCCAAATGAGAAACGAAAGATAGAGATGTATATTGACGGTTTATCGATCAATATCAAAGGAAATGTTACATCGTCCAAATCGAATACGATGCAGGAAGCCATGACAATGGCACACCAACTCATGGACCAGATCATGGAGAGTTCGATTAAGGCACCAATTACCGAAGTCAAAACAACTGAAGGAAAGAGGAAATGGGAAGACTATAAGGGCAAAAGTACTCACCTGAAGAGGCGAGAAACTTTTAAAGGTAAACAAGATGGGGCAACTACTAGTCCAAACTATAAGGGACCCCATCCATTTTGTAAAAGATGTTACACCCACCATTCAGGTTATTTCCAGGTGGTCTGTGATAAGTGCAACAAGAAAGGACATGTGGCGAAAGATTGTTATGCCACCGTTTCTGAAGTAAAGACAAAACCGACCGATGTCAAGAAATGTTTTGGATGCGGGAAGTCTGGTCACTTTATAAATCAATGCCCTGATAAGGAGAAGAACAAAGAACCCGCACATGGGACGGCATTTAACATTAATGTCAGCGAAGCACGTGAGGACCCTGATCTTGTTACGGGTACGTTTACCGTTAATAATCAACTAGCTTCTATTATGTTTGATACGGGTGCTGATAGAAGTTATATGTGCCATGTCCTCCATCCCGGATATGGGCCATGTCCTCCATTCCGGATATGGTCCATGTCCTCCATCCCGACATGGGCCATGTCCTCCATCCCGGACATGGGCCATGTCCTCCAACCCATACATGGGTCATGTCGTCCAACCCGGACATGGGCCATGTTGTGACAACCCGGAAATTTTTGACCAAATTTAAACTTTATCTTTAAATGATTTAACGTTTCCGACACGATAAGCAAAGTCTGTAAAATCGAATCTCAAAATTTTTGAACTATTCAAGTACCCTTCGGTTGTTCTCAACGATTTGCGAACCATTATATGTAAATAGATACATATATATACTATAACTTGAAAATGTAACAAAGTTTTAATTGCATGATACCGTACATTAAACTTATTGGTTTATATATCTATTTGAATATATATGATTTCAAGTTTTTTAGTAAACGATAGTAACATTTGATTATTGATTCGATTGATATTTAGATAAGTTAACTAAAATGTTTAAGATAAACCAGTAAAACACTAATTTGCTACAGTATTTTCAAATTACTACAGTACCCGAAAAGCTACAGTGTTTTCGAAAATCACTATTTGCTACAGTAAAAAAACTTTGCTACATTAAAACACTATTTCAAAATGAAAATGTATATATATATATATATACTACGAGACGATGATTTATAGAAGTAAATGATCAAAACACTCGAAAGTTTAAGATACACTTTGAGTGATATAATTTAGGGATAATTTAAGGCTATATTTTGACAAAGGTACGTGTCCCAAAATGTAAATTACAAGTTTTCTCAGCATACGAAGGGACACTCGAAAAACCGGAACCGGGACATAAGTCGAGTGACGACGTACGACTTATCGGAACAAAAATTACAAGTCAACTATGCACGTGAATTTAATATAATATATAATTAATTATATAAATTAAATATATTATATATAATATAAAAATATGTCGACAAACTAGAAGTTAAACAATTGTGAGCTGTCCCAGGGTGCCATGCGATCGCATGGCCTTGAAGCACAAATCCCATGCGATCGCATGGGGTACTTTTTCAGGCCAGATGCTATAAAACGCAAAGTCTGGTACCAGTTTTATTTACTTATATCTCTCGTCTCAATCTCACTATTATATTTATAATTATTATTATTATTATTATTATTATTATTATTATTATTATTATTATTATTATTATTATTATTATTATTATTATCATTATTATTATTATTATTAAGATTAATATTATTATTAATCTTAATATTATTAGTAGTATTATTATTAATTAGTATTATACATAAAATACTACGATGAGGTCATGAGCATGTCACTTTCAAAATAGTTTTTCGAGCGGGATAGAGGTAAGGAAATTATGGGTTATTACTATGGAGGTTATGGGTAATATTCATGGGTATTTTTCACAAGTCAAACCTAGTATTTATCATCTTTGTTGCGTCTACGTACTTTCCTGCAATATTGAATCTCAATACTGATACGTGAGCATTTATATCTTATCTTTTATATATTAATTGTGTATCCATGTCTAGTGCTCGAGTATATATATTTATGCATGCTTGTATGCTAAATTTTGCCATTAAACAGTTTATAATGAATTACGAATTAAATACATATATTACTGGAAAAAGATATATGATATGCATGTTTTTGGAAAGCTAACGAAAAATTAATAACTTTTCATTTAGATATCGAATAGTTTCGATGAACGGATTAAAAGATATGATCAACTGAATTATGATTGACGTTAATTGGAATTGCTTTTAAATCTGCAATTAATATTTAAACAACTTGTTTACGAGATTGATAAAATGGATTTTTGAATATTACCAACCGAGTAAATGAATCCTTATATAAGGTACATCACGTTTTGTGAACTATTGTCAAAATTGACTTTTTGAAATGACTTTGGATAACTTTTGTATGTCGATCTCGAGCATTAGGATTATGATACACTATGACCAGACCTAGCGTGATAGACATTTATTGACCAACATATGCTCTCTAGGTTGAGATCTTGGTATTCCGAGTTTCGATCACATTTCGGTGAACAACTTTATGTGCTGCTAAGGTGAGTTTCATTTACTCCCTTTTTAAATGCTTTTGCAATATATATTTTTGGGCTGAGAATACATGCACTTTATTTTAAACAATGGATACAAGTACATACTAAATTCTATATTGAGTTTGAACCGAAAATCCCTTAGCTTTGGTAACTAGTAACTGCCGGTTATAAGAACTGGTGGGCGCGAGTAGTAGTATATGGATCCATAGGGCTTGGCATCCCCGTCCGAGCTAGAGCGCTAGCCTTTTAACGGACGTATGCTATTTGAGAAGCATACACGTTGGTTTGCGTGTATTATTAAGATGATTATACAAAGGGTACAAATTATATATACGTTAAGTTTAGTTACAAGGGTGCTCAATTTTGTAGAATATTTTGATAAATGTTTCTGGATGAAACAACTGAAATCTTGTGATCCACCTTTATGTACAGATTATGCACAACATTAAAACTATGAACTCACCAACCTTTGTGTTGACACTTTTAAGTATGTTTATTCTCAGGTTCCCTAGAAGTCTTCCGCTGTTTGCTTATATGTTAGACAAGCTATGTGCATGGAGTCTTACATGGCATATTTTTCAAGGAAACGTTGCATTCCCCAAATCATCACCATGTATCTTATTTTGACTGCATTGTCAACGGAAGTACTGTTGTAAACTAATATTTATGGTGATTGTCTATATGTAGAAATCATCAGATATCGAAAACCTTTGATTTAAATATTCATTTATGGTGTGCCTTTTTAAAAGAATGCAATGTTTACAAAACGTATTATATAGAGGTCAAATACCTCGTAATGAAATCGATGAATGACGTGTTCATCCATATGGATCTGGAGCGATCGTCACAGTTGGTATCAGAGCGTTGGTCCTAGTGAACCAAGTCTTGCATGAGTGTGTCTAACTGATAGTTGTTAGGATGAATTAGTAATTCTGGACTTCGACCGTGTCTGCATGTCAAAAGTTTTGCTTATCATTTCTTGTCAGAAATTACCTGCTTATCATTCCTAGTCTAGACATGTTTTACTGCATTGATTGCATGAATAGTGTATAGACAAAATTCGTATCTTAGCGTATCTGTTACTGTAAACTTTTCCTGACATCTTCCAAAAATTTCTCCGTGATTTATGGAATTTGGTATTATATATACATATGTAAATTATGTATTGAAGAATACCAAACTAAATTCTATAATCTAATTCATATCAAAAATCATCTCCCTAATTATACAAGATGGATCCCGTATCTAGTTCAAATTCCTTAAACTCTAACAGCTATTCCGATATGGATATTCACCTGAATTCCGAAGACAGTGTAACCGGAATGGATCAACCAATTAGCCATCATCTATTCTGGATGAATTGGGGATGAGTTCGTAGCCTACTTAATTATTGGAGACAAGAAGAAGGCGATCCCTTCCATCCACCACATTGCCCTCTTGGCGAAGAACCTGAAGCACTTACTGGCGAACCTGTTCGTAATACCATTTTCTCTCTCATCTCCAGAATATCTCGTCATGATCATATACTCTCTCAAATTCTGGATCTTATTCATCCGCTCGTTCGAACCGCCAATCATCTCGGTGTAGTGGAAGAAGTCAACGAGCTTCGCGCTCGGGTAGTGGCTTTGGAGAATATGGTGCAAAGGTTACAAGAACCAGCAGAATCACCGGCATCAACAGTACCACCGACAACAACACCAACAGTACCATTACCACCACCACTAACAACATCCGCACCGCAAGCCTCAACATCACAATATGTACCTTGAACATCAACGTCATACACATCGTAGTTACCAAGAAATACCTGCAACAATAACCGATGAAGTATTAACTCATTTTCCCTGAAGAAATTTTATGTATATTTAATATATATGAATTTTGAAATCAAAATAAATCTTTTCGTACTAAGCTATTGCGTGTGAATCTTAACTGGTAGGTACTACTCGGTTAGTTCATATTACTAATATGCAATGATGTACATCCTTCCTTAACAACTTAACCATTGTTAACTACAATCTCTGTTTCAACTTAATGAATTCCATTTCATAATAAACCAAGTGTATTATTCAATTACATAATTGATTTTACATTTTCATTTTCGATGTACTCGAAACTTTCCAGAAAACATCATATGTGCCTTGTAAGGTTCACAAAAATTCCACGAGCATCAACATCCTTCACCGAGGAATAAGAATAAATAATGAAGTATCGATTACATTAGCGAAATACTCCGCAAAGATTATGTAATCTTTAATGTTTTAGAGATTAATCATTTCTAAGTCGAGCCGAAAATTAAATGAGCTTAATATGATATTAACTCATTAAATCTGTGTTACATCTGAAGAAAATATACATACATATATTTTCATAAAGACGGTAATAAAAAATTCTTTTATACAATGTATTAATTGTGAAATCTTTAACGGGTAGGTAATACCCGGGAAATATATAAGTTCGCAATTAATATGTTACACTGTACATTCTTCAACTTTGATTCAAAAATTATTAACAATGCTCACAATGAAATACAATCGTTTTCATACAAATTCAATTACATATTCTGATATTGACGGATCAGAATCCAAGTCATAACTCTGAACCGGTGACATCATTCTTAGATCTCTACATCTTTCAAAGCTATACTTTGACTTTAAATCTGTGCAAGATCCATTAGCATTGTTTTTACCAAAAATAACCTTGCAATTCCTTTTCAAAAGTATCCAGTATTATCAACCGTTCAACCAGTCAACGACGACCTTTCAGACTTGTAACTTTGGCATATACGTTTTTGTTACTGGGGAACCTTTCATGTTCCACCACATTAATAGTAAATGTACCAGCAAATTCATTAATCTGTGACTTAAAGTCTCTCCGAAAAACCATTATAATTGTTCATTGAAACCCTATCATGTACTCATCCACATCTTGTAACGGTAATTGCCATACCAACTACCAGAAATTAGCAATCAGTATTTCTATATGATATGCTAACTTAATGATTTAAAACCTGGAGACACGAAAAACACCGTAAAACCGGATTTACGCCGTCGTAGTAACACCGCGGGCTGTTTTGGGTTAGTTAATTAAAAACTATGATAAACTTTGATTTAAAAGTTGTTATTCTGAGAAAATGATTTTTATTATGAACATGAAACTATATCCAAAAATTATGGTTAAACTCAAAGTGGAAGTATGTTTTCTAAAATGGTCATCTAGACGTCGTTCTTTCGACTGAAATGACTACCTTTACAAAAATGACTTGTAACTTATTTTTCCGACTATAAACCTATACTTTTTCTTTTTAGATTCATAAAATAGAGTTCAATATGAAACCATAGCAATTTGATTCACTCAAAACGGATTTAAAATGAAGAAGTTATGGGTAAAACAAGATTGGATAATTTTTCTCATTTTAGCTACGTGAAAATTGGTAACAAATCTATTCCAACCATAACTTAATCAACTTGTATTATATATTATGTAATCTTGAGATACCATAGACACGTATACAATATTTCGACCTATCATGTCGACACATCTATATATATTTCGGAACAACCATAGACACTCTATATGTGAATGTTGGAGTTAGCTATACAGGGTTGAGGTTGATTCCAAAATATATATAGTTTGAGTTGTGATCAATACTGAGATACGTATACACTGGGTCGTGGATTGATTCAAGATAATATTTATCGATTTATTTCTGTACATCTAACTGTGGACAACTAGTTGTAGGTTACTAACGAGGACAGCTGACTTAATAAACTTAAAACATCAAAATATATTAAAAGTGTTGTAAATATATTTTGAACATAATTTGATATATATGTATATATTGTTATAAGTTCGTGAATCAACCAGTGGCCAAGTCTTACTTCCCGACGAAGTAAAAATCTGTGAAAGTGAGTTATAGTCCCACTTTTAAAATCTAATATTTTTGGGATGAGAATACATGCAGGTTTTATAAATGATTTACAAAATAGACACAAGTACGTGAAACTACATTCTATGGTTGAATTATCAAAATCGAATATGCCCCTTTTTTTATTAAGTCTGGTGATCTAAGAATTAGGGAACAGACACCCTAATTGACGCGAATCCTAAAGATAGATCTATTGGGTCTAACAAACCCCATCCAAAGTACCGGATGCTTTAGTACTTCGAAATTTATATCATATCCGAAGGGTGTCCCGGAATGATGGGGATATTCTTATATATGCATCTTGTTAATGTCGGTTACCAGGTGTTCACCATATGAATGATTTTTATCTCTATGTATGGGATGTGTATTGAAATATGAAATCTTGTGGTCTATTATTATGATTTGATATATATAGGTTAAACCTATAACTCACCAACATTTTTGTTGACGTTTTAAGCATGTTTATTCTCAGGTGATTATTAAGAGCTTCCGCTATCGCATACTTAAATAAGGACGAGATTTGGAGTCCATGCTTGTAGGATATTGTGTAAAAACTGCATTCAAGAAACTTATTTTGTTGTAACATATTTGTATTGTAAACCATTATGTAATGGTCGTGTGTAAACAGGATATTTTAGATTATCATTATTTGATAATCTACGTAAAGTTTTTTAAACCTTTATTGATGAAATAAAGGTTATGGTTTGTTTTAAAATGAATGCAGTCTTTGAAAAACGTCTCATATAGAGGTCAAAACCTCGCAACGAAATCAATTAATATGGAACGTTTTTAATCAATAAGAACGGGACATTTCACATGTCCTCCATCCCGGACATGGTCCAGGTCTTCCACCTCGGACATGGGCCATGTCCTCTATCTCGGACATGGTCCATGTCATCCATCCCCGACATGGCCCATGTCCTCCATCCCGGACATGGGCCATGTCCTCCAACCCGGACATGGTGTGACACCCCAGGTAAAACATTCCCCGTAGCATGATATTGTCCGCTTTGCAGAGATAGGGACGTACCCTTGTCTCCCCCGTAGGTTGCTCATGCTAGGAAAGATCTCCACACCCTTATAAGGCATGCTTCGTTCCCCTTTTCAACCGATGTGGGACGGATGTAACACGGATGTTACAGTTTTAATATATATAATTATATATATATATATATATATATATATATATATATATATATATATATATATATATATAATTATATATATATATATATATATAATTATATATATTATATTATATTTACGAGCATAGTCGACTTGTAACTTTAGTTCCGATGACTTGTACATTTATGCTCGACTTATGTCCCAGGTTCCGGTTTTTCGAACGTTACTTCGTACGCTGTAAAATCTTGTACTTTACGTTTCGT
Source organism: Rutidosis leptorrhynchoides (assembly GCF_046630445.1). NCBI lineage: Eukaryota > Viridiplantae > Streptophyta > Magnoliopsida > Asterales > Asteraceae > Rutidosis > Rutidosis leptorrhynchoides. The sequence goes on along the minus strand of NC_092339.1, from coordinate 30,011,964 downwards.
AATATGTACCTTTATAATTAAATAGACTTAAATTATCAATAACGATATCACTTGAAATGTAACTTTAACGTTCGAGTGTTTTGGTCATTTGCTTCTTTAAATCATCGTCTCGTTGTTTATTAAAATATATATAATAATATTATTTTAATCAAATCGTTTTATGACTAAGTTAATATCTTATTTTATCACATTGTAATATATATATTTAAAATATAAATTAGTACATATTATATATATTTGAAATTTTTATTTAATAACATAATATTTAGTTTTTCAAAACTAATTAAGTTTCAAAGTTTATTTTAAAATCGTTTAGGTAATAGAAATTATTATATCACCTAACGTTTACGCTCTAGAACCTAATTTTGATATAATTCATTTATGCGCCAATGTTTATTTTAACTTCTCAAACGTCCTAATTGACATAACTAACTATCAATCGAATCAATAAACAAGTGTTACTATCGTTCACTTAATTAATTTGAAATCATATATATATATATATATATATATATATATATATATATATATATATATTCAATATTCATAGACACGTTTTAAATACACGTTGTAAGTTATTTATATATTTAATTCTAAAAATTAATATTCCAATTTACTGTATATATATATATATATATATATATATATATATATATATATACACATGTCCATTAACAAATGGTTGTTCGTGAATTGAAGGGTAAAGTTCAATGAATAATTAAACATATGAAATCATATTAATGTAGCACGATAATTTGTCTATCTGATCGACATCCATTATCTAAGTTATTTATACTACATGTTTTCACTTTTTCATTAAATATTATGAAAGTTAAATAATTTACTTATCAAGAATCACGAGGAAATTATTGTAAAGCATGAATTGGAAATCAAACAGGAATCTCCACTAACCCTTGTCTAGTTCCCGTTAATTGACACATTTGTTCTTACTTGTAAATTATTTTACAATTTTTTGAATAAAACAGATTTCTTAAATCACAGTGGACCTCATAACAGAGACCCGTAATCATATCATAATGTATCTGATAATTCAATCATTTGAGATATCTTTTAATTCCGTCGATAAATATATTAAACATATATTGAAACAAATACGTTCATGCAAAGTGTTATACATTTAATACTTTGTTAATGTTTTCAATTAATATAACTATATATTATATATACATATCTATATGCACATAAATGTTCGTGAATCGTCGAGCACAGTCAAAGGGTAATTGATTACATGAATATAATTCCAAAATTTTTGGGACTCAACATTACGGACTTTGCTTATTGTGTCGAAATCATATAAAGATTAAGTTTAAATTTGATCGAAAATTTTCGAGTCATCACATCCTTCACCCCGGACATGGGTCATGTCCTCCAACCCGGACATGGCCCATGTCCTCAAACCCGGACATAGGTCATGTCCTCAAACCCGAACATAGGTCATGTCCTCCACCTCGGCCAACTCTGACATGGGTCATGTCCTCCACCCCAGACATGGGCCATGTCCTCAACCCCGTACCTGGGCCATGTCCTCCTCCACCCCATACATGGGCCATGTCCTTCACCCCGGACATGGGCCATGTCCTACACCACGGACATGGGTCTTGTCCTCTAAAACGGACATGGTCCATGTCCTCCACCCCAGATCGGCCATGTCCTTCACCCCGGACATGGGCCATGTCCTCCACCCCGAACATGGGCCATGTCCTCCAAATCGGACATGGTATATGTCCTTCATCTCGGACATGGGCCATGTCCTCTAAATCGGACATGGACCATGTCCTTCAACTCGAACATGGGCCATGTAAAACCTCATATTTTCAATTGAGTAACGAGGTTCCAGATGTCGTCGGTAAAAGTGCCACTAAAGCTGAAAAGTGTCATTAAAACTGGGATGCATGTAACTAGGTTAAACAGCAATGGTAGTGATGAATTGGTTGAATTTGAATTACTCTTATATAATAGTGTTTAATATTATTAGGCTTAGTCAAAGATCCTCTGTTTGGATGTGTTTAGTTAATGATTGCATTAAAACTGGATAAAGATTAGCTTTCAGCTAGTAACTTGAGTTGATCTACTTAAGTTTAATAGTATATTTATTTGTTAATCTATTTGCATGTTAATTGATTCTCATCATAAGATTAAAATGATATGTATCATGTGATTGAATTGAACACTAAGAATTGAGATGTTAGCCTTGAACATCACTTGACTAACATATACATTAAGTCCTATCTATTGAATGATATGCAACACTTAGTTTAACCCATTTAGAGATAATTGTTGGTCTATGATTATTATCTTTCTTTGTGTTAATGTAAGTTATGAAACTTGTTTAATATGATTTTCGTAAAAGTTACTTGTTCATGTAACTACTTTATTTCATAATTGTTTATCTTAATCTTTATTCTTTCTTTCTTAATAGTTACTATTTAATTCATTAAGAACGTATCTTCAATTGTCTTTTTCCTAAGAGATAATTTTCCAAATCTTTATAACAACCGAAAACATAAAAATCCATTTCTAGTTCTTTAATAAGAGCTAGACTACATAATAAACCAACTTAAACCGCATCTACGCTCTCTTGGAATGATAACCTAAAATAGTACATCTGATCGGGTATTGTTGCTCGTTAAGGTGTTAAAAGTGAATTAAAAGGTTATATAAAATTAAAAGTTTGAAAGGCAAATTAAGCATTGCACACTTTTGCACATCAACTTTTTGGCACCGCTGCCGGGGAGCGCGGTAAATACGAAAATTGGATATATTTTGGTTATTGATATTTCTTGAAAACAAGTGGTGACAGTTTTCCTTTAGGGGATGAGGTTCCGATTTAAAGGCTCCTGCTTGAACCTAGACGATAACGGTCACTTAAGTATTGAAAGATTCAATAGTCAAATTTATGTTTGATTTTTTGTTGTTATGCGATAAAAGATGGTCTATAATATTTATCTTATTAATATTTATTATTGTATTTATCATTTTAAATTTCATTCAAATATTAAAGTATATCCAAAATATTCTCATAAATCTAGAATTATTAAGAAATAAAGGGATTACATTAAAATTAAATTGTCTCCATAAATTAAAGTCTCAAGTAACGTCTTCTAAAATTTTTCTTTTTATGATTCTAGATCAAATGAATACCCGATCCAAGAACCCCGTCTTAGAGGAAATGTTACCCGATCCCGTTATAATATTTAAACATTCTAAATAACCGAACATTGTTAGGAAACTAAACTTCGATGAAGGAAACTAAACTTCGATACGGATCGGGTGAGTCTATATCCATATTCATATCCATTTAATTTCTAAAATCCATATCCATATCCATATCCATTTAAATATATTTCATCCATCCGTATCCATATCCGTTGGATTTAGCGGATTAATGGATATCCGTTGGATGCTAGGTTTTTCTAAAAATATTCCTATTATGAAATGTAATCATCAAAGTATTGCATCTTCACAATCTTTTTTTTTTTTTTTGGGTAAAGAGTTACCCCGGCGAATATTATTAAAAATAATAAAAGAATGTAACAATGAAGCTCACAGGCTACAGCAGAGCACTGCAACACAAAATAAAAACACGGCAAAAAGCCACAACCAACTACTAGACAATACAATCTATATTTTCGATAACGTAATAATAGTTTATAATGTATATATATAAGGATATGTAAATATATATGTATATATTTAAGTTAATATGTATAGATTTATATGTATATATATGTATTTCGGGTGATAAATGGATATATTCATGGATGATATATTGTATCCATACCCGATTCAAAAATTTTTCACATCATCCATATCAATATCATATCCACCTGTCATCCATTTAGATAATCCATATTCATTTATATGGATCGGATCAGGTGAATATCCGATGAATTGAACATCCGTGGTCTGATGGATATAAGTTAAAATCTCTTAAAAAAGCTCTAAATAACTACTAACCAAACATACCATCCTTTTCACACCAACCCAACACGACGTAATCGTAAATTTTGTTTGATAAACAATAAAAATTAGAGCTTAAAAATAAATTCAAGATTATTAACCTCTTAAAACCAGCATCAATAAAGAAGTATCGCTTATGATAATCGAATAAAATAATATTTATGGTATTAACTAGTGAAATGACCCGTGGAACAACGGGTTTGTTTAAACGAAACAGTGTAATGATATCTTTTAAGTATTAAGTGAACGTAAATGCTAAAGTCATTTAGTTTAATGACCCGTGAAACCACAGAGTCCCACTAAAAAACTCGTCAGCTGGACATTTCATCAAACACCTAAAATGCATAATAAAAGATAATATTGGTTGTCGTATTATTTTAAAAGTGTAAATTAAAATATAAATTTAGAATTGGTTTCCTTCTGCCTAGCTTTTATACCTTATCGTACTCTATTCTAAATAACTAATTAAAATATTTCATAGTTATTTAATTTTAATAATTAAAATAATTATTAATAAAATTTAATAATAATAATTAATTACTAAGATTTAATTTTAATTCAAAATTATTTAAATTAATAATATCACCCATTATGTTTAGATTTTTTTTCTTTTTCTTTTTAACTTTTTCTTAACAAAAGAATTAGCTTAATAATGATATTATCATTATAGGATTTTAATATTAATATATAGATATAGATATAGATAGACTAATTTACATTTTATAATTGAGTCATTTTAAATAAATTAACAACTATAAGCTCCATACTTTATCGAATACGTAGTACTTAAAAAAGAAAAAAGGACTTCAGCCTCAATTTTCGGCTCGGCTAAACACGTTCATATTTAATGTTACTCGTACATGGCAAGTGTAATTATTATAGAAATTACGTTACGAGTAATAACTATTAATCGCACTATTTTATGTCGTAGTGCCCATTTAAAAAATTAGATATGTATCGTTTTATACTAAATTCACTTACGCATTCGCGATTAATCGATTAGGGTTTATATCTGAAACTTTTGGTCAATTTCATTCCCAATTCAAAACCATGGTGGCTGAGGTATCGTTTTCTTCTTTCTAACCTTTTCTATGCTATCTGTCTAAATTTGTACCTAATCAAAGGTGGTTAATTGGTTGATATACTAGGAGACTATTATGATCTGTATAGACAATTCTCAACGGATGAAATCGGATGATCTTAGCTATGAGCTTCAACTTAATTGTGCTCGATCGTATAGCCGTGCTAAACTCAAGGTTATTTCGTTATTTTTTATTTTTTTTATTTTTTAGTTTATAGGTTAACAACTAATTGTGTCTATATGTATGTATAATGTATATATATGTATGCATTTGTTGACTATGAATATATTAAAGATCTTCCTAGCGCAATCCACGATGATAATCTTTCGATTGAAAAAATGATTTTATAATATACTGTATATATATGACCAATTGTTCATTGTTGGTATTGTTCTGTTACAGTCTAATCCGAAGATACTGACACTGACAACGGGTAGTGATTATTTCGCTAATAAGGAGCTTAGTCCTACTAGTGATCTCGACAAAATACTGGATTACCTTAAACGTTTGCAATGTTAGGTTCCTACCCTTGTTTTTAAAATAAATCACCAATTGTAATTGTAGGGTAGGATCTTCTTTTATTCAATTTCACCTTGTTTAGCAGATTCAGGGTTAGGTGGTAACTTGTGCTTTATTAAAGGGATCCTTTTATTCAATGTGTCACTAAAGTCTGTTGAACCAAGTAAGCTAAAAAGGATGCTTTTCTTTGCTGGAGGGTATGTATTTTTATTATTATTATTATTAACATTATATTATTATATTTAAATGTTTCACATTAATAACTGCTTTAATCTATCTACTACATGACTAATAGTAGTTTATATGTTATGTGTGCTATTGCCTGCCGGCCAGTCCTGCTGATCTATGCCAAAGATTTGAATCAGCGGAACGGTATGGAACGATGTTAAAAAAAAAAAAAAAAGTATAGCTGTTGATGTTATCACCTTATGTCGAAATGAACAGCACCTTGGGGATTGGAAGATGGCACTTGATGCATTTGTTGATGCTGCTGATAATAATAACAACAGCCACATTAAACACGTTCAACCTGACTCTTCTACACTTGTTTCTCAAATCCTATCCAGGTTTTTATGAGTATAAATATTTGATATTAGTATTTTACTACATTATCATACGTGCAGCTTGTTTTGTTTACTAGTTTTTTTGAACATGTACTGCCAGCACTCCAGAACTCGTCCCTTTTGCTTTACTGGAACCAGAGGATGATATAAAAGCCAAAGATCCCAAGGGGAAGAATCAAGATGATGATGATGATGATTTTGATGATGTCGATGATGATGATGATGATGATGATGATGATGATGATGATGATGATGATGATGATGATGACGATGCATATGTTTATAAAGGCTACACAATGAGGAATAGAACGTGGTAAACATAACCACCCCTTGGAAGTTGACAACCGATGTAAAGCATCATCACGAGATAATGATAAGCAGGTGAAGTTGGTCAAAAGGTGAAGTTGTCTGCAAAACGACATATCATAATATGAACCTATATATAAGCATATATGTAACTGTTTCTTAGCTAGCTATTAGTTAGTGTGTTAAACTAGCCATTTGTTGTTGCATATTATGAACCTATATTAGAGTGACTAGTTGAATTATGGGTTCGTTTTGGTTAAAAATGCAGAATATTGTATTTCATGAAAACTTACAACCGCTATGGCGGCTTCTGACCCTTTCACTGAGGTATTTCAGTTTATAATCAACTGTTCATATATAAATTGGTTGAAATTCAAAACTCCATGTATAAGACATCAGAGTCACTAAGAAGGTTGTGAGTTGTGACTAGCTAATAGAAATGTTGTACTTAGCTCAGCACAACCTAGTTGTATTCAGATAGCATATGCACACAGGGCCATCATGCTAGTTTTAGAATATAATAATGCACTGCAGCAAATGGGGTGTATTCATTAAACCTACCTATTTGACTGACCTTTTTTAGTTTTAGCCAAATACGCAAGCATACCAAATTCTATCGGGAGATGATCGCAACGGGTGGTTTAGTCCCCCTCGGATGATCCCAATTACTGTTCAAAAAAAAAAAATAATAATAATAATAATCAACAAAACCCAAAATTGGCCCATTCACAAACCAAGGTGTTGAATTGCCACCCTATGTGAATAATAATCCACCAAGAGATCTTGAAAAACACACATCGGTTTGTAATTGTATACATGCTAGCTTGTGTGGTTGTGACTATTTAATAGAACTGAATATATGGTTTTGACCTCTTGCTGACCACCAGCAATACGGTTGCAACATGATGGAGCCTTGTTCTTTGATCTTGTCTCCAAGTTTTCCAGCTTCCCTCGATTTTGTCCGTTTATAGCTAAATAATTAACATCTTCCCAAATGCCATAATTTTCACTTCATCATCTTTTGATACCTGTATACAAAATACAAACGTGATGGATATTTGTTGTCCCAACCATTCTTTTAGTCTCAAGCCTCTTAAAAAAAAAAGGATAATTTAGAACAAACTTTTTTTGTTGTTGATTCTCAAATGTAGTGCTTCTTGTGGACTAGAATTGTCAAGTAATACTGAAACCGAACCTATAGGTATAACCTTTCGCTCAATACTATAGCTAAGTATCGAAACAAGCAACTATCACCATAATGAAATTGTCAACCGCTTTTAAGGGGTGTCATCCGCGTCTAGTTAAATATTCAACTTTATTAATTTAATTCACCATTTATTAAAATGCATAAATGTATAAATGTATATAAATGTATTGTACACTTTAACAACCATAACAAGTATGTATGATAAATTAATACACAGTAAACGCACTCCCAATGCTACCTTTACAAAAATCCAATATTTTTTTCATACTGTATTTTTTTAAATATAAAAGTAAACTACGAAATGTTAATGCATGAATGATTAATTTCTTGTATTTCACCCAAATGCCCAAGTTAAAACAAATTCTCATATGTATCGTTTCTATTTAAACAAAATTACATTTACGCATTTATATGCAGACGACCAATTTCATCTCATTCGCAATTAATCGATTAGGGTTAATATCGTTTCGTCAATTTCATTCCCAATTCAAAACCATGGTGGCCGAGGTATCGTTTTCTTCTTTCTTTTTCTATGCGACTATGCTATTTCTCGAAATATTTATCTAATCATACGTGGTTGATTGGTTAATATCGTAGGAGACTATTTTGATATGTATCGACAATTCTCAATGGATGAAATCACATGTTCTTAGCTATGCTCTTCAACTTAATTGTGCTCGATCGTATTGCCGAGCTAAACTCAAGGTTATTTCTCATTTCTTTATCTTTTGAAGTTTATAGGTTAACAAGTGATTGTATCTATATGTATATATGTATATGTATATGACCAATGACCAACTGTTGGAATTGTTCAGTTACAGTCTAATCCGAAGAATGCTATAGGCATACTGACACTGACACTGGATATCGATAATCTTGCTGATAAATGGCTTAGACCTACTAGTGATGTTGATAAAATCCTGTCCTACCTTAAAACTTTGCAATGTTAGCTTCCTACTCTTATTTTTATATTATCTCTCCAATTGTAATTGTAGGGTAGGATCATTTTTTATTCAATTTCACCTTGTTTATCAGATTCAGGATTACAGGGTGACTTGTGCTTTGCGAAAGGGATCCTTTTAATCCAAAATCATTTGACACTAAAGTCTATTAAGCTAAAAAGGATGCTTTTCTTTGCTCGAGGGTATGTATTTTGTTTTTATTTTATTATTATGATTAAATTAAAATTAAATGTTTCACATTAATTACTGCTGTTATGTACCAGTCCTGCGGATCTATGCCAAGAGATTGAATCAGCGGAGTGGTATGGGAAAAGGTTAAAGGAAAATGGTGTAGCTGTTGATGTTGTCACCTTCTATCGAAATGAACAGCACCTTTGGGATTGGAAGATGGCGCTTGATGTGTGTGTTGCTGCTGCTAATAATAATAACAACAGCCACATTAAACACGTTCAGCCAGACTCTTCTACACTTGTTTCTCATGTCTTATCAAGGTTTTTATCAATAATTATATATTTGATATTAGTATATTAGTGTGTTTTGATTACTAGTTCTTGTGAACATCTAATGCCAGCACTCCAGAAATCATCCCTTTTGCTTTACTGGAAGAAGAGGATAATAAAAAACCCAAAGATCCCAAGTGGATGACGAATGTTGATGATGATGATGATGATGTTGTTGATGATGATGAGAATGACGATGATGATGACGGTGATCATGCATATGTTTATAAAGGCGACACAATAAGGAATAGAACGTGGTAAACATAACCACCCCCTGGAACTTGACAACAGATGTAAAGCATCATCACGAGCTAATAATAAGGTGAAGTTGGGCCAAAAGGTGAAGTTGTCTACAAAACGATAGAAAATAATATGAACTTATAGGCACATATTTGTGGTTGTTTGTTCGCTAGCTATTGGTTAGTGTGTTAATAATTGGACTACTTGGGTTGATGATCATGGATGTTTTCAGGCTCTGGAAGATGGTTATGGTTATCGTTTAAGATTATGCATGTTATCTTGAAATATGGTCTCAATTTGTAGATATTTTAGTTTTGGGAACGATTGAAATAACCGTACAAGTTAACTGCTTGAAGATTCGAATCAGTTAATGTATCAACCCCAAAACTGAACACTGTGAAATATGATATATGATTATTCTGATCAAAATTCACTTATATTATTAATATTAATTTATAAATTTATAATATAATATTGAACAACAGTATTAAAACCATTCAATCTTGAAAAATAAAGTTATCTTTTACCTATAATATGAGAAAGATGATGTGAAATTAAAAGTGTAATCTAATAAGGGAAATTTTGTATCTTGTTTTCATTGTTTGTTCTTAAATTATTTTAGAGTTTATTTAAAACATGGAAACAATTGAATCATAATAGTCGTAAAGAAGGAGTTGCATTTAATTGGCTAGATCTATCTCTCAATTGCATGTCATGTGTTCGAGAAGGCCCCTCAGTTCCTCGGTAGCACCTCGAGATGTATTTTATTGTCTTACACGAGACTTGGGATATTACCCACTCCATGGCATGACACTTCGCTCATCTATTCCGCATGTCCAGACGCGACGCCTTTTCTCATTATTATCATCTACCACCCTTTCTTTCCTCCCCACTATTCACACAACTTAGTATGTAGTAACTTAATACAGTGTTTATGCCTTTCAATTTTAATATTTCCTATCTTGCTGATTGCGTACAATGTTGGAAATTTAGTGTAATTGAGGGATTTAATCTACACTTGTAAACGGGTTTGGAGGTACGGAGTGTACACCCATTAAGTGATAGATTGCCCGGACCCGAAAGTGGTTTTCCATTATCACAAATTTGAGTGATTACGGAAGTATTATTCCTGCACTAGGTGAAACATCTCCATCGTGGAAATAAAACAAACAACTTTATGTAAAGGATTTGTTTTAGATTTGAAAACGATTTCCTATATTTGGTTGTTGGAAATAAAACAAACAACTTTATGTAAAGGATTTGTTTTAGATTTGAAAACGATTTCCTTGATTTGGTTGTTGGAAATAAAACAAACAACTTTATGTAAAGGGTTTGTTTAGATTTGAAAACGATTTCCTTGATTTGGTTGTTGGAAATAAAACAAACAACTTTATGTAAAGGATTTGTTTTAGCTTTGAAAACGAAATTAGTTAGTGAAACATCTACATCGTGGAATAATACTTATTTTTGGGTGCCTATAAATAAGGACTATCATTTATGAGAATAAGATATACGAAAAACACCTTAATACTCTTATGCAAAAGAGTTCTTGTTTACTGCCAATAACAAGAACTAATCTCTGTCTTATCCCAAAGTGATATTCGTGTAACCCAGGCAATAAGGGTCGAATAATTACTTTCGGAAAGTGATACCACGATTCAGTGATTTATCCGGCTATCGATTATTTTACCCTACACGAAATTTCAATAAAACCTCCAACAATCGAAAGTAATTATTCGTTATAATCGATGGCGGCTACGATGAAACACATGATGGCGAATTTCTCCAAACTTGATAAGTTTGAGGGAATTGATTTTAGGAGATGGCAAAAGAAGATGCACTTCTTTCTGAGCAGCATGAGTGTGGTGTACGTACTCAGCACACCAATTCCTGAAGATCATGGTGATGATGCCACTATTGAACAAATTCGGAAAAGGTGCAAGTGGGAGAACGATGACTACATTGCTAGAGGTTTAATCCTCAATGGTATGGCTGATTCCCTTTTTGATATTTACCTAAATGTTGAATCTTCTAAAGAACTATGGGACTGTTTAGAAACCAAGTATATGTCTGAGGATGCTTCTAGTAAAAAGTTCCTTGTGAGTAATTTTAATAATTACAAGATGGTCGATTCTAGACCGGTCTTGGAACAATACAATGAGCTCATTCGTATACTTGGTCAATTCACACAACATAAGATGAACATGGATGAGTCTATTCAAGTCTCAAGCATAATTGATAAACTACCTCCATCTTGGAAAGAATTTAAACATTCTTTGAAACATAAGAAGGAGGAGTTAACTCTTGTTGAGTTGGGTAGTCATCTGCGTATTGAGGAATCCCTCAGGTTGCAGGATAATGACAAGCCAAAGAGCAACGAAGTTGCTGGTACGTCTGTTGTCAATATGGTGGAACATAAAAGTTCACTAGTAATAATGACAAAAAGGGCAAACGTAAACATCAAGGTTATAACAAGGCTAATCCGAACAAGAAGTCTAAATTGACTTGTTGGAAGTGTGGTAAAACTGGACACATGAAAAAGGATTGCAAGGTTATTTTTGGTAATAATAATGCCAAAGGATCTAGCACAAGCGGTTCGGGAAATGGTTTAAACAACCACAACTCGAAAGGTCAGAATATATTTAATAATTCAAATGAGAATTATTATGTTTCATATATATCTGAGGCTTATTTTGTGCAGGATGATGATGTCGCGTGGTGGGTTGACTCGGGAGCCACCACCCATGTATGCAAGGATAAATTTTGGTTTAAGACTTACGAGTCCGTGACTGATGGATCAATTCTTCATATGGGAAATGAGTCAACAGCCTCTGTTCATGGACGTGGAAGTGTGGATTTGTGTTTTAGTTCTGGAAAAACTATTTGTTTGTTTGATGTTTTGCATGTACCACAAATAAGAAAAAATTTGGTTTCCAGTAGTGTGTTAAATTATTGTGGTTATAAACAAGTGATTGAATCTGATAAGTTTGTTTTGTCAAAACATGGTATGTTTGTTGGTTTTGGTTATTTATGCAATAGAATGTTTAGACTTAACATTAATCACTTGAATGTTAATTTTGCTTTTATATCTACTTCTAGCATAAATAATTCTACACTTTGGCATGCTAGACTAGGACATATACACTTTAAAAGAATACAAGATATGTCTAAAGATGGATTAATACCGGTTTTTGACATGAACAATGAAAAGTGTAAAACGTGTATGTTAACAAAGATCACTAAGAAACCATTTCAAAATGTACATCGTGATACTGAAATTTTAGAATTAATACATAGTGATTTATGTGATTTGCATGCTACTCCTACTTTAGGGAACAAGAAATATTTTGTGACTTTTATTGATGATGCTTCTAGATTTTGCTATGTTTATTTGTTACATACTAAGGATGAAGCATTAGATAAATTTAAAATATTTAAAACTGAAGTAGAATTACAACAAAAGGCTTTGATTAAAAGACTTAGAACAGATAGGGGAGGTGAATACATTGACCAATCGTATTTCCAATCCGTTGGTATTATCCATGAGACCACAGCTCCTTATACTCCACAACAAAATGGTATATCTGAAAGGAAGAATACGGTCCTTAAGGAAATGGTTAATTCCATGTTATCCTATTCGGGTTTAAGTGAAGGATTTTGGGGGGAAGCTATGTTAACAGCTTGTTATTTGCTTAATAGAGTTCCTAACAAAAAAAACAAGATTACACCTTATGAACTTTGGAATATAAGGAAACCTAACTTGAATTATCTTCGGGTATGGGGCTGTAGGGCGGTTGTAAGCTACCTGATCCCAAGAAGAAAAGTTTAGGTGAAAGAGGTATAGATTGCATATTTGTTGGATATGTTGAACATTCCAAGGCATATAGGTTCTATGTAATAGAGCCTAATGAGTTTGTCTCAATCAATTCTGTGATTGATTCAAGGGATGCAATCTTTGATGAAAATCGATTTTCATCTATACCTAGACCAAAGGATATGATTCCAAGTAACAATGGAATCAATAAGGATTGTAATGATGAAGTCTCTGAAAAGGCTGTTGATCAGTCACTTGAGCTTCGAAAAAGCAAAAGAAAAAGGAAACCTAAATCATTTGGACCAGATTTTCAACTATACTTAGTTGAAGGTTCTAGGGATGATGTTTCTACCCAATATTCGTATTGTTTCAATGTTGATGATGATCCTAAAACATATGATGAAGCAATGAGGTCTCAGGATGTTGCATTCTGGAAAGAGGCAATTAATGATGAGATAGATTCTATCATGGGCAATAACACTTGGGTGTTAGCTGATCTACCTCCTGGTTGCAAACCATTGGGTTGCAAATGGATTTTCAAAAAGAAGATGAAGGTGGATGGAACTATTGAAAAGTTCAAGGCAAGGTTAGTCATTCAAGGCTTTAGACAAAAGTCTGGAATTGACTATTTTGATACTTATGCTCCCGTTGTGACAACCCGGAAATTTCCAATCAAATTTAAACTTTATCTTTATATTATTCCGACACGATAAGCAAAGTTTGTTAAGTTAAATCTCAAGAATTTTAAACTGTGTTCATACATTCATTATAACCTCGACCAAATTCCGACGATTCATGAACCGTTATATATAAATAGATATGTATATATATGTATATATATGTATATATATATATATATATATATATATATATATATATATATATATATATATATATATATATATATATATATATATATATATGTATTATAACTTAAGAATATTAATAAAGTATTAAACGTATATTACTTTACACGAACACATTTGTTTCAATATGTTTATCGATGGAATTAGAAGATAATATCAAATGATTGATTTATCAGATACATTGTGATATGATTACGGGTCTATGTTATGAGGTCCACTGTGATTTAAGAAATCTATTCTTTTTGACAACATTCGAAAAATGGTAAAGTGATTTATAAGTAAGAACGTGGAGTGTAAATAACTTAGATGTTGGATATCGACAAGTTAAGTAACTCGACATTTTTCATACGTTTATTTAACCTTTGGACTTTATCCCATGCTTCACCAACAGACCGTAATTTAAAAACTTGAAACCTATTATGAATATATATGATTCTACTTTTCTAAAACGTTTTATGATATAACGATTTCCATTATTTTAACCTTTTAACTAAATGATTCTTAAATATATTTAGTTTTGGAAAACAAAATTATCATATTTATTTGATTTATTTTCAAACGTACAAAAACGTTTTTAGTTTAAAAAGAACTTTATTATTAAAACGTATATAACTTTTATAAATATCTAGAACCACTTTTGACAACTCATTACTTAACCAGTATGATAAAGATAACGATATTTATATTTTATTTTATTAAATATAAATAATGATTTAAATTAATTTTATATATATTTATACGCGTATTATACGTACATAGTTTTATACTTTTACTATACTTTAACTTTACCTTTACTTTAATTTTACTTTACTTTTACTTTAATAATTTACTTTAATAAGTCATACTTTAATAATTCACTTTAATAATTCATACTTTAATAATTCACTTTAATAATTCATACTTTAATAATTCACTTTAATAATTCATACTTTAATAATTCACTTTAATAATTCATACTTTAATAATTCACTTTAATAATTCAAAAATCTATTATAAATAGAATTCAATAGGTTTCATTATTTCATAGAAACTTGAAATATATTTCTCTAAACTCTCTCAATCGACTTACATATATATATTTACTCAGTATTATTTCAAGATATTATTAGTATACATAAAATACTACGACGAGGTCATGAGCGTATTATTTCAAAATGGATTTTTCGAGCGGGATAGAGCTAAGGAAAACGTGGGTTATAGCTATGGAGGTGATGGGTATGGTTCATGGGTATGCTTGTGAGGTCAATCTAGTGTTTATCGTCTCCGTTGCGTCTACGTACCTTTCCTGCAATATTGAATCTCAATATTGATACGTGAGTACTCGTAAATTATTTTTACATATTAATAGTGTATCCCTGACTAGTGCTCGAGAATATAGGATTATGCATGCTTGTACTTTTGATATTGCCCTTAGATAGGTTATGTTGAATCCTGAATTAGTTACACTTGCGGTTGAGATAAGGTATAAGATATGCATGTCCTTGAAAGGCTAGCGAAAAATTGAGAACTTTTCATTTAGATATCGAATGGGTTCGATGAACGGATTAGAAGTTATAGTCAATTAAATTTTTATAAAAATGATTATTATTATCGTCGTTATTATCGTCGTTCTAGTTTTATCTTATTATTATCATTATTAATAAAAGGAATTATCATTAAAAATTGTTATTTTTATTATTATTACTATTGTTATCATCGTTAAAGTTATTATTATTATTATTATTATTATTATTATTATTATTATTATTATTATTATTATTATTATTATTATTATTATTATTATTATTATTATTATTATTATTATTATTATTATTATCTTATTATTATTATTATTATTATTATTATTATTATTATCATTATTAATATATATATCACTATTTAAAAATGGTTATGGTTATTGTTATTATTATTATTATTATCATTAAAATAGTTATTAGTATTATTAATAATATCATAGTAATTATCATTATTAGTATTATTGTAATTAAAACTAATATTAGTAACACCTAATTCTTTTTAGTATTATTATTATTAGTATTATAAACACAATATAAAAGACGATTAAAAGCTATTAAATGAAACGATTAGGAAATAATGAGTATGAGTATCATGATGAAATTAAAATATTATAAGATATTGATCTAGATAAAATTATCATTCTTATTATTTTTATCATTATTATTATTATTAAAACTATCATTAGTATTAAAACTATCATTTTAACAAAAAATATCATTTTAATAGAAATGTCATTGTTATTATAAAATATCATTATTATTATCATTTTAAATAGAATTATTATTTTAAAGTTAATATTAAAAAGTATCATAAATATTAAAGTTATCATAATTAGAATTATCGTTTTATTATAATATCATTATTAGTAAATATAAATATTGATATTTTTAAAAGAATAATAATAATTATTATTGCAAAATAATACAACTTTTACTTATTATTATTATCAATGTTATTTTATCAAATAAATATGTAATACAAATAATATAATTACCTTAATAAAACTTATCATAATATTTTTTTTAAATTAACTTTATAAATTTTATTACTTAAGATATATAAAAGTATATTTTTATATAAAATTTTATTTATTAATAAATGAATTATATTATTTACTCTATTAAATCTTTTAAAAATATTTAAAAATATAAAACGACGATATTTAAACTATATAATAATCATGTATAAATTTTGGAAATCATTTTGAGTCAAATTAACTTTTGTTGATCTTTGCATATTAGTCTCGAGCATTAGGATTGTGGTACACTATGACTTGACCTAATTTGTTAGACAAATATTGACCAGCACATATATATACATAATTAATTTAGGTTCGTGAATCCGAGGCCAACCTTGCACTTGTTCAATGACGTTATATGTATTTTTACTACGAAATACAGTATGGTGAGTTTCATTTACCTTTTTACCCTTTATATTTTTGGGCTGAGAATACATGCGCAATTTTTATAAATGTTTTACGAAATAGACACAAGTATCGAAACTACATTATATGGTTGAATTATCGAAATCGAATATGCCCCTTTTTATTAAGTCTGATAATTTAAGAATTAGGGAACTGACACCCTAATTGACGCGAATCCTAAAGATAGATCTATTGGGCCTAACAAACCCCATCCAAAGTACCGGATGCTTTAGTACTTCGAAATTTATATCATGTCCGAAGGAGGATCCCGGAATGATGGGGATATTCTTATATGCATATTGTTAATGTCGGTTACCAGGTGTTCAATCCATATGAATGATTATTTTTGTCTCTATGCATGGGACGTATATTTATGAGAACTGGAAATGAAATTCTTGTGGTCTATTAAAATGATGGAAATGAATGATTATGATAAACTAATGAACTCACCAACCTTTTGGTTGACACTTTAAAGCATGTTTATTCTCAGGTATAAAAGAAATCTTCCGCTGTGCATTTGCTTGTTTTAAAGATATTACTTGGAGTATTTCATGGCATATTTCGAAGAACGTTGCATTCGAGTCATTGAGTTCATCAAAGATTACTATTAAGTTAATTTATAATTGGATAGTGGATATTATGAAATGGTATGCATGCCTGTCAATTTTCGATGTAAAGAAAGTTTGTGTTTTAAAAACGAATGCAATGTTTGTAATATGTATCATATAGAGGTCAAATACCTCGCGATGTAATCAACTATTGTGAATCGTTTATAATGTATATGAACGGGTCCTTTCAGTTGGTATCAGAGCGGTGGTCTTAGCGAACAAGGTCTGCATTAGTGTGTCTAACTGATAAGTCGTTAGGATGCATTAGTGAGTCTGGACTTCGACCGTGTCTGCATGTCAAAAGTTTTGCTTATCATTTCTAGTCGGAAATCATCTGCTTATCATCCTTAGGAAATTACCTACTTATCATTATTAGTCTAGACACGTCTTGCTACATTAATTGCATGAGTAGTGTATAGACAAAATTCATATCTTAGCGTATCTGCTAAATCATATCTTATCGTATCTATTACTGTAAACTTTGCCTGACATATTCCGTAAATTCCTCCGTAATCTACGAAATCTTTTGATCTATATACATATATGGATATCCTATGTAAATAGAATACCACCCGATAGCCGGAAAATCATTTTATTTCGAAAAATCCTTTATCCAATCGTACGAAATGGAAGTTGTCATCAGTTCAAGTCACTCGGATTCTGAAATGGAATCTCACTCAAGCTTCGAAAGCAGTGTGACCGGAATGGATCAACCAATCAGTCATCATCTATTCTGGATGAATTGGGGATGGGTTCGTAGTCTCCTCAATCATTGGAGACAAGAAGAAGGCGATCCTTTCCATCCACCACATTGCCCTCTTGACGAAGAACCTGAAGCACTTACCGGCGAACCTGTCCGAAACACCATTTTCTCTCTCATTTCCAGAGTATCTCGTCACGATTATATACTCCATCAAATTCTAGATTTTATTTATCCGCTCGTCCGAACCGACAATCACCAAGGTGTAATAGAAGAAGTCAACGAGCTTCACGCTCGGGTAGTGGCTTTGGAGAATATGGTGCAAAAATTACAAACACCAGCAGCAGCACCAGCAGCATAACCAGTACCACCATCATCAACGCCAACAGTACCATTACCACCTCCAACCACAACCGCGTCGTAAACCTCAACTTCACAATCTGTCCCACGAGCATCAACGTCATACGCACCATAGATATCAAGGAATACCAGCAACAATAACTGACGATGTATTAATTCATAACTTCATTGGAGAAACATTCCACTGAGATTATGTAATCTCTAAAGTCTTAGAGATTATCTAATCTAGCCCTAACCATAAATCAGTTAAGCGAAACAAAATGATAGAAGGAAGAGTAGAAACCCTGACAAAAATGGTGTGTGATTAACAAGCTAAACTTGTTTTACCAACAGCATCAACAGTACCGTCAGCGTCACCAGCATCGTCAGTACAGTCAACATCAGAATCAACAACACCTATAACATCACAAACTCCGTCAGTTCAAGAATCACTGTGGACATCATTACGAATCAATAACGCGTATATTGTATCAAGGAGTTATGAAGAGTTAACTCATTCCCTCTGAAGAAATTATATGTATATTTTATATATACATATTTTGAAATAAAAATAAATCTTTCCGTGCTAAGCTATTGTGTGTGAATCTTAACTACTCGGTTAATTCATCTTACAAATATGCAATAATGTACGTCCTTCACCCGCAACTTAACCATCGTTAACTACAATCTCTGTCTCAATTCAACAAATTCCAATTCATAATAAATCAAGTATATATTTGATTTTACACTTTCATCATCGATGTAACCGAAACTTCTCAGATACCATCACTCGTACTTTGCGAAGTTCACAAGAATTTAACAAAAATCAACATCACGCCTCAACAAATAACGAAGTATTGATTCGTAATTTCAATATTATTGAAGAAATACTTATGTAATCTCTAAAGCCTTCAAGGGATTATTCAATTCTAGTTTCAACCGTAAATAGAATGAGTTTAATTTAGTATTAACTCATTAAAATTTATGTTATGTCTGAGGAGAATATATACATATATATTTTCACAAAGACTGTAATAAAATTCTTATATACAAAATATTAATTGTGAAATTTCTTAACGGGTAGGTAATACCCGAGAGATATATATATTCACAATTAATATGTTACATTCTTTGAATCTGATCAAGCAAATTATCAACTATACTTCCTACTTTCACAATAATATACATTCTTTCATAGAGATCAAAACAACCATACTCATTCAAATCCAATTACAAATTTTGATTTTGAAACCTCAGAATTCAATTCGAGATATAACCGGTATCATCACTTTTAGATTCCTACATCTTTCAAAGCTATACTTTGACTTCAAAACTGTGTTAGAACATCAAATGTATATTAACGATTACAATCTGTGTTCAAACCCTTCGAAAATATCTGAAGACACTTCAAATAATGAGCAATCGAGATGATGATCCAACCACATATTACCCACAGTTAGGTACTTAAAAAGCACTCGAAACCAAAGTCATAATTCCACACATATCTGTGTCAAATTCTTTGGCATTTATTAGCAAAAATAACTTTGCAATTCCTTTTCAAAGTAGCCAATTTTGTCACAGCTCCAGCAAGTCAACTTTGACTTTTCAGTCAGACTAACCTTATTATAACCTTAAGATATACACCATCGTTACCAGGGAACCTTTTACATTCCACCACATTATTAGCAGATGTACCAACAACTTCATTACCCTTTGACTTTAACCTCTCCAAAAAGTCATTATAGTTATTCATTGAAACCCCACCATTTACTCATTCGCATCTTGTAACAAGAATTGCCATACGAATCATCGGGAATTAGCAATCATTAATTTGAAATCTCGCAGCATGTCTACGCCAACAGTTATATGTGTACGTACAACGTCTATCTCCTGGACTTACATACTTTGAATGTGAAGTTTCTGAAAAACACCTTGAACTGTGAACTAGTTCTTGAAATGCTGACTAAGCAGCAACAACTGTAAACGATCTTAACAGTAAAAAGTTTGATGATAAAGAATAGTGTATTGGCAAAGCTCAGAAAAAGAGAAGTTTTGGAACTGGAAAAAGGATTGAGCAAAGTATGAAAGAGGCTGTGGACAAATCACAAGGGCGAAACGTGCCTTCAAAGAATCTAAATGATTCAGTACCTGCTGAAGTCATTAAAGGAATACCTTGCTCTTGACTCTAAACCCCTGTGGATAATATTCTTCATCATCCTCTGATATTAGAAATTCTAAGATATCATCATATCTTTCATTATAAATATCCTCCATATTTCTGAAGATATTTTCTTAATTATTCTTATCCGAAATCATTTACCTCTTCGCGCTATCTGTATTACATCATAAAAGAAACTATTTTAGTTTCTAAATTCTGAAACATTCGAGTTTAAAATAGGAATATTTTTTTTTTTTGAAGTAGTGCTGGGAGCTGAAGCATGAGTTAGTATAATATAATGACACTTGATCAACGTGATTATATTACAGTAATTCATGCTGAGTTTCTAAATGGAACGTGATGATTCACAGATCATAACATCATCATGTGCCATGTTACACGACTCCTATATTCTATTTAATCTCTAAAATATCAAGAAAATATTTCTTGATGATTCGGTCTTTTCTAGGGTATTCTGGTAATTTAACAAATCAAGATCGTGCCATTACAATTTCCTTCTTAGAACATTAACTATGTTCATTCAGAAATTCATATCTACGAATTCTGGACCATTACATACCGTGCTTAATCTCAAGAAGAGGAAACGAAAGAATGAAGCTCCGAAATAGAAATAGGAGTATAAATCGCAGCAAATAGAAGGGAGCATTAACTGTGGATGACAATAATTATAGAAGACAGAAGCAGGGACTTCGAAATATAAAGGAGGATATAAAGCCCAACGACGACCCAGAAATTATAAACCATATATATCGATGCATATAGCAATATAAAGACATGGGAGAACTAAAAACACTATAAAACTAAGAGTATAGTAAAAGTAAATAGATTCTTCCGGTGGCAGATGAAAGAAAAGAATGACAGATATGAAAGTTAGGAGTATATCAAGAATCAGAACTGGATGGAGCATATTAGTGAATAAAAGGTGTGAGTTGTGGAAATAAGGAAACGAAGGGGGTGGATATATAGTAAAATATCCGACAGAGCAATCAAAACATATTATCGCATTTAATCAAAGCTAATCTTAACTTCCTTAATTTTCGAAGAACCAAATCTTATTACGAAGATTTTCTATAAATTCCTTGAATTTCGAAAATCAACCGTGACTATGTCATTGGTTAAAAAGAACGTGCATTTACTCATTTCATTCTTTTGTGATAACTTCACTCGTACCCTTCACAAAAATCAAATTGCTTTATCTATATTATTTGATGATAATAAAACTCTAATTTTCAACTCGTATACATCATGAAAACATACTTATTGTCAGCCATGACCATTCCATTCAAATTTCGGGACGAAATTTCTTTAACGGGTAGGTACTGTGACAACCCGGAAATTTCCAATCAAATTTAAACTTTATCTTTATATTATTCTGACACGATAAGCAAAGTTTGTTAAGTTAAATCTCAAGAATTTTAAACTGTGTTCATACATTCATTATAACCTCGACCAAATTCCGATGATTCATGAACCGTTATATATAAATAGATATGTATATATATATATATATATATATATATATATATATATATATATATATATATATATGTATTATAACTTGAGAATATTAATAAAGTATTAAACGTATATTACTTTACACGAACACATTTGTTTCAATATGTTTATCGATGGAATTAGAAGATAATATCAAATGATTGATTTATCAGATACATTGTGATATGATTACGGGTCTATGTTATGAGGTCCACTGTGATTTAAGAAATCTATTCTTTTTGACAACATTCGGAAAATGGTAAAGTGATTTATAAGTAAGAACGTGGAGTGTAAATAACTTAGATGTTGAATATCGACAAGTTAAGTAACTCGACATTTTTCATACGTTTATTTAACCTTTGGACTTTATCCCATGCTTCACCAACAGACCGTAATTTAAAAACTTGAAACCTATTATGAATATATATGATTCTACTTTTCTAAAACGTTTTATGATATAACGATTTCCATTATTTTAACCTTTTAACAAAATGATTCTTAAATATATTTAGTTTTGGAAAACAAAATTATCATATTTATTTGATTTATTTTCAAACGTACAAAAACGTTTTTAGTTTAAAAAGAACTTTATTATTAAAACGTATATAACTTTTATAAATATCTAGAACCACTTTCGACAACTCATTACTTAACCAGTATGATAAAGATAACGATATTTATATTTTATTTTATTAAATATAAATAATGATTTAAATTAATTTTATATATATTTATACGCGTATTATACGTACATAGTTTTATACTTTTACTATACTTTAACTTTACCTTTACTTTACTTTAACTTTAATAATTTACTTTAATAAGTCATACTTTAATAATTCACTTTAATAATTCATACTTTAATAATTCACTTTAATAATTCATACTTTAATAATTCACTTTAATAATTCATACTTTAATAATTCACTTTAATAATTCATACTTTAATAATTCAAAAATCTATTATAAATAGAATTCAATAGGTTTCATTATTTTATAGAAACTTGAAATATATTTCTCTAAACTCTCTCAATCGACTTACATATATATATTTACTCAGTATTATTTCAAGATATTATTAGTATACATAAAATACTACGACGAGGTCATGAGCGTATTATTTCAAAATGGATTTTTCGAGCGGGATAGAGCTAAGGAAAACATGGGTTATAGCTATGGAGGTGATGGGTATGGTTCATGGGTATGCTTGTGAGGTCAATCTATTGTTTATCGTCTCCGTTGCGTCTACGTACCTTTCCTGCAATATTGAATCTCAATATTGATACGTGAGTACTCGTAAATTATTTTTACATATTAATAGTGTATCCCTGACTAGTGCTCGAGAATATAGGATTATGCATGCTTGTACTTTTGATATTGCCCTTAGATAGGTTATGTTGAATCCTGAATTAGTTACACTTGCGGTTGAGATAAGGTATAAGATATGCATGTCCTTGGAAGGCTAGCGAAAAATTGAGAACTTTTCATTTAGATATCGAATGGGTTCGATGAACGGATTAGAAGTTATAGTCAATTAAATTTTTATAAAAATGATTATTATTATCGTCGTTATTATCGTCGTTCTAGTTTTATCTTATTATTATCATTATTAATAAAAGGAATTATCATTAAAAATTGTTATTTTTATTATTATTACTATTGTTATCATCGTTAAAGTTATAATTAGTATTATTATTATTATTATTATTATTATTATTATTATTATTATTATTATTATTATTATTATTATTATTATTATCTTATTATTATTATTATTATTATTATTATTATTATTATTATTATTATTATTATTATTATTATTATTATTATTATTATTATTATTATTATTATTATTATTATTATCATTATTAATATATATATCACTATTTAAAAATGGTTATTGTTATTGTTATTATTATTATTATTATCATTAAAATAGTTATTAGTATTATTAATAATATCATACTAATTATCATTATTAGTATTATTGTAATTAAAACTAATATTAGTAACACCTAATTCTTTTTAGTATTATTATTATTAGTATTATAAACACAATATAAAAGACGATTAAAAGCTATTAAACGAAACGATTAGGAAATAATGAGTATGAGCATCATGATGAAATTAAAATATTATAAGATATTGATCTAGATAAAATTATCATTCTTATTATTTTTATCATTATTATTATTATTAAAAGTATCGTTAGTATTAACACTATCATTTTAATAAAAAATATCATTTTAATAGAAATGTCATTGTTATTATAAAATATCATTATTATTATCATTTTAAATAGAATTATTATTTTAAAGTTAATATTAAAAAGTATCATAAATATTAAAGTTATCATAATTAGAATTATCGTTTTATTATAATATCATTATTAGTAAATATAAATATTGATATTTTTAAAAGAATAATAATAATTATTATTGCAAAATAATACAACTTTTACTTATTATTATTATCAATGTTATTTTATCAAATAAATATGTAATACAAATAATATAATTACCTTAATAAAACTTATCATAATATTTTTTTTAAATTAACTTTATAAATTTTATTACTTAAGATATATAAAAGTATATTTTTATATAAAATTTTATTTATTAATAAATGAATTATATTATTTACTCTATTAAATCTTTTAAAAATATTTAAAAATATAAAACGACGATATTTAAACTATATAATAATCATGTATAAATTTTGGAAATCATTTTGAGTCAAATTAACTTTTGTTGATCTTTGCATATTAGTCTCGAGCATTAGGATTGTGGTACACTATGACTTGACCTAATTTGTTAGACAAATATTGACTAGCACATATATATACATAATTAATTTAGGTTCGTGAATCCGAGGCCAACCTTGCACTTGTTCAATGACGTTATATGTATTTTTACTACGAAATACAGTATGGTGAGTTTCATTTGCCTTTTTACCCTTTATATTTTTGGGCTGAGAATACATGCGCAATTTTTATAAATGTTTTACGAAATAGACACAAGTAATCGAAACTACATTATATGGTTGAATTATCGAAATCGAATATGCCCCTTTTTATTAAGTCTGGTAATCTAAGAATTAGGGAACAGACACCCTAATTGACGCGAATCCTAAAGATAGATCTATTGGGCCTAACAAACCCCATCCAAAGTACCGGATGCTTTAGTACTTCGAAATTTATATCATGTCCGAAGGAGGATCCCGGAATGATGGGGATATTCTTATATGCATATTGTTAATGTCGGTTACCAGGTGTTCAATCCATATGAATGATTATTTTTGTCTCTATGCATGGGACGTATATTTATGAGAACTGGAAATGAAATTCTTGTGGTCTATTAAAATGATGGAAATGAATGATTATGATAAACTAATGAACTCACCAACCTTTTGGTTGACACTTTAAAGCATGTTTATTCTCAGGTATAAAAAAAATCTTTCGCTGTGCATTTGCTTGTTTTAAAGATATTACTTGGAGTATTTCATGGCATATTTCGAAGAACGTTGCATTCGAGTCATTGAGTTCATCAAAGATTACTATTAAGTTAATTTATAATTGGATAGTGGATATTATGAAATGGTATGCATGCCTGTCAATTTTCGATGTAAAGAAAGTTTGTGTTTTAAAAACGAATGCAATGTTTGTAATATGTATCATATAGAGGTCAAATACCTCGCGATGTAATCAACTATTGTGAATCGTTTATAATGTATATGAACGGGTCCTTTCACCTGTGGCACGTATCACTACCATTAGACTGCTGATTGCTTTGGCTACGATTCACAATCTAGTTATTCACCAGATGGATGTGAAGACAGCATTCTTGAATGGTGAATTGGATGAGGAGGTTTATATGAACCAACCTCAGGGCTTTGTCATGCCAGGAAATGAAGGCAAGGTGTGCAAACTTGTGAAATCTTTATATGGTTTGAAACAAGCACCTAAGCAATGGCATCAAAAGTTTGATGAAGTGATTTTATCTAGTGGTTTTAAATTAAACCAAGCAGATAAATGTGTATATAGTAAATTTGATGATTCTGGTAAAGGAGTTATAATTTGTCTATATGTTGATGACATGTTAATCTTTGGGACTGACGAAAGTCGGGTTGATTTAACAAAATAATTTTTGTCATCAAAATTCTCCATGAAAGATATGGGGGAGGCTGACGTTATCCTTGGCATTAGGATCAAACGTGAAAGTAAAGGAATTTCGATTTGTCAATCTCATTATATTGAGAAGGTGTTGAAAAAGTTCAATTGCTTTGAATGTAATCCTGTGAGCACCCCTGTTGATCCAAGTGAGAAGCTTATGCCTAATCAAGGTGAAGCTGTATCACAACTTGAGTATTCTCAGGTGATTGGCTGTTTGATGTACGCCATGACTTGTACAAGGCCGGATATTGCTTTTTCTGTGAGAAAACTGAGTAGATATACTAGTAATCCTAGTACTCATCACTGGCAAGCAATTAGGCGGGTACTGAAGTACTTGAAGAAAACTATGGACTATAGTTTATCTTATAATGGGTTTCCTTCGGTAATAGAAGGATATTCTGATGCGAGTTGGATAACCAATATTGAAGATCATTCTTCAACGAGTGGTTGGGTGTTCTTGCTTGGGGGAGGTGCTATTTCATGGGCTTCTAAGAAGCAGACATGTATTACCAACTCAACGATGGAATCTGAGTTTGTTGCTTTAGCTGCTGCTGGTAAAGAAGCAGAATGACTTAGAAACTTGATCCATGAGATACCATTATGGCCTAAACCTATAGCACCCATGTCTATCCATTGTGATAGTGCTGCGACATTGGCAAAGGCTTATGGCCAGATGTACAATTGAAAGTCTAAACACTTAGGTGTCAGACATAGCATGATTCGTGAACTCATCATGAATGGGGTGATTTCTATAGTGTTCGTGAGGTCACAACAGAATTTAGCTGATCACTTGACGAAGGGATTGGCAAGAGACTTGGTGAACAAGTCTGCTGTGGGGATGGGTTTAAAGTCCACATAAATTTCTAATTATAAGATACCCAATTCCCTTCTGATGAAAATTAGAAGTTGAATTCAATGTGGAAGGCTTATACTTAGAAATTTGGAGTACAAAATTTTATATCATCCCAAAGTAAGGTATGTACTCGGACCTGTTGAAGGTGAGGATGAAGTTTAGCTTCTTAATGGATTATTTGAAAAAGTGCAATAGCAGGTGCATGACTGAAATGAACTACCTATGTGAATGTGAAGTTTTGCCGCTTCAACAAAGCTTGGACTTTTGCTTTAGATACATTCATGAATGGATATGGACACATGGCTTGTAAAGTGTCAGGATAGCTTTAGAGTATTTGAAAACTTATGTGTATGTTATTTTCAGTTATTCAAATGGGTTGAAGGGTTCAATTCTTAGAACACCCCGATTCTCGAATATTTGGAATGTGTAATGTACTAAGGTGAAAATTCAATCTTCAAGATATTTTCATTTATGCATAAGTTTTTGTTTTAATTTGTTTAATTCTCATGAAACGAATTGCACTAAATTGGGGAGGATTGTTGGAAATTTAGTGTAATTGAGGGATTTAATCTACACTTGTAAACGGGTTTGGAGGTACGGAGTGTACACCCATTAAGTGATAGATTGCCCGGTCCCGAAAGTGGTTTTCCATTATCACAAATTTGAGTGATTACGGAAGTATTATTCCTGCACTAGGTGAAACATCTCCATCGTAAAAATAAAACAAACAACTTTATGTAAAGGATTTGTTTTAGATTTGAAAACGATTTCTTATATTTGGTTGTTGGAAATAAAACAAACAACTTTATGTAAAGGATTTGTTTTAGATTTGAAAACGATTTCCTTGATTTGGTTGTTGGAAATAAAACAAACAACTTTATGTAAAGGATTTGTTTAGATTTGAAAACGATTTCCTTGATTTGGTTGTTGGAAATAAAACAAACAACTTTATGTAAAGGATTTGTTTTAGATTTGAAAACGAAATTAGTTAGTGAAACATCTCCATCTTGGAATAATACGTATTTTTAGGTGCCTATAAATAAGGACTATCATTTATGAGAATAAGATATACGAAAAACACCTTAATACTCTTATGCAAAAGAGTTCTTGTTTACTGCCAATAACAAGAACTAATCTCTGTCTTATCCCAAAGTGATATTCGTCTAACCCAGGCAATAAGGGTCGAATAATTACTTTCGGAAAGTGATACCACGATTGAGTGATTTATCCGGCTATCGATTATTTTACCCTACACGAAATTTCAATAAAACCTCCAACATACAATTATCTTTATTGCTTTGCAAATGTGTTTGCAGGCTTGTCGTATGTTTCATTACATACTTTGCCTTTTCTTTTTGCTACTTTATTGTTAGTTTGAAGTCGACATGTCGTAGAAATGTAGACTGCGAAAAGGCTTGGCGTTTATATATACTATCATTTTGCCAAATGCTTCCCGTCTCAACTTTTTTAATTTAGGCTTTTAAAATTTTTACGCTAAAGGACCTTCGCCAATAGGAGATGGATAGAATGCAGGGGCATACATAACACATAACTTGTACCTTTATTATCTAGGCGTATTAATGATTAATAATTTCATTAAATAAAAAAATTTCAAGCCATATAAGAACAATAATAAGAATTATTATTAATAAATAATAATTATAAATTTTTTTATATTATAAAATTATTAAAAAAATTATTTATCGTTGTTTATAATAATAATAATAATAATAATAATAATAATAATAATAATAATAAAATTGCTATAATGATTACTAGCTTAATGCCCACGAATTCGCGGGGCTTTTTTATTGGACTAATAAGGAATAGATAACTATTAAAAAGTGACTTCTTTTAAGTTATCAAATATGCCCAACTCAATTTGAAAATTTTGCTGCAACACCAATAGCCACCGCAATCAACACATCCTACAGATGAACGGCCTGAGCTTTCTTTCCGTCAGTATGGAATGTTGCCAAAAAGTGTTGGTGTTCAAATTAAGTGAAACCCATCATATCTTGAATTGACAATGGTGATTATTTAGTAGACCAAGATAGGAAAATATGTACATAAAGGAATGAAATGTAAATATATGGCGATATGGGCGGGTTGGGTGATGAGTTTTTGGAAGAATTCGAGTTAACCCAAAGCATAATCCAAATCTATATGATGTCAAAAGTGAGTGACTTTGACCTGTGAAGTCAAACTGTACATTGTAAAGATGGGCAACACAGATTAAATATAAAAAGCAAAATAACCTTCCATCATATATTTCATCGTGTGATTAATATCTATAGCTCCAAAAGCCATTACACGAAATGGATTCGCTCAAACAAACAGTCTCTCATCAGATCAAAAAAATGGAAACATTTCAACCAATGTACCCCCTACCGTTACAACTGAATCTATTCCAATGATCCACCTACACAAAACATTCCAGAGCAACAACATCAATCATCAAAAGAATATTTAAACCCTATACACATTCGTTTAATAACAAAACTACCTTAACCAGAAAAGGAAAACGATGTTCCCTGATCGACATCATTTTAACATGTCCCAAACTTCCACCGTTAACATTATCAATCAGCTTAGCCACGAGAGGCATGTATCTGTACTTCAGACCAACTTGTACTAACATATGTGGTCGACTTTTAGTAGCCTCAATCACCTGAATAGGCCTTGATTATCATTTTACTGGTGCCATATTGACCTGTACAAATACCCGATTTGTCCTGTTACCCGAACTGCCCGTTCTCCCAAAAAAATATAGGCGTATGTGTAATAGATAGTAAGACATGAATACCTTGAGATATTTTAGTGTTGGAAAAAGGTTATGACTGAGAAAGCTTGACCAAGAACGACCTTAGAGACGGTTCCAGACCTGCATCCTCCATTGTACCCACGTAAGACTGTTTCACATGTATCTTAAACATAAATCACTCAAATGGAACTTTATCGTTGTTGAAGAAAATAACCGCAACTCTCTCAACCATCCCCTGGCGTAATATTTCACATGTTACTTCCTGCCAAATTTGACAATCTTTGGAGGCGTTGTGCACTTCACTGTAAAAGTGATCGTATGATCAATTCGTTTATGTCGCAAAATAACCACACACCTGTGTTACAGAATTAACATCTAAATAATTGGATTTGCAGTTATCAGAAAGATATGTTTTGTTCGTGATTAAAGGTGAATTGTTTAAAGTTTTACACGGCTAAATTTGAGGAAATAGTTTTTACTTCGTTGAACCACAAACAACTAATTAGATTGTAGAACTGTAGTATGTTGACGTATGATTATAAATCCTTTTGGCACATTTGGTTTACAATAATATATCACCGGGATTAAAAATAATACACTAAAGATTTAGTCATTTGATCATAAATAAGTATCTTACCATTCTTGGTTTGAACATGAACATCTATTTCCCTCATAGCAATATATTTTCACTTGATACACTAATCTTAAGGTAGGCTTCCCACGTCATAAACATCTGTATTCACGATAAGAAATTTCGTGTTACAATATAGAAAAAATACAACATGACGAGTTCATAAAAAATAGTAACTAAACACCATAAGAGTTTGTCTTTAAAAAAACATAAGAATATAGTAAATACAACATATGTATGTAATGGTTATTTTTTTAAAAAAAAACTTCATATGCTTTGTAACAATATAAAGATAAGTGTATCCATGGTCAGTTATGATACAAGTCCAACTGCATTATACAATATAACAGTTAGGAGTTCGTATTAAAAAAAACTACGCTTTGGATGACTTTGACCCATTTGGAGTAAAGCAAATCTGGTTCCCAAGTATTGCGTATAATCAATGAAAGAACATTAACTTAAGGACTACAATGTACCTATGAGGCCTAAAAACACGATTGCAGTTGTAGTATGGAGAAGACCAACATCTAAAATAGCACGAATAGGCTTTCTGCTGTATGCAAGTTTAACCAACAAATCTTCACCTGTAGCCTAAAAACACCATAAAACTGATCAACCCCTAACCCATACAAAACGAAGACATAAAATTCATCATTCAAGCATATGAATAGTGCTTTTCTACTATATATTTTGATAAACCAACATTATCTAAATAAGTAAAATATTCACGCCTTAAAGAAAATAATTTTTTAAGTAGACCTTGTAGTTCAGTGACATTAATATCTTGCACAACTAAGGCTAGAGTAGTCACTTGGTAAAGTAAAATAAGAACAAATGTATATTGCGGCTACAAATGTTTGAATACTCTCACCACAAATGACCTGAAGAAATAATACATACCTTAGCACCATCATTTAAGACAGTTCATTCAAAGTTAAGAGTTCTAGTTCCAAATGAGAAGGTGTAGAATACATAGTAAAGCTTCATCGTAATATGATAAAACTCAAAACATCATGGGAAAGAACAACATCAACTAAATAGTGAATTTGTGCCGTTGCAAGATCAAATAAATCTTGCAACCAATAAAAAATGACCCGTTAGTGACTAAAACATACCAAAAGTCAATCCAATAACTTACTGGACAGTAATTACCATATATTTAATTTTTTTAAGCAGTTAATATTGTGAAAATTCACTCATTTTGTTGTTAGTGAACTTGAAGCAATGGCCATCAATAGTCACTTCCCCAGCTATTTCAAAAGATAACAAAACCACTTGTGACATCCTTTCACAAAGTCAGCAACTACTCCTTTACCCAACGCACTGATACATTAGACCCCATGTAACAACCAATAAGTTAATTCACGATTCATTATGTAAATAAAATAATAAGTGCCAATGTCATAAGAGATAATTAAACCATTATAACGATTCGAAAACCGTTTGATATAATATAGCTCTACAAATCATAGAATCACAGGGTAACTTTAAAGATAAATAAATTATTAGAACCTGTACCTAACTTAGTATCCACAATTCACATTTTCTTCTTTAATGAAAAGTAAGTTGTCATATTCTTCTTTAATGAAAAGTATCAACAATTCAAATTAATATATATCCCCAAATCAATACACCAACATACATGGATGTTAAACTTAAGAATTAAAAATACGTGACCCACAGATATAAAAGATAGTACATTTCTATATAGTTTGATGCATTTTACCCATTATTGTCCCAAATTCTCCATATATACAGTTCATTATGTATATGAACTGGCACTTTTGTATGGTACCTATCAAAATTTGATGCATTTTAATTCATCATCATCGAATTAATTTCTACATATAGTGGTTATTTCAACCCATTAACATCATATATTAAACAATATATAGAGAAATTAAACAACTAATATATATAGCTATTGAAATCGACCCACAAAACCCCTAATATTAATATATACAAATAAATAACTTAGTTGCAGGTTAAACCTTTTTACTTTAAGACTTTGAGAACTTTAGTAGTGAAAAAACAACCAAAATGAAAATTTAGATAAAGCTTACCCTGAGAATTTCTTTTTGCAGATGTCACGCTAGGACCAACTTTATCTTAAATAGGCACATCTTTCTTGTTAGCTGTTGCATCCTCAACCGGAACATGAACGAAGTCGTCTACCGTCACTTCGATATTCTCATTCCAATCTCTTACTTCATCAACACTGAACTTTAAATCAATTTGCTTGCTCTCTATCCTCCATAGAATCACAACCAAAACGTAATTCAACTTTTCTGAAAAGTCGCCATCTCAACTATCATTTTTCTTGCAAATTTCAGCACCTGCAACATAGGTAACTTCGTTAACTACCTGGTTGCCGCTAAAGACACACAACATACAATTGCTACCACGTGAGTAAAACTGTTACTACCACATGAGTAAAAAACTTCAATATGTATTGATTTGAGTAAAACTTTAATATGTATCGATTTGAGTAAAACTTCAATGAAGAGTGTTTTCAATAACACATGTCTTTTCAATAAATTATCTCATATAAATAAATTATCTCATATTTAAAGACGCCATTTATCATAATGACCAAAACAAAATTATTATAATAAAAAAGACACATTCTACAGAGCAGGCAAGTGTATCAGATTAGGTTTAAGAACAGGTACCGTTGTCAATATCGAAACGTCAACCCATGCCTGATGATAATAAGCACTTGAACTAATCACAAGTTCGTTCATCTCCCATTTTTTACTCAAAGCTAACCTGTCAAACAAATGCAAACACCTTAAGGTAGATAATAGCAAAAGACATATGACCACCAGCAACTTTACATTTGATATATATCAGAAATCAGAAACAAAACAATTCGAAACTTATATCATATATACCATCGCTGCCACATGAAGATTTGTTGATAACTTAAAAACAACAAAAACCGTGCATCTTTGTCTGTGCACCTTCAATTCATTCTTAAATCACTTACCTTCAATTCATTCTTACTTATGATTGTAAGTACAATCATAAGTGAAAAACCATAAACAACAAAGATATATAGACTGTAGGATCGTGTTATTGCTTAAATAAATTATTGCCATATCACTGCACTTCTAAAACAACGTAATTTTGCAATATCAATCCAACAGAATGTAAGTGAGAAGTGAATCACAAAATCAAAATAGCTAGAGATTGAATAAATAAATAAAATTTAAGTATATATATATATATATATATATATATATATATATATATATATATATATATATATATATATATATATATATATATATATATATATATATATATATATATATATATATATATATATATATCATACAATTGCCAAATCAGTGGAAACCCTAAATCACCCTACGTAAAAGATACACATCAAGTAATACAAAATAAAATTAGGGTTCGAAAACTAACCTTGTTCTTGGTGATACATGTAGTGACCCGAACTTTTCCATGTTTATATATATTAATTGAGATTGATATTTACATGATTAAATGTTTCCAACATGTTAAGCAATCAAACTTGTTAAGACTTGATTAATTGAAATAGGTTTCATATAGACAATTGACCACCCAAGTTGACCGGTGATTCACGAACGTTAAAACTTGTAAAAACTATATGATGACATATATATGGTTATATATATAGTTAACATGATATTATGATAAGTAAACATATCATTAATTATATTAACAATGAACTACATATGTAAAAACAAGACTACTAACTTAATGATTTTGAAACGAGACATATATGTAACGATTATCGTTGTAACGACATTTAATGTATTATATCATATTAAGAGATATTCATACATGATAATATCATGATAATATAATAATTTAAAATATCATTTGATATTATAAACATTGGGTTAACAACATTTAACAAGATCGTTAACCTAAAGGTTTCAAAACAACACTTACATGTAACGACTAACGATGACTTAACGACTCAGTTAAAATGTATATACATGTAGTGTTTTAATATGTATTTATACACTTTTGAAAGACCTCAATACACTTATCAAAATACTTCTACTTAACAAAAATGCTTACAATTACATCCTCGTTCAGTTTCATCAACAATTCTACTCGTATGCACCCGTATTCGTACTCGTACAATACACAGCTTTTAGATGTATGTACTATTGGTATATACACTCCAATGATCAGCTCTTAGCAGCCCATTTGAGTCACCTAACACATGTGGGAACCATCATTTGGCAACTAGCATGAAATATCTCATAAAATTACAAAAATATGAGTAATCATTCATGACTTATTTACATGAAAACAAAATTACATATCCTTTATATCTAATCCATACACCAACGACCAAAAACACCTACAAACACTTTCATTCTTCAATTTTCTTCATCTAATTGATCTCTCTCAAGTTCTATCTTCAAGTTCTAAGTGTTCTTCATATATTTTACAAGTTCTAGTTACATAAAATCAAGAATACTTTCAAGTTTGCTAGCTCACTTCCAATCTTGTAAGGTGATCATCCAACCTCAAGAAATCTTTGTTTCTTACAGTAGGTTATCATTCTAATACAAGGTAATAATCATATTCAAACTTTGGTTCAATTTCTATAACTATAACAATCTTATTTCAAGTGATGATCTTACTTGAACTTGTTTTCGTGTCATGATTCTGCTTCAAGAACTTCGAGCCATCCAAGGATCCGTTGAAGCTAGATCCATTTTTCTCTTTTCCAGTAGGTTTATCCAAGGAACTTAAGGTAGTAATGATGTTCATAACATCATTCGATTCATACATATAAAGCTATCTTATTCGAAGGTTTAAACTCGTAATCACTAGAACATAGTTTAGTTAATTCTAAACTTGTTCGCAAACAAAAGTTAATCCTTCTAACTTGACTTTTAAAATTAACTACACACATGTTCTATATCTATATGATATGCTAACTTAATGATTTAAAACCTGGAAACACGAAAAACACCGTAAAACCGGATTTAAGCCGTCGTAGTAACACCGCGGGCTGTTTTGGGTTAGTTAATTAAAAACTATGATAAACTTTGATTTTAAAGTTGTTATTCTGAGAAAATGATTTTTATTATGAACATGAAACTATATCCAAAAATTATGATTAAACTCAAAGTGGAAGTATGTTTTCTAAAATGGTCATCTAGACGTCGTTCTTTCGACTGAAATGACTACCTTTACAAAAATGACTTGTAACTTATTTTTCCGACTATAAACCTATACTTTTCTGTTTAGATTCATAAAATAGAGTTCAATATGAAACCATAGCAATTTGATTCACTCAAAACGGATTTAAAATGAAGAAGTTATGGGTAAAACAAGATTGGATAATTTTTCTCATTTTAGCTACGTGAAAATTTGGTAACAAATCTATTCCAACCATAACTTAATCAACTTGTATTGTATATTATGTAATCTTGAGATACCATAGACACGTATACAATGTTTCGACCTATCATGTCGACACATCTATATATATTTCGGAACAACCATAGACACTCTATATGTGAATGTTGGAGTTAGCTATACAGGGTTGAGGTTGATTCCAAAATATATATAGTTTGAGTTGTGATCAATACTGAGATACGTATACACTAGGTCGTGGATTGATTCAAGATAATATTTATCGATTTATTTCTGTACATCTAACTGTGGACGACTAGTTGTAGGTTACTAACGAGGACAGCTAACTTAATAAACTTAAAACATCAAAATATATTAAAAGTGTTGTAAATATATTTTGAACATACTTTGATATATATGTATATATTGTTATAGGTTCGTGAATCAACCAGTGGCCAAGTCTTACTTCCCGACGAAGTAAAAATCTGTGAAAGTGAGTTATAGTCCCACTTTTAAAATCTAATATTTTGGGATGAGAATACATGCAGGTTTATAAATGATTTACAAAATAGACACAAGTACGTGAAACTACATTCTATGGTTGAATTATCGAAATCGAATATGCCCCTTTTTATTAAGTCTGGTAATCTAAGAATTAGGGAACAGACACCCTAATTGACGCGAATCCTAAAGATAGATCTATTGGGCCCAACAAGCCCCATCCAAAGTACCGGATGCTTTAGTACTTCGAAATTTATATCATATCCGAAGGGTGTCCCGGAATGATGGGGATATTCTTATATATGCATCTTGTTAATGTCGGTTACCAGGTGTTCACCATATGAATGATTTTTATCTCTATGTATGGGATGTGTATTGAAATATGAAATCTTGTGGTCTATTATTATGATTTGATATATATAGGTTAAACCTATAACTCACCAACATTTTTGTTGACGTTTTAAGCATGTTTATTCTCAGGTGATTATTAAGAGCTTCCGCTGTCGCATACTTAAATAAGGACGAGATTTGGAGTCCATGCTTGTATGATATTGTGTAAAAACTGCATTCAAGAAACTTATTTTGTTGTAACATATTTGTATTGTAAACCATTATGTAATGGTCGTGTGTAAACAGGATATTTTAGATTATCATTATTTGATAATCTACGTAAAGCTTTTTAAACCTTTATTGATGAAATAAAGGTTATGGTTTGTTTTAAAATGAATGCAGTCTTTGAAAAACGTCTCATATAGAGGTCAAAACCTCGCAACGAAATCAATTAATATGGAACGTTTTTAATCAATAAGAACGGGACATTTCAGTTGGTATCCGAGCGTTGGTCTTAGAGAACCAGAAAATTTGCATTAGTGTGTCTTATCGAGTTTATTAGGATGCATTAGTGATTCTGGACTTCGACCGTGTTTTCTTTAAAAATGATTGCTTAACATTTTTGTTGAAAACTATATATTTTTAACATATGAATATTATGTGATATATTAATCTCTTAACGTGTTTGATATTATGTGATAGATGTCTACCTCTAGAACAAGTCCCATTGACTCACCTAATAATAATGAAGAGTCAAATGAAAATTGGAATGATTCGTGGACTGATTCACAAGTTCCCGAAGAGGAACCGGAAGAAGAGTCGGAACCGGAAGAAGAATCGGAACCGGACGAAGAATCGGAACCGGAAGAAGAATCGGAACCGGTGGGGGAAATAATAAAACGGTTAAGTAAAAGAGAATCCTCAACCAACCGACCAAGGTTAATTATGGTCAATGGTGTTTCCGCCAAGGAAGCAAAATATTGGGAGGATTACCAATTCTCCGATGAATCGGATTCCGACGAGAATTCCAATGATGTTATAGAAATTACCCCAACTGAATTTAAAAAGGCAAAAGAAAATAATAAGGGAAAGGGCATAAAAATAGAGAAATCTAATTCCAACCCCGATGAACTTTATATGTATCGTCAACCCCCGAAGTTCTTAAGTTGTAACAATGACCCGGGAACCTCTAAACCACCAGGTTTTTATAAACCAATGTGGACAACAACGGCTCGTATTAGGGGAACATCATATATCCCTAGAAACTTGGCAAAACGAACCAAAACCGAAGAAGAAGAAACGAGCGAGTCGGAATAAGATAGTTGTATTCGTGTGGTGTAATATATGTAATATAGTGTTCTTATGCTTTATGATATATGTAAAAATTGCTTGTATTAATAAGTATTTTTTTATGAATCTAACTCTTGTCTATTTTACAGTTTAAAAACAAAAAATGGATAGACAACCCAATATTTTAAGAGACCTACCCGGAGACATGATTGATGAAATCTTGTCTAGAGTCGGCCAGAATTCCTCGGCACAACTATTTAAGGCGAGATCAGTTTGTAAGACATTCGAAGACGTTCCAAGAATGTCTTGGTTTATAAGAGACTTTCGTTTGAAAGATGGGGGATATCACATTGGGAAACCCATAAGTTACGATGTGTTTACTTTGACGCATATATTGCGGGGAACCCAAATGCTATTTTACGCAACGGGTTAAGAAATTATTTTGACTCAATATATCCGAATATTGGACTTCGTGATTTAGAAAAAGCGGCCAACATGCAACATAAAGAAGCATGTTATGCTTACGGATTAGTAATGTTCGCTTCTCACCAAAGTGAGAACAAGAACATCGGGCTACAACTATTAAACAAAACGTTTCCACAAGTGACGGAGTCGGTAATTGGGGTAAGAAATGAGGTTTTTAGATTATTACGGGACTGTTGGACATTACGTAACCCTCGTCCCTTTGACGACGTTACAACACGCTGTCTTATCAACGGCCATAACGGTTATGTTGCACAAGACCAAGGATGGGAAGTAGTCCTAGTAAAACCAGAATGCATGACTTGTTTCTGGACGTATGAATTACGTGTCTTTATTGCCTTTGCTGAACGATTTGTCTACTAGCTAGAATTATCTTCACAACTATCTTGTATCAAAGTTATTGTGTGCTATATTTCATGCTTTATGTAAAATAAGCGGTATTGTAAGTTTGTAAAATATTGTATAAAAGTTTGAACGCGAAATATTATTATAATCAGTTTTTCATATAGAATTGTAGTAGTTGAATTGTATATTAGCTACTAAGTATGAACTTAACGGGTAGGTACTACCCGAATTTAAACTTATAAAACGCTAATATGAAGAAAAAGCTTTTATAAATGAGTTCATATTATGCTACGAAATACTATTAACTACTCTTAATATTCTGTATGATTAACTTGTTCCATTTGACTATTTTGAAGGAAATGGCACCGACTACTCGACACACCGTGAATATGAATGAAGAGGAATTCCGTACTTTTCTAGCTTCAAACATAGCCGCAGTACAG
The DNA here is from genome assembly GCF_046630445.1 of Rutidosis leptorrhynchoides. Taxonomy (NCBI): domain Eukaryota; kingdom Viridiplantae; phylum Streptophyta; class Magnoliopsida; order Asterales; family Asteraceae; genus Rutidosis; species Rutidosis leptorrhynchoides. Next base: position 29,972,482 of record NC_092339.1, on the reverse strand, counting down.
GCTGCGCTACATACCAACAATAACCTTGGATCTAGCAGTACAGGAAATCGTGTAGGATGCACCTACAAAGAATTCACTGCCTGCAAACCTTTGGAATTTGATGGAACCGAAGGACCGATCGGATTGAAACGGTGGACCGAGAAGGTCGAATCGGTGTTTGCCATAAGTAAGTGTACTGAAGAGGACAAAGTGAAGTACGCTACGCATACCTTCACAGGTTCTGCGTTAACATGGTGGAATACCTATCTAGAACAAGTGGGACAAGACGATGCGTATGCACTACCGTGGTCAGCATTCAAGCACTTGATGAACGAGAAGTACCGTCCCAGAACCGAGGTCAATAAGCTCAAGACAGAACTTAGAGGGTTACGAACCCAAGGATTTGATATTACCACGTACGAAAGACGATTCACAGAATTGTGCCTATTGTGTCCGGGAGCATTCGAAGATGAGGAAGAGAAGATCGACGCATTTGTGAAAGGATTACCGGAAAGAATCCAAGAAGATATAAGTTCACACGAGCCCGCCTCTATACAACAGGCATGTAGAATGGCTCACAAACTAGTGAACCAGATTGAAGTAAGAATTAAAGAACAGACTGCTGAAGAGGCCAATGTGAAGCAAGTCAAAAGAAAGTGGGAGGAAAACGGTGATAAGAATCACCAATACAACAACAACAGCAATTATAACAATAATCGCAACAATTATCCCAACAATCGCAACATCAATCACAACTACAACAAACGGCCCAACAATAACAACAACAACAACAGCAACATCAACTACAACAATCATCCCAACAACAATAATAACCGCAACAACAACAACAATCAGAAGCAGCTATGCCAAAGGTGTGAAAAGTATCACTCGGGGTTCTGCACCAAATTTTGCAACAAGTGTAAAAGAAATGGTCATAGCGCGGCGAAGTGTGAGGTCTACGGACCAGGGGTTAATAGAACGAAAGGAACAAATGGTGTCGGAACGAGTAATGGCGGAGCAAGTAGTGTCGGAGCAAGTTATGCCAATGTAGTTTGTTATAAATGTGGAAAACCGGGCCACATTATTAGAAATTGCCCAAACCAGGAGAACACGAATGGACAAGGCCGCGGAAGAGTTTTCAATATTAATGCGGCAGAGGCACAGGAAGACCCGGAGCTTGTTACGGGTACGTTTCTGATTGACAATAAATCTGCTTACGTTTTATTTGATTCGGGTGCGGATAGAAGCTATATGAGTAGAGATTTTTGTGCTAAATTAAGTTGTCCATTGACGCCTTTGGATAGTAAATTTTTACTCGAATTAGCAAATGGTAAATTAATTTCAGCAGATAATATATGTCGGAATCGAGAAATTAAACTGGTTAGCGAAACATTTAAGATTGATTTGATACCAGTAGAGTTAGGGAGTTTTGATGTGATAATCGGTATGGACTGGTTGAAAGAAGTGAAAGCAGAGATCGTCTGTTACAAAAATGCAATTCGCATTATACGAGAAAAAGGAAAACCCTTAATGGTGTACGGAGAAAAGGGCAACACGAAGCTACATCTTATTAGTAATTTGAAGGCACAAAAACTAATAAGAAAAGGTTGCTATGCTGTTCTAGCACACGTCGAGAAAGTACAAACTGAAGAAAAGAGCATCAATGATGTTCCCATTGCAAAAGAATTTCCCGATGTATTTCCGAAAGAATTACCGGGATTACCCCCACATCGATCCGTTGAATTTCAAATAGATCTTGTACCAGGAGCTGCACCAATAGCTCATGCTCCTTACAGACTCGCACCCAGCGAGATGAAAGAACTGCAAAGCCAATTACAAGAACTTTTAGAGCGTGGTTTCATTCGACCAAGCACATCACCGTGGGGAGCTCCTGTTTTGTTTGTCAAGAAGAAAGATGGTACATTCAGGTTGTGTATCGACTACCGAGAGTTGAACAAACTTACCATCAAGAACCGCTACCCACTACCGAGAATCGACGACTTATTTGATCAACTACAAGGCTCATCTGTTTATTCAAAGATTGACTTACGTTCCGGGTACCATCAAATGCGGGTGAAAGAAGATGATATTCCAAAGACTGCTTTCAGAACACGTTACGGTCATTACGAGTTTATGGTCATGCCGTTTGGTTTAACTAATGCACCAGCTGTGTTCATGGACCTTATGAACCGAGTGTGTGGACCATACCTTGACAAGTTTGTCATTGTTTTCATTGATGACATACTTATTTACTCAAAGAATGACCAAGAACACGGTGAACATTTGAGAAAGGTGTTAGAAGTATTGAGGAAGGAAGAATTGTACGCTAAGTTTTCAAAGTGTGCATTTTGGTTTGAAGAAGTTCAATTCCTCGGTCACATAGTGAACAAAGAAGGTATTAAGGTGGATCCGGCAAAGATAGAAACTGTTGAAAAGTGGGAAACCCCGAAAACTCCGAAACACATACGCCAGTTTTTAGGACTAGCTGGTTACTACAGAAGGTTCATCCAAGACTTTTCCAGAATAGCAAAACCCTTGACTGCATTAACGCATAAAGGGAAGAAATTTGAATGGAATGATGAACAAGAGAAAGCGTTTCAGTTATTGAAGAAAAAGCTAACTACGGCACCTATATTGTCATTGCCTGAGGGAATGATGATTTTGTGATTTATTGTGACGCATCAAAGCAAGGTCTCGGTTGTGTATTAATGCAACGAACGAAGGTGATTGCTTATGCGTCTAGACAATTGAAGATTCACGAACAAAATTATACGACGCATGATTTGGAATTAGGCGCGGTTGTTTTTGCATTAAAGACTTGGAGGCACTACTTATATGGGGTCAAAAGTATTATATATACCGACCACAAAAGTCTTCAACACATATTTAATCAGAAACAACTGAATATGAGGCAGCGTAGGTGGATTGAATTGTTGAATGATTACGACTTTGAGATTCGTTACCACCCGGGGAAGGAAAATGTGGTAGCCGATGCCTTGAGCAAGAAGGACAGAGAACCCATTCGAGTAAAATCTATGAATATAATGATTCATAATAACCTTACTACTCAAATAAAGGAGGCGCAACAAGGAGTTTTAAAAGAGGGAAATTTAAAGGATGAAATACCCAAAGGATCGGAGAAGCATCTTAATATTCGGGAAGACGGAACCCGGTATAGGGCTGAAAGGATTTGGGTACCAAAATTTGGAGATATGAGAGAAATGGTACTTAGAGAAGCTCATAAAACCAGATACTCAATACATCCTGGAACGGGGAAGATGTACAAGGATCTCAGGAAATATTTTTGGTGGCCGGGTATGAAAGCCGATGTTGCTAAATACGTAGGAGAATGTTTGACGTGTTCTAAGGTCAAAGCTGAGCATCAGAAACCATCAGGTCTACTTCAACAACCCGAAATCCCAGAATGGAAATGGGAAAACATTACCATGGATTTCATCACTAAATTGCCAAGGACTGCAAGTGGTTTTGATACTATTTGGGTAATAGTTGATCGTCTCACCAAATCAGTACACTTCCTGCCAATAAGAGAAGATGACAAGATGGAGAAGTTAGCACGACTGTATTTGAAGGAAGTCGTCTCCAGACATGGAATACCAATCTCTATTATCTCTGATAGGGATGGCAGATTTATTTCAAGATTCTGGCAGACATTACAGCAAGCATTAGGAACTCGTCTAGACATGAGTACTGCCTATCATCCACAAACTGATGGGCAGAGCGAAAGGACGATACAAACGCTTGAAGACATGCTACGAGCATGTGTTATTGATTTCGGAAACAGTTGGGATCGACATCTACCGTTAGCAGAATTTTCCTACAACAACAGCTACCATTCAAGCATTGAGATGGCGCCGTTTGAAGCACTTTATGGTAGAAAGTGCAGGTCTCCGATTTGTTGGAGTGAAGTGGGGGATAGACAGATTACGGGTCCGGAGATTATACAAGAAACTACCGAGAAGATCATCCAAATTCAACAACGGTTGAAAACCGCCCAAAGTCGACAAAAGAGCTACGCTGACATTAAAAGAAAAGATATAGAATTTGAAATTGGAGAGATGGTCATGCTTAAAGTTGCACCTTGGAAAGGCGTTGTTCGATTTGGTAAACGAGGGAAATTAAATCCAAGGTATATTGGACCATTCAAGATTATTGATCGTGTCGGACCAGTAGCTTACCGACTTGAGTTACCTCAACAACTCGCGGCTGTACATAACACTTTCCACGTCTCGAATTTGAAGAAATGTTTTGCTAAAGAAGATCTCACTATTCCGTTAGATGAAATCCAAATCAACGAAAAACTTCAATTCATCGAAGAACCCGTCGAAATAATGGATCGTGCGGTTAAAAGACTTAAGCAAAACAAGATACCAATTGTTAAGGTTCGATGGAATGCTCGTAGAGGACCTGAGTTTACCTGGGAGCGTGAAGATCAGATGAAGAAGAAATACCCGCATCTATTTCCAGAAGATTCGTCAACACCTTCAACAGCTTAAAATTTCGGGACGAAATTTATTTAACGGGTAGGTACTGTAGTGACCCGAACTTTTCCATGTTTATATATATTAATTGAGATTGATATTTACATGATTAAATGTTTCCAACATGTTAAGCAATCAAACTTGTTAAGACTTGATTAATTGAAATAGGTTTCATATAGACAATTGACCACCCAAGTTGACCGGTGATTCACGAACGTTAAAACTTGTAAAAACTATATGATGACATATATATGGTTATATATATAGTTAACATGATATTATGATAAGTAAACATATCATTAATTATATTAACAATGAACTACATATGTAAAAACAAGACTACTAACTTAATGATTTTGAAACGAGACATATATGTAACGATTATCGTTGTAACGACATTTAATGTATTATATCATATTAAGAGATATTCATACATGATAATATCATGATAATATAATAATTTAAAATATCATTTGATATTATAAACATTGGGTTAACAACATTTAACAAGATCGTTAACCTAAAGGTTTCAAAACAACACTTACATGTAACGACTAACGATGACTTAACGACTCAGTTAAAATGTATATACATGTAGTGTTTTAATATGTATTTATACACTTTTGAAAGACCTCAATACACTTATCAAAATACTTCTACTTAACAAAAATGCTTACAATTACATCCTCGTTCAGTTTCATCAACAATTCTACTCGTATGCACCCGTATTCGTACTCGTACAATACACAGCTTTTAGATGTATGTACTATTGGTATATACACTCCAATGATCAGCTCTTAGCAGCCCATTTGAGTCACCTAACACATGTGGGAACCATCATTTGGCAACTAGCATGAAATATCTCATAAAATTACAAAAATATGAGTAATCATTCATGACTTATTTACATGAAAACAAAATTACATATCCTTTATATCTAATCCATACACCAACGACCAAAAACACCTACAAACACTTTCATTCTTCAATTTTCTTCATCTAATTGATCTCTCTCAAGTTCTATCTTCAAGTTCTAAGTGTTCTTCATATATTTTACAAGTTCTAGTTACATAAAATCAAGAATACTTTCAAGTTTGCTAGCTCACTTCCAATCTTGTAAGGTGATCATCCAACCTCAAGAAATCTTTGTTTCTTACAGTAGGTTATCATTCTAATACAAGGTAATAATCATATTCAAACTTTGGTTCAATTTCTATAACTATAACAATCTTATTTCAAGTGATGATCTTACTTGAACTTGTTTTCGTGTCATGATTCTGCTTCAAGAACTTCGAGCCATCCAAGGATCCGTTGAAGCTAGATCCATTTTTCTCTTTTCCAGTAGGTTTATCCAAGGAACTTAAGGTAGTAATGATGTTCATAACATCATTCGATTCATACATATAAAGCTATCTTATTCGAAGGTTTAAACTCGTAATCACTAGAACATAGTTTAGTTAATTCTAAACTTGTTCGCAAACAAAAGTTAATCCTTCTAACTTGACTTTTAAAATTAACTACACACATGTTCTATATCTATATGATATGCTAACTTAATGATTTAAAACCTGGAAACACGAAAAACACCGTAAAACCGGATTTACGCCGTCGTAGTAACACCGCGGGCTGTTTTGGGTTAGTTAATTAAAAACTATGATAAACTTTGATTTTAAAGTTGTTATTCTGAGAAAATGATTTTTATTATGAACATGAAACTATATCCAAAAATTATGATTAAACTCAAAGTGGAAGTATGTTTTCTAAAATGGTCATCTAGACGTCGTTCTTTCGACTGAAATGACTACCTTTACAAAAATGACTTGTAACTTATTTTTCCGACTATAAACCTATACTTTTCTGTTTAGATTCATAAAATAGAGTTCAATATGAAACCATAGCAATTTGATTCACTCAAAACGGATTTAAAATGAAGAAGTTATGGGTAAAACAAGATTGGATAATTTTTCTCATTTTAGCTACGTGAAAATTGGTAACAAATCTATTCCAACCATAACTTAATCAACTTGTATTGTATATTATGTAATCTTGAGATACCATAGACACGTATACAATGTTTCGACCTATCATGTCGACACATCTATATATATTTCGGAACAACCATAGACACTCTATATGTGAATGTTGGAGTTAGCTATACAGGGTTGAGGTTGATTCCAAAATATATATAGTTTGAGTTGTGATCAATACTGAGATACGTATACACTAGGTCGTGGATTGATTCAAGATAATATTTATCGATTTATTTCTGTACATCTAACTGTGGACAACTAGTTGTAGGTTACTAACGAGGACAGCTGACTTAATAAACTTAAAACATCAAAATATATTAAAAGTGTTGTAAATATATTTTGAACATACTTTGATATATATGTATATATTGTTATAGGTTCGTGAATCAACCAGTGGCCAAGTCTTACTTCCCGACGAAGTAAAAATCTGTGAAAGTGAGTTATAGTCCCACTTTTAAAATCTAATATTTTGGGATGAGAATACATGCAGGTTTATAAATGATTTACAAAATAGACACAAGTATGTGAAACTACATTCTATGGTTGAATTATCGAAATCGAATATGCCCCTTTTTATTAAGTCTGGTAATCTAAGAATTAGGGAACAGACACCCTAATTGACGCGAATCCTAAAGATAGATCTATTGGGCCCAACAAGCCCCATCCAAAGTACCGGATGCTTTAGTACTTCGAAATTTATATCATATCCGAAGGGTGTCCCGGAATGATGGGGATATTCTTATATATGCATCTTGTTAATGTCGGTTACCAGGTGTTCACCATATGAATGATTTTTATCTCTATGTATGGGATGTGTATTGAAATATGAAATCTTGTGGTCTATTATTATGATTTGATATATATAGGTTAAACCTATAACTCACCAACATTTTTGTTGACGTTTTAAGCATGTTTATTCTCAGGTGATTATTAAGAGCTTCCGCTGTCGCATACTTAAATAAGGACGAGATTTGGAGTCCATGCTTGTATGATATTGTGTAAAAACTGCATTCAAGAAACTTATTTTGTTGTAACATATTTGTATTGTAAACCATTATGTAATGGTCGTGTGTAAACAGGATATTTTAGATTATCATTATTTGATAATCTACGTAAAGCTTTTTAAACCTTTATTGATGAAATAAAGGTTATGGTTTGTTTTAAAATGAATGCAGTCTTTGAAAAACGTCTCATATAGAGGTCAAAACCTCGCAACGAAATCAATTAATATGGAACGTTTTTAATCAATAAGAACGGGACATTTCAATACAATAGCAGCAGATTTGTGTATGGTTGAATCAAAGCAATTACTTGAATCGATGGTTGAATCAAAGCAATCAGATTCAAGCAATTACTTGAGATCAAAATCAAAACGTATCTTTAGCAAGATTAGGACGGTGTAGTTTAGCGCGGTGTAGTTTTTTTCGTGTAGTTTGATTGAACGATGGGTGTAGAGGATTTTATTTTGGTAAGAATTAGGGATTTTTAAGTGTATGCCTTGTTGTGCACGCTTTTGAGTGTCGTTATGGGTTGAACTTATGATGTAGACTTATCATATAGTGATTACATGATTGTAGGTATTAATTTACTGTATGAATTGATGTTTAACGTTGTGCTTTTGGGTTGAAACTCGTATAAAGAGTTGCTGCTACTGTTCTTCATCACTCGCACGAGTGAGCCTTCACTCGTACGGTTGAGGTAGTCAACCGTGTGGTGGACCGTTCGAGTGAGTGGTGATGGAAACTTATGATTTGATTATGATGGTACGTACGGTTGAGACGTGACTCGTACGAGTCACTGGTTACTCGTGTGATGAACCGTACGGATCAGATTAGTCACTGTAGGATGTTTGGTCATAGACCAAACGTATGAGTAAGCTGTCACCCGTACGGTTGAGTGTTCTCAAACGTACGATTAAGAGTGTTACTCGTACGGTTGACAGACCAGTTGTTAAATGCTTAAGTATTGGTATTTAGTGTTATTGTTTTGTTGTCGGGTTGTTATCGAGACATTATAACTAACTTGTGTATGTGTCTTTCTCAGGAGAAAAGGAGAAAGAGAAGGTTCAGTGATTAGACAGCTGAACACCTTCTCAGTTGCTGGTAATCGGTGAGTGGGACTAACTGGAGTATATAGTATATAGTAGCATGTTATATTATGATTGTCATGCTTGTTAGATATACTTACTGATACTGTTAGTTAGTCTGTGGTGATGACTGCATGTTAGTTGATGCTTGTCTGCTGGAGCCCAGTGCGTCCCTATTGTGTGGTAGCCTCGGTAGGAGAGATCAATGTGATGATCCGGAAATTTTCAACCAAATTTAAACTCGATCTTTATATGATTTCGACACGATAAGCAAAGTCTGTTAGGTTGAGTCTCAAAATTGTTGAACTGTTTCATATATTCAATTGACCTTCGACTATTTCCGACGATTCACGAACAACTATTTGTAATTATATATATATATATATATATATATATATATATATATATATATATATATATATATATATATATATATATATATATATATATATATATATATATATATATATATATATATATATATATATATATATATATATATAATCATAATCAATATCTATTATATAGAATGTACAAATGAATAAAATAAACAATTACATGATATAAACTTAACTTCTCAAATTAAGTTAAAGCAAATAATTTAACAACTAATAAACATTAAAAAGTTAAATAAGTGTACTAATTGGTTAACCTTCACTATCTGCTTTCTACATATTTTGTTTCTTCTCTTTTCTTGATTGATTCCTAACCTTGGTACATAACAAATTAAAATTATGGGATGATTAACTATTAAAATTTTGAGTTGTATTATTATAAAAAAAAAATGGCTGCCTTTGTAATTGAACATGTGGGAGTTAGGATTCTTGTAGTGAAAGTGTCGATGTTATTAATTTATCTTCACTATTCTTAATTGATTGAATATGTATCCGTGATTTAAGTAAGACACCATCTTTATTATTGAATGTGATTACTGAGTTTGTTATTAATAATTTTGGATTCATATCCCCACGTCATATTCCTACTACCATATGATATTCGATTACTTTTCGGTTCCCAATTCTTTCCAAATTGATTGATATGGAGTGCAAGAAGTTAACAAACACTTCAACCCCACTTCTTTTGTGCTTTTCCATTTCCTGTTTCACTTGTGATCAATATAATCAACTTTTCTATCTATCATTATCCATCTTTATATATCTTTATCTATCAATTTCATATCTAATCTATATATACATATGAATATAACATAACACACCACTTGCTAATATTAAACTCTATTAGCTATTTCTATTCTAGACAACTAACAAACCCACTACCTATTTTCTTTCTAATTTTCACTTGATTGATATATTTGGTCACGGGTGATTTATATTTTTTTTGTGCTAGCCCACATGAGAAACAACAAAGAGTGGTGGAGGTCAAAAACTGTTACGCATGTGATGATAAAAATTGATATAGATATTTATGTTGCTATACTCGACAGAGATACATCCCATATTTTTGTTCTCTTTGCTACGACCCATTCTACATATATGCAAGCTCGAACAAACCTTCCTCCACCAAGGGCCGACACCCTCTTTTCTTCATGAACAAAACCCACAACAACTTTTGTTTCTACTTTCGGTTCATCTAACAACCAACCCCATCGAACCCCTTATTGTTACTTTTATTCCCTCATCAATTGTGAATTTCTTCATGTTTAATCATCATATTACCATCTTCATAGATAACCACCACCTATGAACCATCAACCACTTACGGCTACTTCTGTTGTTACTCGGCAACCATCAAACAACCATTACCTTCATTACAATCACCACCTACACCACCCCACACTCACCCCTGGTGCTCTTACACGACACCACTACCATGGTTCCATCACCCTTTTCTTTTGTAACCAGAAACCATCCTCCATGAACACCATTTATATTATTGTTATTGTTGAAATCCAACGAGGACCATCACCACCGACATCCCTATCTCTCATTTGTATTCTCTCTTCTGGTTCGAATACTATCTACTACTGCTTATGTTATCACATTCTTTTGCAGCTATAAATGGCCGCCACCCCTATCATCTCTCTCTCTCTCTACAATTTTTATTTTCGTTAAACTTTGATCGACCACCTTAAACTATCAAGCTTTACTGCAGCAACTGCTATCTCTTTTCTTCATATACAAATCACCACAACCCATCATGGTTGCTACAACTTACGTAAGTTTCTGTTTCTTTTGGTATTATTTGATCACCTTGAAACCACCATGAACCCATTTGATTATCACCCATAAACCTATTATTTATTTTCTGTTACCTTTGTTTCTTTATGATCTCGTACCAATTGCTACTACATGTTTCTGTTTCTTCTATTTTAAAACTGAAAAATCCCTTGAAGCTACCATCGATATTTATCATCATTCTATTACTTGTTTTGATAATATTTATTGAAATGAAAATATTGATTGAGGGTGAGGATAGAGACGTGATCTGAGATATTGATTATTTTATGTTAAACGTTAACGTCCATATCTGTAAAGTGGAACCTGTCGAGCCTTTTGATTGAAAGAAACCCCACGGCTGTATGCCACTAAAAATTAAAGAACAAATATTTTATCACAACTTAGCAAACCCTATGCAGATTTCAAAAGATTTTGGATCAGATTCTGATTAAATTGGATTAGGCTACTGGACCAAACTACTGGACTTCTGATGGGCCATAAGAACTATCATGATATTGGGTTTAAATGTTCCTAAACCACCGAAACCCATATCAGTTCATGTTGTCTCACGAGTATGAAAAATAAATCAATATGTGACCTTTTGCCATAGCTGCGTTTCTGTTTTGATTATATAGCGGTGATGTAATGATAAGATGAATATGATTATGATGACAAAGTGAGAGAGATATAGATGATGATTATGATCATAAAAGATAACAAAACAATGTTAGATGATGAAGGATATGACGTTTTCGATGATGATGAGTGCTGATGTGTCAAGTACCTCGCGATGTAATCAACTACTGTGAATCGTTCATAATATATATGAACGGGTCCTTTCAGTTGGTATCGGAGCGGTGGTCTTAGCGAACCAGGTCTTGCATTAGTGTGTCTAACTGATAGTGGTTTAGATGCATTAGTGAGTCTGGACTTCGACCGTGTCTGCATGTCAAAAGTTTTGCTTATCGTTTCGTGTCGAAAAATTACCTGCTTATCATCCTTAGAAAATTACCTGCTCATTATTCTTAGTCTAGACACATCTTACTGCATTGACTGCATGGTTAGTGTATAGACAAAAATCATATCTTAGCGTATCTGCTAATTCATATCTTAGCGTATCTGTTACTGTAAACTTTGCCTGACATATTCCGTAAATTCCTCTGTAGTCAACGAAATCTTATGTTCTATATATATAGATATTCTATGTAATTAGAATACCATCCGATATCCGAAAATCATTTCATACCGGAAAAAAACCTTTACTCAATCGCACAAAATGGAACTCGTCACTAGTTCAAATCCCTCGAATTCCGACAGCTATTCCGACATGGATGTTCATCTAAGCTCCGAAAGCAGTGTGACCAGAATAGATCAACCAAATCAGTCATCACCAATTCTGGATGAATTGGGGATGGGTATGTAGTCGTCTTAATCAATGGAGACGTGAAGAAGGCGATCCTTTCACCAACCAAATTCATCCTCTTAGTGAAGAACCTGAAGCACTTACCGACGAACCTATCTGAAACACCATTTTCAGCATCCTTTCTAGAGTAGCTTGACGTGATTATATTCTATCCACAATTCTAAACCTTATTCATCCGCTCGTTTCGACCGACAATCATTCCAGAATAATAGAAGAAGTCAACGAACTTCGCGCTCGAGTAATCAATTTGGAGAATATGGTGCAAAATTTACCAGCTTCAGCAACATCACCGACAACACCAGTACCAGCAACAACACAAGCCTCAACATCACATGTCTTAACATCACAAACTATACCTCGAGCATAATCTTGGTTCTACATCTCGTTCTACATCGACAATCTTCGTTCTACGTATCGTTCTACATCATTATCTTCGTTCCTCATGGCGATTATGTAATCTCTAATGTTTTAGAGATTATGTATTCTAGTTCTAACCGTACATCAGATGAGTTTAATGTCATAATAACTCATTAAATCCATGATTACATCTGAAGAAAATATATATGTAAATATATCTTCATAAAGATTGTAATTAAAAATTCTTTTGTACAAACTGTTAATTGTGAAAATATTTTAACGGGTAGGTAATACCCGAGAAATAATTATATCCCACATTAATATGTTACATTGTACATTCTTCAATTCTGATTCAATAGACAGTAACTATACTACTTACATCCACAAATATATGTATCCGTTCACTAAAGAACAACCATTTTCATACAAATTCAATTACATATTTTGATTTTGACATATCAGAATCCAAGTAAAACTTTAGCAGGTATTATCTTCCTAAAGATCACTACATTCATGAATTATATTCATTTGTATTCTGTGATGAATTATCACATCAAACTACCAAAATTACCATTCATTACTTTTGAAAATTTAAAACATTTCTTCGTCAACCGTTAGATCCGTTGACACTTACATCCTGCGTTCAACACTCAAATTCAAAATTCTTGAAAACATCCTTTGTATCTCGACGATTACAATCAGCGCTTAATCATCTAAAAACACAATTCTCTTGAAATCACCTCGGATTGATAACCGATGATTCAGATATGGTAGCATTAAATACAGAGGAAACAACAAAATTGTAGATGGTCTAAATGGCCAAAAGTTTGATAATAAAGAATGGAATGTTGGGAACGCTTGATAGAAAATTTGGTATTGAAAAACGGATTGAGCTAACCATGAAGGAGACCAAGGACAAATACAAGGACCATACCCTGTATTCCAAGAATCCAGATGATTCTGTATCCGATGAAATCTTCAGCGAATATCTTGCACCTCACTCATGTTAAAATCTTGAGAAAAATTTTTCTTCATCAACCTTTGAACTTAGAAATTCCAAAATATCATCATAAATATCTTTGATATTTCTGAGGATATTTACATAAAAATTCTCGTCCGAAATTATATACCTCTTCGTGCTTTCTGTATTTCATTATACTGGAAACTTCTGTAAAATCTAAATATAAATTACGAATGAATTCTGGAGAAGTGTTAGGAATTTAAACATGAGTTAGTATAATATAATGACACTTGGCCAACGTGATTATATTATAGTAAGTCATGCTGAGTTTCTAATGGAACGTGATGATGGTTCACAGATCATACCGTCATCATGTGCCATGCTACATAACTCTTTCATTCTACTTAACCTCCGAACATATCAAGAAAATATATTCTTGATAGTTCAATCTTCTGTAATTTTGGTAAATTACCAATTCAAATCGTGCTATTACGTTCTTTCCTGCTTAGAACATCATGATCAATCAAAACTTCATACCTACGAATTCTGGACCATTATTCGCTTGACTTGAAGCCGGGAAGAGAAAACTAAAGCATGGAACTTCTAAATATAAGGGAAAATATAAAGCCCAACAACAACACAGGAATTACAAACCGTGTATATCAATGCGTATAGCAATATAAAGACACGGGAGAATGAAAAATACTATAACCCCAAGGTAATAGTAGAATTGAATAGATTCCTCTGGCAGTAAATGGAAAAGAAGAATGACAGATGCGATAGTTAAGAAAATATCAAGAATCAGAACTAGATGGAGCATTTCCACAATATTTTGGAAGTATGAATGGAGAAAGAAAGTATAGGAATGGTAAAAATAATGGAACGAGGGAGTTTAATTTATAATGGAAATATCAGATATAGCAATCAAAACAGATTGACCGCATTTAATTAAAGAGGATCATAATTTCCTTAATTACCGAAGAATCAAATCTTGTATAGATTAAGAAGATTTTCTTTAAATCCCTTGAATTCCGGAATTCAACCCTGACTACGTCAAAAGCTAAGACGAATCTTTACTTCTTTATTTCACTCTTTTGTGATAGCTTCACTCGTACGTTTCATATAATAGAATTGTTTTATCCATATTACTCAATAGTGATAAATATTTATTTATCAACTCATATTCGTCATGAAAATATTTTTATTGTTAGCCATGATGACCACACTCAAATTTCGGGACGAAATTTCTTTAACGGGTAGGTACTGTGACGATCCGGAAATTTCCAACCAAATTTAAACTCGATCTTTATATGATTTCGACACGATAAGCAAAGTCTGTTAGGTTGAGTCTAAAAAATTTTGAACTGTTTCATATATTCAATTGACCTTCGACTATTTCCGACGATTCATGAACAACTATTTGTAATTAGATATGTATGTATGTGTGTGTGTGTGTGTATATATATATATATATATATATATATATATATATATATATATAATCATAATCAATATCTATTAAATAGAATGTACAAATGAATAAAATAAACAATTACATGATATAAACTTAACTTCTCAATTTAAGTTAAAGCAAATAATTTAACAACTAATAAACATTAAAAAGTTAAATAAGTGTACTAATTGGTTAACCTTCACTATCTGCTTTCTACATATTTTGTTTCTTCTCTTTTCTTGATTGATTCCTAACCTTGGTACATAACAAATTAAAATTACGGGATGATTAACTATTAAAATTTTGAGTTGTATTATTATAAAAAAAAAATGGCTGCATTTGTAATTGAACATGTGGGAGTTAGGATTCTTGTAGTGAAAGTGTCGATGTTATTAATTTATCTTCACTATTCTTAATTGATTGAATATGTATCCGTGATTTAAGTAAGACACCATCTTTATTATTGAATGTGATTACTGAGTTTGTTATTAATAATTTTGGATTCATATCCCCACGTCATATTTCTACTACCATATGATATTCGATTACTTTTCGGTTCCCAATTCTTTCCAAATTGATTGATATGGAGTGCAAGAAGTTAACAAACACTTCAACCCCACTTTTTTGTGCTTTTCCATTTCATGTTTCACTTGTGATCAATATAATCAACTTTTCTATCTATCATTATCCATCTTTATATATCTTTATCTATCAATTTCATATCTAATCTATATATACATATGAATATAACATAACACACCACTTGCTAATATTAAACTCTATTACCTATTTCTATTCTATACAACTAACAAACCCACTACCTATTTCTTTCTAATTTTCACTTGATTGATATATTTGGTCAAGGGTGATTTATATTTTTTTTGTGCTAGCCCACATGAGAAACAACAAAGAGTGGTGGAGGTCAAAAACTGTTACGCATGTGATGATAAAAATTGATATAGATATTTATGTTGCTATACTCGACAGAGATACATCCCATATTTTTGTTCTCTTTGCTACGACCCATTCTACATATATGCAAGCTCGAACAAACCTTCCTCCACCAAGGACCGACACCCTCTTTTCTTCATGAACAAAACCCACAACAACTTTTGTTTCTACTTTTGGTTCATCTAACAACCAACCCCATCGAACCCCTTATTGTTACTGCTATTCCCTCATCAATTGTGAATTTCTTCATGTTTAATCATCATCTTACCATCTACATAGATAACCACCACATATGAGCCATCTACCACTTACGGCTACTTCTGTTGTTACTCGGCACCCATCAAACAACCATTACCTTCATTACAATCACCACCTACACCACCCTACACTCACCCCTGGTGCTCTTACACGACACCACTACCATGGTTCCATCACCCTTTTATTTTGTAACTGGAAACCATCCTCCATGAACACCATTTATATTATTGTTACTCTTGAAATCCAACGAGGACCATCACCACCGACATCCCTATCTCTCATTTGTATTCTCTCTTCTGGTTCGAATACTATCTACTACTGCTTATGTTATCACTTTCTTTTGCAGCTATAAATGGCCGCCACCCCGATCATCTCTCTCTCTACAATTTTTATTTTCGTTAAATTTTGATCGACCACCTTAAACTATCAAGCTTTACTGCAGCGACTGCTATCTCTTTTCTTCATGTACAAATCACCACAACCCATCATGGTTGCTACAACTTACGTAAGTTTCTGTTTCTTTTGGTATTATTCGATCACCTCGAAACCACCATGAACCCATTTGATTATCACCCATAAACCTATTATTTCTTTTCTGTTACCTTTGTTTCTTTATGATCTCGTACCAATTGCTACTACATGTTTCTGTTTCTTCTATTCCAAAACTGAAAAATCCCTTGAAGCTACCATCGATCTTTATCATCATTCTGTTACTTGTTTTGATATTATTGATTGAAACGAAAATATTGATTGAGGGTGAGGATAGAGACGTGATCTGAGATATTGATTATTTTATGTTAAACGTTAACGTCCATATCTATAAAGTGGAACCTGTCGAGCCTTTTGATTGAAAGAAACCACACGGCTGTATGCCACTAAAAATTAATGAACAAATATTTTATCACCACTTAGCGAACTCTATGCAGATTTCAAAAGTTTTTGGATCAGATTCTGATTAAATTGGATTAGGCTACTGGACCAAACTACTGGACTTCTGATGGGCCATAAGAACTATCATGATATTGGGTTTAAATGCTCCTAAACCACCAAAACCCATATCAGTTCATGTTGTCTCACGAGTATGAAAAATAAATCGATATGTGACCTTTTGCCATAGCTGCGTTTCTGTTTTGATTATATAGCGGTGATGTAATGATAAGATGAATATGATTATGATGACAAAGTGAGAGAGATATAGATGATGATTATGATCATAAAAGATAACAAAACAATGTTAGATGATGAAGGATATGATGTTTTCAATAATGATGAGTGATGCTGTGTGAGGTTTCTATAAACAAGCATAACCGTAATCCTTGAAGTCAGATGAATTATTTTTTTTACCTGCTATTCGAATTCCTTTAAAACTCACGACACCACATGGATTGCTAAGTGTACCTCAAAACAAATCGGGCTTTAATCAAACTAGAAATCAAATAGTGGGCTTATAAATCGAATACTATTTGGGCTTATCATCTAACTAATGTGCCGATAACAATTAGGTAGTAATTGATATGAGGATGTCGATTTGTTTCTATGGAGAAGAAACAGAGATGTAAGGGTTGAAACTATTTAAGGATTAAATAAATCAGAAAGAAAGGGATGGAGCAATGGTTAAGGGTGGGTGTGTCTAAGCAAGAGGTCTCGTGTTCGAGCCCGGGCATAGGCATTATTTTTGGAACTTTTTCTTGAGAGGTAGTCATTACTATTACCCTTGTTATTATCATTATTATTATTATCAGAATAATCATGATTTTTATCATAATTAGTATTATTTTTATCATTACTGTTATTAGTACTATTAATATATCAAATAAAGAACTTTTTTATATTAAAATATATTTATTACATAAAATATACTAATACTACATAAAATCTTATTTTAACTAATAACATTAATTAAATATCAAATAAGTATCATAATGTATAATAAGTATTAATAAAAATTATATATAAAAGAATATTAATCTTAATACCTAAAATAATATCTATACACTTGTTTGATTACGATTATGTGTTTTAATATAAATATAAATGATATAGGTTCGTGAATCCGAGGCCAACCTCTCATTGTTCAGTTCCGTCGTATGCATATTTTTACTACAAAATATTGTATTGTGAGTTTCATTTGCTCCCTTTTTAAATGCTTTTGCAATGTATATATTTTTGGGACTGAGAATACATGCGCTTTTATAAATGCTTTACGAAATAGAAACAAGTAATCGAAACTACATTTTATGGTTGAATTGTTATACCGGATATCGCCCTTGTTGAACTTGGTAACCTAAGAATTGGTGTTTATTATAATTGCCACCAATTGACGCGAATCCTAAAGATAGATCTATGGGCCATTGACAAGCCCCAGTCAGAGAATTTGAACTGCTTTAGTACTTCGATATTTATATATGGGGATATTCTAAATGCATTTTGTTAATGTCGGTTACCAGGTGTTCAATCCATATGAATGAATTTTAAACACTTGCGAGTGTATGATTATTGAATGAAATTTTGTGGTCTATTAAAATGATGGAAAAGATTGTTTATGATAAACTAATGAACTCGCCAACCTTTTGGTTGACACTTGAAAGCATGTTTATTCTCAGGTATGAAAGAAATCTTCCGCTGTGTATTTGCTCATATTAGAGATATTACTTGGAGTCATTCATGACACATTTCAAAATACGTTGCATTCGAGTCGTCGAGTTCTTCAAGATTATTATTAAGTCAATTATAGTTGGATATATTATGAAATAGTATGCATGCCGTCAACTTTCGATGAAATGAAAGTTTGTCTTTTAAAAACGAATGCAATGTTTGTAAAATGTATCATATAGAGGTCAAGTACCTCGCGATGTAATCAACTATTGTGAATCGTTCATAATGTATATGAACGGGTCCTTTCAATCAACCTGCGGGTTGGGTTCCTCTGTGGTAGCCTAGACAATCATGGTGTATATATATATATGAATGACGCGTCAGTCGCGTGTAGATTATGTATATACAACACAGTGGTGGAGGAACTTCTGGTAAGCCCCAGTCCGATCAGCTGGTGGTTAATGGTTTGGCCGAGCCGCCAGAGTCTCTGTAGACGGCACTTGGGTGATGTTTGTATGTTAGATTATGTGACATGATTAGTATAACACTTCTATATGCTATGGCCTGTAGTTAGTCGTACTCACTTAGCTTCGTGCTAATTTCCCTCCATCTCCTCCCTGCAGGTTGTAGCTTTGTAGATATTGCTTTTGGGAGAAGACGGGCATGCTAATGTTATGTTTGACAGTGTTTAACTCTGATGGAGTCTTTTATCATATGAACTGTGTTCTTTTGTAAACCGAATGTAATTACGTCTCTTCCATTTAAAACATGTATTTTGTGATGTGGTCATGTGACACTGATAAAGTGTATTTGGTAATTAATAAATAAATGCTTCCGCCACGTATTAAAAAAAAATAGAGGTGTCACAAGTTGGTATCAGAGCTTGGTTTGGCAGCATGCGCATTGTGATCTGAATGCCATGTTCCCAAACTTAGTAGAGTCATGTCAAACATAACATGCCAGGGATGGGTTAAGTGAGTATTAGTACAGGTTATGTGTTAGTTGATAGTACTAACAGAGTTTATACTAAGCTTTAGTGTGAGTATTGTGGTAGTGCAGTAATGGTAGATAATGAAGCAAACGCTACTAGCCCCACTGTCCCTGGAACTGGTATTTTCAGAGCTCCCGAGGAAGATGGACATGTTTCATCGGAAGAGGAAACCTCACAAGAAGTTATAAAATTTCAGAGTCGATTACAAGAAGCTCAGGAGAAAATTAAGGAATTAGAACAAGAACAGGCGCAATGGAACCCCAATACCACTGCATTAAACACAACTTTTCCTTCAAACCTTTATACCCAAGCCGATGGCAGTTCTTAGTCACAGTTTCCTCAAACCACCTATCAAAACCTCCAAATTTCGTTCCCGTTTAACTAGGCATTTCCAAACCAAATGATGTACCCATTTCAAGTTCCCGAGACGAAAAAGAAGTGTACATATAAACAGTTTCTTGATTGCAAACCTCCAGAATATCATGGTCACACAAACCCTACAATGACCCTTAATTGGCTGAGAGAAGTGGAGAGAGCATTAGAAGCGTGTTTCTGTGAGCCTGAGTCTAGAGTGATGTTTTCTAGTAGAATTTTGAAAGGTGAGGCAATGGAATGGTGGGACTCGATTACAGCATATTTGCCCAAGGAACATATTAGCCAAATAACCTGGGAACAATTTGCTGCTAAATTTTGTGAGCAGTACTGTTCCGAATATGAAATGGAAAGGTTGAAAACCGAGTTTCTGAATATGAGGATGAAGGAAAGTATGATGATTGATGAGTTTTCAGAGACTTTACATCTAAGTTGAGGTTCGTGCAACAGTGGGTACCGACTGAGAAGGATAAAATTCAGCATTTCATGCGGGTGATTAAGCTAGAGTATAGAACAGTTGCGAGATTTGAAACAACCTTGGAGCAGGCTCATGAGATGGCTAAGGTTACTAAGGGTGATGTAATGGAAGCAAAAAGAGAAAGTTCGAGAGGTGGATCTTTTGGGGGAAAATCAGAAAATCAATCGGGTGGGCAGTCGACTCAGCAGTCTAGTAAGCAATCCGGTTTTCGTGGTAAAAAGTCAGGCGGGTTTAAACAGAAAAGTAAGTCTGGTATTAGTGGATCGGGTTCAAGTCAGTCTGGGTGGTGTAATATTTGCAAGTCGACCCATGTAGGTCCGTGTTCTCTAATGACCAGAAGGTGTTTGAAATGTGGAGTGTTAGGTCATGAATCAACAGCTTGTTCTTTTAAGTCTAATGTTTGTTGGAGTTGCCATCAGGAGGGAAATAGATCTGCAAATTGTCCATCTGCATCAAGAGCCGATTCTGGGGCAGGGTCAGGGGCGAGGTCAGCAACTTCTGGAGGATCTTCTGCTTCTACTGGCGGGCAGAAGAGAAAGAATCCTCCAACAGCAGAGGCGAGGGCATTTCAGATGACGGTAGACACTGCAACTGCTACCGATGACGTCATTACCGGTATGTTCTTGGTTAATTCCTTGCCAGCACGTGTGTTGTTTGATTCAGGAGAGAATCGATCTTTTATGTCCTTAAGCTTCTGTAATAAGTTGAAGTTGCCTGTTAGGATGTTAGATGCGCCTTTGGGAATATAAGTAGCTGATGGTAAAATGGTTCCATGCACATCATCTGTGTCTGGAATTACCATCGAAATCGACGGTCATTCCTTCCCTTTAACCTATTTGTTGATGCCTATACCTAGCTTTAATGTAGTCATAGGCATGAATTGGTTAAGAGCTAATAGGGCTAATATTAAGTGTGATAAGAATATGATTTCTTTTCGTTTGGCCGATGGATCCCGAGTGATAGCTAGGGGAGAGCGCAGTGGATTTAACTTTCCTATGGTTTCCCAAATGAAAGCTCAGAAGTCGATATCGAAAGGGTGTGATTCGTTCTTAGCTTACGTTATTAATGTTAAGAAAGAAAAGAAGTAGGTGACTGATATCCATGTTGTGTCAGAATTTCCCAAAGTGTTTCCAGATGATTTACCAGGGTTACCTCTAGTACGTGAAGTAGAGTATAAAATTGATTTGGTTCCAGGTGCTACACCAGTTGCAAAAGCTCCTTACAGATTAGCTCCGTCAAAAATCCGAGAAATGATGTCTCATATTCAGGAACTGTTAGATGAGGGGTTTATTCGACCAAGTTCTTCACCGTGGGGTGCTCCTGTATTGTTTATGAAAAAGAAAGATGGGTCGCTTAGAATGTGTATAGATTACCGCGATTTGAATAAGAGAACAGTCAAGAATAAGTATCCTTTACCAAGAATAGATGATTTATTCGATCAGTTACAGGGTGCTTCCTATTTTTCAAAGATTGATTTACGTTCAGGGTATCATCAGGTACGTGTTGCAGAGAACGATATACTGAAAACAGCGTTCAGAACTAGATATGGTCATTATGAATTTTTAGTTATGTCATTCGGGTTAACCAACGCGCCAGCAGTGTTTATGGATTTAATGAATAGGGTGTGTCATCAGTATCTTGACAAGTTTGTGATTGTCTTCATAGATGATATCTTGATATATTCGAAAATCGAGAAGGATCATGCTACACATCTGAGGTTAGTGTTAGAACTTCTGAAACCAAAACAGTTGTACGCTAAGTTCTTCAAATGTGAATTTTGGCTGCGGGAAGTACAGTTTCTGGGTCATGTAATTTGTGAACAGGGTATCAAAGTGGATCAGTCTAAGATAGAAGCTGTAATGAATTGGAACTCTCCGAAAACACAGACAGAAATTAAGAGTTTTCTGGGTTTAGCAGGTTATTACCGCAGATTTATCAAAGACTTTTCCAAAATAGCAGTCCCATTAAATAAGTTAACCAGAAAAGATGTAGCCTTTCGATGGACTGATGAACAAGAAAAGGCTTTTCAGACTCTCAAACAGTTGTTATGTCAAGCGCTGATTTTAGATTTACCAGAGGGAACAGAAGATTTTGTGGTCTACTGTGATGCGTCATGTGCAGGTCTGGGTTGTGTTTTGATGCAAAGAAATAAAGTTATAGCGTATGCTTCACGACAGTTGAAGAATCACGAACGAAATTACCCTACTCATGATTTAGAGTTAACTGCAGTTGTGTTTGCCTTTAAGCTATGGAGACACTATTTGTATGGTACACATTGTGAAATCTATACAGATCATAAGAGTCTTCAATATATCTTTTCGCAGAAAGAATTAAATATGCGTCAACATCGATGTTTAGAATTGATTAAAGACTACGATTGTGAGATTAAGTACCATCCGGGTAAAGCAAATGTGGTCGCAGATGCTCTGAGTTGAAAGAAAACCGTCGAAAATGTCAAATTTATGAGAATTGAGATAGTTTCAGACTTGATCGATCGTTTGAAAACCGTTCAGTTTGTAGCTTTGAATGATGAAAACCTAAAGACTGAGCAAATGACTAAAAGAAAATTTGACCTATGCAATGATTCTAGAGGATTAAAGACCTATAATGATCGTATTTGGGTGCCTTTGCTTGGAGATTTGAGGGATTTAATCCTTACAGAAGCATATAAATCTAGACTGGCAGTGTATCCAGGCAGTACAAAGATGTACAGAGATTTGAAAACACTGTATTGGTGGCCAACAATGAAGACAGATGTTGCAAGTTTCGTAGAAAAGTGTCATATATGTGCGCAAGTTAAAGCAGAACATCAGAAGCCATATGGGGTCTCTACGACAGTTAGAAATTCCTCAGTGAAAATGGGATCGTATAACGATGAATTTTGTAACCAAGTTACCCCGAACTTAGAAAGGTCACGACATGATCTGGGTGATAGTGGATCGTCTAACTAAGAGTGCTCATTTCTTAGCTACTCGTGAAACAACTTCATTGAGTGATTTGGCAGAGTTGTACATGAAAGAAATCGTTAGTTGACATGGTGTACCGTTGTCAATAGTTTCTGACAGAGATACTAGGTTTATATCGAGCTTTTGGAACAGTTTGCAACAGAATTTGGGTACACGTGTAAATCTGAGTACAGCATATCATCCACAGACAGACGGTCAGAGTGAACGAACGATTCAGACATTAGAAGACATGTTGAGAGCATGTGTCTTAGAATATGGTGGTTCTTGGGATTCGCATCTTCCATTAATAGAGTTTGCTTACAACAATTCTTATCATTCGAGTATCGGTATGCCACCGTATGAAATGTTGTATGGTCGCAAGTGCAGAACGCCGATGTGTTGGTTAGAAGCAGGTGAGAAACAATTTGCAGGTCCCGAAATTGTTCAGATAACCGCAGAAAAGGTTTAAATTGCACGTGAGAAGTTAAAAGCAGCTAGAGATAGATAAAAAATGTATGCTGATCCGCGCAGACGTCCAGTGATATTTAATGTAGGTGATCGTGTGTATTTGAAAGTTTCGCCGTGGAAAGGGGTAATCATATTTGGTAAACGTGGTAAGCTAGCATCGAGATTTATTGGACCATTTCCGATCAAAGAAATTTTGAATGATCAAACTGTTGTTTTAGATCTTCCTTCAGAGTTAGCAGGAATTCACAATACGTTCAATGTGTGTTATCTGAGAAAGTGCAAAGTAGATGATGAAAGTCAGATTCTCCCGTTGAAAGATTTGAAAGTTGATTTGACTAAGAAATTAGTAGAAGAGCCAATTCGAATAGTGGACAAAAAGGTCACCAAGTTAAGAAAGAAGCAGATTCCAATGGTATTAGTGGAGTGGCGGCACAGCTTAGGTTCTAACCTAAAATGGGAAACCGAGGAGTTAATGAGGGCGCGCTATCCCCAGTTGTTTGAC
Source organism: Rutidosis leptorrhynchoides (assembly GCF_046630445.1). Lineage (NCBI taxonomy): Eukaryota > Viridiplantae > Streptophyta > Magnoliopsida > Asterales > Asteraceae > Rutidosis > Rutidosis leptorrhynchoides. The sequence continues at coordinate 29,947,957 of NC_092339.1, read as the reverse complement.
CTTGACCAGATCAAGGACGGAATCTTCTTAAGGGGGTAGATTTGTAACATCCTTAATCGGATCTAGCTGTAAGATTACTAGTTTACCCTTAAGTTCGTGTTGATTAAATATATGTTTTAATTTTATGTTAATATTTATTATTAAATAATAATGTAGTTAGGACCAGTTTGTAACAAGGGTCACAGAACAGGTTTGTTTATTTAATTTGAACTTTGTTTGGGTTGCCAAATGATGTACGAAAGATATCAGATAACTGATAAATACCCGTGTGTTGCACAGTGTAGGAATTAACTTAATTAAGTGGCTAGTGGTGTGTTCTTTCTTCCCATTTCTAGATTTTTCTTAAACACTCCGTACTCTCATCCCTTCCAACTACCAAACCCTAATCTTTGATCCTTGTTTTAGAGCTCATATCATTCACATCTTCTTGTTCTTTGTGATTTTGTGATCATTTTAAGGTAAGCATCACTTTGATTCATGTCTTGATTCTTGCTTAAATGGGCTTTTGTGTTCTTGAGTAAAAGTTAGATTTTGATGCTTGAATCCTAATCTTAAGTGTTTTTGTGACTAATTGAGGTTTGAAATATGTTTTATATAGTTTATATGATGTTTTGGAAGTGGTTTTGGTGTTAAATCTTGCAAAAATCGAGTTTTTGGGCCAAAATGGCAAAAATCAGCGTGCTGGACCTGTTCTTCAGCTCCCACACTTCTGACAGGTCACTCGTACGAGTGACTACGTGTTTGAGGCTCAACCACGTGGTTGAGGACTCACTCGTACGAGTGAGGTCTTGTCCGCGCGAGTGAGCACTGGTCAGATTTTGGTAAACTTGAAAAGGCTGTAACTTTTAAACCGTAACTCCGTTTTCGATGAATAAACTATCGTTGGACTCGTCTTGAAGTTTAATTTACAATGATAAGGTTTTAAGAAGCTATATCAAACTTTATTTTGGTCAGAATTAGGGATTTTTAAGTGTATGCATTGTTGTGCACGCTTTTGAGTGTCGTTATGGGTTGAACTTATGATGTAGACTTATCATATAGTGATTACATGATTGTAGGTATTAATTTATTGCATTAATTGATGTTTGACGTTGTGCTTTTGGGTTGAAACTCGTATAAATAGTTGCTGCTAATGTTCTTCATCACTCGCACGAGTGAGCCTTCACTCGTACGGTTGAGGTAGTCAACCGTGTGGTGGACCGTACGAGTGAGTGGTGATGGAAACTTATGATTTGATTATGATGGTACGTACAGTTGAGACGTGACTCATACGAGTCACTGATTACTCGTGTGATGAACCGTACGGATCAGATTAGTCACTGTAGGATGTTTGGTCATAGACCAAACGTATGAGTAAGCTGTCACCCGTACGATTGAGTGTTCTCAAAGGTACGATTGAGAGTGTTACTCGTACAGTTGACAGACCAGTTATTAAATGCTTAAGTGTTGGTATTTAGTGTTATTGTTTTGTTGTCGGGTTGTTATCGAGACATTATAACTAACTTGTGTATATGTCTTTCTCAGGAGAAAAGGAGAAAGAGAAGGTTCAGTGATTAGACAGCTGAACACCTTCTCAGTTGCTGGTAATCGGTGAGTGGGACTAACTGGAGTATATAGTATATAGTAGCATGTTATATTATGATTGCCATGCTTGTTAGATATACTTACTGATACTGTTAGTTAGTATGTGGTGATGACTGCATGTTAGTTGATGCTTGTCTGCTGGAGCCCAGTGCGTCCCTATTGTGTGGTAGCCTCGGTAGAAGAGATCAACCTGCGGGTTGGGTTCCTCTGTGGTAGCCTAGACAATTGTGGTGTATATATATGTGAATGACGCGTCCGTCGCGTGTGGATTATGTATATACAACACGGTAGTGGAGGAACTTCTGGTAAGCCCAGTCCGATTAGCTGGTGGTTAATGGTTTGGCCGAGCCGCCAGAGTCTCTGTAGATGGCACTTAGGTGAAGTTTGTGTGTCAAACTATGTGACATGATTAGTATAACACTTCTGTATGTTGTGGCCTGTAGTTAGTCGTACTCACTTAGCTTCGTGCTAATTCCCCTCCAGCTCCTCCCAGTATGTTGTCGCTTTGTAGATATTGCTTTTGGGAGAAGACTGGCATGCTAATGTTATGTTTGACAGTGTTTAACTCTGATGAAGTCTTTTATCATATGAACTGTGTTCTTTTGTAAACCGAATGTAATTACGTCTCTTCCATTTAAAACATGTATTTTGTGATGTGGTCATGTGACACTGATAAAGTGTATTTCATAATTAATAAATAAATGCTTCCACCACGTATTAAAAAAAATTAGCAGTGTCACACGAACCTCACAATCACAATCACCATCATCACAGATCTAAAACTGGCCGAACTAACATTTCCGGTTCCGATGATACCGGTGACGGCGGAGACAACGACAATTGGTGGAACGGAGTTAGGGATGGAAGGAGCAACCATGGAGATCTATAGAAGATGAAATTTTTTTGTAGGGTTAGGGTTAGAAAATATTTATACATAGAGTTGAAAGTGGAGTTAATTGTGGTGTTACAGTTGATGATGATGATGTTTAGACTGATTATTTAATATTTAATTTTAATCCTTAAATTATAAATTGAAAAACTACGCTCACTTCAACCAAATACTAGAAATCGATTAGTGTACTTTATAGTCGGCATAGTAAGACAATTAGTTACGTAATTCATAGCTTAACACCCCCTTTAAAAAATCTCACCATAGTCAGACCTTGGTGTCGTCACACTTAAAAGAAGGGCACGCCCATATATAGCAACTTGTTGTAACACTCTCAAACTGGGCTTAGTAGTAAATGACCTTTTTATCCTTAGTTAATATTAATTTATTAATATTAGTGATTTTAATAATTATGTGTGTTCATAATTATTAGTGTATGTGATAAAGTGCGTTTTGTGACAAGGGTCACAGAACAGGTTTCGTTATGTAGATTGGTACTCGTTAGGACCACTTAATGAGGTGTTTCGTGTTTTAGATAACAGGTAAATACCCGTGTGAGACACGGAGGGAGTTTCTTTCCTTTGAAGAAACCTAAATATAGATATATTAGAGTGTTCAGTACCATTTTCTCTCTTTTTGTATAAAGACGACACATACACATACATAAACCCTAATTTGTTTTTCAAACTTAAAATCAAAGAGTGTGGATCAAAGCTTGTGATTTCATTTATCTGATTCTAGTGTTTACAGGGATCAAAACAAGGTAACAATCTCTTAATTTGATGATTAAATTGGGTTTTAAGTAGGTTTTGTAGAAATGAGTTTTTGATGCTTGAATCTTGTTGATATGTGTTTGTTATGCTTAATTGATGTTAGAAATAGTTTACATATGTGTTATGTGTTATTCTTGATGCATTAGATTGACCAAAACAAGTAAAAATTGAGTTTTGGGGTCAAAAAATGCGAAAACAGCGAGCTGGAGCTGTTCTATAGCTCTCACACTTTTGAGTGCTCAACCACATGGTTGAGCACACATTTGAGGGCTCAACCACGCGGTTGAGGGTCAACCACGCGGTTGAGCACCTGTCAACTTTTGGTAAAATTGAAAAAGGTGTAACTTTCAAACCGTAACTCCGTTTTTAACAAGTAAACTATTGTTGGAATCGTCTCGAGGTCTACTTTCCAATGATAAGGTTTTAAGAATCTGGATCAAACTTTATTTTGGTCAGAATAAGGGGTTTTAGAGTGTATGTCTTGTTTTGCACACATTTAGTGTCGTTATTGATTGAATTTATGATGTAGACTTATCATATAGTGAATGCATGATTGTATGTATTGGTTTAGAGTATGTATTAATGTTTGATTATGCATTTTGGGTTAGAACCTATTGATGTCAAAGCTAAGGGGTATAAAATACTATTAAAGTTTACAAGGAAATACTATTAAATACGATACATTTTTACACAAGATATTTATTTATTTATAGAATGGATATACTTAAACCTTGCTACAACACTTATAGGCAGTGTACCTAATCGTACAGAAGTGTAGTTTTTAGTAAGTCCGGTTCGTTCCACAGGGAATCTTTTTAAACAAAGCTTAACGCTATATTAGTTTACTTTTATAAAAATACAAATATATATATAAGTAATATTATTATTATAAAGGGGGGTTTTTACCGTTTAATGACCGGTTTGTTGATTTTAAAACTTTAGTCGCAGTTAAAACCAAATGTAAAATAATAAATATAAATACAAGACTTAAATTAAAGCGTAAAGTAAATAACGATAATGAAATTGCGAATAATAAAAGTGCGATAAAATAAACTTGCGATAATTAAAAAGTACGATAATTAAAAGTGCAATTAAATAAAATAACAATAAAAATGCGATAATTAGAAGTGCAATTAAATATAAAATAAAGGAAATTAAATATGAAATAAAAGAATTATGCTTATTTAAACTTCCGTAATCATGATGTTTGACATGTTGATTTTAGTTTTATGCCCATGGGTTAATTGTCCTTTGTCCTGGATTATTTAATATGTCCATACAGATTTGTCCATAATAGTCCATCAGTCATAATTATAAAGAGCGAAAGCCTTCGTCAAATTATTCTTATTCCCGAAGTCAAATATTCCAACTAATTGGGGATTCGAATTGTAACAAGATTTTAATACTTTGTTTAATGAATACACCAGGTTATCGACTGCGTGTAAACCAAGGTTTTACTACTTTGTTAACAATTACACCAATTACCCTTGAATGTAATTCACCCCTGTTTCAACAAGTCTATTAACTATTAATCCAGTTCCGTATCTGGTAAAATGAATAATTATTGGTATTTATAGATATCCCGCCCACCGTACCCAGTCAAGCGTATGTGGTTATATATAAATACGTCGAATTATAAGTTTGTATATTAAATTAACAAGGTATTGTTTAGTTAATATAAAACCCATTAATAACCCATAGTCTAATTTCCACAAGTGTCGTTCTTTTGTCCAAACCCCAATTATGGTACAAAGCCCAATTACCCAATTTTAGTAATTAGCCCAACATCATGATTACTTCGGATTAAATAAGCATAATAATAACTTAGCTACGAGACATTAATGTAAAAAGGTTGAACATAACTTACAATGATTAAAAATAGCGTAGCGTTACACGGACAGAATTTCGACTTACACCCTTACAACATTCGCTAACATACCCTTATTATTAGAATTAAAATTAAAATTAAAATTAAAATATAAATATTTACGTAGTATTATGAGAGAAGAAGAAAAAGATGATGAAAAATGCTCAGAATTCGGTTGCTTTTATAGGGACTTTCAAAACTTGGGGCTCCGCGACTCGCGGCATTTTTGGCCTTCAAAATCCGCGAGTCACGGAGATTGAAATTATAGCTCAGTCCAGTTTGGAGTCTTTCTTGCCGACGGTTTTTATTATTTATTATAATATATAAATAATTATAAGAATTATTTAAATATTATATTATATTTATGTGCATAGTTGACTTGTAATTTTTAGTCCGTTGCGTCGAGCGTTGAGAGTTGACTCTGGTCCTGGTTCCGGATTTTCGAACGTCCTTGCGTACAATTTAATATCTTGTACTTTGTGTTTTGAATCTTGTATTCTTGTAATTTCGAGACGTTTTTTATCAATAATTTGAACCTCTTTGATTATCTTTTGTACTTTTGAGCTTTTTGGTCGTTTGCGTCTTCAATTCGTCGAATCTGTCTTTTGTCTTCACCTTTTATTATTTAAACGAATATCACTTGTAAATAGAACAATTGCAACTAAAAGCTTGTCTTTCTTGAGGAATAATGCTATGAAATATATGTTCGTTTTTAGCATTATCAAATATTCCCACACTTGAGCGTTGCTTGTCCTCAAGCAATATCGTCTTGAAATACTAGAATCACTTCTTTATTCTTCACACTTTGTACATCAGTGATTTCTATACGGCGGTATAAACAATGGTAGTAACGATATGGTTTACAGTCCCACATGACTATAAAAATTTAGATCCATTAAGGAAATTGGATCTTTATGAAAACATTTGATCTTTTGAAAATTAAATCTAGTTTTTACCCTAGATAAGTTTTCCGGAATAACCCTTCACCGGTGTCTGCAAAATATTTTTGTGGGTTTGGTGGGTTTCAGATTTGAAAATTTTAGCTCAAAACTTATGGTTTTGTGTCACCCACTTGCTAACCTTGTATTTGGAAAGCAACACGTCCAGTTTACTTGTCCCGTATATTACCTTTCGGTAAACTACCGCCCGGTTGTAAAGGAAAGCGTTGAACAAGCAACTGTTAAGGCAATGTCTAATGACATGTATTTGATTATGGTCTATAACGTGTCGGACGCAATTACTATCCTTGGTAGGAGCAATAGTAAAGCTCACCCTTATAATTTTTCGGTCTGGCACAAGGTCTTGTATTTGACCATGCTATGCAACCACCGTTCTTACGGTTGACACCCGATTTGGTTCAGGTGACCTAATGAATTCCAGGTGAATTCCTAGGATTTTACGTTCAATGGTAATGAACGCATTGAAAATAGGGTTTTCAGAAAACAAATCGGTTTGTAATTTTGATCAAAATATTTTCTCGTTCAAGCTCGAGTTTAGATATCATTGAATTCCATGAGTTTGAATTCTCAATCTTTAAGGTCAATCTCTAGGATTGAGTAATATCAGGCTTAAAAGCTGATTTTTAATCTTTAAGGAGATTATCCTTTCTGGGGATCTGATTCATTAGTCTTATCCAGCTAATTTGCATGGTGCCCCCCCAATTTTTCGAGATAAATCCTTCTCATGGTTAGGATAAATCTGACCACTTGACGACCCTGTTTAATGCTGAGGTCCGTGGATTTCCTGCTGATTTTAGTGATGACTTTTCTAGATTTTTCGTCAACCTACAGCTGGTCTGGACGACAACTTCATGACCTAAATCAAGAAGCGCGTTTCTTTTTCGGAAGACTTTACTTCCTTTTAATGATGGAATTGATTCATCGTGTAGATCCATATTTCTTACAGTAAATCAGGTAAAACTTTTTAGTTTAGTCCAAAGCAAAAGTATTTTCAGTTATTTGTACAAAAATATGTGGCATATGTTTAAGATAACTTGGTAATTTTTCCCACACTTGGCTTTTATTTTCCTTTTTATCGTCCTCTATTCCATTTTAAATGAATTTTAACATTTTGGTTTGTTTCTCAATTTATGTCCTTTCTGAGGTAACAATAATTTCGGTGTTAAAACCTAGTTTTATCGTTCATAAATATGTATAAACATGATTTTGAGTTCATTTGATTGAAAATTTTGAAAAATTTTACTAGAATTAGGTAGTCAGTATATAAGACTAGGGCTGTTCTTTATTATCAGAGAGCACTAGATTCTAATACAACTACTGCTTTACTAGTATTTTTAATGGTAACCCAGTGTTTAAAGTAAAAATTTTAAAATCCGAAAGAATTTAACCCCTTCCCACACTTAAGATCTTGCAATGCCCTCATTTGCAAGAAATCAGTAACAATTTAAATTATTGAGGGTGATTTGTGTGAAAATGATTAAATTTTTACCAAAGTTTCCAAATATATTGGCGTTTGTTTGCTGAATGATAAATGGTGCACATCATTTGTTCATTCCGTCTTGTTGTTATTTCACATATATTTTGCATCTTGTCGTCAAAATTAGTTGCTTTTGCTGAACTTAATTCCAGTCTTTGAAAATGCGTTGTTTTACCCTGTTCTGTACATAAGATAAACTGCAAACATATATACATATTTTTGAAGTTTGGAATATTACCCCACATTCAAAAATTATTAAAATCTAAGAATAAAAGTTAGAAAATTATAAAAACTATTACAATATTAACATAAGTATTAAACGTATCAACATTACAAATTACAAAAAAAAAAAAAAAAAAAAAAAAAAACTAAGTAGACTAGGGATGATACTGGTACCAATAGGGGTTCCAGGCATAACCATAGGTGCTATAGAATGCTTCGGCAGGGTTATACGTAGGATACGGTGGTTGTATCTCTATAGACCAGGGAGGGAAGATGGGTTTTGGTGTAGGAATATAGTTTCTACCTATATGTTGGCAATGAGCTATGATTTGGTTCTGATGAACTTGCCAATCTTCAAATGCTCTCTGTCTAGCATTTTCGTACTCCTGTGAAGCTATAAACCTTTGCATTTCTTGCATTTCATTTCCCCCTCCTACATTACCTTGCTGTTGGTTTCTCTCAACCTGTGGATGTCTACCATGGTATGATACTGCGGCGTTATTTCACCTCTTCAAAACTTTCGCACCATGGTATACATTTAAACCTATAGTATCGCGGGGTTCTGGTTCTTCTACTAATAATCCCCCCCGACTTATATCCACACCGAGATATTCACCAATCAAAGTAATAAAAATACCACGTCCTATTATGCTATGCGGTTTCATCCCCCTAACCATAGCTGATAAATAATAACCCACACAATAAGGTATACTTACAGCGCTTTGTGGGTCTCGAATACACATATGGTAAAACAAATCCTGTTCATTTACCTTTTCCTTGTTCTTACCTCTTTGTGTAATCGAATTAGCTAAAGACCTATGAATCACTCTTAATTCTGCTCTATCTATATCTAAATAAGAGTAATTTCCTCCTTTAAAACGGTGATGGCTTGTCATTTGACTCCATACACCGTGTGTATCAAAATTTTCATCTATCTTTCTACCATTTAGTATCAATCCTCTACAATCGGCAGATGCTAACTCCTCAGGCGTATATATACGTAAAGCCTGAGCCATGTCTAGTAAAGACATGTGGCGCATCGAACCTCCTAACAAAAATCTAATAAAAGATCGATCGGTTAAACTAGCTACCCGATCATTCAACTCTATACTACATAATAATTCTTCACACCATACTTTATATACAGGTCTACGCATGGTGAATAAATGTACCCAGTCATTAAAAGTAGAATTACCATACCTCTGTACAAGTAATTCCCTAATTGGCCCGGCCAATTCTACAGCTTCTAAAGGTCCCCATTCTATGACCCTCGGTACCTCAACAACCTTAGAATGAAGAGTATGCAAACCCCTTTGGTATTTTGGATAATCAATCCAAAGTCTGTCAAATCTCAGGTTCGGGTGCAACTCTTCCAAGTGCATATCAGAAAATGTCATGACTGGATGAGGTATATCTTGCTTGTAGTAGTTATCCACCTCCTGTTGTTCCGCATTCTCAGTAGGAGCATTGCGAGCTTGGGATGAAGATTCACCCCTTTCAGTCTGCAAAACACATAAAACACAATTTTTGTGCATCCAAATATGCATTAGTGTCAGCAAAATCATCAATCAAAATAATTACAATGACATGATAAATTTATATCAAACTTAAGCTCATTTTCACATTTTTATCAAATCTACACTTTTTCAAATAAGCATATACGAAAATGTTCGCCAAGTTCATAAGCATTTAACTCAAATAACATGTCAAAATAATCATTACTAGTAATTAAACAAGTTTCAGTTGGCATTATCTCTCAAAAATCAAGTTCATGAATTTTAGACTTGAAAAAGTCCACTTTAATTCTCAAAATCATGTTTAGGCTCAAAGTTTGGATCATTTAACTACCTAGACATGTTACACTACTTAATTTAGCAACAATTTATGACAAAAATCGGCCATAACCTGTTTATATCAAAAAGCCCCAAATTTGCTCAAGAACACAAACCCTAGATTACTCAAAATTTGAAGTTTAAGGCTTCTAATCATGTTAGACAGCATCAATCTAGGTTATACAAGCATAATACATAAACAATTTAAGTTTAATTACACTAAAAAGCATCAAAATCAAATTGGGGAAAAAATTGCTCAAGAACACTAATTTCGGATTAAATGGTGTTTAGGTGTAGAAATTTACCGTTTTTCTTGAGTAATTCCTAGATAGCATCCTTCTCAACATGATTTTAGTAAAAGATTTGGTGATTAACGGTTAAAAATTGTGATTTTGGGGTGTAGATAACTATTAAAAAGTGACTTCTTTTAAGTTATCAAATATGCCCAACTCAATTTGAAAATTTTGCTGCAACACCAATAGCCACCGCAATCAACACATCCTACAGATGAACGGCCTGAGCTTTCTTTCCGTCAGTATGGAATGTTGCCAAAAAGTGTTGGTGTTCAAATTAAGTGAAACCCATCATATCTTGAATTGACAATGGTGATTATTTAGTAGACCAAGATAGGAAAATATGTACATAAAGGAATGAAATGTAAATATATGGCGATATGGGCGGGTTGGGTGATGAGTTTTTGGAAGAATTCGAGTTAACCCAAAGCATAATCCAAATCTATATGATGTCAAAAGTGAGTGACTTTGACCTGTGAAGTCAAACTGTACATTGTAAAGATGGGCAACACAGATTAAATATAAAAAGCAAAATAACCTTCCATCATATATTTCATCGTGTGATTAATATCTATAGCTCCAAAAGCCATTACACGAAATGGATTCGCTCAAACAAACAGTCTCTCATCAGATCAAAAAAATGGAAACATTTCAACCAATGTACCCCCTACCGTTACAACTGAATCTATTCCAATGATCCACCTACACAAAACATTCCAGAGCAACAACATCAATCATCAAAAGAATATTTAAACCCTATACACATTCGTTTAATAACAAAACTACCTTAACCAGAAAAGGAAAACGATGTTCCCTGATCGACATCATTTTAACATGTCCCAAACTTCCACCGTTAACATTATCAATCAGCTTAGCCACGAGAGGCATGTATCTGTACTTCAGACCAACTTGTACTAACATATGTGGTCGACTTTTAGTAGCCTCAATCACCTGAATAGGCCTTGATTATCATTTTACTGGTGCCATATTGACCTGTACAAATACCCGATTTGTCCTGTTACCCGAACTGCCCGTTCTCCCAAAAAAATATAGGCGTATGTGTAATAGATAGTAAGACATGAATACCTTGAGATATTTTAGTGTTGGAAAAAGGTTATGACTGAGAAAGCTTGACCAAGAACGACCTTAGAGACGGTTCCAGACCCGCATCCTCCATTGTACCCACGTAAGACTGTTTCACATGTATCTTAAACATAAATCACTCAAATGGAACTTTATCGTTGTTGAAGAAAATAACCGCAACTCTCTCAACCATCCCCTGGCGTAATATTTCACATGTTACTTCCTGCCAAATTTGACAATCTTTGGAGGCGTTGTGCACTTCACTGTAAAAGTGATCGTATGATCAATTCGTTTATGTCGCAAAATAACCACACACCTGTGTTACAGAATTAACATCTAAATAATTGGATTTGCAGTTATCAGAAAGATATGTTTTGTTCGTGATTAAAGGTGAATTGTTTAAAGTTTTACACGGCTAAATTTGAGGAAATAGTTTTTACTTCGTTGAACCACAAACAACTAATTAGATTGTAGAACTGTAGTATGTTGACGTATGATTATAAATCCTTTTGGCACATTTGGTTTACAATAATATATCACCGGGATTAAAAATAATACACTAAAGATTTAGTCATTTGATCATAAATAAGTATCTTACCATTCTTGGTTTGAACATGAACATCTATTTCCCTCATAGCAATATATTTTCACTTGATACACTAATCTTAAGGTAGGCTTCCCACGTCATAAACATCTGTATTCACGATAAGAAATTTCGTGTTACAATATAGAAAAAATACAACATGACGAGTTCATAAAAAATAGTAACTAAACACCATAAGAGTTTGTCTTTAAAAAAACATAAGAATATAGTAAATACAACATATGTATGTAATGGTTATTTTTTTAAAAAAAAACTTCATATGCTTTGTAACAATATAAAGATAAGTGTATCCATGGTCAGTTATGATACAAGTCCAACTGCATTATACAATATAACAGTTAGGAGTTCGTATTAAAAAAAACTACGCTTTGGATGACTTTGACCCATTTGGAGTAAAGCAAATCTGGTTCCCAAGTATTGCGTATAATCAATGAAAGAACATTAACTTAAGGACTACAATGTACCTATGAGGCCTAAAAACACGATTGCAGTTGTAGTATGGAGAAGACCAACATCTAAAATAGCACGAATAGGCTTTCTGCTGTATGCAAGTTTAACCAACAAATCTTCACCTGTAGCCTAAAAACACCATAAAACTGATCAACCCCTAACCCATACAAAACGAAGACATAAAATTCATCATTCAAGCATATGAATAGTGCTTTTCTACTATATATTTTGATAAACCAACATTATCTAAATAAGTAAAATATTCACGCCTTAAAGAAAATAATTTTTTAAGTAGACCTTGTAGTTCAGTGACATTAATATCTTGCACAACTAAGGCTAGAGTAGTCACTTGGTAAAGTAAAATAAGAACAAATGTATATTGCGGCTACAAATGTTTGAATACTCTCACCACAAATGACCTGAAGAAATAATACATACCTTAGCACCATCATTTAAGACAGTTCATTCAAAGTTAAGAGTTCTAGTTCCAAATGAGAAGGTGTAGAATACATAGTAAAGCTTCATCGTAATATGATAAAACTCAAAACATCATGGGAAAGAACAACATCAACTAAATAGTGAATTTGTGCCGTTGCAAGATCAAATAAATCTTGCAACCAATAAAAAATGACCCGTTAGTGACTAAAACATACCAAAAGTCAATCCAATAACTTACTGGACAGTAATTACCATATATTTAATTTTTTTAAGCAGTTAATATTGTGAAAATTCACTCATTTTGTTGTTAGTGAACTTGAAGCAATGGCCATCAATAGTCACTTCCCCAGCTATTTCAAAAGATAACAAAACCACTTGTGACATCCTTTCACAAAGTCAGCAACTACTCCTTTACCCAACGCACTGATACATTAGACCCCATGTAACAACCAATAAGTTAATTCACGATTCATTATGTAAATAAAATAATAAGTGCCAATGTCATAAGAGATAATTAAACCATTATAACGATTCGAAAACCGTTTGATATAATATAGCTCTACAAATCATAGAATCACAGGGTAACTTTAAAGATAAATAAATTATTAGAACCTGTACCTAACTTAGTATCCACAATTCACATTTTCTTCTTTAATGAAAAGTAAGTTGTCATATTCTTCTTTAATGAAAAGTATCAACAATTCAAATTAATATATATCCCCAAATCAATACACCAACATACATGGATGTTAAACTTAAGAATTAAAAATACGTGACCCACAGATATAAAAGATAGTACATTTCTATATAGTTTGATGCATTTTACCCATTATTGTCCCAAATTCTCCATATATACAGTTCATTATGTATATGAACTGGCACTTTTGTATGGTACCTATCAAAATTTGATGCATTTTAATTCATCATCATCGAATTAAAATTTCTACATATAGTGGTTATTTCAACCCATTAACATCATATATTAAACAATATATAGAGAAATTAAACAACTAATATATATAGCTATTGAAATCGACCCACAAAACCCCTAATATTAATATATACAAATAAATAACTTAGTTGCAGGTTAAACCTTTTTACTTTAAGACTTTGAGAACTTTAGTAGTGAAAAAACAACCAAAATGAAAATTTAGATAAAGCTTACCCTGAGAATTTCTTTTTGCAGATGTCACGCTAGGACCAACTTTATCTTAAATAGGCACATCTTTCTTGTTAGCTGTTGCATCCTCAACCGGAACATGAACGAAGTCGTCTACCGTCACTTCGATATTCTCATTCCAATCTCTTACTTCATCAACACTGAACTTTAAATCAATTTGCTTGCTCTCTATCCTCCATAGAATCACAACCAAAACGTAATTCAACTTTTCTGAAAAGTCGCCATCTCAACTATCATTTTTCTTGCAAATTTCAGCACCTGCAACATAGGTAACTTCGTTAACTACCTGGTTGCCGCTAAAGACACACAACATACAATTGCTACCACGTGAGTAAAACTGTTACTACCACATGAGTAAAAAACTTCAATATGTATTGATTTGAGTAAAACTTTAATATGTATCGATTTGAGTAAAACTTCAATGAAGAGTGTTTTCAATAACACATGTCTTTTCAATAAATTATCTCATATAAATAAATTATCTCATATTTAAAGACGCCATTTATCATAATGACCAAAACAAAATTATTATAATAAAAAAGACACATTCTACAGAGCAGGCAAGTGTATCAGATTAGGTTTAAGAACAGGTACCGTTGTCAATATCGAAACGTCAACCCATGCCTGATGATAATAAGCACTTGAACTAATCACAAGTTCGTTCATCTCCCATTTTTTACTCAAAGCTAACCTGTCAAACAAATGCAAACACCTTAAGGTAGATAATAGCAAAAGACATATGACCACCAGCAACTTTACATTTGATATATATCAGAAATCAGAAACAAAACAATTCGAAACTTATATCATATATACCATCGCTGCCACATGAAGATTTGTTGATAACTTAAAAACAACAAAAACCGTGCATCTTTGTCTGTGCACCTTCAATTCATTCTTAAATCACTTACCTTCAATTCATTCTTACTTATGATTGTAAGTACAATCATAAGTGAAAAACCATAAACAACAAAGATATATAGACTGTAGGATCGTGTTATTGCTTAAATAAATTATTGCCATATCACTGCACTTCTAAAACAACGTAATTTTGCAATATCAATCCAACAGAATGTAAGTGAGAAGTGAATCACAAAATCAAAATAGCTAGAGATTGAATAAATAAATAAAATTTAAGTATATATATATATATATATATATATATATATATATATATATATATATATATATATATATATATATATCATACAATTGCCAAATCAGTGGAAACCCTAAATCACCCTACGTAAAAGATACACATCAAGTAATACAAAATAAAATTAGGGTTCGAAAACTAACCTTGTTCTTGGTGATACAATAGCAGCAGATTTGTGTATGGTTGAATCAAAGCAATTACTTGAATCGATGGTTGAATCAAAGCAATCAGATTCAAGCAATTACTTGAGATCAAAATCAAAACGTATCTTTAGCAAGATTAGGACGGTGTAGTTTAGCGCGGTGTAGTTTTTTTCGTGTAGTTTGATTGAACGATGGGTGTAGAGGATTTTATTTTGGTAAGAATTAGGGATTTTTAAGTGTATGCCTTGTTGTGCACGCTTTTGAGTGTCGTTATGGGTTGAACTTATGATGTAGACTTATCATATAGTGATTACATGATTGTAGGTATTAATTTACTGTATGAATTGATGTTTAACGTTGTGCTTTTGGGTTGAAACTCGTATAAAGAGTTGCTGCTACTGTTCTTCATCACTCGCACGAGTGAGCCTTCACTCGTACGGTTGAGGTAGTCAACCGTGTGGTGGACCGTTCGAGTGAGTGGTGATGGAAACTTATGATTTGATTATGATGGTACGTACGGTTGAGACGTGACTCGTACGAGTCACTGGTTACTCGTGTGATGAACCGTACGGATCAGATTAGTTACTGTAGGATGTTTGGTCATAGACCAAACGTATGAGT
The DNA here is from genome assembly GCF_046630445.1 of Rutidosis leptorrhynchoides. Lineage (NCBI taxonomy): Eukaryota > Viridiplantae > Streptophyta > Magnoliopsida > Asterales > Asteraceae > Rutidosis > Rutidosis leptorrhynchoides. Next base: position 29,932,386 of record NC_092339.1, on the reverse strand, counting down.
AAGCTGTCACCCGTACGGTTGAGTGTTCTCAAACGTACGATTAAGAGTGTTACTCGTACGGTTGACAGACCAGTTGTTAAATGCTTAAGTATTGGTATTTAGTGTTATTGTTTTGTTGTCGGGTTGTTATCGAGACATTATAACTAACTTGTGTATGTGTCTTTCTCAGGAGAAAAGGAGAAAGAGAAGGTTCAGTGATTAGACAGCTGAACACCTTCTCAGTTGCTGGTAATCGGTGAGTGGGACTAACTGGAGTATATAGTATATAGTAGCATGTTATATTATGATTGTCATGCTTGTTAGATATACTTACTGATACTGTTAGTTAGTCTGTGGTGATGACTGCATGTTAGTTGATGCTTGTCTGCTGGAGCCCAGTGCGTCCCTATTGTGTGGTAGCCTCGGTAGGAGAGATCAATGTGATGATCCGGAAATTTTCAACCAAATTTAAACTCGATCTTTATATGATTTCGACACGATAAGCAAAGTCTGTTAGGTTGAGTCTCAAAATTGTTGAACTGTTTCATATATTCAATTGACCTTCGACTATTTCCGACGATTCACGAACAACTATTTGTAATTATATATATATATATATATATATATATATATATATATATATATATATATATATATATATATATATATATATATATATATATATATATATATATATATATATATATATATATATATATATATATATATATATATATATATATATATATATATATATAATCATAATCAATATCTATTATATAGAATGTACAAATGAATAAAATAAACAATTACATGATATAAACTTAACTTCTCAAATTAAGTTAAAGCAAATAATTTAACAACTAATAAACATTAAAAAGTTAAATAAGTGTACTAATTGGTTAACCTTCACTATCTGCTTTCTACATATTTTGTTTCTTCTCTTTTCTTGATTGATTCCTAACCTTGGTACATAACAAATTAAAATTATGGGATGATTAACTATTAAAATTTTGAGTTGTATTATTATAAAAAAAAAATGGCTGCCTTTGTAATTGAACATGTGGGAGTTAGGATTCTTGTAGTGAAAGTGTCGATGTTATTAATTTATCTTCACTATTCTTAATTGATTGAATATGTATCCGTGATTTAAGTAAGACACCATCTTTATTATTGAATGTGATTACTGAGTTTGTTATTAATAATTTTGGATTCATATCCCCACGTCATATTCCTACTACCATATGATATTCGATTACTTTTCGGTTCCCAATTCTTTCCAAATTGATTGATATGGAGTGCAAGAAGTTAACAAACACTTCAACCCCACTTCTTTTGTGCTTTTCCATTTCCTGTTTCACTTGTGATCAATATAATCAACTTTTCTATCTATCATTATCCATCTTTATATATCTTTATCTATCAATTTCATATCTAATCTATATATACATATGAATATAACATAACACACCACTTGCTAATATTAAACTCTATTAGCTATTTCTATTCTAGACAACTAACAAACCCACTACCTATTTTCTTTCTAATTTTCACTTGATTGATATATTTGGTCACGGGTGATTTATATTTTTTTTGTGCTAGCCCACATGAGAAACAACAAAGAGTGGTGGAGGTCAAAAACTGTTACGCATGTGATGATAAAAATTGATATAGATATTTATGTTGCTATACTCGACAGAGATACATCCCATATTTTTGTTCTCTTTGCTACGACCCATTCTACATATATGCAAGCTCGAACAAACCTTCCTCCACCAAGGGCCGACACCCTCTTTTCTTCATGAACAAAACCCACAACAACTTTTGTTTCTACTTTCGGTTCATCTAACAACCAACCCCATCGAACCCCTTATTGTTACTTTTATTCCCTCATCAATTGTGAATTTCTTCATGTTTAATCATCATATTACCATCTTCATAGATAACCACCACCTATGAACCATCAACCACTTACGGCTACTTCTGTTGTTACTCGGCAACCATCAAACAACCATTACCTTCATTACAATCACCACCTACACCACCCCACACTCACCCCTGGTGCTCTTACACGACACCACTACCATGGTTCCATCACCCTTTTCTTTTGTAACCAGAAACCATCCTCCATGAACACCATTTATATTATTGTTATTGTTGAAATCCAACGAGGACCATCACCACCGACATCCCTATCTCTCATTTGTATTCTCTCTTCTGGTTCGAATACTATCTACTACTGCTTATGTTATCACATTCTTTTGCAGCTATAAATGGCCGCCACCCCTATCATCTCTCTCTCTCTCTACAATTTTTATTTTCGTTAAACTTTGATCGACCACCTTAAACTATCAAGCTTTACTGCAGCAACTGCTATCTCTTTTCTTCATATACAAATCACCACAACCCATCATGGTTGCTACAACTTACGTAAGTTTCTGTTTCTTTTGGTATTATTTGATCACCTTGAAACCACCATGAACCCATTTGATTATCACCCATAAACCTATTATTTATTTTCTGTTACCTTTGTTTCTTTATGATCTCGTACCAATTGCTACTACATGTTTCTGTTTCTTCTATTTTAAAACTGAAAAATCCCTTGAAGCTACCATCGATATTTATCATCATTCTATTACTTGTTTTGATATTATTTATTGAAATGAAAATATTGATTGAGGGTGAGGATAGAGACGTGATCTGAGATATTGATTATTTTATGTTAAACGTTAACGTCCATATCTGTAAAGTGGAACCTGTCGAGCCTTTTGATTGAAAGAAACCCCACGGCTGTATGCCACTAAAAATTAAAGAACAAATATTTTATCACAACTTAGCAAACCCTATGCAGATTTCAAAAGTTTTTGGATCAGATTCTGATTAAATTGGATTAGGCTACTGGACCAAACTACTGGACTTCTGATGGGCCATAAGAACTATCATGATATTGGGTTTAAATGTTCCTAAACCACCGAAACCCATATCAGTTCATGTTGTCTCACGAGTATGAAAAATAAATCAATATGTGACCTTTTGCCATAGCTGCGTTTCTGTTTTGATTATATAGCGGTGATGTAATGATAAGATGAATATGATTATGATGACAAAGTGAGAGAGATATAGATGATGATTATGATCATAAAAGATAACAAAACAATGTTAGATGATGAAGGATATGACGTTTTCGATGATGATGAGTGCTGATGTGTCAAGTACCTCGCGATGTAATCAACTACTGTGAATCGTTCATAATATATATGAACGGGTCCTTTCAGTTGGTATCGGAGCGGTGGTCTTAGCGAACCAGGTCTTGCATTAGTGTGTCTAACTGATAGTGGTTTAGATGCATTAGTGAGTCTGGACTTCGACCGTGTCTGCATGTCAAAAGTTTTGCTTATCGTTTCGTGTCGAAAAATTACCTGCTTATCATCCTTAGAAAATTACCTGCTCATTATTCTTAGTCTAGACACATCTTACTGCATTGACTGCATGGTTAGTGTATAGACAAAAATCATATCTTAGCGTATCTGCTAATTCATATCTTAGCGTATCTGTTACTGTAAACTTTGCCTGACATATTCCGTAAATTCCTCTGTAGTCAACGAAATCTTATGTTCTATATATATAGATATTCTATGTAATTAGAATACCATCCGATATCCGAAAATCATTTCATACCGGAAAAAAACCTTTACTCAATCGCACAAAATGGAACTCGTCACTAGTTCAAATCCCTCGAATTCCGACAGCTATTCCGACATGGATGTTCATCTAAGCTCCGAAAGCAGTGTGACCAGAATAGATCAACCAAATCAGTCATCACCAATTCTGGATGAATTGGGGATGGGTATGTAGTCGTCTTAATCAATGGAGACGTGAAGAAGGCGATCCTTTCACCAACCAAATTCATCCTCTTAGTGAAGAACCTGAAGCACTTACCGACGAACCTATCTGAAACACCATTTTCAGCATCCTTTCTAGAGTAGCTTGACGCGATTATATTCTATCCACAATTCTAAACCTTATTCATCCGCTCGTTTCGACCGACAATCATTCCAGAATAATAGAAGAAGTCAACGAACTTCGCGCTCGAGTAATCAATTTGGAGAATATGGTGCAAAATTTACCAGCTTCAGCAACATCACCGACAACACCAGTACCAGCAACAACACAAGCCTCAACATCACATGTCTTAACATCACAAACTATACCTCGAGCATAATCTTGGTTCTACATCTCGTTCTACATCGACAATCTTCGTTCTACGTATCGTTCTACATCATTATCTTCGTTCCTCATGGCGATTATGTAATCTCTAATGTTTTAGAGATTATGTATTCTAGTTCTAACCGTACATCAGATGAGTTTAATGTCATAATAACTCATTAAATCCATGATTACATCTGAAGAAAATATATATGTAAATATATCTTCATAAAGATTGTAATTAAAAATTCTTTTGTACAAACTGTTAATTGTGAAAATATTTTAACGGGTAGGTAATACCCGAGAAATAATTATATCCCACATTAATATGTTACATTGTACATTCTTCAATTCTGATTCAATAGACAGTAACTATACTACTTACATCCACAAATATATGTATCCGTTCACTAAAGAACAACCATTTTCATACAAATTCAATTACATATTTTGATTTTGACATATCAGAATCCAAGTAAAACTTTAGCAGGTATTATCTTCCTAAAGATCACTACATTCATGAATTATATTCATTTGTATTCTGTGATGAATTATCACATCAAACTACCAAAATTACCATTCATTACTTTTGAAAATTTAAAACATTTCTTCGTCAACCGTTAGATCCGTTGACACTTACATCCTGCGTTCAACACTCAAATTCAAAATTCTTGAAAACATCCTTTGTATCTCGACGATTACAATCAGCGCTTAATCATCTAAAAACACAATTCTATTGAAATCACCTCGGATTGATAACCGATGATTCAGATATGGTAGCATTAAATACAGAGGAAACAACAAAATTGTAGATGGTCTAAATGGCCAAAAGTTTGATAATAAAGAATGGAATGTTGGGAACGCTTGATAGAAAATTTGGTATTGAAAAACGGATTGAGCTAACCATGAAGGAGACCAAGGACAAATACAAGGACCATACCCTGTATTCCAAGAATCCAGATGATTCTGTATCCGATGAAATCTTCAGCGAATATCTTGCACCTCACTCATGTTAAAATCTTGAGAAAAATTTTTCTTCATCAACCTTTGAACTTAGAAATTCCAAAATATCATCATAAATATCTTTGATATTTCTGAGGATATTTACATAAAAATTCTCGTCCGAAATTATATACCTCTTCGTGCTTTCTGTATTTCATTATACTGGAAACTTCTGTAAAATCTAAATATAAATTACGAATGAATTCTGGAGAAGTGTTAGGAATTTAAACATGAGTTAGTATAATATAATGACACTTGGCCAACGTGATTATATTATAGTAAGTCATGCTGAGTTTCTAATGGAACGTGATGATGGTTCACAGATCATACCGTCATCATGTGCCATGCTACATAACTCTTTCATTCTACTTAACCTCCGAACATATCAAGAAAATATATTCTTGATAGTTCAATCTTCTGTAATTTTGGTAAGTTACCAATTCAAATCGTGCTATTACGTTCTTTCCTGCTTAGAACATCATGATCAATCAAAACTTCATACCTACGAATTCTGGACCATTATTCGCTTGACTTGAAGCCGGGAAGAGAAAACTAAAGCATGGAACTTCTAAATATAAGGGAAAATATAAAGCCCAACAACAACACAGGAATTACAAACCGTGTATATCAATGCGTATAGCAATATAAAGACACGGGAGAATGAAAAATACTATAACCCCAAGGTAATAGTAGAATTGAATAGATTCCTCTGGCAGTAAATGGAAAAGAAGAATGACAGATGCGATAGTTAAGAAAATATCAAGAATCAGAACTAGATGGAGCATTTCCACAATATTTTGGAAGTATGAATGGAGAAAGAAAGTATAGGAATGGTAAAAATAATGGAACGAGGGAGTTTAATTTATAATGGAAATATCAGATATAGCAATCAAAACAGATTGACCGCATTTAATTAAAGAGGATCATAATTTCCTTAATTACCGAAGAATCAAATCTTGTATAGATTAAGAAGATTTTCTTTAAATCCCTTCAATTCCGGAATTCAACCCTGACTACGTCAAAAGCTAAGACGAATCTTTACTTCTTTATTTCACTCTTTTGTGATAGCTTCACTCGTACGTTTCATATAATAGAATTGTTTTATCCATATTACTCAATAGTGATAAATATTTATTTATCAACTCATATTCGTCATGAAAATATTTTTATTGTTAGCCATGATGACCACACTCAAATTTCGGGACGAAATTTCTTTAACGGGTAGGTACTGTGACGATCCGGAAATTTCCAACCAAATTTAAACTCGATCTTTATATGATTTCGACACGATAAGCAAAGTCTGTTAGGTTGAGTCTAAAAAATTTTGAACTGTTTCATATATTCAATTGACCTTCGACTATTTCCGACGATTCATGAACAACTATTTGTAATTAGATATGTATGTATGTGTGTGTGTGTGTATATATATATATATATATATATATAATCATAATCAATATCTATTAAATAGAATGTACAAATGAATAAAATAAACAATTACATGATATAAACTTAACTTCTCAATTTAAGTTAAAGCAAATAATTTAACAACTAATAAACATTAAAAAGTTAAATAAGTGTACTAATTGGTTAACCTTCACTATCTGCTTTCTACATATTTTGTTTCTTCTCTTTTCTTGATTGATTCCTAACCTTGGTACATAACAAATTAAAATTACGGGATGATTAACTATTAAAATTTTGAGTTGTATTATTATAAAAAAAAAATGGCTGCATTTGTAATTGAACATGTGGGAGTTAGGATTCTTGTAGTGAAAGTGTCGATGTTATTAATTTATCTTCACTATTCTTAATTGATTGAATATGTATCCGTGATTTAAGTAAGACACCATCTTTATTATTGAATGTGATTACTGAGTTTGTTATTAATAATTTTGGATTCATATCCCCACGTCATATTTCTACTACCATATGATATTCGATTACTTTTCGGTTCCCAATTCTTTCCAAATTGATTGATATGGAGTGCAAGAAGTTAACAAACACTTCAACCCCACTTTTTTGTGCTTTTCCATTTCATGTTTCACTTGTGATCAATATAATCAACTTTTCTATCTATCATTATCCATCTTTATATATCTTTATCTATCAATTTCATATCTAATCTATATATACATATGAATATAACATAACACACCACTTGCTAATATTAAACTCTATTACCTATTTCTATTCTATACAACTAACAAACCCACTACCTATTTCTTTCTAATTTTCACTTGATTGATATATTTGGTCAAGGGTGATTTATATTTTTTTTGTGCTAGCCCACATGAGAAACAACAAAGAGTGGTGGAGGTCAAAAACTGTTACGCATGTGATGATAAAAATTGATATAGATATTTATGTTGCTATACTCGACAGAGATACATCCCATATTTTTGTTCTCTTTGCTACGACCCATTCTACATATATGCAAGCTCGAACAAACCTTCCTCCACCAAGGACCGACACCCTCTTTTCTTCATGAACAAAACCCACAACAACTTTTGTTTCTACTTTTGGTTCATCTAACAACCAACCCCATCGAACCCCTTATTGTTACTGCTATTCCCTCATCAATTGTGAATTTCTTCATGTTTAATCATCATCTTACCATCTACATAGATAACCACCACATATGAGCCATCTACCACTTACGGCTACTTCTGTTGTTACTCGGCACCCATCAAACAACCATTACCTTCATTACAATCACCACCTACACCACCCTACACTCACCCCTGGTGCTCTTACACGACACCACTACCATGGTTCCATCACCCTTTTATTTTGTAACTGGAAACCATCCTCCATGAACACCATTTATATTATTGTTACTCTTGAAATCCAACGAGGACCATCACCACCGACATCCCTATCTCTCATTTGTATTCTCTCTTCTGGTTCGAATACTATCTACTACTGCTTATGTTATCACTTTCTTTTGCAGCTATAAATGGCCGCCACCCCGATCATCTCTCTCTCTACAATTTTTATTTTCGTTAAATTTTGATCGACCACCTTAAACTATCAAGCTTTACTGCAGCGACTGCTATCTCTTTTCTTCATGTACAAATCACCACAACCCATCATGGTTGCTACAACTTACGTAAGTTTCTGTTTCTTTTGGTATTATTCGATCACCTCGAAACCACCATGAACCCATTTGATTATCACCCATAAACCTATTATTTCTTTTCTGTTACCTTTGTTTCTTTATGATCTCGTACCAATTGCTACTACATGTTTCTGTTTCTTCTATTCCAAAACTGAAAAATCCCTTGAAGCTACCATCGATCTTTATCATCATTCTGTTACTTGTTTTGATATTATTGATTGAAACGAAAATATTGATTGAGGGTGAGGATAGAGACGTGATCTGAGATATTGATTATTTTATGTTAAACGTTAACGTCCATATCTATAAAGTGGAACCTGTCGAGCCTTTTGATTGAAAGAAACCACACGGCTGTATGCCACTAAAAATTAATGAACAAATATTTTATCACAACTTAGCGAACTCTATGCAGATTTCAAAAGTTTTTGGATCAGATTCTGATTAAATTGGATTAGGCTACTGGACCAAACTACTGGACTTCTGATGGGCCATAAGAACTATCATGATATTGGGTTTAAATGCTCCTAAACCACCAAAACCCATATCAGTTCATGTTGTCTCACGAGTATGAAAAATAAATCGATATGTGACCTTTTGCCATAGCTGCGTTTCTGTTTTGATTATATAGCGGTGATGTAATGATAAGATGAATATGATTATGATGACAAAGTGAGAGAGATATAGATGATGATTATGATCATAAAAGATAACAAAACAATGTTAGATGATGAAGGATATGATGTTTTCAATAATGATGAGTGATGCTGTGTGAGGTTTCTATAAACAAGCATAACCGTAATCCTTGAAGTCAGATGAATTATTTTTTTTACCTGCTATTCGAATTCCTTTAAAACTCACGACACCACATGGATTGCTAAGTGTACCTCAAAACAAATCGGGCTTTAATCAAACTAGAAATCAAATAGTGGGCTTATAAATCGAATACTATTTGGGCTTATCATCTAACTAATGTGCCGATAACAATTAGGTAGTAATTGATATGAGGATGTCGATTTGTTTCTATGGAGAAGAAACAGAGATGTAAGGGTTGAAACTATTTAAGGATTAAATAAATCAGAAAGAAAGGGATGGAGCAATGGTTAAGGGTGGGTGTGTCTAAGCAAGAGGTCTCGTGTTCGAGCCCGGGCATAGGCATTATTTTTGGAACTTTTTCTTGAGAGGTAGTCATTACTATTACCCTTGTTATTATCATTATTATTATTATCAGAATAATCATGATTTTTATCATAATTAGTATTATTTTTATCATTACTGTTATTAGTACTATTAATATATCAAATAAAGAACTTTTTTATATTAAAATATATTTATTACATAAAATATACTAATACTACATAAAATCTTATTTTAACTAATAACATTAATTAAATATCAAATAAGTATCATAATGTATAATAAGTATTAATAAAAATTATATATAAAAGAATATTAATCTTAATACCTAAAATAATATCTATACACTTGTTTGATTACGATTATGTGTTTTAATATAAATATAAATGATATAGGTTCGTGAATCCGAGGCCAACCTCTCATTGTTCAGTTCCGTCGTATGCATATTTTTACTACAAAATATTGTATTGTGAGTTTCATTTGCTCCCTTTTTAAATGCTTTTGCAATGTATATATTTTTGGGACTGAGAATACATGCGCTTTTATAAATGCTTTACGAAATAGAAACAAGTAATCGAAACTACATTTTATGGTTGAATTGTTATACCGGATATCGCCCTTGTTGAACTTGGTAACCTAAGAATTGGTGTTTATTATAATTGCCACCAATTGACGCGAATCCTAAAGATAGATCTATGGGCCATTGACAAGCCCCGGTCAGAGAATTTGAACTGCTTTAGTACTTCGATATTTATATATGGGGATATTCTAAATGCATTTTGTTAATGTCGGTTACCAGGTGTTCAATCCATATGAATGAATTTTAAACACTTGCGAGTGTATGATTATTGAATGAAATTTTGTGGTCTATTAAAATGATGGAAAAGATTGTTTATGATAAACTAATGAACTCGCCAACCTTTTGGTTGACACTTGAAAGCATGTTTATTCTCAGGTATGAAAGAAATCTTCCGCTGTGTATTTGCTCATATTAGAGATATTACTTGGAGTCATTCATGACACATTTCAAAATACGTTGCATTCAAGTCGTCGAGTTCTTCAAGATTATTATTAAGTCAATTATAGTTGGATATATTATGAAATAGTATGCATGCCGTCAACTTTCGATGAAATGAAAGTTTGTCTTTTAAAAACGAATGCAATGTTTGTAAAATGTATCATATAGAGGTCAAGTACCTCGCGATGTAATCAACTATTGTGAATCGTTCATAATGTATATGAACGGGTCCTTTCAATCAACCTGCGGGTTGGGTTCCTCTGTGGTAGCCTAGACAATCATGGTGTATATATATATATGAATGACGCGTCAGTCGCGTGTAGATTATGTATATACAACACAGTGGTGGAGGAACTTCTGGTAAGCCCCAGTCCGATCAGCTGGTGGTTAATGGTTTGGCCGAGCCGCCAGAGTCTCTGTAGACGGCACTTGGGTGATGTTTGTATGTTAGATTATGTGACATGATTAGTATAACACTTCTATATGCTATGGCCTGTAGTTAGTCGTACTCACTTAGCTTCGTGCTAATTTCCCTCCATCTCCTCCCTGCAGGTTGTAGCTTTGTAGATATTGCTTTTGGGAGAAGACGGGCATGCTAATGTTATGTTTGACAGTGTTTAACTCTGATGGAGTCTTTTATCATATGAACTGTGTTCTTTTGTAAACCGAATGTAATTACGTCTCTTCCATTTAAAACATGTATTTTGTGATGTGGTCATGTGACACTGATAAAGTGTATTTGGTAATTAATAAATAAATGCTTCCGCCACGTATTAAAAAAAATAGAGGTGTCACAAGTTGGTATCAGAGCTTGGTTTGGCAGCATGCGCATTGTGATCTGAATGCCATGTTCCCAAACTTAGTAGAGTCATGTCAAACATAACATGCCAGGGATGGGTTAAGTGAGTATTAGTACAGGTTATGTGTTAGTTGATAGTACTAACAGAGTTTATACTAAGCTTTAGTGTGAGTATTGTGGTAGTGCAGTAATGGTAGATAATGAAGCAAACGCTACTAGCCCCACTGTCCCTGGAACTGGTATTTTCAGAGCTCCCGAGGAAGATGGACATGTTTCATCGGAAGAGGAAACCTCACAAGAAGTTATAAAATTTCAGAGTCGATTACAAGAAGCTCAGGAGAAAATTAAGGAATTAGAACAAGAACAGGCGCAATGGAACCCCAATACCACTGCATTAAACACAACTTTTCCTTCAAACCTTTATACCCAAGCCGATGGCAGTTCTTAGTCACAGTTTCCTCAAACCACCTATCAAAACCTCCAAATTTCGTTCCCGTTTAACTAGGCATTTCCAAACCAAATGATGTACCCATTTCAAGTTCCCGAGACGAAAAAGAAGTGTACATATAAACAGTTTCTTGATTGCAAACCTCCAGAATATCATGGTCACACAAACCCTACAATGACCCTTAATTGGCTGAGAGAAGTGGAGAGAGCATTAGAAGCGTGTTTCTGTGAGCCTGAGTCTAGAGTGATGTTTTCTAGTAGAATTTTGAAAGGTGAGGCAATGGAATGGTGGGACTCGATTACAGCATATTTGCCCAAGGAACATATTAGCCAAATAACCTGGGAACAATTTGCTGCTAAATTTTGTGAGCAGTACTGTTCCGAATATGAAATGGAAAGGTTGAAAACCGAGTTTCTGAATATGAGGATGAAGGAAAGTATGATGATTGATGAGTTTTCAGAGACTTTACATCTAAGTTGAGGTTCGTGCAACAGTGGGTACCGACTGAGAAGGATAAAATTCAGCATTTCATGCGGGTGATTAAGCTAGAGTATAGAACAGTTGCGAGATTTGAAACAACCTTGGAGCAGGCTCATGAGATGGCTAAGGTTACTAAGGGTGATGTAATGGAAGCAAAAAGAGAAAGTTCGAGAGGTGGATCTTTTGGGGGAAAATCAGAAAATCAATCGGGTGGGCAGTCGACTCAGCAGTCTAGTAAGCAATCCGGTTTTCGTGGTAAAAAGTCAGGCGGGTTTAAACAGAAAAGTAAGTCTGGTATTAGTGGATCGGGTTCAAGTCAGTCTGGGTGGTGTAATATTTGCAAGTCGACCCATGTAGGTCCGTGTTCTCTAATGACCAGAAGGTGTTTGAAATGTGGAGTGTTAGGTCATGAATCAACAGCTTGTTCTTTTAAGTCTAATGTTTGTTGGAGTTGCCATCAGGAGGGAAATAGATCTGCAAATTGTCCATCTGCATCAAGAGCCGGTTCTGGGGCAGGGTCAGGGGCGAGGTCAGCAACTTCTGGAGGATCTTCTGCTTCTACTGGCGGGCAGAAGAGAAAGAATCCTCCAACAGCAGAGGCGAGGGCATTTCAGATGACGGTAGACACTGCAACTGCTACCGATGACGTCATTACCGGTATGTTCTTGGTTAATTCCTTGCCAGCACGTGTGTTGTTTGATTCAGGAGAGAATCGATCTTTTATGTCCTTAAGCTTCTGTAATAAGTTGAAGTTGCCTGTTAGGATGTTAGATGCGCCTTTGGGAATATAAGTAGCTGATGGTAAAATGGTTCCATGCACATCATCTGTGTCTGGAATTACCATCGAAATCGACGGTCATTCCTTCCCTTTAACCTATTTGTTGATGCCTATACCTAGCTTTAATGTAGTCATAGGCATGAATTGGTTAAGAGCTAATAGGGCTAATATTAAGTGTGATAAGAATATGATTTCTTTTCGTTTGGCCGATGGATCCCGAGTGATAGCTAGGGGAGAGCGCAGTGGATTTAACTTTCCTATGGTTTCCCAAATGAAAGCTCAGAAGTCGATATCGAAAGGGTGTGATTCGTTCTTAGCTTACGTTATTAATGTTAAGAAAGAAAAGAAGTAGGTGACTGATATCCATGTTGTGTCAGAATTTCCCAAAGTGTTTCCAGATGATTTACCAGGGTTACCTCTAGTACGTGAAGTAGAGTATAAAATTGATTTGGTTCCAGGTGCTACACCAGTTGCAAAAGCTCCTTACAGATTAGCTCCGTCAAAAATCCGAGAAATGATGTCTCATATTCAGGAACTGTTAGATGAGGGGTTTATTCGACCAAGTTCTTCACCGTGGGGTGCTCCTGTATTGTTTATGAAAAAGAAAGATGGGTCGCTTAGAATGTGTATAGATTACCGCGATTTGAATAAGAGAACAATCAAGAATAAGTATCCTTTACCAAGAATAGATGATTTATTCGATCAGTTACAGGGTGCTTCCTATTTTTCAAAGATTGATTTACGTTCAGGGTATCATCAGGTACGTGTTGCAGAGAACGATATACTGAAAACAGCGTTCAGAACTAGATATGGTCATTATGAATTTTTAGTTATGTCATTCGGGTTAACCAACGCGCCAGCAGTGTTTATGGATTTAATGAATAGGGTGTGTCATCAGTATCTTGACAAGTTTGTGATTGTCTTCATAGATGATATCTTGATATATTCGAAAATCGAGAAGGATCATGCTACACATCTGAGGTTAGTGTTAGAACTTCTGAAACCAAAACAGTTGTACGCTAAGTTCTTCAAATGTGAATTTTGGCTGCGGGAAGTACAGTTTCTGGGTCATGTAATTTGTGAACAGGGTATCAAAGTGGATCAGTCTAAGATAGAAGCTGTAATGAATTGGAACTCTCCGAAAACACAGACAGAAATTAAGAGTTTTCTGGGTTTAGCAGGTTATTACCGCAGATTTATCAAAGACTTTTCCAAAATAGCAGTCCCATTAAATAAGTTAACCAGAAAAGATGTAGCCTTTCGATGGACTGATGAACAAGAAAAGGCTTTTCAGACTCTCAAACAGTTGTTATGTCAAGCGCTGATTTTAGATTTACCAGAGGGAACAGAAGATTTTGTGGTCTACTGTGATGCGTCATGTGCAGGTCTGGGTTGTGTTTTGATGCAAAGAAATAAAGTTATAGCGTATGCTTCACGACAGTTGAAGAATCACGAACGAAATTACCCTACTCATGATTTAGAGTTAACTGCAGTTGTGTTTGCCTTTAAGCTATGGAGACACTATTTGTATGGTACACATTGTGAAATCTATACAGATCATAAGAGTCTTCAATATATCTTTTCGCAGAAAGAATTAAATATGCGTCAACATCGATGTTTAGAATTGATTAAAGACTACGATTGTGAGATTAAGTACCATCCGGGTAAAGCAAATGTGGTCGCAGATGCTCTGAGTTGAAAGAAAACCGTCGAAAATGTCAAATTTATGAGAATTGAGATAGTTTCAGACTTGATCGATCGTTTGAAAACCGTTCAGTTTGCAGCTTTGAATGATGAAAACCTAAAGACTGAGCAAATGACTAAAAGAAAATTTGACCTATGCAATGATTCTAGAGGATTAAAGACCTATAATGATCGTATTTGGGTGCCTTTGCTTGGAGATTTGAGGGATTTAATCCTTACAGAAGCATATAAATCTAGACTGGCAGTGTATCCAGGCAGTACAAAGATGTACAGAGATTTGAAAACACTGTATTGGTGGCCAACAATGAAGACAGATGTTGCAAGTTTCGTAGAAAAGTGTCATATATGTGCGCAAGTTAAAGCAGAACATCAGAAGCCATATGGGGTCTCTACGACAGTTAGAAATTCCTCAGTGAAAATGGGATCGTATAACGATGAATTTTGTAACCAAGTTACCCCGAACTTAGAAAGGTCACGACATGATCTGGGTGATAGTGGATCGTCTAACTAAGAGTGCTCATTTCTTAGCTACTCGTGAAACAACTTCATTGAGTGATTTGGCAGAGTTGTACATGAAAGAAATCGTTAGTTGACATGGTGTACCGTTGTCAATAGTTTCTGACAGAGATACTAGGTTTATATCGAGCTTTTGGAACAGTTTGCAACAGAATTTGGGTACACGTGTAAATCTGAGTACAGCATATCATCCACAGACAGACGGTCAGAGTGAACGAACGATTCAGACATTAGAAGACATGTTGAGAGCATGTGTCTTAGAATATGGTGGTTCTTGGGATTCGCATCTTCCATTAATAGAGTTTGCTTACAACAATTCTTATCATTCGAGTATCGGTATGCCACCGTATGAAATGTTGTATGGTCGCAAGTGCAGAACGCCGATGTGTTGGTTAGAAGCAGGTGAGAAACAATTTGCAGGTCCCGAAATTGTTCAGATAACCGCAGAAAAGGTTTAAATTGCACGTGAGAAGTTAAAAGCAGCTAGAGATAGATAAAAAATGTATGCTGATCCGCGCAGACGTCCAGTGATATTTAATGTAGGTGATCGTGTGTATTTGAAAGTTTCGCCGTGGAAAGGGGTAATCATATTTGGTAAACGTGGTAAGCTAGCATCGAGATTTATTGGACCATTTCCGATCAAAGAAATTTTGAATGATCAAACTGTTGTTTTAGATCTTCCTTCAGAGTTAGCAGGAATTCACAATACGTTCAATGTGTGTTATCTGAGAAAGTGCAAAGTAGATGATGAAAGTCAGATTCTCCCGTTGAAAGATTTGAAAGTTGATTTGACTAAGAAATTAGTAGAAGAGCCAATTCGAATAGTGGACAAAAAGGTCACCAAGTTAAGAAAGAAGCAGATTCCAATGGTATTAGTGGAGTGGCGGCACAGCTTAGGTTCTAACCTAAAATGGGAAACCGAGGAGTTAATGAGGGCGCGCTATCCCCAGTTGTTTGACCTTGACCAGATCAAGGACGGAATCTTCTTAAGGGGGTAGATTTGTAACATCCTTAATCGGATCTAGCTGTAAGATTACTAGTTTACCCTTAAGTTCGTGTTGATTAAATATATGTTTTAATTTTATGTTAATATTTATTATTAAATAATAATGTAGTTAGGACCAGTTTGTAACAAGGGTCACAGAACAGGTTTGTTTATTTAATTTGAACTTTGTTTGGGTTGCCAAATGATGTACGAAAGATATCAGATAACTGATAAATACCCGTGTGTTGCACAGTGTAGGAATTAACTTAATTAAGTGGCTAGTGGTGTGTTCTTTCTTCCCATTTCTAGATTTTTCTTAAACACTCCGTACTCTCATCCCTTCCAACTACCAAACCCTAATCTTTGATCCTTGTTTTAGAGCTCATATCATTCACATCTTCTTGTTCTTTGTGATTTTGTGATCATTTTAAGGTAAGCATCACTTTGATTCATGTCTTGATTCTTGCTTAAATGGGCTTTTGTGTTCTTGAGTAAAAGTTAGATTTTGATGCTTGAATCCTAATCTTAAGTGTTTTTGTGACTAATTGAGGTTTGAAATATGTTTTATATAGTTTATATGATGTTTTGGAAGTGGTTTTGGTGTTAAATCTTGCAAAAATCGAGTTTTTGGGCCAAAATGGCAAAAATCAGCGTGCTGGACCTGTTCTTCAGCTCCCACACTTCTGACAGGTCACTCGTACGAGTGACTACGTGTTTGAGGCTCAACCACGTGGTTGAGGACTCACTCGTACGAGTGAGGTCTTGTCCGCGCGAGTGAGCACTGGTCAGATTTTGGTAAACTTGAAAAGGCTGTAACTTTTAAACCGTAACTCCGTTTTCGATGAATAAACTATCGTTGGACTCGTCTTGAAGTTTAATTTACAATGATAAGGTTTTAAGAAGCTAGATCAAACTTTATTTTGGTCAGAATTAGGGATTTTTAAGTGTATGCATTGTTGTGCACGCTTTTGAGTGTCGTTATGGGTTGAACTTATGATGTAGACTTATCATATAGTGATTACATGATTGTAGGTATTAATTTATTGCATTAATTGATGTTTGACGTTGTGCTTTTGGGTTGAAACTCGTATAAATAGTTGCTGCTAATGTTCTTCATCACTCGCACGAGTGAGCCTTCACTCGTACGGTTGAGGTAGTCAACCGTGTGGTGGACCGTACGAGTGAGTGGTGATGGAAACTTATGATTTGATTATGATGGTACGTACAGTTGAGACGTGACTCATACGAGTCACTGATTACTCGTGTGATGAACCGTACGGATCAGATTAGTCACTGTAGGATGTTTGGTCATAGACCAAACGTATGAGTAAGCTGTCACCCGTACGATTGAGTGTTCTCAAAGGTACGATTGAGAGTGTTACTCGTACAGTTGACAGACCAGTTATTAAATGCTTAAGTGTTGGTATTTAGTGTTATTGTTTTGTTGTCGGGTTGTTATCGAGACATTATAACTAACTTGTGTATATGTCTTTCTCAGGAGAAAAGGAGAAAGAGAAGGTTCAGTGATTAGACAGCTGAACACCTTCTCAGTTGCTGGTAATCGGTGAGTGGGACTAACTGGAGTATATAGTATATAGTAGCATGTTATATTATGATTGCCACGCTTGTTAGATATACTTACTGATACTGTTAGTTAGTATGTGGTGATGACTGCATGTTAGTTGATGCTTGTCTGCTGGAGCCCAGTGCGTCCCTATTGTGTGGTAGCCTCGGTAGAAGAGATCAACCTGCGGGTTGGGTTCCTCTGTGGTAGCCTAGACAATTGTGGTGTATATATATGTGAATGACGCGTCCGTCGCGTGTGGATTATGTATATACAACACGGTAGTGGAGGAACTTCTGGTAAGCCCAGTCCGATTAGCTGGTGGTTAATGGTTTGGCCGAGCCGCCAGAGTCTCTGTAGATGGCACTTAGGTGAAGTTTGTGTGTCAAACTATGTGACATGATTAGTATAACACTTCTGTATGTTGTGGCCTGTAGTTAGTCGTACTCACTTAGCTTCGTGCTGATTCCCCTCCAGCTCCTCCCAGTATGTTGTCGCTTTGTAGATATTGCTTTTGGGAGAAGACTGGCATGCTAATGTTATGTTTGACAGTGTTTAACTCTGATGAAGTCTTTTATCATATGAACTGTGTTCTTTTGTAAACCGAATGTAATTACGTCTCTTCCATTTAAAACATGTATTTTGTGATGTGGTCATGTGACACTGATAAAGTGTATTTCATAATTAATAAATAAATGCTTCCACCACGTATTAAAAAAAATTAGCAGTGTCATACGAACCTCACAATCACAATCACCATCATCACAGATCTAAAACTGGCCGAACTAACATTTCCGGTTCCGATGATACCGGTGACGGCGGAGACAACGACAATTGGTGGAACGGAGTTAGGGATGGAAGGAGCAACCATGGAGATCTATAGAAGATGAAATTTTTTTGTAGGGTTAGGGTTAGAAAATATTTATACATAGAGTTGAAAGTGGAGTTAATTGTGGTGTTACAGTTGATGATGATGATGTTTAGACTGATTATTTAATATTTAATTTTAATCCTTAAATTATAAATTGAAAAACTACGCTCACTTCAACCAAATACTAGAAATCGATTAGTGTACTTTATAGTTGGCATAGTAAGACAATTAGTTACGTAATTCATAGCTTAACACCCCCTTTAAAAAATCTCACCATAGTCAGACCTTGGTGTCGTCACACTTAAAAGAAGGGCACGCCCATATATAGCAACTTGTTGTAACACTCTCAAACTGGGCTTAGTAGTAAATGACCTTTTTATCCTTAGTTAATATTAATTTATTAATATTAGTGATTTTAATAATTATGTGTGTTCATAATTATTAGTGTATGTGATAAAGTGCGTTTTGTGACAAGGGTCACAGAACAGGTTTCGTTATGTAGATTGGTACTCGTTAGGACCACTTAATGAGGTGTTTCGTGTTTTAGATAACAGGTAAATACCCGTGTGAGACACGGAGGGAGTTTCTTTCCTTTGAAGAAACCTAAATATAGATATATTAGAGTGTTCAGTACCATTTTCTCTCTTTTTGTATAAAGACGACACATACACATACATAAACCCTAATTTGTTTTTCAAACTTAAAATCAAAGAGTGTGGATCAAAGCTTGTGATTTCATTTATCTGATTCTAGTGTTTACAGGGATCAAAACAAGGTAACAATCTCTTAATTTGATGATTAAATTGGGTTTTAAGTAGGTTTTGTAGAAATGAGTTTTTGATGCTTGAATCTTGTTGATATGTGTTTGTTATGCTTAATTGATGTTAGAAATAGTTTACATATGTGTTATGTGTTATTCTTGATGCATTAGATTGACCAAAACAAGTAAAAATTGAGTTTTGGGGTCAAAAAATGCGAAAACAGCGAGCTGGAGCTGTTCTATAGCTCTCACACTTTTGAGTGCTCAACCACATGGTTGAGCACACATTTGAGGGCTCAACCACGCGGTTGAGGGTCAACCACGCGGTTGAGCACCTGTCAACTTTTGGTAAAATTGAAAAAGGTGTAACTTTCAAACCGTAACTCCGTTTTTAACAAGTAAACTATCGTTGGAATCGTCTCGAGGTCTACTTTCCAATGATAAGGTTTTAAGAATCTGGATCAAACTTTATTTTGGTCAGAATAAGGGGTTTTAGAGTGTATGTCTTGTTTTGCACACATTTAGTGTCGTTATTGATTGAATTTATGATGTAGACTTATCATATAGTGAATGCATGATTGTATGTATTGGTTTAGAGTATGTATTAATGTTTGATTATGCATTTTGGGTTAGAACCTATTGATGTCAAAGCTAAGGGGTATAAAATACTATTAAAGTTTACAAGGAAATACTATTAAATACGATACATTTTTACACAAGATATTTATTTATTTATAGAATGGATATACTTAAACCTTGCTACAACACTTATAGGCAGTGTACCTAATCGTACAGAAGTGTAGTTTTTAGTAAGTCCGGTTCGTTCCACAGGGAATCTTTTTAAACAAAGCTTAACGCTATATTAGTTTACTTTTATAAAAATACAAATATATATATAAGTAATATTATTATTATAAAGGGGGGTTTTTACCGTTTAATGACCGGTTTGTTGATTTTAAAACTTTAGTCGCAGTTAAAACCAAATGTAAAATAATAAATATAAATACAAGACTTAAATTAAAGCGTAAAGTAAATAACGATAATGAAATTGCGAATAATAAAAGTGCGATAAAATAAACTTGCGATAATTAAAAAGTACGATAATTAAAAGTGCAATTAAATAAAATAACAATAAAAATGCGATAATTAGAAGTGCAATTAAATATAAAATAAAGGAAATTAAATATGAAATAAAAGAATTATGCTTATTTAAACTTCCGTAATCATGATGTTTGACATGTTGATTTTAGTTTTATGCCCATGGGTTAATTGTCCTTTGTCCTGGATTATTTAATATGTCCATACAGATTTGTCCATAATAGTCCATCAGTCATAATTATAAAGAGCGAAAGCCTTCGTCAAATTATTCTTATTCCCGAAGTCAAATATTCCAACTAATTGGGGATTCGAATTGTAACAAGATTTTAATACTTTGTTTAATGAATACACCAGGTTATCGACTGCGTGTAAACCAAGGTTTTACTACTTTGTTAACAATTACACCAATTACCCTTGAATGTAATTCACCCCTGTTTCAACAAGTCTATTAACTATTAATCCAGTTCCGTATCTGGTAAAATGAATAATTATTGGTATTTATAGATATCCCGCCCACCGTACCCAGTCAAGCGTATGTGGTTATATATAAATACGTCGAATTATAAGTTTGTATATTAAATTAACAAGGTATTGTTTAGTTAATATAAAACCCATTAATAACCCATAGTCTAATTTCCACAAGTGTCGTTCTTTTGTCCAAACCCCAATTATGGTACAAAGCCCAATTACCCAATTTTAGTAATTAGCCCAACATCATGATTACTTCGGATTAAATAAGCATAATAATAACTTAGCTACGAGACATTAATGTAAAAAGGTTGAACATAACTTACAATGATTAAAAATAGCGTAGCGTTACACGGACAGAATTTCGACTTACACCCTTACAACATTCGCTAACATACCCTTATTATTAGAATTAAAATTAAAATTAAAATTAAAATATAAATATTTACGTAGTATTATGAGAGAAGAAGAAAAAGATGATGAAAAATGCTCAGAATTCGGTTGCTTTTATAGGGACTTTCAAAACTTGGGGCTCCGCGACTCGCGGCATTTTTGGCCTTCAAAATCCGCGAGTCACGGAGATTGAAATTATAGCTCAGTCCAGTTTGGAGTCTTTCTTGCCGACGGTTTTTATTATTTATTATAATATATAAATAATTATAAGAATTATTTAAATATTATATTATATTTATGTGCATAGTTGACTTGTAATTTTTAGTCCGTTGCGTCGAGCGTTGAGAGTTGACTCTGGTCCTGGTTCCGGATTTTCGAACGTCCTTGCGTACAATTTAATATCTTGTACTTTGTGTTTTGAATCTTGTATTCTTGTAATTTCGAGACGTTTTTTATCAATAATTTGAACCTCTTTGATTATCTTTTGTACTTTTGAGCTTTTTGGTCGTTTGCGTCTTCAATTGGTCGAATCTGTCTTTTGTCTTCACCTTTTATTATTTAAACGAATATCACTTGTAAATAGAACAATTGCAACTAAAAGCTTGTCTTTCTTGAGGAATAATGCTATGAAATATATGTTCGTTTTTAGCATTATCAAATATTCCCACACTTGAGCGTTGCTTGTCCTCAAGCAATATCGTCTTGAAATACTAGAATCACTTCTTTATTCTTCACACTTTGTACATCAGTGATTTCTATACGGCGGTATAAACAATGGTAGTAACGATATGGTTTACAGTCCCACATGACTATAAAAATTTAGATCCATTAAGGAAATTGGATCTTTATGAAAACATTTGATCTTTTGAAAATTAAATCTAGTTTTTACCCTAGATAAGTTTTCCGGAATAACCCTTCACCGGTGTCTGCAAAATATTTTTGTGGGTTTGGTGGGTTTCAGATTTGAAAATTTTAGCTCAAAACTTATGGTTTTGTGTCACCCACTTGCTAACCTTGTATTTGGAAAGCAACACGTCCAGTTTACTTGTCCCGTATATTACCTTTCGGTAAACTACCGCCCGGTTGTAAAGGAAAGCGTTGAACAAGCAACTGTTAAGGCAATGTCTAATGACATGTATTTGATTATGGTCTATAACGTGTCGGACGCAATTACTATCCTTGGTAGGAGCAATAGTAAAGCTCACCCTTATAATTTTTCGGTCTGGCACAAGGTCTTGTATTTGACCATGCTATGCAACCACCGTTCTTACGGTTGACACCCGGTTTGGTTCAGGTGACCTAATGAATTCCAGGTGAATTCCTAGGATTTTACGTTCAATGGTAATGAACGCATTGAAAATAGGGTTTTCAGAAAACAAATCGGTTTGTAATTTTGATCAAAATATTTTCTCGTTCAAGCTCGAGTTTAGATATCATTGAATTCCATGAGTTTGAATTCTCAATCTTTAAGGTCAATCTCTAGGATTGAGTAATATCAGGCTTAAAAGCTGATTTTTAATCTTTAAGGAGATTATCCTTTCTGGGGATCTGATTCATTAGTCTTATCCAGCTAATTTGCATGGTGCCCCCCCAATTTTTCGAGATAAATCCTTCTCATGGTTAGGATAAATCTGACCACTTGACGACCCTGTTTAATGCTGAGGTCCGTGGATTTCCTGCTGATTTTAGTGATGACTTTTCTAGATTTTTCGTCAACCTACAGCTGGTCTGGACGACAACTTCATGACCTAAATCAAGAAGCGCGTTTCTTTTTCGGAAGACTTTACTTCCTTTTAATGATGGAATTGATTCATCGTGTAGATCCATATTTCTTACAGTAAATCAGGTAAAACTTTTTAGTTTAGTCCAAAGCAAAAGTATTTTCAGTTATTTGTACAAAAATATGTGGCATATGTTTAAGATAACTTGGTAATTTTTCCCACACTTGGCTTTTATTTTCCTTTTTATCGTCCTCTATTCCATTTTAAATGAATTTTAACATTTTGGTTTGTTTCTCAATTTATGTCCTTTCTGAGGTAACAATAATTTCGGTGTTAAAACCTAGTTTTATCGTTCATAAATATGTATAAACATGATTTTGAGTTCATTTGATTGAAAATTTTGAAAAATTTTACTAGAATTAGGTAGTCAGTATATAAGACTAGGGCTGTTCTTTATTATCAGAGAGCACTAGATTCTAATACAACTACTGCTTTACTAGTATTTTTAATGGTAACCCAGTGTTTAAAGTAAAAATTTTAAAATCCGAAAGAATTTAACCCCTTCCCACACTTAAGATCTTGCAATGCCCTCATTTGCAAGAAATCAGTAACAATTTAAATTATTGAGGGTGATTTGTGTGAAAATGATTAAATTTTTACCAAAGTTTCCAAATATATTGGCGTTTGTTTGCTGAATGATAAATGGTGCACATCATTTGTTCATTCCGTCTTGTTGTTATTTCACATATATTTTGCATCTTGTCGTCAAAATTAGTTGCTTTTGCTGAACTTAATGCCAGTCTTTGAAAATGCGTTGTTTTACCCTGTTCTGTACATAAGATAAACTGCAAACATATATACATATTTTTGAAGTTTGGAATATTACCCCACATTCAAAAATTATTAAAATCTAAGAATAAAAGTTAGAAAATTATAAAAACTATTACAATATTAACATAAGTATTAAACGTATCAACATTACAAATTACAAAAAAAAAAAAAAAAAAAAAAAAAACTAAGTAGACTAGGGATGATACTGGTACCAATAGGGGTTCCAGGCATAACCATAGGTGCTATAGAATGCTTCGGCAGGGTTATACGTAGGATACGGTGGTTGTATCTCTATAGACCAGGGAGGGAAGATGGGTTTTGGTGTAGGAATATAGTTTCTACCTATATGTTGGCAATGAGCTATGATTTGGTTCTGATGAACTTGCCAATCTTCAAATGCTCTCTGTCTAGCATTTTCGTACTCCTGTGAAGCTATAAACCTTTGCATTTCTTGCATTTCATTTCCCCCTCCTACATTACCTTGCTGTTGGTTTCTCTCAACCTGTGGATGTCTACCATGGTATGATACTGCGGCGTTATTTCACCTCTTCAAAACTTTCGCACCATGGTATACATTTAAACCTATAGTATCGCGGGGTTCTGGTTCTTCTACTAATAATCCCCCCCGACTTATATCCACACCGAGATATTCACCAATCAAAGTAATAAAAATACCACGTCCTATTATGCTATGCGGTTTCATCCCCCTAACCATAGCTGATAAATAATAACCCACACAATAAGGTATACTTATAGCGCTTTGTGGGTCTCGAATACACATATGGTAAAACAAATCCTGTTCATTTACCTTTTCCTTGTTCTTACCTCTTTGTGTAATCGAATTAGCTAAAGACCTATGAATCACTCTTAATTCTGCTCTATCTATATCCAAATAAGAGTAATTTCCTCCTTTAAAACGGTGATGGCTTGTCATTTGACTCCATACACCGTGTGTATCAAAATTTTCATCTATCTTTCTACCATTTAGTATCAATCCTCTACAATCGGCAGATGCTAACTCCTCAGGCGTATATATACGTAAAGCCTGAGCCATGTCTAGTAAAGACATGTGGCGCATCGAACCTCCTAACAAAAATCTAATAAAAGATCGATCGGTTAAACTAGCTACCCGATCATTCAACTCTATACTACATAATAATTCTTCACACCATACTTTATATACAGGTCTACGCATGGTGAATAAATGTACCCAGTCATTAAAAGTAGAATTACCATAGCTCTGTACAAGTAATTCCCTAATTGGCCCGGCCAATTCTACAGCTTCTAAAGGTCCCCATTCTATGACCCTCGGTACCTCAACAACCTTAGAATGAAGAGTATGCAAACCCCTTTGGTATTTTGGATAATCAATCCAAAGTCTGTCAAATCTCAGGTTCGGGTGCAACTCTTCCAAGTGCATATCAGAAAATGTCATGACTGGATGAGGTATATCTTGCTTGTAGTAGTTATCCACCTCCTGTTGTTCCGCATTCTCAGTAGGAGCATTGCGAGCTTGGGATGAAGATTCACCCCTTTCAGTCTGCAAAACACATAAAACACAATTTTTGTGCATCCAAATATGCATTAGTGTCAGCAAAATCATCAATCAAAATAATTACAATGACATGATAAATTTATATCAAACTTAAGCTCATTTTCACATTTTTATCAAATCTACACTTTTTCAAATAAGCATATACGAAAATGTTCGCCAAGTTCATAAGCATTTAACTCAAATAACATGTCAAAATAATCATTACTAGTAATTAAACAAGTTTCAGTTGGCATTATCTCTCAAAAATCAAGTTCATGAATTTTAGACTTGAAAAAGTCCACTTTAATTCTCAAAATCATGTTTAGGCTCAAAGTTTGGATCATTTAACTACCTAGACATGTTACACTACTTAATTTAGCAACAATTTATGACAAAAATCGGCCATAACCTGTTTATATCAAAAAGCCCCAAATTTGCTCAAGAACACAAACCCTAGATTACTCAAAATTTGAAGTTTAAGGCTTCTAATCATGTTAGACAGCATCAATCTAGGTTATACAAGCATAATACATAAACAATTTAAGTTTAATTACACTAAAAAGCATCAAAATCAAATTGGGGAAAAAATTGCTCAAGAACACTAATTTCGGATTAAATGGTGTTTAGGTGTAGAAATTTACCGTTTTTCTTGAGTAATTCCTAGATAGCATCCTTCTCAACATGATTTTAGTAAAAGATTTGGTGATTAACGGTTAAAAATTGTGATTTTGGGGTGTATTTTTCGGTTTTTTTTGTGCAGTTTTTCGCTGTATTTTTTTTTCTGTTTTGGGTTGTGTGGACTGAGACTGATCGTTCAGCTCTTTTTATTTTTTTTCTGATTTTCTGTCCTCCCGCGACTCACGGTGTTTGGACCCTTCAAACTCCGCGAGTCGTGGAGTTTGGTATATATATATTTTTTTTTATAATCTTTAACTTATAAAACAATTAAGTAATTAATTTTAAAATTTTGTTTCCCTTGTTATTTAGGACGAGGTCGTTTCGGATCGATGTCCTAGTCCGTCCTTCGACAAAATTTTAAAATTTGTCTTTTTGTTGCGATTGTTTTAAAAGCTAAGATTTTTGGGGTTTTTTAATGTTTTTGGCATACTTTAATTCAATAAGATTAAAAATAATGATAATAAAAGTTCTCGTCCCTCCCTCGGGTAAAGCAATTTCGGTTCAAAGACCTAGTCTTCAACTTACAACGAATTTTAAAAATCATATTTTTAACTTAATGAGATAAAGTAAATTTTTGTTTTTAAATTCACACAACTTAAATATGAAATTCAAAATTAATATTAAAAATTCACACCAAACTTAAAATTTAAAATGCATAAAATTAAAAATTCATATTTTAAAAATAAAAAATTCACACCAATCTTAATTTAAAAATTCATATTATAAATTCACACCAAACTTATATTAATTTTTCAAATATTTACAATTTTAAATATATTGTTTTTACAAAGTTTACAATATTAATTTAAGATTTAAATATTAATTTTAAAACATGGTAAAAATAAAATTAAAAATCTTTTTGGCTTTTTATCCCACTTTAATCAATCAAATATTATCAAAAATATGCGCCCCTCTTTTCGGTAAAGTAATTTCGGTTCCAAAACCTAATTTAACTCATGACGAATTTTTGAAATATTTTGGGTTGATTGATTAAAGATATTTATACCTTAAGAATAAACGTTAAATTTCGCAGTGATGTAATAAATTTTTGTATGATATCAATAATTTCGGTCGCCAAACCTAATTTTATTCAATACCAATTTAATACTTTATAGCGAACAAATTAGCGTTTATTATCAAAAGGTTAAAAATAAAAAAAAAATAAAATAAAAACTGTACAGACTTACCTGTGAAATAGATTTCTTAGTTATATGATCTATCTCAATCATAAGATAGTCGGTTTAATTGGTTTTCCATAGCTACATAGGCGTAACCTCGAGCATTCAGTGTCTTTTCTTCTAAACATATGAACGGTCCGTCTCTGCATAAAGTAACAAATTCGGTATTTGAATAGGTTTGATTATTTGAACATTTACCTCCATGTGACCATTTTCCGCATTTGTGACATCTTTCTAGGTGTCGTGCTCTTCTTTTCGCTGCGGATTTTGATTTTCCTTTACCAAATTGTAACTTATTATCTTCGCATCTGGATTCTTTTCTAACTCCGTCCATTCTTTCTCTGATTACTGATACTAGTTCACTCGGTAGTATGTCATTATTACGTTTAGTGATCAAAGCGTGTAGCATTAGACCATGGTTTAGTTCACAGGCAGTCTTCATTTCGTAAAAACCTAGAAAAAATAAAAATTCAGAATGGGAGGAGAAGACTAGTTCTTTAGGGTCTGCTAGGGAAAGACCATTCGGGTTCCATTTTCGAGAACTACACGAAAACAGACAATCTAACTCTAACAGAAATACATATTATCCTTTAAAGACTTGATTCTCCCCACACTAAGTTAGCTGTGGTGTCGAAATTGTGATTAACTTCGTTGTCAATTGAATCATCAACGACTTGTATATCTTTGACTTTTACTTCAATCCATTTGTTGATTCCCTCCGTAACTTTCACAAATTCAACTAACATTGCCTTTTCTTTTGACGATAAATTGGATATTAATCGGTTATATAACTTAAAGTTTCCTTTAATCTTAGCATCGTGAATCCGTTTATAAAGTTTCTTCGTTGAACTGTTAAAAATGGGTTCATCTAATTTCGTATCATCAACGGCATTCTTTGTGATTGGATCATCATTAAGTGTTTCTTCATCTTCCCCACACTTATGCGTTTTTATTGGTCTAACAGTTTTGGTTTGTGGAGATCTAAACTTTCGGTTCACAAAGGTGATCGATGTATCACCATCCCTAAGTGTCATTCTACCTTCTCTTACATCAATGAATGCCTCGGTGGTTGCTAAAAATGGGCGACCTAGAATTAGAGGAACATCAAGGTTTTCCTCCATATTAATCACTATGAAGTTTGCAACAAAGGTCAAACTTCCCACGTTAACAAGTAAATTATTTGCTATTCCAACCGGGTGTTTAATGGTTTGGTCAAGTGATTGAACACCTATTTTGGTTGGTTTTAATTTACCCATGCCTAATCTTTTGTATAAGGAAATAGGCATAATATTTGCACTTGCTCCTAAATCTGCGAGTCCATTATATACAGCACCATCATTAAGTAAGCAAGAAATGATAAATTCACCCGGGTCTCCTGCTTTAGTAAGTCGAGTTGGTTTGTAAACCTTTTTCGGGTGTTCTTTCCTTGGTTCTTTCATTTCTATTTGAATTTCTTATTCACATTTTTCTTCGTTTCTTGGAATGGGAGGTTTGTATAGGAATTCTTCTTCATCACTCAAATTTGAATCCTCCCTATATTCCAGTTTTGATTTTTCATATGTTGTTGATAACATATTTATGTTTTCATATTGAAGGTTTTCTTAGGTGGTGAAATTATGATTAACTTCATTGTCAACTTCCATCGGACCATGTATGTAATGTTTAACTCTGTGACCATTAACTTTAAATTCAATCCCATTTGAATTTATTAATTCTATCGTTCCGTATGGGAAAACTCTTTTGACTATGAATGGTCCAGACCATCTTGATTTCAATTTCCCAGGAAATAGCTTGAATCGTGAATTGAAAAGAAGAACTCTGTCTCCTTCTTTAAATTCTTTTGAACTTCTGATTCTTTTATCATGCCATTTCTTCGTTCTTTCTTTATAGATTAACGAATTTTCGTATGCTTCATGCCTTAATTCTTCTAATTCGTTTAGTTGACTTAATCGTAGATGTCCGGCTTCATGTAAATCAAGATTACATGTCTTCAAAGCCCAAAATGCTTTGTGTTCAATTTCTACTGGAAGATGACATGCTTTTCCATAAACAAGTCTAAAAGGTGTGGTTCCAATTGGAGTTTTGTAGGCTGTTCTAAAAGCCCAGAGTGCATCCTCCAATTTAATGGACCATTCCTTCGGATTTGATCCTACGGTTTTCTCTAGAATACGTTTTAAAGCTCGGTTGGTATTTTCAACTTGTCCACTTGTTTGTGGATGATATGCGGTGGAGATTTTATGAGTTACTCCATATCTTTTAAGAACTTTCTCAAGTTGATTATTACAGAAATGAGTACCCCGATCACTTATTAAAGCTTTCGGTGTTCCAAACCTTGCAAAAAGACGTTTTAAAAAGTTGACTACAACTCGTGCATCGTTAGTTGGGAGAGCTTGTGCTTCCGCCCATTTAGATACATAATCAATGGCTACGAGTATATATAGATTATTATGAGATTTTGGAAATGGACCCATAAAGTCAATACCCCAAATGTCAAATACTTCACATACTTGGATGACATTTTGTGGCATTTCATCACGTTGACTTATTTTTCCGGCCCTTTGACAAGCATCACAGGATTTGCAAAGAAGGTGTGCGTCTTTGTAAATTGTAGGCCAATAGAATCCAGCATCATAAACTTTTCTTGCTGTTAGTTGAGGCCCATAATGCCCTCCTGTTGGTCCTGTGTGACAATGGTTTAATATTTTACTAGCTTCATCTCCAAATACACATCGGCGTATTATTCCATCGGGACAACTTTTAAACAGATGTGGATCTTCCCAAAAATAGTGTTTTATATCACTGAAGAATTTCTTTCGTTTTTGGTACGATAATCCTTTTTCAAGGAATCCACAAACTAAGTAGTTTGCATAGTCTGCAAACCATGGAATTTCTTTATAATCTATCTTCAATAGATATTCATCAGGAAAGTTGTCTTGTATGGCCGATTCATTTAGAACTTCTAATTCGGGATTTTCAAGACGAGAAAGATGATCAGCGGCGAGATTTTCTGCTCCTCTTTTATCTCGGATTTCAATATCAAACTCTTGTAAGAGTAAGATCCAACGGATTAATCTTGGTTTAGCATCTTGTTTCGAAAATAGGTATCTAAGAGCAGAATGGTCGGTATAGACCACCGTTTTTGCTAGAACGAAATATGATCGAAATTTGTCAAAAGCAAAGACAATAGCAAGGAGTTCTTTTTCAGTAGTTGTATAATTCGTTTGTGCTCCTTATAACGTCTTACTAGCATAATATATAGGTTGAAATTGTTTTTCAATCCTTTGTCCTAAAACGGCTCCCATTGCAAAATCACTTGCATCGCACATTAGTTCAAATGGTAGAGTCCAATTTGGTGTTATCATGATCGGCGCATTAGTGAGTTTCTCTTTAAGAATATTAAAAGATTTGATACATTCATCTGAAAAGATGAATGGAGCATCTTTTTCTAGGAGTTTATTCATAGGAGTGGCAATTTTAGAAAAATCTTTTATGAAACGTCGGTAAAAACCGGCATGCCCTAGAAAACTCCTAACTCCTCTAACATTGGTGGGATGTGGAAATTTAGCAATTACATCTACTTTAGCTCTATCCACTTCAATTCCTTCTTTTGAAATTTTATGACCAAGAACGATGCCTTCTTTAACCATGAAATGGCATTTCTCCCAATTAAGTACTAGATTTGATTGTTCGCATCTAATAAGCATTCGTTCCAGATTAACTAGACATGATTCAAATGTATCACCAAAGACTGAAAAGTCATCCATGAAAACTTCCATGCATTCTTCTATCATGTCGTGAAAAATCGCCATCATACACCTTTGAAAGGTTGCAGGGGCGTTGCAAAGTCCAAATGGCATGCGTTTGTAAGCAAAAGTACCATAAGGGCACGTGAATGTGGTTTTCTCTTGATCTTCTGGTGCTATTGGAATTTGAAAATATCCGAAAAATCCATCTAGAAAATAATAATAACTGTTTCCGGCTAATCTTTCCAACATTTGATCTATGAAAGGTAAGGGAAAGTGATCTTTTCTGGTGGCGTCATTCAATTTTCTATAATCAATACATACACGCCATCCTGTTACAGTCCTAGTAGGAATAAGCTCATTATTCTCATTTGTAATGACAGTCATGCCACCCTTCTTAGGCACGCATTGAACTGGGCTTACCCATGGACTATCAGAAATTGGATATATCAAACCTGCGTCTAGCAGTTTAATAATCTCTTTCTTAACTACATCTTGCATATTAGGATTTAGTCTTCGTTGGCGTTGCACATACGTTTTATGACCTTCTTCCATAAGGATTTTATGTGTGCAATACGAAGGACTTATTCCTTTAATATCATGAATCTTCCATGCAATGGCTGGTTTATGAGCTTTCAACACAGAAATGAGTTTGGATTTCTCATTTTCAGTAAGAGAAGACGATATTATTACAGGTAATTCAGATTCACCATGTAAATAAGCGTATTCCAAATGGTTTGGAAGTGGCTTTAACTCTAATTTCGGAGGTTCTTCTATCGATGATTTGTATCGATATCTGTCTTCTTCTTTTAGCATTTAAATTTCTTCTGTTGTTGGTTCATATCCATTAGCTATAAGCGTAGCTAACATTTCAGCTTCATCAATTTGTTCATTACCTTCTCCTAAAGAACATTCTCCTGTTCCTTGTAATTCTGGAAATTCTTCTAATAATTCTGCATGTGCATCTATAGTTTGAATATAATAACATGTATCATCTGCAGATTGCGGTTGTTGCATTGCTCTATCAACTGAAAAGGTAACACTCTCATCCTCTATACTTAGGGTCAGTTTCTTACCGAACACGTCTATCATTGCTTTAGCCGTGTTTAAGAATGGTCTTCCTAATATGAGAGGAACTTGAGAATCTTCTTCCATGTCCAAAACAACAAAATCTACTGGAAATACTAAAGTACCAACTTTAACTAGCATGTTCTCCATTATCCCTCTAGGATATTTTATTGATCTATCGGCTAGTTGTATGCTTATTCTGGTTGGTTTCAATTCTCCAAGGTCTAGTTTAGCGTATAGTGAATACGGCATTAGATTTATACTAGCACCTAAATCTGCTAATGCTTCTATTGAATTAAGACTACCCAGAAAATATGGAATTGTGAAACTTCCTGGATCAGATAGTTTTTCTGGTATCTTATTCAACAGTACTGCTGAACAATTAGTATTCATAGTAACAGCCGAGAGTTCTTCCATTTTCTTTCTATTTGAGATTAGATCTTTCAAGAATTTAGCATATCTGGGCATTCCTGAAATCACATCAATGAAAGGAAGATTTACATTTATCTGTTTAAACATATCCAAGAATTTGGATTGCTCGGCTTCAAGTTTCTCTTTCTTCATTTTACTCGGGTAAGGAAGTGGTGGTTAGTATGGTTTAACATAAAGTTTATCCTTAGCTGTGTTATCTTCATTAACCTTTTCAACTACCGGTTCTTTTTCCTTATCTTGATCAGGTTGTGGTTCTTGTGGAGTAGGAATAGCTTCATCAGAAGTTACAGGTATTTCAGGTGGTTTAAGTGTTGTACCACTTCTTGTGGTAATGGCTTTAGCTGTTTCATTCCGGGGGTTAGCATTTGTATCACTAGGTAAACTTCCCGGTTTTCTTTCACCTATTAACCTTGCTAGGTTACTTACTTCTTGTTCCAAGTTTTGAATGGAAGCTTGTTGATTTCTAAATGCTTGAGCATTTTGTTCATTGGTTTGTTTTTGAGATGTGAAAAACTGCGTTTGAGTTTCAACTAGTTTCGTCATCATATCTTCTAAATTCGGCTTTTTATCATCGGTTTGTTGTGGTGGTTTGTTTTGAAAATTAGGTCTTTGCTGATTGTAAGTATTATTAGATACTTGTTGATTGCTAGGACCATGTTGGTTGTTGTATGGAATATTTCGGTTATAATTCTGGTTTTGATTGTAAATTGGTCTTGGCGGTTGATAATTATTCTGATAATTATTTTCAGGCCTTTGGTTTATGTATGAAATATTCTCTCTTTGTTCCATTGTTAATTCAATACTGAGACAATCTTTTGTCAAATGCGGTCCTCCACACTGCTCACAACTAATTCGTATTGAGTGAATATCTTTAGTCATCTTTTCCATTCGTCTCTCGACAACATCTATCTTTGCAGAAATGGAATCTAAGTCATGGCTAGAATCGGCTCTAGCTGCTTTAGATGATCTAACGATATCTTTTTCTTGGTGCCACTCATGTGAGTGGGAAGCAGTGTTATCAATAATTTTGTAAGCATCAGTTTCGGTTTTCTTCATAATAGAACCACCAGCTGCTATATCTATGTCTTTCCTTGTAGTGATGTCGCATCCTTGGTAGAATATTTGTACTATTTGACAGGTGTCTAAACCATGTTGCGGACATCCTCTTAATAACTTTCCATATCTAGTCCACGCCTCATATAGAGTTTCATTCGGCTTCTGTGTAAACGTAACAATTTCTGCTTGAAGTCTTACGGCTTTAGATGCAGGAAAGAATTGTTTAAGAAATTTTTCAACTAAAACATCCCATGTATCAATCGCCCCTTCAGGTAACGATTCCAACCAATCTTTGGCTTCTCCCTTTAAAGTCCAGGGAAATAACATGAGATATATCTGTTCATCCTCCACTTCTCGGATTTTAAATAGTGTGCAGATCCTATTAAAGGTACGTAGATGTTCATTTGGATCTTCCTTCGGCGCACCACTAAATTGGCATTGATTAGTCACCATGTGTAGAATTTATCCTTTGATTTCATAATCTGGCGCATTAATGTCTGGATGAGTAATTGCGTGACCTTGGCCAGTGCGTTTAGCTCTCATTCGGTCTTCCATACTTAAAGGTTCTAGATTCTCCATAATTGAATTTGTTGAATCGGAATCACTAGAGGATTCTGATTTAATGGTTCGTTCCTCAACAATCTCTGTTTGAATGATTGGTGGTTCCGGAGGAAAGTTTAGTGGTTCAGGATCTACGAACCGTCCCTGAATATTCTCCGGATTCTCAATTGTGAGGTCGGGTTCAAAAAATGGATTATCGGAAATTTGAACTGAAGTACTTGGTCGACGGGATGACGATTCTAAAGAAAAATCAACGGCGGTAATATTTACTAAATGTCTTGATCTAGTTACAGGTGGTGAACGTACAAAAGGTGGTGAACGTCTTGCTCGGTGCATTCACTGAATATCCTATTAGTTTTAAAAAGGAAAGAAAAATTATAATAAGTTATCCAATCAATAGACTTTTCTGATTTTGCCCACGTTTCGAATAGCCAAAAGATGCAGCAGAGGGGCAGGATTCGTTTGGTCTCAATATAATTGAGGACTGTTTGGCTCCAATAACCCGGTCCACGTACAAATCCAACTATTACTACGAACCAGAAAATTTTGATGTCTATCAATTTAACCACTTAAAATAAATTTTCGTAATTTTAAGAAAATTAGATAAGAAGTAGATTAAAAATCTATGTCCTAAAACTAGAATAGCGAGAAATAAGAAAGAAAAAGAGTTCGTCGAAAAAGGTCGAAAAAGAAAAATGGTTGAAAAATAAAAGGTGACGGAAAAATAAAAGAAACTTATAAAACTTAAAAATAATTTACTAACCTAACCTTATTACTACAACTAACTTAAAATTATAATCGCAAATTGAGATTACTAATTGGAATGATAATTGATACATAGGTAAAAGTCGTCTAAAAATATTAAAGCTTACAGGAAAACTAAATCCCAAATGGAAATAACTTAAAAAGAAACTAAAACTTAAAAAGGCGTCGCAAAATTCTAAAGCATCTAAATCTTAGTCTAAAGAAAAAGCACTTAAGGGATTCTACGGCAAAGCCTAAAAATCTAGAAGTAAAAATAACTATGGCAAAAACTAAGTTTAAAACTAAATACTAGCTAAAAATACAAATATTACGCTAAAACAATTAAAAAGGGATAAAATATAAAAATATACAAAAAGTTGTAAAAAGTACACTTTTTTTTTATAAAAATATTATTTTTATATTATTTATTTAAAAGTATTAATTTAAATATATAAATAAAACTAATTAAAACTTAATATAACTAAATAATTAAAATTAAATATTAATTTAATTAAAACCTAAATCTTAATTAATTAATAATAATAATTACTCCGTATTAAATGCAGTTAGGGTTCTGTCAGGCGCGTGTCAGGTCCCCTCCGCGAGTTGCGGTAATCGAGGCATTAAACCCCGCAAGTCGCGGGGTTCCAGTTTTCAACTGACAGGATATTCAAAATTCGACGCGTTTTTATTTATTTTTTTTATTTTTATGTTTTATAATTTTCTGTTTTATAATCTAAAAGTTATATATAATAAAAACTTATATTTAAAAACTAAAATAAAAATAGAATTACTTTATAATTTTATAAATAAAAATCGTAAAACTAGATTTATATAAATATTTATATTTTTGTTTTTCTTTTTATATTTTCAAATATTTAAAACTTATTTTTATAAAAACGAAATTTAATAAAAGTAAACTAAATTTTTTTTTTTTTATATTATATTAGCGTTGCGCTTCCGGCTTTTAAGAGAGTCACCGGCAGCGGCGCCAAAAATGCTTGATGTCAAAGCTAAGGGGTATAAAATACTATTAAAGTTTACAAGAAAATACTATTAAATACGATACATTTTTACACAAGATATTTATTTATTTATAGAATGGATATACTTAAACCTTGCTACAACACTTATAGGCAGTGTACCTAATCGTACAGTAGTGCAGTTTTTAGTAAGTCCGGTTCGTTCCACAGGAAATCTTTTTAAACAAAGCTTAACGCTATATTAGTTTACTTTTATAAAAATACAAATATATATATATAAGTAATATTATTATTATAAAGGGGGGTTTTTACCGTTTAATGACCGGTTTGTCAATTTTAAAACTTTAGTCGCAGTTAAAACCAAATGTAAAATAATAAATATAAATACAAGACTTAAATTAAAGCGTAAAGTAAATAACGATAATGAAATTGCGAATAATAAAAGTGCGATAAAATAAACTTGCGATAATTAAAAAGTACGATAATTAAAAGTGCAATTAAATAAAATAACAATAAAAATGCGATAATTAGAAGTGCAATTAAATATAAAATAAAGGAAATTAAATATGAAATAAAAGAATTATGCTTATTTAAACTTCCGTAATCATGATGTTTGACATGTTGATTTTAGTTTTATGCCCATGGGTTAATTGTCCTTTGTCCTGGATTATTTAATATGTCCATACAGATTTGTCCATAATAGTCCATCAGTCATAATTATAAAGAGCGAAAGCCTTCGTTAAATTATTCTTATTCCCGAAGTCAAATATTCCAACTAATTGGGGATTCGAATTGTAACAAGGTTTTAATACTTTGTTTAATGAATACACCAGGTTATCGACTGCGTGTAAACCAAGGTTTTACTACTTTGTTAACAATTACACCAATTACCCTTGAATGTAATTCACCCCTGTTTCAACAAGTCTATTAACTATTAATCCAGTTCCGTATCCGGTAAAATGAATAATTATTGGTATTTATAGATATCCCGCCCACCGTACCCAGTCAAGCGTATGTGGTTATATATAAATACGTCGAATTATAAGTTTGTATATTAAATTAACAAGGTATTGTTTAGTTAATATAAAACCCATTAATAACCCATAGTATAATTTCCACAAGTATCGTTCTTTTGTCCAAACCCCAATTATGGTACAAAGCCCAATTATCCAATTTTAGTAATTAGCCCAACATCATGATTACTTCGGATTAAATAAGCATAAAAATAACTTAGCTACGAGACATTAATGTAAAAAGGTTGAACATAACTTACAATGATTAAAAATAGCGTAGCGTTACACGGACAGAATTTCGACTTACACCCTTACAACATTCGCTAACATACCCTTATTATTAGAATTAAAATTAAAATTAAAATATAAATATAAATATTTACGTAGTATTATGAGAGAAGAAGAAAAAGATGATGAAAAATGCTCAGAATTCGGTTGCCTTTATAGGGACTTTCAAAACTTGGGGCTCCGCGACTCGCGGCATTTTTGGCCTTCAAACTCCACGAGTCGCGGAGATTGAAATTACAGCTCAGTCCAGTTTGGAGTCTTTCTTGCCGATGGTTTTTATTATTTATTATAATATATAAATAATTATAAGAATTATTTAAATATTATATTATATTTATGTGCATAGTTGACTTGTAATTTTTAGTCCGTTGCGTCGAGCGTTGAGAGTTGACTCTAGTCCTGGTTCCGGATTTTCGAACGTCCTTGCGTACAATTTAATATCTTGTACTTTGCGTTTTGAATCTTGTATTCTTGTAATTTCGAGACGTTTTTTATCAATAATTGGAACCTCTTTGATTATCTTTTGTACTTTTGAGCTTTTTGGTCGTTTGCGTCTTCAATTTGTCGAATCTGTCTTTTGTCTTCACCTTTTATTATTTAAACGAATATCACTTGTAAATAGAACAATTGCAACTAAAAGCTTGTCTTTCTTGAGGAATAATACTATGAAATATATGTTCGTTTTTAGGATTATCACCTATCAAAATAGTTGTGGCTACTATTCTTCATCACTCGCACGAGTGAGCATTCACTCGTACGGTTGAGGTAGTCAACCGGGAGATGAACCGTGCGAGTGAGTGGTGATGAGGAACTTTTGTTTTGATTGTGATGATACGTACGGTTGAGACGTAACTCGTACGAGTCACTGGTCACTCGTGTGATGAACCGTACGGATCAGGTGATTCATTGTAGGATGTTTGGTCATAGACCAAACATACGAGTGAGTTGTCAGCCGCACGGTTAAGTGTTCTCAAACGTGCGTGTGCTAGTGTTACTCGTACGGTTGGCAGACCACTTGTAAAGTGATTAAGTGTTGGTATTGGTGTTGTTTTCTTGTTGTCGGGTTGTTATCAAGATATGATTACTGACTCGGATTGTATCATTCTCAGGTGATAAAGGAACGGAGAAGACTCAGTAACATTAGACCACTGAGTTCTTGCTGGTAATCGGTGAGTGGGACTATCCTTATAGATATTGGTATTTGTTAACAAGTGTAGTTACTACCCGCTGCTTGCTTAATATAGATTATGATAATCTATGTATGCATGTTAATTATTGTTGTAACGATAAGTACAAGGTTATACTACTGTTATCATGTTTCCGCTTAGACTGAAATAGTAGAATGCCTGATTAGATTGCCTTGTGGTTATTAGTGATGTTACCTATGGTGAGATTGTAGGTGGGTTATGTGAACATTTGGGAACTGGCCGTGTATAGAAGGGTCAGTACCGTCCGTGTATAGAAGGGACGGAAGAGGTCAACCGTGTATAGAAGGGTTGGGCTCAGGGGTTATTGTACGGGCAGTATATTACAATTGATGTGTACCACCGGCCAATTTTTTTATTTTTTTTTTGTTTTTAAACACAGTGGAAGACTTTTATTAACAAACACACTATAAGTCACGTCATTACATTAATCTAAGTAATTAAGTTTAAGTTTACACAACGGTGTTACATTATTACAAAACATGATTTAAACAAAAGTCCACATCAGAGTAGAGTTTTCAAACATGTCTTCTGCATCATCACCCATCCCGACTAGCAGTACCTAAACCTGCAAGTGGGTAAATATGTGGGGGATTAGCGCACCGCTAAGTGAATAGAATCTATCTAACATATATAGTTTAAGCCACACACAAGCTATATACAACAACAACACATGCTAACTACCAACTAGCATACAATAAGACAATACGAGGATCGGCGGCTTGTACAAGCACACGACTCCCAGCTGATCGGGCCTGAGTCTACCGATAGTCCCTGCTACTCAATTCACAGTATAGTTATCCAGATGCAGGAGATGCATCATTCACACTATACTTCACAATCAGTAGCCTATGGACCCAACCTCCCTAGACACAGTTGACCTCATACGGACTCTAACCTCTCCTAGGCACGGTCTCGAGTCCCCAGTCTGAAACAACCCAACCCGTAATCAACACGACATATATTTTTTTTTTTTTTGAAATAAACCATTAGCACCTAAATTAAACGGTTACATGCAACCCAATTAAATAATATCACAAGTTTAATGTTTACAAATGGCACAAAGGCCCTTAAGCAAAAGTATTACAAGTTCGACCCATATAAATGATAGTTTTAATCCAAACGACACTTGAGCATGGTTTGGGGCTAAACTACCCAAAACTCTAGGTCAACTTCCAAAAACCTTCATCAAGCAACCAACAAGGGGAACTAGTGCCCAACAACCCCTTTCCCTTTCTTCGCACCTGCATCTAAAAAGATAAACAATGAGAGGGGTAAACTAATGCTTAGTGAGTGCAATAAGTATACACATGCATATATAATATACCTACTTGCAATCACCTACTCACATACCACAAACATACTAGCAATACAATATTAGCATACGATCTCCAATTATAACGCTAATAACCTCCATTACCGCAACTAGCATAAAACAATAGCATATACTCCAAATGTAATATGCTACACTACAATACATACACAAACTATATGGTTAACCATAAACGCGTCATGGTGCTACCGGCTCCGTCGTTCACACCATACGCAATGCTATGACGCTACCGGCTCCGTGGTTCACGTCACTACACATTCAAGTCATACTCTTTTATAGTGCTACCGGCTCCGTGGTTCACACTTTGGTGTTACCGGCTCCGTGGTTCACACCTCATTTTATAGTGCTACCGGCTCCGTGGTTCACACTTTGATGCTACTGGCTCCGTGGTTCACATCACAACACATGCACCATGATGCTACCGGCTCCGTGGTTCACACCATAGCGCACTCGCACACACTATGGCACTCCCGGCTCCGTAGGTCATGCCATAGCATACAAATAAATATAATATATACATACATGCATAAATATCCGACTCACCTTAACGCCAAGGTGACGATTATAATCCGAAAGCTTCAAGCGAAGTTCCTAATACATTAAGTATCCAAATCAACATGCAAACTTGTGGAACTAACCACCAATACTTAACTCTTGAGCATTTAATGACCTAATTGCATTAAATGACCCATTTACACCAAAACCGCCCATTAATGGCCAAGACTCATCATAATTCACTAAAAGCTAGTGATTAAAGTCTACTAGCACCAACTAACACCATTTATGGGTATTTCATACCCATCTCACCCAACTAGGTCAACCATTACTTATTTGACCCATTTTAACACTTAGACCTACCAATTTGGTCAAACTTGGACCCATTAACAATCTTTCATCAATAAACAAGTGTATTAGTGATTTAATAACACCATTGACACTTACAAACACCAAACCCATGACCAAACCCTAGATTACAAGTCTTAGGGTTTCCACACCCCAATTTAACCCAAGTCCACCCATTAAACCCCCAAATGGGTCTTACAAGTCTCAAATGAACAAACCCTAGCCATAAATCAATTAAAACTCAAAACACGAGGTTAAGACTTACCAATACTATCAATTCGTAGCTAAGAACGAGGAGAACAAATTTTCTATTTGCTCCAAAGATCGAATCACAAGTCTTCACCTTCGAATCTCACTTTTAATCCAATTGGGTTTTATGTTTTGGAATAGAGAATGGAAAGAAAAGGGAAAAGAAAATGAATTAAATGAGGTAAGTGGCTGATATTTGAGCCACAAATCTGATCCACACGCGAAAAGACGAAAATACCCTCGAACCACTCATTTTTAAATCAGAAAAACGAGTCAGCTCACCAGTAGGGTCGCGGCGCGACCCCCTGGTTCTTGATTCACGTTAAGTGTCGCGGCGCTACCCTTACCCTCTGCGGCGCGACAATGTGCTGAAACTGACCAATTTTGACATCTTAAACCAACTATTGATTTACACGACGTGTACACTTCATACTCGCTTCGTGTATACACTTAGACTACACCACAAGGTCTCACCCTACTTAAAACACTCCTAAACCATGCGTATATTCGTACTCGTGTACATTCTCAAGTGTATTCATATGTGTGTATATATATATATACATATATATATGTATATATACATATATATATATATATATATATATATATATATATATATATATATATATATATATATATATCTATATCGTATACATCAAATCAACACTTTAAAACATATAAACACATATACGGCCAGGTATAAACGTTCTTAAGATCAATTACGCACCTTAAATCACATGTGGGAAGAACGGGATATTACAACTCTCCCCCACTTGAATCGGAGCGCGTCCTCGCGATCCAGGCCGCATGATAAGCCGGAAGATACACCAATACAAACTCTTCGGGTTCCCATGTAAACTCAGAACCTTTACTTCGACTCCATTGAACTTTAAAAGTTTTCACCTCTTTATTCCTCAACCTTTTCACCTTTTCATCGAGTATAGCAATCGGCTTCTCAACATACTCTAACTTGTTGTTTAGTTCGATCTCGTCTAATAGCACCCATGAAGAATCATCCGCAAGACACTTACGGAGATGGGAAACATGAAATGTATTATGGATCCCCGCAAGCTCTTCGGGTAATTCCAAACGATATGCAACTTCACCAACATGAGCTAAAATTTTAAAAGGACCGATAAACCGAGGAGCTAACTTTCCTCATTTTTTAAACTCGAATAACACCTATCCATGGCGAAACTTTAAGCATCACCATGTCGCCTTCTAGAAACTCAATCGGTCGCCTTCGTTTATCGGCATACGACTTTTGTCTATCTTGAGCCTTTTTCAAATGAGCCCGAATCATCTCAATTTTACTATTCATCTCTAGAACCAAATCGGTACTCCCGATTTCTCTTTGACCCACTTCACCCCAACATATAGGAGTTCGACACCGACGTCCATAAAGCATCTCATACGGTGGCATTCCAATACTAGCATGATAGCTATTGTTGTACGAGAATTCCACCAAAGGTAAGTGCTCATCCCAACTACCACCGAAATCGATAATACACACCCGTAACATATCCTCCAAAGTTTGATTCATACGTTCGTGTGACAACCCGGAAATTTTTGACCAAATTTAAACTTTATCTTTAAATGATTTAATGTTTTCGACACGATAAGCAAAGTCTGTAATGTTAAGTCATGAAAGTTTTGGAACTATATTCATGTAATCAATTATTCTTTGACTATTCTCGAAGATTCACGAACAATATATATATAACTTAATGTGCATATATATATATATATATATATATATATATATATATATATATATATATATATATATATATATGATTTCAAGTTATTTAGTAAACGATAGTAACATTCGATTATTGATTCGATTGATATTTAGATAAGTTAACTAAAACGTTTAAGATGAACCAGTAAAACACTAATTTGCTACAGTATTTTTAAATTTCTACAGTACCCGAAAAGCTACAGTGTTTTTGAAAATTACTATTTGCTACAGTAACTTTGCTACAGTAAACACTATTTTAAAATGAAAATGTGTATATATATATATATATGTATGTATATACTACGAGACGATGCTTTATAGAAGCAAATAACCAAAACACTTAATTGATTAAAGCTACACTTCGAGTGACATAGTTTATTAATGATTAAGTTTAATTTTTGATAAAGGTACGACTCACGAAACGTAAAGTGAAAGTTTTCTCAGTGTACGAAAGGACGTTCGAAAAACCGGAACCGAGACATAAGTCGAGTGACGACGTACGACTTATCGGAACAAAAATTACAAGTTAACTAGGCACG
Organism: Rutidosis leptorrhynchoides; assembly: GCF_046630445.1. Lineage (NCBI taxonomy): Eukaryota > Viridiplantae > Streptophyta > Magnoliopsida > Asterales > Asteraceae > Rutidosis > Rutidosis leptorrhynchoides. The sequence goes on along the minus strand of NC_092339.1, from coordinate 29,889,322 downwards.
AGAATATAATATAATATATAATTAATTAATATAAATTATATATATTGGATATTAATAAATAAATATGTCGACGAGGAAGAGTTAAAATACATGTGTGAGCTGGAAAAGGGATCCATGCGATCGCATGGAATCCCCTCACATTAGCCATGCGATCGCATGGCAGGGGATTTCAGGACATCTATAAAAGCTCGATCTGGTTCCAGTTTCTTTCCCCATTCATTTTACTACGTATCTTTTAAATTATTTATATTATTATTATTATTATTATTATTATTATTATTATTATTATTATTATTATTATTAAGATTAATATTATTATTAATCCTATTATTATTAGTAGTATTAGTACATAAAATAATACGACGATGCCATGAGCGGGTCACTTTTGAAATGGGTTTTCGAGCGGGATAGAGCTAAGGAAACTATGGGTTATAGCTATGAAGGTTATGGATATTTCTTGGGGGTTATGACCATGAGTCAAAGGTCAAACCTAGTGTTTATCATCTCTGTTGCGTCTATGTACTTTCCTGCAATATTGAATCACAATATTGATACGTGAGCATTCATATCTTATCTTTTATATATTAATTGTGTATCCATGTCTAGTGCTCTAGTATATATATTTATGCATGCTTGTATGCTAAATTCGTCGTTAAATAGTTTATGATGAATCACGAATTAAATACATATATTACTGATAAAAGGTATATGATATGCATGTTTTTGGAAAGCTGTCGAAAAATCAATAACTTTTCATTTAGAAATCGCGTAATTTCGGTGAACGAATTAAAAGATATGATCAACTGACTTATGATTGATATTAATTAAAATTGCTTTTGAATCTGCAATTGATATTTAAACAACTTGTATGTAAGATTGATAAATTGGATTTTTGAATATTACCAGCCGAGTAAATGAATCCTTATATAAGGCACGTCTTGTTTTGTTGAACAATTGTCAAAATTGATTATTTTATCATATTTTAAAGCCTTATAAAAACTATAGTCTAATTTTACAAGAATTTTTGAAACTATGTGAAATGTTAAAATGTTTCGATTATCATAATCATTCAACTATAGTATTGAATCAGATTGACTTTTTGAAATGACTTTTGATAACTTTTGTATGTCAATCTCGAGCATTAGGATTATGATACACTATGACCTGACCTAGCTTGATAGACATTTATTGACCAACATATGTTCTCTAGGTTGAGATCTACGGTTATTTGGTAATCCGAGTTTCAGTCACATTTTGGTGAACGACTTTATATGCTGCTAAGGTGAGTTTCATATGCTCCCTTTTTAATTGCTTTTGCAATCTATATTTTTGGGCTGAGAATACATGCACTTTATTTTAAACTCAATGGATACAAGTACATACTAAATTCTACACCGAGTTTGAACCGAAAATCCCTTAGCTTTGGTAACTAGTAGCTACCAGTTATAAGAACTGGTGGGCGCGAATAGTTATATATGGATTCATAGGACTTGACATCCCCGTCTGTTCCAGGTTTAGAAACCCTAGCCTGAACTATTAAACAGACGTATGCTATTTAAGTTAGTACACATTGGTTTGCGTGTATTGTACATGTTGATTGCATGTATGTTAAAACAAGAGTACTTATTATAACGTTAAAGCTTAGTTACCAGGGTGCTCAATCTTGTAGAATATTTTGAAAAACGTTTATGGATGAAACAACTGAAATCTTGTGAGCCACCTTTATATACAGATTATGTGAAACACTAAAACTATGAACTCACCAACCTTTGTGTTGACACTTGTTAGCATGTTTATTCTCAGGTTCCTAGAAGTCTTCCGATGTTTGCTTATATGTTAGACAAGCTTTGTGCATGGAGTCATACATGCTTTATTCAAGAAAACGTTGCATTCACAAAATCATCATCATGTATCTATTTTGACTACATTGTCAACGGAAGTATTATTGTAAACTATTATTTACGATGATTGTCTATATGTAGAAATCATCAGATGTCGAAAACCTTGGGTTTAAATATTCATTTATGGTATACCTTTTCAAAAGAATGCAATGTTTATAAAACATATCATATAGAGGTCAAATACCTCGCAATGAAATCGATGAATGACGTATTCGTCCATATGGATTTGGAGCGATCATCACAGTTTGGTTTGACTGTCCGTTTGAGGATGGTACACCGTGCTCAATTTCAATTGTGTACCCTACCCATATCTTCATGAAACTTTTCCCAAAACCGAGATGTGAAACGAGTATCTCGATTCGAAATAAGAGATATAGGAACCCCATTCCTTGATATCACTTCCTTGATAAACAACTTAGCCAAAGTCTCCGACGATATCGCTTCCCGAATAGGAAGAAACAAAGCACTTTTCGTCAATCGGTCAACTATCACCCAAATCGAATCAAATTGGGTCCTCGCCGTCTTTGGTAACTTTGTAATGAAATCCATGGTAATGTGCTCCCATTTCCATTTCGGGATTTCTAATGGTTGTAACATATCATACGGCTTTTGGTGTTCAGCTTTAACTTGCAAACACGTGACGCATTGTTCAACATACTTAACAACATCACGTTTCATGCCCGGACACCAATACTCTTTTCTCAAATCAAGGTACATTTTCGTCGCGCCCGGATGAATGGAATACTTTGACTTATGTGCTTCATCAAGTAGCACTCGTCGATTATCCCCCATCTTAGGCACCCACGCCCTTCCTTGAAAGGACAACAAACCATGCGGGCCTAAGGTAATAGACTCCGTTTGCCATACGATTCGTTCCTCATGCTTGTTGTTAACAAAAGCTTCAATTTGAATCTCACCAAGCTTTACAAGAAAATCGTTAGTGATAATCATGCGTAACGATCCTACTCGTATTGCCGGATGTTGACTCTTTTGACTCAATGCATCCGCGACCACATTCGCCTTGCCCGGGTGACAAAGTATTTCACAATCATAGTCCTTTACCACATCCATCCACCTACGTTGACGATAATTCAAATCTCGTTGATCAAAAAGATGTATCAAACTCTTATGATCAGAAAAAATCGTACACTTAACACCATACAAGTAATGGCGCCAAATTTTCAACGCATGTACCACCGCTGCCAACTCAAGATCATGAGTCGGATATCTTGTTTCGTGTTCCTTTAGTTGTCGAGAGGCATAAGCGATGACTTTACCTCTTTGCATTAGAACACACTCGAGCCCATTTAGTGAAGCATCACAATAAACCGTCATGTCTTTTACACCTTCCGGCAACACTAATACCGGAGCTTGACACAACTTCTCTTTTAACAATTGGAAAGCAATTTCTTGCTCGTTTTCCCAATTAAATCTCGCATTCTTTCTCGTCAATTCCGTCAATGGAGAAGCAATCTTAGAAAAGTCTTGGATAAACCGACGATAATAACCGGCCAATCCGAGAAAGCTTCGGATTTCCGCAGGCGTAGTCGGTTGTCCCCAACTCTTCACTGTCTCTATCTTCCCTGAATCTACTTGAATACCTTCTTTATTCACAATATGACCAAGGAATTGAACTTCCCTTAGCCAAAATTCACATTTGGAGAGTTTAGCATACAACTTCTCCTTCCGCAACGCCTTCAACACACCACGCAAATGATGTTCATGTTCCTTCATACTCTTCGAATAGACAAGTATGTCGTCAATGAACACAATTACCGACTTGTCCAACATAGGTTGGCACACTCGGTTCATAAGATCCATGAATGCCGCCGGTGCATTCGTAAGGCCAAAGGCATAACTACAAACTCAAAATGCCCGTAACGCGTTCGGAAAGCCGTTTTCTCAATGTCTTCCTCACGGACCCGCATTTGGTGATAACCGGACCGTAGGTCAATTTTAGAGAAAAACGTCGCACCTTGGAGTTGGTTAAACAAATCATCAATCTGAGGCAATGGATAACGATTCTTGATCGTCACTTTATTCAAATCCCGATAATCGATGCACATCCGCATACTACCATCCTTCTTTTTCACGAATAAAACCGGAGCGCCCCATGGCGAAGCACTCGGTCGGATAAAACCCTTCTCAAGCAACTCTTGGGTTTGATTTAACAACTCTTGCATTTTCGTTGGTGCTAAACGATAAGGAGTTTTAGAAATGGGGGTAGCCCCCAGAACCACCTCAATGCGAAATTCAACTTGTCTTTTCGCCGGAACACCCGGTAATTCGTCCGGAAAAACGTCTTCGAATTCACTAACCACCGGAATTTCACGAATGGATGGTGGCTCTTCACGAGTATCAACTACATGGGCAAGAAAAGCCATACCACCACTAGTAAGGAAACGACGTGCTCGTGCAATAGTGCAATAGTGCATAGTGGCACAAGTCTTCTCCATCTTTTGCCATGAATAATTAACTCTCTCCCACTTGGGGTCTTAACACGAATAGAATTTTCATGGCATGCAATATCGGCTCTAAAACGATCGAGCCAATCCATGCCAAAAACAATATCGAATTCACCCAAAGTCATCGGGATGAGATCAATTTTAAATGTTTCGGAACCAAACACGATATCACAATCATTACAAACATCAACCCCTAGCACCGTCTTACCATCCGCTATTTCAACTTCTACCGGATGACTTAACTTAGCTAGTGGTTTATCAAGCTTAGATACAAATCGCGGAGACATAAATGATAAATTAGCACCGCTATCAAATAGTATCCTTGCCGGATTAGAGTTAACCATGAAAGTACCTGAGACGACTTCGTTGGATTGCTTGGCCTCATCATGTGTCATCAAATAATTACGTCCCCGAGCCGTACCCACCACCTTCTCCAACTTCTTAACATGGTCGGTGTTCAAATCGGGACACTCCGGCCTTCAGTGCCCTTCTTTACCACAATTATAACAAGTGAGTTTGGTTGTAGGAGATGGCTTGGTACATTCACGAGCCATGTGTCCTTGTCGTCCACAATTATAACATTTTGGTCTAAAACCCCCGGACGTACCCTTCTTCCCACTACCAACACTCTCACTCGCTCCCTTACTTTTCTTGTTCGAATAACTAGTAGATTCAAACTTCCTTTTTCCAAAAGTAAAGCCACTCTTTCTCAACACGAGCGCCTCAAAACCTTTGGCCATATTGAACAACTCATCAAAACTTTTCACCACGCTTACACTAATCTTTTCTTGATAGTTATCGTTCAAGATTCGATAAAAATCTTCTTTCAACATTTTATCATTCCCGACATACTCCTGGAAAAATTGGGTCTTTGACAAGAAAACGGATTTGAGAGTGTTCAAATCCATCGACCCTTGCCTCAAGGCACGCAACTCGTCCTTAAGTCTAGTAAGATCGTCCGAAGTTCGGTACTCGTCGAAAAACTCCGTGTTGAACTCATCCCAAGTGAATTCCATGCATTGCACTTCACCATAAAGTTGGATTTTCGCGTCCCACCACAATTTAGCATCACCCCTTAACATGCTACAACCATAGCTCGTCTTTTTATCGAGAGGACATTCACATGTATGAAAAGCCCCCTCCATATCGGAGATCCAACGGGCACTCTTAAGTGGGTCCCGTTCGTCCTCAAAGGTGGGAGGTTGTGAATCCTTGAAATTCTTATAAAAGAAGTCCCTTCTTCCAACATTATCCTCTTGAAGGACAACCTTAATTTGTTCCTTTACTACGTTGACTAGTTGCTCGTCAATCGTATCTAAAAACATCTTCTTAATGTCTTCGAGAAACTCCGCTTTTTGATGTTTAAAGATGGCCTCAACTTTGGCCGTGAACTCAACATCCTCACTCGTACCTCCATCATTGTTCTCGGGTCTGTTTCTCGTCTTCATACTATAAAACGGAAATAGATTAAACAATGAAACCAGAGAACAAGACACCAAAATATACGTATACACCTCACGGCCCCATCTTGCTCAACAATCGTCGTACATAGCTTGTTTGACACGATTTGAACCCGTAACAATGGTAGCTAATCATTGTTACTCGAGCACGTCGCATTAACTTGCTAGTACAACGTCTATCTCGCTTGATGATTGTAAAACACAACACAAAGCAATTAACACATAGTTAGTTCACCTAAACCTAGGCGCTAACCAAATCTCGGTCCGACCCGTCTCCTACAAGTCCCGCATACAACGCATACATAAATAAGTCTAAGTCTAAGCACAATCTCAAGTCGCCTAAATCCCTTAGACCATACTCTGATACCACTTGAAACAACCCAACCCGTAATCAACACGACAAATTTTTTTTTTTTTGTTTTTGAAATAAACCATTAGCACCCAAATTAAACGGTTACATGAAACCCAATTAAACAATACCACAAGTTTAATGTTTACAAACGGCACAAAGGCCCTTAAGCAAAAGTATTACAAGTTCGACCCATATAAATGATAGTTTTAATCCAAACGACACTTGAGCATGGTTTGAGGCTAAACTACCCAAAACTCTAGGTCAACTTCCAAAAAGCTTCATCAAGCAACCAACAAGGGGAACTAGTGCCCAACAACCCCTTTCCCTTTCTTCGCACCAGCATCTAAAAAGATAAACAACGAGAGGGGTAAGCTAATTCTTAGTGAGTGCAATAAGTATACACATGCATATATAATATACCTACTTGCAATCACCTACTCACATACCACAAACATGCTAGCAATACAATATTAGCATACGAACTCCAAATATAACGCTAATAACCTCCATCACTGCAACTAGCATAAATCAATAGCATATACTCCAAATGTAATATGCTATACTACAATACATACACAAACTATATGGTTAACCATAAACGCATCATAGTGCTACCGGCTCCGTGGTTCACACCATACGCAATGCTATGACGCTACCGGCTCCGTAGTTCACGTCACTATGCATTCGAGTCATACTCTTTTATAGTGTTACCGGCTCCGTGGTTCACACTTTGGTGTTACCGGCTCCGTGGTTCACACCTCATTTTATAGTGCTACCGGCTCCGTGGTTCACACTTTGATGCTACCGGCTCCGTGGTTCACATCACAACACATGCACCATGATGCTACCGGCTCCGTGGTTCACATCATAGCGCACTCGCACACACTATGGCACTCCCGGCTCCGTGGGTCATGCCATAGCATACAAATAAATATACTATATACATACATGCATAAATATCCCACTCACCTTAACGCCAAGGTGATGATTATAATTCGAAAGCTTCAAGTGAAGTACCTAATACATTAAGTATCCAAATCAACATACAAACTTGTGGAACTAACCACCAATACTTAACTCTTGAGCATTTAATGACATAATTGCATTAAATGACCCATTTACACCAAAACCGCCCATTAATGGCCAAGACTCATCATAATTCACTAAAAGCTAGCGATTAAAGTCTACTAACACCAACTAACACCATTTATGGGTATTTCATACCCAACTCACCCAACTAGGTCAACCATTACTCATTTGACCCATTTTAACACTTAGGCCTACCAATTTGGTCAAACTTGGACCCATTAACAATCTTTCATCAATAAACAAGTGTATTAGTGATTTAATAACACCATTGACACTTACAAACACTAAACCCATGACCAAACCCTAGATTACAAGTCTTAGGGTTTCCACACCCCAATTTAACCCAAGTTCACCCATTAAACTCCCAAATGGGTCTTACAAGTCCCAAATGAACAAACCCTAGCCATAAATCAATTAAAACTCAAAACACGAGGTTAAGACTTACCAATACTATCAATTCGTAGCTAAGAACGAGGAGAACAAATTTTCTATTTGCTCCAAAGATCGAATCACAAGTCTTCACCTTCGAATCTCACTTTTAATCCAATTGGGTTTTATGTTTTGGAAGAGAGAATGGAAAGAAAAGGGAAAAGAAAATGAATTAAATGAGGTAAGTGGCTAATATTTGAGCCACAAATCTGATCCACACGCAAAAAGATGAAAATACCCTCGAACCACTCATTTTTAAATCAGAAAAACGAGTCAGCTCACCAGTAGGGTCGCGGCGCGACCCCCTTTGCCGCGGCGCGGCATTTAACATAAAATTCGAGCTGTTTAACATGTGTCCTGGTTTTTGATTCACGTTAAGTGTCGCGGCGCGACCCTTACCCTCCGCGGCGCGACAATGTGCTGAAACTTACCAATTTTGACATCTTAAACCAACTATTGATTTACACGATGTGTACACTTCATACTCGCTTCGTGTATACACTTAGACTACATCACAAGGTCTCACCCTAATTAAAACACTCCTAAACCATGCGTATATTCATACTCGTATACATTCTCAAGTGTATTCATATGTATATATATATATATATATATATATATATATATATATATATATATATATCTCGTATACATTAAATCAACACTTTAAAACATATAAACACATATACGGCCAGGTATAAACGTTCTTAAGATCAATTACGCACCTTAAATCACATGTGGGAAGAACGGGATGTTACACAGTCTCCCTAGTCCCGACTGGTGCCATTCACACAGTGTACATATAATTTACACACAACATCAGGCATACTATATTATTCTAACATGGCAATCTCTACACTATGCATGGTAAAAGAGTCAACCACAGTAGCATGATATGCTACTTAAACTCTATCCGGAGATAGACCCACTCACCAATTACCAGCAACTGCTCAGTTATTAATTCTGAGTTTCTTCCTTGTTCTTATCTCCTGAGAACAACAAAAACCAAGTTAGAATAGTGTTCCAATCAAAATTAGACACACCGACAGCACATTTCAGCAAATTAGTAAAAAAAAAAACGTTCGCTAAAAATTCATGCTTAACACTTGTGCATTTTCAAAATTTACATCCTGAAAATCATAAAAACACGCGGGCAGCATAACTACTCCAATTCAACACTTAGTAAAATATTCTGTCCTCAAAGACACACGGTCGACTGTCTCACACATTCGACCGACTGTGTCTACACAATCGGTCGAGTGTCTTCTCACTCGGTTGACTGACTAAGTCAAATCATCTTGTCAGAATTCATACACACTCGGGCGAGTGTGTCACTCAACCGGTCGATCTTCTACACAATCGGTCGAGTGTCAGGAGACACTTGGCTGAGTGTGTTCATCTGATGAAGAAGATGAACACAGCTACAGGTTTAACCCAAAATTCGCCATTTCTTGCTCTAGAGCTCATTCCTTACCGCAAAACAGACCAAATCAAGTACAATAAACATCAATAAACACAAACCCACAAGATTTTGACACAAACAACATGAAAATCAACCATTTTGACCCAAATTGAACTTTTAGTAAAATTAACACAAAAACTCCATTTTCACAAAGATTAGAGCTTGAAACACTTCGATTCTTACCTCAAAAGACTCGGTAAACTGTAAGGAACAAGATGATACACAAGATTTTAGCTCTAGAACACTAATTAGCAATCTAGGGTTTGATGGTGAAGATGAAGTGAGTACGGGTGTGTTTTGGAAAATTTCTAGAGAGATGGAGAGATAAGGGAAGAAAAGGCAGCACAATACACTTATTTGGGGTTAAAATTCCATACCCCATCTTACACGGGTATTTATTAGTTATCTGAAATCTTACGTACCTAGTTAGGCGGCCCTAACGGAGTCCAAATTAAATAAACAAACCTGTTCTGTGACCCTTGTCACAAACTGGTCTTAACCAAATAATAAAATAACACTATTCATATAATTAAAATAAAAGCATATAAAACACATAATAAAACCCTAAGGGCAAAATAGTCCACTTACAACTAGCCCGGGTTTCAGTCTGTTACATGATGTATGTAAACGTCATGAGAGGTATACTGTGGGACAATAACTGGAGCTATCGGTATGGCTCTAGCTTGATCAGCTAGTAGTTGTAGACCTGACAGGTTCAACGATCCTCTTGGGGTTTATAGCCGTTAGTGCTATGAGAGTGAATAGCTGAATAGAGCTATTGATATCATTAGTGAGTAGCTATGTATAACTATGAATACCTTTATTGTAAGGCTATGTTAGTGTAGTGCCTTTGGTGCCTTTGGTGCCTTTACTGAATAGCTTGTTGATGCTATTACTACTCTGTTAATTGAATCACTGCCTAGCACTGTATGATATAGTTGAGTAATGCTATATTATGTGATAGCTGTGTAATATTATGTCCTTATGCCTTTGACCAAATGCATGATCCCTAAAAGCTAGGCTCGATACTTTATATTAGTATATGTTGGGATATCTCATTCGCTTAGCGTTATGCTAATCCCTCACATTTTCTCCCCTGCAGGTTATATTGTTTTGCATGCTAGAGACGGAAGAAGATAGTTGTACTTTGGTTGTGTTTGACACACGGAAGAACTCTGATGTCTGCTATAACTATGCCTAACTGTTTTGAAAAGTAACACCAGTTGGATTGTAATGTATATTAATGAGATGCTTTTAACATGTGAATATTATATGCTTTAAATACTTCCGCTGTGATTTAAAAAAAAAGTATGGTGTTACACTTGTGAAGCCACCTAGTAAAAGATTTCATAATATACAAATGTACAGAGTGCTTCACAGCTCTGATTTCGGGCTTAAATATGATTTACCTAATCCAAACTCTTGAAAAAATGTTAATTTTGGTCTTTCAGTCTAAATTGTTCTACTGTTATGTTTTTAATTTGGCAAATGCTAATGTATATATAATGAAGATAATGACGATGATGTTTGGAGAAATTGCAATTGTCGTCTCCTCTTTTGAACTGAAATTTGATTTAGTGATTTATACATAAAATTAGAGTTTTGGATTGTTTATTGACGTTAGATTTTCATATTTGAAAGAAGATGAAGAAGATGATTGAATTTAGGAAGGGGGATGAATTTGAAATGAAGTTGAAGTTTAGGGACGAAATAAATAATAATGCAAACCACAGGGACTACTCCCGTGAAATTCGAGGGCTTCCTTTTAAACATTTCCCCATCTTGATCATTTTAACAATTAGTATTTGTCTATGTGTGCGGACTGCACACGGATGGTTTTGATTTGTTTTAATTGTTTATTTCATTAATTTGTTCTTTTAAATTTGATTTTATCATTGATTTTTGCGTTTGAGTTCTTTTGTATTGTAGATCGACGTTAGTGACAGATTTGCTTCAGACTTCAAAGATTATATCAATGGTGGGTTTTCAACTATTATTATTATTATTATTTGATATTTGATATTTGATATTAGTATTTTAGTATTAATATATGGTTTGCTATTTTACATCTCTTTTTCACATTTTCTTTGTTGTAGGCTTGGGAGGATACAATTGAAATCATATTCACATGGTTTGCTATCAAATAGTAGCACAAAAGGTACAAACAAATTTGATATTGTCATATGCAGTAAGATGGTACGAAATTTTATTTCCAATCAATTTTCATTTGTTATCTTATTATTATTTTATTAATATTTCTTGTTGCTACTTGGCAAACTAAACCATTAAACTTAGTTGAATTTTTTATTTTTTTTGAAATTTCAGGTTCATTATTAGAAATTCTCACATGAAGTTTTATCTTTGGTACCATTTACTTTGTGTAATATTATTTTCTTAAGAAAATTTCAACTAATACTAGTTAAATTACTAGTCCGGTAATTATAGTATAATCATGTACCATCCATATATTTTGAATATATGTTTCACATACTTATTAATGTGTTCTATGTTTTGACAGGGAATCGTTGTTTTTTAATGGAAAACCATGTACACTCGAATTTGTGAAGAAGATCAACAAGGTTTGGCTATAATCAGTGTTTTGATTAGTTTATTGTCTTGTATGTACATATATGTATCTAGATTTTCTTTAACAAATCAACTTGAAGATGATTGCGGTTGAACGGTGTTGTATTACCATTATGTGTTTTGACTATTAATAACAATGAAATAAAATAATATTAGTTCAATATTGTTGAAACAATTGCTTTGCTTCTTCACAATACAACTGGATCTCTTATAGCTGAATACAGCTTTTAAAACTTACAAGTAACATGATCGTCAAATGCAACAATTGTTTGTTTAGTGGTACAGTCAATGTGCCATAAATGTCTTTATACATATAATGGATTAAACAATGTGCCACTATAATCCCATAAATTTGTAGTAGCATATTTGAAAAGTGCCGCTATAACCACATAAGACTGCAGCAGCACATTTGAAAAGTGCCACTAAAAGGCTTTAGTGGTTGCGTTTGTGGCACTTTTTTTGTGTGCCACACATTACCAAACTGTGCTTTAGTGGCACATTTTATGTTTTAGAGGCAACTAGAAAAAAAATTCGGCCCGCGCATTGCTGCGGGGCCTTTCGGGTTACATACTCATGTTTAACGTAGCGTAATGTATTTACAGAATTTCAAACGCGTTGCTGCGGGTGTGTTTGGATACACGTGGTTAGTACATAGTATACCTAATGGCCTGCGCGTTTTTAACTCCGGGAACATCGTGTAAAAAAGGGATGGAACCATCAATATGATATACGGAGTAATTAGTTTGGGTTGTTTATTATACGTGTATATATATGTATGAATGATATCCCGAAATATTTAGCGTTTAAAAACCGTTGGTTTTGTGTATAGTTGCGTTGTGTTCGTAAAATTATTTCGAGTTGATAGGTGACGTCGAAAAAATTTAACTCGCGGTGAGCGGGAAATTACGGCTCGTTAAAAGTTTAGCCCGGAGTATTTAGCATTTTTTTAAAAAACGTCCGTTTCGCGTATAGTTAGTTGTGTTGTGTCCGTAAAATTTTTTCGAGTTAAACGGTGACGTCGTAGAAATTTAATTCGCGGCGAGCAGGAAGATATGGCCGGTTAAAAATTTGTACGGAGTTTTTTTTTATTTTGTTTAATAAAATAGTAATGTTACAATTTATACCCCTATTTTGGGGGAAGAAGTTGTACCTTGAGGAAATGTTGAGGGGATGGAGATGTTTTTTTTTTGGTGTCGTTTCATAGTGAGGCTACAACCAAAATTTGGTCTCCTATTAGTATATAGGATAAATAAATAAATAAATAAATAAATAAATTGTGCGAGTATTTAATTGTGCGAATTTTTAGTGGGTGTGTCGTCGGTTGGTGATCCCGTGTTTTCCTTCTAGCTTTTTGCTAGTTTCGTGTATTTTTCATATATTAATAAAACTACTTGCTTTTAAAAAAAAAAAAGTATATAGGATAAATTGTATGCCACTAGTCACTAGATGTCATTTAATTTGTAGTGTCATAATTTTATTTACAAACTGGAAAATAAATGGGCCCTATATGAGAAAATTAAATGGATATAGGGAAAGAAAGAAAAGCATAAAGCACATTATACATATATTATGCACAAGAAACCAAGACTGGTTTATAAGTGCATGGATATATGAGCTTCAAATTTTAAAGTTGAGTTTAAGAGAGCATAAAGCAAACTCTTGGTTTTTTTTTTTTTTGGTTAGATGTTTCTATTCTTTCAGCTTTTTCTTTATCTGGCTTTCTTGCATCTGTAGCCATCTACAATTGCTTTAGCTGCCAAGCCACAAAATTTGAATCCATACAAATTTAGATGGTTCAACAATATATTTACATCCCACATCTTTTATAACTTTGTACCAATTAAAACAGTCAAAACTTTTAACCATGGCCTAGAACTCGTAACTTACATTTACGGTAGACTAATCGAACATAGTTCATATTCATAATCACAGGATAACCCGATTAGACCGTGTATATATGAGGTTGAGGTAGGTGACTAACAATTCAGTTGCATCACACATAGTTCATATTCATAATCACAGGGATAGCCCGATTAGAGCAGTAAGTCTCAACATAGAAAACCTATCCGTTCATCTGGAAGTTCATAATCATTCATGATCATACATGCGCATACAATCATATATACATATACAAATACATATATTACATTTATATACAATAAAATGAAATATACTAAATGGGATGTAAAAGGGTCGGTCCCGAGAATTTAAGTACGTAGAACGAGATGAAAAAAAGGTCTTATGGCATAACGAATAATATAAGCTATTTAAAAAGGGCTCTTAGGCCCTAACGAATAATATAAACATTTACGGAGTATAAAAAAGACCCTTTGGACTTTGTTAGAATGCTGGTGGACTTTGATTTCTTTTTTTCCTAGGGCCATTGATTGTTGATTTTGAGTCTGTTGTGTTTCACCTTCGCTACTTCAGCTCCAATTATGTTTATATATGTATAAAAAAAATTGGGCCCATGAAAATTTTGTGACCCGAGCTGTCGATCAAGTTGTTTTCCGTTTGGGCCTCCCCAGTGTAAAAACATAGAATTTGAGTACTATTCATTCAAAAATGAAGATGACGGAAAAAGAAAGAAAATATATAACAAATTGTATGAAGATTCCAAGAGTGGTGTTCCAACTTACTTTTCATTCAAACCTGTCATTGTCTTCTAAAGAACATCCCCTTAAATAATATGCATCTCTTTTTTTATAGCTTCTATTGCACATCAATGCACCTTATTATGATTGAAGTGAATCTACTTATTTGCTTTTTCTACCTTTATTATTTTCATCCAAATCTCATCTCATAAAAGATTAAACTCTGCCTTATATGTAACAGTCACATTCCATTCACAATCAAATACACACACAAACCGCCTCTTTATATCTTTCTCCAATCATGGGGATTGCTAATAACAGAGCGGTGGTGATCTACGTTTGTATCTTCGTCGTTCTTTCAACCCGATCAGAAACAGTTTCTGCGATTAGAAGCGTCGATCTTGCTTTAAAATGGGGAGAAGAAAGATTGTTTTCAAGGAATTCGCGTGTTCTGATAGGCGTTAAAGTTAAAGAACAAGAACTTCACACGGATTTGAATATAGCACCTACACCTGCAATGATGTATGATCCAAATCAAACTAACAAAAGGAGAATTCGAAGAGGATCGGATCCAATTCACAATACATGATCATGTAAGCTTATAATTTTTCAAAAAGGAAAATGATAGATTACAAGTTGTTTTATAGGAAGGTTTAATTTATGTAGTTTTGTATGATTAAATATTAAATTGAATCTCTCCCTCTCTTTTTTCTCTTGTTCATTCTAAAACCATAGCTTCTTACAGAGTGCAGACTGTAGTTCTTTTCTTCAATTTTGCTCTCAAGATTAACCTTGCAATCTCTCTCTTCATTTGTTTACATACATACATGTTTATATATCTATATGTGTTTGTAACTATGCATACAGATAGATGCTCATGTGCTTAATGCAATGCAATAACAAAACTGCATAGTTAGAAGACAGAACACTTGACAAGGATGTATAGCTTGCAGTTTTTTTTCTTCACAAATAAGAAGTTAGAATGCGAGTACTTGAAGTTTTTATAGTCGGATTAGAAAAAGTTAAATTTACATTTGAGCTAAAAGTGCAGTTCAATTTGATCAATGTGAGATGGGTATAAGATTATCAATGTTAAAAAAAGATGTATCAATCCAACAGCTCTTATTGATAATAAATCAAAACAAATAGAGCCAATGTTGGATGATGAATCTTTAGAAAGGTTTATACATCTGTTACATGTGACATGATGTATAATGTGCATTGTGCAAAATGTTTAATAGAGCCAACCACTGGTTAAATCTTATACTTAAATCTTATACTCTCCATACACATCAAGCAATGCAAATATTAGAAGTTGTCTGTTGTTCAATCGTGCTAACTTTCAAGAAAACTAAAACCTTGAAAAACAGAAGAATCATAATCGTCTAAGTAGCTTCACATTGTTAGCGGATCTATGTATTTAGCTCATTTATAATGTTAGTTGGTATTAGTATTATGTTAGCCCATTGTGTTCTAGATTAGGGCTTGGTCCATTTATATCTTTTAATATATTGGTGTAATGTAGCACTTGAAAGGAATGCAAAAACAATATGCTAAATCAAAATATCGTGAAAATTTAATTGCATACACGTCATCACTGTTAGAATATCATAACACCTCACTTTCGGTATGTAATTAAATTGTCGTAAATTGTAAATTGTTGTATGTCCATTTATTTTTCTTATAAGAGAAGTCCCAACGGTTGAACCTTGGGGGCCGCCTAGCTCCTCGCCCACCTGGGCGCTGTTAGCAGTAGGGCTCCGCCCAGACATCCATCTTTTTCCATTTCCTTTTCAATCATATAGTTGGACGGAGGAAGTGCATAATGAAGTAGTACTTTTTGCTTTTGAACTTTCACAATTAATTAATTTAGTGGATCTCAATTTTTATGAGGAAGTATTTCATTGTTTGTGGTATTTAGTTCTGGGTTTAGTTCTGAGAAGGAAGTGCTGATGTGACAGCTAGTCCTGTGAAGGAAGTGCTGTCATCATTGGAAACACTCTAAAGAAGTAATTGAAGATTAATCGGCAGTGACTTCTAAGTGCTGTTAAAAAAGGAAATGATTTGTATGTTAATGGGTCGTTCAATATACAGTTGACTAATTCTGAGTCGTCCTTGAGCTTCAATAAAACAAACAAGGCAATAAAATTTGTATAGTCCAAGTAAATTATTGACCCACATATGTAGACAAGGGCTTCAGTAAAATAAATAAGCCTATATTTTTTTATCGCCGATTAAACTGAGCGGTGTCTTTAGGTTCACCGTCCGCCCCATTTGACCATGCGTATTCAGTCTCAATAAACTCCCATCGTCTAGAGTCAATACCATTCAAATATATCATAAAACGCGCATTCCCTAAATGTTTCTTAACATTTCTTATTGTGCTTGGTCTCGTTCACCGTCAAATGTGGGAGGTTGAGAATCCTTGAAGTTCTTTATAAATGTTTTACAAAATAGACACAAGTACATGAAACTACTTTCTATGGTTGAATGATCGAAGCAGCAACGTTTTTCGTTGTTTATTTTGAGTGAAAACGAGAAGATCGGACAAAAGTTAATCCTTCTAACTTGACTTTTAAAATCAACTAAACACATGTTCTATATCTATATGATATGCTAACTTAATGATTTAAAACATATATATATATATATATATATATATATATATATATATATATATTCCGCCATATTACCAGCAGACGTACCAGCAACCTCGTTGCTTCTTGGCTTAAATGGGGAATAGTAGGAACCACAGAAAACCGATCAAATAAAAGAAAATCCTCAACCGAAAATGAGAAGATCGGACAAAAAGGGACCTTTCAAACGCGTTATAGTTTTGCAAGAACGTTTTTCGTTGTTTATTTTGAGTGAAATTGAGAAGATCGCAAAGAGATAATTAATTGCGGACAAGAATCGTTATGATGATATCATCAAAAATATAGAGGATATTTATGATGATATTTTGAAATTTTTAAGTTCGAAAGTTTAGAAACGTAGTCAACTGCCACAAGGATGTATTTGCATTTTATATATATATATATATATATATATATATATATATATATATATATATATATATATATATATATATATATATATATATATATAACGACCTAAGGGTCACGTACTATTATCCTTGCTTCTATTCATTGAAGCATGCTTTATATATATATATATATATATATATATATATATATATATATATATATATATATATATATCAAATTGTAATAATAGACCACAAGATTTCATATTTCAATATACATCCCATATATAGAGATAAAAATCATTCGTTTGTTTAACGACTTTATTGAATCAAACCACCTATATGAAGTCCCGTTGGGTGGTGTACGTTATACGTATCGTAATTTCTTTCAACGACACTTATCATTTGCACGTAACACACACATACAGGCGAAAACCCAAAGCTGATCGACGACACCTGGGTACACATCCATTCGGGCTGTGTTTCGGTTCTGTAAAACCTCCCTACAGGGTCAATATATACCACCATTATTGGTGTTCAATTGTTTTAAAGAAAATCATGTCTTCCCTAAAGATCAAACTCATGACCTTTCTCTATCTCATGACTCAAAGGAAATAGGAAAACTGTGACCACAAGTTCAATAAATAAGCCTATATATGTCCTAGTATAGTACATATAGTATTGAAGGAGTGTGGATCATGAATATATGTATATTTATTATAAATCATATAATCTTGGATACTCACTTTGTTATATATGTGATAACATTTTTTATGGGATACTTTTAACACTAAATTTAGTATTAACTAGATTGGCGGCCCTCGCTTTGCGGCGGGTTTCTGAACGACCATGAAGTTAACATTTTAAGTAATTATATATTACGAATGAATTTGAAAGAACATCAAGTTAAGAGTATGTATTGGAATAATCTACGGTAATCGTAATTGTAGATAAGGTAGGTACAACGCAAACTGGTTGTAGTAAACTGATATTGTATCTGCAAAATAATATTTTTATTAGCTTGTTTATTTGTAACAATTTTTTTGTTGGTGGGTTCTTACCTTGGAAGGTTTCCGTGTTTGAGCTAATGTTGTTGTATTTGTTGCTATCTATCTGCCGTATAATATTGCATTGATTATTTTCCCTGTTTCGTATGGTCTTAAATCACTGGCGGTGTTACTTGGCTCAGCCTGCAGCAATTAACAATAGTCATTATCATTATAATGAATAAAGTGTTATAATATATAAATATATATATATATAAATGGATAGTCAATTATTGATACACAAAAGTAATATTATTGTATTACCTAAACTTGTGATATTTTTGCTATAAATAGCCATGAATGCAAGCATTAAACTTGCACCATTTCTCACACTTACAAAGTGTTTCTTTCTTTCTCTCCATTATCATCTTTGTTCTTACACTTCATTATTAGTATTCTAAATCAAGAATCAAATCACTAAAGGTAGTTATAAGCCTACTGAATTATAACATCAAGAATCAAACCACTAAAGGTAGTTATAAGCCTACTGAATTATAACACGTTATCAGCACGATAATCTTAATACTAATTATGGTTGGCTCTGCCACCTAAATGATATATGGTCGGTTATACCACCTGAATAATATATGATCGACACTGTCGTCTAATTATCATTTATGTTACTAACATTTATATTTCAATTATCTAACATTTATATGGCCGACACTGTCGCCTAATTATCATTTATGTTACTAACATTTATATTTCTATTATCTAACATTTATATGGCCGACACTGTCGCCTAATTATCATTTATGTTTACTAATATTTATATTTATGTTATATAACATTTATTAATGATTACTTACATATGGTCGAC
The DNA here is from genome assembly GCF_046630445.1 of Rutidosis leptorrhynchoides. Lineage (NCBI taxonomy): Eukaryota > Viridiplantae > Streptophyta > Magnoliopsida > Asterales > Asteraceae > Rutidosis > Rutidosis leptorrhynchoides. The sequence goes on along the minus strand of NC_092339.1, from coordinate 29,870,132 downwards.
ACTGTCACCTACTTATCATTTATGTTATATTAAATTTATGTTTAATGTTTATATACTTATGAATATAAAGTGACTATAATTTATCATGTTGTTTGTTTTAATAGAAAATGTCGAATCTGGAAAAGCTTAAATTTACTCCTTTAGAATCAACTGGAAACAACTACATGCCATGGGTTATAAAAGTAAAAATGCATCTTAAATCAATGGGCATTCTTGAAGCCATAAATGAAAACAACAATTGTTCTGAAAAAGAACAAGCAACGGCATGTTGCTTTATTCATCAACATATTGATGAATGCTTACAAAATAATTATGTGACTGTAGAAGATCCCCATGTTTTATGGGAAGGTCTCAAAAGCAGATTCAATAATCAAAGAGAAATTTTACTTCCAGCTGCTATGGAACAATGGAGAACATTAAGGTTCCAAGACTTTAAGAAAGTAAATGAATATAGCTCAGCTCTGTATAATACATGTTCACAACTTAAATTCTGTGGACATGAAATAAGTGATGCGGACATGATGGAGAAAACTTTCTCCACAATGAATGCTGCAAACATCACAGTGCAAAGAAATTTGAGAATGCTAAAGTTCAAAACATATCCTGAACTTAATTCATATCTCTTAGTTGCAGAGCAAAATGATGAGCTATTAATGAAAAATCAGCAATCCCGTCCTACTGGTACACTTGCAATCCCTGAAGCAAATACTGCAAATAATTATAAACAGGGACAAGGACGCGGGCAAGGTCGTGGTTATAATAACCATCACCATCATCATGCCAAAAGCCATAACTATGGTAGAAACCATCCTTATGGTAATGGTAATGGGCGAGGACGTGGTCGTGGTCGTGGCCGTGGTGGTCAAAGAAATAATAATCCACGAAAATATAAATATCAACCACAAAACAAGCCCACTAAACAAGATGTTGAAGAAAATTCTTCTAAAAATTCTGAAGAATCTTGCTACAGATGTGGTAGAATGGGCCACTGGGCTAATACTTGCCGAACATCTAAACATCTTGTTAAGATGTATCAGGATTCGCTGAAAGATAAAGAAAAGGAAGTAAACTTTGTGGATAACGTCGATCCAACAGTCACTGAGAAACCATCTGATTTATATGAAGATTTCTTGAATGTTTAAGTTGTGTGTCTTTCGAAAAATAAACGATTTAATATCGTCTGTCTTTGTCATTATGTTTGCTAAATGTTTCAGTACTATCTATTTGCATGTAAAATATTGTGTAATATTAATGTACTCACTATTTATTTCTTATATATGAAGTTCAATATGAATTTTGCTGGAATACAACATCAATCAAGTGGTGGAGATCTCTGTATAGCAGACAGTGGAACTACACATACTATACTTAAATCCGAGAAATATTTTATTGATCTAAAACCAACGGAAGGAACTATACATACAATATCAGGACCTGCTAACTTGATAAAAGGGATAGGAAAGGCAAATTTCATACTACCAAATGGTACAAAATTTTTAATAAATGATGCCTTATTTTCTCCCAAGTCAAGCAGAAATTTATTGAGTTTCTCCGACATATACCTTAACGGGTATGATTATCAGTCAGTGACAACAAAAAATGAGAAATATTTAAGTATCACTGACAAGAGTCATGTGGTTGAAAAACTGCCAAGACTTAGTTCTGGATTACATTATACACATATAAATGTACCAGAAATACATATGGTAGTTAACGAAAAATATATTGATCCTGGTGTATTCAGTTTATGGCATAACAGATTAGGCCATCCAGGATCAACAATGATGAAAAGGATTATTGAATGTACTCATGGACATCCACTAAAGGATAGAAAAATCCATCATGATACAATGGTTCCATGTACATCTTGCTCTCTTGGAAAATTGATAACTAGACCCTCACCACTTAAGGTTGAGAAAGAATCACCAATGTTTCTTGAAAGAATTCAAGGTGATATATGTGGACCAATTCATCCACCATGTGGACCATTTAGATATTTCATGGTTCTAATAGACGCATCTAGCAGATGGTCTCATGTTTGTCTGTTATCAAGCCGTAATGTGGAATTTGCAAAATTTCTTGCCCAAATTATTAAATTGAGAGCTCATTTTCCTGATTACACCATTAAAAGGGTGAGACTTGATAATGCTGGTGAATTTACATCTCAAGCATTTAATGACTATTGCATGTCTATAGGAATTGTTGTTGAACATTCTGTTGCTCATGTGCATACACAAAATGGTTTAGCCGAGTCATTGATTAAACGTTTACAGTTAATTGCTAGACCATTGATAATGAGAACAAAACTCCCTGTATCTATATGGGGTCATGCAATTTTACATGCTGCTGCATTGATTCGCATCAGACCAAGTGCAAGTCATAAATATTCCCCCCTACAACTTGCTTTTGGTCAAGAGCCAAATATTTCCCATCTTAGAACATTTGGTTGTGCAGTGTATGTTCCAATCGCGACACCACAACGTACAAAAATGGGTCCTCAAAGGAGGTTGGGAATATATGTTGGATATGAAACATCTTCAATATTAAGGTATATTGAACCTATGACAGGTGACGTTTTTACAGCACGTTTTGCTGATTGTCATTTTAATGAAACATTGTTCCCTAGATTAGGGGGAGAAATGAAAAATAAAGAAAATGATGTTTCATGGTGTGAACCTCAATTAAAGTATCTTGATCCTCGCACAAAAGAATGCGAGACAGAAGTTCAAAAGATAATGCATATACAAGAACTTGCAAATCAATTGCCTGATGCATTTACAGATACAAAAACGGTGACAAAATCATATATACCAGCAGTAAATACTCCAGCTCGAATTGAAATTCCAAAAGCTGGCAATAACGTCACTCATGAATCTTTGCCACGTCAGAAACGTGGAAGACCAATTGGTTCAAAGGATAAAAATCCTCGAAAAAGAAAATCAGCTGATAATGAAGTAAAAGAAAGTGTTCAAGAAGAACCACAAATCAGTATTCCTACTGCAGAGGAGATTGATGATGTCAATACAGAAATTGCAATCAATTATGCATATTCAAAAATATTATGGAACCGAAATGAAATGAAAAATCTTGATGAGAAATTTTCATTTAATGTTGCATATGACATCATGAATAATGATGATGATCCAGAACCAACATCTATGGTTGAATGTCAAAATAGACATGATTGGGCTCAATGGAAAGAAGCAATACGAGCTGAATTAGAATCACTCAATAAAAGAAAAGTTTTCGGATCCATCATTCTCACTCCTAAAGATGTGAAACCTGTAGGATACAGATGGATTTTTGTCCGAAAAAGAAATGAGAAAAATGAAGTTACAAGGTATAAAGCTAGACTTGTAGCTCAAGGTTTTTCTCAAAGACCGGGAATTGATTATGAAGAAACTTATTCCCCTGTTATGGATGCAATTACTTTTAGGTACTTAATCAGCCTGGCAGTTTCTAAAAATTTAGAAATGCATCTCATGGATGTTGTGACTGCTTACCTATATGGATCACTTGATAGTGATATATATATGAAGATACCTGAAGGATTTAAGGTACCAGAAGCATCAAATGCAAAACCCAAAGAAATGTATTCGATTAAATTACAAAGATCTTTATATGGGTTAAAACAATCGGGACGTATGTGGTATAACCGATTAAGTGATTACTTGATAAGCAAAGGGTATACAAATAACCTTACTTGCCCTTGTGTTTTCATTAAGAAAACAACATCCGGATATGTGATCATAGCTGTTTATGTTGATGATCTTAACATCATAGGTACAAATAAAGAGATCTATGAAGCCATTCAACTTCTAAAGAAAGAATTTGAAATGAAAGATCTCGGAAAAACCAAGTATTGCCTTGGTTTACAAATTGAGCATATGCCTAATGGTTTACTTGTACATCAAACAACATATACTGAAAAGATTTTGAAACGTTTCAATATGGACAAGGCAAAACCATTAAGTACTCCTATGGTTGTTAGATCACTCAATGTTGAAACTGATCCATTTCGTCCATGTGAAGATCATGAAGATATTCTTGGACCAGAAGTACCATATCTTAGTGCAATTGGAGCTCTTATGTATCTTACAAATTGTACAAGACCTGACATTTCTTTTGCAGTTAATTTGTTGGCAAGGTTCAGCTCTGCTCCTACCAAAAGACACTGGAATGGGATCAAACACATATTTCGATACCTTCGAGGAACTACTGATTTAGGATTATTTTATTCTAACGAATCAAAACAAGATTTGGTTGGTTATGCTGATGCAGGTTATTTATCTGATCCACATAAAGCTAAATCTCAAACTGGATATGTATTCCTAAATGGAGGTACTGCAATATCATGGCGTTCTCAAAAACAAACACTTGTTGCTACATCATCAAATCATGCCGAAGTGATTGCATTACATGAAGCTACTCGGGAATGTTTTTGGTTGAGATCAATGACACAAATCATTACTGATTCTTATGGACTAGAACGCGATAAAAGTCCAACAATTATCTATGAAGATAATGCAGCTTGCATAGCACAGATGAAAGAAGGGTATATCAAAAGTGACCGAACCAAACACATACCTCCTAGATTCTTCTCATACACTCAAAATCTCATTAAGGACAACGAGATTGAAATGAGATATGTTCAATCCAGCAAAAACTCTGCTGATCTTTTCACGAAAGCACTTCCAACTGCTATTTTCAGAACACACGTTCATAACATTGGCATGAGACATGTTCAAAAGATGTAACAACCGAAGCGATGTCTACTTGAGGGGGAGTCAACTCCATGCTGCACTCTTTTTCCCTTAGCTAAAGTTTTTCCCACTGGGTTTTCTTTAGCAAGGTTTTTAACGAGGCAGTAACTTACAGTTGATTTTCAACAAACAAAATTGCTATCCAAGGGGGAGTGTTATAATATATAAATATATATATATAAATGGATAGTCAATTATTGATACACAAAAGTAATATTATTGTATTACCTAAACTTGTGATATTTTTGCTATAAATAGCCATGAATGCAAGCATTAAACTTGCACCATTTCTCACACTTACAAAGTGTTTCTTTCTTTCTCTCCATTATCATCTTTGTTCTTACACTTCATTATTAGTATTCTAAATCAAGAATCAAATCACTAAAGGTAGTTATAAGCCTACTGAATTATAACATCAAGAATCAAACCACTAAAGGTAGTTATAAGCCTACTGAATTATAACATAAAGTATATAATCACCATAGTGCCTTGTGTAGAATCTGCAACAAATATAAATAATATATATGACAGCCTCAAATAATTGTGTAGTTTTCTATTGTATACGAATGTCTAAGAGCAGTTAGTATATAAGAGAATGTTGTGGTCAAGACCTTAAACATTTCGACATTTTGAAGAAAATCTTTATAAACTATGTAAACATACATTTATGTCAATCAATGGTGGAACTGTAGCAGCATCATCATGAGGCAAAAAACCAATATGAGCTGTATTTCAACACTGAGGTAACTAACATAACTTCAATGATCAGCAAAAACATTAACAAACTGCCTAAACTACTTTTATTTATTAATTTAATCATTGAGCTCTGTCTGTAAATGTGATCGGAATTTCTTATATATCAAAAAAATGTTTACATAAACCGATAGATATATATTCTAAAAAACGGTAAACAAACTAATAGTTGATACTATTATAAGACCCCTCAACATATACAAACTAATAGTTGATACTATTATAAGACCCCTCAACATATCAATTTGTCATTCTAGAAATGCTAATGGTTCAACGCCTTATGTTGGTGATTTTAGTGTCATCCAACGTACATTTTAGTTAGTTGCAATTTACTTGAATGCAGGTGTTAGCTAGCTATACTTACCAACGGGTTCGGAGAGTGTGGAGTACACGCCCGTAAGAGTTGGCTACTAACTGTCGCGTAAAATGCGGGGGTCAAGGGGGCTGCGCCCCCTTGCGGGGTCCAAGGGGCAGCGCCCCTGGCGGGGTCCAAGGGGCAGCGCCCCTGGCTGGGGTCCTGCTCCCAGGTGAGCGGGCAGGGGTCGAGGGTCAGCGCCCCTCGCGGGGCTCGGGGCAGCGCCCCGAAACCTCAACAGAAATTGCACTATTCGTTAACTAGAAAAGTTGCGTTCGAATAAGTGTCAGCGAACAGGTATGCCTTTTGGTATAACCGATTTTCCCGCCAAAACTGAAAGGTTACACCCTTTCGGTTTAACTGTTTTCCTATAAACAGTTTATGAACGTCTTTGTTCATTAATTCTGCATTCATAAAAACCAACAGAAACACACATATTCTCTAACAATTTGATCAGTGATTTCGTTGCCCAAAACACTGATTGCGTTCTTGTTTGATCCCTGTAAAGATTTCGTGCAACCGTGGCAATCGTAGGGTCGAAATACTTTATAGAGATAGTGATTACACGATTCAAGAACGAATCCGGCAGTCAATTCATACCCGATTTCTAACACCTTAGCCTGCTCATTCAAACGTGAATGGTAACTGTATAATGGCTATACATTTAATAATTGCCCATAACAATTCCTAGGATACATATAATTATATCCACCCGTTACAACAGTAACAGACCATCAGTTAATTTTCTGAAAATTAATGATATGAAGAAACAATCATGATACAACAGACCATCGGTTAACTTTCAGAAAAATGATGATATGAAGAAACAATCATACATGGACAGTAACCTTTTGTTTTATCATTCATACCAGTTTTCAAATGAAATAAACAAAAATTTATTTTTCGGATCTAGAAAAGAGAGAAAACAACATACCTCCAATATTTACAACCTCTAAAACCAAACCACTTTTGCTGAGCTACCAACCTGCATCACACTTGACATCATATGATCTCACCTAATACAACATTTAAAACAGTTTTGTCAATAATTGTACCAACAAACAATTATGAAAATCGAATATCAATCAATGGATAAAACAAAGTTATAAATCAGACCAGGAACGACAATTGCAACGTTACACAACTGGATTACTGGAGGTTGAACCAACAGACTCACTCACTCAGAGAAGTGACACTGACAGGACCAAGATCACTTGAGGTAACTTCCACAGTAACAAAAAAAAAAGCAACAGCACTTGCAGGCTGATTAAATTCATTCACGCACATAATTCCTAACTTATTACGGCGGTGTAACGAATACCTATTGGCTGGCAACAACACCGGACTAATAAAACTTGAATTAACAGTCACGAACATTACAATATTGGTACCATTTCTTTGTTTTTGTCTCGTTGTCATTATACTATCAAAGTGTATTGTCTCATAACAAATGATATAAAATGGAAATATAACAGCACATCCAACAAAGTAAAGCACATAAGACAATTTAACACAAAACAAACAGATAAATTATATAAAGAAAATAGTCGGGACAACATCAATTTAACACGAATAAAAAAACATAAACAACATGATACATTACCTCCTGCAACAAAGAGTAGGCACCATTGGTTCGTTATTCAGCTAAAAACGAAAACACAACCTGATAAGAACTAACACAAAGCAATTTATAAGTATTCCTATACATCATCACTTTCAAATTTCCAAGTTAAAACACCAAACAGTAACATCATTACAAAAAGACTAAAGAACCTGCCTACTTTTTACCATAGCTTATCAAGTATAAACAACAAAATTAGCAACTAAACAAACCTTGAAATGGAGTTAGAAATGGTAATAAGAACTGCAAATTCGAACTTTAAGCAACACGAACAATACCCAAATCAACCTGCAATATGAAAACTACACCCCAGATCTACATAAACTCTAAAGAAGGAACTGAAAACATGAGAATGGTTACCTCGAAACATAGAGTTTAATGAAATTTGATAATGGTTACACCCCAATTAAGAACAGATTATGTGTTTAAAAGTAATACATTTACTGAATTATGTAGGAGAAAGTGATGTGAGCAATTATTGCTTGCCTGTGATAATTTGTTTTTAAAGCTCCACAACACCAGAGTTATCCAAATCAATTATTCAGCTCATGGCATCAGGTGCCTTAATATGTGGTCCAAGAAAGTAGTCCCTGAATCGATGAAGCCTGCATAATAACCAATACATATAAGCACATACAAAAACAAATCTTTAGAAATCAAAGAACCAAATTCATCTACCTGTAATAAAATTTGAAAACAAAATAAATTAATAACATAAGTCTTAAACCTCCCATCGATCCAAACATGCCAATCAAACCAACACTTCTTTACAAAAACGCAAAAGTTAAAAAAAAAAAAAAAAAAAAAAAACCCCAAGTCAAAAACCATTACTAAAAGCTGAACCTATTTATAGAATCAACAACTTATGAAAAGGCTTAGATGATGAGATGTAAGTTTTTATACTCAACAACTTATGAAAACCCTTACTGCATGATCTCAATCATATAACTCAATTACATAACACATAAATGAATAAAATGAAACTTACATTTTGGGAAGTCAGCTTTAGCAACAAATTTTTCAATAGTACCATAAACCAAATTACTATCAATCAAAAACTTCAAATAACCATTTATGTGGGATTCACTTATACAAAACCTTATATAAATACCTGCATCACAACATGTAAGTCAAACCTTATAAGAGCTCTGAAAGTCTAAAAGAAAATTTCTCTACTACCACGAAATAATTCAGTAACAATTAACAAACGAAAAAATTACTTTTAAACGTGAATAACAATATTTTTATCCTCATAAAAATAATCAACCCAATTGCTATTAGTTTTCTCTAATCAAATATATGGCAATGGAAAAATAGTTAACACAAATCAAATGCCATACTTTTACAAAAAGATAAGAAAAAAGGATTACAAAGATTAGCCACTAAATAAATAAATAAAAGTTTGTTCATGGGTTACATCAAACACTTTGAATGCTCAAGCCAATCTGAAAATTTACCCCACATTTGATATCGTATGAGAATCAAACACAACCTACATCACAACAATACACACCAAACAGGTACACGCAAATGTATACCGGGAAAAAAAGAAACAATTTTGTAATGACCAAAATTAATCTGAAAAAAAACGATGTCGAGTAGCACAAAAAAGGACACAGCAAAAAATACCGAAAAGGAGGAATGAATGTTCACATGAATTTAATAAGGAAAAAAAAACCTCGAATTGCTTACCAACTACGGAGAACCGATAGACGATCAAGCACTTTGAAGATGAGGTTACGCCCAATTGGCCAATCGCTTCCATTCCAAAAACCAACAAACCCTAAAAAGAAGCAATTGAAGTTATCAAAGAACCCATTGAATTTGTTGATGAAGATGAGGATCCCGTATGATGGTGATGATGACGGATCTACGTGAAGCGGAGCTGTGTAACATGAACTGAGATGAGAAAGATGGTGATAAGGATGAGGAAGATGGTATGTCTCCGGTGCCTCCGTTGGGGATAAAATTCTTTCCTGTAGCACAACCACCTACCATTTGAGATGTAGAAAGAGAAAGAGCGTGTGTGAGAGGTAGAGGTAAAAAATATTGAGCAAGGGAGGAAGATGATGGTGTTTGTGATGGTGCTATGCGTATGTTTTGTGAGAGGTTGAGGGAGAGGAATAGGTGGATATGAAGAAGGTAAGTGGCAGAAGAGTGTAGAGGGGGTGTAGGAAGGGGGGGGGGGGGGGGGGGGGGGGGGGGGGTGAATGAGGGTAGTGGAGTATGGGATTTGTTAATTTTTACCTGAAATGGTGTGGGTGATAATAATAGTAAGTCTATTAGAATAGAAAATATTAGATTAGAAGTGCAATTTTATAAATCTATTATAACATGCATATGTATATGTATATAAGTATATATTAGAAGTACTTAATACATGATTGTTTTTTTTACCGCAAAAGTATGATATATTAGAAAAAAACGCTCCCTGACAAGGTGCTAACAGAAAAAATTACAACGGGCTTTGAAGCCATGAGTTCCAATTAGAAACCACATGACCTCTGTTTTTAAGCCAACGAAAGGAAAAAAAAATTAATGACATCAAATAAATTACATCTACGAATTACAATATCATTAAATACTATGTCGTTCCGATGTCTCCAAATGACTCACAAGAGTGTAATGAATATCGAGCGTAAGCGAATCTTGGACGAGACTGCCATGGAAGCCCCATCGATCCAACTTTTCACATCCGACCAACTAGAAAACTGAGGCAGTCCACAGTTTAACCAAACCCGTACCAATCGCCAAACATCCATAGCCACGTGACAGTCGAAAAAAAGATGGTTATTACGTTCCACCTCCGAGTTGCAAACCGGACAGTTCAATGAGCTCAAGACGATACCTCTTGAGGATAAATTGCATCTAACCGGTAAAGCATCTCGCTTAAATCTCCACCAAAAAATATTAATCTTTTTCGGTAACACTTTCACCCACGACGTGGACGTGTGGTGCGACGGGAAAACTGTAAGACCCAAATATTTATTGTACATAATGTATTTATGGTGTACGATGCGTGTATGAAGTGTACGTGTTGCTTGCTCGAACGTCGAAGGAAACTGGACGTTGTCCGAAGTGACAAGGTGTGTACGTATTTTTTCAACCCCAAATAAAGTTTGAGTTGATGTTTCAAAGCCTTACCATTGGATAGAATATCTTATTACGTTTCCAACGATATTTGATTCATCGAAAATGGAGTTACGGTCGAAAAGTTATGGCCAAAACAAGTTGTTGAAACCTGTTTTGGGCTCGACCACAATTTCCAGTTATTTGGAGCGGCGCTCCACCTTCTGGCGCGGCGCGCCGATTGCTGCAGAGGCAATTTTCAGCCTTTTTAAAAGGTTTAAATGAGGGGTACTTTGGTCTTTTCAATTAGCGTCGGTTTGGGGTCATCAAGACTGACCTAGAACTCCATTGGAGCTCATTTCTCACCCACACAAACACTCCCATCCTCAAACCCTAGAGAGAGATTGAGTTCTAGTGAGAGAGAACTCCATTTGGAGAAGAAGGAGGTTGTTTCGGGTCAAACCTCAAGCATTAAAGTTGTTCTACTCGTCAACGGCATCATTTTGGCGGTATTGGTAAGTTCTAACTCCGAATTTCATTGTTGATTTTGCTATTCAAAGTTAGGGTTTGAACTTGATTTGTTGATAAACCCATTTAGACTCATGAAGTGGGTTTAGTGATGCTAGTAATCGGGTTTATTGTTAGTGTTGGTGGATTTTGGGTTGGTGAACAAATTGTTTATGTTTAGAACTTGAATTTGGGTTTAATCACTAGGTTTAGTGATTATGGAAGTATTGGAACCCATTTAGGGTTATTTGGTTGACTAATTTTGACTATGGGTCAAAATTAGGGTTTGGTGACGGTTATGACCCAATTGTCGATTTAGTAAGGTTTATAAACTTAAAATGGATTAAATTGAAGTATAAAACCGAGTTAAATATGTTTTGGTGTCAAAACTTGCTAATGGCGTGTTATTGACTTCTTATGGGTCAAATTAGGGTTTAAGTGTCTTTATGGGAAAGATAGGTGTTTAACACCTATGATTGGGTTTAATTGGCATATTAAGACCATTCTCACTTGTGTTAGTGATTATTGGTTAATTTTGGGCGCGGTTTGTACTTGGAAGTGCATTTGGGTCAAATTTGCACTAAGTGTCAAATTGGGTTGGTTTGTAAATCCAATCTAAGTGTGTTGTTGAATTTGTGATAATGGAATAGGTACTTTCCATTGACGAGTTGCAGATTATTCGGTAGCATTCTTCAAGGCGACAAGGTGAGTGGAATAATTATATGTGTAGGTATATAATGTATCTATTTGTTGTAGCGTGAAATGTGTAGTGTCGAGGTGTTAAGACACCACGTTTCACGTGAAGAGTGTAGCATCGAGGTGTTAAGATGCCACTCGGGTGTAGCATCGAGGTGTTAAGATGCCACCTAGGAGTGTAGTGTCGAGGTGTTAAGACACCACTCCGTAAAAATAATGAGTGATGCATCGAGGTGTTAAGATGCCACTCAGGGTGATGTGCCGAGGTGTTAAGGTGCCACCCTAGGGGTTAGTGGTGCGAGGTGTTAAGTGCCCTAACGGATGTTATGAACACCGATGGCGTTTTCGCAAGCGCCGTTCCCTTGTACTAATGGTTAACCATGGTTATTTGTGTTGTAAGCGTATTATATTATTCGAGTTATATTCATATGCGGTTGTTATGCTAGCTTGTGGTATTGGAGATTTATAGCTTGTTATTGTGACGATAAGCTAAATGTGTATGTTAGCGTGTTTGCGGTTTGGTGTGTAAGTGTATGTAAGTAGGTATAATTATATATGTATTCGTATAATTATTGCATTCACTAAGCTTTGCTTACCCTCTCGTTGTTTACTATTTTTATAGGTTCGGTTTTGGACAAGGGTAAGGGCATCGTTTTGGACTAGAGATCCCGCTTGATGCTAGGGGATGCTTTTGGCTTTAGTAGCTCTTGGAGTTTGACCGATAGTTGGGTAGTTTAATCCCAAACGCCATGATCATTGTGTAGTTTGGAACTTAAACTTTTTGGTGGTCGAAACTCGTAAATTGTATTAAACTCGTAAAACGGCCGATGTGGGCCCCGCTTGTAAAACATTGATTTTATATTTGAAACAGGTTAGTTTTACATATTTGGAGGTATGGTAAAAAGCGTTTCGTCTAAAAGTGTCGGGAACTAGTCAATCTTTTTCGCATTTTGAGACTTTCCGGACAGACCCGAATGGCGCGCCGCGAGGCCATCCTGGCGCGCCGCGCCAGTTCACTGTGCAGCAATTTTTTTTTTATTTTGTATTTTCACGTGGTTTGTTCGCGGGTTGGTTTGGGTTGTTACAAGTGGTATCAGAGCATGGTCTAAGGGATTTAGGTGACTTGAGATAGGCGCCTAAACTTAGACTTTTTGTGTGCGCGTTATTCGGGACTTGTAGGACTTTGAGTCGGAACGGGATTGGTTAGTGCATAGGTTTATGTTAACTAATCATGTACTAATTGTTTGTGTTGTGTTTAGCAATCATCAAGCGAGATAGACGTTGTACTAGCGAGTTAACGCGACGTGCTCGCGTAACAATGACTAGCTACCGTTGTTACGGGTGCAAATCATGTCAAACAAGCAATGTACAACGATTGTTGAGCAAGATGGGGTAGTGTGGTATATGTATATATATATATATACATACGTGTTATATCTTTTCGTTCCATTGGTTAATCTATTTCATTTCTTAAGAATGAAGACGGAAGATGAATACGGAACGGAAGGGCCTACTCATGAAAGGAAGGGCGAGTTAGCGGTAATGGTTGACGCCGCGATTGAGCAATGCGTCTTGGGTTTCGCCAACGGAGTTGGTCAAGTAGTCAAAGAGTCAATCGAAGGACGAGTAACCGAAATGGTCCGAGACCAAGTGACTAAGGTTGTAAGGGAAGAGTTTGAGAAGAGGTTTTCTAAACCTCGAGGTAGTAGTAATGAGGATGTACTTGCAAGATTGGAGCCAAGTGCTACTGGTAAGAGGACAAGAAGTGTAACACCCCAGCTTAACATGACCACAATATTGTCCGCTTTGCCCGCAGGCGCACGGCTTTTTCTTGGCGACCACACACGAGAAGCACTTTCCCAGGAGGTCACCCATCCCGATAGTGCTCTCGCCCGAGCACGCTTAACCACAACGTACTCGCACTTCTACTCAGCCTGTGATCCCAAAACGCGTTGTGTCATTTAAGCGTGAGTATTACCTTATAATCCCATGATCACTCATGTCAGTGGGCGATGTGGGATTTGCCTAGGGTGTTACATTCACCCCCCCTTAGGGACTCATCGTCCTCGATGAGGTTTTCCCCACCACCCCCAACATCACATGAGTGGCTCTGATACCATTCTGTAACACCCCAGCTTAACATGACCACAATATTGTCCGCTTTGCCCGCAGGCGCACGGATTTTTCTTGGCGACCACACACGAGAAGCACTTTCCTAGGAGGTCACCCATCCCGATAGTGCTCTCGCCCGAGCACGCTTAACCACAACGTACTCGCACTTCTACTCAGCCTGTGATCCCAAAACGCGTTGTGTCATTTAAGCGTGAGTATTACCTTATAATCCCATGATCACTCATGTCAGTGGGCGATGTGGGATTTGCCTAGGGTGTTACATTGGACTCCAAATCTTGTTTTGTTTAAGTCTCTTAACCTCACGATCCATTATTTCGATGGGTTCTTCAATGAATTGAAGTTTTTCATTGATTTGGATTTCGTCCAACGGAATAGTGAGATCTTCTTTAGCAAAACATTTCTTCAAATTTGAGACGTGGAAAGTGTTATGTACAGCCGCGAGTTGTTGAGGTAGCTTCAGTTGGTAAGCTACTGGTCCGACACGGTCTATAATCTTGAATGGTCCAATGTACCTTGGATTTAGTTTCCCCCGTTTACCAAATCGAACAACGCCTTTCCAAGGTGAAACCTTAAGCATGACCATTTCTCCAATTTTAAACTCTATAACTTTTCTTTTACTGTCCGCGTAGCTCTTTTGTCGACTCTGGGCGGTTTTCAATCTTTGTTGAATTTGGATGATCTTCTCAGTAGTTTCTTGTATAATCTCCGGACCCGTAATCTGTCTATCCCCCACTTCACTCCAACAAATCGGAGACCTGCACTTTCTACCATAAAGTGCTTCAAACGGCGCCATCTCAATGCTTGAATGGTAACTGTTGTTGTAGGAAAATTCTGCTAACGGTAGATGTCGATCCCAACTGTTTCCGAAATCAATAACACATGCTCGTAGCATGTCTTCAAGCGTTTGTATCGTCCTTTCGCTCTGCCCATCAGTTTGTGGATGATAGGCAGTACTCATGTCTAGACGAGTTCCTAATGCTTGCTGTAATGTCTGCCAGAATCTTGAAATAAATCTGCCATCCCTATCAGAGATAATAGAGATTGGTATTCCATGTCTGGAGACGACTTCCTTCAAATACAGTCGTGCTAACTTATCCATTTTGTCATCTTCTCTTATTGGCAGGAAGTGTGCTGATTTGGTGAGACGATCAACTATTACCCAAATAGTATCAAAACCACTTGCAGTCCTTGGCAATTTAGTGATGAAATCCATGGTAATGTTTTCCCATTTCCATTCCGGGATTTCGGGTTGTTGAAGTAGACCTGATGGTTTCTGATGCTCAGCTTTGACCTTAGAACACGTCAAACATTCTCCTACGTATTTAGCAACATCGGCTTTCATACCCGGCCACCAAAAATATTTCTTGAGATCCTTGTACATCTTCCCCGTTCCAGGATGTATTGAGTATCTGGTTTTATGAGCTTCTCTAAGTACCATTTCTCTCATATCTCCAAATTTTGGTACCCAAATCCTTTCAGCCCTATACCGGGTTCCGTCTTCCCGAATATTAAGATGCTTCTCCGATCCTTTGGGTATTTCATCCTTTAAATTTCCCTCTTTTAAAACTCCTTGTTGCGCCTCCTTTATTTGAGTAGTAAGGTTATTATGAATCATTATATTCATAGATTTTAATCGAATGGGTTCTCTATCCTTCCTGCTCAAGGCATCGGCTACCACATTTGCCTTCCCCGGGTGGTAACGAATCTCAAAGTCGTAATCATTCAACAATTCAATCCACCTACGCTGCCTCATATTCAGTTGTTTCTGATTAAATATGTGTTGAAGACTTTTGTGGTCGGTATATATAATACTTTTGACCCCATATAAATAGTACCTCCAAGTCTTTAATGCAAAAACAACCGCGCCTAATTCCAAATCATGCGTCGTATAATTTTGTTCGTGAATCTTCAATTGTCTAGACGCATAAGCAATCACCTTCGTTCGTTGCATTAATACACAACCGAGACCTTGCTTTGATGCATCACAATAAATCACAAAATCATCATTCCCTTCAGGCAATGACAATATAGGTGCCGTAGTTAGCTTTTTCTTCAATAACTGAAACGCTTTCTCTTGTTCATCATTCCATTCAAATTTCTTCCCTTTACGCTTTAATGCAGTCAAGGGTTTTGCTATTCTGGAAAAGTCTTGGATGAACCTTCTGTAGTAACCAACTAGTCCTAAAAACTGGCGTATGTGTTTCGGAGTTTTTGGGGTTTCCCACTTTTCAACAGTTTCTATCTTTGCCGGATCCACCTTAATACCTTCTTTGTTCACTATGTGACCGAGGAATTGAACTTCTTCCAACCAAAATGCACACTTTGAAAACTTAGCGTACAATTCTTCCTTCCTCAATACTTCTAACACCTTTCTCAAATGTTCACCGTGTTCTTGGTCATTCTTTGAGTAAATAAGTATGTCATCAATGAAAACAATGACAAACTTGTCAAGGTATGGTCCACACATCCGGTTCATAAGGTCCATGAACACAGCTGGTGCATTAGTTAAACCAAACGGCATGACCATAAACTCGTAATGACCGTAACGTGTTCTGAAAGCAGTCTTTGGAATATCATCTTCTTTCACCCGCATTTGATGATACCCGGAACGTAAGTCAATCTTTGAATAAACAGACGAGCCTTGTAGTTGATCAAATAAGTCGTCGATTCTCGGTAGTGGGTAGCGGTTCTTGATGGTAAGTTTGTTCAACTCTCGGTAGTCGATACACAACCTGAATGTACCATCTTTCTTCTTGACAAATAAAACAGGAGCTCCCCACGGTGATGTGCTTGGTCGAATGAAACCACGCTCTAAAAGTTCTTGTAATTGGCTTTGCAGTTCTTTCATCTCGCTGGGTGCGAGTCTGTAAGGAGCACGAGCTATTGGTGCAGCTCCTGGTACAAGATCTATTTGAAATTCAACGGATCGATGTGGGGGTAATCCCGGTAATTCTTTCAGAAATACATCGGGAAATTCTTTTGCAATGGGAACATCATTGATGCTCTTTTCTTCAGTTTGTACTTTCTCGACGTGTGCTAGAACAGCATAGCAACCTTTTCTTATTAGTTTTTGTGCCTTCAAATTACTAATAAGATGTAGCTTCGTGTTGCCCTTTTCTCCGTACACCATTAAGGGTTTTCCTTTTTCTCGTATAATGCGAATTGCATTTTTGTAACAAACGATCTCTGCTTTCACTTCTTTCAACCAGTCCATACCGATTATCACATCAAAACTCCCTAACTCTACTGGTATCAAATCAATCTTAAATGTTTCGCTAACCAGTTTAATTTCTCGATTCCGACATATATTATCTGCTGAAATTAATTTACCATTTGCTAATTCGAGTAAAAATTTACTATCCAAAGGCGTCAATGGACAACTTAATTTAGCACAAAAATCTCTACTCATATAGCTTCTATCCGCACCCGAATCAAATAAAACGTAAGCAGATTTATTGTCAATAAGAAACGTACCCGTAACAAGCTCCGGGTCTTCCTGTGCCTCTGCCGCATTAATATTGAAAACTCTTCCGCGGCCTTGTCCATTCGTGTTCTCCTGGTTCTGGCAATTTCTAATAATGTGGCCCGGTTTTCCACATTTATAACAAACTACATTGGCATAACTTGCTCCGACACTACTTGCTCCGCCATTACTCGTTCTGACACCATTTGTTCCTTTCATTCTATTAACCCCTGGTCCGTAGACCTCACACTTCGTCGCGCTATGACCATTTCTTTTACACTTGTTGCAAAATTTGGTGCAGAACCCCGAGTGATACTTTTCATACCTTTGGCATAGCTGCTTCTGATTGTTGTTGTTGTTGCAGTTGTTATTGTTGTTGGGATGATTGTTGTAGTTGTTGTTGTTGTTGTTGTTGTTGTTGTTGTTGTTATTTTTGTTGTTGTTGTTGGGCCGTTTGTTGTAGTTGCGATTGATGTTGCGATTGTTGGGATAATTGTTGCGATTATTATTGTAATTGCTGTTGTTGTTGTATTGGTGATTCTTATCACCGTTTTCCTCCCACTTTCTTTTGACTTGCTTTACATTGGCCTCTTCAGCCGTCTGTTCTTTAATTCTTTCCTCAATCTGGTTCACTAGTTTGTGAGTCATTCTACATGCCTGTTGTATGGAGGCGGGCTCGTGTGAACTTATATCTTCTTGGATTCTTTCCGGTAATCCTTTCACAAACGCGTCGATCTTCTCTTCCTCATCTTCGAATGCTCCCGGACACAATAGGCACAATTCTGTGAATCGTCTTTCGTACGTGGTAATATCAAATCCTTGGGTTCGTAACCCTCTAAGTTCTGTCTTGAGCTTATTGACCTCGGTTCTGGGACGGTACTTCTCGTTCATCAAGTGCTTGAATGCTGACCACGGTAGTGCGTACGCATCGTCTTGTCCCACTTGCTCTAGATAGGTATTCCACCATGTTAACGCAGAACCTGTGAAGGTATGCGTAGCGTACTTTACTTTGTCCTCTTCAGTACACTTACTTATGGCAAACACCGATTCGACCTTCTCGGTCCACCGTTTCAATCCGATCGGTCCTTCGGTTCCATCAAATTCCAAAGGTTTGCAGGCAGTGAATTCTTTGTAGGTGCATCCTACACGATTTCCTGTACTGCTAGATCCAAGGTTATTGTTGGTATGTAGCGCAGCCTGTACTGCGGCTATGTTTGAAACTAGAAAAGTACGGAATTCCTCTTCATTCATATTCACGGTGTGTCGAGTAGTCGGTGCCATTTCCTTCAAAATAGTCAAATGGAACAAGTTAATCATACAGAATATTAAGAGTAGTTAATAGTATTTCGTAGCATAATATGAACTCATTTATAAAAGCTTTTTCTTCATATTAGCGTTTTATAAGTTTAAATTCGGGTAGTACCTACCCGTTAAGTTCATACTTAGTAGCTAATATACAATTCAACTACTACAATTCTATATGAAAAACTAATTATAATAATATTTCGCGTTCAAACTTTTACACAATATTTTACAAACTTACAATACCGCTTATTTTACATATAGCATGAAATATAGCACACAATAAATTTGATACAAGATGGTTGTGAAGATAATTCTAGCTAGTACACAAGTCGTTCAGCAAAGGCAATAAAGACGCGTAATTCATACGTCCAGAAACAAGTCATGCATTCTGGTTTTACTAGGATTACTTCCCATCCTTGGTCTTGTGGAACATAACCGTTATGGCCGTTGATAAGACAGCGTGTTGTAACATCGTCAAAGGGACGAGGGTTACGTAATGTCCAACAGTCCCGTTGCAATCTAAAAACCTCATTTCTTACCCCAATTACCGACTCCGTCACTTGTGGGAACATTTTGTTTAATAGTTGTAGCCCGATGTTCTTGTTCTCACTTTGGTGAGAAGCGAACATTACTAATCCGTAAGCATAACATGCTTCTTTATGTTGCATGTTAGCCGCTTTTTCTAAATCACGAAGTCCAATATTCGGATATATTGAGTCAAAATAATTTCTTAACCCATTGCGTAAAATAGCATTTGGGTTCCCCGCAATATATGCGTCAAAGTAAACACATCGTAACTTATGGGTTTCCCAATGTGATATCCCCCATCTTTCAAACGAAAGTCTCTTATAAACCAAGACATTCTTGGAACGTTCTTTGAATGTCTTACAAACTGATTTTGCCGTAAATAGTTGTGCCGAATAATTCTGACCGACTCTAGACAAGATTTCATCAATCATGTCTCCGGGTAGGTCTCTTAAAATATTGGGTTGTCTATCCATTTTGTGTTTTTAAACTGTAAAATAGACAAGAGTTAGATTCATAAAAAAAATTACTTATTAATACAAGCAATTTTTACATATATCATAAAGCATAAGCACACTATATTACATATATTACACCACACGAATACAACTATCTTATTCCGACTCGCTCGTTTCTTCTTCTTCGGTTTTGGTTCGTTTTGCCAAGTTTCTAGGGATATATGATGTTCTCCTAATACGAGCCGTCGTTTTCCACATTGGTTTAGAAAAACCTGGTGGTTTAGAGGTTCCCGGGTCATTGTTACAACTTAAGGGCTTCGGGGGTTGACGATGTAACACCCCAGCTTAACATGACCACAATATTGTCCGCTTTGCCCGCAGGCGCACGGCTTTTTCTTGGCGATCACACACGAGAAGCACTTTCCCAGGAGGTCACCCATCCTGGTAGTGCTCTCGCCTGAGCACGCTTAACCACAATGTACTCGCACTTCTACTAAGCCTGTGATCCCAAAACGCGTTGTGTCATTTAAGCGTGAGTATTACCTTATAATCCCATGATCACTCATGTTCGTGGGCGATGTGGGATTTGCCTAGGGTGTTACATTCACCCCCCCTTAGGGACTCATCGTCCTCGATGAGGTTTGCCCCACCACCCCCAACGGCACATGAGTGGCTCTGATACCATTCTGTAACACCCCAGCTTAACATGACCACAATATTATCCGCTTTGCCCGCAGGCGCACGGCTTTTTCTTGGCGATCACACACGAGAAGCACTTTCCTAGGAGGTCACCCATCCTGGTAGTGCTCTCGCCTGAGCACGCTTAACCACAATGTACTCGCACTTCTACTAAGCCTGTGATCCCAAAACGCGTTGTGTCATTTAAGCGTGAGTATTACCTTATAATCCCATGATCACTCATGTTCGTGGGCGATGTGGGATTTGCCTAGGGTGTTACAGACGATACATATAAAGTTCATCGGGGTTGGAATTAGATTTCTCTATTTTTATGCCCTTTCCCTTATTATTTTCTTTTGCCTTTTTAAATTCAGTTGGGGTAATTTCTATAACATCATCGGAATTCTCGTCGGAATCCGATTCATCGGAGAATTGGTAATCCTCCCAATATTTTGCTTCCTTGGTGGAAACACCATTGATCATAATTAACCTTGGTCGGTTGGTTGAGGATTTTCTTTTACTTAACCGTTTTATTATTTCCCCCACCGGTTCTATTTCTTCATCCGGTTCTGATTCTTCTTCCGGTTCCGATTCTTCTTCCGGTTCCTCTTCGGGAACTTGTGAATCAGTCCACGAATCATTCCAATTTACATTTGACTCTTCATTATTATTAGGTGAGTCAATGGGACTTGTTCTAGAGGTAGACATCTATCACATAATATCAAACGCGTTAAGAGATTAATATATCACATAATATTCACATGTTAAAAATATATAGTTTCCAACAAAATTTGTTAAGCAATCATTTTTCAAGTAAACACGGTCGAAGTCCAGACTCACTAATGCATCCTAACAAACTCGATAAGACACACTAATGCAAAATTCTGGTTCTCTAAGACCAACGCTCGGATACCAACTGAAATGTCCCGTTCTTATTGATTAAAAACGTTCCATATTAATTGATTTCGTTGCGAGGTTTTGACCTCTATATGAGACGTTTTTCAAAGACTGCATTCATTTTTAAAACAAACGTTAACCTTTATTTCATAAATAAAGGTTTAAAAAGCTTTACGTAGATTATCAAATAATGATAATCTAAAATATCCTGTTTACACACGACCATTACATAATGGTTTACAATACAAATATGTTACATCGAAATCAGTTTCTTGAATGCAGTTTTTACACAATATCATACAAACATGGACTCCAAATCTTGTCCTTATTTTAGTATGCAACAGCGGAAGCTCTTAGTATTCACCTGAGAATAAACATGCTTTAAACGTCAACAAAAATGTTGGCGAGTTATAGGTTTAACCTATATATATATCAAATCGTAACAATAGACCACAAGATTTCATATTTCAATACACATCCCATACAGAGAGATAAAAATCATTCATATGGTGAACACCTGGTAACCGACATTAACAAGATGCATATATAAGAATATCCCCATCATTCCGGGACACCCTTCGGATATGATATAAATTTCGAAGTACTAAAGCATCCGGTACTTTGGATGGGGTTTGTTAGGCCCAATAGATCTATCTTTAGGATTCGCGTCAATTAGGGTGTCTGTTCCCTAATTCTTAGATTACCAGACTTAATAAAAAGGGGCATATTCGATTTCGATAATTCAACCATAGAATGTAGTTTCACGTACTTGTGTCTATTTTGTAAATCATTTATAAAACCTGCATGTATTCTCATCCCAAAAATATTAGATTTTAAAAGTGGGACTATAACTCACTTTCACAGATTTTTACTTCGTCGGGAAGTAAGACTTGGCCACTGGTTGATTCACGAACCTATAACAATATATACATATATATCAAAGTATGTTCAAAATATATTTACAACACTTTTAATATATTTTGATGTTTTAAGTTTATTAAGTCAGCTGTCCTCGTTAGTAACCTACAACTAGTTTTCCACAGTTAGATGTACAGAAATAAATCGATAAATATTATCTTGAATCAATCCACGACCCAGTGTATACGTATCTCAGTATTGATCACAACTCAAACTATATATATTTTGGAATCAACCTCAACCCTGTATAGCTAACTCCAACATTCACATATAGAGTGTCTATGGTTGTTCCGAAATATATATAGATGTGTCGACATGATAGGTCGAAACATTGTATACGTGTCTATGGTATCTCAAGATTACATAATATACAATACAAGTTGATTAAGTTATGGTTGGAATAGATTTGTTACCAATTTTCACGTAGCTAAAATGAGAAAAATTATCCAATCTTGTTTTACCCATAACTTCTTCATTTTAAATCCGTTTTGAGTGAATCAAATTGCTATGGTTTCATATTGAACTCTATTTTATGAATGTAAACAGAAAAAGTATAGGTTTATAGTCGGAAAAATAAGTTACCAGTCATTTTTGTAAAGGTAGTCATTTCAGTCGAAAGAACGACGTCTAGATGACCATTTTAGAAAACATACTCCCACTTTGAGTTTAACCATAATTTTTGGATATAGTTTTATGTTCATAATAAAAATCATTTTCCCAGAATAACAACTTTTAAATCAAAGTTTATCATAGTTTTTAATTAACTAACCCAAAACAGCCCGCGGTGTTACTACGACGGCGTAAATCCGGTTTTACGGTGTTTTTCGTGTTTCCAGGTTTTAAATCATTAAGTTAGCATATAATATAGATATAGAACATGTGTTTAGTTTATTTTAAAAGTCAAGTTAGAAGGATTAACTTTTATTTGCGAACAAGTTTAGAATTAACTAAACTATGTTCTAGTGATTACAAGTTTAAACCTTCGAATAAGATAGCTTTATATGTATGAATCAAATAATGTTATGAACATCATTACTACCTTAAGTTCCTTGGATAAACCTACTGTAAAAGAGAAAAATGGATCTAGCTTCAACGGATCCTTGGATGGCTCGAAGTTCTTGAAGCAGAATCATGACACGAAAACAAGTTCAGGTAAGATCATCACTTGAAATAAGATTGTTATAGTTATAGAAATTGAACCAAAGTTTGAATATGATTATTACCTTGTATTAGAATGATAACCTACTGTAAGAAACAAAGATTTCTTGAGGTTGGATGATCACCTTACAAGATTGGAAGTGAGCTAGCAAACTTGAAAGTATTCTTGATTTTATGTAACTAGAACTTGTAGAATTTATGAAGAACACTTAGAACTTGAAGATAGAATTTGAAAGAGATCAATTAGATGAATAAAATTAAAGAATGAAAGTGTTTGTAGGTGTTTTTGGCCGTTGTTGTATGGATTAGATATAAAGGATATGTAATTTTGTTTTCATGTAAATAAGTCATGAATGATTACTCATATTTTTGTAATTTTATGAGATATTTCATGCTAGTTGCCAAATGATGATTCCCACATGTGTTAGGTGACTCACATGGGCTGCTAAGAGCTGATCATTGGAGTGTATATACCAATATTACATTCATCTAAAAGCTGTGTATTGTACGAGTACGAATACGGGTGCATACGAGTAGAATTGTTGATGAAACTGAACGAGGATGTAATTGTAAGCATTTTTGTTAAGTAGAAGTATTTTGATAAGTGTCTTGAATTCTTTCAAAAGTGTATGAATACATATTAAAACACTACATGTATATACATTTTAACTGAGTCGTTAAGTCATCGTTAGTCGTTACATGTAAATGTTGTTTTGAAACCTTTAGGTTAACGATCTTGTTGAATGTTGTTAACCCATTGTTTATTATAACAAATGAGATGTTAAATTGTTATATTATCATGATATTATGATATATAATATATCTTAGTATGATATATATACAGTTAAATGTCGTTACAACGATAATCGTTACATATATGTCTCGTTTCGAAATCATTAAGTTAGTAGTCTTATTTTTACATATGTATTTCATTGTTAATACACTTAATAATATATTTACTTATCATTTAACATAATTAACCAAGTGTATCAATATCTTAATATGATTCATATGTACCTAGTAAGATGTTGTTATAACGATAATCGTTATATATATCGTTTTTGAGTTTCTTAAATTAATAGTCTCATTTTTATGTATATAACTCATTGTTAAAATACCTAATGAGATACATACTTATAATAAAATCATGTTAACTATATATATAACCATATATATGTCATCGTATAGTTTTTACAAGTTTTAACATTCGTGAATCACCGGTCAACTTGGGTGGTCAATTGTCTATATGAAACCTATTTCAATTAATCAAGTCTTAACAAGTTTGATTGCTTAACATGTTAGAAACAGTTAATCATGTAAATAACAATTTCATTTAATATATATATAAACATGGAAAAGTTCGGGTCACTACAAGAAGTGCGCCTGAAGGCGTCGGAAACGTGAAGAAGAGGAGTAAGGGAGGTCATGTACCTACGTGTTATAATTGTGCTGAAAAGGGTCACCTGTCGCGTGATTGCACGCTTGCGCCTCCTAAAGACGACATATGCTTCAAGTGTCGAAGAAAGGGATACCGGAAGTCGGAGTGTCCCGAGTTGTTTAATAATCAAAGTAGAGGTGTAATTGAGGCGGCTAGTAGCATGAAGAAAGGAGCGTCGGGCCCCTGTGGGTTGAAGTGTTACAAATGTGGGCAAAGGGGACATAAGGCTCGCGAGTGCCCGTCGGGCAAGAAGTTATGTTTTTACTGTTGGAAGGAAGGGTACCAAAAGCCAAAGTGTCCTAAATTGATTGCTAAAAGAGATTGTAAGTTGGGGGATTTCGCGCCTACGGGTTATGATCATCTACAACGAGGTTATATGACACGTGATTGTGCAAATATGCCTTCAAGTATGATCATGTGCTTTAATTACCGGAAGGAGGGACACAAAAGGTCGGAGTGTTCCGAATCGTTCGCCGATCGAGTTAAGAGGTTAGAGCGCGAGTATTCGATGGATAGTGAAGCACAGAAGTCCAACGATGATGTTTCATGTATTTTCTTCTTTGGTACAAATATGCCTTATTATTGTTTATTGTGTGCCGATGGATTCATGTATGTATTAGAGACTTAAATTTTGTTTCGTGGTCTAATTAGTCTCAAGTGAGTGTATGTTTCAAAGGTACCCATAAGGGTGCGGGATTAGTGAACTCGGTGAAGATTCGGTTTGTTAGCGATTTTGATGATAGTGCACCGGGGTAGCTTTTGAGTCATTAACTCGTGGAAATGCGCCCTGGGGACGAATGCATGGCGGTAATACGTAGTATTAGTATGGGTGGCATTCCTAATGGAAACACCCTATGATGACGTTTGGTTGTCGGGCGAAGGGCGTAAGACTTGGTGCAACCAAGCATTCTTTAGTGTTAGGAAATGTTTCTACCAAGCCATAGGTATGTGCATTGGTGTTCGATTATTAGAGCGTTTTGCTTTCGTGTTGAAGTTGTTGAACCATGAGGTTCGACGGGTGGATAGAACCCTTGAGATCGAGTGTTTTGGGTCTCGATGTATGTTGGAAATGGAGTCTACGGGACGCAACGTTAGGTGCCTCTTTCATACCTACTAGCGTGGTATTCGACTCCGATGGTGTTGCGGCTACATTGTACTTAGGGTACCGGATAGAAACCCTTAGGTACATGAGTGACTAGGTGGAAATTTGACAAACTATAGCAATTGGATTATTGCAAGTGTAAGGTTTGTGTAAATTGTGGTAGACTCTTCGTTCAAAGAGTTTAAGGATAGGTTAAATTCCTTCGTATGCTCAAGGTTGGAGCAAGATTATGGTAACGTGCGTATTAAGAGATGCAAGACGGGTGAACCTCGTCTCTCTCATAGGAGTTACGGTAATGCGATTTGGCGCATTAGTTGTTAGGTTAGTGGTCATTCCACGGGATGCTATTATTCGATGATGTGGTTACGAAGCGGAGTCTAAGTGGGGGAGTTTGTACTCTTACACGAAGGTGTTCTATTGCAGTGATATTTGGACGATGCTCGTAGGGATTCGAAGCTAGTGTTGAGACCTACATTGGTCGATTGTGGTAAAAGTACGATTTGGAATAAATTATACTTACGGTTTTTGGATTTAAATTATCACCGCGGTGGTAAGGTGGTAAATCTCATTGGGAGATAATTTACGTGTTCGACGAGCAAGGTAAGATCCCTCGGTAAAGGGATGTGTATGCCGGATTCTCTTCTAGGGAATTATTGTTGTGTCTATGAGTAATGTGGGTGGTTCTTGGCTCGATTGTGATAGCCGTGTGGTTACCTTTGGGAATAGATTAATGGGACTTTGAGAAAGGTTACGATGCCTCATTATCATATACTTTGGGTGGTAGTTACACAATAGCCATTTTGTGAACTACAAGGTGATTATGTGGTGTTTATTTGGGGTTATCTCTATGTTGACCGCGTTTGACTTAAGATAGGTGATGAGGGATATCCGGAAGGATTAGCTCTTCATTAACCACTCGTGGTTGTGAGTGATAGCCGATTTTTACTCACACGTTGATAAATAGTGATGCGATAGCCGTGTTTCGCTCACATATGGTTGGTAGTGTTGCAATAGCCGTTTTTGCACACTACGGATATATCACGATAGCCGTTTTTGTACACCATGGGTTTCGTGTGAACTAACCTTCGCGTTGTTGGACTTGAGAACCACTGGTTGTTTTAAGCTCTGATGGTTCGGTCGTAAGGACCATGTTGTGTGATTAGTGATGTAATAGCCGTATTTTGCTCACGTAATTGGGTAGTTGCCTATTAGCTATGTTTGCGCACTACTAAGGGTGTTAGATGGTAAGTGTTATCCGTAAGGATTCGTCTTTACTTGGTCTTCATCGTTTGGGTTGTTGACCTTAGGTCGATATTTGGTTGTTTTTAGCATTGTACTTGGAAAGGGTACACTATAGGGTTGATATCTCGGTACGAGATCGGTTGAGTTTTCCTGATGTATGGGGGATTGAGCAGGTTTTAGTGCTCGGATTTTAGTTTCGATAAAATCGCGGGTGACGATTTTAGTTGTTAAAGGCGATTCATTGGGAAGAATTGCTTAGAAAAGTCGGATTGGGACTTATAATTGAGGACCGTTGAGTAGTTCCGAATTGGTTAAGTGGAGAAGATCACGAGGACGTGATCGAGTTTAAGTGGGGGAGAGTTGTAAGACCCAAATATTTATTGTACATAATGTATTTATGGTGTACGATGCGTGTATGAAGTGTACGTGTTGCTTGCTCGAACGTCGAAGGAAACTGGACGTTGTCCGAAGTGACAAGGTGTGTACGTATCTTTTCAACCCCAAATAAAGTTTGAGTTGATGTTTCAAAGCCTTACCATTGGATAGAATATCTTATTACGTTTCCAATGATATTTGATTCATCGAAAACGGAGTTACGGTCGAAAAGTTATGGCCAAAACAAGTTGCTGAAACCTGTTTTGGGCTCGACCACAATTTCCAGTTATTTGGAGCGGCGCTCCACCTTCTGGCGAGGCGCGCCGATTGCTGCAGAGGCAATTTTCAGCCTTTTTAAAAGGTTTAAATGAGGGGTACTTTGGTCTTTTCAATTAGCGTCGGTTTGGGGTCATCAAGACTGACCTAGAACTCCATTGGAGCTCATTTCTCACCCACACAAACACTCCCATCCTCAAACCCCAGAGAGAGATTGAGTTCTAGTGAGAGAGAACTCCATTTGGAGAAGAAGGAGGTTGTTTCGGGTCAAACCTCAAGCATTAAAGTTGTTCTACTCGTCAACGGCATCATTTTGGCGGTATTGGTAAGTTCTAACTCCGAATTTCATTGTTGATTTTGCTATTCAAAGTTAGGGTTTGAACTTGATTTGTTGATAAACCCATTTAGACTCATGAAGTGGGTTTAGTGATGCTAGTAATCGGGTTTATTGTTATTGTTGGTGGATTTTGGGTTGGTGAACAAATTGGTTATGTTTAGAACTTGAATTTGGGTTTAATCGCTAGGTTTAGTGATTATGGAAGTATTGGAACCCATTTAGGGTTATTTGGTTGACTAATTTTAACTATGGGTCAAAATTAGGGTTTGGTGACGGTTATGACCCAATTGTCGATTTAGTAAGGTTTATAAACTTAAAATGGATTAAGTTGAAGTATAAAACCGAGTTAAATATGTTTTGGTGTCAAAACTTGCTAATGGCGTGTTATTGACTTCTTATGGGTCAAATTAGGGTTTAAGTGTCTTTATGGGAAAGATAGGTGTTTAACACCTATGATTGGGTTTAATTGGCGTATTAAGACCATTCTCACTTGTGTTAGTGATTATTGGTTAATTTTGGGCGCGGTTTGTACTTGAAAGTGTATTTGGGTCAAATTTGCACTAAGTGTCAAATTGGGTTGGTTTGTAAATCCAATCTAAGTGTGTTGTTGAATTTGTGATAATGGAATAGGTACTTTCCATTGACGAGTTGCAGATTATTCGGTAGCATTCTTCAAGGCGACAAGGTGAGTGGAATAATTATATGTGTAGGTATATAATGTATCTATTTGTTGTAGCGTGAAATGTGTGGTGTCGAGGTGTTAAGACACCACGTTTCACGTGAAGAGTGTAGCATCGAGGTGTTAAGATGCCACTCGGGTGTAGCATCGAGGTGTTAAGATGCCACCTAGGAGTGTAGTGTCGAGGTGTTAAGACACCACTCCGTAAAAATAATGAGTGATGCATCGAGGTGTTAAGATGCCACTCAGGGTGATGTGCCGAGG
This sequence comes from Rutidosis leptorrhynchoides, assembly GCF_046630445.1. Classification (NCBI taxonomy): domain Eukaryota; kingdom Viridiplantae; phylum Streptophyta; class Magnoliopsida; order Asterales; family Asteraceae; genus Rutidosis; species Rutidosis leptorrhynchoides. The sequence continues at coordinate 29,841,120 of NC_092339.1, read as the reverse complement.
TGTTAAGGTGCCACCCTAGGGGTTAGTGGTGCGAGGTGTTAAGTGCCCTAACGGATGTTATGAACACCGATGGCGTTTTCGCGAGCGCCGTTCCCTTGTACTAATGGTTAACCATGGTTATTTGTGTTGTAAGCGTATTATATTATTCGAGTTATATTCATATGCGGTTGTTATGCTAGCTTGTGGTATTGGAGATTTATAGTTTGTTATTGTGACGATAAGCTAAATGTGTATGCTAGCGTGTTTGCGGTTTGGTGTGTAAGTGTATGCAAGTAGGTATAATTATATATGTATTCGTATAATTATTGCATTAACTAAGCTTTGCTTACCCTCTCGTAGTTTACTATTTTTATAGGTTCGGTTTTGGACAAGGGTAAGGGCATCGTTTTAGACTAGAGATCCCGCTTGATGCTAGGGGACGCTTTTGGCTTTAGTAGCTCTTGGAGTTTGACCGATAGTTGGGTAGTTTAATCCCAAACGCCATGCTCATTGTGTAGTTTGGAACTTAAACTTTTTGGTGGTCGAAACTCGTAAATTGTATTAAACTCGTAAAACGGCCGATGTGGGCCCCGCTTGTAAAACATTGATTTTATATTTGAAACAGGTTAGTTTTACATATTTGGAGGTATGGTAAAAAGCGTTTCGTCTAAAAGTGTCGGGAACTAGTCAATCTTTTTCGCATTTTGAGACTTTCCGGACAGACCCGAATGGCGCGCCGCGCCAGTTCACTGTGCAGCAATTTTTTTTTTATTTTGTATTTTCACGTGGTTTGTTCGCGGGTTGGTTTGGGTTGTTACAAAAACGGCCTTGTCAATATGATCCCTAAACGATTTAACCGTGAAAATACCATCTCCATCAAAGTGAACACTTCCAACAATCTTCTCGTTCCGTGATATGCACATTCTGGAGTTCAGTCACTAGTTCCGAGAGAGTAAACAAGTTCCTAGCACCAATATTGTCACGAGACCACATCCTAATCCACTCGCCATTAACCCATTTATCTGCCACCGTGTCATCGTTGTTCACCTCGATGTGAAATAATATGTTAAACCGAGACCTTAATGAAGAAGAACCACACCAAGGGTCGGACCAAAACTTCACCTTTCTACCATTTTCAACTTCTAAGTAAAAGTTATTTTGAGGGATAATATTGTCACTAAGAAGCTTATTACATGCAAAAACAATCTGTGACCAAGGGTTTGATCCTATAGCATTTTCAAAATTGTTCCCATGAATTTCTTTAATAACTTTAACCCACATATCACCTGGTGAATTAATGTAATGCCACCTCCACTTTAAAATTAAAGCTCGATTGAAGGCTTTCAAGCTACCAATATTTAATCCACCTTTCACAAAAGAAGCAAGAACATGATTCCACTTAACCCATGCCATTTTTCTTCTTGAGTCATTGGAACCCCAAAAAAATCTAGCTATAATGGCTTCAATGTTGTTGAGAACCGTTTCCGGGCAAACGAAAAGGGACATAAAATATAAACCAATGCTCCCCATAACCGACTTAATAAGAGTTAGTCTACCACCCGAGGATAGAAGACCCGCTTTCCAAGAAGCAAGACGATTATTAAATTTACAAATAAGATCATCCCAACTCGAAATTCGTTTCATATTAGCTCCAATAGGGACCCCGAGGTACTTAGTTGGAAAAGTACGCGATCGACAACCGAAGCCATCCGCCACCATGGCTACAACGAGTGGATTAACACCAATACAAAAACATGGAATTTGGACACATTTATTTTATGTAGCGAAACTAGATAAAAAAAAACTTCAAGGATAGTAAGAATATTACCCAGTTCCCGTCTTCTCCATTCGGACATAATAATAACATCATCGGCATAAATAAGATGGAACAAACAAAGGTCATTTGACCCAAATTGAATACCACGAATCAAGATGGAATCCTCGGCTTTATTAAGGGCCAAATGCAAACCCTCCATCACAATAATGAACAAAAACGGGCTAAGAGGATCCCCTTGACGTAAGCTTCTTCTTATGGAAAATTCACGTGTAGGACTCCCGTTAACAAGTACAGAAGTTCTAGCTGACTTTATAGAGCCCAAGATCCACCCACACCAACGAGAACCGAAACCCAAGGATCGCATCATAAAAAGTAAATATTCCCAGTTTACCGAATCATAAACTTTCTCGAAGTCAACCTTAAAAAGGAGCATCTTACGGTTGTTTTTCTTAAGCCACATAATAATTTCACTTAATATCAACGGACCATCAAGAATCTGTCTACCCGAAATAAAAGCAGATTGTGTCGGGGAATTTTTTTTTATCAATAACACACGATAGTTGATTAGTAAGAAGCTTCGTTATTATCTTATAGAAGACACCTATTAAAGAAATAGGTCTAAAATATGAGATAAGGACCGGATTCTTTACTTTAAAATCAACGAAAAGAACACCGAATTTGCCCCATTAGGCATGTAAGCCGAAACAAAAGAGTTACGCACATCTCTACATATATCGTCACCCAAAATTTAATGAACTTAAAAGAAACTGGTCCTGGAGCCTTAGAACTACCACAATCCTATACCGCATTTTTGATCTCTAAGTCATCGAAATCATGTTCAAGTAATAAATTATCATCCGCATTGAGAGTGACCCGAGGGTTAACATTAATGCAGTTAGCACCCGAGTTCACCACATCAAATTGACGATTGTAGTAATCAAAAAACTTGTTCTATATCGTAATCGGATTAGTCACCCAAGACCCAATCCTTGGATGAATTGTTGATTTCTTTTGTGTTAAGAGAGCAATGGAAAAATTTAGAAATTTTATCACCTTCAATATCCCATATGATACGCGATTTTTGTAACATATCAAGAGCATCGAATTTGGAGATATCTTCACGATTTTGGAACAATCTGTTGCGCTCATCAATCTGATCTATGGTAGCCAGGCCCGAATCGATTAGCCCATCCAGCCCGTTAATTCTTTGCACAATATCATTCAATAGGGCCTTTTCTTCACCTCTAGACTGAGCAATCCAATTCTTCAATTTACAGTTAAGAGCACGTAGTTTAACAATATCATGACGGCCCGAATTTTGGTAGATTACTTCCCATTCATTTTGAACCATGCTATCAAAGTTGGGCCTATCGAACCAAGACTCAAATACTTTAAAATAAGTCGGCACATAGTCCACTTTTTCTTGAAATAATAAAATGGAAGAGTGATCCGAATATCCCCGAGGAAGGACAACACCTTTTAAATTATCAAAAGACAAAAAAAAAAAAAAAAAAAACCGTTGTTAGTAACAAAAATTCTATCAAGTTTACTCATTTTGTTACCCGCTTTAACTCGCCATGTGAATGATTGTGATGGGTTTATTAAATTTAATAGTGGAAATATCAAAAAAAAAATTAATTACATGTTAGTTTTTTTTTGAATTTCTTGTAGTTGATAAGTTGTAACAAAGTATATGCTAGAATATTTTTATATAACACGTGTTCAAACTCCTCTTTGAAAACATAAGAAGTTAGCAAGTTCATTTGCAAAACGAAAAAGATCACTTGTTGTGTTTGCAAACTAAAGCTAGAATTTATTAATCATGTATAAAAAGAAGCTAGTGAAACGGTCTTAATTGAATAATCGTAATGCGGTTACTTTTGGCCAAAAAGAATATCGGTAGTGCAAAGATCTAATGACATACAACTAAAAAGTTTCGAGTGAATTTCTAACAAATCGAAAAAAAAAAACACATCTAGAGTGGCAACGTTGGTTTTCTAATCCGATTTCATTCGATGTTAGTGTTACTAACAAAGTTGGGGTTGGTTGAACGACACAGCTGAAATCTATGCCTTTTCGTAGCGTTCAATTTGTGCAGATCCGAAGATTTTGTCCTAAGGGGGTTTCCATTCATATGGTTCTCTTTATATGCACTGGCGGATATAAGAATGATGGTCACTAGTGTCAGTGCTTAAAAACCTAAAAAAATTTCTACTATATGACTTATTTCAATTGTGTCACTAAAAAAAATGTACACTATCCACTGGTGTCACTAGTTAAATATCCAAAAAAATTTCACTACATCGCGTATCTCACTGGTGTCTCGTGCTACCACTCACCCTAATGTAGGTCCGCCCCTGTTTATATGTCTCTTATGTATATGTACTCCCTTGAATTGTAGGATCATATTTTTGCATGTACAGTGGCGGAAACGGGTGGGGGCAAGGGGGCACCCGTTCCCAGTGAAGTTGCAATTTTTAATTTAAAAATTTTGGATTTTTCGATTTTGCCCAAGTGAAATTTTTTTTTTTTGCCTCACAGCCTTCATATTTTGCCCCATAACCTTTAAATTTTTCTCAAAAGCCTTCAAAATTTGCCTAAAAACCTTCATATTTTGACCTAAAATCTTCAAATTTTACTCAAAAACCTCCACATTTTAAATCGCTCCAAGTAAAAAAAAAAATTACGTTTTCGCCAGTGTGGATATATCCAGAAAAAAATTAATAAAAAGAAGTGAAAATTTGAACTGTATTATTTGTTGTTTCAAAAAAAACATGTGTATCGGTCCAGCGGTCCCCGATAGCCCACTGGAGCCTGGCGAAACACCATCACCCATTTTCCCACAGCATGCCAGGCCCGATAAACGAACATGCATTGTCATTGTTTCAATCTTCGCATGCGTGGGACCAAAGGATCATTTGAGCCCGGTAAGAATTGTTTTTGATCAAATTATTTGAAAAATCCTCACCTAGTGGGAATCGAACCCTCACCTCCCCTAAGGGAGAGTGAGTCATTCACCACTAAGCTATTGGCCCATTCTTAAATGTATTATTTGTAGTAGTAAACCTTTTGGTGAAGCTTATCTTGAGTACAAGACAAAACTAATAATTTAATACGAAGTAACTTTAATGTACTGTAGAGAGGGAATTTGTTAAAATTGTCGAGTGTTAAATAGCAGATAGATGTATACAGTATACTCGGGTACTTTCATTTTTTGTTTCTTCATACAACTTTGTGGTGTAGGTGTTAGAGCAAAGGGTGTCGTGACGCGTCAGTTTAGTGTTAGTTTAGTGTCTTGCTGATGACTGAACGCTGACTGGACTGACACTGTAAATTGAAATTGCTGAAAAAACAGGGGAATTGGAAAGATGGTCAGTTCAGTGTCTTGAAAAGAGTAAATATTTATGTTTTTTTATTTAATTAATTTTAAAATTAATTAAATTATTTTAAAAAACAATATTAACACAAAATAAATAAAATAAACTTCTCTAATAATAAAAAAAGTTACATAATTAAAAATTAAACTACAAAATAAAAATACAATGCATACTAAAGATGTTATTTGTAAATCGAATAGCCCAAAGATGTTCGACTATCCTCCTCCTCCCCCTCCTCCTGAGCTCGAATAGCTCAAACATGTTCGACTAAGTCGCCTCGTAAACGTTCATGCACCTCCCGATCGTGTAATTCCTTCGTCCTGGCTTCATACTTTTTACATCTCTCGTACCAAGTAGTTTGCATGTTCTGAACCAGTTCATACACCCAATTATTCTCAGAAATGTTGAACCCATTATCTTCAACTATCATGTTATGCATTATGATACACGCATACATAATTCTTTGAATAGCCTTCACCGAATAAGCTCTTGCAGGTTGTTGTAGTATATGCCAACGTCCTTGTAAAATACCAAAAGTCCTCTCAACATCTTTTCTTGCCTTAGATTGTTTGCGTGAAAAGTATTTACTCTTGGGATCAGCTGCACTCGAATATGCTTTGACAAACGATGCCCATTGAGGGTAAATCTCATCCGCTAAATAATAACCCCTTTTGTATCCACACCATTAATAACATAAGGGATGTATATATAGAGGTTATATATATTTAGGTAAACGATTGGCAGAAAAATTTAATATACCTTCCATAATTCGGTTGAATACATGTCTCCTCATTTGAAATCGACTTTTGAACTCCACGTCGCTATACTTCGGATATTCAGCAAAATAGTCTCTTATGAGGCGATCATGTGTTTCATAGTGATCACGTCTGATATAGCGTCACGTTAAACGAACATTAGAACTATCCCCCTCATCACTTTGATCGGCCTCTAACATTTCGAGTGCAAGCATCGTATACTCATCGTCGGAAGATGAATAAGCCATTGTATTTTATAAACTATTTTTTTGATTGTATAAAAAATGAGAGAAGTGAGGTTTGTGTGAGTGTATAGATTGTGATTTGTGTGTGTATATATAGAGGTAACATATATATATATATATATATATATATATATATATATATATATATATATATATATATATATATATATATATATATATATATATATATATATATATATATATATATATATATATATATATATATATATATATTATTTAAAAGAAGAAAAAAAAGCAACGGTCGAATTTTTCAAATAAAACCCAACCAAAACAGCGTCGAGACCCAGACTTTTACCACACAGACGCCGGACCGACGCCAAAATGGTGTGGTCCGACCGTCGGCGGGTTAACCGACGCCGGACTGACTTCTTCCACACCTCAAGCTCTTAGCCCATCACAAAAACTTCGTGGCGTAGGTTTTTTAGCCCATCACAAAATTGGTTGGTATCAAGATTGAAGGTACGCGCTACGCGGCTATACATTATCAAAGAAAAATCTATAAATATAACGGTTGGCAAAGTATTAATGGTGCGAAAATGGCGTTTACAGGTTATAGGTTATATATCCGAAATCACCGACTATAATTTACATCATCAATTACCTAACTACTACAAACTTAGATTAACGGCAATTGTGAACTAATTGAGGAAGACAACTGTGGAAGATAATTATCGAACTCTTGTAGATACTATAATGGCAATAGGGAACTAACTGAGGAAGATAATTATCGAGCTCTTGCTGATGCTATATTTGAATCACTGATGTGTAGTGATTACATGTAATTTTTTTGATTGTAAATATTAAGAATATGTGGGATTTAACTCTTGATACAGAACTGCTAATGGAACTGCCTGAAGAGTGCACATTTGAGACTGCATTGGCTGATTTGATTATGAGTAATAACGCGCGTTTAATAATTATCACTCATAGTCAAATCAACCAATGCGGTCTCAAATGTGCACTCTTCGGGCAGTTCCATTAGCAGCTCTGCATCAGGAGTTAAATCCCACATGTTCTTAATATTTCCAATCAAAAATATTATTAGATGCAATCACCACACATCAGTGATTCAAATATAGCATCTGCAAGAGTTCGATAATTATTTTCCTCAATTAGTTCCCAATTGCCATTATACAGATTCAGAATATTTGTAAGGACTGTTCTGATATCTTCAGAAGTTAGGCGTAACTCTCTGATGGCTTCCAATGGCGTTTAGCGATATCTTTGAAGTATACCTAAAAGATTAATAAAACATTTCAAATTAGTAACACTTTAATTACTAATTTGCTTGATAATAAAAATAAAGGAGTTGTTATTTACTTATTAGGGCTCCTTTTAATCATTAAAGTTGTTCGAATATCTTTCCCACTGGCAATTCTATCAAGATCGAGCTGAAACTGCACAAAGCGTTTAAATAATCAATCTACCGAACGGGAGACACATGATAACTTATGTCAAATATCAAACATTTTTAAAAAGTATTACTTGGAGGGGAATTAGCTATGGAAGGGAATTAACTGTTGGAATTGAGTAATGGATTTATAGTTTCCTTCTCCGCAAAAGCTTATTTCGCAACGCACGCATGGCAGTTCGAGCAGCATGAATATCGGAGTATGATATCATCACAAAAAAACCTTATGTTTACCAGTGTGTGCAAGGCATCCTAATATCACCGCATTGGTACAAAACACATAATAAATAAATATGTTAGGTCACTAAATATAGGTTTTTTTTTTCTTTTTTTTTAAAGTCACTAAATATAATTATTAAGAATACGACTGACAAAGCATAACTTTAAACCATAATCTAAAGTCAACTAATTTAAAAAGTTTCAATAAATATTATTATTTACCTCAAATAGAGCTTTTAACTCTGAATCTTCAACGTCACTAAACCCTAAACCCCAAACCCTAGCAATTCATCTTCTTCGTTGTTATTCAACAGGATAGCCCATGTAAAGCAATTTTCTCTGTTGAATATCTTGTCTGTCTTAAGAAAATGTGCAAACTGTTAACACAAATAACTGAATAATGATATGCAGCTATCAACAACTATGATCGATGGATAAACTAAAGTAAGTAAATATAACAATGAACCGAGGCTCAGATAGATGTATAAAGTCAACTAAGAAAAACATCAAACCGTATGGCTGCAATCTGCATTTTGCCCCGCCAGTATACGATTTTATTTTTTATTAACAGTCAACCAATAACATTCTAATTGAGATCCATTTTCTATCTTTTCAAACAATAGAGCGAACAATAAAGATCATCGAAGACGAAGAACCGAAAAAAAATCGGCTAAGAAACCGAGCCTCAAATTGATGCATAAAGTCAACTAATTAATCCTGAATCGTATGCTGCAATCTGCATATTGCCCCGCCAACATACGGTTACAACTTTTATGAACACTTCCATATCATACAAAAATGATCGTCATTGCCTTTTGTATCTTTTCATATAATACATCTGAAATAACGAACAACCATAACAGTTAAGCAAATCAGACTGTTAACACAAATAACTGAATAATGACATGCAGCTATCAACAACTATGATCGATGGATAAAGTAAAGTATAAGTAAATATAACAATGAACTGAGGCTCAGATCGATGTATAAAGTCAAGTAAGAAAGCATCAAACCGTATGGCTGCAATCTGCATTTTGCCCCGCCAGTATACGATTTTATTTTTTATTAATAGTCAACCAATAGCAGTCGAATTGAGCATCCATTTTCTATCTTTTCAAACAATAGATCGAACAATATAGATCATCGAAGACGAAGAACCCAAAAAAACCGGCTAAGAAGCCGAGTCTCAAATTGATGCATAAAGTCAACTAATTAATCCTGAATCGTATGGCTGCAATCTGCAAATTGCCCCCCCAGCATACGGTTACAACTTTTATGAACACTTCCATATCATTCAAAAATGATCATCATTGCCTTTTGTATCTTTCCATAGAATACATCTAAAATAACGAACAACCATAACAGTTAAGCAAATCAGACTGTTAACACAAATAACTGAATAATGACATGCAGCTATCAACAACTTTGATCGATGGATAAAGTAAAGTAAGTAAATATAACAATGAACCGAGGCTCAGATCGATGTATAAAGTCAACTAAGAAAGTATCAAACCGTATGGCTGCAATCTGCATTTTGCCCTGCCAGTATACGATTTTATTTTTTATTAACACTCAATCAATAGTGTTCGAATTGAGCATCCATTTTCTAAGTTTTCCAACAATAGATCAAACAATAAAGATCATCGAAAACCAAGAACTGCTAAAAAACCGGCTAATAAACCGAGACTCAAATTGATGCATAAACTCAACTAATTAAGCCTGAATCGTATGGCTGCAATCTGCAGATTGCCCCGCCAGTATATGGTTACAACTTTTATGAACGCTTCCATATCATACAAAATTGATCACCATTGTCTTTTGTAGCTTTCCATATAATATATCTGAAATAACGAACAACCATAACAGTTAAGGAAATGTAACTGAAAAATGACAAACCGCGAAGCTCATTTATATGCATAAAGTCACACAAAGAAAAACGGATCGTCATGGCTGCAATCCAGAGATTGCCATGCCAAGATTCGAACAAATTGTTTTCCAAACCCCATATTAACACGGGTCGGTTTAAGGGGATTAAAAATCCACCCTGGCTGCAGACATCAGCAGTTGCATAAATTAAATGCCATCTGAGTGTTGCCACGCCAAGTACCACGAATATAAGCATCAATGTCGCCTGCGCTATCAACAACATGTAACATAACACTCACGAAAAACTTAAAAAAACTATAGTTTTTTCAAAATACAAGCGAACCCTGTAACGAACATTTTGTTTTTAAAAAACTCAATAAGCACATACTTGACATTGACAATTCAGGAGAAAATGGGATTCAAAATCCACCATGGCTGCAAACATCAACAGATGCATAAGTGTTGTCACGCCAAGGTATCCTTATTTTTATTTTTAACTGGTAATGGTTGGAGTGGAAGAAACAGTACGCGACCAACCCTGCTCAGCCTCTCTTCTTCGTCTGCTCATCCAAAAAAAAAGATATAAAAATATATCCCACAAAAGTATACATTGTTAATGACATAAAAAATATACCCCACACAAAATTAACAATAAAGAACCATACATACTTCAAACAGCAATTAAAACAAACAAAAAAAAAGAGATTAAAATACAACAAAATTAACAATAAAGAACCATACATACTTCAAGTGTATTAGAAGAAATAAAAAATCACAAAACCTCATTCATATAAGAACTATTTTTTCATGTATTCACATCAACTAAAACAAAGGAAAAAAAAGATAAAAATACAGCACAATTATTTATTTCATCTATTCACAGCAATTAAAAAAAACAAAAAAAATTTGAAATGTAACTGAAAAATGACAAACCGCGAAGCTCATTTATATGCATAAAGTCACACAAGGAAAAACGGATCGTCATGGCTGCAATCCAGAGATTGCCATGCCAAGATTCGAACAAATTGTTTTCCAAACCCCATATTAACGCGGGTCGGTTTAAGGGGATTAAAAATCCACCCTGGCTGCAGACATCAGCAGTTGCATAAATTAAATGCCATCTGAGTGTTACCACGCCAAGTACCACGAATATAAGCATCAATGTCGCCTGCGCTATCAACAACATGTAACATAACACTCACGAAAAACTTAAAAAAACTATAGTTTTTTCAAAATACAAGCGAACCCTGTAACGAACATTTTGTTTTTAAAAAACTCAATAAGCACATACCTGACATTGAAAATTCAGGAGAAAATGGGATTCAAAATCCACCATGGCTGCAAACATCAACAGATGCATAAGTGTTGTCACGCCAAGGTATCCTTATTTTTATTTTTAACTGGTAATGGTTGGAGTGGAAGAAACAGTACGCGACCAACCCTGCTCAGCCTCTCTTCTTCGTCTGCTCATCCAAAAAAAAAAGATATAAAAATATATCCCACAAAAGTATACATTGTTAATGACATAAAAAATATACCTCACACAAAATTAACAATAAAGAACCATACATACTTTAAACAGCAATAAAAACAAACAAAAAAAAGATTAAAATACAACAAAATTAACAATAAAGAACCATACATACTTCAAGTGTATTAGAAGAAATAAAAAATCACAAAACCTCATTCATATAAGAACTATTTTTTCATGTATTCACATCAACTAAAACAAAGGAAAAAAAAGATAAAAATACAGCACAATTATTTATTTCATCTATTCACAGCAATTAAAAAAAACAAAAAAAAGATTAAAATACAAATTATTTTTCATGTATTCTCAGCAATCAAAACAAAGGAAAAAAAGAAAAAAACACAGCACAATTATTTATTTCATCTATTAACAGCAATAAAAACAAACCAAAAAAAGATTAAAATACAAATTATTTATTATTTATCTCTTATACTAATTATGTAAAAAGTTTTTCACCAGCATGAACGATTAAAGGCGAAAGAAAGCTTTAAACAACATATAAACAACTACCCGTGTTAACCTGAAAGGCAAAGTGAAAGACAAAAAAAAAAAAAATATCTCAATCGAGATGAAATCGGTTAAGCATACATGTAACGAAAACGATTAAGCACACCTGTAACGAAATCGATTAATCACACTTGTAATGAAATCGTTCAACTTCAAAAATAATTCGATTTTAAGACTGCAATAGCAAACAAAATTAAAGAAAAAATTCGCTTAACTAAAAGGAGGAACCTAAATGGAGAAAGCAAGAGTGATTAAGCACACCTGTAATGAAATCGATTAATCATATCTGTAATGAAATCGTTCAACTTTAAAAGTAATTCGATTTTCAAACTGCAATAGCAAACAAAATTAAAGAAAAAAATTGATTAATTGAAAAGAAATCGATCAAGCATACCTGATTTAACTCTGAATAATCCAACTTAGGCAACTGAAAGGAGGAACGTAAATGGAGAAAGCAAGAGGGTGAGGGAAAAGATAGGGTTAGAAAGAAGAGAATGGCGGATGGACAGAAGAGGACGCAACAGGGTATGGTGAACAACAATAGCTACAGTTCAGATCCAACCACTCTCCACACATTTATTATATGTTTATGTAATATAAAAAAAAATATACAATATAAAAAATGTAAAAAAAATATATGTATCAAACAGTGTAAATAGCATGAATAGTAAATCTATGTGAGTGAGAGCGCCACATGGATCAATCAGATGGCAAAGATTCCTCTCCCTAATAGAAGATGGATAATTGCCTTTATGTCTATATGATATGATGGGCATGTTTTTGTAGAGCTTTTAGTTTTAAATTTTTATGAAAAGATTCATATATAGCAAAAGGTTCATTTGATAAAAGAGATTAAATTTTTTTTAAAAAATAAAAAAATAAAAAAATTAAAAGTTAAAAGTTAATAGAACTAGTGTCTGAGCTAAACTCTTAGCCTTTTGTCATTTTACTATTTATTTTAATATTTTGACTATTCTATCAAACAACTAAATACATATAAAAAATTAATAACTATCAACTAACAACTAATGCTACCAACTAGTTTTTAAGTTAATAGAACTGGTGTTTAAGAAAAAACTTCTAGTTTTTTGTTATTTTACCTTTTATTTTAATATTTTTAGCTATTCTACCAAACAACTAAATAGATATAAAAAACTAATAACTATAATGGCTAACAAGTACAAACTACCAACTACGTAGTAGTTTTGTATACCCTTTTTGTTGATTGAATAAAATTCTTTTGCTTTAAAAAGAATCTATCATAAAAAAAAAAGCTTTGGGACAATTACAGTAAAACCTCTGTAATTTAATACTTGATAAATTAATAACCTCGATAAAATTAATAATTTGTTCGGTCCCAAATTGGGACCAATACAAATTTGGACCCCAATCGATAAAATAATAAGATAATATTATTTTTGAAATCTCAATGTAAATATATTGGTCCCAGCGAAACTATAACTTAATAACTACTATTTTTTTTAAATCCCAATATACATTGAACTTAACAAGTTCATTAATGTGTGATGGGAAATTTAAAGGTCACTGTTTATGTTTTATTCAAATAGTTAAAGTGAACGGACATGATAATTTCGAATGCCGATGCATTAATTTGAGACTTGCTCACAAATATAAGTCAATTTTTTAAATTGATAATTTATTAATTTATCGATATAATAATATCTCATAACTCACTAAATTAATAAAATTTCGGTCCCAACATTATTAATTTATAGAGGTTTCACTGTATATAAATAATAACATTTTGATTAGTGAGAAGGAAAATTTAATCATTGAAAAGTAGAGGAATATTCAAATGAAACAAACTTTTAAGTTGAGATCCAAGAGACTAATCAGAGTGCAACACGTGGCGCGATAATTACATGTGATTTTTTTTAAATTTTGTTTTTTTGATTTTTTTTCAATCACATGTGATTAGATTGACATGCATTAAATCACATGTGATTAGATTTGACATGCAGTAAATCACATGTGATTCTGCATGCCAATCACATGTGATTGTAAAACCCAATCACATGTGATTGTAAAACCCAATCACATGTGATTCTGCATTTCAAATCCAATCACATGTAATTGAAATTTTTTTTTTAATAAAACGACGAATTTCAGTAAGTTTGTGCTAAAACCTTTAAATACCAAGTTTTTGATCAAAACTTGATTAAATCACCGAATAAAAGTCTGAAGTTTTGAAGATATGATCACGAAATGCTAACAAACTTGATCAAATCACCGAATTAAAGTTTGTTTCCGGTTGAAATTTTGTTTAAAAAAAAATTTAAATTTTTTTTAATCACATGTGATTAGATTTGACTTACAGAATCACATGTGATTGTGTTTTACAATCACATGTGATCGGGTTTTACAATCACATGTGATTGGATTTGACATGCTAAATTTAAAAAAAAAATTAAATTTTTTTTCAAAAAATTTTTTTTTAATTTTTTTTTAAATTTAAAAAAAAAATTTGAATTTTTTTCAATCACATGTGATTGTCGCGCCACATGTCACGCTCTTATTGGTCCATTGGATTTCAAGCAAATTATTGAATTCAAGGTATTACAACTCTATTATTTTTGTTAAAGCATGACTTAGGATGGTATAAATAGTCTTAAGGCCTATTATTTCTCTCACATTGTAATTATGTATAACGCATCTAATTTTGAAACTAATATCACTTTACTAAGTACAAATTATAACTCATTAATATGCACGCCAAATGTAGTATCATTTGGCGGTGCATCATTTTCGGTTGAAATTCATAAGATCACCTTAAAAGAGAACAAGGAGCAAGACTCCCTGAAGGCGTCTTGCCATTAGAGTTCGTCTAGATGACGAAATGATATTTTATTCATTTTAATGTTCTTTTTAAACGTTTTGAATTTCTATCAAATTATTATTTTTGTTAAAGCATGATTTAGGATGGTATAAATAGATTTAAGGCCTATTATTTCTCTCATAATGTAATTATGTATAACACATCTAATTTTGAAACTGTTGAGTCCTCAAAATAATTAAGGATTTAATTATGACAAAACTGTAATTTATTTGCGCTAAAATATTATGTGCAGCCAGCACAAGTTTGTTCATGTATAGACAGCAGATATTGTTGTGTCGAGTGTTTAGTTTGCTGCTTAGTCTACCAGCACAAGATAGACAGTAGTCTTCAATCAGCACAGGATGTGTACCCAGCAATTCAAGAATATCAAGTGTCTCAGCAATGAATAACCAGCATAGCTGGAATGTAGCTTACTACACAAGACAGCTATGCTCCATTACAAGCATAGTGGTTTCCTGAGTGGTCTACATCAATCGTACTATTCAACAGAAGTCAAAGACAAAGTTGAACAGAAAAAGACACGCGTCGGCGACTGACAAGTGACCTTACAAGACCACGTGGAAATGCAGAAGTTTAACGCATGTGCAGACATGTGTTATACTTTGTCAATGCCTAAGGAACACAACATTCTATTTGTTTAAACAAATAGTGGTGCCAAACCGAATTGGGGTGTTCCTGCAAATAGCTACCAAAGAGGAAAGAGGAGAGCACGCTCTCTGATGCAGTTGTCCCCACAAGTACAGACATCCTATGTACCAGTGGACAATGGAACAATTACACGGATAATAGGACTACTATAAATTGTTGTATCCACTATTGTAACAACTAGTTGTGTGGGTTTGTTTATTTAGAGTCCAAAACGTGTAATAGCTTAGAACATACTCTGTAGCTATACTTTGGTAAATCTGTATCAACCAACTATCATTCCGCCAAGGATAGTTGTAATTCTTTGTGATTTAATCAATAAAGAATAACCGTTGAAAAATTACCTTTGACTCTATTTAATTTACTTGCTTGAATACTAAATTGTGTTTAACTGTTAAGAGAATTAAAAGAATTGTATTCACCCCCTCTACAATACTCCTGTTGTTTATCAAGGGACCAACAACTGGTATCAGGGCTTCAGTCTTGATAATTTAATATTTTGGATCTGAATTCTCTCATAGCTGCATACTCAAATACAGCTTACCTTGAAAATGGCTCATCCAATAGACCACCTAAATTTGATGAAATTTCTAAGATCACCCTAAAATAGAACAAGGAGCAAGACTTCCTGAAGGTGTCCTTCCATCAGAGTTTGTCTATATGACGAAAATGATATTTTATTCATTTTAATGTTCTTTTTAAACGTTTTAAATTTCAATCATATTACTATTGTTGTTAATGGATGACTTAGGATGGTATAAATAGATTTAAGGCCTATTATTTCTCTCACAAGGTAAGTATGTATAACACATCTAATTTTGAAATTAATATCACTTCACTAAGTACAAATTTTAACTCAATAATATGCGCCGCCAAATGTAGTATCATTTGACGGCGCATCATTTTCGATTTCAGACTGTGCTGAAATTCCTAAAATCACCCTAAAAGAGAACAAGGAGCAAGTCTCCATGAAGGTGTCTTGCCATTAGAGTTCGTCTAGATGACGAAAATGATATTTTATTCATTTTAATGTTCTTTTTAAACGTTTTGAATTTCTATCATATTATTATTTTTGTTAAAGCATGACTTAGAATGGTATAAATAGTTTTAAGGCCTATTATTTCTCTCACATTGTAAATATGTATAACGCATCTAATTTTGAAACTAATATCACTTCACTAAGTACAAATTCTAACTCATTAATATGCGCCACCAAATGTAGTATCATTTAGCGGCGCATCATTTTCGGTTTTAGAATGTGCTGAAATTCCTAAGATCACCCTAAAAGAGAGCAAGGAACAAGACTTCTTGAAGGTGTCTTGCCATTAGAGTTCGTTTAGATGAAGAAAATGATATTTTATTCATTTTAGTTTTCTGTTTAAACATTTTGAATTTCTATCAAATTATTATTTTTGTTAAAGCATGACTTGGAATGGTATAAATAGTTTTAAGGCCTATTATTTCTCTCACAATGTAATTATGTATAACGCATCTAATTTTGAAACTAATATCACTTCACTAAGTACAAATTTTAACTCATTAATATGCGCCACCAAATGTAGTATCATTTGGCGACACATCATTTTCGTTTTCAGACTGTGCTGAAATTTCTAAGATCACCTTAAAAGAGAACAAGGAGCAAGACTCTCTGAAGGTGTCTTGCCATTAAAGTTCGTCTAGATGACAAAAATAATATTTTATTCATTTTAATGTTCTTTTTAAACGTTTTGAATTTCTATCACATTATTATTTTTGTTAAAGCAAGATTTAGGATGGTAAAAATAGCTTTAAGGACTATTATTTCTCTCACATTATAAATGTGTATAAGGCATCTAATTTTGAAACTAATATCTCTTCACTAAGTACAAATTCTAACTCGTTAATATGCAACGCCAAGTGTAGTATCATTTGGCGACACATCATTTTCGGTTTCAGACTGTGCTAAAATTCCTAAGATCACCCTAAAAGAGAACAAGGAGCAAGACTCCCTGAATGTGTGTTGCCATTAGAGTTCGTCTAGATGACGAAAATGATATTTTGTTCATTTTTATGTTCCTTTTAAATGTTTTGAATTTCTATCATATTATTATCTTTGTTAAAGCATGAATTAGGATGGTATAAATAGATTTAAGGCCTATTATTTCTCTCACAATATAATTATGTATGACGCATCTAATTTTGAAACTAATATCACTTCACTAAGTACAAATTTTAACTCATTAATATCCGACACCAAATGTAGTATCATTTGGCGGTGCATCATTTTCGGTTTCAGACTGTGATGAAATTTCTAAGATCACCCTAAAAGAGAACAAGGAGCAAGACTCCCTGAAGGTGTCTTGCCATTAGAGTTCGTCTAGATGATGAAAATGATATTTTATTCATTTTAATGTTTTTAAACATTTTGAATTTCTATCATATTATTATTTTTGTTAAAGCATGACTTAGGATGATATAAATAGTTTTAAGGCGTATTATTTATCTCACATTGTAATTATGTATAACACATCTAATTTTGAAACTAATATCACTTCACAAAGTACAAATTCTAACTCATTAATATGCGCCGCCAAATGCAGTATCATTTGGCGAAACATCATTTTTGGTTTCAGAATGGGCTGAAATTCCAAAGATCACCCTAGAAGAAAATAAAAAGCAAGACTCTCTGAAGGTGTCTTGCCATTAGAGTTCGTCTGGATGACGAAAATGATATTTTATTCATTTTAATTTATTTTAAACGTTTTGAATTTCTATCATATTATTATTTTTGTTAAAGTATGACTTAGGATGGTATAAATAGCTTTAAGACCTATTATTTCTCTCACGATGTAATTATGTATAACGCATCTAATTTTGAATCTAATATCACATCACTAAGTACAAATTTTAACTCATTAATATGCGCCTCCAAATGTAGTATCATTTGGCGGCGCATCATTTTCGGTTTTAGACTGTGCTGAAATTCCTAAGATCACCCTAAAAGAGAACAAGGAGCAAGATTCCACGAAGGTGTCTTGCCATTAGAGTTCGTTTAGATGACAAAAATGATATTTTATTCATTTTAATGTGCTTTTAAAACCTTTTGAATTTCTATCATATTATTATTTTTGTTAAAGCATGACTTAGGATGGTATAAATAGTTTTAAGACCTATTATTTCTCTCACATTGTAATTATGTATAGCGCATCTAATTTTGAAACTAATATCACTTTACTAAGTACAAATTCTAACTCATTAATATGCGCCGCCAAATGTAGTATCATTTGGCGGCGCATCATTTTCGATTTCAGACTGTGCTGAAATTTCTAAGATCACCCTAAAAGAGAACAAGGAGCAACACTCCTTGAAGCTGTCTTGCCATTAGAGTTCGTCTATATGATGAAAATGATATTTTATTCATTTTAATGTTCTGTTTAAACGTTTTGAATTTCTATCATATTATTATTTTTCTTAAAGCATGACTTAAAATGGTATAAATAATCTTAAGGCCTATTATTTCTCTCACAATGTAATTATGTATAACACATCTAATTTTGAAACTAATATCACTTTACTAAGTACAAATTTTAACTCATTAATATGCGCCGCTAAATGCAGTATCATTTGGCGGCGCATCATTTTCGGTTTCAGACAGTGCTGAAATTTCTAAGAGCACCCTAAAAGAGAACAAGGAGCAAGACTCCCTGAAGGTGTCTTGCCATTACAGTTAGTCTAGATGGCGAAAATGATATTTTATTCATTTTAATATTCTTTTTAAACATTTTGAATTTCTATCATATTATTATTTTGTTAAAGCATGACTTAGGATGGTATAAATAGTTTTAAGGCCTATTATTTCTCTCATATTGTAATTATGTATAACACATTTAATTTTAAAACTAATATCACTTCACTAAGTACAAATTCGAACTCATTAATATGCTCCGCCAAATTTGGTCGCGCATCATTTTCGATTTCAGAGTTTGCTGAAATTCCTAAGATCACCCTAAAAGAGAACAAGGAGCAAGACTCCCTGAAAGTGTCTTGACATTAGAGTTCGTCTAGATGACGAAAATGATATTTTATTCATTTTAATGTTATTTTTAAACGTTTTGAAGTTCTATCACATTATTATTTCTATTAAATCATGACCTAGGATGGTATAAATAGTTTTAAGTCCTATTATTTCTCTCACATTATAATTATGTATAACACATCTAGTTTTGAAACTAATATCACTTCACTAAGTACAAACTCTAACTCATTAATATGCACAGCCAAATGTAGTATCATTTGTCGGCGCATCATTTTCGGTTTCAGACTATCATGAAATTCCTCAGATCACCCTAAAAGAGAACAAGGAGCAAAACTCCTTGAAGGTGTCTTGCCATTAGAGTTCGTCTAGATGACACAAATGATATTTTATTCATTTTAATGTTCTGTTTAAATGTTTTGAATTTCTATCATATTATTATTTTTGTTAAAGCATAGGATGGTATAAATAGTATTAAGGCCTATTATTTCTCTCACATTGTAATTGTGTATAACGCATCTAATTTTGAAACTAATATCACTTCACTAAGTACAAATTCTAACTCGTTAATATGCACCGCCAAATGTAGTATCATTTGGCGACGCATCATTTTCGGTTTCAGACTGTGCTGAAATTCCTAAGATCAACCTAAAAGAGAACATGGAGCAAGACTCCCTGAATGTGTGTTGCCATTAGAGTTCGTCTAGATGACGAAAATGATATTTTGTTCATTTTAATGTTCCTTTCAAATGTTTTGAATTTCTATCATATTATTATCTTTGTTAAAGCACGAATTAGGATGGTATAAATAGATTTAAGGCCTATTATTTCTCTCACAATGTAATTATGTATAACGCATATAATTTTGAAATTAATATCACTTCACTAAGTACAAATTTTAACTCATTAATATGCGCCACCAAATGTAGTATCATTTGGCGGCGCATCATTTTCGGTTTTAGACTGTGCTGAAATTTCTAAGATCACCCTAAAAGAGAACAAGGAGCAAGACTCCCTGAAGGTATCTTGCTATTAGAGTTCTTCTAGATGATGAAAATGATATTTTATTCATTTTAATGTTTTTAAACGTTTTGAATTTCTATCATATTATTAATTTTGTTAAAGCATGACTTAAGATGCTATAAATAGTTTTAAGACGTATTATTTCTCTCACATTGTAATTATGTATAACACATCTAATTTTGAAACTAATATCACTTCACTAAGTACAAATTCTAACTCATTAATATGCGCCGCCAAATACAGTATCATTTGGCGGAACAAAATTTTTAGTTTTAGACTATGCTGAAATTTCAAATATCACCCTAAAAGAAAATAAAGAGCAAGACTCCCTGAAGGTGTCTTGCCATTAGAGTTCGTCTGGATGATGAAAATGATATTTTATTCATTTTAATTTTCTTTTTAAACGTTTTGAATTTCTATCATATTATTATTTTTGTTAAAGCAAGACTTAGGATGGTATAAATAGTTTTAAGACCTATTATTTCTCTCACAATGTAATTATATATAACGCATCTAATTTTGAAACTAATATCACGTCACTAAGTACAAATTTTAACTCAATAATATGCGCCGCCAAATGTAGTATCATTTGGCGGCGCATCATTTTCGGTTTCAGACTGTGCTGAAATTCCTACGATCTCCCTAAAAGAGAACAAGGAGCAAGATTCCATGAAGGTGTCTTGCCATTAGAGTTCTTCTAGATGACGAAAATGATATTTTATTCATTTTAATGTTCTTTTAAACGTTTTGAATTTTTATCATATTATTATTTTTGTTAAAGCATGACTTAGGATGGTATAAATAGTTTTAAGGCCTATTATATCTCTCACATTGTAATTATGTATAACGCATCTAATTTTGAAACTAATATCACTTCACTAAGTACAAATTCTAACTCATTAATAGGCGCCGCCAAATGTAGTATCATTTGGCGGCACATCATTTTCGGTTTCAGACTGTGCTGAAATTCCTAAGATCTCCCTAAAAGAGAACAAGGAGCAAAACACTTTGAAGGTGTCTTGCCATTAGAGTTCGTCTAGAATACGAAAATTATATTTTATTCATTTTAATGTTCTGTTTAAATGTTTTGAATTTGGGAGGTGATCCGTACACCACCTCTATTTTGCCATACACCACTAAATAAATTTTCTGGACATTTTTACCCTTCTTTTTGTTCACCACCAACTCCCCCTAACTTCTCAAAGAAAGGGTAAAACTGTCTAAATAATTATTTTGGTGGTATATGGCAAAAACAAGGTGGTGTACGGATCAACTCTCTTTGAATTTCTATCATATTATTATTTTTATTAAAGCATGACTTAGGATGGTATAAATAGTTTTAAGGCCTATTATTTCTCTCACAGTGTAATTATGTATAACACATCTTATTTTGAAACTAATATCACATCACTAAGTACAAATTTTAACTCATTAATATGCGCCGCCAAATGTAGTATCATTTGGCGGTGCATAATTTTCAGTTTCATACTGTGCTGAAATTCCTAAGTGCACCCTAAAAGAGAACAAGGAGCAAGACTCCCTGAAAGTGTCTAGCCATTACAATTAGTCTAGATGGCGAAAATGATATTTTATTCATTTTAATGTTATTTTTAAACATTTTGAATTTCTATCATATTATTATTTTGTTAAAGCATGACTTAGGATGGTATAAATAGTTTTAAGGTCTATTATTTATCTCACACTCTAATTATGTATAACGCGTTTAATTTTGAAACTAATATCACTTCACTAAGTACAAATTCGAACTCATTAATTTGCGCCGCCAAATGTAGTATCATTTGGCCGCGCATCATTTTCGGTTTCAGACTTTGCTAAAATTCCCTAGATCACCCTAAAAGAGAACAAGGAGCAAGACTCCCTGAAGGTGTCTTGCCATTAGAGTTCGTCTAGATGACTAAAATAATATTTTATTCATTTTAATGTTCTTTTTAAACGTTTTAAATTTCTATCATATTATTATTTTTGTTAAAGCATGATTTAGGATGGTATAAATAGTTTTAAGGCCTATTATTTCTTTCACATTGAATTGTGTATAACACACCTAATTTTGAAACTAATATCACTTCACTAAGTACAAATTCTTACTCGTTAATATGCACCGCCAAATGTAGTATCATTTGGCGGCGCATCATTTTCGATTTCAGACTGTGCTGGAATTTCTTAGATCACCCTAAAAGAGAACAAGGCGTAAAACTCCTTGAAGGTGTCTGGCCATTAGAGTTCGTCTAAGTGACAAAAATGATATTTTATTCACTTTAATGTTCTGTTTAAACGTTTTGAATTTCTATCATATTTTTATTATTGTTAAAGCATGACTTAGGATGGTATAAATAGTTTTATGGCCAACTATTTCTCTCACATTGTAATTGTGTATAAAGCATCTAATTTTGAAACTAATATCACTTCACTAAGTACAAATTATAACTCGTTAATATGTACCGCCAAATGTAGTATCACTTGGCGACGCATCATTTTCAATTTCGGACTGTGCTGAATTTCCTAAGATCACCATAAAAGAGAATAAGGAGCAAGACTCCCTGAAGGTGTCTTGCCATTAGAGTTCGTCTAGATGACGAAAATGATATTTTATTCATTTTAATGTTCTTTTTAAACGTTTTGAAGTTCTATCACATTATTATTTTTGTTAAATCATGACTTAGGATAGTATAAATTGTTTTAAGGCCTATTATTTCTTTCACATTGTAATTATGTATAACGCATCCAATTTTTAAATTAATATCACTTCACTAAGTACAAATTTTAACGCATTAATATGCGCCGTCAAATGTATATCATTTAGCGGCGCATCATTTTCGGTTTCAGACTGTGTTGAAATTCTAAGATCACCCTAAAAGAGAACAAGGAGCAAGACTCCCTAAAGGTGTCTTGCCATTAAAGTTTGTTTAGATGTCAAAAATGATATTTTATTAAATTTCTATCATATTATTATTTTTGTTAAAGCATGATTTATTAGGGTATAAATAGTTTTAAGGCCTATTATTTCTCTCACATTCTAATTATGTATAACACATCTGATTTTGAAACTAATATCACTGCACTAAGTACAAATTTTAACTAATTAATTTGCGCCACCAAATATAGTATCATTTGACGGTGCATCATTATCGGTTGCAGACTGTGCTGAAATTCCTAAGATCACCCTAAAAGAGAACAAGGAGCAAGACTCCCTGAAGATGTCATACCATTAGAGTTCGTCTAGATGACGAAAATGATATTTTATTCATTTAATGTTCTTTTTAAACGTTTTAAATTTCTATCATATTATTATTTTTGTTAAAGATTTATTTCGGATGGTATAAATAGTTTTAAGTCCTATTATTTCTCTCACATTGTATTTACGTATAACGGATCTAATTTTGAAATTAATATCACTTGACTGAGTATAAATTTTAACTCACTAATATGCACCACCAAATGCAGTATCATTTGGCGACGCATCATTTTAGGTTTCAGACTGTGCTGAAATTCCTAAGATCACCCCAAAAGAGAACAAGGAGAAAGACTCGCTGAAGGTGTCTTGCCATTAGAGTTCGTTTTGATGGCGAAAATGATATTTTATTCATTTTAATGTTCTTTATAAACGTTTTGAATTTCTAAAATATTATTATTTTTGTTAAAGCATGACTTAGGATTGTATAAATAGTTTTAAGTCCTATTATTTCTCTCACATTGTAATTATGTATAATTTTGAAACTAATATCACTTCACTAAGTAAAAATTCTAACTCATTAATATGCGCCGCCAAATGTAGTATCATTTGGCGGCGCATCATTTTCGGTTTTAGACTGCGCTGAAATTTCTTAGTTTACCTTAAAAGAGAACAAGAAGCAATACTCCCTGAAGGTGTCTTGCCATTAGAGTTTGTCTAGATGACGAAAATGATATTTTATTTATTTTAATGTTCTTTAAATGTTTTGAATTTCTTTATATTAATATTTTTGTTAAAGCGTGTCTTAGTATGGTATAAATAGTTTTAAGTTCTATTATTTCTCTCACAATGTAATTATTTATAACTATATAATTTTGAAACTAATATCACTTCACTAAGTACAAATTTTAACTCATTAATATGCTCCGCCAAATGTAGTATCATCTGGCGGCGCATCATTTTCGGTTTCAGGCTGTACTGAAATTCCTAAGATCACTCTAAAAGAGAACAAGGAGCAAGACTCCCTGAAGGTGACTTGCCATTAGAGTGCGTCTAGATATTGAAAATGATATTTTATTCATTTTAATGTTCTTTTTAAACATTTTGAATTTCTATTATATTATTATTTTTGTTAAAGCATGACATAGGATGGTATAAATAGTTTTAAGGCCTATTATTTCTCTCACATTGTAATTATGTATAACACATTTAATTTTGAAACTAATATCACTTGACTGAGTACAAATTTTAACTCATTAATATGCGCCGCCAAATGCAGTATCATTTGGCGGCGCATCATTTTCGGTTTCAGACTGTGCTCAAATTTCTAAGATCAACCTAAAAGAGTATAAGGGGCAAGACTCCCTGAAGGTGTCTTGCCATTAGAGTTCGTCTAGATGATGAAAATGATATTTTATTCATTTTAATGTTCTTTATACACGTTTTGAATTTCTAATATATTATTATCTTTGTTAAAGAATGAATTAGGATGGTATAATTAGTTTTATGCCCTATTATTTCTCTCACATTGTAATTATGTATAACGCATCTAATTTTAAAACTAATATCACTTCACTAAGTAAAAATTCTAACTCGTTAATATGCGCCTCCAAATGTAGTATCATTTGGCGGAGCATTATTTTCGGTTTTAGACTGTGCTTTCTAAGATTACCCTAGAAGAGAACAAGGAGCAAGACTCCCTGAAGGTGTCTTGCCATTAGAGTTCGTCTAGGTGACGAAAATGATATTTTATTCATTTTAATGTTCTTTTTAAATGTTTTGAATTTCTTCATATTATTATTTTTGTTAAAGCATGACTTAGTATGGAATAAATAGTTTTAAATCCTATTATTTATCTCACAATGTAATTATGTATAACGCATCTAATTCTGAAACTAATATCACTTCACTAAATACAAATTTTAACTCATTAATATGCGCCGCCAAATGTATAATTATTTGGCGGCGCATCATTTTCGGTTTCAGGCTGTACTGAAATTCTTAAGATCACTCTAAAAGAGAACAAGGAGCAAGAATCCCTGAAGGTGTCTTGCCATTAGATTTCGTCTAGATGACGAAAATGATATTTTATTCATTTTAATGTTGTTTTTAAATGTTTTGAATTTCTTCACATTATTATTTTTGTTAAAGCATGACATAGTATGGTATAAATAGTGTTAAGTCCTATTATTTCTCTCACAATGTAATTATGTATAACTTATCTAATTTTGAAATTAATATCACTTCACTAAGTACAAATTTCAACTCATTAATATGCACCGCCAAATGCATTATCATTTGACGGCGCATCATTTTCGGTTCCAGACTGTGCTGAAATTATTAAGAACACCCCAAAAGAGAATAAGGAGCAAGACTCCCTGAAGGTGTCTTGCCATTAGAGTTTGTCAGAATGACGAAAATGATATTTTATCCATTTTAATGTTCTTTTTAAATGTTTTAGATTTCTTCATATTATTATTTTTGTTAAAGCATGACTTAGTGTAACGACCCGGAAAATTTCGACTAATTTTAAACCAAACTCTCGATACGATTTCGTAATCTCGACACGATAAGAGAAATCTGTTAGATTGAGTCTCAAAAATGTTGGAACTATGTTCATATAATAAATTACCTTTGACTGTGTCCGAAGATTCACGAACAATTAATTGTAAATAGATAAGTGTGTGTGTGTGTGTGTGTGTGTGTATATATATATATATATATATATATATATATATATATATATATATATATATATATATATATATATATATATATATATGAAATATATACTTAATTGATAATTATATGTATATTGTTATATATTAAAATCAGTATTATTAATGGTATTACTATTATTAATATTTGTTTATTAATTAGATATAATATAATTTATAAAAGTAAATAGTTACGTGTAAACAGATATATATATCACAAACATATATTATCATTATTGTTCTGCTTTTTCTTTTTCTGTTTTGCCCGTGAACCAGTGTCAACTAATTTCTGTATAAAACAAAAAATCATCTTTTATTAAGGATAGGAAGTCAATCAATTGTTCCATCTGCATAAAATACAAAATATACAATTAAGTGACATCATCTGACATCATCATCTAATGATTTAAACGAAAACAAGAACCACCATGTTCACCACTTTTAAACCAACAACTCTCTCCCTACCTCACTCATCTTCTTTCTCCCTCTCTAAATCCATGTGACCAAATACACCATCGGATTTCTTCAGTTCTATCACCCAAATCACCACATCCATCGGCCTATTATTAGCCGGGAACAACCATCACCTTTTAATCACTAATCTTCAAACACCAACGTAGACTAACAATTTTAACTACTTTCTGTTTCTTCCACAATGAATAACACCACCATTATTTTAAGTTACACAAAATCGAACACAACCAATCTAACAACTTCAATCACCACTACTATCTATTTCTCTATCATCACCGTAGCTTCACCTCTACCGCCAAACACCACCGTGATCATTTTAATCTTAGCCGGCTACCACCAACATGGTCACGATCACCACCACCTTCATCTAAACTGAAACTCATTAACTATCATCACATAACCACCATTGTCAATCTCTTGTTTTCTGTTTTCTTTCAACCTGTCGACCACCAAAAACCTCACCACCATTTTCTTTATTACTACTAGTTAATATGAATTGCTGCTGCATATAGTTTCAATTTTTTTTTCCTGCTATTATCGTTACCAAAACCCAACCACAAACACCTTTGCCAACACTTCATCCGAACGAGGCATCACCATCTAAACAACCATAGTAAACCATTCTCACCCATTACCTTTCGAACCACGATCAGACATCACCTCTAACTAAACCATCTCTCTCTCTCTCTCTCTCTCTATATATATATATATATATATATTCGTTCGAAGACCACCAAGACAACCTTATCACAGCCACCTTGATATTTGGTTAGCACCACCTCTACCACCACTCTTCATATTCTTCCTTCTCCTTCTCTTTAGATTCGGCCACCACCTTTTCATCACCATCGATAATCAACAACCCAGCTGCTAATTTCTTCTGTTCAGAACGAAAATAAACACCACCATCATCTCACACTTTTTTTTGTAACCGTTGCCCACACATTTTTTTTCTCTCTTAAACTTGCCCCACACATAAACCCACTTGTTAAATGGTTAAATGAAATTATTGTGGTTACGTTATATGGAGTAGTAGTAGGGTACAAACCCAAACAATAACCCACTAGTTCACAAATTGCTCCATGAAAAGGTACATGTTGAAAAATGAGTGAGCTGTAAAGTTATGGAATAATTTAGTCTCCACTATGAAATTTTTTTTTCAAACAAATTAAATCATGGACTATTGTTTAATAGTAGAAGAAGGCCACTATATATTGTTGTCTATTATATTTCTGTCAGCCATAACCAACTGCTCCAAACCTTTGTGGCATTTAAACAATTTAAATCTATTTGGCTGCTATTACATTCGCGTATTCTTTCTTTTCTGAGTAACCGACACCCTAATCGAACCCCACAACCTATTCAGTTTCGATTTTGAAGTGTAATAAAACTTAGTGCTGCATTTCGATGAGCTGGAGTAATAAAGTAATACTAGTGGCGTTAGTATACATGTTGTCAAGTTCCTACATTATTTCAACTGCCACGATTACTAAATAAGGTTTGAGGTGGGCTTCATCAAATGAATAAATAAAGTGAAAGCAAGTTTTCCACTTGCGAATTCATTTTCCTTTCCTAGAACCGACATGAACCAAAAGAATAACCCCACTAATTAAAGAGAAATCATGTGCTGCTGTGTACCAGATGAACCCCACCACAATATATTTTTTTTTTACATCGAGCTTGCTTATGATGTCCCAACTGCATTCCTTGTTTCCAACATTAAACTGTGAAAGTACTTTAATGATTGGGCTGGGTATTTAATTTCGTTGTTGTTGGGCTGATTAAATGGATTTGCAATAGGGGATTTGTTTGGGCCGTGAACTGGGTTAGATCTGTTGGGCCAAGATGATAAGAAAATATGGGGTATATATCTTTGAGTTAGGTTTAATTCAGAAAATTTGAATTGAATGGATGGTTAATGGTGTTGGTGTGGAACAAGAGGTCCCGAGTTCGAGGCCGGGTGGTGGCGATATTTTTTTTATTAAAGCTATTTGGAAGGTAGCAAATCTAATTTTTATTTATTATTATTATTATTATTATTATTATTATTATTATTATTATTATTATTATTATTATTATTATTATTATTATTATTATTATTATTATTATTATTATTATTATTATTATTATTTTGAAAACAATACAAATTATTATTATTTTCATTAGTATTAGTATCATTTTTATTATTATTAGTAATATTATTATGGATATTATAATTATTATTATTATTACTATTATTATTATAAAATACAACCTTTTATTATTAGTAGTAATTTTACCAAATAAAATATTAGTTACATAAAAATATATTTAGTACATATAACATAAATATATTAATATGTTATAATAAATAATAATTTTTATATTTAAAGTATATATAAAATAAATGTACTTAATTAATTAATAAAACCTATAAATTATTAAATATAACAATTATATTAACATATCACTAATAATATATAAAGTTGTTCGATTACCATTATATGTGTTAATATATATATAAATGATATAGGTTCGTGAATCCGAGACCAACCCTACTTTTGTTCAATGTCGTTATATGTATTTTTACTACAAAATACAGAATGGTGAGTTTCATTTGCTCCCTTTTTAATTGCTTTTGCAATATATATATTTTTGGGCTGAGAATACATGCGCTGCTTTTATAAATGTTTACGAAATAGACACAAGTACTAAAAAAAAATATATTCTACATTGAGTTGTACCACTGGCATACTTCCCTGTAGCTTGGTAACTACTATTTACATGTGGTATTGTAAACGCGAATCCTGTTGATAGATCTATCGGGCCTGACAACCCCAACCGGACTGGACGACCAGTATTCAACGGTTGCACAGTACTTCGTTTTGGTGACTACACTTGGTACGGTGTAGTGAGATTTCATAATAAAGGGAATATGCGACATTGATTAAATGTTAAGTATGGTTACCAGGTGCTCAACCACTTAGAATGCTTTACATACACTTGCGAGTGTATTATGTTTATGATTATGAAATCTTGTGGTCTATTAACATATTTAAATGATTGTTATGATAAACCTATGAACTCACCAACCTTTTGGTTGACACTTTTAAGCATGTTTATTCTCAGGTACGAATTAAGTCTTCCGCTGTGCATTTGCTCATTTTAAGGACATTACTTGAAGTCGAACATCGCAATGGGACCAAATGTTGATGACTTCGTCCAGGAGGATTAGGACGGGGTCTCTACACTTAGTATAGTATAAATAGTTTTAAGTTCTATTATTTCTCTCACAATGTAATTATGTATAATGCAGCTAATTTTAAAACTAATATCACTTCACTAAGTACAAATTTTAACTCATTAATATGCGCCGCCAAATGTAGTATCATTTGGAGGCGCATCATTTTCGGTTTCAAGCTGTACTGAAATTCCTAAGATTACTCTAAAAGAGAACAAGGAGTAAGACTCCCTGAAGGTGTCTTGCCATTAGAGTTTGTCTAGATTATGAAAATGATATTTTATTCATTTT
The DNA here is from genome assembly GCF_046630445.1 of Rutidosis leptorrhynchoides. Taxonomy (NCBI): domain Eukaryota; kingdom Viridiplantae; phylum Streptophyta; class Magnoliopsida; order Asterales; family Asteraceae; genus Rutidosis; species Rutidosis leptorrhynchoides. Next base: position 29,811,003 of record NC_092339.1, on the reverse strand, counting down.
AATTTTCTTTTTAAACTTTTTGAATTTCTATCATATTATTATTTTTGTTAAAGCATGACTTAGTATGGTATAAATAGTTTGAAGGCTTATTATTTCTCTCACATTGTAATTATGTATAACGCATCTAATTTTGAAACTAATATCACTTCAATAAGTACAAATTCTAACTCATTAATATGCGCCGCCAAATGTAGTATCATTTGGAGGCGCATCATTTTTGGTTTCAGACTGTACTGAAATTCCTAAGATCACCTTACAAGAGAATATAGAGCAAGACTCCCTGAACGCCTCTTGCCATAAGATTTTGTCTAGATGACGAAAATAATATTTTAATTTTTAATGTTCTTTATAAATGTTTTGAATTTCTAATATATTATTATTTTTGTTAAAGCATGACTTAGGATGGTATAAATAGTTTTAAGTCATATTATTTCTTTCACATTGTAATTATATATAACGCATCTAATTTTGAAACTAATATCACATCACTAAGTAAAATTTCTAACTCATTAATATGCGCCGCCAAATGTAGTATCATCTGGCGGCGCATCATTTTCGATTTCAGACTGTGCTGAAATTCCTAAGATCACCATTAAAGAGAACAAGGAGCAAGACTCCCTGAAGGTGTCATGCCATTAGGCTTCGTCTAGATGACGAAAATGATATTTTATTCAGTTTAATGTTCTTTTTAAATGTTTTAAATTTCTATCGTATTATTATTTTTGTTAAAGCATGATTTATGATGGTATAAATAGTTTTAAGGCCTATTATTTCTCTCACAAAATAATTATGTATAAAGCATCTAATTTTGAAACTAATATCACTTCACTAAGTACAAATTTTGAACTCATTAATATGCGCCACCAAATGAAGTATCATTTGGCGGCACATCATTTTTAGTTTCAGACTGTGCTGAAATTCTAAGATCACCCTAAAAGAGAACAAAGAGCAAGACACCCCCTGAAGGTGTCTTGCCATTAGAGTTCGTTTAGATGATAAAAATGATATTTTATTGAATTTCTATCACATTATTATTTTTGTTAAAGCAAGACTAAGTATGGTAAAAAATAGGTTTAAGGCCTATTATTTCTCTCACATTGTATTTACGTATAACGCATCTAATTTTGAAATTAATATCACTTGACTGTGTACAAATTTTAACTCATGAATATGTAGTGACCCGAACTTTTCCATGTTTATATGTATTAAATGAAATTGATATTTACATGATTAAGTGTTTCCAACATGTTAAGCAATCAAACTTGTTAAGACTTGATTAATTGAATTAGGTTTCATATAGACAATTGACCACCCAAGTTGACTGGTGATTCACGAACGTTAAAACTTGTAAAAATTATATGATGACATATATATGATTATATATATAGTTAACATGATATTATGATAAGTAAGTATCTCATTAGGTATTTTAACAATGAGTTATATACATAAAATTGTGTTTATTGAATTAAGAAACTCGAAATGATATATATAACGATTATCATTATAACAACGTCTTACTAATTACATATGTATCATATTAAGATATTGTTACACTATGTTTAATCATGATAAATGATAAGTAAACATGTCATTATGTATATTAACAAAGAACTACATATGTAAAAACAAGACTACTAACTTAAGGATTTCGAAACGAGACATATATGTAACGATTATCGTTGTAACGACATTTAAATGTATATATATCATATTAAGATATATTAATATATCATAATATCATGATAATATAATAATTTAACATCTCATTAGATATAATAAACATTGGGTTAACAACATTTAACAAGATCGTTAACTTAAAGGTTTCAAATCAACATTTACATGTAACGACTAACGATGACTTAACGACTCAGTTAAAATATATATACATGTAGTGTTTTAATATGTATTCATACACTTTTGAAAGACTTCAAGACACTTATCAAAATACTTCTACTTAACAAAAATGCTTACAATTACATCCTCGTTCAGTTTCATCAACAATTCTACTCGTATGCACCCGTATTCGTACTCGTACAATACACACCTTTTAGATGTATGTACTATTGGTATATACACTCTAATGATCAGCTCTTAGCAGCCCATGTGAGTCACCTAACACATGTGGGAACCATCATTTGGCAACTAGCATGAAATATCTCATAAAATTACAAAAATATGAGTAATCATTCATGACTTATTTACATAAAAATAAAATTACACATCCTTTATATCTAATCCATATACCAACGACCAAAAACACCTACAAAAACTTTCATTCTTCAATTTTCTTCATCTAAGTGATCTCTCTCAAGTTCTATCTTCAAGTTCTAAGTGTTCTTCATAAATTCTATAAGTTCTAGTTTCATAAAATCAAGAATACTTCCAAGTTTGCTAGCTTACTTCCAATCTTGTAAAGTGATCATCCAACTTCAAGAAATCTTTCTTATTTAAAGTAATATATCTTTCTAATACAAGGTAATACTCATATTCAAACTTTGATTCAATTTCTATAACTATAACAATCTTATTTCGAGTGATGATCTTACTTGAACTTGTTTTCGTGTCATGATTCTGCTTCAAGAACTTTCAAGCCATCCAAGGATCCTTTAAAGCTAGATCCATTTGTCTCTTTTCCAGTAGGTTTATCCATAAAACTTTAGGTAGTAATGATGTTCATAACATCATTCGATTCATACATATAAAGCTATCTTTTTCGAAGGTTTAAACTTGAAATCACTAGAATATAGTTTAGTTAATTCTAAACTTGTTCGCAAACAAAAGTTAATCCTTCTAACTTGACTTCTAAAATCAATTAGACACATGTTCTATATCTATATGATATGCTAACTTAATGATTTAAAACCTGAAAACACGAAAAGCACCGTAAAACCGAATATACGCCGTTGTAGTAACACCGCGGGCTGTTTTGGGTTAATTAATTAAAAACTATGATAAATTTTGATTTAAAAGTTGTTCTTCTGGGAAAATAATTTTTCTTATGAACATGAATCTATATCCAAAAATCATGGTTAAACTCAAAGTGGAAGTATGTTTTCCAAAAATGGTCATCTAGACATCGTTCTTTCGACTGAAATGACTACCTTTACAAAAACGACTTGTAACCTGTAATTCCGACTATAAACTTATACTTTTTCTGTATAGATTCATAAACTTAAGTTCAATATGAAACCATAGCAATTGGATTAACTCAAAACGGATTTAAAATGAAGAAGTTATGGGTAAAACAAGATTGGTTATTTTTGCTTGTTGTAGCTACGTGAAAATTGGTAACAAATCTATATTAATCATATCCTAGCTAACTTATATTGTATTATACATGTATTCTAATATATTATGTAATCTTGGGATACCATAGACACGTATGCAAATGTTTTGACATATCATATCGACCCAACTATATATATTATTTGGAACAACCATAGACACTCTATATGCAGTAATGTTGGAGTTAGCTATACAGGGTTGAGGTTGATTCTAAAAATATATATAGCTTGAGTTGTGATCTAGCCTGAGACGTGTATACACTGGGTCGTGGATTGATTCAAGATAATATATATCGATTTATTTCTGTACATCTAATTATGGACAACTAGTTGTAGGTTACTAACAAGGACAGCTGACTTAATAAACTTAAAACAGTAAAACGTATTAAAAATGTTGTAAATATATTTTGAACATACTTTGATATATATGTACATATTTGTAATAGGTTCGTGAATCGACCAGTGACCAAGTCTTACTTCCTGACGAAGTAAAAATCTGTGAAAGTGAGTTATAGTCCCACTTTTAAAATCTAATATTTTGGGATGAGAATACATGCAGTTTTATAAATATTTTACGAAATAGACACAAGTAAATGAATCTACATTATATGGGTGAATGATCAAAGCCGAATATACCCCTTTTGCTTGGTAGCCTAAGAATTAGTAAACCGATCTACTAATTGACGAGAATCTTAAAGATAGATCTATTGGGCCTAACGAACCCCATCCAAAGTACCGGATGCTTTAGTACTCCGAATTTGTTTTTATCATGTCCGAAGGATTTCCCGGAATGATAGGGGATATTCTTATATGCATCTTGTTAATGTCGGTTACCAGGTGTTCACCATATGAATGAATTTTATCTCTATGTATGGGATGTATATTGAAATATGAAATCTCGTGGTCTATTATTATGATTTGATAATATATAGGTTAAACCTATAACTCACCAACATTTTTGTTGACGTTTTAAGTATGTTTATTCTCAGGTGATTATTAAGAGCTTCTGCTATTGCATACTAAAATAAGGACAAGATTTGGAGTCCATGCTTGTATGATATTATGTAAAAACTGCATTCAAGAAACTTATTTTTGATGTAATATATTTTTATTGTAAACCATTATGTAATGGTCGTGTGTAAACGGTATATTTTAGATTATCATTATTTGATGATCTACGTAATGCTTTTTAAACCTTTATAGATAAAATAAAGGTTATGGTTGTTTTAAAAATGAATGCAGTCTTTGAAAAACGTCTCATATAGAGGTCAAAACCTCGCGACGAAATCAATCAATATGGAACGTTTATAATCAATATGACCGGGACATTTCAGTTGGTATCCGAGTGTTGGTCTTAGAGAACCAGAAAATTGCATTAGTGTGTCTTACCGAGTTTGTTAGGATGCATTAGTGAGCCTGGACTTCGACCGTGTTTTTCTTCAAAAACGATTGCTTAACTTTTTTTTTTGTTGGAAACTATATATTATTAACATGTAAATATTATGTGATATATTAATCTCTTAACGTGTTTGATATTGTGTGATAGATGTCTACCTCTAGTACAAATCCCATTGATTCACCTAATAATAATGAAGAGTCGAATATATTTTGGGAAGATTCACAAATTCTCGAAGAGGAACCAGAAGAGGATGAACCGGAAGAGGAGGAACAGGAAGAGGAGGAACCGGAAGAGGAGGAACCAGAAGAGGATGGATCGGAAGAGGAGGAACCAGAAGAAGAAGAGGTTCCGGAGGAAGAAATATTGATACCTATAGTAAATCGATTAAATAAAAGAAAATCCTCAACCAACGGACCAAAGTTAATAATGGTCAATGGTGTTTCCGCCGAGGAAGCAAAATATTGGGAAGATTACCAATTTTCCGATGAATCGGATCCCGATGAGGATTCCGATGATGTTATAGAAATTACCTCGACCCAATTTAATAAAGCGAAAGAAAATAATAAGGGAAAAGGTATAAAAATAGAGAAACCCGATTCCAAGCCCGATGAACTTTATATGTATCGACAACATCCGTATTTCCTAAAATGTAACAATGACCCGGGAACCTCTAAACCACCAGGTTTTTCTAAACCATTATGGAAAACAACGGCTCGTATTAGAGGAACACCATATATTCCTAGAAAATTAGGAAAACGAACCAAGTCCGAAGAAGAAGAAACCAGTGATTCAGATTAGAGGGTTGTAATCATGTTGTGTATTATATGTATTGTAGTGTGCTTGTACTTTTATGTTGTATGTAAAAATTGTTTGTATTATTTAGTAATTATCTTTTACGAATCTAATCCTTATCTATTTTACAGTATAAAAACAAAATGGACGTTAAGGGTAGATAACCGAATATTTTAGAAGACCTACTAGAGGATATGATTGAGGAAATCTTGTCTAGAGTCAGTCAGAATTCATCAGTACATTTAGTTATGGCGAAATTAACTTGTCAAACATTTGAAAGACTTTCCAGAAATGCCTTAGTTTATAAAAGGCTTTCCTTTGATAGGTGGGGTATATCACATTAGGGAGACTGTAAGTTACACCGTGTTTTCTTCAAAGCGTTAAATGCGGGGAACCCAAATGCAATTTTACGCTACGGGTTAAGAACCTATTTTGACTCAACATATCCCAACATAGGATTTTGTGAATTAGAAAGAGCTTCTAACATGCAACATAAAGAAGCATGTTATGCTTACGGGTTAGTGATGTTCGCTTTTTACCAAAGTGAGAAAAAGAACATCGGACTGTAGCTTTTAAATAAGACCTTCCCACAAGTGACGGATTCAGTAGTTGGGGTGAGAAACAAGGTTTTTTAGATTGTTACGGGGCTGTTGGGCAATAATAAACCCTCATCCTTTTGACGACATTACAACATGCTGCCTAGCCAATGGTCATAACGGTTACTTTCCACAAAACCAAGGATGGGAAGTCGTCTTAGTAAAACCAAAATGCATGACTTGTTTCTGGACTTATGAATTACGTGTCTTTATTTCTTTTGCTGAACAACTTGCGTAATATCTAGGTTTATCTTCAAAACTGTCCTGTATCAAAGTGTACTATATTTCATGTTATATGTAATATAGCGAAGTTGTAAGTTTGAAGAATATTTGTATGTGATATATTATTATAATTAGTTTTTCATATGGAATTGTAGTAGTTGAATTGTATATTAGCTACTAAGTATGTCACGACCCGGAAAATTTCGACTAATTTTGAACCAAACTCTTGATACGATTTAATATCTTTGACACGATAAGCAAAGTCTGTTAGGTTGAGTCTCAAAAAAAATTTTGAACCATTTTCATATATGCAAATTGCCCTTTGACTATTCCCGACGATTCATGAACAATTGTTTGTAATTAAATATGTATAGATATATATGTACAAATATAAAAGTATATAATGATAAAAATACAAATTTAATCATTTGAATTAAAATGAATCTATATATACATGTATATGATTTCTATATATAGTTAATATTATATGTATATTGTAATATATATAATATATGAATATTAAATATTCAATATATGTTACTATATAAGTATCAAATATTACATAATTAATAATATGCAATATTAATATAATAAATTTAATTACAAGTAAAATATATATGTTATACTTATTACTTTCATTATTATTGTTAATATTAATAAACAACATTAGTATTAATATTATTATTATTATTATTATTATTATTGATATAGTTATAAATATTAAAATTCTAAACAATTTTTAGATTATAATTACCAAAAATAAAGATTTAAATAAGAATGATTGAAAATTATAATTTAGTTATAATTATTATAAATATCATTTATTATTAATAAAATTGTTATTATTAACATACTTACTTTTATTATTTATAATATAATAAACGATTTTATATAATGGAATCCGTTTCACATCTCGATCATACAATATTTGATTTCATTCATGTCTCTTATTTGGTTACAAGTGGAATCCAATCAGAGGTACAAACAAATTTTGTTAGAGATCATTTTTATCCTTTTATTTCCTTCTGTTTACATGTGAACCATCAAATATCTATATCTCTATCTATCTCTCACTTCTTCTCTTTATAAAAATCAGGAAGACAATCACCGAAACCCATTGAGAATCACCATCTTTTCTCTTGATCTTCTATTCGACCGGAACACCCAATACCACAATCATCAGACATTTAAACCTGTTACTATATTTACAATTTCGGTTATAAACCCACCTATCTATCTATCTCTCAAATTAAAACACCAAAACCGTTAACATAATTTCTATTCTGCTTCTGTTTTTGTTTGAGCCACAAAACAATATGATCGAAACCAACTAACAGCTCCTACTTCTGTCTATTCTTCTCCTGATAACAGCAACAATAATAATGAATAAAGATAATGATGAAGATGATATCCTATAACTTGTTTTCCAGTCAAGAATATCACCAAGATAACCACCTTGTTGTTGTTTTCTGAATTATAACCCAAAACATTTTTTGTTGTGTTACCTGTTCAAACCCAAAATCATCTCGACTATAACAATCATTATACCACCACTTCAACTAGACACCACAATTGTGAAACCCACTTAGATACGTTCCTGTTTTGTCCAGCCTACCACAACCCACGTAAACTTGCTGCGTGTATTCACCTCTACTCCTGTTACAAACTCAATCTATACCTGCAACTCGATTATAACTGCTGCTGCTAACGATTCTATTTCCAATCACCTTATTCGAAACCACAATAAACCTCACCGTCACAGGTATATTGTTGCTTATGTTCCTGTTAAAAACGAAAATATTGATTATGATGGAGAGGATAGAGACGTTGAACTGTAACTAAAGATAATGATTATAATTATGCTAGAAGATAACACCAATAGCTGTAAAGTGAAACCTGTTGAGTTTTATGGATAAAAGGACATCTTACGGCTGTATGCCACTAGAATAAAGAACCAATACTTTTACAATCTAATGGACTAGTAGGACATATGGACTCCTATAAGATTTGGATCGTTTCATATTTTTTTGGGCTATTAATTGGATTGCATAACCTTTTGGGATGCTATGTTCCTATTTTCTAATTTGGTCGTGGCAATTGATTTATCACTTGGGCCGAGACCCAGTTAGACTTCGGTTGAGCTGAAAAGATCGGTGGTAGCATGTGATGTTATGGTTATATTATGATAACATTAGGAATGATGAAGATGTTGATCATTAGCAAGGATATAGTGATGATATATGGATAATGAATCAAAAACCTTTAAAGTTATACGGACTAAAATATTATTGGGCTTAGACAATTTAGTTTAGGCCGTTTATGTTATGGGCCGAGATCTAGTGGGTATTCGGTTGGGCTAAAAATGATAACATAAATGACTTAGGAAAAGGATGATGATGAATACAATATAACGATTATAAACGAGATCGTGATGATTGTGATGATCTTGATTCGTTAATGTTATATGAAATAACGATAATAATAAATATGGTTAAGATGATCGGGATGTGATAGATGACGATATAGATGACGGTTTAGATGATGAAGATAATGGTTCTGTAAGGATATATTTGGGTTAGCGGGACGTCGCGGGTTCAAACTCGGACTTGGGCATTTTCTTTAGGGTTACTCCTTTGAGGTAGTCACTTATCTATTCATTTATTAATATTATTATCTTATTATTATTATTATTATTATTATTATTATTATTATTATTATTATTATTATTATTATTATTATTATTATTATTATTATTATTATTATTATTATTATTATGAATATCATTATTAGTAGTATTATTATTTTTATAATTATTAATACTAGTATTCATCTTTATAAAAATTATCATTATAACTGTTATTATTATTATTATTATTATTATTATTATTATAGGATGAAACAATTTTTTTATTTATTATTATCAACATTATTTTATCAAATAACTATTAGTTATATAAAACTATATTTATTACATATAACATAACTATATTAATATTTTTATAATAAATATTGATAAATGTAATTTATTAGATTTTTAATGAAATACGTAATTAAAGATAACAATTAAATCACTATTAATATGGAGATTTGTTCGATTTCAATTATATGTGTTAATATATATAATTAATATAGGTTCGTTAATCCGAGGCCAAACCTACACTTGTTCAATGTCGTCATATGTATTTTTACTACAAAATACAATACAGTGAGTTTCATTTGCTCCCTTTTTAATTGCTTTTGCAATATATATTTTTGGGCTGAGAATACATGCGCTACTTTTATAAATGTTTAAGAAATAGACACAAGTACTTAAAATACATTCTACGTTGAGTTGTACCACTGGCATATTTCCATGTAGCTTGTAACTAATATTTACATGGGTATTGTAAACGCAAATCCTATTGATAGATCTATCGGGCCTGACAACCCCAACCGGACTGGACGACCAGTATTCAACGGTTGCACAGTACTTCGTTTGGTTACTACATTTGGTACAGTGTAGGGAGATTTCATAATAAAGGGAATATGCGACGTTGATTAAATGTTAAGTATGGTTACCAAGTGCTCAACTACTTAGAATGCTTTACATACACTTGCGAGTGTATTATGTTTATGATTATGAAATCTTGTGGTCTATTAAGATATTGAAATGATTGTTATGATAAACCTATGAACTCACCAACCTTTTGGTTGACACTTTAAGCATGTTTATTCTCAGGTACGAATTAAGTCTTCCGCTGTGCAGTTGCTCATTTTAAGGACATTACTTGGAGTCAATCATCGCAATGGGACCAAATGTTGATGACTTCGTCCAGGTGGATTAGGACGGGTCGTTTCAAAGTATGAACTTAACTGGTAGGTAGTACCCGAATTTAAACTTATAAAATGCTAATATGAAGAAAAAGCTTTTATAAATGAGTTCATATTATGCTACGAAATACTATTGACTACTCTTAATATTCTGTATGATAAACTCGATTCAGTTGGCTATTTTGAAGAAAATGGCACTGACTACTTGACACACCATGAATATGAGCGAAGAGGAATTTCGTACCTTTCTTGCTGCAAACATAGCCGCAGTACAGGCTGTGCTACATACCAAAAATAACTCTGAATCTAGCAATGCAGCTAACGGCGCAAGAAATCGTGTAGGATGCTCCTACAAAGAATTCACTGCTTGCAAACCTTTGGAATTTGATGGAACCGAAGGACCAATTGGATTGAAACGGTGGACCAAGAAAGTTGAATCGGTGTTTGCCATAAGTAAGTGTACTGAAGAGGACAAAGTTAAGTATGCTATGCATACCATCACAGGTACTGCGTTAACGTGGTGGAACACCTATCTTGAACAGGTAGGACAAAATGCTGCTTACGCACTACCGTGGTCGGCATTCAAGCAATTGATGAACGAGCAGTACCGTCCTAGAAACGAAGTCAATAAACTCAAGGCAGAACTTAGAGAGTTACGAATACAAGGGTTCGACGTTACCACATATGAACGACGATTCACCGAGTTGTGCCTATTGTGTCCGGGAGCATTCGAAGATGAAGAAGAGAAGATCGACGCATTTGTAAAAGGGTTACCAGTAAGGATTCAAGAAGATGTGAGTTCACACGAGCCCGCTTCTATACAGAAGGCAAGTCGAATGGCTCATAAACTCATAAATCAGATTGAGGGAAGAATTAAAGAGCAGGCGGCCGAAGAAGCCAACACGAAACAACTCAAGAGGAAGTGGGAGGAAAACGGTGACAATAGTCACCAGTACAACAACAACAACAATTACAACCACAATCGCAACAACTATCCCAACAACCGCAACAATAATCGCAACAATAACCGCAATCCTAACAATAACTACAACAAACATCCCAACAATAACAACAACTACAACAACCGTTTCAACAACAATAACAATCCCAACAACAACCTCAATAACAACAACGGCAACAAAAACCAAAAACAGCCATGTCATAGGTGTGAAGAAAATCATCAGGGGTTTTGCACGACATTTTGAAACAGGTGTAAAAGAAATGGTCATAGCGCGACAAAGTGTGAGGTCTACGGACCAAAGTTTAACATAACCAAAGGAACAAATAATGTCGGAACAAGTAATGCCGAAACGAATAGTGTCGGAGCAAGTAATACCAACCCTGTTTGTTATAAATGTGGAAAAATGGGCCACATTATTAGAAATTGCCCGAATAAGGGGAATACTAATGGACAGGGCCGTGGAAGAGTTTTCAATATTAATGCGGCAGAAGTACAGGAAGACCCGGAGCTTTTAACGGGTACGTTTCTTATTGACGATAAATCTGCTTATGTTTTATTTGATTCGGGTGCGGATAGAAGCTATATGAGTAGAGAATTTTGTGCTAAATTAAGTTGCCCATTGACGCCTTTGGATAGTAAATTTTTACTCGAATTAGCAAAAGGTAAATTAATTTCAGCAGATAATATATGTCGGGAGAGAGAAATTAAACTGGGGGATGAAAGGTTTAAAATTGATTTAATACCAGTCGAGTTAGGGAGTTTTGATGTAATAATTGGCATGGACTGGTTGAAAAAGGTAAGAGCAGAGGTCGTTTGTTACAAAAATGCGATTCGCATTATGCGTGAAAAAGGAAAACCTTTAATGGTGTACGGAGAAAAGAACAACGCAAAATTAAATCTTATTAGTAGTTTGAAGGAGCAAAAACTAATAAGAAAAGGTTGTTACGTCATTCTAGCACACATTGAGGAAGTTAAACCTGAAGAAAAGAACATAAGTGATGTTCTCGTCGCAAAAGAATTTTCCGATGTATTTACGAAAGAATTACCGGGACTACCCCCACATCGATCCGTTGAATTTCAAATAGACCTTGTACCAGGAGCTGCACCAATAGCTCGTGCTCCATACAGACTCGCACCCAACGAAATGAAAGAATTATAAAGTTAGTTACAGGAACTTTTAGAGCGTGGTTTCATTCGACCAAGCACATCACCATGGGGAGCTCCTATTTTGTTTGTCAAGAAGAAAGATGGTACATTCAGGTTGTGTATCGACTTCCGAGAGTTGAACAAACTTACCATCAAGAACCTCTACCCACTACCGAGAATCGACGACTTATTTGATCAACTACAAGGCTCGTCTGTTTATTCGAAGATCGATTTACGTTCTGGATATCATCAAATGCGGGTGAAGGAGGATGATATTCCAAAGACTGCTTTTAGGACACGTTACAGTCATTACAAGTTTATGGTTATGCCGTTTGGATTGACTAACGCACCAGCTGTGTTCATGGACCTCATGAACCGAGTGTGTGGGCCATATCTTGACAAGTTTGTCATTGTTTTCATCGATGACATACTTATTTACTCGAAGAATGATCAAGAGCACGAAGAACATTTGAGAAAAGTGCTAGAGTTGCTGAGAAAAGAAAAACTATACGCTAAGTTTTCAAAGTGTGCATTTTGGTTGAAAGAAGTGCAATTCCTCGATCATATAGTGAACAAAGAAGGTATTCAGGTAGATCCAGCAAAGATTGAAATTGTTGAAAAGTGGAAAACCCCGAAAACTCCAAAACACATACGCCAATTTTTAGGACTAGCTGGTTACTACAGAAGGTTCATCCAAGACTTTTCCAGAATAGCAAAACCCTTGACTGCATTAACGTATAAAGGGAAGAAATTTGAATGGAAAGATAAATAAGAGAAAGCGTTTCAATTGTTAAAGAAAAAGTTAACTACGGTACCTATATTGTCATTACCTGAAGGGAATGATGATTTTGTGATATATTGTGACGCCTGAAAGTAAGGTCTCGGTTGTGTATTAATGCAACGAACGAAAGTAATTTCTTATGCGTCTAGACAATTGAAGATTCACGAACAGAATTATACGACGCATGATTTGGAATTAGGCGCGGTTGTTTTCGCATTAAAGACTTGGAGGCACTACTTATATGGGGTCAAAAGTATTATATATACCGACCACAAAAGTCTTCAACACATATTTAATCAGAAACAACTGAACACGAGGCAGCGCAGATGGATTGAATTGTTGAATGATTACGACTTTGAGATTCGTTATCACCCGGGGAAGGCAAATGTGGTAGCCGACGCCTTGAGTAGAAAGGACAGAGAACCCATTCGAGTAAAAGCTATGAATATAATGATTCACACTAACCTTACTACTCAAATAAAGGAGGCGCAACAATGAGTTTTAAAAGAGGGAAATTTAAAGGATGAAATACCCAAAGGATCGGAGAAGCATATTAATATTCGGGAAGACGGAACCCGGTATAGGGCTGAAAGAATTTGGGTACCAAAATTTGGAGATATGAGAGAAATGGTACTTAGAGAAGATCATAAAACCAGATACTTAATACATCCTGGAACGGGGAAGATGTACAAGGATCTCAAGAAACATTTTTGGTGGCCAGGTATGAAGGCCGATGTTGCTAAATACGTAGGAGAATGTTTGACGTGTTTTAAGGTCAAAGCGGAGCATCAGAAACCATCAGGTCTACTTCAACAACCCGAAATCCCTGAATGAAAATGGGAAAACATTACCATAGATTTCATCACTAAATTGCCAAGGACTGCAAGTGGTTTTAATACTATTTGGGTAATAGTTGATCGTCTCACCAAATCAGCACACTTCCTGCCAATAAGAGAAGATGACAAGATGGAGAAGTTAGCACGACTGTATTTGAAGGAAGTAGTCTCCAGACATGGAATACCAATCTCTATTATCTCTGATAGGGATGGCAGATTTATTTCAAGATTCTGGCAGACATTACAACAAGCATTAGGAACTCGTCTAGACATGAGTACTACCTATCATTCACAAACTGATAGGCAGAGCGAAAGGACGATACAAATGCTTGAAGATATGCAACGAGCATGTGTTATTGATTTCGGAAACAGTTGGGATCGACACCTACCGTTAGCAGAATTTTCTTACAACAACAGCTACCATTCAAGCATTGAGATGTAGAAAGTGTTGGTCTCCGATTTGTTGGAGTGAAGTGGGGGATAGATAGATTACAGGTCCGGAAATAATACAAGAAACTACCGAGAAGATCATCCAAATTCAACAACGGTTGAAAATCGCCCAAAGTCGACAAAAGAGCTACGCCGACATTAAAAGAAAAGACATAGAATTTGAAATTGGAGAGATGGTCATGCTTAAGGTTGCACCTTGGAAAGGTGTTGTTTGATTTGGTAAACGAGGGAAATTAAATCCAAGGTATATTGGACCATTCAAGATTATTGATCGTGTCGGACCAGTAGCTTACCGAATTGAGTTACCTTAACAACTCGCGGCTGTACATAACACTTTCCACGTCTCGAATTTGAAGAAATGTTTTTCTAAAGAAGATCTCACTATTCTGTTAGACGAAATCCAAATCAACGAAAAACTTCAATTCATCGAAGAACCCGTCGAAATAATGGATCGTGAGGTTAAAAGACTTAAACAAAACAAGAAACCAATTGTTAAGGTTCGATGGAATGCTCGTAGAGGACCCAAGTTCACCTGGGAATGAGAAGATCAGATGAAGAAGAAATACCCGCACTTATTTCCAGAAGATACGTCAACACCTCCAACTGCTTAAAATTTCGGGATGAAATTATTTAACGAGTAGGTACTGTAGTGACCCGAACTTTTCCATGTTTATATATATTAAATGAAATTGATATTTACATGATTAAGTGTTTTCAACATGTTAAGCAATCAAACTTGTTAAGACTTGATTAATTGAAATAGGTTTCATATAGACAATTGACCACCCAAGTTGACCGGTGATTCACGAACGTTAAACTTGTAAAAACTATATGATGACATATATATAATTATATATATAGTTAACATGATATTATGATAAGTAAGTATCTCATTAGGTATTTTAACAATGAGTTATATACATAAAATTGTGTTTATTGAATTAAGAAACTCGAAATGATATATATAACGATTATCGTTATAACAACGTCTTACTAATTACATATGAATCATATTAAAATATTGTTACACTATGTTTAATCATGATAAATGATAAGTAAATATGTCATTATGTATATTAACAATGAACTACATATGTAAAAACAAGACTACTAACTTAAGGATTTCGAAACGAGACATATATGTAACGATTATCGTTGTAACGACATTTAAATGTATATATATCAAATTAAGATATATTAATATATCATAATATCATGATAATATAATAATTTAACATCTCATTAGATATAATAAACATTGGGTTAACAACATTTAACAAGATCGTTAACTTAAAGGTTTCAAATCAACATTTACATGTAACGACTAACGATGACTTAACGACTCAGTTAAAATGTATATAAATGTAGTGTTTTAATATGTATTCATAAACTTTTGAAAGACTTCAAGACACTTATCAAAATACTTCTACTTAACAAAAATGCTTACAATTACATCCTCGTTCAGTTTCATCAACAATTCTACTCGTATGCACCCGTATTCGTACTCGTACAATACACAACTTTTAGATGTATGTACTATTGGTATATACACTCCAACGATCAGCTCTTAGCAGCCCATATGAGTCACCTAACACATGTGGGAACCATCATTTGGCAACTAGCATGAAATATCTCATAAAATTACAAAAATATGAGTAATCATTCACGACTTATTTACATGAAAACAAAATTACACATTCTTTATATCTAATCCATATACCAACAACCAAAAATACCTAAAAACACTTTATTTCTTCAATTTTCTTCATCTAAGTGATCTCTCTCAAGTTCTATCTTCAAGTTCTAAGTGTTCTTCATAAATTCTATAAGTTCTAGTTTCATAAAATCAAGAATATTTCCAAGTTTGCTAGCTTACTTCCAATCTTGTAAAGTGATCATCCAACTTCAAGAAATCTTTCTTATTTACAGTAAGATATCTTTCTAATACAAGGTAACACTCATATTCAAACTTTGATTCAATTTCTATAACTATAACAATCTTATTTCGAGTGATGATCTTACTTGAACTTGTTTTCGTGTCATGATTCTGCTTCAAGAACTTTCAAGCCATCCAAGGATCCTTTGAAGCTAGATCCATTTGTCTCTTTTCTAGTAGGTTTATCCACAAAACTTGAGGTAGTAATGATGTTCATAACATCATTCGATTCATACATATAAAGCTATCTTATTCGAAGGTTTAAACTTGAAATCACTAGAAAATAGTTTAGTTAATTCTAAACTTGTTCGCAAACAAAAGTTAATCCTTCTAACTTGACTTTTAAAATCAACTAGACACATGTTCTATATCTATATGATATGCTAACTTAATGATTAAAAATCTAAAAACACGAAAACACCGTAAAACCGAATATACGCTGTTGTAGTAACACATCGGGCTGTTTTGGGTTAGTTAATTAAAAACTATGATAAATTTTGGTTTAAAAGTTTTTCTTCTGGGAAAATAATTTTTCTTATGAACATGAAACTATATTCAAAAATCATGGTTAAACTCAAAGTGGAAGTATGTTTTTCAAAAATGGTCATCTAGACGTCGTTCTTTCGACTGAAATGACTACCTTTACAAAAATGACTTATAACCTATAATTCTGACTATAAAATTATACTTTTTCTGTATAGATTCATAAACTTAAGTTCAATATAAAACCATAGCAATTGGATTCACTCAAAACAAATTTAAAACGAAGAAGTTATGGGTAAAACAAGATTGGTTATTTTTGCTTGTTGTAGCTACGTGAAAATTGGTAACAAATCTATATTAATCATATCCTAGCTAACTTATATTGTATTATACATGTATTCTAATATATTATGTAATCTTGAGATACCATAGACACGTATGCAAATGTTTTGACATATCATATCGACCCATATATATATATTATTTGGAACAACCATAGACACTCTATATGCAGTAATGTTAGAGTTAGCTATACAGGCTTTTTATCATCGGTTTGTGGTGGTTTGTTTTGAAAATTAGGTCTTTGCTGGTTGTAAGTATTGTTGGATACTTGTTGATTACTAGGACCTTTTTGGTTGTTGTATGGAATATTTCGGTTATAATTCTGGTTTTGATTATAGATTGTTCTTGGCAGTTGATAATTATTCTGATAATTATTTCCAGGCCTTTGGTTTATGTATGAAACATTCTCTCTTTGTTCCATTGTTAGTTCAATACTAAGACAATCTTTTGTCAAATGTGGTCCTCCACACTGCTCACAACTAATTCGTATTGAGTGGATATCTTTAGTCATCTTTTTCATTCGTCTCTCGACAGCATCTATCTTTGCAGAAATGGAATCTAAGTCATGGCTAGAATCGGCTCTAGCTGCTTTAGATGATCTAACGATATCTTTTTCTTGGTGCCACTCATGTGAGTGGGAAGCAGTGTTATCAATAATTTTATAAGCATCAGTTTCGGTTTTCTTCATAATGGAACCACCAGCTACTATATCGATGTCTTTTCTTGTAGTGATGTCGCATCCTTGGTAGAATATTTGTACTATTTGACAGGTGTCTAAACCATGTTGCGGACATCCTCTCAATAACTTTCCAAATCTGGTCCACGCCTCATATAGAGTTTCATTTGGCTTCTGTGTGAACGTAACAATTTCTCCTTGAAGTCTTACGGCTTTAGATGCCGGAAAGAATTGTTTAAGAAAAATTTTCAACTAAAACGTCCCATATATCAATCGCCCCTTCAGGTAACGATTCCAACCAATCTTTGGCTTCTCCCTTTAAAGTCCAGGGAAATAACATGAGATATATCTGTTCATCCTCAACTTCTCTTATTTTAAATAGAGTGCAGATCCTATTAAAGGTACGAAGATGTTCATTTGGATCTTCCTTCGGCGCACCACTAAATTGGCATTGATTAGTCACCATATGTAGAATTTGTCCTTTGATTTCATAATCTGGCGCATTAATGTCAGGTTGAGTAATTGCGTGACCTTGGCCAGTGCGTTTAGCTCTCATTCGGTCTTCCATACTTAGAGGTTCCAGATTTTCCATGATTGAATTTGTTGAATCTGAATCACTAGAGGATTCTGATTTAATGGATCGTTCCTCAACAATCTCTGTTTGAATGATTGGTGGTTCCGGAGGAAAAATTAATGGTTCAGGATCTATGAATTGTCCCTGAATATTCTCCGGATTCTCAATTGTGAGGTCGGGTTCAAAAAATGGATTATCGAAAATTTGAATTGGAGTACTTGGTAAACTAGATGATGATTCTAAAGAAAAATCAACGGCGACAATATTTGCTAGATGTCTTGATCGAGTTACAGGTGGTGAACGTACAAAAGGTGGTGAGCGTTTTGCTCAGTGCATTCACTGAATATCCTATTAGTTTTTAAAAAGAAAGAAAAATTATATAAGTTATCCAATTAATAGGCTTTTCTGATTTTGCCCACGTTTCGAATAGCCAAAATATGCAGCAGAGGGGCAGGATTCGTTTGGTCTCAATATAATTGAGTACTGTTTGGCTCCAATAACCCGGTCCACATACAAATCCAACTATTACTACGAACCAGAAAATTTTGATGTCTATCAATTTAACCACTTAAAATAATTTTCGTAATTTAAAGAAATTTAGAGAAAAAGTAGAAAATTCTATGTCCTAAAAACTAGAATGGCGAGAAATAAGAAAGAAAAAGAGCACGTCGAAAAATGTCGAAAAAATAAAAAGAGTTGAAAAATAAAAGGCGTCGAAACTTAAAAATGAACTAAAAACTAAAATTTAAAAGTTGCGTCTAAAAATATTAAAGCTTAAAAGTAAAACTATATCCCAAATGGCAATAACTTAAAAAGGTACTAAAAACTTAGAACGGCGTCGTAAAATTCTAAAGCACCTGAATCTTAGTCTAAAGAAAAAGCAATTAAGGGATTTTACGGCAAAGCCTAACAATCTAGAAGTAAAAATAACTATGGGAAAAACTATATCTTAAAACTAATTACGAGCGAAAAATACAAAAATTTACGCTAAAACAATTAAAAGGGTACAAAATATAAAAATATACTAAAAGTTGTAAACAGTACAATTTTTATAAAAATATTATTTTTAGATTATTTATTTTATAAAACTATTAATTTATATAATTTATTAAAACTAAATAAACTAAAAATACAAAATATACTTAAACTAATAACTAATTAAATAATAAAACCTAATTAGGGTTTCTAATTAAATAATAATAATAATAATTACTCCGTAATGATGGCTGTTTGAGTCAACTGTGGCGTGTCAGAAACCCTCATGCGATCGCATGAGAATTTGCCTTCGGGCTCATGCGATCGCATGAGCTAGGTTTTTGGGCCACGGTCTGGGCTGCTACAGTACCAGGCCGAGAGTATTTATATTTTTTTTTTTCTGTTTTTCTGTTTTATAAAAAAATACACAATATTTAAATAAAATTTATATTTTTAAATACTAAAAATAAAAATAAAGAAACTTTATAAAACTTAAATATTTAACAAACTCTTAAAAATATTTAAATTTTTGTTTTTCTTTTTAATTTTTTTTATTATATTTTAAAACATATTTTTACAAAAACGTATTTTTATAAAAGTAAACTTAAAAATTAATAAAAATCTTTTTTTTTCTCTAGCGTTGCGCTTCCGGCGTTTAAGCAGAATTGATCCCCGACAGCGGCGCCAAAAATACTTGATGTGTGCGAGGTGTACTAGAAAATAGTATTATTTTTTACTAGGAAATACTATTAAATACGATACAATTTTACACAAGATATTTATTTATTTATAGAATGGATATACCTAAACCTTGCTACAACACTTATAGACAGTGTACCTAATCGTACAATAGTGTAGTTTTTAGTAAGTCCAGTTCGTTCCACAGGGAAATCTTTAAACAAAGCTTAACGCTATATTAGTTTTAATTTATAAAAATACAAATATTTATATAAGTAATATTATTATTATAAAAGGAGGTTTTTACCGTTTAATGATCGGTTTGTCGATTTTAAAACTTTAGTCGCAGTTAAAACCTAATGTAAAATATTAAAAATAAATACAACTTAATTTAGAGCATAAAGTAAATAATGATAATGAAATTGCGATAAATAAAGTGCGGTAAAATAAAATTGCGATAATTAAAAAGTACGATAATGAAAAGTGCAATTAAATACAATGACAATAAATAAAAATGTGATAATTAAAAGTGCAATTAAATATGAAAATAAAGGAATTATGCTTATTAAAAATTCCGTAATCATGATGTTTGAAGCGTTGATTTTAGTTTTATGCCTATGGGTTAATTGTTCTTTGTCCTGGATTATTTAATATGTCCGTCTGGTTTTTGTCCATAACAGTCCATCAGTCATAAATATAAAGTGCGAGTGTCCTCGTCAAATTATCCTTATATCCGAAGTCAAATATTCCACTTAATTGGGGACTAAAACTGTAACAAGGTTTTAATACTTTGTTTAATAATTACACCAGGATGTCGACTGCGTGTAACCCAAGGTTTTAATACTTTGTTAACAATTACGCCAAGTGTCCTTGTACATAATTTCACCCCTGTTTTAATAATTCCATAGACTATTAATTCATTCCCGTGTCCGGTTAAATGAACGATTATTCGTACATATAAATATCCCGCCTATCGTGTCCGATCGAGTGTATATGGTTATTTATAGGTACGTCCAATTGTAAATCTTTATATTAAAATTAATAAACTATCATTTAGTTAAACAAATATAAAGCCCATTAATAGCCCATAGTCTAATTTCCACAAGTGTCCAATTATGGTACAAAGCTCAATTACCCAATTTTAGTATTTAGCCCAACATCATGATTACTTTGTTTTAAACAAGCATAATAATAACTTAGCTACGAGACATTAAATTAAAAAGGTTGAACATAACTTACAATGATTAAAAATAGCCTAGCGTTACACGGACAGAATTTCGACTTACACCCTTACAACATTTGCTAACATACCCTTATTATTAGAAATTAAAATTAAAATTAAAATTATAACATATATATATATATATATATATATATATATATATATATATATATATATATATATATATATATATATATATATATATTTTACGTATGATGAATGAGAAAAAGATGTGTTTGATGTTCACCAAAAACGCGAGTTTTATAGGCAATGTGGGCTGGAAAAGGGGCTCATGCGATATTGTACTTTGCGTTTCGCGTCTTGTACTCTTTAAATTTTGAGACGTTTCTCATCAATAATTGGAACCACTTTGATTGTACTTTGTACTTTTGAGCTTTTTGGTCGTTTGCGTCTTTAATTCGTCGAATCTGTCTTTTGTCTTCACCTTTTATTATTTAAACGAATATCACTTGTAAATAGAACAGTTGCAACTAAAAGCTTGTCTTTCTTGAGGGATAATGCTATGAAATATATGTTCGTTTTTAGCATTATCATTATCCGATCTACTAATTGACGCGAATCCTAAAGATAGATCTATTGGGCCTAACGAACCGCATCCAAAGTACCGGATGCTTTAGTACTTCGAATTCGTTTTTATCATGTTCGAAGGATTTCCCGGAATGATAGGGGATATTCTTATATGCATCTTGTTAATGTCGGTTATCAGGTGTTCACCATATGAATGAATTTTATCTCTATGTATGGGATGTATATTGAAATATGAAATCTTGTGGTCTATTATTATGATTTGATAATATATAGGTTAAACCTATAACTCACCAACATTTTTGTTGACGTTTTAAGCATGTTTATTCTCAGGTGATTATTAAGAGCTTCCGCTGTTGCATACTAAAATAAGGACAAGATTTGGAGTCCATGCTTGTATGATATTATGTAAAAACTGCATTCAAGAAACTTATTTTTGATGTAATATATTCTTATTGTAAACCATTATGTAATGGTCGTGTGTAAATGGTATATTTTAGATTATCATTATTTGATAATCTACGTAATGCTTTTTAAACCTTTATAGATAAAATAAAGGTTATGGTTGTTTTAAAAATGAATGCAGTCTTTGAAAAAACGTCTCATATAGAGGTCAAAACCTCGCGACAAAATCAATTAATATGGAACGTTTATAATCAATATGAATGGGACATTTCAGAATATGCGCCGCCAAATGCAGTATCATTTGGCGGCGTATCATTTTAGGTTCCAGACTGTGCTGAAATTCCTAAGATTACCCCAAAAGAGAACAAGGGGAAAGACACGCTGAAGGTGTCTTGCCATTAGAGTTCGTCTAGATGATGAAAATGATATTTTATTTATTTTAATGTTCTTTATAAACGTTTTGAATTTCTAAAATATTATTATTTTTGTTAAAGCATGACTTAGGATGGTATAAATAGTTTTAAGTCCTATTATTTCTCTCACATTGTAATTATGTATAACGCATCTAATTTTGAAACTAATATCACTTCACTAAGTAAAAATTCTAACTCATTAATATGCGCCGCCAAATGTAGTATCATTTGGCGGCGCATCATTTACGATTTTAGACTGCGCTAAAATTTCTAAGTTCACCTTAAAAGAGAACAAGAAGCAAGACTCCCTGAAGGTGTCTTGCCATTAGAGTTTGTGTAGATGACGAAAATGATATTTTATTTATTTTAATGTTCTTTTTAAATGTTTTGAATTTCTTTATATTATTATTTTTGTTAAAGCATGACTTAGTATGGTATAAATAGTTTTAAGTCCTATTATTTCTCTCACAATGTAATTATTTATAACTTATATAATTTTGAAACTAATATCAGTTCACTAAGTACAAACTTTAACTCATTATTATGCGACGCCAAATGTAGTATCATTTGGCGGCACATCATTTTCGGTTTCAGGCTGTACTGAAATTCCTAAGATCACTCTAAAAGAGAACAAGGAGCAAGACTCCCTGAAGGTGACTTGCTATTAGAGTTCGTCTAGATTATGAAAATGATATTTTATTCATTTTAATGTTCTTTTTAAACGTTTTGAATTTCTATCATATTATTTTTTTTTTAAAGCATGACTTAGGATGGTATAAATAGTTTTAAGGCCTATTATTTTCCTCACATTGTAATTATGTATAACACATCTAAATTTGAAACTAATATCACTTGACTGAGTACAAATTTTAATTCATTAATATGCGCTGCCAAATGCAGTATCATTTGGCGACGCATTATTTTCGATTTCAGACTCTGCTGAAATTTCTAAGATCACTCTAAAAGAGAATAAAGAGCAAGACTCCCTGAAGGTGTCTTGCCATTAGAGTTCGTCTAGATGACGAAAATGATATTTTACTAATTTTAATGTTCTTTATAAATGTTTTGAATTTCTAATATATTATTATTTTTGTTAAAGTATAACTTAGGATGGTATAATTAGTTTTATGCCCTATTATTTATCTCACATTGTAATTATGTATAACGCATCTAATTTTGAAATTAATATCACTTCACTAAGTAAAAATTCTAACTCATTAATATGCGCCTCCAAATATAGTATCATTTGGCGGCGCATCATTTTCGATTTTAGACTGTGCTGAAATTTCTAAGATCGCCCTAAAAGAGAACAAGGAGCAAGACTCCCTGAAGGTGTCTTGCCATTAGAGTTTGTCTAGATGACAAAAATAATATTTTATTCATTTTAATGTTCTTTTTAAATGTTTTGAATTTCTTCATATTATTATTTTTGTTAAAGCATGACTTAGTATGGAATAAATAGTTTTAAGTCCTATTATTTCTCTCACAATGTAATTATGTATAACTCATCTAATTTTGAAACTAATATCACTTCACTAAATACAAATTTTAAATCATTAATATGCGCCACCAAATGTAGTATCATTTGGCGGCGCATCATTTTCGGTTCAGGCTGTACTGAAATTCCTAAGATCACTCTAAAAGAGAACAAGGAGCAAGACTCCCTGAAGGTGTTTGCCATTAGAGTTTGAGTAGATGGCGAAAATAATATTTTATTCATTTTAATGTTGTTTTTAAATGTTTTGAATTTCTTCATATTATTATTTTTGTTAAATCATGACTTAGTATGGTATAGATAGTTTTAAGTCCTAATATTTCTCTCACAATGTAAGTATGTATAACTTATCTAATTTTGAAACTAATATCATTTCACTAAGTAAAAATTGTAACTCATTAATATGCACCGCCAAATGTAGTATCATTTGGCGGCGCATCATTTTCGGATTTAGGCTGTACTGAAATTCCTGAGATCACTCTAAAAGAAAACAAGGAGCAAGACTCCCTGAAGGTTTCTTGCCATTAGAGTTCGTCTAGATTATGAAAATGATATATTATTCATTTTAATGTTCTTTTTAAACGTTTTGAATTTCTATCATATTATTATTTTTGTTAAAGCATGACTTAGGATGATATAAATAGTTTTAAGGCCTATTATTTCTATCACATTGTAATTATGTATAACGCATCTAATTTTGAAAATAATATCACTTGACGGAGTATAAATTTTAACTCATTAATATGCGCCGCCAAATGTAGTATCATTTGGCGGCGCATCATTTCGGTTTCAGACTGTGCTGAAGTTTCTAAGATCACCCCAAAAGAGAATAAGGAGCAAGACTCCCTGAAGGTGTCTTGCCATTAGAGTTTTTCTAGATGACAAAAATGATATTTTATCCATTTTAATGTTCTTTTTAAATTATTTCAATTTCTTCATATTATTATTTTTGTTAGCATGACTTAGTATAGTATAAATAATTTTAAGTTCTATTATTTCTCTCACAATATAATTATGTATAATGCATCTAATTTTGAAACTAATGTCACTACACTAAGTACAAATTTTAACTCATTAATATCTGCCGCCAAATGTAGTATCATTTGGTGGCGCATCATTTTCGGTTTCAGGCTGTACTGAAATTCCTAAGATCACACTAAAAGAGAACAAGGAGCAAGACTCTCTGAAGGTGTCTTGCCATCAGAGTTCGTCTAGATTATGAAAATGATATTTTTTTTCATTTTAATGTTCTTTTTAAACGTTTTGAATTTCTATCATATTATTATTTCTGATAAAGCATGACTTAATATGGTATAAATAGTTTCAAGGCTTATTATTTCTCTCACATTGTAATTATGTATAACGCATCTAATTTTAAAACTAATAGTACTTCAATAAATACAAATTCTAGCTCATTAATATGCGCCGCCAAATTTACATATTAAATAATAGACAAAAGTTATGAATAGTACCAGGGGCATTTTCGACTTTTTACCTTTTTTTTAATTCTAACTAAATTTCATTTTACCAACAAAGGCCCCCACATTTTTTTGAAAAATTCAAATCGACCCCCAAACAGGGGGTAAAGTGTCAAATAACCATTTTCATAAAAAATCTTAAATAAACTCCACCCAAATATTCAACGGGTCATATCTTCTCGCTCGCAACGAGTTAAATTTTTCCGACACCATCGTCAAACTCGAAATAATTTTAGGAACACAATGACACTAGCTATACGCAAAACAGACGCTTTTTAAAAAATGCTAAATATTGGGGTACTTTTCATACACGTTGATTTTGCGTTAAATTTTTAAAAGTCGACAATTCCATAGCGAAATGTGGAGGTGCACACATATTGTTAATTTAAAATAAAATTTAAATCTCTCACGGGTTATACCTTTTAGTTCGACTCGAGTTGCGCTTCAACGACATCATCATTAGCCACAAAATAATTTTACTAAACGCAATAAAATACATTAAAAATAGAACCCCCGGCGCGAAGCGAGGGTTCAATAACTAGTGTTGTATCATTTGGAGGCGCATCATTTTCGGTTTCAGACTGTACTGAAATTCCTAAGATCACCTTAAAAGAGAATAAGGAGCAAGACTCCCTAAACGCCTCTTGCCATAAGATTTCGTCTAGATGACGAAAATGATATTTTATTTGTTTTAATGTTCTTTATAACGTTTTGAATTTCTAATATATTATTATTTTGTTAAAGCATGACTTAGAATGGTATAAATAGTTTTAAGTCATATTATTTATCTCACATTGTAATTATGTATAACGAATCTAATTTTGAAACTAATATCACATCACTAAGTAAAATTTCTAACTCATTAATATGCTCCGCCAAATGTAGTATCATTTGGCGGCGCATCATTTTCGATTTTAGACTGTGCTGTAAATCCTAAGATCATCGTAAAAGAGAACAAGGAGCAAGACTCCCTGAAGGTGTCATGCAATTAGAGTTCGTCTAGATGACGAAAATGATATTTTATTCAGTTTAATGTTCTTTTTAAATGTTTTGAATTTCTATCGTATTATTATTTTTGTTAAAGCATGACTTACGATGGTATAAATAGTTTTAAGGCCTATTATTTCTCTCACAATATAATTATGTATAACGCATCTAATTTTGAAACTAATATCACTTCACTAAGTACAAATTTTAAACTCATTAATATGCGCCTCCAAATGCACTATCATTTGGCGGCGCATCATTTTCGGTTTCAGACTGTGCTGAAAAACATAAGATTACCCCAAAAGAGAACAAGGAGCAAGACACCCTGAAGGTGTCTTGCCATTAGAGTTCGTTTAGATGACGAAAATGATACTTTATTCATTTTAATGTTATTTTTAAACGTTTTGAATTTCTATCATATTATTATTTTTGTTAAAGCATGACTTAGCATGGTATAAATAGTTTTAAGGCCTGTTATTTCTCTCATATTTTATTTATGTATAACGCATATAATATTGAAACTAATATCACTTTACTAAGTACAAAATTTAACTCATTAATATGCGCCACCAAATGTAGTCATTTTGCACGCATCTTTTTGGTTGCAGACTGTGCTGAAATTCCTAAGATCACCATAAAAGAGAACAAGGAGCAAAATTCCCTGAAGGTGTCTTTCCATCTGAGTTCGTCTAGATGATGAAAATGATATTTTATTCATTTTAATGTTCTTTTTAAACTTTTTGAATTTCTATCATATTATTATTTTTGTTAAAGCATGACTTAGGATGGTATAAATAGTTTTAAGGCCTATTATTTCTCTGACTTTGTAATTATGTATAATGCATCTAATATTGAAACTAATATCACTTGACTGAGTATATATTTCAACTCATTAAAATGCGCCGCCAAATGCAGTATCATTTGGAGGCGCAACATTTACGGTTTCAAATTGTGCTGAAATTCCTAGGATCACCCCAAAAGAGAAAAAGGAGCAAGACTCCCTGAAGGCGTCTTGCCATTAGAGTTCGTCAAGATGATGAAAATGATATTTTATTAATTTTAATGTTCTTTTTAAACGTTTTGATTTTCTATCATATTATTATTTTTGTTAATGCATGACTTAGGATGGTATAAATAGTTTTAAGGCCTATTATTTCTCCCACATTGTAATTATGTGTAACGCATCTAATTTTGAAACTATTATCACTTCACTAAGTAAAAATTTTAACTCATTAATATGCGCCGCCAAATGCTGTATCATTTGGCGGCGCATAATTTTCGGTTTCAGACTATGCTGAAATTCCTAAGATCATCCTAAAAGAGAACAAGGAGCAAGACTTCCTGAAGGTGTCTTGCGATTAGAGTTCGTCTAGATGACGAAAATAATATTTTATTCATTTTAATGTTCTTTTTAATCGTTCTTAATTTCTATCATATCATCATTTTTGTTAAAGCATGACTTAGGATGGTATAAATACTTTTAAGGCTTATTATTTCTCTCATATTGTAATTATGTATAACGCATCTAATTTTAAAACTAATATCACTTCACTAAGTATAAATTTTAACTCATTAATATCCGCCACCAAATGTAGTATAATTTGGCGGAGCATCATTTTCGGTTTCAGGCTGTACTGAAATTTCTAAGATCAATCTAAAAGAGAATAAGGAGCAAGACTCCTTGAAGGAGTCTTGCCATTAGAGTTCGTCAAGATTATGAAAATAATCTTTTATTCATTTTAATGTTCTTTTTAAACGTTTTGAATTTCTATCATATTATTATTTTTGTCAAAGCATGACTTAGGGTGGTATAAATAGTTTTAAGGCCTATTATTTCTCTCACATGTAATTATGTGTAACGCATCTAATTTTAAAACTAATATCACTTCACTAAGTAAAAATTTTAACTCATTAATATGCGCCGACAAATGGAGTATCATTTGGCAACACATAAATTTCGGTTTCAGACTATGCTGAAATTCCTAAGATCACCCTAAAAGAGAACAAGGAGCAAGACTCCCTGAAGGTGTCTTGCGATTAGAGTTCGTCTAGATGACGAAAATGATATTTTATTCATTTTAATGTTCTTTTTAATCGTTTTGAATTTCTATCATATTATCATTTTTGTTAAAGCATGAGTTAGGATGGTATAAATAATTTTAAGGCCTATTATTTCTCTCATTGTAATTATGTATAACGCATCTAGTTTTGAAACTAAAATCACTTCATTGAGTTCAAATTTTAACCCATTAATATGTGTCACCAAATATAGTATCATTTGGCGGCCGTATCATTTTCGGTTTCAGGCTGTACTGAAATTCCTAAGATCACTCTAAAAGAGAACAAGGAGCAAGAATTCCTGAAGGTGTCTTGCCAATAGAGTTCGTCTAGATTATGAAAATGATATTTTATTCATTTTAATGTTTTTTTAAACATTTTGAATTTCTATCATATTATTATTTTTGTTAAAGCATGACATAGGATGGTATAAATAGTTTCAAGGCCTATTATTTCTCTCACATTGTAATTATGTATAACGCATCTAATTTTGAAACTAATATCACTTCAATAACTACAAATTCTAACTCATTAATATGCGCCGCCAAATGTAGTATCATTTGGCGATGCATCATTTTCGGTTTCAGACTGTGCTGAAATTCTTAAGATCACCGTAAAAGAGAACAAGGAGCAAGACTCCCTGAAGGTGTAATGCCATTAGAGTTCGTCTAGATGACGAAAATGATATTTTATTCAGTTTAAAGTTCTTTTTAAATGTTTTGAATTTTATTATATTATTATTTTTGTTAAAGCATGACTTACGATGGTATAACTAGTTTTAAGGCCTATTATTTATCTCACAATGTAATTATGTATAACGTATCTAATTTTGAAACTAATATCACTTCACTAAGTACAAATTTTGAACTCATTAATATGTGCCACCAAATGTAGTATCATTTGGTGGCGATTTATTTTCGATTTCAGACTGTGCTGAAATTCTAAGATCACCCTAAAAGAGAACAAGAAGCAACACTCTCTGAAGGTGGGTCTTGCCTTTAGAGTTCGTTTAGATGACGAAAATGATATTTTATTGAATTTCCATCATATTATTATTTTTGTTAAAGCATGACTTAGTATGGTAAAAAATAGTTCTAAGGCCTGTTATTTCTCTCACATTATAATTATGTATAACTCATCTAATTTTGAAACTAATATCACTGCACTAAGTACAGATTTTAACTCATTAATATTCGCCGCCAAATGTAGTATCATTTAGCGGAGCATCATTTTCGGTTTCAGACTATGCCGAAATTCCTAAGATCACCCTAAAAGAGAACAAGGAGTAAGACTCCCTGAAGGTTTCATGCCATTCGAGTTCGTTTAGATGACGAGGATGGTATAAATAGGTTTAAGGCCTATTATTTCTATGACATTGTAATTATGTATAACGCATCGAATTTTAATACTAATATCACTTCACTAAGTAAAAATCTTAACTCATTAATATGCGCCGCCAAAGGTAGTGTCATTTGGCGACACATCATTTTTGATTTCAGACTGTGCTGAAATTCCTAAGATCTCCCCAAAAGAGAACAAGGAGCAAGACTCCCTGAAGGTGTCTTGCTATTAGAGGTCGTCTAGATGACGAAAATGATATTTTATTCATTTTAATATTATTTTTAAACGTTTTGAATTTGTATCATATTATTATTTTTGTTAAAGCATGACTTAGGATCGTATAAATAGTTTTAAGGTCTATTATTTCTCTCACATTGTAATTATGAGTAACGCATCTAATTTTGAAACTAATATCACTTCACTAAGTAAAAATTTTAACTCATTAATATGCGCCGCCAAATGTAGTATCATTTGGCGGCGCATAATTTTCGGTTTCAGACTGTGCTGGAATTCCTAAGATCACGCTAAAAGAGAACAAGGAGCAAGACTCTCTCAAGGCGTCTTGCCATTAGAGTTTGTCTAGATCACGAAAATGATATTTTATTTATTTTAATGTTCTTTTTAATCGTTTTGAATTTCTATCATATTATCATTTTTGTTAAAGAATGACTTAGGATGGTATAAATAGTTTTAAGGCCTATCATTCCTCTCACATTATAATTATGTATAACGCATCTAATTTTGAAACTAATATCACTTCACTAAGTACAAATTTTAACTCATTAATATGCGCCACCAAATGTAGTATCATTTGGAGGCGCATCATTTTCGGTTTTAGACTGTGCTGAAATTCCTAAGATCACCCTAAAAGAGAACAAGGAGCAAGACACCCTGAAGGCGTCTTGCGATTAGAGTTCGTCTAGATGATGAAAATGATATTTTGTTCATTTTAATGTTCTTTTTAATCGTTTTGAATTTCTATCATATTATCATTTTTGTTAAAGCATGACTTAGGATGGTATAAATAGTTTTAAGGCCTGTTATTTCTCTCACATTGTAATTATGTATAACGCATCTAGTTTTAAAACTAATATCACTTCACTAAGTACAAATTTTAACACATTAATATGTGCCGCCAAATGTAATATCATTTGGTGGCGAATCATTTTTGGTTTCAGGCTACCCTGAAATTCCTAAGATCACTCTAAAAGAGAACAAGTAGCAAGACTCCCTGCAGGTGTCTTGCCATTAGAGTTCGTCTAGATTATGTAAATTATTCTTTATTCATTTTAATGTTCTTTTTAAACGTTTTGAATTTCTATCATATTATTATTTTTGTTAAAACATGACTTAGGATTGTATAAATTGTTTCAAGGCCTATTATTTCTCTCAATAAGTACAAATTCTAACTCATTAATATGCGCCGCCAAATGTAGTATCATTTGGCGGCGCATCATTTTCGGTTTTAGACTGTGCTGAAATTCCTAAGATCACCGTAAAAGAGAACAAGGAGCAAGACTTCCTGAAGGTGTCATGCCATTAGAGTTCGTCTAGATGACAAAATTGATATTTTATTCAGTTTAATGTTCTTTTTAAATGTTTTGAATTTATATTATATTACTATTTTTGTTAAACCATGACTTACGATGGTATAAATAGTTTTAAGGCCTATTATTTCTCTCACAATGTAATTATGTATAACGCATCTAATTATGAAACTAATATCACTTCACTAAGTACAAATTTTAAACTCATTAATATGTGCCACCAAATGAATTATCATTTGGCGGCGCATCATTTTCAGTTTCAGAGTGTGCTGAAATTCCTAAGATCACCCCAAAAGAGAACAAGGGCAAGACTCCCTGAAGGTGTCTTCCCATTAGAGTTCGTCTAGTTGACGAAAATGATATTTTATTCATTTTAATGTTATTTTTAAATGTTTTGAATATATATCATATTATTATTTTTGTTAAAGCATGACTTAGCATGGTATAAATAGTTTTAAGGCCTACGATTTCTCTCACATTTTAATTATGTATAACGCATCTAATTTTGAAACTAATATCACTTCACTAAGTACAAAATTTAACTCATTAATATGTGCTGCCAAATGTAGTATCATTTGGCGGTGCATCTTTTCGGTTGCAGACTGTGCTGAAATTCCTAAGATCACCCTAAAAGAGAACAAGGAACAAAAATTCATGAAGGTGTCTTGCCATTAGAGTTCGTCTAGATGAAGAAAATGATATTTTATTCAAATTAATATTCTTTTTAAACGTTTTGTATTTTTATCATATTATTATTTTTGTTAAATCATGACTTAGGATGGTATAAATAGTTTAAGGCCTATTATTTCTCACATTGTAATTATGTATAATGCATTTCATTTTGAAACTAATATGACTTCACTAAGTACAAATTTTAGCTCATTAATATGCGCCGCCAAATGTAGTATCATTTGGCGGCGCATTATATTCGGTTTCAGACTGTGCTAAAATTCCTAAGATCACCCTAAAAGAGAACAAGGAGCAAGACTCCCTTAAGGTGTCTTGCCATTAGATAGATGACGAAAATGATATTTTATTTATTTTAATGTTCTTTTTAAACGCTTTGAATTTCTATCATATTATTATTTTTGTTAAAGCCTGACTTAGGATGGTAAAAATAGTTTTACAGCCTATTATTTCTCTCACATTGTAATTATGTATAACACATCTAATTTTGAAACTAATATCACTTGACTAAGTTAAAATTTTAACTCATTAATATGCGCCGCCAAATGCATTATCATTTGGCACTGCATTTGGCGGCACATCATTTTCGATTTCAGACTGTGCTGAAATTCCTAAGATCACCCGAAAAAAGCACAAGGAGCAAGACTCCCTGAAGGTGTCTTGCCAATAGAGTTCGTTTAGATGACGAAAATGATATTTTATTCATTTTAATGTTCTTTTTAAACATTTTTAATTTCTATCATATTATTATTTTTGTTAAAGCATGACTTAGGATGGTATAATATTTCTCTCAAATTGTAATTATGTATAACGCATCTAATTTTGAAACTATTATCACTTCGCTAAGTAAAAATTTAACTCATTAATATGCGCCGCCAAATGTAGTGTCATTTGGCGGCGCATCATTTTCGGTTTCAGACTGTGCTGAAATTCCTAAGATCACCCCAAAAGAGAACAAGGAGCAAGACTCCCCGAAGGTGTCTTGCCATTAGAGTTCGTCTAGATGACGAAAATGATATTTTAATCATTTTATTGTTCTTTTTAAACGTTTTGAATTTCTATCATCTTATTATTGTTGTTAAAGCATGACTTAGCATGGTATAAATAGTTTTAAGGCCCATTATTTCTATCACATTTTAATTATGTATAACACATCTAATTTTGAAACTAATATCACTTCACTAAGTAAATTTTTTAACTCATTAATATGAGCCGCCAAATGCAATATCATATGGTGGCGCATAATTTTCGGTTTCAGACTGTGCTGAAATTCCTAAGATCACCCTAAAAGAGAACAAGGAGCAAGACTCCCTGAAGGTGTCTTGTCATTAGAGTTCGTCTAGATGACGGAAATGATATTTTATTCATTTTAATGTTCTTTTTAAACATTTTGAATTTCTATCATATTATTATTTTTGTTAAAGCATGACTTAGAATGGTATAAATAGTTTTAAGGCCTATTATTTCTCTGACATTGTAATTATTTATAACGCATCTAATTTTGAAACTAATATCACTTGACTGAGTACAAATTTTAACTCCTTAATATGCGCCGCCAAATGCAGTATCATTTGGCGGCGCATCTTTTTCGGTTTCAAACTGTGCTAAAATTCCTAAGATCACCCCAAAAAAGAACAAGGAGAAAGACTCCTTAAGGTGTCTTGCCATTAGAGTTCGTCTAGATGACGAAAATAATATTTTATTCATTTTAATGTTCTTTTAAACGTTTTGAATTGCTATCATATTATAATTTTTGTTAAAGCATGACTTAGCATGGTATAAATAATTTTAAGGCCTATTAATTTCTCTTACATTTTAATTATGTATAACGCGTCTAATTTTGAAACTTATATCACTTCACTAAGTAAAAATTTTTAACTCATTAATATGCGCCACCAAATGCAGTCTTATTTCGCGGCGCATAATATTCGGTTTCAGACTGTGCTGATTTTCCTAAGATCACCCTAAAAGAGAAAAAGGAGCTAAACTCCCTGAAGGTGTCTTGGTATTAGAGTTCGTCTAGATGACGAAAATGATATTTTATTCATTTTATGTTCTTTTTAAACGTTTTGAATTTCTATCATATTATTATTTTTGTTAAAGCATGACTTAGGATGGTATAAATAGTTTTAAGGCCTATTATTTCTCTCACGTTGTAATTATGTATAACGCATCTAATTTTGAAACTAATATCACTTCACTGAGTACAAATTTAA
The DNA here is from genome assembly GCF_046630445.1 of Rutidosis leptorrhynchoides. Taxonomy (NCBI): domain Eukaryota; kingdom Viridiplantae; phylum Streptophyta; class Magnoliopsida; order Asterales; family Asteraceae; genus Rutidosis; species Rutidosis leptorrhynchoides. Next base: position 29,776,664 of record NC_092339.1, on the reverse strand, counting down.
CTCATTAATATGCACCGCCTCGTGCAGTATCATTTGGTGGCACATCATTTTCGGTTTGAGACTGTGCTGAAATTCCTAAGATCACCCCAAAAGAGAACAAGGAACAAGACTCCCTGAAGGTGTCTTGCCATTAGAGTTCGTCAAGATGACGAAAATGATATTTTAACTCGTTAATATGCGCCGCCAAATGCAGTATCATAGGTTTAGTCAATGTTGGAGAATTTGGATCTCGGGGAGATCACGTTTGGACTTTTTAGGGAGATCTCGGCATCTCGGAATAATCTCGGAGAGATCTCGGACGTTGAATTACGTTGAATTTATAGTTTTTTTAATAAAAATATACATAAAAACATAAATATATTTATATTTATATAATTTTTACGAGATTTTACAAAAATATTCGAGAAATGAGCAAGAAAATCTTAAAAATTACGAATTTTACAAGAAAATCTTACAAATTAGCAAGAAAATCTGAGAAATCGTGGTTTTGACTAAGTTTGACCCCGTTGACCGAGAAATCTCGGGAGAAGAACATCTCGTCTCGGTTGCCTTCTAAAAACGAGATCTCGGGGGAGATCTCGGGGAGATCTCGGGAGATTTACAACACTGGGTTTAGTTATAATGTCTATTGAATGGACATCAAGATTTCATGTATAAAATAGTTAAAAAGATATTCTAGTCAATGAGCTTTCGATATCAAACATTAACGTAAAAGTACCCGAAAACAAGTGTCACTTAAGGTCTAAGTGCATATGGTCGAAGGTTTTGCATCCGATAGCCTAGTAGGCCTATCCTGATGTGAGGAATCATCCTTAAATAGATCTATTCATAATATTCGCGTTTACCAAACCGGTAATTAACGATATCAAAATCGGGCTTTCTAAATTGACCTTTGTTACCCAACGTAGAATATAGTTGTAAGTACTTGATTCCAATATGTAAAACAATATAAAAGTATTATCTCATCCCAAAAGTATAAAAGATTGATTAAAAATGGGACTACGAACTCACAAGTAATGCGGTGCGAAGCGTTCACGGTAATTGGTCAGATTGTGTTCGGTGTTCCGGGCTTGAGACCTAATGAAATTTTGTAAGGTCAGAGTTCATAATATTTAATATAGTACTTAGATTATGTTTAAGATCAATCTCTTAAGTAATCTTACATGTCCAATTCGGTTCTCGGTTTCAAAAGTTACTAGTTCATAGTTTTAAGAGTAGACTGTTTTTGACTAGTTTTACCATAACATAAGTGTAGGTGTTTCTATTGATCTAGCCATCCATTTTAAGTGAATTTACTATCTCTAGAAAGCTCTTTGAGTGTAATTTCTAACCATGTAAGCTTAGCCTCTAAACTCAGAACATAAGTTGGTCAAAAGTTCATTTCTTTACAAGTGTGCAAAACAGTTCAGTTTTACACTATAAGATCTTATGCAAGTTTATAAATAGAAAAACTTATTTATTTGACTCAAGAATTTTACATAAGTCTTAGCACATATAAAACTGATTATTATCAAAAGGATTAGTTTCCAGGTCTTCATTAACCTTGTCTTTGGAGATAAGGTTTTAGACTAATTTCCGACTTCAATAAAATCTTGTGTCAAATAGATAGGACTATATCTTAATGATATCTTAATCGATTTTGGTGATTTTGCTGCCCATGGTTTCCTTATTAAGTGTACTTTTTATATCAGAAGGCTTTGGTTCAAGGTCTATTTTATATTTTGAGTTATACATGAATCTTTGACACTTGATCAGATTGCTATGAATCTAAACTTGTTTCACCAAATAAAATTTAAAAAATCACTTTTTCTTTGAGATAAATCATGAAATCTTTACTAGAAGTCTCAAACGCATATATGAACATCATATAAATATATGAGTTTCAGAGAGCAAACATAGGTTGGTGTTTAGGTCCTAGACTTCAAGTAGAAATTTGGACAGCTCAAAGACAAAACAGTTTCACATAGTTTAACCACTTTGGTTCTTACCTTAACTTCATTTTAAGACATTGGACATATAGAGATCTTAAGTTTAATGATCTAGCATCAAGATCATGGTTAGCCATATAGTCATCATTGAGTGATTTAACACTCTAGATCAAGCTTTTACACCATGTAAGTTCTTGATTGTGACTAGAAATGATGAATAGATTTAGTTTAGCTAGTTATACCTTGATGATATGTACTCCTAATGCTTAAAGAAGATGATCAAAGGATGATTTAAGATCTGTATTTTGAGAGTAGAGACGTGTGAGAGAAGAAGAAGAATGAAGAAATGAGAGAATGAGAGGTAGAAGAGAGTTTATATAGAGATGGTGGTGGGAGACGTGACAAAGGGAGGAGGCAAGGGAGGAGTGACTCACCATTAGCCATTAATGAAGATTATGATTATGTTTTGCATGAGCTTTTGCTTAAGGAGGATGTACTTAGTGGAGGTGGTTTCATGATGTTGATGATGATGGTGTGATTGTTCTTGTCAATTTTTGGTTTTGCAAGTGTACATGTACTTGTGTAGTCTTTTAATGTGTAAATTCTAAGATGTTTACTTGTATGTTTAGGGTTTAGGAAGTAAGCTTAGGTTAGGTTCTAATCTAGATATGTTAAGGTTGGTTAAATGAAAGATATGGCTAAGTATAAGATAATCAAGACTAGTTGTGAAAATGATGAAGTGTAGGAATGTTTTTATCTTATGATCAAATGTTCAAATAAAAATGTTTCAAGTCTTTAATCTAAATAATTGTTTAATAAGTTTATTTATTGTGACGACCCGGAAAATTTCGACTAATTTTAAACCAAACTCTCGATATGATATTATAATTTTGACGCAATAAGAAAAGTCTGTTAGGTTGAGTTTCAAAAATTTTGTACTGTTTCATATAATCAATTGACCTTCGACCTGTTTCGACGATTCACGAACAACTATTCGTAAATAGATAAATATATATTTCAATATATATATATATATATATATATATATATATATATATATATATATATTTGAAGCCTAAATTTAAAATACTATATGTTTTAGTTAACTATGTAAAATAAAAATAAAATATAATATTATTACTTAAATAAATAAATACATATATATATATATATATATATATATATATATATATATATATATATATATATATATATATATATATATATATATATAATGTATATTAAAAAGAAATATTAAATGATTGTAATACTCGTTTGATGTTCCGATTGATATTAAACAAGTTAAATTCAAACTTATATGATTTTAAAATAAACGGTGATCCGAAAATGAGTTATACAAATTATAGGCTTATTAAAAATGTAATTATGAGTTAATTGTTAAATTTAAAAACTTTATATATTTTACCTGAGATCGAGCGCGGACAGTTGATTTAATTTTTATTTAATAAGTTTAAACAATTAATAACCATTTTTATAAAATAATAATTAGAATAAATAAAGATATTTAATTTGGAATTTTTCCAAAGACTTTTATCCGCCATTAATAATCAACGGAGTACGATACATTACTCTACGTAAATCTGTCGGTTGAAGATTACCAATATTGTGGCTGCTTACTATTCGATTAACTGATTCGTGTCACTGATTAGGATTACCATTATAGTATTATATTTTACTTTATGTGATTTAAATCACAATTAAGACACAATTGATTGATTTACCCGTGATTATTTGAGTCATCATTTGGTCAATGTATTTGTTCTTTTGTTGGCCACTTACAGAAAACATATTTATATATACATTACACACTTATATCAAAGATCAAACGCAACACAATTCAATTTTTAATCACCCATCAACCTACGGTCCACCATCCGACCACCTAGCAACCTACGTTTCTTTTGCTGCCCTTCCTAACTATTTTACATTCTACTCCGTATTGGTATTTCTATCTATATATGTGTGTAACCATGTTCTTGTCATAAACTTTACCTTCTATTAAATTACTCACCTTAAACCTCATTATCCATACAAGAAATCCAAACACTTATTCCACATACATATATACACAGATCACAATCATCTTTATATTTATTTATTCATTTTTATGTCCTTTTCCCTGATTCGTTTCCCTACTAGTGATATTATGTCGACTGATATAATTGAGATGGATAATTATTTGCACATGGTATATTATAATTAGTATTATAATGTGAGTGTGAATTATTGTTTTTGGTTACTTGTTTAACTGAATGTTACATATATACATGAGATAGAAATAGATATAAACAACCACTCAATAATTTGACAAATTACATATAAGAAATTTGGGATACCTCTACCCCCACCATCCACCATCCCTTTGTCTTCTTTTCTCTATCTGTACTCACCATGACTCAAACTAAACTAGTTCAATGTTACCAAATTTTTAATTAAACATATCAAATACTAAAATAATAATTCAAACCAAGTAAACCATCGGTACATTTCTCAGTTTGATAACTTTCATACTCTCGAGTTATTAGAAAAAGATTAAGTACGTTTACTATCCGCATACATATGCTTAGTATGATCAAACCATAAAATGCATCCCTTCATTCATGGCTAGTCGACAACCACCACCACTTCCATCACTACAATCACACGACACCCATGAGCTACAGTTGCTACGCTTATTCTTCTGTTGCTACACCATCAAACACAGTCTGTCCTAAAGCAAAGTTGCTGTTGTAACCGAAACCCACTTGTTTCTTGGACACTATGGCTACAAATCTCCTGGTTCTACTTCGAAACCCAAACACTACCATATATCACTTGAGTTTTTCTGTTTCAATGCAAACTAAACCACCACCACTGCTATATTAATGTTACTGTTGCTGCCTCAATTTTCTTTCGAGTCACAACCCTTTCAAATCATAATCACCACCACCCAACATCGCTATTGCTACTGCTATGCTATACTTTCTTTCTGTTTTGATCGGACAAACTAACCATCACCAACAAGCCACTATCACCACCCATCTCTTCCATCATAACTCACCTGCTATCGAACAAACCTAACCAAACCTCTTAACCAACTGTGTATTTCCTGCCAAATAAACCCAACCCAAGAACACTTATTATATTACCACCGATCACTTTGATTATATTTTTTTCTGTCACCTGATCGATCAAACAACAAACACCAACAATTAACTGATTCTGTTACTATTTCCTGCTCGACTATTAGTACAGCAACAACTGTTCGTTGGTCTACTACTCGGTTAAAATCCGCAACCCAACACCATCGCTATCAAAACTTTACTATAACAGGTCTAGATTTTTTTTCTTTTCTTTTTAACTCATCGACAATAAATATATAACCCAAATAAATGCTATTGTTCGGTCAGACCTGGTACATCCCAAGACAACCCAAACCGCCACCATTGTTGTTTATAATTCTGTTTCAAACTGTCACAACCCACCTATTGCAGTACGTTTTCTGTTTCTATTTTAGGATGCATTAACAAATGAATAATAATGGTGATGATGAAATAAAATTGGTAATAATACAAGTGACGATATAATAATAATTCTGTGAAGGAACGATGGAGGATGATGATGGGTAACGATGAAGATTGATGATGACTTACCTGCTATTTGTGATGATTAGTGCTCGAACAATGATGATGATGATGAATCAAAGATTGATTTCTTGATCAATTGATCGATTGATCGATTGGTTGACCCGAAGATTTCATGGACCATTGCGATAAAATTTTTCCCCTTCCTGCGTTTTGCTTCTGACTAATCTCAATCTGATTTGGAGAGCTGCAAACAAAACGCGTAGCCCTTTTAGGTATAATTATAATCATCATTATTATTATTATTATTATTATTATTATTATTATTATTATTATTATTATTATTATTATTATTATTATTATTATTATTATTATTATTATTATTATTATTATTCTAATCCTTATTATTATTACTATTATTATTATTATTATTATTATTATTATTATTATTATTATTATTATTATTATTATTATTAATTATTAATATTATTGTTATTGTTATTATTATAATTATTATTAATATAAGTATGATTATTATTATTATCAATATTATTATTAGTAAAATTATCAATATTATTAAAAGTATCATTTTTAATATTATTATCATAATTATTATTTTTATTATTAATATTATCATTTTATTGTCATTATTATTATTAATAATATTATTATTATTATATTATTACTATTAGTAGTATTTTTATTAATATTTTTACTATCAATATTAACAAATATCATTACTATTATTATTAAATTATTATCATTTTTTTATTATTATCATTAGTACTATCATTAAATATTAGTAGTATTATTATTATAAAAATTATTATCATTAGTAGTAAAAGTATTATTATAGTTATTATTATCATTATCAGTATTATTATTATTATTATTATCATTATTACTAAAAGTATCATTATTTTTATATTTATCATTTTTATTAAAATTGGTATTATTTTTATCATCATTATTATTAGTATGATTAATATATTAAATAAATATTCTCTATATAAAAATATATTTATGACATAAAACACAACTATATTAATATTTTCGTAATAAATATTAATTATCTATTTAAAGTATATAAAAATAAATATATCTAATTAATTTATTAATGAAACATATAATGTATTAAAATAAAATTTATATATCTAATAACATATAAATTCGTTCGATTACAATTATATGTATTAATATACATACAAAATGATATAGGTTCGTGAATCCGAGGCCAACCCTGCATTGTTCAGTATCGTCGTATGCATATTCTTACTATAAAATATCATACTGTAAGTTTCATTTGCTCCCCTTTTAAATGCTTTTGCAATATATATTTTTGGGACTGAGAATACATGCGCTGTTTTTATAAATGTTTGACGAAATAGACACAAGTACTTAATACTACATTCTATGGTTGGATTATCGAAATCGAATATCACCCCTTTTAGCTTGGTAGCCTAAGAATTCGGGAACAGTACCCATAATTGACGCGAATCCTAAAGATAGATCTATGGGCCTAATAAACCCCATCTGAGGTACGGATGCTTTAGTACTTCGACTTATTATTATACAGACGAGAGGATTCTGTTTTGGGGATATTCTATATGCATCTTGTTAATGTCGGTTACCAGGTGTTCACCATATGAATGATTTTACCTTAATGCAGACGAGAGGATTCTGCTTGAGGATTATGTTTATAAAAAGAAAATCGTGTGGTCTATTAAAATTAAGGAAATGATTGATTATGATAAATCTATGAACTCACCAACCTTTTGATTGACAATTTTAAGCATGTTTATTCTCAGGTATGAAAGAAATCTTCTGCTGTTCATTTGCTTATTTTAAAGATATTACATGGAGTCGTTCATGACATATTTAAGTCAGTACCTCGCAATGGGACCAAATGTTGAAGACTTCATCCAGATGGATTATGACGGGGTATGACATTTATTAAGTATATATTTATAAAGATATAATTTACAAGTCTGGGGTTTATGGTAATGAACTAGGGTTCATAGTAGTAAGTTAGGGTTTTAGGACTTTATGAAAAATGTGTGAAGTAACACCTAATCAAGTAAAACCTAAAATGCATCCTTAGGGCTATACAATCCCTAAAATAAACCAAGACATGGATGAATAAATTTACTCGTCATGTCGAAAATTGTAACTTAAAGAAGTTAAACTAGACAACTTAAGTCGAAAAGCTAGTGTTGTGACATTACCAACCCGTTATTAAAAATTTCGTCCTCGAAATTTAGGAGGTACTTCGATTATCGAACAAATGGGGATATTTTTGCCTTATATGGTCCTCACGTTCCCACGTGAAATCTGGACCTCTTCGGGCATTCCAACTAACTTTAATAATTGAGATTCTACTATGCTTCAGCTTCTTCACCTCACGATCCATCACCTTTACTGGTTCCTCAACAAAATGCAACTTGTCATCTATACTTAGTTCTTCTAAAGAAATCACTAAATTCTCATCCGACGAGCACTTTTTCAAATTCAAAATATGAAAAGCATTATGAATACCACTAAGCTCCTGTGGTAGTTTCAATCTATATGCAACTGGACCAATCCTTTCAATAACCTCAAAAGGTCCTACATATCTCAGGCTCAGTTTTCCTCGCTTCCCAATCCTTATCACTCCTTTCCATGGATAAACTTTTAGTATAACTTTGTCACCCACTTGAAATTCTAAAAATTTCCTTCGGACATCGGCATAACTATTCTGCCTATTTCTCGCCGTCTTTAATCTTTCCTAAATTTGAAAGATCTTCTCAGTTGTTTCTTGGATAATCTCTGGTCCTGTCAATAGTGAATCACCAATCTCACTCCAATACAATGGTGATCTACATTTCCTTCCATACAAAGCTTCAAATGGAGCAGCCTTTATACTCGAGTGATAACTATTGTTATACGAAAACTCAGCTAAAGGTAAATACTGATCCCAGCCACTTCCTGAAATGCCGTGTTTGTAGTGACCCGAACTTTTCCATGTTTATATATATTAATTGAGATTGATGTTTACATGATTAAATGTTTCCAACATGTTAAGCAATCAAACTTGTTAAGACTTGATTAATTGAAATAGGTTTCATATAGACAATTGACCACCCAAGTTGACCGGTGATTCACGAACGTTAAAACTTGTAAAAAAACTATATGATGACATATATATGGTTATATATATATTTAACATGATATTATGATAAGTAAACATATCATTAATTATATTAACAATGAACTACATATGTAAAAACAAGACTACTAACTTAATGATTTTGAAACGAGACATATATGTAACGTTTATCGTTGTAACGACATTTAATGTATATATATCATATTAAGAGATATTCGTACATCATAATATCATGATAATATAATAATTTAAAATCTCTTTTGATATTATAAACATTGGGTTAACAACATTTAACAAGATCGTTAACCTAAAGGTTTCAAAACAACACTTACATGTAACGACTAACGATGACTTAACGACTCAGTTAAAATGTATATACATGTAGTGTTTTAATATTTATTTATACACTTTTGAAAGACTTCAATACAATTATCAAAATACTTCTACTTAACAAAAATGCTTACAATTACATTCTCGTTCAGTTTCATCAACAATTCTACTCGTATGCACCCGTATTCGTACTCGTACAATACACAGCTTTTAGATGTATGTACTATTGGTATATACACTCCAATGATCAGCTCTTAGCAGCCCATGTGAGTCACCTAACACATGTGGGAACCATCATTTGGCAACTAGCATGAAATATCTCATAAGATTACAAAAATATGAGTAATCATTCATGACTTATTTACATGAAAACAAAATTACATATCCTTTATATCTAATCCATACACCAACGACCAAAAACACCTACAAACACTTTCATTCTTCAATTTTCTTCATCTAATTGAACTCTCTCAAGTTCTATCTTCAAGTTCTAAGTGTTCTTCATAAATTCCAAAAGTTCTAGTTTCATAAAATCAAGAATACTTTCAAGTTTGCTAGCTCACTTCCAATCTTGTAAGGTGATCATCCAACCTCAAGAAATCTTTGTTTCTTACAGTAGGTTATCATTCTAATACAAGGTAATAATCATATTCAAACTTTGGTTCAATTTCTATAACTATAACAATCTTATTTCAAGTGATGATCTTACTTGAACTTGTTTCGTGTCATGATTTTGCTTCAAGAACTTTGAGCCATCCAAGGATCCATTGAAGCTAGATCCATTTTTCTCTTTTCCAGTAGGTTCATCCAAGGAACTTAAGGTAGTAATGATGTTCATAACATCATTCGATTCATACATATAAAGCTATCTTATTCGAAGGTTTAAACTTGTAATCACTAGAACATAGTTTAGTTAATTCTAAACTTGTTCGCAAACAAAAGTTAATCCTTCTAACTTGACTTTTAAAATCAACTAAACACATGTTCTATATCTATATGATATGCTAACTTAATGATTTAAAACCTGGAAACACGAAAAACACCGTAAAACCGGATTTACGCCGTCGTAGTAACACCGCGGGCTGTTTTGGGTTAGTTAATTAAAAACTATGATAAACTTTGATTTAAAAGTTGTTATTCTGAGAAAATGATTTTTATTATGAACATGAAACTATATCCAAAAATTATGGTTAAACTCAAAGTGGAAGTATGTTTTCTAAAATGGTCATCTAGACGTCGTTCTTTCGACTGAAATGACTACCTTTACAAAAACGACTTGTAACTTACTTTTCCGACTAGAAACCTATACTTTTTTTTGTTTAGATTCATAAAATAGAGTTCAATATGAAACCATAGCAATTTGATTCACTCAAAACGGATTTAAAATGAAGAAGTTATGGGTAAAACAAGATTGGATAATTTTTCTCATTTTAGCTACGTGAAAATTGGTAACAAATCTATTCCAACCATAACTTAATCAACTTGTATTATATATTATGTAATCTTGAGATACCATAGACACGTATACAATGTTTCGACCTATCATGTCGACACATCTATATATATTTCGGAACAACCATAGACACTCTATATGTGAATGTTGGAGTTAGCTATACAGGGTTGAGGTTGATTCCAAAATATATATAGTTTGAGTTGTGATCAATACTGAGATACGTATACACTGGGTCATGGATTGATTCAAGATAATATTTATCGATTTATTTCTGTACATCTAACTGTGGACAACTAGTTGTAGGTTACTAACGAGGACAGCTGACTTAATAAACTTAAAACATCAAAATATATTAAAAGTGTTGTAAATATATTTTGAACATACTTTGATATATATGTATATATTGTTATAGGTTCGTGAATCAACCAGTGGCCAAGTCTTACTTCCCGACGAAGTAAAAATCTGTGAAAGTGAGTTATAGTCCCACTTTTAAAATCTAATATTTTTGGGATGAGAATACATGCAGGTTTTATAAATGATTTACAAAATAGACACAAGTACGTGAAACTACATTCTATGGTTGAATTATCGAAATCGAATATGCCCCTTTTTATTAAGTCTGGTAATCTAAGAATTAGGGAACAGACACCCTAATTGACGCGAATCCTAAAGATAGATCTATTGGGCCTAACAAACCCCATCCAAAGTACCGGATGCTTTAGTACTTCGAAATTTATATCATATCCGAAGGGTGTCCCGGAATGATGGGGATATTCTTATATATGCATCTTGTTATTGTCGGTTACCAGGTGTTCACCATATGAATGATTTTTATCTCTATGTATGGGATGTGTATTGAAATATTAAATCTTGTGGTCTATTGTTACGATTTGATATATATAGGTTAAACCTATAACTCACCAACATTTTTGTTGACGTTTTAAGCATGTTTATTCTCAGGTGATTATTAAGAGCTTCCGCTGTCGCATACTTAAATAAGGACAAGATTTGGAGTCCATGCTTGTATGATATTGTGTAAAAACTGCATTCAAGAAACTTATTTTGTTGTAACATATTTGTATTGTAAACCATTATGTAATGGTCGTGTGTAAACAGGATATTTTAGATTATCATTATTTGATAATCTACGTAAAGCTTTTTAAACCTTTATTGATGAAATAAAGGTTATGGTTTGTTTAAAAATGAATGCAGTCTTTGAAAAACGTCTCATATAGAGGTCAAAACCTCGCAACGAAATCAATTAATATGGAACGTTTTTAATCAATAAGAACGGGACATTTCAGTTGGTATCCGAGCGTTGGTCTTAGAGAACCAGAAAATTTGCATTAGTGTGTCTTATCGAGTTTGTTAGGATGCATTAGTGAGTCTGGACTTCGACCGTGTTTTCTTTAAAAATGATTGCTTAACATTTTTGTTGGAAACTATATATTTTTAACATATGAATATTATGTGATATATTAATCTCTTAACGTGTTTGATATTATGTGATAGATGTCTACCTCTAGAACAAGTCCCATTGACTCACCTAATAATAATGAAGAGTCAAATGTAAATTGGAATGATTTGTGGACTGATTCACAAGTTCCCGAAGAGGAACCGGAAGAAGAGTCGGAACCGGAAGAAGAATCGGAACCGGAAGAAGAATCGGAACCGGATGAAGAAATAGAACCGGTGGGGGAAATAATAAAACGGTTAAGTAAAAGAAAATCCTCAACCAACCGACCAAAGTTAATTATGGTCAATGGTGTTTCCGCCAAGGAAGCAAAATATTGGGAGGATTACCAATTCTCCGATGAATCGGATTTCGACGAGAATTCCGATGATGTTATAGAAATTACCCCAACTGAATTTAAAAAGGCAAAAGAAAATAATAAGGGAAAGGGCATAAAAATAGAGAAATCTAATTCCAACCCCGATGAACTTTATATGTATCGTCAACCCCCGAAGTCCTTAAGTTGTAACAATGACCCGGGAACCTCTAAACCACCAGGTTTTTCTAAACCAATGTGGACAACGACGGCTCGTATTAGGGGAACATCATATATCCCTAGAAACTTGGCAAAACGAACCAAAACCAAAGAAGAAGAAACGAGCGAGTCGGAATAAGATAGTTGTATTCGTGTGGTGTAATATATGGAATATAGTGTTCTTATGCTTTATGATATATGTAAAAATTGCTTGTATTAATAAGTATTTTTTTTATGAATCTAACTCTTGTCTATTTTACAGTTTAAAAACACAAAATGGATAGACAACCCAATATTTTAAGAGACCTACCCGGAGACATGATTGATGAAATCTTGTCTAGAGTCGGCCAGAATTCTTCGGCACAACTATTTAAGGTGAGATCAGTTTGTAAGACATTCGAAGAACGTTCCAAGAATGTCTTGGTTTATAAGAGACTTTCGTTTGAAAGATGGGGGATATCACATTGGGAAACCCATAAGTTACGATGTGTTTACTTTGACGCATATATTGCGGGGAACCCAAATGCTATTTTACGCAACGGGTTAAGAAATTATTTTGACTCAATATATCCGAATATTGGACTTCGTGATTTAGAAAAAGCGGCTAACATGCAACATAAAGAAGCATGTTATGCTTACGGATTAGTAATGTTCGCTTCTCACCAAAGTGAGAACAAGAACATCGGGCTACAACTATTAAACAAAACGTTTCCACAAGTGACGGAGTCGGTAATTGGGGTAAGAAATGAGGTTTTTAGATTATTACGGGACTGTTGGACATTACGTAACCCTCGTCCCTTTGATGACGTTACAACACGCTGTCTTATCAACGGCCATAACGGTTATGTTGCACAAGACCAAGGATGGGAGGTAGTCCTAGTAAAACCAGAATGCATGACTTGTTTCTGGATGTATGAATTACGTGTCTTTATTGCCTTTGCCGAACGACTTGTGTACTAGCTAGAATTGTCTTCACAACTATCTTGTATCAAAGTTATTGTGTGCTATATTTCATGCTTTATGTAAAATAAGCGGTATTGTAAGTTTGTAAAATATTGTATAAAAGTTTGAACGCGAAATATTATTACAATCAGTTTTTCATATAGAATTGTAGTAGTTGAATTGTATATTAGCTACTAAGTATGAACTTAACGGGTAGGTACTACCCGAATTTAAACTTATAAAACGCTAATATGAAGAAAAAGCTTTTATAAATGAGTTCATATTATGCTACGAAATACTATTAACTACTCTTAATATTCTGTATGATTAACTTGTTCCATTTAACTATTTTGAAGGAAATGGCACCGACTACTCGACACACCGTGAATATGAATGAAGAGGAATTCCGTACTTTTCTAGCTTCAAACATAGCCGCAGTACAGGCTGCGCTACATACCAACAATAACCTTGGATCTAGCAGTACAGGAAATCGTGTAGGATGCACCTACAAAGAATTCACTGCCTGCAAACCTTTGGAATTTGATGGAACCAAAGGACCGATCGGATTGAAACGGTGGACCGAGAAGGTTGAATCGGTGTTTGCCATAAGTAAGTGTACTGAAGAGGACAAAGTGAAGTACGCTACGCATACCTTCACAGGTTCTGCGTTAACATGGTGGAATACCTATCTAGAGCAAGTGGGACAAGATGATGCGTACGCACTACCGTGGTCAGCATTCAAGCACTTGATGAACGAGAAGTACCGTCCCAGAACCGAGGTCAATAAGCTCAAGACAGAACTTAGAGGGTTACGAACCCAAGGATTTGATATTACCACGTGTGAAAGACGATTCACAGAATTGTGCCTATTGTGTCCGGGAGCATTCGAAGATGAGGAAGAGAAGATCGACGCGTTTGTGAAAGGATTACCGGAAAGAATCCAAGAAGATATAAGTTCACACGAGCCCGCCTCCATACAACAGGCATGTAGAATGGCTCACAAACTAGTGAACCAGATTGAAGAAAGAATTAAAGAACAGACTGCTGAAGAGGCCAATGTGAAGCAAGTCAAAAGAAAGTGGGAGGAAAACGGTGATAAGAATCACCAATACAACAACAACAGCAATTACAACAATAATCGCAACAATTATCCCAACAATCGCAACATCAATCGCAACTACAACAAACGGCCCAACAACAACAACAACAACAACAACAACAGCAACTACAACAATCATCCCAACAACAATAATAACCGCAACAACAACAACAATCAGAAGCAACTATGCCAAAGGTGTGAAAAGAATCACTCGGGGTTCTGCACCAAATTTTGCAACAAGTGTAAAAGAAATGGTCATAGCGCGGCGAAGTGTGAGGTCTACGGACCAGGGGTTAATAGAACGAAAGGAACAAATGGTGTCGGAACGAGTAATGGCGGAGCAAGTAGTGTCGGAGCAAGTTATGCCAATGTAGTTTGTTATAAATGTGGAAAACCAGGCCACATTATTAGAAATTTCCCGAACCAGGAGAACACGAATGGACAAGGCCGTGGAAGAGTTTTCAATATTAATGCGGTAGAGGCACAGGAAGACCCGGAGCTTGTTACGGGTACGTTTCTTATTGACAATAAATCTGCTTACGTTTTATTTGATTCGGGTGCGGATAGAAGCTATATGAGTAGAGATTTTTGTGCTAAATTAAGTTGTCCATTGACGCCTTTGGATAGTAAATTTTTACTCGAATTAGCAAATGGTAAATTAATTTCAGCAGATAATATATGTCGGAATCGAGAAATTAAACTGGTTAGCGAAACATTTAAGATTGATTTGATACCAGTAGAGTTAGGGAGTTTTGATGTGATAATCGGTATGGACTGGTTGAAAGAAGTGAAAGCGGAGATCGTTTGTTACAAAAATGCAATTCGCATTATACGAGAAAAAGGAAAACCCTTAATGGTGTACGGAGAAAAGGGCAACACGAAGCTACATCTTATTAGTAATTTGAAGGCACAAAAACTAATAAGAAAAGGTTGCTATGCTGTTCTAGCACACGTTGAGAAAGTACAAACTGAAGAAAAGAGCATCAATGATGTTCCCATTGCAAAAGAATTTCCCGATGTATTTCCGAAAGAATTACCGGGATTACCCCCACATCGATCCGTTGAATTTCAAATAGATCTTGTACCAGGAGCTGCACCAATAGCTCGTGCTCCTTACAGACTCGCACCCAGCGAGATGAAAGAACTGCAAAGCCAATTACAAGAACTTTTAGAGCGTGGTTTCATTCGACCAAGCACATCACCGTGGGGAGCTCCTGTTTTGTTTGTCAAGAAGAAAGATGGTACATTCAGGTTGTGTATCGACTACCGAGAGTTGAACAAACTTACCATCAAGAACCGCTACCCACTACCGAGAATCGACGACTTATTTGATCAACTACAAGGCTCGTCTGTTTATTCAAAGATTGACTTACGTTCCGGGTATCATCAAATGCGGGTGAAAGAAGATGATATTCCAAAGACTGCTTTCAGAACACGTTACGGTCATTACGAGTTTATGGTCATGCCATTTGGTTTAACTAATGCACCAGCTGTGTTCATGGACCTTATGAACCGAGTGTGTGGACCATACCTTGACAAGTTTGTCATTGTTTTCATTGATGACATACTTATTTACTCAAAGAATGACCAAGAACACGGTGAACATTTGAGAAAGGTGTTAGAAGTATTGAGGAAGGAAGAATTGTACGCTAAGTTTTCAAAGTGTGCATTTTGGTTGGAAGAAGTTCAATTCCTCGGTCACATAGTGAACAAAGAAGGTATTAAGGTGGATCCGGCAAAGATAGAAACTGTTGAAAAGTGGGAAACCCCGAAAACTCCGAAACACATACGCCAGTTTTTAGGACTAGCTGGTTACTACAGAAGGTTCATCCAAGACTTTTCCAGAATAGCAAAACCCTTGACTGCATTAACGCATAAAGGGAAGAAATTTGAATGGAAGGATGAACAAGAGAAAGCGTTTCAGTTATTGAAGAAAAAGCTAACTACGGCACCTATATTGTCATTGCCTGAAGGGAATGATGATTTTGTGATTTATTGTGACGCATCAAAGCAAGGTCTCGGTTGTGTATTAATGCAACGAACGAAGGTAATTGCTTATGCGTCTAGACAATTGAAGATTCACGAGCAAAATTATACGACGCATGATTTGGAATTAGGCGCGGTTGTTTTTGCATTAAAGACTTGGAGGCACTACTTATATGGGGTCAAAAGTATTATATATACCGACCACAAAAGTCTTCAACACATATTTAATCAGAAACAACTGAATATGAGGCAGCGTAGGTGGATTGAATTGTTGAATGATTACGACTTTGAGATTCGTTACCACCCGGGGAAGGCAAATGTGGTAGCCGATGCCTTGAGCAGGAAGGACAGAGAACCCATTCGAGTAAAATCTATGAATATAATGATTCATAATAACCTTACTACTCAAATAAAGGAGGCGCAACAAGGAGTTTTAAAAGAGGGAAATTTAAAGGATGAAATACCCAAAGGATCGGAGAAGCATCTTAATATTCGGGAAGACGGAACCCGGTATAGGGCTGAAAGGATTTGGGTACCAAAATTTGGAGATATGAGAGAAATGGTACTTAGAGAAGCTCATAAAACCAGATACTCAATAGATCCTGGAACGGGGAAGATGTACAAGGATCTCAAGAAACATTTTTGGTGGCCGGGTATGAAAGCCGATGTTGCTAAATACGTAGGAGAATGTTTGACGTGTTCTAAGGTCAAAGCTGAGCATCAGAAACCATCAGGTCTACTTCAACAACCCGAAATCCCGGAATGGAAATGGGAAAACATTACCATGGATTTCATCACTAAATTGCCAAGGACTGCAAGTGGTTTTGATACTATTTGGGTAATAGTTGATCGTCTCACCAAATCAGCACACTTCCTACCAATAAGAGAAGATGACAAGATGGAGAAGTTAGCACGACTGTATTTGAAGGAAGTCATCTCCAGACATGGAATACCAATCTCTATTATCTCTGATAGGGATGGCAGATTTATTTCAAGATTCTGGCAGACATTACAGCAAGCATTAGGAACTCGTCTAGACATGAGTACTGCCTATCATCCACAAACTGATGGGCAGAGCGAAAGGACGATACAAACGCTTGAAGACATGCTACGAGCATGTGTTATTGATTTCGGAAACAGTTGGGATCGACATCTACCGTTAGCAGAATTTTCCTACAACAACAGCTACCATTCAAGCATTGAGATGGCGCCGTTTGAAGCACTTTATGGTAGAAAGTGCAGGTCTCCGATTTGTTGGAGTGAGGTGGGGGATAGACAGATTACGGGTCCGGAGATTATACAAGAAACTACCGAGAAGATCATCCAAATTCAACAACGGTTGAAAACCGCCCAAAGTCGACAAAAGAGCTACGCTGACATTAAAAGAAAAGATATAGAATTTGAAATTGGAGAGATGGTCATGCTTAAAGTTTCACCTTGGAAAGGCGTTGTTCGATTTGGTAAACGAGGGAAATTAAATCCAAGGTATATTGGACCATTTAAGATTATTGATCGTGTCGGACCAGTAGCTTACCGACTTGAGTTACCTCAACAACTCGCGGCTGTACATAACACTTTTCACGTCTCGAATTTGAAGAAATGTTTTGCTAAAGAAGATCTCACTATTCCGTTAGATGAAATCCAAATCAACGAAAAACTCCAATTCATCGAAGAACCCGTCGAAATAATGGATCGTGAGGTTAAAAGACTTAAGCAAAACAAGATACCAATTGTTAAGGTTCGATGGAATGCTCGTAGAGGACCCGAGTTCACCTGGGAGCGTGAAGATCAGATGAAGAAGAAATACCCGCATCTATTTCCAGAAGATTCGTCAACACCTTCAACAGCTTAAAATTTCGGGACGAAATTTATTTAACGGGTAGATACTGTAGTGACCCGAACTTTTCCATGTTTATATATATTAATTGAGATTGATGTTTACTTGATTAAATGTTTCCAACATGTTAAGCAATCAAACTTGTTAAGACTTGATTAATTGAAATAGGTTTCATATAGACAATTGACCACCCAAGTTGACCGGTGATTCACGAACGTTAAAACTTGTAAAAAAACTATATGATGACATATATATGGTTATATATATATTTAACATGATATTATGATAAGTAAACATATCATTAATTATATTAACAATGAACTACATATGTAAAAACAAGACTACTAACTTAATGATTTTGAAACGAGACATATATGTAACGTTTATCGTTGTAACGACATTTAATGTATATATATCATATTAAGAGATATTCGTACATCATAATATCATGATAATATAATAATTTAAAATCTCTTTTGATATTATAAACATTGGGTTAACAACATTTAACAAGATCGTTAACCTAAAGGTTTCAAAACAACACTTACATGTAACGACTAACGATGACTTAACGACTCAGTTAAAATGTATATACATGTAGTGTTTTAATATTTATTTATACACTTTTTAAAGACTTCAATACACTTATCAAAATACTTCTACTTAACAAAAATGCTTACAATTACATTCTCGTTCAGTTTCATCAACAATTCTACTCGTATGCACCCGTATTCGTACTCCTACAATACACAGCTTTTAGATGTATGTACTATTGGTATATACACTCCAATGATCAGCTCTTAGCAGCCCATGTGAGTCACCTAACACATGTGGGAACCATCATTTGGCAACTAGCATGAAATATCTCATAAGATTACAAAAATATGAGTAATCATTCATGACTTATTTACATGAAAACAAAATTACATATCCTTTATATCTAATCCATACACCAACGACCAAAAACACCTACAAACACTTTCATTCTTCAATTTTCTTCATCTAATTGAACTCTCTCAAGTTCTATCTTCAAGTTCTAAGTGTTCTTCATAAATTCCAAAAGTTCTAGTTTCATAAAATCAAGAATACTTTCAAGTTTGCTAGCTCACTTCCAATCTTGTAAGGTGATCATCCAACCTCAAGAAATCTTTGTTTCTTACAGTAGGTTATCATTCTAATACAAGGTAATAATCATATTCAAACTTTGGTTCAATTTCTATAACTATAACAATCTTATTTCAAGTGATGATCTTACTTGAACTTGTTTCGTGTCATGATTTTGCTTCAAGAACTTTGAGCCATCCAAGGATCCATTGAAGCTAGATCCATTTTTCTCTTTTCCAGTAGGTTCATCCAAGGAACTTAAGGTAGTAATGATGTTCATAACATCATTCGATTCATACATATAAAGCTATCTTATTCGAAGGTTTAAACTTGTAATCACTAGAACATAGTTTAGTTAATTCTAAACTTGTTCGCAAACAAAAGTTAATCCTTCTAACTTGACTTTTAAAATCAACTAAACACATGTTCTATATCTATATGATATGCTAACTTAATGATTTAAAACCTGGAAACACGAAAAACACCGTAAAACCGGATTTACGCCGTCGTAGTAACACCGCGGGCTGTTTTGGGTTAGTTAATTAAAAACTATGATAAACTTTGATTTAAAAGTTGTTATTCTGAGAAAATGATTTTTATTATGAACATGAAACTATATCCAAAAATTATGGTTAAACTCAAAGTGGAAGTATGTTTTCTAAAATGGTCATCTAGACGTCGTTCTTTCGACTGAAATGACTACCTTTACAAAAACGACTTGTAACTTATTTTTCCGACTAGAAACCTATACTTTTTTTGTTTAGATTCATAAAATAGAGTTCAATATGAAACCATAGCAATTTGATTCACTCAAAACGGATTTAAAATGAAGAAGTTATGGGTAAAACAAGATTGGATAATTTTTCTCATTTTAGCTACGTGAAAATTGGTAACAAATCTATTCCAACCATAACTTAATCAACTTGTATTATATATTATGTAATCTTGAGATACCATAGACACGTATACAATGTTTCGACCTATCATGTCGACACATCTATATATATTTCGGAACAACCATAGACACTCTATATGTGAATGTTGGAGTTAGCTATACAGGGTTGAGGTTGATTCCAAAATATATATAGTTTGAGTTGTGATCAATACTGAGATACGTATACACTGGGTCATGGATTGATTCAAGATAATATTTATCGATTTATTTCTGTACATCTAACTGTGGACAACTAGTTGTAGGTTACTAACGAGGACAGCTGACTTAATAAACTTAAAACATCAAAATATATTAAAAGTGTTGTAAATATATTTTGAACATACTTTGATATATATGTATATATTGTTATAGGTTCGTGAATCAACCAGTGGCCAAGTCTTACTTCCCGACGAAGTAAAAATCTGTGAAAGTGAGTTATAGTCCCACTTTTAAAATCTAATATTTTTGGGATGAGAATACATGCAGGTTTTATAAATGATTTACAAAATAGACACAAGTACGTGAAACTACATTCTATGGTTGAATTATCGAAATCGAATATGCCCCTTTTTATTAAGTCTGGTAATCTAAGAATTAGGGAACAGACACCCTAATTGACGCGAATCCTAAAGATAGATCTATTGGGCCTAACAAACCCCATCCAAAGTACCGGATGCTTTAGTACTTCGAAATTTATATCATATCCGAAGGGTGTCCCGGAATGATGGGGATATTCTTATATATGCATCTTGTTATTGTCGGTTACCAGGTGTTCACCATATGAATGATTTTTATCTCTATGTATGGGATGTGTATTGAAATATTAAATCTTGTGGTCTATTGTTACGATTTGATATATATAGGTTAAACCTATAACTCACCAACATTTTTGTTGACGTTTTAAGCATGTTTATTCTCAGGTGATTATTAAGAGCTTCCGCTGTCGCATACTTAAATAAGGACAAGATTTGGAGTCCATGCTTGTATGATATTGTGTAAAAACTGCATTCAAGAAACTTATTTTGTTGTAACATATTTGTATTGTAAACCATTATGTAATGGTCGTGTGTAAACAGGATATTTTAGATTATCATTATTTGATAATCTACGTAAAGCTTTTTAAACCTTTATTGATGAAATAAAGGTTATGGTTTGTTTAAAAATGAATGCAGTCTTTGAAAAACGTCTCATATAGAGGTCAAAACCTCGCAACGAAATCAATTAATATGGAACGTTTTTAATCAATAAGAACGGGACATTTCAGTGTTCATATCGATTATAAACGTTACATAATAATTGATTTCATTGCCAGGTATATGACCTCTATATGATACATTTTGCAAACATTGCATTCGTTTTTAAAAGACAAACTTTTATTTCATCGAAAGTTGACAGGCATGCTTACCATTTCCTAATATATTCAAACTATAGCTGACTTAATAATAATCTTGTTGAACTCAACGACTCGAATGCAACGTCTTTTGAAATATGTCATAAATGACTCCAAGTAATATCTCTAAAATAAGCAATTGCACAGCGGAAGATTTCTTTAATACCCGAGAATAAACATGCTTTAAAGTGTCAACCAAAAGGTTGGTGTGTTCATAAGTTTATCATAAAACAATAAAATTCTGAAATTTTGATAGACCACAAGATTTAAATACTGCATGATACAAATGGGCCCGAATCCTATACCCACCTGTAATGTACATGCGATTTCTTTTAAATACAGTACACATATCTCGTGTACAAAACCACTTTTCAACAATTCTTTATAACCGTACACATATCTCGTATTTTCTGTTTCAAGTCCAATAACCAACCTAGGCTTGGCCCAACATCATATACACGGCCCATTATCAGATTAAAGTTTATGGTCCAATATCAAATTAGAGTTTACGGCCCAATATCATGTCTTAACTAGATTATTCGATGGATTTATGGGTACTATGGTTCAACCGGGAACACAAACAATAACTGCATCATCTTTATCGCATCATCAAGTCATTATCGACTACTCATCCTAATTACTAACATACAATCATAACATCCTTAATTTCCATAGCCTCATCATCATCCTCTAATCATCACATCATCATCATCGTACATCTATGTTACTATACCAGAAACAGGAAGATGAGCAGCAACATCACTATTCATCGTCTTCCTCAAATCATCATCATCTCGATCTTTATTTCATCATAACCATATCACCGTCATATAATCCCATGATCATCATCATCTTTCTCATCATCTAATCGACATCATCATAATCATTTTCAACAGCGAAAACCATCATCAATCGTAACCATCATCATTATGATATCGTCACAGAAAAATATTCATCATCATCATCCACACCGCCACTGTTCATCGTCATCTTCACCCGTCATCATCAATGACATCTATCGGTTACCATCTTCATCTTCACGATCTTAATCATCTTATCATCATCGTTAACATGTTTTTGTGGGTTTCGTTCAGTTGCAGCTACAAATAAAATATAGTAGCAGCAAGGGTTTTGTGTATTTTGTTGAATGGTTTTTGAAGAACTGAATGAAAATAGAAACAAAAGATAGTAGTAGCAGGTATACCATGGTTTACAAAGTGGTTTGCGACTGTTTTACACAGGAATAGAAATCAGAAACTATGACAGTAGCAGTAACGAAGAAAGAAGAAGAAAACATATTCAAGTAAGTTTTCAAACAGAGTAATAGCAGTAGCGTATGTGGTGGTTATTTTTCTTGGGTGGTTCTCAACCTAAACAGAAAACAAAGTAGCAGCAGCAATTAGAGAGTATTGGGTGGCTTACGGTTGTAACACAACAGGTATAGCATCAACATTCGAGCAGTGAAACAACGAAACAAAATAGTAGCTGTAACAATGATGGTTATGGTGGTTTCAACATGAGAGAGAGAAGAGAGAGAGGAAAGTGTAGGTGATCAATGATGGGTGCTCGGTGGTGGATGAAAGTGGAGGGTGAAGGTAGGATCATGGTGTCGTGGTGATGGTTCCCCGGTGAGTGAGGTAGTGTGTTCATGGTGGCTGATGATCGTGGTTAACAAAATTGCAGGAGGAAGAATAGGAGATGATCAAGTAGTGTGGTGTGTGTGTGATTCCTCTCCTCTATCATATACATATAAGCTTATATAGATATATATGTAAAGATATTAGTTAGATATAGAAACAGAAACAGTAAGTTTGTTTGTTAATTTCAACTTCATGGATCAAATAACTATTACACTCTGCCGACAGTTATCACGGGGTAATATCGTGTCCATTGCTAAACAGTTAGTGTATAAAAGTGTTCCTAAAAATCCCAAATTTTTAGGTTAAATATATTTAATTATTTCAGTCATTAACTGTTTGAAACCTGATCAAAAAGATTCGATAATTATTTATTTTATGTTCCAATTAATATGTACAGAGTACTAATACTTAAACTAAAAAGGTAAAAAATATTTTTATTAAACCTAAAATCTTCGTAATCGATTTACAGTTCAACTTTTATTTTAATCCTTCATGAACATATATTATATCTATGTTAAAACTAAGAAACGTCAACCGAGTGCTACTGACGTTTACTAATTAGGCTCGAAATCATTTATTTTTAATATATTCTTTTTCTATATATAAACATTTTTAAATAGCAAGTTTAACTACTAAAATAAATATATTATATATTTTTAAACAATTAAATTTAATATAATTTTATATATTTACAAGAAATATTTATATATATATATATATATATATATATATATATATATATATATATATATATATATATATATATAATAGTTTTCATTACATTGCATATTATTTTACATATTTATTTTCAACAATTAAATCATATATTATTTCAAATAATATTTCAAATTATTATATATATATATATACATATACATATACATATACATATATATATATATACATATACATATACATATATATATATATATATATATATATATATATATATATATATGTATATATATATATATATATATATATATATATATATATATATATATATATATATATATTTACAAATAGTTGTTCGTGAATCGTCGGGAATGGTCGAAGGTCAATTAAATATATGAAATAGTTCAAAATTTTTGAGACTCAACCTAACAGACTTTCTTTATCGTGTCAAAAATATTAAATCGTATCGAGAGTTTTTTTTAAAATTAGTAGAAATTTTCCAGGTCATCACAGTACCTACCATTTAAAGAAATTTCGTCCTGAAATTTGATTGGGATCGTCATAGCTGACAATAAATATGTTTTCATGACTCATATGAGTTGAAAATTAGAGTTTTATCATCAGTGAGTAATATGGATAAAACAATTCATTTATGTGAAGAAGAGTATGAGTGAAGCTATCATAAAAGAGTTGAATGAGTAAATGCAAATTCGCCTTAATCGGTGACGTAGTCACGGTTGATTCTCAGAATTCAAGGGGTTTAGAGAAAATCTTCGTAATAAGATTTGATTCTCCGGTAATTAAAGAAATATGATCTTCTTTGGTTAATGAGATAATCTGTTTTGATTGCTCTGTCGGATATTTCACTATAAATCCACCCTCTTCATTTTCTTTAAATTTTGGAGTTCCATAATTTTGTTTTCTCTTCCCGACTTTAAGTCAAGCGAATAATGGTCCAGAATTCGTAGGTATGGAGTTTCGAATGAACATGGCAAATGTTCTAAGAGAGAAATTGTAATAGCACGATCTTGATTGGTTAAATTACCAGAATTCAAGAGAAAAGATAGAACTATCAAGAAATTATGTTCTTGATATGTTTATATACTAGATAGAGTGTAAGAGTCGTGTAACATGACATATGATGATGTTATGATCTGTGAATCATCACGTTTCATTAGAAACTCAGCGTGACTTACTGTAATATAATCGCGTTGATCAAGTGTCATTATATTATACTAACTCATGCTTCAGTTCCCAACACTACTTCAAAAACATTCATAATTTAAACTCGAAAGTTTATAGAATATAGAAACTAGACAGTTTCCTTTATGATGTAATACAGATAGCGTGAAGAGATAGATGATTCAAATAAGAATAGTTATGAAAATATCTTTAGAAATATCGAGGATATTTATAATGAAAGATACGATGATATCTTAGAATATCTAAGATCAGAGGATGATGAAGAATATTGTCCGCAAGGGTTTAGAGTAAGGAGCAAGGCATTCGTTAATGACTTCAGTAGATACTGAATCATTTGGATTCTTTGAAGGCAGGTTTAGTCTTTGTGATTTATCCACAGCCTCCTACATGGTTTGCTCAATTCGTTTTTCAGTACCAAATTTTATCTTTTTCTGAGCTTTGCCAACACGCTAATCTTTGTCGTCAAACTTTTGACTGTTAAGGTCGTTTACAGTTTTTAATGCTTCATTCAGCTTTTTTGACATTCCGACTGCTTTTCAGAATTTCAGAATGGAAGATCATAATTCTAGGAAGTAAATGTTATATGTATACATATAACTGTTGAGGTAGAAATGTTGCGAGATTCGAAATACTGATTGCTGATTATCGGTAATTGGTATGGCAATTATCATTAAAAGATGCAGATGAGTATCTGATGGGATTTCAATGCGTACATATAATGATTTTCTGGAGAGGCTTACGCCAAAGAGTAACGAAGTTGCTGGTACATCTGCTGATAATGTGGTGGAATATAAAAGGTTCCCCAGTAATGATGGCGAAAAGGCAACGTATATATCAATGTTATAATAAGGCTAGTCCGACTGAAAAGTCGAAGTTGACTTGCTGGAGCTGTGACAAAACTGGCTATCTCGAACAGGAGTTGTAAAGTTATTTTCGGTAATAATAACGCTAAAGGAATTAGCACAGCTATGTGTTAAACATTTACTCAGTTTCCAAGAGTTTTTCAGGTGCATAACTATATGCATAAATCTTTTCTTTTGTAGATGAAGTGCGGTTGGTTCATCCTCTCGATTGAGGTGTTTTCAAGAATCATGAAAGGTTTGAACGCAGATTGTAATCGTCAAGATACAAATGAGGTTTAAGATAAAATCAAGTGGCAAACTTGAAGGAATGTTTAGTTTCATATGTTATAATCAATATTTTAATTCATTTTAATTGTCTAATGTTAGTAGTCCACAGTTAGTAGTCCACAGTTAGTAGTTCAATAATTTATATATAGTTTAATATATAATATTCGAATTAATTAATACGTATCGTGACCCATTGTATACATGTCTCAGACTCGATCATAACTCAAAGTATATATATTATTTTAGAATCAACCTCGACCCTTTATATGCTAACTCGAGCATTCCGCATATAGAGTGACTTACGGTTATTCCAAATAATATATATAGATGACGTCAATATGATATGTCAAAACATTGTATACGTGTCCCGATTTATCCGACGATATTTAAAGTGCGTAAAATAAATAACAAAAATTAAATGACGATAAATGAAATTGCGAGAATTAAAATTGCGATAAATAAATTGTGATAAATAAATTGCGATAATGTAATAAGGAATTAACAGTTAGCTAGGAACAGTTAGCGTGGATTCTTAACAAAATTTTCTCATAGTTAATTTATTTGTTTCTAACAATTTTATTTTGTCCAATGTTTTCTTCATTATGCCACTTGTTGAATTCTGATAGGTCAAAATCCAAATATAAAATTGAATGAAAATGGTTATTCTGCGATGAACGGATACATATATCCGTGGATGTAAGTAGGATAGTAAATGACTGTTGAATCAGATTGAAAGAATGTACAGTGTAACTTATTAATGTGAAACCCAAATATTCCTCGAGTATTACCTACCCGTTAAAATATTCTCATCATTAACACTTTGTACAAAAGAATTTTTAATTACAATCTTTATGAAAATATACATACATATATATTTTCTTCAGATGTAATCATGGATTTAATGAGTTAATATAATATTAAACTATTTAGTTTTCGGTTGGAATTAGAATGAATAATCTCTAAAACTTTAGAGATTACATAATCACCGCTTAATATTTCTCCAATAAAGTTATAAATCAATACTTCATCGTTGATTTTTATTAGTACTCTTTGGTATCTATGGTGCGTAAAAAGTTGATGCTCGTGGGACAGATTGTGAAGTTGAGGTTTGCGGTGCTGATGTGGTTGTTGGTGGTATTAATGTCGATGTTGGTGGTGTTGTCAATGTTGCTTGTGATGCTTGAAAATTGTGCATCACATTCTCTAAAGTCACTACTCGAGCGCGAAGCTCGTTGACTTCTTTTATTACTCCGGGATGATTGGCGGTTGGAACAAGCGGATGAATAAGGTTGAGAATTTTGGATATCATATAATCATTGCGAGATATCATGGAAATGAGGGTTTTCTTGAAATATGGTGTTTCGGACAGGTTCGTCGGTAAGTGCTTCAGGTTCTTCACCAAGAGGTGAATTCGGTTGGTGGAAAGGATCACCTTCTTCTCGTCTCCATTGATTAAGTCGACTACGAACTCATCCCTAATTCGTTCAGAATTGATGATGGCTGATTGGTTGATTCATTCCGGTGACGCTGTTTTCGGAGCTTAGGTGAACATCCATGTCGGAATAGCTGTCGGATTCCGAAGAACTTGAACTAGTGGCGAGTTCCATTTCGTACGGATGAATAAAGGATTTTTCGATATGAAATGATTTTCGACTATCGGATGATATTCTAACTACATAGAATACTTATATATAGCACAAAGATTCCGCAGGTTATGGAGAAAATATCGAAAGCTGTCAGGCAAAGGTAACAGTAACAGATACGCTAAGATATAAATTTTGTCTATACACTATTCATGTAGTCGATGCAGTAAAAGGTGTTTAGACTAAGAACATTAAGCATGTAATTCCCTAAGAATGATAAGCAGGTAATTTTCGACAAGAAATGATAAGCAAACCTTTTTGACATGCAGTTAAGGTCAAAGTCCAGACTCACTAATGTATTCTAACGACTATCTATTAGACACACTAATGCAAGACCTGGTTCGCTAAGACCACCGCTCCGATACCAACTGGAATGCCCCATTCATATCGATTATAAAAGTTACATAATAATTGATTTCATTGTGATGTATATGACCTCTATATGATACATTTTACAAACATTGCATTCGTTTTTAAAAGACAAACTTTCATTTCATCGAAAGTTGACAGGCATGCATACCATTTCCTAATATATTCAAACTATAGCTGTCTTAATAATAATCTTGTTGAACTCAACGAATCGAATGCAACATCTTTTGAAATATGTCATGAATGACTCTAAGTAATATCTCTAAAATGAGTAAATGCACAGCGGAAGATTTCTTTAATACCTGAGAATAAACATGCTTTAAAGTGTCAACCAAAAGGTTGTTAAGTTCATAAGTTTATCATAAAACAATAAAAATTTGAAATTTTGATAGACCACAAGATTTAAATACTGCATGATAAAAATGGGCCCGAATCCTATACCCACCTGTAATGTACATGCGATTTCTTTTAAATACAGTACACATATCTCGCGTACAAAACCACTTTTCAACAATTCTTTATAACCGTACACATATCTCGTGTACAAAATATCATACACATAACCTGTGAATAAAAATCATTCTCTCGATATATAACATTCGTTTTGCTTTCTTTGCTTGGTAACTGACCTTAACATTTAATGCGCATCATAAATATCCCCAAAATAAACAGAACTTTCAGTCTATAATAGATATATAAACCTCGAAGTACTAAACACCACGCCCACTAGCTCTTCCGTCTAGTAACATTCTGGGTGGGGGTGTTAAACCCGGTAGCTACCTTTAGAATTCGCGTGAATTAGGGGCCATACCCGTTTCCTAATTCTTAGGTTACCAAGCTATAATAATCAGGGGAAAATATTCACATCAATTAGTGGTAATTATAACGTGCAACTAATTCAATAATAACCTACAGAACTTCTATCTGTATAATAATTCATTCGAGGAATATTTTTCTTGTGTCTATCTCGTCAAACATTTATAAAAGTATCTCATGTATTCTCAGTTCAAAATATAGATTGTAAAGACATTTAATAAAACAGTTATAAAGCAGCGCATGTATTCTCAGCCCAAAAATGTAAAGAGTAAAAGAGATCATATGAAACTCACGATACAATATTTTGTAGTAAAAATATTTATACGACGAAACTGAACAATGCAGGGTTGACCTCGGATTCACGAACCTATATCATATATATATATATATATTAACACATATAATGGTAATCAAATAATTATATCTATTAATTATATAATATTTATATAATTAGTGTTGTAGTTTATATAGAATTTGTACTAAATTTTGTCTATGTATTATATCTTAAATTATATACTATATATATGTTTATTTTCTAAAAAAAATATTAATATGTTTAATATATAATTATAGGTAACATGAATATATTTTATGTAAAAAAAATCTTTATTTGTTATAATATAAGAATAATAATAATAATAATGAAAATGATAATTTTAATAGAAATTGTAGTCTTAATGATTATGAGAATTTTAATAATAATGATACTTTAAATAAGTATGATAATAAAAATGATATTACTAATAAGAATGATAATGATAATAATAATAATAATACGAGAAATGATAATTTTAATATAAAATGATAGTTTTAATAAAAGTGATAATTATTATAATAATGATACTACTAATAATATTTCTAATTATAATAATAATATTAATGTTAATAATAATAATAACCTTAGAATCGTGTTAATACTAATGATAATAATAATACTAATAATAATGATAACTTTAAAAATATTAGTTTTTCTACTACGATAATAATTTTAATAATAACAATACTAATAATACTTATTTTTTAATAATAATAATAATAATAATAATAATAATAATAATAATAATAATAGTTGTGATAATAATAATAATAATAATAATAATAATAATAATAATAATAATAATAATAATAATAATAATAATAATAATAATAATAATCCTAATAATATCAATAATAATAAAAGAGCACAACCTTTGAAGAAAAGAGCATTAAAAATAAAACGCCATTTCCCGGACTCGACCAAGCGACCTCTCGCTTCCCAAACCAACCTCTAAACCATTGAACCACTAATGTTTTTCTGAATTTATCTATATCCTATATATATGTATACCGTATTTTCTGTTTCAAGTCCAATAACCAACCTAGGCTTGGCCGAACATCATATACACGGCCCATTATCAGATTAAAGTTTACGGCCCAATATCAAATTAGAGTTTACGGCCCAATATCATGTCTTAACTAGATTAATCGATGGATTTGTGGGTACTATGGTTCGACCGGGAACACAAACAATAACTGCATCATCTTTATTGCATCATCAAGTCATTATCGACTGCTCATCCTAATTACTAACATACAATCATAACATCCTTAATTTCCATAACCTCATCATCATCCTCTAATCATCACATCATCATTGTACATCTATGTTACTGTACCAGAAACAGGAATACGAGCAGTGAACAAAGTAGCAGCAGCGTATGTGGTGGTTGTTTTTCTTGGGTGGTTCTCGGCCAAAACAGAAAACAAAGTAGCAGCAGTAATTAGAGAGTATTGGGTGGCTTACGGTTGTAACATAGCAGGTATAGCAGCAACATTCGAGCAGTGAAATGACGAAACAAAATAGTAGCTGTAACAATGACGGTTATGGTGGTTTCAACATGAGAGAGAAGAGAGAGAGAGGAAAGTGTAGGTGATCAACGATGGGTGCTCGGTGGTGGATGAAGGTGGAGGGTGAATGTGGGATCATGGTGTCGTGGAGATGGTGCCTCGGTGAGTGAGGGAGTGTGTTCATGGTAGCCGTTGATCGTGGTTAATGAAATTGCAGGAGGAAGAATAGGAGATGATCAAGTAGTGTGGTGTGTGTGTGTGTGTGATTCCTCTCTTCTATCATATACATATAAGCTTATATAGATATATATGTAAAGATATTAGTTAGATATAGAAATAGAAACAGTAAGTTTTTTTATTAATTTCAACTTCACGGATCAAATAACTATTACACTCTGCCGACAGTTATCACGGGGTAATATATCGTGTCCATTGTTAAACAGTTAGTGTATAAAAGTGTTTCTAAAAATTCTAAATTTTTAGGTTAAATATATTTAATTATTTTAGTCATTAACTGTTTGAAACCTGATCAAAAAGGTTCGATAATTATTTATTTTATGTTCCAATTAATATGTTCGGAGTACTTATACTTAAACTAAAAAGGTAAAAAATATTTTTATTAAACCAAAAATCTTCGTAATCGATTTACAGTTCAACTTTTATTTTAATCCTTCATGAACATATATTATATCTATGTTAAAACTAACAAAATGTCAACCGAGTGCTACTGACGTTTACTAATTAGGCTCGAAATCATTTATTTTCAATATATTCTTTTTCTATATATAAACATTTTTAAATAACAAGTTTAACTTCTAAAATAAATATATTATATATTTTTAAACAATTAAATTTAATATATTTTTATATATTTACACGAAATATTTATATTTATATATCTATATATATATATATATATATATATATATATATATATATATATATATATATATATATATATATAGTTTTCATTACATTGCATATTATTTTACATATTTATTTTCAACAATTAAATCATATATTATTTCAAATAATATTTCAAATAATATTTCAGATTATTATATATATATATATATATATATATATATATATATATAAATGTATTCAAATGAAAACATTCTCATTTTAAATATTGGTGAGAACAATTGTGGACCACTCATTTATTAGAACATTAATTTATTAAATAATTAATTAAATGAAACTAAAAAATAATTAAAGGTCATTATTGGAATTACGGTTACATCTCTCTTCCATTTTTATCTCCCAACAAACTTCAACTATCAATCTTCCACTATAAGATTTTATCAGCTTGAAAATTGTATATAAGGCATCGATTATATGTACCTAGTTAATGAACCTAAACATTTTTTGTTTACAAAATTTTGAAACCAAATCCTTGTGGAAGATTCAAAAAGTTTTGAAGATTGCTGCGTCGGTGTTGCATCCACAATCAACATGCTTTCCATTAATCAATTTAATATTAAATAAAACAAATTGAATTTCACAAATTAGCAGATGTAGAGTATATATTTGCATCCTTTTTCCATGATATATGCATGCCATTTCATCTTCATTATTGTAATCATCCAAAATTATATGATGCATTCAAACACATTGCATCCTCTGATCATCATCATCATTTACTATCTTCAATCTATCTATAATAATAGTAATTATAATTATAAAATCCATGTGTATAGTTCATAAATTTCCACCATTTTCGATCAACGTGGAAACTGACCACAACAACTGATAATTATTCCATATATGATATATACATATATCCACTTCGATTATAATGTTTCGGGATGAATTATAATGTTTCGAGATAATGATCCAATAATTTTTTAGGATGCTTATAATTTATAATGAACATGTTATTTTGTACAAATGGATTTCTAAATGAATACTTACATCCAGTACGTAACTTGAATAAAATGCATAATAAATAACTGAATTCAATCTTTTGAACTTTTTTGCATCAATCATGGAAGTCAGTTTATAGGGGATGAAGGAAAATCCCTCTTGTACCCTTATTTTACATTTTGTAACTAATTTTGAATGATTAAATGTGTGGCTCAAAATTGTTCTCACCAATATATAATATGAGAACATTCTCACAGGATCACTACCCTATATATATATATATATATATATATATATATATATATATATATATATATATATATATATATATATATATATATACATATATATATATATATACATATATATATATATATACATATATATATATATATATACATATATATATATATATATACATATATATATATATATATATATATATATATATATTTACAAATAGTTGTTCGTGAATCGTCGGGAATGGTCGAAGGTCAATTGAATGTATGAAATAGTTCAAAATTTTTGACACTCAACCTAACAGACATTCCTTATCGTGTCAAAAATATTAAATCATATCGAGAGTTTGGTTTAAAATTAGTCGAAATTTTCCTGGTCGTCACACTTCCAAAATCAATTACACATGCTCGGAGCTTGTCTTCAAACGTCAGAATAGTTCTCTCACTCTGCCCATCGGTTTGAGGATGATAAGTCGTACTCATGTCCAAACGAGAACCTAGAGCTTTTGGCAAAGATTGCCAAAATCTTGACGTAAATCTGCTATCTCGGTCAGAGATAATAGAAATTGTAACTCCATGCCTAGAGACAATCTCCTTGATATACAATTCTGCCAAGTTTTCCATCTTGTCAGTTTCTTTCATTGGTAAGAAATGTGCAGATTTCGTAATTCGATCCAGTATTACCTAAATAGTGTCATAACCCTTCACAGTCTTCGGTAATTTCGTAATGAAATCCATCATAATTCTTTCCCATTTCCATTCGGGAATCTCATGTTGCTACAATAACCCTGATGGTTTTTGATTTTCGGCCTTGACCTTCGAACATGTCAAGCACTTCCCAACATAAGTTGCAATCTCAGCCTTCATGTTTGGCCACTAATAGAATTCCTTTAGGTCATGGTACATTTTTCCAGACCCTGGATGAATTGAATATCTCGTCTTGTGTGCTTCATCCATCACAATCTCTCTCAATCCACCAATCTTCGGAATCCAAATTCTGTTTGCAAAATATCGGGTTCCGTCAATCTTAACTTTAAAGTTCTTATCCTTATCACTAATTCCTTCTTTCTTCACGTTCTCTTCCTTCATAACTTCCAATTGTGCATTTTGAATACGAGACACAAGGTTTGTCTGAATAGTCATATTCAATGACCTAACTCTTAGAGGTTTAACCCTTTCTTTGCGACTCAATGCAACGGCTACAATGTTCGCTTTCCCTGGATGATATCGAATATCACAACCGTAATCATTTATAAGCTCCACCCAACGTCTTTGTCGCATGTTTAACTATTTATGATTGAAAATATGCTGAAGACTCTTGTGATCTGTATATATGGAACACTTGGTCCCATATAAATAGTGTCTCTATATTTTCAACGCAAACACAACTGCTCCTAACTCCAAATCATGAGTTGTATAATTATGCTCATGGTTCTTCAGTTGACGCGATGCATACGCAATGACCTTCTGTCGTTGCATTAAAACCCTTCCTAACCCTTGTCGAGATGCATCACAATAAACCAGAAAATCTTCATTTCCTTCCGGTAGTGATAGTATAGGTGCGGTTGTCAACTTCTGTTTCAACATTTTGAAAAGCAGATTCCTGTGCTAAGGACCATTCAAATTTCTTATCCTTGTGCGTTAACACATTTAACGGTCTTGCTATCTTGGAGAAATTCTGAATAAATCTTCTATAATATCCAGTAAGTCCTAGGAATTGACGAATTTGAGATAGGTTCTTAGGTACTTCCCAATTCTTAATAGCCTCAATCTTGGTATGATCAACATAGATACCTTCTCTTTTAACCACATGACCCAAAAATTGGACTGAATCGACCCAAAAACCACACTTTGAAAATTTAGCATATAACTGCTCTTTTTCCAAAAGTTGCAAGACTAATCTCAAATGTTTCTCGTGCTCTTCTTTATTCTTGGGGTAGATCAAAATATCATCGATAAACACTATGATGAATTTATCTAGATAGGGCTTGCATACTCTATTCATCAGATCCATAAATACTGCAGGGGCGTTGGTTAAACCAAACGGCATTACCAAAAATTCATAATGGCCATAGCGTGTTCTGAACACTGTCTTAGGCACATCGTCCTCTTTGACTCTCAATTTATGGTACCCTGATCTGAGGTCGATCTTGGAATAAACACTTGACCCTTGCAATTGGTCAAATAGATCATCTATCCTTGGTTACGGGTAACGATTCTTGACTGTAAGCTTATTCAGCTCTCGATAGTCAATGCACATTCTGAAAGATCCGTTCTTCTTCTTGACAAACAAGATTGGAGCACCCCACAGAGAAATACTAGGTCGAATGAATCCTTTATCTAATAGTTCTTGGAGTTGATTTGATATTTCTTGAAGTTCAGAAGGAGCTAATCGATAAGGCGATTTGGCAACTGGTGTGGCTCCTGGAATTAAATCCATCTGGAATTTGACTTGTCTATGCGGAGGTAGTCCTGGAAAATCTTCTGGCTGGAACATCCTCCAATCCAACCTCTTTGGTTTTGAGTTCTTTTACGTGCGCAAGAATGGAAGGATATCCCTTCTTTAAATACCTTCGAGCTCTCATACAGGAAATAATATTAAGGTTTACCTTGCTCTTATATCCTTGGATGACTAAGTTCTCACCATTCTCAAGAGGTATACGAATAGACTTTTCCGCACAATTAATGTCCGCACTATTCTTAGACAACCAGTCCATACCAATAACAACATCGAAACTTTCTAACTCAATGGGCATTATACAACCTCGAACAGATTGTTTGCCAGATTTAAGGCACAACCTCGCATAATCTTATCTACTTTTATCAACTTACCGTTTGCCAATTCTACAGCATATCTAGTATCTAAGGCAGTTAAAGTCCTATTTATCACAACACTAAAATCCTTAGCTATAAAACTTTTATCAGCGCTGGTATCGAATAGAATAGATGCTAAATGATTATCGAGGAGGAACGTACCCGTGACTAACTCTGGGTCCTCACGAGCTTCCTTCGTTGTGATCTGAAAAGCTCGGCCCTTAGCCGTTTCACCCTTCTTATCCTTAGGACATTCTTTCTTGAAATGCCCTGCTTGACCACATCCAAAGCAAACATTCTGATTGTTCTTATCGTTCATATCATTCCCTGATAAACGAAATCTACAATCTTTTGAGAGATGTCCTTGCTTCTTGCATCGCTCACAAACTACAGTACAAACACCGAAATGATGTTTCGTGCACCTGCTGCAGTAGGGTTTCTTTCCTGCATACTTGCTATTCGAACTCTCAACCTTGGCAGTTCCTTGCTTCTTGGAATTACCTTCTTGGTTTCAATCCCATTTACGCTTCTCAGTCGTAACCTTCACATCCGTCTTAGCATTAATTGGTTGACGTTGCACTACTTGTGCCATCAAATCATGCGCTATACGAATAGCACTCTGGATCGTTTCAGGTTTAGACGACATAACATTTCCTTGAATGTCTTCTGACAGACCCCAAATATATCTCTCAACTCTATTGTATTCGGGAGTGACCATGGTTGGGCACATTAAAGCTAACTCAAGAAATCGATTAGTATATCCTGAGATATCCGTTCCTTGTAACTTTAAGTTTCACAACTCAGTTTCTAGCCTTTGAATCTCATTCCTTGGGCAATACTCATCAATCATTTGCTTCTTGAGTTCTTTCCATGGCGTATTATATGCAACATCAATACCCATAGACTTGGCAAAAGAATTCCACCAGGTTAAGGCTCCATCCAAAAGAGTACATGATGCGAACTTCACTCGATCATTGTCTGTGCACTCACTGATTTTGAATACCGATTCTAGTTTTTCAAGCCATCTCATTAACCCTATGGGTCCTTTCGTTCCTGAAAAACTCTGGGGCTTGCAACCCATAAATGGATTGTAATTGCATCGCTGCTGAACGTTTGCCACTTCGGGTCTCCTTTTGTTCGTGGTATTTGCTACACGTCCCGCTTCAGCGTTAGCAACTGCTTCGGCTACTCTTTGAGTTACCATCTCCTCAATCTGAGTGGCACTCATTCCCGTGTTTAGATTTCTCTTCAGAGGCATTTTTCTAACAAAGAAAGATAATTCAAATTTTTGAGATATTATAAGTAACATATATAAAGTTGTTCATAATATGAAAATGAACTCAAGCAATCCTAATATAAAAGTTATCGATTAAGATAGGCTTTTCAATATTACAAAATTTGGGTATCTAACCTACCCGTTAGTTCCTTTCATACATATAAACAACTATTACATTAGTTACTTAACCTATAATATCCGAAATAAGAACATCTTAAGAGTGTAAGCTAGAAAATAAACACTCCTAATCACAAACGATGAGTCTAAGGTGGTGTAACGGTGTTAACCACCGAAATCACTTCGTTCAAACGGATGTTCAAACAAGTAGCTTGCTCCACAAGATCACGATTCCTAGCCGATAAATCATCAACACAATGCTTTAACAACTCAATCTCCTCCTGCTGTGTACACTGAACACCCTCGATCTCATTAAAATGGGAATAGTTACCATCCTGGTTCTCCTGAATATATAAATAATCAACCATCCCTTGAAGTCCTTCGATGCGTCTCTCATGCCTAAACATCCTAGTAAACAAGGTATAAATCGTGTCCTGTTGTGATTGACCCATTAATCCATCCCTACCATTAATAGTCAGAGGCAAATTATGTTCATTATAAGGGATTCCTTCTTGTTGGTTCCATCTACCTAGAATTTCCCTAACCCATATCCATTGTCGCCAGAATGGTTGATACATCTCAAACTCGTTCCTATTAGAATTGTCGTCAGAATCATCACTAACAATGATAGCTGCAGTCACGGTGTTGGATCCCATAGAACTAGACGAAGCCATCTTAACACACACAACACATAAAAGTTAGCCTATAGAATTTTCGACGAGTAAAAGTAATAATATATGACTCGAAAAATGGTAGAGAACGGAAAAATTCTTGACTCGGTTATAGGCGGGACACACTAATGCAATTAGTCAGGTCTAGACACACTAATGCTGACCACATTCCCTATAACCCAAGCTCTGATACCATGTCTGTCACGACCCCCGTCTCGATTTCCCAAGATGTGGTGTGAACTTTAACATAATGTCCCAGGTTATAGTCAACATAGCAGCGGAAACATAAATATTATTACATCACGGTCTCTGTTTTTAGTTTTGGTACATCGTGGTTACAAAATACAAGTACATAAAAAGTACAAATACAAATACATCAAAATCTAGCCTATCAACACTAGATTTAATAAAAGACATTTTTAAAACTTCCACGATGCCCGACCTGAAAGTGCTCTAAAAGCTAAGTACCTGAGATAAATACTTAATAACATCAATATAAATATTGGTGAGTTCATAGGTTTAGTTATAATGTATAGTTAATGGACATCAAGATTACATGTATAAAATAGTTTAAAAGATATTCTAGTCCATGAGCTTTCGATATCGAATGTTAACGTAAAAGTACCCGAAAACAAGTATCACTTAAGGTCTAAGTGCATATGGTCGAAGGTTATGCATTCGATAGCCTAGTAGGCCTATCCTGATGTGAGGAGTCATCCTTAAATAGATCTATTCATAATATTCGCGTTTACCAAACCGGTAATTAACGATATCAAAATCGAACTTTCTAAATTGACCTTTGTTATTCAACATAGAATATAGTTGTAAGTACTTGATTCCAATATGTAAAACAATAAACAAGTATTATCTCATCCTGAAAGTATAAAGGATTGATTAAAAATGGGACTACGAACTCACAAGTAATGCGGTGCGAAGTTTCACGGTAATTGGTCAGATTGTGTTCGGTGTTCCGAGCTTGAGACCTTATGAAATTTTGTAATGTCAGAGGTCATAATATTTAATATAGTACTTAGATTAGGTTTAAGATCAATCTCTTAAGTAATCTTACATGTTCAATTCGGTTCTCAGTTTCAAAAGTTACTAGTTCATAGTTTTAAGAGTAGACTGTTTTTGACTAGTTTTACCATAACATAAGTGTAGGTGTTTCTATTGATATAGCCATCTATTTTAAGTGAATTTACTATCTATGGAAACCTCTTTAAGTCTAATTTCTAACTATGTAAGGTTAGTCTCTAAACTCAGAACATAAGTTGGTCAAAAGTTTATTTCTTTACAAGTGTGCAAAACAGTTCAGTTTTACACTATAAGATCTTATGCAAGTTTATAAATTGCAAAACTTATTTATTTGACTCAAGAATTTTACAGAAGTCTTAGCACATATAAAAGTGCTTATTCTCAAAAGGAATAGTCTCCAGGTCTTCATTAACCTTTTCTTTGGTGATAAGGTTTTAGACCAATTTCTGACTTCAATAAAATCTTGTGTCAACTAGATAGGACTATATCTTAATGATTTATTAATGGATTTTGGTGATTTTGCTGTTCATGGTTTCCTTATTAAGTGTATTTTTAGATCAGAAGACTTTCGTTCAAGATCTATTTTATATTTTGAGTTATACATGAATCTTTGACACTTGGTCAGATTGCTGAGAATCTAAACTTTTTTCACCAAATAAAATTTAAAAATGACTTTTTCTTTGAGATAAATCATGAAATCTTTGCTAGAAGTCTCAAACACATATAAGAACATCATATATGATTTCCATAGAGCAACCATAGGTTGGTGTTTAGGTGCTAGACTTCAAGTAGAAATTTGGACAGCTCAAAGACAAAATAGTTTTACATAGTTTAACCACTTTGGTTCTTACTTTAACTTCATTTTAAGACGTTGGACATATAGAGATCTTAATTTTAATGATCTAGCATCAAGATCATGGTTAGCCATATAGTCATTATTGAGTGATTTAACACTCTAGATCAAGCTTTTACACCATGAAAGTTCTTGATTGTGACTAGAAATGATGAATAGACTTAGTTTAGGTAGTTATACCTTGATGATATGTACTCATAATGCTTAAAGAAGATGATCAAAGGATGATTTAAGATCTATATTTTGAGAGTAGATATGTGTGAGAGAAGAAAACGAATGATGACATGAGAGAATGAGAGGTAGAAGAGAGTTTATATAGAGATGGTGGTGGATGGTGGTGGGAGACGTGGCAAAGGGAGGAGGCAAGGGAGGATTGACTCACCATTAGCCATTAATGAAGCTTATGATATGTTTTGCATGAGCTTTTGCTTAAGGAGGAAGTACTTAGTGGAGGTGGTTTGATGATGTTGATGATGATGAAAAACGATGATGATGATGATGATGGTGTTATTGTTCTTGTCAATTTTTGGTTTTGCAAGTGTACATGTACTTGTGTAGTCTTTTAATGTGTAAATTCTAATATGTTTACTTTTATGTTTAGGGTTTAGGAAGTAAGCTTAGGTTAGGTTCTGATCAAGATAGGTTAAGGTTGGTTAAATGAAAGAAATGGCTAAGTATAAGGTAATCAATACTAGTTGTGAAAATGATGAAGTGTAGGAATGTTTTTTTATCTTATGATCAAATGTTCAAATGAAAATGTTTCAAGTCTTTAATCTAAATACTTGGTTAATAATTTTATTTATTAAGTATATATATATAAAGATATAATTTACAAGTCTGGGGTTTATGGTAATGAACTAGGGTTCATAGTAGTAAGTTAGGGTTTTACGACTTTATGCAAAATGTGTGAAGTAACACCTAATCAAGTAAAACCTAAAATATATCCTTAGGGCTATACAAACCCTAAAATAATTCAAGATATAGATTAATAAATTTACTCGTCATGTCAGAAATTGTAACTTAAAGAAGTTAAACTAGACAACTTAAGTCGAAAAGCTAGTGTTGTGACATTATTATTTTTGTTAAAGCATGACTTAGGATGGTATAAATAGTTTTAAGGCATATTATTTCTCTCACATTATAATTATGTATAACGCATCTAATTTTGAAACTAATATCACTTCACTGAGTACAAATTTTAAGTCATTAATATGCGCTGCCAAATGCAGTATCATTTGGCGGCGCATCATATTTGGTTTCAGACTGTGTTGAAATTACCAAGATCACCCCAAAAGAGAACAAGGAACAAGACTCCCTGAAGGTGTCTTGCCATTAGAGTTCGTCTAGATGACGAAGAGGATATTTTATTAATTTTAATGTTCTTTTTAAACGTTTTGAATTTCTATCATATTATTATTTTTGTTAAAGCATGCCTTAGCATGGTATAAATAGTTTTAAGGCCTATTATTTCTCTCAGATTTTAATTAAGTATAACGCATCTAATTTTGAAACTAATATCATTTCACGGAGTAAAAATTTTAACTCATTGATATGCGCCGCTAAATGCAGTATAATTTGGTGGCGCATAATTTTTGATTTCAGACTGTGCTGAAATTCCTAAGATCACCCTAAAAGAGAACAAGGAGCAACACTCCTTGAAGGTGTCTTGCCATTAGAGTTTGTCTAGATGATGAAAATGATATTTTATTCATGTTAATGTTCTTTTTAAATGTTTTGAATTTCTATCATATTATTATTTTTGTTAAAGCATGACTTAGGACGGTATAAATAGTTTTAAGGCGCATTATTTCTCTCACATTGTAATTATGTATAACGCACCTAATTTTTAAACTAGTATCAATTCACTAAGTAAAAATTTTAACTAGTTAATATGCGCCGCCAAATGCAGGAAGGTGTCTTGCCATTAGAGTTTGTCTAGATGACGAAAATGATATTTTATTCATTTTGATGTTCTTTTTAAAAGTTTTAAATTTCTATCATATTATTGTTTTTGTTAAAGCATGCCTTAGCATGGTATAAATAGTTTTATGGCCTATTATTTCTCTCACATTTTAATTATGTATAACTCATCTAATTTTGAAACTAATATCACTTCACTAAGTAAAAAATTTTAATTCATTTATAGGCGCCGCCAAATGCATTATTATTTGGCGGCGCATAATTTTCGGTTTCAGACTGTGCTGAAATTCCTAAGATCACCCTAAAAGAGAACAAGGATCAAAAACTCCCTGAAGATGTCTTGCCATTAGAGTTCGTATAGATGACGAAAATAATATTTTATTCATTTTAATATTCTTTTTAAACGTTTTGAATTTCTATTATATTATTATTTTTGTTAAAGCAGTTAGCATGGTATAAATAGTTTTAAGGCCTATTATTTCTCTCAGATTTTAATTATGTATAACGCATCTAATTTTGAAACTAATATCACTTCACCGAGTAAAAATTTTAACACATTAATATGCGCCGTCAAATGCAGTATCTTTTTGCGGTGCATAATTTTCGATTTTAGACCGTGCTGAAATTCCTAAGATCACCCTAAAAGAGAACAATGAGTAAGACTCCCTGAAGGTGTCTTGCCATTAGAGTTCGTTTAGATGACGAAAATGATATTTTATTCATTTTAATGTTCTATTTAAACGTTTTGAATTTTTATCATATTATTATTTTTATTAAAGCATAACTTAGCATGGTATAAATAGTTTTAAGGCCTATTATTTCTCTCACATTTTAATTAAGTATAACGCATCTAATTTTGAAACTAATATTGTGACGACCCGGAAATTTCCGACCAAATTTAAACCTAATCTTATTATAATTTCGACACGATAAGCAAAGTCTGTAATGTTGAGTCTCAAAAATTTTGAACTATTTCATTTATTCAATTACCCTTCGACTATTCTCGACGATTCACAAACAACTATTTATAAATAGATATGTGTGTATATATACATACATACATATATATATATATATATATATATATATATATATATATATATATATATATATATATATATATAATTGAAAATATAATTTGAAATATTATATGTTGTTGTTATTAAAATTAATTATGTAAAATAAAATAAAAATATGATATTACGAAAATTATTATTTAAAAACACATACATATAATAAAATATATAGAATATATATTTTGTGATTTTGAAGTTATTTAGTAAACGACGGTAACACTAAATTGTAATTCGATTAATAATAAACGAGTTAAATAGGAACTTATGTGATTTTAAAATAAACGGTGATTCGAAAATGAGTTATATAAAGTATAGGCTTATTAAAAATATATTTAGGAACTATTTATTGAGTTTTAATTTTTTTTATATTTTACTTGGGGTTGGGAGTGAATAATTAATGTAATTTTTATTTAATAGTTAATGCTCGAATTTTATACTATATTGACTAAAATAAATAAATATAATTACTACAAACATTTGGGAATTTTTCGAATACTTTTGTCCACCACTAATTACCAACGGGGTACGATATTATATTCGTAAATAAAGTGTCGGCAGAGTTAAAATATCTGTGAATTATTATCTCTGTATTACTATTAAGAATTGGACTTCTTGTTTCTTTTTCTATCTATCTCTTATTAACATGTACATACATATACATACTTACACTAATATGAAATCCAATTTTCTCCTTAATCACCATACCAACACCCATCTTCTTCATCCTAGTGAGTGCTCAACCCGACCATCATACAATCATCCACAACCACTGTCCGTCACCCCATAACCGCCACACCCATTCATTTTTCTTTGTTTTTAGTCCCATAGATCACCAAACCACACAAACATTCATGATAATCGCCATCTCCATGATCACCTACACCCGCAACTGTTCACTTACTTGTTTCTACATCGAACTTACTACAACTAGTACTTGTTACTTGTTTAAATAATCATCGAAACCATCACCACCTTTTCATATATATATATATATATATATATATATATATATATATATATATATATATATATATATATATATATATATATATATATATATATATATATATATTTCTTTGTCTATCGTGAACCGCTACATTTTGTATTATGTTTTCGGTTTCCATTAGAACATCACCACTACCATGGACAAGCATCATTATCACTATAAACCACCTATATACTACTGTTTAACCATCGGACTAATCACAACCCAGCTACAACCATCACCAAAAATTAATATTTCGGCTGCTTGTTTTGTTCCCGTTTGATTAAACTCAACCAAAATTTCATCATCGAAAACTGCTGCATCGGGTGTAATTACTTTTCCCTTCTATCGTTAACAGTACCCAACACCATCAACCTATTTCCTTAGTATTATTCTTCTACTGAACAAACATCATAACCGAAATTCAAGTGAGAACCTACTGTATGCGTATATATTGTCTTTCTTTCACACAGCCGCTGCTGTAACATGTTGTCTTCATGCTATATTATTGATGATGATGACTAATAAAAAAGATGGTGGGTCACAGTTAAAGTTTTAGTAAAATGGGATATGTAGAATATCATTATATTAAACAATATTAAAATCCTAGACAAGTGATAATGGGATAGTTTAAAATTTGATGGCCGACAATATTGAA
The DNA here is from genome assembly GCF_046630445.1 of Rutidosis leptorrhynchoides. Classification (NCBI taxonomy): domain Eukaryota; kingdom Viridiplantae; phylum Streptophyta; class Magnoliopsida; order Asterales; family Asteraceae; genus Rutidosis; species Rutidosis leptorrhynchoides. The sequence goes on along the minus strand of NC_092339.1, from coordinate 29,732,131 downwards.
TAGGGAATTGGACTTGGTTATTAAGACGGGGCCATAAATTGATTTATTTATGTCTAAGAAATCATGGATGAATTATAGTGCTTAGAAGATGAGGATGATAGTGTTTAGATGATGAGCTTATGATGATGATACGATATAAATAATGATGATAGTAATAAGGTGATGTATGATGATGGTAACATGATGATTTGTTAGTACAGACATTTTTTTTGTTTCTTCCTTTCGCAAATCATGCTACCAGATCAAAAAGCCCAAGAACTTTCCTTGTTGAATCGTGTTTCCTTTTTCTTGATTGGGCCACAACTTAAGTTTTCTATTGGGCCGTATAACCCTTTGAATAAATGGGACGTGACCATGTTGTTGGGCCGCTATTTTCTTTTCCTTACATATGACGAGTGATGATGATTGTGATGTTAAGTTACGAAGTTGTAAAGATGAAGTTATAGAGATGATGATGAATTTGGTTTTGAAATTAAGAAGATGAAGAAGAAACATAATAAAATAGGTTATAAGATTTTTAGGAGGTTATTAAAACAGAAAAGCAATCACAGAGGAGTGGTTAAGTGATGATTGGGGTTAAGCAAGAGGTCTCAAGTTCGAGCCTTGACTGTGGCATTTTTTTCTAGAAAAAGAAGAAGATGATGGAATCAGTTAAATATATGGGTTAAATATAGTTAATCCGGGTTAAGCGAGAGGTCTCGGGATTTAGAATAATGGTTAAGATATTATTGGGTTAGCGGGACGTCACGGGTTCAAACCCGGGCTTAGGCATTTTTGTTAAAGGACTACTTCTTTGTGGTAGTTTACTTATTACTCATTATTATTATTATTATTATTATTATTATTATTATTATTATTATTATTATTATTATTATTATTATTATTATTATTATTATTATTATTATTATTATTATTATTATTATTATTATTATTATTATTATTATTATTATTATTTTTATTATTAATTATAATTGTTATTAGATTATTACAAATATTAAATATATAATTATTATTATCATTCATGCAATTAATATTATTATCATTTTTTTCTTAGTATTAGTAATATCATTATTATTCTTATTATTATTAATTATATCATTTTCATCATCATTATTATTATTATTATTATTATTATTATTATTATTATTATTATTATTATTATTATTATTATTATTATTATTATTATCATTATTATTAGTATCATTTTTATTGAAGACTATCATTTTTGTTAAAAGTATCATTTTTATTATTATTATCATTATTAGAAAATTTATTATTTTTATTAAAATTATTATTATTAATATTATTATTATTATTATTATTATTATTATTATTATTTTGACATTAATACTATTATTTTTATATTATCAATATTATTATCAATATTATTATCAAAATAACTATTATTATTATTTTTGTAAAATAAAAAAAGTTTTTGTTTATTATTATTATCAATATTATTTTATCAAATAACTATTAGTTATATGAAATCATATTTATTACATATAACATAACTATATTAATACTTTTATAATAAATATTAATAAATAAAATTAATTAGATTATTAATGAAAAACCTAATTAAAATAACAATTAAATCACTGATAATATATAAATTTGTTCGACTACCATTATATGTGTTAAAATATATATATATATATATATATATATATATATATATATATATATATATATATATATATATATATATATATATATATATATATATATATATATATATATATATATATATATATATATATTTCTTTGTCTATCGTGAACCGCTACATTTTGTATTATGTTTTCGGTTTCCATTAGAACATTACCACTACCATGGACAAGCATCATTATCACTATAAACCACCTATATACTACTGTTTAACCATCGGACTAATCCCAACCCAGCTACAACCATCACCAAAAATTAATATTTCGGCTGCTTGTTTTGTTCCCGTTTGATTAAACTCAACCAAAATTTCATCATCGAAAACTGCTGCATCGGGTATAATTACTTTTCCCTTCTATCGTTAACAGTACCCAACACCATCAACCTATTTCCTTAGTATTATTCTTCTACTGAACAAACATCATAACCGAAATTCAAGTGAGAACCTACTGTACGCGTATATATTGTCTTTCTTTCACACAGCCGCTGCTGTAACATGTTGTCTTCATGCTATATTATTGATGATGATGACTAATAAAAAAGATGGTGGGTCACAGTTAAAGTTTTAGTAAAATGGGATATGTAGAATATCATTATATTAAACAATATTAAAATCCTAGACAAGTGATAATGGGATAGTTTAAAATTTGATGGCCGACAATATTGAATAGGGAATTGGACTTGGTTATTAAGACGGGGCCATAAATTGATTTATTTATGTCTAAGAAATCATGGATGAATTATAGTGCTTAGAAGATGAGGATGATAGTGTTTAGATGATGAGCTTATGATGATGATACGATATAAATAATGATGATAGTAATAAGGTGATGTATGATGATGGTAACATGATGATTTGTTAGTACAGACATTTTTTTTGTTTCTTCCTTTCGCAAATCATGCTACCAGATCAAAAAGCCCAAGAACTTTCCTTGTTGAATCGTGTTTCCTTTTTCTTGATTGGGCCACAACTTAAGTTTTCTATTGGGCCGTATAACCCTTTGAATAAATGGGACGTGACCATGTTGTTGGGCCGCTATTTTCTTTTCCTTACATATGACGAGTGATGATGATTGTGATGTTAAGTTACGAAGTTGTAAAGATGAAGTTATAGAGATGATGATGAATTTGGTTTTGAAATTAAGAAGATGAAGAAGAAACATAATAAAATAGGTTATAAGATTTTTAGGAGGTTATTAAAACAGAAAAGCAATCACAGAGGAGTGGTTAAGTGATGATTGGGGTTAAGCAAGAGGTCTCAAGTTCGAGCCTTGACTGTGGCATTTTTTTCTAGAAAAAGAAGAAGATGATGGAATCAGTTAAATATATGGGTTAAATATAGTTAATCCGGGTTAAGCGAGAGGTCTCGGGATTTAGAATAATGGTTAAGATATTATTGGGTTAGCGGGACGTCACGGGTTCAAACCCGGGCTTGGGCATTTTTGTTAAAGGACTACTTCTTTGTGGTAGTTTGCTTATTACTCATTATTATTATTATTATTATTATTATTATTATTATTATTATTATTATTATTATTATTATTATTATTATTATTATTATTATTATTATTATTATTATTATTATTATTATTATTATTATTATTATTTTTATTATTAATTATAATTGTTATTAGATTATTACAAATATTAAATATATAATTATTAGTATCATTCATGCAATTAATATTATTATCATTTTTTTCTTAGTATTAGTAATATCATTATTATTCTTATTATTATTAATTATATCATTTTCATCATCATTATTATTATTATTATTATTATTATTATTATTATTATTATTATTATTATTATTATTATTATCATTATTATTAGTATCATTTTTATTGAAGACTATCATTTTTGTTAAAAGTATCATTTTTTATTATTATTATCATTATTAGAAAATTTATTATTTTTATTAAAATTATTATTATTAAAATTATTATTATTATTATTATTATTATTATTATTATTATTATTATTATTATTATTATTTTGACATTAATACTATTATTTTTATATTATCAATATTATTATCAATATTATTATCAAAACAACTATTATTATTATTTTTGTAAAATAAAAAAAGTTTTTATTTATTATTATTATCAATATTATTTTATCAAATAACTATTAGTTATATGAAATCATATTTATTACATATAACATAACTATATTAATACTTTTATAATAAATATTAATAAATAAAATTAATTAGATTATTAATGAAAAACCTAATTAAAATAACAATTAAATCACTGATAATATATAAATTTGTTCGACTACCATTATATGTGTTAAAATATATATATATATATATATATATATATATATATATATATATATATATATATATATATATATATATATATATATATATATATATATATAAATGACATAGGTTCGTGAATCTGAGGTCCACCCTGCATTGTTCAATGTCGTCATATGTATTTTTACTACAAAATACAGTATTGTGAGTTTCATTTGCTCCCTTTTTAAATGCTTTTGCAATATATATTTTTGGGACTGAGAATACATGCGCTGCTTTTATAAATGCTTTACGAAATAGACACAAGTGATCGAAACTACATTCTATGGTTTGGATTATCAAACTGAATATGCCTCTTTTTAGCTTGGTAGCCTAAGAATTGGTGTTTATTATAATTGTTACCAATTGACGTGAATCCTAAAGATAGATCTATGGGCACTAACAAGCCCCAGTCAGAGAATTTGAACTGCTTTAGTACTTCAATTTATCATGTCCGATGTGAGTCCCGGAATGATGGGGATATTCTATATGCATCCTGTTAAGGTCGATTACCAGGTGTTCACCATATGAATGAATTTTAATTCGCAAGTTACGCGTGACAATATATGAAATCTTGTGGTCTATTAAAATGATGGAAATGAATGTTTATGATAAACTAATGAACTCACCAATCTTTTGGTTGACACTTTAAAGCATGTTTATTCTCAGGTATTAAGAAAATCTTCCGCTGTGCATTTGCTCATTTTAGAGATATTATTTGGAGTCATTCATGGCATATTTCGGAAGACGTTGCATTCGAGTCGTTGAGTTCATCAAAATTATTATTAAGTCAATTATAGTTGGATGTATTATGAAATAGTATGCATGCCGTCAATTGTTTGATATAAAGAAAGTTTGTCTTTTAAAAACGAATACAATGTTTGTAAAATGTATCATATAGAGGTCAAATACCTCGCGATGTTACTAAATGTAATGTATTCGTCCTTATGGATTTGGACGGGTCATCTCATGTGGTATCAGAGCGGTGGTCTTAGCGAACCAGGTCTTGCATTTGTGTGTCTAATTGATAGTTGTTTAGATGCATTAGTGAGTCTGGACTTCGACCGTGTCTGCATGTCAAAAGTTTCGCTTATCATTTCTAGTCGGAAATCATCTACTTACCATCCCTAGGAAATTACCTGTTTATCATTCTTAATCTAGACACATCTTACTGCATTGATTGCATGAATAGTGTATAGACAAAATTCATATCTTAGCGTATCTGCTAATTCATATCTTAGCGTATCTGGTACTGTATACTTTGTCTAGTATATTCCGTAAATTCCTCCGTAATCTACGAAATCTTTTGTTCTATATATATAGATATTCTATATAATTAGAATACCACCCGATAGCCGAAAATTATTTCATATCGAAAATTCTTTATTCAATCGTATGAAATGGAATACGCAACTAGTACAAGTTCCTCGGATTCCGACAGCTATTCTGACATGGATGTTCACCTAAGATCCGAAAGCAGCGTCACCAAAATGAATCAAACAATCAGCAATCCCCAATTCATCTGATGGGTTCGTAGCCTACTTAATCATTGGAGACTAGAAGAAGGTGATCCCTTCCATCCACCACATTCCCCTCTTGGCGAAGAACCTGAAGCACTTACCGGTGAACCTGTTCGTAATACCATTTTCTCTCTCATTTCCAGAGTATCTCATCATGATTATATACTATCTCAGATTCTAGATCTTATTCATCCGCTCGTCTGAACCGACAATCACCCCAGTGTGATAGAAGAAGTTAATGAACTTCGCGCTCGGGTAGTGGCTTTGGAGAAAATGGTGCAAAGGTTACAAGCACAGCAGCAACACCAGCATCAACAGTACCACCATTAGCAACACCAACAGTACCATCACCACCACCAACAGCAACATCCGCATCCCACACCTCAACATCACAATCTGTACCTCGAACATCAACGTCATATGCACCGTAGATAACAAGGAGTACCAAGAACAATAACCGATGAAGTATTGATTCATAACTTTAATGGATAAAATTTCCGCAGTGATTATGTAATCTCTAAAGTCTTAGAGATTATTTATTCTAGCTCAAACCGAAAAGCAAATGAGATTAATATCATATTAACTCATTAAATCCATGATTACATTTGAAGAAAATATATTTGTATATATGTTTTCATAAAGATTGTAATTAAAAATTCTTTTGTACAAACTGTTAATGGTGAAAATATTTTAACGGGTAGGTAATACCCGAGGAATATTTAGATTTCACATTAATAAGTTACACTGTACATTCTTCGAATCTGATTCAACAGTCATTTACTATCCTACTTACATCCATAAGATATACGAATCCGTTCACCACAAAATAACAATTTTCATTCAATTTAATATTTGGATTTTGACTTACCAGAATCCAACAAGTGGCATAATGAAGAAAATATTGGACAAATAAAATTTGTTAGAAACAAACAAATTAACTATGAGTAATGCTGTTAAGAATCCACGCTAACAAAATCCCAGCAAACTATTCCTAGCTAACTATTAATTCCTATTTACATTTATTTATCGCAATTTATTTATCGCAATTTTAATTCTCGCAATTTTATTTATCGTCATTTAATTTCTTTTATTTATTTTTATGCACTTTAAATATCGGGACACGTATACAATGTTTTGACATATCATATCGACGTCATCTATATATATTATTTGGAATAACCATAGACACTCTATATGCAGTAATGATCGAGTTCTCTATACAGGGTTGAGGTAGATTCTAAAATAACATATATACCTTGAGTTGTGATCGAGTCTCAGACATGTATATAACGGGTCACGACATGTATTAATTAATTCGAATATAATATATTAAACTATATATGAATTGTTGAATTACTAACTGTGGACAACTAATTGTGGACTACTAAAATTGAACAATTAAAATGAATTAAAATATTGATTATAACATATGAAACTAAATTTTTCTTCAAGTTTGCCACTTGATTTCATCTTAAACCTCATTTGTATCTTGATGATTACAATCTGCGTTCAAACCTTTCATGATTCTTGAAAACACCTCAATCGAGAGGATGAACCAACCACACTTCATTTATGGAAGGAAAGATTTATGCATATAGTTATGCACCTGAAAACATTCGGAACCTGAGTAAACGTTTAACACGTATCTGTGCTAGCTCCTTTGGCATTGTTATTACCGAAAATAACATTGCAAATCTCTTTCCAAATTAGCAAATTTTGTCACAGCTCCAGCAAGTCAACTTCGACTTTTCTTTCGAAACAACCTTATTATAACCTTAATATATATGCGTGCTCTTTTATTGTTACCAGGGAACCTTTTATATTACACCATATTATTAGCAGACGTACCAACAACCTCGTTGCTTCTTGGCTTAAATCTCTCCGATAAATCACTATATTTATTTATTGAAACCCTATCATATACTCATCCGCATCTTGTAACGAGAACTGCCATACCAATTACCAGGAATCAATAATCAGTACTTTGAAAACTCACAACATATCTACATCAACAGTTATATGTATAACATTTATCTCTTAGAATTCTTATCTTTCATTCTGAAATTCTGAAAAGCACTCAGTCTACAAATCAATACCTTGAATGTTGAAAAAGCTGAATAAAGCAATAGAAACTATAGACAACCGTAAACGACCTTAACCGTCGGAAATTTGATGATAAAGAATAGTGTGTTGGCAAAGCTTATAAAAAGTTTAAAACTGGAAAACGGATTGAGCAAACCATAAAGGAGGGTGTGGACAAACCACAAAGACTAAACATGTCTTTAAAGAATTCAAATGATTCAGTACCTGTTGAAGTCATTAATGAATACCTTGCTCCTGACTCTAAATTCTTACGAACAAATCTTCTTCATCATCCATTAATATTTGAAATTTCTGAAGATATTTTTGTAACTATTCTTATCTGAAATTATTTACCCCTTCGCACTATCAGTGTTACATCGTAAAGGAAACTGTTTAGTTTCTACATTCTGTAAACCTTCAAGTTTAAATAATGAATATTTTTGAAGTAGTGTTGGGAACTGAAACATGAGTTAGTATAATATAATGACACTTGATCAACGTGATTATATTACAGTAAGTCATGCTGAGTTTCTAAATGGAACGTGATGATTCACAGATCATAACATCATCATGTGCTATGTTAAACGACTCTTACATTCTATCTAATATATAAACATATCAAGAACATAATTTCTTGATAGTTCTATCTTTTCTCTTGAATTCTGGTAATTTAACCAGTCAAGATCGTGCTATTACAATTTCTCTTTTAGAACGTTAGTTATGTTCATTCGAAACTTCATACCTACGAATTTTGGACCATTATTCGCTTGACTTAAAGTCGGGAAGAGAAAACAAAAGGATGGAACACCAAAATATAAAGGAAACGAAGGGAATGGATTTATAGTAAAATATCTGACAAAGTAATCGAAATAGATTATTGCATCCAATCAAAGAAACTTCTAATTTCCTTAATTACCGAAGAATCAAATCTTATTACAAAATTTTTCTCTAAATCCCTCGAATTCTGGAAATCAACCGTGACTACGTCACCGGTTAAGATAAACATGCAATTATTCATTTCACTCTTTTGTGATAGCTTCATTCGTACTCTTCGAATAATCGAATTATTTTATCCTTGTTACTCAATGGTAATAAGACTCTATTTATCAGCTCATATGAGTCATGAAAACATACTTATTGTCAGTCATGACGATCCCAATCAAATTTCGGGACGAAATTTCTTTAAGGGGTAGGTACTGTGACGACCCAGAAATTTTTGACCAAATTTAAACCTAATCTTATTATTATTTCGACACGATAAGCAAAGTCTATAATGTTGAGTCTTAAAATTTTTGAACTATTTCATTTATTCAATTACCCTTCTACTATTCTCGACGATTCACGAACAACTATTTGTAAATAGATATGTGTGTATATATATATATATATATATATATATATATATATATATATATATATATATATAATTGAAAATATAATTTGAAATATTATATGTTGTTGTTATTAAAATTAATTATGTAAAATAAAATAAAAATATGATATTATGAAAATTATTATTTAAAAACACATACAGATAATAAAATATATAGAATATATATTTTGTGATTTCGAAGTTATTTAGTAAACGACGGTAACACTAAATTGTAATTCGATTGATAATAAACCAGTTAAAAAGGAACTTATGTGATTTTAAAATAAACGATGATTCGAAAATGAGTTATATAAAGTATAGGCTTATTAAAAATATATTTAGGAACTATTTACTGAGTTTTAAATTTTTTTTTATATTTTACTTGGGGTTGGGAGTGAATAATTAATGTAATTTTTATTTAATAGTTAATGCTCGAATTTTATACCATATTAACTAAAATAAATAAATATAATTACTACAAACACTTGGGGAATTTTTCGAATACTTTTGTCCACCACTAATTACCAACAAGGTACGATATTATATTCGCAAATAAAGTGTCGGCAGAGTTAAAATATCTGTGAAATATTATCTCTGTATTACTCTTAAGAATTGGACTTCTTGTTTCTTTTTCTATCTATCTCTTATTAACATGTACATACATATACATACTTACACTAATATGAAATCCATTTTTCTCCTTAATCACCACACCAACACCCATCTTCTTCATCCTAGTGAGTGCTCAACCCGACCATCATACAATCATCCACAACCACCGTCGGTCACCCCATAACCGCCACACCCATTCATTTTTATTTGTTTCTAGTCCCATAGATCACCAAACCACACAAACATTCATGATAATCGCCATCTCCATGATCACCTACACCCGCAACTGTTCACTTACTTGTTTCTACATTGAACTTACTACAACCATTACTTGTTACTTGTTCAAATTATAATCATCGAAACCATCACCACCTTTTCATATATATATATATATATATATATATATATATATATATATATATATATATATATATATATATATATATACACTTTTCTTTGTCTATCGTGAACCGCTACCATTTTGTATTATGTTTTTGGTTTCCATTAGAACATCACCACTACCATGGACAAGCATCTTTATCAATATAAACCACCTATATACTACTGCTTGACCATCGGACTAACCCCAACCCAGCTACATCTTATTACTATCATCATTAAACTCAACCAAAATTTCATCCTCGAAAACTACTGCATCGGGTATAATTTCTTTTCCCTTCTATCGTTAACAGTACCCAACACCATCAACCTATTTCCTTAGTATTATTCTTCTGCTGAACAAACATCATAACCGAAATTCAAATGACCAAAATTCAAGTGAGAACCTACTGTACGCGTATATATTGTCTTTCTTTCGCACAACCGCTGCTGCAACATGTTGTCTTCAAGCTATATTATTGATGATGATGACTAATAAAAAGGATGGTGGGTCACAGTTAAAGTTTTAGTAAAATGAGATATGTAGAATATCATTATATGAAACAATATTAAAATCCAAGACAAGTGATAATGGGATAGTTTAAAATTTGATGGCCGACAATGTTGAATAGGGAGTTGGACTTGGTTATTAAGATGGGGCCATAAATTGATTTAGTTATGTCTAAGAAATCATGGATGAATTATAGTGCTTAGAAGATGAGGATGATAGTGTTTAGATGATGACCTTATGATGATGATACGATATAAATAATGATGATAGTAATAAGGTGATGTATGACGATGGTAACATGATGATTTGTTAGTGCAGACGTTTTTTTTTATTTGTTTCTGCCTTTCACAAATCATGCTACCAGATCAAAAAGCCCAAGAATTTTTCTTGTTGAATCATGTTTCCTTTTTCTTGATTGGGCCACAACTTAAGTTTTCTATTGGGCCGTAAAACCCTTTGAATAAATGGGACGTGACCATGTTGTTAGGCCGCTATTTTCTTTTCCTTACATATGACGAGTGATGATGATTGTGATGTTAAGTTACGAAGTTGTAAAGATGAAGTTATAGAGATGATGATGAATTTGGTTTTGAAATTAAGAAGATGAAGAAGAAACATAATAAAATAGGTTATAAGAGTTTTAGGAGGTTATTAAAACAGAAAAACAAACACAGAGGAGTGGTTAAGTGATGATTGGGGTTAAGAAGAAGAAGATGATGGAATCAGTTAAATATATGGGTTAAATATAATTAATCTGGGTTAAGCGAGAGGTCTCGGGATTTAGAATAATGGTTAAGAGTATTATTGGGTTAGCGGGACGTCACGGGTTCAAACCCGGGCTTGGGCATTTTTGTTAAAGGACTACTTCTTTGGGGTAGTTTACTTATTACTCATTATTATTATTATTATTATTATTATTATTATTATTATTATTATTATTATTATTATTATTATTATTATTATTATTATTATTATTATTATTATTATTATTGTTACTATTAATTATAATTATTATTAGATTATTACAAATATTAAAATATAATTATTAGTATCATTCATACAATTAATATTATTATCATTTTTTTGTTAGTATTAGCAATATGATTATTATTATTATTATTATTATTATTATTATTATTATTATTATTAATAATATCATTTTCATTATTATTATTATTATTATTATTATTATTATTATTATTATTATTATTATTATTATTATTATTATTATTATTATTATTATTATTATTATTATTATTATTATTATTATTATTATTAGTATCATTTTTATTGAAGACTATCATTTTTGTTAAAAGTATCATTTTTTATTATTATTATCATTATTAGAAAAGTTATCATTTTTATTAAAATTATTATTATTACTATTATTATTATTATTTTGACATTAATACGATTATTTTTATATTAGCAATATTATTATCAAAATAACTATTATGATTATTGTAAAATAAAACAAGTTTTTATTTATTATTATTATCAATATTATTTTATCAAATAACTATTAGTTATATGAAATCATATTTATTAAATATAATATAACTATATTAATACTTTTATAATAAATATTAATAAATAAAATTAATTAGATTATTAATGAAAAACCTAATTAAAATAACAATTAAATCACTAATAATATATAAATTTGATCGACTACCATTATATGTGTTTATATATATATATATATATATATATATATATATATATATATATATATATATATATATATATATATATATATAAATGATATAGGTTCGTGAATCCGTGGCAGACCCTGCATTGTTCAATGTCGTCATATGTATTTTTACTATAAAATACAGTATTGTGAGTTTCATTTGCTTCCCTTTTTATGGTTGGATTATCAAACCGAATATGCCCCTTTTTAGCTTGGTAGCCTAAGAATTGGTGTTTATTATAATTGCCACCAATTGACGCGAATCCTAAAGATAGATATATGGGCACTAACAAGCCCCAGTCAGAGAATTTGAACTGCTTTAGTACTTCGATTTATCATGTTCGATGTGAGTCCGGAATGATGGGGATATTCTATATGCATCCTGTTAAGGTCGGTTACCAGGTGTTCACCATATGAATGAATTTTAATTCGCGAGTTACGCGTGACAATATATGAAATCTTGTGGTCTATTAAAATGATGAAAATGAATGATTATGATAAACTAATGAACTCACCAACATTTTAGTTGACACTTTAAAGCATGTTTATTCTCAGGTATTTAGGAAATCTTCCACTGTGCATTTGCTCATTTTAGAGATATTGTTTGGAGTCATTCATGGCATATTTCGGAAGACGTTGCATTCGAGTCGTTGAGTTCATCAAAATTATTATTAAGTCAATTATAGTTGGATGTATTATGAAATGGTATGCATGCTGTCAATTGTTCGATATAAAGAAAGTTTGTCTTTTAAAAACGAATGCAATATTTGTAAAATGTATCATATAGAGGTCAAATACCTCGCGATGTTACTAAATGTAATGTATTCGTCCTTATGGATTTGTACGGGTCGTCTCAAATATTCACTGAGTAAAAATTTTAACTCATTAATATGCGCCGCCAAATGCAGTATTATTTGGCGGCACATAATTTTCGGTTTAGACTGTGCTGAAATTCCGAAGATCACCCTAAAACAGAACAAGGAGCAACACTCCCTGAAGGTCTCTTACCATTAATATGCACCGCTAAATGTAGTATCATTTGGCGGCACATCATTTTCGGTTTCAGACTGTGCTGAAATTCCTAAGATCTCCCTAAAAGAGCAAAAAGATAGAGACTCCCTTAAGGTGTCTTGCCATTAGAGTTCGTTTAGATGAAAAAATGATATTTTATTCATTTTGGTGTTCTTTTTAAATGTTTTGAATTTCTATCATATTATTATTTTTGTTAAAGCATGATTTAGGATGGTATAAATAGTTTTAAGTTCTATTATTTCTCTCACTTTGTAATTATGAATAATGCATCTAATTTTGAAACTAATTATACTTCACTAAGTAAAATTTTAACTCGTTAATATGCGCCGCCAAATGCAGTATCATTTGGCGGTGCATAATATTCGATTTCAGACTGTGCTGATGAAAGGACCCGTCCTAATCCATCTGGACGAAGTCACCAACCTCTGGTTCCATTGCGATGATTGACTCCAAATAATATCTTTAAAATGAGCAAATGCACAGCGGAATGTTTCTTTCATACCTGAGAATAAACATGCTTTCAAGTGTCAACCAAAAGGTTGGTGAGTTCATAGGTTTATCATAACAATCATTTCAATATCTTAATAGACCACAAGATTTCATATACACAAATGTTTTAATAAAAATATTCTAAGTGGTTGAGCACTTGGTAACCATACTTAACATTTAATCAACATCGCATATTTCCTTTATTATGAAATCTCACTACACTGTACCAAGAGTAGTCACCGAAAGGAAGTACTGTGCAATCGTTGAATACTGGTCATCCAGTCCGGTTGGGGTTGTCAGGCCCGATAGATCTATCAACAGGATTCGCGTTTACAATACCACATGTAAATAGTAGTTACCAAGCTATTAGGGAAGATATGCAGGGTGGTACAACTCAACGTAGAATATATTTTAAGTACTTGTGTCTATCTCGTAAACATATATAAAAGCAGCGCATGTATTCTCAGCCCAAAAATATATATTGCAAAAGCAATTAAAAAGGGAGCAAATGAAACTCACCTATTGTATTTTGTAGTAAAAATACATATGACGTCATTTAACAAATACAGGGTTGACCTTGGATTCACGAACCTATACCAATTATATATATTAATACATATAATCGTAATCGAACAAGGTTATATATTATTAGTGATTTAATTATTATTTTAATTAGGTGTTTCATTAATAATCTAATTAATTATACTTATTAATATTTACTAAAAGTATTAATATAGTTATGTTATATGTAGTAAATATGGTTTTTATATAATTGATAGTTATTTGATAAAATATTATTGATAATCTTAAATAAAAAATGTTGTTTTATTTTACAATAATAATAATAATGGTTATTATGATAATAATATTGACACTAGTATTAATAATAGTAATAATAATATTAATATCAAAATAATAATAATAATGATAGTAATAATAATAATTTTGATAAAAAAATGATAATTTTTCTAATAATGATAAGAAAAATAATAAAAATGATATTTTTAATAAAAATGATAGTTTTTAATAAAAATGATACTAATAATAATAATAATTTTAATTAAAATTTTAATTTTTTTAATGTTAATAATATAATAATAATAATAATAATAATAATAATAATAATAATAATAATAATAATAATAATAATAATAATAATAATAATAATAATAATAATAATAATAATAATAATAATAATGAAATATTACCTTAAGAAGTTTTTCCAAAAAAAACAAAACAACCCAGACAGGGTTCGAACTCGAGACCTCTCGTTTAACCCAAACACACCTAAACCACTCATCTAATAACACACCTAAACCACTCGTCTAATCTCGTTTATCTATTATACCTCGGATTAAAATTCATTTAATCCTTCCATGGCATCATCAACTAGTTCTAGGCCCAAACAGAAACAAGAATGAACCTCGGCCCACCTTCACACTCTCGGCCCACAACTGAAAAAAAATAACAGCCTAACTAGAGAAGAAGTAATCGGCCCAAGTTGTTGTGTGCATCTTGATAACCAAAAAAAAAAAAAAAAAACAGCTGGAAAGTTTTTTAACAGAAAGATGTAACAACGACCACATCTTGATTCCCCTTTATCGTTTTTTTTATCATCATCGTTCTCTTTTTTTATATTCCTATTCATCATCGTCTTTAATAGCACCCTCATCGTTATCATTATCATCATCGTGATCAGAACGAAACAGAAACAGTAAAACAGCGATTAGCAGCGCATAGGAGGTTGTTTCGACTGGAACTATTCATCTTCTTCTTCATTAAATATCACCGTAAATTGTTATATTCCTTTTTATATCTCTATCATTTTCTTTGTAGCGTAACGGTGAAACCAGAAATATTGTAGCAGCAGAAGTAGGGAAGACAGTTACATTAGTTGCAGCAGTTTATAGTGGTGGCTTGGATGATTTTTGAACAGACAGAAGGAACCCAAAAAGTAGTTTAATCGAAGGTTAAAATATAATAGCTAAGATGATGGTTTAAGATAGGAAGTCAACAAAAGTGGTTCTCCTTTTGGAACTAGAAAACGAGTAGAAACAGAAACATGAAACGAGTGGTGGTTGGTTTTCGCTACAGCAGAAGAAAAGAATTAAAAACAGAAACATTTAGAGATGAGAAAATATAAGAATAGTGATTGAGGTGGGTTACGATTTAAACAAGCAATTAGTTGCATGTTTAGTGGGTTTCATTTTGGATGGTTTAGAGTGTTGATAATAGTATCCAAGAAGAAGAGAGATGGTGGTGAATTAAGATTAAGAGAGAGAGATAAAACGAGAGCGAGAGATGGTAGTGATGAGAGTGGTGATCGTGAGGTTTGTACTCGTACAGTGGTTTAGTTTAATAGAAACAGGAGTTGAGCAAGTGATGGTGGTGTCGGGTTCACAGACAACAACAAGAAAGAAAAAAATAATAATAAATATTGGTGATTGGTTATGGTGAATTCAAGAAAATAGAAGAGAGGGTGAGGTAGTGGTGTTCATGGTTGAAAATAGTGGTGATCAATTGGGTTTCGTGTGGTGGTGATCGAAGTACAAACAGAATTTGAGATAGAGAGAAGAAAGATGGAGAATGGTGGAAGAGAGGCTGTGTTTGTGTATCTATGTAGTTGTACATATATGTATATATATATATATATATATATATATATATATATATATATATATATATATATATGGAGAATGGATTCAGTGGGAGAAAGAAAGGAACAAAAGCAACAGTGATCGAATAGTAATAATATTAAACTCTCGTGAATTTCAATTGTCCCTATACTACAGACAGTTAGATATTTTAACTTCGCGGAGTGATATATCGTGTCCATTGCTAAACAGTTGACGTATGAAAGTGTTCCTAAAAATCCCAAATTTTTAGGTTAAATATATTAAATTATTTCACTCATTAACTGTTTGAAACCGGATCAAAAATGTTCGATAATTATTTATTTTATGTTCCAGTTTATATGTACGGAGTACATATATTTAAACTTAAAAATGTAAAAATATTTTTATTAAATCTAAAATCTTTGTAATCAATTTACAGTCTAACTTTTATCTTAATTATTCATGAACATGTATTATATCTATATTAAAACTAACGAAACGTCAACCGAGTGTCACTGACGTTTACAAATTTGGCTCGAAATCAATTACTTTTAATATATTCTATTTCCATATGAAACAGTTTTAACTAACAAGTTTTAACTTACTAAAATAAATATATTATATATTTTTAATATAATTATATATATTTACAAGAAATATTTACATACATATATATATATTTAAATATATATTTAAATATATATATATATATATATATATATTTAAATATACATGTATCTATTTACAATTAGTTGTTCGTGAATCGTCGAGAACAGTCGAAGGTCAATTAAATATTTGAAACAGTTCAAGATTTTTGAGACTCAACCTAACAGACTTTGCTTATCGTGTCAAAGATAATGAATCGTATCGAGAGTTTGGTTTAAAATTAGTCAAAATTTTTCGGGTCATGACAGTACCTACCCGTTAAAGAAATTTCGTCCCGAAATTTGAGTGAGATCGTCATGGCTAACAATAAAAATATTTTTCATGACGAATATGAGTTGTTAAATAGAGTTTTTTCGCTATTGATTAATATAGATAAAACGATTCGATCATGTGAAGCGTACGAGTGAAGCTATCACAAAAGAGTGAAAAGTTTCGTCTTAACTTTTGACGTAGTCATGGTGGATTTTCGGAATTCAAGGAATTTTAAGGAAATCTTCTATTCATAAAGAAAATGAAATAGCACGATTTATTAGCAACTGTTGGAATTACGGAAGAACAGAAATATCAAGAAAATATTTCCCTGATATGCTTAGAAATTAAATAGAATGAAAGAGTTACGTAACATGGCACATGATGACGATATTGTCTGTGAATCATCATCACGTTACATTAGAAATTTAGCATGACTTACTGTAATATAATCACGTTGGCCAAGCACATTATATTATACTAACTCATGCTTCAGTTCCCAACACTTCTCCACAATTCATTCATAATTTATACTTATACTTTACAGAAGTTTCCATTATAATGGAATACAGAGATACAAAGAGGTAGATAATTTCGGAAAAGAATATTTATGGAAATATCCTCAGAAATATCGAAGATATTTTATGATGATATTTTGGAATTTCTAAGTTCGAAGGTTGATAAAGAAAAATTTTCCGCAAGATTTTAACATGACTTTGGAGCAAGATATTCTCTAAAAATTTCATCGGATCTAGAATTACCTGGATTCTTTGAATATAGGGTTTGGTCCTTGTATTTGTTCTTGATCTCCTTCATGGTGTGTTCAATCCGATATTTAGTACCAAATTTTCTATCGAGCGTTCCTAACACTTCCTTCTTTATCATCAAATTTTAGCCATTAAGACCATCTATAACATGCTGCTTCGTCAGCATTTTCAAAGTTAACAGATCTGGGTCATCGGTTATCAAACCGAGGTGGTTTCAGGAGAATTGTGTTTTTAGATGATTAAACGCTGATGGTAATATGGTGGAATATGAAAGGTTCCCCGGTAACAATAAAAGAGCACGCATATATTTCAAAGTTATAATAAGGTTGTTTCGAACGAAAAGTCGAAGTTGATTTGCTGAAGCTCTGACAAAATTGGCTAATTTGAAAAAGAATTGCAATGTTATTTTCGATAGTAATGATGTCAACGGAGCTAGCACAGATACGTGTTAAACGTTTACTCAGGTTTCGAGTGTTTTCAGGTGCATAACTATATGCATAAATGTTTTCTTCCGCAGATGAAGTGCGGTTGGTTCAACTCTCGATTGAGTCATTTTCAAGAATCGTGAAAGGTTTGAACGTAGATTGTAATCGTCAAGATACAATGAGATTTAGGATGAAATCAAGTGGCAAACTTGAAGAATTATTTAGTTTCATATGTTATAATCAATATTTTAATTCATTTTAATTGTCCAATGTTGGTAGTCCACATTCGATAGTCCACAATTAACAGTCCAATAAATCATATATAGTTTAATATATAATATTCGAATTGATTAATACGTATCGTGACCCGTGTACATGTCTCAGACTCGATCACAACTCAAAGTATATATATTATTATAGAATCAACCTCAACCCTATATAGCGAACTTGATCATTACAACATATAGAGTGTCTATGGTTATTCCAAATAATATATATATATATATATATATATATATATATATATATATATATATATATATATATATATATATATATATATATATATATATATATATATATATATATATATATATATATATATATATATGCGTCGATATGATATGTCAAAACCTTGTATACGTGTCCCGATATTTAAAGTGCGTAAAAATAAATAACAGAAATTAAATGACGATAAATAAAGTGCGTAAAGTAAATAACAGAAATTAAATGACGATAAATAAAATTACGAGAATGTAAATTACGATAAATAAAATGTAATCAGTTAGCTAGGAACAATTAGCTAGGAACAGTTAGCGTGGATTCTTAACAAAATTTTTCATAGTTAATTTGTTTGTTTCTAACAAATTTTATTTTGTCAAATGTTTTCTTCATAATGCCACTTGTTGGATTCTGATAGGTCAAAATACAAATATGAAATTGAATGAAAATGGTTATTCTGCGGTGAACGGATTCATATATCTGTGGATGTAAGTAGGATAGTGAATGACTGTTGAATCAGATTTGAAGATTGTACAGTGTAACTTATTAATGTGAAATCTAAATATTCCTCGGGTATTACCTACCCGTTAAAATATTTTCACCATTAACAGTTTGTACGAAAGAATTTTTAATTACAATCTTTATGAAAAAATATATACATATATATTTTCTTCAGATGTAATCATGGATTTAATGAGTCAATATGATATTAAACTCATTTGATTTACCGTTAAAACAAGAATATATAATTATCTAAAACATTAGAGATTACATAGTCATCATGTCGAACGAAGATAAATGCTGTAGAACGTCATGTAGATCGATGATTATGCTCGAGGTACAGATTGAGATGTTGAGGCATGGTTTGTTGACGGTACTGGTGCTGTTACTGATGGTACTGTTGATGCCGGTGATGTTGCTGAAGCTGGTAATTTTTGCACCATATTCTCCAAATTAATTACTCGAGCGAGAAGTTCGTTGACTTCTTCTATTACACCGGGGTGATTGTCGGTATGAACGAGCGAGTGAATAAGATTTTGAGATAGTATATAATCATGGCGAGATATTCGGGAAATGAGAGAGAAAATGGTTTCACGAACATGTTCGCCAGTAAGTGGTTCAGGTTCTTTGTCAATAGGGCAATATGATTGGTGGAAGGGATCACTTCTTCTTGCCTACAATGATTAAGTAAGCTACGAACCCATCAGATGAATTGGGGATGGCTGATTGGTTGATTCATTCTGGTGACACTGCTTCCGGAGCTTAGGTGAAACTCCATATCGGAATAGCTGTCGGTATCCGAGGAATTCGAACTATTTAAGGGATTCATCTCATACGATCAGATGAAGGATTTTCGATAAGAATAGATTATAGGATGTAGATTAGTACCCTGCAATACATAATTTACATATGCATATAAAATACTAAAATCCCATAAGTTACTGAGGAATCTACGAAATATGTCAGGTAAAGTTTACAGTAACAGATACGCTAAGATATGAATTTATCTATACACTATCTATGCAATTGAGGCAGTAAGATGTGTCTAGACTTTAAGGATGATAAGAAAGTAATTTTCGACACAAAAAGATAAGCAAAACTTTTGACATGCTGACACGTTCGAAGTCCAGACTCACTAATGCATCTAAATAACTATCAGTTAGACACACTAATTCAAGACCTGGTTCGCTAAGACCACCGCTCTGATACCAACTGAAAGGACCCGTCCTAATCCATCTGGACGAAGTCAACAATCTCTGGTTCCATTGCGATGATCGACTCCAAATAATGTCTTTAAAATGAGCAAATGCACAGCGGAATGTTTCTTTCATACCTGAGAATAAACATGCTTTCAAGTGTCAACCAAAAGGTTGGTGAGTTCATAGGTTTATCATAACAATCATTTCAATATCTTAATAGACCACAAGATTTCATATACACAAACGTTTTAATAAAAATATTCTAAGTGGTTGAGCACTTGGTAACCATACTTAACATTTAATCAACGTCACATATTCCCTTTATTATGAAATCCCACTACAATGTACCAAGAGTAGTCACCGAAACGAAGTACTGTGCAACCGTTGAATACTAGTCGTCCAGTCCGGTTGGGGTTGTCAGGCCCGATAGATCTATCAATAAGATTCGCGTTTACAATACCACATGTAAATAGTAGTTACCAAGCTATTTGGGAAGATATGCAGGGTGGTACAACTCAATGTAGAATATATTTTAAGTACTTGTGTCTATCTCGTAAACATATATAAAAACAGCACATGTATTCTCAGCCCAAAAATATATATTGTAAAAGCAATTAAAAAGGGAGCAAATGAAACTCACCTATTGTATTTTGTAGTAAAAATACATATGACGTCATTTAACAAATGTAGGGTTGACCTTGGATTCACGAACCTATACCAATTATATATATTAATACATATAATCGTAATCGAACAAGGTTATATATTATTAGTGATTTAATTATTATTTTAATTAGGTGTTTCATTAATAATCTAATTATTTGTACTTATTAATATTTACTAAAAGTACTACTATAGTTATGTTATATGTAGTAAATATGGTTTTTATATAATTGATAGTTATTTGATAAAATAATATTGATAATCTTAAATAAAAAAATGTTGTTTTATTTTACAATAATAATAATAATAATGGTTATTATGATAATAATATTGACACTAGTATTAATAATAGTAATAATAATATTAATATCAAAATAATAATAATGATAGTAATAATAATAATTTTGATAAAAAAATGATAATTTTTCTAATAATGATAAGAAAAATAATAAAAATGATATTTTTAATAAAAATGATAGTTTTTAATAAAAATGATACTAATAATAATAATAATTTTAATTAAAATTTTAATTTTTTTTAATGTTAATAATAATAATAATATAATAATAATAATAATAATAATAATAATAAAAATGAAATATTACCTTAAGAAGTTTTTCCGAAAAAAACAAAACAACCCAGACAGGGCTCGAACTCGAGACCTCTCGTTTAACCCAAACACACCTAAACCACTCGTCTAATAACACACCTAAACCACTCGTCTAATCTCGTTTATCTATTATACCTCGGATTAAAATTCATTTAATCCTTCCATGGCATCATCAACTAGTTCTAGGCCCAAACAGAAACAAGAATGGACATCGGCCCACCTTCACACTCTCGGCCCACAACCGAAAAAAAATAACAGCCCAACTAGAGAAGAAGTAATCAGCCCAAGTTGTTGTGTGCATCGTGATAACCAAAAAAAAAAAACAGCTGGAAAGGTTTTTAACAGAAAGATGTAACAACGATCACATCTTGATTCCCCTTTATCTTTTTTTTATCATCATCGTTCTCTTTTTTTTATTATTCCTATTCATCATCCTCTTTAACAGCATCCTCATCCTTATCATTATCATCATCGTGATCAGAACGAAACAAAAATAGTAAAACATCGATTAGCAGCGCATAGGAGGTTGTTTCGACTGGTACTATTCATCTTCTTCTTCATTAAATATCACCGTAAATTGTTATCTTCCTTTTTATATCTCCATCATTTTCTTTGTAGCGTAACAGTGAAACCAGAAATATTGTAGCAGCAGAAGTAGGGAAGACAGTTACATTAGTTGCAGCAGTTTATAGTGGTGGCTTGGATGATTTTTGAACAGACAGAAGGAACCCAAAAAGTAGTTTAATCGAAGGTTAAAATATAATAGCTAAGATGATGGTTTAAGATATGAAGTTAACAAAAGTGGTTCTCCTTTTGGAACTAGAAAACGAGTAGAAACAGAAACATGAAACGAGTGGTGGTTGGTTTTCGCTACAGTAGAAGAAAAGAATTAAAAACAGAAACATTTAGCGATGAGAAAATATAAGAATAGCGGTTGAGGTGGGTTACGATTTAAACAAGCAATTAGTTGCATGTTTAGTGGGTTTCATTTTGGATGGTTTAGGGTGTCGATAATAGTATCCAAGAAGAAGAGAGATGGTGGTGAATTAAGATTAAGAGAGAGAGATAAAACAAGAGCGAGAGATGGTAGTGATGAGAGTGGTGATCGTGAGGTTTGTACTCGTACGGTGGTTTAGTTTGATAGAAACAGGAGTTAAGCAAGTAATGGTGGTGTCGGGTTCACAGACAACAACAAGAAAGAAAAAAATAATAATAAATATTGGTGATTGGTTATGGTGAATTCAAGAAAATAGAAGAGAGGGTGAGGTAGTGGTGTTCATGGTTGAAAATAGTGGTGATCAATTGGGTTTCGTGTGGTGGTGATCGAAGTACAAACAGAATTTGAGAAAGAGAGAAGAAAGATGGAGAATGGTGGAAGAGAGGCTGTGTTTGTGTATCTATGTAGTTGTACATATATGTATATATATATATGGAGAATGGATTCAGTGGGAGAAAGAAAGGAACAAAAGCAACAGTGATCGAATAGTAATAATATTAAACTATCGTGAATTTCAATTGTCCTTATACTACAGACAGTTAGATATTTTAACTTCGCGGAGTGATATATCGTGTCCATTGCTAAACAGTTGACGTATGAAAGTGTTCCTAAAAATCCTAAATTTTTAGGTTAAATATATTAAATTATTTCAATCATTAACTGTTTGAAACCGGATAAAAAATGTTCGATAATTATTTATTTTATGTTCCAGTTTATATGTGCGGAGTACAAATATTTGAACTTAAAAATGTAAAAATATTTTTATTAAATCTAAAATCTTTGTAATCAATTTACAGTCTAACTTTTATCTTAATTATTCATGAACATGTATTATATCTATATTAAAACTAACGAAATGTCAACCGAGTGTCACCGACGTTTACAAATTAGGCTCAAAATCAATTACTTTTAATATATTCTCTTTCCACATGCAACAGTTTTAACTAACAAGTTTTAACTTACTAAAATAAATATATTATATATTTTTAATATAATTATATATATTTACAAGAAATATTTACACACACACACACACACACACAGATATATATATATATATATATATATATATATATATATATATATATATATATATATATATATATATATATATATATATATATATATATATATAAATATACATGTATCTATTTACAATTAGTTGTTCGTGAATCGTCGAGAACAGTCGAAGGTCAATTAAATATATGAAACAGTTCAAGATTTTTGAGACTCAACCTAACAGACTTTGCTTATCGTGTCAAAGATAATGAATCGTATCGAGAGTTTGGTTTAAAATTAGTCGAAATTTTCCGGGTCGTGACAACTGATATTCCAGAGATCACTCCAAAAGAGAACTAGGAATATGACTCCCTGAAGGTGTCTTACCATTAAAGTTCGTCTAGATGACAAAAATGATATTTTATTCATTTTAATGTTCTTTTTAAACGTTTTGAATTTCTATCATATTATTATTTTTGTTTACTCATGACTTAACATGGTATAAATAGTTTTAAGGACTATTATTTTTCTCACATTGTAATTATGTATACCGCATCTAATTTTGAAATTAATATCACATCAATAAGTAAAAATTTTAACTCATTAATATTCGCCGCCAAATGCAGTATCATTTGGTGGCGCATAATTTTCGGTTTCAGACTTTGTTAAAATTCCTAAGATCGCCTAAAAAGTGAACAATGAGCAAGACTCCCTGAAGGTGTCTTCCCATTAGAGTTCGTATAGATGACGAAAATGATACTTTATTCATTTTAATGTTCTTTTTAAACGTTTTGAATATCTATCATATTATTATTTTTGTTAAAGCATGACTTAGCATGGTATAAATAGTTTTAAGGCCTATTATTTCTCTCACATTTTAATTATGTATAACGCATCTAATTTTGAAACTAATACCACTTCACTGAGTAAAAAATTTAACTCATTAATATGTGCCGTCAAATGTAGTATCATTTGGCGGCGCATAATTTTCCTCAGATCACCCTACAATAGAACAATGAGCAAGACTCCCTAAAGGTGTCTTACCATTAGAGTTCGTCTAGATTACAAAAATGATATTTTATTCATTTTAATGTTCTTTTAAACGTTTTGAATTTCTATCATATTATTATTTTTGTTAAAGCATGACTTAGGATGGTATAAATATTTTTAAGGCCTATTATTTCTCTCACATTGTAATTATGTATAACGCATCTAATTTTGAAACTAATATCACTTCACTAAGTACAAATTTTAAGTCACTAATATGCGCCGCCAAATGTAGTATCATTTGGCGGCACATCATTTTCGATTTCGGACTGCGCTGAAATTCCTAAGATCACCCTTTAAAGAGAACAATGAGCAAGACTCCCTGAAGGTTTCTTGCCATTAGAGTTCGGCTAGATGATAAAAATGATATTTTATTCATTCTAATGTTCTTTTTAAACGTTTTGAATTTCTATCAAATTATTATTTTTGTTAAAGCATGACTTAGCATAGTATAAATAGTTTTAAGGCCTATTATTTCTCTCACATTTTAATTATGTATAACGCTTCTAATTTTGAAACTAATATCACTTTACTAAGTAAAAGTTTTAACTCATTAATATGTGTCGCCAAATGCAGTATCATTTGGCGGCGCATAATTTTCGATTTCAGACTGTGCTGAAATTCCTAAAATCACCCTAAAAGAGAACAAAGGGCAACACTCCCTGAAGGTTTCTTGCCATTAGAGTTCTTCTAGATGTCGAAAATGATATATTATTCATTTTAATGTTTGTTTTAAACGTTTTGAATTTCTATCATATTATTATCTTTGTTAAAGCATGACTTAGGATGGTATAAATAATTTTAAGGCCTATTATTTAACTCACATTGTAATTATGTATAACGCATTTAATTTTGAAACTAATATCACTTCACTAAGTACAAATTTTAACTCATTAATATGCGCCGCCAAATGTAGTATCATTTGGCGGTGCATCATTTTCGGTTTCAGTCTTTGCCGAAATTCCTAAGATCGCCCAAAAAGTGAACAATGAGCAAGACTCCTTTTAGGTGTCTTCCCATTAGATTTCGTATAGATGACGAAAATGATATTTTATTCATTTTAATGTTCTTTTTAAACGTTTTGAATTTATATCATATTATTATTTTTGTTAAAGCATGACTTAGAATGGTATAAATAGTTTTAAGGCCTATTATTTCTATCACATTGTAATTATGTATAATACATTTAATTTTGAAACTAATATAACTTCTTAAAGTACAAATTTTAACTCACTAACATGCGCCGCCAAATGTAGTATCATTTGACGGCACGTCATTTTCGGTATCAGAGTGCGCTGAAATTCTAAGATCACCCTAAAAGAGAACAATGAGCAAGACTCCCTAAGGTGTCTTGCCATTAGAGTTCGTCGAGAGGACGAAAATGATATTTTATTCATTTTAATGGTCTTTTTAAACGTTTTGAATTTCTATCATATTATTATTTTTCTTAAAGCATGATTTAGGATGGTATAAATAGTTTTAAGGCCTATTATTTTTCTCACTCTGTAATTATGAATAACGCATCTAATTTTGACACTAATATCACTTCACTAAGTAAATATTTTAACTCGTTAATATGCGCTGACAAATGCAGTATCATTTGGCGGCCCATAATTTTCGGTTTCAGACTGTGCTGATATTCCTAAGATCACCCCAAAAGAGAACAAGGAGCAAGACTCCCAGAAGGTGTCTTGCCATTGGAGTTCGTCTAGATGACGAAAATGATAGTTTATTCATTTTTATGTTCTTTTGAAACGTTTTTAATTTCTATCATATTATTATTTTTGTTAAAGCATTTAGCATGGTATAAATAGTTTTAAGGCCTATTATTTCTCGCACATTTTAGTTATGTATAACGCATCTAATTCTGAAACTAATATCACTTCACTGAGTAAAGATTTTAACTCGTAAATATGCACCTTCAAATGCAGCATAATTTGGCGGCGCATAATTTTCGGTTTTAGACTGTGCTGAAATTCCTAAGATCACCCCAAAGGAGAACAAGGAGCAAGACTCGCTGAAGGTGTCTTGCCATTAGAGTTCGTCTAGATGAAGAAAATGATATTTTATTCATTTTAATGTTCTTTTTAAACATTTTGAATTTTAATAATATTATTATTTTTGTTAAAGCATGAATTAGCATGGTTTAAATTGTTTTAAGGCCTAATATTTCTCTCACATTTTAATTATGTATAACGCATCTAATTTTGAAACTAATATCACTTCACTGAGTAAAAATTTTAACTCATTAATATGCGACGCCAATGCAGTATCATTTGGCGGCGCATAAATTTCAGTTTCAGACTGTGCTGAAATTCCTAAGATCACCCCAAAAGAGAACAAGGAGAAACACTTCCTGAAGGTGTCTTGCCATTAGAGTTCGTCTAGATGACGCAAATGAGATTTTATTCATTTTAATGTTCTTTTTAAACGTGTTGAATTTCTATCATATTATTATTTTTATTAAAGCATGACTTAGGATGGTATCAATCGTTTTAAGGCCTATTATTTCTCTCACATTGTAATTATGTATAACGCATCTAATTTTGAAACTAATATCACTTCACTAAGTACAAATTTTAACTCATTAATATGCGCCACCAAATGTAGTATCATTTGGCAGCGCATCATTTTCGGTTTCAGACTGTGATGAAATTCCAAAGATCACCCTAAAAGAGAACAAGCGGCAAGACTCCCTGAAGGTGTCTGTCCATTAGAGTTCGTATAGATGACGAAAATAATATTTTATTCAATTTAATGTTCTTTTTAAACGTTTTGAATTTCTATCATATTGTTATTTTTGTTAAAGCATGACTTAGCATAGCATAAATAATTTTAACGCCTATTATTTCTCTCACTTTTTAATTATGTATAGCGCATCTAATTTTGAAACTAATATCACTTCACTAAGTAAAAAATTTAGCTCATTAATATGCGCCGCCAAATGCAGTATCATTTGGCGACACATGATTTTCTGTTTCAGACTGTACTGAAATTCCTAAGATCACCCTAAAAGAGAACAATGAGCAAGACTCCCTGAAGGTGTTTTGCCATTAGAGTTCGTCTACATGTCAAAAATGATATATTATTCATTTCAATGTTCTTTTTAAACATTTGGATTTCTATCATATTATTATTTTTGTTAAAGCATGACTTAGGATGGTATAAATAGTTTTAAGGCGTATTATTTCTCTCACATTGTAATTATGTATACCGCATCTAATTTTGAAACGAATATCACTTCACTAAGTAAAAATTTTAACTCACTAATATGCGCCGCCAAATGTAGTATCATTTGGCGGCGTATAAATTTCGGTTTCAGACTGTGCTGAAATTCCTAAGATCACCCCAAAAGAGAACAAGGAGAAACACTTCCTGAAGGTGTCTTTCCATTAGAGTTTGTCTAGATGACGCAAATGAGATTTTATTCATTTTAATGTTCTTTTTAAACGTGTTGAATTTCTATCATATTATTATTTTTTGCTAAAGCATGACTTAGGATGGTATCAATCGTTTTAAGGCCTATTATTTCTCTCACATTGTAATTATGTATAACGCATCTAATTTTGAAACTAATATCACTTCACTAAGTACAAATTTTAACTCATTAATATGCGCCACCAAATGTAGTATCATTTGGCGGCGCATTATTTTCGGTTTCAGACTGTGCTGAAATTCCTAAAATCACACTAAAAGAGAACAAGGAGCGAGACTCCCTAAGGTATCTTGCCATTAGAGTTCGTCAAGATGACGAAAATGATATTTTATTCATTTTAATGTTCTTTTTAAACGTTTTGAATTTCTATCATATTATTATTTTTTGTTAAACCATGATTTAGGATGGTATAAATAGTTTTAAGGCCTATTATTTCTCTCACTTTGTAATTATGAATAACGCATCTAATTTTGAAACGAATATCACTTCACTAAGTAAAAATTTTAACTCGTTAATATGCGCTGCCAAATGCAGTATCATTTGACGGCGCATAATTTTCGGTTTCAGACTGTGCTGATATTCCTAAGATCACCCTAAAAGAGAACAAGGAGCAAGACTCCCTAAAGGTGTTTTGCCATTCAATATGAAATTTAAAAATAAAAACAAAAATATAGTTATGAATCTAGAGAAATAAAAAAACGGCTAAAAATTCTCGAACAATACAACCAAAACCTTATAAAAGCTGCAATGTTTTGTATCTAGTGGTGAGATAGTAGCCCCAACATGATTCTCGATGTACCTAAATACAATATTAAATAAAAACAAGTATCATAGTGGTATTTAAATAGACACAAGAATTCACATGTGAAGGTATTACTTATCATAAGATCTAAAAGTGCAAAATTCACCTTTAAAAATAGTAAAATGTCATTTTCGGCATCTAAACTTCTTCGAACGGAGGAAAGCCTTAAGGAAGTCTTGCTCGTAGCACCGTTTTATAGTTATCTTGCGAAAATGGGCCTAATCTGCAATTTAAAATTTTTTAAAAAGTCCCCACAAAATTTTACTCGATTTTGTGGAGAATGTAATGACTTCAAATTTGTGTTTTGCGGCCATTAATTATCATAAAAACAAAACTACACTCTCATATATTCGTATTCAATATGAAAACTATAAACAAAAACAAAAATATGATTATGAATCTAGAGAAATAAAAAGCTGCTAAAAATACTCGAACAATAAAACCAAGACGTTATAAAAGCAGCAACGTTTTGTAGCTAGTGGTGAGATAGTAGCCCCAGCATGATTCTCGATATACCTAAATACAAAATTAAATAAAAACAAGTATCATAGTGGTATTTAAACAGGCACAACAATTCACTTGTGAAAGTATTACTTATCGTAAGATCTAAAAGTGCAAAATTCACCTTTAAAAATTGTAAAATGTCAATTTTGGCTTCAAAAATTCTTCAAACGGGGGAAATCCGTAAGGAAGTCATGCTCGTAGCGCCGTTTTCTAGTTATCTTGCGAAAATGGGTCTATTCTGCAATTGAACATTTTTCGAAAAATTCCCCACAAAATTTTGCCCGATTTTGTGGGGAATGTAGTGACTTCAAATATGTGTTTTGCGGCCATTAATTATCATCAAAACGAAATTACGCTCTCATATATTCGCATTCAATATGAAATTTAGAAACAAAAACAAAAATATGGTTATGAATCTATATAATTTAAAAAGCGGCTAAAAATACTCGAACAATAAAACAAAGACGTTATACAAGCAGCAACGTTTTGCAGCTAGTGGTGAGATAGTAGTCCCAACATGATTCTCAATGTACCTAAATACAATATTAAATAAAACTAGTATCATAGTGGTATTTAAATAGACACAACAATTCACATGCGAAGGTATTACTTATCGTAAGATCTAAAAGTGCAAAATTCACCTTTAAAAATAGTAAAATATCATTTTAGGCATCTAAACTGCTTCGAAAGGGGGAAAGTGTTAAGGAATTTTTGCTCATAGTGCCGTATTGTAGTTATCTAACGAATATGGGCCTAATCTGCAATTTAAAATTTTTCGAAAAATTCCCTACAAAATTTTGCCCGATTTTGTGGGGAATGTAATGACTTCAAATTTGTATTTTGCGGCCATTAATTATCATAAAAATGAAACTACACTCTCATATATTCACATTCAATATGAAATTTATAAACAAAAATAAAAATATGATTATGAATCTAGAGAAATAAAAAAGCGGCTAAAAATACCCGAACAATAAAACCAAGACGTTATAAAAGCAGCAACGTTTTGTAGCTAGTGGTGAGATAGTAGCCCCAACATGATTCTCGATGTTCCTAAATACAAAATTAAATTAAAACAAGTATCATAGTGGTATTTAAACAGGCACAATAATTCACATGTGAAGGTATTACTTATCGTAAGATTTAAAAGTGCAAAATTCACCTTTAATAATAGTAAAATGTCAATTTCGGTATCTAAACTTCTTCTAATGGGGGAAAGCCGTAAGGAAGTCTTGTTCGTAGCACTGTTTTCTAGTTATCTTGCGAAAATGGACGTAATCTGCAATTGACAAGTTTTCGGAAAATTCCTCACAAATTTTTTTTCGATTTTGTGGGGAATGTAGTGACTTCAAATATGTGTATTGCGGCCATTAATTATCATTAAAACGAAACTAAACTCTCATATATTCGCACTCAATATGAAATTTAGAAACAAAAATAAAAATATGGTCATGAATCTAGAGAAATAAAAAAGCGGCTAAAAATACTCGAACATTAAAACAAAGACGTTATAAAAGCAGCAACGTTTTGTAGCTAGTAGTGAGATAGTATTCCCAACATGATTTTCAATGTACCTAAATAAAATATTAAATAAAAACAAGTATAATAGCGGTATTTAAATAGGCACAACAATTCACATGTGAAGGTATTACTTATCGTAAGATCTAAAAGTGCAAAATTCACCTTTAAAAATAGTAAAATGTCATTTTCGGTATCTAAACTGCTTCGAACGGGGGAAAGCCTTAACGAATTCTTGCTTGTAGCGTCGTTTTGTAGTTATCTTGCGTAAATGAGCCTAATCTGGAATTTTAAATTTTTCGGAAAATTCCCCACAAAATTTTGCCCGATTTTGTGGGGAATGTAATGACTTCAAATTTGTGTTTTGCGGCCATTAATTATCATAAAACGAAAATACACTCTCATATATTCGCATTCAATATGAAAACTATAAACAAAAACAAAAATATGATTATGAATTTAGAGAAATAAAAAGCGGCTAAAAATACTCGAACAATAAAACCAAGACGTTATAAAAGCAGCAACGTTTTGTAGCTAGTGGTGAGATAGTAGCCCCAACATGATTCTCGATATACCTAAATACAAAATTAAATAAAAAACAAGTATCATAATGGTATTTAAACAGGCACAACAATTCACTTGTGAAAGTATTACTTAACGTAAGATCGAAAAGTGCAAAATTCACCTTTAAAAATAATAAAATGTCAATTTCAGCATCTAAAATTCTTCGAACGGGGGAAAGCCGTAAGGAAGTCTTGCTCGTACCGCCGTTTTCTAGTTATCTTGAGAAAATGGTCCTATTCTGCAATTAAACATATTTTGAAAAATTCCCCACAAAATTTTGCACGATTTTGTTGGGAATGTAGTGAGTTCAAATATGTGTTTTGCGGCCATTAATTATCATTAAAACGAAACTATGCCCTCATATATTCGCACTCAATATGAAATTTAGAAACATAAACAAAAATATGGTTATGAATCTGGAGAAATAAAAAAGCGGCTAAAAATACTCGAACAATAAAACAAAGACGTTATAAAAGCAGCAACGTTTTGTAGCTAGTGGTGAGATAGTAGTCCCAACATGATTCTCAATGTACTAAATAAAATATTAATTAAAACAAGTATCATAGCGGTATTTTAGTAGGCACAACAATTCACATGTGAAGGTATTACTTATCGTAAGATCTATAAGTGCAAAATTCACCTTTAAAAATAGTAAAATGTCATTTTCGGTATATAAACTGCTTCGAACGGGGGAAAGCCTTGAGAAATTTTTGCTCGTAGCGCCATTTTGTAGTTATCTTGAGTAAATTGGCCTAATCTGCAATTTTAAATTTTTCGGAAAATTCCCCACAAAATTTTGCCTGATTTTGTGGGGAATGTAATGACTTCAAATTTGTGTTTTGCGGCCATTAATTATCATAAAAACCAAACTAACCTATCATATATTCGCATTCAATATAAATTTATAAACAAAAACAAATATATGGTTATGAATCTAGAGAAATAAAAAGGCGGCTAAAAATACTCGAATAATAAAACCAAGACGTTATAAAAAGCAGCAACGTTTTGTGGCTAGTGGTGAGATAGTAGTCCCAACATGATTCTCAATGTACCTAAATACAATATTAAATAAAAACAAGTACATAGCGGTATTTAAATATGCACAACAATTCACATGTGAAGGTATTTCTTATCGTAAGATCTAAAAGTGTAAAATTCACCTTTAAAAATAGTAAAATGTCATTTTCGACATCAAACTGCTTCGAACGGGGTAAAGCCTTAAGGAATTCTTGCTCGTAGCGCCTTTTTTTAATTATCTTGCGAAAATGGGCCTAATCTGCAATTTAAAATGTTCGGAAAATTCCTCCCAAAATTTTACCCGATTTTTGTGGGGAATGTAATGACTTCAAATTTGTGTTTTGCGGCCATTAATTATCATAAAAATGAAACAGCACTCTCATAAATTCGCATTCAATATGAAATTTAGAAACCAAAAACAAAAATATGGTTATGAATCTAGAGAAATAAAAATCGGCTAAAAATACTCGAACAATAAAACAAAGACGTTATAAAAGTAGCAAGGTTTTGTAGCTAGTGGTGAGATAGTAGTCTCAACATGATTCTCAATGTACCTAAATAAAATATTAAATAAAAACAAGTATATTAGCGGTATTTAAATAGGCACAACAATTCACATGTGAATGTATTACTTATCGTAAGATGTAAAAATACAAAATTCACCTTTAAAAATAGTAAAATGTCATTTTTGGCATCTAAGCTTCTTTGAATGGCGAAAAGCCTTAAGGAATTCTTGCTCGTAGCGCCATTTTGTAGTTATCTTGCGAAAATAGGCCTAATCTGCAATTTAAAATTTTTAGGAAAATCCCTTCAAAATTTTGCCCGATTTTGTGGGGAACGTAATGACTTCAAACTTGTGTTTTAAAGCTATTAATTATCATAAAAATGAAACTACACTCTCATATATTCGCGTTAAATATTAAATTTATAAACAAAAACAAAAATATGGTTATGAATCTAGAGAAATAAAAAAACGGCTATAAATACTCGAACAATAAAACAAAGATGTTATAAAAGCAGCAACGTTTTGTAGCTAGTGGTGAGATAGTAGCCCTAACATGATTCTCGATGTACCTAAATACAAAATTAAATAAAAACAAGTATCATAGTGGTATTTAAACATGCACAACAAGTCACATGTGAAGGTATTACTTATCGTAAGATCGAAAAGTGCAAAATTCACCTTTACAATAGTAAAATGTCTATTTCAGCATCTAAAATTCTTTGAAAGGGGGAAATCCGTACGGAAGTCTTGCTCGTAGCGCCATTTTCTAGTTATCTTGCGAAAATGGACCTAAACTGCAATTGAAATTTTTCGAAAATTCCCCACAAAATTTTGCCCGATTTTGTGGGGAAGGTAGTGACTTCAAATATGTGTTTTGCGGCCTTTAATTATAATCAACACGAAACTACACTCTCATATATTTGCACTCAATTTGAAATTTAGAAATAAAACAAAATATGGTTATGAATCTAGAGAAATAAAAAAGTGACTAAAAATACTCGAAAAATAAAACAAAGATGTTATAAAAGCATCAACGTTTTGTAGCTAGTGGTGAGATAGTAGTCCCAGCATGATTCTCAATGTACCTAAATAAAATATTAAATAAAAACAAGTATCTTAGCGGTATTTAAATAAGCACAACAATTCACATGTGAAGGTATTATTTATCGTAAGATTTAAAAGTGCAAAAATAGTAAAATATCATTTTCGGCATCTAAACTGCTTCGAACGGGGGAAAGTCCTAAGGAATTCTTGCTCGTAGCACCATTTTGTAGTTATCTTGCGAAAATGGACCTAATCTGCAATTTAATTTTTTCAGAAAATTCCCCACATAATTTTGCCTGATTTTATGGGGAATGTAATGACTTCAAATTTGTGTTTTGCGGCCATTAATTATCATAAAAACGAAACTACACTCTCATATATTCGCATTCAATATGAAATTTATAAACAAAAACAAAAATATCGTAATGAATCTAGAGAAATAAAAAAGCGGCTAAAAATACTCAAACAATAAAATCTAGATGTTATAAAAGCAGTAACGTTTTGTAGCTAGTGGTGAGATAGTAGCCCCAACATGATTCTCAATGTACCTTAATACAAAATTAAATTAAAACAAGTATCATAGTGGTATTTAAACAGGCACAACAATTCACATGTGAATGTATTAGTTATCGTAAGATCTAAAAGTGCAAAATTCACCTTTAATGATAGTAATTTGTCAATTTCGGCATCTAAACTTCTTCGAACGGGGGAAAGCCGTAAGGAAGTCTTGCTCGTAGTGCCCTTTTCTAGTTATCTTGCAAAATGGACCTAATATGCAATTGAAAAGTTTTCAGAAAATCCCCACAAAATTTTGCCCGATTTTGTAAGGAATGTAGTGACTTCAAATATGTGTTTTGCGGCCACTAATTATCATCACAACGAAACTACGCTCTCATATATTCGCATTTAATATGAAATTTAGAAATAAAAAAAATGTGGTTATGAATCTAGAGAAATAAAAAAGCGGCTATAAATACTCGAACAATAAACAAAGACGTTATTAGAGCAGCAACTTTTTGTAGCTAGTGGTGAGATAGTAGCCCTAACATGATTCTCGATGTATCTAAATACAAAATTAAATAAAAACAAGTATCATAGTGGTATTTAAACATGCACAACAATTCACATATGAAGGTATTACTTATCGTAAGATCTAAAAGTGAAAAATTCACCTTTAAAAATAGTAAAATGTCTATTTCGGCATCTAAACTTCTTCGAACGGGGAAAAGCCGTAAAAGTCTTGATCGTTGGCCGTTTTCTAGTTATCTTGCGAAAATGGACCTAAACTGCAATTGAAATTTTTCAGAAAATTCCCCACAAAATTTTGCTCAATTTTGTGGGGAAGGTTGTGTGACGCCCCATACAAAACCATCGTGTACGGATCATCAACAACAGGTCCATTACACGGTATAATACTATATGCTGTTTAAAAACAAGTTTTGCATTCATGAAAATGTGACATTTTTACCAACGTCAAATGTTTTACAAAAGATAACGTGTTTCTACGAATAGAGAGCAGTAACAAAAGTACGTGACACAAAGGTCATTACAAAACCATAGCTCGTAAATAACATAAGTTGTGAATGCAAAGTAAAAGTTCCATGCTTGAGACATCACTAAACAATGCAGCGGAAGTCTAACACAGTGAGTCTGTAACAGCAAGTCTATAACCCCAAGACTATAACAGCAAGTCTAACAGCGAAGCAACAACGTCTAAGCACCTGAGAAATACATGCTTAAAAAGTCAACACGAATGTTGGTGAGCTATAGTTTATTTGTAATCAGTAATCTAATGTAGACCATGAGATTTCAGTGCTTTAAATCAGCATTTCAAAACAGTATGATAAAGTATATGCTTATCTGTGGGCACCTGGTAACTAACTTAACGTAATATTACCCCCTAAAAGTACACTTGGCGAGTGTGTCTGTTTACGAAGTATTAAACACCCATTGAATTCTAGTGCGACTAGCCTGAGTGGGGATGTCAAACCCTATGGATCCATATCTAAGATTCGCGTTCACTGGTTCATAAACCAATGACTAAACGTTACCGAGCTAAAGGGAATCTTTGTGCCGTTATGTCACCCACACATATATAAAGTTTAAGTACTCGTGTCTAGTATGTAAAACATAAAAAGCGCATGTATTCTCAGTCCCAAAAATAGTTATAGTAAAAGAGAGCTATAACTCACAGTGAATGTTCGGTAAAATCCGCTATGAAAAGTATGCAAGTAGTAAGTCGGTCCGAAAGGTCCTCAACCTAAGTCAAAGGTTACTAGGTCAGTAAATTATCCCCAAAAGTTTAAAAGTGAGTAAATTAAGTCTTAAGTATCATCATCATCATTCGTAAAAGATAAAGTAAGTTTTCAACAAGAATAGAGATCGAAACAAAAGGTTGATTTGGACAGTTGCTACGACCTCTATACAAACCGAAAAGACGCGTGGTCAGTGGCCAAGGCTCCGTATGTGAGTCATCGTACCACTGTCCAATTTTCAGATCTTAACTCGATGTCGTTTGACCATGGCGACGGTTCAAGCGCGAGTAGCTCAGAATTTTCAGCACGTCGTTACAAAGGCGTAGTGACTTTCGGAAGGCTATAAATCCTAAACCGTATATCGGATTTAGGCGAGTATAGAACGAAAAGTCATCTACTTGAAACGAACTATCTGAAAATCAACTTTACAGAAGTCCCAGGAGTTTGATCAGACAAGAAAAACAGAAAACAAGTGCTCCAATAGGTTTCTTGGTGCTTGATGCTCATCCCGGTTCTCATCCTTGATGCGTGTAAGCTTCAAGTGTACAACTCTTTGATGTTTTAGCATCATTTTGACCAAGTTTCAACCATAAACACAGAACTAAGAGTAAAAGCTAACATTCTATAAGTTTTGAACATCAAGATTGTCTCTTTATTGCATAAACACAATAAAGCTTCAACCTTTGTCCTTTTGACACAAGTTTATGCATCTTCATCATATGAGATGATGAAGACTTGATTTTTATCACCATAAAAATCATAAAAAGGTTCCAAGTAAGTGAGATCTACAATAATAACTTAGATCTCAAGTATTAAGAAACCCTAAGCTAGAAAGCTTAGATTTTTACAAGATTAATGAGACCATAAGCTAGAAAGCTAAGATCTAGTAAAAGTAATGAGATCATAAACTTAAAAAGCTTAGATCTAAACAAAATAATGAAACCCTAAGCTAGAAAGCTTAGATCTTTAATGTTCTTGAAGATCCTTAAAACAAAAGGCTAGATCTTCAAGTTTCATGAAGATCATTAACACAAGTTTTGAACTTTTTAACAAAATAAAGAGATCATAAGCTAGAAAACTTAGATCCAACAAAAGTAATAAAGATTCAAAGCTAAAAAGCTTGAATCTTTCATGTTCTTGAAGATTTCAAATCAAAGTTTGAATATACAAGATATAACATGATCAAGAAGCTAAAAAGCTTGATCTTATGATGGTGATTATGATGTCGTGTATAAGAAGAAGAGAAGAAGAAGAAGAAAATTTAAAACTTACAAATTTTTAGTGTGAGAAAGACTAGAGAGAAAATTAGAGAGCAAGTGTGTGTAAAATGAGAATGAGATCAAGTGTGAAATGGAAGATCAAGGCTTGAAATTTATAGTGTGGTGGTGGTGCTTATGGCCGTAGGTATCAAGGGGGGACAAGGAGACAAATTTTTGCTTTTTGCTTAGTGGTGGTCTAAAGGTGGTGCTTATTGTTAGGATCCCATGCAACATGTGTGGTAATGGTTAACAAAAATGCTAGTATGTTGGCTCATATTAATGGGTTTTTGTCTTACATTTATATGGGTTATAAACTTATTAAAGTTGGGCTAATTTAAAATTCCATTAGCTAGAGTAGGGTGGTCTTAAGTCCAATAAGGTAGAAAATCCACTAAGACTAACTAGTGTGCATTATTAAATTACTAAGCGTAGTTAAGCAACCAATAAGCCAAGTAAGTGTCATTAGAAAATAACAATTAGTTTCAAGTAGTTATAGTACTCCAATTATGACCAAAGTTAAACGTGTACAAAGTACGTAGCTCGTTTTAAACGATAAGTGACACTAACGGTCGTAAAAGCATTTGAGGATCAAGTTAAGTGATTACGCACTTAATAACACGCTTTAAAATATAAACGAAAGTAATCAACATGAATAATGATCCCAAAATATAAATTAGTTCAGTACGCACAAATACGCAGTTTCGTGAAAGTAATAAGCACAAATATATAAGTCGAAAAAGTCAGGTCGTTACATTACCCACCTGTTAAAGAAAATTTAGTCCCGAAATTTTGAGGAGTGACCAACAACAGTACCGAATTTGGAGAAGAAGGAGCGTATCAAAGTTCATAGAGACTTGTAGGCCCAGAAGTGAGCGATTTACCTTGAAAGGTACTTGGGCGTATAAAAGTAAGAATAGGTATATGCCATTAATTAAGTCTCGTGACCTTAAGATCAACAAATTGATTTTGTTTCTTATTAACATGAATATGTCATCTGAATATATATCCACAAAAGGAAAGATGATGTTTTTAGCTTTACAAGCGTCTTCAGTGTAGTGACCCGAACTTTTCCATGTTTATATATATATATATATTAAATGAAATTGTTATTTACATGATTAAGTGTTTCCAACATGTTAAGCAATCAAACTTTTTAAGACTTGATTAATTGAAATAGGTTTCATATAGACAATTGACCACCCAAGTTGACCGGTGATTCACGAACGTTAAAACTTGTAAAAACTATACGATGACATATATATGGTTATATATATAGTTAACATGATTTTATTATAAGTATGTATCTCATTAGGTATTTTAACAATGAGTTATATACATAAAAATGAGACTATTAATTTAAGAAACTCGAAAACGATATATATAACGATTATCGTTATAACAACGTCTTACTAGGTACATATGAATCATATTAAGATATTGATACACTTGGTTAATTATGTTAAATGATAAGTAAATATATTATTAAGTGTATTAACAATGAAATACATATGTAAAAATAAGACTACTAACTTAATGATTTCGAAACGAGACATATATGTAACGATTATCGTTGTAACGACATTTAACTGTATATATATCATACTAAGATATATTATATATCATAATATCATGATAATATAACAATTTAACATCTCATTTGTTATAATAAACAATGGGTTAACAACATTCAACAAGATCGTTAACCTAAAGGTTTCAAAACAACATTTACATGTAACGACTAACGATGACTTAACGACTCAGTTAAAATGTATATACATGTAGTGTTTTAATATGTATTCATACACTTTTGAAAGACTTTAAGACACTTATTAAAATACTTCTACTTAACAAAAATGCTTACAATTACATCCTCGTTCAGTTTCATCAACAATTCTACTCGTATGCACCCGTATTCGTACTCGTACAATACACAGCTTTTAGATGTATGTACTATTGGTATATACACTCCAATGATCAGCTTTTAGCAGCCCATGTGAGTCACCTAACACATGTGGGAACCATCATTTGGCAACTAGCATGAAATATCTCATAAAATTACAAAAATATGAGTAATCATTCATGACTTATTTACATGAAAACAAAATTACATATCCTTTATATCTAATCCATACACCAACGACCAAAAACACCTACAAACACTTTAATTCTTAAATTTTCTTCATCTAATTGATCTCTCTCAAGTTCTATCTTCAAGTTCTAAGTGTTCTTCATAAATTCCAAAAGTTCTAGTTTCATAAAATCAAGAATACTTCCAAGATTGCAAGTTTACTTCCAAGTTTTCTAAATCCATTCCAAGTAATCATCCAAGATCAAGAAACCTTTGTTACTTACAGTAGGTTATCTTTCTAATAAAAGGTAATAATCATATTCAAACTTTAATTCAATTTCTATAACTATAACAATCTTATTTCGAGTGGAAATCTTACTTGAAATTGTTTTCGTGTCATGATTCTGCTTCAAGAACTTTCAAGCCATCAAAGGATCCTTTGAAGCTAGATCTATTTTTCTCATTTCCAGTAGGTTTATCCAAGGAACTTGAGGTGGTAATGATGTTCATAACATCATTCTATTCATACATATAAAGCTATCTTATTCGAAGGTTTAAACTTGTAATCACTAGAACATAGTTTAGTTAATTCTAAACTTGTTCGCAAATAAAAGTTAATCCTTCTAACTTGACTTTTAAAATCAAATAAACACATGTTCTATATCTATATGATATGCTAACTTAATGATTTAAAACCTGGAAACACGAAAAACACCGTAAAACCTGATTTTTACGCCGTCGTAGTAACACCGCGGGCTGTTTTGGGTTAGTTAATTAAAAACTATGATAAACTTTGATTTAAAAATTGTTATTCCGGGAAAATGATTTTTATTATGAACATGAAACTATATCCAAAAATTATGGTTAAACTCAAAGTAGAAGTATGTTTTCTAAAATGGTCATCTAGACGTCGTTCTTTCGACTGAAATGACTACCTTTACAAAAACGACTTATAACTTATTTTTCTGACTATAAACCTATTCTTTTTCTGTTTAGATTCATAAAATAGAGTTCAATATGAAACCATAGCAATTTTATTCACTCAAAACGGATTTAAAATGAAGAAGTTATGGGTAAAACAAGATTGGATAATTTTTCTCATTTTAGCTACGTGAAAATTGGTAACAAATCTATTCCAACCATAACTTAATCAACTTGTATTGTATATTATGTAATCTTGAGATACCATAGACACGTATACAATGTTTCGACCTATCATGTCGACACATCTATATATATTTCGGAACAACCATAGACACTCTATATGTGAATGTTGGAGTTAGCTATACAGGGTTGAGGTTGATTCCAAAATATATATAGTTTGAGTTATGATCAATGCTGAGATACGTATACACTGGGTCGTGGATTGATTCAAGATAATATTTATCGATTTATTTCCGTACATCTAATCGTGGACAACTAGTTGTAGGTTACTAACGAGGACAGCTGACTTAATAAACTTAAAACATCAAAATATATTAAAAGTGTTGTAAATATATTTTGAACATACTTTGATATATATGTATATATTGTTATAGGTTTGTGAATCAACCAGTGGCCAAGTCTTACTTCTCGACGAAGTAAAAATCTGTGAAAGTGAGTTATAGTCTCACTTTTAAAATCTAATATTTTTGGGATGAGAATACATGCAGGTTTTATAAATGATTTACAAAATAGACACAAGTACGTGAAACTACATTCTATGGTTAAATTATCGAAATCGAATATGCCCCTTTTTATTAAGTCTGGTAATCTAAGAATTAGGGAACAGACACCCTAATTGACGCGAATCCTAAAGATAGATCTATTGGGCCTAACAAACCCCATCCAAAGTACCGGATGCTTTAGTACTTCGAAATTTATATCATATCCGAAGGGTGTCCCGGAATGATGGGGATATTCTTATATATGCATCTTGTTAATGTCGGTTACCAGGTGTTCACCATATGAATGATTTTTATCTCTATGTATGGGATGTGTATTGAAATATGAAATCTTGTGGTCTATTCTTACGATTTGATATATATAGGTTAAACCTATAACTCACCAACATTTTTGTTGACGTTTAAAGCATGTTTATTCTCAGGTGAATACTAAGAGCTTCCGCTGTTGCATACTAAAATAAGGACAAGATTTGAAGTCCATGTTTGTATGATATTGTGTAAAAACTGCATTCAAGAAACTGATTTCGATGTAACATATTTGTATTGTAAACCATTATGTAATGGTCGTGTGTAAACAGGATATTTTAGATTATCATTATTTGATAATCTACGTAAAGCTTTTTAAACCTTTATTTATGAAATAAAGGTTATGGTTTGTTTTAAAAATGAATGCAGTCTTTGAAAAACGTCTCATGTAGAGGTCAAAACCTCGCAACGAAATCAATTAATATGGAACGTTTTTAATCAATAAGAACGGGACATTTCATTCAGTAAGCTGGATGCATGAAATGCATCATGAATGTTACCAAACTCATCTAGAACATTGAGCGCTTATGTCGCAGTACAAAACTGACAGGTAGAATGGAAAACATGGTGTTCACAGCCATTCGATTTAATGTCTGGATAATGTTAGCCACGGATTTTACCAACCCCTTAATTTCGAAAGGAGACCATAGGCATAAAGAACCCGATATTTAAGAAACGTTTCATTTGAATAAATGAATTGAAATTTTAGCTGAGAGTAACTAATCAAACTTACATGCAATGCAAGCCATAATTATTTATAGTGTCTTCAGGACGGTCTGAACGAACAATGAAAGATATCACCCAGTTTAACATACTGCAGGTGAACTTATCCTGAATTGGAATGAAAGCACAGTTCCATATGGAATGAAAGCACAGTTCCATAATGTAACTATATGCTTTCAGTTACATGCTGAAGTTATGGTTAACATCGACTAGAACAACATATAGTTGCAACTAACGAAGGAAGAAATATATAGAGTAACTACCTCAGTGTTATAGATGTTTTAAGCAGTCCCTTCCAAGAGGATGACATGATTCATAGATTTTTAAAGTAATTTATATTACATTTTCGAAAGAAAATCGTACGAAAGGTGTGATCTTTGAACGTGAGTGAACTCTTCGTACAACGAGCGAGTTGATCTGAATTTATCGTTATACTTAAGGGGGATGTGCGGATGAGAAGATACGTGAACCTTTGGTCATAAAGAATGGTTTACTCCAAGTGAAAAGAATCTCAAAAATGATTTCTTATACCTCAACATACTGGATCATATTGGATAATTAGCCGTGAAATATTGAGAGTAGAAACCCACCTAGTGCCTTTCCTACAATGGGGTGACCACTGAGCGTACCTCAGAAAACTGATTTATCGGCCCGCGATTTTGCCATGTCTAACCTTAAAAGGAACATTTTTATGAGCTCAAAGACTTCCTAAAAAATTTTATAAAACTGCCATCCAAAGTGGCTCAAGAGTTTTTAACAAAGATCTTAATGGTAAGCTTCATCCCTAAACGGGGGACGAGAAGAAGTGTGATCCATACATGGTGTAGTTTAATACGAAAACATTTAATAAAATTAACCAAGGAAGTTTTGAAAATCCTTTAAACGTTTGATGTGACAACATAAGCAGAATGAAGTTCTTAGTAGATTTAGAAATATGTACAACGTGTACCATTTTGCACAAAACTGTTTGGCTTAAGTTAAATAACTCAATAAAGGAGCGATTTTTAAATAATTTGAAGGCATAACTTAGTATGTACTAACCAAAATAAGTAAGGGTAAATTTATTAATTTAATTATATACATACATATATGATTTTATAAATCGCATAAGTGACAGAAAAATTTTATTACTTTCATTTGTCCATAAATCTAGTGAGGACCGTACAAATAAACAACGTGTAAAATTTTTTGATAGACATAGTTTTTCGTATAGAGGTTACGAGTTGAAAAAGGTCGAGTGAAAAATCTTTGAATCATCGGGTGACATGTTACTAGGTAGTGAAAACTAATGAATTAAATGTAGTTTTGATAATTATCAGGACATAAGTCTTTGGGCCAAAAATGTTCACGTGCGAAGCCGTTGCTAAAAAGTGAGGTATGAAGGATAGAACATGAGGACGAGAAGTTAATCGCTTCTTGACTTTGCAAAATGCT
The DNA here is from genome assembly GCF_046630445.1 of Rutidosis leptorrhynchoides. NCBI lineage: Eukaryota > Viridiplantae > Streptophyta > Magnoliopsida > Asterales > Asteraceae > Rutidosis > Rutidosis leptorrhynchoides. Next base: position 29,688,127 of record NC_092339.1, on the reverse strand, counting down.
AAACAGGTTATGACTAATATCAAAGTCAGAATACTTATGGTGTTAATATCATTAAATGAGAATTCCCCTGGAATAAGTCAGGACTTAGAGTTATGTAAGAAAGAGCATCGTTCTAACAGGTGTGGCAAATAAGATCCTTGGGGTAACGCAATAATTTTGAATGGTTTAAGTGTTAGTGGATGACCGAAGGCTCTGCGTGACATGGTAGCAAGTGCCTTTATCACACACATGAATCTCTCAGTTTTGACGGTTTTGAAGTCTTCATGATGACTGGGATACGAATAACACGAAAAATTTTATATAACAAGCAACGAAAATTTTATGGAAATCGTTTAAGGTGACAATGTAAGAAAAGGAATGAAGTTCTTAGTAAACATGTACTATTCTAAGTAAAATACCTTTTGAATAAAAGAATTGATTTGCAAAAGTGAAAGTAAAATTTCATATGTACTAGTCAAAAATAAGTAATTATTTACTTTATAACATATACGATTTCTAAAATTTGTACGAATGGCAATAAAATAAATTTATTTTTATAAAACTTTGAGAGGATCGCACAGTAAAATAGTGTGTGTAAAATTTTGGCAAACAAAATTTTCATATTTCGGAGGTTACATGTTGGAAAAAGATTGATGAGGATCGAGTAAAAGATTTTTAAAAATTTCGGGTGATATTTGAGCAACAATGTCACGAGGTAATAAAAACTATTGAATTTAAATGTGGTTGATGACTATTAGTAGGGCATAAGTCCTTCGACTAAAAATGCTTAAGTGTGAAGCTGTTGCTTATAAGTGAGATATGAATGGGAGAGTATGAGGATGAGAATTAACCACCCATTGATTTTGGAAAATTTTGAACTGGTATGACTAATATCGAAGTAAGAATGATGATGGTGTGATTATCACCAAATAAGAAATCTCTCAGAATAAGTTAAGATTTAGAGTCGCGTAAGAATGAGTACCAAATAAGATTCTTGGGTAGTCTTTAATATAGAATTTGAATTACTGAAGTGATGGGATACAATTTCCTGTATCGTTGTGCAAGTTTGTCCATTGTATCGGCCTCTTTCATGGCTAGAAAGTGAGCAGTTTTGGTGAGGCGGTCAATGATAACCCAGATAGTGTCATAACTGCCTACCGTTTTTGGTAGCTTCGTGATGAAATCCATTGTTATTCCTTCCCATTTCTATTGTGGGATTTCGGATTGTTGAATTAACTCATATGGCTTTTGGCTCACCATTCTCGCGAGGTATACGAATAATCTTCTCACTATAAATAACTTTCGCTTTCATCCTTGAAAGCCAGTCCCTTCCAACTATTTCATCAAAGCCTCCTAACTTGATGAGTATTATGTTTATCCTAAATTCCATTCCAACTGTTACATCAAGCTTCCCAAATTGATGGGTGTTAGGTAAATCTTAAGGTTCATTCAACCAAATCTTACTATACTACCGTGAAAAATTCTATCAGTCTTCTCAAATAACATCTGCTTGTGCGTAGGTAACTAATCCTTTCTACTACTATTTTAAAACTTCCAAGTTTTGTTGACATGAGGTCATCTCCAAATGACCCACCTGTAAATTTTAAGGTACTACCTTAAATTATTTCTCTATCTCTGCCAGCTTACCATTAGCTTGTCCTATAGAATACTTAACTCTCATGGTTGTTAATGGCTTATTAGTCATAACACTAGGGTCCTTAGATATAAGGTTTCTATCACTCTAGTATTAAAGAACTTCGAGATAATAAAATGTTGTGACGAATCGTACCCTAACTGTAATCAGGATCCATGCGAGTCTCCATAGCTGAGACAATGATTGCTCTACCGCAAGTAAGTATAACGGTTTTCCTATTTGAGAACTTTTTCCTTTAGAGTCCAGGGTGTCTACATCTATAACAAATTTTCGGGTTATCACTTCTGCAATTAAGGCCCTCCTTGTACAGTATCTGGGCTAAGTAGTTATTCTTTCCCTACCTCTAATAGACCATAATGCGTATACTCAAGTGGTTCCTACCAAAATTTTCTTTAAGTCACTTCATATTCCTTACGTAGTAATATTGGGACTTCTGCATGATTTACTTCAATATAATCACGCTGGCCTGACGTCATTATATTGTACTAAATCGTACGTTCATTCCAATATCACTCCATATGGTCAATGTAACGTGATCACTTCAAGTTCTACTCAATTTCATCTAACGGTGCTTTATCTATGCTATCTCAAAACAAAATCTACATAATTAATCTCACGATTTCTCGGTGTGGGTGCGTAGGTTTTGTAGGTCATGCATCGATGCCTAAATGTCCCGAAATTTTCTTCAAAATGTTCGGGTTCAGGTAATGTCGTTAGGTTCCCTTCTAGAAATTCAATCTGGGTCTCGTGTCGAGTTGTACGTGTAGCAAGTAGTAATACGATATGTCTTGAGGCGACTCCCAAGTCTTTGGGTATGGCTGAGCATCAGTAGGAGACACTCTGACCTTATAAAAGGAGATGCCTTCCCGACTTCTCCAATGCCTAAGAGTGTTAGGGACCTAAGTCCAGAAGTGTCGTTAGATCGTCGAGTAGTGATGAAGGATGAAAGAGATAAGTGATGGTCATGAAAGCGTACGGAATATGGGTTAACTTGCGGAAACTGAACAACCTTCTAATGTTCATACATTGTACGTGGCTAATTAGGGTGAGCTCAGGGGGTGGGGCGAGGTGCGGTTACTCCGACAAGTCCTCAGATATCTCCTCCTTCGAGGATCAACTTTAGTGGGCATGTAATCCGAGGGGTACTCCTCCTAGATTGCGTGAAGTAATGTTTCGATCTCTGGAATGTTGAAACGGTAGTAACAGGTGAATTACAATACTAGTCCTTAGGGTTAGAAGAGTGGGAAAAGGGTTCAGAAAAACATCCGAACTAGGAAAGATAAATTTTCCAAGTCGGTACTGCGAATAGCAGACATGTAGCAAGAACGTAATCAAGCATAATAACTACAGCAGCCAAGATCGTCTACAGCAGTACATAGCATGGAAATAATAACAGCACTAAACAGAAGTATCATGCAAAAAGTAGATAGTAGCATGCAGTAGCGAGAATAAGCAGTAGCATACAGCTAGATGATATAGCAGTAAAAGTAAGCAGTAGCATGCATCAGTTCCGCAGAAACAAGTAAACGAGCAAGTTGTAGATTAGTCCTATTAGCAAATCCTACTCGACTCGGTCAAGACTCACTAATGCAACCTAATTCCCTATAACCAATGCTCTGATACCAAATGTGATGCCCCGTACAAAACCATCGTGTACGGATCATCAACAACAGGTCCATTACACGGTATAATACTATATGCTGTTTAAAAACAAGTTTTGCATTCATGAAAAGGTGACGTTTTTACCAACGTCAAATGTTTTACAAACGATAACGTGCTTCTACGAATAGAGAGCAGTAACATAAGTACGTGACACAAAGGTCATTAGAAAACCATAGCTCGTAAATAACATAAGTTGTGAATGCAAAGTAAAAGTTCCATGCTTAAGACATCACTAAACAATGCAGCAGAAGTCTAATACAGCGAGTCTGTAACAGCAAGTCTATAACCCCAAGACTTTAACAGCAAGTCTAACAGCGAAGCAACAACGTCTAAGCACCTGAGAAATACATGCTTAAAAAGTCAACACGAATGTTGGTGAGCTATAGTTTGTTTGTAATCAGTAATCTAATGTAGACCACGAGATTTCAGTGCTTCAAATCAACATTTCAAAATAGTATGATAAAGTATATGCTTATCCGTGGGCACCCGGTAACTAACTTAACGTAATATTACCCCCTAAAAGTACACTTGGCGAGTGCGTCTGTTTACGAAGTATTAAACACCCGTTGAATGCTAGAGCGACTAGCCCGATGGGGATGTTAAACCCTATGGATCCATATCTAAGATTCGCGTTCACCGGTTCATAAACCAATGACTAAACGTTACTGAGCTAAGGGGAATCTTTGTGCCGTTATATCACCCTCACATATATAAAGTTTAAGTACTCGTGTCTAGTATGTAAAACATAAAAAGCACATGTATTCTCAGTCCCAAAAATAGTTAAAGTAAAAGGGAGTTATAACTCACAGTGAATGTTCGGTAAAAGTCGCTATGAAAAGTATGCAAGTAGTAAGTCGGTCCGAAAGGTCCCCAACCTAAGTCAAAGGTTACTAGGTCAGTAAATTGTCCCCAAAAGTTTAAAAGTGAATAAATTAAGTCTTAAGTATCATCGTTATCATCATCATTCGTAAAAGATAAAGTAAGTTTTCAACAAGAATAGAGATCGAAACAAAAGGCTGACTTCGGACAGCTGCTACGACCGCTATGCAAACTGAAAAGACGCGTGGTCAGTGGACAAGGATCCGTATGTGAGTCCTTGTACCGCTGTACAATTTTCAGATCCTAACCCGATGTCGTTTGACCATGGTGACAGTTCAAGCGCGAGTAGGTCAGAATTTTCAGCATGTCGTTACAAAGGCGTAGTGACTTTCGGAAGGCTATAAATCCTAAACCGTATATAGAATTTAGGCGAGTCTTGAACGAAAAGTCATCTACTCGAAACGAACTATCTGAAAATCAACTTTCCAAAAGTCCCAGGTGAAATTTCCCGTTCATATCGATTATAAACGTTTCATATTAATTGATTTCATTGCGAGGTTTGACCTATATATGAGACGTTTTTCAAAGACTGCATTCGTTTTATTTAAAAACAAACCATAACCTTTATTTTATCAATAAAGGTTCAAAAACCATAACGTAGATTATCAAGTAATGATAATCTAAAAGATAACATTTTACACACGAATATTACATATTGGTTTACAACAATATTACACATCGATTTAAATCTCCGAATAAAGTCTTCAAACAATATATTACAAGCATGCTGACTCCAATTCTTGTCCTAAAATTAGCATGCAACAGCGGAAGCTCTTAATAATCACCTGAGAATAAATATGCTTAAAAGTCAACAAAAATGTTGGTGAGTTATAGGTTTATATTTATCAAATCATAATAATAGACCATAAGATTTCCATTTCAATTTTTCAATAACATGCGAACTGCATAAAAACCATTCATATGTTGAACACCTGGTAACCGACATTAACAAAATGCATATAGAATATCCCCAAAACATAAATCCATCTGTATTAATAACTCGAAGTACTAAAGCATACCATTTTCTAGGATGGGGGGAGTTAGTGCCCATAGATCTACCTTTAGGATTCGCGTCAATTAGGGTGTCTGTTCTCTAATTCTTAGGTTACCAAACTAAAAGGGTGATATTCGGTATTCATAATCCAACATAGAATGTAATTTCAAGTACTTGTGTCTATTTTGTAAAACATTTACAAAACTGCATGTATTCTCATCCCAAAATATTAGATAGTAAAAATGGGACTATAACTCACTTTCACAGATTATCACTTCGTCGGAAAATAACACTTGGCCACTGGTCGATTCGAGAAACCTATAACAAATATATATATATATATATATATATATATATATATATATATATATATATATATATATATATATATATATATATATATATATATATATATATATCAAAGTATGATCGAAATATAATTATACCATATTTTATTATGTTTTAACGATTTAAGGTTGTTAAGTTGATAGTCCAACGTTTGTAGTCCACAAATAATTGTCCACAGTTAGTAGTACAATCTCGAATCAATCCATGACCCAGTGCATACAAGTCTCAGACTCGATCACAACTCAAAGTTTATATATTATTTTGGAATCAACCTCAACCCTGTATAGCTAACTCGATCATTACCGCATATAGAGTGTCTATGGTTGTTCCAAATAATATATATAGATGACGTCAATATGATATGTGAAAACATTGCATACGTGTCTATGGTCTATCAAGGTTACATAATATGTTAGAGTACATGTATAATACAATATAAGTTAGTTAAGTTATGGTTAGTATAGATTTGTTACAAATTTCACGTAGCTACAACAAGAAAAATTATTCAATTTTGTTTTACCCATAACTTCTTCGTTTTAAATCCGCTTTGAGTGATTCAAGTTGCTATGGTTTCATAATGAACTGAAATTTATGAAACTAAACAGAAAAAGTATAAGTTTATAGTTAAAAATACAGGTTACAAGTCAATTTTGTAAGAGGTAGTCATTTAAGTCGAAAGAACGACGTCTTGATGACCATTTTGAAAAACATATTTCAACTTTGAGTTTAACCATGATTTTTGAATATAGTTTCATGTTCATAAGAAAAATCATTTTCTCCGAAGGACAACTTTTAAATCAAATTTTATCATGGTTTTTAATTATCTAACCCAAAACAGCCCCCGATTTCACTACGACGCATATGTCCAGTTATACGGTGTTCTTCGTGTTTCCAGGTTTTAAATCATTAAGTTAGCATATCATATAGATATAGAACATGTGTTTAGTTGATTTTAAAAGTTAAGTTAGAAGGATTAACTTTGTTTGCGAACAAGTTTAGAATTAACTAAACTATGTTCTAGTGATTACAAGTTATAATCTTCGAATAAGATAGTGTTATATATATGAATCGAATGATGTTATGAACACCATTACTACCTCAAGTATAGTAGGTAAACCTACTGGAAGTAACAAGAAATGATCTAGAGCTTCAAAGGATCTTGGATGGCTTGGAAGTTCTTGAAGTAGAATCATGACACAAAAACAAGTTCAAGTAAGATTTTCTACTCGAATTAAGATAGTTATAGTTATAGAAATTGAATCAAAGTTTGAATATGAGTATTACCTTGAATTAGAATGATAACCTACTATAAGTAACAAAGGTTTCTTGATCTTAGATGATTACTTGGAATGGATTAGAAAGCTTGGAAGTATACTTGCAAACTTGAAAGTATTTTTGATTTTATGAAACTAGAACTTATAGAATTTATGAAGAACACTTAGAACTTGAAGATAGAACTTGAGAGAGTTCAATTAGATGAAGAAAATTGAAGAATGAAGGTGTTTGTATGTGTTTTAGGTCGTGGTATATGGATTAGATATAAAGGATATGTAAGTTTGTTTTCTTGTAAATAAGTCATGAATGATTAATAATATTTTTGTAATCTTGCTAAATAATTCATACTAGATTACAAAAAATGGTTCCCACATATTTGATGACTCATTAAGGGCTACTAAGAGCTGATCATTGAAGTGTATATACCAATAGTATGTACATCTAGGAGCTGTGTATTGTACGAGTACGAATACGGGTGTATACGAGTAGAATTGTTAATGAAAATGAATGAGAATGTAATTGTAACATTTTCGTTAAGTAGAAGTACTTTGATATGTGTCATGAAGTCTTTCAAAAGTGTAACAATACATCTTAATACATTACATGTATATATATGTTATACATATATATATCTTAATACATTACATCTTAATACATTACATGTATCATAATCTCATGTTAACCATATATGTCCATATATATATCATCATGTCGTTTTTACAAGTTTTAATGTTCGTGAATCGCCGGTCAACTTGGGTGGTCAATTGTCTACATAAAACTCATTTCAATTAATCAAGTCTTAACAAGTTTGATTTCTTAACATGTTGGAAACATTTATTCATGTAAATATTAATCTCGTATAATATATTATCATGCAAAAGTTCGGGTCACTACAGTACCTACCCGTTAAATAAATTTTGTCCTGAAATTTTAAGCAGTTGGAGGTGTTGACGCATCATCTGGAAATAAGTGTGGGTATTTCTTATTCATATGATCTTCACGCTCCCAGGTGAACTCGGGTCCTCTACGAGCATTCCATCGAACCTTAACGATTGGTATTTTGTTTTGCTTAAGTCCTTTAACCTCACGATCCATTATCTCGACAGGTTCTTCAATGAATTGAAGTTTTTCACTGATTTGAATTTCGTCTAAAGGAATAGTGAGATCTTCTTTGGCTAAGCATTTCTTTAGATTTGATACGTGAAAAGTATCATGTACGCCGGTGAGTTGTTGAGGAAATTCAAGTCGGTAAGCTACTGGTTCGACACGATCTATAATCTTGAATGGTCCAATGTACCTTGGATCCAGTTTCTCCCATTTATCAAATGAACAACACCTTTCCATGGTGATACCTTAAGCATGACCATGTCACCAATTTCAAATTCTATATCTCTTCTTTTACTGTCCGCATAGCTCTTTTGTCGACTTTGGGCGATTTTCAACCGTTGTTGAATTTGAATGATTTTCTATGTAGTTTCTTGGATAATTTCTGGACCTGTAATCTGTCTAACCCCCACCTCGTTCCAACAAATCAGAAACCTGCACTTTCTGCCATAAAGTGCCTCAAACGGTGCCATCTCAATACTCGAGTGGTAACTGTTGTTGTAGGAAAATTCTGCTAACGGTAGATGTCGATCCCAACTGTTTCCAAAATCAATAACACATGCTCGTAGAATGTCTTCAAGGGTCTGTATCGTCCTTTCACTTTGCCCATCGGTTTGTGGATGATAGGCAGTACTCATATCTAGACGAGTTCCCAACGCTCATTGTAACGTTTTCCAAAACCTTGAAACAAATCTACCATCCCTATCAGAGATAATAGAGATTGGTATTCCATGTCAGGAGACAACTTCCTTCAAGTATAATCGCGCCAACTTCTCCATTTTATCATCTTCTCTTATTGGCAGAAAGTGTGCTTATTTGGTGAGAAGATCGACTATTACCCAGATAGTATCATAACCATTTGCAGTCCTTGGCAATTTAGTAATGAAATCTATGGTAATGTTTTCCCATTTCCATTCCGGGATTTTGGGTTGTTGAAGTAGACCTGATGGTTTCTGATGTTCAGCTTTGACCTTAGAACACGTCAAACATTCTCCTACGTATGTAGCAATGTCGGCTTTCATACCTGGCCACCAAAAAATGTTTCTTGAGATCTTTGTACATCTTTCCCGCTCCGGGATGTATTGAGTATCTGGTTTTATGCGCTTCCCTAAGTACCAATTCTCTCACATCTCCAAACTTTGGTACCCAAATTCTTTTGGTTCTATACCGAGTTCCGTCTTCCCAAATATTAAGATGTTTCTCCGATATTTTGGGTATTTCATTCTTCAAATTTCTCTCTTTCAAAACTCCTTGTTGCGCCTCCTTTATTTGAGTAGTAAGGTTAGTACGAATAATTATATTCATAACTTTTACCCGTATAGGTTCTCTGTCCTTTCTACTCAAAGCGTAGGCTACCACATTCACCTTCCCTGGGTGGTAACGAATCTCAAAATCGTAATCATTTAACAATTCAATCCACCTACGCTGCCTCATGTTCACTTGTTTCTGATCAAATATATGTTGGAGATTTTTGTGGTCGGTATATATGATACTTTTGACCCCATATAAGTAGTGCCTCCAAGTTTTTAATGCAAAAACAACAGCGCCCAATTCCAAATCGTGAGTCGTATAATTTTGCTCGTGAATCTTCAATTGTCTGGACGCATAGGCAATTACTTTCGTTTGTTGCATTAATACACAACTGAGACCTTGCTTTGAAGCGTCACAATAAATCACAAAATCATCATTCCCTTTAGGCAATGACAATATAGGTGCCGTAGTTAACTTTTTCTTCAACAATTGAAACACTTTCTCCTGCTCATCCTTCCATTCAAATTTCTTCCCTTTATGCGTTAATGCAGTCAAGGGTTTTGCTATTTTGGAAAAATCTTGGATGAACCTTCTGTAGTAAGTAGCCAATCCTAAAAATTGGTGTATCTGCATAGGAGTTTTCGGTGTTTCCCACTTCTCAATTGTTTCAATCTTTGCCGGATCAACTTGAATACCTTCTTTGCTCGCTATGTGACCGAGGAATTGAACTTCTTTCAACCAAAATGCCCACTTTGAAAATCTAGCGTACAGTTTCTCATTCCTCAACAATTCTAGCACTTTTCTTAAATGTTCTTCGTGCTCTTGCTCATTCTTTGAGTAGATAAGGATGTCATCGATGAAAACAATAACAAACTTGTCAAGATATGGTCCACACACTCGGTTCATGAGGTCCATGAACACAGCTAGTTTAGTCAACCCAAACGGCATAACCATAAACTCATAATGTCCGTAACATGTTCTGAAAGAAGTCTTCGGAATATCATCCTCCTTCACCCGCATTTGATGATACCCAGAATGTAAATCAATCTTCGAATAAAATGACGAGCCTTGTAGTTGATCAAATAAGTCGTCGATTCTTGGTAGTGGATAACGGTTCTTGATGGTAAGTTTTTTCAACTCTCGGTAGTCTATACACAACCTGAATGTACCATCTTTCTTCTTGACAAACAAAACAGGTGCTCTCCACGGTGATGTGCTTGGTCGAATGAAACCACGCTCTAAAAGTTCTTGTAATTAACTCTGGAGTTCCTTCATTTCGCTGGGTGCGAGTCTGTATGGAGCACGAGCTATTGGTGCAGCTCCCAGTACAAGATCTATTTGAAATTTAACGGATCGGTGTGGAGGTAGTCCCGGTAATTCTTTCGGAAATACATCTGGAAATTATTTTGCGACGGGAACATCACTGATGTTCTTTTCTTAGGGTTTGACTTCCTCGATGTGTGTTAGAATGACATAGCAACCTTTTCTTATTAGTTTTTGCGCCTTCAAACTACTAATAAGATTTAACTTCGCGTTGCTCTTTTCTCCGTACACAATTAAAGGTTTTCCTTTTTCGTGTACAATACGAATCGTATTTTTGTAACAAACAATCTCTGCTTTCACCTCTTTCAACCAGTCCATGCCAATTATCACATCAAAACTCCCTAACTCTACTGGTATCAAATCAATCTTATACGTTTCGCTAACCAGTTTAATTTCTCGATTTCGACATATATTATCTGCTGTAATTAATTTACCGTTTGCTAATTCGAGTAAAAATTTATTATCCAAAGGCTTCAGTGGACAAATTAATTTAGCACAAAAATCTCTACTCATATAGCTTCTATCCGCACCCGAATCAAATAAAACATAAGCAGGTTTTTCATCAATAAGAAACGTACCCGTAACAAGCTCCGGGTCTTCCTGCGCTTCTACCGCATTGATGTTGAAGACTCTTCCACGACTTTGCCCATTTATATTCCCTTGGTTTGGGTATTTACTCTTAACGTGGCCCGGTTTCCCACATCCATAACAAATAAAGGCAGCATTATTTGTCCCGACATTATTTGTTGCATTATTTTTGTTAATCACCGGTCCGTAGACTTCACACTTCGTCGCGCCATGAACACTTCTTTTACACTTAGTACACGTTGTATGGAAGAACCCAGTCGGATGGTATCCTTCACACCTCTGGCATGGCTTCTGCCTTTTGTTATTATTGTTGGGATGTTTGTTGTTGTGGTAGTTGTTGTTGTTGTTGAATTGGTTGTTATAGTTGTTGTTGGGGTTGCGATTTTTGTTGTTGTGGTTGATGTTACGGTTGTTGGGATAGTTGTTGCGATTGTGATTGTGATTGTTGTCGTTGTTGTATTGGTGACCATTGTCACTGGTTTCTTCCTACTTTCTCTTAACTTGTTTCATGTTGGTCTCTTCGGTCGCCTGTTCTTTAATCCTTCCTTCAATCTGATTTATGAGTTTGTGAGCCATTCGACTTGCCTTTTGTATGGAGGCGGGTTTGTGCGAACTCACATCTTCTTGAATTCTTTCTGGTAACCCTTTTACAAATGTGTCGATCTTCTCTTCTTCATCTTCGAACGCTCTAGGACACAATAAGCACAACTCTGTGAATCGTTGTTCACACATGGTGATGTCAAAACCTTGCATTCGTAATCCTCTAAGCTCTACCTTGAGCTTATTAACTTCATTTCTGGGACGATACTGCTCGTTCATCAAGGGCTTGAATGCTGACCACTATAGTGCGTAAGCAGCATCTTGTCCCACCTGCTCGAGATAGGTGTTCCACCATGTTAACGCAGTACCAGTGAAGGTATGCGTAGCGTACTTTACTTTGTCTTCTTCAGTGCACTTGCTTATGGCAAACACCGATTCGACCTTCTTGTTCCACCACTTCAATCTGATTGGTCCTTCGGTTCCATTGAATTCTAGAGGTTTACAGGCAGTGAATTCTTTGTAGGAGCATCCTACACGATTCCTTGTGGAATTAATTCTGTAGTGACCCGAACTTTTCCATGTTTATATATATTAATTGAGATTTATGTTTACATGATTAAATGTTTCCAACATGTTAAGCAATCAAACTTGTTAAGACTTGATTAATTGAAATAGGTTTCATATAGACAATTGACCACCCAAGTTGACCGGTGATTCACGAACGTTAAAACTTGTAAAAAAAAACTATATGATGACATATATATGGTTATATATATAGTTAACATGATATTATGATAAGTAAACATATCATTAATTATATTAACAATGAACTACATATGTAAAAACAAGACTACTAACTTAATGATTTTGAAACGAGACATATATGTAACGTTTATCGTTGTAACGACATTTAATGTATATATATCATATTAAGAGATATTCGTACATCATAATATCATGATAATATAATAATTTAAAATCTCTTTTGATATTATAAACATTGGGTTAACAACATTTAACAAGATCGTTAACCTAAAGGTTTCAAAACAACACTTACATGTAACGACTAACGATGACTTAACGACTCAGTTAAAATGTATATACATGTAGTGTTTTAATATGTATTTATACACTTTTGAAAGACTTCAATACACTTATCAAAATACTTCTACTTAACAAAAATGCTTACAATTACATTCTCGTTCAGTTTCATCAACAATTCTACTCGTATGCACCCGTATTCGTACTCGTACAATACACAGCTTTTAGATGTATGTACTATTGGTATATATACTCCAATGATCAGCTCTTAGCAGCCCATGTGAGTCACCTAACACATGTGGGAACCATCATTTGGCAACTAGCATGAAATATCTCATAAGATTACAAAAATATGAGTAATCATTCATGACTTATTTACATGAAAACAAAATTACATATCCTTTATATCTAATCCATACACCAACGACCAAAAACACCTACAAACACTTTCATTCTTCAATTTTCTTCATCTAATTGAACTCTCTCAAGTTCTATCTTCAAGTTCTAAGTGTTCTTCATAAATTCCAAAAGTTCTAGTTTCATAAAATCAAGAATACTTTCAAGTTTGCTAGCTCACTTCCAATCTTGTAAGGTGATCATCCAACCTCAAGAAATCTTTGTTTCTTACAGTAGGTTATCATTCTAATACAAGGTAATAATCATATTCAAACTTTGGTTCAATTTCTATAACTATAACAATCTTATTTCAAGTGATGATCTTACTTGAACTTGTTTTCGTGTCATGATTTTGCTTCAAGAACTTTGAGCCATCCAAAGATCCATTGAAGCTAGATCCATTTTTTCTCTTTTCCAGTAGGTTCATCCAAGGAACTTAAGGTAGTAATGATGTTCATAACATCATTCGATTCATACATATAAAGCTATCTTATTCGAAGGTTTAAACTTGTAATCACTAGAACATAGTTTAGTTAATTCTAATCTTGTTCGCAAACAAAAGTTAATCCTTCTAACTTGACTTTTAAAATCAACTAAACACATGTTCTATATCTATATGATATGCTAACTTAATGATTTAAAACCTGGAAACACGAAAAACACCGTAAAACCGGATTTACGCCGTCGTAGTAACACCGCGGGCTGTTTTGGGTTAGTTAATTAAAAACTATGATAAACTTTGATTTAAAAGTTGTTATTCTGAGAAAATGATTTTTATTATGAACATGAAACTATATCCAAAAATTATGGTTAAACTCAAAGTGGAAGTATGTTTTCTAAAATGGTCATCTAGACGTCGTTCTTTCGACTGAAATGACTACCTTTACAAAAACGACTTGTAACTTATTTTTCCGACTAGAAACCTATACTTTTTTGGTTTAGATTCATAAAATAGAGTTCAATATGAAACCATAGCAATTTGATTCACTTAAAACGGATTTAAAATGAAGAAGTTATGGGTAAAACAAGATTGGATAATTTTTCTCATTTTAGCTACGTGAAAATTGGTAACAAATCTATTCCAACCATAACTTAATCAACTTGTATTATATATTATGTAATCTTGAGATACCATAGACACGTATACAATGTTTCGACCTATCATGTCGACACATCTATATATATTTCGGAACAACCATAGACACTCTATATGTGAATGTTGGAGTTAGCTATACAGGGTTGAGGTTGATTCCAAAATATATATAGTTTGAGTTGTGATCAATACTGAGATACGTATACACTGGGTCGTGGATTGATTCAAGATAATATTTATCGATTTATTTCTGTACATCTAACTGTGGACAACTAGTTGTAGGTTACTAACGAGGACAGCTGACTTAATAAACTTAAAACATCAAAATATATTAAAAGTGTTGTAAATATATTTTGAACATACTTTGATATATATGTATATATTGTTATAGGTTCGTGAATCAACCAGTGGCCAAGTCTTACTTCCCGACGAAGTAAAAATCTGTGAAAGTGAGTTATAGTCCCACTTTTAAAATCTAATATTTTTGGGATGAGAATACATGCAGGTTTTATAAATGATTTACAAAATAGACACGAGTACGTGAAACTACATTCTATGGTTGAATTATCGAAATCGAATATGCCCCTTTTTATTAAGTCTGGTAATCTAAGAATTAGGGAACAGACACCCTAATTGACGCGAATCCTAAAGATAGATCTATCGGGCCCAACAAGCCCCATCCAAAGTACCGGATGCTTTAGTACTTCGAAATTTATATCATATCCGAAGGGTGTCCCGGAATGATGGGGATATTCTTATATATGCATCTTGTTAATGTCGGTTACCAGGTGTTCACCATATGAATGATTTTTATCTCTATGTATGGGATGTGTATTGAAATATGAAATCTTGTGGTCTATTATTTTGATTTGATATATATAGGTTAAACCTATAACTCACCAACATTTTTGTTGACGTTTTAAGCATGTTTATTCTCAGGTGATTATTAAGAGCTTCCGCTGTCGCATACTTAAATAAGGACGAGATTTGGAGTCCATGCTTGTATGATATTGTGTAAAAACTGCATTCAAGAAACTTATTTTGTTGTAACATATTTGTATTGTAAACCATTATGTAATGGTCGTGTGTAAACAGGATATTTTAGATTATCATTATTTGATAATCTACGTAAAGCTTTTTAAACCTTTATTGATGAAATAAAGGTTATGGTTTGTTTTAAAATGAATGCAGTCTTTGAAAAACGTCTCATATAGAGGTCAAAACCTCGCAACGAAATCAATTAATATGGAACGTTTTTAATCAATAAGAACGGGACATTTCAGTTGGTATCCGAGCGAGGTTGGTCTTAGAGAACCAGAAAATTTGCATTAGTGTGTCTTATCGAGTTTGTTAGGATGCATTAGTGAGTCTGGACTTCGACCGTGTTTTCTTTAAAAATGATTGCTTAACATTTTTGTTGGAAACTATATATTTTTAACATATGAATATTATGTGATATATTAATCTCTTAACGTGTTTGATATTATGTGATAGATGTCTACCTCTAGAACAAGTCCCATTGACTCACCTAATAATAATGAAGAGTTAAATGTAAATTGGAATGATTTGTGGACTGATTCACAAGTTCCCGAAGAGGAACCGGAAGAAGAGTCGGAACCGGAAGAAGAATCGGAACCGGAAGAAGAATCGGAACCGGATGAAGAAATAGAACCGGTGGGGGAAATAATAAAACGGTTAAGTAAAAGAAAATCCTCAACCAACCGACCAAAGTTAATTATGGTCAATGGTGTTTCCGCCAAGGAAGCAAAATATTGGGAGGATTACCAATTCTCCGATGAATCGGATTCCGACGAGAATTCCGATGATGTTATAGAAATTACCCCAACTGAATTTAAAAAGGCAAAAGAAAATAATAAGGGAAAGGGCATAAAAATAGAGAAATCTAATTCCAACCCCGATGAACTTTATATGTATCGTCAACCCCCGAAGTCCTTAAGTTGTAACAATGACCCGGGAACCTCTAAACCACCAGGTTTTTCTAAACCAATGTGGACAACGACGGCTCGTATTAGGGGAACATCATATATCCTAGAAACTTGGCAAAACGAACCAAAACCGAAGAAGAAGAAACGAGCGAGTCGGAATAAGATAGTTGTATTCGTGTGGTGTAATATATGGAATATAGTGTTCTTATGCTTTATGATATATGTAAAAATTGCTTGTATTAATAAGTATTTTTTTTATGAATCTAACTCTTGTCTATTTTACAGTTTAAAAACACAAAATGGATAGACAACCCAATATTTTAAGAGACCTACCCGGAGACATGATTGATGAAATCTTGTCTAGAGTCGGCCAGAATTCTTCGGCACAACTATTTAAGGCGAGATCAGTTTGTAAGACATTCGAAGAACGTTCCAAGAATGTCTTGGTTTATAAGAGACTTTCGTTTGAAAGATGGGGGATATCACATTGGGAAACCCATAAGTTACGATGTGTTTACTTTGACGCATATATTGCGGGGAACCCAAATGCTATTTTACGCAACGGGTTAAGAAATTATTTTGACTCAATATATCCGAATATTGGACTTCGTGATTTAGAAAAAGCGGCTAACATGCAACATAAAGAAGCATGTTATGCTTACGGATTAGTAATGTTCGCTTCTCACCAAAGTGAGAACAAGAACATCGGGCTACACCTATTAAACAAAACGTTTCCACAAGTGACGGAGTCGGTAATCGGGGTAAGAAATGAGGTTTTTAGATTATTACGGGACTGTTGGACATTACGTAACCCTCGTCCCTTTGATGACGTTACAACACGCTGTCTTATCAACGGCCATAACGGTTATGTTGCACAAGACCAAGGATGGGAAGTAGTCCTAGTAAAACCAGAATGCATGACTTGTTTCTGGACGTATGAATTACGTGTCTTTATTGCCTTTGCTGAACGACTTGTGTACTAGCTAGAATTGTCTTCACAACTATCTTGTATCAAAGTTATTGTGTGCTATATTTCATGCTTTATGTAAAATAAGCGGTATTGTAAGTTTGTAAAATATTGTATAAAAGTTTGAACGCGAAATATTATTATAATCAGTTTTTCATATAGAATTGTAGTAGTTGAATTGTATATTAGCTACTAAGTATGAACTTAACGGGTAGGTACTACCCGAATTTAAACTTATAAAACGCTAATATGAAGAAAAAGCTTTTATAAATGAGTTCATATTATGCTACGAAATACTATTAACTACTCTTAATATTCTGTATGATTAACTTGTTCCATTTAACTATTTTGAAGGAAATGGCACCGACTACTCGACACACCGTGAATATGAATGAAGAGGAATTCCGTACTTTTCTAGCTTCAAACATAGCCGCAGTACAGGCTGCGCTACATACCAACAATAACCTTGGATCTAGCAGTACAAGAAATCGTGTAGGATGCACCTACAAAGAATTCACTACCTGCAAACCTTTGGAATTTGATGGAACCGAAGGACCGATCGGATTGAAACGGTGGACCGAGAAGGTTGAATCGGTGTTTGCCATAAGTAAGTGTACTGAAGAGGACAAAGTGAAGTACGCTACGCATACCTTCACAGGTTCTGTGTTAACATGGTGGAATACCTATCTAGAGCAAGTGGGACAAGATGATGCGTACGCACTACCGTGGTCAGCATTCAAGCACTTGATGAACGAGAAGTACCGTCCCAGAACCGAGGTCAATAAGCTCAAGACAGAACTTAGAGGGTTACGAACCCAAGGATTTGATATTACCACGTACGAAAGACGATTCACAGAATTGTGCCTATTGTGTCCGGGAGCATTCGAAGATGAGGAAGAGAAGATCGACGCGTTTGTGAAAGGATTACCAGAAAGAATCCAAGAAGATATAAGTTCACACGAGCCCGCCTCCATACAACAGGCATGTAGAATGGCTCACAAACTAGTGAACCAGATTGAAGAAAGAATTAAAGAACAGACTGCTGAAGAGGCCAATGTGAAGCAAGTCAAAAGAAAGTGGGAGGAAAACGGTGATAAGAATCACCAATACAACAACAACAGCAATTACAACAATAATCGCAACAATTATCCCAACAATCGCAACATCAATCGCAACTACAACAAACGGCCCAACAACAACAACAACAACAGCAACTACAACAATCATCCCAACAACAATAATAACCGCAACAACAACAACAATCAGAAGCAACTATGCCAAAGGTGTGAAAAGAATCACTCGGGGTTCTGCACCAAATTTTGCAACAAGTGTAAAAGAAATGGTCATAGCGCGGCAAAGTGTGAGGTCTACGGACCAGGGGTTAATAGAACGAAAGGAACAAATGGTGTCGGAACGAGTAATGGCGGAGCAAGTAGTGTCGGAGCAAGTTATGCCAATGTAGTTTGTTATAAATGTGGAAAACCAGGCCACATTATTAGAAATTGCCCGAACCAGGAGAACACGAATGGACAAGGCCGTGGAAGAGTTTTCAATATTAATGCGGCAGAGGCACAGGAAGACCCGGAGCTTGTTACGGGTACGTTTCTTATTGATAATAAATCTGCTTACGTTTTATTTGATTCGGGTGCGGATAGAAGCTATATGAGTAGAGATTTTTGTGCTAAATTAAGTTGTCCATTGACGCCTTTGGATAGTAAATTTTTACTCGAATTAGCAAATGGTAAATTAATTTCAGCAGATAATATATGTCGGAATCGAGAAATTAAACTGGTTAGCGAAACATTTAAGATTGATTTGATACCAGTAGAGTTAGGGAGTTTTGATGTGATAATCGGTATGGACTGGTTGAAAGAAGTGAAAGCGGAGATCGTTTGTTACAAAAATGCAATTCGCATTATACGAGAAAAAGGAAAACCCTTAATGGTGTACGGAGAAAAGGGCAACACGAAGCTACATCTTATTAGTAATTTGAAGGCACAAAAACTAATAAGAAAAGGTTGCTATGCTGTTCTAGCACACGTCGAGAAAGTACAAACTGAAGAAAAGAGCATCAATGATGTTCCCATTGCAAAAGAATTTCCCGATGTATTTCCGAAAGAATTACCGGGATTACCCCCACATCGATCCGTTGAATTTCAAATAGATCTTGTACCAGGAGCTGCACCAATAGCTCGTGCTCCTTATAGACTCGCACCCAGCGAGATGAAAGAACTGCAAAGCCAATTACAAGAACTTTTAGAGCGTGGTTTCATTCGACCAAGCACATCACCGTGGGGAGCTCCTGTTTTGTTTGTCAAGAAGAAAGATGGTACATTCAGGTTGTGTATCGACTACCGAGAGTTGAACAAACTTACCATCAAGAACCGCTACCCACTACCGAGAATCGACGACTTATTTGATCAACTACAAGGCTCGTCTGTTTATTCAAAGATTGACTTACGTTCCGGGTATCATCAAATGCGGGTGAAAGAAGATGATATTCCAAAGACTGCTTTCAGAACACGTTACGGTCATTACGAGTTTATGGTCATGCCGTTTGGTTTAACTAATGCACCAGCTGTGTTCATGGACCTTATGAACCGAGTGTGTGGACCATACCTTGACAAGTTTGTCATTGTTTTCATTGATGACATACTTATTTACTCAAAGAATGACCAAGAACACGGTGAACATTTGAGAAAGGTGTTAGAAGTATTGAGGAAGGAAGAATTGTACGCTAAGTTTTCAAAGTGTGCATTTTGGTTGGAAGAAGTTCAATTCCTCGGTCACAAAGTGAACAAAGAAGGTATTAAGGTGGATCCGGCAAAGATAGAAACTGTTGAAAAGTGGGAAACCCCGAAAACTCCGAAACACATACGCCAGTTTTTAGGACTAGCTGGTTACTACAGAAGGTTCATCCAAGACTTTTCCAGAATAGCAAAACCCTTGACTGAATTAACGCATAAAGGGAAGAAATTTGAATGGAATGATGAACAAGAGAAAGCGTTTCAGTTATTGAAGAAAAAGCTAACTACGGCACCTATATTGTCATTGCCTGAAGGGAATGATGATTTTGTGATTTATTGTGACGCATCAAAGCAAGGTCTCGGTTGTGTATTAATGCAACGAACGAAGGTGATTGCTTATGCGTCTAGACAATTGAAGATTCACGAACAAAATTATACGACGCATGATTTGGAATTAGGCGCGGTTGTTTTTGCATTAAAGACTTGGAGGCACTACTTATATGGGGTCAAAAGTATTATATATACCGACCACAAAAGTCTTCAACACATATTTAATCAAAAACAACTGAATATGAGGCAGCGTAGGTGGATTGAATTATTGAATGATTACGATTTTGAGATTCGTTACCACCCAGGGAAGGCAAATGTGGTAGCCGATGCCTTGAGCAGGAAGGATAGAGAACCCATTCGAGTAAAATCTATGAATATAATGATTCATAATAACATTACTACTCAAATAAAGGAGGCGCAACAAGGAGTTTTAAAAGAGGGAAATTTAAAGGATGAAATACCCAAAGGATCGGAGAAGCATCTTAATATTCGGGAAGACGGAACCCGGTATAGGGCTGAAAGGATTTGGGTACCAAAATTTGGAGATATGAGAGAAATGGTACTTAGAGAAGCTCATAAAACCAGATACTCAATACATCCTGGAACGGGGAAGATGTACAAGGATCTCAAGAAACATTTTTGGTGGCCGGGTATGAAAGCCGATGTTGCTAAATACGTAGGAGAATGTTTGACGTGTTCTAAGGTCAAAGCTGAGCATCAGAAACCATCAGGTCTACTTCAACAACCCGAAATCCCGGAATGGAAATGGGAAAACATTACCATGGATTTCATCACTAAATTGCCAAGGACTGCAAGTGGTTTTGATACTATTTGGGTAATAGTTGATCGTCTCACCAAATCAGCACACTTCCTACCAATAAGAGAAGATGACAAGATGGAGAAGTTAGCACGACTGTATTTGAAGGAAGTCGTCTCCAGACATGGAATACCAATCTCTATTATCTCTGATAGGGATGGCAGATTTATTTCAAGATTCTGGCAGACATTACAGCAAGCATTAGGAACTCGTCTAGACATGAGTACTGCCTATCATCCACAAACTGATGGGCAGAGCGAAAGGACGATACAAACGCTTGAAGACATGCTACGAGCATGTGTTATTGATTTCGGAAACAGTTGGGATCGACATCTACCGTTAGCAGAATTTTCCTACAACAACAGCTACCATTCAAGCATTGAGATGGCGCCGTTTGAAGCACTTTATGGTAGAAAGTGCAGGTCTCCGATTTGTTGGAGTGAGGTGGGGGATAGACAGATTACGGGTCCGGAGATTATACAAGAAACTACCGAGAAGATCATCCAAATTCAACAACGGTTGAAAACCGCCCAAAGTCGACAAAAGAGCTACGCTGACATTAAAAGAAAAGATATAGAATTTGAAATTGGAGAGATGGTCATGCTTAAAGTTTCACCTTGGAAAGGCGTTGTTCGATTTGGTAAACGAGGGAAATTAAATCCAAGGTATATTGGACCATTCAAGATTATTGATCGTGTCGGACCAGTAGCTTACCGACTCGAGTTACCTCAACAACTCGCGGCTGTACATAACACTTTCCACGTCTCGAATTTGAAGAAATTTTTTGCTAAAGAAGATCTCACTATTCCGTTAGATGAAATCCAAATCAACGAAAAACTCCAATTCATCGAAGAACCCGTCGAAATAATGGATCGTGAGGTTAAAAGACTTAAGCAAAACAAGATACCAATTGTTAAGGTTCGATGGAATGCTCGTAGAGGACCCGAGTTCACCTGGGAGCGTGAAGATCAGATGAAGAAGAAATACCCGCATCTATTTCCAGAAGATTCGTCAACACCTTCAACAGCTTAAAATTTCGGGACGAAATTTATTTAACGGGTAGGTACTGTAGTGACCCGAACTTTTCCATGTTTATATATATTAATTGAGATTGATGTTTACATGATTAAATGTTTCCAACATGTTAAGCAATCAAACTTGTTAAGACTTGATTAATTGAAATAGGTTTCATATAGACAATTGACCACCCAAGTTGACCGGTGATTCACGAACGTTAAAACTTGTAAAAAAAAACTATATGATGACATATATATGGTTATATATATAGTTAACATGATATTATGATAAGTAAACATATCATTAATTATATTAACAATGAACTACATATGTAAAAACAAGACTACTAACTTAATGATTTTGAAACGAGACATATATGTAACGTTTATCGTTGTAACGACATTTAATGTATATATATCATATTAAGAGATATTCGTACATCATAATATCATGATAATATAATAATTTAAAATCTCTTTTGATATTATAAACATTGGGTTAACAACATTTAACAAGATCGTTAACCTAAAGGTTTCAAAACAACACTTACATGTAACGACTAACGATGACTTAACGACTCAGTTAAAATGTATATACATGTAGTGTTTTAATATGTATTTATACACTTTTGAAAGACTTCAATACACTTATCAAAATACTTCTACTTAACAAAAATGCTTACAATTACATTCTCGTTCAGTTTCATCAACAATTCTACTTGTATGCACCCGTATTCGTACTCGTACAATACACAGCTTTTAGATGTATGTACTATTGGTATATACACTCCAATGATCAGCTCTTAGCAGCCCATGTGAGTCACCTAACACATGTGGGAACCATCATTTGGCAACTAGCATGAAATATCTCATAAGATTACAAAAATATGAGTAATCATTCATGACTTATTTACATGAAAACAAAATTACATATCCTTTATATCTAATCCATACACCAACGACCAAAAACACCTACAAACACTTTCATTCTTCAATTTTCTTCATCTAATTAAACTCTCTCAAGTTCTATCTTCAAGTTCTAAGTGTTCTTCATAAATTCCAAAAGTTCTAGTTTCATAAAATCAAGAATACTTTCAAGTTTGCTAGCTCACTTCCAATCTTGTAAGGTGATCATCCAACCTCAAGAAATCTTTGTTTCTTACAGTAGGTTATCATTCTAATACAAGGTAATAATCATATTCAAACTTTGGTTCAATTTCTATAACTATAACAATCTTATTTCAAGTGATGATCTTACTTGAACTTGTTTTCGTGTCATGATTTTGCTTCAAGAACTTTGAGCCATCCAAGGATCCATTGAAGCTAGAGCCATTTTTCTCTTTTCTAGTAGGTTCATCCAAGGAACTTAAGGTAGTAATGATGTTCATAACATCATTCGATTCATACATATAAAGCTATCTTATTCGAAGGTTTAAACTTGTAATCACTAGAACATAGTTTAGTTAATTCTAAACTTGTTCGCAAACAAAAGTTAATCCTTCTAACTTGACTTTTAAATCAACTAAACACATGTTCTATATCTATATGATATGCTAACTTAATGATTTAAAACCTGGAAACACGAAAAACACCGTAAAACCGGATTTACGCCGTCGTAGTAACACCGCGGGCTGTTTTGGGTTAGTTAATTAAAAACTATGATAAACTTTGATTTAAAAGTTTTTATTCTGAGAAAATGATTTTTATTATGAACATGAAACTATATCCAAAAATTATGGTTAAACTCAAACTGGAAGTATGTTTTCTAAAATGGTCATCTAGACGTCGTTCTTTCGACTGAAATGACTACCTTTACAAAAACGACTTGTAACTTATTTTTCCGACTAGAAACCTATACTTTTTTGGTTTAGATTCATAAAATAGAGTTCAATATGAAACCATAGCAATTTGATTCACTTAAAACGGATTTAAAATGAAGAAGTTATGGGTAAAACAAGATTGGATAATTTTTCTCATTTTAGCTACGTGAAAATTGGTAACAAATCTATTCCAACCATAACTTAATCAACTTGTATTATATATTATGTAATCTTGAGATACCATAGACACGTATACAATGTTTCGACCTATCATGTCGACACATCTATATATATTTCGGAACAACCATAGACACTCTATATGTGAATGTTGGAGTTAGCTATACAGGGTTGAGGTTGATTCCGAAATATATATAGTTTGAGTTGTGATCAATACTGAGATACGTATACACTGGGTCGTGGATTGATTCAAGATAATATTTATCGATTTATTTCTGTACATCTAACTGTGGACAACTAGTTGTAGGTTACTAACGAGGACAGCTGACTTAATAAACTTAAAACATCAAAATATATTAAAAGTGTTGTAAATATATTTTGAACATACTTTGATATATATGTATATATTGTTATAGGTTCGTGAATCAACCAGTGGCCAAGTCTTACTTCCCGACGAAGTAAAAATCTGTGAAAGTGAGTTATAGTCCCACTTTTAAAATCTAATATTTTTGGGATGAGAATACATGCAGGTTTTATAAATGATTTACAAAATAGACACGAGTACGTGAAACTACATTCTATGGTTGAATTATCGAAATCGAATATGCCCCTTTTTATTAAGTCTGGTAATCTAAGAATTAGGGAACAGACACCCTAATTGACGCGAATCCTAAAGATAGATCTATCGGGCCCAACAAGCCCCATCCAAAGTACCGGATGCTTTAGTACTTCGAAATTTATATCATATCCGAAGGGTGTCCCGGAATGATGGGGATATTCTTATATATGCATCTTGTTAATGTCGGTTACCAGGTGTTCACCATATGAATGATTTTTATCTCTATGTATGGGATGTGTATTGAAATATGAAATCTTGTGGTCTATTATTTTGATTTGATATATATAGGTTAAACCTATAACTCACCAACATTTTTGTTGACGTTTTAAGCATGTTTATTCTCAGGTGATTATTAAGAGCTTCCGCTGTCGCATACTTAAATAAGGACGAGATTTGGAGTCCATGCTTGTATGATATTGTGTAAAAACTGCATTCAAGAAACTTATTTTGTTGTAACATATTTGTATTGTAAACCATTATGTAATGGTCGTGTGTAAACAGGATATTTTAGATTATCATTATTTGATAATCTACGTAAAGCTTTTTAAACCTTTATTGATGAAATAAAGGTTATGGTTTGTTTTAAAATGAATGCAGTCTTTGAAAAACGTCTCATATAGAGGTCAAAACCTCGCAACGAAATCAATTAATATGGAACGTTTTTAATCAATAAGAACGGGACATTTCAAATTCCACTGCTAGATCCGGAGTTATTGTTGTTATTTTGCATTGCGGCCTGCACTGCGGCTATGTTCGTAGCAAGAAAAGCACGAAAGTCTTCCTCGCTCATGTTTAAGTTCTGACGAGTCGTCGGTGCCATTTCCTTCAAAAATAGCAAAAAGAATTGAGTTAATCATATAGAATATTAAGAGTAGTCAATAGTATTTCGTAGCATAATATGAACTTATTTATAAAAGCTTTTTCTTCATATTAGCGTTTTATAAGTTTTAATTCGGGTAGTACCTACCCGTTAAGTTCATACTTAATAGCTAACATACAATTCAATTACTCCAATTCTATATGAAAAACTGATTACAATAAATTTCACGTTCAAACTTTTATACAATAATCTACAAACGTACAATATCGCTATTTTACATATAGCATGAAATATAGCACACAATAACTTTGATACAAGGCAATTGCGAAGACACTTCTAGTTTAATGTAAGTCGTTCCGCGAAGGCAATAAAGATACGTAATTCATAGGTCCAGAAGCAAGTCATGCATTCGGGTTTTACTAATACTATTTATCATCCTTGGTCTTGTGGAAAATAACCGTTATAGCCGTTGGCTAGGCATCATGTTGTAACGTCATCAAAAGGACGAGGGTTACATAATGCCCAACAGCCCCGTAACAATCTAAAAACCTTATTTCTCACTTCAACTACTGAATCCGTCACTTGTGGGAATGTTTTATTTAGAAGTTTCAACCCGATGTTCTTTTTCTCAATTTGGTGAGAAGCAAACATCACTAACCCGTAAACATAACATGCTTCTTTATGTTGCATGTTTGAAGCTCTTTCTAAAGAACGAAGTCCTATGTTGGGATATGTGGAGTCAAAATAGGCTCTCAACCCGTAGCGAAAATTTGCAGTAGGGTTTTCCGCACTTAATGCCTTAAAGAAAACACGGTGTAACTTAGGTTCTCCCCAATGTGATATACACCATCTATTAAAGGAAAGCCTTTTATAAACCAAGGCATGCCTGGAACGTCTTTCAAATGTCCTACAAACTAATTTTGCCATAAATAATTGTGCCGATGAATTCTGACTGACTTTAGACAAGATTTCATCAATCATATCCCCTGGTAAGTCTTCTAAAATATTTGGTTGTCTATCCTTAACGTCCATTGTGTGTTTTTATACTATAAAATAGACGAGGATTAGATTCATAAAAGATAATTAACACACAATACAAGCAATTTTTACATATAACATAAAAGTACAAGCACACATCAATACATATATTACATATCATGGTTACTACTCTTCATTCCGACTCACTTGTTTCTTCTTCTTCAGACTCATTTCGTTTTGCTAATTTTCTAGGGATAGATGGTGCTCCTCTAATACGAGCCGTCCTTTTCATAAATGGTTTATAAAAACCTGGTGGGTTAGATGTTCCCAGGTTATAGTGAAAGTTTAAGAAATACGAGTGTTTACGATATATCCCATCGGGATATTTCATATTAACATAGAGTTCATCTGTTTTGGACTCGAGTTTTTCTATTTTGATAGCTTTTCCTTTATTATTTTCTTTTGCCTTATTAAATTGAGCCGGGGTAATTTCTATAACATCATCAGAATCTTCGTCGGGATCCGATTCATCGAAAAATTGGTAATTTTCCCAATATTTTTCTTCCTCGGCGGAAACACCATTGACCATTTTTAACTTTGGTCCATTGGTTGATGATTTTCTTTTATTTAACCGTTTTTCTGTAGATATTAATATTTCTTCCTCCAGAACCACTTCTTCTTCCGGTTCCTCCTCTTCCGGTTCCTCTTCTTCTGGTTCCTCTTCTTCCAGTTCCTCTTCAGGAATTTGTGAATCTTCCCAAAATACAATCGGCTCTTCATTATTATTAGGTGAGTCGATGGGATTTGTACTAGAGGTAGACATCTATCACACAATATCAAACACGTTAAGAGAATAATATATCACATAATATTTACATGTAAAAATATGTAGTTTCCAACAAAAGTGTTAAGCAATTTTTTTTCAAGTAAACACGGTCGAAGTCCAGACTCACTAATGCATCCTAACAAACTCGATTAGACACACTAATGCAAATTTCTGGTTCTCTAAGACCAACACTCAGATACCAATTGAAATGTCCCGTTCATATCGATTATAAACGTTTCATATTAATTGATTTCGTTGCGAGGTTTGACCTCTATATGAGACGTTTTCCAAAGACTGCATTCGTTTTATTTAAAAACATACCATAACCTTTATTTTATCAATAAAGGTTCAAAAACCATAACGTAGATTATCAAGTAATGATAATCTAAAAGATAACGTTTTACACACGAATATTACATATTGGTTTACAACAATATTACACATCGATTTAAATCTCCGAATGCAGTTTTTAAACAATATATTACAAGCATGCTGACTCCAATTCTTGTCCTTAAATTAGCATGCAACAGCGGAAGTTCTTAATAATCACCTGAGAATAAACATGCTTAAAAGTCAACAAAAATGTTGGTGAGATATAGATTTAACCTATATATTTATCAAATCGTAATAATAGACCACAAGATTTCCATTTCCATTTTTCAATAACATGCGAACTGCATAAAAACCATTCATATGTTGAACAGCTGGTAATCGACATTAACAAAATGCATATAGAATATCTCCAAAACAGAAATCCATCTGTATTAATAAATCGAAGTACTAAAGCATACCATTTTCCAGTATGGGGAGAGTTAGTGCCCGTAGATCTACCTTTAGGATTCGCGTCAATTAGGCTGTCTGTTCCCTAATTCTTAGGATACCAAGCTAAAAGGGTGATATTCGGTATTCATAATCCAACCTAGAATGTAATTTCAAGTACTTGTGTCTATTTTGTAAAACATTTACAAAACTGCATGTATTCTCATCCCAAAATATTAGATAGTAAAAATGAGACTATAACTCACTTTCACAGATTATCACTTCGTCGGAAAATAACACTTGGCCACTGGTCAATTCATGAACCTATAACAAATGTGTATATATATATATATATATATATATATATATATATATATATATATATATATATATATATCAAAGTATGAGCGAAATATAATTATACCATATTTTATTATGTTTTAACGATTTAAGTTTGCTAAGTTGATAGTCCAACGTTTATAGTCCACAAATAATTGTCCACAGTTAGTAGTACATAAATAAAATAATATATATTATCTCGAATCAATCCACGACCCAGTGCATACAAGTCTCAGACTCTATCACAACTCAAAGTATATATATTATTTTGGAATCAACCTCAACCCTGTATAGCTAACTCGATCATTACCGCATATAGAGTGTCTATGGTTGTTCCATATAATATATATAGATGACGTCAATATGATATGTCAAAACATTGCATACGTGTCTATGGTCTATCAAGGTTACATAATATGTTAGAGTACATGTATAATACAATATAAGTTAGTTAAGTTATGGTTAGTATAGATTTGTTACAAATTTCACATAGCTACAACAAGAAAAATTATCCAATTTTGTTTTACCCATAACTTCTTTGTTTTAAATCCGTTTTGAGTGATTCAAGTTGCTATGGTTTCATAATGAACTGAAATTTATGAAACTAAACAGAAAAAGTATAAGTTTATAGTTAGAAATACAGGTTACAAGTCAATTTTGTAAGAGGTAGTCATTTAAGTCGAAAGAACGACGTCTTGATGACCATTTTGAAAAACATATTTCAAATTTGAGTTTAACCATGATTTTTGGATATAGTTTCATGTTCATAAGAAAAATCATTTTCCCAGAAGGACAACTTTAAAATCCAATTTTATCATAGTTTTTAATTATCTAACCCAAAACAGCCCCCAGTTTCACTACGACGGCGTATGTCCAGTTTTACAGTGTTCTTCGTGTTTTCAGGTTTTATATCATTAAGTTAGCATATCATATAGATATAGAACATATGTTTAGTTGATTTTATAAGTTATATTAGAAGGATTAACTTTGTTTGCGAACAAGTTTAGAATTAACTAAACTATGTTGTAGTGATTACAAGTTATAATCTTCGAATAAGATAGTTTTATATATATGAATCAAATGATGTTATGAACACCATTACTACCTCAAGTATAGTAGGTAAACCTACTGGAAGTAACAAGAAATGATCTAGAGCTTCAAAGGATCTTGGATGGCTTGGAAGTTCTTGAAGTAGAATCATGATACAAAAACAAGTTCAAGTAAGATTTTCTACTCGAATTAAGATAGTTATAATTATAGAAATTGAATCAAAGTTTGAATATTAGTATTACCTTGATTTAGAATGATAACCTACTGTAAGTAACAAAGGTTTCTTGATCTTAGATGATTACTTGGAATGGATTAGAAAGCTTGGAAGTATACTTACAAACTTGAAAGTATTCTTGATTTTATGAAACTAGAACTTATAGAATTTATGAAGAACACTTAGAACTTGAAGATAGAACTTGAGAGAGTTCAATTAGATAAAGAAAATTGAAGAATGAAGGTGTTTGTATGTGTTTTAGGTCGTGGTATATGGATTAGATATAAAGGATATGTAAGTTTGTTTTCTTGTAAATAAGTCATGAATGATTAATAATATTTTTGTAATCTTGCTAAATAATTCATACTAGATTACAAAAAATGGTTCCCACATATTTGATGACTCATTAAGGGCTACTAAGATCTGATCATTGAAGTGTATATACCAATAGTATGTACATCTAGGAGCTGTGTATTGTACGAGTACGAATACGGGTGTATACGAGTAGAATTGTTGATGAAAATGAATGAGAATGTAATTGTAACATTGTCGTTAAGTAGAAGTACTTTGATATGTGTCATGAAGTCTTTCAAAAGTGTAACAATACATCTTAATACATTACATGTATATACATTTTAACTGAGTCGTTAAGTCATCGTTAGTCGTTACATGTACATGTTGTTTCGGAACCCATAAGTTAACGATCTCATTTAATGTTGTTAACCCGTTGTTTATTATATCTAATGAGATGTTAAATTATTAAATTATCATGATATTATCATGTATGAATATATCTTAATATGATATATATACATTAAAATGTCGTTACAACGATAATCGTTACATATATGTCTTGTTTCGCAATTCTTAAGTTAGTAGTCTTGTCTTACATATGTAGTTCATTGTTAACATACTTAATGATATATATAATTATCATTTTATCATGTTAAATATAGTATATCAATATCTTAATATGATTCATATGTATTTAGTAAGACGTTGTTATAACGATAATCGCTATGTATATCGTTTCGAGCTTCATAATTCAATAATCTCATTTTTTATGTATATCACACATTGTTAATATACTTAGTGAGATACTTACTTATCATAATCTCATGTTAACCATATATATGTCCATATATATATATCATCATGTCATTTTTACAAGTTTTAACGTTCGTGAATCGCCGGTCAACTTGGGTGGTCAATTGTCTACATAAAACTCATTTCAATTAATCAAGTCTTAACAAGTTTGATTGCTTAACATGTTGGAAACATTTATTCATGTAAATATTAACCTCATATAATATATAATCATGGAAAATTTCGGGTCACTACACCAGGTGTCTGATCAGACCCAGAAAAACAGAAAACAAGTGCTCCGGTGGACTTCTTGGTGCTTGATGCTCATCACGGTTCTCATCCTTGATGCGTGTAAGCTTAAAGTGTACAACTCTTTGATGTTTTAGCATTATTTTGACCAAGTTTCAACCATCAACACACAACTAAGAGAAAGGTTGAAGCTTAGATTTTTACAAGATTAATGAGACCATAAGCTAGAAAACTAAGATCTAGTAAAAGTAATGATATCATAAACTTAAAAAGCTTAGATCTAAACAAAATAATGAAACCCTAAGCTAGAAAGCTTGGATCTTTAATGTTCTTGAAGATCCTTAAAGTAAAAGGCTAGATCTTCAAGTTTCATGAAGATCATAAACACAAGTTTTGATCTTTTTAACAAAATAAAGAGATCATAAACTATAAAACTTAGATCCAACAAAAGTAATGAAGATCCAAAGCTAAAAAGCTTGAATCTTTCATTTTCTTGAAGATTTCAAATCAAAGTTTGAATCCACAAGATATAACAAGATCAAGAAGCTAAAAAGCTTGATCTTATGATGATGATGATGATGTCGTATATAAGAAGAAGCGAAGAAGAAGAAGAAAATTTAAAACTTACAAATTTTTAGTGTGAGAAAGACTAGAGAGAAAATTAGAGAGCAAGTGTGTGTAAAAGGAGAATGAGATCAAGTGTGAAATGGAAGATCAATGCTTGATACTTATAGTGTGGTGGTGGTGCTTGTGGCCGTAGGTATCAAGGGGGGACAAGGGGACAACTTTTTGCTTTATGCTTAATGGTGGTCTAAAGGTGGTGCTTATTGTTGGGATCCCATGCAACATGTGTGGTAATGGTTAACAAAAATGCTAGTATGTTGGCTCATATTAATGGGTTTTTGTCTTACATTTATATGGGCCATAAACTTATTAAAGTTGGTCTAATTTAAAAGTCCATTAGCTAGAGTAGGGTGGGCTTAAGTCCAATAAGGTAGAAAGTCTACTAAGACTAACTAGTGTGT
This sequence comes from Rutidosis leptorrhynchoides, assembly GCF_046630445.1. NCBI lineage: Eukaryota > Viridiplantae > Streptophyta > Magnoliopsida > Asterales > Asteraceae > Rutidosis > Rutidosis leptorrhynchoides. Next base: position 29,656,215 of record NC_092339.1, on the reverse strand, counting down.
ATTAGTAATTACTAAGCGTAGTTAAGCAACCAATAAGCCAAGTAATTGTCATTAGAAAATAACAATTAGTTTCAAGTAGTCATAATACTCCAATTATGACCAAAGTTAAACGTGTACAAAGTACGTAGCTCGTTTTAAACGATAAGTGACACTAACAGTCGTAAAAGCATTCGAGGATCAAGTTAAGTGATTACGCACTTAATAACAGGCTTTAAAATATAAATGAGAGTAATCAACATGAATAATGATCCCAGAATAAAATATAGCTCAGTACGCACAAATACGCAGTTTTGTGAAAGTAATAAGCACATATATATAAGTCGAAAAACTCGGGTCGTTACAGGTAGTGACTTCAAATATGTGTTTTACGGCCATTAATTATCATCAAAACAAAACTACGCTCTCATATATCGCACACAATTTGAAATTTAGAAACAAAACAAAAATATGGTTATGAATCTAGAAAAATAAAAAAAAAATGGCTAAAAATACTCGAACAATAAAACAAAGACGTTATAAAAGCAGCAACGTTTTGTAGCAAGTGGTGAGATAGTAGTTCCAACATGATTCTCAATGTACCTAAATAAAATATTAAATAAAAACAAATATCTTAGCGGTATTTAAATAAGCACAACAATTCACATGTGAAGGTATTATTTATCGTAAGATTTAAAAGTGCAAAATTCACCTTTAAAAATAGTAAAATGTCATTTTCGGCATCTAAACTGCTTCGAATGGGGGAAAGCCCTAAGGAATTCTTGCTCGTAGCACCGTTTTGTAGTTATCTTGCGAAAATGGGCCTAATCTGCAATTTAAAATTTTTTGAAAAATTCCCCACATAATTTTGCCGGTTTTGTGGGGAATGTAATGATTTCAAATTTGTATTTTGCGGCCATTAATTATCATAAAAATGAAACTACACTCTCATATATTCACATTCAATATGAAATTTAAAAACAAAAACAAAAATATCGTTATGAATATAGAGAAATAAAAAAGCGGCTAAAACTACTCGAACAATAAAATCAAGACGTTATAAAAGCAGCAACGTTTTTTAGCTAGTGGTGAGATAGTAGCCCCAACATGATTCTCGATGTACCTAAATACACAATTAAATTAGAACAAGTATCATAGTGGTATTTAATCAGGCACAACAATTCATTTGTGAAAGTATTACTTATCGTAAGATCTAAAAGTGCAAAATTCCATTAAAATAGTAAAATGTCATCTTCGGCATCTAAACTTCTTCGAACGGGGGAAAGCCGTAAGGAAGTTGTAAAGACCCGTCCTTATCCATCCGGACGATATCTTCAACATTTGGTCCCATTGCGATGGTCGACTCCAAGTAATGTCCTTAAATTGAGCAAATGCACAGCGGAAGACTTAATTCGTACCTGAGAATAACATGTTTTAAAACATCAACATAAAGTTGGTGAGATATATAGCTTTGATGCTAGCAGCGTTATAACTATAGACCACAAGATTTCATATGTAAACATTTTAATAAAAATATTCTAAGTGGTTGAGCACTTGGTAACCATACTTAACATTTAATCACGTCGCATATTCCCTTTATTATGAAATCTTACTACACCGTACCAAGTGTAGTCATGAAACGAAGTACTGTGCAACCGTTGAATACTGGTCGTCCAGTCCGGTTGGGGTTGTCAGGCCCGATAGATCTATCAACAGGATTCGCGTTTACAATACCGCTGTAAATAATAGTTACCAAGCTACAGGGAAGTATGCCAGTGGTACAACTCAACGTAGAATATATTTTTCAGTTACTTGTGTCCATAACGTAAATCATTCATAAAAACAGCGCATGTATTCTCAGCCCAAAATATTTAAAGTTTAAAAGGGACTATATACTCACCTAATGTATTTTGTAGTAAAAATACATATAACATCATTGAACAAGTGTAGGGTTGGCCTCGGATTCACGAACCTATATCATTTATGTATATATTAACACTCATGTTGTAATCGAACAAATATATATATATTTTTAGTGATTTTTAATTATTACTTAATCATGTATTTCATTAATAACCTAATTGAACGTATTTATTTTATATTTTTAAATAAATAAAAATAAAAATATAGTTTTGTTAAGTATATTTTAATATGACAAATTTCATCGTATTAGTAATAATAATATTAGTAAAAAAAAATTTGATATTTAAAATAATATGTTTTTTTTTTATAATGACGATACTAGTAATAATAAAAATGATAATAATTATAATTTTTAACAAAAATGATAGTTTTAATAATTAAATCAATCTTAATAATAATAATAATAATAATAATAATAATAATAATAATAATAATAATAATAATAATAACAATGAATATGCTAGTAACTACCTTATAATGAAGTTCTAAAAAGAATAGGCCTTTGTAGGGTTCGAACCCGTGACCTCTCATTCACTCGCCACACGCCTAACCATCCAACCGTCTCAGTTTTCTGTTTAATACCCTAATCGAATTTATATATTCCGTGATTCGACGTGGCCCAACAGGATGTTGAGATTGGTCTCGGCCCATATATATAAAAGTTCAATTAAATTAACACAACCCAATTAGTAAAATAATTAAAAGATCCGATCCATGAAATTTTTATAGTGAGCTAGTAACCCTACGTTTCTTGGATTCTCCATCTGATCGTTAGATAAAAAGGGGTAACAGATACAATAACGTGTCATCATCTCAATCACGATGTAAACATCATTATCATCCTATAATTATCTCTTCACTTGTCGACAACCTTTACTGCGAATATATATAAAATCCGTGACCCACATATCTTTTTTTTCTTTCTTTAAAACCTTTCCATTATCTAACGTATTATCTTTATTAAATCAAGAATTTCATATACGTTTGTTCGATCGAAGTTTCAGAAAGAAGGGAAAAATATAAACGACAGCAGCATTAATAACTTGATTGCAGGTTTGCAGGAGTTGGTGGTTCGAATGAGTTTGCACAGAAGTTCAGAAACGGAGGTGATGATTAACTAGCCTTCGATGGTGGTTGTGATATTGTTGATTGTGTGCAAACAGAAACAAAGCAGGAGAAACGGGTACTAATGGCAGTAGAAGAAAAAAAAAATTAAAAAATAATATGGCGGTATAAAGTGGTTATTGGTGTCGGACTGAAACAGAAAGAATCGAATAGCAGACCAAGTGTTTTAATGACATTCGAATAAGAATGAAATCATATATTGGGCGTTGCAGGTGCAGTGATCATGGTGGTTTGGTGTTTTAAGGTGGTTGTATGATGGTTAAAATAGGAAAAAAATATCGAGCAGTGGTGGTGATGGTTTCTTCGAATAGTTGCATCAATATTGGTTTTACAAGGTGATGGTGATAGTAGGTGGTTGATGGGGTCGAATAGAAAACAAGAAAACATGAACGAGTATGGTAGTTTCACAAAGAAGAAGAAGAAGAGAGAGGGAGGAGAGAGAGGAGATCGATAGAGTTGTGGTGGCGGTGTTTTGGGGTGGTTGTAGATGAAGGTGGCGGCGACGGATCATGGGTGGAGATGGTGGGGTGAGAGGCAGAATAGTGGTGATGTTTTGGTGAATTACTTCGGTCCATACTAGTGAAAAGATGATCAAAGCAAAATACGCACAAAATATTGGTGAGGGTTGTGAGGTTTATGGTGGCCGGAGGTTATGAAGTTGTCCGGTTGACCGGTGATCAAGTGAAGATGACGATGGTTGTATAGTAGGGAGGTGGTGTCGGTCATGGGTTATTGAAGAAAGAAGAAGAGGGTGTTTGTTGTGGTATAACATGTATGCCTATTCTATAAATATATAAATATAGACATAAAGTAATAGATATAGTTCAACTTTAACATAATGTCTCAATAATTAAACGTGCACCATTATCACAAGCCAATTATAATTACCGACACTTTTGTTGGATACAATCAATGCAAGTGTATATATCTTATTTATATATAATATGTATATATATATATATGTTGGACAAAGATAGATAACAACATGGAATCATATAAATCAATAAAGTAATTTGAAAGTAAAACGTGTTTAAACAATAGTATAGCAGTCATGAAATTGATATCTTATGTTGATAGTTTTTACACAGATTGTTCGTGAATTGCCGAGAATTGGTCGAGGTTAAATGAACACCTAAATATAAATTGCAAACTTTCTAGACTCAACATTAAGATTTTTGCTTATCGTGTCGGAAACCTATAAAGATTATAGTTTAAATTTGGTCGGAAATTTCCGGGTCGTTACAGTACCCACCCGTTAAAGAAATTTCGTCCTCGAAATTTGGTAGAGGTTGTTATGGATAACAACAAGAATGTTTTCATGACAAATATGAGGTAATAATGGAGTTTTATCGTTATTGAGAGATATAGATAAAACGATTCGATCATGTGAAGCGTACGAGTGAAGCTATCACAAAAGAGTGAGATGAGTAAAAATATACTTGTTTTAACCAATGACGTGTTTGAAATTGATTTCTGGAATTTACGGAAAGAAAATCTTCGTAATAGGATTTGATTCTTCGGCGATCAGGATCTTCTTTGATTTAATGGCGCAATCTGTTTCGATTTCTCTTGTCGAATATTTCACTATAAATCCACTTCCTTCCCTTTCTTACTTCCATACCTCCCATCTTCCATCCTTTCTTCCTCAATTTATACCTTAGAGTATTCTTTAAAATGCTCCATCCCATTCTGATCCTTGGTATACTCTTAATTTTCACATCTGTCATTCTTCTTTTTCATTTACCACTAGAAGAATCTATTTACTTCTACTATTTTCTTGGGATTATAGTGTTATTAATTCTCCCGTGCCTTTACGTGGCAATATGTATTGATATGCACGGTTTGTAGTTTCAGGGTTGCTATTGGGTTTTATATCTTCACTTATATTTCAATGTCCCTACTTCTGTTTTCTATAATCATTGTCATCCATAGTTAATATCTCCTCCTATTTGCTGCGATTTTTGTCCTAATTTCTATTTCGGGGCCTTGTCCCTTTTGTTTCTTCTTCCTGTCCTCGAGTCAAGCGAGCAATGGTCCGAAATTTGTAGGTATGAAATTTCGGAATGAACATAGCTGATGCTCTTAGAAAGAAATGGAAATGGCACGATTTTGATTTGTCAAATTACCAGAATATCCAGAAAGATAGAACTATCAAGATGATATGTTCTTGATATGTTTGGAGATTGAATAGAATGTAAGAGCCGTGTAACATGGCACATGATGATGGTACTGTGAATCATCACATTCCATTAGAAACTTAACATAACTTACTGTAATATAATGAAGTTGATCAAGTTTCATTATATTATACTAATTCATGCATCAGTTCCTAACACTACTTCAAAACATTCATATTTTAAATTCGGAGGTTTCAGAATTTAGAAACTAACACAGTTTCTTTTATGATGTGATACAGATAGCACGAGAAGATAGATGATTTCTGATAAGAATAGTTATAAAAATATCTTCAGAAACATTGAGGATATTTATAATGAAAGATATGATAATATCTTGGAACTTCTAATGCCGAAGGATGATGATGAAGAATAGTGTCACCAAAGGTTTTAGAGTAAGGAGTAGAGTATGTACTAAGGATTTCAGCAGGCACTGAATCTTTTAAATTCTTTGAAGTCAAACTTATTCTTTGTGATTTGTCCACGGCTTACTTCATAGTTTCGCATAATCCGCTTTTTGGTACTAAATTTTCTATTGAGTGTTTTCAATACTCCGTTCTTTATCATCAACTTTTGGCTATTAAGACCATCTACAACATGCTGCTTCGTCAGCATTCTCAAAGTTAACGAATCTGGGTCATCGGTTATCAAACTGAGGTGGTTTCAGGAAAATTGTGTTTTTAGATGGTTAAACGCTGATGATGGAATATAAAAGATTCTCCGGTAACGACAGCGAAAGAATAACGTGTATATATATCGAAACTAACCTTTCTGAGAAGTCAAGGTTAACTTGCTGGAGCTGTGACAAAATTGGCTAATTTGAAAAGGGATTGCAAAGTTATTTTGGGTAATAATAACACTAAAGAAATTAACACTGCTGCGTGTTAAACGTTGATTCAGTCTCCGAGAGTCTTACAGGAGCATAAGTCTTTTCTTCCGTAGATGAAACGCGGTTGGTTCATCCTCTCGATTGAGGGGTTTTCAAGAATCATGAAAGATTTGAACACGCATTGTAATTGTCGAGATACAAATGAGGTTTAAGATGAAATCAAGTGGCAAGCTTGAAGAATTATTTAGTTTCATATGTTATAATCAATATTTTAATTTAATTCATTTTAATTGTCCAAAGTTAGCAGTTCAATAGTCCGATGGTTCAATGATTCATATATAATTTAATATATAATATTCGAATTAAATAATACGTATCGTGACCCGTGTACCGGTCTCGGTGTCGATCACAACTCAAAGTATATATATATTTTGGAATCAACTCCGACCCTGTATAGCCAACTCCCACCTTCACATATAGAGTGTCTACGGTTGTTCCGAAATATATATATAGATGGGTCGATATGATAAGTCGAAACCTTGCATACGTGTCCCGTTATTTAAAGTGCGTAAAAATAAATAACAGAAATTAAATGACGATAAATAAAATTGCGAGAATGTAAATTGCGATAATTTAAATGTTAATCAGTTAGCTGGGAACAGTTAGCCGGAACAGTTAGCGTGAAATCCTATCACAATTCCAATTAATTAATTCGTTTGTTTCTAACACTTTTTATTTTTGTCCAATGTTTTCTTCGTTATGCCACTTGTTGGATTCTGATAGGTCAAAATCCAAATATGAAATTTGAATAGAAATAGTTATTCTGTGGTGAACGGATACGTATATTGGTAGTTGTAAGTAGGATAGTAAATGATCGTTGAATCAGATTCGAAGAATGTACAGTGTAACTTATTAATGTGAATTCTAAATATTCCTCGGGTACTACCCACCCGTTAAAATATTTTCATCATTAACAGTTTGTACAAAAGAATTTTTAATCACAATCTTTACGAAAATATACTTGCATATATATTTTCATTGGATGTAATCATGGATTTAATGAATCAAAAACTCATCTGATTTACCGTTAATACTAGATTACATAATCTCTAAAACTTTAGAAATTACATATTCACCATGTCGAACGAGGGAAAATGAGATAGAATGATACGTAAAGCGAAGATAGTCGATGTAGATCGATGTGTAGAACGAAGTTCATACTCGAAGTACAGATGGTGATATTGAGGCGTGTAAGGTTGATATTCGAGGTACAGATTGTGATATTGAGAGTTACGGCGCGGTTATGGTTTAGAGATGATAAGGGTACTGTCGACGTCGATGATGGTGGTACTGATTATGCTGCTGGTGCTGCTGCTGGTGTTCGTAACCTTCGCACCAGGTTCTCCAAAGTCGTCACACGAGCGCGTAGTTCGTTAACTTCTTCTAGTACTACGGAATGATTGACGGTTGAAGCGAGTGAATGAATAAGATTCGAACTATGGGATAGTATGTAATCGTGATGGGATACTCAGAAAAAGGGGAGAGAAAATGGTTTCTCGAACAGGTTCGCCAGTAAGCGCTTCAGGTTGAAAGGGCAATTTGGTGGATGGAAGAGATCTTCGACGTGAAATGATTTTCGGATATCGGATGATATTATAACTATATAGAATATCTATATGTATTTCGTAGACTACAGAGGAATTTACGGCATATATCAGGCAAGTCTACAGATATGCTAAGATATGAATTTTGTCTATACACTATCGATGCACTAAATGCAGTAAGACGTGTCTAGACTTAAGAATGATGAGTAGGTAATTCCTAAGGATGAGAAGCAGATGATTTTTGACTAGGATGATAAGCAAAACTTTTTGACAGGTTGACACGGTCGAAGTCCAGACTCACTAATGTATCCTAACAACTACTAGTCAGACACACTAATGCAAGACCTGGTTCACTAAGACCACCGCTCTGATACCACCTGTAAAGACCCGTCCTTATCCATCCGGACGATATCTTCAACATTTGGTCCCATTGCGATGGTCGACTCCAAGTAATGTCCTTAAATTGAGCAAATGCACAGCGAAAGACTTAATTCGTACCTGAGAATAACATGTTTTAAAACATCAACATAAAGTTGGTGAGATATATAGCTTTGATGCTAGCAGCGTTATAACTATAGACCACAAGATTTCATATGTAAACATTTTAATAAAAATATTCTAAGTGGTTGAGCACTTGGTAACCATACTTAACATTTAATCACGTCGCATATTCCCTTTATTATGAAATCTTACTACACCGTACCAAGTGTAGTCACGAAACGAAGTACTGTGCAACCGTTGAATACTGGTCGTCCAGTCCGGTTGGGGTTGTCAGGCCCGATAGATCTATCAACAGGATTCGCGTTTACAATACCGCTGTAAATAATAGTTACCAAGCTACAGGGAAGTATGCCAGTGGTACAACTCAACGTAGAATATATTTTTCAGTTACTTGTGTCCATAACGTAAATCATTCATAAAAACAGCGCATGTATTCTCAGCCCAAAATATTTAAAGTTTAAAAGGGACTATATACTCACCTAATGTATTTTGTAGTAAAAATACATATAACATCATTGAACAAGTGTAGGGTTGGCCTCGGATTCACGAACCTATATCATTTATGTATATATTAACACTCATGTTGTAATCGAACAAATATATATATATTTTTAGTGATTTTTAATTATTACTTAATCATGTATTTCATTAATAACCTAATTGAACGTATTTATTTTATATTTTTAAATAAATAAAAATATAAATATAGTTTTGTTAAGTATATTTTAATATGACAAATTTCATCGTATTAGTAATAATAATATTAGTAAAAAAAAATTTGATATTTAAAATAATATGTTTTTTTTTATAATGACGATACTAGTAATAATAAAAATGATAATAATTATAATTTTTAACAAAAATGATAGTTTTAATAATTAAATCAATCTTAATAATAATAATAATAATAATAATAATAATAATAATAATAATAATAATAATAACAATGAATATGCTAGTAACTACCTTATAATGAAGTTCTAAAAAGAATAGGCCTTTGTAGGGTTCGAACCCGTGACCTCTCATTCACTCGCCACACGCCTAACCATCCAACCGTCTCAGTTTTCTGTTTAATACCCTAATCGAATTTATATATTCCGTGATTCGACGTGGCCCAACAGGATGTTGAGATTGGTCTCGGCCTATATATATAAAAGTTCAATTAAATTAACACAACCCAATTAGTAAAATAATTAAAAGATCCGATCCATGAAATTTTTATAGTGAGCTAGTAACCCTACGTTTCTTGGATTCTCCATCTGATCGTTAGATAAAAAGGGGTAACAGATACAATAACGTGTCATCATCTCAATCACGATGTAAACATCATTATCATCCTATAATTATCTCTTCACTTGTCGACAACCTTTACTGCGAATATATATAAAATCCGTGACCCACATATCTTTTTTTTCTTTCTTTAAAACCTTTCCATTATCTAACGTATTATCTTTATTAAATCAAGAATTTCATATACGTTTGTTCGATCGAAGTTTCAGAAAGAAGGGAAAAATATAAACGACAGCAGCATTAATAACTTGATTGCAGGTTTGCAGGAGTTGGTGGTTCGAATGAGTTTGCACAGAAGTTCAGAAACGGAGGTGATGATTAACTAGCCTTCGATGGTGGTTGTGATATTGTTGATTGTGTGCAAACAGAAACAAAGCAGGAGAAACGGGTACTAATGGCAGTAGAAGAAAAAAAAAATTAAAAAATAATATGGCGGTATAAAGTGGTTATTGGTGTCGGACTGAAACAGAAAGAATCGAATAGCAGACCAAGTGTTTTAATGACATTCGAATAAGAATGAAATCATATATTGGGCGTTGCAGGTGCAGTGATCATGGTGGTTTGGTGTTTTAAGGTGGTTGTATGATGGTTAAAATAGGAAAAAAATATCGAGCAGTGGTGGTGATGGTTTCTTCGAATAGTTGCATCAATATTGGTTTTACAAGGTGATGGTGATAGTAGGTGGTTGATGGGGTCGAATAGAAAACAAGAAAACATGAACGAGTATGGTAGTTTCACAAAGAAGAAGAAGAAGAGAGAGGGAGGAGAGAGAGGAGATCGATAGAGTTGTGGTGGCGGTGTTTTGGGGTGGTTGTAGATGAAGGTGGCGGCGACGGATCATGGGTGGAGATGGTGGGGTGAGAGGCAGAATAGTGGTGATGTTTTGGTGAATTACTTCGGTCCATACTAGTGAAAAGATGATCAAAGCAAAATACGCACAAAATATTGGTGAGGGTTGTGAGGTTTATGGTGGCCGGAGGTTATGAAGTTGTCCGGTTGACCGGTGATCAAGTGAAGATGACGATGGTTGTATAGTAGGGAGGTGGTGTCGGTCATGGGTTATTGAAGAAAGAAGAAGAGGGTGTTTGTTGTGGTATAACATGTATGCCTATTCTATAAATATATAAATATAGACATAAAGTAATAGATATAGTTCAACTTTAACATAATGTCTCAATAATTAAACGTGCACCATTATCACAAGCCAATTATAATTACCGACACTTTTGTTGGATACAATCAATGCAAGTGTATATATCTTATTTATATATAATATGTATATATATATATATGTTGGACAAAGATAGATAACAACATGGAATCATATAAATCAATAAAGTAATTTGAAAGTAAAACGTGTTTAAACAATAGTATAGCAGTCATGAAATTGATATCTTATGTTGATAGTTTTTACACAGATTGTTCGTGAATTGCCGAGAATTGGTCGAGGTTAAATGAACACCTAAATATAAATTGCAAACTTTCTAGACTCAACATTAAGATTTTTGCTTATCGTGTCGGAAACCTATAAAGATTATAGTTTAAATTTGGTCGGAAATTTCCGGGTCGTTACAGTACCCACCCGTTAAAGAAATTTCGTCCTCGAAATTTGGTAGAGGTTGTTATGGATAACAACAAGAATGTTTTCATGACAAATATGAGGTAATAATGGAGTTTTATCGTTATTGAGAGATATAGATAAAACGATTCGATCATGTGAAGCGTACGAGTGAAGCTATCACAAAAGAGTGAGATGAGTAAAAATATACTTGTTTTAACCAATGACGTGTTTGAAATTGATTTCTGGAATTTACGGAAAGAAAATCTTCGTAATAGGATTTGATTCTTCGGCGATCAGGATCTTCTTTGATTTAATGGCGCAATCTGTTTCGATTTCTCTTGTCGAATATTTCACTATAAATCCACTTCCTTCCCTTTCTTACTTCCATACCTCCCATCTTCCATCCTTTCTTCCTCAATTTATACCTTAGAGTATTCTTTAAAATGCTCCATCCCATTCTGATCCTTGGTATACTCTTAATTTTCACATCTGTCATTCTTCTTTTTCATTTACCACTAGAAGAATCTATTTACTTCTACTATTTTCTTGGGATTATAGTGTTATTAATTCTCCCGTGCCTTTACGTGGCAATATGTATTGATATGCACGGTTTGTAGTTTCAGGGTTGCTATTGGGTTTTATATCTTCACTTATATTTCAATGTCCCTACTTCTGTTTTCTATAATCATTGTCATCCATAGTTAATATCTCCTCCTATTTGCTGCGATTTTTGTCCTAATTTCTATTTCGGGGCCTTGTCCCTTTTGTTTCTTCTTCCTGTCCTCGAGTCAAGCGAGCAATGGTCCGAAATTTGTAGGTATGAAATTTCGGAATGAACATAGCTGATGCTCTTAGAAAGAAATGGAAATGGCACGATTTTGATTTGTCAAATTACCAGAATATCCAGAAAGATAGAACTATCAAGATGATATGTTCTTGATATGTTTGGAGATTGAATAGAATGTAAGAGCCGTGTAACATGGCACATGATGATGGTACTGTGAATCATCACATTCCATTAGAAACTTAACATAACTTACTGTAATATAATGAAGTTGATCAAGTTTCATTATATTATACTAATTCATGCATCAGTTCCTAACACTACTTCAAAACATTCATATTTTAAATTCGGAGGTTTCAGAATTTAGAAACTAACACAGTTTCTTTTATGATGTGATACAGATAGCACGAGAAGATAGATGATTTCTGATAAGAATAGTTATAAAAATATCTTCAGAAACATTGAGGATATTTATAATGAAAGATATGATAATATCTTGGAACTTCTAATGCCGAAGGATGATGATGAAGAATAGTGTCACCAAAGGTTTTAGAGTAAGGAGTAGAGTATGTACTAAGGATTTCAGCAGGCACTGAATCTTTTAAATTCTTTGAAGTCAAACTTATTCTTTGTGATTTGTCCACGGCTTACTTCATAGTTTTGCATAATCCGCTTTTTGGTACTAAATTTTCTATTGAGTGTTTTCAATACTCCGTTCTTTATCATCAACTTTTGGCTATTAAGACCATCTACAACATGCTGCTTCGTCAGCATTCTCAAAGTTAACGAATCTGGGTCATCGGTTATCAAACTGAGGTGGTTTCAGGAAAATTGTGTTTTTAGATGGTTAAACGCTGATGATGGAATATAAAAGATTCTCCGGTAACGACAGCGAAAGAATAACGTGTATATATATCGAAACTAACCTTTCTGAGAAGTCAAGGTTAACTTGCTGGAGCTGTGACAAAATTGGCTAATTTGAAAAGGGATTGCAAAGTTATTTTGGGTAATAATAACACTAAAGAAATTAACACTGCTGCGTGTTAAACGTTGATTCAGTCTCCGAGAGTCTTACAGGAGCATAAGTCTTTTCTTCCGTAGATGAAACGCGGTTGGTTCATCCTCTCGATTGAGGGGTTTTCAAGAATCATGAAAGATTTGAACACGCATTGTAATTGTCGAGATACAAATGAGGTTTAAGATGAAATCAAGTGGCAAGCTTGAAGAATTATTTAGTTTCATATGTTATAATCAATATTTTAATTTAATTCATTTTAATTGTCCAAAGTTAGCAGTTCAATAGTCCGATGGTTCAATGATTCATATATAATTTAATATATAATATTCGAATTAAATAATACGTATCGTGACCCGTGTACCGGTCTCGGTGTCGATCACAACTCAAAGTATATATATATTTTGGAATCAACTCCGACCCTGTATAGCCAACTCCCACCTTCACATATAGAGTGTCTACGGTTGTTCCGAAATATATATATAGATGGGTCGATATGATAAGTCGAAACCTTGCATACGTGTCCCGTTATTTAAAGTGCGTAAAAATAAATAACAGAAATTAAATGACGATAAATAAAATTGCGAGAATGTAAATTGCGATAATTTAAATGTTAATCAGTTAGCTGGGAACAGTTAGCCGGAACAGTTAGCGTGAAATCCTATCACAATTCCAATTAATTAATTCGTTTGTTTCTAACACTTTTTATTTTTGTCCAATGTTTTCTTCGTTATGCCACTTGTTGGATTCTGATAGGTCAAAATCCAAATATGAAATTTGAATAGAAATAGTTATTCTGTGGTGAACGGATACGTATATTGGTAGTTGTAAGTAGGATAGTAAATGATCGTTGAATCAGATTCGAAGAATGTACAGTGTAACTTATTAATGTGAATTCTAAATATTCCTCGGGTACTACCCACCCGTTAAAATATTTTCATCATTAACAGTTTGTACAAAAGAATTTTTAATCACAATCTTTACGAAAATATACTTGCATATATATTTTCATTGGATGTAATCATGGATTTAATGAATCAAAAACTCATCTGATTTACCGTTAATACTAGATTACATAATCTCTAAAACTTTAGAAATTACATATTCACCATGTCGAACGAGGGAAAATGAGATAGAATGATACGTAAAGCGAAGATAGTCGATGTAGATCGATGTGTAGAACGAAGTTCATACTCGAAGTACAGATGGTGATATTGAGGCGTGTAAGGTTGATATTCGAGGTACAGATTGTGATATTGAGAGTTACGGCGCGGTTATGGTTTAGAGATGATAAGGGTACTGTCGACGTCGATGATGGTGGTACTGATTATGCTGCTGGTGCTGCTGCTGGTGTTCGTAACCTTCGCACCAGGTTCTCCAAAGTCGTCACACGAGCGCGTAGTTCGTTAACTTCTTCTAGTACTACGGAATGATTGACGGTTGAAGCGAGTGAATGAATAAGATTCGAACTATGGGATAGTATGTAATCGTGATGGGATACTCAGAAAAAGGGGAGAGAAAATGGTTTCTCGAACAGGTTCGCCAGTAAGCGCTTCAGGTTGAAAGGGCAATTTGGTGGATGGAAGAGATCTTCGACGTGAAATGATTTTCGGATATCGGATGATATTATAACTATATAGAATATCTATATGTATTTCGTAGACTACAGAGGAATTTACGGCATATATCAGGCAAGTCTACAGATATGCTAAGATATGAATTTTGTCTATACACTATCGATGCACTAAATGCAGTAAGACGTGTCTAGACTTAAGAATGATGAGTAGGTAATTCCTAAGGATGAGAAGCAGATGATTTTTGACTAGGATGATAAGCAAAACTTTTTGACAGGTTGACACGGTCGAAGTCCAGACTCACTAATGTATCCTAACAACTACTAGTCAGACACACTAATGCAAGACCTGGTTCACTAAGACCACCGCTCTGATACCACCTGTAAAGACCCGTCCTTATCCATCCGGACGATATCTTCAACATTTGGTCCCATTGCGATGGTCGACTCCAAGTAATGTCCTTAAATTGAGCAAATGCACAGCGAAAGACTTAATTCGTACCTGAGAATAACATGTTTTAAAACATCAACATAAAGTTGGTGAGATATATAGCTTTGATGCTAGCAGCGTTATAACTATAGACCACAAGATTTCATATGTAAACATTTTAATAAAAATATTCTAAGTGGTTGAGCACTTGGTAACCATACTTAACATTTAATCACGTCGCATATTCCCTTTATTATGAAATCTTACTACACCGTACCAAGTGTAGTCACGAAACGAAGTACTGTGCAACCGTTGAATACTGGTCGTCCAGTCCGGTTGGGGTTGTCAGGCCCGATAGATCTATCAACAGGATTCGCGTTTACAATACCGCTGTAAATAATAGTTACCAAGCTACAGGGAAGTATGCCAGTGGTACAACTCAACGTAGAATATATTTTTCAGTTACTTGTGTCCATAACGTAAATCATTCATAAAAACAGCGCATGTATTCTCAGCCCAAAATATTTAAAGTTTAAAAGGGACTATATACTCACCTAATGTATTTTGTAGTAAAAATACATATAACATCATTGAACAAGTGTAGGGTTGGCCTCGGATTCACGAACCTATATCATTTATGTATATATTAACACTCATGTTGTAATCGAACAAATATATATATATTTTTAGTGATTTTTAATTATTACTTAATCATGTATTTCATTAATAACCTAATTGAACGTATTTATTTTATATTTTTAAATAAATAAAAATATAAATATAGTTTTGTTAAGTATATTTTAATATGACAAATTTCATCGTATTAGTAATAATAATATTAGTAAAAAAAAATTTGATATTTAAAATAATATGTTTTTTTTTTTTTTTATAATGACGATACTAGTAATAATAAAAATGATAATAATTATAATTTTTAACAAAAATGATAGTTTTAATAATTAAATCAATATTAATAATAATAATAATAATAATAATAATAATAATAATAATAATAATAATAACAATGAATATGCTAGTAACTACCTTATAATGAAGTTCTAAAAAGAATAGGCCTTTGTAGGGTTCGAACCCGTGACCTCTCATTCACTCGCCACACGCCTAACCATCCAACCGTCTCAGTTTTCTGTTTAATACCCTAATCGAATTTATATATTCCGTGATTCGACGTGGCCCAACAGGATGTTGAGATTGGTCTCGGCCCATATATATAAAAGTTCAATTAAATTAACACAGCCCAATTAGTAAAATAATTAAAAGATCCGATCCATGAAATTTTTATAGTGAGCTAGTAACCCTACGTTTCTTGGATTCTCCATCTGATCGTTAGATAAAAAGGGGTAACAGATACAATAACGTGTCATCATCTCAATCACGATGTAAACATCATTATCATCCTATAATTATCTCTTCACTTGTCGACAACCTTTACTGCGAATATATATAAAATCCGTGACCCACATATCTTTTTTTTCTTTCTTTAAAACCTTTCAATTATCTAACGTATTATCTTTATTAAATCAAGAATTTCATATACGTTTGTTCGATCGAAGTTTCAGAAAGAAGGGAAAAATATAAACGACAGCAGCATTAATAACTTGATTGCAGGTTTGCAGGAGTTGGTGGTTCGAATGAGTTTGCACAGAAGTTCAGAAACGGAGGTGATGATTAACTAGCCTTCGATGGTGATTGTGATATTGTTGATTGTGTGCAAACAGAAACAAAGCAGGAGAAACGGGTACTAATGGCAGTAGAAGAAAAAAAAAATAATAATATGGCGGTATAAAGTGGTTATTGGTGTCGGACTGAAACAGAAAGAATCGAATAGCAGACCAAGTGTTTTAATGACATTCGAATAAGAATGAAATCATATATTGGGCGTTGCAGGTGCAGTGATCATGGTGGTTTGGTGTTTTAAGGTGGTTGTATGATGGTTAAAATAGGAAAAAAATATCGAGCAGTGGTGGTGATGGTTTCTTCGAATAGTTGCATCAATATTGGTTTTGCAAGGTGATGGTGATAGTAGGTGGTTGATGGGTGTCTAATAGAAAACAAGAAAACATGAACGAGTATGGTAGTTTCACAAAGAAGAAGAAGAAGAGAGAGGGAGGAGAGAGAGGAGATCGATAGAGTTGTGGTGGCGGTGTTTTGGGGTGGTTGTAGATGAAGGTGGCGGCGACGGATCATGGGTGGAGATGGTGGGGTGAGAGGCAGAATAGTGGTGATGTTTTGGTGAATTACTTCGGTCCATACTAGTGAAAAGATGATCAAAGCAAAATACGCACAAAATATTGGTGAGGGTTGTGAGGTTTATGGTGGCCGGAGGTTATGAAGTTGTCCGGTTGACCGGTGATCAAGTGAAGATGACGATGGTTGTATAGTAGGGAGGTGGTGTCGGTCATGGGTTATTGAAGAAAGAAGAAGAGGGTGTTTGTTGTGGTATAACATGTATGCCTATTCTATAAATATATAAATATAGACATAAAGTAATAGATATAGTTCAACTTTAACATAATGTCTCAATAATTAAACGTGCACCATTATCACAAGCCAATTATAATTACCGACACTTTTGTTGGATACAATCAATGCAAGTGTATATATCTTATTTATATATAATATGTATATATATATATGTTGGACAAAGATAGATAACAACATGGAATCATATAAATCAATAAAGTAATTTGAAAGTAAAACGTGTTTAAACAATAGTATAGCAGTCATGAAATTGATATCTTATGTTGATAGTTTTTACACAGATTGTTCGTGAATTGCCGAGAATTGGTCGAGGTTAAATGAACACCTAAATATAAATTGCAAACTTTCTAGACTCAACATTAAGATTTTTGCTTATCGTGTCGGAAACCTATAAAGATTATAGTTTAAATTTGGTCGGAAATTTCCGGGTCGTTACAGAAGTCTTGCTCGTAGCGCCATTTTCTAGTTATCTTGCGAAAATGGGCCTAATCTGTAATTGAAAATTGTTCGGAAAATTCCCCAACAATTTTGGGCGATTTTGTGGGGAATGTAGTGACTTCAAATATGTATTTTGCGGCCATTAATTATCATCACAATGAAACTACGCTCTCATATATTCGCATTCAATATGAAATTTAGAAACAAAAATAAAAATATGGTTATGAATCTAGAGAAATAAAAAAGCGGCTAAAAATACTCAAACAATAAAACAAAGACGTTATAAAAGCAGCAACGTTTTGTAGCTAGTGGTGTGATAGTAGTCCCAACATGATTCTCAATGTACCTAAATACATTATTAAAATAAAAAAAGTATCATAGTGGTATTTAAACATGCACAACAATTCACATGTGAAGGTATTACTTATCGTAAGATCTAAAAGTGCAAAATTCACCTTTAAAAATAGTAAAGTATCATTTCGGCATCTAAACTGCTTCAAACAGGGGAAAGCCTTAAGAAATTCTTGCTCGTAGTGCCATTTTGTTGTTATCTTGCGAAAATGGGCCTAATCTTCAATTTAAAATTTTTCGGAAAATACCCCACAAAATTTTGCCCGATTTTGTGAGGAATGTAATGACTTCAAATTTGTGTTTTGCGGCCATTAATTATCATAAAAATGAAACTACACTCTCATATATTCGCATTCAATATGAAATTTTAAAACAAAAACCAAAACATGGTTAAGAATCTAGAGAAATAGAAAAGCGGCTACAAATACTCGAACAATAAAACCAAGACGTTATAAAAGCAGCAACGTTATGTAGCTAGTGGTGAGATAGTAGACCCAACATGATTCTCGATGTACCTAAATACAAAATTAAATAAAAAAAAGTATCATAGTGGTATTTAAACAGGCACAACAATTCACATGTGAATGTATTACTTAACGTAAGATTTAAAAGTGCAAAATTCACCTTTAAAAATAGTAAAATGTCATTTTTGGCATCTAAATTGCTTCGAACAGGGGAAATCCTTAATTAAGTCTTGCTCTCAGCGCCGTTTTCTAGTTATTTTGCGAAAATGGGCCTAATCTGCAATTTAGAAATTTCTGAAAAATTCCTCACAAAATTTTGCCCGATTTTGTGGGGAATGTAGAGACTTCAAATTTGTGTTTTGCGGCTATTAATTATCATCAAAACAAAACTACGCTCTCATATATTCGCATTCAATATAAATTTATAATGAAAAACAAAAATATGGTTATGAATATAGAGAAATAAAAAAGCGGCTAAAAAAACTCGAACAATAAAACCAAGACGTTATAAAAGCAGCAACGTTTTGTAGCTAGTGGTGAGATAGTAGCCCCAACATGATTCTCGATATACCTAAATACAAAATTAAATAAAAACAAGTATCATAGTGGTATTTAATCAGGCACAACAATTCGCTTGTGAAAGTATTACTTATCGTAAGATCTAAAAGTGCAAAATCACCTTTAAAAATAGTAAAATGTCAATTTCGGCATCTAAACTTCTTCGAACGGGGGAAAGCCGTAAGGAAGTCTTGCTCGTAGCACCGTTTTCTAGTTATCTTGTGAAAATGGGCCTAATCTGCAATTGAAAATTTTTTAGAAAATTCCCCAAAAAAATTTGCCCGATTTTGTGGGGAATGTAGTGACTTCAAATATTTGTTTTGCGGCCATTAATTATCATCACAACTGAAAGGACCCGTTCATATAGATTATAAACGATTCTCAATAGTTGATTACATTGCGAGGTATTTGACCTCTATATGATACATTTTTCAGACATTGCATTCGTTTTTAAAAGATAAACTCTCTTTACATCGAAAATTAACAGGCATGCATACCATTTCATAATACATCCAACTATAATTGACTTAATAACAATAATCTTGATGAATTTCAACGACTCGAATGCAACGTCTTTCAAAATATGCCATGAATGACTCCAAGTAATATCTTTAAAATGAGCAAAATGCACAGCGGAAGATTTCTTTAACACCTGAGAATAAACATGCTTTAAAGTGTCAACTAAAAGGTTGATGAGTTCATTAGTTTATCATAATCATTCATTTCCATCATTTTAATAGACCACAAGAATTTCATTTCCATTTCTCATAAATACACGTCCCATGCATAGAGACAAAAATCATTCATATGGTGAACACCTGGTAACCGACATTAACAAGATGCATATAAGAATATCCCCTATCATTCCGGGAAATCCTTCGGAGATGATATAAAACAACATCTAAGTACTAAAGCATTCGCAACCAAGGATGGGGTTCGTTAGGCCCAATAGATCTATCTTTAGGATTCGTGTCAATTAGTAGATAGGTTTACTAATTCTTAGGTTACCAAGCAAAAAGGGGCATATTCGGCTTCGATCATTCACCCATATAATGTAGTTTCATTTACTTGTGTCTATTTCGTAAAACATTCATAAAAATTTCGCATGTATTCTCAGCCCAAAAATATAAAGGGTAAAAAGGCAAATCAAACTCACCATACTTGTATTTTGTAGTAAAAATACATATGACATCATTTAACAAGTGTAGGGTTGACCTCGGATTCACGAACCTATATTATTCATATATTTATTAAAACATATACTTGTAATCGAACAAGTTTATATATATTTTTATTAAGTATATTTTTGTATATATATATATATATATATATATATATATATATATATATATATATATATATATATATATATATATATATCAATTGTTTGTTAAAATTATGATAATACTAAAATACTATTAGAAATGATAAAAATCATAATTATGATAATAGATTTAAAAATGATACTTTTAATATTAATGATAAAGATGATATCTTTCATAAAAATGATACTTTTAAAAATGTTAATGAATACTAATAATAATAACAAAAAAAAAAATATAATGATTTTACTAATAATAATAATGATACTAATTTTTATATTAATAACTATAATGATAATAACACTACTAATAATAATACTAATACTTATGATATAAATAATAATAATACTTATTTTCTTAATACATAAAATGATAGTATTAATAATAATAATATTAATAATGGTAATACTACCTTAAAAAGGAAGAGCTTCAAGAAATAAAAACTGCCACTGTTCGGGCTCGAACCCACGACCTCTCGTTCCACACAAACACCCCTAACCATTTGATCTATCACATTTTTCTGAATTTATTATAACCATAAATATATTTACCCGTCTTACAGTCTTCTTAAAATAAAAACCCATTTAACATCTTCATCCTACATAACTAACATCATCATTTTATCATCGTTTATATCAGCTTCTTCACGTTCCATTATCATAATCATCATCATAGCTCAAAATCATCTTCTATCAATCATAAAATTTTCTAACCTGTCACCATCTCTATACACTGGCCCAATCGAAATGGAAAGACTAGTACATGGCCCAATTACTAGATTGAAGTTCACGGCTCAATGGGGCAATGGATTTCACAGCCCAAAATGTGATGTCTTTATTATTTTTAAACGGGAACAAGGAAAAGAATTCGATAGCAAGTCACAAAGGTTTCGGTTCTTTATCATCTCATACCTCATCCCTACATCACCCTCCAATATTATAATCATAAAGACAGCTCAATTAGGTATACTGACTAATTCCCTAACCGTGTCTTTATCATCATCTAACAGACAATTTAGCAGCACTTTTATAAAGTTTTTGGGAATTAATCAACAACATTTAGTGGGTGGGGTCTTCATGGACACTTATGCTGAAATGTCCCGTTCTTATTGATTAAAAACGTTCCATATTAATTGATTTCGTTGCGAGGTTTTGACCTCTATATGAGACGTTTTTCAAAGACTGCATTCATTTTTAAAACAAACCATAACCTTTATTTCATCAATAAAGGTTTAAAAAGCTTTACGTAGATTATCAAATAATGATAATCTAAAATATCCTGTTTACACACGACCATTACATAATGGTTTACAATACAAATATGTTACAACAAAATAAGTTTCTTGAATGCAGTTTTTACACAATATCATACAAGCATGGACTCCAAATCTCGTCCTTATTTAAGTATGCGACAGCGGAAGCTCTTAATAATCACCTGAGAATAAACATGCTTAAAACGTCAACAAAAATGTTGGTGAGTTATAGGTTTAACCTATATATATCAAATCATAATAATAGACCACAAGATTTCATATTTCAATACACATCCCATACATAGAGATAAAAATCATTCATATGGTGAACACCTGGTAACCGACATTAACAAGATGCATATATAAGAATATCCCCATCATTCAGGGACACCCTTCGGATATGATATAAATTTCGAAGTACTAAAGCATCCGGTACTTTGGATGGGGTTTGTTAGGCCCAATAGATCTATCTTTAGGATTCGTGTCAATTAGGGTATCTGTTCCCTAATTCTTAGATTACCAGACTTAATAAAAAGGGGCATATTCGATTCCGATAATTCAACCATAGAATGTAGTTTCACGTACTTGTGTCTATTTTGTAAATCATTTATAAAACCTGCATGTATTCTCATCCCAAAAATATTAGATTTTAAAAGTGGGACTATAACTCACTTTCACAGATTTTTACTTCGTCGGGAAGTAAGACTTGGCCACTGGTTGATTCACGAACCTATAACAATATATACATATATATCAAAGTATGTTCAAAATATATTTACAACACTTTTAATATATTTTGATGTTTTAAGTTTATTAAGTCAGCTGTCCTCGTTAGTAACCTACAACTAGTTGTCCACAGTTAGATGTACAGAAATAAATCGATAAATATTCTCTTGAATCAATCCACGACCCAGTGTATACGTATCTCAGTATTGATCACAACTCAAACTATATATATTTTGGAATCAACCTCAACCCTGTATAGTTAACTCCAACATTCACATATAGAGTGTCTATGGTTGTTCCGAAATATATATAGATGTGTCGACATGATAGGTCGAAACATTGTATACGTGTCTATGGTATCTCAAGATTACATAATATACAATACAAGTTGATTAAGTTATGGTTGAAATAGATTTGTTACCAATTTTCACGTAGCTAAAATGAGAAAAATTATCCAATCTTGTTTTACCCATAACTTCTTCATTTTAAATCCGTTTTGAGTGAATCAAATTGCTATGGTTTCATATTGAACTCTATTTTATGAATCTAAACAGAAAAAGTATAGGTTTATAGTCGGAAAAATAAGTTACAAGTCATTTTTGTAAAGGTAGTCATTTCAGTCGAAAGAACGACGTCTAGATGACCATTTTAGAAAACATACTTCCACTTTGAGTTTAACCATAATTTTTGGATATAGTTTCATGTTCATAATAAAAATCATTTTCCCAGAATAACAACTTTTAAATCAAAGTTTATCATAGTTTTTAATTAACTAACCCAAAACAGCCCGCGGTGTTACTACGACGGCGTACATCCGATTTTACGGTGTTTTTCGTGTTTCCAGGTTTTAAATCATTAAGTTAGAATATCATATAGATATAGAACATGTGTTTAGTTGATTTTAAAAGTCAAGTTAGAAGGATTAACTTTTATTTGCGAACAAGTTTAGAATTAACTAAACTATGTTCTAGTGATTACAAGTTTAAACCTTCGAATAAGATAGCTTTATATGTATGAATCGAATGATGTTATGAACATCATTACTACCTCAAGTTCCTTGGATAAATCTACTAGAAATGAAAAAAATAGATCTAGCTTCAAAGGATCCTTGGATGGCTTGAAAGTTCTTGAAGAAGAATCATAACACGAAAACAATTTCAAGTAAGATTTCCACTCGAAATAAGATTGTTATAGTTATAGAAATTGAATTAAAGTTTGAATATTATTATTACCTTATATTAGAAAGATAACCTACTGTAAGTAACAAAGGTTTCTTGATCTTGGATGATTACTTGGAATGGATTTAGAAAATCTGGAAGTAAACTTGCAATCTTGGAAGTATTCTTGATTTTATGAAACTAGAACTTTTGAAATTTATGAAGAACACTTAGAACTTGAAGATAGAACTTGAGAGAGATCAATTAGATGAAGAAAATTGAAGAATGAAAGTGTTTGTAGGTGTTTTTGGTCGTTGGTGTATGGATTAGATATAAAGGATATGTAATTTTATTTTCATGTAAATAAGTCATGAATGATTACTCATATTTTTGTAATTTTATGAGATATTTCATGCTAGTTGCCAAATGATGGTTCCCACATGTGTTAGGTGACTCACATGGGCTGCTAATAGCTGATCATTGGAGTGTATATACCAATAGTACATACATCTAAAAGCTGTGTATTGTACGAGTACGAATACGGGTGCATACGTGTAGAATTGTTGATGAAACTGAACGAGGATGTAATTGTAAGCATTTTTGTTAAGTAGAAGTATTTTGATAAGTGTATTGAAGTCTTTCAAAAGTGTATAAATACATATTAAAACACTACATGTATATACATTTTAACTGAGTCGTTAAGTCATCGTTAGTCGTTACATGTAAGTGTTGTTTTGAAACCTTTAGGTTAACGATCTTGTTAAATGTTGTTAACCCAATATTTATAATATCAAATGAGATTTTAAATGATTATATTATCATGATATTATCATGTATGAATATCTCTACAACGATGATCGTTACATATATGTCTCGTTTAAAAATCATTAAGTTAGTAGTCTTGTTTTTACATATGTAGTTCATTGTTAATATACTTAATGATATGTTTACTTATCATAGTATCATGTTAACTATATATATATCCATATATATGTCATCATATAGTTTTTACAAGTTTTAACGTTCGTGAATCACCGGTCAACTTGGGTGGTCAATTGTCAATATGAAACCTATTTCAATTAATCAAGTCTTAACAAGTTTGATTGCTTAACATGTTGGAAAGATTTAATCCTGTAAATATCAATCTCAATTAATATATATATACATGAAAAAGTTCGGGTCACTACAGTACCTACCAGTTAAATAAATTTCGTCCCGAAATTTTAAGCAGTTGGAGGTGTTGACGTATCTTCTGGAAATAAATGCGGGTATTTCTTCTTCATCTAATCTTCTCATTCCCAGGTGAACTCAGGTCCTCTACAAGCATTCCATCGAACCTTAACAATTGGTATCTTGTTTTGCTTAAGTCTTTTAACCTCACGATCCATTATTTCGACGGGTTCTTCGATGAATTGAAGTTTTTCGTTGATTTGGATTTCATCTAACGAAATAGTGAGATCTTCTTTAGCAAAACATTTCTTCAAATTCGAGACGTGGAAAGTGTTATGTACAGCCGCGAGTTGTTGAGGTAACTCAAGTCGGTAAGCTACTGGTCCGACACGATCAATAATCTTGAATGGTCCAATATACCTTGGATTTAATTTCCCTCGTTTACCAAATCGAACAACGCCTTTCCAAGGTGCAACTTTAAGCATGACCATCTCTCCAATTTCAAATTCTATATCTTTTCTTTTAATGTCAGCGTAGCTCTTTTGTCGACTTTGGGCGGTTTTCAACCGTTGTTGAATTTGGATGATCTTCTCGATAGTTTCTTGTATTATCTCCGGACCCGTAATCTGTCTATCCCCCACTTCACTCCAACAAATCGGAGACCTGCACTTTCTACCATAAAGTGCTTCAAACGGCGCCATCTCAATGCTTGAATGGTAGCTGTTGTTGTAGGAAAATTCTGCTAACGGTAGATGTCGATCCCAACTATTTCCGAAATCAATAACACATGCTCGTAGCATGTCTTCAAGCGTTTGTATCGTCCTTTCGCTCTGCCCATCAGTTTGTGGATGATAGGCAGTACTCATGTCTAGATGAGTTCCTAATGCTTGCTGTAATGTCTGCCAGAATCTTGAAATAAATCTGTCATCCCTATCAGAGATAATAGAGATTGGTATTCCATGTCTGGAGATGACTTCCTTCAAATACAGTCGTGCTAACTTCTCCATCTTGTCATCTTCTCTTATTGGCAGGAAGTGTGCTGATTTGGTGAGACGATCAACTATTACCCAAATAGTATCAAAACCACTTGCAGTCCTTGGCAATTTAGTGATGAAATCCATGGTAATGTTTTCCCATTTCCATTCCGGGATTTCGGGTTATTGAAGTAGACCTGATGGTTTCTGATGCTCAGCTTTGACCTTAGAACACGTCAAACATTCTCCTACGTATTTAGCAACATCGGCTTTCATACTCGGCCACCAAAAATGTTTCTTGAGATCCTTGTACATCTTCCCTGTTCCAGGATGTATTGAATATCTGGTTTTATGAGCTTCTCTAAGTACCATTTCTCTCATATCTCCAAATTTTGGTACCCAAATCCTTTCAGCCCTATACCGGGTTCCGTCTTCCCAAATATTAAGATGCTTCTCCGATCCTTTGGGTATTTCATCCTTTAAATTTCCCTCTTTTAAAACTCCTTGTTGCGCCTCCTTTATTTGAGTAGTAAGGTTATTATGAATCATTATATTCATAGATTTTACTCGAATGGGTTCTCTGTCCTTCCTGCTCAAGGCATCGGCTACCACATTTGCCTTCCCCGGGTGGTAACGAATCTCAAAGCTGTAATCATTCAATAATTCAATCCACCTACGCTGCCTCATATTCAGTTGTTTCTGATTAAATATGTGTTGAAGACTTTTGTGGTCGGTATATATAATACTTTTGACCCCATATAAGTAGTGCCTCCAAGTCTTTAATGCAAAAACAATCGCGCCTAATTCCAAATCATGCGTCGTATAATTTTGTTCGTGAATCTTCAATTGTCTAGACGCATAAGCAATCACCTTCATTCGTTGAATTAATACACAACCGAGACCTTGCTTTGATGCGTCACAATAAATCACAAAATCATCATTCCCTTCAGGCAATGACAATATAGGTGCCGTAGTTAGCTTTTTCTTCAATAACTGAAACGCTTTCTCTTGTTCATCATTCCATTCAAATTTCTTCCCTTTATGCGTTAATGCAGTCAAGGGTTTTGCTATTCTGGAAAAGTCTTGGATGAACCTTCTGTAGTAACCAGCTAGTCCTAAAAACTGGCGTATGTGTTTCGGAGTTTTCGGGGTTTCCCACTTTTCAACAGTTTCTATCTTTGCCGGATCCACCTTAATACCTTCTTTGTTCACTATGTGACCGAGGAATTGAACTTCTTCCAACTAAAATGCACACTTTGAAAACTTAGCGTACAATTCTTCCTTCCTCAATACTTCTAACACCTTTTTCAAATGTTCACCGTGTTCTTGTTCATTCTTTGAGTAAATAAGTATGTCATCAATGAAAACAATGACAAACTTGTCAAGGTATGGTCCACACACTCGGTTCATAAGGTCCATGAACACCGCTGGTGCATTAGTTAAACCAAACGGCATGACCATAAACTCGTAATGACCGTAACGTTTTCTGAAAGCAGTCTTTGGAATATCATCTTCTTTCACCCGCATTTGATGATACCCAGAACGTAAGTCAATCTTTGAATAAACAGACGAGCCTTGTAGTTGATCAAATAAGTCGTCGATTCTCGGTAGTAGGTAGCGGTTCTTGATGGTAAGTTTGTTCAACTCTCGATAGTTGATACACAACCTGAATGTACCATCTTTCTTCTTGACAAACAAAACAGGAGCTCCCCACGGTGATGTGCTTGGTCGAATGAAACAACGCTCTAAAAGTTCTTGTAATTGGCTTTGCAGTTCTTTCATCTCGCTGGGTGCGAGTTTGTAAGGAGCACGAGCTATTGGTGCAGCTCCTGGTACAAGATCTATTTGAAATTCTACGGATCGATGTGGGGGTAATCCCGGTAATTCTTTCGGAAATACATCGGGAAATTCTTTTGCAACGGGAACATCATTGATGCTCTTTTCTTCAGTTTGTACTTTCTCGACGTGTGCTAGAACAGCATAGCAACCTTTTCTTATTAGTTTTTGTGCCTTCAAATTACTAATAAGATGTAGCTTCGTGTTGCCCTTTTCTCCGTACACCATTAAGGGTTTTCCTTTTTCTCGTATAATGCGAATTGCATTTTTGTAACAAACGATCTCTGCTTTCACTTCTTTCAACCAGTCCATACCGATTATCACATCAAAACTCCCTAACTCTACTGGTATCAAATCAATCTTAAATGTTTCGCTAACCAGTTTAATTTCTCGATTCCGACATATATTATCTGCTGAAATTAATTTACCATTTGCTAATTCGAGTAAAAATTTACTATCCAAAGGCGTCAATGGACAACTTAATTTAGCACAAAAATCTCTACTCATATAGCTTCTATCCGCACCCGAATCAAATAAAACGTAAGCAGATTTATTGTCAATAAGAAACGTACCCGTAACAAGCTCCGGGTCTTCCTGTGCCTCTGCCGCATTAATATTGAAAACTCTTCCGCGGCCTTGTCCTTTCGTGTTCTCCTGGTTCGGGCAATTTCTAATAATGTGGCCCGGTTTTCCACATTTATAACAAACTTCATTGGCATAACTTGCTCTGACACTACTTGCTCCACCATTACTCGTTCTGACACCATTTGTTCCTTTCGTTCTATTAACCCCTGGTCCGTAGACCTCACACTTCGCCGCGCTATGACCATTTCTTTTACACTTGTTGCAAAATTTGGTGCAGAACCCCGAGTGATACTTTTCACACCTTTGGCATAGCTGCTTCTGATTGTTGTTTTTGTTGCGGTTATTATTGTTGTTGGGATGATTGTTGTAGTTGCTGTTGTTGTTGTTGTTGTTGTTGTTGTTGTTGTTGTTGTTGTTGTTGTTGTTGTTGTTGTTGTTGTTGTTGTTGTTGTTGTTGTTGTTGTTGTTGTTGTTGTTGTTGTTGGGCCGTTTGTTGTAGTTGCGATTGATGTTGCGATTGTTAGGATAATTGTTGCGATTATTGTTGTAATTGCTGTTGTTGTTGTATTGGTGATTCTTATCACGTTTTCCTCCCACTTTCTTTTAACTTGCTTCACATTGGCCTCTTCAGCAGTCTGTTCTTTAATTCTTTCTTCAATCTGGTTCACTAGTTTATGAGCCATTCTACATGCCTGTTGTATGGAGGCGGACTCGTGTGAACTTATATCTTCTTGGATTCTTTCCGGTAATCCTTTCACAAACGCGTCGATCTTCTCTTCCTCATCTTCGAATGCTCCCGGACACAATAGGCACAATTCTGTGAATCATCTTTCGTACATGGTAATATCAAATCCTTGGGTTCGTAACCCTCTAAGTTCTGTCTTGAGCTTATTGACCTCGGTTCTGGGACGGTACTTCTCGTTCATCAAGTGCTTGAATGCTGACCACGGTAGTGCGTACGCATCGTCTTGTCCCACTTGCTCTAGATAGGTATTCCACCATGTTAACGCAGAACCTGTGAAGGTATGCATAGCGTACTTTACTTTGTCCTCTTCAGTACACTTACTTATGGCAAACACCGATTCGACCTTCTCGGTCCACCGTTTCAATCCGATCGGTCCTTCGGTTCCATCAAATTCCAAAGGTTTGTAGGCAGTGAATTCTTTGTAGGTGCATCCTACACGATTTCCTGTACTGCTAGATCCAAGGTTATTGTTGGTATGTAGCGCAGCCTGTACTGCGGCTATGTTTGAAGCTAGAAAAGTATGGAATTCCTCTTCATTCATATTCACGGTGTGTCGAGTAGTCGGTGCCATTTCTTTCAAAATAGTCAAATTGAACAAGTTAATCATACAGAATATTAAGAGTAGTTAATAGTATTTCGTAGCATAATATGAACTCATTTATAAAAGCTTTTTCTTCATATTAGCGTTTTATAAGTTTAAATTCGGGTAGTACCTACCCGTTAAGTTCATACTTAGTAGCTAATATACAATTCAACTACTACAATTCTATTTGAAAAACTGATTATAATAATATTTCGCGTTCAAACTTTTACACAATATTTTACAAACTTACAATACCGCTTATTTTACATATAGCATGAAATATAGCACACAAAAAATTTGATACAAGATGGTTGTGAAGATAATTGTAGCTAGTACACAAGTCGTTCAACAAAGGCAATAAAGACACGTAATTCATACGTCCAGAAACAAATCATGCATTCTGGTTTTACTAGGATTACTTCCCATCCTTGGTCTTGTGGAACATAACCGTTATGACCGTTGATAAGACAGCGTGTTGTAACATCGTCAAAGGGACGAGGGTTACGTAATGTCCAATAGTCCCGTAACAATCTAAAAACCTCATTTCTTACCCCAATTACCGACTTCGTCACTTGTGGGAACGTTTTGTTTAATAGTTGTAGCCCGATGTTCTTGTTCTCACTTTGGTGAGAAGCGAACATTACTAATCTGTAAGCATAACATGCTTCTTTATGTTGCATGTTAGCCGCTTTTTCTAAATCACGAAGTCCAATATTCGGATATATTGAGTCAAAATAATTTCTTAACCCATTGCGTAAAATAGCATTTGGGTTCCCCGCAATATATGCGTCAAAGTAAACACATCGTAACTTATGGATTTCCCAATGTGATATCCCCCATCTTTTGAACGAAAGCCTTTTATAAACCAAGGCATTCTTGGAACGTTCTTCGAATGTCTTACAAACTGATCTCGCCTTAAATAGTTGTGCCGAAGAATTCTGACCGACTCTAGACAAGATTTCATCAATCATGTCTCCGGGTAGGTCTCTTAAAATATTGGGTTGTCTATCCATTTTGTGTTTTTATACTGTAAAATAGACAAGAGTTAGATTCATAAAAAAAATACTTATTAATACAAGCAATTTTTACATATATCATAAAGCATAAGCACACTATATTACATATGTTACACCACACGAATACAACTATCTTATTCCAAATTGCTTGTTTCTTCTTCTTCGGTTTTGGTTCGTTTTGCCAAGTTTCTAGGGATATATGATGTTCCCCTAATACGAGCCGTCGT
This sequence comes from Rutidosis leptorrhynchoides, assembly GCF_046630445.1. NCBI lineage: Eukaryota > Viridiplantae > Streptophyta > Magnoliopsida > Asterales > Asteraceae > Rutidosis > Rutidosis leptorrhynchoides. The sequence continues at coordinate 29,625,527 of NC_092339.1, read as the reverse complement.
TTTCCACATTGGTTTAGAAAAATCTGGTGGTTTAGAGGTTCCCGGGTCATTGTTACAACTTAAGGACTTCGGGGGTTGACGATACATATAAAGTTCATCGGGGTTGGAATTAGATTTCTCTATTTTTATGCCCTTTCCCTTATTATTTTCTTTTTCCTTTTTAAATTTAGTTGGGGTAATTTCTATAACATCATCGGAATTCTCGTCGGAATCCGATTCATCGGAGAATTGGTAATCCTCCCAATATTTTGCTTCCTTGGCGGAAACACCATTGACCATAATTAACCTTGGTCGGTTGGTTGAGGATTTTCTTTTACTTAACCGTTTTATTATTTCTCCCACCGGTTCTATTTCCTCATCCGGTTCCGATTCTTCTTCCGGTTCCGATTCTTCTTCCGGTTCCTCTTCGGGAAATTGTGAATCAGTTCACGAATTATTCCAATTTAGATTTGACTCTTCATTAGTATTAGGTGAGTCAATGGGACTTGTTCTAGAGGTAGACATCTATCACATAATATCAAACGCGTTAAGAGATTAATATATCACATAATATTCACATGTTAAAAATATATAGTTTCCAACAAAATTTGTTAAGCAATCATTTTTCAAGTAAACACGGTCGAAGTCCAGACTCACTAATGCATCCTAACAAACTCGATAAGACACACTAATGTAAAATTCTGGTTCTCTAAGACCAACGCTCTGATACCAACTGAAATGTCCCGTTCTTATTGATTAAAAATGTTCCATACTAATTGATTTCGTTGCGAGGTTTTGACCTTTATATGAGACGTTTTTCAAAGACTGCATTCATTTTTAAAACAAACCATAACCTTTATTTCATCAATAAAGGTTTAAAAAGCTTTACGTAGATTATCAAATAATGATAATCTAAAATATCCTGTTTACACACGACCATTACATAATGGTTTACAATACAAATATATTACAACAAAATAAGTTTCTTGAATGCAGTTTTTACACAATATCATACAAGCATGGACTCCAAATCTCGTCCTTATTTAAGTATGCGACAGCGGAAGCTCTTAATAATCACCTGAGAATAAACATGCTTAAAACATCAACAAAAATGTTGGTGAGTTATAGGTTTAACCTATATATATCAAATCATAATAATAGACCACAAGATTTCATATTTCAATACACATCCCATACATAGAGATAAAAATCATTCATATGGTGAACACCTGGTAACCGACATTAACAAGATGTATATATAAGAATATCCCCATCATTCCGGGACACCCTTCGGATATGATATAAATTTCAAAGTACTAAAGCATCCGGTACTTTGGATGGGGTTTGTTAGGCCCAATAGATCTATCTTTAGGATTCGCGTCAATTAGGGTGTCTGTTCCCTAATTCTTAGATTACCAGACTTAATAAAAAGGGGCATATTTGATTCCGATAATTCAACCATAGAATGTAGTTTCACGTACTTGTGTCTATTTTGTAAATCATTTATAAAACCTGCATGTATTCTCTTCCCAAAAATATTAGATTTTAAAAGTGGGACTATAACTCACTTTCACAGATTTTTACTTCGTCGGGAAGTAAGACTTGGCCACTGGTTGATTCACGAACCTATAACAATATATACATATATATCAAAGTATGTTCAAAATATATTTACAACACTTTTAATATATTTTGATGTTTTAAGTTTATTAAGTCATCTGTCCTCGTTAGTAACCTACAACTAGTTGTCCACAGTTAGATGTACAGAAATAAATCGATAAATATTATCTTGAATCAATCCACGACCCAGTGTATACGTATCTCAGTATTGATCACAACTCAAACTATATATATTTTGGAATCAACCTCAACCCTGTATAGCTAACTCCAACATTCACATATAGAGTGTCTATGGTTGTTCCGAAATATATATAGATGTGTCGACATGATAGGTCGAAACATTGTATACGTGTCTATGGTATCTCAAGATTACATAATATACAATAAAAGTTGATTAAGTTATGGTTGAAATAGATTTGTTACCAATTTTCACGTAGCTAAAATGAGAAAAATTATCCAATCTTGTTTTACCCATAACTTCTTCATTTTAAATCCGTTTTGAGTGAATCAAAGTGCTATGGTTTCATATTGAACTCTATTTTATGAATCTAAATAGAAAAAGTATAGGTTTATAGTCGGAAAAATAAGTTACAATTCGTTTTTGTAAAGGTAGTCATTTCAGTCGAAAGAACGACGTCTAGATGACCATTTTAGAAAACATACTTCCACTTTGATTTTAACCATAATTTTTGGATATAGTTTTATGTTCATAATAAAAATCATTTTCCCAGAATAACAACTTTTAAATCAAAGTTTATCATAGTTTTTAATTAACTAACCCAAAACAGCCCGCGGTGTTACTACGACGGCGTAAATCCGATTTTACGGTGTTTTTCGTGTTTCCAGGTTTTAAATCATTAAGTTAGAATATCATATAGATATAGAACATGTGTTTATTTGATTTTAAAAGTCAAGTTAGAAGGATTAACTTTTATTTGCGAACAAGTTTAGAATTAACTAAACTATGTTCTAGTGATTACAAGTTTAAACCTTCGAATAAGATAGCTTTATATGTATGTATCGAATGATGTTATGAACATCATTACTACCTCAAGTTCCTTGGATAAACCTACTGGAAATGAGAAAAATAGATCTAGCTTCAAAGGATCCTTGGATGGCTTGAAAGTTCTTGAAGCAGAATCATGACACGAAAACAATTTCAAGTAAGATTTCCACTCGAAATAAGATTGTTATAGTTATAGAAATTGAATTAAAGTTTGAATATGAATATTACCTTGTATTAGAAAGATAACCTACTGTAAGTAACAAAGGTTTCTTGATCTTGGATGATTACTTGGAATGGATTTAGAAAACTTGGAAGTAAACTTGCAATCTTGGAAGTATTCTTGATTTTATGAAACTAGAACTTTTGAAATTTATGAAGAACACTTAGAACTTGAAGATAGAACTTGAGAGAGATCAATTAGATGAAGAAAATTGAAGAATGAAAGTGTTTGTAGGTGTTTTTGGTCGTTGGTTTATGGATTAGATATAAAGGATATGTAATTTTGTTTTCATGTAAATAAGTCATGAATAATTACCCATATTTTTGTAATTTTATGAGATATTTCATGCTAGTTGTCAAATGATGGTTCCCACATGTGTTAGGTGACTCACATAGGTGCTAATAGATGATCATTGAAGTGTATATACCAATAGTACATACATCTAAAAGCTGTGTATTGTACGAGTACGAATACGGGTGCATACGAGTAGAATTGTTGATGAAACTGAACGAGGATGTAATTGTAAGCATTTTTGTTAAGTAGAAGTATTTTGATAAGTGTATTGAAGTCTTTCAAAATTGTATAAATACATATTAAAACACTACATGTATATACATTTTAACTGAGTCGTTAAGTCATCGTTAGTCGTTACATGTAAGTGTTGTTTTGAAACCTTTAGGTTAACGATCTTGTTAAATGTTGTTAACCCAATATTTATAATATCAAATGAGATTTTAAATTATTATATTATCATGATATTATCATGTATGAATATCTCTTAATATGATATATATACATTAAATGTCTTTACAACGATAATCGTTACATATATGTCTCGTTTAAAAATCATTAAGTTAGTAGTCTTATTTTTACATATGTAGTTCATTGTTAATATACTTAATGATATGTTTACTTATCATAGTATCATGTTAACTATATATATATATATCCATATATATGTCATCATATAGTTTTTACAAGTTTTAACGTTCGTGAATCACCGGTCAACTTGGGTAGTCAATTGTCTATATGAAACCTATTTCAATTAATCAAGTCTTAACAAGTTTGATTGCTTAACATGTTGGAAACATTTAATCATGTAAATATCAATCTCAATTAATATATATAAACATGGAAAAGTTCGGGTCACTACATATGCATGCTTTCATCATGGAAAGAAAATCAACCGTCCCTTGTTATTAATTCATTTTATCATATCCATTATCAACTTGTTATTCGATTTCCTTTTACTTTAATCAACAAGTGGGGTTATGGGTTTGGTTTATGTTGGCCACAAGTATGAAAAGGTCACACAAATAGTAGCAGTTATAGGGTATTTAATAAAGGTGGTGTTCTCCTTTAAAAGGATAAACAACGATATGTTTTCGAGTAGCAGACTGTTGCAGGTGTAAGTAGTTTTGTGGTGACGTTTCATGTTTTGCAGGTGGTGGTGATTATGTTTTTCAAATGGCGATAAATCGATAATTCTTGGTTGTGATCCTTAAAGAAGTACTATAATGGGTTTCATCAAAAGGCAAGTGGGTGAAGGTGTCGACCAAGAAAATTTTAAGAGAAGGGTGTCGTTTATGGTTATGGTGTAAAGGTGATCGGTTTATGATTGTAAAAGATAGCCTGTAGCAGCAGAAACACTAATAGAGAAAACATCAAAGTGGTTTTTAAGAAGTGTTGGAGGGTGATATGGTTTCACTTGATGTGGGTTCACTCAAAGGATAAAAAAAATTGAAGAAAGATTGTTAATTGATGGTGACGGTTGTGGTGATATTCTAAACGGGTTTCCAAATTCCAATGGTGATAAACGGTGATTGATATGAATAAGATGGTGGTGGAAAGTTTGTGATCATGGTGGAGAATGATGGTGGTTGTAGAGATAAAAGTGATCGATGTCCTTTATATTGGGTGATGAGTTTAAGGTGGTTCTCGTTTTGTGTTTGTACAAAGATGATGGTAAGGTGGTGATTTAAATGGGTTTAAGGATGATGAAAACGAATGGATTCCTCAAAGACAAAGAACAAGAATGATGGAGTTGTGAGGTGAATAGGTGATAATCAAGTGAGTTTTGGTTTTGTTAATTTCTATTTTTAATTTCAATTGCATTGTGTAGATAGAATTATATGTAGCTTGTAATCAAATATTTGATGCAGTACACTTGATTATTTGTATTGTAAACTTATTTGGACGCGTAACAATAACAAACATGAAGTACAAGTATTCTGTATCAGATGAAGAAAAGAATTAAAAGTTGAATATGACTTGCAACAGAATTTTTTTCGTGTCTGTGAGTTTGAATTGCTCAGTACAAGTTTACAGAAAGGATTCTTAGTTTGATGGTGATTAAAGAAGATTTGATAGTCGACAGGATATTGATCCAGTACACAAAAAATATAGATAATTAAAAGGAGAAAAGGATTTTTAACAGAATTTGAAATGTTGTGATTGTTTAGAATCAAATTGTACTGGTTTCAGACATAAAGCAAAATTACCTTTAGTTTGAAAATGATTGAGAACTGATTACGTCCAAATTATATGTTAATATTATATATATACATATTTATATACCTGTATATACGTATATAATTTGTATGTATCTGTATATATCTTGTATATCTTATTATCTAAATAAATATGTATTCTGCATCTTAAAGAATCATAATATAATTAACAATACAAACTTTATTATTTAACATTAATATTAACCAAAATAATAAAACTAATATTAACAGTAATATAAATAAGAATGATATTATTATCATAATAAGAATAATCATAATGATAACTTTAAATAGAATGGAAATTTTAAGTAATAAAGTTAATAATAATATGTTTAGTAATCATAATAATAACTAAGATTATTAATAACAATGATGATAATAATAATATTAATAATATTAATAATAATATAACAAATTACATGTATTAAATTTTCATATGTATATATTTTAATTAATAATACTAATAATACTGATTTTATTATGAGCATTAATATTTATTTTAATACTAATGAAAGTAATAATAACAATATTTTAACTTGAGATTACTTTTAATGTGTTAATATATTACAATTTGTTAGTTATGTAATGTTTAATAATTACATACTATATATAATTGAATTCTTATACCTTACAATATACATATAATCATATTCATATATAGAAATCATATATTTTTACATATAGATTTATTTTTATTACAACTTTATTATTTTATATATTATTTTACATATTCAATTCAAATGATTAAATTGATTTCTATTATTTCAAATTATTATATATACTTAGATTTATATATATATATATATATATATATATATATATATATATATATATATATATATATATATATATATATATATATATACATATTTATTTTACACACAACTGTTCGTGAATCATCGGGAGTAGTCACAGGTTAATTGAATTTATTAACACAGTTCAAAAAATTTGAGACTCAACATTACAGACTTTGCTTATCGTGTCGAAATCATATAATGATTAAGTTTAAATTTGGTCGGAAATTTCTGGGTCGTCACAATACATACCCGTTAAAGAAATTTCGTCCCGAAATTTTAGTGAGGTGGTCATGACTAACAATGAAAATGTTTTCATGACGAATATGAGTTGATAAATAGAGTTTTATCATCATTGAGCAATGTGGATAAAACAATTCGATTATGTGAAGAGTACGAGAGAAGCTATCGCAAAAGAGTGAAATGAGAAAATAAAGTTTCGTCATAACTTTTGACGTAGATAAGGTTGATTTTTCCGGAATTCAAGGGATTTAGAGGAAATCTTCGTAATAAGATTTGATTCTTCGGTACTTAAGGAAATTAGGATCTTTTTAATTAAAAGCGATCATCTGACTCGATTGCTCTGTCTGGTATTTCACTATAAATCCATCCCCTTCGTTTCCTTTATATTTTGGAGTTCCATACTTTTATTTTTTTCCCGACTTTAAGTCAAACAAATAATGATCCAGAATTAGTAGGTATGAAGTTTCGAATGAACATGACTAATGTTCTAAGAGAGAGATTGTAATAGCATGATCTTTATTGGTTAAATTACCAGAATTCAAAAGAAAGATAGAATTATCAGGAAGATATGTTCTCGATATGTTTGGAGATTAGGTAGAATGTAAGAGTCGTGTAATATGGCACATGATGACGTTATGGTCTGTGAATCATCACGTTTCATTAGAAACTCAGCATGACTTACGGTAATATAATCACGTTGATCAAGTGTCATTATATTATACTAACTTATGCATCAGTTCCCAACACTACTTCAAAAACATTCATATTTTAAGTTTCGAAGATTTACAGAATATAGAAACTAAAACAGTTTCCTTTTATGAAATAACACGGACAGTGCGGAGAGATAATTAATATCGGACGAGAATATTTATGAAGATATCTTCATAAATATTGAGGATATTTATAATGAAAGATACGATAATATCTTAGAATTTCTAATATCAATGGATGATGATGAATATTGTCCGCAAGGGTTTTAGAGTAAGGAGCAAGGGATGCATTAATGACTTCAGTAGATACTGAATCATTTGGATTCTTTGAAAGGCAGGTTTAGACTTTGTGATTTGTCCACAGTCTCCTTCATGGTTTGCTCAATCCGAACGAAGGTCGAAGTTAATTTGCTGGAGCTGTGACAAAATTGGCTAATTTAAAAGGGATTACCAATTATTTTGGGTAATAATTATGCTTACAGGATCTGATACGGATTCGTGTTAAACTTTTACTTAGTTTCTGAGAATTTTCCAGGTGCATGATTATTGCTTAAATCTTTCTTCTCGTAGATGAAGTGCGGTTGCTTCATCCTCTCGATTGAGGTGTTTTCAAGAATCATGAAAGGTTTGTACGCAGATTGTAATCGTCAAGATACAAATGAGGTTTAAGATGAAATCAAGTGGCAACTTGAAGAAATGTTTAGTTTCATATGTTATAATCAATATTTTAGTTCATTTTAATTGTCCAATATTGGTAGTCCACAGTTAGTAATTCAATAATTCATATATAGTTTAATATATAATATTCGTATTAATTAATACGTATCGTGATCCGTGTACATGTCTCAGACTCGATCACAACTCAAAGTATATATATTATTTGAGAATCAACCTCAACCCTGTATAGCGAACTCGAGCATTACAGCATATAGAGTGTCTATGGTTATTCCAAATAATATATATAGATGCGTTGATATGATATGTCAAAACCTTGTATACGTGTCCCGATATTTAAAGTGCGTAAAATAAATAACAGAATTTAAATGACGATATATAAAATTGCGATAAATAAAATATAATCAGTTAGCTAGGAACAGTTAGTGTGGATTCTTAACAAAATTTTTCTCATAGTTAATTTGTTCGTTTCTAACAAATTTTATTTTGTCCAATGTTTTCTTCATTATGCCACTTGTTGGATTCTGATAGGTAAAAAACCAAATATGAAATTGAATTTAAATGAAAATAGTTGTTCTTTGGTGAACGGATACGTATATGTGTGAATTTGGGCAGTATTGTTAATGACTGCTGAATCTGAATTGAAGAATGTACAGTGTAACTTATTAATGTGAAAACTAAATATTCCTCGGGTATTACCTACGCGTTAAAATATTTTCACCATTAACAGTTTGTACAAAAGAATTTTTAATTACAATCTTTATGAAAATATACTTACATATATATTTTCTTCAGATGTAATCGTGGATTTAATGAGTTAATATGATATTAAACTCATCTGATTTATGGTTAGAACTAAACTACATAATTTTTAAATATTAGAAATTACATAATCATCAAGTAGAACGAAGATAAATGATGTAGAACGATAAGTAGAACAATTATTAGGTTCGAGGTCTAGGTTGTGATGTTGAGGCATGTGATGTTGAAACTTGGGTTATTGGTGGTACTGTTGGTGTTGGTGATGTTGCTGAAGCTGCTAAGTTTTGCACCATATTTTCCAAAGCCACTACTCGAGCGCGAAGCTCATTGACTTCTTCTATCACTCCGGGATGATTGCCGGTCGGATCGAGCGGATAAATAAAATCTAAAATTTGATGTAATATATAATCGTGACGAGATACTCTGGAAATGAGAGAGAAAATGGTGTTTCGAACGGGTTCGCCGGTAAGTGCTTCAGGTTCTTCGTCAAGAGGGAAATGTGGTGGATGGAAAGGATCGGCTTCTTCTTGTCTCCAATGATTGAGGAGGCTACGAACCCATCCCCAATTCATCTAGAATAAGTGATGACTGATTGGTTGATCCATTCCGGTCACACTGCCTTCAGAGCTTGAGTGAGATTTCATTTCAGAATCCGCAGAACTTGAACTAATGGCGAATTCCATTTCGTACGATTGAATAAAGAATTTTTCGATATGAAATGATCTTCCGGCTATCGGATGGTATTCTAATTACATAGAATATATATATATATATATATATATATACATATATATATATATATATATAGAGCAAAAGATTTCGTAAATTATGGAGGAATTTACGGAATATATCAGGCAAAGTTTAAAGTAACAGATACGATAAGATATGATTTAGCAGATACGCTAAGATATGAATTTTTTCTATACACTACTCATGAAATTAATGTAGCAAGACGTGTCTAGACTAATAATGAAAGGACCCGTTCATATACATTATAAACGATTCACAATAGTTGATTACATCGCGAGGTATTTTGACCTCTATATGATACATTTTACAAACATTGCATTCGTTTTTAAAAGACAAACTTTCTTTACAACGAAAGTTGACGGCATGCACACCATTTCATAATACATCCAACTATAATTGACATAATAATAATCTTGATGAACTCAATGACTCGAATGCAACGTCTTTCAAAATACGCCATGAATGACTCCAAGTAATATCCTTAAAATGAGCTAATGCACAGCGGAAGATTTCTTTAATACCTGAGAATAAACATGCTTTAAAGTGTCAACCAAAAGGTTGGTGAGTTCATAGGTTTATCATAACAATCATTTCAATATATTAATAGACCACAAGATTTCTGTTTATAAATATATGTACACTCGCAAGTGTATAAGAGTATTCTATAAATTGTAGGCACCCTGTAACAAGCCTTAACGTTCATGTTTTACCCTCTGAAGTACACCAGATCAGGTGTGTTTAAAATAACCTCGAAGTACTAAAGCATCCCATAGTCAGGATGGGGTTTGTCAGGCCCAATAGATCTATCTTTAGGATTCGCGCCTACCGTACATAGACAAGTAGTTTAATGTTACCAAGCTAAGGGTATATTTCTGGTTTAAACCCACGTAGAATTAGTTTTAGTACTTGTGCCTATTTCGTAAAACATTTATAAAAAACAGCGCATGTATTCTCAGTCCCAAAAATATATATAAAAGGGAGCAAATGAAACTCACCATACTGTATTTCGTAGTAAAAATACATATAACGTCATTTAACAAGTGCAAGGTTGGCCTCGGATTCACGAACCTATATTAATTATATATTTATATGTTGGTCAATATTTGTCTAACAATTTTTGGTCAAGTCATAGTGTGCCACAATCCTAATGCTCGAGACTAATATGCAAAAGTCAACAAAAGTCAACTTGACCCAAAATGACTTCTAAAATTTATACGTGTTTATTATATAACTTAACTATAGTCGTTTTATATATTTAAATATATTTATTAGATTCTATAATAATAAAATTCATTTATTAATATAAATTTATATTAACGTTTATATATGATAAAATATACTTTTATATATCTTAAGTAGTAAAATTTATAAAGTTCACTTAATATCTTAAAACTATAGTGGTAAGTATTATTAATGTAATTATATTACGCGTGGTGAAAAATATCTTTGTATCCCCTATTTATTTGATAAAATAATATTGATCATCATAATAATAAGTAAAAGTTATATTATTTTGTAATAATAATTATTATTATTCTATAAAAAAATAATAATATTTATATTTACTAAAAATGTTATTATGATAAAATGATAATACTAACATAATAGTAATAATGATATTTTATAATAACAATGATATTTCTATTAAAATAATAACGACGATAGTAATAATAATCATTTTAACAATAATACTAAAATTCAGTTGACTATAACTTCAAATCCGTTCATCGAAACCATTCGATATCTAAATGAAAAGTTCTTAATTTTTCGCTAGCTTTCCAATGACATGCATATCATATACCCTATCTCAGTAGCATATGTATCTAATTCAGGATTCAACAAACCTATCTAAGGACAATATCGAATGTACAAGCATGCATAATCCTATATACTCGAGCACTAGTCAGGGATACACTATTGATATATAAAAGTTAAGTTATGAGTGCTCACGTATCAATATTGAGATTCAATATTGTAGAAAAGTACGTAGACGTAACGGAGATGATAAATACTAGATTGACCTCATGAGCATACCCATGAACCATACCCATCACCTCCATAGCTATAACCCATAATTTCCTTAGCTTTGACTCATTCAAAAAACTATTTTGAAATTACTCGGACATCACTCCGTCGTAATATTTTATGTATACTAATAATATCTTGAAATAATACAGAGCAAATATATATATATATATATATATATATATATATATATATATATATGTAAATCGATTGAGAGAGTTTAGAGAAATATATTTTCAAGTTTCTATGAAATAATGAAACCTATTGAATTCTATTTATAATAGATTTTTGAATTATTAAAGTATCAATTATTAAAGTGAATTATTAAAGTATGAATTATTAAAGTGAATTATTAAAGTATGAATTATTAAAGTGAATTATTAAAGTATGAATTATTAAAGTGAATTATTAAAGTATAAATTATTAAAGTGAATTATTAAAGTATGAATTATTAAAGTGAATTATTAAAGTATGAATTATTAAAGTGAATTATTAAAGTATGAATTATTAAAGTGAATTATTAAAGTTAAAGTAAAGTAAAAGTAAAGTAAAGGTAAAGTTAAAGTATAGTAAAAGTATAAAAACTATGTATGTATAATACGCGTATAAATATATATAATATTAATTTAAATCGTTATATATATTTAATGAAATAAAATATAAATATCGTTATATTTATTATACTGGTTAAGTAATGAGTTGTCAAAAGTGATTCTAGATATTTATAAAAGTTATATACGTTTTAATAATAAAGTTCTTTTTAAACTAAAAACGTTTTTGTACGTTTGAAAATAGATAAATAGAATATTATGGAAACCAATTCTCCACTAGCTTTTGTCTAACTTTCGTAAATGACACTTTTTATTTTTATTTATAAATAGCTTTACAAATTATTCCGAATATCGTTAAGAGGAATATATTTCTCAAATCATAGTGGACCTCTCAACAGAGACTTGTAATCATAATTCAATGTTTCTGATAATTCAATCATTTAATATATATATATTTTTAATTTCGTCGATAATCATATTGAAACAATTACGTTCATATAAAGCATTATACTTTTAAATACTTTGTTGACATTTTCAATTTATAACATATACACATATACATACATATTCATATATGTTCATTTAATGGTTCGTGAATCATTGGAATTTGGTCGAGGTTTAAATGAATGTATAAACATAGTTTAAAATCCTTGAGATTTAACTTAACAAGCATTGCTTATCGTGTCAGAATAATATAAAGATAAAGTTTAAATTTAGTCAGAAATTTCCGGGTCGTCACAGTACCTACCCATTAAAGAAATTTCGTCCCCGAAATTTGATAGAGGTCGTTATGGCTAACAATGAGAATGTTATTATGACGATTATGAAGTTTTATCATGTCTAAGAAGTATGGATAAAATAATTCGATTACTCAAAGCGTATGAGGGAAGTTATCGTAAATGAAGGAAATAAGATTATAGTGATTCATCATATCTTTTGACGTCATCACAATTGATCTCCGAATTTAAAGAAAATCTTTGTAATCTTTGTTGGATTTGATGCTTCGGTGATTAAGGAGATTATGATTCTCTTCGAATTAATACGATAATCCATCTTGATTTCTCTGTCGGGTATTTCACTATAAATCCACCTCCTTCGTTTCCTTACAACTCACACCTTCTATTCTTTCTCCCTCAACTCATATTTTAAAGTATTTGTCAATATGCTTCATCCAGTACTGATTCTCGATATACTCCCCACTTTCATATCTGTCGTTCTTCTTTTTCATCTGCCTCCGAAAGAATCTATTTACTTCTACTATACTCTCGGTTTTATAGTGTTTTTAGTTCTTTCGTGTCTTTATATTGCTATATGCATCGATATATACGGTTTATAATTTTTGGGTGGTTGTTGGGTTTTATATCTTCCCTTATATTTCAAAGCCCCTGCTTTTGTCTTCTATAATCATTGACATCCACAGTTAATGCTCCCTTCTATTTGCTGCGATTTATACTCCAATTTCTATTTTGGAGTTTTGTCCTTTCGTTTCTTCTTCTTGCGATTAAGCAACGTTTGTAATGGTCCAGTATTCGCAGGTATGAATTTCAGAATGAACATAGTTAATGTTCTAAGAAGGAAATGGTAATGGCACGATCTTGATTTGTTAATTTACCAGAATACCCTAAAAAGACCGAATCATCAAGAAAATATATTCTTGATATTTTTTGAGATTAAATAGAATACAAGAGTCGTGTAACATGGAACATGATGATGGCATGGTCTGTGAATCGTCATGTCCCATTAGAAACTCAGCATGACTTACTGTAATATAATCACGTTGATCAAGTGTCATTATATTATACTAACTCATGCTTCAGTTCCCAACACTTCTTCTAAACATTCATAATTTAAACTCGAAAGTTTATAGAATATAGAAACTAATAGTTTCTTATATGATGTAACACTGATAGCGCAAAGAGATAAATGACTTCAGATAAGATTAGTTGTGAAAATATCTTCAGAAATATCGCGGATATTTATAATGAAAGATATGATAATATCTTAGAATTTCTAATATTGATGGATGATGATGAAGATTTGTCTGTAAAGGTTTAGAATAAAGAGTAAGGTATTCGTTAATGACTTTAGCAGGCACTGAATCATTTGGATTCTTTGAAGGCAGATTTAGTCTTTGTGATTTGTCCACAGCCTCCTTCATAGTCTGTTCAATCCGTTTTCCAGTTCCAAACCTTCTCTTTTTCTCAGCTTTTCCACCTTAATATTCTTTGTCATCAAACTTTTTACTGTTAAGATCGTTTATAGTTTTTGATGCTTCGTCAGCATTTCAAGAACTAGTTTGCAGTTCAAAATATTTTTCAGAACTTCACATTCAAAGTATGTAAGTCCAGGAGATAGACGTTTTACGTACACATATAACTGTTGGTGTAGACATGCTGCGAGATTTCAAAATACTGGTTACTGTTTTTCGATGATTCGTATGACAATTCTCGTTACAAGATGCGAATGAGTAAGTGATGTGATTTCAATAAATATAATGATTTTTCGAAAAGTCAAAGATAATTGAAGTTGTTGGCAAGTTTATTGCTAAGGTGGCGAGATATGAAAGGTCCCCAGTAACGATGACGAAAGGGCAACGTATCTATCGAGGTTATAATAAGACTAGTCCGACTAAAAAGTCGAAGTTGACTTGCTGGAGCTGTGACAAAACTGTCTACTTTGAAAAGGAATTGAAAAGTCATTTTAGCTAATAAATGCCAAAGGGTCTGACACGGATACGCGTCGAACTATGACTTTGGCTTCGAGAGCTTTTTAGGTACATAAATGTGGGTAATATGTGGTTGGATCATCATCTCGATTGTTCATTGTTTGAAGTGTCTTCGAAAACTTCGGAGAGTTTGAACACAGTTTGTAATCGTCAATATACATATGATGTTCTAACATGGTTTTGAAGTCAAAGTATAGCTTTGAAAGATGTAGAAATCTAAGAGTGATGTCTTCTGTTAAATCGTGACTTGGATTTTGATTTGTCAAAATCAGAATGCGTAATCAAATTTGGGTGAGAATGGTTGCTTTGATTTCTATACAAGAATGTATATTGTTGTGAGATTTTGGGAGTATAGTTGATGATTTGCTTAATCAGATTCGAAAAATGTAATATATTAATTGAGAATTTATATATCTCTCGGGTATTACCTACCCGTTAAAAAAAATTCACAATTAATATTTTGTACAACAGAATTTTATTACAGTCTTTATGAAAATATATATGTGCATATTTTCTTCAGATGTAACATAGATTTAATGAGTTAATATTAAATTAAACTCATTTGATTTACGGTTGAAACTAGAACTGAATAATGCCTAAAGACTTTAGAAATTACATAACTTTTACGGAGTATTTATTCAATAAAATTGAAATTATGAATTAATACTTCGTTATTTGTTGGTGTTTGTAACCCTTGCACCATATTCTCTAAAGTCACTACTCGAGCGCGAAGCTCGTTGACTTCTTCTATTACACCGGGGTGATTGTCGGTTCGGACAAACGGATAAATAAAATCTAGAATTTGATGTAGTATATAATCGTGACGAGATACTCTGAAAATGAGAGAGAAAATGGTGTTTCGGACCGGTTCGCCGGTAAGTGCTTCAGGTTCATCGCCAAGAGGGCAATGTGGTGGATGGAAGGGATCACCTTCTTCTTGTCTCCAATTATTGAGGAGGCTATGAACCTATCCCCAATTCATCCAGAATAGATGATGGCTAATTGGTTGATCCATTCCGGTCACACTGCTTTCGGAGCTTGAGTGGGATTCCATATCGGAATTCGAGGGACTTGAACTAATGACGAATTCCATTTCGTTCGATTGAATAAAGAATTTTTCGATATGAAATGATTTTTTGGCTATCGGGTGGTATTCTAATTACATAGAATATCTATATATATAGCGCAAAAGATTTCGTAGATTACGGAGGAAATTACGGGATATGTCAGGCAAAGTTTACAGTAACAGATACGCTAAGATATGGATTAGCAGATACGCTAAGATATGAATTTTGTCTATACACTATTCATGCAATCAATGCAGTAAGACGTGTCTAGACTAAGAATGATAAGCAGACAATTTCCGACAAAATGATAAGCAAAACTTTTGACATGCAGACACGGTCGAAGTCCAGACTCATTAATGCATCCTAACGACTATCAGTTAGACACACTAATGCAGACCTGGTTCGCTAAGACCACCGTTCTGATACCAACTGAAAGGACCCGTTCATATACATTATAAACGATTCACAATAGTTGATTACATCGCGAGGTATTTTGACCTCTATATGATACATTTTACAAACATTGCATTCGTTTTTAAAAGACAAACTTTCTTTACAACTAAAGTTGACGGCATGCACACCATTTCATAATACATCCAACTATAATTGACATAATAATAATCTTGATGAACTCAATGACTCGAATGCAACGTCTTTCAAAATACACCATGAATGACTCCAAGTAATATCCTTAAAATGAGCTAATGCACAGCGGAAGATTTCTTTAATACCTGAGAATAAACATGCTTTAAAGTGTCAACCAAGAGGTTGGTGAGTTCATAGGTTTATCATAACAATCATTTCAATATATTAATAGACCACAAGATTTCCGTTTATAAATATATGTACACTCGCAAGTGTATAAGAGTATTCTATAAATTGTAGGCACCCGGTAACAAGCCTTAACTTTCATGTTTTACCCTCTGAAGTACACCAGATCAGGTGTGTTTAAAATAACCTCGAAGTACTAAAGCATCCCATAGTCAGGATGGGGTTTGTCAGGCCCAATAGATCTATCTTTAGGATTCGCGCCTACCGTACATAGACAAGTAGTTTAATGTTACCAAGCTAAGGGTATATTTCTGGTTTAAACCCACGTAGAATTAGTTTTAGTACTTGTGCCTATTTCGTAAAACATTTATAAAAAACAGCGCATGTATTCTCAGTCCCAAAAATATATATAAAAGGGAGCAAATGAAACTCACCATACTGTATTTCGTAGTAAAAATACATATAACGTCATTTAACAAGTGCAAGGTTGGCCTCGGATTCACGAACCTATATTAATTATATATTTATATGTTGCTCAATATTTGTCTAACAATTTTTGGTCAAGTCATAGTGTACCACAATCCTAATGCTCGAGACTAATATGCAAAAGTCAACAAAAGTCAACTTGACCCAAAATGACTTCTAAAATTTATACGTGTTTATTATATAACTTAACTATAGTCGTTTTATATATTTAAATATATTTATTAGATTTTATAATAATAAAAGTCATTTATTAATATAAATTTATATTAACGTTTATATATGATAAAATGTACTTTTATATATCTTAAGTAGTAAAATTTATAAAGTTCACTTAATATCTTAAAACTATAGTGGTAAGTATTATTAATGTAATTATATTACGCGTGGTGAAAAATATCTTTGTATCCCCTATTTATTTGATAAAATAATATTGATCATCATAATAATAAGTAAAAGTTGTATTATTTTGTAATAATAATTATTATTATTCTATAAAAAAATAACAATATTTATATTTACTAAAAATGTTATTATGATAAAATGATAATACTAACATAATAGTAATAATGATATTTTATAATAACAATGATATTTCTATTAAAATAATAACGACGATAGTAATAATAATCATTTTAACAATAATACTAAAATTCAGTTGACTATAACTTCAAATCCGTTCATCGAAACCATTCGATATCTAAATGAAAAGTTCTTAATTTTTCGCTAGCTTTCCAATGACATGCATATCATATACCCTATCTCAGTAGCATATGTATCTAATTCAGGATTCAACAAACCTATCTAAGGACAATATCGAATGTACAAGCATGCATAATCCTATATACTCGAGCACTAGTCAGGGATACACTATTGATATATAAAAGTTAAGTTATGAGTGCTCACGTATCAATATTGAGATTCAATATTGTAGAAAAGTACGTAGATGTATCGGAGATGATAAATACTAGATTGACCTCACGAGCATACCCATGAACCATACCCATCACCTCCATAGCTATAACCCATAATTTCCTTAGCTTCGACTCATTCAAAAAACTATTTTGAAATTACTCGGACATCACTCCGTCGTAATATTTTATGTATACTAATAATATCTTGAAATAATACAGAGCAAATATATATATATGTAAATCGATTGAGAGAGTTTAGAGAAATATATTTTCAAGTTTCTATGAAATAATGAAACCTATTGAATTCTATTTATAATAGATTTTTGAATTATTAAAGTATCAATTATTAAAGTGAATTATTAAAGTATGAATTATTAAAGTGAATTATTAAAGTATGAATTATTAAAGTGAATTATTAAAGTATGAATTATTAAAGTGAATTATTAAAGTATAAATTATTAAAGTGAATTATTAAAGTATGAATTATTAAAGTGAATTATTAAAGTATGAATTATTAAAGTGAATTATTAAAGTTAAAGTAAAGTAAAAGTAAAGTAAAGGTAAAGTTAAAGTATAGTAAAAGTATAAAAACTATGTATGTATAATACGCGTATAAATATATATAATATTAATTTAAATCGTTATATATATTTAATGAAATAAAATATAAATATCGTTATATTTATTATACTGGTTAAGTAATGAGTTGTCAAAAGTGATTCTAGATATTTATAAAAGTTATATACGTTTTAATAATAAAGTTCTTTTTAAACTGAAAACGTTTTTGTACGTTTGAAAATAGATAAATAGAATATTATGGAAACCAATTCTCCACTAGCTTTTGTCTAACTTTCGTAAATGACACTTTTTATTTTTATTTATAAATAGCTTTACAAATTATTCCGAATATCGTTAAGAGGAATATATTTCTCAAATCATAGTGGACCTCTCAACAGAGACTTGTAATCATAATTCAATGTTTCTGATAATTCAATCACTTAATATATATATTTTTTTAATTTTGTCGATAATCATATTGAAACAATTACGTTCATATAAAGCATTATACTTTTAAATACTTTGTTGACATTTTCAATTTATAACATATACACATATACATACATATTCATATATGTTCATTTAATGGTTCGTGAATCATTGGAATTTGGTCGAGGTTTAAATGAATGTATAAACATAGTTTAAAATCCTTGAGATTTAACTTAACAAGCATTACTTATCGTGTCAGAATAATATAAAGATAAAGTTTAAATTTAGTCAGAAATTTCCGGGTCGTCACAAATAATGATAAGCAGGTAATTTCCTAAGGATGATAAGCAGATGATTTTCGACTAGAAATGATAAGTAAAACTTTTGACATGCAGACACGGTCGAAGTCCAGACTCACTAAGGCATCCTAAAGACTTATCAGTTAGACACACTAATGCAGACCTGGTTTGCTAAGACTACCGCTCTGATACCAACTGAAAGGACCCGTTCATATACATTATAAATGATTCTCAATAGTTGATTACATCGCGAGGTATTTGACCTCTATATGATACATTTTTTAAAGATTGCATTCGTTTTTAAAAGATAAACTCTCTTTACATCGAAAATTAACAGGCATGCATACCATTTCATAATACATCCAACTATAATTGACTTAATAATAATAATCTTGATGAATTTCAATGACTCGAATGCAACGTCTTTCAAAATATGTCATGAATGACTCCATGTAATATCTTTAAAATGAGTAAATGTACAGCGGAAGATTTCTTTAACACCTGAGAATAAACATGCTTTAAAGTGTCAACCAAAAGGTTGGTGAGTTCATTAGTTTATCATAATCATTCATTTCCATCATTTTAATAGACCACAAGAATTTCATTTCCATTTCTCATAAATACATGTCCCATGCATAGAGACAAAAATCATTCATATGGTGAACACCTGGTAACCGACATTAACAAGATGCATATAAGAATATCCCCTATCATTCCGGGAAATCCTTCGAACATGATATAAAACAACATCGAAGTACTAAAGCATCCGCAACCATGGATGGGGTTCGTTAGGCCCAATAGATCTATCTTTAGAATTCGCGTCAATTAGTAGATTGGTTTACTAATTCTTAGGTTACCAAGCAAAAAGGAGCATATTCGGCTTCGATCATTCACCCATATAATGTAGTTTCATTTACTTGTGTCTATTTCGTAAAACATTTATAAAAATTTCGGATGTATTCTCAGCCCAAAAATATAAAGGGTAAAAAGTTAAATGAAACTCACCATACTTGTATTTTGTAGTAAAAATACATATGACGTCATTTAACAAGTGTAGGGTTGACCTCGGATTCATGAACCTATATTATTCATATATTTATTAAAACATATACTTGTAATCGAACAAGTTTATATATATATATGAATTTATTCGTTATATCATTTTTATATTAATAACCTATATGTTTCATATATTCATTTTTATGTATTTAAAATAAATAAAAATATAAATTTTGTTATGTTATTTGTATTAAGTATATTTTTATATATGTGTATATATATATATATATATATATATATATATATATATATATATATATATACATATATCAATTGTTTGTTAAAATTATGATAATACTAAAATACTATTAGAAATGATAAAAATAATAATTATGATAATAGATTTAAAAATGATACTTTTAATATTAATGATAAAGATGATATCTTTCATAAAAATGATACTTTTAAAAATGTTAATGAATACTAATAATAATAACAAAAAAAAAATATAAAGATTTTACTAATAATAATAATGATACTAATTTTAATAACTATAATGATAATAATACTACTAATAATAATACTAATACTTATGATAAAAATAATAATAATACTTATTTTCTTAATACATAAAATGATAGTATCAATAATAATAATAATAATAATAATAATAATAATAATAATAATAATAATAATAATAATAATAATAATAATAATAATAATAATAATAATGGTAATACTACCTTAAAAAGGAAGAGCTTCAAATAAATAAAAACTGCCACTGTTGTAGTGACCCGAACTTTTCCATGTTTATATATATTAAATGAAATTGATTTTTACATGATTAAGTGTTTCCAACATGTTAAGCAATTAAACTTGTTAAGAATTGATTATTTGAAATGAGTTTCATGTAGATAATTGACCACCCAAGTTGATCGGCGATTCACGAGCGTTAAAACTTGTAAACAACATGACGATATATATATGAATATACATATAGTTAAAATGAGATTATGATAAGTAAGTATCTCCATAAGTATATTAACAATGAGTTATATACATAAAAATGAGACTACTAAGTTAAGAAACTCGAAACGATATATATAACGATTATCGTTATTACAACGTCTTACTAAATACATATGTATCATATTAAGATATTGTTTCACTATATTTAACATGATAAAATGATAATTATATATATCATTAAGTATGTTAACAATGAACTACATATGTAAAAACAAGACTACTAACTTAAGGATTTCGAAACGAGACATATATGTAACGATTATCGTTGTAACGACATTTAAATGTATATATATCATATTAAGATATATTAATATAACATAATATCATGATAATATAATAATTTAACATCTCATTAGATATAATAAACAATGGGTTAACAACATTAAATAAGATCGTTAACTTAAAGGTTTCAAAACAACACTTGCATGTAACGACTAATGATGACTTAACGACTCAGTTAAAATGTATATACATTTAGTGTATTTAGATGTATTAATATACTTTTGGAAGAATTCAATACATATATCAAAACACTAATACTTAACGAAAATGGGTACAATTACATTCCCATTCTTTTTTCATCAAGAATTCTAGTCGTATTCATACCCGTATTATACACAGCTTCTAGACGTACTTACTGTGGATATATACCAATAGGAACTAGCATGGGATTCCACTCTTGATTATGTCATGTATGACTAATCAATTTTAACTTCTACCATGAACTAGTCAACTAACTAGAACTCCTTTTAACCCCACTCACCACTCACCACTTACCACTCATCATTCACTCCATTTCACTTCCAATTCTCTTTCTAATTCTCTCTCAACACACACACACACACTTATGAATGAATTTTTCCAGTAGCTAATCATCATCTTCATCAAAAATTACTTCAAGAATCAAGCTGTAATCATCTTAGGAAGAACACTTCAAGAACACTTCGAAAATCCTTTCAAGTTTACTAGTTTACATCCAAGCTTTCTAATCCATTCCAAGTAATCATCTAAGATCAAGAAACCTTTGTTATTTACAGTAGGTTATCTTTCTTATTCAAGGTAATAATCATATTCAAACTTTGATTCAATTTCTATAACTATAAACTATCTTAATTCGAGTAAAAATCTTACTTGAACTTGTTTTTGTGTCATGATCCTACTTGAAGAACTTTCAAGCCATCCAAGATCCTTTAAAGCTAGATCATTTTTTGTCACTTCAAGTAGGTTTACCTACTAAACTTAAGGTAGTAATGATGTTCATAACATCATTCGATTCATACATATAAAACTATCTTATTCGAAGATTTAAACTTGTAATCACTAGAACATAGTTTAGTTAATTCTAAACTTGTTCCCAAATAAAGTTAATCCTTCTAACTTGACTTTTAAAATCAACTAAACACATGTTCTATATCTATATGATATGCTAACTTAATGATTTAGAACCTGGAAACACGAAAAACACCGTAAAACCGGACATACGCCGTCGTAGTAACACCGCGGGCTGTTTTGGGTTTGATAATTAAAAACTATGATAAACTTTGATTTAAAAGTTGTTCTTCTGGGAAAATGATTTTTCTTATGAACATGAAACTATATCCAAAAATCATGGTTAAACTTAAAGTGGAAGTATGTTTTTCAAAATGGTCATCAAGACGTTGTTCTTTCGACTGAAATGACTACCTCTTACAAAAATGACTTGTAACTTATATTTCCGACTATAAACCTAAAATTTTTCTGTATAGATTCATAAAATAAAGTTCAATACGAAACCATAGCAATTTGATTCACTCAAAACGGATTTAAAACGAAGAAGTTATGGGTAAAACAAGATTGGATTTTTTTTTTATTGTTGTAGCTACGGGAAATATTGTAACAATTCTATACAAATCATAACTTAACAAACTTATATTATATTATTCGTGTATTCTAATATATATTATGTAATCTTGGGATACCATAGACACGTATACAATGTTTTGACATATCTTATCGACCCATCAATATAATATATTTTGGAACAACCGTAGACAATCTATATGCAGTAATGTTGGAGTTAGCTATACAGGGTTGAGGTAGACAACTAGTTGTAGGTTATTAACGAGGTCAGCTGACTTAATAAGCTTAAAACATTAAAACGTATTAAAAAATGTTGTAAATATATTTTGAACATACTTTGATATATATGTACATATTTGTATAGGTTCGTGAATCGACCAGTGGCCAAGTCTTACTTTCCGACGAAGTAAAAATCTGTGAAAGTGAGTTATAGTCTCACTTTTACAATCTAATATTTTGGGATGAGAATACATGCAGTTTTATAAATGTTTTACGAAATAGACACAAGTAAATGAAACTAAATTATATGGGTGAATGATCGAAGCCGAATATGCCCCTTTTGCTTGGTAGCCTAAGAATTAGTAAACTGATCTACTAATTGATGCGAATCCTAAAGATAGATCTATTGGGCGTAACGAACCCCATCCAAAGTACCGGATGCTTTAGTACTTCGAATTCGTTTTTATCATGTCCAAAGGATTTCCCGGAATGATAGGGGATATTCTTATATGCATCTTGTTGATGTCGGTTACCAAGTGTTCACCATATGAATGATTTTTATCTCTATGTATGGGATGTATATTGAAATATGAAATCTTGTGGTCTATTATTACGATTTGATAAATATAGAGGTTAAACCTATAACTCACCAATATTTTTGTTGACGTTTTAAGCATGTTTATTCTCAGGTGACTATTAAGAGCTTCCGCTGTTGCATACTAAAATAAGGACAAGATTCGGAGTCCATGCTTGTATGATATTGTGTAAAAACTGCATTCAAGAAGCTTATTTTTGATGTAATATATTCTTATTGTAAACCATTATGTAATGGTCGTGTGTAAACAGTATACTTTAGATTATCATTATTTGATAATCTACGTAATGATTTTTAAACCTTTATCGATAAAATAAAAGTTATGCTTGTTTTAAAAATGAATGCAGTCTTTGAAAAACGTCTCATGTAGAGGTCAAAACCTCGCGACAAAATCAATTAATATGGAACGTTTATAATCAATATGAACGGGAAATTTCAACTGTCCGGGCTCGAACCCGCGACCTCTCGTTCCACACAAACACCCCTAACCATTTGATCTATCACATTTTTCTGAATTTATTATAACCATAAATATATTTACCCGTCTTATAGTCTTCTTAAAATAAAAACCCATTTAACATCTTCATCCTACATAACTAACATCGTCATTTTATCATCGTTTATATCAGCTTCTTCACGTTCCATTATCATAATCACCATCATAGCTCAAAATCATCTTCTATCAATCATAAAATTTTCTAACCCGTCACCATCTCTATACACTGGCCCAATCGAAATGGAAAGACTAGTACACGGCCTAATTACTAGATTGAAGTTCACGGCCCAATGGGGCAAAGGATTTCACAGCCCAAAATGTGATGTCTTTATTATTTTTAAATGGGAACCAGGAAAAGAATTCGATAGCAGGTCATAAAGGTTTCGGTTCTTTATCATCTCATACCTCATCCCTACATCACCCTCTAATATTATAATCATAAAGACAGCTCAATTAGGTATACTAACTAATTCCCTAACCGTGTCTTTATCATCATCTAACAGACAATTTAGTAGCACTTTTATAAAGTTTTAGGAATTAATCAACAACATTTAGTGGGTGAGGTCTTCATGGACACTTATGCATGCTTTCATCATGGAAAGAAAATCAATCATCCCTTGTTATTAATTCGTTTCATCATATCCATTATCAACTTGTTATTCGATTTCCTTTTACTTTAATCAACAAGTGGGGTTATGGGTTTGGTTTATGTCAGCCACATGTATGAAAAGGTCACGCAAATAGTAGCAGTTATAGGGTATTTAATAAAGGTGGTGTTCTCTTTTAAAAGGATAAACAACGATATGTTTTCGAGTAGCAGGCTGTTACAGGTGTAAGTAGTTTTGTGGTGACGTTTCACGTTTTGCAGGTGGTGGTGATTATGTTTTTCAAATGGTGATAAATAGATAGTTCATGGTTGTGATCCTTAAAGAAGTACTATAATAGGTTTCATCAAAAGGCAAGTGGGTGAAGGTTTCGACCAAGAAAATTTTAAGAGAAGGGTGTCGGTTATGGTTATGGTGTAAAGGTGATCGGTTTATGATTGTAAAAGATAGCCTGTAGAAGCAGAAACACTAATAGAGAAAACATCAAAGTGGTTTTTAAGAAGTGTTGGAGGGTGATATGGTTTCACTTGATGTGGGTTCACGAAAAGGATAAAAAAATTGAAGAAAGATCGTTAATTGTTGGTGACGGTTGTGGTGATATTCTAAACGGGTTTCCAAATTCCAATGGTGATAAACGGTGATTGATATGAATAAGATGGTGGTGGAAAGTTTGTGATCATGGTGGAGAATGATGGTGGTTGTAGAGATAAAAGTGATCGATGTCGTTTATATTGGGTGATGAGTTTAAGGTGGTTCTCGTTTTGTGTTTGTACGAAGATGATGGTAAGGTGGTGATTTAAATGGGTTAAAGGATGATGAAAACGAATGGATTCCTCAAAGACAAAGAACAAGAATGATGGAGTTGTGAGGTGAACAGGTGATAATCAAGTGAGTTTTGGTTTTGTTAATTTCTGTTTTTAATTTCAATTGCATTGTGTAGATAGAATTATATGTAGCTTGTAATCAAATATTTGATGCAGTACACTTGATTGTTTGTATTGTAAACTGATTTGGACGTGTAACAATAGCAGACATGAAGTACAAGTATTCTGTATCAGATGAAGAAAAGAATTAAAAGTTGAATATGACTTGCAACAGAATTTTGTTCGTGTCTGTGAGTTGGAATTGCTCAGTACAAGTTTACAGAAAGGATTCTTAGTTTGATGGTGATTAAAGAAGATTTGATAGTCGACAGGACATTGATCCAGTACACAAAAAATATAGATAATTAAAAGGAGAAAAGGATTTTTAACATAATTTGAAATCTTGTGATTGTTTAGAATCAAATTGTACTGGTTTCAGACATAAAGCAAAATTACCTTTAGTTTGAAAATGATTGAGAACTGATTACGTCCAAATTCTGTGTTAATATTATATATATAATGTATTTATATATACATATTTATATACCTGTATATACGTATATAATCTGTATGTATCTGTATATATCTTGTATATCTTATTATCTAATTAAATATGTATTCTGCATCTTAAAGAATCATAATATAATTAATAATATAAACTTTATTATTTAACATTAATTTAATATTAACCATAATAATAAAACTAATATTAACAGTAATATAAATAAGAATGATATTATTATCATAATAAGAATAATGATAATGATAACTTTAAATAGAATGGAAATTTTTAGTAATAAAGTTAATAATAATATGTTTAGTAATCATAATAATAACTAAGATTATTAATAATAATGATGATAATAATAATATTAATAATATTAATAATAATATAACAAATTACATGTATCAAATTTTCATATGTATATATTTTAATTAATAATACTAATAATACTAATTTTATTATGAGCATTAATATTTATTTTAATACTAATGAAAGTAATAATAACAATATTTTAACTTAGGATTACTTTTAATGTTTTAATATTACAATTTGTTAGTTATGTAATGTTTAATAATTACATACTATATATAATTGAATTCTTATACATTACAATATACATATAATCATATTCATCTATAGAAATCATATATTTTTACATATAGATTTATTTTTATTACAATTTTATTATTTTATATATTATTTTACATATTCAATTCAAATGATTAAATTGATTTCTATTATTTCAAATTATTATATATACTTAGATTTATATATATATATATATATATATATATATATATATATATATATATATATATATTTATTTACATATTGATTTACACACAACTGTTCATGAATCGTCGAGAGTAGTCACAGGTTAATTGAATTTATTAACACAGTTCAAATATTTTGAGACTCAACATTACAGACTTTGCTTATCGTGTCGAAATCATATAATGATTAAGTTTAAATTTGGTCGGAAATTTTCGGGTCGTTACAACAACGAAACTACGCTCGCATATATTCGCATTCAATATGAAATTTAGAAACAAAAAAAATATGGTTATGAATCTATAGAAATAAAAAAGCGGCTAAAAATATTCGAACAATAAAATAAAGAAGTTATAAAAGCAGCAATGTTTTGAAGCTAGTGGTGAGATAGTAGTCCCAATATGATTCTCAATGTACCTAAATACAATATTAAATAAAAAAAAGTATCATAGTGGTATTTAAATAGGCACAACAATTTACATGTGAAGGTATTACTTATCGTAAGATATAAAAATTCAAAATTCACCTTTAAAAATAGTAAAATACCATTTTCGGCATCTAAACTGCTTCGAACGGGGGAAAGCCTTAAGGAATTTTTGCTCGTAGCGCCGTTTTGTAGTTATCTTGCGAAAATGGGCCTAATCTGCAATTTAAAATTTTTCGAAAAATTCCCTACAAAATTTTGTCCGATTTTGTGGGGAATGTAATGACTTCAAATATTTGTTTTGCGGCCATTAATTATCATAAAAACGAAACTACACTCTCATATATTCGAATTCAATATGAAATTTATAAACAAAAACAAAAACATGGTTATGAATTTAGAGAAATAAAAAATTGGCTAAAAATACTCGAGCAATAAAACCAACACGTTATAAAAGCTGCAACGTTTTGTAGCTAGTGGTGAGATATTAGCCCCAACATGATTCTAGATGTACCTAAATAAAAAATTAAATTAAAACAAGTATCATAGTGGTATTTAAACAGGCACAACAATTCACATGTGAAGGTATTACTAATCGTAAGATCTAAAAGTGCAAAATTCACCTTTAATGATAGTAAATTGTCAATTTCGGCATCTAAACTTCTTCGAACGGGGAAAAGCGGTAAGGAAGTCTTGCTCGTAGCGCCTTTTTCTAGTTATCTTGCGAAAATGGACCTAATCTGCAATTGAAAAGTGTTCGGAAAATTCCCCACAAAATTATGACCGATTTTGTGGGGAATGTAGTGACTTCAAATATGTGTTTTGCGGTCATTAATTAACATCACAACGAAACTACGATCTCATATATTCGCATTCAATATGAAATTTAGAAACAAAAACAAAATATGGTTATGAATATAGAGAAATAAAAAAGCGGCTAAAAATACTCGAACAATAAAACAAAGACGTTATAAAAGCAGCAACGTTTTGTAGCTAATGGTGAGATAGTAGTCCCAACATAATTCTCAATGTACCTAAATACAATATTAAATAAAAACAAGTATCATAGTGGTATTTGAATAGGCACAACAATTCACATGTGAAGGTATTACTTATCGTATGATCTAAAAGTGCAAAATTCACCTTTAAGAGTAGTAAAATGTCATTTGCGGCATCTAAACTACTTCGAACGTGGGAAAGCCTTAAGGAATTCTTGCTCGTAGCGCCATTTTGTAGTTATCTTACGAAAATGGGCCTAATCTGCAATTTAAAATTTTTCTGAAAATTCCCCACAAAATTTTGCCCGATTTTGTGCGGAATGTAATAACTTCAAATTTGTATATTGCGGTCTTTATTAATCATAAAAATGAAACTACACTCTCATATGATCGCATTCAATATGAAATTTATAAATATAAACAAAAATACGGTTATGAATCTAGAGAAATAAAAAAGTGGCTATAAATACTCGAATATAAAGCAAAGACATTATGTAACGACCCCAATACGTAACACGAGAAACACAACTTTTTTTTAAGTAAACAACAATAGTTTCTGCCTGACCATATGCTTTGCGCGCATATAGTTACGCGGCGATGTTTAAAACATAAAACAGAAACAGAACTTGAACACGGCAACAGCTACCTGCACCTGACCACTTGCGCGGCGCGTAAGGGTATGCGCGGCGCGCTATTGTACACCAAAGCAGCTATTCGGATTTTTACATATAAAACCCATTTTTTTCCAAACAATAACACTTTCAACAATAACTCGTTCAACAACCGACGTAATTCGTATATTCAAAAGTTTACGAGTTTACAAAAAGGTTTTCAACAACTCATACAACCAAACGATGTAATTTTGACCCAAATATACATTTAGACGAGTTAGGACTCTATAACCCAACCCGATACAAAGAGCATAATCTCGGGGACTACCAAATCCCCAATCCACGTCCGAATATCTAAAAGCTACCCCCATCGAGCCCAAGCGCTCCTACGCATCTAGTCTAACAACTAGCTAGCTTCACAATCACAATACCTGTAAAAAGGTAAACAACGAGAGGGGTAAGCATAAAGCTTAGTGAATGCAATAATTATACATATACATATATAATATACCTACTTGCAAACACTTACACAAATACCGTATACATGATAGCAATATAATCAACATACCATCGCAAGGTATAAAGTTAATAATCTACAATACCGCAAGCTAGCATATCTAATAGCATATATTCATCACAATATTAAATGCTAAATAAACGATACCTAACCATGGTTAACCAATCGTACAAGGGAATGGTACTCGCGAAAGACCATCGGTGTTCACAACATCCATTAGCGTACTTAACACCGCGTATCACTAACCCCCGGGTGGCATCTTAACACCTCTATAATTCAGCCTGGGTGGCATCTTAACACCTCAATGCTTCACCCGTCAATATACTTTCCAGAGTGGTGTCTAAACCCTCGACACTTCACTCCCGGGTGGCATCTTAACACCTCGATACTTCACCCCGAGTGGCATCTTAACACCTCGATCCTTCACCCGTCAAACATACCGGAGTGGTGTCTTAACACTTCGACACTTCACTCGTCACGTGAAACGTGGTGTCTTAGCACTTCGACACTTCACATCTCACGCTACGCAAATAAATACATTATATACATACACATATAATTATTTCACTCACCTTGAAATGCCCGCACAAGTCATGTATGTAAATCGCCTCCAAACGCAACCGAGCAAACCTTTACCTATAATACACATATAGGTACAATACACATAAACACGCATTCTCTAAAAGAGAATTTACACCAACACCCTAAACCAAGGGTTTTCATCAAGCTCACAACCACCCGCCAATTTAGACCCCTAAAATGGACTTTACCAAATACCACTATGGGTGGTAATTCCGACCCATTCAAACAAGTATAACTTAACCCCAAATTATACATGACACCAAATAGACCAACTTAGGTCTTAACACTAAATTACTACTTAGGTAGTAATTATTTCAAACACCATTTACACCAAAAACCCCAACACGTGTAATATTGACCCATCTTGCGTTTGACCACGTTTGACTTATGTTAGAATATCATTTTAACTCAAAATTACTTCTCGCAAGTAATTACTTCCAAAAACATAATTTAACACTTAACAAAAGCGTTTAACATCTATTTAATCCAAATTAGTGTCATCATCAATTTTGACCTAATTCAAAATTAACCCATTTTACCATAAGTCCCAAAAACGCTCAAAATCACTAACGGCTAGTGATTATGTTTCCAAAACACCAATTAACACTTAAACAAAGTATTTACATACTTGATTCGCCAAAACTTGACTCAAAACTCATTTTGACTCCAAACCATGTCAACACCCATTTTGACTAGTAACTTGTTCTTAAGAACATCAAAATCACCATTACACTTACAACTAGTGACTAACACCCAAATCCATGATAAATACTTCCATATTCGTCATCAAACCCTAAACCCACAATAATCGGGTTTACTTACACATTACATACAACAAAACCCCCAATTTCATGAGAAATGAGGTTTATAACCCTAACTAGCTCAAACCCCAAACATGAACAAGAATCTTAAACAATTAAATTCGGAGTTAGAACTTACCAACACTACCAAAACGTAGCCGTGAACGAGGTGAGCAACTTTAACTCTTGCGACTAGACTCGATTTACTCTTCTTCTTCCCCAAATCTCCAAATCTCCAAATCTCTCTCTATAATCTCCTTCTCTCTCTAAAATGAGTTGGGAGTGTTGTGTGGATGTGAAAATGATCTAAAACTGGATTCAGATCTGATATTATGGCTACAAATCCATCCCCAAGTGAAAAGACACAAATACCCCTCTTAAAATAATAAAAATCATAAAGCTGTCTGCCAGCACGTTTTACGCGCCGCGCAAATGAGTGCGCACCGCGCACTATAACTGAAAATGAAGTCAGCCAGCTTTCTGAAGTTCAGGGACTGAAATTGACTAATTCTGATTCTGATGTAATTTCTGAAAATGCATAAGTATTAGGTTCACTTTTAGTGGCACTTTCTGCTGCACACATTTACTGACACTTTTAGGAACGTTTTCTGACGCACAAAAATTAGGATCTTACAACTCTCCCCCACTTAAACTGGATCACATCCCCGTGATCTCCGTCACTTAACCAACCAAACCCACACTCTATGATCCTCCGATACACATCCAAACTCGATGTCCATAACAATTTCCATTAATCCAAAAATCTCACCACACGCTAATAGTCACTAGTGTGCATTACCGCAACCAGCGGTATCTCATGCACTCAACGTCCAAAAATGTCGACTTAGGAAATACGAAAAACACCATATATTCCTTCAAAATCTCTCAGCAATACTCGCAACAAGCTACATCCACAACTACATCACCCATCACGATCTACGAAATTCACTACGCCATGAACCAAGTCTTGCATTAATCCAAATCGAGAAGAATTTATGTCGCGTTAAACTCCGCACTTCAACGGTCCATAAACGTACCACTCAATGGTCGCACTTCCGCTTAGGCGCAAACATTTGTTTTCCACCCCATAGCACCCGTGATTCTCAATTTTACAAGTCGATGCCAACAGGGCAATCGACACACTCCTTCGACGAGCACTTCTTATAGTCACCACAACCGGGTTATTCCTTCAATGAAGAAATTTTGGTATCCCCAAATATTCACACTGGGAACACAAACTTTCTCACCAATCGATCCGCACACGACCACCAGTCTCTGGATTAATCAAGGGCGACAATAATACACCACAAGTTAGACAAAACATCAACACTCGACAAAGGATTTCTCATCTAAACCCTACAACGCAACCACGTAAGATGGCTTCCTAGTACCAGCATGGAAACTATTCGTATACTAGAATCCCGTAAACATCGAGTTATCATCACAACATATTCGCAATTCACCGCACGACCCACAATAATATCCACCAACGCCTGGTGAATCCTCCTACCTAGACCGCCTGTTAAAGATGGCCTCGATAATTCGATGCAACTAACGGGTCACATGACTAGGGAACACACTCACGCAAACAAACAACAACCGCGTGTCTCTATGTGAGATAGTCGGAACCGGCACTCCTCGCTTCACAATCATTCATAAAGTGGAATAATCCACTGACAATTTTCCTCGAACACGTTTCTCGACTGGGAAAATGCAGTATTCACCACGATATCGAACTCGTTCCCATTCAATAATCTTGTCCGAGCTTCACGACAATCTAGATTTTCACTACGAGAGCACCCGCAACGACAGCTTCATTCTCTCACTTCCGTGATCTCAAACTTCACACTTGGTCTCATACCGCACTTGGTACCGCACGACCACCTTACACAAGAAGAATTACTCTTCATTTGATCCCGTCATCACAACTCTACAAATAACATTTAGGAATCGTAACTCACAATCGCAACGCACGATCTCGAGTCAACATCAACAACCCGTCACTCTTCCTCGTTAGGGACTATGAATCCCTATTGAGGCCTAGCACGGTACACTCCGATACTTCAGTATACAATACACCACCGGATCTTCCTCGGGCGGCTGTAAAAACTCCCCCACTTAGGATTTATCTTCACATTCTCACCGCCAAGATGATAACATCCTGCGGAATTACCATTCCACAACATACACATGATCATTTTCATCATTGATCATAATCACCGAATCACCGCAAATTTACTTTAGGCTCTCAGAGCCATCATACACAATCACTAGAGATGTCGTACAAGTGACGACAACGCACCTTCATACCACAAATCACAACTAATAGCCCTTCATCGTTCGCAAAGTGAATGCCACCCATGTCTTACATATGACTCTAAGCCTAGGCATATTCCATTCGGCTTAATTAGTCATGCTTCTCAGTCAAGATCACCCAATCTTCCACTCAACGAACCTTTATCAACAATTGCTCACTCTGATGGACAAGAATGACCAATCCGACACAATAATTGTGTCGACCGCAATATCAACACTTCATCATAACCTTCGGCCTAACCAACCATTAAGTCCATCATCGGCTCACCGGTCATCGTTACTCATCTTGTAGTGACCCAAACTTTTCCATGTTTATATATATATATATATATATATATATATATATATATATATATATATATATATATATATATATATATATATATATATATTTAATGAAATTGATATTTACATGATTAAGTGTTTCCAACATGTTAAGTAATCAAACTTGTTAAGACTTGATTAATTGAAATAGGTTTCATATAGACAATTGACCACCCAAGTTGACCGGTGATTCACGAACGTTAAAACTTGTAAACTGTATGATGACATATATATATATATATATATATATATATATATATATATATATATATATATATGTATATATATTATATATATATATATATATATATATATATATATATATATATATATATATATATATATATATATATATATATATATATAGTTAACATGATATTATGATAAGTAAGTATCTCACTATGTATATTAATAATGAGTGATATACATAAAAATGAGTTTATTGAATTAAGAAACTCGAAACGATATATATAACGATTATCGTTCTAACAACGTCTTACTAAATACATATGAATCATATTAAGATATTGATACACTATGTTTAAATACGATAATTGATAAGTAAACATATTATTAAGTATATTAACAATGAACTACATATGTAAAAACAAGACTACTAACTTAAGGGTTTCGAAACAAGACATATATTTAACGATTATCGTTGTAACGACATTTAAATGTATATATATCATATTAAGATATATTAATACATCATATTATCATAATAATATAATAATTTAACATCTCATTAGATATAATAAACAATGGGTTAACAACATTTAACAAGATCGTTAACTTAAAGGTTTCAAAATAACACTTACATGTAACGACTAACGATGACTTAACGACTCAGTTAAAATGTATATACATGTAGTGTTTTAATATGTATTCATACACTTTTGAAAGACTTCAAGACACTTCTCAAAATACTTCTATTTAACAAAAATGCTTACAATTACATCCTCATTCATTTTCATCAATAATTCTACTCGTATGCACTCGTATTTGTACTCGTACAATACACAGCTTCTAAATGTATCTACTATTGGTATATACACTCTAATGATCAGCTATTAGCAGTCCATGTGAGTCACCGAACCATGTGGGAACCATCATTTAACATCTAGCATGAAATATCTCACAAAATTACAAACTAATGGAGCCTATATGGAACCCCTAATTTCACGTGAACTAGAGGAACCACAAACACATTTCCATTTCAATTTTCTTGAATCAAATTACTCTCTCTCAAATGTTCTTCCTTTGTTCTAAGTGTTCTTCATCAAAATCTAGCTCAATCTAGTTCATAAATCCATACATAAACCAAGATACAAAACAACTACTCAAGAACACACCAACAGCACTTCCAAGTTTACTAGCTTACTTTCAATCTTGCAAATCCATTTCAAGTGATCATCCAACCTCAAGAAATCTTTCTTATTTATAGTAAGATATCTCTCTAATACAAGGTAGTATTCATATTCAAACTTTGATTTAATTTCTATAACTATAACAATCTTATTTCGAGTGGAAATCTTACTTGAACTTGTTTTCGTGTCATGATTTTGCTTCAAGAACTTTCAAGCCATCCAAGGATCCTTTGAAGCTAGATATATTTTTCTCATTTACAATAGGTTTATCCACAAAATTTGAGGTAGTAATGATGTTCATAACATCATTCGAATAATATATATAAAACTATCTTGTTCAGAGGTTTAAACTTGTAATCACTAGAACATAGTTTAGTTAATTATAAACTTGTTCGCAAACAATAGTTAATCCTTCTAACTTGACTTTTAAAATCAACTAGAAACATGTTCTATATCTATATTATATGCTAACTTAATGATTTAAAACCTGAAAACACGAAAAACACCGTAAAACCGAATATACGCCGTCGTAGTAACACCGCGGGCTGTTTTGGGTCAGTTAATTAAAAACTATGATAAACTTTGATTTAAAAGTTGTTCTTCTGGAAAAATGATTTTTCTTATGAACATGAAACTATATCTAAAAATCATGGTTAAACTCAAAGAGAAAGTATGTTTTCCAAAATGGTTATCTAGACGTAGTTCTTTCGACTGAAATGACTACCTTTACAAAAATGACTTGTAACCTGTATTTCTGACTATAAACTTATACTTTTTTTGCTTAGATTCATAAACTTCAGTTCCATATGAAATCATAGCAACTTGAATCACTCAAAACGGATTTAAAACGAAGAAGTTATGGGTAAAACAAGTTTGAATAATTTTGCTTGTTGTAGCTACGTGAAAATTGGTAACAAATCTATATTAATCATATCTTAGCTAACTCATATTGTATTATATATGAATTCTAATATATTATGTAATCTTGGAATACCATAGACAGGTATGCAAATGTTTTGACATATCATATCGACCCATGTATATATATTATTTGGAACAACCATAGACACTCTATATGCAGTAATGTTTGAGTTAACTATATAGGGTTGAGGTTGATTCCAAAAATATATACTTTGATTTGTGATCTAGCCTGAGACGTGTATACACTAGGTTGTGGATTGATTCAAGATAATATATATCGATTTATTTCTGTACATCTAACTGTGGACAACTAGTTGTAGGTTACTAACGAGGACAGCTGACTTAATAAACTTAAAAACATTAAAACGTATTAAAAATGTTGTAAATATATTTTGAACATACTTTGATATATATGTACATATTTGTTATAGGTTCGTGAATCGACCAGTGGCCAAGTCTTACTTCCCGACGAAGTAAAAAACTGTGAAAGTGAGTTATAGTCCCACTTTTAAAATCTAATATTTTTGGGATGAGAATACATGTAGTTTTATAAATGTTTTACAAAATAGACACAAGTACGTGAAACTACATTTTATGGTTGAATGATCGAAATCGAATATGCCCCTTTTAGCTTGGTAGCCTAAGAATTAGGGAACAGACCCCCTAATTGACGCAAATCCTAAAGATAGATCTATCGGGCCCAACAAACCACATTTTGGAATTTGGAATGCTTTAGTACTTCGAAATTATCACGTCCGATGGGTGTCCCAGAATGATGGAGATATTCTATATGCATCTTGTTAATGTCGGTTATCAGGTGTTCATCATATGAATGATTTTTATCTCTATGTATGGGATGTATATTGAAATATGAAATCTTGTGGTCTATTATTACGATTTGATAAATATATAGGTTAAACCTATAACTCACCTGTAAGATCCTGTTTTCTTTTGGTTTGGACGCCGTCCAAAAATCTGGGACGCCGTCCCATTATGAAGGCCTGGACGTCGTCCAGAAATCTGGACGCCGTCCAGATGATCTGTCGAGCCAGATTTGGGTTTTTAAATATTTTAGATGGGTAAATTGATAATTTCACTTGGTGGACGAATTAAAGGCCCTAGATCAGTTTGGTTGAGCCTCATTACTCCATTCCTAACCACCAAACTTCATCCACTTAAATTCTAGTGAGAGAGTGTGATTCAAGTGTGAGAAAGCTCAAATCGGAGAGGAAGAAGCTTGTTTCGGGTTTTAGCTCAAGCATTAAAGTTGTTCATCTCCTCGTTAGCTTCGTTTTGATTGTTGTGGTAAGCCCTAAACTTGATTACCTTTGTTTAATGTGTTTAAGGGTTAGGGTTTGGGTTAGTATTGCACATAAAACCCATTTGTGAGTAATTTGGGGTTTTTGGGTAAGTTTGGGTCATGAAGACCCAAATGGTGACTAACCTAGGGTTTTGAAAGGGTAAATGGTGTAAATGGGTCTTAAAGACCTAAGTAAATACTAATACACTTATAGTTAATGTTAGTGGGTGTGATTTGGGTTGTGGGTGACCCAAATGGGTGTGTTGACCTAGAAATGGGTCAAATGGGTCTTTGATGACCTAGGTTGTCTTGCATGTATGAAAACGAGTTAACTTTGTGGTTAAAAGTGTGTTAAGACCTTAATTGGCTAAAGTTAGGGTTTTTGGTGAAGTTAACCCATTATTAGGGTTAAAGGTGCAAAATGGGTCGGGATTGCACTTAGGGTCAAAAGACTCTAGATTGTTAAGTGAGTTGCTTAACCGACTTGAGTTGTGAATTGATTATGTGCTAAAATGTAATAGGTACGTTACATTGACGTTGCAAGTTCGGTTATCTTACACGAAGACTTTGAGGTGAGTGGAATAATTATATGCGTATGTATATAATGTAACTATTTGTTGTAGCGTGAAAGGTGTAGTGTCGAGGTGTTAAGACACCACGTTTCACGTGAAGAGTGTAGCATCGAGGTGTTAAGATGCCACTCGGGTGTAGCATCGAGGTGTTAAGATGCCACCTAGGAGTGTAATGTCGAGGTGTTAAGACACCACTCCGTAAAATAATGAGTGTTGCATCGAGGTGTTAAGATGCCACTCGGGGTGATGTGCCGAGGTGTTAAGGTGCCACCCTAGGGGTTAGTGGTGCAAGGTGTTAAGTGCCCTAACGGATGTTACGAACACCGATGGCATTTTCGCGAGCGCCGTTCCCTTGTACTATTGTTAACCATGGTTATTTGTGTTGTAAGCATATTATATTATTCGAGTTACATTTATATGCGGATGTTATGCTAGCTTGGGGGTATTGGTGAATTATAGCTTGTTATTGCGACGATAAGCTAATGTTGTTTGCTAGCATGTTTGCGGTTGTGTAAGTGTATGCAAGTAGGTATAATTATATATGTATTCATATAATTATTGCATTCACTAAGCTTTGCTTACCCTCTCGTTGTTTACCTTTTTTTTATAGGCTCGGGCGTTGACAAGGGTAAGAGCGTTCAATTGGATTAGTGATCTCCCGCTTGTTTTGTTAGGGGATGCTTTTGGGTGTTAGCTTTTGGAGTTCGACCGAGATTGGGTAGTTTAACCCCAAACACCATGCTCTAGTGTCGTTTGGAACTTAAACTTATATTTGGTCGAAACTTTTATTTTTGAACGAAACTCGTAAAATGGGCGATGTGGGCCCGTTGATGTAAAACTTGATTTGATGATGAAAATCTCTTAGTTTCATTTATATTGACTTGTGGTAAAAAGGTTTTCGTTTGAAAGTGTCGGGAAGCGGGTTTTCCATTCGTGTGAGTTGGACCCGTGATCAGTAGCTGGAAGAGCATTGGACCCGCGATGTGGACCAGTTGTTTGAGCTGGACGCCGTCCCAAACTTTGGACGCCATCCCACCCTTCTGAGCTGGACGCCGTCCAGGATTCTGGACGCCGTCCAGATGCACTGCCTTAAATTTTTTTTTTTTGGTACGCGTTTTTGGGTTTATGAAGTCGGGTTGTTACAAGTGGTATCAGAGCATGGTCTAAGGGATTTAGGCGACTTGAGATAGGTGCCTAGACTTAGACTTTATTGTGTGAGCGCCTTATGCGGGACTTGTAGGACTTTGGGTCTAATCGGGAATTGTTAGTGCTTTGGTTTATGAGAATTAACATTGTGCTAATTGTTTTGTGTTGTGTTTAGCAATCATCAAGCAAGACGGACATTGTACTAGCAAGTGAATGCGACGTGCTCGCGTAACAACGAGTAGCTACTGTTGTTACGGGTGCAAATCGTGTTAAACAAGCAATGTGCGACGATTGTTGAGCGAGATGGAGTAGTGTGGCATATATGTTTATACATATGTAATTTGTCCTTTCGTTTTTGTGGTTTAACCTATTTCGTTTTATAGAATGAAGACGAGAAACGGCCCCGATCATGATAACGGAAGTACAAGTGAGGACGCTGAGTTTTCGGCCAAGGTTGAGGCCGTCTTTAAAAAGTTAAAATCGGATTTTCTTGCGGACGTTCGAAAGGTCTTCCAAGATTCGGTTGATGAGCAAATAACTGATCTAATTAATGAACGGATGAAGGCCACTATCGAAGAAGCCCTTAACGCTAGGAATATCTACCTTCGCGGTGAAGGAGGTGAAGGAAGGCGGGACTTCCACTACAAGAACTTCAAGGATGCTCAACCCCCGATGTTTAATGGGGTGTGGGATCCTTTAAAAAGTACATGTTGGATCTCCGATATTAAGGAGCTTTCCGTACCGCGGAATGTCCTCCCGAAAGGAAGACGAGGTATGGTTCTAGCATGTTACGCGAAGAAGCTAAGTTGTGGTGGGATGATAAAATCAACTTGTATGGTGAAGAACAGTGTATGGGCTTGACATGGGAGGAGTTCAAGAAAGAATTTTTCAGAGAATACCGAACTTCATCCGATCTCGATAGAATCCGGGACGAGTTGCACCATTTGCAACAAGGTTCCATGGATTTGGTTACCCTCAAGTCTACATTCTTGGCAAAGACTCGTTTTTGCCCGGAATATGTGGGTGATGATCATAAGCTCATGAAGGATTTCTACCGTACTTTGAATGATGAGTACAAGGGGAAGATTAGTCGAGGTATGGCTAAGTCTTTTGATGAATTGTTTGAGTTGGCTCGGGGTTTTGAGCCGGAGGTTCCAAGAAAGAGTGATTTCATGTTTTCCAAAAGAAAATTTGAAGGTTTTAGTTACTCTAACGCCTCAAGCAAGAAGTGCAAGAGCAAGAGGGGGGCCGAAAGTGTCAATAGTGCAAAGAAGGGCACTACCAGCGGGTTTTCTTATACGTGCTACAATTGTGGGCAACCGGGTCATATGGCTCGTGAGTGTCTGAAACCACGTTTCGGAAACAAAGTCACTTGTTTTAATTGCGGCAAAGAAAGGCATAAGAAGCCGGAGTGTCCCGACTTGCGAAACGACAATGTGAAACGGTTAGAGAAGGCAGCGGGTACGGCTAGGGGTCGCAACTATTTGATGACCAATGATGAAGCTAAACAATTGCACGAAGTTGTCTCAGGTACTTACATGGTTAATTCTAATCCGGCAAGGATTCTTTTCGATAGCGGTGCAAATTTGTCGTTTGTGTCTCCTAAATTTGTACCTAAACTTAATAGACTGTTAGCTAAGTTAAGTCGTCCGATAGAAGTCGAAATAGCGGACGGCAAGACGGTGCTAGTGGTTGATGTTTGTGAAAATTGTGATGTTGTTTTTGGTGCCGAAACCTTTAAAATTGATCTTATTCCAATGACCTTGGGCGACTTTGATATTGTCGTTGGTATAGATTGGCTCGATCGTTATAGAGCCGATATTGCATGCCATGATAAGTTTATTCGTGTGAAGACCCTAAGTGGGGGAGAGTTAATTATTCATGGTGATAAGCGAAGGAGACTGGTGCCGATATGCACTTTTGCACGGACACGTCGTTTTGTTGTTACCGGTGGCATGGCTTTCCTTACTCATGTTGTTGATACTCGTAATGAGCCACCACCCATTCGTGAAATTCCGGTTGTTAGTGAATTCGAAGATGTTTTTTCGGACGAATTACCGGGTGTTCCGGCGGAAAGACAAGTTGAGTTTCGTATTGAGTTGGTTCCGGGAGCTACTCCCATTGCTAAAACTCCTTATCATTTAGCACCAACGGAAATGCAAGAGTTGTTAAATCAAACCCAAGAGTTGCTCGAGAAGGGTTTTATTCGACCGAGTGCTTCGCCATGGGGCGCTCCGGTGTTATTTGTGAAGAAGAAAGATGGTAGTATGCGTATGTGCATTGATTACCGTGAGTTGAATAAAGTGACGATCAAGAATTGTTATCCATTACCTAGGATTGACGATTTATTTGATCAACTTCAAGGTGCAACGTATTTCTCTAAGATCGACCTACGGTCCGGCTATCACCAAATGCGGGTCCGTGAGGAAGACATAGAGAAAACGGCTTTTCGAACGCGTTACGGGCATTATGAGTTTGTAGTTATGCCCTTTGGTCTTATGAATGCACCGGCGGCATTCATGGATCTTATGAACCGAGTGTGCCAACCTATGTTCGACAAGTCGATAATAGTGTTCATTGACGACATACTAGTCTACTCGAAAAGTATGAACGAACATGAACATCATTTACGTGAAGTATTGAAGACGCTACGAAAGGAGAAGTTGTATGCAAAGTTCTCCAAATGTGAATTTTGGCTAAGGGAAGTTCAATTCCTTGGTCATATTGTGAACGAAAACGGTATTCAAGTAGATCCGGGGAAGATCGAAACGGTGAAGAGTTGGGGACGACCGACTACGCCTACGGAAATCCGAAGTTTTCTCGGATTGGCCGGTTATTATCGTCGGTTTATCCAAGATTTTTCTAAGATCGCTTCTTCGTTGACGAAATTGACAAGGAAGAATGAGAGGTTTGGTTGGGAGAACGAGCAAGAAATTGCTTTTCAATTGTTAAAAGAGAAGTTGTGTCAAGCTCCGGTGTTAGTGTTACCGAAAGGTGTTGAAGACATGGTGGTTTATTGTGATGCTTCCTTAAATGGTCTCGGGTGTGTTCTAATGCAAAGAGGTAAAGTCATCGCTTATGCCTCTCGACAATTAAAGGAACATGAAACGAGGTATCCGACTCATGATCTTGAGTTGGCGGCGGTAGTGCATGCGTTGAAAATTTGGCGCCATTACTTGTATGGTGTCAAGTGTACGATTTATTCGGATCATAAGAGTTTGAAACATCTCTTTAATCAACGAGATTTGAATTATCGCCAACGTAGGTGGATGGATGTGGTGAAAGACTACGATTGTGAAATACTTTATCATCCGGGTAAGGCGAATGTGGTCGCGGATGCGTTGAGTCGAAAGAGTCAACATCCGGCGATAAAAGTTGGGTCGTTACGTTTGATTATTACCAACGATTTTCTTGAAAAGCTTGGTGAGATTCAAATAGAGGCTTATGTTCACAACAAGCATACGGAGCGAATCGTGGGCCAATCGGAGTTTATTACTATGGGTCCGCGTGGTTTGTTGTCTTTTCAAGGAAGGGTGTGGGTGCCTAAGATGGGTGATTACCGACGAGTGCTACTTGATGAAGCACATAAGTCAAAATATTCCATTCATCCGGGCGCGACGAAAATGTATCTTGACTTGAAGAAAGATTATTGGTGGCCGGGCATGAAGCGTGATGTTGTGAAGTATGTTGAGCAATGCGTCACGTGTTTGCAAGTAAAAGCCGAACACCAAAAGCTGTATGGTAAATTGCAACCGTTAGAAATCCCGAAATGGAAATGGGAGCACATTACCATGGATTTCATTACAAAGTTACCTAAAACGGCGAGAACCCAATTCGATTCGATTTGGGTTATAGTTGACCGATTGACAAAGAGCGCTTTGTTTCTTCCCATTAAAGAAGCGATATCGTCGGAGACCTTGGCTAAGTTGTTTATCAAGGAAGTGGTCTTGCGACATGGGGTTCCTATATCTATTATTTCGGATCGAGATACCCGTTTTACATCTTGGTTTTGGGAAAAGTTTCATGAAGATATGGGCACGCAATTGAAGTTGAGCACGGCGTATCATCCTCAAACGGACGGTCAAACCGAACGTACGAATCAAACTTTGGAAGATATGTTACGGGCGTGCATCATTGACTTTGGTGGTAGTTGGGATGAGCATTTGCCTTTGGTGGAATTCTCGTACAATAATAGTTATCATACTAGTATCGGGATGCCACCTTACGAAATGCTTTATGTGTAGTGACCCGAACTTTTCCATGTTTATATATATTAATTGAGATTGATATTTACATGATTAAATGTTTCCAACATGTTAAGCAATCAAACTTGTTAAGACTTGATTAATTGAAATATGTTTCATATAGACAATTGACCACCCAAGTTGACCGGCGATTCACGAACGTTAAAACTTGTAAAAACGACATGACGATATATATATATATATATATATATGGATATACATATGGTTAACATGAGATTATGATAAGTAAGTATCTCCATAAGTATATTAACAATGAGTTATATACATATAAACAAGACTACTAACTTAAGGATTTCGAAACGAGACATATATGTAACGATTATCGTTGTAACGACATTTTAATGTATATATATATCATATTAAGATATATTAATATATCATAATATCATGATAATATAATAATTTAACATCTCATTAGATATAATAAACAATGGGTTAACAACATTAATTGAGATCGTTAACTTAAAGGTTTCAAAACAACACTTACATGTAACGACTAACGATGACTAACGACTCAGTTAAAATGTATATACATGTAGTGTATTTAGATGTATTAAAATACTTTTGGAAGACTTCAAGACATATATCAAAACACTCATACTTAATGAAAATGGTTACAGTTACTTTCCCATTCTTTTCTTGCATCAAGAATTCTAGTCGTATTCTTACACGTATTATACACAGCTTCAAAACGTACTTACTATGGGTATATACCAATAGGAACTAGAATGGGATTCCACTCTTGATTATGTCATGTATGACTAATCAATTTTAACTTCTACCATGAGCTAGTCAACTAACTAGAACTCCTTTTAACCCCACTCACCACTCACCAATTACCACTCATCATTCACTCCATTTCACTTCCAATTCTCTTTCTAATTCTCTCTCAACACACACACACTATTATGAACGTATTTTTCCAGTAGTTAATCATCATCTTCATCAAAAATCACTTCAAGAATCAAGCTATAATCATCATAGGAAGAACACTTCAAAAATCCCTTCAAGTTTACTAATTTACTTCCAAGCTTTCTAATCCATTCCAAGTAATCATCTAAGATCAAGAAACCTTTGTTATATACAGTAGGTTATCTTTCTTATTCAAGGTAATATTCATATTCAAACTTTGATTCAATTTCTATAACTATAAACTATCTTAATTCGAGTAAAAATCTTACTTGAACTTGTTTTTGTGTCATGATCCTACATCAAGAACTTTCAAGCCATCCAAGATCCTTTGAAGCTAGATCATTTCTTGTCACTTCCATTAGGTTTACCTACTAAACTTGAGGTAGTAATGATGTTCATAACATCATTCGATTCATATATATAAAACTATCTTATTCGAAGGTTTAAACTCGTAATCACTAGAACATAGTTTAGTTAATTCTAAACTTGTTCGCAAACAAAAGTTAATCCTTCTAACTTGACTTTTAAAATCAACTAAACACATGTTCTATATCTATATGATATGCTAACTTAATGATTTAAAACCTGGAAACACGAAAAACACCGTAAAACCGGATTTACGCCGTCGTAGTAACACCGCGGGCTGTTTTGGGTTAGTTAATTAAAAACTATGATAAACTTTGATT
Organism: Rutidosis leptorrhynchoides; assembly: GCF_046630445.1. NCBI lineage: Eukaryota > Viridiplantae > Streptophyta > Magnoliopsida > Asterales > Asteraceae > Rutidosis > Rutidosis leptorrhynchoides. The sequence continues at coordinate 29,580,771 of NC_092339.1, read as the reverse complement.
TAAAAGTTGTTATTCTGAGAAAATGATTTTTATTATGAACATGAAACTATATCCAAAAATTATGGTTAAACTCAAAGTGGAAGTATGTTTTCTAAAATGGTCATCTAGACGTCGTTCTTTCGACTGAAATGACTACCTTTACAAAAACAACTTGTAACTTATTTTTCTGACTATAAACCTATACTTTTTCTGTTTAGATTCATAAAATAGAGTTTAATATGAAACCATAGCAATTTGATTCACTCAAAACGGATTTAAAATGAAGAAGTTATGGGTAAAACAAAATTGGATAATTTTTCTCATTTTAGCTACGTGAAAATTGGTAACAAATCTATTCCAACCATAACTTAATCAACTTGTATTGTATATTATGTAATCTTGAGATACCATAGACACGTATACAATGTTTCGACCTATCATGTCGACACATCTATATATTTTTCGGAACAACCATAGACACTCTATATGTGAATGTTGGAGTTAGCTATACAGGGTTGAGGTTGATTCCAAAATATATATAGTTTGAGTTGTGATCAATACTGAGATACGTATACACTGGGTCGTGGATTGATTCAAGATAATATTTATCGATTTATTTCTGTACATCTAACTGTGGACAACTAGTTGTAGGTTACTAACGAGGACAGCTGACTTAATAAACTTAAAACATCAAAATATATTAAAAGTGTTGTAAATATATTTTGAACATACTTTGATATATATGTATATATTGTTATAGGTTCGTGAATCAACCAGTGGCCAAGTCTTACTTCCCGACGAAGTAAAAATCTGTGAAAGTGAGTTATAGTCCCACTTTTAAAATCTAATATTTTTGGGATGAGAATACATGCAGGTTTTATAAATGATTTACAAAATAGACAGAAGTACGTGAAACTACATTCTATGGTTGAATTATCGAAATCGAATATGCCCCTTTTTATTAAGTCTGGTAATCTAAGAATTAGGGAACAGACACCCTAATTGACGCGAATCCTAAAGATAGATCTATTGGGCCTAACAAACCCCATCCAAAGTACCGGATGCTTTAGTACTTCGAAATTTATATCATATCCGAAGGGTGTCCAGGAATGATGGGGATATTCTTATATATGCATCTTGTTAATGTCGGTTACCAGGTGTTCACCATATGAATGAATTTTTATCTCTATGTATGGGATGTGTATTGAAATATGAAATCTTGTGGTCTATTGTTACGATTTGATATATATAGGTTAAACCTATAACTCACCAACATTTTTGTTGACGTTTAAAGCATGTTTATTCTCAGGTGAATATTAAGAGCTTCCGCTGTTGCATACTAAAATAAGGACAAGATTTGGAGTCCATGTTTGTATGATATTGTGTAAAAACTGCATTCAAGAAACTGATTTCGATGTAACATATTTGTATTGTAAACCATTATGTAATGGTCGTGTGTAAACAGGATATTTTAGATTATCATTATTTGATAATCTACGTAAAGCTTTTTAAACCTTTATTTATGAAATAAAGGTTATGGTTTGTTTTAAAAATGAATGCAGTCTTTGAAAAATGTCTCATATAGAGGTCAAAACCTCGCAACGAAATCAATTAATATGGAACGTTTTTAATCAATAAGAACGGGATATTTCAGTTGGTATCCGAGCGTTGGTCTTAGAGAACCAGAATTTTGCATTAGTGTGTCTTATCGAGTTTGTTAGGATGCATTAGTGAGTCTGGACTTCGACCGTGTTTACTTGAAAAATGATTGCTTAACAAATTTTGTTGGAAACTATATATTTTTAACATGTGAATATTATGTGATATATTAATCTCTTAACGCGTTTGATATTATGTGATAGATGTCTACCTCTAGAACAAGTCCCATTGACTCACCTAATAGTAATGAAGAGTCAAATGTAAATTGGAATGATTCGTGGACTGATTCACAAGTTCCCGAAGAGGAACCGGAAGAAGAGTCGGAACCGGAAGAAGAGTCGGAACCGGAAGAAGAATCGGAACCGGAAGAAGAATCGGAACCGATGGGGGAAATAATAAAACGGTTAAGTAAAATAAAATCCTCAACCAACCGACCAAGGTTAATTATGGTCAATGGTGTTTCCGCCAAGGAAGCAAAATATTGGGAGGATTACCAATTCTCCGATGAATCGGATTCCGACGAGAATTCCGATGATGTTATAGTAATTACCCCAACTGAATTTAAAAAGGCAAAAGAAAATAATAAGGGAAAGGGCATAAAAATAGAGAAATCTAATTCCAACCCCGATGAACTTTATATGTATCGTCAACCCCCGAAGTCCTTAAGTTGTAATAATGACCCGGGAACCTCTAAACCACCAGGTTTTTCTAAACCAATGTGGATAACGACGGCTCGTATTAGGGGAACATCATATATCCCTAGAAACTTGGCATAACGAACCAAAACCGAAGAAGAAGAAACAAGCGAGTCGGAATAAGATAGTTGTATTCGTGTGGTGTAATATATGTAATATATTGTGCTTATGCTTTATGATATATGTAAAAATTGCTTGTATTAATAAGTATTTTTTTTTATGAATCTAACTCTTGTCTATTTTACAGTATAAAAACACAAAATGGATAGACAACCCAATATTTTAAGAGACCTACCCGGAGACATGATTGATGAAATCTTGTCTAGAGTCGGTCAGAATTCTTCGGCACAACTATTTAAGGCGAGATCAGTTTGTAAGACATTCGAAGAACGTTCCAAGAATGCCTTGGTTTATAAAAGGCTTTCGTTCGAAAGATGGGGGATATCACATTGGGAAATCCATAAGTTACGATGTGTTTACTTTGACGCATATATTGCGGGGAACCCAAATGCTATTTTACGCAATGGGTTAAGAAATTATTTTGACTCAATATATCCAAATATTGGACTTCGTGATTTAGAAAAAGCGGCTAACATGCAACATAAAGAAGCATGTTATGCTTACGGATTAGTAATGTTCGCTTCTCACCAAAGTGAGAACAAGAACATCGGCCTACAACTATTAAACAAAACGTTCCCACAAGTGACGGAGTCGGTAATTGGGGTAAGAAATGAGGTTTTTAGATTGTTACGGGACTGTTGGACATTACGTAACCCTCGTCCCTTTGACGACGTTACAACACGCTGTCTTATCAACGGCCATAACGGTTATGTTCCACAAGACCAAGGATGGGAAGTAGTCCTAGTAAAACCAGAATGCATGACTTGTTTCTGGACGTATGAATTACGTGTCTTTATTGCCTTTGCTGAACGACTTGTGTACTAGCTAGAATTATCTTCACAACTACCTTGTATCAAAGTTATTGTGTGCTATATTTCATGCTTTATGTAAAATAAGCGGTATTGTAAGTTTGTAAAATATTGTATAAAAGTTTGAACGCGAAATATTATTATAATCAGTTTTTCATATAGAATTGTAGTAGTTGAATTGTATATTAGCTACTAAGTATGAACTTAACGGGTAGGTACTACCCGAATTTAAACTTATAAAACGCTAATATGAAGAAAAAGCTTTTATAAATGAGTTCATATTATGCTACGAAATACTATTAACTACTCTTGATATTCTGTATGATTAACTTGTTCCATTTGACTATTTTGAAGGAAATGGCACCGACTACTCGACACACCGTGAATATGAATGAAGAGGAATTCCGTACTTTTCTAGCTTCAAACATAGCCGCAGTACAGGCTGCGCTACATACCAACAATAACTTTGGATCTAGCAGTACAGGAAATCGTGTAGGATGCACCTAAAAAGAATTCACTGCCTGCAAACCTTTGGAATTTGATGGAACCGAAGGACCGATCGGATTGAAACGGTGGACCGAGAAGGTCGAATCGGTGTTTGCCATAAGTAAGTGTACTGAAGAGGACAAAGTAAAGTACGCTATGCATACCTTCACAGGTTCTGCGTTAACATGGTGGAATACCTATCTAGAGCAAGTGGGACAAGACGATGCGCACGCACTACCGTGGTCAGCATTCAAGCACTTGATGAACGAGAAGTACCGTCCCAGAACCGAGGTCAATAAGCTTAAGACAGAACTTAGAGGGTTACGAACCCAAGGATTTGATATTACCACGTACGAAAGACGATTCACAGAATTGTGCCTATTGTGTCCGGGAGCATTCGAAGATGAGGAAGAGAAGATCGACGCGTTTGTGAAAGGATTACCGGAAAGAATCCAAGAAGATATAAGTTCACACGAGCCCGCCTCCATACAACAGGCATGTAGAATGGCTCACAAACTAGTGAACCAGATTGAAGAAAGAATTAAAGAACAGACTGCTGAAGAGGCCAATGTGAAGCAAGTCAAAAGAAAGTGGGATGAAAACGGTGAAAAGAATCACCAATACAACAACAACAGCAAATACAATAATAATCGCAACAATTATCCCAACAATCGCAACATCAATCGCAACTATAACAAACGGCCCAACAACAACAACAACAACAACAACAACAACAACAACAACAACAACAACAACAACAACAACAACAACAACAACAACAGCAGCAGCAACAGCAACTACAACAATCATCCCAACAACAATAATAACCGCAACAACAACAACAATCAGAAGCAGCTATGCCAAAGGTGTGAAAAGTATCACTCGGGGTTCTGCACCAAATTTTGCAATAAGTGTAAAAGAAATGGTCATAGCGCGGCGAAGTGTGAGGTCTACGGACCAGGGGTTAATAGAACGAAAGGAACAAATGGTGTCGGAACGAGTAATGGCGGAGCAAGTAGTGTCGGAGCAAGTTATGCCAATGTAGTTTGTTATAAATGTGGAAAACCGGGCCACATTATTAGAAATTGCCCGAACCAGGAGAACACGAATGGACAAGGCCGCGGAAGAGTTTTCAATATTAATGCGGCAGAGGCACAGGAAGACCCGGAGCTTGTTACGGGTACGTTTCTTATTGAAAATAAATCTGCTTACGTTTTATTTGATTCGGGTGCGGATAGAAGCTATATGAGTAGAGATTTTTGTGCTAAATTAAGTTGTCCATTGACGCCTTTGGATAGTAAATTTTTACTCGAATTAGCAAATGGTAAATTAATTTCAGCAGATAATATATGTCGGAATCGAGAAATTAAACTGGTTAGCGAAACATTTAAGATTGATTTGATACCAGTAGAGTTAGGGAGTTTTGATGTGATAATTGGTATGGACTGGTTGAAAGAAGTGAAAGCAGAGATCGTTTGTTACAAAAATGCAATTCACATTATACGAGAAAAAGGAAAATCCTTAATGGTGTACGGAGAAAAGGGCAACACGAAGCTACATCTTATTAGTAATTTGAAGGCACAAAAACTAATAAGAAAAGGTTGCTATGCTGTTCTAGCACACGTCGAGAAAGTACAAACTGAAGAAAAGAGCATCAATGATGTTCCCATTGCAAAAGAATTTCCCGATGTATTTCCGAAAGAATTACCGGGATTACCCCCACATCGATCCGTTGAATTTCAAATAGATCTTGTACCAGGAGCTGCACCAATAGCTCGTGCTCCTTACAGACTCGCACCCAGCGAGATGAAAGAACTGCAAAGCCAATTACAAGAACTTTTAGAGCGTGGTTTCATTCGACCAAGCACATCACCGTGGGGAGCTCCTGTTTTGTTTGTCAAGAAGAAAGATGGTACATTCAGGTTGTGTATCGACTACCGAGAGTTGAACAAACTTACCATCAAGAACCACTACCCAGTACCGAGAATCGACGACTTATTTGATCAACTACAAGGCTCGTCTGTTTATTCAAAGATTGACTTACGTTTCGGGTATCATCAAATGCGGGTGAAAGAAGATGATATTCCAAAGACTGCTTTCAGAACACGTTACGGTCATTACGAGTTTATGGTCATGCCATTTGGTTTAACTAATGCACCAGCTGTGTTCATGGACCTTATGAACCGAGTGTGTAGACCATACCTTGACAAGTTTGTCATTGTTTTCATTGATGACATACTTATTTACTCAAAGAATGACCAAGAACACGGTGAACATTTGAGAAAGGTGTTAGAAGTATTGAGGAAGGAAGAATTGTATGCTAAGTTTTCAAAGTGTGCATTTTGGTTGGAAGAAGTTCAATTCCTCGGTCACATAGTGAACAAAGAAGGTATTAAGGTGGATCCGGCAAAGATAGAAACTGTTGAAAACTGGGAAACCCCAAAAACTCCGAAACACATACGCCAGTTTTTAGGACTAGCTGGTTACTACAGAAGGTTCATCCAAGACTTTTCCAGAATAGCAAAACCCTTGACTGCATTAACGCATAAAGGGAAGAAATTTGAATGGAATGATGAACAAGAGAAAGCGTTTCAGTTATTGAAGAAAAAGCTAACTACGACACCTATATTGTCATTGCCTGAAGGGAATGATGATTTTGTGATTTATTGTGACGCATCAAAGCAAGGTCTCGGTTGTATATTAATGCAACGAACGAAGGTGATTGCTTATGCGTCTAGACAATTGAAGATTCACGAACAAAATTATACAACGCATGATTTGGAATTAGGCGCGGTTGTTTTTGCATTAAAGACTTGGAGGCACTACTTATATGGGGTCAAAAGTATTATATATACCGACCACAAAAGTCTTCAACACATATTTAATCAGAAACAACTGAATATGAGGCAGCATAGGTGGATTGAATTATTGAATGATTACGACTTTGAGATTCGTTACCACCCGGGAAAGGCAAATGTGGTAGCCGATGCCTTGATCAGGAAGGACAGAGAACCCATTCGAGTAAAATCTATGAATATAATGATTCATAATAACATTACTATTCAAATAAAGGAGGCGCAACAAGGAGTTTTAAAAGAGGGAAATTTAAAGGATGAAATACCCAAGGGATCGGAGAAGCATCTTAATATTCGGGAAGACGGAACCCGGTATAGGGCTGAAAGGATTTGGGTACCAAAATTTGGAGATATGAGAGAAATGGTACTTAGAGAAGCTCATAAAACCAGATACTCAATACATCCTGGAACGGGGAAGATGTACAAGGATCTCAAGAAACATTTTTGGTGGCCGGGTATGAAAGCCGATGTTGCTAAATACGTAGGAGAATGTTTGATGTGTTCTAAGGTCAAAGCTGAGCATCAGAAACCATCAGGTCTACTTCAACAACCCGAAATCCCGGAATGGAAATGGGAAAACATTACCATGGATTTCATCACTAAATTGCCAAGGACTGCAAGTGGTTTTGATACTATTTGGGTAATAGTTGATCGTCTCACCAAATCAGCACACTTCCTGCCAATAAGAGAAGATGACAAGATGGAGAAGTTAGCACGACTGTATTTGAAGGAAGTCGTCTCCAGACATGGAATACCAATCTCTATTATCTCTGATAGGGATGGTAGATTTATTTCAAGATTCTGGCAGACATTACAGCAAGCATTAGGAACTCGTCTAGACATGAGTACTGCCTATCATCCACAAACTGATGGGCAGAGTGAAAGGACGATACAAATGCTTGAAGACATGCTACGAGCATGTGTTATTGATTTCGGAAACAGTTGGGATCGACATCTACCGTTAGCAGAATTTTCCTACAACAACAGCTACCATTCAAGCATTGAGATGGCGACGTTTGAAGCACTTTATGGTAGAAAGTGCAGGTCTCCGATTTGTTGGAGTGAAGTGGGGGATAGACAGATTACGGGTCCGGAGATTATATAAGAAACTACCGAGAAGATCATCCAAATTCAACAACGGTTGAAAACCGCCCAAAGTCGACAAAAGAGCTACGCTGACATTAAAAGAAAAGATATAGAATTTGAAATTGGAGAGATGGTCATGCTTAAAGTTGCACCTTGGAAAGGCGTTGTTCGATTTGGTAAAACGAGGGAAATTAAATCCAAGGTATATTGGACCATTCAAGATTATTGATCGTGTCGGACCAGTAGCTTACCGACTTGAGTTACCTAAACAACTCGCGGCTGTACATAACACTTTCCACGTCTTGAATTTGAAGAAATGTTTTGCTAAAGAAGATCTCACTATTCCGTTAGATGAAATCCAAATCAACGAAAAACTTCAATTCATCGAAGAACCCGTCGAAATAATGGATCGTGAGGTTAAAAGACTTAAGCAAAACAAGATACCAATTGTTAAGGTTCGATGGAATGCTCGTAGAGGACCCGAGTTCACCTGGGAGTGTGAGAATCAGATGGAGAAGAAATACCCGCATCTATTTCCAGAAGATTCGTCAACACCTTCAACAGCTTAAAATTTCGGGACGAAATTTATTTAACGGGTAGGTACTGTAGTGACCCGAACTTTTCCATGTTTATATATATTAATTGAGATTGATATTTACATGATTAAATGTTTCCAACATGTTAAGCAATCAAACTTGTTAAGACTTTATTAATTGAAATATGTTTCATATAGACAATTGACCACCCAAGTTGACCGGCGATTCACGAACGTTAAAACTTGTAAAAACGACATGACGATATATATATATGGATATAAATATGGTTAACATGAGATTATGATAAGTAAGTATCTCCATAAGTATATTAACAATGAGTTATATACATATAAACAAGACTACTAACTTAAGGATTTCGAAACGAGACATATATGTAACGATTATCGTTGTAACGACATTTAAATATATATATATCATATTAAGATATATTAATATATCATAATATCATGATAATATAATAATTTAACATCTCATTAGATATAATAAACAATGGGTTAACAACATTAATTGAGATCGTTAACTTAAAGGTTTCAAAACAACACTTACATGTAACGACTAACGATGACTTAACGACTCAGTTAAAATGTATATACATGTAGTGTATTTAGATGTATTAAAATACTTTTGGAAGACTTCAAAACATATATCAAAACACTCATACTTAACGAAAATGGTTACAGTTACTTTCCCATTCTTTTCTTGCATCAAGAATTCTTGTCGTATTCTTACCCGTATTATACACAGCTTCAAAACATACTTACTATGGGTATATACCAATAGGAACTAGCATGGGATTCCACTCTTGATTATGTCATGTATGACTAATCAATTTTAACTTCTACCATGAGCTAGTCAACTAACTAGAACTCCTTTTAACCCCACTCACCACTCACCAATTACCACTCATCATTCACTCCATTTCACTTCCAATTCTCTTTCTAATTCTCTCTCAACACACACACACACTATTATGAATGTATTTTTCCAGTAGTTAATCATCATCTTCATCACAAATCACTTCAAGAATTAAGCTATAATCATCATAGGAAGAACACTTCAAGAACACTTCAAAAATCCCTTCAAGTTTACTAATTTACTTCCAAGCTTTCTAATCCATTCCAAGTAATCATCTAAGATCAAGAAACCTTTGTTATATACAGTAGGTTATCTTTCTTATTCAAGGTAATATTCATATTCAAACTTTGATTCAATTTCTATAACTATAAACTATCTTAATTCGAGTAAAAATCTTACTTGAACTTGTTTTCGTGTCATGATCCTACTTCAAGAACTTTCAAGCCATCCAAGATCCTTTGAAGCTAGATCATTTCTTGTCACTTCCAGTAGGTTTACCTACTAAACTTTAGGTAGTAATGATGTTCATAACATCATTCAATTCATATATATAAAACTATCTTATTCGAAGGTTTAAACTCGTAATCACTAGAACATAGTTTAGTTAATTCTAAACTTGTTCGCAAACAAAAGTTAATCCTTCTAACTTGACTTTTAAAATCAACTAAACACATGTTCTATATCTATATGATATGCTAACTTAATGATTTAAAACCTGGAAACACGAAAAACACCGTAAAACCGGATTTACGCCGTCGTAGTAACACCGCGGGCTGTTTTGGGTTAGTTAATTAAAAACTATGATAAACTTTGATTTAAAAGTTGTTATTCTGAGAAAATGATTTTTATTATGAACATGAAACTATATCCAAAAATTATGGTTAAACTCAAAGTGGAAGTATGTTTTCTAAAATGGTCATCTAGACGTCGTTCTTTCGACTGAAATGACTACCTTTACAAAAACGACTTGTAACTTATTTTTCTGACTATAAACCTATACTTTTTCTGTTTAGATTCATAAAATAGAGTTCAATATGAAACCATAGCAATTTGATTCACTCAAAACGGATTTAAAATGAAGAAGTTATGGGTAAAACAAGATTGGATAATTTTTCTCATTTTAGCTACGTGAAAATTGGTAACAAATCTATTCCAACCATAACTTAATCAACTTGTATTGTATATTATGTAATCTTGAGATACCATAGACACGTATACAATGTTTCGACCTATCATGTCGACACATCTATATATATTTCGGAACAACCATAGACGCTCTATATGTGAATGTTGGAGTTAGCTATACAGGGTTGAGGTTGATTCGAAAATATATATAGTTTGAGTTGTGATCAATACTGAGATACGTATACACTGGGTCGTGGATTGATTCAAGATAATATTTATCGATTTATTTCTGTACATCTAACTGTGGACAACTAGTTGTAGGTTACTAACGAGGACAGCTGACTTAATAAACTTAAAACATCAAAATATATTAAAAGTGTTGTAAATATATTTTGAACATACTTTGATATATATGTATATATTGTTATAGGTTGGTGAATCAACCAGTGGCCAAGTCTTACTTCCCGGCGAAGTAAAAATCTGTGAAAGTGAGTTATAGTCCCACTTTTAAAATCTAATATTTTTGGGATGAGAATACATGCAGGTTTTATAAATGATTTACAAAATAGACACAAGTACGTGAAACTACATTCTATGGTTGAATTATCGAAATCGAATATGCCCCTTTTTATTAAGTCTGGTAATCTAAGAATTAGGGAACAGACACCCTAATTGATGCGAATCCTAAAGATAGATCTATTGGGCCTAACAAACCCCATCTAAAGTACCGGATGCTTTAGTACTTCGAAATTTATATCATATCCGAAGGGTGTCCCGGAATGATGGGGATATTCTTATATATGCATCTTGTTAATGTCGGTTACCAGGTGTTCACCATATGAATGAATTTTTATCTCTATGTATGGGATGTGTATTGAAATATGAAATCTTGTGGTCTATTGTTACGATTTGATATATATAGGTTAAACCTATAACTCACCAACATTTTTGTTGACGTTTAAAGCATGTTTATTCTCAGGTGAATATTAAGAGCTTCCGCTGTTGCATACTAAAATAAGGACAAGATTTGGAGTAGATGTTTGTATGATATTATGTAAAAACTGCATTCAAGAAACTGATTTCGGTGTAACATATTTGTATTGTAAACCATTATGTAATGGTCGTGTGTAAACAGGATATTTTAGATTATCATTATTTGATAATCTACGTAAAGCATTTTAAACCTTTATTTATGAAATAAAGGTTATGGTTTGTTTTAAAAATGAATGCAGTCTTTGAAAAACGTCTCATATAGAGGTCAAAACCTCGCGACAAAATCAATTAATATGGAACGTTTTTAATCAATAAGAACGGGACATTTCAGTTGGTATCCGAGCATTGGTCTTAGAGAACCAGAATTTTGAATTAGTGTGTCTTATCGAGTTTGTTAGGATGCATTAGTGAGTCCGGACTTCGACCGTGTTTACTTGAAAAATGATTGCTTAACAAATTTTGTTGGAAACTATATATTTTTAACATGTGAATATTATGTGATATATTAATCTCTTAACGCGTTTGATATTATGTGATAGATGTCTACCTCTAGAACAAGTCCCATTGACTCACCTAATAATAATGAAGAGTCAAATGTAAATTGGAATGATTCGTGGACTGATTCACAAGTTCCCGAAGAGGAACCGGAAGAAGAGTCGGAACCGGAAGAAGAATCGGAACCGGAAGAAGAATCAGAACCGGATGAAGAAATAGAACCCATGGGGGAAATAATAAAACGGTTAAGTAAAAGAAAATCCTCAACCAACCGACCAAGGTTAATTATGGTCAATGGTGTTTCCGCCAAGGAAGCAAAATATTGGGAGGATTACCAATTCTCCGATGAATCGGATTCCGACGAGAATTCCGATGATGTTATAGAAATTACCCCAACTGAATTTAAAAAGGAAAAAGAAAATAATAAGGGAAAGGGCATAAAAATAGAGAAATCTAATTCCAACCCCGATGAACTTTATATGTATCGTCAACCCCCGAAGTCCTTAAGTTGTAATAATGACCCGGGAACTTCTAAACCACCAGGTTTTTCTAAACCAATGTGGATAACGACGGCTCGTATTAGGGGAACATCATATATCCCTAGAAACTTGGCAAAACGAACCAAAACCGAAGAAGAAGAAATAAGCGAGTCGGAATAAGATAGTTGTATTCGTGTGGTGTAATATATGTAATATAGTGTGCTTATGCTTTATGATATATGTAAAAATTGCTTGTATTAATAAGTATTTTTTTTTATGAATCTAACTCTTGTCTATTTTATAGTATAAAAACACAAAATGGATAGACAACCCAATATTTTAAGAGACCTACCCGGAGACATGATTGATGAAATCTAGTCTAGAGTCGGTCAGAATTCTTCGGCACAACTATTTAAGGCGAGATCAGTTTGTAAGACATTCGAAGAACGTTCCAAGAATGCCTTGGTTTATAAAAGGCTTTCGTTTGAAAGATGGGGGATATCACATTGGGAAATCCATAAGTTACGATGTGTTTACTTTGACGCATATATTGCGGGGAACCCAAATGCTATTTTACGCAATGGGTTAAGAAATTATTTTGACTCAATATATCCGAATATTGGACTTCGTGATTTAGAAAAAGCGGCTAACATGCAACATAAAGAAGCATGTTATGCTTACGGATTAGTAATGTTCACTTCTCACCAAAGTGAGAATAAGAACATCGGCCTACAACTATTAAACAAAACGTTCCCACAAGTGACGGAGTCGGTAATTGGGGTAAGAAATGAGGTTTTTAGATTGTTATGGGACTGTTGGACATTACGTAACCCTCGTCCCTTTGACGACGTTACAACACGCTGTCTTATCAACGGCCATAACGGTTATGTTCCACAAGACCAAGGATGGGAAGTAGTCCTAGTAAAACCAGAATGCATGACTTATTTCTGGACGTATGAATTACGTGTCTTTATTGCCTTTGCTGAACAACTTGTGTACTAGCTAGAATTATCTTCACAACTATCTTGTATCAAAGTTATTGTGTGCTATATTTCATGCTTTATGTAAAATAAGCGGTATTGTAAGTTTGTAAAATATTGTATAAAAGTTTGAACGCGAAATATTATTATAATCAGTTTTTCATATAGAATTGTAGTAGTTGAATTGTATATTAGCTACTAAGTATGAACTTAACGGGTAGGTACTACCCGAATTTAAACTTATAAAACGCTAATATGAAGAAAAAGCTTTTATAAATGAGTTCATATTATGCTACGAAATACTATTAACTACTCTTGATATTCTATATGATTAACTTGTTCCATTTGACTATTTTGAAGGAAATGGCACCGACTACTCGACACACCGTGAATATGAATGAAGAGGAATTCCGTACTTTTCTAGCTTCAAACATAGCCGCAGTACAGGCTGCGCTACATTCCAACAATAACCTTGGATCTAGCAGTACAGGAAATCGTGTAGGATGCACCTACAAAGAATTCACTGCCTGCAAACCTTTGGAATTTGATGGAACCGAAGGACCGATCGGATTGAAACGGTGGACCGAGAAGGTCGAATCGGTGTTTGCCATAAGTAAGTGTACTGAAGAGGACAAACTAAAGTACGCTACGCATACCTTCACAGGTTCTGCGTTAACATGGTGGAATACCTATCTAGAGCAAGTGGGACAAGACGATGCGCACGCACTACCGTGGTCAGCATTCAAGCACTTGATGAACGAGAAGTACCGTCCCAGAACCGAGGTCAATAAGCTCAAGACAGAACTTAGAGGGTTACGAACCCAAGTATTTGATATTACCACGTACGAAAGACGATTCACAGAATTGTGCCTATTGTGTCCGGGAGCATTCGAAGATGAGGAAGAGAAGATCGACGCGTTTGTGAAAGGATTACCGGAAACAATCCAAGAAGATATAAGTTCACACGAGCCCGCCTCCATACAACAGGCATGTAGAATGGCTCACAAACTAGTGAACCAGATTGAAGAAAGAATTAAAGAACAGACTGCTGAAGAGGCCAATGTGAAGCAAGTCAAAAGAAAGTGGGAGGAAAACGGTGATAAGAATCACCAATACAACAACAACAGCAAATACAATAATAATCGCAACAATTATCCCAACAATCGCAACATCAATCGCAACTATAACAAATGGCCCAACAACAACAACAACAACAACAACAACAACAACAACAACAACAACAACAACAACAGCAACAGCAACTACAACAATCATCCCAACAACAATAATAACCGCAACAACAACAACAACAATCAGAAGCAGCTATGCCAAAGGTGTGAAAAGTATCACTCGGGGTTCTGCACCAAATTTTGCAATAAGTGTAAAAGAAATGGTCATAGCGCGGCGAAGTGTGAGGTCTACGGACCAGGGGTTAATAGAACGAAAGGAACAAATGGTGTCGGAACGAGTAATGGCGGAGCAAGTAGTGTCGGAGCAAGTTATGCCAATGTAGTTTGTTATAAATGTGGAAAACCGGGCCACATTATTATAAATTGCCCGAACCAGGAGAACACGAATGGACAAGGCCGCGGAAGAGTTTTCAATATTAATGCGGCAGGGCACAGGAAGACCCGGAGCTTGTTACGGGTACGTTTCTTATTGACAATAAATCTGCTTACGTTTTATTTGATTCGGGTGCGGATAGAAGCTATATGAGTAGAGATTTTTGTGCTAAATTAAGTTGTCCATTGACGCCTTTGGATAGTAAATTTTTACTCGAATTAGCAAATGGTAAATTACTTTCAGCAGATAATATATGTCGGAATCGAGAAATTAAACTGGTTAGCGAAACATTTAAGATTGATTTGATACCAGTAGAGTTAGGGAGTTTTGATGTGATAATCGGTATGGACTGGTTGAAAGAAGTGAAAGCAGAGATCGTTTGTTACAAAAATGCAATTCGCATTATACGAGAAAAAGGAAAACCCTTAATGGTGTAAGGAGAAAAGGGCAACACGAAGCTACATCTTATTAGTAATTTGAAGGCACAAAAACTAATAAGAAAAGGTTGCTATGCTGTTCTAGCACACGTCGAGAAAGTACAAACTGAAGAAAAGAGCATCAATGATGTTCCCATTGCAAAAGAATTTCCCGATGTATTTCTGAAAGAATTACCGGGATTACCCCCACATCGATCCGTTGAATTTCAAATAGATCTTGTACCAGGAGCTGCACCAATAGCTCGTGCTCCTTACAGACTCGCACCCAGCGAGATGAAAGAACTGCAAAGCCAATTACAAGAACTTTTAGAGCGTGGTTTCATTCGACCAAGCACATCACCGTGGGGAGCTCCTGTTTTGTTTGTCAAGAAGAAAGATGGTACATTCAGGTTGTGTATCGACTACCGAGAGTTGAACAAACTTACCATCAAGAACCGCTACCCACTACCGAGAATCGACGACTTATTTGATCAACTACAAGGCTCGTCTGTTTATTCAAAGATTGACTTACGTTCCGGGTATCATCAAATGCGGGTGAAAGAAGATGATATTCCAAAGACTGCTTTCAGAACACGTTACGGTCATTATGAGTTTATGGTCATGCCATTTGGTTTAACTAATGCACCAGCTGTGTTCATGGACCTTATGAACCGAGTGTGTGGACCATACCTTGACAAGTTTGTCATTGTTTTCATTGATGACATACTTATTTACTCAAAGAATGACCAAGAACACGGTGAACATTTGAGAAAGGTGTTAGAAGTATTGAGGAAGGAAGAATTGTACGCTAAGTTTTCAAAGTGTGCATTTTGGTTGGAAGAAGTTCAATTCCTCGGTCACATAGTGAACAAAGAAGGTATTAAGGTGGATCCGGCAAAGATAGAAACTGTTGAAAAGTGGGAAACCCCGAAAACTCCGAAACACATACGCCAGTTTTTAGGACTAGCTGGTTACTACAGAAGGTTCATCCAAGACTTTTCCAGAATAGCAAAACCCTTGACTGCATTAACGCATAAAGGGAAGAAATTTGAATGGAATGATGAACAAGAGAAAGCGTTTCAGTTATTGAAGAAAAAGCTAACTACGGCACCTATATTGTCATTGCCTGAAGGGAATGATGATTTTGTGATTTATTGTGATGCATCAAAGCAAGGTCTCGGTTGTGTATTAATGCAACGAACGAAGGTGATTGGTTATGCGTCTAGACAATTGAAGATTCACGAACAAAATTATACAACGCATGATTTGGAATTAGGCGCGGTTGTTTTTAAATTAAAGACTTGGAGGCACTACTTATATGGGGTCAAAAGTATTATATATACCGACCATAAAAGTCTTCAACACATATTTAATCAGAAACAACTGAATATGAGGCAGCGTAGGTGGATTGAATTGTTGAATGATTACGACTTTGAGATTCGTTACCACCCGGGAAAGGCAAATGTGGTAGCCGATGCCTTGAGCAGGAAGGACAGAGAACCCATTCGAGTAAAATCTATGAATATAATGATTCATAATAACCTTACTACTCAAATAAAGGAGGCGCAACAAGGAGTTTTAAAAGAGAGAAATTTAAAGGATGAAATACCCAAGGGATCGGAGAAGCATCTTAATATTCGGGAAGACGGAACCCGGTATAGGGCTGAAAGGATTTGGGTACCAAAATTTGGAGATATGAGAGAAATGGTACTTAGAGAAGCTCATAAAACCAGATACTCAATACATCCTGGAACGGGGAAGATGTACAAGGATCTCAAGAAACATTTTTGGTGGCAGGGTATGAAAGCCGATGTTGCTAAATACGTAGGAGAATGTTTGACGTGTTCTAAGGTCAAAGCTGAGCATCAGAAACCATCAGGTCTACTTCAACAACCCGAAATCCCGGAATGGAAATGGGAAAACATTACCATAGATTTCATCATTAAATTGCCAAGGACTGCAAGTGGTTTTGATACTATTTAGGTAATAGTTGATCGTCTCACCAAATCAGCACACTTCCTGCCAATAAGAGAAGATGACAAGATGGAGAAGTTAGCACGACTGTATTTGAAGGAAGTCGTCTCCAGACATGGAATACCAATCTCTATTATATCTGATAGGAATGGTAGATTTATTTCAAGATTCTGGCAGACATTACAGCAAGCATTAGGAACTCGTCTAGACATGAGTACTTCCTATCATCCACAAACTGATGGGCAGAGCGAAAGGATGATACAAACGCTTGAAGACATGCTACGAGCATGTGTTATTGATTTCGGAAACAGTTGGGATCGACATCTACCGTTAGCAGAATTTTCCTAAAACAACAGCTACCATTCAAGCATTGAGATGGCGCCGTTTGAAGCACTTTATGGTAGAAAGTGCAGGTCTTCGATTTGTTGGAGTGAAGTGGGGGATAGACAGATTTCGGGTCCGGAGATTATACAAGAAACTACCGAGAAGATCATCCAAATTCAACAACGGTTGAAAACCGCCCAAAGTCGACAAAAGAGCTACGCTGACATTAAAAGAAAAGATATAGAATTTGAAATTGGAGAGATGGTCATGCTTAAAGTTGCACCTTGGAAAGGCATTGTTCGATTTGGTAAACGAGGGAAATTAAATCCAAGGTATATTGGACCATTCAAGATTATTGATCGTGTCGGACCAGTAGCTTACCGACTTGAGTTACCTCAACAACTTGCGGCTGTACATAACACTTTCCACGTCTCGAATTTGAAGAAATGTTTTGCTAAAGAAGATCTCACTATTCCGTTAGATGAAATCCAAATCAACGAAAAACTTCAATTCATCGAAGGACCCGTCGAAATAATGGATCGTGAGGTTAAAAGACTTAAGCAAAATAAGATACCAATTGTTAAGGTTCGATGGAATGCTAGTAGAGGACCCGAGTTCACCTGGGAGCATGAGAATCAGATGGAGAAGAAATACCCGCATCTATTTCCAGAAGATTCGTCAACACCTTCAACAGCTTAAAATTTCGGGACGAAATTTATTTAACGGGTAGGTACTGTAGTGACCCGAAATTTTCCATGTTTATATATATTAATTGAGATTGATATTTACATGATTAAATGTTTCCAACATGTTAAGCAATCAAACTTGTTAAGACTTGATTAATTGAAATATGTTTCATATAGACAATTGACCACCCAAGTTGACCGGCGATTCACGAACGTTAAAACTTGTAAAAACGACATGACGATATATATATATGGATATACATATGGTTAACATGAGATTATGATAAGTAAGTATCTCCATAAGTATATTAACAATGAGTTATATACATATAAACAAGACTACTAACTTAAGGATTTCGAAACGAGACATATATGTAACGATTATCGTTGTAACGACATTTAAATGTATATATATTATATTAAGATATATTAATATATCATAATATCATGATAATATAATAATTTAACATCTCATAAGATATAATAAACAATGGGTTAACAACATTAATTGAGATCGTTAACTTAAAGGTTTCAAAACATCACTTACATGTAACGACTAACGATGACTTAACGACTCAGTTAAAATGTATATACATGTAGTGTATTTAGATGTATTAAAATACTTTTGGAAGACTTCAAGACATATATCAAAACACTCATACTTAACGAAAATGGTTACAGTTACTTTCCCATTCTTTTCTTGCATCAAGAATTCTAGTTGTATTCTTACCCGTATTATACACAGCTTCAAAACGTACTTACTATGGGTATATACCAATAGGAACTAGCATGGGATTTCACTCTTGATTATGTCATGTATGACTAATCAATTTTAACTTCTACCATGAGCTAGTCAACTAACTAGAACTCCTTTTAACCCCACTCACCACTCACCAATTACCACTCATCATTCACTCCATTTCACTTCCAATTCTCTTTCTAATTCTCTCTCAACACACACACACTATTATGAACGTATTTTTCCAGTAGTTAATCATCATCTTCATCAAAAATCACTTCAAGAATCAAGCTATAATCATCATAGGAAGAACACTTCAAGAACACTTCAAAAATCCCTTCAAGTTTACTAATTTACTTTCAAGCTTTCTAATCCATTCCAAGTAATCATCTAAGATCAAGAAACCTTTGTTATATACAGTAGTTTATCTTTCTTATTCAAGGTAATATTCATATTCAAACTTTGATTCAATTTCTATAACTATAAACTATCTTAATTCGAGTAAAAATCTTACTTGAACTTGTTTTTGTGTCATGATCCTACTTCAAGAACTTTCAAGCCATCCAAGATCCTTTGAAGCTAGATCATTTCTTGTCACTTCCAGTAGGTTTACCTACTAAACTTGAGGTAGTAATGATGTTCATAACATCATTCGATTCATATATATAAAACTATCTTATTCGAAGGTTTAAACTCGTAATCACTAGAATATAGTTTAGTTAATTCTAAACTTGTTCGCAAACAAAAGTTAATCCTTCTAACTTGAATTTTAAAATCAACTAAACACATGTTCTATATCTATATGATATGCTAACTTAATGATTTAAAACCTGGAAACACGAAAAACACCGTAAAACCGGATTTACGCCGTCGTAGTAACATCGCGGGCTGTTTTGGGTTAGTTAATTAAAAACTATGATAAACTTTGATTTAAAAGTTATTATTCTGAGAAAATGATTTTTATTATGAACATGAAACTATATCCAAAAATTATGGTTAAACTCAAAGTGGAAGTATGTTTTCTAAAATGGTCATCTAGACGTCGTTCTTTCGACTGAAATGACTACCTTTACAAAAACGACTTGTAACTTATTTTTCCGACTATAAACTTATACTTTTTCTATTTATATTCATAAAATAGAGTTCAATATGAAACCATAGCAATTTGATTCACTCAAAACGGATTTAAAATGAAGAAGTTATGGGTAAAACAAGATTGGATAATTTTTCTCATTTTAGCTACGTGAAAATTGGTAACAAATCTATTCCAACCATAACTTAATCAACTTGTATTGTATATATGTAATCTTGAGATACCATAGACACGTATACAATGTTTCGACCTATCATGTCGACACATCTATATATATTTCGGAACAACCATAGACACTCTATATGTGAATGTTGGAGTTAGCTATACATGGTTGAGGTTGATTCCAAAATATATATAGTTTGAGTTGTGATCAATACTGAGATACGTATACACTGGGTCGTGGATTAATTCAAGATAATATTTATCGATTTATTTCTGTACATCTAACTGTGGACAACTAGTTGTAGGTTACTAACGAGGACAGCTGACTTAATAAACTTAAAACATCAAAATATATTAAAAGTGTTGTAAATATATTTTGAACATACTTTGATATATATGTATATATTGTTATAGGTTCGTGAATCAACCAGTGGCCAAGTCTTACTTCCCGGCGAAGTAAAAATCTGTGAAAGTGAGTTATAGTCCCACTTTTAAAATCTAATATTTTTGGGATGAGAATACATGCAGGTTTTATAAATGATTTACAAAATAGACACAAGTACGTGAAACTACATTCTATGGTTGAATTATCGAAATCGAATATGCCCCTTTTTATTAAGTCTGGTAATCTAAGAATTAGGGAACAGACACCCTAATTGACGCGAATCCTAAAGATAGATCTATTGGGCCTAACAAACCCCATCCAAAGTACCGGATGCTTTAGTACTTCGAAATTTATATCATATCCGAAGGGTGTCCCGGAATGATGGGGATATTCTTATATATGCATCTTGTTAATGTCGGTTACCAGGTGTTCACCATATGAATGAATTTTTATCTCTATGTATGGGATGTGTATTGAAATATGAAATCTTGTGGTCTATTGTTACGATTTGATATATATAGGTTAAACCTATAACTCACCAACATTTTTGTTGACGTTTAAAGCATGTTTATTCTCAGGTGAATATTAAGAGCTTCCGCTGTTGCATACTAAAATAAGGACAAGATTTGGAGTCCATGTTTGTATGATATTGTGTAAAAACTGCATTCAAGAAACTGATTTCGATGTAACATATTTGTATTGTAAACCATTATGTAATGGTCGTGTGTAAACAGGATATTTTAGATTATCATTATTTGATAATCTATGTAAAGCTTTTTAAACCTTTATTTATGAAATAAAGGTTGTGGTTTGTTTTAAAAATGAATGTAGTCTTTGAAAAACGTCTCATATAGAGGTCAAAACCTCGCAACGAAATCAATTAATATGGAACGTTTTTAATCAATAAGAACGGGACATTTCATTATGGGCGTAGGTGTCGAACTCCCGTTTGTTGGGGAGAAGTGGGTCAAAGAGAGATCGGGAGTACCGATTTGGTTTTAGAGACCAATAGCAAGATCGATTTGATTCGAGAACATTTGAAGAAGGCTTAAGATAGGCAAAAGTCGTATGCCGATAGACGTAGGCGATTGATTGAGTTCCAAGAAGGCGATATGGTGATGCTTAAGGTTTCGCCATGGAAGGGTATTATTCGATTTCGAAAACGGGGAAAGTTAGCTCCTCGGTTTATTGGGCCGTTCAAGGTTTCAGCTCGTGTTGGTGAAGTTGTATATCGATTGGAATTACCCGAAGAGCTTGCGGGGATCCATAATACATTTCATGTTTCCCACCTCCGTAAGTGTCTTGCGGATGATTCCTCATGGATGCCTTTAGACGAGATCGAGCTAAACAACAAGTTAGAATATGTCGAGGAACCGATTGCTATCCTTGACGAGAAGGTGAAAATGTTGAGGAATAAAGAGGTGAGAACTTTCAAGGTTCAATGGCGGCGAAGTAAAGGTTTCGAGTTTACTTGGGAGCCCGAAGAGTTTGTCTTGGTTTATCTTCCTGCTTGTCATGCGGCGTGGATTGCGAGGTCGCAATCCGGTTCAAGTGGGGGAGAGTTGTAAGATCCTGTTTTCTTTTGGTTTGGACGCCGTCCAAAAATCTGGGACGCCGTCCCATTATGAAGGCCTGGACGCCGTCCAGAAATCTGGACGCCGTCCAGATGATCTGTCGAGCCAGATTTGGGTTTTTAAATATTTTAGATGGGTAAATTGGTAATTTCACTTGGTGGACGAATTAAAGGCCCTAGATCAATTTGGTTGAGCCTCATTACTCCATTCCTAACCACCAAACTTCATCCACTTAAATCCTAGTGAGAGAGTGTGATTCAAGTGTGAGAAAGCTCAAATCGGAGAAGAAGAAGCTTGTTTCGGGTTTTAGCTCGAGCATTAAAGTTGTTCATCTCCTCTTAGCTTCGTTTTGATTGTTGTGGTAAGCCCTAAACTTGATTACCTTAGTTTAATGTGTTTAAGGGTTAGGGTTTGGGTTAGTATTGCACATAAAATCCATTTGTGAGTAATTTGGGGTTTTTGGGTAAGTTTGGGTCATGAAGACCCAAATGGTGACTAACCTAGGGTTTTGAAAGGGTAAATAGTGTAAATGGGTCTTAAAGACCTAAGTAAATACTAATACACTTATAGTTAATGTTAGTGGGTGTGATTTGGGTTGTGGGTGACCCAAATGGGTGTGTTGACCTAGAAATGGGTCAAATGGGTCTTTGATGACCTAGGTTGTCTTGCATGTATGAAAATGAGTTAACTTTGTGGTTAAAAGTGTGTTAAGACCTTAATTGGCTAAAGTTAGGGTTTTTGGTGAAGTTAACCCATTATTAGGGTTAAAGGTGCAAAATGGGTCGGGATTGCACTTAGGGTCAAAAGACTCTAGATTGTTAAGTGAGTTGCTTGACCGACTTGAGTTGTGAATTGATTATGTGCTAAAATGTAATAGGTACGTTACATTGACGTTGCAAGTTCGGTTATCTTACACGAAGACTTTGAGGTGAGTGGAATAATTATATGCGTATGTATATAATGTATCTATTTGTTGTAGCGTGAAAGGTGTAGTGTCGAGGTGTTAAGACACCACGTTTCACGTGAAGAGTGTAGCATCGAGGTGTTAAGATGCCACTCGGGTGTAGCATCGAGGTGTTAAGATGCCACCTAGGAGTGTAGTGTCGAGGTGTTAAGACACCACTCCGTAAAATAATGAGTGTTGCATCGAGGTGTTAAGATGCCACTCGGGGTGATGTGCCGAGGTGTTAAGGTGCCACCCTAGGGGTTAGTGGTGTGAGGTGTTAAGTGCCCTAACAGATGTTACGAACACCGATGGCGTTTTCGCGAGCGCCGTTCCCTTGTACTATTGGTTAACCATGGTTATTTATGTTGTAAGCATATTATAATATTCGAGTTACATTTATATGCGGTTGTTATGCTAGCTTGGGGGTATTGGTGAATTATAGCTTGTTATTGCGACGATAAGCTAATGTTGTTTGCTAGCATGTTTGTGGTTGTGTAAGTGTATGCAAGTAGGTATAATTATATATGTATTCGTATAATTATTGCATTCACTAAGCTTTGCTTACCCTCTCGTTGTTTACCTTTTTTTTATAGGCTCGGGCGTTGACAAGGGTAAGAGCGTTCAATTGGATTAGTCATCTCCCGCTTGTTTTGTTAGGGGATGCTTTTGGGTGTTAGCTTTTGGAGTTCGACCGAGATTGGGTAGTTTAACCCCAAACACCATGCTCTAGTGTCGTTTGGAACTTAAACTTATATTTGGTCGAAACTTTTATTTTTGAACGAAACTCGTAAAATGGGCGATGTGGGCCCGTTGATGTAAAACTTGATTTGATGATGAAAATCTCTTAGTTTCATTTATATTGACTTGTGGTAAAAAGGTTTTCGTTTGAAAGTGTCGGGAAGCGGGCTTTCCGCTCGTGTGAGTTGGACCCGTGATCAGTAGCTAGAAGACCATTGGGACGCCGTCCCAATTGCTTGGACGCCGTCCCAGTTGTTTGAGCTGGACGCGGTCCCAAACTTTGGACGCCGTCCCACCCTTCTGAGCTGGACGCCGTCTCACCCTTCTGAGCTGGACTCCGTCCAGGATTCTAGACGCCGTCCAGATGCACTGCCTTAAATTTTTTTTTTTGGTACGCGTTTTTGGGTTTATGAAGTCGGGTTGTTACATCACCAACATTTTTGTTGACGTTTAAGGCATGTTTATTCTCAGGTGATTATTAAGAGCTTTCACTGTTGCATGCTAAAATATGGACAAGATTTGGTGTCAGCATGTTTGTATAATATTGTTTAAAACTGCATTCGAGATTTACTTTGTTGTAACATATTAATATTGTAAACCAATATGTATTGGTAGTGTGTAAGTGTGATATTTTTATATTATCGTTTCTGGATAATCTAGGTGGAGTCCTTTTAACCTTGTCGATAAAATAAAGGTTATGGTTTGTTTTAAAAATGAATGCAGTCTTTGAAAAACGTCTCATATAGAGGTCAAAACCTCGCAACGAAATCAATTAATATGGAACGTTTATAATCAATATGAACGGGACATTTCAGTTGGTATCCGAGCATTGGTCTTAGAGAACCAGAAATTTGCATTAATGTGTCTTATCGAGTTTGTTATGATACATTAGTGAGTCTGGACTTCGACCATGTTTTCTTTAAAAATGATTGCTTAACACTTTTATTGGAAACTATATATTATTAACATGTAAATATTATGTGATATATTAACCTCTTATTGTGTTTGATATTGTGTGATAGATGTCTACCTCTAGTACAAATCCCATCGACTCACCTAATAATAATGAAGAGTCGAATATATTTTGGGAAGATTCACAAATTCCCGAAGAGGAGGAACCGGAAGAGGAGGAACCGGAAAAGGAGGAACCGGAAAAAGAAGAGGTTTCGGAGGAAGAAATATTGATACCTACAGTAAATCGATTAAATAAAAGAAAATCCTCAACCAACGGACCAAAGTTAGTAATGGTCAATGGTGTTTGCCCCGAGGAAGCAAAGTATTGGGAAGATTACCAATTTTCCGAGGAATCGGATCCCGATGAGGATTCCGATGATGTTATAGAAATTATCTTGACCCAATTTAATAAAGCAAAAGAAAATAATAAGGGAAAAGGTATAAAAATAGAGAAACCTGATTCCGACCCCGATGAACTTTATATGTATCGGCAACATCCGTATTTCCTAAATTGTAACAATAACCTGGGAATCTCTAAACCACCAGGTTTTTCTAAACCATTGTGGAAAACGACGGCTCGTATTAGAGGAACACCATATATCCCTAGAAAATTAGGAAAACGAACCAAGTCCAAGAAGAAGAAACCAGTGATTCAGATTAGAGGGTTTTAATCATGTTGTGTATTATATGTATTGTAGTGTGCTTGTACTTTTATGTTCTATGTAAAAATTGCTTGTATTATTTGTTAATTATTTTTTTTACGAATCTAATCCTTGTCTGTTTTACAGTATAAAAACAAAATGGACGTTAAGGGTAGACAACCAAATATTTTAGAAGACCTACCAGAGGATATGATTGAGGAAATCTTGTTTAGAGTCAGTCAGAATTCATCAGCACATTTAGTTATGGCGAAATTAACTTGTCAAACATTTGAAAGACTTTCCAGAAATGCCTTAGTTTATAAAAGGCTTTCCTTTGATAGGTGGGGTATATCACATTGGGGAGACCGTAAGTTACGCCGTGTTTTCTTTAAAGCGTTAAATGCGGGGAACCCAAATGCAATTTTACGCTATGGGTTAAGAACCTATTTTGACTCAACATATCCCAACATAGGATTTCGTTAGTTAGAAAGAGCTTCTAACATGTAACATAAAGAAGCATGTTATGCTTACGGGTTAGTGATGTTCGCTTCTTACCAAAATGAGAAAAAGAACATCGGATTACAACTTTTAAATAAAACCTTCCCACAAGTGACGGATTTAGTAGTTGGGGTGAGAAACAAGGTTTTTAGATTATTACGGGGCTGTTGGACATTACGAAACCCTCGTACTTTTGACGATATTACAACATGCTGCCTAGCCAATGGTCATAACAGTTACTTTCCACAAGACCAAGGATGGGAAGTCGTCTTAGTAAAACCAGAATGCATGACTTGTTTCTGGACTTATGAAATACATGTCTTTATTTCTTTTGCTGAACAACTTGCGTATTAACTAGAATTGCCTTTATAGCTGCCGAGTAGCAAAGTTATTATGTGTTATATTTCATCCTATATGTATAATAGTGGTATTGTAAGTTTGTAAAATTTTGTATAAAGTTTGAACGCGAAATATTATTGTAATAAGTTTTTCATATAGAAGCGTAGTAGTTGAGTTGTATAGTAGCTAGTAAGTATGAACTTAACGGGTAGGTACTACCCGAATTAAAACTATAAAATGCTAATATGAAGAAAAAGCTTTTATAAATAAGTTCATATAATGCTACGAAATACTATTGACTACTCCTAAATTCTATATGATTAACTCAATTCTTTTGTCTATTTTTGAAGGAAATGGCACCGACCACTCGTCAGAACTTGAACATGAGTGAGGAAGATTTCCGTGTTTTCCTTGCTGCGAACATAGCCGCAGTACAGGCTGCAATGTAAAATAACAATAACTCTGGATCTAGCAATGGAAATAATTCCACAAGAAATCGTGTAGGATGCTCCTACAAAGAATTCACTGCCTGCAAACCTTTGGAATTTGATGGAACCGAAGGACCAATTGGATTGAAACGGTGGACCGAGAAAGTCGAATCGGTGTATGCCATAAGTAAGTGTACTGAAGAGGACAAAGTTAAGTACGCTACGCATACCTTCACAGGTACTGCGTTAACATGGTGGAACACCTATCTTGAACAGGTAGGACAAAATGCTGCTTACGCACTACCATGGTCGGCATTCAAGCAATTGATGAACGAGCAGTACCGTCTTAGAAACGAAGTCAATAAGCTCAAGGTAGAACTTAGGGAGTTACGAACACAAGGGTTCGACATTACCACATATGAACGACGATTCACAGAGTTGTGCCAATTGTGTCCGGGAGCGTTCGAAGATGAAGAAGAGAAGATCGACGCGTTTGTAAAAGGGTTACCAGTAAGGATTCAAGAAGATGTGAGTTCACACGAGCCCGCTTCCATACAAAAGGCAAGTCAAATGGCTCATAAACTCATAAATCAGATTGAGGGAAGAATTAAAGAGTAGGCGGCCGAAGAAGCCAACACGAAACAACTCAAGAGAAAGTGGGAAGAAACCAGTGACAAGGGTCACCAATACAACAACAACAACAACAATCACAACCATAATCACAATAACAATCATAACAACCGTAACAACAATTGCAACAATAACCGCAATCCTAATAATAACTACAACAAATGTCCCAACAACAACAACAACTACAACAATCGTTTCAACAACAATAAAAATCCCAACAACAATCTCAACAACAACAATGGCAACAAAAACCAAAAATGCCAAAGGTGTGAAGAGTACCACCAGAATGAGTTCTGCACGACATTTTGCACCAAGTGTAAAAGAACTGGCCATGGTGCGAAAAAGTGTAAGGTCTATGGACCAAAGTTTAACAGAACTAAAGCAACAAATAGTGTCGAAACAAGTAATGCCGCCTTTTTTTTGTTATGGATGTGGAAAATCGGGCCATATTAGAAGTAATTGTCCGAATCAGGGAAATACTACGGTAGAAGCGCAGGAAGATCCGGAGCTTGTTACGGGTACGTTTCTTATTGACAATAAATCTGCTTATGTTTTATTTGATTCGGGTGCGGATAGAAGCTATATGAGTAGAGATTTTTGTGCTAAATTAAGTTGCCCATTGACGCCTTTGGATAGTAAATTTTTACTCGAATTAGCAAACGGTAAATTAATTTCAGCAGATAATATATGTCGGAATAGAGAAATTAAACTGGGGGATGAAACGTTTAAAATTGATATAATACCAGTCGAGTTAGGGAGTTTTGATGTAATAATTAGCATGGACTGGTTGAAAAAGGTAAGAGCAGAGGTCGTTTGTTACAAAAATGCGATTCGCATTATGCGTGAAAAAGGAAAACCTTTAATGGTGTACAGAGAAAAGAACAACGGGAAATTAAATCTTATTAGTAGTTTGAAGGCACAAAAACTAATAAGAAAATGTTTTTACGTCATTCTAGCACACATCAAGGAAGTTAAACCTGAAGAAAAGAACATCAGTGATGTTCCCGTCGCAAAAGAATTTCCTGATGTATTTTCGAAAGAATTACCGGGATTAGCCCTACATCGATCCGTTGAATTTCAAATAGACCTTGTACCAGGAGCTGCACCAATAGCTCTGCTCCATACAGACTTGCACCCAGCGAAATGAAAGAATTACAAAGTCAGTTACATGAACTTTTAGAGCGTGGTTTCATTTGACCAAGCACATCACCGTAGGGAGCTCCTGTTTTGTTTGTCAAGAAGAAGGATGGTACATTTAGGTTGTGTATCGACTACCGAGAGTTGAACAAACTTATCATCAAGAACCGCTACCCACTACCGAGAATCGACGACTTATTTGATCAACTACAAGGCTCGTCGGTTTATTCGAAGATTGATTTACGTTCTGGGTATCATCAAATGCGGGTGAAGGAGGATGATATTCCAAAGACTGCTTTTAGGACGCGTTACGGTCATTACGAGTTTATGGTTATGCCGTTTGGGTTGACTAATGCACCAGCTGTGTTCATAGACCTCATGAACCGAGTGTGTGGACCATACCTTGACAAGTTTGTCATTGTTTTCATCGATGACATACTTATTTACTCAAAGAATGACCAAGAGCACGAAAAACATTTGAGAAAAGTGCTAGAGTTTTTAAGGAAAGAAAAATGTACGCTAAGTTTTTAAAGTGTGCATTTTGGTTGGAAGAAGTTCAATTCCTCGATCATATAGTGAACAAAGAAGGTATTCAGGTTGATCTAGCAAAGATTGAAACCGTTGAAAAGTGGCAAACCCCGAAAACTCCGAAACACATACACCAATTTTTAGGGCTAGCTGGTTATTACAGGAGATTCATCCAAGATTTTTCCAAAATAGCAAAACCCTTGACTGCATTAACGCATAAAGGGAAGAAATTTGAATGGAAGGATGAACAAGAGAAAGTGTTTCAATTGTTGAAGAAAAAGTTAACTACGGCACCTATATTGTCATTACCTGAAGGGAATGATGATTTTGTGATATATTGTACGCCTCAAAGCAAGGTCTCGGTTGTGTATTAATGAAACGAACAAAAGTAATTGCTTATGCATCGAGACAATTGAAGATTCACGAGCAGAATTATACAACACATGATTTGGAATTAGGCGCGGTTGTTTTTGCATTAAAGACTTGGAGGCACTACTTATATGGGGTCAAAATTATTATATATACCGACCACAAAATTCTTCAACACATATTTAATCAGAAACAACTGAACATGAGGCAGCGCAGATGGATTGAATTGTTGAATGATTACGACTTTGAGATTCGTTACCACCCGGGGAAGGCAAATGTGGTAGCCGATGCCTTGAGCATAAAGGACAGAGAACCCATTCGAGTAAAAGCTATGAATATAATGATTCACACTAATCTTACTACTCAAATAAAGGAGGCGCAACAAGGAGTTTCAAAAGAGGGAAACTTAAAGGATGAAATACCCAAAGGATCGGAGAAGCATCTTAATATTCGGGAAGACGAAACCCGGTATAGGGCTGAAAGAATTTGGGTACCAAAATTTGGAGATATGAGAGAAATGGTACTTAGAGAAGCTCATAAAACCAGATACTCAATACATCCTGGAACGGGGAAGATGTACAAGGATCTCAAGAAACATTTTTGGTGGCCGGGTATGAAAGCCGATGTTGCTAAATACGTAGGAGAATGTTTGACGTGTTCTAAGGTCAAAGCGGAGCATCAGAAACCATCAGGTCTACTTCAACAACCCGAAATCTCGGAATGGAAATGGGAAAACATTACCATGGATTTCATCACTAAATTGCCAAGGGCTGCAAGTGATTTTGATACTATTTAGGTAATAGTTGATCGTCTCACCAAATCAGCACACTTACTGCCAATAAGAGAAGATGACAATATGGAGAAGTTAGCACGACTGTATTTGAAGGAAGTCGTCTCTAGACATGGAATACCAATCTCTATTATCTCTGATAGGGATGGCAGATTTATTTCAAGATTCTGGCAGACATTACAGCAAGCATTAGGAACTCGTCTAGACATGAGTACTGCTTATCATCCACAAACTGATGGGCAGAGCGAAAGGATGATACAAACACTTGAAGACATGCTACGAGCATGTATTATTGATTTCGGAAACAGTTGGGATCGACACCTTCCGTTAGCATAATTTTCCTACAACAACAGCTACCATTCAAGCATCGAGATGGAGCCGTTTGAAGCACTTTATGGTAGAAAGTGCAGGTCTCCGATTTGTTGGAGTGAAGTGGGGGATAAACAGATTACGGGTCCAGAGATAATACAAGAAACTACCGAGAAGATCATTCAAATTCAACAACGGTTGAAAACCGCCCAAAGTCGACAAAAGAGCTACGCTGACATTAAAAGAAAAAATATAGAATTTGAAATTGGAGAGATGGTCATGCTTAAAGTTGCACCTTGGAAAGGTATTGTTCGATTTGGTAAATGAGGGAAATTAAATCCAAGGTATATTGGACCATTCAAGATTATTGATCGTGTCGGACCAGTAGCTTACCGACTTGAATTACCTCAACAACTCGCAGCTGTACATAACACATTCCACGTCTCAAATTTGAAGAAATGTTTTGCTAAAGAAGATCTCACTATTCCGTTAGACAAAATCCAAATCAACAAAAAACTTCAATTCATTGAAGAACCCGTCGAAATAATGGATCGTGAGGTTAAAAGACTTAAGTAAAACAAGATACCAATTGTTAAGGTTCGATGGAATGCTAGTAGAGGACCTGAGTTCACCTGGGAACGAGAAGATCAGATGAAGAAGAAATACCCGCACTTATTTCAAGAAGATACGTCAACACCTCCAACTGTTTAAAATTTCGGGACGAAATTTATTTAACGGGTAGGTACTGTAGTGAACCGAACTTTTCCATGTTTATATATATATATATATATATATATATATATATATATATATATATATATATATATATATATATATATATATATATATATATATATATTAAATGAAATTGATATTTACATGATTAAGTGTTTCCAACATGTTAAACAATCAAATTGTTAAGACTTGATTAATTGAAATAGGTTTCATATAGACAATTGACCACCCAAGTTGACAGGTGATTCACGAACGTTAAAACTTGTAAACTGTATGATGACATATATATGGATATATATATATATATATAGTTAACATGATATTATGATAAGTAAGTATCTCACTATGTATATTAACAATGAGTGATATACATAAAAATGAGTTTATTGAATTAAGAAACTTGAAACGATATATATAACGATTATCGTTATAACAACATATTACTAAATACATATGAATCATATTAAGATATTGTTACACTATGTTTAAATACGATAATTGATAAGTAAACATATCATTAAGTATATTAACAATGAACTACATATGTAAAAACAAGACTACTAACTTAAGGGTTTCGAAACGAGACATATATGTAACGATTATCGTTGTAATGACATTTAAATGTATATATATCATATTAAGATATATTAATACATCATATTATCATAATAATATAATAATTTAACATCTCATTAGATATAATAAACAATGGGTTAACAACATTTAACAAGATCGTTAACTTACAGGTTTTAAAACAACACTTACATGTAACGACTAACGATGACTTAACGAGTCAGTTAAAATGTATATACATGTAGTGTTTTAATATGTATTCATACACTTTTGAAAGACTTCAAGACACTTCTCAAAATACTTCTATTTAACAAAAATGCTTACAATTACATCCTCATTCATTTTCATCAACAATTCTACTCGTATGCACTCGTATTTGTACTCGTACAATACACAGCTTCTAAATGTATCTACTATTGGTATATACACTCTAATGATCAGCTCTTAGCAGCCCATGTGAGTCACCTAACCATATGGGAACCATCATTTAACATCTAGCATGAAATATCTCAAAAAATTACAAACTAATGGAGCCTATATGGAACCTCTAATTTCACGTGAACTGGAGGAACCACAAACACATTTCCATTTCAATTTTCTTGATTCAAATTACTCTCTCTCAAGTGTTCTTACTTTGTTCTAAGTGTTCTTCATCATCTTCATCAAAATCTAGCTCAATCTAGTTCATAAATCCATACATAAACCAAGATACAAAACAACTACTCAAGAACACACCAACAACCCTTCCAAGTTTACTAGCTTACTTTCAATCTTGCAAATCCATTTCAAGTGATCATCCAACCTCAAGAAATCTTTCTTATTTACAGTAAGATATCTCTCTAATACAAGGTAGTATTCATATTCAAACTTTGATTCAATTTCTATAACTATAACAATCTTATTTCAAGTGGAAATCTTACTTGAACTTATTTTCGTGTCATGATTTTGCTTCAAGAACTTTCAAGCCATTCAAGGATCCTTTGAAGCTAGATCTATTTTTCTCATTTCCACTAGGTTTATCTTCAAAACTTGAGGTATTAATGATGTTCATAACATCATTTGAATCATATATATAAAACTATCTTATTCAGAGGTTTAAACTTGTAATCACTAGAACATAGTTTAGTTAATTCTAAACTTGTTCGCAAACAAAAGTTAATCCTTATAACTTGACTTTTAAAATCAACTAGACACATGTTCTATATCTATATGATATGCTAACTTAATGATTTAAAACCTGAAAACACAAAAAAAAACAGTAAAACCGGATGTACGCCGTCGTAGTAACACCGCGGGCTGTTTTGGGTTAGTTAATTAAAAACTATGATAAACTTTGATTTAAAAGTTGTTATTTTGGGAAAATGATTTTTCATATGAACATGAAACTATATCCAAAAGTCATGGTTAGACTCAAAGTGAAAGTATGTTTTTCAAAAAGGTCATCTAGACGTCGTTCTTTCGACTAAAATGACTACCTTTACAAACATGACTTGTAACCTGTATTTCTGACTATAAACTTATACTTTTTCTGTCTAGATTCATAAAATTAAGTTCAATATGAAACCATAGCAACTTGAATCACTCAAAACGGATTTAAAACGAAGAAGTTATTTGTAAAACAAGTTTCGATAATTTTGCTTGTTGTAGCTACGTGAAAATTGGTAACAAATCTATATTAATCATATCCTAGCTAACTCATATTGTATTATACATGTATTCTAATATATTATATAATTTTGGGATACCATAGACACGTATGCAAATGTTTTGACATATCATATCGACACATGTATATATATATTATTTGGAACAACCATAGACACTCTATATGCAGTAATGTTTGAGTTAGCTATACAGGGTTGAGGTTGATTCCAAAAATATATATACATTGAGTTGTGATATAGCCTGAGACGTGTATACACTGGGTCGTGGATTGATTCAAGATAATATATATCGATTTATTTCTGTACATCTAACTGTGGACAACTAGTTGTAGGTTACTAACGAGGACAGCTGACTTAATAAACTTAAAACATCAAAATATATTAAAAGTGTTGTAAATATATTTTGAACATACTTTGATATATATGTATATATTGTTATAGGTTCGTGAATCAACCAGTGGCCAAGTCTTACTTCCCGGCGAAGTAAAAATCTGTGAAAGTGAGTTATAGTCCCACTTTTAAAATCTAATATTTTTGGGATGAGAATACATGCAGGTTTTATAAATGATTTACAAAATAGACACAAGTACGTGAAACTACATTTTATGGTTGAATGATCAAAAATGAATATGCC
The DNA here is from genome assembly GCF_046630445.1 of Rutidosis leptorrhynchoides. NCBI lineage: Eukaryota > Viridiplantae > Streptophyta > Magnoliopsida > Asterales > Asteraceae > Rutidosis > Rutidosis leptorrhynchoides. The sequence continues at coordinate 29,546,769 of NC_092339.1, read as the reverse complement.
CATTTTAGCTTGGTAGCCTAAGAATTAGGGAACAGACCCCCTAATTGACGCGAACCCTAAAGATACATCTATCGGGCCCAACAAGTCCCATTCTGGAATTTAGAATGCTTTAGTACTTCAAAATTATCATGTCCGATGGGTGTCCCGGAATGATGGGGATATTCTATATGCATCTTGTTAATGTCGGTTACCAGGTGTTCATCATATGAATGATTTTTATCTCTATGTATGGGATGTATATTGAAATATGAAATCTTGTGGTCTATTATTACGATTTGATAAATATATAGGTTAAACCTATAACTCACCAACATTTTTTTTGACGTTTAAAGCATGTTTATTCTCAGGTGATTATTAAGAGCTTTCGCTGTTGCATGCTAAAATATGGACAAGATTTGGTGTCAGCATGTTTGTATAATATTGTTTAAAACTGCATTCGAGGTTTACTTTGTTGTAACATATTAATATTTTAAACCAATATGTATTGGTAGTGTGTAAGTGTGATATTTTTAGATTATCATTTCTGGATAATATAGGTGGACTTCTTTTAACCTTGTCGATAAAATAAAGGTTATGGTTTGTTTTATAAACGAATGCAGTCTTTGAAAAACATCTCATATAGATGCTAAAACCTCGCAACGAAATCAATTAATATGGAACGTTTATAATCAATATGAACGGGACATTTCACATCTAGCACTTAAGAGCAGCAAGATTCGCTCATCCGTCACTTCATAAGAAGCATTTACTGCAATGCTCTTAAACTTCAACTTTCGCAACCATCGAATCACTATCACCTGTTGATCACTATTGTAATCTCCGCTGCTTCCAAGGGCATCTCACGGTCACCCTAAGCACAAAGTGATCACACCACTACCAGAGTTGAACATTACACTAGCAGTTATAAAGAGGCACCTGACGCAGTGTCATGCAGACTCCTACCACAATTTACCGAATTTTAGAAACTCGATCTTTAGGTTCCATACACCCGATGTCAACCATCTCTCTATAATAATGACCCGAAGTCATACCTAACCGACAAACCTTACGGTTTATTGTCTTATCGAAAGTTCCTAGCGATCACACGCTACCTGCAATTTCCACAAGGCCAAACGATATAACCTCACGAAACCTTTCATCTAACACTAAAGAGATGCTTGGAAACATCAATTCTTACACTCTTCCGCACATCGACACAACCACATCAACAAGGGGTATTCCGTTAGGAATGTTACCCTATAATCCACAACACGCTAACACACTACGCAATCATCGTCATACGAGTCCCACTCCCATGAGTTTAATGACCTGAAGACTCCTCGATTCGCCAATTCCAAGGCGACTCACCACAAGAATCCTTGCACGATCCCCTAACTACACACTCTACCAAGTGTAACCCCAAACTACAATCATTACACTTGTTGCATTCCATTACGGAATTCAAATCCTCGACGCACACACATGCACACATTAGTCGATCATCCTAGTTACGATGGGTAACTACAACCAATGACAATCTCAATAGTGCACCCACTACTTAGGGTAACGACGCACGCGCCGAACTCGTGAGTTTTCTCACTCACCTTAACTAACTAAAACCACCGTAACACTTCCGGACTCACAAAGAACCCGATGTGACAACTTGCACACCACTCGAGACCACCATATCCTAGGAACCAATAAAATATTCCTAATTCGTCCCGATTCTACCCCAACCATGCCTCGTTTCCTCTGTTCGGTACTCGTCATGTCATGCTTGGTGTCAAGAGACACGGTTGTAATAATGGTGATCAGTCAGTATTACAATTGCATACCTTACCATTTTCACATGGTCACGTAAAGTACTTTACCCGGACTGATGCGACATTCATGTGATGACCCGGGAATTTCCGACCAAATTTAAACTTTAAACATTATATGAGTTCGACATGATAAGCAAAGTTTGTAATGTTGAAGTCTCAAAAACTTTGAACTGTGTTCATGTATACATTTGACCTTTGACTAATCTCGACGATTCACGAACCTTTAATTGTAACCCGAAAAGTAAATATAAATAATTATATATGTAAACAATTATATTAATTATATTAATGAACTATTAAGTAATTTAGTTATTATGAAAAATAGCTTTAAATAACTAAAGTTTGTTATTTTTAGTACATTGTATATAAATGATTCAAACTTGATTTGCCAACGTTATCAAAATTTTAAATATATAATGATGTATGTTGAGGTTAACTGTTTAATATATATAATTAAATATATACTAAACATTTAAAACATAATTGTGTATATATATAGTGTATATATATATATATATACACACTATATATATACATAATTATATATATATATATATATATATATATATATATATATATATATATATACACACTATATATATACATAATTATATTTGATATAATATTATTGTTAATATTCATATTAATATTTGTGTTAGTTATATTATTAGTTCCAATACATAATGTATAGATATATGAAAATTTATATATATATATATATATATATATATATATATATATATATATATATATATATATATATATATATATATATATATATATATATATATATATATATATATATATATATATATATATATATATATATATATATATATATCATAAATACTATTGTTATCATAATTAGTAGTAAAAATTATGATTTAGTTATAATTAAGATTATCATTTTATTTTTTTCAAATACCATTATCATTTAAACCATTATTAATATTATAAATATTAGTATAAAAATAATACAATTTATTATCATTATCATTAGTAATATCATTGTTAATATTGTTATTAGTTATTATTATTATCATTGATGTTAGAATTATTATTTATTACTATAATTATTATTTATTATTTATTATTATTATTGTTATAAAGACAATATAATCTAAAAATATTATTATTCTTATTATTATATGTATTAATAGAAATCATTTATCTTTTATATATTTATATTATTATTAGTATTTATTATTTATAATTCTTTTATTTATGGAATTGTTACCAATCAGCCAAGAACTCTTAATCAACTTTCTATCACAATCATACTAGTACGAATTTTGTTTCTTGTCTTTATAAATCGAATCTATACATAGGATTAATCCAAATTCAGTTAGAAATCCATATCACTTTTATTTTTTTATTATTTGTCTATACGACTAATTGATATTTGATGATTTGATTCTGCCATATGATAACCAATTAAATCATGATATTAGGGAACCCACTTGTTTCCTTTTTATTTTCAATCAAAACCCACATCATTTCTCTGTAACCGGTTTTGTATTTGATCAAACTAAAAACCATTTTATTCACAACCTAACACCGAGTATTCCGTTCAAGTCGATCACCACAATCATCATTAACTCAACAAAAGCGACACTCAATCATCAAATTTCTGTTGTTAACCTTCTGTTTTCTTTCCTCACGCCATCCAAAACCCAAACCATCAAACTCATTGAAACCCACTCGTTAAATGTTACGGTGCTCGTCTTTTTACTTATGTGTTATTCTTTTATGGTTAAGATCATCCCCAATAATCCCAGGCTGCTCGATAACCATTACCAACTAACTTCTACAACTTGCAACTCCCACTGTTACATCGTCTCTTGTTACTATTGTTGCTTCTACTGCTCGAAACCCGTTCAAAAACTGATACCCAGCTTCTGTTTTTCAGCTAAGGTTGCAACTATTATTCTTTTTGGTTGTTGCCGATCGCTACCCAAACCACCCCTAAAATATCCTTCTATTAATCACTCTTATTCGTTGAGTTCTAATCTTAATATTCGGTCTGAAAACCATCAAACAAACTGCCGTGTTTATAAACTTGTAGTCACTGAACTGTTGATGTATTATGCCGCCACCACCGCTACAGTTTTTTTATTCCTGTTTAGGTCGTAAACCACCACAATCACTGCAGCACTTCTGTTATTTTCGGATGTATTCAAACACCAAGAAGCCACCACTGTTACTGCTATAATGTTTCGGTTTCTATTTAAAACCGACCAGAAACCCATTCATCGTGTATTGTTGCTACAACGATTTCTGTTTCTTATATTATAATAAAAGGAATATGATGAAAATGTATAGTTATGATGATGATATACTCCTGTAATGTTATTATGAGCTGTAAAGATGATGGTGATAGTGACTATTGGGACTCCTTTTAACGAATCTAATATAATTTGGGGTCAAGACTGCGAACCATCGATTGGTTATATAGATGTAATATGAGATTAAAACAGAAAGAAAAGGATAGAAGAGTGGTTTGGAGTGTTAGTCTTTAAACAAAAGGTATTGAGTTCGAACCAAGGCTGCTGCAAATTAATTATTTCTTTTTGTTGTTGGGCTTTTTACATGATGAAGAGATGGGCCGGAGTGTTGTATATTGAGCCTGGTGAGTATTGGATCGATTAGGATTAGTTGGGCCGTGTTTGATTATTATGATGGGCCATGAAATGGATAACTATTATAAGTTGGATATGAAGAAACTATTTCATATGTTAAATAAATAATCGCATCAGTTTAACAAACAAGCAAGTAGTTCAGTGGTCTGAAGGGTTTTTCTTGAGCGAGAGGTCGTGGGTTCAAACCCCAGCAAGAGCAGTTAATTGTTTTAGAAACTCAAAAGGCGGTAGTTCTTTATTATTATCAATTTCATTATCATTTTTATTATTATTATTATTATTATTATTATTATTATTATTATTATTATTATTATTATTATTATTATTATTATTATTATTATTATTATTATTATTATGTTGTTGTTGTTGTCACTATATTTGTTATTATAATTGTTATTGTTATTTTAATTGTTGTAGGTACTATATTAGAATTATTGTACGATTACCATTATTATTATTTTAGTTATTAATAAGTAATATTACCATTACTATTATTATTATTATTATCATTAGTCTTACAAGTATTATTAATATAGTTAGTATTGGTAATTTTATCATTTAAGGTATTATTACTATTATTATTATTATTATTGTTATTACTAATATCATTATCAAAATAAGTATTATTATTATGTAATATGATTATTAATATTATCTTTATTAATATCAAAAACTATTTTTTTTAACTGATAAATATTTTGTACATGAAATATGCTAGTTACATATACTATGATTATATTAAAAATTTTACATAACTATATATATCAAACCTATTAATATTAGTTGCATATAAAATACATACAAATAACAAAATATCAATTTTTAAATATAACATTAAACAATTATATATTTAAATATGTATATATTAATGTAACTATATAAATATTAATCATTATGAATATATACACAAACTAATTAAATATAGTATATAATTTAAGATATAATATATAAACTTTTTCGATTTCGATTATATGTATTAATATACATATAAATGATATAGGTTCGTGAATCCGAGGCCAACCCTACATTGTTCAGTTGTTTAATGTCGTCATATGTATTTTTACTACAAAATACATTAGGTGAGTTTCATTTGCTCCCTTTTTACTCTTTACATTTTTGGGCTGAGAATACATGCAAATGCTTTATTAACTGTTTTACAATATTTATATGCGTGAGTTTCATTTGCCTTTTTACCCTTTACATTTTTGGGTTAAGAATACATGCGCAACTTTTATAACTGTTTTACGAAATAGACACAAGTAATCGAACTGCATTCTATGATAGAATTATCTGGGGTTGGGATTGATTATTATGGCACGTATTATCACTGGTTTATTTCGATTAGACCGATTGAGCTCCCGAGTTGAATGAATGGTTTTGTATATTGGTACCGGTTGTCCTATATTTTATATACATGTGTTCAGCCGTGGGGTGTAAAGACCGGCACAGAGGTTCTATATTTTGAAGGCACATGTATTCAGCCGTGAGGTGAAAGACCGGCACAGATGGTTACTATTATATTTTGAATCCTCACCAGGTGTTCTTCATATGAATGATATTTTGTTTGTGCAGTTGGAATGGGACTTCTGCACGTTTATTAAAATACTTAAAATCTTGTGGTCTATTAAAATGATGAAAATGAAATGATTACTATAAACTAATGAACTCACCAACCTTTTGGTTGACACTTGAAAGCATGTTTATTCTCAGGTTTGAAAGAAATCTTCCGCTGTGCCTTAGCTCATTTTAAGGATATTACTTGGAGTCATTCATGACATATTTCAAAAGACGTTGCATTCAAGTCATTGAGTACATTAAGATTATTAATAAGTCCATTATTGTAATATATACTACAAAGTGGTATGCATGTTGTCAACTTTCGATGTAATGAAAGATTGTCTTTTCAAAAACGAATGCAATGTTTGTAAAATGTATCATATAGAGGTCCAGTACCTCGCGATGTAATCAACTGTTGTGAATCATTTATAATCGATATGGACTTCGTCCGGATAGATTAGGACGGGTCCTTTCAGTTGGTATCAGAGCGGTGGTCTTAGCGAACCATATCTTGCATTAGTGTGTCTAACTGATAGTTGTTTAGATGCATTAGTGAGTCTGGACTTTGACCGTGTCTGCATGTCATAAGTTTTGCTTATCATTTCGTGTCGAAAATTTCCTCCTTATCATTCTTAGGGAATCACTTGCTTATCATTCTTAGTCTAGACACGTTTTACTGCATTGACTGCATGAATAGTGTATAGACAAAATTCATATCTTAGCGTATCTGCTACTTCATATCTTAGCGTATCTGTTACTGTAACTTTGCCTGACAACTTCCGTAGATTCCTCCGTAACTTATGGGATTTTAGTATTATATATGCATATGTAAATTATGAATTGCAGGGTACTAATCTATATCCTATAATCTATTTCTTATTGAAAATCCTTCATCTGATTGTACGAGATGAATCCTGAAACCAGTTCGAGTCCCTCAGATTCCAATAGCTATTCCGATAATTATTTTGACAGCTATTCCGACATAGATGTTCACCTAAGCTCCGAAAATAGCATCATCGGCATGAATCAACCAATCAGCCATTATCAATTCATCTGATGGGTTTGTAGTCAACTTAATTAATGGAAATGTGCAGAAGGCAATCCCTTCCACCAACCAAATTCACCTCTTGACAATGAACCTAAAGCATTTACCGGTGAACCTGTTCGAGACACCATTTTCAGTCTCATTTCTAGGGTAACTCGACAAGATTATATTCTATCCACAATTCTGAACCTTATTCATCCGCTCGTTCCGACCGACAATCATCCTGAAGTAATAAGTCAACGAACTTCGCGCTCGAATAATCAATTCGGAGAATATGGTGCAAAATGTACCAGCTTCAGCAACATCACCGGCACCAACAGTATCATCAATAACAGCACCAGTACCATCAACAATCCATGCTTCAATATCATCATCTGTACTTTGAGTATAATCTTCGTTCTACGTATCGTTCTACCTCATTTATCTTCGTTCGATATGACGAATATGTAATCTCTAAAGTTTTAGAGATTATTTATTCTAGTTCCAACCGAAAAGCAAATGAGTTTAATATCATATTAACTCATTAAATCCATGAATACATCTGAAGAAAATATATATGTATATATGTTTTCATAAAGATTGTAATTAAAAATTCTCTTGTACAAACTGTTAATGGTGAAAATATTTTAACGGGTAGGTAATACCCGAGGAATATTTAAATTGCACATTAACAAGTTACATTGTACGTTCTTCGAATCTGATTCAACAGTCATTCACTATCCTACTTACATCCACCGGTATCCATATCCGTCACCGCAGAATAACCATTTTCATTCAATTTTAAATTTGGATTTTGACCTATCAGAATCCAACAAGTGGCATAATGAAGAAATAATGGACACAATAAAAATTGATTAGAAACAGACTAATTAACAATATGAAATTTTGTTAAGAAACCACGCTAACAAGATCCTAGCTAACTGTTCCTAGCTAACTGGTTACATTTTATTTATCACAATTTAATTATCGCAATTTACATTCTCGCAATTTTATTTATCGTCATTAAATATCTGTTATTTATTTTACGCACTTTATTTATCTTCATTATGTTATTTACGCATTTTAAATATCGGGACACGTATATAATGTTTTGACATATCATATCGACCCATCTATATATATATATATATATATATATATATATATATATATATATATATATATATATATATATATATATATATATATATATATATATATATATAGTTTGAGTTGTGATCGAGTCTGAGATGTATACGGGTCACGATACGTATTAATAAATTCGAATATTATATATTAACCTATATATGAATTACTGGACTGTTACTGTGGACTATCAACTGTGGACTACCAACACTGGACAATTAAAATGAATTAAAATATTGATTATAACATATGAAACTAAACAATTCTTCAAGTTTGCCACTTGATTTCATTTTAAACCCCATTCGTATCATCATAATTACAATCTGCGTTCAAACCTTTCATGATTCTTGAAAACACCTCAATCGATAGGATGAATCAACCGCACTTCATCTATGGGAGAAAAGATTGATGCATTTAGTTATGCATCTGAAAAACTCTCGGAAACTGAGTAAACGTTTAACACATAGTTGTGCTAATTCCTTTAGTGTTATTATTACCCAAAATAACTTGGTAATTCCTTTCAAGGTAGCAAATTTTGTCACAGCTCCAGCAAATCAACTTCGACTTTTCGTTCGAAACAACCTTATTATCACCTTGATTTATATGTATGCTCTTTTATTGTTACCGGGGAACCTTTTATATTCCACCATATTACCGTCAGCGTTTAATCATCTAAAAACACAATTCTCTTAAAATCACCTCAGATCGATAACCAATGATTCAGATATGGTAGCAGTAAATGTAGAAGAATCGGCAAGCAGTACTTTGAAAACTCACAGCATATCTACATCAACATTTATATGTATAACATTTATCTCTTAGAATAATGATCTTCCATTCTGAAATTCTGAAAAGCACCCAGTCTGCGAACCAATACTCTGAATTTTGAAAAGTTGAATGAAGCAACAAAAACTGTAAACGACCCTAATCATCAGAAGTTTGATGATAAAGAATAGAATGTTGGAAAAGCTCAGAAAAGTTGGAACTGAAAAACGGATTGAGCTAACCACGAAGGAGACCAAGGACAAATACAAGGACCAAACCCTATATTCAAAAGATTCAGGTAATTCTGGATCCGTTGAAATCTTTAGAGAATATCTTGCTCCGAAGTCATGTTAAAACCCTGCGGAAACTCTTTCTCCATCACCCATCGAACTTAGAAATTCTAAAAATATCATCATCAATATCTTCGATATTTCTGAGGATATTTTCATAAATATTCTCGTTCGAAATTATATACCTCCTCGTGCTTCCTGTGTATCATTATATTGGAAACATTCAATAGAAAATTTGGTACCGAAAAGCAGATTTTGCAAAACTAGGAAGAAAGCCGTGGACAAATCACAAAGAATAAGTTTGACTTCAAAGAATCCAAATGATTCAATGCCTGCTAAAGTCTTTAGCGAATATCTTGCTCTTTACTCTAAACCCTTGCGGACAATAGTTTCTATCATCCTCTAATCTTAGATATTCCGAAATATTATCGTATCTTTCATTATAAATATCCTCGATATTTCCGAATATATTTTCATAACTAATCTTATCTGAAATCATTAATCGCATCGTGATATCAGTGTTACATCATATAGAAACTGTTAGTTTCTATATCCCGTAAACTTTCAAATTTAAAATATGAATGTTTTGAAGTAGTGTTGGGAACTGATGCATGAGTTAGTATAATATAATGACACTTGATCAACGTGATTATATTACAGTAAGTCATGCTGAGTTTCTAATGAGACGTGATGATTCACAGATCATAACGTCATCACGTGCCATGTTACATAACTCTTTCATTCCGCGTAACTTCTGAACATATCAAAAATATATATTCTTGATAGGTCTATACTCAGTGATTCTGATAATTTGACAAATCAAATAGTGCTAATACCTTCTTTCTTATTTAGAACATGGTGTTTATCCGAAATTCCATACTTACGAATTTTGGACCATTACTCGCTTTACTAGAGGTCGGGAGAATAATAAAAAGGCAAAAAGATCCAAAATATAAGAGAAAATATAAAGCCCAATGACAACACCGAAATTACAAACCGTGGATATCAGTACGTATAGCAATATAAAGACACGGGAGGATTATAAATACAATAATCCCTAGAGCATAATAGAAATAAACAGATTCTTCAGGTGGGAGTTGGAAAAGAAGAACGATCATTGCGATAGTTAGAATAATAATAAGAATCAGAACAGGGTTAAGCATTTTCATAAATCTTTTGAATTTGAGATTTGAGTATATAGAAGTGGTGAAAAAAAATGGAACGGAAAAGGTAAATTTATAAAGGAAATATCAGACGTAGTAATCGGGGCAGATCACCGTATTTAATTAAAGAGATCTTAATTTCAATAAATCCCGAAGAATCAGATCTTATAGATCTTCAAGATTTTCTTTAAATCCCTTAAATTCTGGAATTCAACCAAGGCAATGTCGAAGTTAAGACGCGCCTTATTATCTAAATTCAAACCTGTCTACGTCTAAAGTTAAAAACAAATCTTTGTTTCTCATTTCAATCTTTTGTGATAGCTTCATTCGTACTTTTCGAATAATCGAATTGTTTTATCCACATTACTAAATGATGATAAAACTCAATTTATCAACTCATATTCGTCATGAAAACATTTTTATAGTTAGCCATGATGACATCGATCAAATTTCGGGACGAAATTTCTTTTAACGGGTAGGTACTGTGATGACCCGGGAATTTTCGACCAAATTTAAACTTTAAACATTATATGAGTTCGACATGATAAGCAAAGTTTGTAATGTTGAAGTCTCAAAAACTTTGAACTGTGTTCATGTATACATTTGACCTTTGACTAATCTCGACGATTCACGAACCTTTAATTGTAACCCGAAAAGTAAATATAAATAATTATATATGTAAACAATTATATTAATTATATTAATGAACTATTAAGTAATTTAGTTATTATGAAAAATAGCTTTAAATAACTAAAGCTTGTTATTTTTAGTACATTGTATATAAATGATTCAAACTTGATTTGCCAACGTTATCAAAATTTTAAATATATAATGATGTATGTTGAGGTTAATTGTTTAATATATATAATTAAGTATATACTAAACATTTAAAACATAATTATGTATATATATAGTGTATATATATATATATATATATATATATATATATATATATATATATATATATATATATATATATAAGTTTGATGAGTTTAAGTTGATATAATATTATTGTTAATATTCAAATTAATATTTGTGTTAGTTATATTATTAGTTCCAATACATAATGTATAGATATATGAAAATTTATATATATATATATATATATATATATATATATATATATATATATATATATATATATATATATATATATATATATATATATATATATATATATATATATATATATATATATATATATATCACAAATACTATTGTTATCATAATTAGTAGTAAAAATTATGATTTAGTTATAATTAAGATTATCATTTTATTTTTTTCAAATACCATTATCATTTAAACCATTATTAATATTATAAATATTAGTATAAAAATAATAAAATTTATTATCATTATCATTAGTAATATCATTGTTAATATTGTTATTAGTTATTATTATTATTATCATTGATGTTAGAATTATTATTTATTACTATAATTATTATTTATTATTTATTATTATTATTGTTATAAAGACAATATAATCTAAAAATATTATTATTCTTATTGTTATATGTATTAATAGAAATCATTTATCTTTTATATATTTATATTATTATTAGTATTTATTATTTATAATTCTTTTATTTATTGAATTGTTACCAATCAGCCAAGAACTCTTAATCAACTTTCTATCACAATCATACTAGTACGAATTTTGTTTCTTGTCTTTATAAATCGAATCTATACATAGGATTAATCCAAATTCAGTTAGAAATCCATATCACTTTTATTTTTTTTATTATTTGTCTATACGACTAATTGATATTTGATGATTTGATTCTGCCATATGATAACCAATTAAATCATGATATTAGGGAACCCACTTGTTTCCTTTTTATTTTCAATCAAAACCCACATCATTTCTCTGTAACCAGTTTTGTATTTGATCAAACTAAAAACCATTTTATTCACAACCTAACACCGAGTATTCCGTTCAAGTCGATCACCACAATCATCATTAACTCAACAAAAGCGACAATCAATCATCAAATTTCTGTTGTTAACCTTCTGTTTTCTTTCCTCACGCCATCCAAAACCCAAACCATCAAACTCATTGAAACCCACTCGTTAAATGTTATGGTGCTCGTCTTTTTACTTATGTTTTATTCTTTTACGGTTAAGATCATCCCCAATAATCCCAGGCTGCTCGATAACCATCACCAACTAACTTCTACAACCTGCAACTCCCACTGTTACATCGTCTCTTGTTACTATTGTTGCTTCTACTGCTCGAAACCCATTCAAAAACTGATACCCAGCTTCTGTTTTTCAGCTAAGGTTGCAACTATTATTCTTTTTGGTTGTTGCAGATCGCTACCCAAACCACCCCTAAAATATCCTTCTATTAATCACTCTTATTCGTTGAGTTCTACTCTTAATATTCGGTCTAAAAACCATCAAACAAACTGCCGTGTTTATAAACTTGTAGTCACTGAACTGTTGCTGTATTATGCCGCCACCACCGCTACAGTTTTTTTATTCCTGTTTAGGTCGTAAACCACCACAATCACTGCAACACTTATGTTATTTTTTGATGTATTCAAACACCAAGAAGCCACCACTGTTACTGCTATAATGTTTCGGTTTCTATTTAAAACCGACCAGAAACCCATTCATCGTGTATTGTTGCTACAACAATTTCTGTTTCTTATATTATAATAAAAGGAATATGATGAAAATGTATAGTTATGATGATGATATACTCCTGTAATGTTATTATGAGCTGTAAAGATGATGGTGATAGTGACTATTGGGACTCCTTTTAACGAATCTAATATAATTTGGGGTCAAGACTGCGAACCATCGATTGGTTATATAGATGTAATCTGAGATTAAAACAGAAAGAAAAGGATAGAAGAGTGGTTTGGAGTGTTAGTCTTTAAACAAAAGGTCTTGAGTTCGAACCAAGGCTGCTGCAAATTAATTATTTCTTTTTGTTGTTGGGCCTTTTACATGATGAAGAGATGGGCCGGAGTGTTGTTGGGCTACTAAGGGTGTTGTATATTGAGCCTGGTGAGTATTGGATCGATTAGGATTAGTTGGGCCGTGTTTGATTATTATGATGGGCCATGAAATGGATAACTATTATAAGTTGGATATGTAGAAACTGTTTCGTATGTTAAATAAATAATCGCATCAGTTTAACAAACAAGCAAGTAGTTCAGTGGTCTGGAGGGTTTTTCTTGAGCGAGAGGTCGTGGGTTCAAACCCCAGCAAGAGCAGTTAATTTTTTTAGAAACTCAAAAGGAGGTAGTTCTTTATTATTATCAATTTCATTATCATTTTTATTATTATTATTATTATTATTATTATTATTATTATTATTATTATTATTATTATTATTATTATTATTATTATTATTATTATTATTATTATTATTATTATTATTATTATTATTATTATTTTTATTATTATTATTATTATTATTATTATTATTATTATTATTATTATTATTATTATTATTATTATTATTATTATGTTGTTGTCACTATATTTGTTATTATAATTGTTATTGTTATTGTTATTTTAATTGTTGTAGGTACTATATTAGAATTATTGTACGATTACCATTATTATTATTTTAGTTATTAATAAGTAATATTACCATTACTATTATTATTATTATTATCATTAGTCTTACAAGTATTATTAATATAGTTAGTATTGGTAATTTTATCATTTAAGGTATTATTACTATTATTATTATTATTGTTATTACTAATATCATTATCAAAATAAGTATTATTATTATGTAATATGATTATTAATATTATCATTACTAATATCAAAAACTATTTTTTTTAACTGATAAATATTTTGTACATGAAATATGCTAGTTACATATACTATGATTATATTAAAAATTTTACATAACTATATATATCAAACCTATTAATATTAGTTGCATATAAAATACATACAAATAACAAAATATCGATTTTTAAATATAACATTAAACAATTATATATATAAATATGTATATATTAATGTAACTATATAAATATTAATCATTATGAATATATACACAAACTAATTAAATATAGTATATAATTTAAGATATAATATATAAACTTGTTCGATTTCGATTATATGTATTAATATACATATAAATGATATAGGTTCGTGAATCCGAGGCCAACCCTACATTGTTCAGTTGTTTAATGTCGTCATATGTATTTTTACTACAAAATACATTAGGTGAGTTTCATTTGCTCCCTTTTTACTCTTTACATTTTTGGGCTGAGAATACATGCAAATGCTTTATTAACTGTTTTACAATATTTATATGCGTGAGTTTCATTTGCCTTTTTACCCTTTACATTTTTGGGTTGAGAATACATACGCAACTTTTTTAACTGTTTTACGAAATAGACACAAGTAATCGAACTGCATTCTATGATAGAATTATCTGGGGTTGGGATTGATTATTATGGCACGTATTATCACTGGTTTATTTCGGTTAGACCGATTGAGCTCCCGAGTTGAATGAATGGTTTTGTATTTTGGTACCGGTTGTCCTATATTTTATATACATGTGTTCAGCCGTGGGGTGTAAAGACCGGCACAGAGGTTCTATATTTTGAAGGCACATGTATTCAGTCGTGGGGTGAAAGACCGGCACAGATGGTTACTATTATATTTTGAATCCTCACCAGGTGTTCTTCATATGAATGATATTTTGTTTGTGCAGTTGGAATGGGACTTTTGCACGTTTATTATAATACTTAAAATCTTGTGGTCTATTAAAATGATGAAAATGAAATGATTACTATAAACTAATGAATTCACCAACCTTTTGGTTGACACTTGAAAGCATGTTTATTCTCAGGTTTGAAAGAAATCTTCCGCTGTGCCTTAGTTCATTTTAAGGATATTACTTGGGGTCATTCATGACATATTTCAAAAGACGTTGCATTCAAGTCATTGAGTACATTAAGATTATTATTAAGTCCATTATAGTAATATATACTACGAAGTGGTATGCATGTTGTCAACTTTCGATGTAATGAAAGATTGTCTTTTCAAAAACGAATGCAATGTTTGTAAAATGTATCATATAGAGGTCCAGTACCTCGCGATGTAATCAACTGTTGTGAATCGTTTATAATCGATATGGACTTCGTCCGGATGGATTAGGGCGGGTCCTTTCAATTCACACAAAATAACACGCGATAACTCCTAGTACCCGAATGACCAAAGTCCTTACCGTGAACTTGATCACTCAAACCGCCAAATATCCGAATCTCTCCAATAGATTCGTCCCTAGGACACCGTACCAATAGATACCTATATATGTGTAACAACCCTGCTTTTTCCGTTACTTCCGTTAACCTTCCGTTAGTTTATTTAACGCCGATTATTTAACTTTTGTGCATTTATGTGTAATAAATGCGTACTGGATCTTTGGAGGGTTATAATAATTAATATGGGTTGATATTAATTCAAATAAATATTTCGAACGATGAAATACGATTAAAATGATACGATTTTGATAACTACCTTTTTAGCAAAGAAACGCTCGGGTTTATTTTAATAATTAATTTTATTGATTATTAACTTTTTAAAATATTTAATTTATTGGGTTTTTAATAAATTAAACGATTGGTTGCGTTTAACGATCGGGTTAGCGTTCCGGGCCTTCGGTACGACTAAACGACACTTAAAACGGACCACGATTACACGAAATTGCAAAACACGAGCCCGGGAGTACCCCATGGGCCATATTCGGCCGACCACCCCCTCCCCACCCTTTTATGTTGAATTTTGACAACTTGAGGGGCTTATGTGCTAATTGTTTAAACTAGGGTTAGTATAAATAGAAGTATTAACCTAAAATTTGATAAAACCCTCACAATTAAAAAGCTGCAGTCGATCCTTCTCCCCTCCCTCCTGGCCGTCGACCATCACCCACACACACACATTAAATTTTCAATTTTTGATCAAACCTCAAGAACAAACGTTGCAATTCTCGATCTCCTCTACGCGTTGGTATAATTCTTTTAGCGATCTAAGGTATATTTACATGAACCCTAATTTGTAAAATCTGATTTTTAATATAGTTTCATAGTTATGTGGTCAATTGCTCAAGTCTATACGCGTACGTGTTGATTGTTATCGTTATTTTGATTGTTTAATGCGCTAGGGTTTATGAACGAATTTGTTTTTGTTTGATCAGTAAAATTAAGTTTTTCAAATGTTGATTATTATGTTATATTCATATTCCTTGCAAAAAACTATTGAGTTTAGGCTTTGGATTCGCTCAATTTCGTTTCCGTATGATTAAGTTATGTCAATTTGAATTATCGTTGTGATTTTGTTGCTTGATCAGAAATCTGGTATTGATAGACAATGAATTGGCATGTGAAACTTATACCAATGGAAATATAATTTAGAAACACTCAATTTAGACTAGGATATCAAGTCATTTTCTTATGTATAGCCTGAGATATGCTTGAATTAGTGTAAAAGTAGTTTTATACAACACTTGAATGAAAATAACCTTGTATGATAAAATGTGTTAACTTCTGTGATTAAAACTTGGCATATTTGAAATGTAGACAAAAAGTACTTCAATTTTCATGTAGATATCATAGGCTAATTGTATCTAGATCTTCGGATAATCGCTTGCGAATGTGACTAACTAAATGGGAATCGAATCAGTAACTTGCTCACTGTTTTGTACTCTGTGGATTGTGTTTATTGCATGAGCATGTATACTTCTGGAAAATGAAACTTAACATGATATATGACTTATTGTTATTTTATGTCAATCTCTGAAACCTTATGCATTGGGCACAATAGAGCCATACTTTATTTAAATTCTGATTTGAGCCGAAAACTGAATATTCAACTTGCACGAATAAACTGTACAAATTGGCTAAACAAAAGTTTCTAGATTTTTTATATGTGTTACTATGACTTGTCTTTGAACTATAGCCACTGGTCTTGTATCAATTTCATGTTCCTAACTCCGGTTATAGCCAAAATGACATCAGTGCGCGGTCAGAAACTGACTGGGCAAACCCCAAATGTACCCCTTCTGATTCCTGACTTTTAATTATCGTATGAGTCCCTGGCCAGACTTTTTGGAATTTATTTTAAGTATATTTATGATCGGGAGTTTTCCATATTTACGTGAATTTTGTACTATGAGATATTGTGCTAAGTATGCTATGTGTTCATGAACTTTGTGCACAACGATAAACTGAAATTGTGAAAATGATTATTCTTGACCCGAAATGTATTGTTTGACTTAGGTTTGACATGTTAACCAACATTTGGAATGAACCTACTGATGTTGACTTTATTTGACCACATTGACCAAGTTTGACTTTCTGTTTGACTTCGGTTGACTTTGTTTGACTTGCATGAATTACTTGACTATATGTTGACTTTTACTTTGAAACGCGTCGATTCGAGCAATAAGACAACGTATACTATGAAACCACCCTTATTTAAGATACATATATTGACCAACCTAAATACGTATACTTAAGTTGCATTATTCAGCTGTAAATCGTACAAGTTTTTGTCAGTCATCCAAGCTTATTCAAAGGTGAGTCTACAGTCCCACTTTTTACATGTTTTCAGGGATGAGAATACACTCTATTATACTTACTTTATCAAATGCTTTTGTATTGACACGGGTAATATATATATGTGTACTGAGTTTGTTCACAAAGCCTCTAGCTTGAATACTTTTAATACCATCGGTGTAAGCACGATTTAGATGGACAGATCCGTTAGGTTGACAACCTCTGAAAGGACCCGTCCTAATCCTCCTGGACGAAGTCATCAACATTAGATTCCATCGCAATGATCGACTCCAATTAATGTCCTTAATATGAGCACATGCACAGCGGAAGACTTAATTTGTACCTGAGAATAACATGCTTTAAAACGTCAACATAAAGTTGGTGAGATATAGGTTTGATGCTAGCAGCATTATAACTATGGACCACAAGATTTCATATTTTAAACATAATACACTCGCAAGTGTATGAAAAGCATTCTAAGAGTTGAGCACTTGGTAACCATACTTAACTATTAATCAACGTCACATATTCCCTTTATTATGAAATCTCACTACACTGTACCAAGTGTAGCCTACAAAACGAAGTACTGTGCAACCGTTGAATACTGGTCGTCCAGTCCGGTTGGGGTTGTCAGGCCCGATAGATCTATCAACAGGATTCGCGTTTACAATACCCATGTAAATAGTAGTTACCAAGCTATAGGGAAGTATGCCAGTGGTACAACTCAACGTAGAATATATTTTGATCACTTGTGTCCATAACGTAAATCATAAAATGCATGTATTCTCATCCCAAAATATTTAGAGTTTAAAAAGGGACTATATACTCACCATACTGTATTTTGTAGTAAAAATACATATTGTAGTGACCCGAACTTTTCTATGTTTATATATATTAATTGAGATTGATATTTACATGATTAAATGTTTCCAACATGTTAAACAATCAAACTTGTTAAGACTTGATTAATTGAAATATGTTTCATATAGACAATTGACCACCCAAGTTGACCGGTGATTCACGAACGTTAAAACTTGTAAAAACTATATGATGACATATATATGGATATATATATATATATATATATATATATATATATATATATATATATATATATATATACAGTTAACATGATACTATGATAAGTAAACATATCATTAAGTATATTAACAATGAACTACATATGTAAAAACAAGACTACTAACTTAATGATTTTTAAACGAGACATATATGTAACGATTATCGTTGTAAAGACATTTAATGTATATATATATCATATTAAGAGATATTCATACATGATAATATCATGATAATATAATAATTTAAAATCTCATTTGATATTATAAACATTGGGTTAACAACATTTAACAAGATCGTTAACCTAAAGGTTTCAAAACAACACTTACATGTAACGACTAACGATGACTTAACGACTCAGTTAAAATGTATATACATGTAGTATTTTAATATGTATTTATACACTTTTGAAAGACTTCAATACACTTATCAAAATACTTCTACTTAACAAAAATGCTTACAATTACATCCTCGTTCAGTTTCATCAACAATTCTACTTGTATGCACCCGTATTCGTACTCGTACAATACACAGCTTTTAGATGTATGTACTATTGGTATATACACTCCAATGATCAGCTCTTAGCAGCCCATGTGAGTCACCTAACACATGTGGGAACCATCATTTGGAAACTAGCATGAAATATCTCATAAAATTACAAAAATATGAGTAATCATTCATGACTTATTTACATGAAAACAAAATTACATATCCTTTATATCTAATCCATACACCAACGACCAAAAACACCTACAAACACTTTCATTCTTCAATTTTCTTCATCTAATTGATCTCTCTCAAGTTCTATCTTCAAGTTCTAAGTGTTCTTCATATATTCTACAAGTTCTAGTTACATAAAATCAAGAATACTTTCAAGTTTATTAGCTCACTTCCAATCTTGTAAGGTGATCATCCAACCTCAATAAATCTTTGTTTCTTATAGTAGGTTATCATTCTAATACAAGGTAATAATCATATTCAAACTTTGGTTCAATTTCTATAACTATAACAATCTTATTTCAAGTGATGATCTTACTTGAACTTGTTTTCGTGTCATGATTCTGCTTCAAGAACTTCGAGCCATCCAAGGATCCGTTGAAGCTAGATCCATTTTTCTCTTTTCCAGTAGGTTTATCCAAGGAACTTAAGGTAGTAATGATGTTCATAACATCATTCGATTCATACATATAAAGCTATCTTATTCGAAGGTTTAAACTTGTAATCACTAGAACATAGTTTAGTTAATTCTAAACTTGTTCGCAAACAAAAGTTAATCCTTCTAACTTGACTTTTAAAATCAACTAAACACATTTTCTATATCTATATGATATGCTAACTTAATGATTTAAAACCTGGAAACACGAAAAACACCGTAAAATCGGATTTACGTCGTCGTAGTAACACCGCGGGCTGTTTTGGGTTAGTTAATTAAAAACTATGATAACCTTTGATTTAAAAGTTTTTATTCTGAGAAAATGATTTTTATTATGAACATGAAACTATATCCAAAAATTATGGTTAAACTCAAAGTGGAAGTATGTTTTCTAAAATGGTCATCTAGACGTCGTTCTTTCGACTGAAATGACTACTTTTACAAAAACGACTTGTAACTTATTTTTTCGACTATAAACCTATACTTTTTCTGTTTAGATTCATAAAATAGAGTTCAATATGAAACCATAGCAAGTTGATTCACTCAAAACGGATTTAAAATGAAGAAGTTATGGGTAAAACAAGATTGGATAATATTTCTCATTTTAACTACGTGAAAATTGGTAACAAATCTATTCCAACCATAACTTAATCAACTTGTATTGTATATTATGTAATCTTGAGATACCATAGACACGTATACAATGTTTCTACCTATCATGTCGACACATCTATATATATTTCGGAACAACCATAGACACTCTATATGTGAATGTTGGAGTTAGCTATACAGGGTTGAGGTTGATTCCAAAATATATATAGTTTGAGTTGTGATCAATACTGATATACGTATACACTGGGTCGTGGATTGATTCAAGATAATATTTATCGATTTATTTCTATACATCTAACTGTGGACAACTAGTTGTAGGTTACTAACGAGGACAGCTGACTTAATAAACTTAAAACATCAAAATATATTAAAAGTGTTGTAAATATATTTTGAACATACTTTGATATATATGTATATATTGTTATAGGTTCGTGAATCAACCAGTGGCCAAGTCTTACTTCCCGACGAAGTAAAAATCTGTGAAAGTGAGTTATAGTCCCACTTTTAAAATCTAATATTTTTGGGATGAGAATACATGCAGGTTTTATAAATGATTTACAAAATAGACACAAGTACGTGAAACTACATTCTATGGTTGAATTATCGAAATCGAATATGCCCCTTTTTATTAAGTCTGGTAATCTAAGAATTAGGGAACAGACACCCTAATTGACACGAATCCTAAAGATAGATCTATTGGGCCTAACAAACCCCATCCAAAGTACCGGATGCTTTAGTACTTCGAAAATTATATCATATCCGAAGGGTGTCCCGGAATGATGGGGATATTCATATATATGCATCTTGTTAATGTCGGTTACCAGGTGTTCACCATATGAATGATTTTTATCTCTATGTATGGATGTGTATTGAAATATGAAATCTTGTGGCCTATTATTATGATTTGATATATATAGGTTAAACCTATAACTCACCAACATTTTTGTTGACGTTTTAAGCATGTTTATTCTCAGGTGATTATTAAGAGCTTCCACTATCGCATACTTAAATAAGGACGAGATTTAGAGTCCATGCTTGTATTATATTGTGTAAAAACTGCATTCAAGAAACTTATTTTGTTGTAACATATTTGTATTGTAAACCATTATGTAATGGTCGTGTGTAAACAGGATATTTTAGATTATCATTATTTGATAATCTACGTAAAGCTTTTTAAACCTTTAATGATGAAATAAAGGTTATGGTTTATTTTAAAATGAATGCAGTCTTTGAAAAACGTCTCATATAGAGGTCAAAACCTCGCAACGAAATCAATTAATATGGAACGTTTTTAATCAATAAGAACGGGACATTTCAGTTGGTATCCGAGCGTTGGTCTTAGAGAACCAGAAGCATTAGTGTGTCTTATCGAGTTTGTTAGGATGCATTAGTGAGTCTGGACTTCGACCGTGTTTACTTGAAAAATGATTGCTTAACAAATTTTGTTGGAAACTATATATTTTTAACATGTGAATATTATGTGATATATTAATCTCTTAACGTGTTTGATATTATGTGATAGATGTCTACCTCTAGAACAAGTCCCATTGACTCACCTAATAATAATGAAGAGTCAAATGTAAATTGAAATAATTCGTGGACTGATTCACAAGTTCCCGAAGAGGAACCGGAAGAAGAGTCGGAACCGGAAGAAGAATCGGAACCGGAAGAAGAATCGGAACCGGATGAAGAAATAGAACTGGTGGGGGAAATAATAAAACGGTTAAGTAAAAGAAAATCCTCAACCAACCGACCAAGGTTAATTATGGTCAATGGTGTTTCCGCCAAGGAAGCAAAATATTGGGAGGATTACCAATTCTCCGATGAATCGGATTCCGACGAGAATTCCGGTGATGTTATAGAAATTACCCCAAGTGAATTTAAAAAGGCAAAAGAAAATAATAAGGGAAAGGGCATAAAAATAGAGAAATCTAATTCCAACCCTGATGAACTTTATATGTATCGTCAACCCCCGAAGTCCTTAAGTTGTAACAATGACCCGGGAACCTCTAAACCACCAGGTTTTTCTAAAACAATGTGGAAAACGACGGCTCGTATTAGGGAACATCATATATCCCTAGAAACTTGGCAAAACGAACCAAAACCGAAGAAGAAGAAACAAGCGAGTCGGAATAAGATAGTTGTATTCGTGTGGTGTAATATATGTAATATAGTGTGCTTATGCTTTATGATATATGTAAAAATTGCCTGTATTAATAAGTATTTTTTTTTATGAATCTAACTCTTGTCTATTTTACAGTATAAAAACACAAAATGGATGGACAACCCAATATTTTAAGAGACCTACCCGGAGACATGATTGATGAAATCTTGTCTAGAGTCGGTCAGAATTCTTCGGCACAACTATTTAAGGCGAGATCAGTTTGTAAGACATTCGAAGAACGTTCCAAGAATGCCTTGGTTTATAAAAGGCTTTCGTTCGAAAGATGGGGGATATCACATTGGGAAATCCATAAGTTACGATGTGTTTACTATGACACATATATTGCGGGGAACCCAAATGCTATTTTACGCAATGGGTTAAGAAATTATTTTGACTCAATATATCCGAATATTGGACTTCGTGATTTAGAAAAAGCGGCTAACATGCAACATAAAGAAGCATGTTATGCTTACGGATTAGTAATGTTCGCTTCTCACCAAAGTGAGAACAAGAACATCGGGCTACAACTATTAAACAAAACGTTCCCACAAGTGACGGAGTCGGTAATTGGGGTAAGAAATGAGGTTTTTAGATTGTTACGGGACTGTTGGACATTACGTAACCCTCGTCCCTTTGACGACGTTACAATACGATGTCTTATCAACGGCCATAACGGTTATGTTCCACAAGACCAAGGATGGGAAGTAA
Organism: Rutidosis leptorrhynchoides; assembly: GCF_046630445.1. NCBI lineage: Eukaryota > Viridiplantae > Streptophyta > Magnoliopsida > Asterales > Asteraceae > Rutidosis > Rutidosis leptorrhynchoides. The sequence continues at coordinate 29,523,128 of NC_092339.1, read as the reverse complement.
TCCTAGTAAAACCAGAATGCATGACTTGTTTCTGGACGTATGAATTACGTGTCTTTATTGCCTTTGCTGAATGACTTGTGTACTACGACTTGTGTACTAGCTAGAATTATCTTCACAACCATCTTGTATCAAATTTATTGTGTGCTATATTTCATGCTATATGTAAAATAAGCGGTATTGTAAGTTTGTAAAATATTGTGTAAAAGTTTGAACGCGAAATATTATTATAATCAGTTTTTCATATAGAATTGTAGTAGTTGAATTGTATATTAGCTACTAAGTATGAACTTAACGGGTAGGTACTACCCGAATTTAAACTTATAAAACGCTAATATGAAGAAAAAGCTTTTATAAATGAGTTCATATTATGCTACGAAATACTATTAACTACTCTTAATATTCTGTATGATTAACTTGTTCCATTTGACTATTTTGAAGGAAATGGCACCGACTACTCGACACACCGTGAATATGAATGAAGAGGAATTCCGTACTTTTCTAGCTTCAAACATAGCCGCAGTACAGGCTGCGCTACATACCAACAATAACCTTGGATCTAGCAGTACAGGAAATCATGTAGGATGCACCTACAAAGAATTCACTGCCTGTAAACCTTTAGAATTTGATGGAACCAAAGGACCGATCAGATTGAAACGGTGGACCGAGAAGGTCGAATCGGTGTTTGCCATAAGTAAGTGTACTGAAGAGGACAAAGTGAAGTACGCTACGCATACCTTCACAGGTTCTGCGTTAACATGATGGAATACCTATCTAGAGCAAGTGGGACAAGACGATGCGTACGCACTACCGTGGTCAGCATTCAAGCACTTGATGAACGAGAAGTACCGTCCCAGAACCGAGGTCAATAAGCTCAAGACAGAACTTAGAGGGTTACGAACCCAAGGATTTGATATTACGACGTACGAAAGACGATTCACAGAATTGTGCCTATTGTGTCCGGGAGCATTCGAAGATGAGGAAGAGAAGATCGACGCGTTTGTGAAAGGATTACCGGAAAGAATCCAAGACGATATAAGTTCACACGAGCCCGCCTCCATACAACAGGCATGTAGAATGGCTCACAAACTAGTGAACCAGATTGAGGAAAGAATTAAAGAACAGACGGCTGAAGAGGCCAATGTGAAACAAGTCAAAAGAAAGTGGGAGGAAAACGGTGATAAGAATCACCAATACAACAACAACAGCAATTACAATAATAATCGTAACAATTATCCCAACAATCGCAACATCAATCGCAACTATAACAAACGGCCCAACAACAACAACAACAGCAACTACAACAATCATCCCAACAACAATAACAACCGCAACAACAACAACAATCAGAAGCAGCTATGCCAAAGGTGTGAAAAGTATCACTCGGGGTTCTGCACCAAATTTTGCAACAAGTGTAAAAGAAATGGTCATAGCGCGGCAAAGTGTGAGGTCTACGGACCAGGAGTTAACAGAACGAAAGGAACAAATGGTGTCGGAACGAGTAATGGCAGAGCAAGTAGTGTCGGAGCAAGTTATGCCAATGTAGTTTGTTATAAATGTGGAAAACCGAGCCACATTATTAGAAATTGCCCGAACCAGGAGAACATGAATGGACAAGGCCGCGGAAGAGTTTTCAATATTAATGCGGCAGAGGCACAGGAAGACCCGGAGCTTGTTACGTGTACGTTTCTTATTGAAAATAAATCTGCTTACGTTTTATTTGATTCGGGTGCGGATAGAAGCTATATGAGTAGAGATTTTTGTGCTAAATTAAGTTGTCCATTGACGCCTTTGGATAGTAAATTTTTACTCGAATTAGCAAATGGTAAATTAATTTCAGCAGATAATATATGTCGGAATCGAGAAATTAAACTGGTTAGCGAAACATTTAAGATTGATTTGATACCAGTAGAGTTAGGGAGTTTTGATGTGATAATCGGTATGGACTGGTTGAAAGAAGTGAAAGCAGAGATCGTTTGTTATAAAAATGAAATTCGCATTATACGAGAAAAAGGAAAACCCTTAATGGTGTACGGAGAAAAAGGCAACACGAAGCTACATCTTATTAGTAATTTGAAGGCACAAAAAATAATAAGGAAAGGCTGCTATGCTGTTCTAGCACACGTCGAGAAAGTACAAACTGAAGAAAAGAGCATCAATGATGTTCCCATTGCAAAAGAATTTCTCGATGTATTTCCGAAAGAATTACCGTCATTACCCCCACATAGATCCGTTGAATTTCAAATAGATCTTGTACCAGGAGCTGCACCAATAGCTCGTGCTCCTTACAGACTCGCACCCAGCGAGATGAAAGAACTGCAAAGCCAATTACAAGAACTTTTAGAGCGTGGTTTCATTCGACCAAGCACATCACCGTGGGGAGCTCCTGTTTTGTTTGTCAAGAAGAAAGATGGTACATTCAGGTTGTGTATCGACTACCGAGAGTTGAACAAACTTACCATCAAGAACCGTTACCCACTACCGAGAATCGACGACTTATTTGATCAACTACAAGGCTCGTCTGTTTATTCAAAGATTGACTTACGTTCCGGGTATCATCAAATGCGGGTGAAAGAAGATGATATTCCAAAGACTGCTTTCAGAACACGTTACGGTCATTACGAGTTTATGGTCATGACGTTTGGTTTAACTAATGCACCAGCTGTGTTCATGGACCTTATGAACCGAGTGTGTAGACCATACCTTGACAAGTTTGTCATTGTTTTCATTGATGACATACTTATTTACTCAAAGAATGACCAAGAACACGGTGAACATTTGAGAAAGGTGTTAGAAGTATTGAGGAAGGAAGAATTGTACGCTAAGTTTTCAAAGTGTGCATTTTGGTTGGAAGAAGTTCAATTCCTCGGTCACATAGTGAACAAAGAAGGTATTAAGGTAGATCCGGCAAAGATAGAAACTGTTGAAAAGTGGGAAATCCCGAAAACTCTGAAACACATACGCCAGTTTTTAGGACTAGCTGGTTACTACAGAAGGTTCATCTAAGACTTTTCTAGAATAGCAAAACCCTTGACTGCATTAACGCATAAAGGGAAGAAATTTGAATGGAATGATGAACAAGAGAAAGCGTTTCAGTTATTGAAGAAAAAGCTAACTACGGCACCTATATTGTCATTGCCTGAAGGGAATGATAATTTTGTGATTTATTGTGACGCATCAAAACAAGGTCTCGGTTGTGTATTAATGCAACGAACGAAGGTGATTGCTTATGCGTCTAGACAATTGAAGATTCACGAACAAAATTATACGACGCATAATTTAGAATTAGGTGCGGTTGTTTTTGCATTAAAGACTTGGAGGCACTACTTATATGGGGTCAAAAGTATTATATATACCGACCACAAAAGTCTTCAACACATATTTAATCAGAAACAACTGAATATGAGGCAGCGTAGGTGGATTGAATTATTGAATGATTACGACTTTGAGATTCGTTACCACCCGGGGAAGGCAAATGTGGTAGCCGATGCCTTGAGCAGGAAGGACAGAGAACCCATTCGAGTAAAATCTATGAATATAATGATTCATAATAACCTTACTACTCAAATAAAGGAGGCGCAACAAGGAGTTTTAAAAGAGGGAAATTTAAAGGATGAAATACCCAAAGGATCAGAGAAGCATCTTAATATTCGGGAAGACGGAACCCGGTATAGGGCTGAAAGGCTTTAGGTACCAAAATTTGGAGATATGAGAGAAATGGTACTTAGAGAAGCTCATAAAACCAGATACTCAATACATCCTAGAACGGGGAAGATGTACAAGGATCTCAAGAAACATTTTTGGTGGCCGGGTATGAAAGCCGATGTTGCTAAATACGTAGGAGAATGTTTGACGTGTTCTAAGGTCAAAGCTGAGCATCAGAAACCATCAGGTCTACTTCAACAACTCGAAATCCCTGAATGGAAATGGGAAAACATTACCATGGATTTCATCACTAAATTGCCAAGGACTGCAAGTGGTTTTGATACTATTTGGGTAATAGTTGATCGTCTCACCAAATCAGCACACTTCCTGCCAATAAGAGAAGATGACAAGATGGAGAAGTTAGCACGACTGTATTTGAAGGAAGTCGTCTCCAGACATGGAATACCAATCTCTATTATCTCTGATAGGGATGGCAGATTTATTTCAAGATTCTGGCAGACATTACAGCAAGCATTAGGAACTCGTCTAGACATGAGTACTGCCTATCATCCACAAACTGATGGGCAGAGCAAAAGGACGATACAAACGCTTGAAGACATGCTACGAGCATGTGTTATTGATTTCGGAAACAGTTAGGATCGACATCTACCGTTAGCAGAATTTTCCTACAACAACAGCTACCATTCAAGCATTGAGATGGCGCCGTTTGAAGCACTTTATGGTAGAAAGTGCGGGTCTCCGATTTGTTGGAGTGAAGTGGGGATAGACAGATTATGGGTCCGGAGATTATACAAGAAACTAACGAGAAGATCATCCAAATTCAACAACGGTTGAAAACCGCCCAAAGTCGACAAAAGAGCTACGCTGACATTAAAAGAAAAGATATAGAATTTGAAATAGGAGAGATGGTCATGCTTAAAGTTGCACCTTGAAAAGGCGTTGTTCGATTTGGTAAACGAAGGAAATTAAATCCAAGGTATATTGGACCATTCAAGATTATTGATCGTGTCGGACCAGTAGCTTACCGACTTGAGTTACCTCAACAACTCGCGGCTGTACATAACACTTTCCACGTCTCGAATTTGAAGAAATGTTTTGCTAAAGAAGATCTCACTATTCCGTTAGATGACATCCAAATCAACGAAAAACTTCAATTCATCGAAGAACCCGTCGAAATAATGGATCGTGAGGTTAAAAGACTTAAGCAAAACAAGATACCAATTGTTAAGGTTCAATGGAATGCTCGTAGAGGACCCGAGTTCACCTGGGAGCATGAAGATCAAATGAAGAAGAAATACCCGCATCTATTTCCAGAAGATTCGTCAACACCTTCAACAGCTTAAAATTTCGGGACGAAATTTATTTAACGGGTAGGTACTGTAGTGACCCGAACTTTTCCATGTTTATATATATTAATTGAGATTGATATTTACATGATTAAATGTTTCCAACATGTTAAGCAATCAAACTTGTTAAGACTTGATTAATTGAAATATGTTTCATATAGACAATTGACCACCCAAGTTGACCGGTGATTCACGAACGTTAAAACTTGTAAAAACTATATGATGACATATATATGGATATATATATATATATATATACAGTTAACATGATACTATGATAAGTAAACATATCATTAAGTATATTAACAATGAACTACATATGTAAAAACAAGACTACTAACTTAATGATTTTTAAACGAGACATATATGTAACGATTATCGTTGTAAAGACATTTAATGTATATATATCATATTAAGAGATATTCATACATGATAATATCATGATAATATAATAATTTAAAATCTCATTTGATATTATAAACATTGGGTTAACAACATTTAACAAGATCGTTAACCTAAAGGTTTCAAAACAACACTTACATGTAACGACTAACGATGACTTAACGACTCAGTTAAAATGTATATACATGTAGTGTTTTAATATGTATTTATACACTTTTGAAAGACTTCAATACACTTATCAAAATACTTCTACTTAACAAAAATGCTTACAATTACATCCTCGTTCAGTTTCATCAACAATTCTACTCGTATGCACCCGTATTCGTACTCGTACAATACACAGCTTTTAGATGTATGTACTATTGGTATATACACTCCAATGATCAGCTCTTAGCAGCCCATGTGAGTCACCTAACACATGTGGGAACCATCATTTGGCAACTAGCATGAAATATCTCATAAAATTACAAAAATATGAGTAATCATTCATGACTTATTTACATGAAAACAAAATTACATATCCTTTATATCTAATCCATACACCAATGACCAAAAACACCTACAAACACTTTCATTCTTCAATTTTCTTCATCTAATTGATCTCTCTCAAGTTCTATCTTCAAGTTCTAAGTGTTCTTCATATATTCTACAAGTTCTAGTTACATAAAATCAAGAATACTTTCAAGTTTATTAGCTCACTTCCAATCTTGTAAGGTGATCATCCAACCTCAAGAAATCTTTGTTTCTTACAGTAGGTTATCATTCTAATACAAGGTAATAATCATATTCAAACTTTGGTTCAATTTCTATAACTATAACAATCTTATTTCAAGTGATGATCTTACTTGAACTTGTTTTCGTGTCATGATTCTGCTTCAAGAACTTCGAGCCATCCAAGGATCCGTTGAAGCTAGATCCATTTTTCTCTTTTCCAGTAGGTTTATCCAAGGAACTTAAGGTAGTAATGATGTTCATAACATTATTCGATTCATACATATAAAGCTATCTTATTCGAAGGTTTAAACTTGTAATCACTAGAACATAGTTTAGTTAATTCTAAACTTGTTCGCAAACAAAAGTTAATCCTTCTAACTTGACTTTTAAAATCAACTAAACACATGTTCTATATCTATATGATATGCTAACTTAATTATTTAAAACCTGGAAACACAAAAAACACCGTAAAACCGGATTTACGCCGTCGTAGTAACACCGCGGGCTGTTTTGGGTTAGTTAATTAAAAACTATGATAAAATTTGATTTAAAAGTTGTTATTCTGAGAAAATGATTTTTATTATGAACATGAAACTATATCCAAAAATTATGGTTAAACTCAAAGTGGAAGTATGTTTTCTAAAATGGTCATCTAGACGTCATTCTTTCGACTGAAATGACTACATTTACAAAAATGACTTGTAACTTATTTTTTCGACTATAAACCTATACTTTTTCTGTTTAGATTCATAAAATAGAGTTCAATATGAAACCATAGCAAATTGATTCACTCAAAACGGATTTAAAATGAAGAAGTTATGGGTAAAACAAGATTGGATAATTTTTCTCATTTTAGCTACGTGAAAATTGGTAACAAATCTATTCCAACCATAACTTAATCAACTTGTATTGTATATTATGTAATCTTGAGATACCATAGACACGTATACAATGTTTCGACCTATCATGTTGACACATCTATATATATTTCGGAACAACCATAGATACTCTATATGTGAATGTTGGAGTTAGCTATACAGGGTTGAGGTTGATTCCAAAATATATATAGTTTGAGTTGTGATCAATACTGAGATACGTATACACTGGGTCGTGGATTGATTCAAGATGATATTTATCGATTTATTTCTGTACATCTAACTGTGGACAACTAGTTGTAGGTTACTAACGAGGACAGCTGACTTAATAAACTTAAAACATCAAAATATATTAAAAGTGTTGTAAATATATTTTGAACATACTTTGATATATATGTATATATTGTTATAGGTTCGTGAATCAACCAGTGGCCAAGTCTTACTTCCCGACGAAGTAAAAATCTGTGAAAGTGAGTTATAGTCCCACTTTTAAAATCTAATATTTTTGGGATGAGAATACATGCAGGTTTTATAAACGATTTACAAAATAGACACAAGTACGTGAAACTACATTCTATGGTTCAATTATCGAAATCGAATATGCCCCTTTTTATTATGTCTGGTAATCTAAGAATTAGGGAACAGACACCCTAATTGACGCGAATCCTAAAGATAGATCTATTGGGCCTAACAAACCCCATCCAAAGTACCGGATGCTTTAGTACTTCGAACTTTATATCATATCCGAAGGGTGTCCCGGAATGATGGGGATATTCTTATATATGCATCTTGTTAATGTCGGTTACCAGGTGTTCACCATATGAATGATTTTTATCTCTATGTATGGGATGTGTATTGAAATATGAAATCTTGTGGTCTATTATTATGATTTGATATATATAGGTTAAACCTATAACTCACCAACATTTTTGTTGACGTTTTAAGCATGTTTATTCTCAGGTGATTATTAAGAGCTTCCGCTGTCGCATACTTAAATAAGGACGAGATTTGGAGTCCATGCTTGTATTATATTGTGTAAAAACTGCATTCAAGAAACTTATTTTGTTGTAACATATTTGTATTGTAAACCATTATGTAATGATCGTGTGTAAACCGGATATTTTAGATTATCATTATTTGATAATCTACGTAAAGCTTTTTAAACCTTTATTGATGAAATAAAGGTTATGGTTTGTTTTAAAATGAATACAGTCTTTGAAAAACGTCTCATATAGAGGTCAAAACCTCGCAACGAAATCAATTAATATGGAACGTTTTTAATCAATAAGAACTGGACATTTCACATATAACATCACTGAACACGTATAAGGTTGGCCTCGGATTCACGAACCTATTATTCAATAATGCATATTAATTCATGTAATGCTAATCGAACAAATATATATTATTATTTGGTAATATAATTGTTATATTAATAAATTATATATTTCATTAATTAATTTCATTATATATATATATATATATATATATATATATATATATATATATATATATATATATATATATATATTAAGTAATACTTTTTTTATATATATAGTTTAGTAAATATCATTTTAATAATAATAATAAAGTGATTTGTGACATTAATATTATTATAATGTATTTCTTTTTATATATAAAAAAATATATTTATCTGTAATAATACTGAAAATGTTAAGAATGATAATGATAATAAAGATAATAATAATTCCTACTAATGATAAATTAAATAAATATAATAACTTTAATCAAAATGTCAATTTTAAATAAAAAGATAGTTTTAATAAAATGATAATATTAATAAAAATTATATTAATGATACTAGTAGCCATGTTAATAATATTAACATAATAATAATAATACTTTTATTAATATTAGTAGTAATAATAATACTAAGTGATAATAATAACTAGTTATGATAGTAATATTATTAATAACAATATTAATAGAAATTATAATTACTAGAATCTTAATAATAATAATAAGTGATAAATAATAATAATAATTATTTTTGATAATTAAATATACCTTTCAAAACTTTCTTAAAAAAAATGCCCCATACCGGGCTCGAACCCACGACCTTCTGTACACCCACTAACACGTTCAACCAGCTAGGCTGGCTGGTATTTCTGTTATATTACAAGTTCATATTTAATTATCCTGTTTTCTGTTAACCTTCTTCTTGTTCTTCAGCAAACAAGTCGACAGGAAACCATACCCGTTTTAATTCATTCATACCAGTTAATTTAAATTATTTAGGATTATACATGACCATTGATTCTAATTTGTATCTATGTAAAACGAATCAAAAAAAAATTTAAGAACAGGCCTGCTGCTGTTCGTCGTAGGTTGTAAAAAAAAAATTTTAATTTTTAAATTTGATGATGTTTTAGCTAAAAGTTAAAACACAAAATACATTTCAAATAGATCCTAAAAACTTTCTGTATCTTTAATTGGACTTAAAACATCACTTGGCAGTCGAATTTGGCGAAGAACAAATGTTTGACTTTTTTGTTCAAAAACTTTGACTCTCAAATTCATGAACAATATAAAGAATTGAAGGCTCAAAGTTTTCAGATAATTTAAGAAATTGAATCCTAACAACTTGGCATTATTAGATTTTAAAAATCAATTCTGTTTCTGAGCTTTTGATATTATGAACCAAGACAGAGGTATCGAGATTAATATATATATACTTCTGTTTATTTTGACCTCTAAAAACAGGTGAAATTTATAATTGATAATATTATGGATATAATTGAATGGGTCTGTGTTTAATCAATTGATTGTTTTATAGCATCAATGGTTCAACAGGAGGAATAATTCGTACGCAAGAAGATAAATAAAAAATATAAAGAACGATGGCTGTTGTTATCAGAATTTTGGAAAATTTGATTTAAGGGAATCAGTTAAACAGATATGTACAAAAAGAAAATAGAGATCGTGTGGATGTGTAACCAATTCTGTATCTGATCCCATATTTTAAATTTAATTTTAGTATGACATAAATAGGTTAATAAATTATAAAAATGTTAATAATTTAGTAATGATGATAATAGAATTAAAAGACATTAATAATAATAATATCAATATAATACTAATAATAAAAATTATCATATTAATAACTAAAATCATAATTATAATAATGATAATCTAGTAATAACAATATAAATAATAATAATAATACTCATATTAGTAATGATAATAATATTATTAGTATAACAACTATATTTTTCTTGAAATCACATTTAATATATTAATATTACAAATTATTAACTATGTAATATTTAATAATTATATATCGTATGATAATATTAATTGAATATTTAATGTACTTGTATTTTATATATTACAATATATATTCATAATTATAAATAGAAATTATAAATAGATTTATATATATATATATATATATATATATATATATATATATATATATATAATTATATATATACAATTATGTTTTAAATATTAAATAAATAATTAATTATATAAATTAGACAATTAAACTCAAAGTATTACCTTATACATGTAATACTTTGATAAAGTTGACAAATTATGTTTGAAATTATTTATCTTCAATATATATATAACAAGTTTTAGTTATTTGTAGTTATTTTCCATAATAACTAAGTCACATAGTAGTTCATTAATATATTTAACTCATTATATAATTATTTATATCTACAGTTCTGTTTAAAATCAGAGGTTCGTGAATCGTCGGGAGTAGTCGAAGGGCAATTAAACATATGAACATAGTTCCAAGGTTTTCGAGACTCTATATTACAGACTTTGCTTATCGTGTCGGAAACATATAAAGATTATAGTTTAAATTTTGTCGAAAATTTCCGGGTCATTACAATACCTACCCGTTAAAGAAATTTCGTCCCCGAAATTTGATAGAGGTCGTTATGGATAATAACAAAAATGTTTTCATGACGAAATTGAGGTGATAATGGAGTTTTATCATCATTGAGTAATGTAGATGAAACGATTCGATTACGCGAAGAATATAAATGAGGCTATCGCAAAAGAGTGAGATGAGTAAAAATATATTCGTTTCAACCGATGACGTAGTTATGATTTATTTCCAGAATTCACGGGATTTAAAAAAAATCTTACGTAATAAGATTTGGTTCTTCGGCGATCAGGATCTTCTTTGATTTAATGCGGCAATCTGTTTTGATTTCTCTGTCGGATATTTCACTATAAATCCACCTCCTTCGTTTCCTTATTTTTCACAACTCATACCTCCTATTCTTTCCTCCTTGATTCATACTTTAAAGTATTCATCAATATGCTCCATTCAACCTGATTCTTGATATACTTCTAACTTTTGTATCTGTAATTCTTCTTTTCTATCTACCACCAGAAGAATCCATTTACTTCTACTATACTCTTGTGTTTATAGTGTTTCTAGTTCTCCCGTGTCTCTATATTGCTATCTGCATCGATATACACGGTTTGTAATTTCGCGATTATTATCGGGCTTTATATTCTTCATTATTTTTCGGAGCTTCATGCTTCCGTTTTCTTTTCCCGACTTCGAGTCAAGCGAGTAATGGTCTGGAATTCATAGGTATGAAATTTGGAATGAACATAGCTAATGCTCTCAGAAAGAAATGGTAATGGCACGATTTTTAATTTGTTAAATTACCAGAATACCCTGGAAAAGACCGAATCATCAAGAAAATATTTTCTTGATATTTTTAGAATTTGATTAGAATGTAAGAGTCGTGTAACATGGCACATGATGATGGTACTGTGAATCATCACATTCCATTAGAAACTCAACATGACTTACTGTAATATAATGACGTTGATCAAGTGTCATTATATTGTACTAATTCATGCATCAGTTCCCAACACTACTTCAAAACATCCATATTTTAAACCCGAAGGTTTCAGAATTTAGAAACTAACACAGTTTATTTTATGTTGTATCGCATATATTACGGAGAGATACGTGACCTCAGATAAGAATAGTTGTGAAAATATCTCCAGAAATATGGAGAATATGTATAACGGAATATATGAAGATATCTTATAATTTCTAAGATAAGATGATGATGAAGAATATCATCTGGAAAGGTTTAGAATAATGAGTAGGGTTTTTACTAACGGTTTCAGCAGGCACTGAATCATTTGGTTCCTTTGAAGTCAAACTTATTCTTTGTGATTCGTCCACGGCATCTTTCCTAGTTTCACATAATTCATTTTCTATTGAATGTTTCCATCACTCCATTCTTTCTCATCAAACTCTTGGCCATTAAGACCATCCACAACATTCTGCTTTGTCAGCATTATCAAAGTTAACGAATCTGGGTCATCGGTTATCAAACTGAGGTGGTTTCAGGAGAATTGTATTTTTAGATGATTAAACACTAATGGTAATATGGTAGAATATAAAAGGTTCTCCGGTAACGATGAGGAAAGCCAATCGTATATATCAAAGTCATGATAAGACTTATTCGAATGGAAGGTCGAAGTTGCTCTGCTGGAGCTGTGGCAAAATTGTCCATTTTGAAAAGAAATCGTAAGGTTGTTTTTTTTTTTTTTGCTAATAAATGCCAAAGGATCTGACACGAATACGTGTTAGACTATAACTTTGGGTTCGAGAGCTTTACAGGTGCATAAATCTTTTCTTCCATAGATGAAATGTGGTTGATTCATCCTCTCGATTGAGGGGTTTTCAAAAATCATAAAAGATTTGAACGCGGATTGTAATCGTCGAGATACAAATGAGGTTTAAGATGAAATCAAGTGGCAAACTTGAAGAATTGTTTAGTTTCATATGTTATAATCAATATTTTAATTAATTTTAATTGTCCAAAGTTAGCAGTCCAATAGTCCGATTGTCCAATGGTCCAATAAATTCATATATAGTTATATATATAATATTCGAATTAATTAATACGTATCGTGACCCGTGTACCGGTCTCAGTATTGATCACAACTCAAACCATATATATATTTTGGAATCAACTCCAACCCTGTATAGCCAACTCCCACATTCACATATAGAGTGTATATGGTTGTTCCGAAATATATATATAGATAGGTCGATATGATAGGTCAAAACCTTGTATACGTGTCCCGTTATTTAAAGTGCGAAAAATAAATAAATATATATCATGACCCGTGTACAATGTATTGTCTCAGAATTAATCCGACGTATTGTGTACATGTGTCCCGATTTAAAGTGCGTAAAAGTAAAAAACAGAAATTAAATGACAATAAATTAAATTGCGATAAAATGTAATACAAAATTAACAGTTAGCTGGGAACAGTTAGCTAGGAACAGTTAGCGTGGAATCTTAACAATATTTCAATTAATTAATCCGTTTGTTTCTAACAAATTTTATTTTGTCCAATGTTTTCTTCATTATGCCATTTGTTGGATTCTGATAGGTCAAAATTCAATTATGAAATTTGAATGGAAATGGTTATTTGGTGGTGAATGGATTCGTATATCGGTGGTTGTAGGTAGGATAGTAAATGACCGTTGAATAAGATTCGAAGAATGTACAATGTAATTTATTAATGTGAAATCTAAATATTCCTCGGGTACCACCTACCCTTTAAAATATTTTCATCATTAACAGTTTGTACGAAAGAATTTTTAATTATAATCTTCATGAAAATATACTTGCATATATATTTTCTTCGAATGTAATTATGAATTTAATGAGTCAATAAGATATTGAACTCATTTGATTTATCGTTAATACTTGATTACATGATCTCTAAAGCATTAGAGATTACATAATCGTCATGTCGAACGAAGACAAATGAGGTAAAATGATACGTAAAGCGAAGATAATCGATGTAGAACGATATGTAGAACGAAGATCATACTCGAAGTATAGATGGTGATATTGAGGCGTGTGATATTGATATCCGAGGTACAAATTGTGATGTTGAGGTTTACAACGCGGTTGTGATTGAGGGTGATAAGGGTACTGTTGGCGTTGATAGTGGTGATACGGATTATGGTGCTGGTGCTGCTGCTGGTGTTTGTAACCTTCGCACCATATTCTCCAAAGCCGTCACGCGAGTGCGAAGTTCGTTAACTTCTGCTAGTACACCGGGATGATTTGCGGTTGAAGCAAGAGAATGAACAAGATTCGAAATATGGGAAAGTATATAATCGTGATGAGATACTCTAGAGATAAGAGAGAGAAAGGTTTGTCGAACAGGTTTGCCAGTAAGTGCTTCAGGTTCATCGCCAAGAGAGCAATTTGGTGGATGGAAGGGATCTTCGATGTGAAATGATTTTCAGATGTCGGATGATATTCTAACTATATAGAATATCTATATATATATAATCCTATAGGTTTCGTAGACTATGGAGGAATTTACGGCATGTGTCAGGGAAGTCTACAGATGCGCTAAAATATGAATTATCAGATATGATAAGATATGAATTTTGTCTATACACTATCAATGCAGTAAATGCAGTAAGACGTGTCTAAACTTATGAATGATAAGCAGATATTTTCCTTAGGATGATAAGCAGGTGATTTCCGACTAGAAATGATAAGCAAAACTTTTTGACTTGTAAACACGGTCGAAGTCCAGACTCACTAATGTATCCTAACGACTTATCAGTTAGACACACTAATGCAGACCTGGTTCACTAAGACCACCGCTCTGATACCAACTGAAAGGACCCGTCCTAATCCTCCTGGACGAAGTCATCAACATTTGATTCCATCGCGATGATCGACTCCAAGTAATGTCCTTAATATGAGCACATGCACAGCGGAAGACTTAATTCGTACCTGAGAATAACATGCTTTAAAACGTCAACATAAAGTTGGTGAGATATAGGTTTGATGCTAGCAGCGTTATAACTATGGACCACAAGATTTCATATTTTAAACATAATACACTCGCAAGTGTATGAAAAGCATTCTAAGAGTTGAGCACTTGGTAACCATACTTAACTATTAATCAACATCGCATATTCCCTTTATTATGAAATCTCACTACACTGTACCAAGTGTAGCCTACAAAACGAAGTACTGTGCAACCGTTGAATACTGGTCGTCCAGTCCGGTTGGGGTTGTCAGGCCAGATAGATCTATCAACAGGATTCGCGTTTACAATACCCATGTAAATAGTAGTTACCAAGCTATAGGGAAGTATGCCAGTGGTACAACTCAACGTAGAATATATTTTGATCACTTGTGTCCATAACGTAAATCATAAAATGCATGTATTCTCATCCCAAAATATTTAGAGTTTAAAAAGGGACTATATACTCACCATACTTTATTTTGTAGTAAAAATACATATAACATCACTGAACACGTATAAGGTTGGCCTCGGATTCACGAACCTATTATTCAATCATGTATATTAATTCATGTAATGGTAATCGAACAAATATATATTATTATTTGGTAATATAATTGTTATATTAATAAATTATATATTTCATTAATTAATTTCATTATATATATATATATATATATATATATATATATGTATTAAGTAATACTTTTTTTTATATATATAGTTTAGTAAATATCATTTTAATAATAACAATAAAGTGATTTGTGACATTAATATTATTATAATGTATTTCTTTTTATATATATAAAAAAATATTTATCTGTAATAATACTGAAAATGTTAAGAATGATAATGATAATAAAGATAATAATAATAATTCCTACTAATGATAAATTAAATAAATATAATAACTTTAATCAAAATGTCAATTTTAAATAAAAAGATAGTTTTAATAAAATGATAATATTAATAAAAATTATATTAATGATACTAGTAGCCATGTTAATAATATTAACATTAACATAATAATAATAATAATACTTTTATTAATATTAGTAGTAATAATAATACTAAGTGATAATAATAACTAGTTATGATAGTAATATTATTAATAACAATATTAATAGTAATTATAATTACTAGAATCTTAATAATAATAAGTGGTAAATAATAATAATAATAATTATTTTTGATAATTAAATATACCTTTCAAAACTTTCTTAAAAAAAATGCCCCATACCGGGCTCGAACCCACGACCTTCTGTACACCCGCTAGCACGTTCAACCAGCTAGGCTGGCTGGTATTTCTGTTTTATTATGAGTTCATATTTAATTATCCTGTTTTCTGTTAACCTTCTTCTTCTTCTTCTTCAGCAAACAAGTCGACAAGAAACCATACCCGTTTTAATTCATTCATTCCAGTTAATTTAAATTATTTCGGATTATACATGACCATTGATTCTAATTTGTATCTATGTAAAACGAATCAAAAAAAAATATATATAAGAACAGGCCTGCTGCTGTTCGTCGTAGGTTGTAAAAAAAAAAATTTGATTTTTAAATTTGATGATGTTTTAGCCAAAAGTTAAAACACAAAATACATTTCAAATAGATCCTAAAAACTTTCTGTATCTTTAATTGGACTTAAAACATCACTTGGCAGTCGAATTTGGCGAAGAACAAATGTTTGACTTTTTTGTTCAAAAACTTTGACTCTCAAATTCATGAACAATATAAAGAATTGAAGGCTCAAAGTTTGCAGATAGTTTAAGAAATTGAATCCTAACAACTTGGCATTATTAGATTTTAAAAATCGATTCTGTTTCTGAGCTTTTGATATTATGAACCAAGACAGAGGTATCGAGCTTAATATATATATACTTCTGTTTATTTTGACCTCTAAAAACAGGTGAAATTTATAATTGATAATATTATGGATATAATTGAATGGGTCTGTGTTTAATCAATTGATTGTTTTATAGCATCAATGGTTCGACAGGAGGAATAATTCGTACGCAAGAAGATAAATAAAAAATATAAAGAACGATGGCCGTTGTTATCAGAATTTTGGAAAATTCAATTTAAGGGAATCAGTTAAACAGATATGTACAAAAAGAAAATAGAGATCGATGTGGATGTGTAACCAATTCTGTATCTGATCCTATATTTTAAATTTAATTTTAGTATGACATAAATATGTTAATAAATTATAAAAATGTTAATAATTTAGTAATGATGATAATAGAATTAAAAGACATTAATAATAATAATAATATCAATATAATACTAATAATAAAAATAATCATATTAATAACTAAAATCATAATTATAATAATGATAATCTAGTAATAATAATATAAATAATAATAATACTCATATTAGTAATGATAATAATATTATTAGTATAACAACTATATTTTTCTTGAAATCACATTTAATATATTAATATTACAAATTATTAACTATGTAATATTTAATAATTATATATCGTATGATAATATTAATTGAATATTTAATGTACTTGTATTTTATATATTACAATATATATTCATAATTATAAATAGAAATTATATATAGATTTATATATATATATACAATTATATATATATAATTATGTTTTAAATGTTAATTAAATAATTAATTATATAAATTAAACAATTAAACTCAAAGTATTACCTTATACATGTAATACTTTGATAAAGTCGACAAATTATGTTTGAAATTATTTATCTTCAATATATATATAACAAGTTTTAGTTATTTGTAGTTATTTTCCATAATAACTAAGTCACATAGTAGTTCATTAATATATTTAACTCATTATATAATTATTTATATCTACAGTTCTGTTTAAAATCAGAGGTTCGTGAATCGTCGGGAGTAGTCGAAGGGCAATTAAACATATGAACATAGTTCCAAGGTTTTCGAGACTCTATATTACAGACTTTGCTTATCGTGTCGGAAACATATAAAGATTATAGTTTAAATTTGGTCGGAAATTTCCGGGTCATTACAACCTCACCCACTATAAAAATTGTGGTGCATTTATTTTGAACATTAGATACGTTCGAACAAGCGTATAACATTTTAGGAGGTAAAGGCGGGTATAGTGGATTCTATACTCGGGTCATTGCTAGTATTCAGGTGCTCAGATTATGCAAACGTTAAAATCTCGTTGTCAAGGAAACTAAACTATTTTTCTGATAACTGTCTTTCAGATACTGCTACATTACTTTAAACCTGTAGATTCACCAACATTATTGTTGACCTGTTTTTGCATGTTTTTATTCTCAGGTCCTTAAGAGGTAGGCTTCCGCTGTGTTTGCTGCATGTCTGGCCGTGGAGTCAGCATTTGTTTTATTGAACATTATTTACTTTCGCATTTAAAACTTTTAATACTATTTAAATACTGTTGGCTTGTGGTTACGATCACAATAGTGTTTCTATTTTGGAATTATTGACTTATGTTTTTGAAAGTCAACTTTTAATAAAATTAAATGCGATTGCTTTAAACGTCTCATATAGAGGGCGTAACTGTTAACTGTGGGACCTGGATTAACGCGCCGTCAGATGGAAATTTGACGGGGTGTTATAGTTGGTATCAAAGCTAACGGTTCGTAGGGAAACTAGGACTTGCATTAGAGTGTCTGATATGGTCATTAGGACACCTTAATGAGTCTAGACTACGACCAGGACTTAGTCATTACATGAGTACTTTGTGACTAACGTTATTTACTTGGCTAATCCATTCGTTTGTGTTTTTGCATTGAGAGCTAGATGTCACAGGATTCAGGAAAGTGTGGCTGAGGTGAATGCACCTGCTCCTGCCCCAGCACCAGCACCTGCTCCGCATCAGATACCCAATCATCCCGTGAACCTTTATGTATTGGATTTGATTCATACTAACCACAACAGGGATGTAGTTGATTGTGTTAATGCTTTGAGTGAGATTGCTAGGACATACCCGCACCCCGATGATCTTGATAGGTTGGACGAAAGGGTCACAGGTATAAATACTTATACGTATGAGGCCAAAGCGAGGTTCATTGAGATGACGAGATTGATAGCAGCCTTGACTGCCAAGGTTGCTGCGTTGGAGGCGAAATGTGATAGGTCGAGGAATGATGGACCTGCCTCCCGTACCCGACAGAAGAGGAAGTGAAGGGTCATTAACCATGAACTTCTTCTTACCGGGTGTTATAAACTGGGCTACTAGTACATTATGTTTATTGTTTGGGTTACTACTCTTGAATATTGGTTTATCACTTATGGATTTCATTTATAATAATGGTGGATTATGCTATTAATAACTATTATCTTATATTGCATGCGGTATTATTCTATATTTAGTAACTTTGTATGATCGTAATACTTGTGTTATGTTATACTACTACTATTGCCATTAATGTTACTACTTAGCGCTATTACCACTACTATCACCGGTGACGCTACTAACACTATTATCACTACTAATACTACTTACGCTACTTCTCACTACTAGCGAATCTTTTCGTACTATTATTATTTACTAGTCTTCAACACTCGTTGCTAGTATATATTCATATATAGCGTTGTTTTGACACCGACCTAGTGTTTTCTGTGTTGAAGATGCCTCCGAAGGAATCAACCGCTGCTCAAATCAGGAGAATGGTCGCCGAAGGTATCATGGCCGAAAGAGCTGAACTACTGAGAGAATTCAACAACGCTCGAAATAGTAATGATCGTGGTGGTTCGAGCAACACCAATGGGAACGTCACTCAAGGCCCTAATGGATGTTGTTACAAAATATTCACTAGTTTCAACCCGCATTCTTTCAACGCAACTGAGGGACCAGTTGGTCTCACTAGATGGTTTGAGAAGCTTGAGTCAGTTTTTCGTATTAGTGGGTGTAATGATAATGACCGGGTAGGTTTTGCTACGGGCACACTGTCAGATAGTGCGCTCACTTGATGGAACAACTATGCTTAATCCCTGGGTCAAGATCAAGCTTATGCCCTACCTTGGGACACTCTGAAGCAAAGAATGATAGAGGAGTATTGTTCAAGAAATGAGATTAAGAAAATGAAACGCAAGTTCCGAGAGCTGAAGTTAGTAGGAAACGATCTCACCGCCTATAAAAAGAGGTTCTTTGAGCTGGCATTAATGTGTCCTGAAATGGTTACTCCTGAAAGGCATAAGGTGGAGTTGTACATCGAAGGTCTAAGTGAGAATATTCAAGGCAGGGTCACTACCTCCAAACCCGCAAACGTGCAAGAAGCTATTGACATGGCTAGTTTGCTATTGGATCAGATTGCCCAGAGTGGGAAGGGCACTACAGTGAATGAGAATAAGTCAAACGATGGTAAGAGGGAGTGGAATGGTAGTCAGGATAAGAATTTTAATCAACAGCCGTTCAAGAAGCAAGATTCTTACCGCAACGACACTGGGATCACAGGAACTAACTCCGGGTATAAGGGCAAAAAGCCACAATGTCAGAAGTGTGGTAAACATCACACTGGAAACTGTTCTGTTCTAAATTGTGACCGTTGTATGAAGTTTGGCCATTTGGTGAAAGATTGCAAGGTTAATCTCAACGGCAACAACAACAACAACAACAACACTGCAAGCAACGCGAACAATGCTAATAATGGTAAGAACTGTTATGATTGTGGAAAGTCGGGCCATTTCAAGAAGGACTGTCCTAAGAATAACAATGGAAATGCTCGAGGTAGGGCGTTCAACATCAATTCCGTGGAAGCTCGTGATGATCCGAATTTAGTCACGGGTACGTTTTCACTCGATGATCAACCTGTTTATGTTTTGTTTGATACTGGCGCTGATAGAAGTTTTATATCTAAGGATATTTGTCATAATGTTAAGAAACCTGTTTCTATATTAGATAATGTGTATTCCATAGAACTAGGGAATGGTAATTTGATGAGAGCCGATAAGATTTATCGTGATTATACTTTGACGTTAGAAAGTAAGCCTTTTAACATTGACGTGATACCTATTAAACTGGGAAGTTTTAACCTTGTGGTTGGAATGAACTGGTTAGCTGATAACAAAGCCGAGGTGGTCTGTGACTTAAAGGCTATTCGTATTCCTATTGCTGACGGTGAACCTATGATGATTTATGGTGAAAAGAATGGTTCGAAATTACATCTCATTAACTGCTTGAAAGTTCAGAAGTATGTGACAAAGGGATGTATCGCGTTTATCGCTCACGTAAGCCAGATTGTACCTGAAGAAAGGAGACCCGAAGACGTTCCTGTAGTTAAGGAATTTCTTGAAGTTTTTCCGGAGGAATTACCTGGTCTCCCACCGCATCGAGAAGTTGAGTTTCAGATAGACTTAGTGCCAGGAGCGGCACCGGTGGCTCGCGCACCGTACAGACTTGCACCCCCAGAACTTCAAGAGTTGTCTAATCAATTGCAAGAGTTATTAGACAAGGGATTTATTCGACCGAGTTCTTCACCTTGGGGAGCTCCAGTCTTGTTTGTTAAAAAGAAAGATGGGTCGATGAGATTGTGTATCGATTACAGAGAATTGAACAAGTTGACAATCAAGAATCAGTATCCGCTACCGAGGATTGATGACTTATTTAATCAACTACAAGGATCTTGTTGTTATTCGAATATTGATTTGAGATACGGGTATCACCAATTGAGAGTCAAAGAAGCTGATGTCCCGAAGACAGCGTTTAGAACACGTTATGGACATTATGAGTTTACAGTGATGCCGTTTGTTTTAACGAACGCACCAGCAGTGTTCATGGATCTCATGAACTGTGTGTGTAAGCCATACCTAGATAAATTCGTCATTGTATTTATTAATGACATATTGGTGTACTCCATGAACAAAGAAGAGCACGAACAACATCTACGTTCGATTTTGACTATGCTTAGAGATGAGCAGTTGTATGCAAAGTTCTCTAAGTGTGACTTTTGGTTACCAGAAGTACAATTTCTTAGCCATGTTGTAGGGGCCAATTGAATACAGGTCGATCCAGCAAAGATTGAGTCGGTTAAGAATTGGGAAACTCCAAAGACGCCAACTCAGGTCCAGCAATTTTTGGGTCTAGCTGGTTACTACCAGAGATTCATCGAAGGATTCTCTAAGATCGCCCGACCATTGACCGCGTTGACTCATAAGGGCAAGAAGTATGAGTGGTCAGAATCGCAAGAGTCCGTATTTCAGTTGTTGAAAGAGAAGTTAACAATTGCACCAGTATTGTCTCTACCTGAGGCAAGTGAAGATTTTGTTGTTTATTGTGATGCCTCACGTCAAGGAATGGGTTGCGTGCTTATGCAACGAAATAAAGTTGTTGCTTATGGATCACGACAGTTAAAGATTCACGAGCAGAACTAAACTATGTATGACCTTGAACTAGGAGCTGTTGTCTTTGCACTTAAAATGTGGAGACAATACCTGTATGGAACGAAATTTACTATCTTCACTGACCATAAGAGTTTACAACACATATTCAATCAGAAACAACTCAACATGCGACAACGACGTTGGATGGAACTACTTAATGATTATAACTGTGAACTTCAATACCATCCGGGCAAGGCTAATGTTGCGGCGGATGCTTTAAGCAGAAAAGAGCGAGAGAGACCTCTTAGAGTTAAAGCTCTTAACATAGTTGTCCGTACGAATCTCACATCACAAATCCGAGAAGCACAGCAAGAAGCAGTGAAACAAGAAAATGTAGACGTTGAATTTCTCAAAGGAATGGATAAGAAATTTGACATCAAAGAGGACGGAACACGGTACTTTTCCAATCGAATCTGGGTACCAAAATTTGGTGGATTGAGAGAACTAGTGTTGGAGGAAGCACACAAGTCAAGGTACTCAATTCATCCGGGATCATATAAAATGTACCAGGATTTGAAAGCATTTTATTGGTGGTTAAATTTGAAAGCTGATATTGCTACCTATGTGACGCCCCATACAAAACCATCGTGTACGGATCATCAACAACAGGATCATCACAAGGTCAAACACTATATGCTGTTTGAAAACCGATTTGCATTCATTAAAAAGATAACGTTTTACAAAGATAACATGTCATAAGACTTATTACAAACCATTGTTCCAGAATAACATAAGTTTATGAATGCAAAACATAAGTTTCATAATTTGAGACATCTCTAGTAATGCAGCGGATAACTAGTACAGTAGGTCCATAACAGCAATTCAATAACAGCATGACAGCAAGTGTAACAGCATGATATCAAGTCTAACAGCGAAAGAAATAAACCTCTAGGAACCTGAGAAATACACGCTTAAAAGGTCAACACGAATGTTGGTGAGCTATAGTTTAAGTTGTAATAGTAACGTAAGATAGGCCACGAGATTTCAGTGCTGCAACAGCGTATCAAAATAGTATGAAAAGTATATGCATAACCGTGGGCACCCTGTAACTAAACTTAACGTTTATAACCCCCTGAAAGTACACTTGGCGAGTGTGTATGTTCACGAAGTATTAAACACCCGTTAAATGCTAGCACGACTAGCTCGAGTGGGGATGTCAAACCCTATGGATCCATATCTAAGATTCACGTTCACCGGTTCAAAAACCAATGACTAAACGTTACCATGCTAAAGGGAATGTTTATGCCGTTATATAACCCACACACATATAAAGTTTAAGTACTCGTGCCTAACATGTAAAACGTAAAAAGCGCATGTATTCTCAGTCCCAAAAATAGTAAAAGTGGTAAAAAGGGATGCTATAACTCACAGTGATAAAAGCGGTAAAGTCGGTAATGAAAGTACGCAAGTAGTAAGTCGGTCCGAAAGGTCGTCAACCTAAATCAAAGGTTACTAGGTCAGTAGGTTGTCTTAATGAGTTCTAATAGTGCATAAAATAAGTTTAAGTGTCATCATCATCATCATTCATCATCATAAAAGCTAAGTGAGTTTGACAAGAATAGAGATCAAAACAATAGGCTGACTTCGGTCAGCTGCTACGACCTCTACGTAAATCGAAAAGACGCATGGTCAGTGGAAATGGCTCCGTATATGAGTCCCCTAACAGCTGAATAATTTTCAGAACCTAACTCATCTTCGTTTGACCGTGGCGACGGTTTAAGTGCGAGTAGGTCAGAAATTTCAGCACAACGTTAATAGGGTGTAGTGACTCTCGGAGGGCCATAACTCCTAAACCGTAACTCGTATTAAGACGAGGCCTAAACGGAAAATCATCTACTCGAACCAAAATAACTGAAAATCAACTTTCCAGTAGCCCAGGTGGTTTGATCAGATACGAAAATCAGTAGACAAGTGCTCCGGTGAGGTTCTTGGTGCTCGATGCTCATCACGGTTCTCATCCTTGATGCTTGTAGCTTCAAGTGTACAACTCGTTGATGGTTTAGCATCAATGAGTTGTACACTTGAAGCTACAAGCATTAAGTGTACAACTCAATACACAATATGTTAAGACCAAGTAAGAATACAACTCATTCATGAGTCTTAGATGGATGACGAACCAAGGTTACATCATATCCTTAGTCTTAACACTAATACAAGTCACAATAACAACTAAAGTTACAAACTTTACATCAATTTAACAAGTATGAACACAATCTAAGTCAAAAGAGGTGATGGAACCCTAAGCTAGAGAGCTTGGATCCATTTCACACAAGTTACAAGGTTACAAAGCTAGAAAGCTTGAACCTTTAAGTGTTCTTAAAGATCTTGAAGCATAAAGCTTGGATCTTTAAGATATATGAAGATAACAAACAAAAGTTTGAATCTTTTTCACAAAACAACATGATCAAAGCAAAAAGAACTTAGATCTAACAAAAAGATATGAAGATTCAAGCTATAAAGCTTGCATCTTGATTGTTCTTGAAGATCTTGAAGCATAAAGCTTGGATCTTGAAGATGCATGAAGATTACAAACAAAAGTTTGAATCTTTATCATAAAATAGAAAGATTAAAGTATAAAAGAAGTAGATCTATAAAAGTTATGAAGATTCAAGCTAAAAGCTTGAATCTTCCATGTTCTTGAAAGATTCATGCTTGAATCAACAAGATATAAGTAAGATCAAAGCTAAAAGGAACTTTGATCTCCATAAAATGATGATGATGATCATGAATTTGAAAAGGAAAAGAAGAAGGAAAAGAAGACTTACAAGTAATGCTAGAAAGGAAAGAAAGAGAGAAAGAACAAGTGTGTGAAAAACCAAAATGATCAAGTGTGGAAATGAGAGGCTAAAGGCTAGTATTTATAAGCATTAGAGATTCACATGGATCAACAAGGTGGCAAGCCATATGGGGGTGGTAGTGGACGAATTTTAGGGGGGGAGGGGGGACAAAAATCTTGCTTTTTGGCTAATGGTGTCTAAAGTGTGTCATTTTGCTAGAATCTTATGTAACAAAGTTGATAATCCTTATCCATTATGCTAGCATGACTCATTAATTAATTAATTTATTATTTATTTAATATTATGGGCCACTAGTAATTATATTTGGGCTAATTAATTGGGTCACTAGCTAGAGTAGGGTGGGCTTGAGCCCAACAAGGTAAAAAGTCCAAAAAGGCTAACTATTGGGCTTTAGCAATTAAATAAATAAAATTAAGCATCCAAAAGCCCAGGTAATTGTTATTAGAAAATAATAATTAATATTTCGCAGTCCAAAAGTTCCGGTTCCGACAAAAGTCAAACGTGCGCGCAGTCCGCGTTTTAATCGTAACGGCAAATAACACTAACGGTTATAAAGCATCCAATGGACAAGTTGAGCATTACACATACACCAAGGCATGTTTTTAAGTATATATGAATATATAACATGTGTGCCAGGATTCCGGAGTAATAAAGTAACACAGTACGCACAAATACGCAGTTTCGCAAAAATACAAGGCACAAAAGCAAGTCGAAAAAGTCGGGTCGTTAAAACCTATATCGGTAAGTGCTTGACTTGCGCTAAAGTCAAGGCTGAGCATCAGAAGCCATCAGGATTATTAACTCAACCAGAGATTACCCAGTGGAAGTGGGAAGGTATTACCATGGATTTCATCACGAAACTGCCGAGAACGGCGGGAGGTCACGATACTATTTGGGTTATCGTGGAACGTCTCACTAAGTCTGCACACTTTCTACCGATAAGAGAAACCGATAAAATGGAGAAGTTGGCTCAGATCTACATTAAGGAAGGCATCTCTAGACATGGAGTGCCTATATCCATTATATCCGATCGCAACAGCAGACTCACTTCCAGATTTTGGCAATCATTACAGAAAGCAATGGGGACTCGTTTATATATGAGTACAGCATATCACCCCTAGATAGATGGCCAGAGCAAACAAATTATTCAGACTTTTGAGGACATGTTGAGGGCATGTGTCATTGATTTCGGTAACAGATGGGATAAGTATTTACCACTAGCTAAGTTCTCGTACAATAACAGCTACCATGCGAGCATTAAGGCTGCACCTTTTGAAGCACTGTACGGAAGGAAGTGTAGATCTCCCATCTGTTGGAGCGAGTTGGGAGATAGTCAGTTGACAGGCCCTGAGATTATTCAGGAGACAACTAAGAAAGTTCTACAGATTCAGGAACGATTGAGAACAGCTCGGAGTTGTCAAAAGAGTTACATCGATGTTAGACGAAATGACATAGAGTTCCAAGTTGGTGACAAAGTTATGCTTAAAGTATCACCTTGGAAGGGTGTTGTACGATTTGGGAAACGATGTAAACTTAGTCCTAGATATGTTGGACCATTCGAGATAACTGAAAGAGTTAGACCGGTAGCTTACAGATTGGAACTACCACAAGCACTCAGCGGTATTCATGACATTTATCATGTATCCAATCTAAAGAAGTGCCTACCAGAGGAGAATTTAATTATTCCTTTAAAGGAACTACGTATCGACGAAAAACTTCATTTCATTGAGAAACCTGTCGAAATTTTGGGCCGTGAGGTCAAACAATTGAAACAAAGTCGAATTCCTATCGTTAAAGTTCGATGGAACGCGAGAAGAGTGTAGTGACCCGAACTTTTCCATGTTTATATATATTAATTGAGATTGATATTTACATGATTAAATGTTTCCAACATGTTAAGCAATCAAACTTGTTAAGACTTGATTAATTGAAATAGGTTTCATATAGACAATTGACCACTCAAGTTGACCGGCGATTCACGAACGTTAAAACTTGTAAAAACTATATGATGACATATATATGGATATATATATATATATATATATATATATATATATATATATATATATATATATATATATATATATATATATATATATATAGTTAACATGATATTATGATAAGTAAACATATCATTAAGTAAACTAACAATGAACTACATATGTAAAAACAAGACTACTAACTTAATGATTTTGAAACGAGACATATATGTAACGATTATCGTTGTAACGACATTTAATGTATATATATCATATTAAGATATATTAATACATCATGATATCATGATAATATAATAATTTAACATCTCATTTGATATAATAAATATTGGTTTAACAACATTTAACAAGATCGTTAACTTAAAGGTTTCAAATCAACACTTACATGTAACGACTAACGATGACTTAATGACTCAGTTAAAATGTATATACATGTAGTGTTTTAATATGTATTCATACACTTTTGAAAGACTTCAAGACACTTATCAAAATACTTCTACTTAACAAAAATGCTTACAATTACATTCTCGTTCAGTTTCATCAACAATTCTACTCGTATGCACCCGTATTCGTACTCGTACAATACACAGCTTTTAGATGTATGTACTATTGGTATATACACTCCAATGATCAGATCTTAGTAGCCCATGTGAGTCACCTAACACATGTGGGAACCATCATTTGACAACTAGCATGAAATATCTCATAAAATTACAAAAATATGAGTAATCATTCATGACTTATTTACATGAAAACAAAATTACATATCCTTTATATCTAATCCATACACCAACGACCAAAAACACCTACAAACACTTTCATTCTTCAATTTTATTCATCTAATTGATCTCTCTCAAGTTCTATCTTCAAGTTCTAAGTGTTCTTCATAAATTCTACAAGTTCTAGTTTCATAAAATCAAGAATACTTCCAAGTTTGCTAGCTTACTTCCAATCTTGTAGAGTGATCATCCAACCTCAAGAAATCTTTCTTATTTACAGTAATATATCTTTCTAATACAAGGTAATACTCATATTTAAACTTTGATTCAATTTCTATAACTATAACAATCTTATTTCGAGTGAAAATCTTACTTGAACTGTTTTCGTGTCATGATTCTGCTTCAAGAACTTTCAAGCCATCCAAGGATCATTTGAAGCTAGATCCATTTTTCTCATTTCTAGTAGCTTTATCCAGAAAACTTGAGGTAGTAATGATGTTCATAACATCCTTCGATTCATACAAATAAAGCTATCTTATTCGAAGGTTTAAACTTGTAATCACTAGAACATAGTTTAGTTAATTCTAAACTTGTTCGCAAACAAAAGTTAATCCTTCTAACTTGACATTTAAAATCAACTAAACACATGTTCTATATCTATATGATATGCTAACTTAATGATTTAAAACCTGGAAACACGAAAAACACTGTAAAACCGGATTTACGCCGTCGTAGTAACACCGCGGGCTGTTTTGGGTTAGTTAATTAAACACTGTGATAAACTTTGATTTAAAAGTTGTTCTTCTGGGAAAATGATTTTTCTTATGAACATGAAACCATATCCAAAAATCATGGTTAAACTCAAAGTGGAAGTATGTTTTCTAAATGGTCATCTAGACGTCGTTCTTTCGACTGAAATGAATACCTTTACAAAAACGAATTGTAACTTATATTTCTGACTATAAACCTATACTTTTTCTGTTTAGATTCATAAAATAGAGTTCAATATGAAACCATAGCAATTTGATTCACTCAAAACGGATTTAAAATGAAGAAGTTATGGGTAAAACAAGATTGGATAATTTTTCTCATTTTAGCTACGTGAAAATTGGTAACAAATCTATTCCAACCATAACTTAATCAACTTGTATTGTATATTATGTAATCTTGAGATACCATAGACACGTATACAATGTTTCGACCTATAATGTCGAAACATCTATATATATTTCGGAACAACCATAGACACTCTATATGTGAATGTTGGAGTTAGCTATACAGGGTTGAGGTTGATTCCAAAATATATATAGTTTGAGTTGTGATCAATACTGAGATATGTATACACTGGGTCGTGGATTGATTCAAGATAATATATATATATCGATTTATTTCTGTACA
Source organism: Rutidosis leptorrhynchoides (assembly GCF_046630445.1). Lineage (NCBI taxonomy): Eukaryota > Viridiplantae > Streptophyta > Magnoliopsida > Asterales > Asteraceae > Rutidosis > Rutidosis leptorrhynchoides. Next base: position 29,494,057 of record NC_092339.1, on the reverse strand, counting down.
TCTAACTGTGGACAACTAGTTGTAGGTTACTAACGAGGACAGCTGACTTAATAAACTTAAAACATCAAAATGTATTAAAAGTGTTGTAAATATATTTTGAACATACTTTGATATATATGTACATATTTGTTATAGGTTCGTGAATCGACCAGTGGCCAAGTCTTACTTCCCGACGAAGTAAAAATATGTGAAAGTGAGTTATAGTCCCACTTTTAAAATCTAATATTTTTGGGATGAGAATACATGCAGGTTTTATAAATGATTTACAAAATAGACACAAGTACGTGAAACTACATTCTATGGTTGAATTATCGAAATCGAATATGCCCCGATTTATTAAGTCTGGTAATCTAAGAATTAGGGAACAGACACCCTAATTGACGCGAATCCTAAAGATAGATCTATTGGGCCTAACAAACCCCATCCAAAGTACCGGATACTTTAGTACTTCGAAATTTATATCATATCCGAAGGGTGTCCCGGAATGATGGGGATATTCTTATATATGCATCTTGTTAATGTCGATTACCAGGTGTTCACCATATGAATAATTTTTATCTCTATGTATGGGATGTGTATTGAAATATGAAATCTTGTGGTCTATTATTATGATTTGATAATATATAGGTTAAATCTATAACTCACCAACATTTTTGTTGATGTTTTAAGCATGTTTATTCTCAGGTGATTATTAAGAGCTTCGGCTGTCGCATACTTAAATAAGGACGAGATTTGGAGTCCATGCTTGTATGATATTGTGTAAAAACTGCATTCAAGAAACGTATTTCGTTGTAACATATTTGTATTGTAAACCATTATGTAATGGTCGTGTGTAAACAGGATATTATAGATTATCATTATTTTATAATCTACGTAAAGCTTTTTAAACCTTTATTGATGAAATAAAGGTTATGGTTTGTTTTAAAATGAATGCGGTCTTTGAAAAACGTCTCATATAGAGGTCAAAACCTCGCAACGAAATCAATTAATATGGAACGTTTTTAATCAATAAGAACGGGGGACATTTCAGTTGGTATCCGAGCGTTGGTCTTAGAGAACCAGAAAATTTGCATTAGTGTGTCTTATAGAGTTTGTTAGGATGCATTAGTGAGTCTGGACTTCGACCGTGTTTTCTTTAAAAATGATTGCTTAACATTTTTGTTGGAAACTATATATTATTAACATGTATATATTATGTGATATATTAATCTCTTAACATGTTTGATATTGTGTGATAGATGTCTACCTCTAGAACAAGTCCCATTGACTCACCTAATAATAATGAAGAGTCAAATGTAAATTGGAATGATTCGTGGACTGATTCACAAGTTCCCGAAGAAGAACAGGAAGAAGTGTCGGAACCGGAAGAAGAAATGGAACCGGAAGAAGAAATAGAACCAGTAGGGGAAATAATAAAACGGTTAAGTAAAAGAAAATCCTCAACCAACCGACCAAGGTTAATTATGGTCAATGGTGTTTCCGCTAAGGAACCAAAGTATTGGGAGGATTACCAATTCTCTGATGAATCGGATTCCGACAAGGATTCCGATGATGTTATAGAAATTACCCCAACACAATTTAATAAGGCAAAAGAGAACAATAAGGGAAAGGGCAAAAAAATAGAGAAATTTGATTCCAAACCCGATGAACTTTATATGTATCATCAACACCCGTATTTCTTAAGTTGTGACAATAACCCGGGAACCTCTAAACCACCAAGTTTTTCTAAACCAATGTGGAAAACGACGCCTCATATTAGGGGAACATCATATATCCCTAGAAACTTGGCAAAACGAACCAAAACCAAAGAAGAAGAAACGAGCGAGTTGGAATAAGATAGTGGAATTCGTGTGGTGTAATATATGTAATATAGTGTGCTTATGCTTTATGATATATGTAAAAATTACTTGTATTAATAAGTATTTTTTTATGAATCTAACTCTTGTCTATTTTACAGTATAAAAACACAAAATGGATAGACAACCCAATATTTTAATAGACCTACCCGGAGACATGATTGATGAAATCTTGTCTAGAGTCGGTCAGAATTCCTCGGCACAACTATTTAAGGCGAGATCAATTTGTAAGACATTCGAAGAACGTTCCAAGAATGCCTTGGTTTATAAAAGGCTTTCGTTCGAAAGATGGGGGATATCACATTGGGAAATCCATAAGTTACGATGTGTTTACTTTGACGCATATATTGCGGGGAACCCAAATGCTATTTTACGCAACGGGTTAAGAAATTATTTTGACTCAATATATCCGAAATATAGGACTTCGTAATTTAGAAAAAGCGGCTAACATGCAACATAAAGAAGCATGTTATGCTTACGGGTTAGTAATGTTCGCTTCTCACCAAAGTGAGAACAAGAACATCGGGCTACAACTATTAAACAAAACGTTCCCACAAGTGACGGAGTCGGTAATTGGGGTAAGAAATGAGGTTTTTAGGTTATTACGAGACTGTTGGTCATTACGTAACCTTCATCCTTTTGACGATGTTACAACACATTGTTTTACTATCGGTCACAACGGTTATGTTCCACAAAACCAAGGATGGGAAGTGGTATTAGTAAAACCAGAATGCATGACTTATTTCTGGACGTATGAATTACGTGTCTGTATTGCCTTTGCTGAACGCCTTATTTATTAACTAGAATTATCTTCGCAACTACTTTGTATCAAAGTTTTATGTGCTATATTTCATGCTTTATGTAAAATAAGCGGTATTGTAAGTTTGTAAAATATTGTATAAAAGTTTGAACGCGAAATATTATTATAATCAGTTTTTCATATAGAATTGTAGTAGTTGAAATGGTATGTTAGCTACTAAGTATGAACTTAACGGGTAGGTACTACCCGAATTAAAGAGTATAAAACGCTAATATGAAGAAAAAGCTTTTATAAATGAGTTCTTATTATGCTACGAAATACTATTAACTACTCTTAATATTCTGTATGATTAACTTGTTCCATTTGACTATTTTGAAGGAAATGGCACCGACTACTCGACACACCGTGAATATGAATGAAGAGGAATTCCGTACTTTTCTAGCTTCAAACATAGCCGCAGTACAGGCTGCGCTACATACCAACAATAACCTTGGATCTAGCAGTACAAGAAATCGTGTAGGATGCACCTACAAAGAATTCACTGCCTGCAAACCTTTGGAATTTGATGGAACCGAAGGACTGATCGGATTGAAACGGTGGACCGAGAAGGTAGAATTGGTGTTTGCCATAAGTAAGTGTACTGAAGAGGACAAAGTGAAGTACACTACGCATACCTTCACAGGTTCTGCGTTAATATGGTGGAATACCTATCTAGAGCAAGTGGGACAAGACGATGCGTACGCACTACCGTGGTCAGCATTCAAGCACTTGATGAACGAGAAGTACCGTCCCAGAACCGAGGTCAATAAGCTCAAGACAGAACTTAGAGGGTTACGAGACCAAGGATTTGATATTACCACGTACGAAAGACGATTCACATAATTGTGCCTATTGTGTCCGGGAGCGTTCGAAGATGAGGAAGAGAAGATCGACGCGTTTGTGAAAGGATTACCAGAAAGAATCCAAGAAGATATAAGTTCACACGAGCCCGCCTCCATACACCAGGCATGTAGAATGGCTCACAAACTAGTGAACTAGATTGAAGAAAGAATTAAAGAACAGACTGTTGAAGAGGCCAATGTGAAGCAAGTCAAAAGAAAGTGGGAGGAAAACGGTGATAAGAATCACCAATACAACAACAACAACAATTACAACAATAATCGCAACAATTATCCCAACAATCGCAACAACAATCGAAACTACAACAAACGGCCCAACAACAACAACAACAACAGTAACTACAACAATCATCCCAACAACAATAATAACCGCAATAACAACAACAATCAGAAGCAGCTATGCCAAAGGTGTGAAAAGTATCACTCGGGGTTCTGCACCAAATTTTGCAACAAGTGTAAAAGAAATGGTCATAGCGCGGCAAAGTGTGAGGTCTACGGACCAGGGGTTAACAGAACGAAAGGAACAAATGGTGTCGGAACGAGTAATGGCAGAGCAAGTAGTGTCGGAGCAAGTTATGCCAATGTAGTTTGTTATAAATGTGGAAAACCGGGCCACATTATTAGAAATTGCCCGAACTAGGAGAACACAAATGGACAAGGCCGCGGAAGAGTTTTCAATATTAATGCGGCAGAGGCACAGGAAGACCCGGAGCTTGTTACGGGTACGTTTCTTATTGATGATAAATCTGCTTACGTTTTATTTGATTCTGGTGTGGATAGAAGCTATATGAGTAGAGATTTTTGTGCTAAATTAAGTTGTCCATTGACGCCTTTGGATAGTAAATTTTTACTCGAATTAGCAAATAGTAAATTAATTTCAGCAGATAATATATGTCGGAATCGAGAAATTAAACTGGTTAGCGAAACATTTAAGATTGACTTGATACCAGTAGAGTTAGGGAGTTTTGATGTGATAATCGGTATGGACTGGTTGAAAGAATTGAAAGCAGAGATCGTTTGTTACAAAAATGCAATTCGTATTATATGAGAAAAAGGAAAACCCTTAATGGTGTACGGAGAAAAGGGCAACACGAAGCTACATCTTATTAGTAATTTGAAGGCACAAAAACTAATAAGAAAAGGTTGCTATGCTGTTCTAGCACACGTCGAAAAGTACAAACTGAAGAAAAGAGCATCAATGATGTTCCCGTCGCAAAAGAATTTCCCGATGTATTTCCAAAAGAATTACCGGGATTACCCCCACATCGATCCGTTGAATTTCAAATAGATCTTGTACCAGGAGCTGCACCAATAGCTCGTGCACCTTACAGACTCGCACCTAGCGAGATGAAAGAACTGCAAAGCCAATTACAAGAACTTTTAGAGCGTGGTTTCATTCGACCAAGCACATCACCGTGGGGAGCTCCTGTTTTGTTTATCAAGAAGAAAGATGGTACATTCAGGTTGTGTATCAACTACCGAGAGTTGAACAAACTTACCATCAAGAACCGCTACCCACTACCGAGAATTGACGACTTATTTGATCAACTACAAGGCTCGTCTGTTTATTCAAAGATTAACTTACATTCCGGGTATCATCAAATGCGGGTGAAAGAAGATGATATTTCAAAAACTGCTTTCAGAACACGTTACGGTCATTACGAGTTTATGGTCATACCGTTTGGTTTAACTAATGCACCAGCTATGTTCATGGACCTTATGAACCGAGTGTGTGGACCATACCTTGACAAGTTTGTCATTGTTTTCATTGATGACATACTTATTTACTCAAAGAATGACCAAGAACACGGTGAACATTTGAGAAAGGTGTTAGAAGTATTGAGAAAGGAAGAATTGTACGCTAAGTTTTCAAAGTGTGCATTTTGGTTGGAAGAAGTTCAATTCCTCGGTCACATAGTGAACAAAGAGGGTAATAAGGTGGATCCGGCAAAGATAGAAACTGTTGAAAAGTGGAAAACCCCGAAAACTCCGAAACACATACGCCAGTTTTTAGGACTAGCTCGTTACTACAGAAGGTTTGTAACAACCCTCACTTTTCGACTTCTAAATTACTGAATTAACCCTAGGGTTATATGTCTGACTATATGTATTAAGGGTTGTTATATACAATTAAATATTGACCGAATAGTAATTTTTAGTCAACAATGTACACTTAAATAAATAATATATTATTAATTTATATAATTTGACATAATTTAACTAAGTATATAAACTTTGTATCACTTTTATTATTTAGTTAATGTATTATATATTTAACTATATAATAAATCCAATTATATATAAATGTAATAATATTTACAAACTTACTAAAACTATAGTTTAATAATTAAAATCATAATTATTATTAAAAATACAAAATACCAAATTATTTATTATTTTTATGCAAAATTTGTATTTATTAATTAAATAAAAAATAAAAATAAAATATTATTGACAAATATTCTTGGAACAAATTCTTAAATATATATATATATATATATATATATATATATATATATATATATATATATATATATATATATAAATCAATTTGTTTATTTATATAAAAAAAATCCTTAAAATAAATGAAAAAAAATAAATAAATAAATAAATTACTTTTTAATTAAAAATTGTAATGGAAAAACTACATTTATTATTTTATTTTGTGCATTATCCCATGACCTAACATTTAATATTTTTTTATTTTAAAATCCCATTAAGAATTAAAATATTTCTTTTTATTTTAATTATTTTATTCTTTTTACCTAATTTTTTCAAGTATAAATACCCCTCATTTCTCATTCAAACTCACACCAAAATTTCTCTCATTCTCTCTCTGAAGAATTACTACTAGTAAGTATTCTTTTCTTACTTTTTATTTTTTTTACTTTTTACTTTTTACTTTTTACTTCGGTTATTATTTTTACCGAAACATGTAAATAATGTTATAAATTATATGCAATTAAAAATAAAATAAATAACATGTATACACTATTACTATTACTAGCATCTATAACCTACTACTTATATTGTAACATAAAAACATTTTGGGATATGTATTAGAGATTTATAGATCTTCGAACTTTCTTGACGAATGGTTTCTATGAGATTCTAGGCAGAGGGTTTGGATTTCCGATTTAAAGGGTCCTATGGTTCAAGCCCCTAGATCTAAATTAGCCATTCGAAGGGAAAGGGGTGATTGGAAGCTTATCTAATACGGCAAGTATCCTAAAATGGAAAACATTGATAAAAGTAGAAACTCTCTAGTCATAGAAACTTAGTAAAATAAGAAACTTTCTAAAAATGAAAACTTTATAAAAATAGTAACTTACTAGGAATAGAAACTTAGTAAAACAAACTATACTTAAACACATACTTAAACTTAAACATGGGTAAAACACTTAACTACTCTTAAATGTCAATAGGTTGACTTTCCTGCTCACTCATTCAACTCTGTATTCCGAGGAATAACTCTCTCTCTACTTACTAAGGTGAATTCATAGCCCCTCTTTAATTGCTAGCAAACTTACTTACTTTATTTGGGGTGAGACACATGCTGTTTTTATTTTTTACAATTTAGACACAAGTACCAAACTGTTAAACTATCCTATACCCGGCTATGTCCGACTAAGTCCCTACAGTGATATTTTTAATTGCTGCGGCATTCTTAATTATTGGGGATAGGCCTATCGGGAGTAACGTCCCCGATACATTTGACTAAGTCTTTGTATTACTTGATAATGAAATTAAACCGACAAGGACAGACACAACTTGTCATGGGGCAAACTTGAACGTTTAGTCTAAATATCACGCTTTGGCATAACTTTTTGATCCTGCGGGAGATCAACTTTACAAACTAAATCTTATGGTCTAAAACAACGACAAACTTTTTGTTAAACCTATGAACTTCACTCAACCTTTTTGGTTGACACTTTAGCATGTTTTGTATCAGGTGCTGTTTGATTCAAGCTCTTATACTTACTGCTTATGTGATGCTACTTGGACATAGGATCAAGAGATATCGCATCTATTACTTCTGCATGTGAACATTTACGATATTTTTATTCCTGTCATTGTAACGACATTTCATTTTCCACTGCGTACTCATTAAAGTTAAATTCATCATTTAGTATTGTTCTCGTTTATTATAATATGTTGGTATGTTTTGATAATAGTGACGTTCCTTCCAGACCCTATTGGGAGGACGTTACAGATTGGTATCAGAGCATAACCAGGCTGTTATAGAGAACCGGGATTGCATTTTTATGTGTGCCTTACTTGTTAGCTAGGGTGCCTTAGCAATCTAGGAAACTATAACCTTTCCTGCCTTAGAATTAAAGCACTTAGGATTGCCCCATAATCTTACCGATTATGTGTAGTGACCCGAACTTTTCCATGTTTATATATATTAATTGAGATTGATATTTACATGATTAAATGTTTCCAACATGTTAAGCAATCAAACTTGTTAAGACTTGATTAATTGAAATATGTTTCATATAGACAATTGACCACCCAAGATGACCGGTGATTCACGAACGTTAAAACTTGTAAAAACTATATGATGACATATATATAGATATATATATAGTTAACATGATACTATGATAAGTAAACATATCATTAAGTATATTAATAATGAACTACATATGTAAAAACAAGACTACTAACTTAATGATTTTTAAACGAGACATATATGTAACGATTATCGTTGTAAAGACATTTAATGTATATATATCATATTAAGAGATATTCATACATGATAATATCATGATAATATAATAATTTAAAATCTCATTTGATATTATAAACATTGGGTTAACAACATTTAACAAGACCGTTAACCTAAAGGTTTAAAAACAACACTTACATGTAACGACTAACGATGACTTAACGACTCAGTTAAAATGTATATACATGTAGTGTTTTAATATGTATTTATACACTTTTGAAAGACTTCAATACACTTATCAAAATACTTCCACTTAACAAAAATGTTTACAATTACATCCTCGTTCAGTTTCATCAACAATTCTACTCGTATGCACCCGTATTCGTACTCGTACAATACACAACTTTTAGATGTATGTACTATTGGTATATACACTCCAATGATCAGCTCTTAGCAGCCCATGTGAGTCACCTAACACATGTGGGAACCATCATTTGGCAACTAGCATGAAATATCTCATAAAATTACAAAAATATGAGTAATCATTCATGACTTATTTACATGAAAACAAAATTACATATCCTTTATATCTAATCCATACAACAATGACCAAAAACACCTACAAACACTTTCATTCTTCAATTTTCTTCATCTAATTGATCTCTCTCAAGTTCTATCTTCAAGTTCTAAGTGTTCTTCATATATTCTACAAGTTCTAGTTACATAAAATCAAGAATACTTTCAAGTTTGCTAGCTCACTTCCAATCTTGTAAGGTGATCATCCAACCTCAAGAAATCTTTGTTTCTTACAGTAGGTTATCATTCTAATACAAGGTAATAATCATATTCAAACTTTGGTTCAATTTCTATAACTATAACAATCTTATTTCAAGTGATGATCTTACTTGAACTTGTTTTCGTGTCATGATTCTGCTTCAAGAACTTCGAGCCATCCAAGGATCCGTTGAAGCTAGATCCATTTTTCTCTTTTCCAGTAGGTTTATCCAAGGAAATTAAGGTAGTAATGATGTTCATAACATCATTCGATTCATACGTATAAAGCTATCTTATTCGAAGGTTTAAACTTGTAATCACTAGAACATAGTTTAGTTAATTCTAAACTTGTTCGCAAACAAAAGTTAATCCTTCTAACTTGACTTTTAAAATCAACTAAACACATGTTCTATATCTATATGATATGCTAACTTAATGATTTAAAACCTGAAAACACGAAAAACATCGTAAAACCGGATTTACGCCGTCGTAGTAACACCGCGGGCTGTTTTGGGTTAGTTAATTAAAAACTATGATAAACTTTGATTTAAAAGTTGTTATTCTGAGAAAATGATTTTTATTATGAACATGAAACTATATCCAAAAATTATGGTTAAACTCAAAGTGGAAGTATGTTTTCTAAAATGGTCATCTAGACGTCGTTCTTTCGACTGAAATGACTACCTTTACAAAAACGACTTGTAACTTATTTTTCTGACTATAAACCTATACTTTTTCTGTTTAGATTCATAAAATATAGTTCAATATGAAACCATAGCAATTTGATTCACTCAAAACGGATTTAAAATGAAGAAGTTATGGGTAAAACAAGATTGGATAATTTTTCTCATTTTAGCTACGTGAAAATTGGTAACAAATCTATTCCAACCATAACTTAATCAACTTGTATTGTATATTATGTAATCTTGAGATACCATAGACACGTATACAATGTTTCGACCTATCATGTCGACACATCTATATATATTTCGGAACAACCATAGACACTCTATATGTGAATGTTGGAGTTAGCTATACAGGGTTGAGGTTGATTCCAAAATATATATAGTTTGAGTTGTGATCAATACTGAGATACGTATACACTGGGTCGTGGATTGATTCAAGATAATATTTATCGATTTATTTATGTACATCTAACTGTGGACAACTAGTTGTAGGTTACTAACGAGGACAGCTGACTTAAGAAACTTAAAACATCAAAATATATTAAAAGTGTTGTAAATATATTTTGAACATACTTTGATATATATGTATATATTGTTATAGGTTCGTGAATCAACCAGTGGCCAAGTCTTACTTCCCGACGAAGTAAAAATCTGTGAAAGTGAGTTATAGTCCCACTTTTAAAATCTAATATTTTTGGGATGAGAATACATGCAGGTTTTATAAATGATTTACAAAATAGACACAAGTACGTGAAACTACATTCTATGGTTGAATTATCGAAATCGAATATGCCCTTTTTATTAAGTCTGGTAATCTAAGAATTAGGGAATAGACACCCTAATTGACGCGAATCCTAAAGATAGATCTATTGGGCCTAACAAACCCCATCCAAAGTACCGGATGCTTTAGTACTTCGAAATTTATATCATATCCGAAGGGTGTCCCGGAATGATGGGGATATTCTTATATATGCATCTTGTTAATGTCGGTTACCAGGTGTTCACCATATGAATGATTTTTATCTCTATGTATGGGATGTGTATTGAAATATGAAATCTTGTGGTCTATTATTATTATGATTTGATATATATAGGTTAAACCTATAACTCACCAACATTTTTGTTGACGTTTTAAGCATGTTTATTCTCAGGTGATTATTAAGAGCTTCCGCTGTCACATACTTAAATAAGGACGAGATTTGGAGTCCATGCTTGTATGATATTGTGTAAAAACTGCATTCAAGAAACTTATTTTCTTGTAACATATTTGTATTGTAAACCATTATGTAATGGTCGTGTGTAAACAGGATATTTTAGATTATCATTATTTGATAATCTACGTAAAGCTTTTTAAACCTTTATTGATGAAATAAAGGTTATGGTTTGTTTTAAAATGAATGCAGTCTTTGAAAAACGTCTCATATAGAGGTCAAAACCTCGCAACGAAATCAATTAATATGGAACGTTTTTAATCAATAAGAACGGGACATTTCAGTTGGTATCCGAGCGTTGGTCTTAGAGAACCAGAATTTTGCATTAGTGTGTCTTATCGAGGTTGTTAGGATGCATTAGTGAGTCTGGACTTCGACCGTGTTTACTTGAAAAATGATTGCTTAACAAATTTTGTTGAAAATTATATATTTTTAACATGTGAATATTATGTGATATATTAATCTCTTAACGCGTTTGATATTATGTGATAGATGTCTACCTCTAGAACAAGTCCCATTGACTCACCTAATAATAATGAAGAGTCAAATGTAAATTGGAATGATTCGTGGACAGATTCACAAGTTCCCGAAGAGGAACCGGAAGAAGAGTCGGAACCGGAAGAAGAATCGGAACCGGAAGAAGAATCGGAACCGGATGAAGAAATAGAACCGGTGGGGGAAATAATAAAACGGTTAAGTAAAAGAAAATCCTCAACCAACCGACCAAGGTTAATTATGGTCAATGGTGTTTCCGCCAAGGAAGCAAAATATTGGGAGGATTACCAATTCTCCGATGAATCGAATTCCGACGAGAATTCCGATGATGTTATAGAAATTACCCCAACTGAATTTAAAAAGGCAAAAGAAAATAATAAGGGAAAGGGCATAAAAATAGAGAAATCTAATTCCAACCCCGATGAACTTTATATGTATCGTCAACCCCCGAAGTCCTTAAGTTGTAACAATGACCCGGGAACCTCTAAACCACCAGGTTTTTCTAAACCAATGTGGATAACGACGGCTCGTATTAGGGGAAAATCATATATCCCTAGAAACTTGGCAAAACGAACCAAAACCGAAGAATAAGAAACAAGCGAGCCGGAATAAGATAGTTGTATTCATGTGGTGTAATATATGTAATATAGTGTGCTTATGCTTTATGATATATGTAAAAATTGCTTGTATTAATAAGTATTTTTTTTATGAATCTAACTCTTGTCTATTTTACAGTATAAAAACGCAAAATGGATAGACAACCCAATATTTTAAGAGACCTACCCGGAGACATGATTGATGAAATCTTGTCTAGAGTCGGTCAGAATTCCTCGGCACAACTATTTAAGGCGAGATCAGTTTGTAAGACATTCGAAGAACGTTCCAAGAATGTCTTGGTTTATAAGAGACTTTCGTTTGAAAGATGGGGGATATCACATTGGGAAACCCATAAGTTACGATGTGTTTACTTTGACGCATATATTGCGGGGAACCCAAATGCTATTTTACGCAACGGGTTAAGAAATTATTTTGACTCAATGTATCCGAATATAGGACTTCATGATTTAGAAAAAGCGGCTAACATGCAACATAAAGAAGCATGCTATGCTTATAGGTTAGTAATGTTCGCTTCTCACCAAAGTGAGAAAAAGAACATCGGGCTACAGCTATTAAACAAAACGTTCCCACAAGTGACGGAGTCGGTAATTGGGGTAAGAAATGAGGTTTTTAGATTGTTACGGGACTGTTGGACATTACGTAACCCTCGTCCCTTTGACGACGTTACAACACGCTGTCTTATCAACGGCCATAATGGTTATGTTGCACAAGACCAAGGATGGGAAGTAGTCCTAGTAAAACCAGAATGCATGACTTGTTTCTGGACGTATGAATTACGTGTCTTTATTGCCTTTGCTGAACGACTTGTGTACTAGCTAGAATTATCTTCACAACTATCTTGTATCAAAGTTATTGTGTGCTATATTTCATGCTTTATGTAAAATAAGCGGTATTGTAAGTTTGTAAAATATTGTATAAAAGTTTGAACGCGAAATATTATTATAATCAGTTTTTCATATAGAATTGTAGTAGTTGAATTGTATATTAGCTACTAAGTATGAACTTAACGGGTAGGTACTACCCGAATTTAAACTTATAAAACGCTAATATGAAGAAAAAGCTTTTATAAATGAGTTCATATTATGCTACGAAATACTATTAACTACTCTTAATATTCTGTATGATTAACTTGTTCCATTTAACTATTTTGAAGGAAATGGCACCGACTACTCGACACACCGTGAATATGAATGAAGAGGAATTCCGTACTTTTCTAGCTTCAAACATAGCCGCAGTACAGGCTGCGCTACATACCAACAATAACCTTGGATCTAGCAGTACAGGAAATCGTGTAGGATGCACCTACAAAGAATTCACTGCCTGCAAACCTTTGGAATTTGATGGAACCGAAGGACCGATCGGATTGAAACGGTGGACCGAGAAGGTTGAATCGGTGTTTGCCATAAGTAAGTGTACTGAAGAGGACAAAGTGAAGTACGCTACGCATACCTTCACAGGTTCTGCGTTAACATGGTGGAATACCTATCTAGAGCAAGTGGGACAAGACGATGCGTACGCACTACCGTGGTCAGCATTCAAGCACTTGATGAACGAGAAGTACCGTCCCAGAACCGAGGTCAATAAGCTCAAGACAGAACTTAGAGGGTTACGAACCCAAGGATTTGATATTACCACGTACGAAAGACGATTCACAGAATTGTGCCTATTGTGTCCGGGAGCATTCGAAGATGAGGAAGAGAAGATCGACGCGTTTATGAAAGGATTACCGGAAAGAATCCAAGAAGATATAAGTTCACACGAGCCCGCCTCCATACAACAGGCATGTAGAATGGCTCACAAACTAGTGAACCAGATTGAAGAAAGAATTAAAGAACAGACTGCTGAAGAGGCCAATGTGAAGCAAGTCAAAAGAAAGTGGGAGGAAAACGGTGATAAGAATCACCAATACAACAACAACAGCAATTATAACAATAATCGCAACAACTATCCTAACAATCGCAACATCAATCGCAACTACAACAAACGGCCCAACAACAACAACAACAACAACAACAACCACAACAATCATCTTAACAACAATAATAACCGCAACAACAACAACAATCAGAAGCCGCTATGCCAAAGGTGTGAAAAGTATCACTCGGGGTTCTGCACCAAATTTTGCAACAAGTGTAAAAGAAATGGTCATAGCGCGACGAAGTGTGATGTCTACGGACCAGGGGTTAATAGAACGAAAGGAACAAATGGTGTCGGAACGAGTAATGGTGGAGCAAGTAGTGTCGGAGCAAGTTATGCCAATGTAGTTTGTTATAAATGTGGAAAACCGGGCCACATTATTAGAAATTTTCCGAACCAGGAGAACACAAATGGACAAGGCTTAGGAAGAGTTTTCAATATTAATGCGGCAGAGGCACAGGAAGACCCGGAGCTTGTTACGGGTACGTTTCTTATTGACAATAAATCTGCTTACGTTTTATTTGATTCGAGTGCGGATAGAAGCTATATGAGTAGAGATTTTTGTGCTAAATTAAGTTGTCCATTGACGCCTTTGGATAGTAAATTTTTACTCGAATTAGCAAATGGTAAATTAATTTCAGCAGATAATATATGTCGGAATCGAGAAATTAAACTGGTTAGCGAAACATTTAAGATTGATTTGATACCAGTAGAGTTAGGGAGTTTTGATGTGATAATCGGTATGGACTGGTTGAAAGAAGTGAAAGCAGAGATCGTTTGTTACAAAAATGCAATTCGCATTATACGAGAAAAAGGAAAACCCTTAATGGTGTACGGAGAAAAGGGCAACACGAAGCTACATCTTATTAGTAATTTGAAGGCACAAAAACTAATAAGAAAAGGTTGCTATGCTGTTCTAGCACACGTCGAGAAAGTACAAACTGAAGAAAAGAGCATCAATGATGTTCCCGTCGCAAAAGAATTTCCCGATGTATTTCCGAAAGAATTACCGGGATTACCCCCACATCGATCCGTTGAATTTCAAATAGATCTTGTACCAGGAGCTGCACCAATAGCTCGTGCTCCTTACAGACTCGCACCCAGCGAGATGAAAGAACTGCAAAGCCAATTACAAGAACTTTTAGAGCGTGGTTTCATTCGACCAAGCACATCACCGTGGGGAGCTTCTGTTTTGTTTGTCAAGAAGAAAGATGGTACATTCAGGTTGTGTATCGACTACCGAGAGTTGAACAAACTTACCATCAAGAACCGCTACCCACTACCGAGAATCGACGACTTATTTGATCAACTACAAGGCTCGTCTGTTTATTCAAAGATTGACTTACGTTCCGGGTATCATCAAATGCGGGTGAAAGAAGATGATATTCCAAAGACTGCTTTCAGAACACGTTATGGTCATTACGAGTTTATGGTCATGCCGTTTGGTTTAACTAATGCACCAGCTGTGTTCATGGACCTTATGAACCGAGTGTGTGGACCATACCTTGACAAGTTTGTCATTGTTTTCATTGATGACATACTTATTTACTCAAAGAATGACCAAGAACACGGTGAACATTTGAGAAAGGTGTTAGAAGTATTGAGGAAGGAAGAATTGTACGCTAAGTTTTCAAAGTGTGCATTTTGGTTGGAAGAAGTTCAATTCCTCGGTCACATAGTGAACAAAGAAGGTATTAAGGTGGATCCGGCAAAGATAGAAACTGTTGAAAAGTGGGAAACCCCGAAAACTCCGAAACACATACGCCAGTTTTTAGGACTAGCTGGTTACTACAGAAGGTTCATCCAAGACTTTTCCAGAATAGCAAAACCCTTGACTGCATTAACGCATAAAGGGAAGAAATTTGAATGGAATGATGAACAAGAGAAAGCGTTTCAGTTATTGAAGAAAAAGCTAACTACGGCACCTATATTGTCATTGCCTGAAGGGAATGATGATTTTGTGATTTATTGTGACGCATCAAAGCAAGGTCTCGGTTGTGTATTAATGCAACGAACGAAGGTGATTGCTTATGCGTCTAGACAATTGAAGATTCACGAACAAATTTATACGACGCATGATTTGGAATTAGGCGCGGTTGTTTTTGCATTAAAGACTTGGAGGCACTACTTATATGGGGTCAAAAGTATTATATATACCGACCACAAAAGTCTTCAACACATATTTAATCAGAAACAACTGAATATGAGGCAGCGTAGGTGGATTGAATTGTTGAATGATTATGACTTTGAGATTCGTTACCACCCGGGGAAGGCAAATGTGGTAGCCGATGCCTTGAGCAGGAAGGACAGAGAACCCATTCGAGTAAAATCTATGAATATAATGATTCATAATAACCTTACTACTCAAATAAAGGAGGCGCAACAAGGAGTTTTAAAAGAGGGAAATTTAAAGGATGAAATACCCAAAGGATCGGAGAAGCATCTTAATATTCGGGAAGACGGAACCCGGTATAGGGCTGAAAGGATTTGGGTACCAAAATTTGGAGATATGAGAGAAATGGTACTTAGAGAAGCTCATAAAACCAGATACTCAATACATCCTGGAACGGGGAAGATGTACAAAGATCTCAAGAAACATTTTTGGTGGCCGGGTATGAAAGCCGATGTTGCTAAATACGTAGGAGAATGTTTGACGTGTTCTAAGGTCAAAGCTGAGCATCAGAAACCATCAGGTCTACTTCAACAACCCGAAATCCCGGAATGGAAATGGGAAAACATTACCATGGATTTCATCACTAAATTGCCAAGGACTGCAAGTGGTTTTGATTCTATTTGGGTAATAGTTGATCGTCTCACCAAATCAGCACACTTCCTGCCAATAAGAGAAGATGACAAGATGGAGAAGTTAGCACGACTGTATTTGAAGGAAGTCGTCTCCAGACATGGAATACCAATCTCTATTATCTCTGATAGGGATGGCAGATTTATTTCAAGATTCTGGCAGACATTACAGCAAGCATTAGGAACTCGTCTAGATATGAGTACTGCCTATCATCCACAAACTGATGGGCAGAGCGAAAGGACGATACAAACGCTTGAAGACATGCTACGAGCATGTGTTATTGATTTCGGAAACAGTTGGGATCGACATCTACCGTTAGCAGAATTTTCCTACAACAACAGCTACCATTCAAGCATTGAGATGGCGCCGTTTGAAGCACTTTATGGTAGAAAGTGCAGGTCTCCGATTTGTTGGAGTGAAGTGGGGGATAGACAGATTACTGGTCCGGAGATTATACAAGAAACTACCGAGAAGATCATCCAAATTCAACAACGGTTGAAAACCGCCCAAAGTCGACAAAAGAGCTACGCTGACATTAAAAGAAAAGATATAGAATTTGAAATTGGAGAGATGGTCATGCTTAAAGTTGCACCTTGGAAAGGCGTTGTTCGATTTGGTAAATGAGGGAAATTAAATCCAAGGTATATTGGACCGTTCAAGATTATTGATCGTGTCGGACCAGTAGCTTACCGACTAGAGTTACCTCAACAACTCGCGGCTGTACATAACACTTTCCACGTTTCGAATTTGAAGAAATGTTTTGCTAAAGAAGATCTCACTATTCCGTTAGATGAAATCCAAATCAACGAAAAACTTCAATTCATCGAAGAACCCGTCGAAATAATGGATCGTGAGGTTAAAAGACTTAAGCAAAACAAGATACCAATTGTTAAGGTTCGATGGAATGCTCGTAGAGGACCCGAGTTCACCTGGGAGCGTGAAGATCAGATGAAGAAGAAATACCCACATCTATTTCCAGAAGATTCGTCAACACCTTCAACAGCTTAAAATTTCGGGACGAAATTTATTTAACGGGTAGGTACTGTAGTGACCCGAACTTTTCCATGTTTATATATATTAATTGAGATTAATATTTACATGATTAAATGTTTCCAACATGTTAAGCAATCAAACTTGTTAAGACTTGATTAATTGAAATATGTTTCATATAGACAATTGACCACCCAAGATGACCGGTGATTCACGAACGTTAAAACTTGTAAAAACTATATGATGACATATATATAGATATATATATAGTTAACATGATACTATGATAAGTAAACATATCATTAAGTATATTAACAATGAACTACATATGTAAAAACAAGACTACTAACTTAATGATTTTTAAACGAGACATATATGTAACGATTATCGTTGTAAAGACATTTAATGTATATATATCATATTAAGAGATATTCATACATGATAATATCATGATAATATAATAATTTAAAATCTCATTTGATATTATAAACATTGGGTTAACAACATTTAACAAGACCGTTAACCTAAAGGTTTAAAAACAACACTTACATGTAACGACTAACGATGACTTAACGACTCAGTTAAAATGTATATACATGTAGTGTTTTAATATGTATTTATACACTTTTGAAAGACTTCAATACACTTATCAAAATACTTCTACTTAACAAAAATGCTTACAATTACATCCTCGTTCGGTTTCATCAACAATTCTACTCGTATGCACCCGTATTCGTACTCGTACAATACACAGCTTTTAGATGTATGTACTATTGGTATATACACTCCAATGATCAGCTCTTAGCAGCCCATGTGAGTCACCTAACACATGTGGGAACCATCATTTGGCAACTAGCATGAAATATCTCATAAAATTACAAAAATATGAGTAATCATTCATGACTTATTTACATGAAAACAAAATTACATATCCTTTATATCTAATCCATACACCAACGACCAAAAACACCTAGTGTTTCAACTTTCTTCATCTAATTGATCTCTCTCAAGTTCTATCTTCAAGTTCTAAGTGTTCTTCATATATTCTACAAGTTCTAGTTACATAAAATCAAGAATACTTTCAAGTTTGCTAGCTCACTTCCAATCTTGTAAGGTGGTCATCCAAACTCAAGAAATCTTTGTTTCTTACAGTAGGTTATCATTCTAATACAAGGTAATAATCATATTCAAACTTTGGTTCAATTTCTATAACTATAACAATCTTATTTCAAGTGATGATCTTACTTGAACTTGTTTTCGTGTCATGATTCTGCTTCAAGAACTTCGAGCCATCCAAGGATCCGTTGAAGCTAGATCCATTTTTCTCTTTTCCAGTAGGTTTATCCAAGGAAATTAAGGTAGTAATGATGTTCATAACATCATTCGATTCATACGTATAAAGCTATCTTATTCGAAGGTTTAAACTTGTAATCACTAGAACATAGTTTAGTTAATTCTAAACTTGTTCGCAAACAAAAGTTAATCCTTCTAACTTGACTTTTAAAATCAACTAAACACATGTTCTATATCTATATGATATGCTAACTTAATGATTTAAAACCTGAAAACACGAAAAACATCGTAAAACCAGATTTACGCCGTCGTAGTAACACCGCGGGCTGTTTTGGGTTAGTTAATTAAAAACTATGATAAACTTTGATTTAAAAGTTGTTATTCTGAGAAAATGATTTTTATTATGAACATGAAACTATATCCAAAAATTATGGTTAAACTCAAAGTGGAAGTATGTTTTCTAAAATGGTCATCTAGACGTCGTTCTTTCGACTGAAATGACTACCTTTACAAAAACGACTTGTAACTTATTTTTCCGACTATAAACCTATACTTTTTCTGTTTAGATTCATAAAATAGAGTTCAATATGAAACCATAGCAATTTGATTCACTCAAAACGGATTTAAAATGAAGAAGTTATGGGTAAAACAAGATTGGATAATTTTTCTCATTTTAGCTACGTGAAAATTGGTAACAAATCTATTCCAACCATAACTTAATCAACTTGTATTGTATATTATGTAATCTTGAGATACCATAGACACGTATACAATGTTTCGACCTATCATGTCGACACATCTATATATATTTCGGAACAACCATAGACACTCTATATGTGAATGTTGGAGTTAGCTATACAGGGTTGAGGTTGATTCCAAAATATATATAGTTTGAGTTGTGATCAATACTGAGATACGTATACACTGGGTCGTGGATTGATTCAAGATAATATTTATCGATTTATTTATGTACATCTAACTGTGGACAACTAGTTGTAGGTTACTAACGAGGACAGCTGACTTAAGAAACTTAAAACATCCAAATATATTAAAAGTGTTGTAAATATATTTTGAACATACTTTGATATATATGTATATATTGTTATAGGTTCGTGAATCAACCAGTGGCCAAGTCTTACTTCCCGACGAAGTAAAAATCTGTGAAAGTGAGTTATAGTCCCACTTTTAAAATCTAATATTTTTGGGATGAGAATACATGCAGGTTTTATAAATGATTTACAAAATAGACACAAGTACGTGAAACTACATTCTATGGTTGAATTATCGAAATCGAATATGCCCTTTTTATTAAGTCTGGTAATCTAAGAATTAGGGAATAGACACCCTAATTGACGCGAATCCTAAAGATAGATCTATTGGGCCTAACAAACCCCAT
Source organism: Rutidosis leptorrhynchoides (assembly GCF_046630445.1). Taxonomy (NCBI): domain Eukaryota; kingdom Viridiplantae; phylum Streptophyta; class Magnoliopsida; order Asterales; family Asteraceae; genus Rutidosis; species Rutidosis leptorrhynchoides. The sequence goes on along the minus strand of NC_092339.1, from coordinate 29,473,687 downwards.
CCAAAGTACCGGATGCTTTAGTACTTCGAAATTTATATCATATCCGAAGGGTGTCCCGGAATGATGGGGATATTCTTATATATGCATCTTGTTAATGTCGGTTACCAGGTGTTCACCATATGAATGATTTTTATCTCTATGTATGGGATGTGTATTGAAATATGAAATCTTGTGGTCTATTATTATTATGATTTGATATATATAGGTTAAACCTATAACTCACCAACATTTTTGTTGACGTTTTAAGCATGTTTATTCTCAGGTGATTATTAAGAGCTTCCGCTGTCACATACTTAAATAAGGACGAGATTTGGAGTCCATGCTTGTATGATATTGTGTAAAAACTGCATTCAAGAAACTTATTTTGTTGTAACATATTTGTATTGTAAACCATTATGTAATGGTCGTGTGTAAACAGGATATTTTAGATTATCATTATCTGATAATCTACGTAAAGCTTTTTAAACCTTTATTGATGAAATAAAGGTTATGGTTTGTTTTAAAATGAATGCAGTCTTTGAAAAACGTCTCATATAGAGGTCAAAACCTCGCAACGAAATCAATTAATATGGAACATTTTTAATCAATAAGAACGGGACATTTCATTATGCTTTAATAAACATGACTTAAAGATTCTAATCAAAATATCCTTCCTAATGTTAGGATGTCTAATTATCATCAAATGACCAAAATGAATCTTTTCAAGCCCACCGAAAAAGATACTGAAAGGTCTTCCACAGAAAGACCAGTCCAAAGTCCACCTTATGGCTTTGTTGGTCCTCCCTCACCAAATTATAGCCCAAATACTACTCTAAAGTTACATGGGTCTCCTGAATACTATCCAACCCCGAGGAATAAAGACAAGAGGAAATGTTTTGAAGAAACTGGGCCGTCAAAGAAAAGATCCCGATCTCCTTTCTACGATGAAGTTGATGCCAAGTACGAGCTCATGAATCTGCGAAAAACTACCGATGACCTAGCGATCAAGAAGCTCATGGAGGAAAATGCGGAACTAAAGAAAGAGATAAAGTTGGTGAAGTATGAAGGTGATAGAAATACCCGATGGGGGAAGCAATCTCTCTCTTGCCTAAGAGAAGATGTTGACCTTAGATTGAAGATGGAGGAAAACCGCGTGAATAATCAACTTTCTATAAGGGACCACAAGTACCATGTAATCAACAATGAATTTTCTAACCTTTATGATAATCTCGAGTTCCTGCATGAGAAACAAAAGGCGAGGAACGAGAAAGTTGATGAGTTTATGAAGAAGATGGAGGATGAGAGGAAGAAATATGAAGATTACTTCAATCTTAATATTTCCTAGATTATTTTTCCAATTCCTTGTCTATGTAAAGGCTATGCCTTAAACTATTTCTATTTCCGAATCGTGTAATAAAGGCTTATTTAATGCCTCATTCTAATAATATAAAGTGTTTTATTAATATCATGCGATATCAATACTTTATTTATTTCATACTTGTGATTGCTCAAACTTATAACTTGTTAAACTTATCAAACATATGTTCACTTTTATGTAGTGACATCATGGTTCGTTCAGCTGCACCTACCGTTAACAACGTTGTGTTAACTACTGAACAATTCCAACAGTTACTCACTGCCGCCCAAGGCAACGCCCAAGCTAATCATGCTAATACTCAACCGAAACCTTGTTCCTACAAGGATTTTTTTTAAACTGTCATCCTCCTGCATTTAAGGGGACTGAAGAAGCTGTCGAACTAGTCTGTTGGTTCGAGAAGATGGAATCTATTTTCCGTATTTGCAACTGTGGTGATAACGATCGAGTAAAGTATGCCACTAGCTCATTGGGTGGCAATGCTTTAACTTGGTGGACTGCTCATGCCAAGTCCGTAGGAATTGATAATGCTAATGCAATTACATGGGATGAACTCAAAAGCATGATGGTCAACAAATTCTGTCCTCGAAGTCAAGTTCAGAAACTTGAAGCTGAGTTCTGGGAACTCAAGGTCAAGGGTACTGACATTGAGAACTATACCAATCGTTATCTGGAGCTATCTACTCTATGTCCTGAAATGTTTCCTACTGAAGCTAGAAGAATTGAGCGGTATATTGAAGGTCTTCCTGAGGATGTTCAAGGGAATGTTATTGCTGCTGAGAAGGTTACTTTGGATGCTGTGATTCTCATGGCACAAAATCTCATGTTGGCCAAGAGAAGAAGGGCGTCGACCAATAAGCAAGTTGAAACCAAGGGTAATGATGGTAAGAGGAAGTTTGAGCCATCTCAAGGTTCGGCTCAGAATGATAATAAGAAGCCTGCGGATGGTTCAAGGTCGAATTATAAGGGTACTTATCCTTGATGTATTCGTTGTGAGAGGCATCACCCGGGGAAGTGTACTGCGGTTTGTGCGTTGTGTAAGAAAGTGGGACACGTTGCTAAGACGTGTAAGACTCCTCCGAAGGATAAGGCTATTGTTCCGGCCAAAGCTCCTCCTACATGATATACTTGTGGAGAGAAGGGACACATTAGTCCGAATTGTCCTAAGAAGAAAGATAATCCCGCTACTGGAGCTAATGCTACTGCTGCGAAGGGTCGTGCGTTTGTTATTACTACGGCTGAAGCCCGAGATGAAGATGAAGTTATCACAGGTACGTATCTTGTCAATAATTTCTATGCAACTATTTTATTCGATACTGGTGCCGACAGAAGTTACGTGTCTAGTGATTTTTGTACCCTATTTGCTGAAAAGCCTCAACCCTTAGAAACTAAAAGATTAGTAAAAGTAGCCAATGGAAAGGTCATGCAAGTCGATAAAATCTATAAAAACTGCAACCTAATCTTAGCCGATAAAGAATTTAAGATAGACCTTTTGTCGGTCGAGCTCGGAAGTTTTGACGTCGTAGTTGGAATGGACTGGTTACGTCCATTGAGAGCTGCCATCATGTGTTACGATAAAACCATTCATGTTCCATTGGGAAATGGAGAGATTCTTATCATCCAAGGTGAAAAGAGTGGTTCCAATCTCAATATTATCTCCTGTACTAAAACCCGCAAACACCTTATGAAAGGTTATCCAGCTATTCTAGCCCACGTTAAGATGATCGAATTGAAAGAGAAGTGTATTGAAGATGTACCAGTGGTTAAAGACTTTCCCGATGTATTTCCCGAAGATCTTCCAGGTCTTCCACCTCCTCGACAAGTTGAATTTCAAATTGATTTAGCTCCCGGTGCTGCTCCTATTGCTAAAGCACCATACCGTTTAGCACCTTCTGAAATGAAGGAACTTTCCAACCAGCTCCAAGAACTATTGGATAAAGGTTTCATTCGTCCAAGCTCGTCCCCATGGGGAGCTCCTATTCTATTTGTTAAAAAGAAGGATGGTACGTTAAGGATGTGCATTGATTACCGCGAACTTAACAAGCTTACTATCAAGAACCGTTATCCTTTGCCACGTATTGATGATCTATTCGACCAACTTCAAGGGTCAATTGTTTATTCAAAGATTGATTTGAGGTTCGTATATCACCAACTTAGAGTCAAGGAATCTGATATTCCTAAGACTGCTTTTCGCACTCGTTATGGGCACTATGAATTCTGTGTCATGCCTTTTGGTTTGACCAATGCTCCTGCATTTTCATGGATCTCATGAACCGTGTCTGCAAACCTTATCTCGATAAATTCGTCATTGTTTTCATTGATGACATTTTGATCTACTCCAAGAGTGAGAAGGAACATGAGCAACATCTGCGCGTGATTCTTGAACTCTTACGAAAGGAACAACTCTACGCTAAGTTTTCTAAGTGTGAGTTTTGGCTCAAAACCGTACAATTCCTTGGACACGTTGTTGATAGTAATGGAATACATGTCAATCCAGCTAAGATTACCGCTATCCAGAACTGGGAGATACCAAAGACTGCGAAGCATATTCGTCAATTTTTGGGACTTGTCGGTTATTATCGGAGATTCATAAAGGATTTTTCCCTTCTTGCCAAACCTCTTACGAAGCTAACTCAAAAAGGGAAGAAGTTTGAGTGGTCCGAAGAACAGGAATCTGCTTTCAAGATTCTAAAAGAGAAGTTGACCACAGCCCCGATTCTATCTTTACCTGAAGGTACTGACGATTTTGTTGTTTACTGCGATGCCTCAAAGCAAGGCTTTGGTTGTGTTTTAATGCAATGTGAAAAGGTTATTGCCTACGCATCTAGACAGTTGAAGAAACACGAGGAGAACTATACCACACACGACCTTGAGTTAGGTGCCGTGGTATTTGCATTAGAGATATGGAGACATTATCTATATGGTACCCAGTTTACGGTGTACACTGACCATAAAAGTCTTCGGCACATCTTTGATCAAAAACAGCTGAATATGAGGCAAATCCGATGGCTCGAGTTATTAAACGATTATGACTGTAAGATGGAATATCATCCTGGCAAGGCAAATGTAGTTGCCGATGCCCTCAGTCGAAAAGACGATGTTAAACGTGTTCGTGCCTTAAACCTGAAAATCAAATCAAATCTTATATCACGAATCTGTGAAGCTCAACTGGAAGCTATTAAACCAACACTTATCGAAGGTGAAGGACCTATCGGTTTCGAGAACCAACTCCAAGTGAAAGCTAATGGTACACGGTACTTTGGCAACAGAATTTGGGTTCCTCGCTTTGGTAATCTCCGTGAACTAGTCTTGGATGAAGTGCATAAGACTAGGTATTCTATTCATCCGGGTTCCAGTAAGATGTACCACGATGTGAAGGAATTCTACTTGTGGCCTAATATGAAAGCCGACATTGCTACTTATGTTAGTAAGTGTCTCACTTGTTTGAAAGTCAAGGCTGAACATCAAAAGCCTTCTGGTCTGTTGACACAACCCGATATTCCGCAGTGGAAGTGGGAATGTATCGCTATGGACTATATTACTAAATTGCCCAAGACTTCTAGTGGCAATGATACTATATGGGTCATAGTAGATCGTCTTACTAAATCTGCTCATTTCTTACCGATCAAGGAGACCGACAAGATGGAGAGATTGTCACAACTGTATATCAAAGAAATTGTCTCTCGTCATGGTGTTCCTATATCAATAATATCCGATCGCAACAGTAGATTCACTTCCAGATTCTGGAAATCCTTACAATCTGCTCTTGGAACTCAACTCGACATGAGTACTGCTTATCATCCGCAAACCGATGGTCAAAGTGAACGAACCATTCAAACATTGGAAGATATTCTTCGTGCTTGTGTTATCGACTTCGGCAAAGGCTGGGATAGACATTTGCCTTTGGTTGAATTCTCTTACAATAATAGTTACCACTAAAGTATTAAGGCTGCACCTTTTGAGGCCTTATACGGACGAAAATGTAGATCCTCACTGTGCTGGGATGAATTAGAGGACAGACAGTTAACTGGTCCGGAAATCATACACGAGACAACCGAAAAGATAGTTCAGATTAAGAAACGAATAGAAACTGCCCGCAGCCGACAGAAGAGCTATGCTAATAAAGTATCCCCTTGGAAAGGCGTCACTCGTTTTGGTAAACGAAGAAAACTAAGTCCGCGTTTTGTTGGACCCTTCAAAATTACTGAAAGGATCGGACCCGTGGCTTATCAATTAGAATTACCTGCTGAACTTAGCAGCGTACACGACGTATTTCATGTCTCGAATCTTAAAAAGTGTCTAGCTGATGACACTCTCGTTATTCCTTTGGATGACATTCGCATTGATGATAAAATGCACTTCATAGAGGAACCCGTAGAAGTCATGGACTGATCTGCTAAATGCTTAAAACAAAGCACCATATGAAATGTCCCGTTCTTATTGATTAAAAACGTTCCATATTAATTGATTTCGTTGCGAGGTTTTGACCTCTATATGAGACGTTTTTCAAAGACTGCATTCATTTTAAAACAAACCATAACCTTTATTTCATCAATAAAGGTTTAAAAAGCTTTACGTAGATTATCAAATAATGATAATCTAAAATATCCTGTTTACACACGACCATTACATAATGGTTTACAATACAAATATGTTACAACAAAATAAGTTTCTTGAATGCAGTTTTTACACAATATCATACAAGCATAGACTCCAAATCTCGTCCTTATTTAAGTATGCGACAGCGGAAGCTCTTAATAATCACCTGAAAATAAACATGCTTAAAATGTCAACAAAAATGTTGGTGAGTTATAGGTTTAACCTATATATATCAAATCGTAACAATAGACCACAAGATTTCATATTTCAATACACATCCCATACATAGAGATAAAAATCATTCATATGGTGAACACCTGGTAACCGACATTAACAAGATGCATATATAAGAATATCCCCATCATTCCGGGACATCCTTCGGATATGATATAAATTTCGAAGTACTAAAGCATCCGGTACTTTGGATGGGGTTTGTTAGGCCCAATAGATCTATCTTTAGGATTCGCGTCAATTAGGGTGTCTGTTCCCTAATTCTTAGATTACCAGACTTAATAAAAAGGGGCATATTCGATTTCAATAATTCAACCATAGAATGTAGTTTCACGTACTTGTGTCTATTTTGTAAATCATTTATAAAACCTGCATGTATTCTCATCCCAAAAATATTAGATTTTAAAAGTGGGACTATAACTCACTTTCACAGATTTTTACTTCGTCGAGAAGTAAGACTTGGCCACTGTTGATTCACGAACCTATAACAATATATACATGTATATTAAAGTATGTTCAAAATATATTTACAATATTTTTAATATATTTTGATGTTTTAAGTTTATTAAGTCAGCTGTCCTCGTTAATAACCTACAACTAGTTGTCCACAGTTAGATGTACAGAAATAAATCGATAAATATTATCTTGAATCAATCCACGACCCAGTGTATATGTATCTCAGTATTGATCACAACTCAAACTATATATATTTTGGAATCAACCTCAACCCTGTATAGCTAACTCCAACATTCACATATAGAGTGTCTATGGTTGTTCCGAAATATATATAGATGTGTCGACATGATAGGTCGAAACATTGTATACGTGTCTATGGTATCTCAAGATTACATAATATACAATACAAGTTGATTAAGTTATGGTTGGAATAGATTTGTTACCAATTTTCACGTAGCTAAAATGAGAAAAATTATCCAATCTTGTTTTACCCATAACTTCTTCATTTTAAATCCGTTTTGAGTGAATCAAATTGCTATGGTTTCATATTGAACTCTATTTTATAAATCTAAACAGAAAAATTATAGGTTTATAGTCAGAAAAATAAGTTACAAGTCATTTTTGTAAAGGTAGTCATTTCAGTGGAAAGAACGACGTCTAGATGACCATATTAGAAAACATACTTCCACTTTGAGTTTAACCATAATTTTTGGATATAGTTTCATGTTCATAATAAAAATCATTTTCTCAGAATAACAACTTTTAAATCAAAGTTTATCATAGTTTTTAATTAACTAACCCAAAACAGCCCGCGGTGTTACTACGACGGCGTAAATCCGGTTTTACGGTGTTTTTCGTGTTTCCAGGTTTTAAATCATTAAGTTAGCATATCATATAGATATAGAACATGTGTTTAGTTAATTTTAAAAGTCAAATTAGAAGGATTAACTTTTGTTTGTGAACAAGTTTAGAATTAACTAAACTATGTTCTAGTGATTACGAGTTTAAACCTTCGAATAAGATAGTTTTATATATATGAATCGAATGATGTTATGAACATCATTACTACCTCAAGTTTAGTAGGTAAACCTACTGGAAGTGACAAGAAATGATCTAGCTTCAAAGGATCTTGGATGGCTTGAAAGTTCTTGAAGTAGGATCATGACACAAAAACAAGTTCACGTAAGATTTTTACTCGAATTAAGATAGTTTATAGTTATAGAAATTGAATCAAAGTTTGAATATGAATATTACCTTGAATAAGAAAGATAACCTACTGTATATAACAAAGGTTTCTTGATCTTAGATGATTACTTGGAATGGATTAGAAAGCTTGGAAGTAAATTAGTAAATTTGAAGGGATTTTTGAAGTGTTCTTGAAGTGTTCTTCCTATGATGATTATAGCTTGATTCTTGAAGTGATTTTTGATGAAGATGATGATTAACTACTGGAAAAATACGTTCATAATAGTGTGTGTGTGTGTTGAGAGAGAATTAGAAAGAGAATTGGAAGTGAAATGGAGTGAATGATGAGTGGTAATTGGTGAGTGGGGTTAAAAGGAGTTCTAGTTAGTTGACTAGCTCATGGTAGAAGTTAAAATTGATTAGTCATACATAACATAATCAAGAGTGGAATCTCATGCTAGTTTCTATTGGTATATACCCATAGTAAGTACGTTTTGAAGCTGTGTATAATACGGGTAAGAATACGACTAGAATTCTTGATGAAAGAAAAGAATGGGAAAGTAACTGTAACCATTTTCGATAGTATGAGTGTTTTGATATATGTCTTGAAGTCTTCCAAAAGTATTTTAATACATCTAAATACACTACATGTATATACATTTTAACTGAGTCGTTAAGTCATCGTTAGTCGTTACATGTAAGTGTTGTTTTGAAACCTTTAAGTTAACGATCTCAATTAATGTTGTTAACCCATTGTTTATTATATCTAATGAGATGTTAAATTATTATATTATCATGATATTATGATATATTAATATATCTTAATATGATATATATACATTTAAATGTCGTTACAACGATAATCGTTACATATATGTCTCGTTTCAAAATCCTTAAGTTAGTAGTCTTGTTTATATGTATATAACTCATTGTTAATATACTTATGGAGATACTTACTTATCATAATCTCATGTTAACCATATGTATATCCATATATATATCGTCATGTCGTTTTTACAAGTTTTAACGTTCGTGAATCGCCGGTCAACTTGGGTGGTCAATTGTCTATATGAAACATATTTCAGTTAATCAAGTCTTAACAAGTTTGATTGCTTAACATGTTGGAAACATTTAATCATGTAAATATAAATCTCAATTAATATATATAAACATGGAAAAGTTCGGGTCACTACAGTACCTACCCGTTAAATAAATTTCGTCCCGAAATTTTAAGCTGTTGAAGGTGTTGACGAATCTTCTAGAAATAGATGCGGGTATTTCTTCTTCATCTGATCTTCACGCTCCCAGGTGAACTCGGGTCCTCTACGAGCATTCCATCGAACCTTAACAATTGGTATCTTGTTTTGCTTAAGTCTTTTAACCTCACGATCCATTATTTCGACGGGTTCTTCGATTAATTGAAGTTTTTCGTTGATTTGGATTTCATCTAACGGAATAGTGAGATCTTCTTTAGCAAAATATTTCTTCAAATTCGAGACGTGGAAAGTGTTATGTACAGCCGCGAGTTGTTGAGGTAACTCAAGTCGGTAAGCTACTAGTCCGACACGATCAATAATCTTGAATGGTCCAATATACCTTGGATTTAATTTCCCTCGTTTACCAAATCGAACAACGCCTTTCCAAGGTGCAACTTTAAGCATGACCATCTCTCCAATTTCAAATTCTATATCTTTTCTTTTAATGTCAGCGTAGCTCTTTTGTCTACTTTGGGCGGTTTTCAACCGTTGTTGAATTTGGATGATCTTCTTGGTAGTTTCTTGTATAATCTCCGGACCCGTAATCTGTCTATCCCCCACTTCACTCCAACAAATCGGAGACCTGCACTTTCTACCATAAAGTGCTTCAAACGGCGCCATCTCAATGCTTGAATGGTAGCTGTTGTTGTAGGAAAATTCTGCTAACGGTAGATGTCGATCCCAACTGTTTCCGAAATCAATAACACATGCTCGTAGCATGTCTTCAAGCGTTTGTATCGTCCTTTCGCTCTGCCCATCAGTTTGTGGATGATAGGCAGTACTCATGTCTAGACGAGTTCCTAATGCTTGCTGTAATGTCTGCCAGAATCTTGAAATAAATCTGCCATCCCTATCAGAGATAATAGAGATTGGTATTCCATGTCTGGAGACGACTTCCTTCAAATACAGTCGTGCTAACTTCTCCATCTTGTCATCTTCTCTTATTGGCAGGAAGTGTGCTGATTTGGTGAGACGATCAACTATTACCCAAATAGTATCAAAACCACTTGCAGTCCTTGGCAATTTAGTGATGAAATCCATGGTAATGTTTTCCCATTTCCATTTCGGGATTTCGGGTTGTTGAAGTAGACCTGATGGTTTTTGATGCTCAGCTTTGACCTTAGAACACGTCAAACATTCTCCTACGTATTTAGCAACATCGGCTTTCATACCCGGCCACCAAAAATGTTTCTTGAGATCCTTGTACATCTTCCCCGTTCCAGGATGTATTGAGTATCTGGTTTTATGAGCTTCTCTAAGTACCATTTCTCTCATATCTCCAAATTTTGGTACCCAAATCCTTTCAGCCCTATACAGGGTTCTGTCTTCCCAAATATTAAGATGCTTCTCCGATCCTTTGGGTATTTCATCCTTTAAATTTCCCTCTTTTAAAACTCCGTGTTGTGCCTCCTTTATTTGAGTAGTAATGTTATTATGAATCATTATATTCATAGATTTTACTCGAATGGGTTTTCTGTCCTTCCTGCTCAAGGCATCGGCTACCACATTTGCCTTCCCCGGGTGGTAACGAATCTCAAAGTCGTAATCATTCAATAATTCAATCCACCTACGCTGCCTCATATTCAGTTGTTTCTGATTAAATATGTGTTGAAGACTTTTGTGGTCGGTATATATAATACTTTTGACCCCATATAAGTAGTGCCTCCAAGTCTTTAATGCAAAAACAACCGCGCCTAATTCCAAATCATGCGTCGTATAATTTTGTTCGTGAATCTTCAATTGTCTAGACGCATAAGCAATCACCTTCGTTCGTTGCATTAATACACAACCGAGACCTTGCTTTGATGCATCACAATAAATCACAAAATCATCATTCCCTTCAGGCAATGACAATATAGGTGCCGTAGTTAGCTTTTTCTTCAATAACTGAAACGCTTTCTCTTGTTCATCATTCCATTCAAATTTCTTCCCTTTATGCGTTAATACAGTCAAGGGTTTTGCTATTCTGGAAAAGTCTTGGATGAACCTTCTGTAGTAACCAGCTAGTCCTAAAAACTGGCGTATGTGTTTCGGAGTTTTTGGGGTTTCCCACTTTTCAACAGTTTCTATCTTTGCCGGATCCACCTTAATACCTTCTTTGTTCACTATGTGACCGAGGAATTGAACTTCTTCCAACCAAAATGCACACTTTGAAAACTTAGCGTACAATTCTTCCTTCCTCAATACTTCTAACACCTTTCTCAAATGTTCACCGTGTTCTTGGTCATTCTTTGAGTAAATAAGTATGTCATCAATGAAAACAATGACAAACTTGTCAAGGTATGGTCCACACACTCGGTTCATAAGGTCCATGAACACAGCTGGTGCATTAGTTAAACCAAACGGCATGACCATAAACTCGTAATGACCGTAACGTGTTCTGAAAGCAGTCTTTGGAATATCATCTTCTTTCACCCGCATTTGATGATACCCGGAACGTAAGTCAATCTTTGAATAAACAGACGAGCCTTGTAGTTGATCAAATAAGTCGTCGATTCTCGGTAGTGGGTAGCGGTTCTTGATGGTAAGTTTGTTCAACTCTCGGTAGTCGATACACAACCTGAATGTACCATCTTTCTTCTTGACAAACAAAACAGGAGCTCCCCACGGTGATGTGCTTGGTCGAATGAAACCATGCTCTAAAAGTTCTTGTAATTGGCTTTGCAGTTCTTTCATCTCGCTGGGTGCGAGTCTGTAAGGAGCACGAGCTATTGGTGCAGCTCCTGGTACAAGATCTATTTGAAATTCAACGGATCGATGTGGGGGTAATCCCGGTAATTCTTTCGGAAATACATCGGGAAATTCTTTTGCGACGGGAACATCATTGATGCTCTTTTCTTCAGTTTGTACTTTCTCGACGTGTGCTAGAAAAGCATAGCAACCTTTTCTTATTAATTTTTTTGCCTTCAAATTACTAATAAGATGTAGCTTCGTGTTGCCCTTTTCTACGTACACCATTAAGGGTTTTCCTTTTTCTTGTATAATGCGAATTGCATTTTTGTAACAAACGATCTCTGCTTTCACTTCTTTCAAGCAGTCCATACCGATTATCACATCAAAACTCCCTAACTCTACTGGTATCAAGTCAATCTTAAATGTTTCGCTAACCAGTTTAATTTCTCGATTCCGACATATATTATCTGCTGAAATTAATTTACCATTTGCAAATTCGAGTAAAAATTTACTATCCAAAGGCTTCAATGGACAACTTAATTTAGCACAAAAATCTCTACTCATATAGCTTCTATCCACACCCGAATCAAATAAAACGTAAGCAGATTTATTGTCAATAAGAAATGTACCCGTAACAAGCTCCGGGTCTTCCTGTACCTCTGCCGCATTAATATTGAAAACTCTTCCGCGGCCTTGTCCATTCGTGTTCTCCTAGTTCGGGCAATTTCTAATAATGTGGCCCGGTTTTCCACATTTATAACAAACTACATTGGCATAACTTGCTCCGACACTACTTGCTCCGCCATTACTCGTTTCGACACCATTTGTCCCTTTCGTTCTATTAACTCCTGGTCCGTAGACCTCACACTTCGCCGCGCTATGACCATTTCTTTTACACTTGTTGCAAAATTTGGTGCAGAACCCCGAGTGATACTTTTCACACCTTTGGCATAGCTGCTTCAGATTGTTGTTGTTGTTGCGGTTATTATTGTTGTTGGGATGATTGTTGTAGCTGCTGTTGTTGTTGTTGTTGGGCCGTTTGTTGTAGTTGTGATTGATGTTGCGATTGTTGGGATAATTGTTGCGATTATTGTTGTAATTGCTGTTGTTGTTGTATTGGTGATTCTTATCACCGTTTCCCCCCCACTTTCTTTTGACTTGCTTCACATTGGCCTCTTCAGCAGTCTGTTCTTTAATTCTTTCTTCAATCTGGTTCACTAGTTTGTGAGCCATTCTACATGCCTGTTGTATGGAGGCGGGCTTGTGTGAACTTATATCTTCTTGGATTCTTTCTGGTAATCCTTTCACAAACGCGTCGATCTTCTCTTCCTCATCTTCGAATGCTCCCGGACACAATAGGCACAATTCTGTGAATCGTCTTTCGTACGTGGTAATATCAAATCCTTGGGTTCGTAACCCTCTAAGTTCTGTCTTGAGCTTATTGACCTCGGTTCTGGGATGGTACTTCTCGTTCATCAAGTGCTTGAATACTGACCACGGTAGTGCGTACGCATCGTCTTGTCCCACTTGCTCTAGATAGGTATTCCACCATGTTAACGCAGAACCTGTGAAGGTATGCGTAGCGTACTTCACTTTGTCCTCTTCAGTACACTTACTTATGGCAAACACCGATTCGACCTTCTCGGTCCACCGTTTCAATCCGATCGGTCCTTTGGTTCCATCAAATTCCAAAGGTTTGTAGGCAGTGAATTCTTTGTAGGTGCATCCTACACGATTTCCTGTACTGCTAGATCCAAGGTTATTGTTGGTATGTAGCGCAGCCTATACTGCGGCTATGTTTGAAGCTAGAAAAGTACGAAATTCCTCTTCATTCATATTCACGGTGTGTCGAGTAGTCGGTGCCATTTCCTTCAAAATAGTCAAATGGAACAAGTTAATCATACAGAATATTAAGAGTAGTTAATAGTATTTCGTAGCATAATATGAACTCATTTATAAAAGCTTTTTCTTCATATTAGCGTTTTATAAGTTTAAATTCGGGTAGTACCTACCCGTTAAGTTCATACTTACTAGCTAATATACAATTCAACTACTACAATTCTATATGAAAAACTGATTATAATAATATTTCGCGTTCAAACTTTTATACAATATTTTACAAACTTACAATACCGCTTATTTTACATAAAGCATGAAATATAGCACACAATAACTTTGATACAAGATAGTTGTGAAGATAATTCTAGCTAGTACACAAGTCGTTCAGCAAAGGCAATAAAGACACGTAATTCATACGTCCAGAAACAAGTCATGCATTCTGGTTTTACTAGGATTACTTCCCATCCTTGGTCTTGTAGAACATAACCGTTATGGCCGTTGATAAGACAGCGTGTTGTAACGTCATCAAAGGGACGAGGGTTACGTAATGTTCAACAGTCCCGTAACAATCTAAAAACCTCATTTCTTACCCCAATTACCGACTCCGTCACTTGTGGGAACGTTTTGTTTAATAGTTGTAGCCCGATGTTCTTGTTCTCACTTTGGTGAGAAGCGAACATTACTAATCCGTAAGCATAACATGCTTCTTTATGTTGCATGTTAGCCGCTTTTTCTAAATCACGAAGTCCAATATTCGGATATATTGAGTCAAAATAATTTCTTAACCCATTGCGTAAAATAGCATTTGGGTTCCCCGCAATATATGCATCAAAGTAAACACATCGTAACTTATGGATTTCCCAATGTGATATCCCCCATCTTTCGAACGAAAGCCTTTTATAAACCAAGGCATTCTTGGAACGTTCTTCGAATGTCTTACAAACTGATCTCGCCTTAAATAGTTGTGCCGAAGAATTCTGACCGACTCTAGACAAGATTTCATCAATCATGTCTCCGGGTAGGTCTCTTAAAATATTAGGTTGTCTATCCATTTTATATTTTTATACTGTAAAATAGACAAGAGTTAGATTCATAAAAAAAAAATACTTATTAATACAAGCAATTTTTACATATATCATAAAGCATAAGCACACTATATTACTTATATTACACCACACGAATACAACTATCTTATTCCGACTCGCTTGTTTTTTTCTTCTTCGGTTTTGGTTCGTTTTGCCAAGTTTCTAGGGATATATGATGTTCCCCTAATACGAGCCGTCGTTATCCACATTGGTTTAGAAAAACCTGGTGGTTTAGAGGTTCCCGGGTCATTGTTACAACTTAAGGACTTCAGGGGTTGACGATACATATAAAGTTCATCGGGGTTGGAATTAGATTTCTCTATTTTTATGCCCTTTCCCTTATTATTTTCTTTTGCCTTTTTAAATTCAGTTGGGGTAATTTCTATAACATCATCGGAATTCTCGTCGGAATCCGATTCATCGGAGAATTGGTAATCCTCCCAATATTTTGCTTCCTTGGCGGAAACACCATTGACCATAATTAACCTTGGTCGGTTGGTTGAGGATTTTCTTTTACTTAACCGTTTTATTATTTCCCCCACCGGTTCTATTCTTCATCCGGTTCCGATTCTTCTTCCGGTTCCGATTCTTCTTCCGGTTCCGACTCTTCTTCCGGTTCCTCTTCGGGAACTTGTGAATCAGTCCACGAATCATTCCAATTTACATTTGACTCTTCATTATTATTAGGTGAGTCAATGGGACTTGTTCTAGAGGTAGACATCAATCACATAATATCAAACGCGTTAAGAGATTAATATATCACATAATATTCACATGTTAAAAATATATAGTTTCCAACAAAATTTGTTAAGCAATCATTTTTCAAGTAAACACGGTCGAAGTCCAGACTCACTAATGCATCCTAACAAACTAGATAAGACACACTAATGCAAAATTCTGGTTCTCTAAGACCAACGCTCGGATACCAACTGAAATGTCCTGTTCTTATTGATTAAAAACGTTCCATATTAATTGATTTCATTGCGAGGTTTTGACCTCTATATGAGACGTTTTTCAAAGACTGCATTCATTTTAAAACAAACCATAACCTTTATTTCATCAATAAAGGTTTAAAAAGCTTTACGTAAATTATCAAATAATGATAATCTAAAATATCCTGTTTACACACGACCATTACATAATGGTTTACAATACAAATATGTTACAACAAAATAAGTTTCTTGAATGCAGTTTTTACACAATATCATACAAGCATGGACTCCAAATCTCGTCCTTATTTAAGTATGCGACAGCGGAAGCTCTTAATAATCACCTGAAAATAAACATGCTTAAAACGTCAACAAAAATGTTGGTGAGTTATAGGTTTAACCTATATATATCAAATCGTAACAATAGACCACAAGATTTCATATTTCAATACACATCCCATACATAGAGATAAAAATCATTATATGGTGAACACCTGGTAACCGACATTAACAAGATGCATATATAAGAATATCCCCATCATTCCGGGACATCCTTCGGATATGATATAAATTTTGAAGTACTAAAGCATCCGGTACTTTGGATGGGGTTTGTTAGGCCCAATAGATCTATCTTTAGGATTCGTGTCAATTAGGGTGTCTGTTCCCTAATTCTTAGATTACCAGACTTAATAAAAAGGGGCATATTCGATTTCGATAATTCAACCATAGAATGTAGTTTCACGTACTTGTGTCTATTTTGTAAATCATTTATAAAACCTGCATGTATTCTCATCCCAAAAATATTAGATTTTAAAAGTGAGACTATAACTCACTTTCACAGATTTTTACTTCGTCGAGAAGTAAGACTTGGCCACTGTTGATTCACGAACCTATAACAATATATACATGTATATTAAAGTATGTTCAAAATATATTTACAACATTTTTAATATATTTTGATGTTTTAAGTTTATTAAGTCAGCTGTCCTCGTTAGTAACCTACAACTAGTTGTCCACAGTTAGATGTACAGAAATAAATCGATAAATATTATCTTGAATCAATCCACGACCCAGTGTATACGTATCTCAGTATTGATCACAACTCAAACTATATATATTTTGGAATCAACCTCAACCCTGTATAGCTAACTCCAACATTCACATATAGAGTGTCTATGGTTGTTCCGAAATATATATAGATGTGTCGACATGATAGGTCGAAACATTGTATACGTGTCTATGGTATCTCAAGATTACATAATATACAATACAAGTTGATTAAGTTATGGTTGGAATAGATTTGTTACCAATTTTCACGTAGCTAAAATGAGAAAAATTATCCAATCTTGTTTTACCCATAACTTCTTCATTTTAAATCCGTTTTAAGTGAATCAAATTGCTATGGTTTCATATTGAACTCTATTTTATGAATCTAAACAGAAAAAGTATAGGTTTATAGTCGGAAAAATAAGTTACAAGTCGTTTTTATAAAGGTAGTCATTTCAGTCGAAAGAACGACGTCTAGATGACCATTTTAGAAAACATACTTCCACTTTGAGTTTAACCATAATTTTTGGATATAGTTTCATGTTCATAACAAAAATAATTTTCTCAGAATAACAACTTTTGAATCAAAGTTTATCATAGTTTTTAATTAACTAACCCAAAACAGCCCGCGGTGTTACTACGACGGCGTAAATCCGGTTTTACGGTGTTTTTCGTGTTTCCAGGTTTTAAATCATTAAGTTAGCATATCATATAGATATAGAACATGTGTTTAGTTAATTTTAAAAGTCAAGTTATAAGGATTAACTTTTGTTTGTGAACAAGTTTAGAATTAACTAAACTATGTTCTAGTGATTACGAGTTTAAACCTTCGAATAAGATAGTTTTATATATATGAATCGAATGATGTTATGAACATCATTACTACCTCAAGTTTAGTAGGTAAACCTACTGGAAGTGACAAGAAATGATCTAGCTTCAAAGGACCTTGGATGGCTTGAAAGTTCTTGAAGTAGGATCATGACACAAAAACAAGTTCAAGTAAGATTTTTACTCGAATTAAGATAGTTTATAGTTATAGAAATTGAATCAAAGTTTGAATATGAATATTACCTTGAATAAGAAAGATAACCTACTGTATATAACAAAGGTTTCTTGATCTTAGATGATTACTTGGAATGGATTAGAAAGCTTGGAAGTAAATTAGTAAACTTGAAGGGATTTTTGAAGTGTTCTTGAAGTGTTCTTCCTATGATGATTATAGCTTGATTCTTGAAGTGATTTTTGATGAAGATGATGATTAACTACTGGAAAAATACGTTCATAATAGTGTGTGTGTGTGTGTGTGTTGAGAGAGAATTAGAAAGAGAATTGGAAGTGAAATAGAGTGAATGATGAGTGGTAATTGGTGAGTGGTGAGTGGGGTTAAAAGGAGTTCTAGTTAGTTGACTAGCTCATGGTAGAAGTTAAAATTGATTAGTCATACATGACATAATCAATAGTGGAATCCCATGCTAGTTCCTATTGGTATATACCCATAGTAAGTACGTTTTGAAGCTGTGTATAATACGGGTAAGAATACGACTAGAATTCTTGATGAAAGAAAAGAATGGGAAAGTAACTGTAACCATTTTCGTTAAGTATGAGTGTTTTGATATATGTCTTGAAGTCTTCCAAAAGTATTTTAATACATCTAAATACACTACATGTATATACATTTTAACTGAGTCGTTAAGTCATTACATGTAAGTGTTGTTTTGAAACCTTTAAGTTAACGATCTCAATTAATGTTGTTAACCCATTGTTTATTATATCTAATGAGATGTTAAAATATTATATTATCATGATATTATGATATATTAATATATCTTAATATGATATATATACATTTAAATGTCGTTACAACGATAATCGTTACATATATGTCTCGTTTCGAAATCCTTAAGTTAGTAGTCTTGTTTATATGTATATAACTCATTGTTAATATACTTATGGAGATACTTACTTATCATAATCTCATGTTAACCATATGTATATCCATATATATATCGTCATGTCGTTTTTACAAGTTTTAACGTTCGTGAATCGCCGGTCAACTTGGGTGGTCAATTGTCTATATGAAACATATTTCAATTAATCAAGTCTTAACAAGTTTGATTGATTAACATGTTGGAAACATTTAATCATGTAAATATCAATCTCAATTAATATATATAAACATGGAAAAGTTCGGGTCACTACACCATACCTATTGTTAAGATCCGTTGGAATTCACGACGTGGCCCCGAGTATACCTGGGAACGTGAAGACCAAATGAAACAGAAATATCCCCATCTCTTCTCAACCACTGATGCATCCGAGAAGTCTACCTAAAACTTCGGGATGAAGTTTTTATTAACGGAGAGGTACTGTAACAACCCTCACTTTTCGACTTCTAAATTACTAAATTAACCCTAGGGTTATATGTCTGACTATATGTATTAAGGGTTGTTATATACAATTAAATATTGACCGAATAGTAATTTTTAGTCAACAATGTACGCTTAAATAAATAATATATTATTAATTTATATAATTTGACATAATTTAACTAAGTATATAAACTTTGTATCACTTTTATTATTTAGTTAATGTATTATATATTTAACTATATAATAAATCCAATTATATATAAATGTAATAATATTTACAAACTTACTAAAACTATAGTTTAATAATTAAAATCATAATTATTATTAAAAATACAAAATACTGAATTATTTATTATTTTATTCAAAATTTGTATTTATTAATTAAATAAAAAATAACAAAAAAATAAAAAAAAATATTATTGACAAATATTCTTGGAAAAGCATTAAACAATTTGTTTATTTATATAAAAAAAATCCTTAAAATACATGAAAATAAATAAATAAATAAATAAATTACTTTTTAATTAAAAATTGTAATGGAAAAACTACTTTTATTATTTTATTTTGTGCATTATCCCATGACCTAACATTTAATATTTTTTATTTTAAAATCCCATTAAGAATTAAAATATTTCTTTTTATTTTAATTATTTTATTCTTTTTACCTAATTTTTTCAAGTATAAATACCCCTCATTTCTCATTCAAACTCACACCAAAATTTCTCTCATTCTCTCTTTAAAGAATTACTACTAGTAAGTATTCTTTTCTTACTTTTTATTTTTTTTACTTTTTACTTTTTACTTCGGTTATTATTTTTACCGAAACATGTAAATAATGTTATAAATTATATGCAATTAAAAATAAAATAAATAACATGTATACACTATTACTATTACTAGCATCTATAACCTACTACTTATAGTATAACATAAAAACATTTTGGGATATGTATTAGAGATGTATAGATCTTCGAACTTTCTTGACGAATGGTTTCTATGAGATTCTAGGCAGAGGGTTTGGATTTTCGATTTAAAGGGTCCTATGGCTCAAGCCCCTAGATCTAAATTAGCCATTCGAAGGGAAAGGGGTGATTGGAAGCTTATCTAATACGGCAAGTATCCTAAAATGGAAAACATTGATAAAAGTAGAAATTCTCTAGTCATAGAAACTTAGTAAAATAAGAAACTTTCTAAAAATGAAAACTTTATAAAAATAGTAACTTACTAGGAATAGAAACTTAGTAAAACAAACTATACTTAAACACATACTTAAACTTAAACATGGGCAAAACACTTAACTACTCTTAAATGTCAATACGTTGACTTTCCTGCTCACTCGTTCAACTCTTTATTTCGAGGAATAACTCTCTCTCTACTTACTAAGGTGAATTCATAGCCCCTCTTTAATTGCTAGCAAACTTACTTACTTTACTTGGGGTGAGACACATGCTGTTTTTATTTTTTACAATTTAGACACAAGTACCAAACTGTTAAACTATGCTATACCCGGCTATGTCCGACTAAGTCCCTACAGTGATATTTTTAATTGCTGCGGCATTCTTAATTATTGGGGATAGGCCTATCGGGAGTAACGTCCCCTATACATTTGACTAAGTCTTTGTATTACTTGATAATGAAATTAAACCGACAAGGACAGACACAACTTGTCATGGGGCAAACTTGAACGTTTAGTCTAAATATCACGCTTTGGCATAACTTTTTGATCCTACGGGAGATCAACTTTACAAACTAAATCTTGTGGTCTAAAACAACGACAAACTTTTTGTTAAACCTATGAACTTCACTCAACCTTTTTGGTTGACACTTTAGCATATTTTGTCTCAGGTGCTGTTTGATTCAAACTCTTATACTTACTGCTTATGTGATGCTACTTGGACATAGGATCAAGAGATATCGCATCTATTACTTCTACATGTGAACATTTACGATATTGTTATTCCTGTCATTGTAACGACATTTCATTTTCCGCTGCGTACTCATTAAAGTTAAATTCATCATTTAGTATTGTTCTCGTTTATTATAATATGTTGGTATGTTTTGATAATAGTGACGTTCCTTCCAGACCCTATTGGGAGGACGTTACAAGGTTCATCTAAGACTTTTCCAGAATAGCAAAACCCTTGACTGCATTAATGCATAAAGGAAAGAAATTTGAATGGAAGGATGAAGAAGAGAAAGCTTTTCAGTTATTGAAGAAAAAGTTAACTACGGCACCTATATTGTCATTACCTGAAGGGAATGATGATTTTGTGATATATTGTGACGCCTCAAAGCAAGGTCTCGGTTGTGTATTAATTCAATGAACAAAAGTAATTCCTTATGCGTCTAGACAATTGAAGATTCACGAACAAAATTATACGACGCAAGATTTGGAATTAGACGCGGTTGTTTTTGCATTAAAGACTTGGAGGCACTACTTATATGGGGTCAAAAGTATTATATATACCGACCACAAAAGTCTTCAACACATATTTAATCAAAAATAACTGATATGAGGCAGCGTAGGTGGATTGAATTGTTGAATGATTACGACTTTAAGATTCGTTACCACCCAGGGAAGGCAAATGTGGTAGCCGACGCCTTGAGCAGGAAGGACAGATAACCCATTCGAGTAAAATCTATGAATATAATGATTCACAATAACCTTACTACTCAAATAAAGGAGGCGCAACAAGGAGTTTTAAAAGAGGGAAATTTAAAGGATAAAATACCCAAAGGATCGAAGAAGCATCTTAATATTCGGGAAGACGGAACCCGGTATAGCGCTGAAAGGATTTGGGTACCAAAATTTGGAGATATGAGAGAAATGGTACTTAGAGAAGCTCATAAAACCAGATACTCAATACATCCTAGAACGGGGAAGATGTACAAGGATCTCAAGAAACATTTTTGGTGGCCGGGTATGAAAGCCGATGTTGCTAAATACGTAGGAGAATGTTTGACGTGTTCTAAGGTCAAAGGTGAGCATCAAAAACCATCAGGTCTACTTCAACAACCCGAAATCCCGGAATGGAAATGGGAAAACATTACCATGGATTTCATCACTAAATTGCCAAGGACTGCAAGTGGTTTTGATACTATTTGGGTAATAGTTGATCGTCTCACCAAATCAGCACACTTCCTGCCAATAAGAGAAGATGACAAGATGGAGAAGTTAGCATGACTCTATTATCTCTGATAGGGATGGCAGATTTATTTCAAGATTCTGGCAGACATTACAGCAAGCATTAGGAACTCGTCTAGACATGAGTACTGCCTATCATCCACAAACTGATGGGCAGAGTGAAAGGACGATACAAACACTTGAAGACATGCTACGAGCATGTGTTATTGATTTCGGAAACAGTTGGGATCGACATCTACCGTTAGCTGAATTTTCCTACAACAACATCTACCATTCAAGCATTGGATGGCGCCGTTTGAAGCACTTTATGGTAGAAAGTGCAGGTCTCCGATTTGTTGGAGTGAAGTGGGGGATAGACAGATTACGGGTCCGGAGATAATACAAGAAACTACCGAGAAGATCATCCAAATTCAACAACGGTTGAAAATCGCCCAAAGTCGACAAAAGAGCTACGCTGACATTAAAAGAAAAGATATAGAATTTGAAATTAGAGAGATGGTCATGCTTAAAGTTGCACCTTGGAAAGGCGTTGTTCGATTTGGTAAACGAGGGAAATTAAATCCAAGGTATATTGGACCATTCAAGATTATTGATCGTGTCGGACCAGTAGCTTACCGACTTGATTTACCTCAACAACTCGTGGCTGTACATAACACTTTCCACGTCTCGAATTTGAAGAAATATTTTGCTAAAGAAGATCTCACTATCCCGTTAGATGAAATCCAAATCAACGAAAAACTTCAATTCATCGAAGAACCCGTCGAAATAATGGATCGTGAGGTTAAAAGACTTAAGCAAAAAAAGATACCAATTATTAAGGTTCGATGGAATGCTCGTAGAGGACCCGAGTTCACCTGGGAGTGTGAAGATCAGATGAAGAAGAAATACCCGCATCTATTTCCAGAAGATTCGTCAACACCTTCAACAGCTTAAAATTTCGGGACGAAATTTATTTAACGGGTAGGTACTGTAGTGACCCGAACTTTTCCATGTTTATATATATTAATTGAGATTGATATTTACATGATTAAATGTTTCCAACATGTTAAGCAATCAAACTTGTTAAGACTTGATTAATTGAAATAGGTTTTATATAGACAATTGACCACTCAAGTTGACCGGCGATTCACGAACGTTAAAACTTGTAAAAACTATATGATGACATATATATGGATATATATATAGTTAACATGATATTATGATAAGTAAACATATAATTAAGTATACTAACAATGAACTACATATGTAAAAACAAGACTACTAACTTAATGATTTTGAAACGAGACATATATGTAACGATTATCGTTGTAACGACATTTAATGTATATATATCATATTAAGATATATTAATACATCATGATATCATGATAATATAATAATTTAACATCTCATTTGATATAATAAATATTGGGTTAATAAAATTTAACAAGATCGTTAACTTAAAGGTTTCAAATCAACACTTACATGTAACGACTAACGATGACTTAACGACTCAGTTAAAATGTATATACATGTAGTGTTTTAATATGTATTTATACACTTTTGAAAGACTTCAAGACACTTATAAAAATACTTCTAGTTAACAAAAATGCTTACAATTACATTCTCGTTCAGTTTCATCAACAATTCTACTCGTATGCACCCGTATTCGTACTCGTACAATACACAACTTTTAGATGTATGTACTATTGGTATATACACTCCAATGATCAGCTCTTAGTAGCCCATGTGAGTCACCTAACACATGTGGGGACCATCATTTGGCAACTAGTATGAAATATCTCATAAAATTACAAAAATATGAGTAATCATTCATGGCTTATTTACATGAAAACAAAATTACATATCCTTTATATCTAATCCATACACCAACGATCGAAAACACCTACAAACACTTTCATTCTTCAATTTTCTTCATCTAATTGATCTTTCTCAAGTTCTATCTTCAAGTTCTAAGTGTTCTTCATAAATTCTACAATTTCTAGTTTCATAAAATCAAGAATACTTCCAAGTTTGCTAGCTTACTTCTAATCTTGTAGAGTGATCATCCAACCTCAAGAAATCTTTCTTATTTACAGTAAGATATCTTTCTAATACAAGGTAATACTCATATTCAAACTTTGATTCAATTTCTATAACTATAACAATCTTATTTCTAGTGAAAATCTTACTTGAACTGTTTTCGTGTCATGATTCTGCTTCAAGAACTTTCAAGCCATCCAAGGATCCTTTGAAGCTAGATCCATTTTTCTCATTTCTAGTAGCTTTATCCAGAAAACTTGAGGTAGTAATGATGTTCATAACATCATTCGATTCATACATATAAAGCTATCTTATTCGAAGGTTTAAACTTGTAATCACTAGAACATAGTTTAGTTAATTCTAAACTTGTTCGCAAACAAAAGTTAATCCTTCTAACTTGACTTTTAAAATCAACTAAACACATGTTCTATATCTATATGATATGCTAACTTAATGATTTAAAACCAGGAAACACGAAAAACACTGTAAAACCGGATTTACGCCGTCGTAGTAACACCGCGGGCTGTTTTGGGTTAGTTAATTAAAAACTATGATAAACTTTGATTTAAAAGTTTTTCTTCTGGGAAAATGATTTTTCTTAAGAACATGAAACTATATCCAAAAATCATGGTTAAACTCAAAGTGGAAGTATGTTTTCTAAATGGTCATCTAGACATCGTTCTTTCGACTTAAATGACTACCTTTACAAAAATGAATTGTAACTTATATTTCTGATTATAAACCTATACATTTTCTGTTTAGATTCATAAAATAGAGTTCAATATGAAACCATACCAATTTGATTCACTCAAAACGGATTTAAAATGAAGAAGTTATGGGTAAAACAAGATTGGATAATTTTTCTCATTTTAGCTACGTGAAAATTGGTAACAAATCTATTCCAACCATAACTTAATCAACTTGTATTGTATATTATGTAATCTTGAGATACCATAGACACGTATACAATGTTTTGACCTATCAGGTCGACACATCTATATATATTTCGGAACAACCATAGACACTCTATATGTGAATGTTGGAGTTAGCTATACAGGGTTGAGGTTGATTCCAAAATATATATAGTTTGAGTTGTGATCAATACTGAGATATGTATACACTGGGTCGTGGATTGATTCAAGATAATATATATCGATTTATTTCTGTACATCTAACTGTGGACAACTAGTTGTAGGTTACTAACGAGGACAACTGACTTAATAAACTTAAAACATCAAAATGTATTAAAAGTGTTGTAAATATATTTTGAACATACTTTGATATATATGTACATATTTGTTATAGGTTCGCGAATCGACCAGTGGCCAAGTCTTACTTCCCGACGAAGTAAAAATCTGTGAAAGTGAGTTATAGTCCCACTTTTAAAATCTAATATTTTTGGGATGAGAATACATGCAGGTTTTATAAATGATTTACAAAATAGACACAAGTACGTGAAACTACATTCTATGGTTGAATTATCGAAATCGAATATGCCCCTTTTTATTAAGTCTGGTAATCTAAGAATTAGGGAACAGACACCCTAATTGACGCGAATCCTAAAGATAGATCTATTGGGCCTAACAAACCCCATCCAAAGTACCGGATGCTTTATGAAATGTCCCGTTCTTATTGATTAAAAACGTTCCATATTAATTGATTTCGTTGCGAGGTTTTGACCTCTATATGAGACGTTTTTCAAAGACTGCATTCATTTTTAAAACAAACCATAACCTTTATGTCATAGATAAAGGTTTTAAAAAAGCTTTACGTAGATTATCAAATAATGATAATCTAAAATATCCTGTTTACACACGACCATTACATAATGGTTTACAATACAAATATGTTACAACAAAATAAGTTTCTTGAATGCAGTTTTTACACAATATCATACAAGCATGGACTCCAAATCTCGTCCTTATTTAAGTATGCGACAGCGAAAGCTCTTAATAATCACCTGAGAATAAACATGCTTAAAACGTCAAAAAAAATGTTGGTGAGTTATAGGTTTAACCTATATATATCAAATCATAATAATAGACCACAAGATTTCATATTTTAATACACATCCCATACATAGAGATAAAAATCATTCATATGGTGAACACCTGGTAACCGACATTAACAAGATGCATATATAAGAATATCCCCATCATTCCGGGACACCCTTCGGATATGATATAAATTTCGAAGTACTAAAGCATCCGGTTCTTTGGATGGGGTTTGTTAGGCCCAATAGATCTATCTTTAGGATTCGCGTCAATTAGGGTGTCTGTTCCCTAATTCTTAGATTACCAGACTTAATAAAAAGGGGCATATTCGATTTCGATAATTCAACCATAGAATGTAGTTTCACATACTTGTGTCTATTTTGTAAATCATTTATAAAACCTGCATGTATTCTCATCCCAAAAATATTAGATTTTAAAAGTGGGACTATAACTCACTTTCACAGATTTTTACTTCATCGGGAAGTAAGACTTGGCCACTGGTTGATTCACGAACCTATAACAATATATACATATATATCAAAGTATGTTCAAAATATATTTACAACACTTTTAATATATTTTGATGTTTTAAGTTTATTAAGTCAGCTGTCCTCGTTAGTAACCTACAACTAGTTGTCCACAGTTAGATGTACAGAAATAAATCGATAAATATTATCTTGAATCAATCCACGACCCAGTGTATACGTATCTCAGTATTGATCACAACTCAAACTATATATATTTTGGAATCAACCTCAACCCTGTATAGCTAACTCCAACATTCACATATAGAGTGTCTATGGTTGTTCCGAAATATATATAGATGTGTCGACATGATAGGTCGAAACATTGTATACGTGTCTATGGTATCTCAAGATTACATAATATACAATACAAGTTGATTAAGTTATGGTTGGAATAGATTTGTTACCAATTTTCACGTAGCTAAAATGAGAAAAATTATCCAATCTTGTTTTACCCATAACTTCTTCATTTTAAATCCGTTTTGAGTGAATCAAATTGCTATGGTTTCATATTGAACTCTATTTTATGAATCTAAATAGAAAAAGTATAGGTTTATAGTCAGAAAAATAAGTTACAAGTCGTTTTTGTAAAGGTAGTCATTTCAGTCGAAAGAACGACGTCTAGATGACCATTTTAGAAAACATACTTCCACTTTGAGTTTAACCATAATTTTTGGATATAGTTTCATGTTCATAATAAAAATCATTTTCTCAGAATAACAACTTTTAAATCAAAGTTTATCATAGTTTTTAATTAACTAACCCAAAACAGCCCGCGGTGTTACTACGACGGCGTAAATCCGGTTTTACGGTGTTTTTCGTGTTTCCAGGTTTTAAATCATTAAGTTAGCATATCATATAGATATAGAACATGTGTTTAGTTGATTTTAAAAGTCAAGTTAGAAGGATTAACTTTTGTTTGCGAACAAGTTTAGAATTAACTAAACTATGTTCTAGTGATTACAAGTTTAAACCTTCGAATAAGATAGCTTTATATGTATGAATCAAATGATGTTATGAACATCATTACTACCTTAAGTTCCTTGGATAAACCTACTGGAAAAGAGAAAAATGGATCTAGCTTCAATGGATCCTTGGATGGCTCGAAGTTCTTGAAGCAAAATCATGACACGAAAACAAGTTCAAGTAAGATCATCACTTGAAATAAGATTGTTATAGTTATAGAAATTGAACCAAAGTTTGAATATGATTATTACCTTGTATTAGAATGATAACCTACTATAAGAAACAAAGATTTCTTGAGGTTGGATGATCACCTTACAAGATTGGAAGTGAGCTAGCAAACTTGAAAGTATTCTTGATTTTATGAAACTAGAACTTTTGGAATTTATGAAGAACACTTAGAACTTGAAGATAGAACTTGAGAGAGATCAATTAGATGAAGAAAATTGAAGAATGAAAGTGTTTGTAGGTGTTTTTGGTCGTTGGTGTATGGATTAGATATAAAGGATATGTAATTTTGTTTTCATGTAAATAAGTCATGAATGATTACTCATATTTTTGTAATTTTATGAGATATTTCATGCTAGTTGCCAAATGATGGTTCCCACATGTGTTAGGTGACTCACATGGGCTGCTAAGAGCTGATCATTGGAGTGTATATACCAATAGTACATACATCTAAAAGCTGTGTATTGTACGAGTACGAATACGGGTGCATACTAGTAGAATTGTTGATGAAACTGAACGAGGATGTAATTGTAAGCATTTTTGTTAAGTAGAAGTATTTTG
Source organism: Rutidosis leptorrhynchoides (assembly GCF_046630445.1). Classification (NCBI taxonomy): domain Eukaryota; kingdom Viridiplantae; phylum Streptophyta; class Magnoliopsida; order Asterales; family Asteraceae; genus Rutidosis; species Rutidosis leptorrhynchoides. Next base: position 29,445,227 of record NC_092339.1, on the reverse strand, counting down.
ATAAGTGTCTTGAAGTCTTTCAAAAGTGTATGAATACATATTAAAACACTACATGTATATACATTTTAACTGAGTCGTTAAGTCATCGTTAGTCGTTACATGTAAATGTTGTTTTGAAACCTTTAGGTTAACGATCTTGTTAAATGTTGTTAACCCAATGTTTATAATATCAAAAGAGATTTTAAATTATTATATTATCATGATATTATGATGTACGAATATCTCTTAATATGATATATATACATTAAATGTCGTTACAATGATAATCGTTACATATATGTCTCGTTTCAAAATCATTAAGTTAGTAGTCTTGTTTTTACATATATAGTTCATTGTTAATATACTTAATGATATGTTTACTTATCATAATATCATGTTAACTATATATATAACCATATATATGTCATCATATAGTTTTTACAAGTTTTAACGTTCGTGAATCACCGGTCAACTTGGGTGGTCAATTGTCTACATGAAACCTATTTTAATTAATTAAGTCTTAACAAGTTTGATTGCTTAACATGTTGGAAACATTTAATCATGTAAATATCAATCTCAATTAATATATATAAACATGGAAAAGTTCGTGTCACTACAGTACCTACCCGTTAAATAAATTTCGTCCCGAAATTTTAAGCTGTTGAAGGTGTTGACGAATCTTCTGGAAATAGATGCGGGTATTTCTTCTTCATCTGATCTTCACGCTCCCAGGTGAACTCAGGTCCTCTACGAGCATTCCATCGAACCTTAACAATTGGTATCTTGTTTTGCTTAAGTCTTTTAACCTCACGATCCATTATTTCGACGGGTTCTTCGATGAATTGAAGTTTTTCGTTGATTTGGATTTCATCTAACGGAATAGTGACATCTTCTTTAGCAAAACATTTCTTCAAATTCGAGACGTGGAAAGTGTTATGTACAGCCACGAGTTGTTGAGGTAACTCAAGTCGGTAAGCTACTGGTCCGACACGATCAATAATCTTGAATGGTCCAATATACCTTGGATTTAATTTCCCTCGTTTACCAAATCGAACAACGCCTTTCCAAGGTGCAACTTTAAGCATGACCATCTCTCCAATTTCAAATTCTATATCTTTTCTTTTAATGTCAGCGTAGCTCTTTTGTCGACTTTGGGCGGTTTTCAACCGTTGTTGAATTTGGATGATCTTCTCGGTAGTTTCTTGTATAATCTCCGGACCCGTAATCTGTCTATCCCCCACTTCACTCCAACAAATCGGAGACCTGCACTTTCTACCATAAAGTGCTTCAAACGGCGCCATCTCAATGCTTGAATGGTAGCTGTTGTTGTAGGAAAATTCTGCTAACGGTAGATGTCGATCCCAACTGTTTCCGAAATCAATAACACATGCTCGTAGCATGTCTTCAAGCGTTTGTATCGTCCTTTCGCTCTGCCCATCAGTTTGTGGATGATAGGCAGTACTCATGTCTAGACGAGTTCCTAATGCTTGCTGTAATGTCTGCCAGAATCTTGAAATAAATCTGCCATCCCTATCAGAGATAATAGAGATTGGTATTCCATGTCTGGAGACGACTTCCTTCAAATACAGTCGTGCTAACTTCTCCATCTTGTCATCTTCTCTTATTGGCAGGAAGTGTGCTGATTTGGTGAGACGATCAACTATTACCCAAATAGTATCAAAACCACTTGCAGTCCTTGGCAATTTAGTGATGAAATCCATGGTAATGTTTTCCCATTTCCATTCCGGGATTTCGGGTTGTTGAAGTAGACCTGATGGTTTCTGATGCTCAGCTTTGACCTTAGAACACGTCAAACATTCTCCTACGTATTTAGCAACATCGGCTTTCATACCCGGCCACCAAAAATATTTCCTGAGATCCTTGTACATCTTCCCCGTTCCAGGATGTATTGAGTATCTAGTTTTATGAGCTTCTCTAAGTACCATTTCTCTCATATCTCCAAATTTTGGTACCCAAATCCTTTCAGCCCTATACCGGGTTCTGTCTTCCCGAATATTAAGATGCTTCTCCGATCCTTTGGGTATTTCATCCTTTAAATTTCCCTCTTTTAAAACTCCTTGTTGCGCCTCCTTTATTTGAGTAGTAAGGTTATTATGAATCATTATATTCATATATTTTACTCGAATGGGTTCTCTGTCCTTCCTGCTCAAGGCATCGGCTACCACATTTGCCTTCCCCGGGTGGTAACGAATCTCAAAGTCGTAATCATTCAACAATTCAATCCACCTACGCTGCCTCATATTCAGTTGTTTCTGATTAAATATGTGTTGAAGACTTTTGTGGTCGGTATATATAATACTTTTGACCCCATATAAGTAGTGCCTCCAAGTCTTTAATGCAAAAACAACCGCGCCTAATTCCAAATCATGCGTCGTATAATTTTGTTCGTGAATCTTCAATTGTCTAGACGCATAAGCAATCACCTTCATTCGTTGCATTAATACACAACCGAGACCTTGCTTTGATGCGTCACAATAAATCACAAAATCATCATTCCCTTCAGGCAATGACAATATAGGTGCCGTAGTTAGCTTTTTCTTCAATAACTGAAACGCTTTCTCTTGTTCATCATTCCATTCAAATTTCTTCCCTTTATGCGTTAATGCAGTCAAGGGTTTTGCTATTCTGGAAAAGTCTTGGATGAACCTTCTGTAGTAACTAGCTAGTCCTAAAAACTGGCGTATGTGTTTCGGAGTTTTCGGGGTTTCCCACTTTTCAACAGTTTCTATCTTTGCCGGATCCACCTTAATACCTTCTTTGTTCACTATGTGACTGAGGAATTGAACTTCTTCCAACCAAAATGCACACTTTGAAAACTTAGCGTACAATTCTTCCTTCCTCAATACTTCTAACACCTTTCTCAAATGTTCACCGTGTTCTTGGTCATTCTTTGAGTAAATAAGTATGTCATCAATGAAAACAATGACAAACTTGTCAAGGTATGGTCCACACACTCGGTTCATAAGGTCCATGAACACAGCTGGTGCATTAGTTAAACCAAACGGCATGACCATAAACTCGTAATGACCGTAACGTGTTCTGAAAGCAGTCTTTGGAATATCATCTTCTTTCACCCGCATTTGATGATACCCGGAACGTAAGTCAATCTTTGAATAAACAGACGAGCCTTGTAGTTGATCAAATAAGTCGTCGATTCTCGGTAGTGGGTAGCGGTTCTTGATGGTAAGTTTGTTCAACTCTCGGTAGTCGATACACAACCTGAATGTACCATCTTTCTTCTTGACAAACAAAACAGGAGCTCCCCACGGTGATGTGCTTGGTCGAATGAAACCACGCTCTAAAAGTTCTTGTAATTGGCTTTGTAGTTCTTTCATCTCGCTGGGTGCGAGTCTGTAAGGAGCACGAGCTATTGGTGCAGCTCCTGGTACAAGATCTATTTGAAATTCAACGGATCGATGTGGGGGTAATCCCGGTAATTCTTTCGGAAATACATCGGGAAATTCTTTTGCAATGGGAACATCATTGATGCTCTTTTCTTCAGTTTGTACTTTCTCGACGTGTGCTAGAACAGCATAGCAACCTTTTCTTATTAGTTTTTGTGCCTTCAAATTACTAATAAGATGTAGCTTCGTGTTGCCCTTTTCTCCGTACACCATTAAGGGTTTTCCTTTTTCTCGTATAATGCGAATTGCATTTTTGTAACAGACGATCTCTGCTTTCACTTCTTTCAACCAGTCCATACCGATTATCACATCAAAACTCCCTAACTCTACTGGTATCAAATCAATCTTAAATGTTTCGCTAACCAGTTTAATTTCTCGATTCCGACATATATTATCTGCTGAAATTAATTTACCATTTGCTAATTCGAGTAAAAATTTACTATCCAAAGGCGTCAATGGGCAACTTAATTTAGCACAAAAATCTCTACTCATATAGCTTCTATCTGCACCCGAATCAAATAAAACGTAAGCAGATTTATTGTCAATAAGAAACGTACCCGTAACAAGCTCCGGGTCTTCCTGTGCCTCTGCCGCATTAATATTGAAAACTCTTCCGCGGCCTTGTCCATTCGTGTTCTCCTGGTTCGGGCAATTTCTAATAATGTGGCCCGGTTTTCCACATTTATAACAAACTACATTGGCATAGCTTGCTCCGACACTACTTGCTCCGCCATTACTCGTTCCGACACCATTTGTTCCTTTCGTTCTATTAACCCCTGGTCCGTAGACCTCACACTTCGCCACGCTATGACCATTTCTTTTACACTTGTTGCAAAATTTGGTGCAGAACCCCGAGTGATACTTTTCACACCTTTGGCATAGCTGCTTCTGATTGTTGTTGTTGTTGTTGCGGTTATTATTGTTGTTGGAATGATTGTTGTAGTTGCTGTTGTTGTTGTTGTTGTTGTTGGGCCGTTTGTTGTAGTTACGATTGATGTTGCGATTGTTGGGATAATTGTTGCGATTGCTGTTGTTGTTGTATTGGTGATTCTTATCACCATTTTCCTCCCACTTTCTTTTGACTTGCTTCACATTGGCCTCTTCAGCAGTCTGTTCTTTAATTCTTTCTTCAATCTGGTTCACTAGTTTGTGAGCCATTCTACATGCCTGTTGTATGGAGGCGGGCTCGTGTGAACTTATATATTCTTGGATTCTTTCCGGTAATCCTTTCACAAACGCGTCGATCTTCTCTTCCTCGTCTTCGAATGCTCCCGGACACAATAGGCACAATTCTGTGAATCGTCTTTCGTACGTGGTAATATCAAATCCTTGGGTTCGTAACCCTCTAAGTTCTGTCTTGAGCTTATTTACCTCGGTTCTGGGACGGTACTTCTCGTTCATCAAGTGCTTGAATGCTGACCACGGTAGTGCGTACGCATCGTTTTGTCCCACTTGCTCTAGATAGGTATTCCACCATGTTAACGCAGAACCTGTGAAGGTATGCGTAGCGTACTTCACTTTGTCCTCTTCAGTACACTTACTTATGGCAAACACCGATTCGACCTTCTCGGTCCACCATTTCAATCCGATCGGTCCTTCGGTTCCATCAAATTCCAAAGGTTTGCAGGCAGTGAATTCTTTGTAGGTGCATCCTACACGATTTCCTGTACTGCTAGATCCAAGGTTATTGTTGGTATGTAGCGCAGCCTGTACTGCGGCTATGTTTGAAGCAAGAAAGGCACGAAATTCCTCTTGGCTCATATTCAAGGTGTGTCGAGTAGTCGGTGCCATTTCCTTCAAAATAGTCAAATGAACAAGTTAATCATACAGAATATTAAGAGTAGTCAATAGTATTTCGTAGCATAATATGAACTCATTTATAAAAGCTTTTTCTTCATAATAGCGTTTTATAAGTTTAAATTCGGGTAGTACCTACCCGTTAAGTTCATACTTAGTAGCTAATATACAATTCAACTACTACAATTCTATATGAAAAACTGATTATAATAATATTTCGCGTTCAAACTTTTACACAATATTTTACAAACTTACAATACCGCTTATTTTACATATAGCATGAAATATAGCACACAATAAATTTGATACAAGATGGTTGTGAAGATAATTCTAGCTAGTACACAAGTCGTTCAGCAAAGGCAATAAAGACACGTAATTCATACGTCCAGAAACAAGTCATGCATTCTGGTTTTACTAGGATTACTTCCCATCCTTGGTCTTGTGGAACATAACCGTTATGGCCGTTGATAAGACAGCGTGTTGTAACGTCGTCAAAGGGACGAGGGTTACGTAATGTCCAACAGTCCCGTAACAATCTAAAAACCTCATTTCTTACCCCAATTACCGACTCCGTCACTTTTGGAAACGTTTTGTTTAATAGTTGTAGCCCGATGTTCTTGTTCTCACTTTGGTGAGAAGCGAACATTACTAATCCGTAAGCATAACATGCTTCTTTATGTTGCATGTTAGCCGCTTTTTCTAAATCACGAAGTCCAATATTCGGATATATTGAGTCAAAATAATTTCTTAGCCCGTTGCGTAAAATAGCATTTGGGTTCCCCGCAATATATGCGTCAAAGTAAACACATCGTAACTTATGGGTTTCCCAATGTGATATCCCCCATCTTTCAAACGAAAGTCTCTTATAAACCAAGACATTCTTGGAACGTTCTTCGAATGTCTTACAAACTGATCTCGCCTTAAATAGTTGTGCCGAGGAATTCTTGCCAACTCTAGACAAGATTTCATCAATCATGTCTCCGGGTAGGTCTCTTAAAATATTGGGTTGTCTATCCATTTTGTGTTTTTAAACTGTAAAATAGACAAGAGTTAGATTCATAAAAAAAATACTTATTAATACAAGCAATTTTTACATATATCATAAAGCATAAGAACACTATATTACATATATTACACCACACGAATACAACTATCTTATTCCGACTCGCTCGTTTCTTCTTCTTCGGTTTTGGTTCGTTTTGCCAAGTTTCTAGGGATATATGATGTTCCCCTAATATGAGCCGTCGTTGTCCACATTGGTTTAGAAAAACCTGGTGGTTTAGAGGTTCCCGGGTCATTGTTACAACTTAAGGACTTCGGGGGTTGACGATACATATAAAGTTCATCGGGGTTAGAATTAGATTTCTCTATTTTTATGCCCTTTCCCTTATTATTTTCTTTTGCCTTTTTAAATTCAGTTGGGGTAATTTCTATAACATCATTGGAATTCTCGTCGGAATCCGATTCATCGGAGAATTGGTAATCCTCCCAATATTTTGCTTCCTTGGCGGAAACACCATTGACCATAATTAACCTTGGTAGGTTGGTTGAGGATTCTCTTTTACTTAACCGTTTTATTATTTCCCCCACCGGTTCCGATTCTTCTTCCGGTTCCGATTCTTCTTCCGGTTCCGATTCTTCTTCCGGTTCCGACTCTTCTTCCGGTTCCTCTTCGGGAACTTGTGAATCAGTCCACGAATCATTCCAATTTACATTTGACTCTTCATTATTATTAGGTGAGTCAATGGGACTTGTTCTAGAGGTAGAAATCTATCACATAATATCAAACACATTAAGAGATTAATATATCACATAATATTCATATGTTAAAAATATATAGTTTCCAACAAAAATGTTAAGCAATCATTTTTAAAGAAAACACGGTCGAAGTCCAGAATCACTAATGCATCCTAACAAACTCGATAAGACACACTAATGCAAATTTTCTGGTTCTCTAAGACCAACGCTCGGATACCAACTGAAATGTCCCGTTCTTATTGATTAAAAACGTTCCATATTAATTGATTTCGTTGCGAGGTTTTGACCTCTATATGAGACGTTTTTCAAAGACTGCATTCATTTTTAAAACAAACCATAACCTTTATGTCATAGATAAAGGTTTTAAAAAAGCTTTACGTAGATTATCAAATAATGATAATCTAAAATATCCTGTTTACACACGACCATTACATAATGGTTTACAATACAAATATGTTACAACAAAATAAGTTTCTTGAATGCAGTTTTTACACAATATCATACAAGCATGGACTCCAAATCTCGTCCTTATTTAAGTATGCGACAGCGGAAGCTCTTAATAATCACCTGAGAATAAACATGCTTAAAACGTCAACAAAAATGTTGGTGAGTTATAGGTTTAACCTATATATATCAAATCATAATAATAGACCACAAGATTTCATATTTCAATACACATCCCATACATAGAGATAAAAATCATTCATATGGTGAACACCTGGTAACCGACATTAACAAGATGCATATATAAGAATATCCCCATCATTCCGGGACACCCTTCGGACATGATATAAATTTCGAAGTACTAAAGCATCCGGTTCTTTGGATGGGGTTTGTTAGGCCCAATAGATCTATCTTTAGGATTCGCGTCAATTAGGGTGTCTGTTCCCTAATTCTTAGATTACCAGACTTAATAAAAAGGGGCATATTCGATTTCGATAATTCAACCATAGAATGTAGTTTCACATACTTGTGTCTATTTTGTAAATCATTTATAAAACCTGCATGTATTCTCATCCCAAAAATATTAGATTTTAAAAGTGGGACTATAACTCACTTTCACAGATTTTTACTTCGTCGGGAAGTAAGACTTGGCCACTGGTTGATTCACGAACCTATAACAATATATACATATATATCAAAGTATGTTCAAAATATATTTACAACACTTTTAATATATTTTGATGTTTTAAGTTTATTAAGTCAGCTGTCCTCGTTAGTAACCTACAACTAGTTGTCCACAGTTTGATGTACAGAAATAAATCGATAAATATTATCTTGAATCAATCCACGACCCAGTGTATACGTATCTCAGTATTGATCACAACTCAAACTATATATATTTTGGAATCAACCTCAACCCTGTATAGCTAACTCCAACATTCACATATAGAGTGTCTATGGTTGTTCCGAAATATATATAGATGTGTCGACATGATAGGTCGAAACATTGTATACGTGTCTATGGTATCTCAAGATTACATAATATACAATACAAGTTGATTAAGTTATGGTTGGAATAGATTTGTTACCAATTTTCACGTAGCTAAAATGAGAAAAATTATCCAATCTTGTTTTACCCATAACTTCTTCATTTTAAATCCGTTTTGAGTGAATCAAATTGCTATGGTTTCATATTGAACTCTATTTTATGAATCTAAACAGAAAAAGTATAGGTTTATAGTCAGAAAAATAAGTTACAAGTCGTTTTTGTAAAGGTAGTCATTTCAGTCAAAAGAACGACGTCTAGATGACCATTTTAGAAAACATACTTCCACTTTGAGTTTAACCATAATTTTTGGATATAGTTTCATGTTCATAATAAAAATCATTTTCTCAGAATAACAACTTTTAAATCAAAGTTTATCATAGTTTTTAATTAACTAACCCAAAACAGCCCGCGGTGTTACTACGACGGCGTAAATCCGGTTTTACGGTGTTTTTCGTGTTTCCAGGTTTTAAATCATTAAGTTAGCATATCATATAGATATAGAACATGTGTTTAGTTGATTTTAAAAGTCAAGTTAGAAGGATTAACTTTTGTTTGCGACCAAGTTTAGAATTAACTAAACTATGTTCTAGTGATTACAAGTTTAAACCTTCGAATAAGATAGCTTTATATGTATGAATCAAATGATGTTATGAACATCATTACTACCTTAAGTTCCTTGGATAAACCTAATGGAAAAGAGAAAAATGGATCTAGCTTCAATGGATCCTTGGATGGCTCGAAGTTCTTGAAGCAAAATCATGACACGAAAACAAGTTCAAGTAAGATCATCACTTGAAATAAGATTGTTATAGTTATAGAAATTGAACCAAAGTTTGAATATGATTATTACCTTGTATTAGAATGATAACCTACTGTAAGAAACAAAGATTTCTTGAGGTTGGATGATCACCTTACAAGATTGGAAGTGAGCTAGCAAACTTGAAAGTATTCTTGATTTTATGAAACTAGAACTTTTGGAATTTATGAAGAACACTTAGAACTTAAAGATAGAACTTGAGAGAGATCAATTAGATGAAGAAAATTGAAGAATGAAAGTGTTTGTAGGTGTTTTTGGTCGTTGGTGTATGGATTAGATATAAAGGATATGTAATTTTGTTTTCATGTAAATAAGTCATGAATGATTACTCATATTTTTGTAATTTTATGAGATATTTCATGCTAGTTGCCAAATGATGGTTCCCACATGTGTTAGGTGACTCACATGGGCTGCTAATAGCTGATCATTGGAGTGTATATACCAATAGTACATACATCTAAAAGCTGTGTATTGTACGAGTACGAATACGGGTGCATACTAGTAGAATTGTTGATGAAACTGAACGAGGATGTAATTGTAAGCATTTTTGTTAAGTAGAAGTATTTTGATAAGTGTCTTGAAGTCTTTCAAAAGTGTATGAATACATATTAAAACACTACATGTATATACATTTTAACTGAGTCGTTAAGTCATCGTTAGTCGTTACATGTAAATGTTGTTTTGAAACCTTTAGGTTAACGATCTTGTTAAATGTTGTTAACCCAATGTTTATAATATCAAAAGAGATTTTAAATTATTATATTATCATGATATTATGATGTACGAATATCTCTTAATATGATATATATACATTAAATGTCGTTACAATGATAATCGTTACATATATGTCTCGTTTCAAAATCATTAAGTTAGTAGTCTTGTTTTTACATATGTAGTTCATTGTTAATATACTTAATGATATGTTTACTTATCATAATATCATGTTAACTATATATATAACCATATATATGTCATCATATAGTTTTTACAAGTTTTAACGTTCGTGAATCACCGGTCAACTTGGGTGGTCAATTGTCTACATGAAACCTATTTCAATTAATTAAGTCTTAACAAGTTTGATTGCTTAACATGTTGGAAACATTTAATCATGTAAATATCAATCTCAATTAATATATATAAACATGGAAAATTTCGGGTCACTACACTTTAGTACTTCGAAATCTATATCATATCCGAAGGGTGTCCCGGAATGATGGGGATATTCTTATATATACATCTTGTTAATGTCGATTACCAGGTGTTCACCATATGAATAATTTTTATCTCTATGTATGGGATGTGTATTGAAATATGAAATCTTATGGTCTATTATTATGATTTGATAATATATAGGTTAAACCTATAACTCACCAACATTTTTGTTGACGTTTTAAGCATGTTTATTCTCAGGTGATTATTAAGAGCTTCCGCTATCGCATACTTAAATAAGGACGAGATTTGGAGTCCATACTTGTATGATATTGTGTAAAAACTGCATTCAAGAAATGTATTTCGTTGTAACATATTTGTATTGTAAACCATTATGTAATGGTCGTGTGTAAACAGGATATTATAGATTATCATTATTTGATAATCTACGTAAAGCTTTTTAAACCTTTATTGATGAAATAAAGGTTATGGTTTGTTTTAAAATGAATGCAGTCTTTGAAAAACGTCTCATATAGAGGTCAAAACCTCGCAACGAAATCAATTAATATGGAACGTTTTTAATCAATAAGAACGGGACATTTCAAAGAGGACCAGTGGGAGCGTGGGAGCGTGAAGACCAGATGAGGCTGAAGTATCCACAACTGTTTCCCGAGGGAACTACTTCAGAGGACGATCACTAAAATTTCGGGACGAAATTTTTAATAACAGGTGGGTAATGTAACAACCCTGCTTTTTCCGTTACTTCCGTTAACCTTCCGTTAGTTTATTTAACGCCGATTATTTAACTTTTGTTCATTTACGTGTAATAAATGCGTACTGGATCTTTGGAGGGTTATAATAATTAATATGGGTTGATATTAATTCAAATAAATATTTCGAACGATGAAATACGATTAAAACGATACGATTTTAATAACTACCTTTTTAGCAACGAAACGCTCGGGTTTATTTTAATAATTAATTTTATTGATTATTAACTTTTTAAAATATTTAATTTATTGGGTTTTTAATAAATTAAACGATTGGTTGCGTTTAACAATCGGGTTAGCGTTCCGGGCCTTCGGTACGACTAACGACACTTAAAACGGACCACGATTACACGGAATTGCAAAACACGAGCCCGGGAGTACCCCATGGGCCATATTCGGCTGACCACCCCCCTCCCCACCCTTTTATGTTGAATTTTGACAACTTGAGGGGCTTATGTGCTAATGGTTTAAACTAGGGTTAGTATAAATAGAAGTATTAACCTAAAATTTGATAAAACCCTCACAATTAAAAAGCTGCAGTCGATCCTTCTCCCCTCCCTCCTAGCCGTCAACCATCACCCACACTCACAGATTCAATTTTCAATTTTTGATCAAACCTCAAGAACAAACGTTGCAATTCTCGATCTCCTCTACGCGTTGGTATAATTCTTTTATCGATCTAAGGTATATTTACATGAACCCTAATTTGTAAAATCTGATTTTTAATAGAGTTTCATAGTTATGTTGTCAATTGCTCAAGTCTATACGCGTACGTGTTAATTGTTATCGTTATTTTGATTGTTTGATGCGCTAGGGTTTAAAAACGAATTTGTTTTTGTTTGATCAGTAAAATTAAGTTTTTCAAATGTTGATTATTATGTTATATTCAGATTCCTTGCAAAAAACTATTGAGTTTAGGCTTTGGATTCACTCGATTTCGTTTCCGTATGATTAAGTTATGTCAATTTGAATTATCTTTGTGTTTTTGTTGCTTGATCAGAAATCTGGTATTTATAGACAACGAATTGGCATGTGAAACTTATACCACTGGAAATATAATTTAAAAACACTCAATTTAGACTAGGATATCAAGTCGTTTGCTTATGTATAGCCCGAGATATGCTTGAATTAGTGTAAAAGTAGTTTTATACAGCACTTGCATGAAAATAACCTTGTTTGATAAAATTTTTTAACTTCTGTGATTAAAGCTTGGCATATTTGAAATTTATACAAAAAGTATTTCACTTTTCATGTATATATCATAGGCTAATTGTATCTAGATCTTCGGATAATCGCGTGCGAATGTAACTAGCTAAATGGGAATCGAATCTGTAACTTGCTCACTGTTTTGTACTCTGTGGATTGTGTTTATTGAATGAGCATGTATGCTTCTGTAAAATGAAACTTAACATGATATATGACTTATTGTTAGTTTATGTCAATCTCTGAAACCTTATGAATTGGGCACAATAGAGCCATACTTTATGTAAATTCTGATTTGAGCTGAAAACTGAATATTAAACTTGCACGAATAAACTGTACAAATTGGCTTAATAAAAGTTGTTAGATTTTTGATATGTGTTACTATGACTTGTCTTTGAACTATATCCACTGGTATTGTATCAATTACATGTTCCTAACTCCGTTTATAGCCAAAACAAAATCCGTGCGCGGTCAGAAACTGACTAGGCAAACCCTAAATGTACCCCTTCTGATTCCTGACTTTTAATTATCGTATGAGTCCCTGGCTGGACTTTTTGGAATTGATTTTAAGTATATTTATGATCTAGAGTTTTCCATGTTTACGTGAATTTTGTACTATGAGATATTGTGCTAAGTATGCTACGTGTTCATGAACTTTGTGCACAACGATAAACTGAAATTGTGAAAATGATTATTCATGACCCGAAACGTATTGTTTGACTTAGGTTTGACATGTTAACCAACATTTGGCATGAACCTACTGATTTTGACTTTAGTTGACCACATTGAACAAGTTTGACTTTCAGTTTGACTTTGGTTGACTTTGTTTGACTTGCATGAATTACTTGACTATATATTGACTTTTACTTTGAAACGCGTCGAGTTGAGCAATAAGATAACGTATACTATGAAACCACCCTTATTTAAGATATATATATTGACCAACCTAAATACGTATACTTAGGTTGCATTATTTAGCTGTAAACTGTGACGACCCGGAAATTTCCGACCAAATTTAAACTTAATCTTTATATGATTTAATGTTTCCGACACTATAACAAAGTCTGTAATGTTGATGTTTCAAAAACTTTGAACTGTGTTCATGTAATCAATTACCCTTCGACTATTCCCGACGATTCACGAATCATTATGTGTAAATAAATATATTTATATATATAGATATTAATTATTATAAATTAAAATATTATATGAGTTAATTAATAATGAAAATATAATAATATATGATATTAAAATAAATCTATATATATATATATATATATATATATATATATATATATATATATATATATATATATATATATATATATATATGTGTGTGTGTGTGTGTGTGTGTGTGTGTGTGTGTGTAAGGTATATTGAATGTATATTTATATGGTTTCGAATTTATTTAGTAATCAATAAAAGCACTCGTTTGTCAGTCGATCGCTATTAAGCAAGTTAAATTCAAACTTATGTAATTTTAAAATAAACGGTGATACGAAAATGAGTTCTATAAATTTTAGACTTATTAAAAAATATATTTAGGAACTATTTGATAAGTTTGAACACTTTTTATATTTCACCCATAAATGAGAGGGACAGTTAATGTAATTTTTATTTAATAGTTAATGATCGAATTTTATACCATAATGACCAAAATAAATAAATATAGCTAATTTAAAAATATGGGATGTTTTCTGAACACTTCTATCCGTCACTGATTATCAACAGAGTACGATATACTCTGTGCAATAAAAGTGTCGGCAGAATTAAATAATGTACTTCACACGTTTTAATTAACTTGAAATTTATAATTGTGATACTGTATCACCTTTTGAATTCTTCTCACAATCTAAATTCCTTATCTAACTTTCTCTATATATATAGAATATACATATACATGAATGAAGATACAACCACACTCATTTACTTACCATCTTTCTTATTCTCTATATTACTACCTCCTACTACCTTTCTTCTTCATTTTAGCAACCACCGGAGACCACCTTAAAACCGTCACTCAAACAGAGGTAAACTACTATGTATGTTTCTGTTTCATCCACGACAAACCTAACCATCTCTACCACAATGAAACTCATGAACACACATACACAAACTTGTTTCCTTGTTTTGCTAGTAGTTTTATGTTTCTATTTGGTTTTAACATCTAGATTACTTGTTGATGCTCTAGGTCGAAATCCGTAAAATTAATAATCAAACACCACTTCATCACAACCGTTACAACAACCACACCATCCTCGGCCACCTTTCACACATCACCCTAGTCTACAGTCGACAATCACCATTGCAACTATCGTCACCACCATCAAACGCCCTCATTAACAAAATTAATATGGGTTCGTTACCTTGATCAATCAACAACCCTTCTGTAGATTCTATTTCTTTTATGATTAACAACGAACATTTGTTTTTTAAACTATTCTCACTTTCATCACCTTCGGTTTTCTTGATGCTCCTGCACCTTGCTCGATATTTTTTTTATCTCGAACCACTTCCACAACCTACTACTATGCTACTGCTATTTATGTCAAACAAAAACGATGGAACTAGGCTGCTATAGTTCTCGGTTGAAACCGTCCCAATCAAACCAATTTCAAATCACGAACTACCACTCTCATGTTTCTGTTTTCGTGCTATCACCATGACCATCAACCCACCATAACACCTACACTCAAATACGTGAATAACCACTTGCTTTTATCAGACCCATTTGAAACCCAAACCAAAAACATTGAGACTCGTCATGTTTATAGTTCCGATTATTTCTATTACTAGTGGTGATTAATCGACTTTTAAAATGAAAAAGGAAATGAAACTAATTGCAAGTGGTTTGAATCTCCACATGACACCCACTTGTTTCATAAAGACAAAACCAATCAATCGGTGGAATAATTGAAACAAGATAACGGGCTTCTAATCCATACATCTTTCTTTACTTGGGCCGAATAATATGATTGGGCTGCATACTTTATTGTGTTGTTAGCCCAAGATCCAATTATTATATTTTTACTAAGGCTGCTGCTATCCAAAGTCTTGCTACCATTTTTTTCTAGTTTAAAAACGCGAAGTTTAGGAAGGATTGGAATTTTAATAATTTTGGAAGTGTTATTGTTAATAAGATGATGAAGTAATGGTGAATGGTGATGGTAAATAAAGAAGATGTAGATGATGATAAACGGCAATGAAAGCGATAATGATGATTATGGTAGTAATGTGATGAAGATGATAAAACATCTTTTTACATAATAAATAAATAAAACGCGAGTATAATAACAAGAAAAACAAGTTAGATCGGAGGGTTTAGGGGTGCTTGTGTTTAACGGGAGGTCATGGGTTCGAGCCCGGGCGGTGGCATTTTGTTTTTAAATCCGGTTCTTTCAAAGGTAGCATTATATTTCATTATTATTATTATTATTATTATTATTATTATTATTATTATTATTATTATTATTATTATTATTATTATTATTATTATTATTATTATCATTAAGGCTACTAAAATCATTATTTTCACTATTAACCTATAACTATTATTATTTTTATTATTATTATTATTATTATTAAATGATAGTATGAATATTATTATTAAAATTATTATCATTATAATTAGTATTATCATTAAATGTTATTCGTATTGACATTACAAACATTATTATTATTAGTACTATCTTTATCATTAATATTAAAATTATCATTATTATTATTATTAGGATTACCATAACTTTTATTATAATTAGTATTATTTTTATCATTATTATTATTAGTACTATTACTATATCAAATGTATATTTTCTATATAAAAATATATTTGTGACATATAACCTAATCATATTAATACTTTTGTAATAAATGGTAATTATCTATATAAAGATAAATATATCTAATTAAGTTATTACTAAAACACATGATATAAAATAAAAAATAAAATCACTAATAATATAAATATTTGTTCGATTACCATTACGTGTATTAATATACATGATTGAATAATAGGTTCGTGAATCTGAGGCCAACCCTATACTTGTTTCAGTGCCGTCATATGTATTTTTACTACAAAATATAGTATGGTGAGTTCATTTGCTCCCTTTTACTCTTTACATTTTTGGGACTGAAAATGCATGCGCTACTTTTACAACTGCTTTATTAAATGTTTTTGAAATATATTTTGAACTGTGAATACATGAAATGCTTTTATAAATGTTTGACGAGATAGAGACAAGCAAAACATTCCTCGAATGAATTATGTGGACGTGATAATTGCCATCATTGAATTATGTGGACGTGATAATTGCCACAATTGATATGAATATTTTTCCCCTGATTATTATTGCTTGGTAACCTAAGAATTAGGGAACATCACTAATTTTGAGAATTAGTGCACGCCTAATTGACGCGAATCCTAAAGGTAGCTACCGGGTTTAACACCCGTGTAGTGACCCGAACTTTTCCATGTTTATATATATTAATTGAGATTGATATTTACATGACTAAATGTTTCCAATGTGTTAAGCAATCAAACTTGTTAAGACTTGATTAAATGAAATAAGTTTCATATAGACAATTGATCACCCAAGTTGACCGGCGATTCACGAACGTTACAAAATTGTAAAAACTACATGTTGTGGTATATATAGACATATATATATATAGTTGACATGAGATTATGATGAGTAAGTATCTCACTAAGTATATTAACAATGTGTGATATACATAAAAAATGAGATTACTAAGTTAAGAAACTCGAAATGATATATATAACGATTATCGTTATGATAACGTCTACTAAATACATATGTATCATATTAAGATATTGATACACTATATTTAACATGATAAAATGATATTTAAATATATCATTAAGTGTGTTAACAATGAACTACATATGTAAAAACAAGACTACTAACTCAAGAATTACGAAACGAGACTTATATGTAACGATTATCGTTGTAACGATATTTTAATGTATATATCATATTAAGAGATATTCATACATTATAATATCATGATAATATAATAATTTAATATCTCATTTGATATAATAAACATTGGGTTAACAACATTAATTGAGATCGTTAACTTAAAGGTTTCAAAACAACACTTACATGTAACGACTAACGAAGACTTAACGACTCCATTAGAATGTATATACATGTTGTGTTTTGATATGTATTCTTACACTTTTGAAAGACTTTAAGACACATATCAAGGTACTTCTACTTAACAAAAATGCTTACAATTACATCCTCGTTCAGTTTCATCAACAATTCTACTCGTATGCACCCGTATTCGTACTAGTACAATACACAGCTTTTAGATGTATGTACTATTGGTATATACACTCTAATGATTAGCTCTTAGCAGCCCATGTGAGTCACCTAACATATGTGGGAACCATCATTTGGCAACTAGCATGAAATATCTCATAAAATTACAAGAATATTAGTAATCATTCATGACTTATTTACATGAAAACAAAATTACATATCCTTTATATCTAATCCATATACTAACGACCAAAAATACCTACAAACACTTTCATTCTTCAATTTTATTCATCTAATTGATCTCTCTCAAATTCCATCTTCAAGTTCTAAGTGTTCTTCATAAATTCCATAAGTATAGTTTCATAAAAATCAAGAATACTACCAAGTTTGCAAGTTTACTTCCAAGCTTTCTAATCCATTCCAAGTAATCATCTAAGATCAAGGAACCTTTGTTATTTACAGTAGGTTATCTTTCTAATTCAAGGTAATATTTATATTCAAACTTTGATTCAATTTCTACAACTATAATAATCTTATTTCGAGTGAAAATCTTACTTGAACTGTTTTCGTGTCATGATTCTGCTTCAAGAACTTTCAAGCCATCCAAGGATCCTTTGAAGCTAGATCCATTTTTCTCATTTCCAGTGGTTTTATCCACAAAAATTGAGGTAGTAATGATTTTCATAACATCATTCGATTCATACATATAAAGCTATCTTATTCGAAGGTTTTAACTTGTAATCACTAGAACATAGTTTATCAATGATATGCTAAAACGTTTTAAAATGACTGCTTTAAAACCAATGATAACCCCAATGAGGACTTTACTGGATGCTGATACTAATGGGGAACCCTTTGATATTACGCTTTATCGAAGCATGGTTGGTTCTTTAATGTATCTGACTACAAGTCGACCAGACATTACACTTACCGTAAATGTGTGTGCCCGCTTTCAGTCCAACCCTAAGAAATCTCACTCCAAAGCGGTTGTTAGGATTTTTCAATACCTTAAAGGTACACCAAATCTTGGAATCTGGTATCCTCATGGATCCGATTTCAATCTCACTGCTTATACTGATGCGGATCATGGTGGTTGCCATGTTGATAAAAAGAGCACATCTGGATCAATTCAGATGTTGGGGAATAGCCTAGTTGGTTGGTCATCCAAAAAGCAGAACTGTGTGTCTTTATCAAAAGCTGAGTATGAGTACATTGCTGCAGCTCACTGTTGTTCCCAAGTTTTGTAGATGCAAACTCAACTCTTAGACTATGGCTTTAAGATTTCTAAGACCCCGATCTATTGTGATTCACAAAGTGCTATTGCAATAACAAGCAACCCGGTTTAGCATTCTAAAACTAAACACATAGATATTCGTTATCATTTCATTAAGGACCATGTAGAGAAAGGGGATGTAGAGTTATACTTTGTGCCTACTAAAGTGCAATTAGCTGACATGTTCACTAAACCTTTAGATGAACTTAGGCTAAAATTCTTGATCAAAGAGATTGGCATGGTAGAGTATAGTGCTTGATATTCCTTAGATCTGTTGGGACTTATTTTTGGGATCTTGTGTTTAGGGGGAGTAGATACTTTCTAGGGGGAGCAACTAAGTTTCAGTGCTTTAGATAATTTTTCTTTAAGGGACTGCCTTTAGATTAATGATAACTTCCTAGATATATTTGTTCAATGGTTACGCAAGGGGGAGGTAACTCATTGATATCCTATTTCAAGGGGGAGTTAATTCATTTTCTTGGGAACATAATCAAAATGCTGATTTACTTTCTTGTATATCACATTTTGAGGGGGAGAAAAAGGGAGAAAATGAGAAAATTATTCAAAAATATTGTTTTTCAAAAGTGAATTCAAAATTTCTTTGTTTTTATCTAAAATAATTCACTATGGCTTGTATACATCTCAGTATGCAACCCGTGTCAACAATTGGTATCACTGAAGATTTGTACTTTGTATAAAATTCAAAGTTCTTTTAAGTACAAATCTTATTTTGAAAAATTCATAAAAAATTGGATAAAATCCAAAAATATTTAAATTTTACTGAATAAATGCTACTTTTAGCATTTTACCGAGTCTGACAACCAACAGTACAGATTCGGTAAGTTCAAAGTTTTCAAAAATTGTCTCAGAATTGTTTTTCATGAAAAGATTGAAATGAATTTCAAGAGGAAAAATCAATTTGTCAAGATTTGGAGCTAAATTGTTAAAGTTTTGAAAAATTGGACTGTTTTCGGTATATTAGGCCCATTCTGTAAAGCCCATTCGGTATTTTACCTTCGGTATCTATAAAAGGAGAGTCAAAGTCAAACATTACTCTCTTACTGTTATTAATTACCTACCAAGTCTGTTGATTATACCGAATCTGCCTAATTCTACCGAGTCCGTCATTCTGTTTCTTCAAATTCTTGGTAAATGTTCATTTTAATCAATGTTTAAGATATATAATTGTAGATCTGAGATAATTAAGTTTTTATCAACCAGAAAAGATCAAAAATAACTGGATTATGACCTTTAATTTTTGAAATCTTGTTGATTATACCGAGTCTGAGTCGATTCCAATTAATCTTTGATTAAACTCAATTGATTTGGAAAATCAATAAGAAATCTTGTCTAATCTGAGTTAAATTGACTGATCTATCATTTGACAGAGTCTGATTACATGTTTAATTGCTTATTTGATGAATTCTGTATCTACCGAATGTGTTCTTATCCTGATACGAAGTTTGTTCAAACAATTAACATGTTAATATGCTTGTAATTGAATGGTTAATTGATCATGGTTGTGAAATTACATGATATGTGATAGAATATGCATGTTTGAGTGACTTTCTGTTAATTTTTGAAGATACCGAATATGGTTTTCTTTCTTGATACCGAGTCTGAAATTTGGTACCTTGAAATTTTCTGATTTTTATCTTCAAACACTTAACATGTTTATTCTATATCTTTCTGATATGAAAACTTAAGCTTATTTGGTTACAGAATCTAAAGTTTTCATAAATACCGAATCTGCTTGAATTGTACTGAAATTGACTAAGTGTTGTTCTGATTCCTTGTGTTATATAATTGACTTTGCATGATGATTTTGTACTAAGATGAATATCTTATGAATGTCATGGTTGTCAATTATTTGTTCATATTTGGAATAAATGATTTTTATATCTTAGAAAAGTCATAAAAATTATAAAATTTGAAAAATATAAAAAGGATTTCAAAGGAAATAAGAATAGAGAAATGTGCTTTATGATAACATTTTGTGGTCTTCTATTTCTTATGTATACAGATAAATGGCGAATAATCACTTTATCAATTCTGAAACCAATATTCCCTGCAATTATTGGACTGCAATTCTAGAGAGGCATACTTTATGGCCTACTCTGAGCTCCACAGTTAGTGTGCCAGAAACAGACTTGGATATTCTTAACAGATCAATCAGATTTTTGGAGGCCACACAACCAAATGCTACTAATCCACAGGGCGAACCAGCCAGATTTGAATTTAGGCTGAGGGGAGTACAAGGATTCAGGAGTATCACAAAAGCAGACTTCAGGAGGATATTCAGACTTCCTCTTGTACAGAATGCTCCTGCTTTTCCTGCCACACAGCAGATGATGTCTTCAATCTTTGCTCTTGGATATGTTGGAGCAACTAATGTTCCACCTGCTAAGTTTCAAAAGAAGTATCTGCACTCCAGGTGATATGTGATATTCTCAATCATCAACAGATGCTTGTTGATGATAAGAAGTGGATCTGATAGCTTAACTGTGCCGATGCTCAGACTTTTCTACTCATTCACAAGAGTAGAAAATCCTGATTATGCAGAACTTATATGGAATTTGGTTCAGGCACAGGTTGAAAAGCCAAGGGGTGCTTATATCCCTTGCGAAAGGTTTTTCTGTATCTTTATCCATGATGCTATAAATGCTTGCAGAAATGCAAATATCTTTGTACCAGGTACACATGGATTACAGATGAAAAGGTTTGGAGAGCTGAAGATGAACACCCCTATGGTGTCTGATAATAAATTCACTGCGCCGATTCCAAATTGGCTAGTGGGGCTAGCTACACCCCAGGACGTAAGAATGCGTTCTTATTTTCAGGTTGTAGGAATACCTCTTCCGAACCCGGTACAACAAGAACAAGTTGAACCTGCCGTGGTTCCAACCCCAGAGGTTGTAGAGGAACCTGTAGTTCAACCACCCGGGCCAGCTAATCCTCCACTTAGGGTGAACCTCAAACGATCTAGGGTAGCACACCAAGCTCAACCCGTGAGGATCAGGGAACCTAGTTCAACTAGGATTGAACCAACCCTCTCCACAACACCCAAAGTAAGCAGTGACACTTCAGCAACAGCATCTGAATCATCTCCTGAACATTCTCCTAAGAGAACTCGATACATGCCTGATGAGATGATTCAGACTCCGCCAACCCAACGAGTAACTAGAACTAGGACTTCGACACCCATCGTCCGCCAAACAGTTACTCCAACCATTGGTGATACGGACCAAGACCTAGAGCCAATTAGGTCACCCTCACCCATCTCCGTATCACATCCAAGAATAATAGTAAGCCCTACGCTAAATGAAGCGCAAGCTTCGGTAGGCAAGAGATCTAAACGCACGGATGGTAAAAAGACCACTAAGCCCATCCAATCTAAACAGGACTTAAGAATTAATCCCACAAAGCAAGATGCTTTGGCATCTAAGGAAGTAAAGTCTTCCTCTGTAGTAAAGTCTGCGTTGACTCAATCGATTGAGGACACTCAATCATTGAAGTCCAGAACGGCCAAAGGGGAGCCAAAAAATCTTGAAAAGGCACCCTGCGTATCGGCTGGAAATCCTCCTGTGCCTCAACGTACAACAGGGTCTCGAGGTCCGGCTTATCTTGATGAGGAAGATCTGCCGCGTCCCATGGAAACGAGTCAACATGACAATACTTCGGGATATTTATCAGACTTCCAGCAGACTGTTCCCTTGGTTCATGAAAGTGATCCATTGGTTCAAACCACTTCTCTTCCGGATTCTGAATCTCAGGGTCTGGAGGAAGAGTCTTTAACTGAAAGAGATGTGCCACCTCATGGTATATCAATGATTTCAGGAGTCGGGGATAGCAATATCTCTGCGAGAACTAAACAGACGGGTAGTTCTACTACTCTGTCAGAGTCCCATGAGACCAAAGTCATGGAGGCGGATGCTTCGAAAGAAACTTCGCCGGTGACAACTCCGGTTGTTACCCAACCTCCATCAGAAAGGGATATCACGAATCTGACTAGTAGTATGTATAGCCCTACATATAAGAATAATACAGCACAATCATCCTTACCTGCACTCACAGCAACTCAAACACTTCCACCAACATCGCCTTCAACAGTTGCTGCTGATGCTGCTTTTGTTCATGGTTACACTGTTGTTTCACCAACTGGGTCACCTTCTCGAAGTTCAAATAGATATGGATTACAGTATCTCTCTGACTATGAGGTGGAGGAGCTCTATCTTGGTGAGTTTACTAAACGAACTGATCTTGATGAAGTTCGCGAAACTATGATGATTTATGTTGAGCAAGCAAGGATAGTGTATCCTTTATCTCCATGCAAGTCACCTGGACCAATTCACATGCCTGATCATGATGATTTCGATTCCGACAATCTTCATGAGGGGGAGAATAGACAAGGTGGTTATCGGTCCAGTGTTTTTCAAAGATCAACTTATGAAGCTGGTACATCTAGTCAACAGAAGGATAAAGATGTTGTTGATATATCTGATTCCAGTGATGAAATTGAAGAAATTCAGTATGAAAGTTTTCTAGATGAATTGGAAAGTCAGAGAGAGGGTGACTCAGGGATGTTAATGATTATGGATTCAGCTGATCAATCAGAGAAAAAGTTAACTCAAGAGGACAATCAAAACTTTGACAACATTGAAGATATTTTGAAGGGGTCATCGAGTGTCGCCAATAAATTCAATGATCATCAATTTTTTAATTTGACATCTCCAACTGACGAATTTGGAATACACTTCGAAAAGGAGATTTTCTCTAATGGCAAAGAAGATACCACGACTCCTCCCGATTTGAATGTTCCTTTTCAAATTGCAGAGATTGTTCTTGAACGTGATGCTCATTACCATCTGAGTGAGGATGAAGAGAAAGATATTCTTCGTTCACCATTCATTGAACAACAAGCATATATAATTTATGGTGATTCTGATCTCGTCCTTTCTGCATCAATGAGTGTTCTGGGTGCATGGAAATATCATATGAAACCAGAATATCTCAAAGCTTATCTGAGTGTTCGTGACAAATTCAAATTGAAGAATGAAGAGAAACTTCAAATTCAGCGGAGTTCAGAGATTAAAAGCATAAATAAGGTTTTGATGATTAATAAGGATGGAGTGAAGATGCCATTGTTTCAAGTTACAAGAATGGATGATGAGGATTACCAATTCTCAGAAGCGGATTTTGATAAACTGAAGATGGATGACATTATTTTCATTTACAACTATCTGATTAACTTGAATGAATCTGCAACAATTTATCATGCTACTGCAATGAAGGCAGTCTACAGGTTTATTCTTGATTCGATGAGATGGATGTCAGGTCATGATTTTCAGTTGGGATTGGAATCTGGACACAAAAAAGCTCGGAATCAAACCACCAAATCAAGTGATTGAAGAGCTAAGATACATGTCCTTACTTGAAGTGAGCGACTGTCCATATGGGTTTGCATTTGTCAATTCTCACTATACAAAGATCTTCATCAGATTTCAGAAGATACTCAGACGGAACGTTGATGTATGCTTTCAAGTACATGAGATGGAGATTGATCAATAACTGATATTCAACTGAAGATATTGAGATTGTCAAATATATTCTCACAAGATTAAAAAGTCATCTCAAAACAAGAGTGAACATACGAAGAAATGAGAATCTCAAGGGATTCAAATCCAAAGTTCACTTCAGAGGAACAAAGTTCCTTTAGATGTTTTAAATAGGATTATGTTGTAAATTTCACATTTAACACTAAGGGGGAGATTGTTAGGACCCCGAAGTTGTATAGTGTTAATATGAAATAAGCTTAAATGAAGGTTCCTTAGAAGAGGGCTATATAAGGAACCTAAGTAGTCCTAATTAGATAGCCATTGCATTGTAACCGAGTTCTAGAAGCTGTGGAATGTAATTTTACCGATTCTCTCTAATACCGAGTCTCATTCTTACATACCGAATCTCTCTTTATCTTATCATTTCTCTCAATCTCAACATGATCTGACCTATCAAGGAACCACAGAAAATCGGTCAAATAAAAGAAAATCCCCAACCAATGGACCAAAGTTAATAATGGTCAATGGTGTTTCCGCTAAGGAAGCAAAATATTGGGAAAATTACCAATTTTTTGATGAATCGGATCCTGATGAGGATTCCGATGATGTTATAGAAATTACCCCGACCCAAATTTAATGAGGCAAAAGAAAATAATAAGGGAAAAGGCATCAAAATAGAGAAATCTGATTCCGACCCCGATGAACTTTATATGTACCGTCAACACCCGTATTTTCAATATCGTGACAATAACCCGGGAACCTCTAAACCACCAGGTTTTTCTAAACCAATGTGGAAAAAGACGACTCGTATTAGAGGAACATCATATATCCCTAGAAGATTAGGAAAAAGAACCAAGTCCGAAGAAGAAGAAACCAGTGATTCAGATTAGAGGGGTGTGAGCATGTTGTGTAATAAATGTATTGTAGTGTGCTTGTACTTTTATGTTCTATGTAAAAATTGCTTGTATTGTTTGTTATTACGAATATAATCCTTGTCTATTTTACAGTATAAAAACAAAATGGACGTTAAGGGTAGACAACCGAATATTTTAGAAGACCTACCAGAGGATATGATTGAGGAAATCTTGTCTAGAGTCGGTCAGAATTCATCAGCACATTTAGTTATGGCGAAATTAACTTGTCAAACATTTGAAAGACTTTCCAGAAATGCCTTAGTTTATAAAAGGCTTTCCTTTGATAGGTGGGGTATATCACATTGGGAAGACTTTAAGTGACGCCGTGTTTTCTTTAAAGCGTTAAATGCGGGGAACCCAAATGTAATTTTACGCTACGGGTTAAGAACCTATTTTGACTCAACATATCTCAACATAGGATTTCGTGAATTAGAAAGAGCTTCTAACATGCAACATAAAGAAGCATGTTATGCTTACGGGTTAGTGATGTTCGCTTCTTACCAAAGTGAGAAAAAGAACATCGGATTGCAGATTTTAAATAAAACTTTCCCACAAGTGACAGATTCAGTAGTTGGGGTGAGAAACAAGGTTTTTAGATTATTACGGGGCTGTTGGACATTACGAAACCCTCGTCCTTTTGACGACATTACAACATGCTGCCTAGCCAATGGTCATAACGGTTATTTTCCACAAGACCAAGGATGGGAAGTCGTCTTAGTAAAACCAGAATGCATGACTTGTTTCTGGACTTATGAATTACGAGTCTTTATTTCCTTTGCTGAACAACTTGCGTATTACCTAGATTTATCTTCAAAACTGTCCTGTATCATAGTGTACTATATTTCATGTTATATGTAATATAGCGAAGTTGTAAGTTTGAAGAATATTTGTATGTGATATATTATTATAATCAGTTTTTAATATGGAATTGTAGTAGTTGAATTGTATATTAGCTAATAAGTATGAACTTAACGGGTAGGTAGTACCCGAATTTAAACTTATAAAACGCTAATATGAAGAAAAAGCTTTTATAAATGAGTTCATATTATGCTACGAGATACTATTAACTACTCTTAATATTCTGTATGATTAAATTATTTCATTTGACTATTTTGAAGGAAATGGCACCGACTACTCGACACACCTTGAATATGAGCGAAGAGGAATTTCGTGCATTTCTTGCTTCAAACATAGCCGCAGTACATGCCGCGCTACATACCAACAATAACTCTGAATCTAGCAATACAGCTAACGGCGCAAGAAATCGTGTAGGATGCTCCTACAAGGAATTCACTGCCTGCAAACCTTCAGAATTTGATGGGACCGAAGGACCAATCGGATTGAAACGGTGGACCGAGAAAGTTGAATCGGTGTTTGCCATAAGTAAGTGTGCTGAAGGAGACAAAGTGAAGTACGCTACGCATTCCTTCACAGGTATTGCATTAACATGGTGGAATACCTATCTAGAGCAAGTGGGACACGTGCTACCGTGGTCAGCATTCAAGCATTTGATGAACGAGAAGTACCATCCCAGAACCGAGGTCAATAAGCTCAAGTCAGAACTTAGAGGGTTACGAACACAGGGATTCGATATTACTTCGTACGAAAGACGATTCACAGAATTGTGCCTATTGTGTCCGAGAGCGTTCGAAGATGAGGAACAGAAGATCGACGCATTTGTGAAAGGGTTACCGGAGAGAATCTAAGAAGATATAAGTTCACACGAGCCTGCCTCCATACAAAAGGCATGTAGAATGGTTCTCAAACTAGTGAACCAGATTGAGGGAAGAATTAAAGAACAGGCGGCCGAAGAGGCCAACGTGAAGCTAGTCAAAAGAAAGTGGGAGGAAAATGGTGATAAGAGTCACCAATACAACAACAACTATCCCAACAATCGCAACATCAATCGCAACTACAACAAACGGCACAACAACAACAACAACAACAACAACAACAACAACAACAACAACAACAACAACAACAACAACAACAACAACAACAACAACAACTACAAAAATCATCCCAACAACAATAACAACCGCAACAACAACAACAACAACAATCAGAAGCAGCTATGCCAAAGGTGTGAAAAGTATCACTCGGGGTTCTGCACCAAATTTTGCAACAAGTATAAAAGAAATGGTCATAGTGTGGCGACGTGTGAGGTCTACGGACCAGGGGTTAACAGAATGAAAGGAATAAATGGTGTCGGAACGAGTAATGGCGGAGCAAGTAGTGTCGGAGCAAGTTATGCCAATGTAGTTTGTTATAAATGTGGAAAACTGGGCCACATTATTAGAAATTGCCCGAACTAGGAGAACACGAATGGACAAGGCCGCGGAAGAGTTTTCAATATTAATGCGGCAGAGGCACAGGAAGACCCAGAGCTTGTTACGGGTACGTTTCTTATTGACAATAAATCTGCTTACGTTTTATTTGATTCGGGTGCGGATAGAAGCTATATGAGTAGAGATTTTTGTGCTAAATTAAGTTGTCCATTGACGATGTTGGATAGTAAATTTTTACTCGAATTAGCAAACGGTAAATTAATTTCAGCAGATTATATATTCCGGAATCGAGAAATTAAACTGGGTAGCGAAATATTTAAGATTGATTTGATACCAGTAGAGTTAGGGAGTTTTGATGTAATAGTTGGCATGGACTGGCTGAAGGAGATGAAAGCAGAGATCGTATGTTACAAAAATGCAATTCTCATTGTACGAGAAGAAGGAGAACCCTTAATGGTGTACGGAGAAAAGGGCAACACGAAGCTACATCTTATTAGTCATTTGAAGGGGCAAAAACTAATAAGAAAAGGTTGCTATGCTGTTCTAGCACACGTCGAGAAAGTACAAACTGAAGAAAAGAGCATCAATGATGTTCCCGTCACAAAAGAATTTCCAGATGTATTTTCGAAAGAATTATCGGGACTACCTCCACATCGATCTGTTGAATTTCAAATAGATCTTGTACCAGGAGCTGCACCAATAGCTCGTGCTCCTTACAGACTCGCACCCAGTGAGATGAAAGAACTGCAAAGCCACATGCAAGAACTATTAAAACGTGGTTTCATTCGACCAAGCACATCACCATGGGGAGCTCCTGTTTTGTTTGTCAAGAAGAAGGATGGTACATTTAGGTTGTGTATTGACTACAGAGAGTTGAATAAACTTACCATCAAAAACCGTTATCCACTGCCGAGAATTGATGACTTATTTGATCAACTACAAGGCTCGTCGATTTATTCGAAAATCAATTTATGTTTTGGATATCATCAAATGCGAGTAAAGGAGGATGATATTCCAAAAACTGCTTTTAGGACGCGTTATGGTCATTACGAGTTTATGGTTATGTCGTTTGGATTGACTAACGCACCAGCTATGTTCATGGACCTTATGAACCGAGTGTGTGGGCCATATCTTGATAAGTTTATCATTGTTTTCATCGATGACAGACTTATTTACTCAAAGAATGATCAAGAGCACGAAGAACATTTGAGAAAAGTGCTAGAAGTATTGAGGAAAGAAAAACTGTACGCTACGTTTTCAAAGTGTGCATTTTGGTTGGAAGAAGTTCAATTCCTCGGTCACATAGTGAACAAAGAAGGTATCCAGGTGGACCCGGAAAAGATCGAAACCGTTGAAAAGTGGGAAACCCCAAAAACTCCGAAGCATATACGTTAATTTTTAGGATTGGCTGGTTACTACAGAAGATTCATCCAAGATTTCTCCAAAATAGCAAAACCCTTGACTACATTAACGCATAAAGGGAAGAAATTTGAATGGAAGGATGAACAAGAGAAGGCGTTTCAGTTATTGAAGAAAAAGCTAACTACGGCACCTATATTGTCATTGCCTGAAGGGAATGATGATTTTGTGATTTATTGTGACGCATCAAAGCAAGGTCTCGGTTGTGTATTAATGCAACGAATGAAGGTGATTGCTTATGCGTCTAGACAATTGAAGATTCACGATCAAAATTATACAACTCATGATTTGGAATTGGGTGCTGTTGTTTTTGCATTAAAGACTTGGAGGCATTATTTATATGGAGTCAAAAGTATTATATATACTGACCACAAAAGTCTCCAACATATATTTAATCAGAAGCAACTGAATGTGAGACAACGCAGGTGGATTGAACTGTTGAATGATTATGATTTTGAGATTCGATACCACCCGGGGAAGGCGAATGTGGTAGTCGACGCTTTGAGTAGAAAGGACAGAGAACCTCTACGGGTAAAAGCTATGAATATAATTATTCGTACTAACCTTACTACTCAAATAAAGGAGGTGCAACAGGGGGTTGTAAAAGAAGGAAAGTTGAAGAATGAGATACCCAAAGGATCAGAGAAACATCTTAATATTCGGGAAGATGGAACCCGATATAGGGCTGATAGAATTTGGGTACCAAGGTTTGGAGATGTGAGAGAAATGGTACTTAAAGAAGCACATAAAACCAAATATTCAATACATCCCGGAGAGGGGAAGATGTATAAAGATCTCAAGAAACACTTTTGGTGGCCGGGTATGAAAGCCGATATTGCTAAATATGTAGAAGAACGTTTGACGTGTTCTAAGGCCAAAGCTGAACATTAGAAACCATCAGGTCTACTACAACAACCTGAAATCCCGGAATAGAAATGGGAAAACATTACCATGGATTTCATTACTAAATTGCCAAGGACTGCAAGTGGTTATGATACTATTTGGAAATGGGAAAACATTACAATCGTCTCACCAAGTTAGCACACTTCCTGCCAATGAGAGAAGATGACAAAATGGAGAAGTTGGCCCGATTGTATTTGAAGGAGGTTATCTCCAGACATGGAATACCCGTCTCTATTATCTCTGATAGGGATGGTAGATTTGTTTCAAGGTTCTGGCAGACGTTACAACAAGCATTGGGGACTTGTCTAGACATGAGTACTGCCTATCATCCACAAACTGATGGGCAGAGTGAAAGGACGATACAAATGCTTGAAGATATGCTACGAGCATGTGTTATTGATTTCAGAAACAGTTGGGATCGACACCTACCGTTAGCAGAATTTTCCTACAACAACAGTTATCATTCTAGTATTGAGATAGCGCCGTTTGAGGCACTTTATAGTAGAAAGTGCAGGTCTCTGATTTGTTGGAATGAAGCGGGGATAGACAGATTATGGGTCCGGAGATAATACAAGAAACTACCGAGAAAATCATCCAAATTCAACAACGATTGAAAACCGCCCAGAGTCGACAAAAGAGCTACGCGGACAGTAAAAGAAAAGATATAGAGTTTGAAATTGAAGAAATGGTCATGCTTAAGGTTTCACCTTGGAAAGGCGTTGTTCGATTTGGTAAATGGGGGAAAATAAATCCAAGGTACATTGGACCATTCAAGATTATAGATCGTGTCGGACCAGTAGCTTACCAACTGGAGCTACCTCAACAACTCGCGACTGTACATAACACTTTCCACGTCTTGAATTTGAAGAAATGTTTTTCTAAAGAAGATCTCACTATTCCGTTGGAAGAAATCCAAATAAATGAAAAACTTCAATTCATTGAAGAACCCGTCGAAATAATGGATCGTGAGGTTAAGAGACTTAAGCAAAACAAGATACCGATTGTTAAGGTTCGATGGAATGCTCGTAGAGGACCCGAGTTCACCTGGGAGCATGAAGATCAGATGAAGAAGAAATACTCACATCTATTTCCAGAAGATTCGTCAACAGCTTAAAATTTCGGGACGAAATTTATTTAACGGGTAGGTACTGCAGTGACCCGAACTTTTCCATGTTTATATATATTAATTGAGATTTATATTTACATGACTAAATGTTTCCAATGTGTTAAGCAATCAAACTTGTTAAGACTTTATTAAATGAAATAAGTTTCATATAGACAATTGATCACCCAAGTTGACCGGCGATTCACGAACGTTACAAAATTGTAAAAACTACATGTTGTGGTATATATAGACATATATATATATGGTTGACATGAGATTATGATGAGTAAGTATCTCACTAAGTATATTAACAATGTGTGATATACATAAAAAATGAGATTACTAAGTTAAGAAACTCGAAATGATATATATAACGATTATCGTTATGATAACGTCTACTAAATACATATGTATCATATTATGATATTGATACACTATATTTAACAAGATAAAATGATATTTAAATATATCATTAAGTGTGTTAATAATGAACTACATTTGTAAAAACAAGACTACTAACTCAAGAATTACGAAACGAGACTTATATGTAACGATTATCGTTGTAACGATATTTTAATGTATATATCATATTAAGAGATATTCATACATTATAATATCATGATAATATAATAATTTAATATCTCATTTGATATAATAAACATTGGGTTAACAACATTAATTGAGATCGTTAACTTAAAGGTTTCAAAACAACACTTACATGTAACGACTAACGAAGACTTAACGACTCCATTAGAATGTATATACATGTTGTGTTTTGATATGTATTCTTACACTTTTGAAAGACTTTAAGACACATATCAAAGTACTTCTACTTAACAAAAATGCTTAAAATTACATCCTCGTTCAGTTTCATCAACAATTCTACTCGTATGCACCCGTATTCGTACTCGTACAATACACAGCTTTTAGATGTATGTACTATTGGTATATATGCTCCAATGATCAGCTCCTAGCAGCCCATGTGAGTCACCTAACACATGTGGGAACCATCATTTGGCAACTAGAATGAAATATCTCATAAAATTACAAAAAGCTCAATTTTATTCATCTAATTGATCTCTCTCAAGTTCCATCTTCAAGTTCTAAGTGTTCTTCATAAATTTCATAAGTATAGTTTCATAAAAATCAAGAATACTACCAAGTTTGCAAGTTTACTTCCAAGCTTTCTAATCCATTCCAAGTAATCATCTAAGATCAAGGAACCTTTGTTATTTATAGTAGGTTATCTTTCTAATTCGAGGTAATATTCATATTCAAACTTTGATTCAATTTCTACAACTATAACAATCTTATTTCGAGCGAAAATCTTACTTGAACTGTTTTCGTGTCATGATTCTGCTTCAAGAACTTTTAAGCCATCCAAGGATCCTTTGAAGCTAGATCCATTTTTTTCATTTCCAGTGGTTTTATCCAGAAAACTTGAGGTAGTAATGATTTTCATAACATCATTCGATTCATACGTATAAAGCTATCTTATTCGAAGGTTTAAACTTGTAATCACTAGAACATAGTTTAGTTAATTCTAAACTAAAGTTAATCCTTCTAAATTGACTTTTAAAATCAACTAAACACATGTTATATATCTTTATGATATGCTAACTTAATGATTTAAAACCTGGTAATACGATGAACACCATAAAATCGGATATACGCCGTCGTAGTGAAACCGGGGGCTGTTTTGGTTTGGATAATTAAAAAATATGAAAACTTTGATTTAAAAGTTGTTCTTCTGGGAAAATGATTTTTCATATGAACATGAAACTATATCCAAAAATCTTGGTTAAACTCAAAGTGAAAGTATGTTTTTCAAAATGGTCATCAAGATGTCGTTCTTTCGATGGAAATGACTACCTCTTTAGTAATTGACATGTAACTTAAATTTCCGACTATAAACCTATAATTTTTCTGTTTGGATTCTTAAATTATAGTTCAATATGAAACCATAGCAATTTGATTCACTCAAAACGGATTTAAAATGAAGAAGTTATGGGTAAAACAAGATTGGATATTTTTGATCTTTTTAGCTACGGGAAATGTTTAACAAATCTATACAAATCATATCCTAGCTAACTTATATTGTATCATACATGTATTCTAATATATTATGTAATCTTGGGATACCATAGACACGTATGCAAATGTTTTGACATATCATATCGACCCATGTATATATATTATTTGGAACAACCATAGACACTCTATATGCAGTAATGTTGGAGTTAGCTATACAGGGTTGAGGTTGATTCCAAAAATATATATACTTTGAGTTGTGATCTAGCTTGAGACGTGTATACACTGGGTCGTGGATTGAATCAAGATAATATATATCGATTTATTTATGTACATCCAACTGTGGACAACTAGTTGTAGGTTATTAACAAGGACAGCTGACTTAATACACTCAAATCTTTAAAACATAATAAAAATGGTTGTAATTATATTTTGATCATATTTTAATATATATGTACATATTTGTATAGGTTGTAATGATTTTTATCTCTATGTATGGGATGTGTATTGAAATATGAAATCTTGTAGTCTATTATTACGATTTGATAAATATAGGTTAAACCACCAACATTTTTGTTGACGTTTAAAGCATGTTTATTCTTAGGTGAATACTAAGAGCTTCCGCTGTTGCATACTAAAATAAGGACAAGATTTGGAGTCCATATTTGTATGATATTGTGTAAAAACAGCATTCAAGAAACATATGTCGATGTAATATATTTCTATTGTAAACCATTATGTAATGGTCATGTGTAAACAGTATATTTTAGATTATCATTATTTGATAATCTACATAATGTTTTTAAAACCTTTATTGATAAAATAAAGGTTATGGTTGTTTCAAAAATGAATGGAGTTTTTGAAAAACGTCTCATATAGAGGTCAAAACTTCGCAACAAAATCAATTAATATGGAACGTTTATAATCAATATGAACGGGACATTTCAACCCCCACCTAGAATGTTCACTAGACGGAAGGGCTAGTGGGCGTAGTGTTTAGTACTTCAAAGTTTATATGATTATTATACAGACGAGATGTTCTGTTTTGGGGATATTATTATGCGCATTATATGTTAAGGTCGGTTACCAAGCCAAGCTATGAAAGCAATGAAAAGTGAATGTTGTAGTGACCCGAACTTTTCCATGTTTATATATATTAATTGAGATTGATATTTACATGATTAAATGTTTCCAACATGTTAAGCAATCAAACTTGTTAAGACTTGATTAATTGAAATATGTTTCATATAGACAATTGACCACCCAAGTTGACCGGCGATTCACGAACGTTAAAACTTGTAAAAACGACATGACGATATATATATGGATATACATATGGTTAACATGAGATTATGATAAGTAAGTATCTCCATAAGTATATTAACAATGAGTTATATACATATAAACAAGACTACTAACTTAAGGATTTCGAAACGAGACATATATGTAACGATTATCGTTGTAACGACATTTAAATGTATATATATCATATTAAGATATATTAATATATCATAATATCATGATAATATAATAATTTAACATCTCATTAGATATAATAAACAATGGGTTAACAATATTAATTGAGATCGTTAACTTAAAGGTTTCAAAACAACACTTACATGTAACGACTAACGATGACTTAACGACTCCGTTAAAATGTATATACATGTAGTGTATTTAGATGTATTAAAATACTTTTGGAAGACTTCAAGACATATATCAAAACACTCATACTTAACGAAAATGGTTACAGTTACTTTCCCATTCTTTTCTTTCATCAAGAATTCTAGTTGTATTCTTACCCGTATTATACACAGCTTCAAAACGTACTTACTATAGGTATATACCAATAGTAACTAGCATGGGATTCCACTCTTGATTATGTCATGTATGACTAATCAATTTTAACTTCTACCATGAGCTAGTCAACTAACTAGAACTCCTTTTAACCCCACTCACCACTCACCAATTAACACTCATCATTCACTCCATTTCACTTCCAATTCTCTTTCTAATTCTCTCTCAACACACCCACACTATTATGAACGTATTTTTCCAGTAGTTAATCATCATCTTCATCAAAAATCACTTCAAGAATCAAGCTATAATCATCATAGGAAGAACACTTCAAGAATACTTCAAAAATCCCTTCAAGTTTACTAATTTACTTCCAAGCTTTCTAATCCATTCCAAGTAATCATCTAAGATCAAGAAACCTTTGTTATATACAGTAGGTTATATTTCTTATTCAAGGTAATATTCATATTCAAACTTTGATTCAATTTCTATAACTATAAACTATCTTAATTCGAGTAAAAATCTTACTTGAACTTGTTTTTGTGTCATGATCCTACTTCAAGAACTTTCAAGCCATCCAAGATCCTTTGAAGCTAGATCATTTCTTGTCACTTCCAGTAGGTTTACCTACTAAACTTGAGGTAGTAATGATGTTCATAACATCATTCGATTCATATATATAAAACTATCTTATTCGAAGGTTTAAACTCGTAATCACTAGAACATAGTTTAGTTAATTCTAAACTTGTTCGCAAACAAAAGTTAATCCTTCTAACTTGACTTTTAAAATTAACTAAACACATGTTCTATATCTATATGATATGCTAACTTAATGATTTAAAACCTGGAAACACGAAAAACACCGTAAAACCGGATTTACGCCGTCGTAGTAACACCGCGGGCTGTTTTGGGTTAGTTAATTAAAAACTATGATAAACTTTGATTTAAAAGTTGTTATTCTGAGAAAATGATTTTTATTATGAACATGAAACTATATCCAAAAATTATGGTTAAACTCAAAGTGGAAGTATGTTTTCTAAAATGGTCATCTAGACGTCGTTCTTTCGACTGAAATGACTACCTTTACAAAAATGACTTGTAACTTATTTTTCCGACTATAAACCTATACTTTTTCTGTTTAGATTCATAAAATACAGTTCAATATGAAACCATAGCAATTTGATTCATTCAAAACGGATTTAAAATGAAGAAGTTATGGGTAAAACAAGATTGGATAATTTTTCTCATTTTAGCTACGTGAAAATTGGTAACAAATCTATTCCAACCATAACTTAATCAACTTGTATTGTATATTATGTAATCTTGAGATACCATAGACACGTATACAATGTTTCGACCTATCATGTCGACACATCTATATATATTTCGGAACAACCATAGACACTCTATATGTGAATGTTGGAGTTAGCTATACAGGGTTGAGGTTGATTCCAAAATATATATAGTTTGAGTTGTGATCAATACTGAGATACGTATACACTGGGTCGTGGATTGATTCAAGATAATATTTATTGATTTATTTCTGTACATCTAACTGTGGACAACTAGTTGTAGGTTACTAACGAGGACAGCTGACTTAATAAACTTAAAACATCAAAATATATTAAAAGTGTTGTATATATATTTTGAACATACTTTAATATATATGTATATATTGTTATAGGTTCGTGAATCAACAGTGGCCAAGTCTTACTTCTCGACGAAGTAAAAATCTGTGAAAGTGAGTTATAGTCCCACTTTTAAAATCTAATATTTTTGGGATGAGAATACATGCAGGTTTTATAAATGCTTTACAAAATAGACACAAGTACGTGAAACTACATTCTATGGTTGAATTATCGAAATCGAATATGCCCCTTTTTATTAAGTCTGGTAATCTAAGAATTAGGGAACAGACACCCTAATTGACGCGAATCCTAAAGATAGATCTATTGGGCCTAACAAACCCCATCCAAAGTACCGGATGCTTTAGTACTTCGAAATTTATATCATATCCGAAGGGTGTCCCGGAATGATGGGGATATTCTTAAAAATGCATCTTGTTATTGTCGGTTACCAGGTGTTCACCATATGAATGATTTTTATCTCTATGTATGGGATGTGTATTGAAATATGAAATCTTGTGGTCTATTGTTACGATTTGATATATATAGGTTAAACCTATAACTCACCAACATTTTTGTTGACGTTTAAAGCATGTTTATTCTCAGGTGAATACTAAGAGCTTCCGCTGTTGCATACTAAAATAAGGACAAGATTTGGAGTCCATGTTTGTATGATATTGTGTAAAAACTGCATTCAAGAAACTGATTTCGATGTAACATATTTGTATTGTAAACCATTATGTAATGGTCGTGTGTAAACAGGATATTTTAGATTATCATTATTTGATAATCTACGTAAAGCTTTTTAAACCTTTATAAAGGTGATGGTGTTTTAAAAATGAATGCAGTCTTTGAAAAACGTCTCATATAGAGGTCAAAACCTCGCAACGAAATCAATTAATATGGAACGTTTTTAATCAATAAGAACGGGACATTTCAGTTGGTATCAGAGCGTTGGTCTTAGAGAACCAGAATTTTGCATTAGTGTGTCTTATCGAGTTTGTTAGGATGCATTAGTGAGTCTGGACTTCGACCGTGTTTACTTGAAAAATGATTGCTTAACAAATTTTGTTGGAAACTATATATTTTTAACATGTGAATATTATGTGATATATTAATCTCTTAACGCGTTTGATATTATGTGATAGATGTCTACCTCTAGAACAAGTCTCATTGACTCACCTAATAATAATGAAGAGTCAAATGTAAATTGGAATGATTCGTGGACTGATTCACAAGTTCCCGAAGAGGAACCGGAAGAAGAGTCGGAACCGGAAGAAGAATCGGAACCGGAAGAAGAATCGGAACCGGATGAAGAAATAGAACCGGTGGGGGAAATAATAAAATGGTTAAGTAAAAGAAAATCCTCAACCAACCGACCAAGGTTAATTATGGTCAATGGTGTTTCCGCCAAGGAAGCAAAATATTGGGAGGATTACCAATTCTCCGATGAATCAGATTCCGACGAGAATTCCTATGATATTATAGAAATTACCCCAACTGAAATTAAAAAGGCAAAAGAAAATAATAAGGGAAAGGGCATAAAAATAGAGAAATCTAATTCCAACCCCGATGAACTTTATATGTATCGTCAACCCCCGAAGTCCTTAAGTTGTAACAATGACCCGGGAACCTCTAAACCACCAGGTTTTTCTAAACCAATGTGGAAAATAACAGCTAGTATTAGGGGAACATCATATATCCCTAGAAACTTGGCAAGACGAACCAAAACCGAAGAAGAAGAAACGAGAGAGTCGGAATAAGATAGTTGTATTCGTGTGGTGTAATATATGTAATATAGTGTGCTTATGCTTTATGATATATGTAAAAATTGCTTGTATTAATAAGCATTTTTTTTTTATGAATCTAACTCTTGTCTATTTTACAGTATAAAAACACAAAATGGATAGACAACCCAATATTTTAAGAGACCTACCCGGAGACATGATTGATGAAATCTTGTCTAGAGTCGGTCAGAATTCTTCGGCACAACTATTTAAGGCGAGATCAGTTTGTAAGACATTCGAAGAACGTTCCAATAATGCCTTGGTTTATAAAAGGCTTTCGTTCGAAAGATGGGGGATATCACATTGGGAAATCCATAAGTTACGATGTGTTTACTTTGACGCATATATTGCGGGGAACCCAAATGCTATTTTACGCAATGGGTTAAGAAATTATTTTGACTCAATATATCCGAATATTGGACTTCGTGATTTAGAAAAAGCGGCTAACATGCAACATAAAGAAGCATGTTATGCTTACGGATTAGTAATGTTCGCTTCTCACCAAAGTGAGAACAAGAACATCGGCCTACAACTATTAAACAAAACATTCCCACAAGTGACGGAGTCGGTAATTGGGGTAAGAAATGAGGTTTTTAGATTGTTACGGGACTGTTGGACATTACGTAACC
Organism: Rutidosis leptorrhynchoides; assembly: GCF_046630445.1. Taxonomy (NCBI): domain Eukaryota; kingdom Viridiplantae; phylum Streptophyta; class Magnoliopsida; order Asterales; family Asteraceae; genus Rutidosis; species Rutidosis leptorrhynchoides. The sequence goes on along the minus strand of NC_092339.1, from coordinate 29,406,226 downwards.
CTCATCCCTTTGACGACGTTACAACACGCTGTCTTATCAACGACCACAACGGTTATGTTCCACAAGACCAAGGATGGGAAGTAGTCCTAGTAAAACCAGAATGCATGACTTGTTTCTGGACGTATGAATTACGTGTCTTTATTGCCTTTGCTGAACGACTTGTGTACTAGCTAGAAAAATCTTCACAACTATCTTGTATCAAAGTTATTGTGTGCTATATTTCATGCTTTATGTAAAATAAGCGGTATTGTAAGTTTGTAAAATATTGTATAAAAGTTTGAACGCGAAATATTATTATAATCAGTTTTTCATATAGAATTGTAGTAGTTGAATTGTATATTAGCTAGTAAGTATGAACTTAACGGGTAGGTACTACCCGAATTTAAACTTATAAAACGCTAATATGAAGAAAAAGCTTTTATAAATGAGTTCATATTATGCTACGAAATACTATTAACTACTCTTAATATTCTGTATGATTAACTTGTTCCATTTGACTATTTTGAAGGAAATGACACCGACTACTCGACACACCGTGAATATGAATGAAGAGGAATTCCGTACTTTTCTAGCTTCAAACATAGCCGCAGTACAGGCTGCGCTACATACCAACAATAACCTTGGATCTAGCAGTACAAGAAAACGTGTAGGATGCACCTACAAAGAATTCACTGCCTGCAAACCTTTGGAATTTGATGGAACCGAAGGACCGATCGGATTGAAACGGTGGACCGAGAAGGTCGAATCAGTGTTTGCCATAAGTAAGTGTACTGAAGAGGACAAAGTAAAGTACGCTACGCATACCTTCACAGGTTCTGCGTTAACATGGTGGAATACCTATCTAGAGCAAGTGGGACAAGATGATGCGTACGCACTACCGTGGTTAGCATTCAAGCACTTGATGAACGAGAAGTACCGTCCCAGAACCGAGGTCAATAAGCTCAAGACAGAACTTAGAGGGTTACGAACCCAAGGATTTGATATTACCACGTACGAAAGACGATTCACAGAATTGTGCCTATTGTGTCCGGGAGCATTCGAAGATGAGGAAGAGAAGATCGACGCGTTTGTGAAAGGATTACCGGAAAGAATCCAAGAAGATATAAGTTCACACGAGCCCGCCTCCATACAACAGGCATGTAGAATGGCTCACAAACTAGTGAACCAGATTGAAGAAAGAATTAAAGAACAGACTGCTGAAGAGACCAATGTGAAGCAAGTCAAAAGAAAGTGGGAGGAAAACGGTGATAAGAATCACCAATACAACAACAACAGCAATTACAACAATAATCGCAACAATTATCCCAGCAATCGCAACGTCAATCGCAACTACAACAAACGACCCAACAACAACAACAACAACAACAACAACAACAACAACAGCAGCAACTACAACAATCATCCCAACAACAATAATAACCGCAACAACAACAACAACAATCAGAAGCAGCTATGCCAAAGGTGTGAAAAGTATCACTCGGGGTTCTGCACCAAATTTTGCAACAAGTGTAAAAGAAATGGTCATAGCGCGGCGAAGTGTGAGGTCTACGGACCAGGGATTAATAGAACGAAAGGAACAAATGGTGTCGGAACGAGTAATGGCGGAGCAAGTAGTGTCGGAGCAAGTTATGCCAATGTAGTTTGTTATAAATGTGGAAAACCGGGCCACATTATTAGAAATTGCCCGAACCAGGAGAACACGAATGGACAAGGCCGCGGAAGAGTTTTCAATATTAATGCGGCAGAGGCACAAGAAGACCCGGAGCTTGTTACGGGTACGTTTCTTATTGACAATAAATCTGCTTACGTTTTATTTGATTCGGGTGCGGATAGAAGCTATATGAGTAGAGATTTTTGTGCTAAATTAAGTTGTCCATTGACGCCTTTGGATAGTAAATTTTTACTCGAATTAGCAAATGGTAAATTAATTTCAGCAGATAATATATGTCGGAATCGAGAAATTAAACTGGTTAACGAAACATTTAAGATTGATTTGATACCAGTAGAGTTAGGGAGTTTTGATGTGATAATCGGTATGGACTGGTTGAAAGAAGTGAAAGCAGAGATCGTTTGTTACAAAAATGCGATTCGCATTATACGAGAAAAAGGAAAACCCTTAATGGTGTACGGAGAAAAGGGCAACACGAAGCTACATCTTATTAGTAATTTGAAGGCACAAAAACTAATAAGAAAAGGTTGCTATGCTGTTCTAGCACACGTCGAGAAAGTACAAACTGAAGAAAAGAGCATCAATGATGTTCCCGTCGCAAAAGAATTTCCCGATGTATTTCCGAAAGAATTACCGGGATTACCCCCACATCGATCCGTTGAATTTCAAATAGATCTTGTACCAGGAGCTGCACCAATAGCTCGTGCTCCTTACAGACTCGCACCTAGCGAGATGAAAGAATTGCAAAGCCAATTACAAGAACTTTTAGAGCATGGTTTCATTCGACCAAGCACATCACCGTGGGGAGCTCCTGTTTTGTTTGTCAAGAAGAAAGATGGTACATTCAGGTTGTGTATCGACTACCGAGAGTTGAACAAACTTACCATCAAGAACCGCTACCCACTACCGAGAATCGACGACTTATTTGATCAACTACAAGGCTCGTCTGTTTATTCAAAGATTGACTTACGTTCCGGGTATCATCAAATGCGGGTGAAAGAAGATGATATTCCAAAGACTGCTTTTAGAACACGTTACGGTCATTACGAGTTTATGGTCATGCCGTTTGGTTTAACTAATGCACCAGCTGTGTTCATGGACCTTATGAACCGAGTGTGTGGACCATACCTTGACAAGTTTGTCATTGTTTTCATTGATGACATACTTATTTACTCAAAGAATGACCAAGAACACGGTGAACATTTGAGAAAGGTGTTAGAAGTATTGAGGAAGGAAGAATTGTACGCTAAGTTTTCAAAGTGTGCATTTTGGTTGGAAGAAGTTCATTTCCTCGGTCACATAGTGAACAAAGAAGGTATTAAGGTGGATCCGGCAAAGATAGAAACTGTTGAAAAGTGGGAAACCCCGAAAACTCCGAAACACATACGCCAGTTTTTAGGACTAGCTGGTTACTACAGAAGGTTCATCCAAGACTTTTCCAGAATAGCAAAACCCTTGACTGCATTAACGCATAAAGGGAAGAAATTTGAATGGAATGATGAACAAGAGAAAGCGTTTCAGTTATTGAAGAAAAAGCTAACTACGGCACCTATATTGTCATTGCCTGAAGGGAATGATGATTTTGTGATTTATTGTGATGCATCAAAGCAAGGTCTCGGTTGTGTATTAATGCAACGAACGAAGGTGATTGCTTATGCGTCTAGACAATTGAAGATTCACGAGCAAAATTATACGACGCATGATTTGGAATTAGGCGCGGTTGTTTTTGCATTAAAGACTTGGAGGCACTACTTATATGGGGTCAAAAGTATTATATATACCGACCACAAAAGTCTTCAACACATATTTAATCAGAAACAACTGAATATGAGGCAGCGTAGGTGGATTGAATTGTTGAATGATTACGACTTTGAGATTCGTTACCACCCGGGGAAGGCAAATGTGGTAGCCGATGCCTTGAGCAGGAAGGACAGAGAACCCATTCGAGTAAAATCTATGAATATAATGATTCATAATAACCTTACTACTCAAATAAAGGAGGCGCAACAAGGAGTTTTAAAAGAGGGAAATTTAAAGGATGAAATACCCAAAGGATCGGAGAAGCATCTTAATATTCGGGAAGACGGAACCCGGTATAGGGCTGAAAGGATTTGGGTACCAAAATTTGGAGATATGAGAGAAATGTTACTTAGAGAAGCTCATAAAACCAGATGCTCAATACATCCTGGAACGGGGAAGATGTACAAGGATCTCAAGAAACATTTTTGGTGGCCGGGTATGAAAGCCGATGTTGCTAAATACGTAGGAGAATGTTTGACGTGTTCTAAGGTCAAAGCTGAGCATCAGAAACCATCAGGTCTACTTCAACAACCCGAAATCCCAGAATGGAAATGGGAAAACATTACCATGGATTTCATCACTAAATTGCCAAGGACTGCAAGTGGTTTTGATACTATTTGGGTAATAGTTGATCGTCTCACCAAATCAGCACACTTTCTGCCAATAAGAGAAGATTACAAGATGGAGAAGTTAGCACGACTGTATTTGAAGGAAGTCGTCTCCAGACATGGAATACCAATCTCTATTATCTCTGATAGGGATGGCAGATTTATTTCAAGATTCTGGCAGACATTACAGCAAGCATTAGGAACTCGTCTAGACATGAGTACTGCCTATCATCCACAAACTGATGGGCAGAGTGAAAGGACGATACAAACGCTTGAAGACATGCTACGAGCATGTGTTATTGATTTCGGAAACAGTTGGGATCGACATCTACCGTTAGCAGAATTTTCCTACAACAACAGCTACCATTCAAGCATTGAGATGGCGCCGTTTGAAGCACTTTATGATAGAAAGTGCAGGTCTCCAATTTGTTGGAGTGAAGTGGGGGATAGACAGATTACGGGTCCGGAGATTATACAAGAAACTACCGAGAAGATCATCCAAATTCAACAACGGTTGAAAACCGCCCAAAGTCGACAAAAGAGCTACGCTGACATTAAAAGAAAAGATATAGAATTTGAAATTTGAGAGATGGTCATGCTTAAAGTTGCACCTTGGAAAGGCGTTGTTCGATTTGGTAAACGAGGGAAATTAAATCCAAGGTATATTGGACCATTCAAGATTATTGATCGTGTCGGACCAGTAGCTTACCGACTTGAGTTACCTCAACAACTCGCGGCTGTACATAACACTTTCCACGTCTCGAATTTGAAGAAATGTTTTGCTAAAGAAGATCTCACTATTCCGTTAGATGAAATCCAAATCAACGAAAAACTCCAATTCATCGAAGAACCCGTCGAAATAATGGATCGTGAGGTTAAAAGACTTAAGCAAAACAAGATACCAATTGTTAAGGTTCGATGGAATGCTCGTAGAGGACCCGAGTTCACCTGGGAGCGTGAAGATCAGATGAAGAAGAAATACCCGCATCTATTTCTAGAAGATTCATCAACACCTTCAACAGCTTAAAATTTCGGGACGAAATTTATTTAACGGGTAGGTACTGTAGTGACCCGAACTTTTCCATGTTTATATATATTAATTGAGATTGATATTTACATGATTAAATGTTTCCAACATGTTAAGCAATCAAACTTGTTAAGACTTGATTAATTGAAATATGTTTCATATAGACAATTGACCACCCAAGTTGACCGGCGATTCACGAACGTTAAAACTTGTAAAAACGACATGACGATATATATATGGATATACATATGGTTAACATGAGATTATGATAATTAAGTATCTCCATAAGTATATTAACAATGAGTTATATACATATAAACAAGACTACTAACTTAAGGATTTCGAAACGAGACATATATGTAACGATTATCGTTGTAACGACATTTAAATGTATATATATCATATTAAGATATATTAATATATCATAATATCATGATAATATAATAATTTAACATCTCATTAGATATAATAAACAATGGGTTAACAATATTAATTGAGATCGTTAACTTAAAGGTTTCAAAACAACACTTACATGTAACGACTAACGATGACTTAACGACTTCGTTAAAATGTATATACATGTAGTGTATTTAGATGTATTAAAATACTTTTGGAAGACTTCAAGACATATATCAAAACACTCATACTTAACGAAAATGGTTACAGTTACTTTCCCATTCTTTTCTTTCATCAAGAATTCTAGTCGTATTCTTACCCGTATTATACACAGCTTCAAAACGTACTTACTATGGGTATATACCAATAGTAACTAGCATGGGATTCCACTCTTGATTATGTCATGTATGACTAATCAATTTTAACTTCTACCATGAGCTAGTCAACTAACTAGAACTCCTTTTAACCCCACTCACCACTCACCAATTAACACTCATCATTCACTCCATTTCACTTCCAATTCTCTTTCTAATTCTCTCTCAACACACCCACACTATTATGAACGTATTTTTCCAGTAGTTAATCATCATCTTCATCAAAAATCACTTCAAGAATCAAGCTATAATCATCATAGGAAGAACACTTCAAGAATACTTCAAAAATCCCTTCAAGTTTACTAATTTACTTCCAAGCTTTCTAATCCATTCCAAGTAATCATCTAAGATCAAGAAACCTTTGTTATATACAGTAGGTTATATTTCTTATTCAAGGTAATATTCATATTCAAACTTTGATTCAATTTCTATAACTATAAACTATCTTAATTCGAGTAAAAATCTTACTTGAACTTGTTTTTGTGTCATGATCCTACTTCAAGAACTTTCAAGCCATCCAAGATCCTTTGAAGCTAGATCATTTCTTGTCACTTCCAGTAGGTTTACCTACTAAACTTGAGGTAGTAATGATGTTCATAACATCATTCGATTCATATATATAAAACTATCTTATTCGAAGGTTTAAACTCGTAATCACTAGAACATAGTTTAGTTAATTCTAAACTTGTTCGCAAACAAAAGTTAATCCTTCTAACTTGACTTTTAAAATTAACTAAACACATGTTCTATATCTATATGATATGCTAACTTAATGATTTAAAACCTGGAAACACGAAAAACACCGTAAAACCGGATTTACGCCGTCGTAGTAACACCGCGGGCTGTTTTGGGTTACTTAATTAAAAACTATGATAAACTTTGATTTAAAAGTTGTTATTCTGAGAAAATGATTTTTATTATGAACATGAAACTATATCCAAAAATTATGGTTAAACTCAAAGTGGAAGTATGTTTTCTAAAATGGTCATCTAGACGTCGTTCTTTCGACTGAAATGACTACCTTTACAAAAATGACTTGTAACTTATTTTTCCGACTATAAACCTATACTTTTTCTGTTTAGATTCATAAAATACAGTTCAATATGAAACCATAGCAATTTGATTCATTCAAAACGGATTTAAAATGAAGAAGTTATGGGTAAAACAAGATTGGATAATTTTTCTCATTTTAGCTACGTGAAAATTGGTAACAAATCTATTCCAACCATAACTTAATCAACTTGTATTGTATATTATGTAATCTTGAGATACCATAGACACGTATACAATGTTTCGACCTATCATGTCGACACATCTATATATATTTCGGAACAACCATAGACACTCTATATGTGAATGTTGGAGTTAGCAATACAGGGTTGAGGTTGATTCCAAAATATATATAGTTTGAGTTGTGATCAATACTGAGATACGTATACACTGGGTCGTGGATTGATTCAAGATAATATTTATTGATTTATTTCTGTACATCTAACTGTGGACAACTAGTTGTAGGTTACTAACGAGGACAGCTGACTTAATAAACTTAAAACATCAAAATATATTAAAAGTGTTGTAAATATATTTTGAACATACTTTAATATATATGTATATATTGTTATAGGTTCGTGAATCAACAGTGGCCAAGTCTTACTTCTCGACGAAGTAAAAATCTGTGAAAGTGAGTTATAGTCCCACTTTTAAAATCTAATATTTTTGGGATGAGAATACATGCAGGTTTTATAAATGCTTTACAAAATAGACACAAGTACGTGAAACTACATTCTATGGTTGAATTATCGAAATCGAATATGCCCCTTTTTATTAAGTCTGGTAATCTAAGAATTAGGGAACAGACACCCTAATTGACGCGAATCCTAAAGATAGATCTATTGGGCCTAACAAACCCCATCCAAAGTACCGGATGCTTTAGTACTTCGAAATTTATATCATATCCGAAGGGTGTCCCGGAATGATGGGGATATTCTTAAAAATGCATCTTGTTATTGTCGGTTACCAGGTGTTCACCATATGAATGATTTTTATCTCTATGTATGGGATGTGTATTGAAATATGAAATCTTGTGGTCTATTGTTACGATTTGATATATATAGGTTAAACCTATAACTCACCAACATTTTTGTTGACGTTTAAAGCATGTTTATTCTCAGGTGAATACTAAGAGCTTCCGCTGTTGCATACTAAAATAAGGACAAGATTTGGAGTCCATGTTTGTATGATATTGTGTAAAAACTGCATTCAAGAAACTGATTTCGATGTAACATATTTGTATTGTAAACCATTATGTAATGGTCGTGTGTAAACAGGATATTTTAGATTATCATTATTTGATAATCTACGTAAAGCTTTTTAAACCTTTATAAAGGTGATGGTGTTTTAAAAATGAATGCAGTCTTTGAAAAACGTCTCATATAGAGGTCAAAACCTCGCAACGAAATCAATTAATATGGAACGTTTTTAATCAATAAGAACGGGACATTTCAGTTGGTATCAGAGCGTTGGTCTTAGAGAACCAGAATTTTGCATTAGTGTGTCTTATCGAGTTTATTAGGATGCATTAGTGAGTCTGGACTTCGACCGTGTTTACTTGAAAAATGATTGCTTAACAAATTTTGTTGGAAACTATATATTTTTAACATGTGAATATTATGTGATATATTAATCTCTTAACGCGTTTGATATTATGTGATAGATGTCTACCTCTAGAACAAGTCTCATTGACTCACCTAATAATAATGAAGAGTCAAATATAAATTGGAATGATTCGTGGACTGATTCACAAGTTCCCGAAGAGGAACCGGAAGAAGAGTCGGAACCGGAAGAAGAATCGGAACCGGAAGAAGAATCGGAACCGGATGAAGAAATAGAACCGGTGGGGGAAATAATAAAATGGTTAAGTAAAAGAAAATCCTCAACCAACCGACCAAGGTTAATTATGGTCAATGGTGTTTCCGCCAAGGAAGCAAAATATTGGGAGGATTACCAATTCTCCGATGAATCAGATTCCGACGAGAATTCCGATGATATTATAGAAATTACCCCAACTGAATTTAAAAAGGCAAAAGAAAATAATAAGGGAAAGGGCATAAAAATAGAGAAATCTAATTCCAACCCCGATGAACTTTATATGTATCGTCAACCCCCGAAGTCCTTAAGTTGTAACAATGACCCGGGAACCTCTAAACCACCAGGTTTTTCTAAACCAATGTGGAAAATAACAGCTAGTATTAGGGGAACATCATATATCCCTAGAAACTTGGCAAGACGAACCAAAACCGAAGAAGAAGAAACGAGCGAGTTGGAATAAGATAGTTGTATTCGTGTGGTGTAATATATGTAATATAGTGTGCTTATGCTTTATGATATATGTAAAAATTGCTTGTATTAATAAGCATTTTTTTTTTATGAATCTAACTCTTGTCTATTTTACAGTATAAAAACACAAAATGGATAGACAACCCAATATTTTAAGAGACCTACCCGGAGACATGATTGATGAAATCTTGTCTAGAGTCGGTCAGAATTCTTCGGCACAACTATTTAAGGCGAGATCAGTTTGTAAGACATTCGAAGAACGTTCCAAGAATGCCTTGGTTTATAAAAGGCTTTCGTTCGAAAGATGGGGGATATCACATTGGGAAATCCATAAGTTACGATGTGTTTACTTTGACGCATATATTGCGGGGAACCCAAATGCTATTTTACGCAATGGGTTAAGAAATTATTTTGACTCAATATATCCGAATATTGGACTTCGTGATTTAGAAAAAGCGGCTAACATGCAACATAAAGAAGCATGTTATGCTTACGGATTAGTAATGTTCGCTTCTCACCAAAGTGAGAACAAGAACATCGGCCTATAACTATTAAACAAAACATTCCCACAAGTGACGGAGTCGGTAATTGGGGTAAGAAATGAGGTTTTTAGATTGTTACGGGACTGTTGGACATTACGTAACCCTCGTCCCTTTGACGACGTTACAACACGCTGTCTTATCAACGGCCACAACGGTTATGTTCCACAAGACCAAGGATGGGAAGTAGTCCTAGTAAAACCAGAATGCATGACTTGTTTCTGGACGTATGAATTACGTGTCTTTATTGCCTTTGCTGAACGACTTGTGTACTAGCTAGAAAAATCTTCACAACTATCTTGTATCAAAGTTATTGTGTGCTATATTTCATGCTTTATGTAAAATAAGCGGTATTGTAAGTTTGTAAAATATTGTATAAAAGTTTGAACGCGAAATATTATTATAATCAGTTTTTCATATAGAATTGTAGTAGTTGAATTGTATATTAGCTAGTAAGTATGAACTTAACGGGTAGGTACTACCCGAATTTAAACTTATAAAACGCTAATATGAAGAAAAAGCTTTTATAAATGAGTTCATATTATGCTACGAAATACTATTAACTACTCTTAATATTCTGTATGATTAACTTGTTCCATTTGACTATTTTGAAGGAAATGGCACCGACTACTCGACACACCGTGAATATGAATGAAGAGGAATTCCGTACTTTTCTAGCTTCAAACATAGCCGCAGTACAGGCTGCGCTACATACCAACAATAACCTTGGATCTAGCAGTACAGGAAATCGTGTAGGATGCACCTACAAAGAATTCACTGCCTGCAAACCTTTGGAATTTGATGGAACCGAAGGACCGATCGGATTGAAATGGTGGACCGAGAAGGTCGAATCGGTGTTTGCCATAAGTAAGTGTACTGAAGAGGACAAAGTAAAGTACGCTACGCATACCTTCACAGGTTCTGCGTTAACATGGTGGAATACCTATCTAGAGCAAGTGGGACAAGATGATGCGTACGCACTACCGTGGTCAGCATTCAAGCACTTGATGAACGAGAAGTACCGTCCCAGAACCGAGGTCAATAAGCTCAAGACAGAACTTAGAGGGTTACGAACCCAAGGATTTGATATTACCACGTACGAAAGACGATTCACAGAATTGTGCCTATTGTGTCCGGGAGCATTCGAAGATGAGGAAGAGAAGATCGACGCGTTTGTGAAAGGATTACCGGAAAGAATCCAAGAAGATATAAGTTCACACGAGCCCGCCTCCATACAACAGGCATGTAGAATGGCTCACAAACTAGTGAACCAGATTGAAGAAAGAATTAAAGAACAGACTGCTGAAGAGACCAATGTGAAGCAAGTCAAAAGAAAGTGGGAGGAAAACGGTGATAAGAATCACCAATACAACAACAACAGCAATTACAACAATAATCGCAACAATTATCCCAGCAATCGCAACGTCAATCGCAACTACAACAAACGACCCAACAACAACAACAACAACAACAACAACAACAACAACAACAACAACAGCAGCAACTACAACAATCATCCCAACAACAATAATAACCACAACAACAACAACAATCAGAAGCAGCTATGCCAAAGGTGTGAAAAGTATCACTCGGGGTTCTGCACCAAATTTTGCAACAAGTGTAAAAGAAATGGTCATAGCGCGGTGAAGTGTGAGGTCTACGGACCAGGGGTTAATAGAACGAAAGGAACAAATGGTGTCGGAACGAGTAATGGCGGAGCAAGTAGTGTCGGAGCAAGTTATGCCAATGTAGTTTGTTATAAATGTGGAAAACCGGGCCACATTATTAGAAATTTCCCGAACCAGGAGAACACGAATGGACAAGGCCGCGGAAGAGTTTTCAATATTAATGCGGCAGAGGCACAAGAAGACCCGGAGCTTGTTACGGGTACGTTTCTTATTGACAATAAATCTGCTTACGTTTTATTTGATTCGGGTGCGGATAGAAGCTATATGAGTAGAGATTTTTGTGCTAAATTAACTTGTCCATTGACGCCTTTGGATAGTAAATTTTTACTCGAATTAGCAAATGGTAAATTAATTTCAGCAGATAATATATGTCGGAATCGAGAAATTAAACTGGTTAGCGAAACATTTAAGATTGATTTGATACCAGTAGAGTTAGGGAGTTTTGATGTGATAATCGGTATGGACTGGTTGAAAGAAGTGAAAGCAGAGATCGTTTGTTACAAAAATGCGATTCGCATTATACGAGAAAAAGGAAAACCCTTAATGGTGTACGGAGAAAAGGGCAACACGAAGCTACATCTTATTAGTAATTTGAAGGCACAAAAACTAATAAGAAAAGGTTGCTATGCTGTTCTAGCACACGTCGAGAAAGTACAAACTGAAGAAAAGAGCATCAATGATGTTCCCGTCGCAAAAGAATTTCCCGATGTATTTCCGAAAGAATTACCGGGATTACCCCCACATCGATCCGTTGAATTTCAAATAGATCTTGTACCAGGAGCTGCACCAATAGCTCGTGCTCCTTACAGACTCGCACCTAGCGAGATGAAAGAATTGCAAAGCCAATTACAAGAACTTTTAGAGCATGGTTTCATTCGACCAAGCACATCACCGTGGGGAGCTCCTGTTTTGTTTGTCAAGAAGAAAGATGGTACATTCAGGTTGTGTATCGACTACCGAGAGTTGAACAAACTTACCATCAAGAACCGCTACCCACTACCGAGAATCGACGACTTATTTGATCAACTACAAGGCTCGTCTGTTTATTCAAAGATTGACTTACGTTCCGGGTATCATCAAATGCGGGTGAAAGAAGATGATATTCCAAAGACTGCTTTTAGAACACGTTACGGTCATTACGAGTTTATGGTCATGCCGTTTGGTTTAACTAATGCACCAGCTGTGTTCTTGGACCTTATGAACCGAGTGTGTGGACCATACCTTGACAAGTTTGTCATTGTTTTCATTGATGACATACTTATTTACTCAAAGAATGACCAAGAACACGGTGAACATTTGAGAAAGGTGTTAGAAGTATTGAGGAAGGAAGAATTGTACGCTAAGTTTTCAAAGTGTGCATTTTGGTTGGAAGAAGTTCATTTCCTCGGTCACATAGTGAACAAAGAAGGTATTAAGGTGGATCCGGCAAAGATAGAAACTGTTGAAAAGTGGGAAACCCCGAAAACTCCGAAACACATACGCCAGTTTTTAGGACTAGCTGGTTACTACAGAAGGTTCATCCAAGACTTTTCCAGAATAGCAAAACCCTTGACTGCATTAACGCATAAAGGAAAGAAATTTGAATGGAATGATGAACAAGAGAAAGCGTTTCAGTTATTGAAGAAAAAGCTAACTACGGCACCTATATTGTCATTGCCTGAAGGGAATGATGATTTTGTGATATATTGTGATGCATCAAAGCAAGGTCTCGGTTGTGTATTAATGCAACGAACGAAGGTGATTGCTTATGCGTCTAGACAATTGAAGATTCATTAGCAAAATTATACGACGCATGATTTGGAATTAGGCGCGGTTGTTTTTGCATTAAAGACTTGGAGGCACTACTTATATGGGGTCAAAAGTATTATATATACCGACCACAAAAGTCTTCAACACATATTTAATCAGAAACAACTGAATATGAGGCAGCGTAGGTGGATTGAATTGTTGAATGATTACGACTTTGAGATTCGTTACCACCCGGGGAAGGCAAATGTGGTAGCCGATGCCTTGAGCAGGAAGGACAGAGAACCCATTCGAGTAAAATCTATGAATATAATGATTCATAATAACCTTACTACTCAAATAAAGGAGGCGCAACAAGGAGTTTTAAAAGAGGGAAATTTAAAGGATGAAATACCCAAAGGATCGGAGAAGCATCTTAATATTCGGGAAGACGGAACCCGGTATAGGGCTGAAAGGATTTGGGTACCAAAATTTGGAGATATGAGAGAAATGGTACTTAGAGAAGCTCATAAAACCAGATGCTCAATACATCCTGGAACGGGGAAGATGTACAAGGATCTCAAGAAACATTTTTGGTGGCCGGGTATGAAAGCCGATGTTGCTAAATACGTAGGAGAATGTTTGACGTGTTCTAAGGTCAAAGCTGAGCATCAAAAACCATCATGTCTACTTCAACAACCCGAAATCCCAGAATGGAAATGGGAAAACATTACCATGGATTTCATCACTAAATTGCCAAGGACTGCAAGTGGTTTTGATACTATTTGGGTAATAGTTGATCGTCTCACCAAATCAGCACACTTTCTGCCAATAAGAGAAGATGACAAGATGGAGAAGTTAGCATGACTGTATTTGAAGGAAGTCGTCTCCAGACATGGAATACCAATCTCTATTATCTCTGATAGGGATGGCAGATTTATTTCAAGATTCTGGCAGACATTACAGCAAGCATTAGGAACTCGTCTAGACATGAGTACTGCCTATCATCCACAAACTGATGGGCAGAGCGAAAGGACGATACAAACGCTTGAAGATATGCTACGAGCATGTGTTATTGATTTCGGAAACAGTTGGGATCGACATCTACCGTTAGCAGAATTTTCCTACAACAACAGCTACCATTCAAGCATTGAGATGGCGCCGTTTGAAGCACTTTATGGTAGAAAGTGCAGGTCTCCAATTTGTTGGAGTGAAGTGGGGGATAGACAGATTACGGGTCCGGAGATTATACAAGAAACTACCGAGAAGATCATCCAAATTCAACAACGGTTGAAAACCGCCCAAAGTCGACAAAAGAGCTACGCTGACATTAAAAGAAAAGATATAGAATTTGAAATTGGAGAGATGGTCATGCTTAAAGTTGCACCTTGGAAAGGCGTTGTTCGATTTGGTAAACGAGGGAAATTAAATCCAAGGTATATTGGACCATTCAAGATTATTGATCGTGTCGGACCAGTAGCTTACCGACTTGAGTTACCTCAACAACTCGCGGCTGTACATAACACTTTCCACGTCTCGAATTTGAAGAAATGTTTTTCTAAAGAAGATCTCACTATTCCGTTAGATGAAATCCAAATCAACGAAAAACTCCAATTCATCGAAGAACCCGTCGAAATAATGGATCGTGAGGTTAAAAGACTTAAGCAAAACAAGATACCAATTGTTAAGGTTCGATGGAATGCTCGTAGAGGACCCGAGTTCACCTGGGAGCGTGAAGATCAGATGAAGAAGAAATACCCGCATCTATTTCCAGAAGATTCGTCAACACCTTCAACAGCTTAAAATTTCGGGACGAAATTTATTTAACGGGTAGGTACTGTAGTGACCCGAACTTTTCCATGTTTATATATATTAATTGAGATTGATATTTACATGATTAAATGTTTCCAACATGTTAAGCAATCAAACTTGTTAAGACTTGATTAATTGAAATATGTTTCATATAGACAATTGACCACCCAAGTTGACCGGCGATTCACGAACGTTAAAACTTGTAAAAACGACATGACGATATATATATGGATATACATATGGTTAACATGAGATTATGATAAGTAAGTATCTCCATAAGTATATTAACAATGAGTTATTTACATATAAACAAGACTACTAACTTAAGGATTTCGAAACGAGACATATATGTAACGATTATCGTTGTAACGACATTTAAATGTATATATATCATATTAAGATATATTAATATATCATAATATCATGATAATATAATAATTTAACATCTCATTAGATATAATAAACAATGGGTTAACAATATTAATTGAGATCGTTAACTTAAAGGTTTCAAAACAACACTTACTTGTAACGACTAACGATGACTTAACGACTCCGTTAAAATGTATATACATGTAGTGTATTTAGATGTATTAAAATACTTTTGGAAGACTTCAAGATATATATCAAAACACTCATACTTAACGAAAATGGTTACAGTTACTTTCCCATTCTTTTCTTTCATCAAGAATTCTAGTCGTATTCTTACCCGTATTATACACAGCTTCAAAACGTACTTACTATAGGTATATACCAATAGTAACTAGCATGGGATTCCACTCTTGATTATGTCATGTATGACTAATCAATTTTAACTTCTACCATGAGCTAGTCAACTAACTAGAACTCCTTTTAACCCCACTCACCACTCACCAATTAACACTCATCATTCACTCCATTTCACTTCCAATTCTCTTTCTAATTCTCTCTCAACACACCCACACTATTATGAACGTATTTTTCCAGTAGTTAATCATCATCTTCATCAAAAATCACTTCAAGAATCAAGCTATAATCATCATAGGAAGAACACTTCAAGAATACTTCAAAAATCCCTTCAAGTTTACTAATTTACTTCCAAGCTTTCTAATCCATTCCAAGTAATCATCTAAGATCAAGAAACCTTTGTTATATACAGTAGGTTATATTTCTTATTCAAGGTAATATTCATATTCAAACTTTGATTCAATTTCTATAACTATAAACTATCTTAATTCGAGTAAAAATCTTACTTGAACTTGTTTTTGTGTCATGATCCTACTTCAAGAACTTTCAAGCCATCCAAGATCCTTTGAAGCTAGATCATTTCTTGTCACTTCCAGTAGGTTTACCTACTAAACTTGAGGTAGTAATGATGTTCATAACATCATTCGATTCATATATATAAAACTATCTTATTCGAAGGTTTAAACTCGTAATCACTAGAACATAGTTTAGTTAATTCTAAACTTGTTCGCAAACAAAAGTTAATCCTTCTAACTTGACTTTTAAAATTAACTAAACACATTTTCTATATCTATATGATATGCTAACTTAATGATTTAAAACCTGGAAACACGAAAAACACCGTAAAACCGGATTTACGCCGTCGTAGTAACACCGCGGGCTGTTTTGGGTTAGTTAATTAAAAACTATGATAAACTTTGATTTAAAAGTTGTTATTCTGAGAAAATGATTTTTATTATGAACATGAAACTATATCCAAAAATTATGGTTAAACTCAAAGTGGAAGTATGTTTTCTAAAATGGTCATCTAGACGTCGTTCTTTCGACTGAAATGACTACCTTTACAAAAATGACTTGTAACTTATTTTTCCGACTATAAACCTATACTTTTTCTGTTTAGATTCATAAAATACAGTTTAATATGAAACCATAGCAATTTGATTCATTCAAAACGGATTTAAAATGAAGAAGTTATGGGTAAAACAAGATTGGATAATTTTTCTCATTTTAGCTACGTGAAAATTGGTAACAAATCTATTCCAACCATAACTTAATCAACTTGTATTGTATATTATGTAATCTTGAGATACCATAGACACGTATACAATGTTTCGACCTATCATGTCGACACATCTATATATATTTCGGAACAACCATAGAGACTCTATATGTGAATGTTGGAGTTAGCTATACAGGGTTGAGGTTGATTCCAAAATATATATAGTTTGAGTTGTGATCAATACTGAGATACGTATACACTGGGTCGTGGATTGATTCAAGATAATATTTATTGATTTATTTCTGTACATCTAACTGTGGACAACTAGTTGTAGGTTACTAACGAGGACAACTGACTTAATAAACTTAAAACATCAAAATATATTAAAAGTGTTGTAAATATATTTTGAACATACTTTAATATATATGTATATATTGTTATAGGTTCGTGAATCAACAGTGGCCAAGTCTTACTTCTCGACGAAGTAAAAATCTGTAAAAGTGAGTTATAGTCCCACTTTTAAAATCTAATATTTTTGGGATGAGAATACATGCAGGTTTTATAAATGCTTTACAAAATAGACACAAGTACGTGAAACTACATTCTATGGTTGAATTATCGAAATCGAATATGCCCCTTTTTATTAAGTCTGGTAATCTAAGAATTAGGGAACAGACACCCTAATTGACGCGAATCCTAAAGATAGATCTATTGGGCCTAACAAACCCCATCCAAAGTACCGGATGCTTTAGTACTTCGAAATTTATATCATATCCGAAGGGTGTCCCGGAATGATGGGGATATTCTTAAAAATGCATCTTGTTATTGTCGGTTACCAGGTGTTCACCATATGAATGATTTTTATCTCTATGTATGGGATGTGTATTGAAATATGAAATCTTGTGGTCTATTGTTACGATTTGATATATATAGGTTAAACCTATAACTCACCAACATTTTTGTTGACGTTTAAAGCATGTTTATTCTCAGGTGAATACTAAGAGCTTCCGCTGTTGCATACTAAAATAAGGACAAGATTTGGAGTCCATGTTTGTATGATATTGTGTAAAAACTGCATTCAAGAAACTGATTTCGATGTAACATATTTGTATTGTAAACCATTATGTAATGGTCGTGTGTAAACAGGATATTTTAGATTATCATTATTTGATAATCTACGTAAAGCTTTTTAAACCTTTATAAAGGTGATGGTGTTTTAAAAATGAATGCAGTCTTTGAAAAACGTCTCATATAGAGGTCAAAACCTCGCAACGAAATCAATTAATATGGAACGTTTTTAATCAATAAGAACGGGACATTTCAAATGTTATGTATCGAGAGAATGATTTTGTACACAGGTTATGTGTATGTTATTTTTGTGCACAAGATATGTGTATGATTACTAAGATTTATGAAAGATGATTTCGTAAACGAGAAAGGTGTACTGTATTTAAAAGATATCGTATGTACATTACAGGTGGGTATTGGATTCGGGCCCATTTGTACCATGCATCATTTAAATCTTGTGGTCTATCAAAATGATGAATTTTATTGTTTTATGATAAACTTATGAACTCACCAACCTTTTGGTTGACATTTGAGAGCATGTTTATTCTCAGGTATGAAGGAAACCTTCCGCCGTGCATTTGCTCATTTTAAAGACATTATTTGGAGTCGATCATCGCAATGGGGCCAGATGTTGGTGACTTCATCCAGATGGATTAGGACGGGGTATGACATGTGGCATCAGAACTGGTATAACGCCGTCCATGTGTGGCGGGTTAGTCGTAAAGGAGGTTCTCACAGTATTACCTGTGACGAAGCATTGGCTCTTACTCCTTGCGATCCCTTACGAGGGTTGGCAGTAGCAGAGAGGCAGCCCCTAAAATCAGTATCTGAGGTACACTCAGTGGTCACCAGGCAGTTATCTGGGAAGGCACTGGGTGGGACGGTGGTTGTCCCCACATGTTAGCAAACCCGGTCTTGCATTAGTGTGTCTAACTGATAGTTGTTTAGATGCATTAGTGAGTCTGGACTTCGACCGTGTCTGCATGTCAAAAGTTTTGCTTATCATTTAGTGTCAAAAATTATTTGCTTATCATCCTTAAAGTCTAGACACGTCTTACTGCCTCTATTGCATAGACTGTGTATAGATAAATTCATATCTTAGCGTATCTGTTATTGTTACCTTTGCCTGACAGCTTCCGTAGATTTCTCCGTAACTTATGGGATTTTAGTATTATATATGCATATGTAAATTATGTATTGTAGGGTACTAATCTACATCCTATAACCTATTTCTTATCGAAAATCCTTCATCTGATCGTACGAGATGAATCCCTCAACCAGTTCGAATCCCTTAGATTTCTATAGCTATTCCGATAGTTATTCCGACAGCTATTCCGACATGGATGTTCACCTAAACTCCGAAAGCAGAGTCACCTGAATGAATCAACCAATCATCCATCCCCAATTCATCTGATGAGTTCGTAGTCTACTTAATCATTGGAGACAAGAATAAGGTGATCCTTTCCATCAACCAAATTCACCTCTTGGCGAAGAACCTGAAGCAATTACCGGTGAACCAGTCCGAAATATCATTTTCACCCTCATTTCTCGAATATCTCATCATGATTACATAATATCTCAGATTCTAAACCAAATTCATCCGCTCGTCCCGACCGACAATCATCCCGTAGTAATCCAAGAAGTCAACGAGCTTCGCGCTCGAGTAATCAATTTGGAGAACATGGTGTAAAACTTTTTTTTTTTTTTTTTTACGAGGAACCCCCTAGCGACGAGCCATAATGGCTCCCCTCTAGTTGGTAAACCCCGGGTAAACGGTAAGCCAGGCCTCCACTGCTACCAGGTAAGACATCCTCTAGTCAATCAGTCACTAAATGGAGCTCGCCCCAAGGAATTATCTTGAAGGGAATCGAACCCGTGACCTCTTGCTTTATTGGAAGTCCTGGTGGCCACCCAGGCTATGCCTGGATGGTTCATGGTGCAAAACTTACCAGCTTCAGCAATGTCACCGGCACCAACAGTATCACCAACATCAATACCAGTACCAACAACAACCCAAGTTTCAACATCACACACCTCAACGTCTCATTATGTATCTCGAGCATAATCATCGTTCCACGAATCGTTCTACATTATTTATCTTCGTTCGACATGGCGATTATGTAATCTCTAATGTTTTAGAGATTATATATTCTTGTTCTAACGGTAAATCGGATGAGTTAATATCGTATTAATTCATTAAATCTATATTACATCTGAAGAAAATATATATGTATATATGTTTTCATAAAGATTGTAATTGAAAATTTCTCTTAAAACAGTTAATGGTGAAAATATTTTAACGGGTAGGTAATACCCGAGGAATATTTAGAGTTCACATTAATAAGTTACACTGTACATTTTTCGAATCTGATTCAACAGTCATTTACTATCCTACCTACATCCACAGATATACGAATCCGTTCACCACAGAATAACCATTTTCATACAATTTCATATTTGGATTTTGACCTATCAGAATCCAACAAGTGGCATAATGAAGAAAACATTGGACAAAAATAAAATTTGTTAGAAACAAACAAATCAACTATGAGAAATTTTATTAAGAATCCACGCTAACAAAATTCCTAGCTAACTGTTCCTAGCTAACTGATTAATTTCGTATTACATTTTATTTATCGCAATTTGATTATCGCAATTTATTTATCGCAATTTAAATTATCGCAATTTTATTTATCGTCATTTAATTTCTGTTATTTATTTTACGCACTTTAAATATCGGGACACGTATACAAGGTTTTGACATAACATATCGACGCATCTATATATATTATTTGGAATAACCATAGACACTCTGTATGCAGTAATGCTGGAGTTAGCTATACAGGGTTAAGGTTGATTCTACAATAATATATATACTTTGAGTTGTGATCGAGTCTGAGACATGTACACGGGTCACGATACGTATTAATTAATTCGAATATTATTTATTAAACTATATATGAATTACTGGACTGTTAACTGTAGACTATCGACTGTGGACTATCGACTGTGGACTAATAACATTGGACAATCAAAATGAATTAAAATATTGATTATAACATATGAAACTAAACATTTCTTCAAGTTTGCCACTTGAATTCATCTTAAACCCCATTTATATCTTGACGATTACAATCAACGTTCAAAGCTTTCATGATTCTTGAAAACACCTCAATCGAGAGGATGAACCAATCTCACTTCATTTACGGAAGGAAAGATTTATACATATAGTTATGCACCAGAATAACGCTCGAAACCTGAGTAAACATTTAACACGTATCTGTGCTAGCTCCTTTGGGGTTGATATTACCGAAAATAACTTTGCAATTCCTTTCCAAATTAGCCAATTTTGTCACAGCTTCAGCAAATCAATTTCATCTTTTCATTCGAATAAAGCCTTATTGTAATCTTGATATATAAGTTGCTTTTCATCATCGTTACCGGGGAACTGTTTATATCTCACCACAGCATCAGTAAACTTACCAGCGACTTCATTGACCTTTGACTTTTCGAAAAATCATTACATTTATTGAAACCCTATCATATATTCATCCACATCTTGTAACGAGAACTACCATACCAATTATCGAGAATCAACAATTAGTATTTTGAAAACTCACAATGTTTCTACATCAACAGTTATATGTATACATATAACATTTATCTATTAGAAATATGATCTTTCACTCCGAAATTCTGAAAAGCGGATTATACGAAACTATGAAGGAGGCTGTGAACAAATCGCAAAGACTAAACCAGCCTTTAAAGAATCCAATTGATTCAGTACCTGCTGAAGTCATTAACGAATACCTTGCTCCTGACTCTACACTTTTACGGACAAATCTTCATCATCATTCATTGATATTAGAAATTCTAAGATATCATCGTATTTTTCATTATAAATATCCTCTAAATTTCTGAAGATATTTTCGTAACTATCCTTATCTGAAATCATTAATCTCTTCGAGCTATCAGTGTTACATCATATAAGAAACTGTTAGTTTCTATATTCTGTAAACTTTCGAGTTTAAACTATGAATGCTTTTGAAGTAGTGTTGGAAATTGATGCATGAGTTAGTATAATATAATGACACTTGATCAACGTGATTATATTACAGTAAGTCATGATGAGTTTCTAATGGAACGAGATGATTCACAGAATCATAACATCATCATGTACCATGTTACATGACTCTTACATTCTATCTAATATATAAACATATCAAGAACATAATTTCCTGATAGTTCTATCTTTTCTCTTGAATTCTGGTAGTTTAACCAATAAAGATCGTGCTATTACAATCTCTCTCTTGGAACATTAGTCATGTTCATTCGAAACTTCATACCTACAAAAATTCTGGACCATTATTCGCTTGACTTAAAGTCGAGAAGAGAAAACAAAAGTACGAAAGTTCAAAATATAAAGGAAATGAAGAGAGTGGATTTATAGTGAAATATCCGACGGAGCAATCGAGACAGATCATCGCATATAACCAAAGAAGATTCTAATTTCTCTAAAAACCAAAGAACTAAATCTTACTACAAAAATTTTCTCTAAATCCTTTAAATTCCGGAAATCAACCGTGACTACGTCACCGATTAAGTCAAATCTTCATTTACTCACTTTCACTCTTTTGTGATAGCTTCATTCGTACTCTTCGAATAATCAATTTATTTCATCCTTATTACTCAATGGTAATAAACTCTATTTATAAGCTTATATGAGTCATGAAAACATACTTATTATTATTCATGACCATCCCACTCAAATTTCGGGATGAAATTTCTTTAACGGGTAGGTACTGTGACGACCCGGAAATTTCTGACCAAATTTAAACTTAATCTTTATATGATTTAATATTTCCGACACGATAAGAAAAGTCTGTAATGTTGATGTTTCAAAAACTTTGAACTGTGTTCATGTAATCAAAGTGTGTGTGTGTAAGGTATATTGAATGTATATTTATATGGTTTCGAATTTATTTAGTAATCAATAAAAGCACTCGTTTGTCAGTCGATCGCTATTAAGCAAGTTAAATTCAAACTTATGTAATTTTAAAATAAACGGTGATACGAAAATGAGTTCTATAAATTTTAGACTTATTAAAAAATATATTTAGGAACTATTTGATAAGTTTGAACACTTTTTATATTTCACCCATAAATGAAAGGGACAGTTAATGTAATTTTTATTTAATAGTTAATGATCAAATTTTATACCATAATGACCAAAATAAATAAATATTGCTAATTTAAAAATATGGGATTTTTTCTGAACACTTTTATCCGTCACTGATTATCAACGGAGTACGATATACTCTGTGCAATAAAAGTGTCGGCAGAATTAAATAATGTACTTCACACATTTTAATTAACTTGAAATTTATAATTGTGATACTGTATCACCTTTTGAATTCTTCTCACAATCTAAATTCCTTATCTAACTTTCTCTATATATATAGAATATACACATACATGAATGAAGATACAACCACACTCATTTACTTACCAACTTTCTTATTCTCTATATTACTACCTCCTACTACCTTTCTTCTTCATTTTAGAAACCACTGGAGACCACCTTAAAACCTTCACCCAAACAGAGGTAAACTACTATGTATGTTTCTGTTTCATCCATGACAAACCTAACCATCTCTACCACAATGAAACTCATGAACACACATACACAAACTTGTTTCCTTGTTTTGCTAGTAGTTTTATGTTTCTATTCGGTTTTAGCATCTAGATTACTTGTTGATGCTCTAGGTCGAAATCCGTAAACTTAATAATCAAACACCACTTCATCAAAACCATTACAACAACCACACCATCCTCGGCCACCTTTCACACATCACCCTAGTCCACAGTCGACAATCACCATTGCAACTATCATCACCACCATCAAACGCCCTCATTAACAAAATTAATATGGGTTTGTTACCTTGATCGATCAACAACCCTTCTGTGGATTCTATTTCTTTTATGATTAACAACGAACATTTGTTTTTTAAACTATTCTCACTTTCATCACCTTCGGTTTTCTTGATGCTCCTGCACCTTGCTCGGTATTTTTTTTTATCTCAAACCACTTCCACAACCTACTACTATGCTACTGCTATTTATTTCAAACGAAAATGATGAAACTAGGCTGCTATAGTTCTCGCTTGAAACCTTCCCAATCAAACCCATTTCAAATCACGAACTACCACTCTCATGTTTCTGTTTTCGTGCTATCACCATGACCATCAACCCACCATAACACCTTCACTCAAATACGTGAATAACCACTTGCTTTTATCAGACCCATTTGAAACCCAAACCAAAAATATTGAGACTCGTCATGTGTATAGTTCTGATTATTTCTATTACTAGTGGTGATTAATCGAGTTTTAAAATGAAAAAGGAAATGAAACTAATTGCAAGTGGTTTGAATCCCCACTTGACACCCACTTGTTTCAAAAAGACAAAACCAATCAATCGGTGGAATAATTGAAACAAGATAATGGGCTTCTAATCCATACATCTTTCTTTACTTGGGCCGAATAATATGATTGGGCTGCATACTTTATTGTGTTGTTAGCCCAAGATCCAATTAGTATATTTTTACTAAGGCCGCTGCTATCCAAAGTCTTGCTACCATTTTTTTTTTTAGTTTAAAAACGCGAAGTTTAGGAAGGATTGGAATTTTAACAATTTTGGAAGTGTTATTGTTAATAAGATGATGAAGTAATGGCGAATGGTGATGATAAATAAAGAAGATGTAGATGATGATAAACGGCAATGAAAGCGATAATGATGATTATGGTAGTGATGTGATGAAGATGATAAAACATCTTTTTACATAAGAAATAAATAAAACGCGAGTATAATAACAAGAAAAAAAGTTAGATCGGAGGGTTTAGGGGTGCTTGTGTTTAACGGGAGGTCACGGGTTCGAGCCCGGGCGGTGGCATTTTGTTTTTAAATCCGGTTCTTTCAAAGGTAGCATTAAATTTCATTATTATTATTATTATTATTATTATTATTATTATTATTATTATTATTATTATTATTATTATTATTATTATTATTATTATTATTATTATTATTATTATTATTATCATCATCATCATCATCATCATCATCATCATCATTATTATTATTATTATTATTATTATTATTATTATTATTATTATTATTATTATTATTATTATTATTATTATTATTATTATTATTATTATTATTATCATCATCATTAAGGCTACTAAAATCATTATTTTCAATATTAACCTATAACTATTATTATTATTATCAAATGATAGTATGAATATTATTATTAAAATTATTATCATTATAATTAGTATTATCATTAAATGTTATTCATATTGACATTACAAACATTATTATTATTAGTACTATCATTATCATTAATATTAAAATTATCATTATTATTATTATTATTAGGATTACCATAACTTTTATTATAATTAGTATTATTTTTATCATTATTATTATTAGTACTATTAATATATCAAATGTAGATTTTCTATATAAAAATATATTTGTGACATATAACCTAATCATATTAATACTTTTGTAATAAATGTTAATTATCTATATATAGATAAATATATCTAATTAAGTTATTACTAAAACACATGATATAAAATAACAAATAAAATCACTAATAATATAAATATTTGTTCGATTACCATTACGTGTATTAATATATATGATTGAATAATAGGTTCGTGAATCTGAGGTCAACCATATACTTGTTTCAGTGCCGTCATATGTATTTTTACTACAAAATACAGTATGGTGAGTTCATTTGCTCCCTTTTACTCTTTATATTTTTGGGACTGAGAATACATGCGCTACTTTTACAACTGCTTTATTAAATGTTTTTGATATATATTTTGAACAGCGAATACATGAAATGCTTTTATAAATGTTTGACGAGATAGACACAAGAAAAATATTCCTCGAATGAATTATGTGGACGTGATAATTGCCACCATTGAATTATGTGGACGTGATAATTGCCACAATTGATATGAATACTTTTCCCCTAATTATTATTACTTGGTAACCTAAGAATTAGGGAACATCACTAATTTTGAAAATTAGTGCAAGCCTAATTGATGCGAATCTTAAAGGTAGCTACTGGGTTTAACACCCCCACCCAGAATGTTCACTAGACGGAAGGGCTAGTGGGCGTGGTGTTTAGTACTTCGAAGTTTATATGATTATTATACAGACGAGATGTTCTGTTTTGGGGATATTATTATGTGCATTATATGTTAAGGTCGGTTACCAAGCCAAGCTATGAAAGCAATGAAAAGTGAATGTTATGTATCGAGAGAATGATTTTATACACAGGTTATGTGTATGTTATTTTTGTGCACAAGATATGTGTACGGTTACTAAGATTTATGAAAGATGATTTCGTACAAGAGAAAGGTGTACTCTATTTAAAAGATATCGCATGTACATTATAGGTGGGTATAGGATTCGGGCCCATTTGTACCATGCAACATTTAAATCTTGTGGTCTATCAAAATGATAAATTTTAATGTTTTATGATAAACTTATGAACTCACCAACCTTTTGGTTGACACTTGAAAGCATGTTTATTCTCAGGTATGAAAGAAATCTTCCGCTGTGCATTTGCTCATTTTAAAGACATTATTTGGAGTCGATCATCGCAATGGGACCAGATGTTGGTGACTTCGTCCAGATGGATTAGGACGGGGTATGACATAAACCGTATAAGTTTTTGTCAGTCATCCAAGCTTAATCAAAGGTGAGTCTAAAGTCCCGCTTTTTACATGTTTTCATGAATGAGAATACACGATGTTATACTTACTTTATCAAATGCTTTTGTATTGACACGAGTACTATATATGTGTGTACTGAGTTTGTTCACAAAGCCTCTAGCTTGAATACTTTTAATATCATCGGTGTAAGCCCGATTTAGATGGACGGATCCGTTAGGTTGACAACCTCACCCGCTATAAAAACTGTGGTGCATTTATTTTGAACATTAGATACGCTCGAACAAGCATATAACATTTTAGGAGGTAAAGGCGGGTTTGGCTTCTATACTCGGGTCATTGCTAGTATTCAGGTGCTCAGATTATGCAAACGTTAAAACCTCGTGGTCAAGGAAACTAAACTATTTTTCTGATAACTGTCTTTCAGATACTGCTACATTACTATAAACCTGTAGATTCACCAACATTATTGTTGACCCGTTTTTGCGTGTTTTTATTCTCAGGTCCTTAAGAGGTAGGCTTCCACTGTGTTTGCTGCATGTCTGGCCGTAGAGTCAGCATTTGTTTTATTGAACATTATTTACTTTCGCATTTAAAACTTTTAATACTGTTTAAATACTGTTGACTTGTGGTTACGATCACAACAGTGTTTCTATTTTGGGATTATTGACTTATGTTTTTGAAAGTCAACTTTAAATAAAATTAAATGTGATTGCTTTAAACGTCTCATATAGAGGGCGTAACTGTTAACTGTGGGACCTGGATTAACGCGCCGTCAGATGAAAATTTGACGGGGTGTTATAATATGCACCTATATACAATATAATAATAAATATACACACGTACACCGCAACAACAAGTCAACCTACAACCTAGGTGACTATCACTAAAACAACGTTCAAGTTCGCCTACTTACATTAGGCACTAGCTATCTAAGGCACTAATTTACACATGAAATAAGGCCCTACAAAATCCTACATTGGACAAGCAAAATTCCTAGTTAGTCATCTACTCTAAGGCACTAACAAATCTGAATCCGACCCGTATTCCTACAAGTCCCGCAAATAACGCACCATTGTCAATAAGTCTAAGACTAGGCACCTACTCCAAGGCCACCTAATTCCCCTAGACTATGCTATGATACCACTTGTAATGACACCAATACGTAACACGAGAAACACGACTTTTTTTTAAAACAACAATAGTTTCTGCCTGACCATATGCGCGGCGCGTATATAGGAGCGCGGCGCGGTTTAAAACATAAAACAGAAACAGAACTTGAACTCGGCAACAACTACCTGCACCTGACCACTTGCGCAGCGCGCAAGGGTATGCGCGGCGTGCTTTTGTAATTCGTACTTCCAACAATAACTCGTTCAACAACCGACGTAATTCGTATATTCAAAAGTTTACGAGTTTACAAAAAGGTTTCAACAACTCATACAACCAAACGGTGTAATTTCGACCCAAATATACATTTAGATGAGTTGGGACTCTATAACCCAACCCGATACCAAGAGCATAATCTTGGGGACTACCAAATCCCCAATCCGCGTCCGAATATCCAAAAGCTACCCCATCGAGCTCAATCGTTCCTACGCATCTAGTCTAACAACTAGCTAGCTTCACAATCACAATACCTGTAAAAAGGTAAACAATGAGAGGGGTAAGCATAAAGTTTAGTGAATGCAATAATTATACATATACATATATAATATACCTACTTGCAAACACGTACACAAATACCACATACATGCTAGCAATATAATTAACATACCATCGCAAGGTATAAAGCTAATAATCTCCAATACCACAAGCTAACATATCCAATAGCATATATTCATCACAATATTAAATGCTAAATAAACGACACATAACCATGGTTAACCAATCGTACAAGGGAATGGTGCTCGCGAAAGACCATCGGTGTTCACAACATCCGTTAGCGTACTTAACACCGCTTATCACTAACCCCCGGGTGGCATCTTAACACCTCGATACTTCACCCTGGGTGGCATCTTAACACCTCGATGCTTCACCCGTCAATATACTTTCTGAAGTGGTGTCTTAACACCTCGACACTTCACTCCCGGGTGGTACCTTAACACCTCGATACTTTACCCCGAGTGATATCTTAACACCTCGATGCTTCACCCGTCAAACATTCTGGAGTGGTGTCTTAACACTTCGACACTTCGCTCGTCACGTGAAATGTGGTGTCTTAGCACTTCGACACTTCACATCTCACACTATACAAATAAATATATTATATACATACACATATAATTATTCCACTCACCTTGAAATGCCCACACAAGTCATGTATGTAAATCGCCTCCAAACGCAACCGAGCAAACCTTTACCTATAATACACATATAGGTATTGTACACATAAACACACATTCTCTAAAAGAGAATTTACACCAACACCCTAAACCAAGGGTTTTCGTCAAGCTCACAACCATCCGCCCATTTAGACCCCTAAAATGGACTTTACCAAATACCACTATGGGTGGTAATTCTGACCCACTCAAACAAGTATAACTTAACCCCAAATTATACTTGACACCAAATAGACCAACTTAGGCCTTAACACTAAATTACTACTTAGGTAGTAATTATTTCAAACGCCATTTACACCAAAAACCTCAACACATGTAATATTGACCCATCTTGCGTTTGACCACGTTTGACTTATGTTAGAATATCATTTTAACCCAAAATTACATCTCGCGAGTAATTACATCCAAAAACATAATTTAATACTTAACAAAAGCATTTAACATCCATTTAATCCAAATTAGTATCATCATCAATTTTGACCCAATTCAAAACTAACCCATTTTGACATAAGTCCCAAAATCGCTCAAAATCACTAACGACTAGTGATTATATTTTCAAAACACAAATTCACATTCAATATCATTAATTATCATCAAAACGAAACAACACTTTCATATATTCGCATTCAATATGAAATTTAGAAACAAAAACAAAAATATGGTTATGAATCTAGAGAAATAAAAAAGCGGCTAAAAATACTCGAACAATAAAATCAAGACTTTATGAAAGCAGCAACGTTTTGAAGCTAGTGGTGAGATAGTAGCCCCAACATGATTTTCGATGTACCTAAATACAAGATTAAATAAAAACAAGAATCATAGTGGTATTTAAACAGGCACAACAATTCACATGTGAAGTAAACACTTATCGTAAGATCTTAAAGTAAAAAATTCACCTTTAAAAATAGTAAAATGTCATTTCTGGCATCTAAACTGCTTCGAATGGGGGAAAGCCTTAAGGAAGTCTTGCTCGTAGCGCCTTTTTCTAGTTATCTTGCGAAAATGGGCCTAATCTGCAATTTAAAAATTTTTGGAAAACTCCCCACAAAGTTTTGCTCGATTTTGTGGAGAATGTAGTGACTTCAAATTTATGTTTTGCGGCCATTAATTATCATCAAAATGAAACTACACTCTCATATATTCGCATTCAATATTAAAATTTAGAAACAAAACAAAAATATGACTATGAATCTAGAGAAATAAAAAAAGCAATAAAAATATCGAACAATAAAACCAAGATGTTATAAAAGCAGTAACGTATTGTAGCTAGTGGTGAGATAATAGCCCAACATGATTCTCAATGTACATAAATACAATATTAAATAAAAACAAGTATCATAGTGGTATTTAAACAGGCACAACAATCCACATGTGAAGGTATTACTTATCGTAAGATCTAAAAGTGCAAAATTCACCTTTATAAACAGTAAAATGTCATTTTCAACATCTAAACTGCTTTGAACGGGGTAAAGCCTTAAGGAAGTCTTGCTCGTAGAGCCGTTTTATAGTTATCTTGCGAAAATGGGCCTAATTTGAAATTTAAAATTTTTTAAAAAATTTCCCACAAAATTATGCCCGATTTAGTGGGAAATGTAGTGACTTCAAATTTGTGATTTGCGGCCATTAATTATCATCAAAATGAAACTACATTCTCATGTATTCGCATTCAATTTGAAATTTAGAAACAAAAACAAAAATATGGTTATGAATCAAGAGAAATAAAAAAGCTGCTAAATATACTCGAACAATAAAACCAAGACGTTATAAAAGTAGTTGCGTTTTGTAGCTAGTGGTGAGATACTAGCCCCGACATGATTCTCGATGTACCTAAATACAATATTAATTAAAATCAAGTATCATAGAGGTATTTAAACATGCACAACAAATCACATGTGAAGGTATTACTTATCGTAAAATCAAAAAGTGCAAAATGCACCTTTGAAAATAGTAAAATGTCATTTTTGCCACCTAAACTGTTTCGAACGGGGGAAGCCTTAAGGAAGTCTTGCTCGTAGCACCAATTTCTATTTATCTTGCGAAAATGGACCTAATCTACAATTGAAAATTTTTCGGAAAATTCCCCACAAAATTTAGCCCGATTTTGTGGGGAATGTAGTGACTTCAAATATGTGTTTTGTGGCCATTAATTATCATCAAAACGAAACTACACTCTCATATATTCGCATTCAATATGAAATTTAGAAATAAAAACAAAAATATGGTTATGAATCTAGAGAAATAAAAAAGCGGCTAAAAATACTGGAACAATAAAATCAAGACTTTATAAAAGCAGCAACTTTTGTAGCTAGTGGTGAGATAGTAGCCCCAACATGATTTTTGATGTACCTAAATACAATATTAAATAAAAACAAAAATTATAGTGGTATTTAAACAGGCACAACAATTCACATGTGAAGGTAATACTTATCGTAAGATCTAAAAGTGCAAAATTCACATCTAAAAGTAGTAAAATGTCATTTCCGGCATCTAAACTACTTCGAACAGGGGAAAGCCTTAAGGAAGTCTTGCTCGCAGCGCATTTTTCTGGTTATCTTGCGAAAATGGGCCTAATCTGTTATATAAAAATTTTCGGAAAATTCCCCACAAAATTTTGCCAAATTTTGTGGGGAATGTAATGACATCAAATATGTGTTTTACGGCCATTAATTATCATCAAAATGAAACTACACTCTCATATATTCGCATTCAATATTAAAATTTAGAAACAAAAGAAAAATATGGTTATGAATATAGAGAATTAAAAAAGCGTTAAAAATATTCGAACAATGAAACCAAGATGTTATAAAAGCAGCAACGTTTTGTAGCTAGTGGTGAGATAATAGTCCCAACATGATTCTAGATGTACCTAAATACAATATTAAATAAAAACAAGTATCATAGTGGTATTTAAACAGGCACAACAATCCACATGTGAAGGTATTACTCATCGAAAGATCTAAAATTGCAAAATTCACCTTTAAAAATAGTAAAATGTCATTTCCGGCATCTAAACTGCTTCAAACGGGGGAAAGCATTAAGGAAGTCTTTCTCGTAGCGCTGTTTTATAGTTATCTTACAAAAATGGGCCTAACTTGCAATTTAAAATTTTTCGAAAAATTCCCCACAAAATTTTCCCGATTTTGTGGGGAATGTAGTGACTTCAAATTTTTATTTTGCTGCCATTAATTATCATCAAAACGAAACTACATTCTCATGTATTCGCATTCAATTTGAAATTTAGAAACAAAAACAAAAATATGGTTATAAATCTGGAGAAATAAAAAAGCGGCTAAAAATGCTCGAACAATAAAACCAAGACGTTATAAAAGCAGCTGCGTTTTGTAGCTAGTGGTGAGATACTAGCCCCAACATGATTCTCGACTTACCTAAATACAACATTAAATAAAAACAAGTATCATAGAGGTATTTAAACAGGCACAACAAATCACATGTGAAGGTATTACTAATCGTAAGATCTAAAAGTCCAAAATTCACTTTTAAAAATAGTAAAATGTCATTTTCGCAATCTAAACTATTTCGAACAGGGGAAAACCTTAAGAAAGTCTTGCTCGTAGCGTCGTTTTCTAGTTATCTTGCGAAAATAGACTTAATCTAAAATTTAAAATTTCTCGGAAAATTCCCCACAAAATATTGCCAGATTATGTAGGGAATGTAGTGACTTCAAATGTGTTTTGCGGCCATTAATTATCATTAAAACAAAACTACACTCTCATATATTCAAATTCAATATGAAATTTAGAAACAAAAATAAAAATATGACTATGAATCTAGAGGAATAAAAAAGCGGTCAAAAATACTCGAACAATAAAATCAAGACTTTATAAAAGCAGCAACGTTTTGTAACTAGTGGTGAGATAGTAGCCCCAACATGATTTTTGATGTACCTAAATACAATATTAAGTAAAAACAAGAATCATAATGGTATTTAAACAGGCACAACAATTCACATGTGAAGGTAATACTTATCGTAAGTTCTTAAAGTGCAAAATTCACCTTTAGAAATAGTAAAATATCATTTTCGGCATCTAAACTGCTTCGAACGGGGGAAAGCCTTAAGAAAGTCTTGCTCGTAGCGCCTTTTCTAGTTATCTTGCGAAAGTGGGCCTAATCTGCAATTTACAATTTTTCGGAAAATTCCCCTCAAAATTTTGTCCGATTTTGTGGGAATGTAGTGACTTCAAATTTATGTTTTGCGACCATTAATTATAATCAAAATGAAACTACACTCTCATATTTTCGCATTCAATATTAAAATTTAGAATAAAACAAAAATATGGTTATGAATCTAGAGAAATAAAAAATTGGTAAAAATATTCGAACAATAAAACCAAGATGTTATAAAAGCACCAACGTTTGTAGCTAGCGGTGAGATAATAGCCCCAACATGATTCTCGATGTACGTAAATATAATATTAATTAAATACAGGTATCATAGTGGTATTTAAACAGGCACAACAATTCACATGTGAAGGTATTACTTATCGTAAGATCTAAAAGTGCAAAATTCACCTTTAAAAATAGTAAAATATCATTTCCGGCATCTAAACTGCTTCGAACGGGGGAAAGCCATAAAGAAGTCTTGCTCATAGCGCAGTTTTATAGTTATCTTGAGAAAATGGGCCTAATCTACAATTGAAAATTTTTCGGAAAATTCCCCACAAAATTTTGCTCGATTTTGTGGGGAATGTAGTGACTTTAAATATATGTTTTGCGGCCATTAATTATCATCAAAACAACACTACACTCTCATATATTTGCATTCAATATGAAATTTAGAAACAAAAAAAATGGTTATGAATATATAGAAATAAAAAAACGGATAAAAATACTCGAACAATCAAACCAAGACTTTATAAAAGCATCAACGTTTTGTAGCTGGTGGTTAGATAGTAGTCCCAACATGATTCTCGATGTACCTAAATACAATATTAAATAAAAAGAAGTATCATAGTGGTATTTAAACAGGCACAACAATTCACATGTGAAGGTATTACTTATTGTAAGATCTAAAAAGGCAAAATTCACCTTTAAAAATAGTAAAATGTCATTTTCGGCATCTAAACTGCTTCGAACGGGGGAAAGCCTTAATGAAGTCTTTCTCTTAGCGTCGTTTTCTAGTTATCTTACGAAAATGGGCCTAATATGCAAATTAAAATTTTTCGAAAAATTCCCCACAAAATTTTGCCCGATTTTGTGGGGAATGTTGTGACTTCAAATATGTGTTTTGCGGCCATTAATTATCATAAAAACGAGACTACACTCTCATATATTCGCATCCAGTATGAAATTTAGAAACAAAAAACAAAAATATGGTTATGTGACTAGAGAAATAAAAAAGCGGCTAAAAATACTCGAACAATAAAACCAAGACGTTATAAAAGCAGCAACGTTTTGTAGCTAGTGGTGAGATAGTAGTCCCAACATGATTCTTGATGTACGTAAATACAATATTAAATAAAAACAAGTATCATAGCGGTATTTAAACAGGCACAACAATTAACATGTGAAGATATTACTTATCGTAAGATCTAAAAGTGCAAAATTCACCTTTGAAAATAGTAAAATGTGATTTTCGCTATCTAAACTGTTTTGAACAGGGGAAAGCCTTAAGGAAGTCTTGCTCGTAGCGCCGTTTTCTATTTATCTTGCGAAAATGGACCTAATCTACAATTGAAAATTATTCGAAAAATTCCCCACAAAATTTTGCCCCATTTTGTGGGGAATGTAGTGACTTCAAATATGTGTTTTGCGGCCGTTAATTATCATCAAAACGAAACTACACTCTCATATATTCGCATTCAATATGAAATTTAGAAAAAAAAACAGAAATATGGTTAGGAATCTAGAGAAATAAAAAAGCGACTAAATATACTCGAACAATAAAATTAAGACGTTATAAAAGCAGCAACGTTTTGTAGCTAGTAGTGAGATAGTAGCCCCAACATGATATTCGATGTACCTAAATATTATATTAAATAAAACAAGAATCATAGTGGTATTTAAACAGGCATAACAATTCACATGTGAAGTTATTACTTATCGTAAGATCTAAAAGTGGAAAATTCACCTTTAAAAATAGTAAAATGTCATTTTCGGCATCTAAACTACTTCGAACGCGGGAATGCCTTAAGGAAGACTTGCTCGCAGTGCCATTTTTTAGTTATCTTGCGAAAACGGGCCTAATCTGCAATTTTAAATTTTTCATAACATTCCCCCCAAAATTTTGCCCGATTTTGTGGGGAATGTTGTGAATTCAAATTTTTTTCGGCCATTAATTATCATCAAAACAAAACTACACTCTCAAATATTCGCATTAAATATGAAATTTAGAAACAAAAACAAAAATAAGGTTTTGAATCTAGAGAAATAAAAAAGCGGCTAGAAATAATCGAACAATAAAACCAATACGTTATAAAAGCAGCAACGTTTTGTAGCTAGTGGTAAGATAGTATTCCCAACATGATTCTTTGTAGTGACCCGAACTTTTCCATGTTTATATATATTAATTG
The DNA here is from genome assembly GCF_046630445.1 of Rutidosis leptorrhynchoides. Taxonomy (NCBI): domain Eukaryota; kingdom Viridiplantae; phylum Streptophyta; class Magnoliopsida; order Asterales; family Asteraceae; genus Rutidosis; species Rutidosis leptorrhynchoides. Next base: position 29,370,614 of record NC_092339.1, on the reverse strand, counting down.
AGATTGATATTTACATGACTAAATGTTTCCAATGTGTTAAGCAATCAAACTTGTTAAGACTTGATTAAATGAAATAAGTTTCATAATTAATCACCCAAGTTGACCGGCGATTCACGAACGTTACAAAATTGTAAAAACTACATGTTGTGGGATATATAGACATATATATATGGTTGACATAAGATTATGATGAGTAAGTATCTCACTAAGTATATTAACAATGTGTGATATACATAAGAAATGAGTTTACTAAGTTAAGAAACTCGAAATGATATATATAACGATTATCGTTATGATAACGTCTACTAAATACATATGTATCATATTATGATATTGATACACTATATTTAACATGATAAAATGATATTTAAATATATCATTAAGTGTGTTAACAATGAACTACATATGTAAAAACAAGTCTACTAACTCAAAAATTACGAAACGAGACTTATATGTAACGATTATCATTGTAACGATATTTTTATGTATGTATCATATTAAGAGATATTCATACATCATAATATCATGATAATATAATAATTTAACATCTCATTTGATATAATAAACATTGGGTTAACAAAGACTTAACGACTCCATTAAAATGTATATACATGTTGTGTTTTGATATGTATTCTTACACTTTTGAAAGACTTCAAGACAAATATCAAAGTACTTCTACTTAACAAAAATTCTTACAATTACATCCTCGTTCAGTTTCATCAACAATTCTACTCGTATGCACCCGTATTCGTACTCGTACAATACACAGCTTTTAGATGTATGTACTATTGGTATATACACTCCAATGATCAGCTCTTAGCAGCCCATGTGAGTCACCTAATACATGTGGGAACCATAATTTGGCAACTAGCGTGAAATATCTCATAAAATTACAAAAAAATTAGTAATCATTCATGACTTATTTACATGAAAACAAAATTACATATCCTTTATATCTAATCCATATACCAACGACCAAAAATACCTACAAACACTTTCATTCTTCAATTTTATTCATCTAATTGATCTCTCTCAAGTTCCATCTTCAAGTTCTAAGTGTTCTTCATAAATTCCATAAGTATAGTTTCATAAAAATCAAGAATACTACCAAGTTTGCAAGTTTACTTCCAAGCTTTCTAATCCATTCTAAGTAATCATCTAAGATCAAGGAACCTTTGTTATTTATAGTAGGCTATCTTTCTAATTCAAGGTAATATTCATATTCAAACTTTGACTCAATTTCTACAACTATAACAATCTTATTTCGAGTGAAAATCTTATTTGAACTGTTTTCGTGTCATGATTCTGCTTCAAGAACTTTCAAGCCATCCAAGGATCCTTTGAAGCTAGATCCATTTTTCTCATTTCCAGTGGTTTTATCCAGAAAACTTGAGGTAGTAATGATTTTCATAACATCATTCGATTCATACATATAAAGCTATCTTATTCGAAGGTTTTAACTTGTAATCACTAGAACATAGTTTAGTTAATTCTAAACTTGTTCGCAAATAAAAGTTAATCCTTCTAACTTGACTTTTAAAATCAACTAAACACATGTTCTTTATCTATATTATATGCTAACATAATGATTTAAAACCTGAAAACACGATGAACACCATAAAATCGGATATACGCCGTCGTAGTGAAACCGGGGGCTGTTTTGGTTTGGATAATTAAAAACTATGATAAACTTTGATTTAAAAGTTGTTCTCCTGGGAAAATGATTTTTCATATGAACATGAAACTATATCCAAAAATCTTGGTTAAACTCAAAGTGAAAGTATGTGTTTCAAAATGGTCATCAAGATGTCGTTCTTTCGACGGAAATGACTACATCTTTAGTAATTGACATGTAACTTAAATTTCTGACTATAAACCTATACTTTTTATGTTTGAATTCTTAAATTAGAGTTCAATATGACACCATAGCAATTTGATTCACTCAAAATGGATTTAAAATGAAGAAGTTATGGGTAAAACAAGATTGGATATTTTTGATCTTTTTAGCTACCGGAAATGTTTAACAAATCTATACAAATCATATCCTAGCTAACTTATATTGTATTATACATGTATTCTAATATATTATGTAATCTTGGAATACCATAGACACGTATGCAAATGTTTTGATATATCATATCGACCCATGTATATATATTATTTGGAACAACCATAGACACTCTATATGCAGTAATGTTGGAGTTAGCTATACAGGGTTGAGGTTGATTCCAAAAATATATATACTTTGATTTGTGATCTAGCCTGAGACGTGTATACACTGGGTCGTGGATTGATTCAAGATAATATATATCGATTTATTTCTGTACATCTAACTGTGGACAACTAGTTGTAGGTTACTAACGAGGACAGCTGACTTAATACACTCAAACCTTTAAAACATAATAAAAATGGTTGTAATTATATTTTAATCATACTTTGATATATATTTACATATTTGTATAGGTTCGTGAATCGATCCGTGGCCAAGTCTTATTTCCGAGGAAGGAAATACCGGTGAAAGTGAGTTATAGTCCCACTTTTAAAATCTAATATTTTTGGGATGAGAATACATGCAGGTTTTATAAATGATTTACAAAATAGACACAAGTACGTGAAACTACATTCTATGGTTGAATTATCGAAATCGAATATGCCCCTTTTTATTAAGTCTGGTAATCTAAGAATTAGGGAACAGACACCCTAATTGACGCGAATCCTAAAGATAGATCTATTGGGCCTAACAAACCCCATCCAAAGTACCGGATGCTTTAGTACATCGAAATTTATATCATATCTGAAGGGTGTCCCGGAATGATGGGGATATTCTTATATATGCATCTTGTTAATGTCGGTTACTAGGTGTTCACCATATAAATGATTTTTATCTCTATATATGGGATGTGTATTGAAATTTGAAATCTTGTGGTCTATTGTTACGATTTGACATATATAGGTTAAACCTATAACTCACCAACATTTTTGTTGATGTTTAAAGCATGTTTATTCTCAGGTGAATATTAAGAGCTTCTGCTGTTGCATACTAAAATAAGGACAAGATTTGGAGTCCATGTTTGTATGATATTGTGTAAAAACTGCATTCAAGAAACATATGTCGATGTAATATATTTCTATTGTAAACCATTATGTAATGGTCGTGTGTAAACAGTATATTTTAGATTATCATTATTTGATAATCTACGTAATGTTTTTAAAACCTTTATTGATAAAATAAAGGTTATGGTTGTTTTAAAAATGAATGCAGTCTTTGAAAAACGTCTCATATAGAGGTCAAAACCTCGCAACGAAATCAATTAATATGGAACGTTTATAATTAATATGAACGGGACATTTCAGTTGGTATCTGAGTGTTGGTCTTAGAGAACCAGAAAATTTGCATTAGTGTGTCTTATCGAGTTTGTTAGGATGCATTAGTGAGTCTGGACTTCGACCATGTTTTCTTTAAAAATGATTGCTTAACATTTTTGTTGGAAACTAAATATTATTAACATGTAAATATTATGTGATATATTAATCTCTTAACATGTTTGATATTGTGTGATAGATGTCTACCTCTAGCACAAATCCCATTGACTCACCTAATAATAACGAAGAGTCGAATATATATTGGCAAGATTCACAAGTTCCCGAAGAACCGGAAAAAGAGGAAACGGAACCGGAAGAAGAGGAACCGGAAGAAGAGGAACCGGAAGAAGAGGAACCGGAAGAAGAAGAGGTTCTGGAGGGGGAATAGTAGGGACCATAGAAAATCGGTCAAATAAAAGAAAATCCTCAACCAATGGACCAAAGTTAATAATGGTCAATGGTGTTTCCGCTAAGGAAGCAAAATATTGGGAAAATTACCAATTTTTCGATGAATCGGATCCTGATGAGGATTCCGATGATGTTATAGAAATTACCCCGACCCAATTTAATGAGGCAAAAGAAAATAATAAGGGAAAAGGCATCAAAATAGAGAAATCTGATTCCGACCCCGATGAACTTTATATGTACCGTCAACACCCGTATTTTCAATATCGTGACAATAACCCGAGAAGCTCTAAACCACCAGGTTTTTCTAAACCAATGTGGAAAATGACGACTCGTATTTGAGGAACATCATATATTTCTAGAAAATTAGGAAAACGAACCAAGTCCGAAGAAGAAGAAACCAGTGATTCAGATTAGAGGGTTGTAAGCATGTTGTGTAATAAATGTATTGTAGTGTGTGTAGTGACCCGAACTTTTCCATGTTTATATATATTAATTGAGATTGATATTTACATGATTAAATGTTTCCAACATGTTAAGCAATCAAACTTGTTAAGACTTGATTAATTGAAATATGTTTCATATAGACAATTGACCACCCAAGTTGACCGGCGATTCACGAACGTTAAAACTTTTAAAAACGACATGACGATATATATATGGATATACATATGGTTAACATGAGATTATGATAAGTAAGTATCTCCATAAGTATATTAACAATGAGTTATATACATATAAACAAGACTACTAACTTATGGATTTCGAAACGAGACATATATGTAACGATTATCGTTGTAATGACATTTATATATCATATTAAGATATATTAATATATCATAATATCATGATAATATAATAATTTAACATCTCATTAGATATAATAAACAATGGGTTAACAACATTAATTGAGATCGTTAACTTAAAGGTTTCAAAACAACACTTACATGTAACGACTAACGATGACTTAACGACTCAGTTAAAGTGTATATACATGTAGTGTATTTAGATGTATTAAAATACTTTTGGAAGACTTCAAGACATATATCAAAACACTCATACTTAACAAAAATAGTTACAGTTACTTTCCCATTTTTTTTCTTTCATCAAGAATTCTAGTCGTATTCTTACTCGTATTATACACAACTTCAAAACGTACTTACTATGGGTATATACCAATAGGAACTAGCATGGGATTCCACTCTTGATGATGTCATGTATGACTAATCAATTTTAACTTCTACCATGAGCTAGTCAGCTAACTAGAACTCCTTTTAACCCCACTCACCACTCACCAATTACCACTCATCATTCACTCCATTTCACTTCCAATTCTCTTTCTAATTCTCTCTCAACACACACACACTATTATGAACGTATTTTTCCAGTAGTTAATCATCATCTTCATCAAAAATCACTTCAAGAATCAAGCTATAATCATCATAGGAAGAACACTTCAAGAACACTTCAAAAATCCCTTCAAGTTTACTAATTTACTTCCAAGCTTTCTAATCCATTCCAAGTAATCATCTAAGATCAAGAAACCTTTGTTATATACAGTAGGTTATCTTTCTTATTCAAGGTAATATTCATATTCAAACTTTGATTCAATTTCTATAACTATAAACTATCTTAATTCGAGTAAAAATCTTACTTGAACTTGTTTTTGTGTCATGATCCTACTTCAAGAACTTTCAAGCCATCCAAGATCCTTTGAAGCTAGATCATTTCTTGTCACTTCCAGTAGGTTTACCTACTAAACTTGAGGTAGTAATGATGTTCATAACATCATTCAATTCATATATATAAAACTATCTTATTCGAAGGTTTAAACTCGTAATCACTAGAGCATAGTTTAGTTAATTCTAAACTTGTTCGCAAACAAAAGTTAATCCTTCTAACTTGACTTTTAAAATTAACTAAACACATGTTCTATATCTATATGATATGCTAACTTAATGATTTAAAACCTGGAAACACGAAAAACACCGTAAAATCGGATTTACGCCGTCGTAGTAACACCGCGGGCTGTTTTGGGTTAGTTAATTAAAAACTATGATAAACTTTGATTTAAAAGTTGTTATTCTGAGAAAATGATTTTTATTATGAACATGAAACTATATCCAAAAATTATGGTTAAACTCAAAGTGGAAGTATGTTTTCTAAAATGGTCATCTAGACGTCGTTCTTTCGACTGAAATGACTACCTTTACAAAAATGACTTGTAACTTATTTTTCCGACTATAAACCTATACTTTTTCTATTTAGATTCATAAAATAGAGTTCAATATGAAACCATAGCAATTTGATTCACTCAAAACGGATTTAAAATGAAGAAGTTATGGGCAAAACAAGATTGGATAATTTTTCTCATTTTAGCTACGTAAAAATTGGTAACAAATCTATTCCAACCATAACTTAATCAACTTGTATTGTATATTATGTAATCTTAAGATACCATAGACACGTATACAATGTTTCGACCTATCATGTCGACACATCTATATATATTTCGGAACAACCATAGACACTCTATATGTGAATGTTGGAGTTAGCTATACAGGGTTGAGGTTGATTCCAAAATATATATAGTTTGAGTTGTGATCAATACTGAGATACGTATACACTGGGTTATGGATTGATTCAAGATAATATTTATCGATTTATTTCTGTACATCTAACTGTGGACAACTAGTTGTAGGTTACTAACGAGGACAGCTGACTTAATAAACTTAAAACATCAAAATATATTAAAAGTGTTGTAAATATATTTTGAATATACTTTAATATATATGTATATATTGTTATAGGTTCGTGAATCAACAGTGGCCAAGTCTTACTTCTCGACGAAGTAAAAATCTGTGAAAGTGAGTTATAGTCCCACTTTTAAAATCTAATATTTTTGGGATGAGAATACATGCAGGTTTTATAAATGATTTACAAAATAGACACAAGTACGTGAAACTACATTCTATGGTTGAATTATCGAAATCGAATATGCCCCTTTTTATTAAGTCTGGTAATCTAAGAATTAGGGAACAGACACCCTAATTGACGCGAATCCTAAAGATAGATCTATTGGGCCTAACAAACCCCATCCAAAGTACCGGATGCTTTAGTACTTCGAAATTTATATCATATCCGAAGGGTGTCCCGGAATGATGGGGATATTCTTATATATTCATCTTGTTAATGCCGGTTACTAGGTGTTCACCATATGAATGATTTTTATCTCTATGTATGGGATGTGTATTGAAATATGAAATCTTGTGGTCTATTGTTACGATTTTATATATATAGGTTAAACCTATAACTCACCAACATTTTTGTTGACGTTTAAAGCATGTTTATTCTCAGGTGAATATTAAGAGCTTCCGCTGTTGTATACTAAAATAAGGACAAGATTTGGAGTCCATGTTTGTATGATATTGTGTAAAAACTGCATTCAAGAAACTGATTTCGATGTAACATATTTGTATTGTAAACCATTATGTAATGGTCGTGTGTAAACAGGATATTTTAGATTATCATTATTTGATAATCTACGTAAAGCTTTTTAAACCTTTATTTATGAAATAAAGGTTATGGTTTGTTTTAAAAATGAATGCAGTCTTTGAAAAACGTCTCATATAGAGGTCAAAACCTCGCAACGAAATCAATTAATATGGAACGTTTTTAATCAATAAGAACGGGACATTTCAGTTGGTATCCGAGCGTTGGTCTTAGAGAACCAGAATTTTGCATTAGTGTGTCTTATTGAGTTTGTTAGGATGCATTAGTGAGTCTGGACTTCGATCGTGTTTACTTGAAAAATGATTGCTTAACAAATTTTGTTGGAAACTATATATTTTTAACATGTGAATATTATGTGATATATTAATCTCTTAACGCGTTTGATATTATGTGATAGATGTCTACCTCTAGAACAAGTCCCATTGACTCACCTAATAATAATGAAGAGTCAAATGTAAATTGGAATGATTCGTGGACTGATTCACAAGTTCCCGAAGAGGAACCGGAAGAAGAGTCGGAACCGGAAGAAGAATCGGAACCGGAAGAAGAATCGGAACCGGATGAAGAAATAGAACCGGTGGGGGAAATGATAAAACGGTTAAGTAAAAGAAAATCCTCAACCAACCGACCAAGGATAATTATGGTCAATGGTGTTTCCGCCAAGGAAGCAAAATATTGGGAGGATTACCAATTCTCCGATGAATCGGATTCCGACGAGAATTCCGATGATGTTATAGAAATTACACCAACTGAATTTAAAAAGGCAAAAGAAAATAATAAGGGAAAGGGCATAAAAATAGAGAAATCTAATTCCAACCCCGATGAACTTTATATGTATCGTCAACCCCCGAAGTCCTTAAGTTGTAACAATGACCCGGGAACCTCTAAACCACCAGGTTTTTCTAAACCAATGTGGATAACGACGGCTCGTATTAGGGGGACATCATATATCCCTAGAAACTTGGCAAAACGAACCAAAACTGAAGAAGAAGAAACAAGCGAGTCGGAATAAGATAGTTGTATTCGTGTGGTGTAATATATGTAATATAGTGTGCTTATGCTTTATGATATATGTAAAAATTGCTTGTATTAATAAGTATTTTTTTTATGAATCTAACTCTTGTCTATTTTACAGTATAAAAACACAAAATGGATAGACAACCCAATATTTTAAGAGACCTACCCGGAGACATGATTGATGAAATCTTGTCTAGAGTCGGTCAGAATTCTTCGGCACAACTATTTAAGGCGAGATCAGTTTGTAAGACATTCGAAGAACGTTCCAAGAATGCCTTGGTTTATAAAAGGCTTTCGTTCGAAAGATGGAGGATATCACATTGGGAAATCCATAAGTTACGATGTGTTTACTTTGACGCATATATTGCGGGGAACCCAAATGCTATTTTACGCAATGGGTTAAGAAATTATTTTGACTCAATATATCCGAATATTGGACTTCGTGATTTAGAAAAAGCGGCTAACATGCAACATAAAGAAGCATGTTATGCTTACGGATTAGTAATGTTCGCTTCTCACCAAAGTGAGAACAAGAACATCGGCCTACAACTATTAAACAAAACGTTCCCACAAGTGACGGAGTCGGTAATTGGGGTAAGAAATGAGGTTTTTAGATTGTTACGGGACTGTTGGACATTACGTAACCCTCGTCCCTTTGACGACGTTACAACACGCTGTCTTATCAACGGCCATAACGGTTATGTTCCACAAGACCAAGGATGGGAAGTAATCCTAGTAAAACCAGAATGCATGACTTGTTTCTGGACGTATGAATTACGTGTCTTTATTGCCTTTGCTGAACGACTTGTGTACTAGCTAGAATTATCTTCACAACCATCTTGTATCAAATTTATTGTGTGCTATATTTCATGCTATATGTAAAATAAGTGGTATTGTAAGTTTGTAAAATATTGTGTAAAAGTTTGAACGCGAAATATTATTATAATCAGTTTTTCATATAGAATTGTAGTAGTTGAATTGTATATTAGCTACTAAGTATGAACTTAACGGGTAGGTACTACCCGAATTTAAACTTATAAAACGCTAATATGAAGAAAAAGCTTTTATAAATGAGTTCATATTATGCTACGAAATACTATTAACTACTCTTAATATTCTGTATGATTAACTTGTTCCATTTGACTATTTTGAAGGAAATGGCACCGACTACTCGACACACCGTGAATATGAATGAAGAGGAATTCCGTACTTTTCTAGCTTCAAACATAGCCGCAGTACAGGCTGCGCTACATACCAACAATAACCTTGGATCTAGCAATACAGGAAATTGTGTAGGATGCACCTACAAAGAATTCACTGCCTGCAAACCTTTGGAATTTGATGGAACCGAAGGACCGATCGGATTGAAACGGTGGACCGAGAAGGTCGAATCGGTGTTTGCCATAAGTAAGTGTACTGAAGAGGACAAAGTAAAGTACGCTACGCATACCTTCACAGGTTCTGTGTTAACATGGTGGAATACCTATCTAGAGCAAGTGGGACAAGACGATGCGTACGCACTACCGTGGTCAGCATTCAAGCACTTGATGAACGAGAAGTACCGTCCCAGAACCGAGGTCAATAAGCTCAAGACAGAACTTAGAGGGTTACGAACCCAAGGATTTGATATTACCACGTACGAAAGACGATTCACAGAATTGTGCCTATTGTGCCCGGGAGCATTCGAAGATGAGGAAGAGAAGATCGACGCGTTTGTGAAAGGATTACCGGAAAGAATCCAAGAAGATATAAGTTCACATGAGCCCGCCTCCATACAACAGACATGTAGAATGGCTCACAAACTAGTGAACCAGATTGACGAAAGAATTAAAGAACAGACTGCTGAAGAGGCCAATGTGAAGCAAGTCAAAAGAAAGTGGGAGGAAAACGGTGATAAGAATCACCAATACAACAACAACCGCAATTACAACAATAATCGCAACAATTATCCCAACAATCGCAACATCAATCGCAACTACAACAAACGGCCCAACAACAACAACAACAACAACAACAACAAAAACTACAACAATCATCCCAACAACAATAATAACCGCAACAACAACAACAATCAGAAGCAGCTATGCCAAAGGTGTGAAAAGTATCACTCGGGGTTCTGCACCAAATTTTGCAACAAGTGTAAAAGAAATGGTCATAGCGCGGCGAAGTGTGAGGTCTACGGACCAGGGGTTAATAGAACGAAAGGAACAAATGGTGTCGGAACGAGTAATGGCAGAGCAAGTAGTGTCGGAGCAAGTTATGCCAATGTAGTTTGTTATAAATGTGGAAAACCGGGCCACATTATTAGAAATTTCCCGAACCAGGAGAACACGAATGGACAAGGCCGCGGAAGAGTTTTCAATATTAATGCGGCAGAGGCACAGGAAGACCCGGAGCTTGTTACGGGTACGTTTCTTATTGACAATAAATCTGCTTACGTTTTATTTGATTCGGGTGCGGATAGAAGCTATATGAGTAGAGATTTTTGTGCTAAATTAAGTTGTCCATTAACGCCTTTGGATAGTAAATTTTTACTCGAATTAGCAAATGGTAAATTAATTTCAGCAGATAATATATGTCGGAATCAAGAAATTAAACTGGTTAGCGAAACATTTAAGATTGATTTGATACCTGTAGAGTTAGGGAGTTTTGATGTGATAATCGGTATGGACTGGTTGAAAGAAGTGAAAGCAGAGATCGTTTGTTACAAAAATGCAATTCGCATTATACGAGAAAAAGGAAAACCCTTAATGGTGTACGGAGAAAAGGGCAACACGAAGCTACATCTTATTAGTAATTTGAAGGCACAAAAACTAATAAGAAAAGGTTGCTATGCTGTTCTAGCACACGTCGAGAAAGTACAAACTGAAGAAAAGAGCATCAATGATGTTCCCATTGCAAAAGAATTTCCCGATGTATTTCCGAAAGAATTACGTGGATTACCCCCACATCGATCCATTGAATTTCAAATAGATCTTGTACCAGGAGCTGCACCAATAGCTCGTGCTCCTTACAGACTCGCACCCAGCGAGATGAAAGAACTGCAAAGCCAATTACAAGAACTTTTAGAGCGTGGTTTCATTCGACCAAGCACATCACCGTGGGGAGCTCCTGTTTTGTTTGTCAAGAAGAAAGATGGTACATTCAGGTTGTGTATCGACTACCGAGAGTTGAACAAACTTACCATCAAGAACCGCTACCCACTACCGAGAATCGTCGACTTATTTGATCAACTACAAGGCTCGTCTATTTATTCAAAGATTGACTTACGTTCCGGGTATCATCAAATGCGGGTGAAAGAAGATGATATTCCAAAGACTGCTTTCAGAACACGTTACGGTCATTACGAGTTTATGGTCATGCCGTTTGGTTTAACTAATGCACCAGCTGTGTTCATGGACCTTATGAACCGAGTGTGTGGACCATACCTTGACAAGTTTGTCATTGTTTTCATTGATGACATACTTATTTACTCAAAGAATGACCAAGAACACGGTGAACATTTGAGAAAGGTGTTAGAATTATTGAGGAAGGAAGAATTGTACGCTAAGTTTTCAAAGTGCGCATTTTGGTTGGAAGAAGTTCAATTCCTCGGTCACATAGTGAACAAAGAAGGTATTAAGGTGGATCCGACAAAGATAGAAACTGTTGAAAAGTGGGAAACCCCGAAAACTCCGAAACACATACGCCAGTTTTTAGGACTAGCTGGTTACTACAGAAGGTTCATCCAAGACTTTCCAGAATAGAAAAAGCCTTGACTGCATTAACGCATAAAGGGAAGAAATTTGAATGGAATGATGAACAAGAGAAAGCATTTCAGTTATTGAAGAAAAAGCTAACTACGGCACCTATATTGTCATTGCCTGAAGGGAATGATGATTTTGTGATTTATTGTGATGCATCAAAGCAAGGTCTCGGTTGTGTATTAATGCAACGAACGAAGGTGATTGCTTATGCGTCTAGACAATTGAAGATTCACGAACAAAATTATACGACACATGATTTGGAATTAGGCGCGGTTGTTTTTGCATTAAAGACTTGGAGACACTAATTATATGTGGTCAAAAGTATTATATATACCGACCACAAAAGTCTTCAACACATATTTAATCAGAAACAACTGAATATGAGGCAGCGTAGGTGGATTGAATTATTGAATGATTACGACTTTGAGATTCGTTACCACCCGGGAAAGGCAAATGTGGTAGCCGACTCCTTGAGCAGAAAGGACAGAGAACCCATTCGAGTAAAATCTAAGAATATAATGATTCACACTAACCTTACTACTCAAATAAATGAGGCGCAACAAGGAGTTTTAAAAGAGGGAAATTTTAAGGATGAAATACCCAAAGGGCTGAAAGGAACCCGGTATAAAATTCGGGAAGACGGAACCCGGTATAGGGCTGAAAGGATTTGGGTACCAAAATTTGGAGATATGAGAGAAATGGTACTTAGAGAAGCTCATAAAACCAGATACTCAATACATCCTGGAACGGGGAAGATGTACAAGGATCTCAAGAAACATTTTTGGTGGCCGGGTATGAAAGACGATGTTGCAAAATACGTAGGAGAATGTTTGACGTGTTCTAAGGTCAAAGCTGAGCATCAGAAACCATCAGGTCTACTTCAACAACCCGAAATCCCAGAATGGAAATGGGAAAACATTACCATGGATTTCATCACTAAATTGCCAAGGACTGCAATTGGTTTTGATACTATTTGGGTAATAGTTGATCGTCTCACCAAATCAGCACACTTCCTGCCAATAAGAGAAGATGACAAGATGGAGAAGTTAGCACGACTGTATTTGAAGGAAGTCGTCTCCAGACATGGAATACCAATCTCTATTATCTCTGATAGGGATGGCAGATTCATTTCAAGATTTGGCAGACATTACAGCAAGCATTAGGAACTCGTCTAGACATGAGTACTGCCTATCATCCACAAACTGATGGGCAGAGCGAAAGGACAATACAAACGCTTGAAGACATGCTACAAGCATGTGTTATTGATTTCGGAAACAGTTGGGATCGACATCTACCGTTAGCAGAATTTTCCTACAACAACAGCTACCATTCAAGCATTGAGATGGCACTGTTTGAAACACTTTATGGTAGAAAGTGCAGGTCTCCGATTTGTTGGAGTGAAGTGGGGGATAGACAGATTACGGGTCCGGAGATTATACAAGAAACTACCGAGAAGATCATCCAAATTCAACAACGGTTGAAAACCGCCCAAAGTCGACAAAAGAGCTACGCTGACATTAAAAGAAAAGATATAGAATTTGAAATTGGAGAGATGGTCATGCTTAAAGTTGCACCTTGGAAAGGCGTTGTTCGATTTGGTAAACGAGGGAAATTAAATCCAAGGTATATTGGACCATTCAAGATTATTGATCGTGTCGGACCAGTAGCTTACCGACTTGAGTTACCTCAACAACTCGCGGCTGTACATAACACTTTCCACGTCTCGAATTTAAAGAAATGTTTTGCTAAAGAAGATCTCACTATTCCGTTAGATGAAATCCAAATCAACGAAAAACTCCAATTCATCGAAGAACCCGTCGAAATAATGGATCGTGAGGTTAAAAGACTTAAGCAAAACAAGATACCAATTGTTAAGGTTCGATGGAATGCTCGTAGAGGACCCGAGTTCACCTGGGAGCATGAAGATTAGATGAAGAAGAAATACCCGCATCTATTTCCAGAAGATTCGTCAACACCTTCAACAGCTTAAAATTTCGGGACGAAATTTATTTAACGGGTAGGTACTGTAGTGACCCGAACTTTTCCATGTTTATATATATTAATTGAGATTGATATTTACATGATTAAATGTTTCCAACATGTTAAGCAATCAAACTTGTTAAGACTTGATTAATTGAAATATGTTTCATATAGACAATTGACCACCCAAGTTGACCGGCGATTCACGAACGTTAAAACTTGTAAAAACGACATGACGATATATATATATGGATATACATATGGTTAACATGAGATTATGATAATTAAGTATCTCCATAAGTATATTAACAATGAGTTATATACATATAAACAAGACTACTAACTTATGGATTTCGAAACGAGACATATATGTAACGATTATCGTTGTAATGACATTTAAATGTATATATATCATATTAAGATATATTAATATATCATAATATCATGATAATATAATAATTTAACATCTCATTAGATATAATAAACAATGGGTTAACAACATTAATTGAGATCGTTAACTTAAAGGTTTCAAAACAACACTTACATGTAACGACTAACGATGACTTAACGACTCAGTTAAAATGTATATACATGTAGTGTATTTAGACGTATTAAAATACTTTTGGAAGACTTCAAGTCATATATCAAAACACTCATACTTAACGAAAATGGTTACAGTTACTTTCCCATTTTTTTTCTTTCATCAAGAATTCTAGTTGTATTCTTACCCGTATTATACACAACTTCAAAACGTACTTACTATGGGTATATACCAATAGGAACTAGCATGGGATTCCAATCTTGATGATGTCATGTATGACTAATCAATTTTAACTTCTACCATGAGCTAGTCAACTAACTAGAACTCCTTTTAACCCCACTCACCACTCACCAATTACCACTCATCATTCACTCCATTTCACTTCCAATTCTCTTTCTAATTCTCTCTCAACACACACACACTATTATGAACGTATTTTTCCAGTAGTTAATCATCATCTTCATCAAAAATCACTTCAAGAATCAAGCTATAATCATCATAGGAAGAACACTTCAAGAACACTTCAAAAATCCCTTCAAGTTTACTAATTTACTTCCAAGCTTTCTAATCCATTCCAAGTAATCATCTAAGATCAAGAAACCTTTGTTATATACAGTAGGTTATCTTTCTTATTCAAGGTAATATTCATATTCAAACTTTGATTCAATTTCTATAACTATAAACTATCTTAATTCGAGTAAAAATCTTACTTGAACTTGTTTTTGTGTCATGATCCTACTTCAAGAACTTTCAAGCCATCCAAGATCCTTTGAAGCTAGATCATTTCTTGTCACTTCCAGTAGGTTTACCTACTAAACTTGAGGTAGTAATGATGTTCATAACATCATTCAATTCATATATATAAAACTATCTTATTCGAAGGTTTAAACTCGTAATCACTAGAACATAGTTTAGTTAATTCTAAACTTGTTCGCAAACAAAAGTTAATCCTTCTAACTTGACTTTTAAAATTAACTAAACACATGTTCTATATCTATATGATATGCTAACTTAATGATTTAAAACCTGGAAACACGAAAAATACCGTAAAACCGGATTTACGCCGTCGTAGTAACACCGCGGGCTGTTTTGGGTTAGTTAATTAAAAACTATGATAAACTTTGATTTAAAAGTTGTTATTCTGAGAAAATGATTTTTATTATGAACATGAAACTATATCCAAAAATTATGGTTAAACTCAAAGTGGAAGTATGTTTTCTAAAATGGTCATCTAGACGTCGTTCTTTCGACTGAAATGACTACCTTTACAAAAACGACTTGTAACTTATTTTTCCGACAATAAACCTATACTTTTTCTGTTTAGATTCATAAAATAGAGTTCAATATGAAACCATAGCAATTTGATTCACTCAAAACGGATTTAAAATGAAGAAGTTATGGGTAAAACAAGATTGGATAATTTTTCTCATTTTAGCTACGTGAAAATTGGTAACAAATCTATTCCAACCATAACTTAATCAACTTGTATTGTATATTATGTAATCTTGAGATACCATAGACACGTATACAATGTTTCGACCTATCATTTCAACACATCTATATATATTTCGGAACAACCATAGACACTCTATATGTGAATGTTGGAGTTAGCTATACAGGGTTGAGGTTGATTCCAAAATATATATAGTTTGAGTTGTGATCAATACTGAGATACGTATACACTGGGTCGTGGATTGATTCAAGATAATATTTATCGATTTATTTCTGTACATCTAACTGTGGACAACTAGTTGTAGGTTACTAACGAGGACAGCTGACTTAATAAACTTAAAACATCAAAATATATTAAAAGTGTTGTAAATATATTTTGAACATACTTTAATATATATGTATATATTGTTATAGGTTCGTGAATCAACAGTGGCCAAGTCTTACTTCTCGACGAAGTAAAAATCTGTGAAAGTGAGTTATAGTCCCACTTTTAAAATCTAATATTTTTGGGATGAGAATACATGCAGGTTTTATAAATGATTTACAAAATAGACACAAGTACGTGAAACTACATTCTATGGTTGAATTATCGAAATTGAATATGCCCCTTTTTATTAAGTCTGGTAATCTAAGAATTAGGGAACAGACACCCTAATTGACGCGAATCCTAAAGATAGATCTATTGGGCCTAACAAACCCCATCCAAAGTACCGGATGCTTTAGTACTTCGAAATTTATATCATATCCGAAGGGTGTCCCGGAATGATGGGGATATTCTTATATATGCATCTTGTTAATGTCGGTTACCAGGTGTTCACCATATGAATGATTTTTATCTCTATGTATGGGATGTGTATTGAAATATGAAATCTTGTGGTCTATTGTTACGATTTGATATATATAGGTTAAACCTATAACTCACCAACATTTTTGTTGACGTTTAAAGCATGTTTATTCTCAGGTGAATATTAAGAGCTTTCGCTGTTGCATACTAAAATAAGGACAAGATTTGGAGTCCATGTTTGTATGATATTGTGTAAAAACTGCATTCAAGAAACTGATTTCGATGTAACATATTTGTATTGTAAACCATTATGTAATGGTCGTGTGTAAACAGGATATTTTAGATTATCATTATTTGATAATCTACGTAAAGCTTTTTAAACCTTTATTTATGAAATAAAGGTTATGGTTTGTTTTAAAAATGAATGCAGTCTTTGAAAAACGTCTCATATAGAGGTCAAAACCTCGCAACGAAATCAATTAATATGGAACGTTTTTTATCAATAAGAACGGGACATTTCAGTGTGCTTGTACTTTTATGTTCTATGTAAAAATTGCTTGTATTGTTTGTTATTACGAATCTAATCCTTGTCTATTTTACAGTATAAAAACAAAATGGACGTTAAGGGTAGATAACCGAATATTTTAGAAGACCTACCAGAGGATATGATTGAGGAAATCTTGTCTAGAGCCGGTCAGAATTCATCAACACATTTAGTTATGGTGAAATTAACTTGTCAAACATTTGAAAGACTTTCCAGAAATGCCTTAGTTTATAAAAGGCTTTCCTTTGATAGTGGGGGTATATCACATTGGGGAGACTTTAAGTTACGCCGTGTTTTCTTTAAAGCGTTAAATGCGAGGAACCCAAATGCAATTTTACGCTACGGGTTAAGAACCTATTTTGACTCAACATATCCCAACATAGGATTTTGTGAATTAGAAAGAGCTTCTAACATGCAACATAAAGAAGCATGTTATGCTTACGGGTTAGTGATGTTCGCTTCTTACCAAAGTGAGAAAAAGAACATCGGATTGCAGCTTTTAAATAAAACTTTGCCACAAGTGACGGATTCAGTAGTTGGGGTGAGAAACAAGGTTTTTAGATTATTACGGGGCTGTTGGACATTACGAAACCCTCGTCCTTTTGACGACATTACAACATGCTGCCTAGCTAATGGTCATAACGGTTATTTTTCACAAGACCAAGGATGGGAAGTCGTCTTAGTAAAACCAGAATGCATGACTTGTTTCTGGACTTATGAATTACGTGTCTTTATTTCCTTTGCTGAACAACTTGTGTACTAACTAGATTTATCTTCAAAACTGTACTGTATCATAGTGTACTATATTTCATGTTATATGTAATATAGCGAAGTTGTAAGTTTGAAGAATATTTGTATGTGATATATTATTATAATCAGTTTTTCATATGGAATTGTAGTAGTTGAATTGTATATTAGCTACTAAGTAATAACTTAACGGGTAGGTAGTATCCGAATTTAAACTTATAAAATGCTAATATGAAGAAAAAGCTTTTATAAATGAGTTCATATTATGCTATGAGATACTATTGACTACTCTTAATATTCTGCATGATTAACTTGTTTCATTTGACTATTTTGAAGAAAATGGCATCGACTACTTGACACACCTTGAATATGAGCGAAGAGGAATTTCGTGCCTTTCTTGCTTCAAACATAGCCGCGGTACAGGCCTCGCTACATACCAACAATAATTCTGAATCTAGCAATACAGCTAACGGCGCAAGAAATCGTGTAGGATGCTCCTACAAGAAATTCATTGCCTGCAAACCTTCAGAATTTGATGGGACTGAAGGACCAATCGAATTGAAATGGTGGACCGAGAAAGTTGAATCGGTGTTTGCCATAAGTAAGTGTGCTGAAGGAGACAAAGTAAAGTACGCTACGTATACCTTCACAGGTATCGCGTTAACATGGTGGAATACTTATCTAGAGCAAGTGGGACAAGATGCTGCTTACGCGCTACCGTGGTCAGCATTCAAACACTTGATGAACGAGAAGTACCGTCCCAGAACCGAGGTCAATAAGCTCAAGTCAGAACTTAGAGGGTTACGAACACAGGGATTCGATATTACTTCGTACGAAAGACGATTCACAGAATTGTGCCTATTGTGTTCGAGAGCGTTCGAAGATGAGGAAGAGAAGATCGACGCGTTTGTGAAAGGGTTATCGGAGAGAATCCAAGAAGATATAAGTTCACACGAGCCTGCTTCCATACAAAAGGCATGTAGAATGGCTCACAAACTAGTGAACCAGATTGAGGGAAGAATTAAAGAATTGGCGGCCGAAGAGGCCAACGTGAAGCTAGTCAAAAGGAAGTGGGAGGAAAACGGTGATAAGAGTCACCAAAACAACAACAACTATCCCAAAAATCGCAACATCAATCGTAACTACAACAAACGGCACAACAACAACAACAACTACAACAATCATCCCAACAACAATAACAACTGCAACAACAACAACAATCAGAAGCAGCTATACCAAAGGTGTGAAAAGTATCACTCGGGTTTCTGCACCAAATTTTGCAACAAGTGTAAAATAAATGGTCATAGCGCGGCGAAGTGTGAGGTCTATGGACCAGGGGTAAACAGAACGAAAGGAACAAATGGTGTCGGAATGAGTAATGGCGGAGCAAGTAGTGTCGGAGCAAGTTATGCCAATGTAGTTTGTTATAAATGTGGAAAACCGGGCCACATTATTAGAAATTGCCCGAACCAGGAGAACACGAATGGACAAGGTCGCGGAAGAGTTTTCAATATTAATGCAGCAGAGGCACAGGAAGACCCGGAGCTTGTTACGGGTACGTTTCTTATTAACAATAAATCTGCTTACGTTTTATTTGATTCGGGTGCGGATAGAAGCTATCTGAGTAGAGAATTTTGTGCTAAATTAAGTTGTCCATTGATGTCTTTGGATAGTAAATTTTTACTCGAATTAGCAAACGGTAAATTAATTTCAGCAGATAATATATGTCGAGAGAGAGAGAAATTAAACTAAGGGATTAAACGTTTAAAATTGATTTAATACCAGTCGAGTTAGGGAGTTTTTATATAATAATTGGCATGGACTAGTTGAAAAAGGTGAGAGCAGAGGTCGTTTGTTACAAAAATACAATTCGCATTGTACGAGAAGAAGGAGAACCCTTAATGGTGTACGGAGAAAAGGGCAACATGAAGCTACATCTTATTAGAAATTTGAAGGCACAAAAACTAATAAGAAAAGGTTGCTATGCTGTTCTAGCACACGTCGAGAAAGTACAAACTGAAGAAAAGAGCATCAACGATGTTCCCGTCGTGAAAGAATTTTCCGATGTATTTCCGTCGATCTGTTGAATTTCAAATAGATCTTGTACCAGGAGCTGCACCAATAGCTCGTGCTCCTTACAGACTCACACCCAGCGAGATGAAAGAACTGCAAAGCCAACTGCAAGAACTATTAGAACGTGGTTTCATTCGACCAAGCACATCACCATGGGGAGCTCCTGTTTTGTTTGTCAAGAAGAAGGATGGTACATTTAGGTTGTGTATTGACTACAGAGAGTTGAATAAACTTACCATCAAAAAACCGTTATCCACCGCCGAGAATTGACGACTTATTTGATCAACTACAAGGCTCGTCGGTTTATTCGAAAATCGATATACGTTCTAGATATCATCAAATGCGAGTAAAGGAGGATGATATTCCAAAAACTGTTTTTAGGACGCGTTATGGTCATTACGAGTTTATGGTTATGCCGTTTGGATTGACTAACGCACCAGCTGTGTTCATGGATCTTATGAACCGAGTATGTGGGCCATATCTTGACAAGTTTGTCATTGTTTTCATCGATGACATACTTATTTACTCAAAGAATGATCAAGAGCACGAAGAACATTTGAGAAAAGTGCTAGAAGTATTGAGGAAAGAAAAACTGTACGCTAAGTTTTCAAAGTGTGCATTTTAGTTGGAAGAAGTTCAATTCCTCGGTCTCATAGTGAACAAAGAAGGTATCCAGGTGGACCCGGCAAAGATCGAAACCGTTGAAATGTGGGAAACCCCAAAAACTCCGAAGCATATACGTCAATTTTTAGGATTGGCTGGTTACTATAGAAGATTCATCTAAGATTTCTCCAAAATAGAAAAACCCTTGACTGCATTAACGCATAAAGGGAAGAAATTTGAATGGAAGGATGAACAAGAGAAGGCGTTTCAGTTATTAAAGAAAAAGCTAACTACGGCACCTATATTGTCATTGCCTGAAGGGAATGATGATTTTGTGATTTATTGTGACGCATCAAAGCAAGGTATCGGTTGTGTATTAATGCAACGAACGAAGGTGATTGCTTATGCGTCTAGACAATTGAAGATTCACAAGCAAAATTATACAACTCACAATTTGGAATTGGGTGCTGTTGTTTTTGCATTAAAGACTTGGAGGCATTATTTATATGGGGTCAAAAGTATTATATATACCCACCATAAAAGTCTCCAACATATATTTAATCAAAAGCAACTGAAAATGAGACAACGCAGGTGGATTGAACTGTTGAATGATTATGATTTTGAGATTCGATACCACCCGGGGAAGGTGAATGTGGTAGCCGACGCTTTGAGTAGAAAGGACAAAGAACCTATACGGGTAAAAGCTATGAATATAATTATTCGTACTAACCTTACTACTCAAATAAAGGAGGCACAACAGGGGGTTGTAAAAGAAGGAAAGTTGGAGAATGAGATACTCAAAGGATCAGAGAAACATCTTAATATTCGGGAAGACGGAACCCGATATAGAGCTGATAAAATTTGGGTACCAAGTTTTGGAGATGTGAGAGAAATGGTACTTAAGGAAGCACATAAAACCAGATATTCAATACATCCCGGAGCGAGGAAGATGTATAAAGATCTCAAGAAAAACTTTTGGTGGCCGGGTATGAAAGCCGATATTGCTAAATATGTATGAGAATGTTTGACGTGTTCTAAGGTCAAAGCTGAACATCAGAAACCATCAGGTCTACTACAACAACCTGAAATCCCGGAATGGAAATGGGAAAACATTACTATGGATTTCATTACTAAATTACCAAGGACTGCAAGTGGTTATGATACTATTTGGGTAATAGTTGATCGTCTCACCAAGTCAGCACACTTCCTGCCAATGAGAGAAGATGACAAAATGGAGAAGTTGGCGTTATTGTATTTGAAGGAGGTTGTCTCCAGACATGGAATACCCGTCTCTGTTATCTCTGATAGGGATGGTAGATTTGTTTCAAGGTTCTGGCAGACGTTGCAACAAGCATTGGGGACTCGTCTAGACATGAGTACTGCCTATCATCCACAAACTGATGGGCAGATCGAAAGGACGATACAAATGCTTAAAGACATGCTACGAGCATGTGTTATTGATTTCGGAAATAGTTGGGATCGACACCTACCGTTAGCAGAATTTTCCTACAACAACAGTTATCATTCTAGTATTGAGATGGCGCCGTTTGAGGCACTTTATGGTAGAAAGTGCAGGTCTTCGATTTGTTGGAATGAAGTGGGGGGTAGACAGATTATTGGTCCGGAGATAATACAAGAAACTACCGAGAAAATCATCTAAATTCAACAACGATTGAAAACCGCCCAGAGTCGATAAAAGAGCTACGCGGACAGTAAAAGAAAAGATATAGAGTTTGAAATTAGAGAAATGGTCATGCTTAAGATTTCACCTTGGAAAGGCGTTGTTCGATTTGGTAAACGGGGAAAATTAAATCCAAGGTACATTGGACCATTCAAGATTATAGATCGTGTTGGACCAGTAGCTTACCAACTGGAGCTACCTCAACAACTCGCGGCTGTACATAACACTTTCCACGTCTCGAATTTGAAGAAATGTTTTGCTAAAGAAGATCTCACTATTCCGTTGGACGAAATCCAAATCAATGAAAAACTCCAATTCATTGAAGAACCCGTCGAAATAATGGATCGTGAGGTTAAGAGACTTAAGCAAAACAAGATACTGATTGTTAAGGTTCGATGGAATGCTCATAGAGGACCCGAGTTCACCTGGGAGCGTGAAGATCATATGAAGAAGAAATACCCTCATCTATTTTCAGAAGATTCGTCAACACCTTCAACAGCTTAAAATTTCGGGACGAAATTTGTTTAACGGGTAGGTACTGTAGTGACCCAAACTTTTCCATGTTTATATATATTAATTGAGATTGATATTTACATGAATAAATGTTTCCAACGTGTTAAGCAATCAAACTTGTTAAGACTTTATTAAATGAAATAAGTTTCATATAGACAATTGATCACCCAAGTTGACCGGCGATTCACGAAAGTTACAAAATTGTAAAAACTACATGTTGTGGGATATATAGACATATATATATGGTTGACATAAGATTATGATGAGTAAGTATCTCACTAAGTATATTAACAATGTGTGATATACATAAGAAATGAGTTTACTAAGTTAAGAAACTCGAAATGATATATATAACGATTATCGTTATGATAACGTCTACTAAATACATATGTATCATATTATGATATTGATACACTATATTTAACATGATAAAATGATATTTAAATATATCATTAAGTGTGTTAACAATGAACTACATATGTAAAAATAAGACTACTAACTCAAGAATTACGAAACGAGACTTATATGTAATGATTATCGTTGTAACGATATTTTTATGTATGTATCATATTAAGAGATATTCATACATCATAATATCATGATAATATAATAATTTAACATCTCATTTGATATAATAAACATTGGGTTAACAATATTAATTAAGATCGTTAACTTAAAGGTTTCAAAACAACACTTACATGTAACGACTAACGAAGACTTAACGACTCCATTAGAATGTATATACATGTTGTGTTTTGATATGTATTCTTACACTTTTGAAAGACTTCAAGACAAATATTAAAGTACTTCTACTTAACAAAAATGCTTACAATTACATCCTCGTTCAGTTTCATCAACAATTCTACTCGTATGCACCCGTATTCGTACTCGTACAATACACAGCTTTTAGATGTATGTACTATTAGTATATACACTCCAATGATCAGCTCTTAGCAGCCCATGTGAGTCACCTAACACATGTGGGAACCATTATTTGGCAACTAGCATGAAATATCTCATAAAATTACAAAAATATTAGTAATCATTCATGACTTATTTACATGAAAACAAAATTACATATGCTTTATATCTAATCCATATACCAACGACCAAAAACACCTACAAACACTTTCATTCTTAAATTTTCTTCATCTAATTGATCTCTCTCAAGTTCCATCTTCAAGTTCTAAGTGTTCTTCATAAATTCCATAAGTATAGTTTCATAAAAATCAAGAATACTTCCAAGTTTGCAAGTCTACTTCCAAGCTTTCTAATCCATTCCAAGTAATTATATAAGATCAAGGAACCTTTGTTATTTACAGTAAGTTATCTTTCTAATTCAAGGTAATATTCATATTCAAACTTTGATTCAATTTCTACAACTATAACAATCTTATTTCGAGTGAAAATCTTACTTGAACTATTTTCGTGTCATGATTCTGCTTCAAGAACTTTCAAGCCATCCAAGGATCCTTTGAAGCTAGATCCATTTTTCTCATTTCCAGTAGTTTTATCCAGAAAACTTGATGTAGTAATGATGTTCATAACATCATTCGATTCATACATATAAAGCTATCTTATTCGAAGGTTTAAACTTGTAATCACTAGAACATAGTTTAGTTAATTCTAAACTTGTTCGCAAACAAAAGTTAATCCTTCTAACTTGACTTTTAAAATCAACTAAACACATGTTCAATATCTATATGATATGCTAACTTAATGATTTAAAACCTGGAAACACGATGAACACCATAAAATCGGATATACGCCGTCGTAGTGAAACCGGGGGCTGTTTTGGTTTGGATAATTAAAAACTATGATAAACTTTGATTTAAAAGTTGTTCTTCTGGGAAAATTATTTTTCATATGAACATGAAACTATATCCAAAAATCTTGGTTAAACTCAAAGTGAGAGTATGTTTTTCAAAATGGTCATCAAGATGTCGTTCTTTCGACGGAAATGACTACCTCTTTAGTAATTGACATGTAACTTAAATTTCTGAATATAAACCTATACTTTTTCTGTTTGAATTCTTAAATTAGAGTTCAATATGAAACCATAGCAATTTGATTCACTCAAAACGGATTTAAAATTTCTGAATATAAACCTATACTTTTTCTGTTTGGATATTTTTGATCTTTTTAGCTACGGGAAATGTTTAACAAATCTATACAAATCATATCCTAGCTAAATTATATTGTATTATACATGTATTCTAATATATTATGTAATCTTGGGATATCATAGACACGTATGCAAATGTTTTGATATATCATATCGACCCATGTATATATATTATTTGGAACAACCATAGACACTCTATATGCAGTAATGTTGGAGTTAGCTATACAGGGTTGAGGTTGATTCCAAAAATATATATACTTTGAGTTGTGATCTAGCCTGAGACGTGTATACACTGGGTCGTGGATTGATTGAAGATAATATATATATATATCGATTTATTTCTGTACATCTAACTGTGGACAACTAGTTGTAGGTTACTAACGAGGACAGCTGACTTAATACACTCAAATCTTTAAAACATAATAAAAATGGTTGTAATTATATTTTGATCATACTTTGATATATATGTACATATTTGTATAGGTTCGTGAATCGATCAGTGGCCAAGTCTTATTTCCGAGGAAGGAAATATCTTTGAAAGTGAGTTATAGTCCCACTTTTAAAATCTAATATTTTTGGGATGAGAATACATGCAGGTTTTATAAATGATTTACAAAATAGACACAAGTACGTGAAACTACATTCTATGGTTGAATTATCGAAATCGAATATGCCCCTTTTTATTAAGTCTGGTAATCTAAGAATTAGGGAACAGACACCCTAATTAATGCGAATCCTAAAGATAGATCTATTGGGCCTAACAAACCCCATCCAAAGTATCGGATGCTTTGGTACTTCAAAATTTATATCATATCCGAAGGGTGTCCCGGAATGATAGGGATATTCTTATATATGCATCTTTTTAATGTCGGTTACCAGGTGTTCACCATATGAATGATTTTTATCTCTATGTATGGGATGTGTATTGAAATATGAAATCTTGTGGTCTATTGTTACGATTTGATATATATAGGTTAAACCTATAACTCACCAACATTTTTATTAACGTTTAAAGCATGTTTATTCTCATGTGAATATTAAGAGCTTCCGCTGTTGCATACTAAAATAAGGACAAGATTTAGAGTCCATGTTTGTATGATATTGTGTAAAAATTGCATTCAAGAAACATATGTCGATGTAATATATTTCTATTGTAAATCATCATCTAATGGTCGTGTGTAAACAGTATATTTTAGATTATCATTATTTGATAATCTACGTAATGTTTTTAAAACCTTTATTGATAAAATAAAGGTTATGGTTGTTTTAAAAATGAATGCAGTCTTTCAAAAACGTCTCATATAGAGGTCAAAACCTCGCAACGAAATCAATTAATATGGAACGTTTATAATCAATATGAACGGGACATTTCATTCTCGATGTACATAAATACAATATTAAATAAAACAAGCATCATAGTGGTATTTAAACAGGCACAACAATTCACATGTGATAATACTTATCGTAAGATCTAAAAGTGCAAAATTCACCTTTAAAATAGTAAAATGTCAATTTCGGAATCTAAATTGCTTCGAACGGGGGAAAGCCTTAAGAAAGTCTTGATCGTAGCGCCTTTTTCTACTTATCTTGCAAAAATGGGCCTAATCTGCAATTTAAAATTTTTCGGAAAATTCCCTCACAAAATTTTGCCCGATTTTGTGGGGAATGTCGTGACTTCAGATATATGTTTTGCGGCCATTAATTATAATTAAAACGAAACTACACTCTCATATATTCGTATTCAATATGAGTCTTAGAAAAAAACAAAAATATGGTTATGAATCTAGAGAAATAAAAAAGCGGCTATAAATACTCGAACAAAAAAACCAAGACGTTATTAAAGCAGCAACGTTTTGTAGCTAGTGGTGAAATAGTAGTCCCAACATGATTCTCCATGTACCTAAATACAATATTAAATAAAAAAAAGTATCATAGTGGTATTTAAACAGGCATAACAATTCACACGTGGAGGTATTACTTATCGTGAGATCTAAAAGTGCAAAATTCACCTTTAAAAATAGTAAAATGTCATTTTTGGCATCTATAATGTTCCGAACGGGGGAAATGCTTAAGGAAGTCTTTCTCGTAGCGCCGTTTTGTAGTTATCTTACGAAAATGGGCTTGATATGCAATTTAAAATTTTTTGGAAAATTCCTCACAAAATTTTGCCCGATTTTGTGGGGAATGTTATGACTTCAAATTTGTGTTTTGCGGCCATTAATTATCATCAAAACGAAACTACACTCTCATATATTCGCATTCAATATGAAATTTAGAAACAAAAGAAAAAAAGCGGCTAAAAACAAATATAAGGTTATGACTCAAGAGAGAAAAAAGCGGCTAAAAATACTCGAACAATAAAACCAAGACGTTATAAAAGCAGCAACATTTTGTACCTAGTGGTGAGATATTATCCCCAACATTATTCTTAATGTACCTAAATACAATATTAAATAAAAACAAGTATCATAGTGGTATTTAAATAGGCACAACAATTTACATGTGAAGGTATTACTTAAAGTAAGATCTAAAAGTACAAAATTCACCTTTAAAAATAGTAAAATGTCATTTTCGGCATCTAAACTGCTTCAAACGGGGGAAACCCTTAAGGAAGTCTTGCTCGTAGCGTCGTCTTCTAGTAATCTTGCGAAAGTGGGCCTAATCTGCAGTTTAAAATTTTTTGAAAAATTCCCCATAAAATTTTGCCCGATTTTGTGGGAAATGTTGTGACTTCAAATTTGTGTTTTGCGGCCATTA
The DNA here is from genome assembly GCF_046630445.1 of Rutidosis leptorrhynchoides. Taxonomy (NCBI): domain Eukaryota; kingdom Viridiplantae; phylum Streptophyta; class Magnoliopsida; order Asterales; family Asteraceae; genus Rutidosis; species Rutidosis leptorrhynchoides. Next base: position 29,342,770 of record NC_092339.1, on the reverse strand, counting down.
AATATCATCAAAACGAAACTACACTCTCATATATTCGCATTTAATATGAAATTTATAAACAAAAATAAAAATTGGTTATGAATATAGAGAAATAAAAAAACGGCTAAAAATACTCGAACAATAAAACCAAGACGTTATAAAAGCAGCAACGTTTTGTAGCTAGTGGTGAGATAGTAGCCCCAACATGATTTTCGATGTACTTAAATACAATATTAAATAAAAACAAGTATCTTAGTGGTATTTAAACAGGCACAACAAGTCACATATGAAGGTATTACTTATTGTAAGATCTAAAAGTGTAAAATTCACATTTAAAAATAGTAAAATGTCATTTTCGGCATCTAAACTACTTCGAACGGGGGAAAGCCTTAAGGAAGTCTTGCTCGTAGCGCCTTTTTCTAGTTATCTTACGAAAACTGGCCTAATCTGCAATTTAAAATTTCCCACAAAATTTTTCCCGATTTTGTGAGGAATGTAGTGACTTCAAATATGTGTTTTGCGGCCATTAATTATAATCAAAACAAAACTGCAGTCTCATATATTCGCATTCAACATGAAATTTAGAAACAAAAACAAAAATATGGTTATGAATCTAGAGAAGAAAAAAAAGCGGCTAAAAATACTCGAACAATAAAACCAAGACATTATAAAAGCATCAATGTTTTGTAGCTAGTGGTGAGATAGTAGTCCCACCATGATTCTCGATGTACATAAATACAATATTAAATAAAACCAAGTATCATAGTAGTATTTAAACAGGCACAACTAGTCACATGTGAAGGTATTACTTATCGTAAGATCTAAAAAGGCAAAATTCACCTTTAAAAATAGTAAAATGTCATTTTCGGCATCTAAACTGTTTCGAACGTTGGAAAGCCTTCTGGAAGTCTTGCACATACCGTTGTTTTCTAGTTATCTTGCGAAAATAGGCCTAATTTGCAATTGAAAATTTTTTCGAAAATTTCCTACAAAATTTTGCTCGATTTTGTGGGGAATGTAGTGACTTCAAATATGTGTTTTGCGACCATTAATTATCATCAAAACGAAACTACACTCTTATATATTAGCATTCAATATGTGTAACAACCCAAACCAAACCTCGAACAACCCGCGTTAAAATACAAAAAAAAATTCTTGTTCAGCATGTGGCGCGGCGCGCCAGATGGCCCACCAAACTGGTCTGTCCAAAAAGTTTTAAACGCGAAAAAGATCGGCTACTTCCCGTCATAATTAGACCAACGAACGCTTTTACCAACATTTTCAAATATGTAAAACTAACATGATTCAAACATAAAAACAAGTTTTACATGATGGGGCCCACATTGGCCATTTTACGAGTTTAATACAAAATATGAGTTTCACCCGCCAAAAAGTTTAAGTACCAAACTACACTACGAGCATGGCGTTTGGGATTAAACTACCCAAGTCTCGGTCAAATTCCAAGAACTAACACTTCCAAAAAGCGTCCCCTAATCAACAAAGCAGGATCTCTATTCCATGATAATGCCCTTACCCTTGTCCACAACCGAACCTATAAAAATAGTAAACAACGAGAGGGTAAGCAAAGCTTAGTGAATGCAATAATTATACACATACATATATAATCTACTTACTTGCATCACTTACGCATTATCGCACACGAGCTAGCAATTCGACAACCATGCAAAACATTAAGCAGATACCAATAACCGCAAATTCATAAGGAGCTAGCAATACCAATAGCATATAGTTCATAATTAAATATGCTAACACAACATTCTTATAACTATGGTTAACCATTTGAGCAAGGGAACGGTACTTAAAAGGCCGTTGGAGTTCATAACATCCGTTAGTGTTACTTAAACAACGCGTAATCACTAATCCCCCGGGTGATGTCTTAAACAACGCGACTCACTCACCCCCATGACAATGTGGCGTCTTGAACAACGCGACGAATCCACATGCCAATCAAAACGATGAGTGGTGTCTTAAACAACGCGACATCCACTCCCATGACAATGTGGCTTCTTAGACAACGCGACAATACCACATGTCAATCAAACAATGAGTGGTGTCTTACACAACGCGACAATACTACTCGTTACATAGAATGTGGTGTCTTAAACAACGCGACGATGCCACATTCATCCTACGCAAATAAATACATTACTTCCATACACGCATAATTATTCCACTCACCTTACGCCTTCGGTGAATCAATAAAATTCAAGCTTGGATCTTCAAGGCCACGCACCTATTATAATGTACATATAATCAATCAACTATTCAAGTTGGTCAAACTCACAACTCTCACCACTACTAGGTCATTTTGACCCATTTGGACACTTAATCCCATAATTGGGTCATCTTTGCCAAAACCCTAACATTAGCCAAGTTAGGTCTTAAAACACCTTTTAACACTAGGTTTATGCATTAATCACAAACATTTACTCACTTAGGTCCATTTGGACCCATTTGACCCATTTAAGGTCAACACGCCCATTTCGGGTCATCCACTAACCCACACAACACCCATTTACATATAATATAGGTGTTCTAGCCATTTACTAACTAATTAAGGTTTATTAACAACAATTAATACTTGAAAAACCCTAGTTAGTCATCCTTGAGTCAACATAACCCAACTCTACCCAAAACACCCAATTTACTAACAATGTGGGTTTTAGGTTCACCATTAACCCTAACCCTAACCCTTACAAAAAATTAAATTAGGGAATCAAGTTTAGAGCATACCACTACACTCAAAATGTAGCTAGGAAGTAGATGAACAAGTTTAATGCATGAGCTTGAGCAAGATTCCACCTTCTTCTTCTCCAAAATGAGTTTTCTCACACTAGGTTAACACTCTCTCTCTAGAATTGAATGGATGAGGATAAGGTAGATGGAAATGGAGTAAATGGCACTCCAAAAACTGATCCAAAGCCTTTAAGTCGGCCCTTAAGTGATTTTACCAAATTGCCCTCAAAATATCTAATTTAAAAAAGAAAGGAATCTGTCAGCCCGTAGTGGCGCGGCGCGCCAAATTCCCAGTTCAGCTTCTTTTGCATTTTAATTATATACAACAAAACCCCACACCTTGAATACTTATAAATACACATATGTACAAAGAAAAATACACGGGTCTTACAACTCTCCCCCACTTACATCGGAGCGCGTCCTCACGATCCAAGCCGCATGACACTAGGGAAGATAAACCAACACGAAATCTTCGGGTTCCCACGTAAACTCAGAACCTTTACTACATCGCCATTGAACCTTAAAGGTCCTCACCTCCTTGTTACGCAACAATTTCACTTTCTCATCACGTATAGCAATCGGCTCTTCAACATATTCCAACTTGCTATTTAGCTCGATTTCGTCTAATGGCATCCACGAAGAATCATCCGCAAGACACTTACGGAGGTGGGAAACATGAAATGTGTTATGGATCCCCGCAAGTTCTTCGGGTAATTCCAATCGATATGCAACTTCACCAACACGAGCTAAAACTTTGAATGGCCCAATAAACCGAGGAGCTAACTTTCCCCGTTTTCGAAATCAGATAATACCCTTCCATGGCGAAACCTTAAGCATTACCATGTCGCCTTCTTGAAATTCATTCGTTCGTCTACGTTTATCGGCATACGACTTTTGTCTATCTTGAGCCTTCTTCAAATGATCCCGAATAATATCAATCTTGCTATTCGTCTCCAAAACCAAATCGGTACTCCCGATTTCCCCTTGACCCAGTTCACCCCAACAAATTGGAGTTCGACACCTACGCCCATAAAGCATCTCATAAGGTGGCATCCCGATACTAGTGTGATAACTATTATTGTACGAGAATTCCACCAAAGGCAAGTGCTCATCCCAACTACCACCGAAATCAATAATGCACGCCCGTAACATATCTTCCAAAGTTTGATTCTTACGTTCGGTTTGACCGTCCGTTTGAGGATGGTATGCCGTGCTCAACTTCAATTGTGTACCCATATCTTCATGAAACTTTTCCCAGAATCGAGATGTGAAACGGGTATCTCGATCCGAGATAATAGATATATGAACCCCGTGTCACGAGACCACTTCCTTGATAAACAACTTAGCCAAGGCCTCCGACGATATTGCTTCTTTAATGGGAAGAATCAAAGCACTTTTCGTCAAACGATCAACGATCACCCAAATCGTATCAAATTGGGTTCTAGCTGTCCTAGGTAACTTTGTAATGAAATCCATGGTAATGTTCTCCCATTTCCATTTCGGAATTTCTAGCGGTTGCAACTTACCATACGGATTTTGGTGCTCGGCCTTAACTTGCAAACAAGTAACACATTGTTCAACATATTTTACAACATCACGCTTCATGCCCGCCCACCAATAATCTTTCTTCAATTCATGATACATTTTCGTCGCGCTTGGATGAATGGAATACTTTGACTTATGTGCTTCATCAAGTAGCACTCGTCGGTAATCATCCATCTTAGGCACCCACACCCTTCCTTAAAAAGACAACAAACCACGCGGGCCCATAGTAATGAACTCCGATTGGCCCACTATTCGCTCCGTATGCTTGTTGTGAACATAAGCCTCTATTTGAATCTCACCAAGCTTCTCAAGAAAATCGTTGGTAATAATCAAACGTAACGATCCTACTTTTATCGCCGGATGTTGACTCTTTCGACTCAATGCGTCCGCGACAACGTTCGCCTTACCCGGATGATAACGTATCTCACAATCATAGTCTTTCACCACATCCATCCATCTATGTTGACGATAATTCAAATCTCGTTGAGTGAAAAGATGTTTCAGGTTCTTATGATCCGAATAAATAGTACACTTGACACCATACAAGTAATGGCGCCAAATTTTCAACGCATGCACAACCGCCGCCATCTCTAGATCATGAGTCGGGTACCTCGTCTCGTGTTCCTGTAATTGTCGAGAGGCATAAGCGATGCCTTTACCCCTTTGCATAAGAACACACCCGAGCCCGTTTAGAGAAGCATCACAATAAACCGTCATATCTTCCACACCTTCCGGCAATACTAACACCGGAGCTTGGCACAACTTCTCTTTTAACAATTGAAAAGAAATTTCTTGCTCGTTTTCCCAATTAAATTTAGCATTCTTCCTCGTCAATTTCGTCAATGGAGAAGCAATCTTAGAAAAGTCTTGGATAAACCAACGATAATAACCTGTCAATCCGAGAAAACTTCGGATTTCCGTAGGCGTAGTCGGTCATCCCCAACTCTTCACAGTCTCAATCTTCCCCGGATCTACTTGAATGCCATCTTTGTTCACAATATGACCAAGGAATTGGACTTCCCTTAGCCAAAATTCACATTTGGAGAATTTTGCATACAACTTCTCCTTTCGTAACATCTTCAATACTTCACGCAAATGACGTTCATGTTCGTTCATACTTTTCGAGTAGACTAGTATGTCGTCAATGAACACTATTACCGACTTGTCCAACATAGGTTGGCACACTCGGTTAATAAGATCCATGAATGCCGCCGGTGCATTCGTAAGACCAAAAGGCATCACCACAAATTCAAAATGCCCATAACGTGTTCGAAAAGCCGTTTTCTCTATGTCTTCCTCACGGACCCGCATTTGGTGCTCGATTTTAGAGAAATACATTGCACCTTGGAGTTGGTCAAACAAATCGTCAATCCGGGGCAACGGATAACGATTCTTGATCGTCACTTTATTCAACTCCCTATAATCGATGCACATCCGCATGCTACCATCCTTCTTCTTTACAAATAAAACCGGAGCGCCCCACGATGAAGCACTCGGTCGAATAAAACCCTTTTCGAGCAACTCTTGGATTTGATTTAACAACTCTTGCATTTCCGTCGGTGCTAAATGATAAGGAGTTTTAGCAATGGGGGTAGCCCCCGAAACCAACTCTATTTTAAATTCAACTTGTCTTTCCGCCGGAACACCCGGTAACTCGTCCGGAAAAACGTCTTCAAATTCATTAATCACCGGAATTTCACGAATGGGTGTTGGCTCATTACGAGTATCAACAACATGAGCAAGGAAAACCATGCCACCAGTAACAACGAAACGACGTGCCCGTACAAAAGTGCATATCGGCACCGGTCTCCTTCGCTTATCGCCATGAATAATTAACTCTCCCCCACTTGGGGTCTTTACTTGAATAAACTAATCATGGCATGCAATATCTGCTCTATAACGATCGAGCCAATCCATACCAACGACAACATCAAAATCGCCCAAGGTCATCGGGATGAGATCAATTTCAAAACTTTCGGCACCAAACACAACATTACAATTTCTACACACATCAACCACTAGCGCCGTCTTGCCATCCGCTATTTCAACTTCTGCCGGACGGCTTAACTTTACTAGCGGTTTATTTAACTTAGGCACAAATCTTGGAGACACGAAAGACAAATTAGCACCACTATCAAAAAGTATCCGCACCAGATTAGAGTTAACCATGAAAGTACCTGAAACGACTTCATTGGATTGTTTGGCTTCTTCGTTCGTCATCAAGTAATTACGACCCCTAGCCGTACCCGCCGCCTTCTCTAGCCGCTTGACATTATCATTGCGCAACTCGGGACACTCGGGCCTCTTGTGCCCTTCTTTACCACAATTGAAACAAGTAAATTTGGTTGTAGAAGGTAGGTTGGTGCAATCACGGGCCATGTGTCCCCTTCGCCCACAATTATGACAAGAATAACGAAATTCCCCTGGAGCACTCTTCTTCACACTACCGACGCTCTCGGTTGCACCTTTACTCTTCTTGTTCGAATGACTAGTTGCTTCGAACTTCCTCTTACCAAAAGTAAAACAACTCTTTCTCAACACAAGTGCTTCAAAACCTTTAGCCATATTGAATAACTCATCGAAGCTTTTCACCACGTTCACACTAATCTTTTCTTGATAACTATCGTTCAAGGTTCGATAGAAATCTTCTTTCAACATCTACTCATTCCCAACATACTCCGGGCAAAATTGGGTTTTGGACAAAAACACGGATTTGAGAGTGTTCAAATCCATCGACCTTGCCTCAAGGAACGTAACTCGTCCTTAAGCCTTGTAAGATCGGCCGGAGTTCGGTATTCATCGAAAAACTCTGTCTTGAATTCATCCCAAGTGAAGTCCATGCATTGCACTTCACCATAAAGATGGATTTTCGCGTCCCACCATAACTTAGCATCGCCCCTTAACATGCTAGACCCGTACCTTGTCTTCTTCCGAGAGGACATTCGCAAGTACGGAAAGCCCCCTCCATATCGGAGATCCAACGGGCACTTTTAAGACGATCTCTTTCGCCCTCAAAAGTGGGAGGTTGAGAATCCTTGAAGTTCTTATAGAAAAAGTCCCGTCTTACCACATTATCATCAAGAAGAACGGCCTTGACTTGCTCTTTGACTACATTGACTAATTGCTCGTCAATCGAGTCTAGAAACATCTTCTTAATCTCCTCAAGATATTCCGCCTTTTGACGTTTAAAGATGGCCTCAACCTTGGCCGTGAACTCGGAGTCCTCACTCGTGCCCCCATTATCGGTGTCGTGTCCGTTTCTCATCTTCATTCTATAAAACGAAATAGGTTAAACGGTGAAACAAAAGGACATAACACGTATGTATATACATACATACCACACTACTCCATCTTGCTCAACAATCGTCGTACATTGCTTGTTCGACACAATTTTCGCCCGTAACAATGGTAGGTATTCATTGTTACGCGAGCACGTCGCATTAACTTGCTAGTACAACGTCTATCTCGCTTGATGATTGTAAAACATACCACAAAACAATTAGCACGAGGTTAGTTAACATAAACCAAAGTACTAACAATTCTCGATCCGGCCCAAAGTCCTACAAGTCCCGCATAAAGCGTACACACAATAAAGTCTAAGTCTAGGCACCTATCTCAAGTCGCCTAAATCCCTTAGACCATGCTTTGATACCACTTGTAACAACCCAAACCAAACCACGAACAACCCGCGTTAAAATACAAAAAAAAAAAAAAAAAAAAATTCCTGTTCAGCATGTGGCGCGGCGCGCCAGATGGCCGCACGGCGCGCCAAACTGGTCTGTCCAAAAAGTTTTAAACGCGAAAAAGATCGGCTACTTCCCGTCATAATTAGACCGAACGCTTTTACCAACATTTTCAAATATGTAAAACTAACACGATTCAAACATAAAAACAAGTTTTACATGATGGGGCCCACATTGGCTGTTTTACGAGTTTAATACAAAATATGAGTTTCGACCTCCAAAAAAGTTTAAGTACCAAACTACACTACGAGCATGGTGTTTGGGATTAAACTGCCCAAGTCTCGGTCAAATTCCAAGAACTAACACTTCCAAAAAGCGTCCCCTAATCAACAAAGCGGGATCTCTATTCCATGATAATGCCCTTACCCTTGTCCACAACCGAACCTATAAAAATAGTAAACAATGAGAGGGTAAGCAGAGCTTAGTGAAGGCAATAATTATACACATACATATATAATTTACTTACTTGCATCACTTACGCATTATCGCACACGAGCTAGCAATTCGACAACCATGCAAAACATTAAGCATATACCAATAACCGTAAATTCATAAGGAGCTAGCAATACCAATAGCATATAGTTCATACTTAAATATGCTAACACAACATTCTTATAACCATGGTTAACCAATTGAGCAAAGGAACGGTACTTAAAAGGCCGTTGGAGTTCATAACATCCGTTAGTGTTACTTAAACAACGCGTAATCACTAATCCCCTGGGTGATGTCTTAAACAACGTGACTCACTCACCCCCATGACAATGTGGTGTCTTGAACAACGCGACGAATCCACATGCCAATCAAAACGATGAGTGGTGTCTTAAACAACGCGACATCCACTCCCATGACAATGTGGCGTCTTAGACAACGCGAAAATACCACATGTCAATCAAACAATGAGTAGTGTCTTACACAACGCGACAATACTACTCGTTACATAGAACGTGGTGTCTTAAACAATGCGACGAGGCCACATTCATCCTATGCAAATAAATACATTACATACATACACGCATAATTATTCCACTCACCTTACGCCTTCGGTGAATCAATAAAATTCAAGCTTGGATCTTCAAGGTCACGCACCTATTATAATGTACATAAAATCAATCAACTATTCAAGTTGGTCAAACTCACAACTCTCACCACTACTAGGTCATTTTGACCCATTTGGACACTTAACCCCATAATTGGGTCATCTTTGCCAAAACCCTAACATTAGCCAAGTTAGGTCTTAAAACACCTTTTAACACTAGGTTTATGCATTAATCACAAACATTTACTCACTTAGGTCCATTTTAACCCATTTAAGGTCAACACGCCCATTTCGGGTCATCCACTAACCCACACAACACCCATTTACATATAATATAGGTGTTCTAGCCATTTACTAACTAATTAAGGTTTATTAACAACAATTAATACTTGAAAAACCCTAGTTAGTCATCCTTGAGTCAACATAACCCAACTCTACCCAAAAGACCCAATTTACTAACAATGTGGGTTTTAGGTTCACCATTAACCCTAACCCTAACCCTTACACAAAACTAAATTAGGGAATCAAGTTTAGAGCATACCACTACACTCAAAATGTAGCTAGGAAGTAGATGAACAAGTTTAATGCTTGAGCTTGAGCAAGATTCCACCTTCTTCTTCTCCAAAATGAGTTTTCTCACACTAGGTTAACACTCTCTCTCTAGAATTGAATGGATGAGGATAAGGTAGATGGAAATGGAGTAAATGGCACTCCAAAAACTGATCCAAACCCTATAAGTCGGCCCTTAAGTGATTTTACCAAATTGCCCTCAAAATATCTAATTTAAAAAAGAAAGGAATCTGTCAGCCCGTAGTGGCGCGGCGCGTCATAGGGCCGCGCGACGCGCCAAATGCCCAGTTTAGCTTCTTTTGCATTTTAATTATATACAACAAAACCCCACACCTTGAATACTTATAAATACACATATGTACAAAGAAAAATACACGGGTCTTACAATATGAAATTTAGAAACAAAAACAAAAATATGGTTATGGATCTAGAGAAGCAAAAAAGCGGCTAAATATACTCGAATAATAAAATCCAGATGTAATAAAAGCAGCAACATTTTGTAGCTATTGGTGAGATAAAAAGTTGTAAGGTTTTCCCTATTCGGGTTACCCGGGAAGGGCGAGTAATCCGACCCCATACTCTAGTGTACGCAGCCCATCAGGAATACTCCCTGGCTGTTTCCAACCCTTCCCTGGCCACCCCAAGAATTGAACCTGAGACCTCTTGCAAGGATCTCAGGGCCCCAACCACTTGGGCTACCTTGGGATGGTTCTATTGGTGAGATAGTAGCCCCAATATGCTTTTCTATGTACCTAAATACAATATTAAATAAAAACAAGAATCATAGTGGTATTTAAACAGGCACAACAATTCACATGTGAAGGTAATACTTAGCGTAAGATCTAAAGGTGCAAAATTCACCTTTAAAAATAGTAAAATGTCATTTTCGGCATCTAAAATACTTTGAACGGGGGAAAGCCTTAAGGAAGTCTTGATCGTAACGCCTTTTTCAAGTAATCTTGCGAAAATGGGCCAAATCTGCAATTTAAAGTTTTTTGGAAAATTCTCCACAAAATTTTGCCCGATTTTGTGGGGAAATGTAGTGACTTCAAATTTTTGTTTTGCGGCCATTAATTATTATCAAAACAAAACTACACTCTGATATATTCGCATTCAATATGAAATTTAGAAACAAAAACAAAAATATGGTTATGAATCTAGAGAAATAAAAAAAGCGGCTAAAAATACTCGAACAATAAAACCAAGAAGTTATAAAAGCAGCTGTGTTTTGTAGCTAGTGGTGAGATAGTAGTTCCAAAATGATTATCGATGTACCTACATACAATATTAAATAAAAACAAGTATCATAGTGGTATTTAAATAGGCACAACAATTCACATGTGAAGGTACTACTTATCGTAAGATCTAAAAGTGCAAAATCCGCCTTTAAAAATAGTAAAATGTCATTTTCGCCATCTAAAATGCTTCGAACGGGGGAAAGTCTTAAGGAAATCTGGCTCTTAGCGCCGTTTTCTATTTATCTTGCGAAAATAGACCTAATCTGCAGATTAAAATTTTTCGGAAAATTCCTCACAAAATTTTGCCCAATTTTGTGGGGAATGTGGTGACTTCAAATATGTGTTTTGCGGCCATTAATTATAATCAAAAGGAAACTACACTCTCATATATTCGCATTCAATATGAAATTTAGAAATAAAAAAAAATATGGTTATGAATCTAGAGAAATAAAAAAGCTGATAAAAATACTCGAACAATAAAACCAAGACGTTATAAAAGCAGCAACGTTTTGTAGCTAGTGGTGAAATAGTAGTGCCAACATGATTCTCGATGTACCTAAATACAATATTAAATAAAAACAAGTATCATAGTGGTATTTAAACAGGCACAACAATTCACATGTGAAGTTATTACTTATCGTAAGATCTAAAAGTGGAAAATTTACCTTTAAAAATATTAAAATGTCATTTTCGACATCTACACTGCTTCGAACGGAGAAAAGCCTTGAGGAAGTCTTGCTCGTTGCGCCATTTTTTAGTTATCTTGCGAAAATGGGCTAATCTGCAATTTAAAATTTTTCGGAAAATTCCCCACAAAATTTTACCCGATTTTGTGGGGAATGTTGTGACTTCAAATTTTTTTTTCGGCCATTAATTATCATCAAAACAAAACTACACTCTCATATATTCACATTAAATATGAAATTTAGAAATAAAAACAAAAATAAGGTTATGAATCTAGAGAAATAAAAAAATGGCTAAAAATAATCAAACAATAAAACCAAGACGTTATCAAAGCAGCAACGTTTTGTAGCTAGTGGTGAGATAGCAGCCCCAACGTAATTCTCGATGCACCTAAATACAATATTAAATAAAACAAGTATCATAGTGGTATTTAACCAGGCACAACAATTCACATGTGATGGTATTACTTATCGTAAGATCTAAAAGTGCAAAATTCACCTTTAAAATAGTAAAATGTCAATTTCGGAATCTAAATTGCCTCGAACAGGGGAAAGCCTTAAGGAAGTCTTGATCGTAGCGCCTTTTTCTAGTTATCTTTTTTTAAAATGGACCTAATCTGCAATTTAAAATTTTTCGGAAAATTCCCCACAAAATTTTGCCCGATTTTGTGAGAAAAGGTATTGATTTCAATTTTGTGATTTGCGGTCATTAATTATTATCAAAACGAAACTACATTATCATATATTCGCATTCAATATGAAATTTAGAAACAAAAATAAAAAATAGTTATGAATCTAGAGAAATAATAAAGCTGCTAAAAATACTCGAACAATAAAACCAAGACGTTATAAAAGCAGCAACGTTTTGTAGCTAGTGGTGAGATAGTAGTCCTAACACGATTCTTGATGTACCTAAATACAATATTAAATAAAAACAAGTATCATAGTGGTATTTAAACAGGCACAACAATTTACATGTAAAGGTATTACTTATCGTAAAATCTAAAATTGCAAAATTCACCTTTAAAAATAGTAAAGTGTGATTTTCGGCATCTAAACTGCTTTGAACGGGGGAAAGTCTTAAGGAAGTCTTGCTCTTAGCGCCGTCTTCTAGTTATCTTGCGAAAATAGGCCTAATCTGCAAGTAAAAATATTTCAGAAAATTCTCCATAAAATTTTACCCCATTTTGTGGGGAATGTTGTGACTTCAAATTTGTGTTTTGCAGCCATTAATTATTATCAAAAAGAAACTACACTCTCATATATTCGCATTCAATATGAAATTTAGAAACAAAAAAAAGTTATGAATATAGAGAAATAAAAAACGGCTAAAAATACTCGAACAATAAAACCAACACGTTACAAAAGCCGCAACATTTTGTAGCTAGTGATTAGATAGTAGCCCCAACATGATTTTCGACGTACTTAAGTACAATATTAAATAAAAACAAGTATCATAGTGGTATTTAAACAGGCACAACAAGTCACATGTGAAGGTATTACTTATCGTAAGATCTAAAAGTGTAAAATTCACCTTTAAAAATACTAAAATGTCATTTTCGGCATCAAAACTGCTTCGAATGGGGGAATGCCTTAAGGAAGTCTTGCTCGTAGTGCCTTTTTTTAGTTATCTTGTGAAAACAGGCCTAATCTGCAATTTAAAACTTTTCGGGAAATTTCTCACAAAATTTTGCCCGATTTTATGGGGAATGTATTGACTTCAAATACGTGTTTTGCGGCCATTAATTATAATCAAAACGAAAACACACTCTCATATATTCGCATTCAATATGAAATTTAGAAACAAAAACAAAAATATGGTTATGAATCTAGAGAAATAAAAAAGCGGCTAAAAATACTCGAATAATAAAACCAAGACATTATAAAAGCATCAACGTTTTGTAGCTAGTGGTGAGGTAGTAGTCCCACCATGATTCTCGATGTACCTAAATACAATATTAAATAAAACCAAGTATCATAATGGTATTTAAACTGGCACAGCAAGTCACATGTGAAGGTATTATTTATCGTAAGATCTAAAAAGGCAAAATTCACCTTTAAAAATAGTAAAATGTTATTTTCGGCATCTAAACTGCTTCGAACGGGGGAAAACCTTAAGGAAGTCTTGCTCTTAGCGCCGTTTTCTAGTTATCTTGTAAAAATGGGCCTAATTTGCAAATTAAAATTTTTCGAAAAATTTCTTACAAAATTTTGCCCGATTTTGTGGGGAATGTAGTGACTTCAAATATGTGTTTTGCGGTAATTAATTTTCATCAAAACGAAACTACACTATCATATATTCTCATTCAATATGAAATTTAGAAACAAAAAACAAAAATATGGTTATGAATCAAGAGAAATAAAAAAGCGGCTAAAAATACTTGAACAATAAAATCAAGACGTTATAAAAGCAGCAACGTTTGTAGCTAGTGGTGAGATAGTAGTCCCAACATGATTCTCGATGTACCTAAATACAATATTAAATAAAAATAAGTATCATAGTGGTATTTAAACAGACACAACAATTCATTTGTGAAGGTATTACTTATCGTAAGATCTAAAAGTGCAAAATTCACCTTTAAAAATAGTAAAATATCATTTTCGCCATCTAAACTATTTCGAACGGGGGAAAGCCTTAAGGAAGTCTTGCTCGTAGCGTTGTTTTCTAGTTATCTTGTGAAAATAGACCTAATTTGCAATTGAAATTTTTTTCGAAAATTCCCTACAAAATTTTGCCCGAAACTACACTCTCATATATTCGCATTTAATATGAAATTTAGAACCAAAAATAAAAATATGGTTATGAATCTAGAGAAATAAAAAAGCGGCTAAATATACTCGAACAATAAAATCAAGACGTTATAAAAGCAGCAACGTTTTGTTGCTAGTGGTGAGATAGTAGCCCCAACATACTTTTCGATGTACCTAAATACAATATTAAATAAAAACAAGAATCGTGGTGGTATTTAAACAGGCACAACAATTCACATGTGAAGGTAATACTTATCGTAAGATCTAAAAGTGCAAAATTCACCTTTAAAAATAGTAAAATGTCATTTTCGGCATCTAAACTGCTTCGAACGAGGGAAAGCCTTAAGGAAGTTTTGATCGTAGTTCCATTTTTTAGTTATCTTGCGAAAACGGGCATAATCTGAAATTTAAAATTTTTCGGAAAATTCCCCACAAAATTTTGCCCGATTTTGTGAGGAATGTTGTCACTTCAAATTTCTTGTTTCGGCCATTAATTATAATCAAAACGAAACTACAATTTCATATATTCGCATTGAATATGAAATTTAGAAACAAAAACAAATATAAGGTTATGAATCTAGAGAAATAAAAAAGCGGCTAAAAGTTATCGAACAATAAAACCAAGACGTTATAAAAGCAGCAACGTTTTGTAGCTAATGGTGAGATAGTAGTCCTAACATGATTCTCGATGTACCTAAACACAATATTAAATAGAACAAGTATCATAGTGATATTTAAACATGCACAACAATTCACATGTGAAGGTATTACTTACGTAAGATCTAAAAGTGCGAAATTCACCTTTAAAAATAGTAAAATGTCATTTTCGACATCTAAACTGCTTCGAACAGGGGAAAGTCTTAAGGAAGTCTTGCACTTAGCTCCGTTTTCTGGTTATCTTTCGAAAATAGGCCTAATCTGCAGTTTAAATTTTTCGAAAAATTCCCTACAAAATTTTGCCCGATTTTGTGGGGAATGTAGTGACTTCAAATATGTATTTTGCGTCCATTAATTATCATCAAAACGAAAATACACTCTCATATATTCGCATTCAATATGAAATTTAGAAACAAAAACAAATATAAGGTTATGAATCAAGAGAAATAAAAAAGCGGCTAAAAATACTCGAACAATTAAACCAAGACGTTATAAAAGCAGCAATGTTTTGTAGCTAGTGGTGAGATATGTAGTGACCTGAACTTTTCCATGATTATTCCATGATTATATATTAAATGAAAACTATATTTGCATGGTTAAATATTTCTAACATGTTAAGGAATCAAACTTGTTAAGACTTGATTATTTGAAATGAGTTTCATGTAGACAATTGACCACCCAAGTTGACCGGCGATTCACGAACGTTAAAACTTGTAAAAATGACATGATGATATATATATAGACATATATATGGTTAGCAAGAGATTATGATAAGTAAGTATCTCACTAAGTATATTAACAATGTGTGATATACATAAAAAATGAGAATATTGAATTATGAAGCTCGAAACGATATACATAACGATTATCGTTATAACGACGTCTTACTAAATACATATGTATTGTATTAAGGTATTGATATACTATATTTAACATGATAAAATGATAATTAAGTATATCATTGAGTGGATTAACATTGAACTATACAAGTAAGATGAGACTACTAACTTATGGATTTCGAAACAATATATATATGTAACGATTATCGTTGTAATAGTATTTTAACACACACACACACACACACACACACACATATATATATATATATATATATATATATATATATATATATATATATATATATATATATATATATATATATATATATATATATATATATATGATGTTAAGATATTTTCATACACCATGTTATCATGTTAACATAACAATTTAACATCTCATTTAAGTATAATAACAATGAATTAATTACATTTAACAAGATCGTTAACTTAAAGGTTTCAAAACAACACTTACATGTAACGACTAACGATGACTTAACGACTCAGTTAAAATGTATATACATGTATTGTATTTAGATGTATTAGTACACTTTTGAAAGACTTAAAGACACATATCAAAGTACTTCTACTTAACAAAAATGCTTACAATTACATCCTCATTCATTTTCATCAACAATTCTACTCGTATGCACCCATATTCGTACTCGTACAATACACAGCTTCTAGATGTATTTACTATTGGTATATACACTTCAATGATCAGCTCTTAGCAGCCCTTGTGAGTCACCTAAACATGTGGGAACAATCATTTAGAAACTAGCATGAAATATCTCACAAAATTACAAAACATATTATAAATCATTCATGAATTATTTACAAGAAAACAAACTTACACATCCTTTATATCTAATCCATATACCAATGACCAAAAACACCTACAAACACTTTAATTCTTCAATTTTCTTCATCTAATTGATCTCTCTCAAGTTCTATCTTCAAGTTCTAAGTGTTCTTGATAAATTCTATAAGTTCTAGTTTCATAAAATCAAGAATACTTTCAAGTTTACAAGTCTATTTCCAAGCTTTCTAATCCATTCCAAGTAATCATTTAAGATCAAGAAATCTCTGTTATTTACAGTAGGTTATCATTCTAATTCAAGGTAATATTCATATTCAAACTTTGATTCAATTTCTATAACTATAAACTATCTTAATTCGAGTAAAAATCTTACTTGAACTTGTTTGTGTGTCATGATTCTACTTCAAGAAATTTTAAGCCATCCAAGATCCTTTGAAGCTAGATCAATTTTTTTCACTTTTAGTAGGTTTACCTACTAAACTTAAGGTAGTAATGATGTTCATAACATCATTCGATTCATATATATATAACTATCTTATTCGAAGATTTAAACTTGTAATCACTAGAACATAGTTTAGTTAATTCTAAACTTATTCGCAAACAAAGTTAATCCTTCTAACTTCACTTTTAAAATCAACTAAACACATGTTCTATATCTATGTGATATGCTAACTTAATGATTTAAAACCTGGAGACATGAAGAACACCGTAAAACCGGACATACGCCGTCGTAGTGAAACCGGGGGCTGTTTTGGGTTAGATAATTAAAAACTATGATAAACTTTGATTTAAAAGTTGATCTTCTAGGAAAATGATTTTTCTTATGAACATGAAACTATATCCAAAAATCATGGTTAAACTCAAAGTGAAAGTATGTTTTTCAAAATGGTCATCAAGACGTCGTTCTTTCGACTGAAATGACTTCCTCTTACAAAATTGACTTGTAACCTGTATTTTCGACTATAAAATTATACTTTTTCTGTTTTGTTTCATAAATTTCAGTTCATTATGAAACCATAGCAACTTGAATCACTCAAAACGGATTTAAAACGAAGAAGTTATTGGTAAAATAAAATTGGATAATTTTTCTTGTTGTAGCTACGTGAAATTTGTAACAAATCTATACTAAGAATAACTTAACTAACTTATATTGTATTATACATGTACTCTAACATATTATGTAACCTTGATAGACCATATACACGTATGCAATGTTTTGACATATCATATTGACGTCATCTATATATATTATTTGGAACAACCATAGACACTCTATATGCGGTAATGATCGAGTTAGCTATACAGGGTTGATGTTGATTCCAAAATAATATATATACTTTGAGTTGTGATCGAGTCTGAGACTTGTATGCACTGGGTCGTGGATTGATTCGGGATAATATATATTGATTTATTTCTGTACTACTAACTGTGGACAATTAATTGTGGACTACAAACGTTGGACTATCAACTTAACAAATCGTTAAAACATAATAAAATATGGTATAATTATATTTTGATCATACTTTGATATATATACATATTTGTTATAGGATCGTGAATCGACCAGTGGCCAAGTGTTATTTTCCGACGAAGTGATAATCTGTGAAAGTGAGTTATAGTCCCATTTTTACTATCTAATATTTTGGGATGAGAATACATGCAGTTTTGTAAATGTTTTACAAAATAGACATAAGTACTTGAAATTACATTCTATGTAGTGACCCGAACTTTTCCATGTTTATATATATTAATTGAGATTGATATTTACATGATTAAATGTTTCCAACATGTTAAGCAATCAAACTTGTTAAGACTTGATTAATTGAAATATGTTTCATATAGACAATTGACCACCCAAGTTGACCGGCGATTCACGAACGTTAAAACTTGTAAAAACGACATGACGATATATATATATGGATATACATATGGTTAACATGAGATTATGATAAGTAAGTATCTCTATAAGTATATTAATAATGAGTTATATACATATAAACAAGACTACTAACTTAAGGATTTCGAAACGAGACATATATATAACGATTATCGTTGTAACGACATTTAAATGTATATATATCATATTAAGATATATTAATATATCATAATATCATGATAATATAATAATTTAACATCTCATTAGATATAATAAACAATGGGTTAACAACATTAATTAAGATCGTTAAATTAAAGGTTTCAAAACAACACTTACATGTAACGACTAACGATGACTTAACGACTCAGTTAAAATGTATATACATGTAGTGTATTTAGATGTATTAAAATACTTTTGGAAGACTTCAAGACATATATCAAAACACTCATACTTAACGAAAATGGTTACAGTTACTTTCCCATTCTTTTCTTTCATCAAGAATTCTAGTCGTATTCTTACCCGTATTATACACAGCTTCAAAACGTACTTACTATGGGTATATACCAATAGGAACTAGCATGGGATTCCACTCTTGATTATGTCATGTATGACTAATCAATTTTAACTTCTACCATGAGCTAGTCAACTAACTAGAACTCCTTTTAACCCCACTCAACACTCACCAATTACCACTCATCATTCACTCCATTTCACTTCCAATTCTCTTTCTAATTCTCTCTCAACACACACACACACTATTATGAACGTATTTTTCCAGTAGTTAATCATCATCTTCATCAAAAATCACTTCAAGAATCAAGCTATAATCATCATAGGAAGAACACTTCAAGAACACTTCAAAAATCCCTTCAAGTTTACTAATTTACTTCCAAGCTTTCTAATCCATTCCAAGTAATCATCTAAGATCAAGAAACCTTTGTTATATACAGTAGGTTATCTTTCTTATTCAAGGTAATATTCATATTCAAACTTTGATTCAATTTCTATAACTATAAACTATCTTAATTCGAGTAAAAATCTTACTTGAACTTGTTTTTGTGTCATGATCCTACTTCAAGAACTTTCAAGCCATCCAAGATCCTTTGAAGCTAGATCATTTCTTGTCACTTCCAGTAGGTTTACCTACTAAACTTGAGGTAGTAATGATGTTCATAACATCATTCGATTCATATATATAAAACTATCTTAATCGAAGGTTTAAACTCGTAATCACTAGAACATAGTTTAGTTAATTCTAAACTTGTTCGCAAACAAAAGTTAATCCTTCTAACTTGACTTTTAAAATCAACTAAACACATGTTCTATATCTATATGATATTCTAACTTAATGATTTAAAACCTGGAAACACGAAAAACACCGTAAAACCGGATTTACGCCGTCGTAGTAACACCGCGGGCTGTTTTGGGTTAGTTAATTAAAAACTATGATAAACTTTGATTTAAAAGTTGTTATTCTGAGAAAATTATTTTTATTATGAACATGAAATTATATCTAAAAATTATGGTTAAACTCAAAGTGGAAGTATGTTTTCTAAAATGGTCATCTAGACGTCGTTCTTTCGACTGAAATGACTACCTTTACAAAAACGACTTGTAACTTATGTTTCCGACTATAAACCTATATTTTTTCTGTTTAGATTCATAAAATAGAGTTCAATATGAAACCATATCAATTTGATTCACTCAAAACGGATTTAAAATGAAGAAGTTATGGGTAAAACAAGATTGGATAATTTTTCTCATTTTAGCTACGTGAAAATTGGTAACAAATATATTCCAACCATAACTTAATCAACTTGTATTGTATATTATGTAATCTTGAGATACCATAGACACGTATACAATGTTTTGACCTATCATGTTGACACGTCTATATATATTTCGGAACAACCATAGACACTCTATATGTGAATGTTGGAGTTAGCTATACAGGGTTGAAGTTGATTCCAAAATATGTATAGTTTGAGTTGTGATCAATACTGAGATACGTATACACTGGGTCGTGGATTGATTCAAGATATTATTTATCGATTTATTTCTGTATATCTAACTGTGGACAACTAGTTGTAGGTTACTAACGAGGACAGCTGACTTAATAAACTTAAAACATCAAAATATATTAAAAGTGTTGTAAATATATTTTGAACATACTTTGATATATATATATATATATATATATATATATAGGTTCGTGAATCAACCAGTGGCCAAGTCTTACTTCCCGACGAAGTAAAAATCTGTGAAAGTGAGTTATAGTCCTACTTTTAAAAATCTAATATTTTTGGGATGAGAATACATGCAGGTTTTATAAATGATTTACAAAATAGACACAAGTACGCGAAACTACATTCTATGGTTGAATTATCGAAATCGAATATGCCCCTTTTTATTAAGTCTGGTAATCTAAGAATTAGGGAACAGACACCCTAATTGACGCGAATCCTAAAGATAGATCTATTGGGCCTAACAAACCCCATCCAAAGTACCGGATGCTTTAGTACTTCGAAACTTATATCATATCCGAAGGGTGTCCCGGAATGATGGGGATATTCTTATATATGCATCTTGTTAATGTCGGTTACCAGGTGTTCACCATATGAATGATTTTTATCTCTATGTATGGGATGTATATTGAAATATGAAATCTTGTGGTCTATTGTTACAATTTGATATATATAGGTTAAACCTATAACTCACCAACATTTTTGTTGACGTTTAAAGCATGTTTATTCTCAGGTGAATACTAAGAGCTTCCGCTGTTGCATACTAAAATAAGGACAAGATTTGGAGTCCATGTTTGTATGATATTGTGTAAAAACT
The DNA here is from genome assembly GCF_046630445.1 of Rutidosis leptorrhynchoides. Lineage (NCBI taxonomy): Eukaryota > Viridiplantae > Streptophyta > Magnoliopsida > Asterales > Asteraceae > Rutidosis > Rutidosis leptorrhynchoides. The sequence continues at coordinate 29,321,435 of NC_092339.1, read as the reverse complement.
GCATTCAAGAAACTGATTTCGATGTAACATATTTGTATTGTAAACCATTATGTAATGGTCGTGTGTAAACAGGATATTTTAGATTATCATTATTTGATAATCTACGTAAAGCTTTTTAAACCTTTATTGATGAAATAAAGGTTATGGTTTGTTTTAAAATGAATGCAGTCTTTGAAAAACGTCTCATATAGAGGTCAAAACCTCACAACGAAATCAATTAATATGGAACGTTTTTAATCAATAAGAACAGGACATTTCAGTTGGTATCCGAGCGTTGGTCTTAGAGAACCAGAATTTTGCATTAGTGTGTCTTATCGAGTTTGTTAGGATGTATTAGTGAGTCTGGACTTCGACCGTGTTTACTTGAAAAATGATTGCTTAACAAATTTTGTTGGAAACTATATATTTTTAACATGTGAATATTATGTGATATATTAATCTCTTAACGCGTTTGATATTATGTGATAGATGTCTACCTCTAGAAAAAGTCCCATTGACTCACCTAATAATAATGAAGAGTCAAATATAAATTGGAATGATTCGTGGACTGATTCACAAGTTCCCGAAGAGGAACCGGAAGAAGAGTCGGAACCGGAAGAAGAATCGGAACCGGAAGAAGAATCGGAACCGGATGAAGAAATAGAACCGGTGGGGGAAATAATAAAACGGTTAAGTAAAAGAAAATTCTCAACCAACCGACCAAGGTTAATTATGGTCAATGGTGTTTCCGCCAAGGAAGCAAAATATTGGGAGGATTACCAATTCTCCGATGAATCGGATTCCGACGAGAATTCCGATGATGTTATAGAAATTACCCCAACTGAATTTAAAAAGGCAAAAGAAAATAATAAGGGAAAGGGCATAAAAATAGAGAAATCTAATTCCAACCCCGATGAACTTTATATGTATCGTCAACCCCCGAAGTCCTTAAGTTGTAACAATGACCCGGGAACCTCTAAACCACCAGGTTTTTCTAAACCAATGTGGATAACGACGGCTCGTATTAGGGGAACATCATATATCCCTAGAAACTTGGCAAAACGAACCAAAACTGAAGAAGAAGAAACAAGCGAGTCGGAAAAGATAGTTGTATTCGTGTGGTGTAATATAAGTAATATAGTGTGCTTATGCTTTATGATATATGTAAAAATTGCTTGTATTAATAAGTATTTTTTTTTTATGAATCTAACTCTTGTCTATTTTACAGTATAAAAACACAAAATGGATAGACAACCCAATATTTTAAGAGACCTACCCGGAGACATGATTGATGAAATCTTGTCTAGAGTCGGTCAGAATTCTTCGGCACAACTATTTAAGGCGAGATCAGTTTGTAAGACATTCGAAGAACGTTCCAAGAATGCCTTGGTTTATAAAAGGCTTTCGTTCGAAAGATGGGGGATATCACATTGGGAAATCCATAAGTTACAATGTGTTTACTTTGATGCATATATTGCGGGGAACCCAAATGCTATTTTACGCAATGGGTTAAGAAATTATTTTGACTCAATATATCCGAATATTGGACTTCATGATTTAGAAAAAGCGGCTAACATGCAACATAAAGAAGCATGTTATGCTTACGGATTAGTAATGTTTGCTTCTCACCAAAGTGAGAACAAGAACATCGGGCTACAACTATTAAACAAAACGTTCCCACAAGTGACGGAGTCGGTAATTGGGGTAAGAAATGAGGTTTTTAGATTGTTACGGGACTGTTGGACATTACGTAACCCTCATCCCTTTGACAACGTTACAACACGCTGTCTTATCAACGGCCATAACGGTTATATTCCACAAGACCAAGGATGGGAAGTAATCCTAGTAAAACCAGAATGCATGACTTGTTTCTGGACGTATGAATTACGTGTCTTTATTGCCTTTGTTGAACGACTTGTGTACTAGCTAGAATTATCTTCACAACCATCTTGTATCAAATTTATTGTGTGCTATATTTTATGCTATATGTAAAATAAGCGGTATTGTAAGTTTGTAAAATTTTGTGTAAAAGTTTGAACGCGAAATATTATTATAATCAGTTTTTCATATAGAATTGTAGTAGTTGAATTGTATATTAGCTACTAAGTATGAACTTAACGGGTAGGTACTACCCGAATTTAAACTTATAAAATGCTAATATGAAGAAAAAGCTTTTATAAATGAGTTCATATTATGCTACGAAATACTATTAACTACTCTTAATATTCTGTATGATTAACTTGTTCCATTTGACTATTTTGAAGGAAATGGCACCGACTACTCGACACACCGTGAATATGAATGAAGAGGAATTCCGTACTTTTCTAGCTTCAAACATAGCCGCAGTACAGGCTGCGCTACATACCAACAATAACCTTGGATCTAGCAGTACAGGAAATCGTGTAGGATGCACCTACAAAGAATTCACTGCCTGCAAACCTTTGGAATTTGATGGAACCGATGGACCGATTGGATTGAAACGGTGGACCGAGAAGGTCGAATCGGTGTTTACCATAAGTAAGTGTACTGAATAGGACAAAGTGAAGTACGCTACGCATACCTTCACAGGTTCTGCATTAACATGGTGGAATACCTATCTAGAGCAAGTGGGACAAGACGATGCGTACGCACTACCGTGGTCAGCATTCAAGCACTTGATGAACGAGAAGTACCGTCCCAGAACCGAGGTCAATAAGCTCAAGACAGAACTTAGAGGGTTACGAACCCAAGGATTTGATATTACCACGTACGAAAGACGATTCACAGAATTGTGCCTATTGTGTCCGGGAGCATTCGAAGATGAGGAAGAGAAGATCGACGCATTTGTGAAAGGATTACCGGAAAGAATCCAAGAAGATATAAGTTCACACGAGCCCGCCTCCATACAACAGGCATGTAGAATGGCTCACAAACTAGTGAACCAGATTGAAGAAAGAATTAAAGAACAGACTGCTGAAGAGGCCAATGTGAAGCAAGTCAAAAGAAAGTGGGAGGAAAACGGTGATAAGAATCACCAATACAACAACAACAGCAATTACAACAATAATCGCAACAATTATCCCAACAATCGCAACATCAATCGCAACTACAACAAACGGCCCAACAACAACAAAAACAACAACAGCAACTACAACAATCATCCCAACAACAATAATAACCGCAACAACAACAACAATCAGAAGCAGCTATGCCAAAGGTGTGAAAAGTATCACTCGGGGTTCTGCACCAAATTTTGCAACAAGTGTAAAAGAAATGGTCATAGCGCGGCGAAGTGTGAGGTCTACGGACCAGGGGTTAATAGAACGAAAGGAACAAATGGTGTTGGAACGAGTAATGGCGGAGCAAGTAGTGTCGGAGCAAGTTATGCCAATGTAGTTTGTTATAAATGTGGAAAACCGGGCCACATTATTAGAAATTGTCCAAACCAGGAGAACACGAATGGACAAGGCCGCGGAAGAGTTTTCAATATTAATGCGGTAGAGGCACAGGAAGACCCGGAGCTTGTTACGGGTACGTTTCTTATTGACAATAAATCTGCTTACGTTTTATTTGATTCGGGTGCGGATAGAAGCTATATGAGTAGAGATTTTTGTGCTAAATTAAGTTGTCCATTGACACCTTTGGATAGTAAATTTTTACTCGAATTAGCAAATGTTAAATTAATTTCAGCAGATAATATATGTCGAAATCGAGAAATTAAACTGGTTAGCGAAACATTTAAGATTGACTTGATACCAGTAGAGTTAGGGAGTTTTGATGTGATAATCGGTATGGACTGGTTGAAAGAAGTGAAAGCAGAGATCGTTTGTTACAAAAATGCAATTCGCATTATACGAGAAAAAGGAAAACCCTTAATGGTGTACGGAGAAAAGGGCAACACGAAGCTACATCTTATTAGTAATTTGAAGGTACAAAAACTAATAAGAAAAGGTTACTATGATGTTCTAGCACACGTCGAGAAAGTACAAACTGAAGAAAAGAGCATCAATGATGTTCCCGTCGCAAAAGAATTTCTCGATGTATTTCCGAAAGAATTATCGGGATTACCCCCACATCGATCCGTTGAATTTCAAATAGATCTTGTACCAGGAGCTGCACCAATAGCTCGTGCTCCTTACAGACTCGCACCCAGCGAGATGAAAGAACTGCAAAGCCAATTACAAGAACTTTTAGAGCGTGGTTTCATTCGACCAAGCACATCACCGTGGGGAGCTCCTGTTTTGTTTGTCAAGAAGAAAGATGGTACATTCAGGTTGTGTATCGACTACCGAGAGTTGAACAAACTTACCATCAAGAACCGCTACCCACTACCGAGAATCGACGACTTATTTGATCAACTACAAGGCTCGTCTGTTTATTCAAAGATTGACTTACGTTCCGGGTATCATCAAATGCGGGTGAAAGAAGATGATATTCCAAAGACTACTTTCAGAACACGTTACGGTCATTACGAGTTTATGGTCATGCCATTTGGTTTAACTAATGCACCAGCTGTGTTCATGAACCTTATGAACTGAGTGTGTGGACCATACCTTGACAAGTTTGTCATTGTTTTCATTGATGACATACTTATTTACTCAAAGAATGACCAAGAACACGGTGAACATTTGAGAAAGGTGTTAGAAGTATTGAGGAAGGAAGAATTGTACGCTAAGTTTTCAAAGTGTGCATTTTGGTTGGAAGAAGTTCAATTCCTCGGTCACATAGTGAACAAAGAAGGTATTAAGGTGGATCCGGCAAAGATAGAAACTGTTGAAAAGTGGAAAACCCCGAAAACTCCGAAACACATACGCCAGTTTTTAGGACTAGCTGGTTACTACAGAAGGTTCATCCAAGACTTTTCCAGAATAGCAAAACCCTTGACTGCATTAACGCATAAAGGGAAGAAATTTGAATGGAATGATGAACAAGAGAAAGCGTTTCAGTTATTGAAGAAAAAGCTAACTACGGCACCTATATTGTCATTGCCTGAATGGAATGATGATTTTGTGATTTATTGTGATGCATCAAAGCAAGGTCTCGGTTGTGTATTAATGCAACGAACGAAGGTGATTGCTTATGCGTCTAGACATTTGAAGATTCATGAACAAAATTATACGATGCATGATTTGGAATTAGGCGCGGTTGTTTTTGCATTAAAGACTTGGAGGCACTACTTATATGGGGTCAAAAGTATTATATATACCGACCACAAAAGTCTTCAACACATATTTAATCAGAAACAACTGAATATGAGGCAGCGTAGGTGGATTGAATTGTTGAATGATTACGACTTTGAGATTCATTACCACCCGGGGAAGGCAAATGTGGTAGCCGATGCCTTGAGAAGGAAGGACAGAGAACCCATTCGAGTAAAATCTATGAATATAATGATTCATAATAACCTTACTACTCAAATAAAGGAGGCGCAACAAGGAGTTTTAAAAGAGGGAAATTTAAAGGATGAAATACCCAAAGGATCGGAGAAGCATCTTAATATTCGGAAAGACGAAACCCGGTATAGGGCTGAAAGGATTTGGGTACCAAAATTTGGAGATATGAGAGAAATGGTACTTAGAGAAACTCATAAAACCAGATACTCAATACATCCTGGAACGGGGAAGATGTACAAGGATCTCAAGAAACATTTTTGGTGGCCGGGTATGAAAGCCGATGTTGCTAAATACGTAGGAGAATGTTTGACGTGTTCTAAGGTCAAAGCTGAGCATCAGAAACCATCAGGTCTACTTCAACAACCCGAAATCCCGGAATGGAAATGGGAAAACATTACCATGGATTTCATTACTAAATTGCCAAGGACTGCAAGTGGTTTTGATACTATTTGGGTAATAGTTGATCGTCTCACCAAATCAGCACACTTCCTGCCAATAAGAGAAGATGACAAGATGGAGAAGTTAGCACGACTGTATTTGAAGGAAGTCATCTTCAGACATGGAATACCAATCTCTATTATCTCTGATAGGGATGGCAGATTTATTTCAAGATTCTGGCAGACATTACAGCAAGCATTAGGAACTCGTCTAGACATGAGTACTGCCTATCATCCACAAACTGATGGGCAGAGCGAAAGGACGATACAAATGCTTGAAGACATGCTACGAGCATGTGTTATTGATTTCGGAAACAGTTGGGATCGACATCTACCGTTAGCAGAATTTTCCTACAACAACAGCTACCATTCAAGCGTTGAGATGGCGCCGTTTGAAGCACTTTATGGTAGAAAGTGCAGGTCTCCGATTTGTTGGAGTGAAGTGGGGGATAGACAGATTACGGGTTCGGAGATTATACAAGAAACTACCGAGAAGATCATCCAAATTCAACAACGGTTGAAAACCGCCCAAAGTCGACAAAAGAGCTACGCTGACGTTAAAAGAAAAGATATAGAATTTGAAATTGGAGAGATGGTCATGCTTAAAGTTGCACCTTGGAAAGGCGTTGTTCGATTTGGTAAACGAGGGAAATTAAATCCAAGGTATATTGGACCATTCAAGATTATTGATCGTGTCGGACCAGTAGCTTACCGACTTGAGTTACCTCAACAACTCGCGGCTGTACATAACACTTTCCACGTCTCGAATTTGAAGAAATATTTTGCTAAAGAAGATCTCACTATTCCGTTAAATGAAATCCAAATCAACGAAAAACTTCAATTCATCGAAGAACCCGTTGAAATAATGGATCGTGAGATTAAAAGACTTAAGCAAAACAAGATACCAATTGTTAAGGTTCGATGGAATGCTCGTAGAGGACCCGAGTTCACCTGGGAGCGTGAAGATCAGATGAAGAAGAAATACCCGCATCTATTTCCAGAAGATTCGTCAACACCTTCAACAGCTTAAAATTTCGGGACGAAATTTATTTAACGGGTAGGTACTGTAGTGACCCGAACTTTTCCATGTTTATATATATTAATTGAGATTGATATTTACATGATTAAATGTTTCCAACATGTTAAGCAATCAAACTTGTTAAGACTTGATTAATTGAAATATGTTTCATATAGACAATTGACCACCCAAGTTGACCGGCGATTCACGAACGTTAAAACTTGTAAAAACGACATGACGATATATATATGGATATACATATGGTTAACATGAGATTATGATAATTAAGTATCTCTATAAGTATATTAATAATGAGTTATATACATATAAACAAGACTACTAACTTAAGGATTTCGAAACGAGACATATATGTAACGATTATCGTTGTAACGACATTTAAATGTATATATATCATATTAAGATATATTAATATATCATAATATCATGATAATATAATAATTTAACATCTCATTAGATATAATAAACAATGGGTTAACAACATTAATTAAGATCGTTAAATTAAAGGTTTCAAAACAACACTTACATGTAACGACTAACGATGACTTAATGACTCAGTTAAAATGTATATACATGTAGTGTATTTAGATGTGTTAAAATACTTTTGGAAGACTTCAAGACATATATCAAAACACTCATACTTAACGAAAATGGTTACAGTTACTTTCCCATTCTTTTCTTTCATCAAGAATTCTAGTCGTATTCTTACCCGTATTATACACAGCTTCAAAACGTACTTACTATGGGTATATACCAATAGGAACTAGCATGGGATTCCACTCTTGATTATGTCATGTATGACTAATCAATTTTAACTTCTACCATGAGCTAGTCAACTAACTAGAACTCCTTTTAACCCCACTCACCACTCACCAATTACCACTCATCATTCACTCCATTTCACTTCCAATTCTCTTTCTAATTCTCTCTCAACACACACACACTATTATGAACGTATTTTTCCAGTAGTTAATCATCATCTTCATCAAAAATGACTTCAAGAATCAAGCTATAATCATCATAGGAAGAACACTTCAAGAACACTTCAAAAATCCCTTCAAGTTTACTAATTTACTTCCAAGCTTTCTAATCCATTCCAAGTAATCATCTAAGATCAAGAAACCTTTGTTATATACAGTAGGTTATCTTTCTTATTCAAGGTAATATTCATATTCAAACTTTGATTCAATTTCTATAACTATAAACTATCTTAATTCGAGTAAAAATCTTACTTGAACTTGTTTTTGTGTCATGATCCTACTTCAAGAACTTTCAAGCCATCCAAGATCCTTTGAAGCTAGATCATTTCTTGTCACTTCTAGTAGGTTTACCTACTAAACTTGAGGTAGTAATGATGTTCATAACATCATTCGATTCATATATATAAAACTATCTTATTCGAAGGTTTAAACTCGTAATCACTAGAACATAGTTTAGTTAATTCTAAACTTGTTCGCAAACAAAATTTAATCCTTCTAACTTGACTTTTAAAATTAACTAAACGCATGTTCTATATCTATATGATATGCTAACTTAATGATTTAAAACCTGGAAACACGAAAAACACCGTAAAACCAGATTTACGCCGTCGTAGTAACACCGCGGGCTGTTTTGGGTTAGTTAATTAAAAACTATGATAAACTTTGATTTAAAAGTTGTTATTCTGAGAAAATGATTTTTATTATGAACATGAAACTATATCCAAAAATTATGGTTAAACTCAAAGTGGAAATATGTTTTCTAAAATGGTCATCTAGACGTCGTTCTTTCGACTGAAATGACTACCTTTACAAAAATGACTTGTAACTTATTTTTCCGACTATAAACCTATATTTTTTCTGTTTAGATTCATAAAATAGAGTTCAATATAAAACCATATCAATTTGATTCACTCAAAACGGATTTAAAATGAAGAAGTTATGGGTAAAACAAGATTGGATAATTTTTCTCATTTTAGCTAGGTGAAAATTGGTAACAAATATATTTCAACCATAACTTAATCAACTTGTATTGTATATTATGTAATCTTGAGATACCATAGACACGTATACAATGTTTCGACCTATCATGTCGACACATCTATATATATTTCGGAACAACCATAGACACTCTATATGTGAATGTTGGAGTTAGCTATACAGGGTTGAGGTTGATTCCAATATATGTATAGTTTGAGTTGTGATCAATACTGAGATACGTATACACTGGGTCGTGGATTGATTCAAGATATTATTTATCGATTTATTTCTGTATATCTAACTGTGGACAACTAGTTGTAGGTTACTAACGAGGACAGCTGACTTAATAAACTTAAAACATCAAAATATATTAAAAGTGTTGTAAATATATTTTGAACATACTTTGATATATATATATATATATATATATATATATATATATATATATATATATATATATATATATATATATATATATATATATATTGTTATAGGTTCTTGAATCAACCAGTGGCCAAGTCTTACTTCCCGACGAAGTAAAAATCTGTGAAAGTGAGTTATAGTCCCACTTTTAAAAATCTAATATTTTTGGGATGAGAATACATGCAGGTTTTATAAATGATTTACAAAATAGACACAAATACGCGAAACTACATTCTATGGTTGAATTATCGAAATCGAATATGCCCCTTTTTATTAAGTCTGGTAATCTAAGAATTAGGGAACAGACACCCTAATTGACGCGAATCCTAAAGATAGATCTATTGGGCCTAACAAACCCCATCCAAAGTACCGGATGCTTTAGTACTTCAAAACTTATATCATATCCGAAGGGTGTCCCGGAATGATGGGGATATTCTTATATATGCATCTTGTTAATGTCGGTTACCAGGTGTTCACCATATGAATGATTTTTATCTCTATGTATGGGATGTATATTGAAATATGAAATCTTGTGGTCTATTGTTACAATTTGATATATATAGGTTAAACCTATAACTCACCAACATTTTTGTTGACGTTTAAAGCATGTTTATTCTCAGGTGAATACTAAGAGCTTCCGCTGTTGCATACTAAAATAAGGACAAGATTTGGAGTCCATGTTTGTATGATATTGTGTAAAAACTGCATTCAAGAAACTGATTTCGATGTAACATATTTGTATTGTAAACCATTATGTAATGGTCGTGTGTAAACAGGATATTTTAGATTATCATTATTTGATAATCTACGTAAAGCTTTTTAAACCTTTATTGATGAAATAAAGGTTATGGTTTGTTTTAAAATGAATGCAGTCTTTGAAAAATGTCTCATATAGAGGTCAAAACCTCGCAACGAAATCAATTAATATGGAACGTTTTTAATCAATAAGAACGGGACATTTCAAGATCTACAGGCACTAACTCCCCCCATACTGGAAAATGGTATGCTTTAGTACTTCGAGTTATTAATACAGATGGATTTCTATTTTGGGGATATTCTATATGCATTTTGTTAATGTCGGTTACCAGGTGTTCAACATATGAATGGTTTTTATGCAGTTCGCATGTTATTGAAAAATGGAAATGGAAATTTTGTGGTCTATTATTACGATTTGATAAATATATAGGTTAACCCTATAACTCACCAACATTTTTGTTGACTTTTAAGCATATTTATTCTCAGGTGATTATTAAGAGCTTTCGCTGTTGCATGCTAATTTAAGGACAAGAATTGGAGTCAGCATGCTTGTAATATATTGTTTAAAAACTGCATTCGAAGATTTAAATCGATGTGTAATATTGTTGTAAACCAATATGTAATATTTGTGTGTAAAACGTTATCTTTTAGATTATCATTACTTGATAATCTACGTTATGGTTCTTGAACCTTTATTGATAAAATAAAGATTATGGTTTTTTTTTAAATAAAACGAATGCAGTCTTTGAAAAACGTCTCATATAGAGGTCAAACCTCGCAACGAAATCAATTAATATGAAACGTTTATAACCGATATGAACGGGACATTTCAAGATAGTAGCCCCAACATGATTCTCGATAAACCTAAATACAATATTAAATTAAAACAAAGATCATAGTAGTATTTAAACATGCATAACAATTCACATGTGAAGGTATTACTTATCGTAAGATCTAGTAAAATGTCATTTTCGGCATCTAAACTGCTTTGAACGGGGGAAAGCCTTATGGAAGTCTTACTCTTAGCGCCGTTTTCTAGTTATCTTGCGAAAACGAGCCTAATCTGCAATTTAAAATTTTTCGAAAAATTCTCCACAAAATTTTGCCCGATTTTGTGTGGAATGTTGTGACTTCAAATATGTATTTTGCGGCCATAATTATCATTAAAACGAAACTACACTCTCATATATTCGCATTCAATATGAAATTTAAAAACAAAAACAAAAATATGGTTATGAATCTAGAGAAACAAAAAAAACGGCTAAAAATATTCGAACAATATAACCCAGACATTATAAAAGTATCAACGTTTTGTAGCTAGTGGTGAGATAGTAGTCCCAACATGATTCTCGATGTACCTAAATACAATATTAAATAAAAACAAGTATCATAGTGGTATTTAAACAGGCACAACAATTCACATGTGAAGGTATTACTTATCGTAAGATCTAAAAAAGGCAAAATTCACCTTAAAAATAGTAAAATGTCATTTTTGGAATCTAAACTGCTTCGAACGGGGGAAAGCCTTAAGGAAGCCTTGCTCTTAGCGCTGTTTTCTAGTTATCTTACGAAAACGGGCCTAATATGCAATTATAAATTTTTCGAAAAAATTCTCCACAAAATTTGGCCCGATCTTGTGGGGAATGTTGTGACTTCAAATTTGTGGTTTGCGGCTATTAATTAACATCAAAATGAAACTACACTATTATATATTCGCATTCAATATGAAATTTAGAAACAAAAACAAAAATATGGTTATGAATCTAGAGAAATAAAAAAGCGGCTAAAAATACCCGAACAATAAAACCAAGACGTTATAAAAGGAGCAACGTGTTATACCTAGTGGTGAGATAGTAGTCCCAACATGATTCTCGATGTACCTAAATACAATATTAAATAAAAACAAGTTTCATAGTGGTATTTAAACAGGCAAAACAATTCACATGTGATGGTATTACTTATCGTAAGATCTAAAAGTGCAAAATTCAACTTTAAAATAGTAAAATGTCAGTTTCGGCATCTAAACTGCTTCGAATGGGGGGAAACCTTAAGGAAGTCTTACTCGTAGCACCGTTTTCTAGTTATCTTGCAAAAAAAGGACCTAATATGCAATTGAAAATTTTTTGGAAAATTCCACACAAAATTTTACCGATTTTTTGGGGAATGTAGTGACTTCGAATATGTGTTTTGCGGCCCTTAATTATCATCAAAACAAAACTACACTCTCATATATTCGCATTCAATATGAAATTTAGAAACAAAAATAAAAATATGGTTATGAATCTAGAGAAATAAAAAAGCGGCTAAAAATACTTGAACAATAAGACCAAAACATTATAAAAGCATCAACGTTTTGTAGCTAGTGGTGAGATAGTAGTCCCAACATGATTCTCGATGTACCTAAATACAATATTAAAAAAACAAGTATCATAGTGGTAATTAAACAGGCACAACAAATCACATGTGAAGGTATTATTTATCGTAAGATCTAAAAGTGCAAAATCCACCTTTAAAAATAGTAAAATGTCAATTTCGGCATCTAAACTTCTTCGAACAGGGGAAAGCCTTAAGTAAATCTTCCTCGTAGCACCATTTTATAGTTGCGAAAATGGGCATAATATGCAATTTAAAAAGGTTCTAATCTGCAATTTAAAATTTTTCGAAAAATTTCCCAAAAATTTTGCCCGATTTTGTGAAGAATGTTGTGACTTCAAATTTGTGTTTTGCGGCCATTAATTATCATCAAAACAAAACTACACTCTTATATATTCGCATTTAATATGAAATTTAGAAACAAAAACAAAAATTAGGTTATGAATCAAAAGAAATAAAAAAGCGGCTAAAAATACTCGAACAATAAAACCAAGAGGTTATAAAAGCAGCAACGTTTTGTAGCTACTTGTGATATAGTAGCCCCAACATGATTCTCGATGTACCTAAATATAATATTAAATAAAAAAAAATATCAAAGTGGTATTTAAACAGGCACAACAATTCACATGTGATGGTATTACTTATCGTAATATCTAAAAGTGCAAAATTCACTTTTAAAAATAGTAAAATGTCATTTTCGGCATCTAAACTGCTTCGAACGAGGAAAAGCCTTAAGAAAGTCTTGCTCTTAGCACCGTTTTATAGTTATCTTGTGAAAATTGGCCTAATATGCAATTTAAATTTTTTCGGAAAATTCCCCACAAAATGTTGCCCGATTTTGTGGGGAATGTAGTGACATCAAATATGTGTTTTGGGGCTATTAATTATTTTCAAAACGAAACTACACTCTCGTATATTCGTATTAAATATGAAATTTAAAAACAAAAACAAAAATATTTTATGAATCTAGAGAAATAAAAAAGCCGCTAAAAATACTAGAACAATAAAACCAAGACGTTATAAAAGCAGCAACGTTTTGTTGCTAGTGGAGAGATAGTAGTCCCAACATGATTATCGATGTACCTAAATAAAATATTAAATAAAAACAAGTTTCATAGTGGTATTTAAACAGTCACAACAATTCACATGTGAATGTATTATTTATCGTAAGATCTAAAAGTACAAATTTCACCTTTAAAAATAGTAAAATGTCATTTTTGGCATCTAAACTGGTTTGAATGGGGGAAGCCTTAAGGAAGTCTTTCTCGTAGCGCCGTTTTGTAGTTATCTTGCGAAAACGGGCATAATCTGCAATTTAAAATTTTTCGGAAAATTCCCCACAAAATTTTGCCCGATTTTGTGGGGAATGTTGTGACTTCAAATTTGTGTTTTGCGGCCATTAACTATCATCAAAATGAAACTATACTCTCATATATTCGCATTCAATATGAAATTTAGAAACAAAAATAAAAATAAGGTTATGAATCAAAAGAAATAAAAAAGCGGCTAAAAATACTCGAACAATAAAACCAAGACGTTATAAAAGCAGCAACATTTTGTAGCTAGTGGTGAGATAGTAGCCCCAACATGATTCTCGATGTACCTAAATACAATATTAAATAAAAACAAATATGATAGTGGTATTTAAACAGGCACAACAATTCACATGTGATAGTATTACTTATCGTAAGATCTAAAAGTCTAAAATTCACCTTTAAATATAGTAAAATGTCAATTTCGACATCTAAACTGTTTCGAACTGGGGAAAGCCTTAAGGAAGTCTTGCTCGTATCGACGTTTTGTAGTTATCTTGGAAAAACGGGCTTGATCTGCAATTTAAAATTTTTCAGAAAATTCCCCACAAAATTTTGACCGATTTTGTGGGGAATGTTGTGACTTCAAATTTGTGTTTTGCGACCAATAATTATCATCAAAATGAAACTACACTCTCATATATTTGCATTCAATATGAAATTTAGAAACAAAAACAAAAATAAGGTTATGAATCAAGAGAAATAAAAAAGCAGCTAAAAATACTCGAACAATAAAACCAAGACGTTATAAAAGCAGCAACGTTTTGTAGCTAGTGGTGAAATAGTAATCCTAACATGATTCTCGATGTACCTAAATACAATATTAAATAAAAACAAGTATCATAATGGTATTTAAATAGGCACAACAATTCACATGTGAAGGTATTACTTATCGCAAGATTTAAAAGTGCAAAATTCACCTTTAAAAATAGTAAAATGTCATTTTCGACATCTAAACTGTTTTGAACGGGGGAAAGCCTTAAGGTAGTCTTGCTCGTAGCGCTGTTTTGTAGTTATCTTGCGAAAACGGGCCTAATCTGCAATAAAAAATTTTTCAGAAAATTCCTTACAAAATTTTGCCCGATTTTGTGGGGAATGTTGTGACTTCAAATTTGTGTTTTGCGGCCATTAATTATCATCAAAACGAAACTACAATCTCATATATTCCCATTTAATATAAAATTTAGAAACAAAAACAAAAATATGGTTATTAATCAAGAGAAATAAAAAAGCGGCTAAAAATATTCGAACAATAAAACCAAGACATTATAAAAGCATCAACGTTTTGTAGCTAGTGGTGAGATAGTAGCTCCAACATGATTCTCGATGTACCTAAATACAATATTAAATAAAAACATGTATCATAGTGGTATTTAAACATACACAACAATTCACATGTGATGGTATTACGTATCGCAAGTTCTAAAAGTGCAAAATTAACCATTAAAAATAGTAAAATGTCAATTTCGGCATCTAAACTGCTTCGAACGGGGGAAAGCCTTAAGGAAGTCTTGTTCGTATCGCCATTTTCTAGTTATCTTGCAAAAAAGGACCTAATCTGCAATTGAAAATATTTCGAAAAATTTTCCACAAATTTTACCCAATTTTGTGGGAAATGTAGTGAATTCAAATATGTGTTTTGCGGCAATTAATTATCATCAAAACGAAACTACACTCTCATATATTTGCATTGAATATTAAATTTAGAAACAAAAACAAAAATATGGTTATGAATCTAGAGAAATAAAAAAGCGGCTAAAAATACTCGAATAATAAAACCAAGACATTATAAAAGCATCAACGTTTTATAGCTAGTGGTGAGATAGTAGTCCCAAATGATTCTCGATGTACCTAAATACAATATTAAATAAAAACAATTATCATAGTGGTATTTAAACAGGCACAAAAATTCACATGTGAAGATATTACTTATAGTAAGATCTAAAAAGGCAAAATTCACCTTTAAAAATAGTAAAATGTCATTTTCGACATCTAAACTGCTTCGAACGAGGGAAAGCCTTAAGTAAGTCTTGATCTTAGCACCGTTTTCTTGTTATCTTGTGAAAATAGGCCTAATATGCAATTTAAATTTTTTCGAAAAATTCCCCACAAAATGTTGCCCGATTTTGTGGGGAATGTATGACATCATATATGTGTTTTGGGGCTATTAATTATTTTCAAAACGAAACTACACTCTCATATATTCATATTAAATATGAAATTTAAAAACAAAAACAAAAATATGTTATAAATCTAGAGAAATAAAAAAGCAGCTAAAAATACTACAACAATAAAACCAAGACGTTATAAAAGCTGCAACGTTTTGTTGCTAATGGTGAGATAGTAGTCCCAACATGATTCTCGATGTACCTAAATAAAATATTAAATAAAAACAAATTTCATAGTGGTATTTAAACAGGCACAACAATTCACATGTGAAGGTATTACTTATCGTAAGATCTAAAAGTGCAAATTTCACCTTTAAAATAGTAAAATGTCATTTTCAGCATCTAAACTACTTTGAACGGGGGAAGCCTTAAGGAAGTCTTGCTCGTTTCGCCATTTTGTAGTTATCTTGCGAAAACGGGCCTAATCTGCAAATTTAAAATTTTTCGGAAAATTCCCCACAAAATTTTGCCCGATTTTGTGGGGAATGTTTTGACATCAAATATGTATTTTGCGGCCATTAATTATCATCAAAATGAAACTACACTCTCATATATTCGGATTCAATATAAAATTTAGAAATAAAAACAAAAATATGGTTATGAATCTAGAGAAATAAAAAAGCGGCTAAAAATACTCGAACAATAAAACATAGACATTATAAAAGCATCAACGTTTTGTAACTAGTGGTGAGATAGTAGTCCCAACATGATTCTCGATATACCTAAATATAATATTAAATAAAAACAAGTATCATAGTGGTATTTAAATAGGCACAACAATTCACATGCCAAGGTATTACTTATCGTATGATCTAAAAGTGCAAAATTTACCTTAAAAATAGTAAAATGTTATTTTCGGCATCTAAACTGCTTCGAACGGGGAAAGTCTTAAGGAAGTCTTGCTGTTAGCGTCGTTTTCTAGTTATCTTGCGAAAATGGGCCTAATCTGCAATTTAAATTTTTCGAAAAATTCTCCACAAAATTTTGCCCGATTTTGTGGAGAATGTTGTGACTTCAAATATGTGTTTTGCAGCCATTAATTATCATCCAAACGAAATAACAATCTCATATATTCGCATTCAATATGAAATTTAGAAACAGAAACTAAAATATGGTTATGAATCTAGAGAAATAAAAAAGCGGCTAAAAATATTCGAACAATAAAATCAAGACATTATAAAAGCATCAACGTTTTGTAGCTAGTGGTGAGATAGTAGTCCCAACATGATTCTCGATGTATCTAAATAAAATATTAAATAAAAACAAGTATCATAGTGGTATTTAAACAGGCACAACAATTCACATGTGATGGTGTTACTTATCGTAAGATCTAAAGTCAAAATTCACCTTTAAAAATAGTAAAATGTCAATTTTGGCATCTAAACTTCTTCGAACGGGGGAAAGCCTTAAGGAAGTCTTGCTCGCGGCGCCGTTTTCTAGTTATCTTTCAAAAATGGACCTAATCTGCAATTGAAAATTTTTCAGAAAATTCTCCACAAATTTTGCTCGATTTTGTGGAGAATGTAGTGACTTCAAATATGTATTTTGTGGCCATTAATTATCATCAAAACGAAACTACACTCTCATATATTCGCATATAATTTTAAATTTATAAATAAAAATAAAAATATGGTTATGAATCTAAAGAAATAAAAAAGAGGCTAAAAATACTCGAACAATAAAACATAGACATTATAAAAGCATTAACGTTTTGTAGTTAGTGGTGAGATAGTAGTCCCAACATGATTTTCGATGTACCTAAATAAAATATTAAATAAAAATAAGTATCATAGTGGTATTTAAATAGACACAACAATTCACATGTGAAGGTATTACTTATCGTAAGATCTAAAAAGGAAAAACTCACCTTTATAAATAGTAAAATGTCATTGTCGACATCTAAACTGCTTCGAACGGGGGAAAGCCTTTAGGATGCCTTGCTCTTAGCGCCGTTTTCTAGTTATCTGGTGAAAATGAGCCTAATATTAAATTTAAAATTTTTTAGAAAATTTCCCACAAAATTTTACCCGATTTTGCGGGGATTGTAGTGACTTCAAATATGTGTTTTGCGGCTACTAATTATCATCAAAAAGAAACTACACTCTCATATATTCGCATTCAATATGAAATTTAAAAACAAAAACAAAAATATGGTTATGAATCTAGAGAAATAAAAAAGCAGCTAAAAATATACTAGAACAATAAAACCAAGACATTATAAAAGCAACAACGTTTTGTAGCTAGTGGTTCAATAGTAGTCCCAACATGATTCTCGATGTACCTAAATACAATATTAAATAAAAACAAGTATCATAGTGGTACTTAAACAGGCACAACAATTCACATGTGAAGGTATTACTTAACGTAAAATCTAAAAATGCAAAATTCACCTTTAAAAGTAGTAAAATGTTATTTCGGCATCTAAACTGCTTCAAACGGGGGAAATCCATAAGGAAGTCATGCTCTTAGCTCCGTTTTCTAGTTATCTTGGGAAAATGGGCCTAATATGCAATTTAAATGTTTTCGAAAAATTCCCCACAAAATTTTGCCCGATTTTGTGGGGAATGTAGTGACTTCAAATATGTGTTTTGCGGTCATTAATTATAATCAACACGAAACTACACTCTCATATATTCGCATTCAATATGAATTTTAGAAACTAAAACAAAAATATGTTTATGAATCTGGAAATAAAACAGCGGCTAAAAATACATGAACAATGAAACCAAGACGTTATAAAAGCAGCAACGTTTTATTGCTAGTGGTGAGATAGTAGCTCCAACATGATTCTCGATGTACCTATATACAATATTAAATAAAAACATGTATCATAGTAGTATTTAAACATGCACAACAATTCACATGTGATGGTGTTACTTATCGTTAGATCTAAAAGTGCAAAATTAATCATTAAAAATAGTAAAATGTCAATTTCGGCATATAAACTGCTTCGAACGGGGGAAAGCCTTAAGGAAGTCTTGTTCGTAGCGCCGTTTTCTAGTTATCTTGCAAAAATGGACCTAATCTGCAATTGAAAATTTTTCGAAAAATTCTCCTCAAATTTTGCCCGATTTTGTGGCGAATGTAGTGACTTCAAATATGTATTTTGCGGCAATTAATTATCATCAAAATGAAACTACACTCTCAGATATTCGCATTCAATATGAAATTTAGAAACAAAAACAAAAATATGGGTATGAATCTAGAGAAATAAAAAAGCGGCTAAAAATACTCGAATAATAAAACCAAGACATTATAAAAGTATCAACGTTTTATAGCTAGTGGTGAGATAGTAGTCCCAAATGATTCTCGATGTACCTAAATACAATATTAAATAGAAATAAGTATCATAGTGGTATTTAAACAGGCACAACAATTCACATGTGAAGATATTACTTATAGTAAGATCTAAAAAGGCAAAATTCATCTTTAAAAATAGTAAAATGTCATTTTCGGCATCAAAACTGCTTCGAACGAGGGAAATCCTTAAGAAAGTCTTGCTCTTTGCGCCTTTTTCTAGTTATCTTGTGAAAATGGACCTAATATGCAATTTAAATTTTTCGGAAAATTTCCCACAAAATGTTGCCCGATTTTGTGGGGAATGTAGTGACATCAAATATGTGTTTTGGGGCTATTAATTATTTTCAAAACGAAACTACACTCTCATATATTCGCATACAATATGAAATTTAGAAACAAAAACAAAAATATGGTTATGAATCTAGAGAAATAAAAAAGCGGCTAAAAATAATTGAACAATAAAACCAAGACGTTATGAAAGCAGCAACGTTTTGTAGCTAGTGGTGAAATAGTAGTCCCAACATAATTCTTGATGTACCCAAATACAATATTAAATAAAAACAAGTATAATAGTGGTATTTAAACAGGCACAACAATTCACATGTGAAATTATTACTTATCGTAAGATCTAAAAGTGCAAAATTCACCTTTAAAAATAGTAAAATGTCATTTTTTGGCATTTAAACTGCTTTGAACGGGGTAAAGCCTTAAGGAAGTCTTGCTCATAGTGCCGTTTTTTAGTTATCTTTCGAAAACGGGCCTAATATGCAATTTAAAATTTTTCAGAAAATTCCCCACAAAATTTTGTTCGATTTTGTGGGGAACGTTGTGACTTCAAATGTGTGTTGTGCGGCCATTAATTGACATCAAAACGAAATTAGACTCTCATATATTCACATTCAATATGAAATTTAGAAACAAAAACAAAAATAAGGTTATGAATCAAAAGAAATAAAAACGCGACTAAAAATACTCGAACAATATAACCAAGATGTTATAAAAGCAGCAACGTTTTGTAGCTAGTGGTGAGATAGTAGCCCCAACATAATTCTCGATGTACCTAAATACAATATTAAATAAAAACAAATATCATAGTGGTATTTAAACAGGCACAACAATTCACATGTGATAGTATTACTTATCGTAAGATCTAAAAGTCTAAAATTCATCTTTAAAAATAGTAAAATGTCAATTTCGTCATCTAAACTGCTTCGAACGGGGAAAAGCCTTAAGGAAGTCTTGTTTTTAGCGCCGTTTTCTAGTTATCTTGCGAAAACGGGCCTAATCTGCAATTTAAAATTTTTGGGAAAATTCCTCACAAAATTTTGCCCGATTTTGTGGGGAATGTTGTGACTTCAATTATGTGTTTTGTGGCCATTAAATATCATCAAAACGAAAGATTTCGAGTATATATGATTATGCATGCTTGTATGTTTAGTTTCGTCGTGAAATAGTTTATGATAAATCACGAATTTAATACATATGCTACTAGGATAAGATATATGGTATGCATGCCTGTCAACTTTCGATGTGATGAAAGTTTTTCTTTCAAAAACGAATGAAATGTTTGTAAAATGTATCATATAGAGGTCAAATACCTCGCAATGAAACCAATTATTATGTAACGTTTACAATCGATATGAACGGGGCATTTCAGTTGGTATCAGAGCGGTGGTCTTAGCGAACCAGGTCTTGCATTAGTGTATCTGACTGATAGTTATTAAGATACATTAGTGAGTCTGGACTTCGACCTTAGCTGCATGTCAAAAAGTTTCGCTTATCATTTTCTTGTCGGAAATTACCTACTTATCATTCTTAAGTCTAGACACGTCTTTCTACACTCATTGCATAGACAGTGTATAGATAAATTCATATCCTAACATATCTGTTACTGTAACTTTGCCTGACAGCTCCCGAAAGTTCCTCCGTAATCTACGGAATCTTTGGTACTATATATAGATATTAGTTATCATCCGAATCCAAAAATCATTGCATATCGAAAATCCTTTAGCTGATCATGTAAGATGGATCCTGTACCAAATTCGAGTTCATATAGCTCTGAAGGCGATTTTGAAGACTCTGAAGGTAGTGTGACCGAAGTGCCCCAACTAGTTGACTACACTTCTTTCTGGAGGAGATGGAGATGTGTTCGAGACATACTCACTCGCTAGAGAAATGAAGAGGGAGAACCCTACCACGAACCAAATTTACCTCCCGACATAGGAGAACTTAACGCGCTCACCAGTCAACCAATTCGCAATACCGTCTTCACACTCTTTGCCCAAATATTCTGCCTCGAAGAACTCATTCATAGAATTATGTTGGTGATCCAGCCTCTACTCCCGACTACTAATCAAGTAGGATTAGTGGAAGAAGTCAGAGAGCTTCGTGCTAGGCTTGAAGAAAGAATGGAGTTTCTGGAAAGTACAGTACGTAATTTGGAAGATAGACTTACGTCTACAGCAACAACACTAGTACCACCAACAACATCCACATCGCAAGCCTCAATACCACAAGCACCAGCAGCATCACTAGCATCAACGGTACCATTACCACCACCAACATCCGCATCCCACACCTCAACATCACAATCTGTACCTCGAACATCAATGTCATACGCACCGTAGATACCAAGGAGTACCAACAACAACAAAAAAAACGATGAAGTATTCATTCATCACTTCATTAAACACATATTTTGTAGAGAATATGTAGTTTCTTAAGTTCTAGAGATTACTTATTCTAATTCTAACCATAAATCAGATGAGTGGATCGAAATGATTGAAGGAAGAGTAGAAACCCTGACAAGAAGGGTGCGTGATTTACAAGCTAGACTTGTTATACAAAGGCCACCGGTAATGCCACCAACATCACCATCAGTATCACCAAAACCAGCAACACCTATAGCACTACATACTCCACCAGCTCCATAACCACCGATGATATCGACACCACAATCACCAAGAAGTATATTAAAATAACGAGTTATGGAGTATTAACTCATTATTTCCAAAGAATTTATATATTATATATATAAATTTTGGAAACCCTAATATATCTTTTCGTAATAAGCTATTATGTATGAATTGAAAAAGGGTAGATACTACTCGGTTAATTCATATTCATATTACTAATATGCTATAATGTACATCCTTCGTTAACAACTTAACCATCGTTAACTACAGTCTCTGTTTCAACTCAATGAATTCCATTTCAAAACAAACCAGGTGTATTATTCAATTATATGTTTGATTTTACACTTTCATTTTCGATATGCTCGAAACTCCCTAGAAAACAACATCGTATCTTGCGAAGTTCACAAGAATTTCACGAACATCAACATCCTTCACCGAGGAATATCAATTAGTATAAATAATGAAGTACTAATTACATTAGTGAAACACTCCGCGAAAATTATGTAATCTTTAATGTTTTAGAGATTATTCATTTCTAGTTCCAGCCGAAAATCAAATGAGTTTAATATTATATTAACATAGTAAATCTGTATTATATCTGCAGAAAATATACATACATATATTTTCATAAAGACTGTACTAAAATTCTCTTGTACAAAATATTACTTGTGAAACTTTTAACGGGTAGGTAATACCCGAGAGATATATAAATTCACAATTAATATGTTACATTCTTCGATTCTGATTCAGCAAATCATCAACTATACTCACTACTTTCACAATGATATACATCTTTTCATAAAAATCAGGACAACCATTTTCTTACAAATTCGATTACATGTTCTGATTTTGACAAATCAAAATCCAAGTCAAGATTTAACAGAAGACATCACTCTTAGAATAATACATCTTTCAAAGCCATACTTTGAATTCAAAACTGTGCTAGAACTTCACTTCTATTCATAAAACTCAGAAAAATATTCATGTCGTTAAAAATTCTAGAACATCATATGTATACTAACGATTACAATCTGAGTTCAAACCCTTCATAATTCTTGAAAACCCCTCAATTAAGAAACAACCAAGAGGATGATCCAATCACACATTATCTACGAAAAGAAGAACTTATGCATATAGGCATGCACCTGGAAAACACTTGAAATCTAAGTAGAAGTTTAAAACGAATCTATGATCCCTTGGCGTTGTTATTACCGAAAATAACTTTACAATCCCTCTACAAAGTAGCCAATTTTGTCACACCTCCAAAAAATCAACTTTGACTTTTCATTCAATTTAACCTTATTGTAACCTTGATACATACGTCTGCCCTTTTCGTCATCGTTACCCGGGAACCTTTTATATCCCACTA
The DNA here is from genome assembly GCF_046630445.1 of Rutidosis leptorrhynchoides. Taxonomy (NCBI): domain Eukaryota; kingdom Viridiplantae; phylum Streptophyta; class Magnoliopsida; order Asterales; family Asteraceae; genus Rutidosis; species Rutidosis leptorrhynchoides. The sequence continues at coordinate 29,298,036 of NC_092339.1, read as the reverse complement.
AATTAGCAGTAAACTTACCAGCAACTTCATTACTCATTGGCTTAAGTCTCTCCGAAAGACCATTATAATTGTTCATTAAAATCCTATCATATACTCATCCGTATCTTGTAACGAGAATTGCCATACCAATTACCGGGAATAAGTAATCAGTATTTTGAATCTCGCAGCGTTTCTACATCAACAGTTATATATATACATATAACATTTATATCTTAGAATTATGATCTTCCATTCTGAAATTCTGAAAAGCACCAGTCTACGAATCAATACTCGAAATGTTGAAAAAGCTGAATGAAGCAGCAAAAAACTGTAAATGACCTCAACAGTCAAAAGTTTGATGATAAAGAATGGTAAGTTGGAAAAGCTCAAAGGAAAATTTAGTACTGAAAAACGAATTGAGCAAACCATGAAGGAGGCTGTGGACAAATCACCAAGACTAAATCTGCCTTCAAAGAATCCAAATGATTCAGTGTCTGCTGAAATCTTTAGTGAATACTTTGCTCCTTACTCTAGACCCTTGTAGACAAATTCATCATCCTCTGATCTTAGATATTTTAAAAAATCTAAGATATCATCGTATCTTTTATTATAATTATCCTCGATATTTCTGAAGATATCTTCATAACTATTCTTATCCGAAATTATTTATTTCTTTGCGCTATCTGCGTTACATCATAAAGGAAACTGTTTTAGTTTCTAAATTCTGGAAAAATCGAATTTAAAATATGAATGTTTTTGAAGTAGTGTTGGGAATTGAAGCATGAGTTAGTATAATATAATGACACTTGATCAACGTGATTATATTACAGTAAGTCATGCTGAGTTTCTAATGAAACATGATGATTCACAGACCATAACGTTATCATGTGCCATGTTACACGACTCTTACATTCTACTTAATCTCTAGACATATTAAGAACATATTTTCTTGATAGTTCTATCTTTATCAGTGACTTCTGGTAATTTAACCAATCAAGATCGTGTTATTACAATTTCTTTGTTAGAACATTAGTTATGTTCATTCGAAACTCCATACCTACGAATTATGGACCATTACTGGCTTTACATAAAGGCGAAAGAGAAAACAGAAGCATAGAACTCCAAAATATAAGAGAAAATATAAAGCCAACAACAACACAGAAATTACAAACCGTGTATATCGATGCGTATAGCAATATAAAGACACGGGAGAACTGAAAATACTATAAACCCAAGAGCATAGTAGAAGTAAACAGATTCTTCCTGTGGCAGATGAAAGAGAAGAATGACAGATATGAAAGTTAGGAGTATATCAAGAATGAGAACTGGATGGAGCATATTGACGAATGTTTTGGAAGTATGAATTAAAGAAGAAAGTATAAAAGATATGAGATGTGAAAATAAAGAAATGAAGGAGGAAGATTTATAGTAAAATATCAGACAGAGAAATCGAGACAGATTATCGCATTAAATCGAAGAGGATCATAATTTCCTTAATCGCCGAAGAATCAAATCATATTACGAAAGATTTCCTTTAAATCCCTTGAATTCCGAAGATCAACCGTGATAACGTCAAAAGATAAGATGAATTCCTATTTTCTTCATTTCACTCTTTTGCGATAGCTTCACTCGTACTCTTCACATAATCAAATTGTTTTATCCATACTACTCACTGATGATAAAACACTAATTTTCAACTCGTATGAGTCATGAAAACATACTTATTGTCAGCCATGACGATCCCAATCAAATTTCGGGACGAAATTTCTTTAACGGGTAGGTACTGTGATGACCTGAAAATTTTCGACCAAATTTAAACTTAATCTTATTATGTTTCCGACACAATAAGCAAAGTCTGTAATGTTGAGTCTCGAAAATTTTAGAACTATGTTCATATATTCAATTACCCTTTGACTGTGCTCGACGATTCACGAACATTTATGTGTATATAAACATGTATATATATAATATATAGTTATATTAATTAAAAACGTTATCAAAGTATTAGATGTATAATACTTTACGTAAACGTATTTGTTTCAATCTATGTTTAATATAATTATCGATGGAAGTATATGATAATATCAAATGATTGAATTATCAGATACATTGTGATATGATTATGGGTCTATATTGTGAGTTCCACGTTAATTTGAGAAATCTATTCTTTTTAACGGTATTCGTACTAATTGGTAATGTGATTCACAAGTAAGAACAAAGTGTCAATTAACGAGTGTTAGACAAAAGTTACTGGAGATTCCTGTACATGTTTTATAATAATTTCCTCGTGACTATTGATAAATTAATCAGAATGTTTGAGAAGTTAAAATAACGCTAGTACATACATGAACTATATCAATTTAAGTTTTAAGGTGTAAACGTTATTTGATATTATATTTTCTATTATTTAAAAGATTTAGAATTTATAAATTTATAAACTTTAAATATAATTAGTTTTTAAAAACTATAGATTATATCGTTAAATAAAGATTTCGAGTATATATGATTATGCATGCTTGTATGTTTAGTTTCGTCATTAAATAGTTTATTATAAATCACGAATTTAATACGTATGCTACTAAAATAAGGTATATGGTATGCATGCCTGTCAACTTTCGTTGTGATGAAAGTTTGCCTTTCAAAAACAAATGCAATGTTTGTAAAATGTATCATATAGAGGTCAAATACCTCGCAATGAAACCAATTATTATGTAACGTTTATAATCGATATGAACGGGGCATTTCAGATAGTTGTCCCAACATGATTCTCGATGTACCTAAATACAATATTAAATAAAAACAAGTATCATATGTGACGACCCGGAAAATTTCGACTAATTTTAAATCAAACTCTCGATACGATTTAATATTTTTGACGCGATAAGCAAAGTCTGTTAGATTGAGTCTCAAAAATTTTGAACTGTTTCATATATTCAATTACTCTTCGACTGTTCTCGACGATTCACGAACCATTATTTGTAAATAGATAGGTATATATATAAATAGGTAAATATAAATAATTATATATAAGAAACTGTTATATGCAATTATTGTCATAAAATATGTAAATTAATATAAGATATAATAAAAATTTATTATTAAAATGAATATATAAAGTATACTATATATATGTGATTTCGAATTTATTTAGTGAACGACGGTGACACTCATTTGTTATTCGATCAATATTAAACAAGTTAAAATCGAACTTAGGTGATTTTAAAATAAACAATGATCCGAAAATGAGTTTTACAAATTATAGACTTATTAAAAATGTATTTAGGAACCATTTGTTGAATTTTAAAACTTTCTATATTTTAATTGAGGTTGTGAGTGAATAATTAATGTAATTTTTATTTAATAGTTAATGACTGAATTTTATACCATAATGACCAAAATAAATAAAGATAATTAACATAAAAATTTGGGATTTTTCTGTGAACTTTTATCCGTCACTGAGTAACAACGGGGTATGAAATAATAGTCCGTGAAAACTGTCGGTAGGAAGATGACAATTGAAACGGATGCTATACTGTACGTGTGCACATTTTAATTCTCGTGAATGTTAATTATTATTAATATATTAATATAAATTATATTACTGTTTTTGCTTTATAACCCACTATCCCTCTTATATTTATATATATACATACTAGATACATGACATAGATATATTTCTGATCACCTTCCATCTCCAACCCTTCACCAGCCATCAACCCACCATTGCCATCTTTCTCAATAAACCACAACCCAATAAACCCTCGTTACCATAACCACCATCGTGTCCGTTTCGGTTTCTACTTCTTGTCTACTGTTTTTGTAGTGAGAACCCAACCCAAACAAAATAACTACCTATACACCATGACCGTCACCTATGATCTCGCTAAAAACCGATCACCGTTGGTTTTGTTAACCGAGACCATCAACATGAACCATCATCGTGAACTGCTACCTACGGTTATGTTGCTGCCACTATTCGATATACTTATAACACATATCATTAAACTTGCTCCTGTTGTCGTTTACCACCCTAAAAACCGGAACCCAAAAACTATTTTGTTATTCGGGTTCATCATCTTCTTTCTTCAACCATCAACCACATTTGGTTCATCATCACCTTCATTAGAACCTACTATATATCATCGAAACCACTTTGATCACCACAATCTTCTTCTTGCTTCTCTGACAACCAAAGCAACATCCATGATCCTAACCACCACCATTCAACCATGAACCACCTTTCCTTCTTGTTTTCTGTTTGGTGAACCCAATTCGACCAAGAACACCACTAGTCACCACCACCCTTGATTATTTTACTACTACTAACTTGCTCCAGGTAGATGTTCGGTTTCGACCAACCCACCAAAGAAACCCATTTGATGAAACGGTTACGAAGAATATAATATGATGGCTATGTTATGATTATGGCTTGATGACGAGTCTGTGAGATGATGAATTATATTAACATTATACGAAAACAATAATGATGATGGATAACGATGAAGATGATGTATATATATATATATATATATATATATATATATATATATATATATATATATATATATATATATATATATATATATACTTGGTGACTATGACGATGATGATGAATAGAAAACTCTATCTTCGTTTGAAGCTGCTACCTTCAATCCATTCTCGATGTACTACTGTTCGAAGCTAGACCCAACATCATACAATCGTTCCTATTTCTACTCCTTTTTCCTGGTAACTGTTCTGATCCCAAAAACCACCATCGAAAAACTACTATATTCTCTTTCCCCTTCTACATGAGCTGTACATGTTCTTGTTACAATGCGAACAACTCACTTAGTTTTAAGAGTATAATATTACAAGTGGGACTAGTTACAACTTAATGGCTGACCAAGATGTTTGATTATATATTTTCTTTATACATGATGAAGTTTAGAAAGGGACAGGCCTGTGTATTTTTGTGCTGTTCGAAGGTTACAAATGTTAAACGAGAACATACGAGTCTAAATTTTGGCCTTGATTATGTTATTATTGGGCTACCATATTTCTTTTCTATATGGGTCGCTTGTTGGGCTGCTTGACTTATAAAACCCACTTGATGATAAAAGAAAACATTAATAATGATAATATGTTTTCTGCTGCAACTATTCGATCTGTTTCCATATACACGAAGTGTTGATAATGATGAGAGATGATTTTATGATGATGAAATCGTAATAACGCAGATGACGATGATGTAGATGGTTATGATGGTAACGGTTATGATGATAATAATGAACGAGAATGATGATGACAGTGAAGGAAGTGATGATTAGGATGTTAATGATGATTTGGTAATATGATTATGATTATGATGATAGCAACGATGATTCATGATGATTAGGATTATGAAGATTAAAAGATGATGATGAATAGATTATGATTATGATTAAGTGGTGCTAAACGTATAATGATAAGGAAGATTTATATGATATAGATGATGATAATGATACACGGATGTGGATTATGATGATATCGATGATAACTGCATTCTTTTTTCTGTTAATACTTCTACTGCCATTCGATACCTGCCTCAAACCCATATGATTGCTATTGGGCCATTAATTGCTACTTGGCCCACTAATTGGTAATTGAGTTTATGTAAGTTTGGGTTTTTAGTTTAAGAAGAAGAAAACAGAAAATTTCGAGTTAAGAGAATTAGTCTGTGAGCTAAATCAGAAAAACATGGACAGAGTAACAGTTGGCGTGTATTAGGGGGAAAGAGAGGTCCTAGGTTCGAGCCTTGGCTCGAGCATTTTTTTTAGAAAAAGAAGAAGAAGGATAATGATTAAGGATGTTATCGGGTTAGCGGGACGTCGCAGGTTCAAACTCGGACTAGGGCATTTTTTTAAGACTACTTCTTTGAGGTAGTTTACTTATTACTCATTATTATTATTATTATTATTATTATTATTATTATTATTATTATTATTATTATTATTATTATTATTATTATTATTATTATTATTATTATTATTATTATTATGGTTAGTATTGTTAGATTATTTATTATTATTAACAAAATTATATCATAAATTATTAGTATTATCATTAAACGTTATTAGTATTATCATTACAAACAATTTTTATTATTAGTACTATCTTTATCAGTAATATTAAAATTATCATTATTATTATTATTAGAATTATCATAAATTTTTATCATAATTAGTATTATTTTTATCATTATTATTATTAGTACTATTAATATATCAAATGAAGATTTTCTATATAAAAATACATTTATGACATAAAGCCTAACCATATTAATGCTTTTGTGATAAATGTTAATTATCTATATAAAGATAAATATATCTAATTAAGTTATTAATAAAGCACATGATATAAAATAACAAATAAAATCACTAATAATATATATATTTGTTCGATTACCACTACATGTATTAATATACATGATTGAATAATAGGTTCGTGAATCCGAGGCCAACCTTGCACGCATTCAATGCCGTCATATGTATTTTTACTACGAAATACAGTATAGTGAGTTTCATTTGCTCCCTTTTTAAATGCTTTTGCAATATATATTTTTGGGACTGAGAATACATGCGTTGTTTTTATAAATGTTTTACGAAATAGACACAAGTAATCGAAACTACATTCTATGGTTGGATTATCGAAATCGAATATGCCCCTTTTTAGTCTGGTAATCTAAGAATTAGGGAACAGACATCCTAATTGATGCGAATCCTAAAGATAGATCTATCGGGCCCAACAACCCCCATCCATGTCGCGGATGCTTTAGTACTTTGAATTTATCATGTCCGAAGTTGTCCTGGAATGATGGGGATATTCTATATGCATCTTGTTAAGGTCGATTACTAGGTGTTCACCATATGAATGATTTTTATCTCTATGCAGTTTGCGAAATGCCTGATATGAGATGATGTTTATGAGAAATCGAAATGAAAATCTTGTGGTCTATTAAAATAATGAAAATGATTGTTTATGATAAACTAATGAACTCACTAACCTTTTGGTTGACACTTTAAAGCATGTTTATTCTCAGGTATGAAAGAAATATTCCGCTGTGCATATGCTCATTTTAGAGACATTACTTGGAGTCATTCATGACATATTTCAAAAGACGTTGCATTCGAGTCGTTGAGTTCATCAATAATTTTATTAAGTCATTTATAGTTGGTTATGTTATGAAATGGTATGCATGCCGTCGACTTTCGATGGAATGAAAGTTTGTCTTTCAAAAACGAATGCAATGTTTGTAAAATATATCATATAGAGGTCAAGTACCTCGCAATGTAATCAACTATTGTGAGCGTTTATAATCGATATGAACGGGTCCTTTCATCATAGTGGTATTTAAACATGCACAACAATTCACATGTGAAGGTATTACTTATCGTAAGATCTAAAGTGCAAAATTCACCTTTAAAAAAAAGTAAAATGTCAATTTCGGCATCTAAACTGCTTCGAACAGGGGAAAGCCTTAAGGAAGTCTTTCTCATAGCGCAGTTTTCTAGTTATCTTGCAAAAATGGACCTAATCCGCAATTGAAAATTTTTCGGAAAATTCTCCACAAATTTTGCCCGATTTTGTGGGGAATGTAGTGACTTCAAATATGTGTTTTACGGCCATTAATTTTCATCAAAACGAAACTACACTCTCATATATTCGCATTCAATATGAAATTTAGAAACAAAAACAAAAATATGGTTATGAATCTCGAGAAATAAAAAAGCGGCTATAAATACTCGAATAATAAAACCAAGACATTATAAAAGCATCAACGTTTTATAGCTAGTGGTGAAATAGTAGTCCCAACATGATTCTCGATGTACCTAAATACAATATTAAATAGAAACAAGTATCATAGTGGTATTTAAACAGGCACAACAATTCACATGTGAAGGTATTACTTATCGTAAGATATAAAAAGGCAAAATTCACCTTTAAAAATAGTAAAATGTCATTTTCGGCATCTAAACTGCTTCGAACGGGGAAAAGCCTTAAGGAAGTCTTGCTCTTAGCATCGTTTTCTAGTTATCTTGCGAAAATGGGCCTAATATGCAATTTAAATTTTTTTGGAAAATTCCCCACAAAATTTTGCCCGATTTAGTGGGGAATGTAGTGACTTCAAATAAGTGTTTTGCGGCTATTAATTATTATCAAAGCGAAACTACACTCTCATATATTCGCATTCAAAATGAAATTTAAAAACAAAACAAAAATATGGTTATGAATCTAGAGAAATAAAAATGCACCTAAAAATACTAGAACAATAAAACCAAGACGTTATAAAAGCTGCAACGTTTTGTAGCTAGTGGTGAGATAGTAGTCCCAACATGATTCTTGATGTACCTAAATACAATATTAAATAAAAACAGGTATCATAGTGAAACAGGCACAACAATTCACATGTGAAAGTATTACTTATCGTAAGATCTATAAGTGCAAAATTCACCTTTAAAAATTGTAAAATCTCATTTTCAGCATCTAAACTGCTTCGAACGGGGGAAAGCCTTAAGGAAGTCTTGTTCGTAGCGCCGTTTTGTAGTTATCTTGCAAAAACGGGCCTAATCTGCAATTTAAAATTTTTCAGAAAATTCCCGACAAAATTTTGCCCGATTATGTGGGGAATGTTGTGACTTCAATTTTATGTTTTACGGCCATTAATTATCATCAAAACGAAACTACATTCTCATATATTTGCATTCAATATGAAATATAGAAACCAAAACTAAAATATGGTTATGAATCTAGAGAAATAAAAAAGCGGCTAAAAATACTCGAACAATAAAACCAAGACGTTATAAAAGCAGCAACGTTTTGTAGCTAGTTGTGAGATAGTAGCTCCAACGTGATTCTTGATGTACCTAAATATAATAGTAAATAAAAAGAAGTATTATAGTGGTATTTAAACAGACACAACAATTCACATGTGAAAGTATTACTTATCGTAAGATCTAAAAGTGCAAAATTCACCTTTAAAAAAAATAAAATGTCATTTTCGGCATCTAAACTACTTCAAACGGGGGAAAGCCTTAAGGAAGTCTTTCTCGTAGGCACTGTTTCCTAGTTATCTTGTGAAAATGGACCAAATTTGCAGTTGAAAATTTTTCAGAGAATTCCCCACAAAATATTGCCCGATTTTGTGGAGATTGTAATGACTTCACATATGTGTTTTGCGGCCTTTAATTATCATCAAAACGAAAATACACTCTCATATATTCGCATTCAATATGAAATTTAGAAACAAAAACTAAAATATAGTTATGAATCTAGAGAAATAAAAAAGCGGCTAAAAATACTCGAAAAATAAAACCAAGACGTTATAAAAGTATCAACATTTTGTAGCTAGTGGTGAGATAGTAGCTCCAACATAATTCTCGATGTACCTAAATACAATATTAAATAAAAACAAGTATCATAGTTATATTTAATCAGGCACAACAGTTCACATGTGAAGGTATTACTTATCGTAAGATCTAATAGTGCAAAATTCACCTTTAAAAATAGTAAAATGTCATTTTCAGCATCTAAACTGCTTTGAACGGGAGAAATCCTTAAGGAAGTCTTGCTCGTCACGCCGTTTCCCATTTATCTTGCGAAAATGGGCCTAATCTGCAATTTAAAATTTTTCGAAAAATTCTCCACAAAATTTTGCTCGATTTTGTAGAGAATGTAGTGACTTCAAATATGTGTTTTGCGGCCATTAATTATCATCAAAATGAAACTACGCTCTCATATATTCGCATTCAATATGAAACTTAGAAACAAAAATAAAAATATGGTTATGAATCTAGAGAAATAAAAAAGGGGGCTAAAAATACTCGAACAATAAAACCAAGACGTTATAAAAGCAGCTGCGTTTTGTAGCTAGTGGTGAGATAGTTGTCCCAACATGATTCTCGATGTACCTAAATACAATATTAAATAAAAACAAGTATCATAGTGGTATTTAAACAGGAACAACAATTTACATGTGAAGGTATTACTTATCGTAACATCTAAAAGTGCAAAATCTACCTTTAAAAATAGTAAAATGTCGTTTTTTGCATCTAAACTACTTCGAACGGGGGAAAGTCTTAAGGAAGTCTTGCTCGTAGCGCCTTTTTCTAGTTATCTTGCGAAAATGGGTCTAATCTGCAATTTAATATTTTTCACAAAATTTCCCACAAAATTTTGACCGATTTTATGGGGAATGTAGTGACTTCAAATATGTGTTTTGCGGCCATAAATAATCAATAAACTAAACTACTCTCTTATATATCGCATTCAATATGAAATTTAGATACAAAAACTAAAACATGGTTATGAATCTAGAGAAATATAAAGCGGCTAAAAATACTCGAACAATAAAACCAAGACGTTATAAAAGCAGCAACGTTTTGTAGCAAGTGGTGAGATAGTAGCCCCAACATGATTCTCGATGTACCTAAATACCATATTAAATAAAAACAAGTATCATAATTGTATTTAAACAGGCACAACAATTCACATGTGAAAGTATTAGTTATCGTAAGATCTAAAAGTGCAAAATTCACCTTTAAAAATAGTAAAATGTTATTTTCGGCCTCTAAACTGCTTCGAATGGGGGAATTCCTTAAGGAAGTCGTAGCGCCATTCCTTAGTTATCTAGCGAAAATGGGCATAATCTGCAATTTAAAATTTTTCGAAAAATTCTCCACAAAATTTTCCTCGATTTTGTGGGGAATGTATTGACTTCAAACATGTTAATTAATTATCATCAGAATGAAACTACACTCTCATATATTCGCATTCAATATGAAATTTAGAAACAAAAACAAAAATATAGTTATGAATCTAGAGAAATAAAAAAGCGGCTAAAAATACTCGAACAATAAAACCAAGACGTTATAAAAGTAGCAACGTTTTGTAGCTAGTGGTGAGATAGTAGCTCCAACATAATTCTCGATGTACCTAAATACAATATTAAATAAAAACAAGTATCATAGTTATATTTAAACAGGCACAACCGTTCACATGTGAAGGTATTACTTATCGTAAGATCTAATAGTGCAAAATTCACCTTTAAAAAGAGTAAAATGTCATTTTCAGCATCTAAACTGCTTCGAACAGGGGAGATCCTTAAGGAAATCTTGCTCGTCACGCCGTTTCCCATTTATCTTGCGAAAATGGGCCTAATCTGAAATTTAAAATTTTTCGGAAAATTCTCCACAAAATTTTGCTCGATTTTGTAGAGAATGTAGTGACTTCAAATATGTGTTTTGCGGCCATTAATTATCATCAAAATGAAACTACGCTCTCATATATTCGCATTCAATATGAAACTTAGAAACAAAAATAAAAAATATGGTTACGAATCTAGAGAAATAAAAAAGGGGCTAAAAATACTCGAACAATAAAACCAAGACGTTATAAAAGCAGCTGCCTTTTGTAGCTAGTGGTGAGATAGTTGTCCCAACATGATTCTCGATGTACCTAAATATAATATTAAATAAAAACAAATATCATAGTGGTATTTAAACAGGCACAACAATTTACATGTGAAGGTATTACTTATCGTAACATCTAAAAGTGCAAAATCTAAGTTTAAAAATAGTAGAATGTCGTTTTTTGCATCTAAACTACTTCGAACGGGGGAAAGCCTTAAGGAAGTCTTGCTCGTAGCGCCTTTTTCTAGTTATCTTGCGAAAATGGGTCTAATCTGCAATTTAAAAGTTTTCAAAAAAATTTCCACAAAATTTTGACCGATTTTATGGTGAATGTAGTGACTTCAAATATGTGTTTTGCGGCCATAAATAATCATTAAACTAAACTACACTCTTATATATCACATTCAATTTGAAATTTAGATACAAAAACTAAAATATGGTTATGAATCTAGAGAAATATAAAGCGGCTAAAAATACTCGAACAATAAAACCAAGACGTTATAAAAGCAGCAACGTTTTGTAGCAAGTGGTGAGATAGTAGCCCCAACATGATTCTCGATGTACCTAAATACCATATTAAATAAAAACAAGTATCATAATTGTATTTAAACAGGCACAACAATTCACATGTGAAAGTATTACTTATCGTAAGATCTAAATGTGCAAAATTCATCTTTAAAAATAGTCAAATGTCATTTTCGGCATCTAAACTGCTTCGAATGGGGGAAAACCTTAAGGAATCCTTGCTCGTAGCGCCATTCCTTAGTTATCTTGCGAAAATGGGCCTAATCTGCAATTTAAAATTTTTGGGAAAATTCCCCCCAAAATTTTGCCCGATTTTGTGGTGAATGTAGTGACTTCAAAAAATGTGTCTTGGGGCCATTAATTATCATCACAACAAAACTACATTCTCATATATTCGCATTTAATATGAAATCTAGAAACTAAAATAAAAATATGGTTATGAATTTAGAGGAATAAAAAAGCGGCTAAAAATATTCGAACAATAAAACCAAGACGTTATAAAAGCAGCAACGTTTTGTAGCTACTGGTGAGATAGTAGCCCCAACATGATTCTCGATGTACCTAAATATAATAATAAATAAAAACATGTATTATAGTGATATTTAAACAGGCACAACAATTCACATGTGAAAGTATTAGTTATCGTAAGATCTAAAAGTGCAAAATTCACCTTTAAAAATAGTAAAATGTTATTTTTGGCATCTAAACTGCTTCGAACGGGGGAATGCCTTAAGGAAGTTGTAGCGCCATTCCTTAGTTATCTTACGAAAATGGGCCTAATCTGCAATTTAAAATTTTTCGAAAAATTCTCCACTAAATTTTCCTCGATTTTGTGGGGAATGTAGTGACTTCAAATATGTTATTTGCAGCCATTAATTATCATCAGAATGAAACTACACTCTCATATATTCGCAGTTAATATGAAATTTAGAAACAAAAACTAAAATATGGTTATGCATCTAGAGAAATAAAAAAGAGGCTATAAATACTCGAACAATAAAACCAAGACGTTATAAAAGTAGCAACATTTTCTAGCTAGTGGTGAGATAGTAGCCCCAACATGATTTTCGATGTACCTAAATACAATAGTAAATAAAAACAAGTATCATAGTTGTATTTAAACAGACATAACAATTCACATGTGAAGGTATTATTTATCGTAAGATCTAAAAGTGCAAAATTCATCTTTAAAAATAGTAAATTCATTTTCGACATCTAAACTGCTTCGAACGGGGGAAAGCCTTAATGAAGTCTTGCTCGTCACGCCGTTTCCCATTTATCTTGCGAAAATTGGCCTAATCTGCAATTTAAAATTTTTCGGAAAATTCTCCACAAAATTTTGCTCGATTTTGTAGAGAATGTAGTGACTTCAAATATGTGTTTTGTGGCCATTAATTATCATCAAAATGAAACTACGCTCTCATATATTCGCATTCAATATGAAACTTAGAAACAAAAATAAAAAATATGGTTACGAATCTAGAGAAATAAAAAGGGGCTAAAAATACTGGAACAATAAAACCAAGACGTTATAAAAGCAGCTGCGTTTTGTAGCTACTGGTGAGATAGTTGTCCCAACATCATTCTCGATGTACCTAAATATAATATTAAATAAAAACAAATATCATAGTGGTATTTAAACAGGCACAACAATTTACATGTGAAGGTATTACTTATCGTAACATCTAAAAGTGCAAAATCTAAGTTTAAAAATAGTAAAATGTCGTTTTTTGCATCTAAACTACTTCGAACTGGGAAAAGCCTTAAGGAAGTCTTGCTCGTAGCACCTTTTTCTAGTTATCTTGCGAAAATGGGTCTAATCTGCAATTTAAAATTTTTTAAAAAATTTCCAACAAAATTTTGACCGATTTTATGGGGAATGCAGTGACTTCAAATATGTGTTTTGCGGCCATAAATAATCATTAAACTAAACTACACTCTTATATATCGCATTCAATATGAAATTTAGATACAAAAACTAAAATATGGTTATGAATCTAGAGAAATATAAAGCGGCTAAAAATACTCGAACAATAAAACCAAGACGTTATAAAAGCAGCAACGTTTTGTAGCAAGTGGTGAGATAGTAGCCTCAACATGATTCTCGATGTACCTAAATACCATATTAAATAAAAACAAGTATCATATTTGTATTTAAACAGGCACAACAATTCACATGTGAAAGTATTACTTATCGTAAGATCTAAATGTGCAAAATTCATCTTTAAAAATAGTCAAATGTCATTTTCGGCATCTAAACTGCTTCGAATGGGGAAAGCCTTAAGGAAGCCTTGCTCGTAGCGCCATTCCTTAGTTATCTTGTGAAAATGGGCCTAATCTGCAATTTAAAATTTTTCGGAAAATTCCCCACAAAATTTTTCCCGATTTTGTGGTGAATGTAGTGACTTCAAAAAATGTGTCTTGGGGCAATTAATTATCATCAAAATGAAACTACATTCTCATATATTCGAATTTATTATGAAATCTAGAAACCAAAATAAAAATATGGTTATGAATTTAGAGGAATAAAAAAGCGGCTAAAAATATTCGAACAATAAAACCAAGACGTTATAAAAGCAGCAACGTTTTGTAGCTAATGGTGAGATAGTAGCCCCAACATGATTCTCGATGTACCTAAATATAATAATAAATAAAAACAAGTATTATAGTGATATTTAAACAGGCACAACAATTCAGATGTGAAAGTATTAGTTATCGTAAGATCTAAAAGTGCAAAATTCACCTTTAAAAATAGTAAAATGTTATTTTTGGCATCTAAACTTCTTCGAACGGGGGAATGCCTTAAGGAAGTCGTAGCGTCATTCCTTAGTTATCTTGCGAAAATGGGCCTAATCTGCAATTTAAAATTTTTCGAAAAATTCTCCACTAAATTTTCCTCGATTTTGTGGGGAATGTAGTGACTTCAAATATGTTATTTGCGGCCATTAATTATCATCAGAATGAAACTACACTCTCATATATTCGCAGTTAATATGAAATTTAGAAACAAAAACTAAAATATGGTTATGAATCTAGAGAAATAAAAAAGCGGCTAAAAATACTCGAACAATAAAACCAAGACGTTATAAAAGCAGCAACGTTTTGTAGCAAGTGGTGAGATAGTAGCCTCAACATGATTCTCGATGTACCTAAATACCATATTAAATAAAAACAAGTATCATATTTGTATTTAAACAGGCACAACAATTCACATGTGAAAGTATTACTTATCGTAAGATCTAAATGTGCAAAATTCATCTTTAAAAATAGTCAAATGTCATTTTCGGCATCTAAACTGCTTCGAATGGGGAAAGCCTTAAGGAAGCCTTGCTCGTAGCGCCATTCCTTAGTTATCTTGTGAAAATGGGCCTAATCTGCAATTTAAAATTTTTCGGAAAATTCCCCACAAAATTTTGCCCGATTTTGTGGTGAATGTAGTGACTTCAAAAAATGTGTCTTGGGGCAATTAATTATCATCAAAATGAAACTACATTCTCATATATTCGAATTTATTATGAAATCTAGAAACCAAAATAAAAATATGGTTATGAATTTAGAGGAATAAAAAAGCGGCTAAAAATATTCGAACAATAAAACCAAGACGTTATAAAAGCAGCAACGTTTTGTAGCTAATGGTGAGATAGTAGCCCCAACATGATTCTCGATGTACCTAAATATAATAATAAATAAAAACAAGTATTAAAGTGATATTTAAACAGGCACAACAATTCACATGTGAAAGTATTAGTTATCGTAAGATCTAAAAGTGCAAAATTCACCTTTAAAAATAGTAAAATGTTATTTTTGGCATCTAAACTTCTTCGAACGGGGGAATGCCTTAAGGAAGTCGTAGCGTCATTCCTTAGTTATCTTGCGAAAATGGGCCTAATCTGCAATTTAAAATTTTTCGAAAAATTCTCCACTAAATTTTCCTCGATTTTGTGGGGAATGTAGTGACTTCAAATATGTTATTTGCGGCCATTAATTATCATCAGAATGAAACTACACTCTCATATATTCGCAGTTAATATGAAATTTAGAAACAAAAACTAAAATATGGTTATGAATCTAGAGAAATAAAAAAGCGGCTATAAATACTCGAACAATAAATCCAAGACGTTATAAAAGCAGCAACGTTTTCTAGCTAGTGGTGAGATAGTAGCCCCAACATGATTCTCGATGTACCTAAATACAATAGTAAATAAAAACAAGTATCATAGTTGTATTTAAACAGACACAACAATTCACATGTGAAGGTATTACTTATCGTAAGATCTAAAAGTGCAAAATTCATCTTTAAAAATAGTAAATTCATTTTCGGCATCTAAACTGCTTCGAACGGGGGAAAGCCTTAATGAAATCTTGCTCGTAGCACCTTTTTATAGTTATCTTGCGAAAATGGGCCTAATCTGCAAGTTAAAATTTTTCGAAAAATTCCCCACAAAATTTTGCCCGATTTTGTGGGGAATGTACTAACTTCAAATTTGTGTCTTGCGGCTATTAATTATCATCAAAATGAAACAACATTCTCATATATTCGCATTCAATATGAAATCTAGAAACCAAAACAAAAATATGGTTATAAATCTAGAGAAATAAAAAGCGGTTAAAAATAGTCGAACAATAAAACCAAGACGTTATAATTGCAGCGGCATTTTGTTGCTAGTGGTGAGATAGTAGCCTCAACATGATTCTCAATGTACCTAAATATAATATTAAATAAAAACAAGTATCATAGTAGTATTTAAAGATGCAAAACAATTCACATGTGAACTTATTACTTATCATAAAATCTAAAAGTGCAAAATTCACCTTTAAAAATAGTAAAATGGGACTAATCTGCAATTTAAAATTTTTCGAAAAATTCACTACAAAATTTTGCCCGATTTTGTGGGGAATGTAGTGACTTCAAATATGTGTTTTGCAGCCATTAATTATCATCAAAATGAAACTATACTCTCATATATTCGCATTCAATATGAAATTTAGAACAAAAACTAAAATATGGTTCTGAATCTAGAGAAATAAAAAAACGGCTAAAAATAATCGAACAATAAAACCAAGACGTTATAAAAGCTGCAACGTTTTGTAGCTAGTTGTGATTTAGTAGCCCCAACATGATTCTCGATGTACCTAAATACAATAGTAAATAAAAAGAAGTATTATAGTGGTATTTAAACAGGTACAACAATTCACATGTGAAAGTATACTTATCGTAAGATCTAAAAGTGCAAAATTCACCTTTAAAAATGGTAAAATGTCATTTTCGGCATCTAAACTACTTCGAACGGGGAAAGCCTTAAGGAAGTCTTGCTTGTAGCGCCTTTTTCTAGTTATCTTGCGTAAATAGGCCTAATCTGCAATTTAAAATTTTCCTAAAAATTCCCCACAACATTTTGCCCGATATTGTGGGAAATGTAGTGACTTCAAATTTGTATCTTGCGGCCATTAATTATCATCAAAATGAAATGACATTCTCATATATTCGCATTCAATATGAAATCTAGACACCAAAACAAAAATATTGTTATAAATCTTGAGATATAAAAAGCGGCTAAAAATACTCGAACAATAAAACCAAGACGTTATAAAAGCAGGTGCGTTTCGTAGTTAGTGGTTAGATAGTAGCCCCAACATGATTCTCGATGTACCTAAATACAATATTTAATAAACACAAGTCTAATAGTGGTATTTAAACAGGCAGAACAATTCACATGTGAAGGTATTACTTATCGTAAGATCTAAAAGTGCAAAATTCACCTTTAAAAATAGTAAAATGTCATTTTCGACATCAAAACTGCTTCGAACTGGGGAAAGACTTAAGGAAGTCTTGCTCGTAGCGTCGTTTTCTACTTATCTTGCGAAAATGGTCCGAATCTGCAATTTACAATTTTTCGGAAAATTCCCCGCAAAATTTTGACCGATTTTGTGAGGAATGTAGTGACTTTAAATATGTGTTTTGCGGCCAATAATTATCATCAAAAAGAAACTACACTCACATATATCCGCATTCAATATGAAATCTAGATACAACAACTAAAATATGGTTATGAATCTAGAGAAATAAAAAAGCGGCTAAAAATACTCGAACAATAAAACCAAGACGTTATAAAAGCAGCAACGTTTTGTAGCTAGTGGTGAGATAGTAGCCCCAACATGATTCTCGATGTACCTAAATAAAATATTAAATATAAGTAATTATTATAGTGGTATTTAAACAGGTACAACAATTCACATATAAAAGTATTACTTATCGTAAGATCTCAAAGTGCAAAATTCACCATTAAAAGTAGTAAAATGTCATTTTCGGCATCTAAGCTGCTTCGAACGGGGGAGAGCCTTAAGGAAGTCTTGCTCGTAGTGCCTTTTTCTAAATATCTTGCGAAAATAGGTTTAATCTGCAATTTAAAAATTTTCAGAAAGTTCTCCACAAAAGTTTGCTCTATTTTGTGGGGTATGTAGTGACTTCAAATATATGTTTTGCGGCCATTAAAAATCATTAAACGAAACTATACTCTCATATATTGCATTCAATATGATATTTAGATACAAAAACTAAAATATGGTTATGAATCTAGAGAAATAAAAATCGGCTAAAAATACTCGAACAATAAAACCAAGACGTTATAAAAGCAGCAACGTTTTGTAGCTAGTGGTGAGATAGTAGCCCCAACATGATTCTCGATGTACCTAAATACCATATTAAATAAAAACAAGTATCATAGTTGTATTTAAATAGGCACAACAATTCACATGTGAAGGTATTACTTATCGTAAGATCTAAAAGTACAAAATTCATCTTTAAAAATAGTAAAATGTCATTTTCGGCATCTAAACTGCTTCGAATGGGGGAAAGCCTTAAGGAAGTCTTGCTCGTAGTGCCGTTTCCTAGTTATCTTTCAAAAATGAGCCGAATCTGCAATTTAAAATTTTTCGGAAAATTTCCCACAAAATTTTGTCCGATTTTGTGGGGAATGTAGTGGCTTCAAATTTGTGTCTTGCGACGATTAATTATCATCAAAACAAAACTACACTCTCATATATTCGCATTCAATATGAAATTTAGAAACAAAAACTAAAATATGGTTATGAATCTAGAGAAATAAAAAAAGCGGCTACAAATACTCGAACAATAAATCCAAGACGTTATAAAAGCAGCAACGTTTTCTAGCTAGTGGTGAGATAGTAGCCCCAACACGATTATCGATGTACCTAAATACAATAGTAAATAAAAACAAGTATCATAGTTGTATTTAAACAGACACAACAATTCACATGTGAAGGTATTACTTATCGTAAGATCTAAAAGTGCAAAATTCATCTTTAAAAATAGTAAATTCATTTTCGGCATCTAAACTGCTTCGAACGGGGGAAAGCCTTAATGAAGTCTTGCTCGTAGCGCCTTTTTATAGTTATCATGCGACAATGGGCCTAATCTGCAAGTTAAAATTTTTCGAAAAATTCCCCACAAAATTTTGCCCGATTTTGTGGGGAATGTACTAACTTCAAATTTGTGTCTTGCGGCTATTAATTATCATCAAAATGAAACAACATTCTCATATATTCGCATTCAATATGAAATCTAGAAACCAAAACAAAAATATGGTTATAAATCTAGAGAAATAAAAAGCGGTTAAAAATAGTCGAACAATAAAAAAAAGACGTTATAAATGCAGCAGCATTTTGTTGCTAGTGGTGAGATAGTAGCCTCAACATGATTCTCAATGTACCTAAATATAATATTAAATAAATACAAGTATCATAGTAGTATTTAAAGATGCAAAACAATTCACATGTGAACTTATTACTTATCATAAAATCTAAAAGTGCAAAATTCACCTTTAAAAATAGTAAAATGGGACTAATCTGCAATTTAAAATTTTTCAAAAAATTCACTACAAAATTTTGCCCGATTTTGTGGGGAATGTAGTGACTTCAAATATGTGTTTTGCAGCCATTAATTATCATCAAAATGAAACTATACTCTCATATATTCGCATTCAATATGAAATTTAGAACAAAAACTAAAATATGGTTCTGAATCTAGAGAAATAAAAAAACGGCTAAAAATAATCGAACAATAAAACCAAGACGTTATAAAAGCTGCAACGTTTTGTAGCTAGTTGTGAGATAGTAGCCCCAACATGATTCTCGATGTACCTAAATACAATAGTAAATAAAAAGAAGTATTATAGTGGTATTTAAACAGGTACAACAATTCACATGTGAAAGTATACTTATCGTAAGATCTAAAAGTGCAAAATTCACCTTTAAAAATGGTAAAATGTCATTTTCGGCATCTAAACTACTTCGAACGGGGAAAGCCTTAAGGAAGTCTTGCTTGTAGCGCCTTTTTCTAGTTATCTTGCGTAAATAGGCCTAATCTGCAATTTCAAATTTTTCGAAAAATTCCCCACAACATTTTGCCCGATATTGTGGGAAATGTAGTGACTTCAAATTTGTATCTTGCGGCCATTAATTATCATCAAAATGAAATGACATTCTCATATATTCGCATTCAATATGAAATCTAGACACCAAAACAAAAATATTGTTATAAATCTTGAGATATAAAAAGCGGCTAAAAATACTCGAACAATAAAACCAAGACGTTATAAAAGCAGGTGCGTTTCGTAGTTAGTGGTGAGATAGTAGCCCCAACATGATTCTCGATGTACCTAAATACAATATTTAATAAACACAAGTCTAATAGTGGTATTTAAACAGGCAGAACAATTCACATGTGAAGGTATTACTTATCGTAAGATCTAAAAGTGCAAAATTCACCTTTAAAAATAGTAAAATGTCATTTTCGACATCAAAACTGCTTCGAACTGGGGAAAGCCTTAAGGAAGTCTTGCGCGTAGCGTCGTTTTCTACTTATCTTGCGAAAATGGTCCGAATCTGCAATTTAAAATTTTTCGGAAAATTCCCCGCAAAATTTTGCCCGATTTTGTGAGGAATGTAGTGACTTTAAATATGTGTTTTGCGGTCAATAATTATCATCAAAACGAAACTACACTCACATATATCCGCATTCAATATGAAATCTAGATACAACAACTAAAATATGGTTATGAATCTAGAGAAATAAAAAAGCGGCTAAAAATACTCGAACAATAAAACCAAGACGTTATAAAAGCAGCAACGTTTTGTAGCTAGTGGTGAGATAGTAGCCCCAACATGATTCTCGATGTACCTAAATAAAATATTAAATAAAAGTAATTATTATAGTGGTATTTAAACAGGTACAACAATTCACATATAAAAGTATTACTTATCGTAAGATCTCAAAGTGCAAAATTCACCATTAAAAGTAGTAAAATGTCATTTTCGAAATCTAAGCTGTTTCGAACGGGGGATAGCCTTAAGGAAGTCTTGCTCGTAGCGCCTTTTTCTAAATATCTTGCGAAAATAGGTTTAATCTGCAATTTAAAAATTTTCAGAAAGTTCTCCACAGAAGTTTGCTCTATTTTGTGGGGTATGTAGTGACTTCAAATATATGTTTTGCGGCCATTAAAAATCATTAAACGAAACTATACTCTCATATATTGCATTCAATATGAAAATTAGATACAAAAACTAAAATATGGTTATGAATCTAGAGAAATAAAATTCGGCTAAAAATACTCGAACAATAAAACCAAGACGTTATAAAAGCAGCAACGTTTTGTAGCTAGTGGTGAGATAGTAGCCCCAACATGATTCTCGATATACCTAAATACCATATTAAATAAAAACAAGTATCATAGTTGTATTTAAATAGGCACAACAATTCACATGTGAAGGTATTACTTATCGTAAGATCTAAAAGTACAAAATTCATCTTTAAAAATAGTAAAATGTCATTTTCGGTATCTAAACTGCTTCGAATGGGGGAAAGCCTTAAGGAAGTCTTGCTCGTAGTGCCGTTTCCTAGTTATCTTGCGAAAATGAGCCTAATCTGCAATTTAAAATTTTTCAAAAAATTTCCCACAAAATTTTGTCCGATTTTGTGGGGAATGTAGTGGTTTCAAATTTGTGTCTTGCAACGATTAATTATCATCAAAATAAAACTACACTCTCATATATTCGCATTCAATATGAAATTTAGAAACAAAAACTAAAAATTGGTTATAAATCTAGAGAAATAAAAAAGCAGCTACAAATACTCGACCAATAAATCCAAGACGTTATAAAAGCAGCAACGTTTTCTAGCTAGTGGTGAGATAGTAGCCCCAACACGATTCTCGATGTACCTAAATACAATAGTAAATAAAAACAAGTATCATAGTTGTATTTAAACAGACACAATAATTCACATGTGAAGGTATTACTTATCGTAAGATCTAAAAGTGCAAAATTCATCTTTAAAAATAGTAAATTCATTTTCGGCATCTAAACTGCTTCGAACGGGGGAAAGCCTTAAGGAAGTCTTGTTCATAGTACCGTTTCCTAGTTATTTTGTAAAAATGGGCCTAATATGCATTTTAAAATTTTTCGAAAAATTCCCTACAAAATTTTGTCCGATTTTGAGGGGATTGTAGTGACTTCAAATATGTGTTTTGCGGTCATTAATTATCATCAAAATGAAACTATACTCTCATATATTCGCATTCAATATGAAATTTAGAAACAAAAACTAAAATATGGGTATGAATCTAAAGAAATAAAAAAGCGGCTAAAATTCTCGAAAAATAAAACAAAGACGTTATAAAAGCAGCAACGTTTTGTAGCTAGTGGTGTGATAGTAGCCTGAACATGATTCTCGATGTATCAAAATACAATATTTAATAATAACAAGTATCATAGTTGTATTTAAAAAGGCATAACAATTCACATGTGAAGGTATTATTTATCGTAAGATCTAAAAGTGCAAAATTCATCTTTAAATATAGTAAAATGTTATTTTCGGCATCTAAACTGCTTCGAACAGGGGAAAGCCTTAAGGAAGTCTTACTCGTAGTGCCTTTTTATAGTTATCTGGCGAAAATGGGCCTAATCTACAATTTAAAATTTTTCGAAAAATTCCCCACAAACTTTTACTCGATTTTATAGGGAATGTAGTGTCTTCAAATTTGTGTCTTGCGAGCATTAATTATCATCAAAGTGAAACTACATTCTCATATATTCGCATTCAATATGAAATCCAGAAACCAAAACACAAATATGGTTATGAAACTTGAGAAATAAAAAGCGGGTAAAAATACTCAAACAATAAAACCAAGACATTATAAAAGCAACTGCGTTTTGTAGCTAGTGGTGAGATAGTATCCCCAACATGATTCTCGATGTACCTAAATACAATATTAAATAAAAACAAGTATCATAGTGGTATTTAAACAGGCACAACAATTCACATGTGAAGGTATTACTTATCGTAAGATCTAAAAGTGCAAAATTCACCTTTAAAAATAGTAAAATGTCATTTTCGGCATCTAAACTGCTTCGAACGGGGGAAGCCTTAAGGAAGTCTTGCTCATAGCGCCGTTTCCTAGTTATCTTTCGAAAATGGGCCTAATCTGCATTTTAAATTTTTCAGAAAATTTCCCACAAAATTTTGCCCGGTTTTGTGGGGAACGTAGTGACTTCAAATATGTGTTTTGCGGCCATCAATTATCATCAAAACGAAACTACATTCTCATTTTTTCGCATTAATATGAAATTTAGAAACAAAAAAAAATATGGTTATGAATCTAGGGAAATAAAAAAGCGGTTATAATACTCTAACAGTAAAACCAAGACGTTATAAAAGAAGCAACGTTTTGTAGCTAGTGGTGAGATAGTGTGACGACCCGGGAATTTTCAACCAAATTTAAACTTAATCTTATTATGATTTCGATACGATAAGCAAAGTATGTAATGTTGAATCTAGAAAACATTGGAACAATGTCCATATATTCAATTGACCTTCGACTGCTCTCGACGATTCACGAACAATTAATTGTAAATAGATATGTGTGTATGTATATATAAATAATAATTCGAAATATAATTTGAAGTATTATATGTTGTTGTTATTAATAATTAATAAAATAAAAATAGGGTATTATAATAATTATTATTTAAAATATATCTATATATGTAAATAAAGTATGTTGAAAATAAATATTTAATAATTGTAATACTCGTTTGATGTCGCGATTGATATTAAGCAAGTTTAATTCAAACTTATATGATTTTAAAATAAACGGTGATTCGAAAATGAGTTATATAAGTTATAGTCTTTTTAAAAGTATATTCAGGATCTAATTATTTAATTTTAACACTTTTTATATTTTACTCATAAATGAGAAGGGCAGTTGATGTACTTTTTATTTATTAAATTAATGACTAAATTTTATACCATAATGACCTAAATAAATAATGACATTTAATTTAAAATCTTGGGAATTTTTAGGAAGACTTTTATCCACCACTGATCGACAACGGAGTACGAAATAATACCCCATATGAACTGTCGGTAGAATGAATCTAATATTTGAGAGTACCGTTTGATCTTTACACATTTATTATTATATATTATTAAATTTTAATATATATATTATTTTGATTTAACATCTAACCGAATTTGTAATTAAGTGAAATGATCCGTGATATTTGAGATTTTAATTCTCCTTTTAACTGTTCTATAATTGACTTCGTTGAATTAAGATGCTTGTGTTTTGTTCTTTATCACCCCACTTGCATTTCTATTCCTTCTTTCCTTTTCTGTCAACATTCAGACAACTAACCATCTCACATTTATTTCTTCAATTCATAACTTATTTAATACCTAATTAATATTGTGTTTCCACTACTATGACTACTTATTAAAGTTATATATGATATATGATACATGAATTTACAGATACATCTTCACTCATCTTAACTCTTTTCTTCTCTATATATATCTTAATTTTTTTCTTTTCTTACTCCTTCATACAAACCGAGAACAACCATTCAAATCCCACTTAAACTTGTTGCCTCTTGTTTTCCTGTTTCTTGGTTCGAGTTTACTCACCACCAAGTCGACAACCACCACTTGTTTACTCTACTACTGCATTTTCTTATTTATGTTTCTATTGGAAATTACAACCGTAAACCATCACTCAACATCTCAACCACCACCTTCACTACATCGGTTACCCTCACCACCTTCACCATGAAACAACCCTTGCACCTTCATCACTCTTGCTTCATTTCTCTGCAATCCACCATCATAATCACCGGAGCACCACCTTTATACCTCTAAAGTATCACCATTTTTCCTTCTCTTTATTTTTTTCTGTTTCTGACCGAGACCTCCATCACCATTAAATAATCGCCACCACCTTCATCGTGAGCCACCCTCTATCAAAACTTCCATTATATTTTTTTTCTGTCGATAGTAAACTGCAGTTGCTGTTTCACCCTATAATCCAACATACACCCACTGTTATTTAGTCGAGTAGACTGCTGCAAATTCTATCACTGTTCCATGATCGATTAAACCCACTACTTTAACAACTCTTCAAGTATATGAAGCTGAATCTTTTCCTATCTATCTGTTTCTTTCTCGCATTGAGATCTTGTTCATTCCAACTCTATTCTTAAACGCCACATGGTATATCGATTATCGGCTACTGCTGCCTTGTTTATTTTTTTACAAATTAATGGGGATATTTATTGAAAAGTAATGATGGCAGACATATTAATAAACAATGATAGCTCCATAATCCACTTGTGTGTGTCGGTTTAAAAAGAAAAGGCACCGAATACTTTTGTGATATGATTTTTTGGGCTATTGTCTTGTGTGCTAATGGACTAGAAAAGTGGATTTCTTTTGTTTTATAAATGGACTGCATAGTTAACCTTAGTTGTTGGGCTCTAAATGAGGTGTAAAAGCTTAACATGGTCACGCTTTGCAAATCCATCTTTCTGTCCTTTTGGTTATTGCTCGACAACAGAAGGATTGAACTGATGTACTTACTTATGTGCTCCTGTTACGGTGATGAAGGTGGCGAAAGTAAATGAACGCAACGATAGATATGATAATCACTATTATAATCATGTTTAGGGTTGATAATGATAAGTAGTTGTGAGTATAATAACGATTCACGATGATGATGATAAATTAATTATGATTATGATCACGGATTTTGAGTATGAACATGGATTATGATTATGAAAATGATTCGTAGCTAAGTATGATTGATGAAGGAGAGAAGACATCGATAGAAAAACTGGTTAAAAAGTTTTAATCCACGATTTAAAACAGAAATGAATAAACAGAGGGTTGGTTGGGTGTATGGTCAGCGCACGAGAGGTTGTGGGTTCGAACCCGGGCAAAGACAGTTATTTTTCTTTTTGGAGCTTTTTCTTGTGAGGTAGTATTGTTATTACTTTTATTATTATTATTATTATTATTATTATTATTATTATTATTATTATTATTATTATTATTATTATTATTATTATTATTATTATTATTAAGTACTAATTATTGTATTAGTAATTATTAAGTACTATTATTAATATATAAGTATTATTATTAATACCATTATTAATATCATTAGAAAAATCATTATTTTTATAGATATTATAATTATTAGTATTATTATTAACATTATTATCATTTTTAATCAAAATTTATAAAATTATCATTTAGGTTATTATTAGTATCGATATTATTATTAAAACTATTATTATTATCATTATTACTTTCATATTAACAATATTATTATAACAAATAAATATTTTCTGTATAAGGGTATATTATTTACAACTACCTCAATATATCAAATATATATATATATATATATATATATATATATATATATATATATATATATATATATATATATATATATATATATATATATATATATATATATATATATATATATATATTAAGATTATTTATATAAATATTTACATATAACAAATTGTTGATTCTTAATATAATATTAATCATATGTATATATAAAAACTATAAAACATTAACTATATTAGATATATACAAGTTAAGTATATAAGATATATAATTTAAGATATAATATATAAATTTATTCGAATATGATTATATGTATTAATATACATATAAATGATATAGGTTCGTGAATCCGAGGCCAACCATACATTGTTCAGTATCGCCGTATGAATATTTTTACTACAAAATATTGTAGAGTGAGTTTCATTTGCTCCCTTTTTACTCATTACATTTTTGAGCTGAGAATACATGCAAATGCTTTATTAACTGTTTTACAATATTTATATGTGTGAGTTTCATTTGCTCCCTTTTTACTCATTACATTTTTGAGCTGAGAATACATGCAAATGCTTTATTAAATGTTTTACAATATTTATATGTGTGAGTTTCATTTGCTCCCTTTTTACTCATTACATTTTTGAGCTGAGAATACATGCAAATGCTTTATTAACTGTTTTACAATATTTATATGTGTGAGTTTCATTTGCCTTTTTACCCTTTATATTTTTAGGCTGAGAATACATGCGCAATTTTTATAAATTATTTACAAAATAGACACAAGTACGTGAAGCTACATTCTATGGTTGAATTATCGAAATCGAATATGCCCCTTTTTATTAAGTCTGGTAATCTAAGAATTAGGGAACAGACACCCTAATTGACGCGAATCCTAAAGATAGATCTATCGGGCCCAACAAGCCCCATCCAAAGTACCGGATGTTTTAGTACTTCGAAATTTATATCATGTCCGAAGGAGGATCCCGGAATGATGGGGATATTCTTATATGCATATTGTTAATGTCGGTTACCAGGTGTTCAATCCATATGAATGATATTTTTGTCTCTATGCATGGGACGTATGTTTATGAGAAATGGAAATATAAAATCTTGTGGTCTATTAAAATTATGAAATGATTATTTATGCTAAACTAATGAACTCACCAACCCTTTTGGTTGACACTTGAAAGCATGTTTATTCTCAGGTACGAAAGAAATCTTCCGCTGTGCATTTGATCATTTTAAAGATATTACTTGGAGTCATTCATGACATATTTCAAAAGACGTTGCATTCGAGTCGTTGAGTTTATCAAGATCATTATTAAGTCAATTATAGTTGGATATATTATGAAATGATATGCATGTCTGTCAACTTCAGATGTAAATGAAGGATTGTCTTTTCAAAATGAATGCAATGTTTGTAAAACGTATCATATAGAGGTCAAGTACCTCGCGATGTAATCAACTGTTGTGAATCGTTTATAATTGATATGGACTTCGTCCGGATGGATTAGGATGGGTCCTTTCAGTTGGTATCAGAGCGGTGGTTTTAGTGAACCAGGTCTTGCATTAGTATGTCTAACTGATAGTTGTTTAGATGCGTTAGTGAGTCTGGACTTCGACCGTGTCTGCATGTCAAAAGTTTTGCTTATCATTTTTAGTCGTAAATCATCTGCTTATCATCCTTAGAAAATTAACTGCTTATCATTCTTAGTCTAGACACATCTTACTGCAATGATTGCATGAATAGTGTATAGACAAAATTCGTATCTTAGCGTATCTGCTAATTCATATCTTAGCATATCTGTTACTGTAGACTTTGCCTGACAACTTTCGTAGATTCCTCCGTAACTTATGGGATTTTAGTATTATATGCATATGTAAATTATGTATTGCAGGGTACTAATCTATATCCTATAATCTATTTCTTATAAATAAATAAAAAAAATCCTTCATCTGATCGTACGGGATGAATCCCTCAACCAGTTCGAGTCCCTCAAATTTTGAAAGCTATTTCGATAGTTATTCTGACAGCTATTCCGATATGGATATTCACCTAAGCTCCGAAAGTGGTGTCACCAGAATGAATCCATCAATCAGCCACCCCCAATTCATCTGATGGGTTCGTAGTCGACTTAATCAATGGAGACGCGAAGAAGGCGATTTTTTCCACCAACCGAATTTGCCTCTTGACGAAGAACTCAAAGCACTTACCAGTGAACTAGTTCGGAACACCATTTTCACCCTCATTTCCTGAATATCTCGCCATTATTATATTCTATCTAAAATTCTAAACCTCATTCATCCGCTCGTCCGAACCGACAATCATTCTGGCGTAATAGAAGAAGTCAATGAGCTTCGCGCCCGAGTTGTACCTTGGAAAATATGGTGCAAAATGTACCAGCTTCAGCAACATCACCGACACCATTAGTACCATCAATAACAGCATCAGTACCATCAACAATCCATGCTTCGACATCTCATTCTGTACCTCGAGTATAATCATCGTTCTACATGACGTTCTACATCATTTATCTTCGTTCGACATAGCGATTAGGTAATCTCTAATGTTAGAGATATATATATTCTTGTTCTAACGATAAATCAAATGAGTTTAATATCATATTGACTCATTAAATCCATGATTACATCTGAAGAAAATATATATGTATATATGTTTTCAAAAAAATTGTAATTAAAAATTCTTTTGTACAAACTGTTAATTGTGAAAATATTTTAACGGGTAGGTAATACCCGAGGAATATTTAAATTTCACATTAATAAGTTACACTGTATATTCTTCGAATCTGATTCAACAGTTATTCACTATCCTATTTACAACCACCGAGATACGTATCCGTTCACCAAAGAATAACTATTTTCATTCAAATTCAATTTCATATTTGGATTTTGACCTATCAGAATCCAACAAGTGGCATAATGAAGAAATAATGGACACAATAAAAATTGATTAGAAACAGACTAATTAACAAATATTATATTTTATTAAGAAACCACGCTAACAAAATCCTAGCTAACTATTCCTAGCTAACTGTTAATTCCGTATTACACTTTATTTATCGCAATTTAATTATCGCAATTTATTTTATCGCAATTTATATTCTCACAATTTTATTTTTTGTCATTTAATTTCTGTTATTTACTTTACGCACTTTATTTATCGTTATTTAATTTCTGTTATTTATTTTACGCACTTTAAATATCGGGACACGTATACAATGTTTTGACATATCATATCGACCCATCTATATGTATATATATATAGTTTGAGTTGTGATCGAGTCTGAGATGTATACGGGTCACGAAACGTATTAATTAATTCGAATATTATATATTAAACTGTATATAAATTACTGGACTGTTACTGTGGACTACCAACACTGGACAATTAAAATGAATTAAAATATTGATTATAACATATGAAACTAAACAATTCTTCAAGTTTGCCACTTGATTTCATTTTTAAACCCCATTCATATCATCACAATTACAATCTGCGTTCAAACCTTTCATGATTCTTGAAAACACTTCAATCGATAGGATGAATCAACTGCACTTCATCTACGGGAGAAAAGATTGATGCATTTAGTTATGCATCTGAAAAACTCTCGGAAACTGAGTAAACGTTTAACACATATCTGTGCTAGCTCCTTTGGCATTGTTATTACCAAAAATAACATTACAACTCTTTTTCAAACTAGCCAATTTTGTCACAGCTTCAACAAATCAACTCCGACTTTCATTCGGATTAGCCTTATTATAATCTTGATTATATAAGTTACCTTTCGTCATCGTTACCTGAGAATCGTTTATATTTCACGACCTTAGAAGTAAATTTACCAGCAATTTCATTGATCTCTGACCTTCCGAAGAATCATTATGTTCATTGAAACCCTATCATATACTCATCCGTATCTTGTAACGAAAATTGCCATACCAATTACCAGGGATTAGCAAGCAGTATTTTGAAATCTCGCAGCATGTCTACATCAACAGTTATATGTATACATATAACAATTATCTCCTAGAATTACCATCTTCAATTCTAAAATTTTGAAAAACACCCAGCCTACAACTCAATACATTGAACTTTGAAAAAGCTGAATGAAGCAGCAGAAACTGTAGGCAACCGTAAACGACCTCAATCGTAGAAAGTTTGATGATAAAGAATGGAGTATTGGAAGCACTCAATAGAAAATTTAGTACCAAAAGGCGGATTATGTGAAACTATGAAAGAAGCCGTGGACATATCACAAAGAATAAGTTTGACTTCAAAGAATCTTAATGATTCAATATCTGCTGAAGTCTTTAGCGAATATCTTGCTCCTTACTCTAAACCCTTGCAGACAATAGTCTCCATCATCCTCTGATCTTAGATATTCAAAGATATTATCGTATCTTTCATTATAAATATCCTCCATATTCCTGAAGATATTTTCATAACTATTCTTATCTGAAATCATTAATCTCTCAGTGCTATCAGTGTTACATCATATAGAAACTGTTAGTTTCTATATTCTGTAAACTTTCGAGCTTAAAATATGAATGTTATTGAAGTAATGTTAGAAACTAATGCATGAGTTAGTATAATATAATGACACTTGATCAACTTGATTATATTACAGTAAGTCATGTTGAGTTTCTATTGGGACATGATAATTCACAGATCATAACGTCATCATGTGCCATGCTACATAACTCTTTCATTCTGCTTAACTTCTGAACATATCAAGAAAGTATATTCTTGATAGTTCTATTCTTAGTGATTTTGGTAATTTGACAAATCAAATCGTGCTATAACGTTCTTTCTTGTTTAGAACATTAAATTCATTCGAAACTCCATATCTACGAATTCTGGACCATTACCAGAGATGTCCAATCGTAAAAAGAAGAAACGAAGGGACAAAGCTCCAAAAGAAATAGAAAATTGGAGTATAAATCGCAGCAAAATAGGAGAGAGCATTAACTGTGGATGACAATGATTATAGAAAACGGAAGCAGGGATTTCGAAATATAAGAGAAAATATAAAGCCCAATAACAACACAGAGATTACAAACCGTGGATATTAATACGAATAGCAATATAAAAACACAGTATAATTAAGAATAGTATCGCCCCAAGGTTATATTAAAAGTAAACAGATTTTTCTAGTGGAAGAATGAAAAGAAGGATGACAGAAATGATAATTAGGAAAATATTAGGGATTAGAACTGGACTAAGCATTTTCACAATCTTTTGGATGTATGAACTAAGAAAGAAAGTATAGGAATGGTGAGAATAATGGAGCGAAAGAGTTTAATTTATAATGGAAATATCAGACAGAGTAACCAAGGCAGATCACCGTATTTAATTATAGAGATCTTAATTCCCTTACTCGCCGAAGAATCAAATCTTTTAGATTTCGTGGATTTTCTCTAAATCCCTTGAATTCTGGAATTCAACCCCCTACATCAAAAGTCAAGACGCACCTTATTTCCTAAATTCAACTCTGACTACGTCAAAAGTTAAGGAGAATCTTTAATTTTCTCAATTCACTCATTTATGATAACTTCACTCGTACATTTCGAATAATCGAATTGTTTTATCTGTATTACTCAATAATGATAAAAACTCTATTTTATCAGCTCATATTCGTCATGAAAATATTTTTACTGTTAGCCATGACCGCCTTACTCAAATTTCGGGACGAAATTTCTTTAACGGGTAGGTAATGTGACGACCCGGGAATTTTCAACCAAATTTAAACTTAATCTTATTATGATTTCGATACGATAAGCAAAGTATGTAATGTTGAGTCTAGAAAACATTGGAACAATGTCCATATATTCAATTGACCTTCGACTGCTCTCGACGATTCACGAACAATTAATTGTAAATAGATATGTGTGTATGTATATATAAATAATAATCCGAAATATAATTTGAAGTATTATATGTTGTTGTTATTAATAATTAATAAAATAAAAATAGGGTATTATAATAATTATTATTTAAAATATATCTATATATGTAAATAAAGTATGTTGAAAATAAATATTTAATAATTGTAATACTCGTTTGATGTCGCGATTGATATTAAGCAAGTTTAATTCAAACTTATATGATTTTAAAATAAACGGTGATCCGAAAATGAGTTATATAAGTTATAGTCTTATTAAAAGTATATTTAGGATCTAATTATTTAATTTTAACACTTTTTATATTTTACTCATAAATGAGAGGGACAGTTGATGTACTTTTTATTTATTAAATTAATGACTAAATTTTATACCATAATGACCTAAATAAATAATGACATTTAATTTAAAATTTTGGGAATTTTTAGGAAGACTTTTATCCACCACTGATCGACAACGGAGTACGAAATAATACCCCATATGAACTGTCGGTAGAATGAATCTAATATTTGAGACTACCGTTTGATCTTTACACATTTATTATTATATATTATTAAATTTTAATATATATATTATTTTGATTTAACATCTAACCGAATTTGTAATTAAGTGAAATGATCCGTGATATTTGAGATTTTAATTCTCCTTTTAACTGTTCTATAATTGACTTCGTTGAATTAAGATGCTTGTGTTTTGTTCTTTATCACCCCACTTGCATTTCTATTCCTTCTTTCCTTTTCTGTCAACATTCAGACAACTAACCATCTCACATTTATTTCTTCAATTCATAACTTATTTAATACCTAATTAATATTGTGTTTCCACTACTATGACTACTTATTAAAGTTATATATGATATATGATACATGAATTTACAGATACATCTTCACTCATCTTAACTCTTTTCTTCTCTATATATATCTTAATTTTTTTCTTTTCTTACTCCTTCATACAAACCGAGAACAACCATTCAAATCCCACTTAAACTTGTTGCCTCTTGTTTTCCTGTTTCTTGGTTCGAGTTTACTCACCACCAAGTCGACAACCACCACTTGTTTACTCTACTACTGCATTTTCTTATTTATGTTTCTATTGGAAATTACAACCGTAAACCATCACTCAACATCTCAACCACCACCTTCACTACATCGGTTACCCTCACCACCTTCACCATGAAACAACCCTTGCACCTTCATCACTCTTGCTTCATTTCTCTGCAATCCACCATCATAATCACCGGAGCACCACCTTTATCCCTCTAAAGTATCACCATTTTTCCTTCTCTTTATTTTTTTCTGTTTCTGACCGAGACCTCCATCACCATTAAATAATCGCCAACACCTTCATCGTGAGCCACCCTCTATCAAAACTTCCGTTATATTTTTTTTCTGTCGATAGTAAACTGCAGTTGCTGTTTCACCCTATAATCCAACATACACCCACTGTTATTTAGTCGAGTAGACTGCTGCAAATTCTATCACTGTTCCATGATCGATTAAACCCACTACTTTAACAACTCTTCAAGTATATGAAGCTGAATCTTTTCCTATCTATCTGTTTCTTTCTCGCATTGAGATCTTGTTCATTCCAACTCTATTCTTAAACGCCACATGGTATATCGATTATCGGCTACTGCTGCCTTGTTTATTTTTTTACAAATTAATGGGGATATTTAGTGAAAAGTAATGATGGCAGACATATTAATAAACAATGATAGCTCCACAATCCACTTGTGTGTGTCGGTTTAAAAAGAAAAGGCACCGAATACTTTTGTGGTATGATTTTTTGGGCTATTGTCTTGTGTGCTAATGGACTAGAAAAGTGGATTTCTTTTGTTTTATAAATGGACTGCACAGTTAACCTTAGTTGTTGGGCTCTAAATGAGGTGTAAAAGCTTAACATGGTCACGCTTTGCAAATCCATCTTTCTGTCCTTTTGGTTATTGCTCGACAACAGAAGGATTGAACTGATGTACTTACTTATGTGCTCCTGTTACGGTGATGAAGGTGGCGAAAGTAAATGAACGCAACGATAGATATGATAATCACTATTATAATCATGTTTAGGGTTGATAATGATAAGTAGTTGTGAGTATAATAACGATTCACGATGATGATGATAAATTAATTATGATTATGATCACGGATTTTGAGTATGAACATGGATTATGATTATGAAAATGATTCGTAGCTAAGTATGATTGATGAAGGAGAGAAGACATCGATAGAAAAACTGGTTAAATAGTTTTAATCCACGATTTAAAACAGAAATGAATAAACAGAGGGTTGGTTGGGTGTATGGTCAGCGCACGAGAGGTTGTGGGTTCGAACCCGGGCAAAGACAGTTATTTTTCTTTTTGGAGCTTTTTCTTGTGAGGTAGTGTTGTTATTACTTTTTTTATTATTATTATTATTATTATTATTATTATTATTATTATTATTATTATTATTATTATTATTATTATTATTATTATTATTATTATTATTATTATTATTATTATTATTATTATTAAGTACTAATTATTGTATTAGTAAGTATTAAGTACTATTATTAATATATAAGTATTATTATTAATACCATTATTAATATCATTAGAAAAATCATTATTTTTATAGATATTGTAATTATTAGTATTATTATTAACATTATTATCATTTTTAATCAAAATTTATAAAATTATCATTTAGGTTATTATTAGTATCGATATTATTATTAAAACTATTATTATTATCATTATTACTTTCATATTAACAATATTATTATAACAAATAAATATTTTCTGTATAAGGGTATATTATTTACAACTACCTCAATATATCAAATATATATATATATTAAGATTATTTATATAAATATTTACATATAACAAATTGTTGATTCTTAATATAATATTAATCATATGTATATATAAAAACTATAAAACATTAACTATATTAGATATATACAAGTTAAGTATATAAGATATATAATTTAAGATATAATATATAAATTAATTCGAATATGATTATATGTATTAATATACATATAAATGATATAGGTTCGTGAATCCGAGGCCAACCATGCATTGTTCAGTATCACCGTATGAATATTTTTACTATAAAATATTGTAGAGTGAGTTTCATTTGCTCCCTTTTTACTCATTACATTTTTGAGCTGAGAATACATGCAAATGCTTTATTAACTGTTTTACAATATTTATATGTGTGAGTTTCATTTGCTCCCTTTTTACTCATTACATTTTTGAGCTGAGAATACATGCAAATGCTTTATTAAATGTTTTACAATATTTATATGTGTGAGTTTCATTTGCTCCCTTTTTACTCATTACATTTTTGAGCTGAGAATACATGCAAATGCTTTATTAACTGTTTTACAATATTTATATGTGTGAGTTTCATTTGCCTTTTTACCCTTTATATTTTTAGGCTGAGAATACATGCGCAATTTTTATAAATGATTTACAAAATAGACACAAGTACGTGAAACTACATTCTATGGTTGAATTATCGAAATCGAATATGCCCCTTTTTATTAAGTCTGGTAATCTAAGAATTAGGGAACAGACACCCTAATTGACGCGAATCCTAAAGATAGATCTATCGGGCCCAACAAGCCCCATCCAAAGTACCGGATGTTTTAGTACTTCGAAATTTATATCATGTCCGAAGGAGGATCCCGGAATGATGGGGATATTCTTATATGCATATTGTTAATGTCGGTTACCAGGTGTTCAATCCATATGAATGATATTTTTGTCTCTATTCATGGGACGTATGTTTATGAGAAATGGAAATATGAAATCTTGTGGTCTATTAAAATTATGAAATGATTATTTATGCTAAACTAATGAACTCACCAACCCTTTTGGTTGAAACTTGAAAGCATGTTTATTCTCAGGTACGAAAGAAATCTTCCGCTGTGCATTTGATCATTTTAAAGATATTACTTGGAGTCATTCATGACATATTTCAAAAGACGTTGCATTCGAGTCGTTGAGTTTATCAAGATCATTATTAAGTCAATTATAGTTGGATATATTATGAAATGATATGCATGTCTGTCAACTTCAGATGTAAATGAAGGATTGTCTTTTCAAAACGAATGCAATGTTTGTAAAACGTATCATATAGAAGTCAAGTACCTCGCGATGTAATCAACTGTTGTGAATCGTTTATAATCGATATGGACTTCGTCCGGATGGATTAGGACGGGTCCTTTCAGATAGTAGGCCCAATATGATTCTGGATGTACCTAAATATAGTATTAAATAAAAACATGTATCATAGTGGTATTTAAACAGGAAAAACAATTCACATATGAAGGTATTACTTATCGTAAGATCAAAATGTGCCAAATTCACCTTTAAAAATAGTAAAATGTCATTTTCGGCATCTAAACTGCTTCGAACGGGGGAAATCCTTAAGGAAGTCTTGCTCATACCGCCGTTTTCTAATTATCATGTGAAAATAGGCCTAATGTGAAACTTAAAATTTTTCGAAAAGTTCCCCAAAAATTTTGCTCGAATTTGTGGGGAATGTAGTAACTTCAAATTTGTGTTTTGCTGTAATTAATTATCATCAAAATTTAACTACAGTCTCATATATTCACATTCAATATGAAATCTAGAAACCAAAACAAAAATATGGTTACGAATCTAGAGAAATAAAAAAGCGGCAATAAATACTCGAACAATAAAACCAAGACGTTATAAAAGCAGCTGCGTTTTGTAGCTAGTGGTGAGATAGTAGCCCCAACATAATTCTCTATGTACCTAAATACAATATTAAATAAAAACAAGTATCATAGTGGTATTTAAACAGGCACAACAATCCACATGTGATGGTATTACTTATGGTAAGATCTAAAAGTTCAAAATTCACCTTTAAAAATATTAAAATGTCATTTTCGGTATCTAAACTGCTTCAAACGGGGGAAAGCCTAAAGGAAGACTTGATCGTAGTGCCTTTTTCTAGTTATCTTGCGAAAATGGGGCCTAATCTGTAATTTAAAATTTTTCGGAAAATTCCCTACAAAGTTTTACCCGATTTTGTGGGGAATGTAGTGACTTCAAATTAGTGTCTTGCGGCCATTAGTTATCATCATAACGAAACTAAATTCTCATATATTCAAATTCAATATGAAATCTAGAAATCAAAACAAAAATATGGTTATGAATCTAGAGAAATAAAAAAGCAGCTAAAAATACTAGAACAATAAAACTAAGACATTGTAAAAGCAGCTGCATTTTGTAGCTAGTGGTGAGATAGTAGCCCCAACATGATTCTCGATGTTTCAAAACACAATATTAAATAAAAATAAGTATTATAGTGGTATTTAAACAGGCACAACAATTCACATGTGAAAATATTACTTATCGTAAGATCTAAAATGCCAAAATTCACCTTTAAAAATAATAAAATGTCATTTTCGGCATCTAAACTGCTTTGAACGGGGGAAACCTTAAGGAAGCCTTGCTCGTAGCATCGTTTCCTAGTTATCTTGCGAAAATGGACCTAATCTGTAATTTAAAATTTTTCGAAAAATTCCACACAAAATTTTGCCCGATTTTGATGGGAATGCAGTGACTTCAAATATGTGTTTTGCGGCCATTAATTATCATCAAAACCAAACTACACTCTCATATATTAGCATTCATTATGAAATTTAGAAACAAAAACTAAAATATGGTTATGAATCTAGAGAAATAAAAAGCGGCTCAACATACTCGAAAAATAAAACCAAGACGTTATAAAAGTAGCAATGTTTTGTAGCTAGTGGTGTGATAGTAGCCCCAATATGATTCTCGATGTACCTAAATATAATATTAAATAATAACAAGTATCATAGTTGTATTTAAACAGGAATAACAATTCACATGTGAAGGTATTACTTATCGTAAGATTTAAAAGTGCAAAATTCATCTTTAAAAATAGTAAAATGTTATTTTCGGCATCTAAACTGCTTCGAACGTGGGAAAGCCTTAAGGAAGTCTTGCTCGTAGAGCCTTTTTATAGTTATCTTGCGAAAATGGTCCTAATCTGCGATTTTAAATTTTTCAAAAAATTCCCCACAAACTTTTGCCCCAAATTTGTGTCTTGCAAGCATTAATTATCATCAAAATGAAACAACATTCTCATATATTCGCATTCAATATGAAATCTTGAAACTAAAACAAAAATATGGTTATGAATCTAGAGATATAAAAAGCGGCTAAAAATATTCGAACAATAAAACCAAGACGTTTTAAAAGCAGCAGCGTTTTGTAGCTAGTGGTGAGATATTAGCCCCAACATGATTCTCGATGTACTTAAATATAATATTAAATAAAAACAAGTATCATAGTGGTATTTAAACAGGCACAACAATTCACATGTGAAGGTATTACTTATCGTAAGATCTAAAAGTGAAAAATTCACCTTTAAAAATATAAAAATGTCATTTTTGGCATCTAAACTGCTTCGAATGGAGGAAAGCCTTAAGGAAGTATTGCTCGTAGCACCGTCTCCTAGTTATCTTGCGAAAATGGGCCTAATCTGCAATATAAAATTTTTCGAAAAATTCCCCACAAAATTTTTGCCAGATTTTGTGGGGAACGTAGTGACT
Organism: Rutidosis leptorrhynchoides; assembly: GCF_046630445.1. Classification (NCBI taxonomy): domain Eukaryota; kingdom Viridiplantae; phylum Streptophyta; class Magnoliopsida; order Asterales; family Asteraceae; genus Rutidosis; species Rutidosis leptorrhynchoides. The sequence goes on along the minus strand of NC_092339.1, from coordinate 29,258,874 downwards.
TCAAATATGTGTTTTGCGGCCATCAATTATTATTAAAACGAAACTACATTCTCATTTTTTCGCATTCAATATGAAATTTAGAAACAAAAACAAAAATATGGTTATGAATCTACAGAAATAAAAAAGCGGCTAAAAATACTCGAATAATAAAACCACGACATCATAAAAGCATCAACGTTTTGTATCTAGTGGTGAGATAGTAGCCCAAATATGATTCTCCATGTACCTAAATACAATATTAAATAAAAACAAGTATCATAGTAGTATTTAAACAGGTACAACATTCCACATGTGAAGGTATTTCTTATCGTAAGGTCTAAAAGTGCAAAATTCACCTTTAAAAATAGTAAAATGTCATTTTTGGCATCTAAACTGCTTCGAATGGGGGAAAGCCTTAGAGAAGTCTTGCTCGTAGTGCGCTTTTCTAGTTATCTTCCGAAAATGGGCCTAATCTGCAATTGGAAATTTTTAGAAAAATTCCCCACAAAGTTTTGCCCGATTTTGTGGGAAATGTAGTGACTTCAAATTTGTGTCTTGCGGCCATTAATGTAGCGACCCGACAAAATCGTCATTGACGGCGCCGTCTACTTAGGTCCCGTTACGTGGTCATAAGTCTTTAAAATAACGTTTGACCAAAAGTATGTCGCATTCATTTCAAAAGTAAAGTTGTCTCAAGGTTTACAAAGTAGTTCGACAACTAGTTACATAACAAGATATAAAGTACAATTGAAACATATGCAACACAATTTAAAAGTAGGCAAAAGACGCTCCACGTATGCATGTATACTCGACATCCAAGCAAGTATCAAAAGTAATGAGCGGAAGCATGTATCACAAAACGTTCAAGGACCTGAGAAAAACATAGAAATATGTTAACGAAAACGTTGGTGAAATCATAGGTTTAAGTATGTAAGTACAAGTGAACCACAAGATTTGTAACATCGAAATAATAGTAATACATTCCAAAAGTTAATATTCACGAGCACCCAATTATCAATGCTTAACATTCCTTCCATAGAACCCCATCACAATAGTGTTAGAACATACACTGTTTCTCGAAAATATATTCCATTCGTAAACGGTAGCGAACCGTTTGAATGAGGGTTTGTCAAACCCATATGGATCCATACAACATAAGTTCTCACTTACACTCGGCAAGTGTAACTAATGATAATCGAATTGAGGATTTCGTTCTAAACTTGTATGTAGAATGTTTGTTTTCCTGTACTTATGTTCACTTAGTAAAAAGTAATGTTTATGTTTTCTCATCCCAATTGTAAGTTCAAAAGAGTAAAAGTGGGACTATGATCTCACCTTGAGTGCACGAGTAATAGAGTACTTCAACAAGTAAACGTGTACAAAGAACAATGCTAGTCTTGACCTAAATAAATAGGTCGTATCAATAACGGTAAACACGATAGGTCAAAGTGCTCAATTAGTCCTATGGCTCGTTACGACTCGATTATTATAGCATGTGGAACAAATTGTCAAGTTTCATGCAAGGTACAAGTATAAAAGCATGTTAGAACGATTGCATAAGTATTTGGTTAAGTTTGATTAAAAGTCAACTTTGGTCGGGTTAAAGTCAACGAAAAAGTCAACACGTTCGGGTCGGGTCCCGAACTATTTTTCTGAGGTTTTTATTCATATATAAGCATGTTAGAACAAGTTATATGTGAATCGGAGGTGCGTAGCATATCAAACATTTTTCGAATTTTGACCATGTAGGTCATAACCCAAACACGGCAAATGTCGCGCCACGATATTTAATGTGGTCTGGTGCCTGGTCAGTTTCAATTGTTCAAGTCAAAATTAAATCTTCAATTCAGCACAACTCACAAACCGTAAACACTTTGAACACGTATATTATATCATTGGAAAGGTAATTTGACGAGAAACACAACTAAACATATTTCAACAAACAATTCAATACTTGCAACTACCCAAAACACATTCAATGCTCATCATTTAATGCATTCAAGTTCATAAATGCAATTCAATGATTCGGGCAACCAATTTAAACGAATGATATGCCGTTTCGAAGATAATTAAATATATAATACAATCTAACACTTACAAATAACATTTCATATCATTCAAAGCATCAAAAGTCCATTTCAAGTTCATCAAACCCTAACCCAATTTCACCAACATCACTAATCAAGATCATGAAGTTTTCTAATGCAACCTACACATCAAATTGAAGCTAGTGATACTAGGAACACATTTAATACTTGCACTTTATCATAACAACAACATTTAAGCAACCAAATCATCAATCAAACACACCAAACTTTCAAGTTCATGCTAGTTACTAAAAATAACACGATCGAACATATAAATCATATATTCATGTTAGACTTGAGCCATAGACACTAATTAATAACTTTATAAGTTTAAAACATCAAGAACACAAAATCTAGTGATTTTAGAAAGTTATCCAAATTAGATGTAATCGGTATGGAATCGAAGAGGAAGTTGCAAGGATTCCAAATATGTAATTTGTTTGGATTGAAGCTCGCTAGATTCGAAATGGATGATGATTCTTTGTGATGAATTTTGAGAGAAAACTTGAAAGTATTGAAAGAAAATGAAAATGAAAATGGAAAAAGAATGGGGAGGTGGGTGTTGACTAGTCAAAAGCTAGTCACATCTTTGCTCCCTTGGCAAATTAGTCCCTCGAGTTCCGTTGTGGGTGCGTGAATCACCTAAACGAGATATTTTAAATACGCCTATTAACGAAGGATGTTATAACCATATAACGGACTTTAAATAATTAAACGGAAAAGTAAACGAAAAAAGGCAGAATGTTACAATTAATTATCATCATAACGAAACTACATTCTCAAATATTCGCATTCAATATGAAATCTAGAAACCAAAACAAAAATATGGTTATGAATCTAGAGAAATAAAAAAGCAGCTAAAAATACTCGAACAATAAAACCAAGACATTATAAAAGCAGCTGCGTTTTGTTGCTAGTGGTGAGATAGTAGCGCCAACATGATTCTCGATGTACCTAAATATAATATTAAATAAAAATAAGTATTATAGTGGTATTTAAACAGGCACACCAATTCACATGTGAAAGTATTACTTATCGTAATATCTAAAAGTGCAAAATTCACCTTTAAAAATTGTCATTTTCGGCATCAAAACTGCTTCGAACGGGGGAAAGCCTTAAGAAAGACTTGCTTGTAGCGCCTTTTTATAGTTATCTTGCGAAAATGGGCCTATTCCACAATTTAAAATTTTTCGAAAAATTCCCCACAAACTTTTGCCCGATTTTGTGGTGAATGTAGTGACTTCAAATTTGTGTCTTGCGAGCATTAACTATCATAAAAATGAAACTACATTCTCATATATTCGCATTCAATATAAAATCTAGATACCAAAATAAAAATATGGTTATGAATCTAGAGAAATAAAAAGCGGCTAAAAATACTCGAACAATAAAACCAAGACGTTATAAAAGCAGCTGCGTTTTGTAGCTAGTGATGAGATAGTAGCCCCAACATCATTCTCGATGTACCTAAATACTATATTAAATAAAAACAAGTATCATAGTGGTATTTAAACAGGCACAACAATACACATGTGAAGGTATTACTTATCGTAAGATCTAAAAGTGCAAAATTCACATTTAAAAATATAAAAATGTGATTTTTGGCATCTAAACTGCTTCGAAAGGAGGAAAGCCTTAAGGAAGTCTTGCTCGTAGCGTCGTTTCCTAGTTATCTTGCGAAAATGGGCCTAATCTACAATTAAAAATTTTTATAAAAATTCCCCACAAAATTTTGCCAGATTTTGTGGGGAACGTAGTGACTTCAAATATGTGTTTTGCGGCCATCAATTATCATTAAAACAAAACTACATTCTCATTTTTTCGCATTCAATATGAAGTTTAGAAACAAAAACAAAAATATGGTTATGAATCTAGATAAATAAAAAAGCGGCTAAAAGTACTCGAATAATAAAACCATTACATTATAAAAGCATCAACGTTTTGTAGCTAGTGGTGAGATAGTAGCCCCAACATGATTCTCGATGTACCTAAATACAATATTAAATAAAAACAAGTATCATAGTAGTAATTAAACAGGCATAACATTCCACATGTGAAGGTATTTCTTATCGTAAGGTCTAAAAGTGCAAAATTCACCTTTAAAAATAGTAAAATGTCATTTTCAGCATCTAAACTGCTTCGAACGGGGGAAAGCCTTAAGGAAGTCTTGCTTGTAGTGAGTTTTTCTAGTTATCTTCCGAAAATGGACCTAATCTGCAATTTGTAATTTTTTGAAAAATTCCCCACAAAGTTTTGCCCGATTTTGTGGAGAATGTAGTGACTTCAAATTTGTGTCTTGCGGCCATTAATTATCATCATAACAAAACTACATTCTCATATATTCGCATTCAATATGAAATCTAGAAACAAAAAAAAATATGGTTATGAATCTAGAGAAAAAAAAGCGGCTCAAAATACTAGAACAATAAAACCAAAACGTTATAAAAGCAGCAACGTTTTGTAGCTAGTGGTGTGATAGTAGCCCCAATATGATTCTCGATGTACCTAAATACAATATTAAGTAATAACAAGTATCATAGTTGTATTTAAACAGGTATAACAATTCACATGTGAAGGTATTACTTATCGTAAGATCTAAAAGTGAAAAATTCATCTTTAAAAATAGTAAAATGTTATTTTCGGCATCTAATTCGAATGGGGGAAAACCTTAAGGAAGTCTTGCTCGTAGAGCCTTTTTATAGTTATCTTGCGAAAATGGTCCTAATCTGCGATTTTAAATTTTTCAAAAAATTCCCCACAAACTTTTGCCCGATTTTGTGGGGAATTTAGTGACTTCAAATTTGTGTCTTGCAAGCATTAATTATCATCAAAATGAAACAACATTCTCATATATTCACATTCAATATGAAATCTAGAAACTAAAACAAAAATATGGTTATGAATCTAGAGATATAAAAAGCGGTTAAAAATATTCGAACAATAAAACCAAGACGTTTTAAAAGCAGTTGCGTTGTGTAGCTAGTGGTGAGATAGTAGCCCCAACATGATTCTCGATCTACCTAAATACAATATTAAATAAAAACAAGTATCATAGTGGTATTTAAACAGGCACAACAATTCACATTTGCAGTTATTACTTATCGTAAGATCTAAAAGTGCAAAATTCACCTTTAAAAATATAAAAATGTCATTTTCGGCATCTAAACTGCTTCGAACGGGGGAAAGCCTTAAGGAAGTATTGCTCGTAGCGCCGTTTCCTAGTTATCTTGCGAAAATGGGCCTAATCTGCAATTTAAAATATTTCAGAAAATTCCCCACAAAATTTTGCTCGATTTTGTGGGGAACGTAGTGACTTCAAATATGTGTTTTGTGTCCATAAATTATCATTAAAACGAAACTACATTCTCATTTTTCGCATTCAATATGAAATTTAGAAACAAAAACAAAAAATATGGTTATGAATCTAGAGAAATAAAAAAACGGCTAAAAATACTGTAACAATAAAACCAAGACGTTATAAAAGCAGCAACGTTTTGTAGCTAGTAGTGAGATAGTAGACCCAACATGATTCTCGATGTATCTAAATACAATATTAAATAAAAACATTTATCATAGTGGTATTTAAACAGGAAAAAGAATTCACATATGAAGGTATTACTTATCGTAAGATCTAAATGTGCAAAATCCACCTTTAAAAATAGTAAAATGCAATTTTCGGCATCTAAACTGCTTTGAACAGGGGAAAGCCTTAAGGAAGTCTTGCTCGTAGCGCCGTTTTCTAGTTATCTTGCGAAAATAGGCCTAATGTGAAATTTAAAATTTTTCGGAAAATTCCCCATAAAATTTTGCCCGAATTTGTGGGGAATGTAGTGACTTCAAATTTGTGTCTTGCGGCCATTAATTATCATCAAAACGAAAACAAATTCTCATATATCCGCTGTCAATATGAAATTTAGAAACCAAAACAAAAATATGGTTATGAATCTAGAGAAATAAAAAAGCGGCTAATAATACTCGAACAACAAAACCAAGACGTTATAAAAGCAGCTGCGTTTTGTAGTTAGTGCTGAGATAGTAGCCCCAACACGATTCTCAATGTACCTAAATACATTATTAAATAAAAACACGTATCATATTGGTATTTAAACATGCACAACAATTTACATGTGAAGGTATTACTTATCGTATGATCTAAAAGTGCAAAATTCACCTTTAAAAATAGTATAATGTCATTTTCGTCATTTAAATTTCTTCGAACGGGGGAAAGCCTTAAGGAAGTCTTGCTCGTAGCACCGTTTTCTAGTTATCTTGCGAAAATAGGAATAATCTACAGTTTAAAATTTTTTGAAAAATTCCCCACAAAATTTTGCGCGATTTTGTGAGGAATGTAGTGGCTTTAAATTTGTGTTTTGCGGCCATTAATTATCATCAAAATGAAGTACATTCATATATATTCACATTCAATATGAAATTTAGAAACGAAAACAAAAATATGGTTATGAATCTAAAGAAATAAAAAAGCGGCTAAAAATGCTCGAACAATAAAACCAAGACGTTATACAAGCAACAACGTTTTGTTGCTAGTGGTGAGATAGTTGCCTCAACATGATTCTCGATGTACCTAAATATAATATTAAATAAAAACAAGTATAATAATGGTATTTAAACAGGCACAACAATTCACATGTGAAGGTATTAGTTATCGTAAGATCTAAAAGTGCAAAATTCAAATTTGAAAATAGTAAAATATCATTTTCGGCATCTAAATTGCTTCGAACGGGGGAAAGAATTATGGAAGTCTTGCTCGTAGCGTCGTTTCCTATATAACTTGTGAAAATGGACCTAATCTGCAATTTAAAATTTTTCAGAAAATTCCCCACAAAATTTTGCCCGATTTTGTGGGGAACATAGTGACTTCATATATATGTTTTGCGGCCATCGATTATCATCAAAACGAAACTACACTCTCAATTTTTCGCATTCAATATGAAATTTAGAAACAAAAACAAAAATATGTTTATGAATCTAAAGAAATAAAAAAGCGGCTAAAAATATTCGAACAACAAAACCAATGCGTTAAAAAAGCAGCAACGTTTTGTAGCTAGTGGTGAGATAGTAGGCCAAACATGTTTCTCGATGTACCTAAATACATCATTAAATAAAAACAACTATCATTGTGGTATTTAAACAAGCACAACAATTCAAATGTGAACATAGTAAAATGTAATTTTCGGCATCTAAACTGCTTCGAACGGGAGAAAACATTAAGGAAGTCTTTTTCGTAGCGACGTTTTCTAGTTATCTTTCAAAAATGGGCTTAATCTGCAATTAAAAATTTTCGGAAAATTCCTTACAAAATTTTGCCCGATATTGCGGGGAATGTAGTGACTTCAAATTTGTGTTTTGAGGCCATTAATTATCATCAAAATGAAAAAACACTCTCATATATTTGTATTCAATATGAAATTTAGAATCAAAAACAAAAATATGGTTATGATAGAGAAATAAAAAAGCGGCTAAAAATACTCGAACAATAAAATCAAGACGTTATAAAAGCAGCTGCGTTTTGTAGCTATTGGTGAGATAGTAGCCCCAGCATGATTTTCGATGTACCTAAATACAATATTAAATAAAAACAAGTATCATTGTGGTATTTAAATAGGCGCAACAATCCACATGTGAAGGTATTACTTATCGTAAGATCTAAAAGTGCAAAATTCACCTTTAAAAAAAGTAATATCATTTTCGGCATCTAAACTGCTTCCAACGGGGGAAAGCCTTAAGTAAGCCTTGCTCGTAGCGCCTTTTTCTAGTTATCTTGCGAAAATGGGCCTTATCTGTAATTTAAAATTTTTCGGAAAATTTCCTACAAAGTTTTGCCCGATTTTGTGGGGAATGTTGTGACTTCAAATTTTTGTCTTAAGGCTATTAATTATCTTCAAAACAAAACTACATTCTTATATATTCACATTCAATATGAAATCTTGAAACCAAAACAAAAATATGGTTATGAATTTAGAGAAATAAAAATGCAGCTAAAAATACTCGAACAATAAAACCAAGTCGTTATAAAAACAGCAACTTTTTGTACCTAGTGGTGAGATAGTAGACCCAACATGATTCTCGATATACCTAAATACAATATTAAATAAAAATAATTATCATAGTGGTATTTAAACATGAACAACAATTCACATGTGAAGGTATTACTTATCGTAAGATCTAAATGCGCAAAATTCACCTTTAAAAATAGTAAAATGTCATTTTCGGCATCTAAACTGCTTCGAACCGGGGAAAGCCTTAAGGAAGTCTTTCTCGTAGTGCCGTTTTCTAGTTATCTTGCGAAAATGGGCCTAATGTGCAATTTAAAATTTTTCAGAAAATTTCCCACAAAATTTTACCCGAATTTGTGGGGAATGTAGTGACTTCAAATTTGTGTTTTGCGGCCATTAATTATCATCAAAATAAAAATATATTCTCATATATTCGCATTCAATATGAAATCTAGAAAGCAAAATAAAAATATGGTTATGAATCTAGAGAAATAAAAAAGCGGCTAAAAATACTCGAACAATAAAACCAAGACGATATAAAAGAAGTTGCGTTTTGTAGCTAGTGCTGAGATAGTAGCCCCAACATGATTCTCGATGTACCTAAATACATTCTTAAATAAAAACAAGTATCATAGTGGTATTTAAACAGGCACAACAATTCACATGTGAAGGTATTACTTATCGTAAGATCTAAAAGTGCAAAATTCACCTTTAAAAATAGTAAAATATCATTTTCGGCATCTAAACTGCTTTGAACGGGGGAAAGCCTTAAGGAAGTCTTGCTCGTAGCGCCATTTTATAGTTATCTAGCGAAAATGGGCATAATCTGCAATTTAAAATTTTTCGAAAAATTCCCCCCAAAATTTTTTCCCATTTTTTGGGAAATGTAGTGGCTTCAAATTTGTGTTTTGCGAACATTAATTATCATTACAACGAAGCTACATTCTCATATTTACGCATTCAAATGTGGTAGTGCTCCAAATGAACATATATAGGGGCAATATCCTTCCAATATGTAAAGTTTTCAGTTGCAATTGTTCTATTTTCAAGTAATATTCGTTTAAATAAATAAGTGCGAAGATAAAAGACTAAAACGACGATTTGATGATGCAAATGACCAAAAAACTCAAATGTACAAGATATAATCCAAGTAGTTCAATTTATTGATAAGAAACGTCTGTAAATTACAAGAGTAGAAGCCGCAAAGCGCAAAGTACAAGATATTAAATCATACAAAAAGATGTTCGAAAATCCGGAACCGAGACATAAACCGAGCATCAACGTGCGAGTCAACGGAGCTGAAAGCTCAAGTCAACTATGCACAAGAATATAATATAATATATATTTAATTATATAAAATTATATATATTATATTATATATTAAAAAATACCAGCAGCCCGCGTTTTAAATAAGAGATGAGCTGGAATCAAGGACTCCTCAATCGCGGAGACCCAACACACAAAATCACAGCAATCGCGGAGCAACAAAAATATCTGGATCAGCTTGCCATGCGATCGCATGGGATTTGGGCATCACATCCATGTGATCGCATGACCCCAAAACTCTGGCCAAGTCTATAAATAGCAACGAATTCTGCGAGTTTCAACACACCGTCACTACTTCTTTCTTTCCTCTGTAAGAATAATATTTATATTTATATTTATAATTTTAATTTTAATTTAAGTTTAATAATAACTGGGTTATTGTAAGAAATATTTTACGGGTTTTAAAGTCAAAACTATGTCCGTGTAACGCTACGCTATTAATAATCACTGTAAGCTATGTTCTTCCTTTTTAAATTAATATCTCGTAACTAAGTTATTATTATGCTTATTTGAGCCGAAGTAATCGTGATGTTAGACTAAATATTAAGATGGGGTTATTGGATTTTGTACCATAACTAGGGTTTGGACAAAAGACCGACACTTGTGGACATTGTACTATGACTATTAATAGATGTGGGGTATTGTCTAATTGAGCGACAACTCATTGGAATCTGTCGAACCTATCTTCAAATTAATTAACTTAATAATTATTAAATGATTATGAATGTCCTATTTAGTGACATTTATACGACATCTTTTACAATCATTTAATTAATCAATTGGGTTGGGTAATTGATTATTCATTCTGGCCAAGTGGATAAATTAATATATCATGGACTAATTAAAACAGGGGTGGATTATATACAAGGGTAATTGGCGTAATTGTTAACAAAGTATTAAAACCTTGAATTACACGCAGTCGATAACCTGGTGTAATTATTAACAAAGTATTAAAACCTTGTTACAGTCTAAATCCCTAATTAGTTGGAATATTTGACTTCGAGAATAAGGTTAATTTGACGAGCATTTTATAATTATGACCGATGGATTATTATGGACAAAAACCAGATACGTATCAAATAAACCAGGACAAAGGATAATTAACCCGGGTAATAAATTAAAATCAAAACGCCAAACATCATGATTACGGAAGTTTAAATAAGCATAATACTTTTATTGTATTTCTCATCGTACTTTTATTTTCTGTCATTTTATTTACTGTCATTTCATTTAACGCACTTTTATTTAGCGCAACTTTAAATATTGTTATTTATTTTACGCACTTTAATTATTGTCATTTATCTTTATGCTTAAAATATAAAATCGACAAACCGGTCATTAAACGGTAAACCCCCCCTTTTATAATAATAATATTACTATATATAATTATATATTTTATATAAATATAGTTGTTAAAAATATAGTACGTAATCACTAGCTCCCTGTGGAATGAACCAGACTTACTAAAAACTACACTACTCTAGGATTAGGTACACTGCCTATAGTGTTGTAGCAAGATTTAGGTATATCACATATGTAAATTAATAAAACTTATGTAATATTTCGTCGTATTTCGTAGTAAACAATAATAGTATATTTCGTACGCCACCTCCGCTAGCACATCAAGTTTTTGGCGCCGCTGCCGGGGACTCGGTGAAAAACGCTATATTTTGTTAAAACTATATTTTTGTAAAAATATATTATTTCTTATCTCGTAAAAATATTTTGTATTTATAATAAGTATTAAAAAAAATTATATATATATTTTTAAGATTTTATCTTTTAAAAAAATAAAAATATTTTTATTTTTAAATTTTAAAATATAAGTTTATTTTAATAAATATTTTCTTTATATATTTTGTGAAAATTAAATTCAGAAAAAAATAGAAACTAGGCCGAGTCAGTTTAGAAGCCCGAATCATTCCTGGAGTATTGGGCCATGCGATCGCATGACCCAGAAGAGCAAAACTCATGCGGTCGCATGCGTTGCTCTAACAGAACAACATCGTACGTAATTAATGCTGATTTAGGGTTTTAATTTCTTAATAATTATTATTATTATTATGGTTTAATTTAATATTAAGTTTTTAGTTTTAATATTATTTTTATTATTAAGTTTTATTATTATTTTTAGTATTTATATAAATTAATATATAAATTAATAATATAAAAATAATATTTTTTATATAAAATTTTATTTTTAAGATTTTTATAATATATCTTTTTATTATTTGTATTTTTTTTATCGTCACGTTGGTAATTATAATTTTAATTTCTTTTCGCCTTAGTTTAATTTTTAGATTTGAAGTTTTGCCGTAAAATCCCCTAAGTGCTTTTTCTTTAGATTTAGAATTTAGAAGCTTTAGAATTTTACGACATCGTTTATCGCTCTAGTTTTTAATAGATTTTAGTGCCTTTTTAAAGTGATTGTCGTTTTCCGAATAGAATTGCATTTAAGTTTTAATACCTTTAGGCGCAACTTTTTAGAGTTAATTTTTAGACTTTTAAGTTTCGGCGTTTTTCTTTCTTATTTTTATTTTTCGACATTTTTCGACGCTCTGTTTCTTTTTCATTTCTACGCTCTAGTTTTTAGGACATAGATTTTTATTTCAAAATTTTGACGAAAAATTATAAAAGGCGATTAAATCAATAGACATTCAAATTTTCTGGTTCGTAGTAATAGTTGGATTTGTTAGTGGCAAGTTGTGGACTTTCGATTTAAAGGGTCCTGGCTACCTGCTGCATCTATTGGCTATTCGAAACGTGGGAAAAATCAGAAAAGTCTATTAATTTGATAACTTATATAATTTTTATATTTATAACTAATAGGATATTTAGTGAAAGCACCGAGCAAAACGTTCACAACCTTTCATACGTTCACCACCTGTAACTCGATCAAGACATCTAGCCAATATTATCGCCGTTGATTTTTCTTTAGAATCATCATCAAGTCGAACAAGTACTCCAACTCAAATTTCCGATAATCCATTTTTTGAACCCGACTTCACAATTGAGAACCCGGAGGATATTCAAGGACAATTCCAAGATCCTGAACCACTAATCATTTCTCCTGAACCACAAACCGTTAAATCAGAATCTTCTAGTGATTCAGATTCAACAAATTCAAATATGGAAATAACAGAACCCCTAAGTATGGAGGATCGAATGAGAGCCACACGCAAGGGCCAAGGACATGTCATTACTTAACCAGACATTAATGCGCCAGATTATGAAATCAAAGGACAAATCCTACACATGGTAACTAATCAATGCCAATATAGTGGTACGCTAAAAGAAGATCCAAACAAACATCTTCAAACCTTTAATAGGATTTGTACTCTATTCAAAATCAGAGAAGTTGAGGATGAACAGATCTATCTCATGTTGTTTCCCTGGACTTTAAAGGGAGAAGCCAAAGATTGGTTAAAATTGTTACCCGAAGGAGCGATTGACACATGGGATGTCTTAGTTGAAAAATTTCTTAAAAGATTCTTTCCGGCATCTAAAGCCATGAGACTTCAAGGAGAAATTCTTACGTTCGCGCAAAAGCCAAATGAAACATTATATGAGGCATGGACAAGATTCGGAAAGTTGTTGAGAGGATGTCCTCAGCACGGTTTAGACACTTATCAAATAGTACAAATATTCTACCAAGGTGTCGACGTTGCTACACTAAAAGACATCGACACAGCAGCTGGTTGTTCCACTATGAAGAAAACCGCAACTGAAGCTCACAAGATAATTGATAATACAGCCTTCCACTCTCATGAGTGGCATCAAGAAAAAGATGTCTTTCATTCATCTAAAGCAGCTAGAGCCGATTCTAACCATGACTTTGATTCCGTTTATGAAAAAATAGATGCTTTCGAGAGATGAATGGAAAAGATGACTAAAGATATTCACGCAATATGAATCAGTTGTGAGCAATGCGGTGGACCACACTTAACGAAAGATTGTCACATTGAACAAACGATGGAACAACATGAGAATATTTCCTACATGAACCAAAGGCCGGGAAATAATTATCAAAATAATTATCAACCGCCAAGGCCAAACTTCAATCGAAATCAAAACATTCTTTACAATCCAAATGGACCCAACAATAACTCGTATAACTAACAAGGTCCGAATAACCAACCAACTCAAAACAACACTTTCAATCAACAAAGACCTAGCTTGTATAAACCACCATAACAAACCGAAGAGAAAAAGTCTAATCTGGAAGAAATGGTACAAAAGCTAGTTGAATTTCAAACACAATTTATTGCAACACAAACCCAAACGAATGAGAGGTTTGATCAGTCATTTAGAACTCAACAAGCTTCCATTTTGAATCTAGAAAAACACGTAGGTACTCTTGCTAGCATGATGAGTGAGAGGGAACAAGGAAAGCTACCGAGTAATACTGAAGTAAATCCTCGGAATGAAAATGTTAATATGGTGTCAAAAAATTCTGAAAATCAGCACCAGAAGATGGAAAGGTTTTAGATGTGAGTAACAATGAAGAAGTTACAACACCACCACCACCCGAGTATGTAAAGCCAGTGGTGGCACCCTACAGACCACCCATCCCGTTTCCAAGAAAAGGAGTTGAGTATGAGCAAGTGATAGGTAATAAAGTTTGTGATACCATTGGAAAGAAGAAGAAGAGTAAGAAAGTGCAAGAAACAAAAACCGTAAAGATAAACCCGGTGAAGACAGTTCCACCAAAACTTCCACCCAGGTTGGGTGATCCGGGTGAATTTATTATTCCTTGTCTACTTAGTGATTGTGTCATGTATGATGCACTAGCAGATTTAGGTACAAGTGTGAGTGTTATGCCTCTTTCATTATATAAGAGATTAGGTGTAGGTGAGTTAAGTCCAACGGAAATGAGTGTTCGACTCTTTGATCAAACCATTAAGCACCTAGTTGAAATTGCTGACAACCTACCCGTTCAAGTGGGTAATTTAACCTTTCGAGTCGAATTTATTGTCATTGACATAGAAGAGGACTCAACCATTCCTCTAATTTTAGGTCAACCATTCTTAGCGTCCACCGGGGCATTAATTGATGTAAAAGAGGGTAGAATGACACTTAGTAATTGTGACATCCTCCAGATAGGGCCTGGAAGAATAACGTCACTAAATATATCAAATTACAGTTGCATAAACGAGAATGACTCTATATGAGACGTTTTATTGAGTTTTACAGCGGAAGATAAATAGATTACATTGTATTTAATGAACAATGCATTAAATGTCTTTAGTTGATATGATATGTGATGAAGACTCCAAGCATAGCAAGCAATTATCATCAGTTTAGCAAATGAAAGTCCTTCAAATTATTCATGAATGACTCGTTGAAATGTTGCTTTCAATTAGCAAACACATAGCGGAAGCAATACTTAAGTACCTGAGAATAAACATGCTTAAAAAGTCAACACTAGGTTGAGTGAGTTCATAGGTTTGTCATAAATAATGATTTCAGTAATAGTGTTAGACCACAAGATTTTTGTTCATAAGCTTGGTCTCGCAGGGACTAATTAGTAGATCACGCAGATCCAAAAGTTGTTCATAAGCTTGGTCTCACATGGACCTATTAGTAGATCACGTAGATCCAAAAGTTATTCATAAGCTTGGTCTCGCAGGGACCAATTAGTAGATCTCGCAGATCTAAAAGTTGTTCATAAGCTTGGTCTCGCATGGACCAATTAGTAGATCTCGCAGATCTAAAAGTTGTTCATAAGCTTGGTCTCACATGGACCAATTAGTAGATCTCACAGATCCAAAAGTTGTTCATAAAGTTGGTCTCACAGGGTCCAAAAAGTAGATCACGAAGATCCAAAAGTTATTCATAAGCTTGGTCTCACATGGACCAATTAGTAGATCACGCAGATCCAAAAGTTGTTCAAAGTTTACCCCAAAGACAAGTTTTGTTTATACTTTTCAGTTAGGGACTTAGTCGGACATAGCCGGGTATAACATAGTTTAAAGTTGGTACTTGTGTCTAGCGTGTAAAACAGTTATAAAAGTTGTGCATGTATTCTCAGCCTGAAAATGTAAAGAGTAAAAGGGAATCAAATAAACTCACAAAAAATCAGTTTTAGTATTTGTATTCATAAAAACAGTTATAAAAGTATCGCATGTATTCTCGGCCCAAAAATATAGATAAAAATGGAACTATGAAAACTCTCCTTAAATAGTAGTTGAAGTATTCCTTGAAAGGAATGAAATGAATGGAAATAACTGACCGGGATCTCAACGTATCAATATTGTGACTCAATATTGCAGAAAAAAGTACGCAGATGTAACGGACATTATAAATGCTAGGTTGACCTCACGAACAATACCCATAACCTCCAAAGCTATAACCCATACTTTCCTTAGCTCTATCCCGCTCATAAAACCCGTTTTAAAATGACCCACTCATGACTTCGTCGTAGTATTTTATGTATAAATAATAATATGTTATAATTCAGTAGGCTTATAACTACCTTTAGTGGTTTGATTATATTATAATTCAGTAGGCTTATAACTACCTTTAGTGGTTTGATTCTTGATTAAGAATACTAATAATGAAGTGTAAGAACAAAGATGATAATGAAGAGAAAGAAAGTAACACTTTGTAAGTATGAGAAATGGTGCAAGTTTAATGCTTGCATTCATGAGTATTTATAGCCTAAAATTTTAATATAAAAATACATACTTTATGTACCAAAATTGACTATATGTATACTAGTTTATAATTTTATTTTTAGTCAACATAAGGATGTACTAGTTTATACTTTCCTTTTTTTAATTTTTATTTATTTTTAGTCAACATAAGGAAGTATTTGTTTAGGATTCTTTTTAGTCTCATTATTATTATTATTATTATTATTATTATTATTATTATTATTATTATTATTATTATTATTATTATTATTATTATTATTATTATTATTATTATTACATGATAAGTATTATTTTCTTTTTACTAATTCATTACATTGAAATATATATATATATATATATATATATATATATATATATATATATATATATATATATATATATATATATATATATATATAATATATATGTATATATATAATATATATGTATATATATATATATATGTATATATATATATATATATATATATATATATATATATATATATTCATTTCGAAATATATATTTGAAATATTTATTTAATATTTAGTTTTTCAAAATCAATTATATTTTAAAGTTTATTTTAAAATCGTTTAAATAATAGAAATTATTATAACACGTAACTTTTTTAATTAATATATATATATATATATATATATATATATATATATATATATATATATATATATATATTACATAAAATTGTTCATGAATCATCGGAATAATATAAAATTTAGGTTTAAATTTAGCCAGAAATTTTCGGGTTGTCATAGTACCTACCCGTTAAAAGAAATTTCGTCCCGAAATTTAGTTGTTGCCATCAATCGGCGTTGTTCGTACATAGACGAGGATATTTATGTTTTATTTGGTCTTCACGTTCCCAGGTATGTTCGGGGCCTTGCATGAATTCCAACAGATAGAATATTGTTTTGTTTCAAAATTTAAATCATATGAATCATAAATTCTACAGGTTCTTCGATGAAGTGCATTTTATTATTAATGCAGAGATCAATCAAAATGATAGTGTTATACAAGTCATTTCAGTAAATCATGATTGATTATCAATCCGAGATGATTTCAAGAAATTTTATTTTTAGATGATTAAACGCTGATTGTAATCGTCAACGGATCTAATGGTTGACGAATAGGCGTTGTTGATTTCAAAAGTACTGAATGATAATTTCGGTGGTTTGATGTGATAATTCATCATAGAATATGAATGAATATAATTCATGAATGTAGTATTCTTTAGGAAGATAACACCTGCTAAAGCTTTACTTGGATTCTAATATATCAAAATCAGAATATGTAATTGAAAATGGTTGTTCTTTAGTGAACGGATACATATATTGTGATTGTAAGTAGTATATTTACTGACTACTGAATCAGAATTAAAGAATGTACAATGTAACATATTAATGTGAGATATAAATATTTCTCGGGTCTTACCTACCCGTTAAAATATTTTCACAATTAACAGTTTGTACAAAAGAGAAGATATACGTTCATATATGTATTCTTCAGATATAATATAGATTTAATGAGTTAATATAATATTAAAATCATTTGATTTGCGGTTGAAACGAGAATAAATAATCTCCAAAACCTTAGAGATTTCATAATTGTCGCGAAATATTTCGCTAATGAAGTTATGAATCAATACTTCATCGTTTGTTGTTATTGATATACCTCGGTATATGATGTTGATGCTCGTGAAATTCTTGTGAAATTCACAAGGCATGAATGATGTTTTCTAGAAAGTTTCGAGTACATCGAAAACAGATGTGTAAAATCAAACATGTATTTGAATAATACACTTGATTTATTATGAAATGGAGTTTATTGTGCTGAAGCAGTGATTAACGATTGTTAAGTCATTAACGAAGGATGTACATCATAGCATATTAGTGATATGAATTAACCAAGTAGTATTTACTAGTTAAGATTCACAAGTAATAGCTTAGTACGGAAAGATTTATTATTATTCCAAACTATATATATATATATATATATATATATATATATATATATATATATATATATATATATATATATATATATATATATATATATATATATATATATAAAGTATACATATATAATTCTTCAGGAAGAATGAGTCAATACATCTTAACTCATTATTACTAATATTCCTTGGTATCTATGTGCCTATGATGTTGATATTCGAGGTACCGAGTGTGATGTTGAGACGTGGGATGCGGATGTTGTTATTGATACTGTTGCTATTGGTGGTGATGTTGATGGTGCTTACAGTGCTTGCGGTGTCGGTGATGTTGATGGTACTGATGGTACTGATGGTACTACTGGTTATGCTGCTGGTGCTGCTAATGCTTGTAGATATTGCACCATATTCTCCAGAGCCACCACTCGAGCGCGAAGCTCGTTGACTTCTTATCTTACTCCGGGATGATTGGCGGTTCGAACTAGCGGATGAATAAGATCTAGAATTCTAGATATTATATAGTCGTGACGGGATATCCTGGAAATGAGGGTGAAAATAATGTTTCGAACGGGTTTGCAGGTAAGTGCTTCAGGTTCTTCGCCAATAGGGCAATGTAGTGGGTGAAAAGCATCACCTTCTTCACTTCTCCATTGATTAAGTCGACTACGAACCCATCCCCAATTCATCCAGAATAGATGATGGCTGATTGGTTCATTTGTTCTGGTTACGCTGCCATTGGAGCTCGAGGAGTTCGAAGAATCCATATTATGTATTTGGAGTAGGGTTTGATATGAAATAAGTGTTGGATACTAATTGATATATTCGTCGCCTTGAATACGTATATATAGCAAAAAGATTTCTGTAATTTACGGAGGAAATTTAGGAAAAGTGTTAGACAAAGTCTATTGAGATAGATATGATAAGATATAATAAGATATGATGTGTCTATACTCCAATAATGGCAGTATGACGTGTCGAGATCATAAAAAGATAAGTATGTAATCTGATAATCTTTCGATTAAAGACTTTCAATTCGTATACTGTGATAACCCAATGACATTTTTTGGTTCGCAAAACGATGCATAAAGATATAAGGCATTTAGGTACGTGATATAACAGGGAGTTATATACGTTTGAGTATGAATAGTAACGAATATAGGAGTTTCAAAAATCATAGATAATATTTCATGTAATACATATGTAATACACAAAACCATGATAAATGACATAGGAATGTGAAGAATTTCTGAAATCATGGTGTTGCATTTAAATGCGGTGGCGTAATTGGATAATACTTAGGAAAGTTCTTAGACTGGCTTTGCATTCTAAGATAAGTAAAGTTTCTAAAGTATAGTGTAGCATTTAACAGTTAAAGGCAACAATTAAAGGCACTATGGTCAAGAAAAGTTGTAGTCCTACATTGCTAAGGTACCTAATTGTATAAGGCACACATAAAATATAATCCTGATTCTCTACAACAAATTGCTCTGATACCAATCTGTGACGTCCTCCAGATAAGGCCTGGAAGAATAACGTCACTAAATATATCAAATTACAGTTGTATAAATGAGAACGACTCTATATGAGACATTTTATTGAGTTTTGCAGCGGAAGATAAATAGATTACATTGTATTTAATGAACAATGCATTAAATGTCTTTAGTTGATATGATATGTGATGAAGACTCCAAGCATAGCAAGCAATTATCATCAGTTTAAAAAAAATGCAAGTCCTTCAAATTATCCATGAATGACTCGTTGAAATGTTGCTTTCAATTAGCAAATACACAGCGGAAGCAATACTTAAGTACCTGAGAATAAACATGCTTAAAAAGTCAACACTAGGTTGAGTGAGTTCATAGGTTTGTCATAAATAATGATTTCAGTAATAGTGTTAGACCACAAGATTTTTGTTCATAAGCTTGGCCTCGCAGGGACCAATTAGTAGATCACGCAGATCCAAAAGTTGTTCATAAGCTTGGTCTCACATAGACCAATTAGTAGATCACGTAGATCCAAAAGTTGTTCATAAGCTTGGTCTCGCATGGACCAATTAGTAGATCTCGCAGATCCAAAAGTTGTTCATAAGCTTGGTCTCACAGGGAACAATTAGTAGATCTCGCAGATCCAAAAGTTGTTCATAAGCTTGGTCTCACATGGACCAATTAGTAGATCTCGCAGATCCAAAAGTTGTTCATAAAGTTGGTCACGCATGGACCAAAAAGTAGATCACGCTGATCCAAAAGCTATTCATAAGCTTGGTCTCACATGGACCAATTAGTAGATCACGCAGATCCAAAAGTTGTTCAAAGTTTGCCCCAAAGACAAGTTGTGTTTATACTTGTCGGTTAGGGACTTAGTCGGACATAGCCGGGTATAACATAGTTTAAAGTTGGTACTTGTGTCTAGCTTGTAAAACAGTTATAAAAGTTGTGCATGTATTCTCAGCCCAAAAATGTAAAGAGTAAAAGGGAATTAAATAAATTCACGAAAAATCAGTTTTAGTATTTGTATTCAAAAAAACAGTTATTAAAGTAGCACATGTATTCTCAGCCCAAAAATATAGATAAAAAGGGAACTATGAAAACTCACCTTAAATAGTAGTTGATGTATTCCTTGAAAGGAATGAAATGAATGGAAATAAGTGACCGGGATCTCAACGTATCAAGTTTGTGACTCAATATTTGAGGAAAAAGTACGCAGATGTAACGGACATTACAAATACTAGGTTAACCTCACGAACAATACCCATAACCTCCATAGCTATAACCCATACTTTCCTTAGCTCTATCCAGCTCATAAAACCCGTTTTGAAATGACCCGCTCATGATTTCATCGTAGTATTTTATGTATAAATAATAATATGTTATAATTCAGTAGGCTTATAACCACCTTTAGTGGTTTGATTATATTATAATTCAGTAGGCTTATAACTACCTTTAGTGGTTTGATTCTTGATTAAGAATACTAATAATGAAGTGTAAGAACAAAGATGATAATGGAGAGAAAGAAAGAAACACTTTGTAAGGGTAAGAAATGGTGCAAGTTTAATGCTTGCATTCATGAGTATTTATAGCCTAAAATTTCAATATAAAAATACATACTTTATGTACCAAAATTGACTATATGTATACTAGTTTATAATTTTATTTTTAGTCAACATAAGGATGTACTAGTTTATACTTTCCTTTTTTTTTAGTCAACATAAGGATGTATTTGTTTAGGATTCTTTTTAGTCTTATTATTATTATTATTATTATTATTATTATTATTATTATTATTATTATTATTATTATTATTATTATTATTATTATTATTATTATTATTATTATTTTTATTACATTTACTGCATGATAAGTATTATTTTCTTTTTACTAATTCATTACATTGAAAATTATATATATATATATATATATATATATATATATATATATATATATATATATATATATATATATATATATATATTCATTTCGAAATATATATTTGAAATATTTATTTAATATTTAGTTTTTCAAAATCAATTATATTTTAAAGTTTATTTTAAAGTCATTTAAATAATAGAAATTATTATAACACGTAACGTTTTTAATTAATATATATATTTACATAAAATTGTTCGTGAATCGTCGGAATCATATAAAAGTTAGGTTTAAATTTAGTCAGAAATTTCTGGGTTGTCATAGTAATGGTGAAAAATCGATCACTTTTGTGATTCGAAAATCTAAATCTCCACCAACCAAAACCGTTGAACCAATAAAAATGATCGATGAGAAGCATATTGTTTTACCAACTCCAACGGTAGTGCTTAACAATAATAAAACGCCTAAGTGTGGGGAAGATGAAGCAACACCTAATGATGACCTGATAACAAAGAACTCTGTTGTTGATACGAAATTAAATGACTCCGTTATTAACAGTTCAATGAAGAAACTTATTAAACGGATTCGCGATGCTAGAATTAAGGGGAAGTTTAAGTTATATAACCGGTTAGTATCCAATCTATTACCTAAAGAAAAGGCGAAACTAGTTTAATTTGTGGATATTACACAGGAATCCGACTAATGGCTTAAAGTAAAAGTCACAGATATGCAAGTTGATTATGGTCCAAGAGAAATTGACAATAAAGTTAATCACAATTTCGACACCACAGCTACCTAAGTGTGGGGAGATTCAAATGTTCTAAAAGAAAATGTTGTCTAGAGTTAATTGTTCGGTTCTCGTGTAGTTCCGAGAATGGAATCCGATTGGTCTTTTCCACTAGCAGACACTAAAGAACTAGTTTTCTTCCCCCATTCTGATTTTTTTTTGTTTTGTAGGTTTTGTATGAAATTAATATGCATTTTAAATTTAAGTTTTGTGTGAATTTAAAAACAAAATTTACTTTATTTCATTAAGTTTAAAAAAAATGATTTCTAAAATTCGTCGTGAGTTAAACACTAGGTCGTAGAACCGAAATTGCTTTACTCAAGGACGGGACGAAAAATTTTGTTATCATTATTTTAATATTATTGATCTAAAGTATGCCAAAAATATTATATGAACGTGGGGTTATATACCAAACTTCAAAAATATGTATATATATGTTTGTATTTTATGTTATATACAAAACAGGGTAAAACAGCGCACTTTCAAAGACTGGCATTAAGTTCAGCAAAAGCTACTAATTTTAACGACAAGACGTAAAATATCAAATGTGATATAAAACAATATGTTTGCAAACTCGGTATTTTTAATCATTTTTCTACACTAATCACCCTCATGAATTTAAATTTTTTACTGATTTCTTGCAAGTGAGGGCATTGCAAGATCTCTAGTGTGGGGAAGGGTTATAAATTCTCTCGGGTTTACACTTGGTTTAATTGCCAAATTTTGTGAAAATTTTTCAAATTTTCAATTAAATGAACTCAAAATAATTTTTATACATATTTATGAACAATAAAACTAGGTGATAATACCGAAATTATTGTTACCTCAGGAAGGGCATAAATTGAGAAACAACCTAAAATGCTTGAATTCATTTAAAATGGAATAGAAGAGAATTACAAGGCAAAGAAAAGAATAAATAAAAGCTAAGTGTGGGAAGAATTTATCAAGTTCTTTA
This sequence comes from Rutidosis leptorrhynchoides, assembly GCF_046630445.1. Classification (NCBI taxonomy): domain Eukaryota; kingdom Viridiplantae; phylum Streptophyta; class Magnoliopsida; order Asterales; family Asteraceae; genus Rutidosis; species Rutidosis leptorrhynchoides. The sequence goes on along the minus strand of NC_092339.1, from coordinate 29,235,766 downwards.
AAACATATATCACATATATTTGTACAAGATTATTGCAGGTACTTTTGTTTTGGATGATACTAATAAGTTTTACCCGATTTACTGTAATATATCTGAAATAAAGATGGATATACATGATGAATCAATTCCATCATTAAAACGAAGTAAAGTCTTCTGAAAAAGACACGCGCTTCTTGATTTAGGTCAAGAAGTTGTCGTCCAGACCAGCTGTAGGTTGATGAAAAATCTAGAAAAGTCTTCTCTAAAATCAGCAGGAAATCCACGGACCTCAGCATCAAACAGGGTCGCCATGTACTCAGACTTATCCTAACTATAAGAGGATATGTCTCGTAAAATGGGTAGGGCGCCGTGAAAATTAGCTTGATAAGACTAATGAATCAGACCCCAGAATGGATAATCTCCTTAAATATTAAAAATCAGCTTTTAAGCCTGGTATTACTCAATCCTTGAGATTGACCTTAAAGATTGAGAATTACAAACTCATGGAATTCAATGATATCTAAACTCGAGCTTGAACGAGAAAATATTTTGATCAAATTAAAACCGATTTGTTTTCTGAAAAACTATTTTTAATGCGTTCATTACCATTGAACGTAAAATCCTAAAAATTCATCAAAATTCATTAGGTCACCTGAACCAAATCGGGTGTCAACCATAAGAACGGTGGTTACATAGCATGGTCGAAGACAGGACCTTGTGCAAGATCGAAAAATTATAGGGTGATCTTTACTATTTCTCCAACAAAGAATAGTAATTGCATCCGACACGTTATGGACCATGTCATTAGACATCGCCTTAACAGTTGCTTGTTCATCGCTTTCCTTTACAACCGGATGGTAATTTACCGAAAGGTAATATACTGAGCAAGTATACTGGAGGTGTTGCTTTCCTAATACAAGGTTAGCAAGTGGGTGACACAAAACTGAAAGTTTTGAGCTAAAATTTTCAAATCTGAAACCCACAAAACCCAAAAAAACATTTTACAAACACCGGTGAAGGGTTATTCTGGAAAATGTATCTAGGGTAAACGCAAGAATAAATTTTCAAAAGTTCAAATGTTTCCATAAAGATCCAATTTCCTTAAAGAATCTAAATTTTCATAGTCATGTGGGACTGTAAACCACATCGTTACTATCATTGTTTATACCGCTGTATTAAAATCACTGATGTATAAAGTGTGAGAATAAAAAAGTGATTCGGGTGAAGTATGATTTTATTTCAAGTTCTGTATTGCTTGAGGACAAGCAACGTTCAAGTGTGGGGATATTTGATAGTTCTCCAAATGAACATATATTTAGGCGCAATATCCTTCCAATATGTAAGGTTTTTTCAGTTGCAATTGTTCTATTTTCAAGTAATATTCGTTTAAATAAATAAGTACGAAGACAAAAGACTAAAACGACGATTTAAAGACGCAAACGATCAAAAAGCTCAAATGTACATGATATAATCCAAGTGGTTCAATTTATTGATGAGAAACGTCTATAAATTACAAGATTACAAGCCGCAAAACGCAAAGTATAAGATATTAAATCATACAAAAAGACGTTCAAAAATCCAAAATCGAGACATAAACCGAGCATCAACGCGCGAGTCAACGGAGCTGAAAGTTCAAGTCAACTATGCATAAGAATATAATATAATATATATATTTAATTATATAAAATTATATATGTTATATTATATTTTAAAAAATACCAGCAGCCCACGTTTTAAATAAGAGATGAGTTGGAATCAAGGATTCCGCAATCGCGGAGACCGAACACACAAAATCACAGCGATCGCGGAGCAACAAAAATATCTGGATCAGCTTGCCATGCGATCGCATGGGATTTGGGCATCACATCCATGCGATCGCATGACCCCAAAACTCTGGTCAAGTCTATAAATAGCAACGAATTCTGCGAGTTTCAACACACCTTCACTACTTCTTTCTTTCCTCTGTAAGAATAATATTTATATTTATATTTATATTTATAATTTTAATTTTAATTTAAGTTTAATAATAATTGGGTTATTGTAAGAAATGTTTTACGGGTTTTAAAGTCGAAACTCTGTCCGTGTAACGCTACGCTATTAATAATCACTGTAGGCTATGTTCTTCCTTTTTAAATTAATGTCTCGTAACTAAGTTATTATTATGCTTATTTGAGCCGAAGTAATGGTGATGTTAGACTAAATATTAGAGACGGGGTTATTGGATTTTGTACCATAATTAATGTTTGAACAAAAGACTGACACTTATGGGCATTTGACTATGGACTATTAATAGATGGGAGTTATTGTCTAATTGAGCGACAACTCATTGGAGTCTGTCGAACCTATCTTCAAATTAATTAACTTAATAATTATTAAATGATTATTAATGTCCTATTTAGTGACGTTTATACTACATCTTTTACAATCATTTAATTAATCAATTGGGTTGGGTAATTGATTATTCATTCTGGCCAAGTGAATAAATTAATATATCATGGACTAATTAAAACAGAGGTGGATTACATACAAGGGTAATTGGTGTAATTGTTAACAAAGTATTAAAACCTTGAATTACACGCAGTCGATAACCTGGTGTAATTATTAACAAAGTATTAAAACCTTGTTAAAGTCTAAATAACTAATTAGTTGGAATATTTGACTTCGGGAACAAGGTTAATTTGACGAGCATTTTATAATTATGACCGATGGACCATTATGGACAAAAACCAGATAGGTATCAAATAAACCAGGACAAAGGACAATTAACCCGGGTAATAAATTAAAATTAAAATGCTAAAAATCATGGTTACAGAAGTTTAAATAAGCATAATACTTTTATTGTATTTCTCATCGTACTTTTATTTTCTGTCATTTTAGTGTCATTTCATTTAACGCACTTTTATTTATCGCTACTTTAAATATTGTTATTTATTTTACGCACTTTAATTATTGTCATTTATCTTTATGCTTAAAATATAAAATCGACAAATCGGTCATTAAATAGTAAACCTCCCTTTTATAATAATAATATTACTATATATAATTATATATATATATATATATTATATAAATATAGTTGTTAAAAATATAGTACGTAATCACTAGCTCCCTGTGGAATGAACCGGACTTACTAAAAACAACACTACTCTACGATTAGGTACACTGCCTATAGTGTTGTAGCAAGGTTTAGGTATATCACATACGTAAATTAATAAAACTTGTGTAATATTTCGCCATATTTTGTAGAAAACAATAATAGTATATTTCGTACGCCACCTCCGCTAGCATATCAAGTTTTTGGCGCCGCTGCCGGGGACTCGGTGAAAAACGCTATATTTTGTTAAAACTATATTTTTGTAAAAATATATTATTTCTTATTTCGTAAAAATATTTTGTATTTATAATAAGTATTAAAAAATAAAAAAATTATATATATATTTTTAAGACTTTGTCTTTTAAAAATATATATATATTTTTTTTTAAATTTTAAAATATAAGTTTATTTTAATAAATATTTTCTTTATATATTTTGTGAAAATTAAATTCCGAAAAAAATAGAAACTGGGCCGAGTCAGTTTAGAAGTCCGAATCATTCCTGGAGTATTGGGCCATGCGATCGCATGACCCAGAAGAGCAAAACTCATGAGGTCGCATGCGTTGCTCTGACAGAACAAAATCGTACGTAATTAATGCTGATTAAGGGTTTTAATTTCTTAATAATTATTATTATTAGGGTTTAATTTAATATTTAGTTTTTAGTTTTAATATTTTTTGTATTATTAAGTTTTATTATTATTTTTAGTATTTATATAAATTAATATAAAAATAATATTTTTTATATAAATTTTTTTTTATCATTTTTATAATATATCTTTTTATTATTTGTATTTTTTTTATCGTTTCGTTCGTAATTATAATTTTAGTTTCTTTTTGCCTTAGTTTAATTTTTAGATTTTAAGTTTTGCCGTAAAATCTCCTAAGTGCTTTTTCATTAGATTTAGAATTTAGGCGCTTTAGTATTTTACGACATCCTTTATGCAATTTAAAATTTTTCGAAAAATTCCCCATAAAATTTTTCCGGATTTTGTGGGGAATGTAGTGGCTTCAAATTTATGTTTTGCGACCATTTATTATCATCAAAATGAAGCTACATTCTCATATATTCGCATTCAACTAAAATTTAGAAACAAAAACAAAAATATGGTTATGAATCTAGAAAAATAAAAAAGCGGCTAAAAATACTCGAACAATAAAACCAAGACGTTATAAAAGCAACAACGTTTTGTAGCTAGTGGTGAGGTAGTTGCCCCAACATGATTCTCAATATACCTAAATACAATATTAAATAAAAACAATTATCATAGTGGTATTTAAACAGCCACAACAATTCACATGCGAAGGTATTACTTATCGTAAGATCTAAAAGTGCAAAATTTATCTTTAAAATTAGTAAAATGTCATTTTTGGCATCTGAACTGTTTCGAACGGGGGAAAACCTTAAGGAAGTCTTTCTCGTAGCGTGGTATTCTAGTTATCTTGCGAAAATGGGCATAATCTGCAATTTAAAATTTTTTGAAAATTCTCCACAAAATTTTGCCCGATATTGTGGAGAATGTAGTGACTTCAAATTTGTTTTTTGAGACCATTAATTATCATCAAAAGGAAACTACACTCTCATATATTCGTATTCAATATGAAATTTAGAATCAAAAACAAAAATATGGTTATGAATCTAGAGAAATAAAAAAGCGGCTAAAAATACTCGAACAATAAAACCAAGATGTTATAAAAGCAGCTGCATTTTATAGGTAGTGGTGAGATAATAGCCCCAACATGATTCTCGATGTACCTAAATACAATATTAAATAAAAATAAGTATCATAGTGGTATTTAAATAGGCACAACAATCCACATTTGAAGGTATTACTTATCGTAAAATCTAAAAGTGCAAAATTCACCTTTAAAAATAGTAAAATGTCATTTTTAGTATCTAAACTGCTTCAGACGGGGGAATGCCTTAAGGAAGTCTTGGTCGTAGCGCCGTTTCCTAGTTATCTTGCAAAAATGGGCCTTATCTGCCATTTAAAATTATTCAGAAAATTCCCCTCAAAATTTTTCCCCGATTTTGTGACGAACGTAGTGACTTCAAATATGTGTTTTGCGGCCATCAATTATCATCAAAACAAAACTGTACTCTCATTTTTTCGTATTCAATATGAAATTTAGAAACAAAAACAAAAATATGTTTATGAATCTAGAGAAATAAAAAAGCGGCTAAAAATATTCTAGCAAAAAAACTAAGACGTTATAAAAGCAGCAATGTTTTGTAGCTAGTGGTGAGATATTAGACCCAACATGATTCTCGATGTACCTAAGTATAATATTAAATAAAAACAAGTATCATAGTGGTATTTAAAAAGGAACAACAATTCACATGTGAAGTTATTACTTATCGTAAGATCTAAATGTGCAAAATTCACCTTTAAAAATAGTAAAATGTCATTTTCGGCATCTAAACTGCTTCGAACCGGGGAAAGCCTTAAAGAAGTCTTGATCGTAGCGCTGTTTTCTAGTTATCTTGCGAAAATGGCCTAATGTGGTAATTTAAAATATTTCAGAAAATTCCCCACAAAATTTTACCCGAATTTGTGGGGAATGTAGTGACTTCAAATTTGTGTCTTGCGGCCATTAATTATCATCAAAACGAAACTAAATTCTCATATATTCACATTCAATATGAAATCTACAAATCAAAACAAAAAATATGGTTATGAATTTAGAGAAATAAAAATGCGGCTAAAAATACTCTAACAGTAAAACCAAGACGTTATAAAAGCAGCAACGTTTTGTAGCTAGTGGTGAGATAGTAGACCCAACATGATTCTCGATGTACCTAAATAGAATATAAAAAAACAAGTATCATAGTGGTATTTAAACAGGCACAACAATTCACATATGAAGGTATTACTTATCGTAAGATCTAAAAGTGCAAAATTCATCTTTAAAAATAGTAAAATGTCATTTTCGGCATCTAAACTGCTTTGAACGGGGGAAAACCTTAAGGAAGTCTTTCTCGTAGCACCGTATTCTAATTATCTTGCGAAAATGGGCCTAATCTGCAATTTAAAGTTTTTCGAAAAATTCCTCATAAACTTTTGCCCGATGTTGTGGGGAATGTGGTGACCTCAAATTTGTGTTTTGAGGCCATTAATTATCATCAAAATGAAACTACACACTCATATATTCATATTCAATATGAAATTTAGAATCAAAAACAAAAATATGGTTATGAATCTAGAGAAATAAAAAAATTGCTAAAAATACTCGAATAATAAAACCAAAACCTTATAAAAACAGCTGCGTTTTGTAGCTAGTGGTGAGATAGTAGCCCCAACATGATTCTCGATATACCTAAATAGAATATTAAATAAAAAAAATATCATAGTGGCATTTAAATAGTCACAACAATCCACATGTGAAGGTATTACTTATCTTAAGATCTAAAAGTGCAAAATTCACCTTTAAAAATAGTAAAATGTCATTTTCGGTATCTAAACTGCTTCGAACGGGGGAAAGTCTTAAGGAAGTCCTTCTCATAGCGCCGTTTCCTAGTTTTCTTACAAAAATGGGCCTAATCAGCAATTTAAAATTTTTCAGAAAATTTCCCACAAAATTTTGCCCCATTTTTTGGGTAACGTAGTGACTTCAAATATGTTTTTTGCGGCCATCAATTATCATCAAAACGAAACTACACTCTCATTTTTCCGCATTCAATTTTAAATTTAGAAACAAAAACAAAAATATAGTTACGAATCTAGAGAAGTAAAAAAAACGGCTAAAAATACTCTAACAATAAAACCAAGACCTTATAAAAGCAGCAACGTTTTGTAGCTAGTGATGAGATAGTAGACCCAACATGATTCTCGATGTACCTAAATACAGTATTAAATAGAAACAAGTATCATAGTGGTATTTAAACAGGAATAACAATTCACATGTAAAGATATTACTTATTGTAAGATCTAAATGTGCAAAATTCACCTTTAAAAATAGTAAAATGTCATTTTCGGCATCTCAACTGCTTCGAACTGGGGAAAGCCTTAAGGAAGTCTTGCTCGTAGCGCTGTTTTCTAGTTATCTTGCGAAAATGGGCCTAATGTGCAATTTAAAATTTTTCGGAAAATTCCCCAAAAATTTTGCCCGAATTTGTGAGGAATGCAGTGACTTCAAATTTGTGTCTTGCAGCCATTAATTATCATCAAAACAAAACTAAATTCTCATATATTCGCATTCAATATAAAATCTAGAAATAAAAAAAATACGGTTATGAATTTAGAGAAATAAAAAAGCGGCAAAAAATACTCGAACAATATAACCAAGACGTTATAAAAGCAGCTGCGTTTTGTAGCTAGTGCTGAGATAGTAGCCCCAACATGATTCTCGATGTACCTAAATACATTATGAAATAAAAACAAGTATCATAGTGGTATTATTTAAACATGCACAACAATTTACATGTGAATGTATATTATCGTAAGATCTAAAAGTCCAAAATTCACCTTTAAAAATAGTAATTTGTCATTTTCGGCATCTAAAATGCTTCGATCGGGGGAAAGGCTTAAGGAAGACTTGTTCGTAGCGCTGTTTACTAGTTATCTTTTAAAAATGGGCCTAATCTGCAATTTAAAATTTTTCAGAAAATTCCCCGCAAAATTTTGTCCGATTTTGTGGGTAATGTAGTGACTTCAAATATGTGTTTTGTGGCCATTAATTATCATCAAAATGAAACTATACTCTCATGTATTCGCATTCAATATGAAATTTAGAAACAAAAACAAAAATATGGTTACGAATCTAGAGAAATAAAAAAGCGGCTAAAAATACTCGAACAATAAAACCAAAACGCTATAAAAGCAGCAACGTTTTGTAGCTAGTGGTGATATAGTAGCCCCAACATGATTCTCGATGTACCTAAATACAATATTAAATAAAAATAAGTATCATAGTGGTATTTCAACATGCACAACAATTCACATGTGAAAGTATTACTTATCGTAAGATCTAAAAGTGCAAAATTTATCTTTAAAAATAGTAAAATGTCACTTTCGGCATCTAAAATGCTTCGAACGGGGGAATACCTTAAGGAAGTCTTGTTCGTAGTGCTATTTCCTAGTTATCTTGGAAAAATGGGCTTAATCTGCAATTTATAATTTTTCAGAAAATTCCCTACAAAATTTTGCCCGATTTTGTGGGGAACTTAGTGACTTCAAATATGTGTTTTGCAGTCATCATTATCATAAAAATGAAACTACACTCTCAATTTTTTGCATTCAATATGAAATTTAGAAACAAAAATAAAAATATGGTTATGAATCTAGAGAAATAAAAAAGCGGCTAAAAATACTCTAACAATAAAACCAAAACGTTATAAAAGCAGCAACGTTTTGTAGCTAGTGGTGAGATAGTAGACCCAACATGATTCACGATGTACCTAAGTACAATATTAAATAAAAACAAGTATCATAGTGGTATTTAAGCAGGAACAACAATTCACATGTGAAGGTATTACTTATCGTAAGATCTAAATGTGCAAAATTCACCTTTAAAAATAGTAAAATGTCATTTTCGGCATCTAAACTGCTTCGAACAGGGGAAAGCCTTAAGGAAATCTTAATCGTAGCGTTGTTTTTTAGATATCTTTCAAAAATGGGCCTAATGCGCAATTTAAAATTTTTAGGAAAATTCCCCACAAAATTTTGCCCGAATTTGTGGGGAATGTAGTGACTTCAAATTTGTGTCTTGTAGCCATTAATTATCATCAAAATGAAACTAAGTTCTCATATATTCTCATTCAATATGAAATCTAGAAATCAAAACAAAAATATGGTTATGAATCTAGAGAAATAAAAAAGCGGCTAAAAATACTCGAATAATAAAACTAAGACATTATAAAAGCAGCTGCGTTTTGTAGCTAGTGCTGAGATAGTAGCCCCAACATGATTCTCGATGTACCAAAATACATTATTAAATAAAAACAAGTATCATATTGGTATTTAAACACGCACAACAATTCACATCTGATGGTATTACTTATCGTAAGATCTAAAAGTGCAAAATTCACCTTTAAAAATAGTAGAATGTCATTTTCGGCATCTAAACTGCTTCGATCGGGGGAAATCCAGAAGGAAGTCTTGCTCGTAGCACTGTTTACTAATTATCTTGAAAAAATGGGCCTAATCTACCATTTAAAATTTTTCAAAAAATTCCCCACAAAATTTTGTCCGATTTTGTGGGGAATGTAGTGACTTCAAATATGTGTTTTGCGGCCATTAGTTATCATCAAAACGAAACTATGCTCTCATATATTCGCATTAAATATGAAATTTAGAAACAAAAACAGAAATATGGTTATGAATATAGAGAAATAAAAAAGCGGCTAAAAATACTCGAACAATAAAATAAAAATGTTATAAAAGAAGCAACGTTTTGTAGCTAGTGGTGAGATAGTAGCCCAACATGATTCTCGATGTACCTAAATACAATATTAAATAAAAACAAGTATCATAGTGGTATTTAAACAGGCACAACAATTCACATGAGAACGTATTACGTATCGTATGATTTAAAAGTGCAAAATTCACCTTTAAAAATAGTAAAATGTCATTCTAAACTGCTTCAAACGGGGGAAAGCCTTAAGGAAGTCTTGCTCGGCTCGCCGTTTTCTAGTTATCTTGCGAAAATTGGCATAATCTGCAATTAAAAATTTTTCGAAAAATTCTCCATAAAATTTTGCCCGATTTTGTGGGCAATGTAGTGGCTTCGAATTTGTTTTTTACGGCCATTAATTATCATCAAAACGAAGCTACATTCTTATATATTCGCATTCAATATGAAATTTAGAAACAAAAACAAAAATGTGATTATGTATCTTAAAAATAAAAAAAGCTGCTAAAAATACTCGAACAATAAAACCAAGAAGTTATAAAAGCAGCAACGTTTTGTAGCTAGTGGTGAGATAGTCGCCCCAACCTGATTCTCGATGTACCTAAATACAATATTAAATAAAAACAAGTATCATAGTGGTATTAAAATAGGCACAACAATTCACATGTGAAAGTATTACTTATCGTAAGATCTAAAAGTGCAAAATTAATCTTTAAAAATAGTAAATGACATTTTTGGCATATAAACTGCTTCGAACGAGGGAAAACCTTAAGGAAGTCTTACTCGTACCGCCGTATTCTAGTTATCTTGCGAAAACGGGCCTAATCTGCAATTTAAAATTTTTCGGAAAATTTCCACAAACTTTTACCCGATATTGTGGGGAATGTAATGACTTCAAATTTGTGGTTTGCGGCCATTAATTATCATCAAAATGAAACTAAAATCTCATATATTCGCATTCAATATGAAATCTAGAAATTAAAACAAAAATATGTTTATGAATGTAGAGAAATAAAAAAGCGGCTAAAAATACTCTAACAATAAAACCGAGACGTTATAAAAGCAGCAACGTTTTGTAGCTAGTGGTGAGATATTTGTCCCAAAATGATTCTCGATGTACCTAAATACAATATTAAATAAAAACAAGTATCATAGTGGTATTTAAACAGCCACAAAAATTCACATGTAAAGGTATTACTTATCGTAAGATCTAAAAGTGCAAAATTTATCTATACAAATAGTAAAATGTCATTTTCGGCATCTGAACTGCTTCGAACGGGGGGAAACCTTAAGGAAGTCTTTCTCGTAGCTCTGTATTTTAATTATCTTGCGAAAATGTTCCTAATATGCAATTTAAAATTTTTCAGAAAATTTCCCACAAAATTTTGCCCGATATTGTGGGGAATGTAGTGACTTCAAATTTGTGTCTTGTAGCCATTAATTATCATCAAAACGAAACTAAGATCTCATTTATTCGCATTCAATATGAAATCTAGAAATCAAAAAAAAAATATGGTTATGAATTTAGAGAAATAAAAAAGCGGCTAAAAATACTCGAACAATAAAACCAAGAGATTATAAAAGCAGGTGCTTTTTGTAGCTAGTGCTGAGATAATAGCCCCAACATGAATCTTGATGTACCTAAATACATTATTAAATAAAAACAAGTATCATATTGGTATTTAAACAAGCACAACAATTCACATGTGATGGTATTACTTATCGTAAGATCTAAAAGTGCAAAATTCACCTTTAAAAATAGTAGAATGTCATTTTCGGCATCTAAACTGCTTCGATCAGGGGAAATCCTTAAGGAAGTCTTGCTCGTAGCGCTGTTTACTAATTATCTTGCAAAAATGGGCCTAATCTGCAATTTAAAATTTTTCGAAAAATTTCCCACAAAATTTTGTCCGATTTTGTGGGGAATGTAGTGACTTCAAATATGTGTTTTGCGACCATTAATTATCATCAAATCGAAACTATGCTCTCATATATTCGCATTCAATATGAAATTTAGAAACAAAAACAGAAATATTGTTATGAATCTAGAGAAATAAAAAAGCGGCTAAAAATACTCGAACAATAAAACCAAAACGTTATAAAAGCAGCAACGTTTTGCAGCTAGTGGTGAGATAGTAGCCCAACATGATTCTCGATGTAATTAAATACAATATTAAATAAAAACAAGTATCATAGTGGTATTTTGAACAGGCACAACAATTCACATGAGAACGTATTACGTATGGGCATAATCTGCAATTAAAAAATTTTCGGAAAATTCCCCACAAAATTTTGCCCGATTTTGTGAGCAATGTAGTGGCTTCAAATTTGTTTTTTGCAGCCATTAATTATCATCAAAACGAAGCTATATTCTTATATATTCGCATTCAATATGAAATTTAGAAACAAAAACAAAAATGTGGTTATGTATCTTAAAAATAAATAAAAAGCGGCTAAAAATACTCGAACAATAAAACCAAGACGTTATAAAAGCAGCAACGTTTTGTAGCTAGTGGTGAGATAGTCACCCCAACATGATTCTCGATGTACCTAAATACAATATTAAATAAAAACAAGTATCATAGTGGTATTAAAATAGGCACAACAATTCACATGTGAAAGTATTACTTATCGTAAGATCTAAAAGTGCAAAATTCATCTTTAAAAATAGTAAATGACATTTTCGGCATATAAACTGCTTCGAACGGGGGAAAACCTTAAGGAAGTCTTACTCGTACCACCGTATTCTAGTTATCTTATGAAAACGGGCCCAATCTGCAATTTAAAATTTTCTGAAAATTCCCCACAAACTTTTGCCCGATATTGTGGGGAATGTAATGACTTCAAATTTGTGTTTTGCTGCCATTAATTATCATCAAAATGAAACTAAAATCTCATATATTCGCATTCAATATGAAATCTAGAAATCCAAACAAAAATATGTTTATGAATGTAGAGAAATAAAAAAGCGGCTAAAAATACTCGAATAATAAAACCAAGACATTATAAAAGCAGCTGCGTTTTGTAGCTAGTGCTGAGATAGTAGCCCCAACATGATTCTCGATGTACCTAAATACAATATTAAATAAAAACAAGTATCATAGTAGTATTAAAACTGGCACAACAATTCACATGTGATGGTATTACTTATCGTAAGATTTAAAAGTGCAAAATTCACCTTTAAAAATAGTAGAATGTCATTTTCGACATCTGAACTGCTTCGATCGGGGGAAATCCTTAAGGAATTCATGCTCGGAGCGTTGTTTACTAATTATCTTGCAAAAATGGGCCTAATCTGCAATTTAAAATTTTTCGAAAAATTACCCACAAAATTTTGTCCGATTTTGTGGGGAATGTAGTGACTTCAAATATGTGTTTTGCGACCATTAATTATCATCAAAACGAAACTATGCTCTCATATATTCGCATTCAATATGAAATTTAGAAACAAAAACAGAAATATGGTTATGAATCTAGAGAAATAAAAAAGCGGCTAAAAATACTCGAACAATAAAACCAAAACGTTATAAAACCAGCTGCGTTTTGTAGCTAGTGCTGAGATAGTAGCCCCAACATGATTCTTGATGTACCTAAATACATTATTAAATAAAAACAAGTATCATATTGGTATTTAAACAGGCACAACAATTCACATGTGATGGTATTACTTATCGTAAGATCTAAAAGTGCAAAATTCACCTTTAAAAATTGTAGAATGTCATTTTCGGCATCTAAACTGCTTCGATCGGGGGAAATCCTTAAGGAAGTCTTGCTCGTAGCGCTGTTTACTAATTATCTTGCAAAAATGGGCCTAATCTGCAATTTAAAATTTTTCGAAAAATTCCCCACAAAATTTTGTCCGATTTTGTGAGGAATGTAGTGACTTCAAATTTGTGTTTTGCGACCATTAATTATCATCAAAATGAAACTATGCTCTCATATATTCGCATTCAATATGAAATTTAGAAACAAAAACAGAAATATTGTTATGAATCTAGAGAAATAAAAAAGCGGCTAAAAATACTCGAACAATAAAACCAAAACGTTATAAAGCAGCAACGTTTTGTAGCTAGTGGTGAGATAGTAGCCCAACATGATTCTCGATGTACCTAAATACAATATTAAATAAAAACAAGTATCATAGTGGTATTTTGAATAGGCACAACAATTCACATGAGAACGTATTACGTATCGTAAGATTTAAAAGTGCAAAATTCTCCTTTAAAAATAGTAAAATGTCATTTTCGGCATCTAAACTGGTTCGAAAGGGGGAAAGCCTTAAGGAAGTCTTACTCGTAGTGCCGTTTTCTAGTTATCTTGCGAAAATGGGCATAATCTGCAATTAAAAAATTTTTGAAAAATTCTCCACAAACTTTTGCCCGATTTTGTGGGCAATGTAGTGGCTTCAAATTTGTTTTTTGTGGCCATTAATTATCATCAATATGAAGCTACATTCTTATATATTCGCATTCAATATGAAATTTAGAAACATAAACAAAAATGTGGTTATGTATCTTAAATATAAAAAAAGCGGCTAAAAATACTCGAACAATAAAACCTAGACGTTATAAAAGCAGCAACGTTTTGTAGCTAGTGGTGAGATAGTTGCCCCAACATGATTCTCGATATACCTAAATACAATATTAAATAAAAACAAGTATCATAGTGGTATTAAAATAGGCACAACAATTCACAAGTGAAAGTATTATTTATCGTAAGATCTAAAAGTTCAAAATTCATCTTTAAAAATAGTTAATGACATTTTCGGCATATAAACTGCTTCGAACGGGGGAAAACCTTAAGGAATTCTTACTCGTACTGCCGTATTCTAGTTATCTTACGAAAACGGACCTAATCTGCAATTTAAAATTTTTCGAAATATTCGCCACAAACTTTTGCCCGATATTGTGGGGAATGTAATGACTTCAAATTTGGGTTTTGCGGCCATTAATTATCATCAAAATGAAACTAAAATCTCATATATTCGCATTCAATATGAAATCTAGAAATCAAAACAAAAAAATGTTTACGAATGTAGAGTAATAAAAAAGTGGCAAAAAATACTCTAACAATAAAACCAAGACGTTATAAAAGCAGTAACGTTTTGTAGCTAGTTGTGAGATAGTTGTCCCAACATGATTCTCGATGTACCTAAATACAATATTAAATAAAAACAAGTATCATAGTGGTATTTAAACAGCCACAACAATTCACATTTGAAGGTATTACTTATCGTAAGATCTAAAAGTGCAAAATTTATCTATAAAAATAGTAAAATGTCATTTTCGGCATCTGAACTGCTTCGAACGGGGGAAAACCTTAAGGAAGTCTTTCTCGTAGCGCTGTATTCTAGTTATCTTGCGAAAATGGGCCTAATCTGCAATTTAAAATTTTTCGAAAAATTCGCCACAAAATTTTGCCCGATATTGTAGGGAATGTAGTGACTTCAAATTTGTGTTTTGAGACCATTATTTATCATCAAAATGAAACTACACTCTCATATATTCGTATTCAATATGAAATTTAGAATCAAAAATAAAAATATGGTTATGAATCTAGAGAAATAAAAAAACAGCTAAAAATACTCGAACAATAAAACCAAGACGTTATAAAAGCAGCTGCGTTTTGTAGGTAGTGGTGAGATAGTAGCCCCAACATGATTCTCGTTGTACCTAAATACAATATTAAATAAAAACAAGTATCATAGTCGTATTTAAATAGGCACAACAATCCACATGTGAAGGTATTACTTATCGTAAGATATAAAAGTGCAAAATTCACCTTTAAAAATAGTAAAATGTCATTTTCGGCATCTAAACTGCTTCGAACGGGGGAAAGCCTTAAGTAAGTCTTGCTTTTTGCGTCGTTTCATAGTTATTTGGCAAAAATGGGCCTAATCTGCCATTTAAAATTATTCGAAAAATTCCCCTCAAAATTTTTCCCCGATTTTGTGGGGAACGTAGTGACTTCAAATATGTGTTTTGCGGTCATCAATTATCATCAAAACGAAACTACACTATCATTATTTCGCATTCAATATGAAATTTTGAAATAAAAACAAAAATATGTTTGTGAATCTTGAGAAATAAAAAAACGGCTAAAAATACTCTAACAATAAAACCAAGACGTTATAAAAGCAGCAACGTTTTCTAGCTAGTGGTGAGATAGTAGACCCAACATGATTCTCGATGTACCTAAATACAATATTAAATAAAAACAAGCATCATAGTAGTATTTAAACAGGAACAACAATTCACATGTGAAGGTATTACTTATGTAAGATCTAAATTTGCAAAATTCACCTTTAAAAATAGTAAAATGTCATTTTCGGCATCTAAACTGCTTCGAACTGGGAAAGCCTTAAGGGAGACTTGCTCGTAACGTTGTTTTTTAGTTATCTTGCGACAATGGGCCTAATGTGCAATTTAAAATATTTTGAAAAATTTCCCACAAAATTTTGCCCGAATTTGTGGGGAATGTAGTCACTTCAAATTTATGTCTTGCGGCCATTAATTATCATCAAAACGAAACTAAATTCTCATATATTCACATTCACTATGAAATCTAGAAATCAAAACAAAAAATATGGTTATGAATTTAGAGAAATAAAAAAGTGGCTAAAAATACTCTAACAGTAAAACCAAGACGTTATAAAAGCAGCAACGTTTTGTAGCTAGTGGTGAGATAGTAGACCCAACATGATTCTCGATGTACCTAAATACAATATTAAATAAAAACAAGTATCATAGTGGTATTTAAACAGGAACACCAATTCACATGTAAAGGTATTACTTATCGTAAGATTTAAAAGTGCAAAATTCACCTTTAAAAATAGTAAAATGTCATAATCTTCAATTAAAAATTTTTGGAAAAATTCCCCACAAAATTTTGCCCGATTTTGTGGGCAATGTAGTGGCTTCAAATTTGTTTTTTGCGGCCATTAATTATCATCAAAACGAAGCTACATTTTCATATATTCGCATTCAATATGAAATTTAGAAACGAAAACAAAAATATGGTTATGAATCTAGAGAAATAAAAAAGCGGCTAAAAATACTCGAACAATAAAACCAGGACGTTATAAAAGCACAAACGTTTTGTAGCTAGTGGTGAGATAGTCGCCCCAACATGATTCTCGATGTACCTAAATACAATATTTTATAAAAACAAGTATCATAGTGGTATTTAAACAGGCACAACAATTCACATGTGAAGGTATTACCTATCGTAAGATCTAAAAGTGCAAAAATTCACCTTTAAAAATAGTAAAATGTCATTTTCGACATCTAAACTGCTTCGAACGGGGAGAAAACCTTAAGGAAGTCTTTCTCGTAGAGACGTTTTCTAGTTATCTAGCAAAAATAGACCTAATCTGCAATTTTAAATTTTTTAAAAAATTCCCCACAAAATTTGCCCTATTTTGTGGGGAATGTAGTGACTTCGAATATGTGTTTTGCGGAGATTAATTATCAACAAACGAAACTATGCTCTCATATATTCTCATTCAATATGAAATTTAGAAACAAAAACAAAAATATGGTTATGAATATAGAGAAATAAAAAAGCGGCTAAAAATACTCAAACAATAAAACCAAGACGTTATAAAATAAGAAACGTTTTGTAGCTAGTGGTGAGATAGTAGCCCAACATGATTCTCGATGTACCTAAATACAATATTAAATAAAACAAGTATGATATTGGTATTTAAACAGGCACAACAATTCACATGAGAACGTATTACTTATCGTAAGATTTAAAAGTCCCAAATTCACTTTTAAAAATAGTAAAATGTCATTTTCGGCATCTAAACTGCTTCGAACGGGGGAAAGCCTTAAAGAAGTCTTGCTCGTAGCATCGTTTCCTAGTTATCTTACGAAAATGGGCCTAATCTGCAATTTAAAATTTTTCGGAAAATTCCCCAAAAAATTTTGCCCGATATTGTGGGGAATGTAGAGACTTCAAATTTGTGTCTTTCGGCAATTTAATTATCATCAAAACGAAACTACATCCTCATATATTCGCATTCAATATGAAATTTAGAATCAAAAACAAAAATATGGTTATGAATCTAGAGAAATAAAAAAGCGGCTAAAAATACTCGAACAATAAAACCAAGACGGTATAAAAGCAGCTGCGTTTTATAGCTAGTGGTGAGATAGTCCCCCCAACGTGATCCTCGATGTACCTAAATACAATATTAAATAAAAATAAGTATCATATTGGTACTTAAACATGCACAACAATCCACATGTGAAGGGTATTACTTATCGTAAGATCTAAAAGTGCAAAATTCACCTTTAAAATAGTAAAATGTCATTTTCGGCATCTAAACTGCTTCGAACGGGGGAAATCCTTAAGGAAGTTTTGCTCGTAGCGTTATTTACTAGTTATCTTGCAAAAATGGGCCTAATCTATGATTTAATACTTTTCAGAAAATTCCTCACAAAATTTTGCACAATTTTATGGGTAATGTAGTGACTTAAAATATGTGTTTTGAGGCCATTAATTTCATCAAAACGAAACTATACTCTTATATATTCGCATTCAATATGAAATTTAGAAACAAAAACAAAATATGGTTATGAATCTAGAGAAATAAAAAACCGCTAAAAATACTCGAACAATAAAACCAAGACGTTATAAAATCAGCAACGTTTTGTAGCTAGTGGTGAGATAGTAGCCCAACATGATTCTCAATGTGCCTACATACAATATTAAATAAAAACAAGTATCATATTGGTATTTAAACAGGCACAACAATTCACACGAGAATGTATTACTTATCGTAAGATTTAAAAGTGCAAAATTCACCTTTAAAATAGTAAAATGTCATTTTCGGCATTTAAACTGCTTCGAACGAGGGAAAGCATTAAGGAAATCTTGCTCGTAGCGCCGTTTTCTAGTTATCTTGCGAAAATGGGCATAACCTGCTATTTAAAATTTTTCGGAAAATTTCCCACAAAATTTTGTCCGAATTTGTGGTGAATGTAGTGACTTCAAATTTGTGTCTTGCGGACATTAATTATAATCAAAACTAAACTAAATTCTCATATATTCACATTCAATATGAAATCTAGAAATCAAAATAAAAAATATGGACATGAATTTAGAGAAATAAGAAAGCAGCTAAATATACTCTAACAGTAAAACCAAGACGTTATAAAAGCAGCTGCGTTTTGTAGCTAGTGGTGATAGTCCCCTCAACATGATCCTCGATGTCCCTAAATACAATATTAAATAAAAATAAGTATCATAGTGGTATTTAAACAGACACAACAATCCACATGTGGAGGGTATTACTTATCGTAAGATCTAAAGGTGCAAAATTCACCTTTAAAAATAGTAAAATGTCATTTTCGACATCTAAACTGCTTCGAATGGGGGAAAGCCTTAGGAAAGTCTTGCTCGTAGCACTGTTTACTAGTTATCTTGCAAAAATGGGCCTAATCTGCGATTTAATATTTTTCAGAAAATTCCTCACAAAATTTTGCCCGATTTTAAGGGGAATGTTGTGACTTCAAATATGTGTTTTGCGGCCATTAATTATCATCAAAACGAAACTATACTCTCATATATTCGCATTCAATATGAAATTTAGAAACAAAAATAAAATATGTTTATGAATCATGAGAAATAAAAAAGCGGCTAAAAATACTCGAACAATAAAACCAAGACGTTATAAAAGCAGTAACGTTTTGTAGCTAATGGTGAGATAGTAGCCCAACATGATTCTCGATGTACCTAAATAAAATATTTAATAAAAACAAGTATCATATTGATATTTAACCTGGCACAACAATTCACATGAGAACTTATTATGTATCGTAAGATTTAAAAGTGCAAAATTCACCTTTAAAAATAGTAAAATATCATTTTAGGCATCTAAACTTCTTCGAACGGGGGAAAGCATTAAGAAAATCTTGCTCGTAGCGACGTTTTCTATTTATCTTTCGAATAAGGGTATAATCTGCAATTTAAAATTTTTCAAAAAATTCCCCACAAAATTTTGCCCGATGTGGCTTCAAATTTGTAATACCCTGTTTTTGTTTCTGATTTTGCAGTAAGTCGGGACGCCGTCCAGATAGGGGGGACGCCGTCCAGCAACAAAAGGTGGGACGCCGTCCCGATAGGGGGGACGCCATCCAGCAACAAAAGGTGGGACGCCGTCCAAAGTTTGGGACGCTGCCCAAACGGTCTGTCGGGCCAGCTGTTTTAATTATTTTAAAAGGGGTAAAATGGTAAAATCACTTGGATGCCAGTTTGGAGCCTTCAAGGCTGGTTCCTTGGTCATTTGTGGATCATATTTCATCTTCACAAACACTCCCAACATTATTTAGAGAGAGAGGAGAAGTTCTAGAGAGAGAAAGGTGGAATTGGAGAAGAAGGAGACGGATTCTCGCAAAAGCTCGGGTTCTAAAGTTGTTCATCTCGCTCCTAGCTACTTTGTGGTGGTATTGGTAAGCTCAAACTCCGAATTTCATTTGTTAGATTTGATGTTCAAGTTTGGGTTTTGAGCTAGATTATTGTGATACCCTTTTAGATGATGAAGTAGGTTCATGGTGACTTGTTAATCTTGTCACTTGGCGGATTTTGGGTTGGTTGACGTTTTAGCCTTGATTAGGGTTTGATCTTGAGTTTAATCACTAGGTTTAGTGATTATGGAAGTGGTGAAACTCTTTTGGGTGAGTTTGGTTAACTAATTTTGAAATGGGTCAAAATTAGGGTTTTGGTGTCAAAATGGGTATGACACGTGTTTAACACTTGTGTTCGGGTTTAATTGGTGTGTTAAGACCATTTTCACGTGTATTAGTGATTATTGATTAATTTGGGCGCGGTTTGTGCTTGGAAGTGCAAATGGGTCGAATTTGCACTAAGGGTCAATTGGGTTGGTTTGTAAGTCAACCCTAATTGTGTTGTTTGTATTGTGATAATGGAATAGGTACGTTCCATTGACGAGTTGCGGATTATTAGGAAGCATTCATCAAGGCGACAAGGTGAGTGTTAATATCCTATATGCATATGTATGTGTAGGATGGATGCGGGTCGGGTGAAGTGGTTCTCGGTCATAGAGCTCACTTTAAATATAGGTGGATTGATGGACTTTGTGTATAGGTCCAATTGGCACGGTTATGCGTTTTGGTTGACCACCTTTGACGAGGTGCACAATTTGTGTGTACGTTATCACATGGGAGTGTGATGTGGATTATATAACCCCAATGGCGAAGGGTTAATATTGTGAGTGGAGTATTTATACGTACGTGTATATGGCGTATTTATTTGTGGTTGTTATGGTATGAACCATCGAGTCGGTAGTGCCATAACATGCGTGCGATAAGATGTGAACCACGAGCCAGTAGCATCGAGTGTGAACCACGAGCCGGTAGCACTATAAAAATAGATGTGAACCACGAGCCGGTAGCATCGAGTGTGAACCACGAGCCGGTAGCACTATAAAACGAGGCGTGAACCACGAGCCGGTAGCGTCGAAGTGTGAACCACGAGCCGGTAGCACTATAAAAGAGTATGACTCAAATACGTATGGTGTGAACCATGATCCGGTAGCACCATAGCGTTATGGTTAACCATATTGTGTTTGTGATTGTTTAGCATGTTAAATATTGTATACGTATAATGTTGTATTGTCGTGATGTAGCTAACTCTCCGTGTGTAGCTTATTGGCATTTGTTCACATTGTCGTTGGTGAACTTACTCATTGTTGATGTTGTCAGCTTGTTGCTTAGTGATCGTACGGTATGCTTAGATTAGCTTGCCTTTATGCTTGGATGCTTCGGTATGCGGTATTTGTTTATTTATGTGGCGTGTCCATTTTATGCATATATATGTAGGTAGTATATTTTCACTCACTAAGCGTTAGCTTACACTCTCGTTGTTTACATTTTTATAGATTGCACGGATGCGGTGGCTCGGGTAAGTGCGGGGACTAGTGGACTTGCGTAGTTGCTTTAGAAGACTTGCTTTTGGATTTGATTAGGATTGGGTAGCGTGTCCCTAATCCCATGCTCTGTCTATGTTTTTGTATAAACTAATGGGTCGAAATAGTCACTTGTGGTATTTTGGGTCGATGTGGGCCCGGTGTTGTAAAACTCGGTTTTTATTGTGGAAAACTCCTAGTTTAAACTATTGTAATCTATTGTGAATGTGTTTTGGTTTAAAAGTGTCGGGAAGCGGGTTTTCGCCCGCGTGTGTTCGAAAAACTGATCAGAATGTTTTAGTACATCTGGACGCCGTCCCAGATGGCTGGACGCCGTCCCAGTCTTAAGTTCTGGACGCCGTCCAAGCTTTTGGACGCCGTCCAGATCAACTGTTTCAGAAAAAAAAAAATTGTGGCACGTTTTCGGATGGTTAACGGGTTGGGTCGTTACAAGTGGTATCAGAGCATGGTCTAAGGGGTTTAGGTGACTTGAGATAGGTGCCTAGACTTAGACTTTTGTGTGTGCTTATTTGTTACGGGACTTGTAGGATTACGGGTCGGAATGGGAATTTGGTTAGTGCCTTAATTGATAGGTGGACTAACGTGTATATTAATACGTGGATATTATTAATATACGATTGTGTTATGTTTGTGTTTATGTTGCGTTGCGAATATCATCGAGCAAGATGGTCGTTGTACTAACGAGGGGATACGATGTGTGTGCGTAATAAGGACTTGCAAACCTTATTACGGGTGCAAATCGTGTTTAACAAGTGATGTACGACGAGTGTTGAGCAAGATGGGGCGGTGTTATGCGTGTTGTTTTATACGTTCGTGGACTAATCGTTTTGCATTCTTTAGAATGACGACGCGAAACGAGATCGAGACGAATGACGGGGAGTTTAACTCTAGAGTTGCGGCCGCCGTTGCGGAGCAAATGAGTGCGTTTCGAGAAGAAATGGATAGGAAGTATTCCGAATTTCGGGTAGTAGTGAAATGGAGCGTTGTCTTAAGAGCTTCATGAGGACTAAACCCCCGATGTATGACGGGAAACCGGATCCTTTGGTAAGCACAACTTGGATTTCGGATGTCGAAGGGTGTTTTCGTACTATTGATTGCCCTCCCGAGAAAAAGACGAGACTCGCTACTAGTCTGTTGCGGGGCAGGGCAAGGGATTGGTTGGATGGTAAGATCGATCTTGTCGGTGGCGAAACGTTTATGGCCTTATCGTGGAACGAATTTAAGGAGGAATTCTTCGAGGAGTTCCGGACTTCGGCTGATTTGTGAGAATTGCGTAATGAGTTGCGAAATTTGCGGCAAGGATCTATGGATTTGAATACTCTCAAGACGACCTTTATGGCGAAGGCTCATTTTTGCCCGGAGTATTTGGGGAATGATCGTTTGTTAACGGGGGATTTCTATTGGACCATGAATGATGACTTCAAAAGTAAAATTAGTCGGGGTCAAGCGAAATCGTTTGCGGAATTATTCAACTTGGCTAGAGTTTCGAGTCGTATACGCGATCAAAGATGTGTGAACCTTCAAGTAAGAGGAGGGTTGATTCGTACGGCGCCCCGGGTAAGAAAAATAAGGGTGCAAGTGCGAGTACGGGTAATGTGGGAAAAGGCACGGTGGATTCTCGTGCACCTAGATGTTTCAATTGTGGTATTAGGGGCCACAAGTTGTGGGAGTGCACAATGCCAAGAAGTGATGACGGGATGTGCTACTATTGTCATAAGGAGGGGCATCGCAAGCCAGATTGTCCCGAGTTGGCGGCGGCGAATGCCGCAAGGAGACGTTGAGGTACGTTTCGTTTTAATAGATACGTCCTTTGATTATTTATTTTGTGTCGATGAGTTTGAGTTGTTAAATGCCTTGTGTTGTGCATATTGTTGTTATGGGTGACGTTCCTAATGGAAGTACCCTATGGTGACGTTTTGATTTTCGGGCGAAGGACGTAAGACTTGGTGCAACCAAGCATTCCTTAGTATTGGGAATTGTTTCTACCAAGCCATGTGTGTGGGCTTCGGTGTTCGGATGTTAGAGCGTGTCGCTCTCGTGTTAAAGTTGATGAACCATGAGGTTCGTCGAGTGGGATGAAACCCGAGAGATCGAGTGTTTGATCTCGATGTATGTTGGTAAAGGAGTCTACGTGACGCGACATTAGGTGCCTCTTTCATACCTACTAGCGTGGTGTTCGACTCTGATTGTGTTGTGGTTACATTGTACTTAGGGTACCGAGATGAAACCCTTAAGTACATGAGTGACTAGGTGAAGTTGATAAGCTATAGCAATTGGATGATTGCGAGAGTGTAGTTGTGTAATTTGTGGTACACTTTTCGTTTGAAGTGTTTAAGGATAGGTTAAAATCCTTCGTATGCTCAAGGTTGGAGCAAGGAATGGTGATGGGTCGTGTGAACCCAATTGTTGGTAAAGTCTACCTTTGGTAGCATTGTACGGTTGTTCGAGTTGTGACATTGGAACGTAGTTCCAAGTGGGGGAGTTACACTCCCGCACGAGGAAGTTTTAGTGTGAGATTTCGGATGATGCTTTTGGTAGATCCGGAAAATGTTGTCGAGACCTGGTTTTGGTCGATTTGTGGTAGATTACAATTTCGGATAAATTGTACTTATGGTTTGAATTTGAATTATCACCGAGGTGGTAATGTGGTAAATCTCGTTGAGAGATAATGGACGTGTTTGGTGAGCAAGGTGAAATCATTCGGTTAAAGGAGGTGTGTGTGTTGGATTCTCTTCTAGAGAATTATTGTTTTGTGCCTATGTTTGATATAGGTGGTTCTTGCTCGAGTGTGTGAATGGTTAGTGGTATCCGTTAGGATTCACTATGGTGTAGCAGAGCGCGATGTTACGCTACTCGTTGTTCGAGGCCAAAAGGGCGTTGATTGATGAAGCATGACCTTCGGAGTCCGCTGACTTCATCATGGTAGTACGTGATTGGTGGAGCATGACTTTTGGGGTCCGCTGACTTCATCATGAACGAGGTGTTATATCGGTGAAGCATGACTTTCGGAGTCCGCTGACTTCATCCGGTATTGAGATTGGTGAAGCATGACCTTTAGGGTCCGCTGACTTCATCATGGTTGTTGATTGGTGAAGCATGATCTTCGGGTCCGCTGACTTCGTCAAGGGAGTAGTGTTATGTCGGTATGGTGTAACATTATCGGGAAATGCGAGTACCGGTGGGAAATGCGAGTACCATTCCTGAGTTGTGTTGTGGGACGTGAATATCGGGTTGTTCGTATTCACAATATTTCGGGTAGTACGATTGTCCCTGTTGGTTGGACTCATAGTTTGAGGTAGTGAATGTCGGGTAGTTCGGATTCACTAAGGCTCGGGTTGTACGGCCATCCTCGGTTATACTATGTGGCGATGTGGTGAATATCGGGTTGTGCGTATTCACGATGACTCGGGTTGTGCGGTCATTTCGTTGTGAGATATATGGATTGGGTAGGTGAATTTCGGGTTGTGCGTATTCACTAAGGTTCGGGTTGTTTCGACCATCCTCCATATGTGTTCAGGCTCGGGTTGTTTCGGCCATGTTGAGTTGTGATCTATCGGTTGTTTTATACACCGATGGTGGGGTCGTAAGGACCGTTTGGTTTGATCTATTGGTTGTTTTATGCACCAATGGTGGGATCGTAAGGACCATGTTGTAGGATTAGTAATGCGATAGCCGTGTTTCGCTCACGTGTTGTTACGGGTGTGACGATCGTTGATTTTGTACACCTTGGGATCTAGAGTTGCCATAGTCGTTTTGGACGCTATCGGTTTTAACCGTTTGTTATGATGTTACGGTAGTTGCGTATGGGTCGTATTGCGCACTACAAGGGATGTTTAGTGATTGGTGTTATCCGTAAGGATTCGTTTGGTTCGGTCTCCATCGTTTCGTGTTGTTGACCTTAGGTTGACTTGGTTACTTTTAGCATTGTACTCGGTAAGGATACGCTAGGGGATTGATATCTCGGTCCGAGATTGGTTAAGTTTTCCCGATGATAGGGAGTGAGCATGGTTTTAGTGCTCGGATAGTGGGTTTGATAAATCGCGGGAGACGATTTTAGTTGTTAAAGGTGATTCCTTGGGAAGAGTTGCCTAGGAAAGTCGGATTGGGACTTATGTTGAGGGCCGTGGAGTATGGTCCATTTGGTTAAGTGACGAGGATCACGAGGACGTGATCGATTCTAAGTGGGGGAGAGTTGTAACACCCTGTTTTTGTTTCTGATTTTGCAGTAGGTCGGGACGCCGTCCAGATAGGGGGGACGCCGTCCAGCAACAAAAGGTGGGATGCCGTCCCGATAGGGGGGGACGCCGTCCAGCAACAAAAGGTGGGACGCCGTCCAAAGTTTGGGACGCCGTCCAAACGGTCTGTCGGGCCAGCTGTTTTAATTATTTTAAAAGGGGTAAAATGGTAAAATCACTTGGATGCCGGTTTGGAGCCTTCAAGGCTGGTTCCTTGGTCATTTGTGGATCATATTTCATCTTCACAAACACTCCCAACATTATTTAGAGAGAGAGGAGAAGTTCTAGAGAGAGAGAGGTGGAATTGGAGAAGAAAGAGACGGATTCTCGCAAAAGCTCAGGTTCTAAAGTTGTTCATCTCGCTCCTAGCTACTTTGTGGTGGTATTGGTAAGCTCAAACTCCGAATTTCATTTGTTAGATTTGATGTTCAAGTTAGGGTTTTGAGCTAGATTGTTGTGAAACCCTTTTAGATGATGAAGTAGGTTCATGGTGACTTGTTAATCTTGTCACTTGCCGGGTTTTGGGTTGGTTGACGTTTTAGCCTTGATTAGAGTTTGATCTTGAGTTTAATCACTAGGTTTAGTGATTATGGAAGTGGTGAAACTCTTTTGGGTGAGTTTGGTTAACTAATTTTGAAATGGGTCAAAATTAGGGTTTTGGTGTCAAAATGGGTATGACACGTGTTTAACACTTGTGTTCGGGTTTAATTAGTGTGTTAAGACCATTTTCACGTGTATTAGTGATTATTGATTAATTTGGGCGCGGTTTGTGCTTGGAAGTGCAAATGGGTCGAATTTGCACTAAGGGTCAATTGGGTTGGTTTGTAAGTCAACCCTAATTGTGTTGTTTGTATTGTGATAATGGAATAGGTATGTTCCATTGACGAGTTGCGGATTATTAGGAAGCATTCATCAAGGCGACAAGGTGAGTGTTAATATCCTATATGCATATGTATGTGTAGGATGGGTGCGGGTCGGGTGAAGTGGTTCTCGGTCATAGAGCTCACTTTAAATATAGGTGGATTGATGGACTTTGTGTATAGGTCCAATTGGCACGGTTACGCGTTTTGGTTGACCACCTTTGACGAGGTGCACACTTTGTGTGTACGTTATCACATGGGAGTGTGATGTGGATTATATAACCCCAATGGCGAAGGGTTAATATTGTGAGTGGAGTATTTATACGTACGTGTATATGGCGTATTTATTTGTGAGTGTTATGGTATGAACCATCGAGCCGGTAGTGCCATAACATGCGTGCGATAAGATGTGAACCACGAGCCGGTAGCATCGAGTGTGAACCACGAGCCGGTAGCACTATAAAAATAGATGTGAACCACGAGCCGGTAGCATCGAGTGTGAACCACGAGCCGGTAGCACTATAAAACGAGGCGTGAACCACGAGCCGGTAGCGTCGAAGTGTGAACCACGAGCCGGTAGCACTATAAAAGAGTATGACTCAAATACGTATGGTGTGAACCACGAGCCGGTAGCACCATAGCGTTATGGTTAACCATATTGTGTTTGTGATTGTTTAGCATGTTAAATATTGTATACGTATAATGTTGTATTGTCGTGATGTAGCTAACTCTCCATGTGTAGCTTATTGGCATTTGTTCACATTGTTGTTGGTGAACTTACTCATTGTTGATGTTGTCAGCTTGTTGCTTAGTGATCGTACGGTATGCTTAGATTAGCTTGCCTTTATGCTTGGATGCTTCGGTATGCGGTATTTGTTTATTTATGTGGCGTGTCCATTTTATGCATATATATGTATGTAGTATATTTTCACTCACTAAGCGTTAGCTTACCCTCTCGTTGTTTACATTTTTATAGATTGCACGGATGCGGTGGCTCGGGTAAGCGCGAGGACTAGTGGACTTGCGTAGTTGCTTTAGAAGACTTGCTTTTGGATTTGATTAGGATTGGGTAGCGTGTCCCCAATCCCATGCTCGGTCTATGTTTTTGTATAAACTAATGGGTCGAAATAGTCACTTGTGGTATTTTGGGTCGATGTGGGCCCGGTGTTGTAAAACTCGGTTTTTATTGTGGAAAACTCCTAGTTTAAACTATTGTAATCTATTGTGAAAGTGTTTTGGTTTAAAAGTGTCGGGAAGCGGGTTTTCGCCCGCGTGTGTTCGAAAAACTGATCATAATGTTTTAGTACATCTGGACGCCGTCCCAGATGGCTGGACGCCGTCCCAGTCTTAAGTTCTGGACGCCGTCCAAGCTTTTGGACACCGTCCAGATCAACTGTTTCAGAAATTTTTTTTTTGTGGCACGTTTTCGGATGGTTAACGGGTTGGGTCGTTACAAAATTTGTGTTTTGCAACCATTAATTATCATCAAAATGAAGCTACATTCTCATATATCCGAATTTAATATGAAATTTAGAAACAAAAAAAATATGGTTATGAATCTAGAGAAATAAAAAAGAGGCTAAAAATACTCGAACAATAAAACAAAGACGTTATAAAAGCAGCAACGTTTTGTAACTAGTGGTGAGATAGTCACCCCAACACGATTCTCAATGTACCTAAATACAATATTAAATAAAAACAAGTATCATAGTGGTATTTAAACTAGCACAACAGTTCACATGTGAAGGTATTACTTATCGTAAGATCTAAAATGGGCCTAACTTGTTCGTAGCGTCGTTTCCTAGTTATCTTGCAAAAATGGGCCTAATCTGCAAATTAAAATTTTTCGGAAAATTCCCCACAAAATTTTGCCCGATTTTGTGGGGAACGTAGTGACTTCAAATATGTGTTTTGCGGCCATCAATTATCATCAAAACGAAACTACACTCTCATTTTTTTCGCATTCAATATGAAATTTTGAAACAAAAACAAAAATATGGTTATGAATCTAGAGAAATAAAAAATCGGCTAAACAAGTGGGAGATTTTGGCTAAACAAGTGGGAGATTTTGTTTAAAATCTCTTACTTGTTTAACCCTTTAAGTAACACTTGTTTTGGCTAAACAAGTGCTTACCACTTTGGCATGATTGTGGACTTTTATTTTGCATGCTTGTATGGTTTTGTGTATGTGTTTGGTTGCTACAACAATTTCACATGTTTACAACTTGCAAAATACATTATAAATGGTTATAATAAAAATAACAAAATGACACTAATAATTGGTTATTAGACCTAAATAAAATGGTTTATTTAAAAGGTAATGAAATGGTTTATAACTAGTAATTGGTTTACTAAAAGGACATGAAAATAAGTTTTTCATAAAACACTACACACCAAATGCATGTTGGTGTATAGCACTTTGTTTTCTAAAACTAGAATGTAGAAAACATAAAATCCCTTTAACTAAAACAAGGTAAACAAGTTAAACGCCATCCTTTTGTATGAACACTTGGACATATTAGGAAACTCTTGATGGGATAAAGGTCACCTAACCGTCATGAGTGAACTAATATGAATAAGGTACACTTCGCATACATGTGGGATAAAGATCACCTAACCACTTGTATGTTAAGTCTACATGTTCACGCAAGTAGGACGACTTGATTTGGGAATCATGAACTTAGGGTCACTGAAGCATGAGGAACAAATAGGCGTTGATGGGATTAATATGCCATGCAAAAGGATTGCATGATCCCATAACTTAGAAGTTGCAAAAGGATTGCAATTGTCATTATGACTACCTAGCTAAATCAAATGACGGGATAAAGGTCACCTAACCGAAATTTGATTTACCGTTGGATTCTAATATTTAATAAAACAAATTAAAAGGGTATTGTTTATTAAATTTAAAATAGATACTTAAAAGGACTTTGTTGAATTTTGTAGATGGCCGCTAATAACAACAACAACATGCAAAACGCACCACTTAACATGAACAACCTATCGTTACGGTCTCTCCTCGAGAAAGACAAACTCAACCATACCAACTTTATGGATTGGTTCCGCAATCTTCGGATTGTCCTCAAACAAGAGGATAAAGCGTATGTACTTGAGGACCCCATTCTCGATCAACCGGATGAGAATGATGTGGAGGCAATGGCCTCTTACGATAAGTAATGCCACGACTCCCTTCAAGTCTCATGCCTAATGCTTGGGACTATGATACCCGAACTCCAAAAGGATTTCGAGCATCATAGTGCATACGACATGATAACGCAATTGAAGGAGATGTTCCTTCAACAAGCGCGTGTCGAGCGCTTCGAAACGGTTCGGGCGCTACATGCTTGTCGTATGGACGATACCCAATCAGTTTCATCTTATGTACTTAAGATGAAAAGCCTTATCGATCGTGCTAACCGTCTTAACCTAAAAATATCTAATGAGTTAGCCACCGATCTTATCCTTAACTCCCTATCAAAAAGGTTTGATCAATTTGTAATTAATTACAATATGAATGGGATGGATAAGAGCATAGGTGAGCTTCACGGTATGCTTAGAACGG
This sequence comes from Rutidosis leptorrhynchoides, assembly GCF_046630445.1. Taxonomy (NCBI): domain Eukaryota; kingdom Viridiplantae; phylum Streptophyta; class Magnoliopsida; order Asterales; family Asteraceae; genus Rutidosis; species Rutidosis leptorrhynchoides. The sequence continues at coordinate 29,205,733 of NC_092339.1, read as the reverse complement.
CGGAAACTAGCATGGGTAAAAGGGCTTTACCCGTGTTAGCAATCGATCAAGGTGGATCCAAAGGTAACACCTCTAAGCCTAAGGTGGCTAAGAGAAAAGGACCCGCCCATCAAGGCAAAGGGAAGGGGAAGATGGTTACCCCAACCATCAACAAGGCTAAGAAGCAAAAGGTAGCCGAGAAGGCAAACCCCAAGGAAGACCCATGTTTCGGTTGCGGTGAGATGGGTCATTGGAAATGAAACTGTCCGGTCTACCTTAAGGAGTTGAAGGACAAGAGGGATGCAGGGCAAACCTCAGGTAATATATATATGGTATATATAGAGCTTAGTATTACTTCTTCTAATACATGGGTATTAGACACTGGATGTGGAACTCATATTTGCAATTCTTTGCAGGGGTTCAAAAGAAGTGATCATAAGGCGGGAACATCAAGTCTCTATATGGGCAATGGTGCAAAGGTGTATGTTAAAGCTCAAGGAGATTTTATTTTGAAGCTTCCAAGCAGATTGGAACTTATTTTAAAAAATGTTTTGTATGCTCCGGATGTGTGTAGAAACATTATTTCTATTTCTCGCTTAAAACAATGTGGTTACGTTGTTAATTTTATTGATGATGATATTCATGTTTCTAAAGATAATGTATTCTATTTCAAGGCTTCGCCTTCAAATGGAATTTATGAATTGGTTCATGATGACGCATCATCGAGCTCTATATACCATACTAGCACCAAGAAACTCAAAAGGGATTTGAGTGATTCCTATTTATGGCATTGTCGCCTTGGTCACATAAACAAGAACCGAATGCATACACTTCAAAAGAATGGACTTTTGAAATCAAATGAAATAGATTCGTTTGATGTATGTGAATCTTGTTTACAAGGCAAGATGACTAAAGCACCTTTCAAAGGGACTTATGAAAGGGCTAAAGATTTATTGGGATTAATACATTCGGATATATGTGGACCCTTTAAACCCATGACTAGGAATGGTGAAAGATACTTTGTTACTTTCATTGATGACTTTAGTCGTTTCGGATATGTATACTTATTAAGACACAAGGACGAAACGTTTGAAGCATTCAAAGAATATCAAAACAAAGTACAAAATCAACTCAATAGGACAATTAAGGCACTTCGTACCGATAGAGGAGGTGAATACCTAAGCGATGCCTTCCAAGATCATCTTAGGAGTTGTGGGATTATCTCACAACTTACTCCACCCGGAACACCCCAACTTAATGGAGTTTCCGAAAGGAGGAACCGAACCCTAATGGATATGGTTCGATCTATGATGGCAAGAAGCTCGTTACCTCTATCATTTTGGGGTTATTGTCTAAGCTCCGCGGCTCGTATTTTAAATATGGCCCCAACCAAGAAAGTGGAACGAACTCCTCATGAGATGTGGTTTGGAAAACCACCTTCTCTTTCATACTTAAAAGTATGGGGATGTGAAGCTTATCCTAAGCGTTATGTAGCTAATAAGCTACATGCTCGATCCACAAAGTGTATCTTCATAGGATATCCCAAAGATGACATGGGATATTACTTCTATGATCCATCCGAGCAAACGGTATTTGTTGCTCGAAAAGCGGAATTCCTTGAAACCAAATTCCTTATGGAAGGTAATGGTGAAAGGAAGATAGATCTTGTAGAGGTACAAGATCAAGCCGATGATACACAATTGGTTGGCACTAGTACTCAACATGAGGATGTTGAAAATGATCAAGTGGATGATCAAGGTACACAAGACGTTCGAAGATCTAGTAGGATTAGTAATCCTCCCGAGAGATATGGGTTTCTCGTGGATGGTTGCTATACGGTTGATTTGGATGAACCGACAAACTACAAAGATGCTTTATCAAGGATTGATAAAGATAAATGGCAGGAAGCCATGAACGCCGAGATGCAATCCATGTATGAAAACCAAGTTTGGGAACTTGTTGTGCAACCTCCTAGCTCTAAGCTAGTTGATTGCAAATGGCTTTTCAAGAAGAAAACCGACATACATGGAAACTTGGATACATACAAAGCTAGACTTGTAGCAAAAGGTTTCACTCAAACTCAAGGGGTTGACTATGATGAAACTTTCTCGCCAGTGGCAATGCTAAAGTCTATTAGGATATTATTTGCCATTGCTGCTCACTATGACTATGAAATATGGCAAATGGATGTCAAAACCGCTTTCCTAAATGGATATCTTGAGGAAGATGTCTATATGGTACAGCCCGAAGGTTTTGTTGATTCGAAAAATCCTAAAAAGGTATGCAAGTTAAAGAAATCAATCTACGGATTGAAACAAGCATCTAGAATGTGGAATCATCGTTTTAATGAAGAGGCAAAGAAATTTAGCTTCATTAAAAATGGTGATGAAGCTTGTGTATACAAGAAGGCTAGTGGGAGCTCTATAATGTTCCTTGTGCTCTATGTGGATGATATATTATTGTTTGGGAATGATATTACCACAATTCAAGAAGTCAAAACTTGGCTAAAGAGTTGCTTCTCCATTAAGGATCTTGGAGAAGCACAATACATATTGGGGATTGGGATCTATAGGAATAGATCTAAGAGATTGATAGGTTTAAGTCAAAGTACATACATTGATAAAATCTTGAAAAGGTTCAAGATGGAAAACTCTAAGAAAGGTTTGGTACCTATTCAAAAGGGAACCGTTCTCAGTTCATCTCAGTGTCGTACCACGAAAGATGAACAAGAGAGAATGAAGAAAGTCCCATACGCATCTGCTATTGGGTCTATCATGTATGCAATGATATGTACTAGACCGGAAGTGTCATGCGCTTTAAGCTTGACAAGTAGATACCAGAATAACCCAGGAAATAGTCATTGGACTGCGGTTAAATGTATATTGAAATACCTTAGAAGGACTAAGGATATGTTTCTAATATATGGGTCTGGTGAGGAGGAACTCGCTGTAAAAGGTTACGTGGACGCGAGTTTCCAAACTGATCGAGATGACTCTCGATCACAATCCGGTTATGTCTTCATGTTGAATGGTGGTGCGGTCTCTTGGAAGAGCTCAAAACAGGAAGTTGTTGCGTTATCCACTACAGAGTCGGAGTACATTGCCACCTCATTGGCAGCCCAGGAAGCTGCATGGATGAAGAAATTCATCGACGACTTAGGAGTGGTCCCTTCCATTCAGGACCCTCTTGAGATCTTTTGTGACAACGAGGGTGCGATTGCTCAAATCAAGGAACCTCGTGCTCATCAAAAGACTCGTCACATTGAGCGGAGATTCAACTACATCAGGGATGAGGTTGAAAAGGGAAAGATATGTATTCACAAGGTTCACACAGATCAAAATGTTGCGGATCCACTCACGAAGCTTTTACATGGGCCAAATCATGAGGGACATGTTTGTGCATTAGGGCTTCGATATTCTAGTGATTGGAATTGATCTATTTAAGTATTGTAACGGAACGAATTAGTTCAAACTCATTAATATAATTATGGTATTAATTTAATTATGAGTCATGTTCCAATTTTGCATATTTTATCCATGAATAAACTATTATTCTAAATTTCGTAGTTGATCACATTTGTGGGAACAAGTGTGAGGTCTAGACTATTATGAACTTGGATTGGTTAACATTCAAATGGTGAATGTGGGGCAAGGTTGCAACCAAGGTTCATAGATATTTGTGAGACACAAATATTGGAAGACCCGCTCTCAAGATTTACTATATGGAGCCTTTGTGGTTGATCACATGTAATCTTGAGTAAAGGAGAATATCATTATATCCTCTGACCTGAGACACATATTGGGTTCGGATATTCACCGAATATTGTGCCTTGATTCTTTCCTTCGCTATTCTGGAACATGGTAGTACATAAGGGAGGCTTCAGGTATGGTACAAGGTGTAGTATCTAGGACGTATGTAGTCAAGATGGAATTTGTCCCTCTTATTCGTTGAGAGTCAGATGTCTAAGGCCTGATAAAGTTAAATCTATAAGAGAGTGATCATTCTATGTCTCTTGGATTTAACATGACATCTAGGACGAAAGGATATATTGAAAATTCACCTAATCATATTCGAGATGGGAACTCGAAAGGGATGATGTTATTGAATGGCACTAAGTCATAACATATTGGGGGTGATGGACGGTCGTTAGGTGGTATCCGTCACTTGCATTAATTTCTTATGTTCTCGTGCAAGTGGGAGATTGAAGGAAATTCGTATGCCCGAGAGACATAATTAATTAATGTGGCCAATATGTTATGATCCAAGTCGGGTCATACCCAATAACAAGCCGTCAACACTTTTATGTATTTATTTTAATGAGTGGATCTTTAAAATAAATACTTGACACTTAGACTTTAGAAATTGGTTTTCTAAAGATAAAATGCTTGAGATAATTATTTGGATAATTATAAGTGCAAGTTTAATTATTTATATAATTAAACTTACATGTGTGAGTTATAATTTTATAAAATGGTTTATAGAATTAAGTAAATGTGCAAGTAACATACATATCTTTATAAGTGGTTTATAAAGTTAAGATGTGTATGTGTTATATATAAAATAATGCAAGACTTATTTTATATATTTGTACAAGTTATTTAGCATGCAAGAAATACAAAAGAAAAGCAAAAAAAATAAAAGGATGGGTGATGGTTGGTGGCGGTTTTGGGGTGCCCAAGACAAGCCACCCCATGCTTGATTTAATGTATTAAACACTCCAAGTAAATGCATGCATTTGTCTCTCTCACACACACACCCTTTCTAGCATTTTGAACTTGCAAAAATCTCTCCCATTTCTCTCCCTTTTGGCCGAAATATTAGAGGAGGAAGAAGAGGTTCTTCAATCTTGTTTTGCTTGTTAATTAGTGTTAAAAATCCTAACCAAGTTCTAGGGTGTTGAAGTAAAAAGGTTTGTGGGTATACAAGGCTTGAGGTTTCAAGTTAGAAACTTGCTTTCTTCATCTTCATCTTCATCTTGCTTCAACCTCCATTTTAGGAGAAGGTATAAACCCTAACTAGCTCTATTTACATTTTAGTATATTTTCAAGACTAGATCTATAAATGGAATTCATGTTTAAAATTTTATATACACCTGCAACTTGAAAATGCTTCCGCTTGGTCCTTATTTTGGCCGAATTTTAACATGCATAAATGGGTTTTGTGACTTGTTAACATGTGATGAATTCCATCAATTTTCGGCATCTAAACTGCTTCGAACGGGGGAATGCCTTAAGAAAGTCTTGTTCGTAGCGCTGTTTACTAGTTATCTTGCAAAAATGGGCCTAATCTGCAATTTAAAATTTTTCGAAAAATTCCATAAAATATTTTGCCCGATTTTGTGGGGAACGTAGTGACTTCAAATATGTGTTTTGACGCCATCAATTATTATCAAAATGAAACTACACTCTCAATTTTTCGCATTCAATATGAAATTTAGAAACAAAAACAAAAATATAGTTATGAATCTAGAGAAATAAAAAAGCGGCTAAAAATACTCTAACAATAAAAGCAAGACATTATAAATGCAGCAACATTTAGTAGCTAGTGGTGAGATAGTAGACCCAACATGATTCTCGATGTACCTAAGTATAATATTAAATAAAAACAAGTATCATAGTGGAATTTAAACAGGAACAACAATTCACATGTGAAGGTATTACTTATCGTAAGATCTAAATGTGCAAAATTCACCTTTAAAAATAGTAAAATGTCATTTCCGGCATCTAAACTGCTTCGAACCGGGGAAAGCCTTAAAGAAGTCTTGCTCGTAACGCTGTTTTCTAGTTATCTTGCGAAAATGGGCCTAATGTGCAATTTAAAATTTTTCAGAAAATTCCCCATAAAATTTTCCCGAATTTGTGGGGAATTTAGTGACTTCAAATTTGTGTCTTGTAGCCATTAATTATCATCAAAACGAAACTAAATTATCATATATTCGCATTCAATAAGAAATTTAGAAATCAAAATAAAAATATGGTTATGAATCTAGAGAAATAAAAAAGCGGCTAAAAATACTCGAACAATAAAAACAAGACGTTATAAAAGCAGCTGCATTTTGTAGCTAATGCTGAGATAGTAGCCCCAACATGATTCTCGATGTACCTAAATACATTATTAAATATAAACAAGTATCACATTGGTATTCAAACAAGCACAACAATTCACATGTGATGGTATTACTTATCGTAAGATCTAAAAGTGCAAAATTCACTTTTAAAAATAATAAAATGTCATTTTCGGCATCTAAACTGATTCGAACGGGGGGAAAGCCTTAAGGAAGTCTTGCTCGTAGCGCTGTTTACTAATTATCTTGCAAAAATCGGCCTACTCTGCAAATTAAAAATTTTCGGAAAATTCCCCCAAAAATTTTTTCCGGTTTTGTGGGGAATGTAGTGACTTCAAATATGTGTTTTGCGGCCATTAATTATCATCAAAACGAAATTATGCTCTCATATATTCTCATTTAATATGAAATTTAGAAACAAAAACAAAAATATGGTTATGAATCTAGAGAAATAAACAAGCGGCTAAAAATACTCGAACAATAAAACCAAGACGTTATAAAAGCATCTGCGTTTTGTAGCTAGTGGTGAGATTGTAGCCCCAACATGATTCTTGATGTACCTAAATACAATATTAAATAAAAACAAGTATCATAGTGGTATTTAAATAGGCACAACAATTCACATGTGAAGGTATTACTTATCGTAAGATCTAAAAGTGCAAAATTCATATTTAAAAATAGTAAAATGTCATTTTTGGCATCTACACTGCTTCGAACGGGGGAAAACCTTCAGGAAGTCTTACTCGTAGTGTCGTATTCTTGTTATCTTGCGAAAATTGGCTTAATCTGCAATTTAAAATTTTTTGGAAAATTTCCCACAAACTTTTGCTTGATATTGAGGGAATGTAGTGACTTCAAATTTGTGTTTTGAGGCCATTAATTATCATCAAAACAAATCTACACTCTCATATATTCGTATTCAATATGAAATTTAGAATCAAAAACAAAAATATAGTTATGAGTCTGGAGAAATAAAAAAGCGGCTAAACATACTCGACCAATAAAACCAAGACGTTACAAAAGCATCAACGTTTTATAGTTAGTGGTGAGATAGTTGCCCCAATATGATTCTCGATGTACTTAAATACAATATTAAATAAAAAAAAGTATCATAGTGGTATTTAAACAGGCACAACAATTCACATGTGAAGGTATTACTTATCGTAAGATCTAAAAGTGCAAAATTCACCTTTAAAAATAGTAAAATGTCATTTTCAGCATCTAAACTGCTTCGAACGGGGGAAAGCCTTAAGGAAGTCTTGCTTATAGCGCGTTTTTCTAGTTATCTTGCTAGAATGAGCCTAATATGCAATTTAAAATTTTTTTAAAATTTCCCCACAAAGTTTTGCCCGATTTTGTGGGGAATGTAGTGACTTCAAATTTGTGTCTTGCGACCATTAATTATCATCAAAACGAAACTACATTCTCATATATTCGCATTCAATATGAAATGTAGAAACCAAAAAAAATATGGTTATGAATCTAGATAAATAAAAAAGCGGCTAAAAATACTCGAAAAATAAAACCAAGACGTTATAAAAGCAGCTGCGTTTTGTACCTAGTGGTGAGATAGTAGCCCCAACATGATTCTTGACGTACCTAAATACAATATTAAATAGAAATAAGTGTCATAGTGGTATTTAAACAGGTACAACAATTCATATGTGAAGGTATTACTTATCGTAAGATCTAAAAGTGCAAAATTCACCTTTAAACATAGTAAAATGTAATTTTCGGCATCTAAACTGCTTCGAACGGAGGAAATCCTTAAGGAAGTCTTGCTCGTAGCACCATTTCCTAGTTATCTTGCGAAAATGGGCCTAATCTGTAATTTAAAATTTTTCGAAAAATTCCCCCACAAAATTTTGCCCGATTTTGTGAGAAATATAGTGACATCAAATATGTGTTTTGCGGCAATTAATTATCATTAAAATGAAACTACACCCTCATATATTTGCATTCAATATGAAATTTAGAAACAAAAACAAAAATATGGTTATGAATCTAGAGAAATAAAATAGCGGCTAAAAATACTCGAACAATACAACCAAGACGTTATAAAAACAGCTGCGTTTCTTTCGATGGCCACTTGAAGCTCTACCTCACACCAACCAGCTCCAAGTTCTGTTCACAAAGCAACTGTAGTTGGGTCCATGATTACCAACCTTCCTCTTGCTACCTTGTTGTTTGTAATGCTTTTCACATACACTTCATCTCTCACCAAAAATTTAGTTTCCAAAAAAAAAAAAAAATTATGAACGCTAAAAGGGTAGAAAAACAGTAAGGTAAGCTATTAAATTGAAACATGCCTTTAAACGTTTAACAACCGAACCATTATTATGTTTGCTTTTCCTTTTCTTGGTGGTTTGAGTCATAGTATCCTCAACTTGTTTACCGAATCTAAGGCAAGACTTTTTGTTTCCTTCCATTGACATAATCTAAAAGAATGTAAAGAACAATACTCAGCAATTATATGAATAACATCTAATCAATTAACATAAAATACTTGTATATTTATAAACCTTTTAGCTACATAAAAATAGCCATATCAATGTCATCATCTAAATAAAAATTAATAATTCAAGCATATTTTGGATGGTACATATTCCACACATAATACGAAGTTACATCTTTTCATCGTCTTATGCTCAAAAAGATTTAAAATTGGTTGGAAGTTAGTTCAAGTTTATAGCTATTTTTATTTAAAATACTTGTTATTGGAAGTTAATTTTAAAGAGTGGTTGGCTGTTTTAAATGCACAATTAATCAAAGCATGTTCGGATTTGTTAAAGACAACATTCTCATTAGAAAACTTCTTATATGAAGAACATCTATTCATTTAACGCAACAGAGTTATAAGCAATTTTATATGGAGTAGTTAGCAACAATGTTATAAACAATCTAAAAGAATCGTTAATAACATACAAGAGAGATACATGTGTTATTTGTTGAAAAAAGAGAGAACTGAGTTCTTTGGTGAAAAAAGAGATAGCTTGAGTACTTCTTTGGTGAAAAAAGATATAAGTGTGTTGTTCAGAAACCTTTTAGCTACCCCAATTTAATTTGGCGCCTTGAATTTGGGAGGTGATCTTTACACACTACCATTTGATCCATCCACACTGAATTAATACAAACTTCCTCTTTTACCCTTAAACTACTATTTAGTCAATATACTATTTATAAGGGTATAATAGGTCATTTATATTATTTTGGTGTGGATGGATCAAAACTAGAGTGGCAGGATCAACCCCGAATTTTTTGAATTTACCAAAATTTTTGAATGATCACATTTTGATCAGCTTAAAAATTTTGCTCCGAAATCCATGATATTTGGCGGTAATGTTTGAGAGGGTAAATTTTGGTGAAAATTAATTGAGAATTACTTCTCTATCTAGGTACATATTTACATATACAGATCCGTATAAGTTAAATAAATAATACGTATATATATTATATATAACTAAAATAATATATAAGTTATATGTTAAATAAATAGTATAAGTATTAATTTATAAACTTTATAGAATAAATGTACACATAACTAATTTAATTAGTCAGAAAATGTTTTTTCTAATTATATATTTGGTCTCGAAAACCGGTAATATATAAATAAATTCATGTTGGCCGTTAACCTAAATGAACATCGTCTATCATAATTGATCCTAATTGAACATCGTTTATCATATATGTTAATTTGTTTAATGTAATTAAGTACAGTGCATTAATTAAGATCAATATATGAATCAATTAAAATTATTAAGATCATCGAACGCCCGATAAGCCTTTAGAGCGTTCGACATCGATATATGAAAATTAGGCTACCTCGGCTAGCTCATTCAATCAATGGTATATTATAGTTGAGATTGCCTGATCGATTGAGTTCATATGACCTATCATATCATCCGTCAAGTTCTAAACTGCTTGAATAACTTGTTTGGTGATATACCATGCACGCAATAAGTTCGTCCGATAAGCAAGCTCATCCTCGATCATCATTACCATGGCCTTAAACCCTAAACACTAAACCCTAAACCCTAAACACTAAACCCTAAACAACAAACCCTAAACCCTAAACCCCAAACACTAAACCCTAATTAAACCCTAAACATTAAACCATAAACCCTACCCCAAACCCTAAACCCTTATAAACCATAAACCTAAATTCAAATCCCTAAATTACCCTAGTCATTAAACCATAAACCTTAAACCCCAAACACTAAACCATATATAAACCCAATCCCTAGCCAAAAGTTCAAACGAGAACGATAAAAATGGCTAGAACTGCGAGAACCATTGAATTTCAAGGATTTTGACACCACGTGATCGACTTGATTCACATATAAATGTTAATGCATGGATAGTAATTAAGATTTAACAAAAAAATATTTTTTAAAAACATATATATATATATATATATATATATATATATATATATATATATATATATATATATATATAATTTCTCGTATGTACGTGGCAGGTCTGTTGTGAGCATGCGAACATTTATACCATATGCCCTAAAAGTACCGGCCTAAACCCTATACGCCAAACCCTATACCTAAACCCTAAACACTGAACCCGGCCTATACCCTAAACCCTACACGCACCCAAATCCCTAATTAAATGTGTTTTGTAAAATACATGTCTATGATGGACTCGACTGGGATGTCTAAATGTTGATCTACCCATGAATTCGAAGAAGGACTTGACAAGTTTTAGAACGTGTTTTCTCTAAAAAGGAAATAGGTGGTCATATATATTGTCCGTGCATAAATTGCGGTAATCTCAAACGGGTTGATCGGGTTGAGACTAAATCACATCTGCTATGTGACAGGTTTTTTGAAGGCTATAAAATTCCAACTGTGCTTCTCGAACCAGATGATACACTAATGTGGGATGCTGAAGATGATATGGAAGGATTGGCCGAATGCATCTTCCATATGTTTGAAGATGAAGTTGAAGATGAAGATGAAGATGAAGATGAAGATGAAGGTGATATCCAAGAAACTGAAAATCGGAGTACTGTGCCAAACATAAATGCTGAAAGGTTTTATAAAGTATTGGGAGATGCAAAGAAAGAACTATATCCCGACCGAGTCCATGAGATGGCATCAAGATAGTCATAAGAAAGATGGTCTATTAAGACATTCTGCAGATTCACCAGCCTGAAAAACATTCGATTATCAGAATCGTGAATTTGCTAAAAGAACCTCGTAATGTGAGGCTTGGTTTGGTGAGTGATGAGTTTAACCCTTTTGGAAACATGAGTGTTACATATAGTACTTGGCCCGTTGTTTTGATAACGTATAATCTACCATCATGGTTGTGCACGAAAAAACCTTTTTTGTTCCTAACTTTACTTATACCTGGTCCACCTACTCCAGGTAATAATATAGACGTCTATATGCAACCTATAATTGATGAGTTGAAGGAGTTGTGGGATACTGGAGTTAATACTTATGATGCATACATAAAGAGTAACTTCCCACTTTCTTGCTTATGCGAATTTATCGGGTTGGAGCACTAAAGGTAAATTAGATTTTCCTTCTTGTCATAAGGAAACCAAATAAATACGGTTATCAAACTCCCACAAAGAAATTTTCATGGCACATCGTCGCTGGTTGGAAATGTTGCATGCTTTTTGGTTTTTAAAAGATGCTTTTTTGATGGCACGGAAGAACATGAAGGGCCACCGCGTTGCTTAACAGGGGAACAAGTGCTTGCGGAGCTGGAAGGTTTTAATATAAAATTTGGAAATCTTGTGAAGGATAACCCATCCTTACCATATAACTGGAAGAAGAGAAGTATTTTTTTGAGTTACCATACTGGAAATATAACGTAATACGTCATAATATAGACGTAATGCATACTGAAAGGAATATATGTGATAGTTTCATTGGAACGTTAATGAATATAGATGGAAAGACCAAGGATCATTTAAAAGCACGTCGTGATTTGAAAGAAATGGGTATTAGACCTGAACTTCATCCAGAACCTTTACCAAATGGAAAATTATATTTGCCTCCTGCATGTTTCGTAATGGATAAAAAGGAGAAAGAAAAAATCTTTAAGGTACTAAAAGAGGTGAAAGTGCCAAATGGTTATGCTGCTAATATTTCTAGGTGCATTCAGGTAGAACCAACTCCAAAAATTTTAGGCCTAAAAAGTCACGATAATCATATTTTGATGCAGCAATTGCTTCCCGTTGCCATATGAAATATTTTGCCTCGCGATGTGTGTTCTGTTATCATGAAGTTATGTCGGTACTACAGACAATTATGCTCAAAAGTTCTTAAGACTACTGATTTAATTTGGATGGAAAAAGATATTGTAAAAATACTTTGTGATTTAGAAAGGATTTTTCCACCGTCGTTGTTTGACGTCATGATTCATCTATCGGTTCATCTAGCTTCAGAGGCCAGATTAGGGGGACCTGTTCATTACCGTTGGATGTATCCAATTGAGAGGTAACCATTTATGTTGTAGTAAATTATATTGTACTTGTTAAAATATATATGACTATTTTGAATCTGATACAGTATAAACTTTTTTTTACCACTGATCAGGTATTTAGCTACATTAAAATCTTATGTGCGAGACAGGAGTAAAACCGAGGGTTTAATTATCGAAGGATATCTAGCAGAAGAGTGTGTTTCATTTTGTTCTTTATATTTAGCCAGTGATGTGGAGACTATACATAATAAGACTAGTCGGAATCATGATGATGGTGGTGATGATGAGACTGTTTTACCAATATTTTGTATGTCTGGTTGACCCATTGGTGCAACAAACATAGTAACACTCGGCTACAACACTTTGGCTATTGCACACTCACATGTGTTATTCAATTGTAGTGAAATAGATTTCTTACGAATATAAGTGATTTAAATTTAATATGTTATTAGATTATTTTTTATATGACATTGTGTAATTTTGACAATAATGTACATATATTATTCTCTTTTTATTACTTTAATTTGATTGCAGAGAGCACATGAATATTCTAAGTCAAGCAAATCTGAATAAATGTAAGTGTTACATTGAACGTTTACATAGTCAGAAGTTTGAGGAGTGGATGTTTAATTATGTAAGTAATTTTGCTAGTTTTATTACGATAATGTAGTGATGATATATATAACTGAGCGATACTTATAAACAAATTGCCTCAAATCAGGTTGATGAGGATATGGTTGGGGATAACAGAATCACAAGTGATATAACGGCATTGGCAAACGGTCCATATGTGGTTGTAAAGTAATATAAGGGATATATCATAAATGGTTTCCGATTTCACATTAAAGATGTAGAGAAGAATAGGACAACACAAAATAGCGGAATTATGATTGATGCCGTAACAAGTAGCTTCTCGAGTGCTACCGATAACAATCCTATTTTGGGAGATGTAACTTACTACGGTGCTTTAAATGATATAATCGAGTTGCAGTATGCTGACAAGAATGTAGTTTTACTCTATTGTGTTTGGATATCAGGTGGTTCCGGGATAAAATTTGATGAGAACGGATTTACGACACTCAATTTTTGATGTATGAAGCCAACTAAAGAGCCTTATATTCTAGCTTCGCAAGCACAACAAGTATTCTATGTTCAAGATCGTGCTCGTAAAGGTTGGAAAGTTGTGATCAAGACAACACCTAGAGATAATTTTGACATGGATGAACAAACGTGTATCGATGATGTAGAAACGCATTTGCAGAGTGACACACTAATGGGTCCTCAACTTGTAGAAAATGCGACAATTGAATTGGTTAGAGATGATTTGAATTGGGATATTGTTGATGATGATACTTTATTAGTTGTTGCTGCTACAGCTAAAAATCAAACTGGATATGCTTCCTGATGCAATATTAATGATATTTAGGGGAAGATTTATTGTTTGCCATTTTGTTCTTTTGTTGTATTTATCAAAGATATCCCAAAACTATAGTTTTTGAAGATGATGACGGATTTTATGTTTCTTATGATACATATATAATCTTAAATTTCAAATGGAGTAGTAATTTACTTGTGTTGTAATTTCTATATCGAACAGATAAAGAAATGTTTTGGTTGTGTGGTAACTTGTAATTTACTTTATCGGTAATAGTACTAAGTTACATGCATCGCTATTATGTAGGTAATAATACTCTAGGTCATGATTAAAAGTGTACATGTCACTCCCATATTAATTCTAGTGTTTGGAAAATGAGGTTTAAAAAGTACGGAGTAATTAAGTACGTTTTTTTAAAAGGCAATAATGTTTATTAATAAAACTCAAAGATACAACACGAAAGTTTCTATGCTAACCAAACAAGCCGTTAAACTAACATATAAGTACGTATTTGTAACACCAAAACGTGGTTTTGAAATTAAACAACACCACATGCACAACCGTTTGATTACTTTATTATTTAATAAATCATTTTGCTTTTCTTTATTCACCTTAAGTGGGTAAATATGAGATTTCAAAAATTAATAAGGATAGTAATATAGTATATGATAAATAAAAAAAAAAAAAAAAAAAAAACCTATCTCGTAATATTGGCAAATATTGAATTATGTATTTTGTTTTGAAATATTAACGCATTGAATTTTTATTTTTTTAGTTAGAATATATAATCGTAAAAGGCAGTTAATGGATGATAACAAATTGAGTTAATGGATCCATGATGACAAATTTTGAGCTATTTCGTAATAGATTGCTCAAATCACTCAAATTGTCTATTTTATTTTAATCATAATTTAATATTATTATATTATATTTGAAAGTGGATATCAATGACTTTGGTTTAATGTTCCTCATCCAAAGTTACTTTTAATCTAAGAGTTAATTATTTGACATGTAATCCTTTAGTTAATATGATTTGCTAATAAAATTAGAAGTATATACTGTATATTTTATTTATACTCTAAATCATCATTAAGTGCACACGTGGAACTTTGATGTTGGTTGAGTATACCAAAAATCAACTTTAAAAGGACGTGGGCAGACGGCAAGTTGCCTTTTCTGTCTTGTTATTTCCCATCATCTTCTTCTACAAACCTAAGTACAATTTTCATCTCTTTTACAGTATTTTGTAAACAAAATACAAAAATATATGGATGTTAGGCATCTCGCAAAAAAACAAAAAATGGATAGTAGGATTAGACAACTTAACATTCTAGAAGACCTTCCACAAGATATGGTTGTGGAAATCTTGTCTAGAGTTGGTCAAATTCATCTGCTCAATTGTTCATGGTGAAGTTAGTTTGCGAAGCATTTGAGAAGCATTCCGAGGATACTTTAGTTTATAAAAGGCTTTCCTTTGATAGATGGTGTATCTCACCTTGGGGAAACCATAAGTTGGACCATATTTTCCTTTTTTCTATGTATTTTGGAAACCCTAATACGATTTTTCGCTATGGTTTGAGGGCTTATTTTGATTCTATAAACCCCGATATAGGGCTTCGTTTATTAGAAAAATCTTTGAATATGCAACTTAAAGAGGCATGTTATGTTTATGATTTGGTCATGTTTGCCTATAACCAAATAGAGGAAACGAACATCGGATTACAAGATCTTAATCAAACATTTCCACCGGTGCCGGATTTGGTGGTTGAGGTGAGATTAAAGGTTTTTGATTTGTTGCGTCGCTGTTGGGTATTATTTAAGTTGCAACGTGCTGCACTATCAAGAGCCACAATGGTTATTTTCCACTTGACCTTGGGTGGAAAATTATATTGACTAAACTGGAATGCATGTCTTGTTTTTGGTCCTATGAGTTGTGTGTTTTTGCTGAACGATTTGGGTTTAACTAGATTTGTTAATATTTTATGTTTTCTATATTTTAAATTTTGATGGATTTACTCACTAAATAACCATTCTCATTATTATCTTAAAATTTAAATTTAAAAAATTAGATTACAATCTATATACGTATATTTCATAGGGTTTTTATCATATATACCCCTCTTAACCTTTAAAATTACATATTTACTCACTTAAGTATGTTATTTTTAGACATTAAAAATGGACATATATGATATAATTTACTTTAAGTGGGTAAATATGAGATTTCAAAAAAAAATAGTAATAAGGATAGTATATGATAATAAAAAAACCTATCTCGTAATATTGGCAAATATTATATACTTAAATAAAATAAAATCAGCGCATTAAATGCACGTCGATGCAGTATCACCAAAAATCCCCTTTAAAGGTTAGGATGGCAGACAAAAAGTTGAATATTTTCTCAAATACAGTCTTCTCGATATTTGTTGCACACCAAACACAAAAAATTAAAAAAACAAAAATGGAAGAAAGTTACTCAAGCGAACGTACTCGAAACTCTTCCACAAGATATGCTTGTGAAAATTTTTTCTCGAGTTGGTCAGGATTCATCCGAGCAGTTGTTCATACTCAAGTTAGTTTGCAAAAACTTTTTGAAGCTTTCTGACGATCCTTTGGTTTGTAAAAGGATGTACTTAGATAGGTGGGATCTCGTACCTTAGAGAAACCCTAAGATGGATCATATTATCGGACGTTGTTATTTTTTTGGAAACCCTAATGCGATTTTTCACAGGGGTTTGATAAATTATTTTGATAAATATTACACCAAGTTAGGGCTTCGTCTTTTAGAAGAAGCTGCGAACAGCCAAATTATAGAGGTGGTTTATGTTTATCGTTTGATCATGTTTGCCTCTCACCAAATAGAAGCAAAGCATGTCGGATTACAAGTTTTGAATAAAGCATTCCCACCAATGCCGGACTTGGTGGTTATGGTGAGAACCAAAGTTTTTCATTTGTTGCATGAATTATGGTTACATAACCGCCGTCCTTTTGATGACTTGGCAACGCGTTGCCCTAACTCCAGCCATAAGGGTTATTTTTCACACTTCCGAGGGAGTGGATTTAAAATGAGGATACCAGAATGCATGTCGTGTTTTTAGACCTATGAGTTGGGTGTTTTTGCATACTGATTTGGGTATGTTACCCGGTGAATGTAAATATTAGTAAAAAAGAAAAAATAACTAGATTTATGTGGGTATTTTTTAGATTTTGTATAAATGTTACCCATATAATTAATGTAAATGTTAGTAGTAATTTCTATTACCATATATATGATCAGTTGATTTTATTGCTTCCATTTTTCCTTCGTATTATGTGGATTGTGATGTAATTTATATTGCTATATCTAACATGACTATTGTCTATGTTAACAAAAGAAAAATAAAGGCTAAATTAGTTTTGTTTATTGAGTGCTTTTTGACAGTTATTTCAAACTAATTAAGTGCCTTTGAATCTTACAAGAGTCACATAAGAGGAAAAGAGCCTCTAATAAAACTAATAACACAAAGAGAACACCCAAAGAGGTGATTCCTTGTTAACGTTTGTTGTTGACTAGCTGCTCTTTTGGCCGTTGTATGTTGGTCTGCACTTTGTTGTTGACTTGTTGCTTAAAACTGTCACCATTAGTCCCTTTCTATATTTGGATATGATGGAGAACACTTTCTTCTGATCCAAACTTTAACTACCTTAAAAGGAAGGATTCCATTTGTTTTGTTTGTTTATGTTCTGTCTACTATAGTAATACAGTATTTTTTATTTTCTTAAATGCAAAATTCAATTATGTGCTAGTAATTCTATCCAAATAAATTGGAAAATGGGTAGTATTCAATTCGCATCATTAGATCATTAACTAACATCATCAAATACATCATTAAATATGGGTGAGCTACTTTTTTGTATTGTTTGGGTGAGTTACTTTGCAATGTAAACTGAATGTACAATGAATACGCATTGAAAGAATCGTAAACCTTTCTTAGTTCATCTTGTTGTAACTAATTTCTGCACTAATTGGTATTGGATTAGTGTTGTTTGAAGAGTACGACGAATGAGCAGTCATGGTTTGAGACTTGAGTTAGCTAGGTTTGAAAAGTACGGAGCAAATAAAAAAAGATAACAATGCTTTAACTATTGATCGATGACCATGTTTTTTGGGCCATGTTGTTTGGGCCAAACAAATAAAAAATGAATTCATTAAATATGGCCCAACCACGATTCCCAGTTAAAAGTCCGATCTGTTGTACAAACATTTTAATTTTTGAAACAAAAATGACAAAAGAGGGATTTGAAACCAGGTAAATCAGTTAAAAAGGTCACACATAAACCACTAGACTATCAATGCTTTTGAATATTGAATGGAAGTTCAATTATATAATACTTGAATCATTTAATTTGTAACAAAAGTGAAATAATACGACTTAGGTAGTAAATGTCATAAGTGCATTTTTTTCGCAACCACAATTTAAGGGTCCTATGATAATTAGGACCTTAAATACCCAGGTGTCCTATTGTTATGACCTTATATCTTGTTGGTCACTCATTATGAGACACCAACAAGATAATGTCCTAATAAGTCCATTTTTATGCAACCACAATTTAAGGATCCTATGATAATTAGGAACTTAAATACCCAAGAGTCCTATTTTTATAACCTTATTATCTTGTTGGTCACTCATTATGAGACACCAACAAGATAATGTCCTAATAAGTACATTTTTTCGCAACCACAATTTAAGGGTCCTATGATAATTAGGACCTTAGATACCCAAGCGTCCTATTGTTATGACCTTATATCTTGTTGGTCACTCATTATGAGACACCAACAAGATAATGTCCTAATAAGTCCATTTTTCGGAATCACAATTTAAGGATCCTATGATAATTAGGACATCAGATACCCAAGCGTCCTATTGTTATTACCTTATATCTTGTTGGTCACTCATTATGAGACACCAACAAGATAATGTCCTAATAACTTCATTTTTATGCAACCATAATTTAAGGGTCCTATGATAATTAGGATCTTAAATACCCAAGCGTCCTATTTTTATGATCTTACTGTCTTGTTGGTCACTCATTATGCGACACCAACAAGATAATGTCCTAAGAAGTCAATTTTTATGCAACCACATTTTAAGGGTCCTATGATAATTAGTACCTTAAATACTCAAGCGTCCTATTTTTATGACCTTATTATCTTGTCGGTCACTAATTATGAGACGCCAACAAAATAATGTCCTAATAAGTCCATTTTTATGCAACCATAATTTAAGGGTCCTATGATAATTAGGACCTTAAATACCCGAGCGTCCTATTGTTATGAACATGTGTATCAAATGAGTGACTCAAGCGTCCTATGATAATATGACCAAAAAATTATGTGTCCTATTATATAGATTTTATTACACTATGTAAGTAACTAGAGGGGGGTGAATAGTTACTTAATACGTTTTTAACATTTTTTCGATTGATCACCAAATTTGATTTTACTTTGATCAACCAACTCAACTCAAACTTGATGTGTGTAGTGTATATGTTCAAAATGATAAATGAAGTAATGTAAAGAACATAGATACAAGGATTTATAATGGTTCGGGTGGATGTTAACTAATCCACCTTAATCCACTCCCCGATTACACTAATCGGGATTTGTTGCTTCACTAAGCACTTTTCTCCAAATCCGGTGGAGATCCAATTTACAAGTCTTCAATCTTCTTTAGTAGACAACAAACCTAATCTTTCTATCTCTTTGAAAGATCAACTCTAACCTAGATCAACTTGTCTTCACCTTGGACAAGTACTAATCTCCAAATGAGATTAATCAACTTCCTAAGTCCCTTTAAGGAAGTAGATCACTAAGCTAGCCTATGCTTCCACTAATTGAAGTTACAAGACTCATACACTCTGCAATGATGACCCTAACACAATACTAGGACATACATTACATTATGTAAACTCACAAGATAAATGATTTTAATTAGTAAGTTTACAACAACCCAATTCTATATCTATAAGATCATAGAATCTTCTCTTACTTGATCACATTTGAGTAGTAATTGATGCACTTGTGATCACTGGAGATAAGCCTTTTAAATGTGCAAGAGGGTCAGTTTTACATGCTCTTAAATGTTTGCCTTTTATAGTGGGATTCAAAAAATAGCTGTTGACACACGGTTGTCTGCACGGTCGACCGTGGTGCGACCGTGCGTGCTCCAGTCCAAAATTGGTATCCGTTGTATAGCCATTTGACTCAGATTTGAACACCACATTTTGGCACCTTTACTCCTTTTAGCTCCTGCAAAAGAAACCAAACATCCTATACAAGTACTATATGCATTAAGTGTGTGAGATTTGGTCTTATTGCATGAAAGTGACTAATCATTCCAAAAGTGGCAAACCCAACATTCTTGGAGAAGTGTCTTGATTGATATTTAGAGAAATTTCAGATTGGTCAAGACTTAGTTAGTCACTTTAATGCTCTTGGTTCAATTCTAAAGGCTAGTCACTATATCATTAACTCCCTAGTTCCAATTAATCACAAGTCATGTTTCATTTGAGTTTAGTTAGGGATTAATTGAATAATGTCTCTATAAGATAATCATGAAGTGTGTAGAGACATTAAGGTTAAGTTATTCTTGATCAAGCAATCATACTTAGTTACTTAGACTAGACCAAATAGACAATTGACTATAGTTTCATTGTGAACCATTTTACACTTAATCTATTGGAGTAGGTTAGTTACTTGAATCCTAACTAATGAGCACATGGCAAACATATTAATTAAGTTGACAAGTTTATGAGTATTAAGCATATTAGCAAGTAGCAATTAATACTCACATAGCAAGAGATAGTTATTCTAAGATCAATCATGTAGATACTTGTACAACTTATAATTCAAGTACTTAAAAAGTATAATGTGCAATTTAACACATTACATGATTAATGTGTAAGCACACATTAATGTTTAACACATGCACAAGGGAAGAGCAATCTCTAGTTGGAACTTAGTGACCAGCCTAAATGTATCTAAGTGTGTTTTAGGATTACAAGTCATTTCTAGTTTAACCTTGAGATCATTGTTCTTCATTTAGCCTTAATTAATCACTAAGTCATTTCTAATAGCAATCATTGTTCTAGTGACATTGGCTTAAGTGTGTTGGCACTTGATGATCGCACTAAATATATCTAGATAAGAATTAAGATCACAAGTTGTTGATTAACACTTATGTGTTATGCCTAATCTTGGTTAATTTGTCATTAAGATGTCATTAGGCTTAATTAATCACAATTAGTGTTTTTATGACCAAAACTCAATTGAGTATGGAGAGGGCATCTATTATAAGCATGTTTAGAAAGGTTTCATGATTTATAGATGTCGGGAACTAGTCAAACTTTATTTGGTCAAAATCGGAGACATAAGAAACTGCGGTCGCACTGCGGTTGACCGTGGTGGCGACCGTGCAACTTGTTTTCAGAAAACTAAGTTGCAATTCAGTTTGGGGTTTCACGGTTGACTATGCGGTCGACCGTACCTCGACCGTGTATTTTAAATTTCATTCTTTAACCTATGTTTGACTTGGTCGTTTGCAAGATAAAGTATGGATTAGTGACCTTGCGTGTTTTATGTTAAGATGTCAGTCATCACTTATGCGTATGTGTGTGTGTCATCATCAAAACATATTCTTTGGTTAATCATACTTAAGTTTATCGTTTAGTGTATTAACTCACATTCAACCAACACACAAGTTTATACAATCATATAATAGTTTGACTCACCTTCTAAGTGTCATATAAAAATAGAGAATTATAGGACCCCAAAAAATAATGTGTCATATTAAACAGCTTTTTAGGACCAAGATTATAAGCGTACTTAATAATATGACACAAAAATCATGTGTCATATTCTATAACTTTTTAGGACTCCACTTTATTAGTGTGACGCGTTTTAGGACACCACTACTTTTGCATATATCTAATGGGACCCCCAGAATTGCCCCATCCCAATTTATAGTTGCTTAGGACGCTTTTTCAGCGGGGTCCCAGACGAGGGGTCCTATAAAGTCAGTTTTCTTGTAGTGTTAATGTTCTTTTTAAAAGTTTTGAACTACTATCATATTATTATTTTTGATAAAGCATGACTTAGGATGGTATAAAAAGTTTTAAGGCCTTTTATTTCTCTCACATTGTAATTATGTATAACACATCTAATTTTGAAACTAATATCACTTCACTAAGTACAAATTCAAACGCATTAATATGCGTCTCCAAATGTAGTATCATTTGGCGGCGTATCATTTTCAGATTCATACTGTACTGAAATTCCTACGATCACCCTAAAAGAGAACAAGGAGCAAGACTCTCTGAAAATGTCTTGCCATTAGAGTTCGTCTAGATGACGAAAATGATATTTTATACATTTTAATGTTCTTTTTAAACGTTTTGAACTTCTATCATATTATTATTATTGTTAAAGCATGACTCATGATGATATAAATAGTTTTAAGGCCTTTTATTTCTCTCACATTGTAATTATGTATAACGCATCTAATTTTGATACTAATATCACTTCACTAACTACAAATTCTAACTCATTAATATGCGCCGCCAAATGTAGTATCATTAGGCGGCGCATCATTTTCGGTTTCAGACTTTGCTGAAATTTCTAAGATCACCCTAAAAGAGAACAAGGAGCAAGACTCCATGAAGGTCTCTTGCCATTAGAGTTTGTCTAGATGACGAAAATGATATTTTATTCATTTTAATGTTCTTTTAAAACATTTTAAATTTCTATAATATTATTATTTTTGTTAAAGTATGACTTAGGATGGTATAAATAGTTTTAAGGCCTATTATTTCTATCACGTTGTACTTATGTATAACGCATCTAATTTTGAAACTAATATCACTTCATTAAGTACAAATTCTAACTCATTAGTATGAGCCACCATATGTAGTATCATTTGGCGGCGCATCATTTTCGGTTTCAAACTGTGCTGAAATTCCTAAGATCACCCTAAAAATGAACAAGGAGCAAGACTTCCTGAAGTTTTCTTGCCATTAAAGTTCGTCTAGATGATGAAAATGATATTTTATTCATTTTAGTATTTATTTTAAACGTTTTGAACTTCTATCATATTATTATTTCTGTTAAAGCATGACTTAGGATGGTAAAAATATTTTTAGGGCCTATTATTTCTCTCACATTGTAATTATGTATAACGTACCATTTTTTGAAACTAATATCACTTCACTAAGTACAAATTCTAACTCATTAATATGCGCCGCCAAATGTAGTATCATTTGGCGGCGCATCATTTTCAGTTTCAGACTTTGTTAAATTTCCTAAGATCACCCTAAAAGAGAACAAAGAGCAAGACTCCCTGAAGGTGTCTTGCCATTACAGTTCGTCTAGATGACGAAAATGATATTTTATTCATTTTAATGTTCTTTATAAACATTTTGAACTTCTATCATATTATTATTATTGTTAAAGCATGACTTAGGATGATATAAATAGTTTTAAGACCTTTTATTTCTCTTACATTGTAATTATGTATAACGCATCTAATTTTGAAACTAATATCACTTCACTAAGTACAAATTTTAACTCATTAATATGCGCAGTCAAATGTAGTATCATTTGGCGTCGCATCATTTTCGGTTTAAGACTGTGTTGAAATTCCTAAAAGAGAACTAGGAGCAAAACTCTCTGAAGGTGTCTTGCAATTAGAGTTCGTCTAGATGACGAAAATGATATTTTATTCATTTTAATGTTCTTTTTAAACGTTTTGAATTTCTATCATATTATTGTTTTGTTAAAGCATGACTTAGGATAGTATAAATAGTTTTAAGGCCTATTATTTCTCTCACATTGTAATTATATATAATACATCTAATTTTGATACTGATATCACTTCACTAAGTACAAATTTTAACTCATTAATATGCGCCGCCAAATGTAGTGTCATTTGACGGCATCATTTTTGGCTTCAGACTGTGCTGAAATTCCTAAGATCACCCTAAAAAGAACAAGGAGCAAGACTTCCTGAAGGTATCTTACCATTAGAGTTCGTCTAGATGACGAAAATGATATTTTATTCGTTTTAATGTTCTTTTTAATAGTTTTGAACTTCTATCATATTATTATTTTTATTAAAGCATGTCTTCGGATGGTATTTTAAGGCCTTTTATTTCTCTCACATTGTAATTATGTATAACGCATCTAATTTTGAAACTAATCTCACTTCACTAAGTACAAATTCAAACTCATTAATATGTGCCGCCAAATGTATTATCATTTGGCGGCGCATCATTTTCGCTTTCAGACTGTGCTAAAATGTAACATCTTGTTTTCCCCGTACATATTGGAAGGTACGTACTTAATCATTGTACGTTTGTAACTCGCTAGATTATGCGTAATTGTATGGATATATATATATATATATATATATATATATATATATATATATATATATATATATATATATATATATATATATATATATATATATATATATATATATATATATATACTTGATAATGGGTGCATATACAAGTTTATACATGGGTTTTGATAGCGTTAAGTCTTGTGAGACTATTGTTGAAGGTTAGGCAAATGTAGGAAGCGGGATTTAAGTGTACGAATTAAATAAAATCAAATTTTGTTTAAGGTTGTCAAAGTGTCCAGGTGACGGCCAATGCCGCGCCGCGACATATTGGGCCGCGCCGCGGCATATAAAGCAAATCCAGATCAGAATGTGGGTTAAGAGGGGTTGTTTTTCCTTCGTAATGTCGTGCCGCGACATATAGCGCCGCGCCTCGGCATCTCTGCTTTTCTGACTCCGATGTTTACTCTATTTAAAAGGGTTTTAGGGGTAATTTGGTCATTTCGCGTGTAGAGCAGATTTGAGCATTAAATCACAACCACTTGTTCATTTAATGTAAATTCTTTTCTCTTTTCTTTCCAATTTCTCTCCCAAAACTTAAAACCCATTTAGATTAAAAGTGAGATTTGGAGTTGGAGAATTGTGAATCAAACCTTGGAGCAAGATTTAAAGTTGTTCCTTGTCTCTCTAGCTACGCGTTGATAGTCTCGGTAAGTTCTAACTCTAAGTTTTGAGTTTTAATTGATTAATGACTAGGGTTTTGGTTACTAGAGACTTGTATGACCCATTTGGAGGTAAAATGGGTGAATTTGGGTTATGTTGTTGTTATGGAACCCTAATAACCATAATCAAGGGTTTGGTTTAATGAAATGGAGTTTGTAGGTGTTAATGGTATTGTCAAGCATTAAACACTTGTTAAAATGTTGTTGAAATGGTAAATAGGTCATGTTTGACAAGTTGGTAGTGTAAGAGTTAAAATGGGTCAAAAAGAATAATGTTGACCTAGTTTGGGTGAAATGGGTATGAATTACCCTAAGTTTGTGTTAATTGAAGTTAGTAGACTTTAATGCACTACCTTTAGTGGTTAAAGTCGGGTCTTGGCCATTTAAGGGCGGTATTGGTGTGTGATAATGCTAAAAACGAACATATATTTCATAGCATTATTCCTCAAGAAAGACAAGATTTTAGTTGCAATTGTTCTATTTAAAAGTGATATTCGTTTAAATAATAAAAGGTGAAGACAAAAGACAGATTCGACGAATTGAAGACGCAGACGACCAGAAAGCTCAAAAGTACAAAAGACAATCAAAGAGGTTCCAATTATTGATAAGAAACGTCTCGAAATTACAAGAGTACAAGATTCAAAACGCAAAGTACAAGATATTAAATTGTACGCAAGGACGTTCGAAAATCCGGAACCGGGACCAGAGTCAACTCTCAACGCTCGACGCAACGGACTAAAAATTACAAGTCAACTATGCATATGAATATAATATAATATATAATTAATTCTTAAAATTAATATATATATTATATTATATTTATAAAACGTCGGCACAAGGAAACAAGCAACATGTGAGCTCTCCCAGCTGGCCATGCGATCGCATGGCCAGGAAGAAGAAAGTCCATGCGATCGCATGGCATGAAAAGTCAGGCCACATCTCCTATAAATTCGCAGTTTGGTGAACGCAAAAACATATATCCATAAATCTCTCTATCTATATACGTAATATTTATATTTATAATTTATATTTTAATTTTAATTTTAATTATAATTCTAATAATAAGGGTATGTTAGCAAATGTTGTAAGGGTGTAAGTCAAAATTCTGTCCGTGTAACGCTACGCTATTTTTAATCATTGTAAGTTATGTTCAACCTTTTTAATTTAATGTCTCGTAGCTAAGTTATTATTATGCTTATTTAATCCGAAGTAATCATGATGTTGGGCTAATTACTAAAATTGGGTAATTGGGCTTTGTACCATAATTGGGGTTTGGACAAAAGAACGACACTTGTGGAAATTAGACTATGGGCTATTAATGGGCTTTATATTTGTTTAACTAAATGATAGTTTGTTAATGTTAATATAAAGATTTACAATTGGGCGTCCCTATAAATTACCATATACACTCGATCGGACACGATGGGCGGGGTATTTATATGTACGAATAATCGTTCATTTAACTGGACACGGGAATGGATTAATAGCCACTAGAATAATTAAAACAGGGGTGAAATTATGTACAAGGACACTTGGTATAATTGATAACAAAATATTAAAACCTTGGGTTACACTCAGTCGACATCCTGGTGTAATTATTAAATAAAGTATTAAAATCTTGTTACAGTTTAAGTCCCCAATTAGTTGGAATATTTAACTTCGGGTATAAGGATAATTTGACGAGGACACTCGCACTTTATATTTATGACTGATGGACTGTTATGGACAAAAACCAGACGGACATATTAAATAATCCAGGACAAAGGACAATTAACCCATGGGCATAAAACTAAAATCAACACGTCAAACATCATGATTACGGAAGTTTAAATAAGCATAATTCTTTTATTTCATATTTAATTTCCTTTATTTTATATTTAATTGCACTTCTAATTATCGCATTTTTATTGTTATTGTATTTAATTGCACTTTTAATTATCGTACTTTTTAATTATCGCAAGTTTATTTTATCGCACTTTTATTATTCGCAATTTCGACAAACCGGTCATTAAACGGTAAAAAACCCCCCTTTATAATAATAATATTACTTATATATATATTTGTATTTTTATAAAAGTAAACTAATATAGCGTTAAGCTTTGTTTAAAGATTTTCCCTGTGGAACGAACCGGACTTACTAAAAACTACACTACTGTACGATTAGGTACACTGCCTATAAGTGTTGTAGCAAGGTTTAAGTATATCCATTCTCTAAATAAATAAATATCTTGTGTAAAATTGTATCGTATTTAATAGTATTTTCTGCTAAAATATAAAGCTATTTTATATACACCTCGCATAACATCAAGTTATTTTTGGCGCCGCTGCCGGGGAACAAATCTAGCTTAAAAGCCGGAAGCGCAACGCTATATAAAAAAAAAGATTTTTATTTTTATGTTTACTTTTATAAAAAAAATACGCTTTTGTAAAAATACGTTTTAAATATTCTAAAATATAAAAATATAAATATAAATATAAATATTTTTAAGAGTTTGTTAAATATTTAAGTTCTATAAAAGTTTCTTTATCTTTATTTTATAAAAATATAAGTTTTATTTAATTTATATAAATATATTATATAAATATATAAAACACAAAAAAAAAACACAAAAAAAAAAAAAAAAAAAAACTCGAGTCCAGTACTGTAGCTGCCCAGTAACTGGCCCGAAACCCTAGCCCATGCAATCGCATGGCTGGGTAACTTAGGACTCATACGATCGCATGAGCCCGTCTGACACGCCACAGTTTGACATCGTACTGCATTAATTACGGATTATAATTATTATTATTATATTTAAACCCTAATTAGGGTTATATATTATATTATTTAGTTTAGTTTATTTATTATTTGTATTATTTAGTTAAATTAGTTTAAATAAATTATAAATTTAATAGTTTTATAAAATAAATAATATAAAAATAATATTTTTATAAAAATTGTACTTTTTACAACTTTTTGTTTATTTTTATATTTTGTTTTATTTAATAGTTTTAGCGTAATATTTGTATTTTTAGCTCATATTTAGTTTTAAACTTAGTTTTTGCCATAGTTATTTTTACTTCTAGATTTTTAGGCTTTGCCGTAAAATCCCTTAAGTGCTTTTTCTTTAGACTAAGATTTAGGTACTTTAGAATTTTGCGACGCCTTTTTAAGTTTTAGTTTCTTTTTATGTTATTGCCATTTGGGATATAGTTTTTCTTGTAAGCTTTAATATTTTTAGACACCTTTTACCTATGTATCAATTATCATTCCAATTAGTAATCTCAATTTGCGATTATAATTTTAAGTTAGTTGTGGTAATAAGGTTAGGTTAGTCAAGTGTTTTTAAGTTTTATAAGTTTCTTTTATTTTTCCGTCACCTTTTATTTTTCAACCATTTTTCTTTTTCGACCTCTTTCGACGAACTCTTTTTCTTTCTTATTTCTCGCTATTCTAGTTTTAGGACATAGATTTTTATTCTACTTCTTATCTAAATTTCTTAAAATTACGAAAATTTATTTTAAGTGGTTGAATTGATAGACATCAAAATTTTCTGGTTCGTAGTAATAGTTGGATTTGTACGTGGACCGGGTTATTGGAGCCAAACAGTCCTCAATTATATTGAGACCAAACGAATCCTGCCCCTCTGCTGCATCTTTTGGCTATTCGAAACGTGGGCAAAATCAGAAAAGTCTATTGATTGGATAACTTATTATAATTTTTCTTTCCTTTTAAAAACTAATAGGATATTCAGTGAATGCACCGAGCAAGACGTTCACCACCTTTTGTACGTTCACCACCTGTAACTGGATCAAGACATTTAGCAAATATTACTGCCGTTGATTTTTCTTTAGAATCGTCATCCAGTCGACCAAGTACTCCAGTTCAAATTTCCGATAATCCATTTTTTGAACCCGACCTCACAATTGAGAATCCGGAGAATATTCAGGGACGATTCATAGATCCTGAACCACTAAATTTTCCTCCGGAACCACCAATCATTCAAACAGAGATTGTTGAGAAACGAACCATTAAATCAGAATCCTCTAGTGATTCCGATTCAACAAATTCAATTATGGAGAATCTGGAACCATTAAGTATGGAAGACCGAATGAGAGCTAAACGCACTGGCCAAGGTCACGCAATTACTCATCCAGACGTTAATGCGCCAGATTATGAAATCAAAGGACAAATTCTACACATGGTGACTAATCAATGCCAATTTGGTGGTGCGCCGAAGGAAGATCCAAATGAACATTTACGTACCTTTTATAGGATCTGCACACTATTTAAAATCCGAGAAGTAGAGGATGAACAGATATATCTCATGTTATTTCCCTGGACTATAAAGGGAGAAGCCAAAGATTGGTTGGAATCGTTACCTGAAGGGGCGATTGATACATGGGACGTTTTAGTTGAAAAATTTCTTAAACAATTCTTTCCGGCATCTAAAGCCGTAAGACTTCAAGCAGAAATTGTTACGTTTACACAGAAGCCAAATGAAACTCTATATGAGGCGTGGACAAGATTTGGAAAGTTATTAAGAGGATGTCCGCAACATGGTTTAGATACCTGTCAAATAGTACAAATATTCTACCAAGGATGCGACATCACTACAAGGAAAGACATAGATATAGCAGCTGGTGGTTCTATTATGAAGAAAACCGAAACTGATGCTTACAAAATTATTGATAACACTGCTTCCCACTCACATGAGTGGCACCAAAAAAAAGATATCGTTAGATCATCTAAAGCTGCTAGAGCCGATTCTAGCCATGACTTAGATTCTATTTCCGCAAAGATAGATGCTGTTGAGAGACGAATGGAAAAGATGACTAAAGATATTCACTCAATACGAATTAGTTGTGAGCAGTGTGGAGGACCACAGTTGACAAAAGATTGTCTCAGTATTGAATTAACAATGGAACAAAGAGAGAATATTTCATACATAAACCAAAGGCCTGGAAATAATTATCAGAATAATTATCAACCGCCAAGACCGATTTACAATTAAAACCAGAATTATAACCGAAATATTCCATACAACAACCAACAAGGTCCTAGCAATCAACAAGTATCCAATAATACTTACAACCAGCAAAGACCTAATTTTCAAAACAAACCACCACAACAAACCGATGATAAAAAGCCGAATTTAGAAGATATGATGACGAAGCTAGTTGAAACTCAAATGCAGTTTTTCACATCTCAGAAACAAACTAATGAACAAAATGCTCAAGCATTTAGAAATCAACAAGCTTCTATTCAAAATCTGGAACAAGAAGTAAGTAACCTAGCAAGGTTAATAGATGAAAGAAAATCGGGAAGTCTACCTAGTGATACAAATGCTAACCCCCGAAATGAAACAGCTAAAGCTATTACCACAAGAAGTGGTACAACACTTAAACCACCTGAAATACCTGTAACTTCTGATGAAGCTATTCCTACTCCACAAGAACCACAACCTGATCAAGATAAGGAAAAAGAACCGGTAGTTGAGAAGGTTAATGAAGATAACACAGTTAAGGCTAAACCTTATGTTAAACCATACCAACCACCACTTCCTTACCCGAGTAAAATGAAGAAAGAGAAACTTGAAGCCGAGCAATCCAAATTCTTGGATATGTTTAAACAGATAAATGTAAATCTTCCTTTCATTGATGTGATTTCAGGAATGCCTAGATACGCTAAATTCTTGAAAGATCTGATCACGAATAGAAAGAAAATGGAAGAACTCTCGGCTGTTACTATGAATGCTAATTGTTCAGCAGTGCTGTTGAATAAGATACCAGAAAAACTATCTGATCCAGGAAGTTTCACAATTCCATGTTTTCTGGGTAGTCTTCGTTCAATAGAAGCATTGGCAGACTTAGGTGCTAGTATAAATCTAATGTCGTATTCACTATACGCTAAACTAGACCTTGGAGAATTGAAACCAACAAGAATAAGCATACAACTAGCCGATCGATCAATAAAATATCCTAGAGGGATAATGGAGAACATGCTAGTTAAAGTTGGTACTTTAGTATTTCCAGTAGATTTTGTTGTTTTGTTCATGGAAGAAGATTCTCAAGTTCCTCTCATATTAGGAAGACCATTCTTAAACACGGCTAAAGCAATGATAGACGTGTTCGGTAAGAAACTGACCCTAAGTATAGAGGATGAGAGTGTTACCTTTTCAGTTGATAGAGCAATGCAACAACCGCAATCTGCAGATGATACATGTTATTATATTCAAACTATAGATGCACATGCAGAATTATTAGAAGAATTTCCAGAATTACAAGGAAAAGGAGAATGTTCTTTAGGAGAAGGAACAGAACAAATTGATGAAGCTGAAATGTTAGCTACACTAATAGCTAATGGATATGAACCAACAACAGAAGAAATCTAAATGCTAAAAGAAGAAGACAGATATCGATACAAATCATCGATAGAAGAACCACCGAAATTAGAGTTAAAGCCACTTCCAAACCATTTGGAATACGCTTATTTACATGGTGAATCTGTATTACCTGTAATAATATCGTCTTCTCTTACTGAAAATGAGAAATCACAACTCATTTCTGTGTTGAAAGCTCATAAACCAGCCATTGCATGGAAGATTCATGATATTAAAGGAATAAGTCCTTCGTATTGCACACATAAAATCCTTATGGAAGAAGGTCATAAAACGTATGTGCAACGCCAACGAAGACTAAATCCTAATATGCAAGATGTAGTTAAGAAAGAGATTATTAAACTGCTACATGCAGGTCTAATTTATCCAATTTCTGATAGTCCATGGGTAAGCCCAGTTCAATGCGTGCCTAAGAAGGGTGGCATGACTGTCATTACAAATAAGAAAAATGTGCTTATTCCTACTAGGACTGTAACAGGATGGCGTGTGTGTATTGATTATAGAAAATTAAATGACGCCACCAGAAAAGATCACTTTCCCTTACCTTTCATTGATCAAATGTTGGAAAGATTAGCCGGAAATAGTTACTATTGTTTTCTAGATGGATTTTCCGGATATTTTCAAATTCCAATAGCACCAGAGGACCAAGAGAAAACCACATTCACGTGCCCTTATGGTACTTTTGCTTACAAACGCATGCCATTTGGACTTTGCAACGCCCCTGCAACCTTTCAAAGGTGTATGATGGCGATTTTTCACGACATGATAGAAGAATGCATGGAAGTTTTCATGGATGACTTTTCAGTCTTCGGTGATACATTTGAATCATGTCTAGCTAATCTGGAACGAATGCTCATTAGATGCGAACAGTCAAATCTAGTACTTAATTGGGAGAAATGTCATTTCATGGTTAAAGAAGGCATTGTTCTTGGACATAAAATTTCAAAATAAGGAATTGAAGTGGATAGAGCTAAAGTAGATGTAATTGCTAAACTTCCACATCCCACCAATGTTAGAGGAGTTAGGAGTTTTCTAGGGCATGTCGGTTTTTACCGACGTTTCATAAAAGATTTTTCTAAAATTGCCACTCCTATGAATAAACTCCTAGAAAAGGATGCTCCATTCATCTTTTCAGATGAGTGTATCAAATCTTTTAATATTCTTAAGGAGAAACTAACTAATGCGCCGATCATGATAACACCAAATTGGAATCTACCATTTGAACTAATGTGCGATGCAAGTGATTTTGCAATGGGAGCCGTTTTAGGACAAAGGATTGAAAAACGATTTCAACCTATATATTATGCTAGTAAGACGTTACAAGGAGCACAAACAAACTATACAACTACTAAAAAAGAACTCCTTGCTATTGTCTTTGCTTTTGACAAATTTCGATCATATCTCGTTCTAGCAAAAACGGTGGTCTATACCGACCATTCTGCTCTTAGATACCTATTTTCGAAACAAGATGCTAAACCAAGATTAATCCGTTGGATCTTACTCTTACAAGAGTTTGATATTGAAATCCGAGATAAAAGAGGAGCAGAAAATCTAGCCGCTGATCATCTTTCTCGTCTTGAAAATCCTGAGTTAGAAGTTCTAAATGAATCGGCCATACAAGACAACTTTCCTGATGAATATCTATTGAAGATAGATTATAAAGAAATTCCATGGTTTGCAGACTATGCAAACTACTTAGTTTGTGGATTCCTTGAAAAGGATTATCGTACCAAAAACGAAAGAAATTCTTCAGTGATAAAAAACACTATTTTTGGGAAGATCCACATCTGTTTAAAAGTTGTCCCGATGGAATAATACGCCGATGTGTATTTGGAGATGAAGCTAGTAAAATTTTAAACCATTGTCACACAGGACCAACAGGAGGGCATTATGGACCTCAACTAACAGCAAGAAAAGTTTATGATGCTGGATTCAATTGGCCTACAATTTACAAAGACGCACACCTTCTTTGCAAATCCTGTGATGCTTGTCAAAGGGCCGGAAAAATAAGTCAACGTGATGAAATGCCACAAAATGTCATCCAAGTATGTGAAGTATTTGACATTTGGGGTATTGACTTTATGGGTCCATTTCCAAAATCTCATAATAATCTATATATACTCGTAGCCATTGATTATGTATCTAAATGGGCGGAAGCACAAGCTCTCCCAACTAACGATGCACGAGTTGTAGTCAACTTTTTAAAACGTCTTTTTGCAAGGTTTGGAACACCGAAAGCTTTAATAAGTGATCGGGGTACTCATTTCTGTAATAATCAACTTGAGAAAGTTCTTAAAAGATATGGAGTAACTCATAAAATCTCCACCACATATCATTCACAAATAAGTGGACAAGTTGAAAATACCAACCGAGCTTTAAAACGTATTCTAGAGAAAACCATAGGATCAAATCCGAAGGAATGGTCCATTAAATTGGAAGATGCACTCTGGACTTTTAGAACAGCCTACAAAACTCCAATTGGAACCACACCTTTTAGACTTGTTTATGGAAAAGCATGTCATCTTCCAGTAGAAATTGAACACAAAGCATTTTGGGCTTTGAAGACATGTAATCTTGATATACATGAAGCTGGACGTCTACGATTAAGTCAACTAAACGAATTAGAAGAGTTAAGACATGAAGCATACGATAATTCGTTAATCTATAAGGAAAGAACGAAGAAATGGCATGATAAAAGAATCAGAAGTTCAAAAGAATTTAAAGAAGGAGACAGAGTTCTTCTTTTCAATTCACGATTCAAGCTATTTCCTGGAAAATTGAAATCAAGATGGTCTGGACCATTCATAGTCAAAAGAGTTTTCCCATACGGAACGATAGAATTAATAAATTCAAATGGGATTGAATTTAAAGTTAATGGTCACAGAGTTAAACACTAGTAAGATAGTCCAATGTAATTCGATAATGAAGTTAATCACAATTTCGACACCACAGCTAACTAAGTGTGGGGACAATCAAGTCTTTAAAGGATAATATGTATTTCTGTTAGAGTTAGATTGTCTGTTTTCATGTAGTTCTCGAAAAAGGAACCCGAATGGTCTTTCCCTAGCAGACCCTAAAGAACTAGTCTTCTCCCCCCATTCTGAATTTTTATTTTTTTTAGGAAATGAAGACTGCCTGTGAACTAAACCATGGTCTAATGCTACACGCTTTGATCACTAAACGTAATAATGACACATTACCGAGTGAAATAGTATCAGTAATCAGAGAAAGATTGGACGGAGTAAGAAAAGAATCCAGATGCGAAGATAATAAGTTACAATTTGGTAAAGGAAAATCAAAATCCGCAGCGAAAAGAAGAGCACGACACCTAGAACGATGTCACAAATGCGGAAAATGGTCACATGGAGGTAAATGTTCAAATAATCAAACCTATTCAAATACCAAATTTGTAACTTTATGCAGAGACGGACCATTCATATGTTTAGAAGAAAAGACACTGAATGCTCGAGGTTACACCTATGTAGCTATGGAAAACCAATTAAACCGACTATCTTATGAATGGGATAGATCATATAACTAAGAATACTATCTCACAGGTAAGTCTGTACAGTTTTTATTTTTATTTTTTTTTATTTTTAACCTTTTGATAATAAACGCTAATTTGTTCGCTATAAAGTATTAAATTGGTATTAAATAAAATTAGGTTTGGCGACCGAAATTATTGATATCATTCAAAAATTTATTACATCACTGCGAAATTTAACGTTTATTCTTAAGGTATAAATATCTTTAATCAATCAACCCAAAATATTTCAAAAAATTCGTCATGAGTTAAATTAGGTCATGGAACCGAAATTACTTTACCGAAAAGAGGGGCGCATATTTTTGATAATATTTGATTGATTAAAGTGGGATAAAAAGCCAAAAAGATTTTTAATTTTATTTTTACCATAATTTTAAAATTAATATATAAATCTTAAATTAATATTGTAAACTTTGTAAAAACAATATATTTAAAATTATAAATATTTGAAAAATATAATATAAGTTTGGTGTGATTTTATAATATGAATTTTTAAATTAAGTTTGGTGTGAATTTTTAATTTTTAAAATAAGAATTTTTAATTTTATGCATTTCAAATTTTAAGTTTGGTGTGAATTTTTAATATTAATTTTGAATTTTATGTATTTTTATTTTAAGTTTGGTGTGAATTTAAAAACAAAAATTTACTTTATCTCATTAAGTTAAAAATATGATTTTTAAAATTCGTCGTAAGTTGAAGACTAGGTCATTGAACCGAAATTGCTTTACCCGAGGGAGGGACGAGAACTTTTATTATCATTATTTTTAATCTTATTGAATTAAGGTATGCCAAAAAAAATTAAAAAAACCCAAAAAATCTAAGCTTTTAAAACAATCGCTTGAAAAAGACAAATTTTAAAATTTTATCGAAGGACGGACTAGGACATCGATCCGAAACGACCTCGTCCTAAGACAAAGGGAAACAAAATTTTAAAATTAATCACTTAATTGTTTTATAAGTTAAAGTTTAAAAAAAAAAAAAAAAAAAAAGCCAAAAACACTGTAGCCGGGTACCCATACGATCGCATGGGAATCACCCTATCCATCCATGCGATCGCATGGAGGCCAATTACAGGCCTAATACATACAGCAGACTGGTCTGTTTCTTCTCCACAAAACACACACATTCACGAAACTCACCCAAAAATTCACTAATTTTCGCCATTTTTCCACCGTAATTCGTCATTTTTCTTGCTCTAATCATGCCTAGATTCTCATTCTTCAGCAAATTGGTAAAAATTACACCCCTAAACTCTATAAATTCCTAGTTTTTGTGATAATTACCAATTTTTTACCTAATGCAATTTTGTTAATTTCTAGTGTAATTAGTGTTAAATTGTTAGTATTTTATGCATGTATAACCTAGATTGATGCTATTTAACATGATTTGAAGCCAAAAACTTCAAAATTTTTAGAAATCTAGGGTTTGTGTTCTTGAGCAATTTGGGGCTTTTTGATATAAACAGGTTATGGCCGATTTTTGTCATGAATTATTGCTAAATTGAGTAGTGTAACATGTTTAGATAGTTAAATGATCCAAACATTGATCCTAAACATGATTTTTGGAGATTAAAGTGGACTTTTTAAGTCCAAAATTCATGAACTTGATTAATTTGATATATTTGCCATTTGAGACTTGTTTAATTATTAGTAATGAATATTTTGACATGTTATTTAAGTAAAATGCTTATGAATTTTGTATACATTTTCATATGTGCTTATTTGAAAAGTGTAGAATTGTGAAAAATTGTGAAAATGTGTATAAGTTTAATTTTGATTTAACATGTTATAGTGATTGTTTTAAGTTGTTATTTTGCTAACACTAATGCATATTTGGATGCACAAATTTTGTATTTAATGTGTTTTGCAGAAAGCTGATACTGGAGGTTCAGGAGCATCATCATCTAGACGACCAGCACCAGCACCAGAACCAGAACCAGAAATGCAACACGAACAAGAACCACAACAGGAACAACAACAGCCTGATCAGCACATACCTTATTATGATTGTAGTGACCCGAACTTTTCCATGTTTATATATATTAATTGAGATTGATATTTACATGATTAAATGTTTCCAACATGTTAAGCAATCAAACTTGTTAAGACTTGATTAATTGAAATATGTTTCATATAGACAATTGACCACCCAAGTTGATCGGTGATTCACGAACGTTAAAACTTGTAAAAACTATATGATGACATATATATGGATATATATATATAGTTAACATGATACTATGATAAGAAAACATATCATAAAGTATATTAACAATGAACTACATATGTAAAAACAAGACTACTAACTTAATGATTTTTAAACGAGACATATATGTAACGATTATCGTTGTAAAGACATTTAATGTATATATATAATATTAAGAGATATTCATACATGATAATATCATGATAATATAATAATTTAAAATCTCATTTGATATTATAAACATTGGGTTAACAACATTTAACAAGATCGTTAACCTAAAGGTTTCAAAACAACACTTACATGTAACGACTAACGATGACTTAACGACTCAGTTAAAATGTATATACATGTAGTTTTTTAATATGTATTTATACACTTTTGAAAGACTTCAATACACTTATCAAAATACTTCTACTTAACAAAAATGCTTACAATTACATCCTCGTTCAGTTTCATCAACAATTCTACTCGTATGCACCCGTATTCGTACTCGTACAATACACAGCTTTTAGATGTATGTACTATTGGTATATACACTCCAATGATCAGCTCTTAGCAGCCCATGTGAGTCACCTAACACATGTGGGAACCATCATTTGGCAACTAGCATGAAATATCTCATAAAATTACAAAAATATGAGTAATCATTCATGACTTATTTACATGAAAACAAAATTACATATCCTTTATATCTAATCCATACACCAACGACCAAAAACACCTACAAACACTTTCATTCTTCAATTTTCTTCATCTAATTGATCTCTCTCAAGTTCTATCTTCAAGTTCTAAGTGTTCTTCATAAATTCCAAAAGTTCTAGTTTCATAAAATCAAGAATACTTTCAAGTTTGCTAGCTCACTTCCAATCTTGTAAGGTGATCATCCAACCTCAAGAAATCTTTGTTTCTTACAGTAGGTTATCATTCTAATACAAGGTAATAATCATATTCAAACTTTGGTTCAATTTCTATAACTATAACAATCTTATTTCAAGTGATGATCTTACTTGAACTTGTTTTCGTGTCATGATTCTGCTTCAAGAACTTCGAGCCATCCAAGGATCCATTGAAGCTAGATCCATTTTTCTCTTTTCCAGTAGGTTTATCCAAGGAAATTAAGGTAGTAATGATGTTCATAACATCACTCGATTCATACATATAAAGCTATCTTATTCGAAGGTTTAAACTTGTAATCACTAGAACATAGTTTAGTTAATTCTAAACTTGTTCGCAAACAAAAGTTAATCCTTCTAACTTGACTTTTAAAATCAACTAAACACATGTTCTATATCTATATGATATGCTAACTTAATGATTTAAAACCTGGAAACACGAAAAACACCGTAAAACCGGATTTACGCCGTCGTAGTAACACCGCGGGCTGTTTTGGGTTAGTTAATTAAAAACTATGATAAACTTTGATTTAAAAGTTGTTATTCTGAGAAAATGATTTTTATTATGAACATGAAACTATATCCAAAAATTATGGTTAAACTCAAAGTGGAAGTATGTTTTCTAAAATGGTCATCTAGACGTCGTTCTTTCGACTGAAATGACTACCTTTACAAAAACGACTTGTAACTTATTTTTCCGACTATAAACCTATACTTTTTCTGTTTAGATTCATAAAATAGAGTTCAATATGAAACCATAGCAATTTGATTCACTCAAAACGGATTTAAAATGAAGAAGTTATGGGTAAAACAAGATTGGATAATTTTTCTCATTTTAGCTACGTGAAAATTGGTAACAAATCTATTCCAACCATAACTTAATCAACTTGTATTGTATATTATGTAATCTTGAGATACCATAGACACGTATACAATGTTTCGACCTATCATGTCGACACATCTATATATATTTCGGAACAACTATAGACACTCTATATGTGAATGTTGGAGTTAGCTATACAGGGTTGAGGTTGATTCCAAAATATATATAGTTTGAGTTGTGATCAATACTGAGATACGTATACACTGGGTCGTGGATTGATTCAAGATAATATTTATCGATTTATTTCTGTACATCTAACTGTGGACAACTAGTTATAGGTTACTAACGAGGACAACTGACTTAATAAACTTAAAACATCAAAATATATTAAAAGTGTTGTAAATATATTTTGAACATACTTTAATATATATGTATATATTGTTATAGGTTCGTGAATCAACAGTGGCCAAGTCTTACTTCCCGACGAAGTAAAAATCTGTGAAAGTGAGTTATAGTCCCACTTTTAAAATCTAATATTTTTGGGATGAGAATACATGCAGGTTTTATAAATGATTTACAAAATAGACACAAGTACGTGAAACTACATTCTATGGTTGAATTATCGAAATCGAATATGCCCCTTTTTATTAAGTCTGGTAATCTAAGAATTAGGGAACAGACACCCTAATTGACGCGAATCCTAAAGATAGATCTATTGGGCCTAACAAACCCCATCCAAAGTACCGGATGCTTTAGTACTTCGAAATTTATATCATATCCGAAGGGTGTCCCGGAATGATGGGGATATTCTTATATATGCATCTTGTTATTGTCGGTTACCAGGTGTTCACCATATGAATGATTTTTATCTCTATGTATGGGATGTGTATTGAAATATGAAATCTTGTGGTCTATTGTTACGATTTGATATATATAGGTTAAACCTATAACTCACCAACATTTTTGTTGACGTTTAAAGCATGTTTATTCTCAGGTGAATATTAAGAGCTTCCGCTGTTGCATACTAAAATAAGGACAAGATTTGGAGTCCATGTTTGTATGATATTGTGTAAAAACTGCATTCAAGAAACTGATTTCGATGTAACATATTTGTATTGTAAACCATTATGTAATGGTCGTGTGTAAACAGGATATTTTAGATTATCATTATTTGATAATCTACGTAAAGCTTTTTAAACCTTTATTTATGAAATAAAGGTTATGGTTTGTTTTAAAAAGGAATGCAGTCTTTGAAAAACGTCTCATATAGAGGTCAAAACCTCGCAACGAAATCAATTAATATGGAACGTTTTTAATCAATAAGAACGGGACATTTCAGTTGGTATCCGAGCGTTGGTCTTAGAGAACCAGAAAATTTGCATTAGTGTGTCTTATCGAGTTTGTTAGGATGCATTAGTGAGTCTGGACTTCGACCGTGTTTTCTTTAAAAATGATTGCTTAACATTTTTGTTGGAAACTATATATTTTTAACATATGAATATTATGTGATATATTAATCTCTTAACGTGTTTGATATTATGTGATAGATGTCTACCTCTAGAACAAGTTCCATTGACTCACCTAATAATAATGAAGAGTCAAATGTAAATTGGAATGATTTGTGGACTGATTCACAAGTTCCCGAAGAAGAACCGGAAGAAGAGTCGGAACCGGAAGAAGAATCGGAACCGGAAGAAGAATCGGAACCGGATGAAGAAATAGAACCGGTGGGGGAAATAATAAAACGGTTAAGTAAAAGAAAATCCTCAACCAACCGACCAAAGTTAATTATGGTCAATGGTGTTTCCGCCAAGGAAGCAAAATATTGGGAGGATTACCAATTCTCCGATGAATCGGATTCCGACGAGAATTCCGATGATGTTATAGAAATTACCCCAACTGAATTTAAAAAGGCAAAAGAAAATAATAAGGGAAAGGGCATAAAAATAGAGAAATCTAATTCCAACCCCGATGAACTTTATATGTATCGTCAACCCCCGAAGTCCTTAAGTTGTAACAATGACCCGGGAACCTCTAAACCACCAGGTTTTTCTAAACCAATGTGGACAACGACGGCTCGTATTAGGGGAACATCATATATCCCTAGAAACTTGGCAAAACGAACCAAAACCGAAGAAGAAGAAACGAGCGAGTCGGAATAAGATAGTTGTATTCGTGTGGTGTAATATATGTAATATAGTGTTCTTATGCTTTATGATATATGTAAAAATTGCTTGTATTAATAAGTATTTTTTTTTATGAATCTAACTCTTGTCTATTTTACAGTTTAAAAACACAAAATGGATAGACAACCCAATATTTTAAGAGACCTACCCGGAGACATGATTGATGAAATCTTGTCTAGAGTCGGCCAGAATTCTTCGGCACAACTATTTAAGGCGAGATCAGTTTGTAAGACATTCGAAGAACGTTCCAAGAATGTCTTGGTTTATAAGAGACTTTCGTTTGAAAGATGGGGGATATCACATTGGGAAACCCATAAGTTACGATGTGTTTACTTTGACGCATATATTGCGGGGAACCCAAATGCTATTTTACGCAACGGGTTAAGAAATTATTTTGACTCAATATATCCGAATATTGGACTTCGTGATTTAGAAAAAGCGGCTAACATGCAACATAAATAAGCATGTTATGCTTACGGATTAGTAATGTTCGCTTCTCACCAAAGTGAGAACAAGAACATCGGGCTACAACTATTAAACAAAACGTTTCCACAAGTGACGGAGTCGGTAATTGGGGTAAGAAATGAGGTTTTTAGATTATTACGGGACTGTTGGACATTACGTAACCCTCGTCCCTTTGATGACGTTACAACACGCTGTCTTATCAACGGCCATAACGGTTATGTTGCACAAGACCAAGGATGGGAAGTAGTCCTAGTAAAACCAGAATGCATGACTTGTTTCTGGACGTATGAATTACGTGTCTTTATTGCCTTTGCTGAACGACTTGTGTACTAGCTAGAATTGTCTTCACAACTATCTTGTATCAAAGTTATTGTGTGCTATATTTCATGCTTTATGTAAAATAAGCGGTATTGTAAGTTTGTAAAATATTGTATAAAAGTTTGAACGCGAAATATTATTATAATCAGTTTTTCATATAGAATTGTAGTAGTTGAATTGTATATTAGCTACTAAGTATGAACTTAACGGGTAGGTACTACCCGAATTTAAACTTATAAAACGCTAATATGAAGAAAAAGCTTTTATAAATGAGTTCATATTATGCTACGAAATACTATTAACTACTCTTAATATTCTGTATGATTAACTTGTTCCATTTAACTATTTTGAAGGAAATGGCACCGACTACTCGACACACCGTGAATATGAATGAAGAGGAATTCCGTACTTTTCTAGCTTCAAACATAGCCGCAGTACAGGCTGCGCTACATACCAACAATAACCTTGGATCTAGCAGTACAGGAAATCGTGTAGGATGCACCTACAAAGAATTCACTGCCTGCAAACCTTTGGAATTTGATGGAACCGAAGGACCGATCGGATTGAAACGGTGGACCGAGAAGGTTGAATCGGTGTTTGCCATAAGTAAGTGTACTGAAGAGGACAAAGTGAAGTACGCTACACATACCTTCACAGGTTCTGCGTTAACATGGTGGAATACCTATCTAGAGCAAGTGGGACAAGATGATGCGTACGCACTACCGTGGTCAGCATTCAAGCACTTGATGAACGAGAAGTACCGTCCCAGAACCGAGGTCAATAAGCTCAAGACAGAACTTAGAGGGTTACGAACCCAAGGATTTGATATTACCACGTACGAAAGACGATTCACAAAATTGTGCCTATTGTGTTCGGGAGCATTCGAAGATGAGGAAGAGAAGATCGACGCGTTTGTGAAAGGATTACCGGAAAGAATCCAAGAAGATATAAGTTCACACGAGCCCGCCTCCATACAACAGGCATGTAGAATGGCTCACAAGCTAGTGAACCAGATTGAAGAAAGAATTAAAGAACAGACTGCTGAAGAGGCCAATGTGAAGCAAGTCAAAAGAAAGTGGGAGGAAAACGGTGATAAGAATCACCAATACAACAACAACAGCAATTACAACAATAATCGCAACAACTATCCCAACAATCGCAACATCAATCGCAACTACAACAAACGGCCCAACAACAACAACAACAACAACAACAGCAACTACAACAATCATCCCAACAACAATAATAACCGCAACAACAACAACAATCAGAAGCAGCTATGCCAAAGGTGTGAAAAGAATCACTCGGGGTTCTGCACCAAATTTTGCAACAAGTGTAAAAGAAATGGTCATAGCGCGGCGAAGTGTGAGGTCTACGGACCAGGGGTTAATAGAACGAAAGGAACAAATGGTGTCGGAACGAGTAATGGCGGAGCAAGTAGTGTCGGAGCAAGTTATGCCAATGTAGTTTGTTATAAATGTGGAAAACCAGGCCACATTATTAGAAATTGCCCGAACCAGGAGAACACGAATGGACAAGGCCGTGGAAGAGTTTTCAATATTAATGCGGTAGAGGCAC
This sequence comes from Rutidosis leptorrhynchoides, assembly GCF_046630445.1. Classification (NCBI taxonomy): domain Eukaryota; kingdom Viridiplantae; phylum Streptophyta; class Magnoliopsida; order Asterales; family Asteraceae; genus Rutidosis; species Rutidosis leptorrhynchoides. The sequence continues at coordinate 29,162,368 of NC_092339.1, read as the reverse complement.
AGGAAGACCCGGAGCTTGTTACGGGTACGTTTCTTATTGACAATAAATCTGCTTACGTTTTATTTGATTCGGGTGCGGATAGAAGCTATATGAGTAGAGATTTTTGTGCTAAATTAAGTTGTCCATTGACGCCTTTGGATAGTAAATTTTTACTCGAATTAGCAAATGGTAAATTAATTTCAGCAGATAATATATGTCGGAATCGAGAAATTAAACTGGTTAGCGAAACATTTAAGATTGATTTGATACCAGTAGAGTTAGGGAGTTTTGATGTGATAATCGGTATGGACTGGTTGAAAGAAGTGAAAGCAGAGATCGTTTGTTACAAAAATGCAATTCGCATTATACGAGAAAAAGGAAAACCCTTAATGGTGTACGGAGAAAAGGGCAACACGAAGCTACATCTTATTAGTAATTTGAAGGCACAAAAACTAATAAGAAAAGGTTGCTATGCTGTTCTAGCACACGTCGAGAAAGTACAAACTGAAGAAAAGAGCATCAATGATGTTCCCATTGCAAAAGAATTTCCCGATGTATTTCCGAAAGAATTACCGGGATTACCCCCACATCGATCCGTTGAATTTCAAATAGATCTTGTACCAGGAGCTGCACCAATAGCTCGTGCTCCTTACAGACTCGCACCCAGCGAGATGAAAGAACTGCAAAGCCAATTACAAGAACTTTTAGAGCGTGGTTTCATTCGACCAAGCACATCACCGTGGGGAGCTCCTGTTTTGTTTGTCAAGAAGAAAGATGGTACATTCAGGTTGTGTATCGACTACCGAGAGTTGAACAAACTTACCATCAAGAACCGCTACCCACTACCGAGAATCGACGACTTATTTGATCAACTACAAGGCTCGTCTGTTTATTCAAAGATTGACTTACGTTCCGGGTATCATCAAATGCGGGTGAAAGAAGATGATATTCCAAAGACTGCTTTCAGAACACGTTACGGTCATTACGAGTTTATGGTCATGCCGTTTGGTTTAACTAATGCACCAGCTGTGTTCATGGACCTTATGAACCGAGTGTGTGGACCATACCTTGACAAGTTTGTCATTGTTTTCATTGATGACATACTTATTTACTCAAAGAATGACCAAGAACACGGTGAACATTTGAGAAAGGTGTTAGAAGTATTGAGGAAGGAAGAATTGTACGCTAAGTTTTCAAAGTGTGCATTTTGGTTGGAAGAAGTTCAATTCCTCGGTCACATAGTGAACAAAGAAGGTATTAAGGTGGATCCGGCAAAGATAGAAACTGTTGAAAAGTGGGAAACCCCGAAAACTCCGAAACACATACGCCAGTTTTTAGGACTAGCTGGTTACTACAGAAGGTTCATCCAAGACTTTTCCAGAATAGCAAAACCCTTGACTGCATTAACGCATAAAGGGAAGAAATTTGAATGGAATGATGAACAAGAGAAAGCGTTTCAGTTATTGAAGAAAAAGCTAACTACGGCACCTATATTGTCATTGCCTGAAGGGAATGATGATTTTGTGATTTATTGTGATGCATCAAAGCAAGGTCTCGGTTGTGTATTAATGCAACGAACGAAGGTGATTGCTTATGCGTCTAGACAATTGAAGATTCACGAACAAAATTATACGACACATGATTTGGAATTAGGCGCGGTTGTTTTTGCATTAAAGACTTGGAGGCACTACTTATATGGGGTCAAAAGTATTATATATACCGACCACAAAAGTCTTCAACACATATTTAATCAGAAACAACTGAATATGAGGCAGCGTAGGTGGATTGAATTATTGAATGATTACGACTTTGAGATTCGTTACCACCCGGGGAAGGCAAATGTGGTAGCCAATGCCTTGAGCAGGAAGGACAGAGAACCCATTCGAGTAAAATCTATGAATATAATGATTCATAATAACATTACTACTCAAATAAAGGAGGCGCAACAAGGAGTTTTAAAAGAGGGAAATTTAAAGGATGAAATACCCAAAGGATCGGAGAAGCATCTTAATATTCGGGAAGACGGAACCCGGTATAGGGCTGAAAGGATTTGGGTACCAAAATTTGGAGATATGAGAGAAATGGTACTTAGAGAAGCTCATAAAACCAGATACTCAATACATCCTGGAACGGGGAAGATGTACAAGGATCTCAAGAAACATTTTTGGTGGCCGGGTATGAAAGCCGATGTTGCTAAATACGTAGGAGAATGTTTGACGTGTTCTAAGGTCAAAGCTGAGCATCAGAAACCATCAGGTCTACTTCAACAACCCGAAATCCCGGAATGGAAATGGGAAAACATTACCATGGATTTCATCACTAAATTGCCAAGGACTGCAAGTGGTTTTGATACTATTTGGGTAATAGTTGATCGTCTCACCAAATCAGCACACTTCCTACCAATAAGAGAAGATGACAAGATGGAGAAGTTAGCACGACTGTATTTGAAGGAAGTCGTCTCCAGACATGGAATACCAATCTCTATTATCTCTGATAGGGATGGCAGATTTATTTCAAGATTCTGGCAGACATTACAGCAAGCATTAGGAACTCGTCTAGACATGAGTACTGCCTATCATCCACAAACTGATGGGCAGAGCGAAAGGACGATACAAACGCTTGAAGACATGCTACGAGCATGTGTTATTGATTTCGGAAACAGTTGGGATCGACATCTACCGTTAGCAGAATTTTCCTACAACAACAGCTACCATTCAAGCATTGAGATGGCGCCGTTTGAAGCACTTTATGGTAGAAAGTGCAGGTCTCCGATTTGTTGGAGTGAAGTGGGGGATAGACAGATTACGGGTCCGGAGATTATACAAGAAACTACCGAGAAGATCATCCAAATTCAACAACGGTTGAAAACCGCCCAAAGTCGACAAAAGAGCTACGCTGACATTAAAAGAAAAGATATAGAATTTGAAATTGGAGAGATGGTCATGCTTAAAGTTGCACCTTGGAAAGGCGTTGTTCGATTTGGTAAACGAGGGAAATTAAATCCAAGGTATATTGGACCATTCAAGATTATTGATCGTGTCGGACCAGTAGCTTACCGACTAGAGTTACCTCAACAACTCGCGGCTGTACATAACACTTTCCACGTCTCGAATTTAAAGAAATGTTTTGCTAAAGAAGATCTCACTATTCCGTTAGATGAAATCCAAATCAACGAAAAACTTCAATTCATCGAAGAACCCGTCGAAATAATGGATCGTGAGGTTAAAAGACTTAAGCAAAACAAGATACCAATTGTTAAGGTTCGATGGAATGCTCGTAGAGGACCCGAGTTCACCTGGGAGCGTGAAGATCAGATGAAGAAGAAATACCCGCATCTATTTCCAGAAGATTCGTCAACACCTTCAACAGCTTAAAATTTCGGGACGAAATTTATTTAACGGGTAGGTACTGTAGTGACCCGAACTTTTCCATGTTTATATATATTAATTGAGATTGATATTTACATGATTAAATGTTTCCAACATGTTAAGCAATCAAACTTGTTAAGACTTGATTAATTGAAATATGTTTCATATAGACAATTGACCACCCAAGTTGATCGGTGATTCACGAACGTTAAAACTTGTAAAAACTATATGATGACATATATATGGATATATATATATAGTTAACATGATACTATGATAAGAAAACATATCATAAAGTATATTAACAATGAACTACATATGTAAAAACAAGACTACTAACTTAATGATTTTTAAACGAGACATATATGTAACGATTATCGTTGTAAAGACATTTAATGTATATATATCATATTAAGAGATATTCATACATGATAATATCATGATAATATAATAATTTAAAATCTCATTTGATATTATAAACATTGGGTTAACAACATTTAACAAGATCGTTAACCTAAAGGTTTCAAAACAACACTTACATGTAACGACTAACGATGACTTAACGACTCAGTTAAAATGTATATACATGTAGTGTTTTAATATGTATTTATACACTTTTGAAAGACTTCAATACACTTATCAAAATACTTCTACTTAACAAAAATGCTTACAATTACATCCTCGTTCAGTTTCATCAACAATTCTACTCGTATGCACCCGTATTCGTACTCGTACAATACACAGCTTTTAGATGTATGTACTATTGGTATATACACTCCAATGATCAGCTCTTAGCAGCCCATGTGAGTCACCTAACACATGTGGGAACCATCATTTGGCAACTAGCATGAAATATCTCATAAAATTACAAAAATATGAGTAATCATTCATGACTTATTTACATGAAAACAAAATTACATATCCTTTATATCTAATCCATACACCAACGACCAAAAACACCTACAAACACTTTCATTCTTCAATTTTCTTCATCTAATTGATCTCTCTCAAGTTCTATCTTCAAGTTCTAAGTGTTCTTCATAAATTCCAAAAGTTCTAGTTTCATAAAATCAAGAATACTTTCAAGTTTGCTAGCTCACTTCCAATCTTGTAAGGTGATCATCCAACCTCAAGAAATCTTTGTTTCTTACAGTAGGTTATCATTCTAATACAAGGTAATAATCATATTCAAACTTTGGTTCAATTTCTATAACTATAACAATCTTATTTCAAGTGATGATCTTACTTGAACTTGTTTTCGTGTCATGATTCTGCTTCAAGAACTTCGAGCCATCCAAGGATCCATTGAAGCTAGATCCATTTTTCTCTTTTCCAGTAGGTTTATCCAAGGAAATTAAGGTAGTAATGATGTTCATAACATCACTCGATTCATACATATAAAGCTATCTTATTCGAAGGTTTAAACTTGTAATCACTAGAACATAGTTTAGTTAATTCTAAACTTGTTCGCAAACAAAAGTTAATCCTTCTAACTTGACTTTTAAAATCAACTAAACACATGTTCTATATCTATATGATATGCTAACTTAATGATTTAAAACCTGAAAACACGAAAAACACCGTAAAACCGGATTTACGCCGTCGTAGTAACACCGCGGGCTGTTTTGGGTTAGTTAATTAAAAACTATGATAAACTTTGATTTAAAAGTTGTTATTCTGAGAAAATGATTTTTATTATGAACATGAAACTATATCCAAAAATTATGGTTAAACTCAAAGTGGAAGTATGTTTTCTAAAATGGTCATCTAGACGTCGTTCTTTCGACTGAAATGACTACCTTTACAAAAACGACTTGTAACTTATTTTTCCGACTATAAACCTATACTTTTTCTGTTTAGATTCATAAAATAGAGTTCAATATGAAACCATAGCAATTTGATTCACTCAAAACGGATTTAAAATGAAGAAGTTATGGGTAAAACAAGATTGGATAATTTTTCTCATTTTAGCTACGTGAAAATTGGTAACAAATCTATTCCAACCATAACTTAATCAACTTGTATTGTATATTATGTAATCTTGAGATACCATAGACACGTATACAATGTTTCGACCTATCATGTCGACACATCTATATATATTTCGGAACAACCATAGACACTCTATATGTGAATGTTGGAGTTAGCTATACAGGGTTGAGGTTGATTCCAAAATATATATAGTTTGAGTTGTGATCAATACTGAGATACGTATACACTGGGTCGTGGATTGATTCAAGATAATATTTATCGATTTATTTCTGTACATCTAACTGTGGACAACTAGTTATAGGTTACTAACGAGGACAACTGACTTAATAAACTTAAAACATCAAAATATATTAAAAGTGTTGTAAATATATTTTGAACATACTTTAATATATATGTATATATTGTTATAGGTTCGTGAATCAACAGTGGCCAAGTCTTACTTCCCGACGAAGTAAAAATCTGTGAAAGTGAGTTATAGTCCCACTTTTAAAATCTAATATTTTTGGGATGAGAATACATGCAGGTTTTATAAATGATTTACAAAATAGACACAAGTACGTGAAACTACATTCTATGGTTGAATTATCGAAATCGAATATGCCCCTTTTTATTAAGTCTGGTAATCTAAGAATTAGGGAACAGACACCCTAATTGACGCGAATCCTAAAGATAGATCTATTGGGCCTAACAAACCCCATCCAAAGTACCGGATGCTTTAGTACTTCGAAATTTATATCATATCCGAAGGGTGTCCCGGAATGATGGGGATATTCTTATATATGCATCTTGTTATTGTCGGTTACCAGGTGTTCACCATATGAATGATTTTTATCTCTATGTATGGGATGTGTATTGAAATATGAAATCTTGTGGTCTATTGTTACGATTTGATATATATAGGTTAAACCTATAACTCACCAACATTTTTGTTGACGTTTAAAGCATGTTTATTCTCAGGTGAATATTAAGAGCTTCCGCTGTTGCATACTAAAATAAGGACAAGATTTGGAGTCCATGTTTGTATGATATTGTGTAAAAACTGCATTCAAGAAACTGATTTCGATGTAACATATTTGTATTGTAAACCATTATGTAATGGTCGTGTGTAAACAGGATATTTTAGATTATCATTATTTGATAATCTACGTAAAGCTTTTTAAACCTTTATTTATGAAATAAAGGTTATGGTTTGTTTTAAAAAGGAATGCAGTCTTTGAAAAACGTCTCATATAGAGGTCAAAACCTCGCAACGAAATCAATTAATATGGAACGTTTTTAATCAATAAGAACGGGACATTTCAATGATCTGGTACAGTTTGTTGATGAATTCATAGTATTCCCAATGAGGCCGCCAGTAGAATTCCCAACGATTCCTGAGCACACTCTGCATCCTAATCTGAGATTTGATAGGAGATGGAGAGATTACGAGACATATCAAAGGAACAAATTCAAATTGGTAACAAAAAATGTAGAGGTGCCAAGAGTAATCGATTGGGCCCCTTTGGAAACGGTCCATCTAGCTGACCGTGTTAGACAGCTTTTAGTTCAAAGGTATGGCAGTTCTTCTTTTACAGATTGGGAACGTCTTTTCACCATTCATAGACCTGTATATAAGGAATGGTGTGTTGAGTTGATGAGTACTGTATCACTTGATACAAATATAGTTAGAATAGATGATAGAAGATTTCTTAGGTTTATCCTTGGCGGTTGGATGTATAGAATGTCTATGTTGGACATGGCCAGGGCCTTACAGATATATACTCCTGGTGAGTTGCTATTACCCGATTGTACAATTTTGATTCATTATGGTGAAAGGGTAGATAGTAACTTTGACGCTGACGCCATTTGGAGGTGTATGTCACATTTTGATGTTTTTACACGAGCAGGAGGACACTCCTATACACATATTGACAGAGCCGAGCTTCGTATTATTCATAGATTTTTGGCTAACTCGATTACACAGAGAGGTCATAATAAAGAAAAAATTACCTTACATGATTTATTCTACCTAAAGTGTATTCGGGATCCTAGAAGCTTTGTCAATATCCCTTACTGTGTTGCTTTTTATTTATCTAAAATGGTAGAGGGAATGCAGGACGGGAGTATAATAGGAGGAGGTATTTTTGTGACTCTCATTGGAGAGTATTTAGGTGTTGATAGGAACCAAGGGGGTCTATTACAGCTTTGTAGAGAACAGGTTGAGCCCTTAGGATTGAAAGTTTATGTGGGTGCTAAGGTATTGAAAAGTAGACGTAACCAGGCAGTACCCTATGAGGGATCTCATCCTCAGGTAGAGAGAGGCTCAGACGATGAAATGGAGGAGGCGGAAGACATTAGGGATGTCTTTCGAGATGCTATTCTTGACGTCCACATTCGTATAGATGAGGAAGCAATGACGAACGCGGCTAGACATAGTATGTATGAGCAGTGGAACTCCGAGCTAGTATACGAGGATTATAGGCGACGCCAACACGATAGCTGGTTAGTTCATCAGCACCAAATCATGAGCCAGCTATCATATCAGGTACCAAATAACTATGTACCTACTCGACCTGCTCATTTTCCGCCACATAGCCCCGATATCCGACCACCCTTTAACCGGTATGACTATAACCAAGCCTATCAAAACACCTATAACCAACAATGGAACCCACCTGACGAGATGAATTGGAACCCATATCCAGACTGATTTAGTTCCATTTGGTTATTTTTATGATTTTTATGTTTTTATCTTTTGACTTTTTCATGTTTAAACTTATGTTATTGGATATATTTGTGTAATTTTTATTATTATTGTGTACTAATATTTCATATTTAGAATTTGAAAGTGGGATATTAAGTCCCATTTCAAATTGCCATGCATGATTATATTTGTATGTATGTATATTGTCGATTGTACAAAACAGGGTAAAACAGCGCATTTTCAAAGACTGGCATTAAGTTCAGCAAAAGCTACTAATTTTGACGACAAGATGACAAATAAATGTGATGTAAGAACAGACGAAATGAACAAATGATATGCACCATTTATCATTCAGCAACCAAACGCCAATATGTTTGGAAACTTTGGTAAAATTTAATCATTTTTACGCTAATCACCCTCAATAATTTAAATTGTTACTGATTTCTTGCAAATTAGGGCATTGCAAGATCTTAAGTGTGGGAAGGGGTTAAATTCTTTCGGATTTTTAAAATTTTTATCTTAAACACTTGGTTACCATTAAAAATACTAGTAACGTAGTAGTTGTATTAGAATCTAGTGCTCTCTGATGATAAAGAACAGCCCTAGTCTTATATACTGACTACCCAAATCTAGTAAAATTTTTCAGAATTTTCAATTAAATGAACTCAAAATCATGTTTATACATATTTATGAACGATAAAACTAGGTGTTAACACCGAAATTATTGTTAGCTCAGAAAGGACATAAATTGAGAAACAAACCAAAATGTTAAAATTCATTTAAAATGGAATAGAGGACAATAAAAAAAAAAAAAAAAAAAAAAAACCAAGTGTGGGAAAAATTACCAAGTTATCTTAAAACATATGTCACATATTTCTGTAACAAATAACTGAAAATACTTTTGCTTTGGATTAAACTAAACTATTTTACCCGATGAAAGAAAAGAAGAGATGGATCTACACGATGAATCAATTCCATCATTAAAAGGAAGTAAAGTCTTCCGAAAAAGAAACGCGCTTCTTGATTTAGGTCAAGAAGTTGTCGTCCAGACCAGCTGTAGGTTGACGAAAAACCTAGAAAAGTCATCACTAAAATCAGCAGGAAATCCACTGACCTCAGCATTAAACAGGGTTGCCAAGTGGTCAGATTTATCCTAACCATGAGAAGGATTTATCTCGTAAAATGGGGGGCACCATGTAAATTAGCTGGATAAGACTAATGAATCAGATCCCCAGAAAGGATAATCTCCTTAAAAGATCAAAAATCAGCTTTTAAGCCTGATATTACTCAATCCTTGAGATTGACCTTAAAGATTGAGAATTACAAACTCATGGAATTCAATGATATCTAAACTCGAGCCTGAACGAGAAAATATTTTGATCAAAATTACAAACCGATTTGTTTTCTAAAAACCTATTTTCAATGCGTTCATTACCATTGAACGTAAAAATCCTAGGAATTCACCTGGAATTCATTAGGTCACCTGAACCAAATCGGGTGTCAACCGTAAGAACGGTGGTTGCATAGCATGGTCAAAGACAGGACTTTGTTCCAGACCAAAAAAATCATAAGGGTGAGCTTTACTATTGCTCCTACCAAGGATAGTAATTGCGTCCGACACGTTATAGACCATAATTAAAAGCATGTCAGGGGACATTGCCTTAACAGTTGCTTGTTCAACGCTTTCCTTTACAACCGGACGGTAGTTTACCGAAAGGTAATATATGGGACAAGTAAACTGGACGTGTTGCTTTCCAAATACAAGGTTAGCAAGTGGGTGACACAAAACCATAAGTTTTGAGCTAAAATTTTCAAATCTGAAACCCACCAAACCCACAAAAATATTTTGCAAACACCGGTGAAGGGTTATTCCGGAAAACTTATCTAGGGTAAAAACTAGATTTAATTTTCAAAAGATCAAATGTTTTCATAAAGATCCAATTTCCTTAATGGATCTAAATTTTTATAGTCATGTGGGACTGTAAACCATATCGTTACTACCATTGTTTATACCGCCGTATAGAAATCACTGATGTACAAAGTGTGAAGAATAAAGAAGTGATTCTAGTATTTCAAGACGATATTGCTTGAGGACAAGCAACGCTCAAGTGTGGGAATATTTGATAATGCTAAAAACGAACATATATTTCATAGCATTATTCCTCAAGAAAGACAAGCTTTTAGTTGCAATTGTTCTATTTAAAAGTGATATTCGTTTAAATAATAAAAGGTGAAGACAAAAGACAGATTCGACGAATTGAAGACGCAAATGACCAGAAAGCTCAAAAGTACAAAAGACAATCAAAGAGGTTCCAATTATTGCTAAGAAACGTCTCGAAATTACAAGAGTACAAGATTTAAAACGCAAAGTACAAGATATTAAATTGTACGCAAGGACGTTCGAAAATCCGGAACCGGGACCAGAGTCAACTCTCAACGCTCGACGCAACGGACTAAAAATTACAAGTCAACTATGCATATGAATATAATATAATATATAATTAATTCTTAAAATTAATATATATATTATATTATATTTATAAAACGTCGGCACAAGGAAACAAGCAACATGTGAGCTCTCCCAGCTGGCCATGCGATCGCATGGCCAGGAAGAAGAAAGTTCATGCGATCGCATGGCATGAAAAGTCAGGCCACTTCTCCTATAAATTCGCAGTTTGGTGAACGCAAAAACATATATCCATCAATCTCTCTATCTATATACGTAATATTTATATTTATAATTTATATTTTAATTTTAATTTTAATTATAATTCTAATGATAAGGGTATGTTAGCAAATGTTGTAAGGGTGTAAGTCAAAATTCTGTCCGTGTAACGCTACGCTATTTTTAATCATTGTAAGTTATGTTCAACCTTTTTAATTTAATGTCTCGTAGCTAAGTTATTATTATGCTTATTTAATCCGAAGTAATCATGATGTTGGGCTAATTACTAAAATTGGGTAATTGGGCTTTGTACCATAATTGGGGTTTGGACAAAAGAACGACACTTGTGGAAATTAGACTATGGGCTATTAATGGGCTTTATATTTGTTTAACTAAATGATAGTTTGTTAATGTTAATATAAAGATTTACAATTGGGCGTCCCTATAAATTACCATATACACTCGATCGGACACGATAGGCGGGGTATTTATATGTACGAATAATCGTTCATTTAACTGGACACGGGAATGGATTAATAGCCACTCGAATAATTAAAACAGGGGTGAAATTATGTACAAGGACACTTGGTATAATTGATAACAAAATATTAAAACCTTGGGTTACACTCAGTCGACATCCTGGTGTAATTATTAAACAAAGTATTAAAATCTTGTTACAGTTTAAGTCCCCAATTAGTTGGAATATTTAACTTCGGGTATAAGGATAATTTGACGAGGACACTCGCACTTTATATTTATGACTGATGGACTGTTATGGACAAAAACTAAACGGACATATTAAATAATCCAGGACAAAGGACAATTAACCCATGGGCATAAAACTAAAATCAACACGTCAAACATCATGATTACGGAAGTTTAAATAAGCATAATTCTTTTATTTCATATTTAATTTCCTTTATTTTATATTTAATTGCACTTCTAATTATCGCATTTTTATTGTTATTGTATTTAATTGCACTTTTAATTATCGTACTTTTTAATTATCGCAAGTTTATTTTATCGCACTTTTATTATTCGCAATTTCATTATCATTATTTACTTTACGCTTTAAATTAAGTCTTGTATTTATTTATTATTTTACATTTGGTTTTAACTGCGACTAAAGTTTTAAAATCGACAAACCGGTCATTAAACGGTAAAAACCCCCCTTTATAATAATAATATTACTTATATATATATTTGTATTTTTATAAAAGTAAACTAATATAGCGTTAAGCTTTGTTTAAAGATTTTCCCTGTGGAACGAACCGGACTTACTAAAAACTACACTACTGTACGATTAGGTACACTGCCTATAAGTGTTGTAGCAAGGTTTAAGTATATCCATTCTCTAAATAAATAAATATCTTGTGTAAAATTGTATCGTATTTAATAGTATTTTCTGCTAAAATATAAAGCTATTTTATATACACCTCACATAACATCAGTGTGGTTGAGTCATTTAATGCGAATTGGGTCATTAAATGCTCAAGTAAGTGTAATGTGGTTAATTCCACTAGTTGGTGTATTGAATGTGTACTTAATGAATTAGGTACATTGCCTTGAATTTCGGACGTACATAATTATCATCCTTGTGTCAAGGTGAATGGAATAAGTATACTTGTACGTATATGATGTGCTTATTTGTACGTAAGGATATGTGTTGTCCTAGTTGGCGATATATGTGCTGTACACTAACGATTTATGAACGGATATGTGTTGTCTAATTTAGCAATATATGTGTTGTATGCTAACGGTTATTTAAATGAATATGTGTTGTCCAAGTTGGTGATATATGTGTTGTACACTAATGATCTTATGATCGGATATGTGTTGTCCAAGGGTTAGTGATATATGTGTTGTGCACTAACGGTTGTTATGAACACCGATGGGAATTTTGAGTACCATTCCTTTTTGCTATTGGTTAACCATGGTGGTGTGAATTTGGTATTAGCATATTTAATATTGCACTATATGCTATTGGTGTTGTTAGCTTCTTATAAATTGTGGATAGTAGCTTATGCATGAGTTTTGCATGGTTGTCGTGATGCTAGCTTGTATGCGGTGTTGTGTAAGTGTTTACAAATGAGTAGGTTATATATGTACATGTATAATTATTGCATTCACTAAGCATTAGCTTACCCCTTTCGTTGTTTATCTTTTTTAGATGCAGGTGCGGATAGGGGCAAAGGGGTTATCGGGCATTAGGTGGCCTTTGATGACGTTTTGTTGAAGTTTGAATGATTGGCCTAACGTTTTGGGTAGTTTAGTCCCAAACCATGCTCAAAGTGTCGTTTGGATTATAAACTATCGTTGTAGTGGGTCAAACTTGTATTGAACTTAATTAATGGCCTTCGTGCCTTCTTTAAACATTTAAATTGTCGAACGTTTAAATGGAACTTGTGGAATGGTTTACATATTTTATTGGCGCGTAAATGTGTAATATATATATAAAAAAAAATATCGTATGGAATATGGGGTGGGATGTTTCAAGTGGTATCAGAGCATGGTCTAAGGGATTTAGGCGACTTGAGATAGGTGCCTAGACTTAGACTTTATTGTGTGAGCGCTTTATGCGGGACTTGTAGGACTTTGGGTCTAATCGGGAATTGTTAGTGCTTTGGTTATGTGAACTAACCTCGTGCTAATTAATTTGTGTTGTGTTTAGCAATCATCAAGCGAGATGGACGTTGTACTAGCAAGTTAATGCGACGTGCTCGCGTAGCAATGATTATCTACCATTGTTACGGGTGCAAATCGTGTCAAACAAGTAATGTACGACGACTGTTGAGCAAGATGGAGTAGTGTGGCGTATATGCATATACAATCGTGTTATGTCCTTTCGTTTCGTTGTTTAACCTAATTCATTTTATAGAATGAAGATGAGAAACGGACACGACACCAATGATGGAAGTACGAGTGAGGACGTTGAGTTCACGGCCAAAGTTGAGGCCATCTTTAAACGTCAAAAGGTGGAGTTCCTCGAGGATGTTAAGAAAATGTTTCTAGATACGATTGACGAGTAATTAGTCAATTTAGTCAAGGAGCAAGTGAAGGCCGTTCATCAAAAGGATAATGTGGGGAGACGGGACTTCTTCTATAAGAATTTCAAGGACTCTCAACCTCCCACCTTCGATGGTGAACGGGACCCACTTAAGAGTGCCCGTTGGATCTCCGATATGGAGGGGGCTTTTCGTACGTGTGAATGTCCTCTTGATAAAAAGACGAGATATGGTTGTAGCATGTTAAGAGGTGATGCTAAATTGTGGTGGGACGCGAAGATCCGACTTTATGGCGAAGAACAATGCATGGAGTTCACATGGGATGAATTCAAGGTGGAGTTTTTCGATGAATACTAAACTTCGGCCGATCTTACAAGGCTTAAGGATGAACTACATTCCTTGAAGCAAGGGTCGATGGATTTGAACACTCTCAAATCCATGTTTTTGTCCAAGACCCAATTTTGCCCGGAGTATGTCGGGAATGATAAGATGTTGAAGGAAGATTTCTATCGAATCTTGAATGATAATTATCAAGAGAAGATTAGCGTGAATGTGGTGAAGAGCTTTGACGAGTTGTTCAATATGGCCAAAGGTTTTGAGGCACTCGTGTTAAGAAAGAGTGGTTTTACTTTTGGTAAGAGGAAGTTCGAGAATTCGAGCCAATCGAACTTTTCCAACAAGAAGAACAAGAAGGGTTCCGAAAGTGTTAATATTGTGAAGAAAGTTAGCTCCGGTGGTCATGTACCCACTTGCTATACTTGTGGGCAAAAAGGTCACATCTCTCGTGATTGCCCCAACTCACCTTCCACACCCAAATTTACTTGTTTCAATTGTGGTAAAGAAGGGCACAAGAGGCCCGAGTGTCCCAAGTTGCGCAATGATAATGTTAAGAGGTTAGAAAAGGCGGCGGTCACGGCTAGGGGTCGCAACTATTTGATGACCAATGACGAAGCCAAACAATCGAACGAAGTGGTCATAGGTACTTTCATGGTTAATTCTAATCCGGCAAGGATACTTTTTGATAGTGGTGCTAACTTGTCGTTCGTGTCACCAAAATTTGTACCTAAACTTAATAAACCATTAGCTAAGTTGAGTCGTCCGGTAGAAGTAGAAATAGCAGCTCCCAAGACGGTGTTAGTGGTTGATGTGTGTAATGATTGTGATGTTGTTTTTGGTGCCGAAAACTTTAAGATTGATCTTATTCCGATGACTTTGGGAGATTTTGATATCGTGGTTGGTATGGATTGGCTCGATCATAATAGAGCCGATATTGCATGCCATGAAAAATCTATTCGTGTGAAAACCCCAAGTGGGGGAGAGATAATTATTCACGGTGATAAACGGAGGATACTTGTGCCGATATGTTCTTTTGCACGGGCACGCCATTTTCTTGTTAGTGGTGGCATGGCTTTTCTTGCCCATGTTGTTGATACTCATGATGAGTCACCACCCATTCGTGAAATTTCGGTGGTTAGTGAATTCGAAGACATTTTTCCGGACGAGTTACCGGGTGTTCCAACAGAAAGACAAGTAGAATTTCGCATTGAGTTGGTTCCGGGAGCTACTCCCATTGCTTAAACTCCGTATCATTTAGCACCAACGGAAATGCAAGAGTTGTTAAATCAAACCCAAGAGTTGCTTGAGAAGGGTTTTATACGACCGAGTGCTTCGCCGTGGGGCGCTCCAGTTTTATTCGTGAAAAAGAAGGATGGTAGTATGCGGATGTGCATCGATTATTGGGAGTTAAATAAGGTGACAATCAAAAATCATTATCCATTGCCTCGGATTGATGATTTGTTTGAACAACTCCAAGGTGCGACATATTTCTCAAAGATTGACCTACGGTCCGGCTATCACCAAATGCGGGTCCGTGAATAAGATATTGAGAAAACGGCTTTTCGAACGCGTTATGGGCATTTTGAGTTCGTGGTAATGCCTTTTGGTCTTACGAATGCACCGGCGGCATTCATGGATCTTATGAACCGGGTGTGCCAACCCATGTTGGACAAGTCGGTGATTGTGTTTATTGACGATATACTAGTGTACTCGAAGAGTATGAACGAACATGAACGTCATTTGCGTGAAGTATTGAAGACGTTACGAAAGGAGAGGTTGTATGCTAAGTTCTCCAAATGTGAATTTTGGCTAAGGGAGGTTCAATTCCTTGGCCACATTGTGAACAAAGACGGTATTCAAGTAGATCCGGGAAAGATAGAGACGGTGAAGAGTTGGAGACAACCGACTATGCCTACGAAAATCCGGAGTTTTCTCGGATTGGCCGGTTATTATCGTCGATTTATCCAAGACTTTTCTAAGATCGCTTCTTCGTTGACGAAATTGACAAGGAAGAATGCGAGATTTAATTGGGAGAACGAGCAAGAAATTGCTTTTCAATTGTTAAAAGAGAAGTTGTGTCAAGCCAAGGTGCTAGTTTTGCCGGAAGGGGTGGAAAACATGACGGTTTATTGTGATGCTTCGTTAAATGGGCTCGGGTGTGTTCTAATGCAAAGAGGTAAAGTCATCGCTTATGCCTCTCGACAATTAAAGGAACACGAGACGAGATATCCGACTCATGATCTTGAGTTGGCGGCGGTTGTGCATGCGTTAAAAATTTGGCGCCATTACTTGTATGGTGTCAAGTGTACGATTTATTCGGATCATAAGAGTTTGAAATATCTCTTTAATCAACGAGATTTGAATTATCGTCAACGTAGGTGGATGGATGTGGTAAAAGACTATGATTGTGAGATACTTTATCATCCGGGTAAGGCGAATGTGGTCGCGGATGCGTTAAGTCGAAAGAGTCATCACCCGGAGTTAGGATTGGGATTGTTACCTATGTGTATTACTAACGATTTTCTGGAAAAACTTGGTGTGATTCAAATAGAGGCTTACGTTCACAACAAGCATGCGGAGCGAATTGTGGGACAATCGGAGTTCATTACTATGGGCTCGTGGGGTTTGTTGTCTTTTCAAGGTAGAGTGTGGGTGCCTAAGATGGGAGATTATCGACAAGTGCTACTTGATGAAGCGCATAAGTCAAAGTATTCCATTCATCCGGGTGCAACGAAAATGTATCTTGATTTAAGGAAAGATTATTGATGGTCGGGCATGAAACGTGATGTTGTGAAGTATGTTGAGCAATGCGTCACGTGTTTGCAAGTTAAAGCTGAGCACCAAAAGCCGTATGGTAAGTTACAGCCGTTAGAAATCCCGAAATGGAAATGGGAGCACATTACCATGGATTTCATCACAAAGTTACCTAAAACGGCGAGAACCCAGTTTGATTCGATTTGGGTTATAGTTGATCGACTGACGAAGAGTGCTTTGTTTCTTCCCATTAAGGAAGCGATATCGTCGGAGACCTTGGCTAAGTTATTTATCAAGAAAGTCATCTCTCGACACGGTGTTCCTATATCGATTATTTCGGATCGAGATACTCGTTTTACATCTCGGATTTGGGAAAAGTTTCATGAAGATATGGGTACGCAATTGAAGTTGAGCACGGTGTATCATCCTCAAACGGACGGTCAAACCGAACGTACGAATCAAACTTTGGAAGATATGTTATGAGCGTGCATTATTGATTTCAGTGGTAGTTGGGATGAGCATTTGCCTTTGGTGAAATTCTCGTACAATAATAGTTATCATACTAGTATCGGGATGCCACCTTATGAGATGCTTTTTGGGCGTAGGTTTCGAACGCCAATTTGTTGGGGTGAAGTGGGACAAAAGGAAATCGGGAGTACCAATTTGGTCTTAGAGACGAATAGCAAAATTGATATGATTCGGGAGCATTTGAAAAAGGTTCAAGATAGGCAAAAGTCGTATGCCGACAAGCGTAGACGAACGATCGAATTTCAAGAAGGTGACATGGTGATACTTAAGGTTTCGCCATGGAAGGGTATTATTCAATTTCGAAAACGAGGAAAGTTAGCTCCTCGGTTTATTGGACCATTTAAAGTTTTAGCTCGTGTTGGTGAAGTCACGTATCGTTTCAAATTACCTGAAGAGCTTGCGGGGATCCATAATACATTTCATGTTTCTCATCTCCGTAAGTGTCTTGCGGATGAAGTATGGATTAGTGACCTTGCATGTTTTATGTTAAGATGTCAGTCATCACTTATGCGTATGTGTGTGTGTCATCATCAAAACATATTCTTTGGTTAATCATACTTAAGTTTATCGTTTAGTGTATTAACCCACATTCAACCAACACACCAGTTTATACAATCATATAATAGTTTGACTCACCTTCTAAGTGTCATATAAAAATAGAGAATAATAGGACCCCAAAAAATAATGTGTCATATTAAACAGCTTTTTAGGACCAAGATTATAAGCATACTTAATAATATGACACAAAAATCATTTGTCATATTCTATAACTTTTTAGGACTCCACTTTATTAGTGTGACGCGTTTTAGGACACCACTACTTTTGCATATATCTAATGGGACCCCCAGAATTGCCCCGTCCCAATTTATAGTTGCTTAGGACGCTTTTTCAGCGGGGTACCAGACGAGGGGTCCTATAAAGTCAGTTTTCTTGTAGTGTTAATGTTCTTTTTAAACGTTTTGAACTACTATCATATTATTATTTTTGATAAAGCATGACTTAGGATGGTATAAATAGTTTTAAGGCCTTTTATTTCTCTCACATTGTAATTATATATAACACATCTAATTTTGAAACTAATATCATTTCACTAAGTACAAATTCAAACGCATTAATATGCGTCGCCAAATGTAGTATCATTTGGCGGCGCATCATTTTCGGTTTCATACTGTGCTGAAATTCCTACAATCACCCTAAAAGAGAACAAGGAGCAAGACTCCCTGAAGGTGTCTTGCCATTAGAGTTCGTCTAGATGACGAAAATGATATTTTATACATTTTAATGTTCTTTTTAAACGTTTTGAACTTCTATCATATTATTATTATTATTGTTAAAGCATGACTCATGATGATATAAATAGTTTTAAGGCCTTTTATTTCTCTCACATTGTAATTATGTATAACGCATCTAATTTTGATACTAATATCAATTCACTAACTACAAATTCTAACTCATTAAATCATTTTCGGTTTCAGACTTTGCTGAAATTTCTAAGATCACCCTAAAAGAGAACAAGGAGCAAGACTCCATGAAAGTCTCTTGCCATTAGAGTTTGTCTAGATGACGAAAACGATATTTTAATCATTTTAATGTTCTTTTAAAACATTTTAAATTTCTATAGTATTATTATTTTTGTTAAAGTATGACTTAGGATGGGACAAATAGTTTTAAGGCCTATTATTTCTATCACATTGTAATTAAGTATAACGCATCTAATTTTGAAACTAATATCACTTCATTAAGTACAAATTCTAACTCATTAATATGAGCCACCATATGTAGTATCATTTGGCGGCGCATCATTTTCGGTTTAAAACTGTGCTAAAATTCCTAAGATCACCCTAAAAGTGAACAATGAGCAAGACTTCCTGAAGGTGTCTTGCCATTAAAGTTCGTCTAGATGATGAAAATGATATTTTATTCATTTTAGTATTTATTTTAAACGTTTTGAACTTCTATCATATTATTATTTTTGTTAAAGCATGACTTAGGATGGTATAAATATTTTTAGGGCCTATTATTTCTCTCACATTGTAATTATGTATAACGCATCACATTTTGAAACTAATATCACTTCATTAAGTACAAATTCTAACTCATTAATATGTGCCGCCAAATGTAGTATCATTTGGCGGTGCATCATTTTCAGTTTCAGACTGTGTTAAAATTCCTAAGATCACCCTAAAAGAGAATAAAGAGCAAGACTCCCTGAAGGTGTCTTGCCATTACAGTTCGTCTAGATGACGAAAATGATATTTTATTCATTTTAATGTTCTTTATAAACATTTTGAACTTCTATCATATTATTATTATTGTTAAAGCATGACTTAGGATGATATAAATAGTTTTAAGACCTTTTATTTCGCTTATATTGTAATTATGTATAACGCATCTAATTTTGAAACTAATATCACTTCACTAAGTACAAATTTTAACTCATTAATATGCGCAGTTAAATGTAGTATCATTTGGCGTCGCATCATTTTCGGTATAAGACTGTGTTGAAATTCCTAAAAGAGAACTAGGAGCAAAACTCCCTGAAGGTGTCTTGCCATTAGAGTTCGTCTAGCTGACAAAAATGATATTTTATTCATTTTAATGTTCTTTTTAAACGTTTTGAATTTCTATCATATTATTGATTTGTTAAAGCATGACTTAGGATAGTATAAATAGTTTTAAGGCCTATTATTTCTCTCATATTGTAATTATATATAATACATCTAATTTTGATACTGATATCACTTCACTAAGTACAAATTTTAACTCATTAATATGCGCCGCCAAATGTAGTATCATTTGACGGCATCATTTTCGGTTTCAGACTGTGCTGAAATTCCTAAGATCACCCTAAAAAGAACAAGGAGCAAGACTTCCTAAAGGTATCTTACCATTAGAGTTCGTCTAGATGACGAAAATGATATTTTATTCGTTTTAATGTTCTTTTTAATAGTTTTGAACTTCTATCATATTATTATTTTTATTAAAGTATGTCTTCGGATGGTATTTTAAGGCCTTTTATTTCTCTCACATTGTAATTATGTATAACGCATCTAATTTTGAAACTAATCTCACTTCACTAAGTACAAATTCAAACTCATTAATATGTGCCACCAAATGTATTATCATTTGGCGGCGCATCATTTTCGCTTTCAGACTGTGCTAAAATGTAACATCTTGTTTTCCCCGTACATATTGGAAGGTACGTACTTAATCATTGTACGTTTGTAACTCGCTAGATTATGCGTAATTGTATGGATATATATATATATATATATATATATATATATATATATATATATATATATATATATATATATATATACATATATATATATACATATATATATATATATATATATATATATATATATATATATATATATATATATATACATACTTGATAATGGGTGCATATACAAGTTTATACATGGGTTTTGATAGCGTTAAGTCTTGTGAGACTATTGTTGAAGGTTAGGCGAATGTAGGAAGCGGGATTTAAGTGTACGAATTAAATAAAATAAAATTTTGTTTAAGGTTGTCGAAGTGTCCAGGTGACGGCCAATGCCGCGCCACGGCATATAAAGCAAATCCAGATCAGAATGTGGGTTAAGAGGGGTTGTTTTTCCTTCGTAATGTCGCGCAGCGACATATAGCGCCGCGCCGCGGCATCTCTGCTTTTCTGACTCCGATGTTTACTCTATTTAAAATGATTTTAGAGGTAATTTGGTCATTTCGCATGTAGATCAGATTTGAGCATTAAATCACAACCACTTGTTCATTTAATGTAAATTCTTTTCTCTTTTCTTTCCAATTTCTCTCCCAAAACTTAAAACCCATTTGGATTAAAAGTGAGATTTGGAGTTGGAGAATTGTGAATCAAACCTTGGAGCAAGATTTAAAGTTGTTCCTTGTGTCTCTAGCTACGCGTTGATAGTCTCGGTAAGTTCTAACTCTAAGTTTTGAGTTTTAATTGATTAATGACTAGGGTTTTGGTTACTAGAGACTTGTATGACCCATTTGGGGGTAAAATGGGTGAATTTAGGTTATGTTGTTGTTATGGAACTCTAATAACCATAATCAAGGGTTTGGTTTAATGAAATGGAGTTTGTAGGTGTTAATGGTATTGTTAAGCATTAAACACTTATTAAAATGTTGTTGAAATGGTAAATAGGTCATGTTTGACAAGTTGGTAGTGTAAGAGTTAAAATGGGTCAAAAAGAATAATGTTGACCTAGTTTGGGTGAAATGGGTATGAATTACCCTAAGTTTGTGTTAATTGAAGTTGGTAGACTTTAATGCACTAGCTTTAGTTGTTAAAGTCGGGTCTTGGCCATTTAAGGGCGGTATTGGTGTGGTTGAGTCATTTAATGCGAATTGGGTCATTAAATGCTCAAGTAAGTGTAATGTGGTTAATTCCACTAGTTGGTGTATTGAATGTGTACTTAATGAATTAGGTACATTGCCTTGAAGTTCGGACATGCATAATTATCATCCTTGTGTCAAGGTGAGTGGAATAAGTATACTTGTACGTATATGATGTGCTTATTTGTACGTAAGGATATGTGTTGTCCTAGTTAGCGATATATGTGTTGTACATTAACGATTTATGAACGGATATGTGTTGTCTAATTTAGCAATATATGTGTTGTATGCTAACGGTTATTTAAATGGATATGTGTTGTCCAAGTTGGTGATATATGTGTTGTACACTAATGATCTTATGATCGGATATGTGTTGTCCAAGGATTGGTGATATATGTGTTGTGCACTAACGGTTGTTATGAACACCGATGGGAATTTTGAGTACCATTCCTTTTTGCTATTGGTTAACCATGGTGGTGTGAATTTGGTATTAGCATATTTAATATTGCACTATATTCTATTGGTTTTGTTAGCTTCTTATAAATTGTGGATAGTAGCTTATGCATGAGTTTTGCATGGTTGTCGTGATGCTAGCTTGTATGCGGTGTTGTGTAAGTGTTTGCAAATGAGTAGGTTATATATGTACATGTATAATTATTGTATTCACTAAGCATTAGCTTACCCCTCTCGTTGTTTATCTTTTTTAGATGCAGGTGCGGATAGGGGCAAAGGGGTTATCGGGCATTAGGTGGCCTTTGATGACGTTTTGTTGAAGTTTGAATGATTGGCCTAACGTTTTGGGTAGTTTAGTCCCAAACCATGCTCAAAGTGTCGTTTGGATTATAAACTATCGTTGTAGTGGGTCAAACTTGTATTGAACTTAATTAATGGCCTTCGTGCCTTCTGTAAACAATTAAATTGTCGAACGTTTAAATGGAACTTGTGGAATGGTTTACATATTTTATTGGCGCGTAAATGTGTAATATATATATAAAAAAAAAATTTATCGTATGGAATACGGGGTGGGATGTTTCATAAAATTCCTAAGATCACCCTAAAAGAGAACGAGGAGCATGACTCCCTGAAGGTGTCTTGCCATTAGAGTTCGTCTAGATGACGAAAATGATATTTTATTCATTTTAATGTTCTTTTTAAACGTTTTGAACTTCTATCATATTATTATTTTTGTTAAAGCATGACTTAGGATGGTATAAATAGTTTTAAGGCCTTTTATTTCTCTCACATCGCATCTAATTTTAAAACTTATATCACTTCACTAACTACAAATTCTAACTCATTAATATGCGCCGCCAAATGTAGTATTATTTGGTGGATTTCATTTTCGGTTTCAGACTGTGCTGAAATTCCTAAGATCACCCTAAAAGAGAAGAATGAGCAAGACTCCCTGAAGGTCTCTCACCATTAGAGTTCGTCTTGATGACGAAAATGATATTTTATTCATATTAATGTTCTTTTTAAACGTTTTGAACTTCTATCATATTATTAATTTTTTTTAAAGCGTGACTTAGGATAGTATAAATAGTTTTAGGGCCTATTATTTCTCTCACATTTTAATTATGTATAACGCACCTAATTTTGAAACTAATATCACTTCACTAAGTACAAATTCTAACTCATTAATATGCGCCACCATATGTAGTATCATTTGGCGGCACATCATTTTCGGTTTCAGATTTTGCTAAAATTCTCAAGATCACCCTAAAAGAGAAGAAGGAGCAAGACTCCCTGAACGTGTCTTGCCATTAGAGTTCGTCTAGATGACGAAAATGAAATTTTATTCTTTTTAATATTCTTTTTAAACGTCTTGAATTTCTATCATATTATTATTTTTGTTAAAGCATGACTTAGGATGGTATAAATAGTTTTAAGGCCTATTATTTTTCTTACATTGTAATTATGTATAACGCATCTAATTTTGAAACTAATATCACTTCACTAAGTACAAATTTTAACTCATTAATATGAGTCGTCAAATGTAGCATCATTTGGTGGTAAACACATCTTTAAGCATGCATCGTGGTTAAATAGAATTCAAATTTAAATAATTACTAGTTGTATTACACATTTATTATTATCTATTCACAACAAAATATATTTACATTATTATTATTATTATTATTATTATTATTATTATTATTATTATTATTATTATTATTATTATTATTATTATTATTATATTAAATAATACAACAACAAAACAACAAAACTCAATATCGAACATGCGAGGTACATAGGAGGTGGAACTTAGACAATCCTTCCTATGACCTATAATAAAGATAATTCATTTCTCTAGTCGGAATGAAACATTCGCAATAGTTGAGAAAATTCTCTCTCTCTGTTCACAAGATAAACAGATTGTTTTCAAGAGGACATCCGGCTAATAAACGCCATAAAAATGGTAGAATTAAGTTTTCGTGAGTTTTAGAACCTGTCTGGAAATCAATTTTGACTCTGAGCGACAGTCAAGTTGCCAATATATTGACGTTTGCTGCTGACTCAATGAATCGAGCCGAATATTTTATTAATTAACAATATACTCCCTCCGTCTGAGATTAATTGTCCATTGTTCTTTTTCGGGATGTCCCAAATTAATTGTCAACTTCCAAAAATGGAAAGTAAATTTAATGAAATTTACAATATTGTCCGTGATGAATAAATAAATTACAAAAGTTAGAGTGTTTTCTAATTAATTGATTGAGGATAAAACTGTAGAGTTAGAAAAGGGTACAGAAAAAATATGTGACGCCCGTACAAAACCATCATGTAGGAATCGTCAACAACAGGTCCATTACACGGTATGATACTACATGCTGTTTTAAAACAAGTTTTGCATTCATGAAAAGATAACGTTTTATAAAAGATAACGTGTGACGATCGCTCCAAATCTATATGGACGAACACGTCATTCATTGATTTCATTGCGAGGTATTTGACCTCTATATGATACGTTTTGTAAACATTGTATTCTTTTGAAAAGGCACACCATAAATGAATATTTAAATCAAAGGTTTTCGACATCTGATGATTTCTACATATAGACAATCACCATAAATAATAGTTTACAACAGTACTTCTGTTGACAATGCAGTCAAAATAAGATACATGGTGATGATTTGGTGAATGCAACGTTTCCTTGAAAAATATGTCATGTAAGACTCCATGCACATAGCTTGTCTAACATCTAAGCAAACAGCGGAAGACTTCTAGGAAACCTGAGAATAAACATGCTAACAAGTGTCAACACAAAGGTTGGTGAGTTCATAGTTTTAATGTTTCGTATAATCTGTATATAAAGGTGGATCAAAAGATTTCAGTTGTTTCATCCAGAAACGTTTATCAAGATATTCTACAAGATTGAGCACCCTGGTAACTAAACATTAACGTTATAATAAGTACCCCTGTTTTAACATACATGCAACCAACATGTACAATACACGCAAACCAACGTGTACTAAACTCAAATAGCATACGTCTGTTTTATAGTTCAGGCTAGGGTTTCTATACCTGGAACAGACGGGGATGTCAAGCCCTATGGATCCATATATAACTACTCGCGCCCACCAGTTCTTATAACCGACAGTTACTAGTTACCAATGCTAAGGGATTTTCGGTTTAAACTCTGTGTAGAATTTAGTATGTACTTGTATCCTTTGCGTTTAAAATAAAGTGCATGTATTCTCAGCCCAAAAATATATATTACAAAAGCATTTAAAAAGGGAGCAAATGAAATTCACCTTATCAGCATATAAAGTCGTTCATCGTAATGTGATCGAAACTCAGAGTATCGAATAACCGTAGATCTCAACGTATCAATATTGAGATTCAATATTGTAGAAAAGTACGTAGACGTAACGGAGATGATAAACACTAGGTTTGATTCACAAATATACCCCCGAACATTACCCATAACCTCCTTGGCAATAACCCATAATTTCCTTAACTCTAGCTTGCTCGTAAAATCGTTTTGAAATCATTTGGACATAACCTCGTCGTAGTATTTTATGTATAATACTAATAATATTACTAATAAAAATAATAAGATCAATAATAATAATATTAATCTTAATAATATATATATATATATATATATATATATATATATATATATTTGAGAGACAGAGAGATTTGAGAAGAAAAAGTAAATAAATCCGAACAAGACTGCGAGCTTTATAGACCTGGCCTGGTTCCCACTGCCATGCGATCGCATGGCTGGGTAGAAGGATTCCCATGCGATCGCATGGGGTCCTTTTCCAGCTCACAAAACTTTTGTCTCAACGTTTGTCGACATATTTTTATATTAATATATAATATATAATTTATATAATTAATTATATATTATATTAAATTCACGTGCATAGTTGACTTGAAATTTTTGTTCTGATAAGTCGTACGTCATTACTCGACTTATGTCCCGGTTCTGGTTTTTCGAACGTCCTTTCGTACACTGAGAAAACTGGCACTTTACCTTTCGTGACTCGTACATTTGTCAAAATATAGCCTTAAACTATCCCTAAATTATATCACTCAAAGTGTATCTTAAACTTTCGAGTGTTTTGGTCATTTACTTCTATAAATCATCGTCTCGTAGTATATACATATACATATATACATTTTTTTTTATTTTGAAATAGTGTTTTCCTGTAGCAAATTAGTGTAGCAAATTAGTGTAGCAAAGTCAATTTTTACTGTAGCAAATAGTGATTTTCGAAAACACTGTAGCATTTTGGGTACTGTAGCAATTCGAAAATACTGTAGCAAATTAGTGTTTTACTTGTTTATTTTAAACGTTTTAGTTCACTTATCTAAATATCAATCGAATTAACAAAAGAATGTTACTATCGTTTACTAAATAACTTGAAATCATATATATATATATATATATATATATATATATATATATATATATATATATATATATATATATATATATATATATATATATATATATATATGCACATTAAGTTATATATATATTGTTCGTGAATCATAGAGAACAGTCAAAGAATAATTGATTATATGAATATAGTTCCAAAACTGTCGTGACTCAATATTACAGACTTTGCTTATCGTGTCGAAAATGTTAATCATATAAAGATTAAGTTTAAATTTGGTCAGAAATTTCTGGGTCATCACAGTACCTACCCGTTAAAGAAATTTCGTCCCGAAATTTGAGTGAGGTCGTCATGGCTAACAATAAAAATGTTTTAATGACGAATATGAGTTGATAATAGAGTTTTATCTATGTTTGAATAATATGGATAAAATAATCTAATTACTCGAAGCGTATCAGAGAAGTTATCGTAATCAAGTGAAATGGAGAATAGAGATGCGTCTTATCTCTTGATGTAGTAACGATTGATTTCCGGATTTTAAGGAATAGAAAATCTTCATAATTTAAATAAGATTTGATTTTTCGGAATTTGCGGAAATTAGGATTTTCTTTGATTAAATGCGTAATCTGCCTCTATTGCTGCATCCGATATTTTGCTATAAATTGACCTCTTCCGCTTCATTATTTTCACTACTCCTACATCTTCTTCCTCATTTCATACTTTCAAAAGATTGTGAAATGCTTCATCCAGTTCTGATTCTTGATATACTCCTAACTTTCATATCTGTCATTCTTTTTTTTCATCTACCACCAGAGGAAGTTATTTTCTTCTACTATTACCTTGGGGTTATAGTGTTTTTCATTCTCCCGTGTCTTTATATTGCTATACGCATTGATATACACGGTTTGTAATTTATGTGTTGTCATCGGACTTTATATCTTTCCTTATTTTTCAGAGTCCCTGCTTCTGTCTTTTTATAATCATTGACATCCACAGTTAATGCTCCCTCCTATTTGCTGCGATTTATACTCCAATTTCTATTTCGGAGCTTTGTCCCTTCGTTTCTTCTTCTTGTGATTAGACATCTCTTGTAATGGTCCAGAATTCGTAGGTATGGAGTTTTGGATGAACATAGTTAATGTTCTGAGAAGGTAATCGTAATGGCACAATCTTGATTTGTCAAATTACCAAAATATCCGAAAAAGACCGAATCATTAAGAAAAATATTTTCTTGATATGTTTAGAGGTTAAATAGAATAAAAGAGTTATGTAACATGGGTCATGATGAGGGTGTGATCCGTGAACATTTATCAAGTTCCATTAGAAACTCAGCATGACTTACTGTAATATATTCACGTTGATCAAGTGTCATTATATTATACTAACTCATGCTTCTGCTCCCAACAAAACTTCAAAAATATTCATATTTTAAACTCGAAGGTTTCAAAATTTCGAAACTAAAATAGTTTCTTTTATGATGTTACACAGATATCGCAAGGAGAAAATTGATTTCTGATAAGAATGACTATGGAATTATCTCCAGAAATATGGAGGATATTTATAATGAAAGATATGATGATATCTTAGAATTTCTAATATCAGAGGATGATGAAGAATATTGTCCGCAAGGGTTTAGATTCGGAGGCAAGGTATTCGTTAATGGCTTCAGCAGATACTGAATCATTTGGATTCTTTGAAGGCATGTTTATTCTTTGTGATTTATCCATAGCCTCCTTCATACTTTGCTCAATCCGTTTTCCAGTTCTAAACCTTCTATTTTTCTCAGCTTTACCACCATACTATTCTTTATCATCAAACTTTTGACTGTTAAGGTCGTTTACAGTTTTTGCTGCTTCATCAACATTTTTCTGAAATTCGGAGAACTAGTTTCGTAGTTTGGGGTGTTTTTCGAAAATTTCACATTCGAAGTATGTAAGTCCAGGAGGTAGACGTTATATGAACACATATAACTGTTGGCATAGACGTGCTGCAAGATTTCAAAATACTGCTTGCTAATTCCCGATAGTTGGTATGGCAATTGCTATTACAAGATGTGGATGAGTACATGATACGGTTGCAATGAGTATAAGGATTTTTCGAAAGGTCAAAGATCAATGAAGCTGTTGGTAAATTTACTGCTAATGTGGTGGAACATGAAAGATTCCCCGATAACAAAAATGTATATGCCAAAGTTACAAGTCTGAAAGGTCGTCATTGACTGGTTGAACGGTTGATAATACTGGATACTTTGAAAAGAAATTGCAAGGTTATTTTCAGTAATAACAATGCTAAAGGATCTTTCACATTTTTGAAGTCAAAGTATAGCTTTGAAAGATGTAGAGATCTAAGAATGATGTCACCCGTTAAATCTTGACTTGGATTCTGATCTGTCAATATCAGAATATGTAATTGAATTTGTATGGAAACGATTGTATATCGCTATGAGCATAGTTAATAATTTTTGAATCAAAGTTGAAGAATGTACAGTATAACATATTAATTGTGAACTTATATATTTCCCTGGAATTACCTACCCGTTAAAGATTTCACAAGTAATATTTTGTACAAAAGAATTTTTATTACCGTCTTTATGAAAATATAGGTATGTATATTTTCTTCAGATGTAATACAGATTTGATGAGTTAATATCATATTAAGCTCATTTGATTTTTGACTTAAATTAGAAATGAATAATCTCTAAAACATTAAAGATTTAATAATCTTTACGGAGTATTTCACTAATGTAATCAATACTCAGTTTTATTGATATTTTCTCAGTGAATCATGTTGGTGCTCATGGAACTCTTGCTAACTTCGCAAGGTACGAATGATGTTTTCTAGAAAGTTTCGAATACATCGAAGATGAAAGTATAAAATCAACCATATAATTGAATAATATACTTAGTTTATTATGAACTGGAATTCATTGGGTTGGAAACAGAGATTGTAGTTAACGATGGTTAAGTCATTAACGAAGGATGTACATCATAGCATATTAGTAATATGAATTAACCGAGTAGTACCTACCAGTTAAGATTCACACGTAATAACTTGGTACAAAAAGATTTATTTTGATTTCAAAATTCATATATATTAAATATACATAAAATTTCTTCAGGGGAAATGAGTTAATACTTCATCGGTTATTGTTGCTGGTATTTCTTGGTAACTACGGTTCGTATGACGTTGATGCTCGTGGAACAGATTGTGAAGTTAAGGTTTGCGATGCGGATGTTGTTGGTGGTGGTAATGGTACTGTTGGTGTTGTTTTCGGTAGTACTGTTGATGCCGGTGATGCTGCTGGTGCTTGTAACCTTTGCACCATATTCTCCAAAGCCACTACCCGAGCGCGAAGCTCGTTGACTTCTTCTACTACACCGGGATGATTGGTGGTTCGGATGAGCGGATGAATAAGATCCAGAATTTGAGAGAGTATATGATCATGACGAGATATTCTGGAGATGAGAGAGAAAATGGTATTATGAACAGGTTCGCCAGTAAGTGCTTCAGGTTCTTCGCCAAGAGGGCAATGTGGTGGATGGAAGGGATCGCCTTCTTCTTGTCTCCAATAATTAAGTAGGCTACGAACTCATCCCCAATTCATTCAGAATAGATGATGGCTAATTGGTTGATCCATTCCGGTTACACTTTCTTCAAAGTTCAGGTGAATATCCATATCGGAATAGCTGTCAAAATTTAAGGAATTTGAATTGGATACGGGATCCATATTGTATAATTAGATAGATAATTTTTGATATGAAATAGATTATAGAATTTAGATTGGTACTCTTCAATACATAATTTACATATGTATATATAATACCAAAATTCCGTAAATTACGGAGAAATTTTCGGAAGATGGCAGTCAAAGTTTATAGTAACAGATACGCTAAGATATGAATTTTGTCTATACACTATTCATGCAATCAATGCAGTAAAACGTGTCTAGACTTAAGAATGATAAGCATGTAATTTCCGACAAGAAATGATAAGCAAAACTTTTAACATGCAGACACGGTCGAAGTCCAGACTTACTAATGCATCTTAACAACTATCAGTTAGACACACTCGTGCAAGACCTGGTTCGCTAGGACCAACGCTCTGATACCAACTGTGACGATCGTTCCAAATCTATATGGACGAACACGTCATTCATTGATTTCATTGCGAGGTATTTGACCTCTATATGATACGTTTTGTAAACATTGCATTCTTTTGAAAAGGCACACCATAAATGAATATTTAAATCAAAAGTTTTCGACATCTAATGATTTCTACATATAGACAATCACCATAAATAATAGTTTACAACAGTACTTCCGTTGACAATGCAGTCAAAATAAGATACATGGTGATGATTTGGTGAATGCAACGTTTCCTTGAAAAATATGTCATGTAAGACTCCATGCACATAGCTTGTCTAACATCTAAGCAAACAGTGGAAGACTTCTAGGAAACCTGAGAATAAACATGCTAACAAGTGTCAACACAAAGGTTGGTGAGTTCATAGTTTTAATGTTTCGTATAATCTGTATATAAAGGTGGATCACAAGATTTCAGTTGTTTCATCCAGAAACGTTTATCAAGATATTCTACAAGATTGAGCACCCTGGTAACTAAACTTTAACGTTATAATAAGTACCCCTGTTTTAACATACATGCAACCAACATGTACAATACACGCAAACCAATGTGTACTAAACTCAAATAGCATACGTCTGTTTTATAGTTCAGGCTAGGGTTTCTATACCTGGAACAGACGGGGATGTCAAGCCCTATGGATCCATATATAACTACTCGCGCCCACCAGTTCTTATAACCGACAGTTACTAGTTACCAAAGCTAAGGGATTTTCGGTTTAAACTCTGTGTAGAATTTAGTATGTACTTGTATCCTTTATGTTTAAAATAAAGTGCATGTATTCTCAGCCCAAAAATATATAATGCAAAAGCATTTAAAAAGGGAGCAAATGAAACTCACCTTATCAGCATATAAAGTCGTTCATCGTAATGTGATCGAAACTCAGAGTATCGAATAACCGTAGATCTCAACGTATCAATATTGAGATTCAATATTGTAGAAAAGTACGTAGACGTAACGGAGATGATAAACACTAGGTTTGATTCACAAATATACCCCCGAACATTACCCATAACCTCCTTGACAATAACCCATAATTTCCTTAACTCTAGCTTGCTCGTAAACTCGTTTTAAAATCGTTTGGACATAACCTCGTCGTAGTATTTTATGTATAATACTAATAATATTACTAATAAAAATAATAAGATTAATAATAATAATATTAATCTTAATAATATATATATATATATATATATATATATATATATATATATATATATATATATATATATATATATATATATATGAGAGACAGAGAGATTTGAGAAGAAAAAGTAAATAAATTCGAACAAAACTGCGAGCTTTATAGACCTGGCCTAGTTCCCACTGCCATGCGATCGCATGGCTGGGTAGAAGGATTCCCATGCGATCGCATGGGGTCCTTTTCCAGCTCACAAAACTTTTGTCTCAACGTTTGTCGACATATTTTTATATTAATATATAATATATATTTTATATAATTAATTATATATTATATTAAATTCACGTGCATAGTTGACTTGAAATTTTTGTTCCGATAAGTGGTACGTCATTACTCGACTTATGTCACGGTTCCGGTTTTTCGAACGTCCTTTCGTACACTGAGAAAACTGGCACTTTACCTTTCGTGACTCGTACATTTGTCAAAATATAGCCTTAAATTATCCCTAAATTATATCTTTAACACCCCGCCAAAATCGTCATTGACGCGGATGTTAACTCTGGTCCCAATGCTCGGCTTGACTTCTAAGTAACAGCAGAGTTCTACAGCGAAAGCAATATATCTAAGTACCTGAGACAAAACATGCTTAAAGTGTTAACCAAAAAGGTTGAGTGAACAACATAGGTTTAATAATTATAACAAGTTTTAGACCACAAGATTTAAATAAGCGGTTTAATCAGTTCGGTAGTAGTGCTGGTGTATATGATATCGATAGTAACCATTAGTTACCCTAAACACATCACGTTCGTGTCGTTCATCGTTATTATGTATCCATTGACCAGCGGTCATCCGGATAGAGACGTCACCCTCAATAGCGCTATCACAATAACTAAGCTTACCAAATTCCAGTAATTAACGATATCATGGTAGGGATTAAGCATGAATCAAAGCATGTTAGCAAACAGTTTGAACTGATCAAAATAAAGTTTGAGTACTTGTGTCTAAGCGTAAAACAGCTTAAAAGCAAGCATGTATCTCACCCCAAAGTTTAAAATAAATAATAGAAACAGTTAAAAAAAAGTAGGGCTATGAAGTTCACCTTGATAGCAGATAGATATTCCACGCAAATTATATGATCGGAGTGTTGAACACGGAGATCTCAACCTAGAGATATTATGTTCGAATAGTTAATGTCTAATAGACATAAAGTTTGTTTATTTATATAGTAAACTATATTAACAGTGACCGTTCTCGAGAAAAGTTGTTAACGTACTTATTTAATTATATATATATAAGTGATAATATACTTAGTGTAATTAAGTGTTACTATATAGTAAAGTGTATAAGTTATACTAATAATAGTATTATTATTTACTTTAATCAACTATTATGTATACCTATCATTATATGTTACATCTATATATATACTTCTATGTGATACATGCATATACATATATATTCTTTATTATTATTATACATGTATGTATTCATAACTATATGGTATATACATATTAGGTGTAGGTGTTACATATAGATAAGTGTAAGATGATACATATATATACACTTATTACTTTTATTATTAAGTTTACTAACCTTATATAATACTTTCATAATACACATTCATACATACATACACACGTACATATACATACATATATACACATACATATACACGTATGTATATATTTACATATATACACATTTACATATATACACACACACATATACCTACAATGTATACATGCACATACGTACGTATGCATGCATGCACGTGTATTATTATCATTATTATTCACTAATCCTCTTTCCTATATTACTAACCAATCCCTTTAATCATAATCATAACCTAATTATTTACTAAACATAAACTTCTACCATTAACCCTAATCATTATTCATGATCTTAATCTTTTAACTTCATAATCTAGTTTCATCATAATTCTTAATCTTATTAACCCTAAACTTTATCATAATACATCATAATCATCAACTTAATCTTTTTAATCATAATCATAAATCATAATGATTATTCATATTCATAATCTTTGACTTATTAATCTAGTTTTATGATCATTATAGTTATTAATCTTATTAACTCCAAACTTTATTCATGTTCATAATACTTATTCTTATTAATCATAGTCATAATCTTTTATCTTGCACCTAAAAATCATAACCTATTTATAAACCATTATCTATTTTAATTAACCTCATAAACAAGATCATAATTAATCATCATGATACAATAAAAATAATAGATTAAGTAAGTATGATTATCATTGGGGTTCTAGATATACCTTAGGGAATTTAGATCAAAAAGAGAATGAGGATTATGAACCAAAATAAGAGCAGAAATCCAGCAGGAGATTACGAGCCAAACAAAGGTTTCTTGGGTTGTTTGGGTCACGCAGAAAACAGCAACAGATGCAACAAAAACGCAGCTACAATCATGACCAAACGAATGGGTTTTTGGTTCCTCTTTGGTCACGAAAGAACAGCAAAAATAGCAGCAAAAATAGCAACTTCTGGGGCATTTTTGGGTGGCGTTTTCAGCTGCAAACATAGGCGGTTTGGGGTGGTGTTTAATGGCGGACAGCAGCAACAAAAAAACGCAGCTGCAGTGAGCTGTTTTGAGGGCGGGTTTGAGCCTGTTTTGGCACCAGAAACAGCAGCAAAAAGCGCAGCACACAAGCAGCAACAATGGGTTGATCTTGAGCTGTTTCGGTGTCGAAAACTTGCAGGTAAAAGGCTGTAAAAGTGGCGAATTACAGCTGCAATTAAGCAGCCTGTTGTGGCTCGAAAAAGGCAGCAGAAACAGTGCAGCAGGATGGCGGTTTTGGGACGGTTTTGGATGGCGATTAGGAGGTTGAAGAGGGGCTGTTTTGGAGGGTATTGTAGTCGACTAATGTGGGGTTTGGGACTGCAGAAAGTGTCGACCAAAATAAGCACAAGGAGGAGAGATTTGGTGAGTTTAATTTGATGCACATTATGAGAGCCTCTTTTTATAGGAAATTTGCAAGAGTCTTAACTATACTAGGATTGCTTAGTGATAAGCTTGAAAAGGGATTGAGTTTAGAACTAGATTAGGATTAGAGTAATTGTAACTAGCTTAGGATTAGGATATGAATTGTTAGTTAGATTAGGTTGCAAGGAAATTGAGTTTGATTAGGATTAGGATTAGGATTAGGATTAGATTAGCTTAGGGATCAAGTTTTTTTTTTTTTATTATCCTAGACGAATTTTATTTATATACACTATTATTATTATTATTTAATTTTTTTTCAGCTATACAAGCATTTATGTATATATTTTATGTTTTTTTATATATATAATAAGTATTATTAATTTTATTTAGTTAGACCTACAACTTTATTTTAATTTAAATTTTTTTTTGTAGAAGTTTATCAGTTTAGGGAAATGTCACATTTTATTAATTACCTAAAGCTTAATATCATAGAAAAACATAAACCTTAATTAACAGTGAGTGTTGACTAGAAGTTTACTATTTGGTTAACGTTTTGTTAAGTAAAGTTTACGGGCACACAAAAATCCTAAGGGCAATATAGTAAAATTAGGAATGGAAAAGTGAGGGTCGTTATAGTACCTCAAAACTTCGTCCCGAAGTTTTAGGTAGACTTCTCGGATGCATCTGCAGTTGAGAAGAGATGGGGATATTTCCGTTTCTTCTGGTCTTCACGTTCCCAGGTATACTCGGGGCCATCGCGTGAATTCCAACGGATCCGTTCTATAGAAATATTGCCATGTTCTAAGCGTTTGAATCTTATGACCCTTAACTTTTACAGGTTCTTCTTTGAAGTGCACCTTATTATCAATGTGAAAGTAATCTAAAGGAATAACAGGAGTTTCATTCGAATAGATTTCCTCAAAAAGAGAAGATAATGCTATTCACGCATTTCAGTAATTCGGATACATGAAGTTTTAGAAACATTACTAAGCTCATTTAAAATCTTGAGCGTTTTATGCCACAACACTAGAGCAGACAAACAGGTAGGAGTTTGTGGAGAACACAACCATGAAGTTTGATGCATGGCTTGTGTTTGTTAGAGATGGTACCAACTTTTAGATTCCAGAAGGTAACCATAGAAATTCCTAATGTGAATCGACGAAAGGAGATGCCAGCTGAGGAGTCACTAATCAGACTTATATACAAGTATGCCATAATTACTAAGCTGCCCTCAGAATGGTATGAGTGATTAATGAAAGATATCGTTCAGTGTATTATAATACATGCGAACTTACCCTTGAAAATAGTTTTTGATAGCACGTTGTAAAATGTAACTTTATAATCATGATTTCAGTTACATGTCGAATAAGAGATCGAAACTTGACTAGGATAACATCTAATTGTAACTAGTGAGGAAGAAATGTTTAGCGTAAACACATAAACACCATAATCGTTTAAGGTAACTCCTTTAGAGAGGATAACGAGGATTATAAATTATATTTCTGATAGGAAATCGCATGAAAGGTGTGATCTCTTGATGAGAAAGACGTTCTCGCACCTATGGCGAGTCGATCTATCATTCACTTATGAGTTTAAGTGCGGATGAAAATAAATATGAATCATTAGCTACAAAGAATAGTTTACACCGGGTGAGGAAATTTCCGAAAATGATTGCATTTGCCACAAAATTTTGAATTATAGAATTGATAGTTACGAGGTTGTTGTGGTTTAGTCATGAAATATCGGAAGTAAAAACTCCTCAACGGACAACCTTAAAAGGGAAAAGTTGATGAGAACAGAGGGTTTTGAATGATGAACTTAATGATAAGTTTCAGAGGACGAGAGGAATTGTGATTAATATGTGGTGTATAATAACATGGAAATTTTATATGAACAAGCAATGAAAACTTTATAGAAGTTCGAGTCGTTTAAGGTGACAATGTAAAAAGGAACGAAGTTCTTAGTAAAACTAGAGTTATGTACAACATATACTATTTTAAGTAAAATATCTTTTGATTAAAAGAATTGATTTATAAAAGTCAAAGTATAATTTTATATGTACTAGTCAAAAATAAGTAAAGGTAAATTTTATTTACTTTATTATGTAAACATATACGATATATAAAATTTGCACGAATGGAAGTAAATAAATTTATTTTATAACATTTCGAGAGGATCGCACAGTAAAACAGTGTGTGTAAAATATTTTTTTTTTCTTTTTGGTAACAAAATTTTCATATTTTGGAGATTACGAGATGGAAAAAGATCGATGAATATCGTGTGAAGGTATTTTGAAAATTTCGGGTTATTTTAAGCAACAATGTTGCGAGGTAATGAAACCTATTGTTTTTAAATACGGTTGTTGACTATTATTAGGGCATATGTTCTTGGAATTCAAAATGTTCATGTACAAAGCTGTTGCTGACAAGTGAGATATGAATGGTAGAGTATGAGAACGTGATAGTGAATGTGATGTTTATAATATCTTCGTTTGAATATTCAAATGAAAATCTTGCGAGTGGTTGTCGCTTATTTTCGACGGGTTTTCTAATGGGTTTATGAAAATCTACACTGAGAGCGTAATTGTAGATAACAGGAGGTATGCTTCGAAGAAGTTTCGGGGGTGTCACTTCAGGTCACTTACGAACATGCATCCTTCCTTCCTGCGGGGGATGGGATAATTAAGCGTCATAGATAGGTTGTTTAAGAAAGAAAGAATGCCAAGCTTTACAACTTTTATGGCATAGGAGAATTTGTTAATCTACTCATAGGTATGATATACATAGTTTGATCGTAACGATCTCTTCGTATGTATATAAATCAGATGATAATTACCTTTCATGTAATAACATTGAGATTTTTAAATGAATGGCTTGGAAATTTTTCTTTGATTCACTTTCTTTTCCATATGTCATGATATTGGAATTTCTATATGAATTACCGTAATATAATCACGTTGGTCGGGCGTCATTATATTTCACTAATTCATATTTTCATTCCAATATCACTCCA
This sequence comes from Rutidosis leptorrhynchoides, assembly GCF_046630445.1. Lineage (NCBI taxonomy): Eukaryota > Viridiplantae > Streptophyta > Magnoliopsida > Asterales > Asteraceae > Rutidosis > Rutidosis leptorrhynchoides. Next base: position 29,124,586 of record NC_092339.1, on the reverse strand, counting down.
TAAGGTCGGGATATTTGATCAAACTTTTGGAATGTTGAGTCATGAGTGACATCCCTTCGCGTGAGTCAAAGAATACTTTGAATCACAATGGCAAAGTCAGGTCATGAGATATGTAAGGATATGATAAAAAAAAAAAATCACGTACTAACCAATCCTTTAGAGTAGGGATCAGGCAAGATAATAGGGTTTTGGCTTGACATCCTTAGGAAAGGATACATAATGTCAGAAGAGGTAAAAGCATGTAGTAAGATGGATTGGCAGTATAAAGATTAAGGGAAAGTACTTAAAACTAAGGCAGGAAAGGTTATAGACCTAAAGATTGCTAAGGCACCCACATAAGGCACACATAAAATGCAACCCTGATTCTCTATAACAAGCTTTGGCTCTCCTAAATTACATAATGAGATAGGTATGGTGGCATTCTATTGTTGGAATACCATTAAGTCATGGCTCTTATTCTAAGAGTCAGACGTGTAAGTATAGTTCCTATAGCAAAGTGTTTCTAAAGATTTGAATGGTATAGGATTTCTAGGCATAACAAATATAAGTGAACTTAATGCAGATAATCTAGAATGTAATGCAAATAATCAATGCAAATGAACAACTCGGTTATAGACTAGACTCACTAATGCATCCTAACTATTCATGTTAGTCACACTAATGTAACCTAGTTCCCTATAGCCAGAGCTCTGATACCAACTTTAACACCCCGCCAAAATCGTCATTGACGCGGATGTTAACTCTGGTCCCAATGCTCGGCTTGACTTCTAAGTAACAGTAGAGTTCTACAGCGGAAGCAATATATCTAAGTACCTGAGACAAAACATGCTTAAAGTGTCAACCAAAAAGGTTGAGCGAACAACATAGGTTTAATAATTATAACAAGTTTTAGACCACAAGATTTAAATAAGCGGTTTAATCAGTTCGGTAGTAGTGCTGGTGTATATGATATCGATACTAACCATTAGTTACCCTAAACACATCACGTTCGTGTCGTTCATCGTTATTATGTATCCATTGACCAGCGGTCATCCAGATAGAGACGTCACCCTCAATAGCGCTATCACAATAACTAAGCTTACTAAATTCCAGTAATTAACGATATCATGGTAGGGATTAAGCATGAATCAAAGCATGTTAGCAAACAGTTTGAACTGATCAAAATAAAGTTTGAGTACTTGTGTCTAAGCGTAAAATAGTTTAAAAGCAAGCATGTGTCTCACCCCAAAGTTTAAAGTAAATAATAGAAACAGTTAAAAAAAGTGAAAGGACCCGTTCATATACATTATAAACGATTCACAATAGTTGATTACATCGCGAGGTATTTTGACCTCTATATGATACATTTTACAAACATTGCATTCGTTTTTAAAAGACAAACTTTCTTTACAACGAAAGTTGACGGCATGCACACCATTTCATAATACATCCAACTATAATTGACATAATAATAATCTTGATGAACTCAATGACTCGAATGCAACGTCTTTCAAAATATGCCATGAATGACTCCAAGTAATATCCTTAAAATGAGCTAATGCACAGCGGAAGATTTCTTTAATACTTGAGAATAAACATGCTTTAAAGTGTCAACCAAAAGGTTGGTGAGTTCATAGGTTTATCATAACAATCATTTCAATATATTAATAGACCACAAGATTTCCGTTTATAAATATATGTACACTCGTAAGTGTATAAGAGTATTCTATAAATTGTAGGCACCCGGTAACAAGCCTTAACGTTCATGTTTTACCCTCTGAAGTACACCAGATCAGGTGTGTTTAAAATAACCTCAAAGTACTAAAGCATCCCATAGTCAGGATGGGGTTTGTCAGGCCCAATAGATCTATCTTTAGGATTCGCGCCTACCGTACATAGACAAGTAGTTTAATGTTACCAAGCTAAGGGTATATTTCTGGTTTAAACCCACATAGAATTAGTTTTAGTACTTGTGCCTATTTCGTAAAACATTTATAAAAACAGCACATGTATTCTCAGTCCCAAAAATATATATAAAAGGGAGCAAATGAAACTCACCATACTGTATTTCGTAGTATAAATACATATAACGTCATTTAACAAGTGCAAGGTTGGCCTCGGATTCACTAACCTATATTAATTATATATATTTATATGTTGGTCAATATTTGTCTAACAATTTTTGGTCAAGTCATAGTGTACCACAATCCTAATGCTCGAGACTAATATGCAAAAGTCGACAAAAGTCAACTTGACCCAAAATGACTTCTAAAATTTATACGTGTTTATTATATAACTTAACTATAGTCGTTTTATATATTTAAATATATTTATTAGATTTTATAATAATAAAAGTCATTTATTAATAAAAATTTATATTAACGTTTATATATGATAAAATATACTTTTATATATCTTAAGTAGTAAAATTTATAAAGTTCACTTAATATCTTAAAACTATAGTGGTAAGTATTATTAATGTAATTATACTACGCGTGGTGAAAAATATCTTTGTATCACCTATTTATTTGATAAAATAATATTGATCATAATAATAATAAGTAAAAGTTGTATTATTTTGTAATAATAATTATTATTATTCTATAAAAAAATAACAATATTTATATTTACTAAAAATGTTATTATGATAAAATGATAATACTAACATAATAGTAATAATGATATTTTATAATAACAATGATATTTCTATTAAAATAATAACGACGATAGTAATAATAATCATTTTAACAATAATACTAAAATTCAGTTGACTATAACTTCAAATCCGTTCATCGAAACCATTCGATATCTAAATGAAAAGTTCTTAATTTTTCGCTAGCTTTTCAATGACATGCATATCATATACCCTATCTCAGTAGCATATGTATCTAATTCAGGATTCAACAAACCTATCTAAGGATAATATCGAATGTACAAGCATGCATAATCCTATATACTCGAGCACTAGTCAGGGATACACTATTGATATATAAAAGTTAAGTTATGAGTGCTCACGTATCAATATTGAGATTCAATATTTGAAAGGACCCGTTCATATACATTATAAACGATTCACAATAGTTGATTACATCGCGAGGTATTTGACCTTTATATGATACGTTTTACAAACATTGCATTCGTTTTTAAAAGACAAACTTTCTTTACATCAAAAATTGACGGCATGCATACCATTTCATATTACATCCAACTATAATTGACTTAATATTAATCTTGATGAACTCAACGACTCGAATGCAACGTCTTTCAAAGTATGTCTTGAATGACTCCAAGTAATATCCTTAAAATGAGCTAATGTACAGCGGAAGAATTCTTTAATACCTGAGAATAAACATGCTTTAAAGTGTCAACCAAAAGGTTGGTGAGTTCATTAGTTTATCATAATCCATCATTTCCGTAATAGTAATAGACCACAAGATTTCAGTTTCTATAAATATCCGTACACTCGCAAGTGTATAAAAGTATTCTATAAGTTGTAGGCACCCGGTAACAAGCCTTAACGTTCATGTTTTACCCTCTGAAGTACACCAGATCAGGTGTGTTTAAAATAACCTCGAAGTACTAAAGCATCCCATAGTCAGGATGGGGTTTGTCAGGCCCAATAGATCTATCTTTAGGATTCGCGCCTACCGTACATAGACAAGTAGTTTAATGTTACCAAGCTAAGGGTATATTTCTGGTTTAAACCCACATAGAATTAGTTTTAGTGCTTGTGCCTATTTCGTAAAACATTTATAAAAACATCGCATGTATTCTCAGTCCCAAAAATATATATAAAAGGGAGCAAATGAAACTCACCATACTGTATTTCGTAGTAAAAATACATATAACGTCATTTAACAAGTGCAAGGTTGGCCTCGGATTCACGAACCTATATTAATTATATATATTTATATGTTGGTCAATATTTGTCTAACAATTTTTGATCAAGTCATAGTGTACCACAATCCTAATGCTCGAGACTAATATGCAAAAGTCAACAAAAGTCAACTTGACCCAAAATGACTTCTAAAATTTATACGTGTTTATTATATAACTTAACTATAGTCGTTTTATATATTTAAATATATTTATTAGATTTTATAATAATAAAAGTCATTTATTAATAAAAATTTATATTAACGTTTATATATGATAAAATATACTTTTATATATCTTAAGTAGTAAAATTTATAAAGTTCACTTAATATCTTAAAACTATAGTGGTAAGTATTATTAATGTAATTATATTACGCGTGGTGAAAAATATCTTTGTATCCCCTATTTATTTGATAAAATAATATTGATCATAATAATAATAAGTAAAAGTTGTATTATTTTGTAATAATAATTATTATTATTCTATAAAAAAAATAACAATATTTATATTTACTAAAAATGTTATTATGATAAAATGATAATACTAACATAATAGTAATAATGATATTTTATAATAACAATGATATTTCTATTAAAATAATAACGACGATAGTAATAATAATCATTTTAACAATAATACTAAAATTCAGTTGACTATAACTTCAAATTCGTTCATCGAAACCATTCGATATCTAAATGAAAAGTTCTTAATTTTTTGCTAGCTTTCCAATGACATGCATATCATATACCCTATCTCAGTAGCATATGTATCTAATTCAGGATTCAACAAACCTATCTAAGGACAATATCGAATGTACAAGCATGCATAATCCTATATACTCGAGCACTAGTCAGGGATACACTATTGATATATAAAAGTTAAGTTATGAGTGCTAACGTATCAATATTGAGATTCAATATTGCAGGAAAGTACGTAGACGCAACGGAGATGATAAACACTAGATTGACCTCACGAGCATACCCATGAACCATACCCATCACCTCCATAGCTATAACCCATAATTTCCTTAGCTTCGACTCATTCAAAAAAAACTATTTTGAAATCACTCGGACATCACTCCGTCGTAATATTTTATGTATACTAATAATATCTTGAAATAATACAGAGCATATATATATATATATATATATATATATATATATATATATATATATATATATATATATATATATATATATATATATATATATATATATATATATATATATATATATATATATATATATATATATATATATATATATATATATGTAAATCGATTGAGAGAGTTTAGAGAAATATATTTTCAAGTTTCTATGAAATAATGAAACCTATTGAATTCTATTTATAATAGATTTTTGAATTATTAAAGTGAATTACTAAAGTATGAATTATTAAAGTGAATTATTAAAGTATGAATTATTAAAGTGAATTATTAAAGTATGAATTATTAAAGTGAATTATTAAAGTATGAATTATTAAAGTGAATTATTAAAGTATGAATTATTAAAGTGAATTATTAAAGTTAAAGTAAAGTAAAAGTAAAGTAAAGGTAAAGTTAAAGTATAGTAAAAGTATAAAAACTATGTATGTATAATACGCGTATAAATATATATAATATTAATTTAAATCGTTATATGTATTTAATGAAATAAAATATAAATATCGTTATATTTATTATACTGGTTAAGTAATGAGTTGTCAAAAGTGATTCTAGATATTTATAAAAGTTATATACGTTTTAATAATAAAGTTCTTTTTAAACTGAAAACGTTTTTGTACGTTTAAAAATAGATTAATAGAATATTATGGAAACTAATTCTCCACTAGCTTTTGTCTAACTTTCGTAAATGACACTTTTTATTTTTATTTATAAGTAGCTTTACAAATTATTCCGAATATCGTTAAGAGGAATAGATTTCTCAAATCATAGTGGACCTCTCAACAGAGACTTGTAATCATAATTCAATGTTTCTGATAATTCAATCATTTAATATATATATTTTTTAATTTCGTCGATAATCATATTGAAACAAATACGTTCATATAAAGCATTATACTTTTAAATACTTTGTTGACATTTTCAATTTATAACATATACACATATACATACATATTCATATATGTTCATTTAATGGTTCGTGAATCATTGGAATTTGGTCGAGGTTTAAATGAATGTATAAACATAGTTTAAAATCCTTGAGATTTAACTTAACAAACATTGTTTATCGTGTCAGAATAATATAAAGATAAATTTAAATTTAGTCGGAAATTTCCGAGTCGTCACAGTACCTACCCGTTAAAAAAATTTCGTCCCCGAAATTTGATAGAGGTCGTTATGGCTAACAATGAGAATGTTATTATGACGATTATGAAGTTTTATCATGTCTAAGAAGTATGGATAAAATAATTCGATTACTTAAAGTGTATGAGTGAAGCTATCGTAAAAGAGTGAAATGAGAAAATAGGGATTCATCTTATCTTTTGACGTCATCACGGTTGATCTCCGGATTAAAGAAAATTTTTGTAATCTATATAGGATTTGATTCTTCGGTGATTAAGGAAATTATGATCCTCTTCGATTTAATGCGATGATTCATCTCGATTTTTCTGTCGGATATTCCACTATAAATCCACATCCTTCGTTTCCTTTTAATTCACACCTTCTATTCTCTCTCCCTCAATTCTTACTTTAAAATTATTCGTCAATATGCTTCATCCAGTGCTGATTCTCGATATACTCCTCACTTTCATATCTGTCGTTCTTCTTTTTCATCTACCTCCAGAAGAATCTATTTACTTCTACTATACTCTTGGTTTTATAGTGTTTTTAGTTCTCCCGTGTCTTTATATTGCTATATGCATCGATATATACGGTTTATAGTTTCTGGGTTGTTGTTGGGTTTTATATCTTCCCTTATATTTTGATGTCCCTGCTTCTGTCTTCTATAATCATTGTCATCCCCAATTAATGCTCTCTTTTATTTGCTGCGATTTATACCCCAATTTCTATTTCGGAGTTTTGTCCTTTCGTTTCTTCTTCTTGCGATTAAGCACCGCTTGTAATGGTCCAGAATTCGCATATATGAATTTCAGAATGAACATTGTTAATGCTCTAAGAAGGAAATTGTAATGGCACGATCTTGACTTGTCAAATTACTAGAATACCTCGGAAAAGGCCGAATCATCAAGAAATATTTTCTTGATATTTTAGAGGTTAAAGAGAATACAAGAGTCGTGTAACATAGCACATGATGACATTATGATCTGTGAATCATCACGTTCCATTTAGAAACTCAGCATGACTTACTGTAATATAATCACGTTGATCAAGTGTCATTATATTATACTAGTTCATGCTTCAGTTCCCAACACTACTTCAAAAATATTCCTATTTTAAATTCGAAAGTTTCGGAATTTAGAAACTAAAATAGTTTCTTTTATGATGTAATATAGACAGCACGAAGAGGTAAATGATTTCAGATAAGAATAATTATTGGAATATCTTCATAAATATGGAGGATATTTATAATGAAAGATACGATGATATCTTAAAATTTCTAATATCAGAGGATGATGAAGAATATTGTCCGTAAGGGTTTAGAGTCAGGAGCAAGGTATTCGATAATGACTTCAGCAGACACGGAATCATTTGGATTCTTTGAAGGTAGATTTCGTCCTTGTGATTTATCCACAGCCTTCTTCATGGTTTGCTCAATCCGTATTTTTCAGTACTAAATCTTCTCTTTTTCCGAGCTTTGCCAACACACTACTCTTTATCATCAAACTTTTTACTGTTAAGGTCGTTTATAGTTTTTGCTGCTTCATCAGTATTTCGAGAACTAGTTCACAGTTTAGGGTGTTTTTCAGAAACTTCACATTCAAAGTATATAAGTCCAGAAGATAGACACATATAATTGTTGGCGTAGACATGCTACGAGATTTCAAAATACTGATTGCTAATTTCTGATGATTCGTATGGTAATTCTCGTTACAAGATGCAGATGAGTAAATGATGGGGTTTTGATAAATATAAAGATTTTTCGGAAAGTCAAAGATCAATGAAGTTGTTAATAAGTTTACTGCTAATGTGGCGAGATATGAAAGGTTCCCCGGTAATAATGATGAAGGGGTAATCATTATAATAAGGCTTATTCGTATGAACAATTGAAGTTGGTTTGCTGGAGCTGTGACAAAACCGTCTATTTTTAGAAGGGATTGAAAAGTTATTTTAGCTAGTAAATGTCAAAAGGTCTGACATGGATACATGTTAAATTATGACTTTGGTTTCAAGAGTTTTTCATGTACGTAACTGTGGATAACATGTGGTTGGATCATCATCTCGATTGTTCATTATTTGAAGTGTCTTCAGGTATTTCGAAGGGCTTGAACACAGATTATAATCGTTAATATACATACGATGTTCTAACACAGTTTTGAAGTTAAAGTATAGCTTTGAAAGATGTAAGAATCTAAGAGTGATGATACCGGTTATAACTTGAATTGAATTCGGCGATTTCAAAATCAGAATATGTAATTAGATTTTTGAATGAGTATGGTTGTTTTGATTTCTATAAAAGAATGTATATTGTTGTGAAAGTAGGGAGTATAATGGATGATTTGCTGAATCAGATTCGAAGAATGTAACATATTAATTGTGAATTTATATATCTCTCGGGTATTACCTACCCGTTAAAAAAAATGTCACAATTAATATTTTGTACAAAAAAATTTTATTACAGTCTTTATGAAAATATATGTGTATATTTCTTCAGATGTAATATAGATTTAATGAGTTAATATTAAATTAAACTCACTAGATTTATGGTTAAGACTAGGATAGATAATTTCTAAACTTTAGAAATTACATAATCGTCGTAGAATGTTTTCCCAATGAAGTTATGAATCAATACTTCATCGTTGTGGTATTCCTTAGTATCTACAGAGCATATGACGTCGATGCTCATGGGACAGATTGTGAAGTTGAGGTTTGCGATGCGGTTGTTGTTGGTGGTGGTAATGGTACTGTTGATGTTGTTGACGGTGGTACTGGTTATGTTGCTAGTGCTGCTGCTGGTGTTTGTAACCTTTGCACCATATTCTCCAAAGCCACTATCCGAGCGCGAAGCTCGTTGACTTCTTCTATTACACCGGGGTGATTGTCGGTTCGGACGAGCGGATAAATAAGATCTAGAATTTGGTGTAGTATATAATCATGACGAGATACTCTGGAAATGAGAGAGAAAATGGTGTTTCGGACAGGTTCGCCAGTAAGTGCTTCAGGTTCATTGCCAAGAGGGCAATGTGGTGGATGGAAAGGATCGCCTTCTTCTTGTCTCCAATATCTAAGGAGGCTACGAACCCATCCCCAATTCATCCAGAATAGATGATGGCTGATTGGTTGATCCATTCCAGTCACACTGCTTTCGGAGCTTGAGTGGGATTCCATTTCGGAATCCGTGGAACTTGAACTGATGACGAATTCCATTTCGTACGATTTGATAAAGGATTTTTCGATACGAAATGATTTTCCGGCTATCGGGTGGTATTCTAACTACATAGAATATCTATATATATATAGATCAAAAGATTTCATAGATTACGGAGGAATTTACGGAATATATCAGGCAAAGTTTACGGTAATAGATACGATAAGATATGATTTAGCAGATACGCTAAGATATGAATTTTGTCTATACACTATTCATGCAATCAATGCAGCAAGACGTGTCTAGACTAAGAATGATAAGCAGGTAATTTCCTAAGGATGGTAAGTAGATGATTTCTGACTAAAAATGATAAACAAAACTTTTGACATGCAGACACGGTCGAAGTCCAGACTCACTAATGCATCTTAACAACTATCAGTTAGACACACTAATGCAAGACCTGGTTCGCTAAGACCACCGCTCTGATACCAACTGAAAGGACCCGTTCATATACATTATAAACGATTCACAATAGTTGATTACATCGCGAGGTATTTGACCTCTATATGATACGTTTTACAAACATTGCATTCGTTTTTAAAAGACAAACTTTCTTTACATCAAAAATTGACGGTATGCATACCATTTCATATTACATCCAACTATAATTGACTTAATATTAATCTTGATGAACTCAACGACTCGAATGCAACGTCTTTCAAAGTATGTCTTGAATGACTCCAAGTAATATCCTTAAAATGAGCTAATGTACAGCGGAAGAATTCTTTAATACCTGAGAATAAACATGCTTTAAAGTGTCAACCAAAAGGTTGGTGAGTTCATTAGTTTATCATAATCCATCATTTCCGTAATAGTAATAGACCACAAGATTTCAGTTTCTATAAATATCCGTACACTCGCAAGTGTATAAAAGTATTCTATAAGTTGTAGGCGCCCGGTAACAAGCCTTAACGTTCATGTTTTACCCTCTGAAGTACACCAGATCAGGTGTGTTTAAAATAACCTCGAAGTACTAAAGCATCCCATAGTCAGGATGGGGTTTGTCAGGCCCAATAGATCTATCTTTAGGATTCGCGCCTACCGTACATAGACAAGTAGTTTAATGTTACCAAGCTAAGGGTATATTTCTGGTTTAAACCCACATAGAATTAGTTTTAGTGCTTGTGCCTATTTCGTAAAACATTTATAAAAACAGCGCATGTATTCTCAGTCCCAAAAATATATATAAAAGGGAGCAAATGAAACTCACCATACTGTATTTCGTAGTAAAAATACATATAACGTCATTTAACAAGTGCAAGGTTGGCCTCGGATTCACGAACCTATATTAATTATATATATTTATATGTTGGTCAATATTTGTCTAACAATTTTTGATCAAGTCATAGTGTACCACAATCCTAATGCTCGAGACTAATATGCAAAAGTCAACAAAAGTCAACTTGACCCAAAATGACTTCTAAAATTTATACGTGTTTATTATATAACTTAACTATAGTCGTTTTATATATTTAAATATATTTATTAGATTTTATAATAATAAAAGTCATTTATTAATAAAAATTTATATTAACGTTTATATATGATAAAATATACTTTTATATATCTTAAGTAGTAAAATTTATAAAGTTCACTTAATATCTTAAAACTATAGTGGTAAGTATTATTAATGTAATTATATTACTCGTGGTGAAAAATATCTTTGTATCCCCTATTTATTTGATAAAATAATATTGATCATAATAATAATAAGTAAAAGTTGTATTATTTTGTAATAATAATTATTATTATTCTATAAAAAAATAACAATATTTATATTTACTAAAAATATTATTATGATAAAATGATAATACTAACATAATAGTAATAATGATATTTTATAATAACAATGATATTTCTATTAAAATAATAACGACGATAGTAATAATAATCATTTTAACAATAATACTAAAATTCAGTTGACTATAACTTCAAATCCGTTCATCGAAACCATTCGATATCTAAATGAAAAGTTCTTAATTTTTTGCTAGCTTTCCAATGACATGCATATCATATACCCTATCTCAGTAGCATATGTATCTAATTCAGGATTCAACAAACCTATCTAAGGACAATATCGAATGTACAAGCATGCATAATCCTATATACTCGAGCACTAGTCAGGGATACACTATTGATATATAAAAGTTAAGTTATGAGTGCTCACGTATCAATATTGAGATTCAATATTGCAGGAAAGTACATAGATGCAACGGAGATGATAAACACTAGATTGACCTCACGAGCATACCCATGAACCATACCCATCACCTCCATAGCTATAACCCATAATTTCCTTAGCTTCGACTCATTCAAAAAAACTATTTTGAAATCACTCGGACATCACTCCGTCGTAATATTTTATGTATACTAATAATATCTTGAAATAATACAGAGCAAATATATATATATATATATATATATATATATATATATATATATATATATATATATATATATATATATATATGTAAATCGATTGAGAGAGTTTAGAGAAATATATTTTCAAGTTTCTATGAAATAATGAAACCTATTGAATTCTATTTATAATAGATTTTTGAATTATTAAAGTGAATTACTAAAGTATGAATTATTAAAGTGAATTATTAAAGTATGAATTATTAAAGTGAATTATTAAAGTATGAATTATTAAAGTGAATTATTAAAGTATGAATTATTAAAGTATGAATTATTAAAGTGAATTATTAAAGTATGAATTATTAAAGTATGAATTATTAAAGTGAATTATTAAAGTTAAAGTAAAGTAAAAGTAAAGTAAAGGTAAAGTTAAAGTATAGTAAAAGTATAAAAACTATGTATGTATAATACGCGTATAAATATATATAATATTAATTTAAATCGTTATATATATTTAATGAAATAAAATATAAATATCGTTATATTTATTATACTGGTTAAGTAATGAGTTGTCAAAAGTGATTCTAGATATTTATAAAAGTTATATACGTTTTAATAATAAAGTTCTTTTTAAACTGAAAACGTTTTTGTACGTTAGAAAATAGATTAATAGAATATTATGGAAACCAATTCTCCACTAGATTTTGTCTAACTTTCGTAAATGACACTTTTTATTTTTATTTATAAATAGCTTTACAAATTATTCCGAATATCGTTAAGAGGAATAGATTTCTCAAATCATAGTGGACCTCTCAACAGAGACTTGTAATCATAATTCAATGTTTCTGATAATTCAATCATTTAATATATATATTTTTTAATTTCGTCGATAATCATATTGAAACAAATACGTTCATATAAAGCATTATACTTTTAAATACTTTGTTGACATTTTCAATTTATAACATATACACATATACATACATATTCATATATGTTCATTTAATGGTTCGTGAATCATTGGAATTTGGTCGAGGTTTAAATGAATGTATAAACATAGTTTAAAATCCTTGAGATTTAACTTAACAAACATTGTTTATCGTGTCAGAATAATATAAAGATAAATTTTAAATTTAGTCGGAAATTTCCGGGTCGTCACAATATTGCAGGAAAGTACGTAGACGCAACGGAGATGATAAACACTAGATTGACCTCACGAGCATACCCATGAACCATACCCATCACCTCCATAGCTATAACCCATAATTTCCTTAGCTTCAACTCATTCAAAAAAACTATTTTGAAATCACTCGTACATCACTCCGTCGTAATATTTTATGTATACTAATAATATCTTGAAATAATACAGAGCAAATATATATATATATATATATATATATATATGTAAATCGATTGAGAGAGTTTAGAGAAATATATTTTCAAGTTTCTATGAAATAATGAAATCTATTGAATTCTATTTATAATAGATTTTTGAATTATTAAAGTGAATTATTAAAGTATGTATTATTAAAGTGAATTATTAAAGTATGAATTATTAAAGTGAATTATTAAAGTATGAATTATTAAAGTGAATTATTAAAGTATGAATTATTAAAGTGAATTATTAAAGTATGAATTATTAAAGTGAATTATTAAAGTTAAAGTAAAGTAAAAGTAAAGTAAAGGTAAAGTTAAAGTATAGTAAAAGTATAAAAACTATGTATGTATAATACGCGTATAAATATATATAATATTAATTTAAATCGTTATATATATTTAATGAAATAAAATATAAATATCGTTATATTTATTATACTGGTTAAGTAGTGAGTTGTCAAAAGTGATTCTAGATATTTATAAAAGTTATATACGTTTTAATAATAAAGTTCTTTTTAAACTGAAAACGTTTTTGTACGTTTTAAAATAGATTAATAGAATATTATGGAAACCAATTCTCCACTAGCTTTTGTCTAACTTTCGTAAATGACACTTTTTATTTTATTTATAAATAGCTTTACAAATTATTCTGAATATCGTTAAGAGGAATAGATTTCTCAAATCATAGTGGACCTCTTAACAGAGACTTGTAATCATAATTCAATGTTTCTGATAATTCAATCATTTAATATATATTTTTTTAATTTCGTCGATAATCATATTGAAACAAATACGTTCATATAAAGCATTATACTTTTAAATACTTTGTTGACATTTTCAATTTATAACATATACACATATACATACATATTCATATATGTTCATTTAATGGTTCGTGAATCATTGGAATTTGGTCGAGGTTTAAATGAATGTATAAACATAGTTTAAAATCCTTGAGATTTAACTTAACAAACATTGCTTATCGTGTCAGAATAATATAAAGATAAAGTTTAAATTTAGTCAGAAATTTTCGGGTCGTCACAAAAAGTAGGGCTATGAAGTTCACCTTAATAGCAGATAGATATTCCACGCAAGTTATATGATCGGAGTGTTGAACACGGAGATCTCAACCTAGAGATATTATGTTCGAATAGTTAATGCCTAATAGACATAAAGTTTGTTTATTAATATAGTAAACTATATTAACAGTGACTGTTCTCGAGAAAAGTTGTTAATGTACTTATTTAATTATATATATATATAAGTGATAATATACTTAGTGTAATTAAGTGTTACTATATAGTTAAGTGTATAAGTTATACTAATAATAGTATTATTATTTACTTTAATCAACTATTATGTATACCTATCATTATATGTTACATCTATATATATATACTTCTATGTGATACATGCATATACATATATATTCTTTATTATTATACATGTATGTATTCATAACTATATGGTATATACATATTAGGTGTAGGTGTTACATATAGATAAGTGTAAGATGATACATATATATACACTTATTACTTTTATTATTAAGTTTACTAACCTTATATAATACTTTCATAATATACATTCATACATACATACACACGTACATATACATACATATATACACATACATATACACGTATGTATATATTTACATATATACACACACATATACCTACAATGTATACATGCACATACGTACGTATGCATGCATGCACGTGTATTATTATCATTATTATTCACTAATCCTCTTTCCTATATTACTAACCAATCCCTTTAATCATAATCATAACCTAATTATTTACTAAACATAAACTTCTACCATTAACCCTAATCATTATTCATGATCTTAATCTTTTAACTTCATAATCTAGTTTCATCATAATTCTTAATCTTATTAACCCTAAACTTTATCATAATACATCATATTCATCAACTTAATCTTTTTAATCATAATCATAATCATAAATCATAATGATTATTCATATTCATAATCTTTGACTTATTAATCTAGTTTTATGATCATTATAGTTACTAATCTTATTAACTCCAAACTTTATTCATGTTCATAATCTTATTCATAATACTTATTCTTATTAATCATAGTCATAATCTTTTATCTTGCACCTAAAAATCATAACCTATTTATAAACCATTATCTATTTTATTTAACCTCATAAACAAGATCATAATTAATCATCATGATACAATAAAAATAATAGATTAAGTAAGTATGATTATCATTAGGGTTCTAGATATACCTTAGGGAATTTAGATCAAAAAGAGGATGAGGATTATGAACCAAAATAAGAGCAGAAATCCAGCAGGAGATTACGAGCCAAACAAAGGTTTCTTGGATTGTTTGGGTCACGCAGAAAACAGCAACAGATGCAACAAAAACGCAGCTACAATCACGATCAAACGAATGGGTTTTTGGGTCCTCTTTGGTCACGAAAGAACAGCAAAAACAGCAGCAAAAATAGCGACTTCTGGGGCGTTTTTGGGTGGCGTTTTCAGCTGCAAACATAGGCGGTTTGGGTGGTGTTTAATGGCGGACAGCAGCAACAAAAAAACGCAGCTGCAGTGAGCTGTTTTGAGGGCGGGTTTGAGCCTGTTTTGGCGCCAGAAACAGCAGCAAAAAGCGCAGCACACAAGCAGCAACAATGGGTTGATCTTGAGCTGTTTCAGTGTCAAAAACTTGCAGGTAAAAGGCTGTAAAAGTGGCGAATTACAGCTGCAATTAAGTAGCCTGTTGTGGCTCGAAAAAGGCAGCAGAAACAGTGCAGCAGGATGGCGGTTTTGGGACGGTTTTGGATGGCGATTAGGAGGTTGAAGAGGGGCTGTTTTGGAGGGTATTGTAGTCGACTAATGTGGGGTTTGGGACTGCAGAAAGTGTCGACCAAAATAAGCACAAGGATCAGATATTTGGTGAGTTTAATTTGATGCACATTATGAGAGCCTCTTTTTATAGGAAATTTGCAAGAGTCTTAACTATACTAGGATTGCTTAGTGATAAGCTTGAAAAGGGATTGAGTTTAGAACTAGATTAGGATTAGAGTAATTGTAACTAGCTTAGGATTAGGATATGAATTGTTAGTTAGATTAGGTTGCAAGGAAATTGAGTTTGATTAGGATTAGGATTAGGATTAGATTAGCTTAGGGATCAAGTTTTTTTTTTTTTTTTATCCTAGCCGAATTTTATTTATATATACTATTATTATTATTATTTAATTTTTTTTCGGCTATACAAGCATTTATGTATATATTTTATGTTTTTTTATATATATAATAAGTATTATTAATTTTATTTAGTTAGACCTACAACTTTATTTTAATTTAAATTTTTTTTTTGTAGAAGTTTATTAGTTTAGGGAAATGTCACATTTTATTAATTACCTAAAGTTTAATATCATAGAAAAACATAAACCTTAATTAACAGTGAGTGTTGACTAGAAGTTTACTATTTGGTTAACGTTTTGTTAAGTAAAGTTTACGGGCACACAAAAATCCTAAGGGCAATATAGTAAAAGTAGGAATGGAA
The DNA here is from genome assembly GCF_046630445.1 of Rutidosis leptorrhynchoides. Taxonomy (NCBI): domain Eukaryota; kingdom Viridiplantae; phylum Streptophyta; class Magnoliopsida; order Asterales; family Asteraceae; genus Rutidosis; species Rutidosis leptorrhynchoides. The sequence goes on along the minus strand of NC_092339.1, from coordinate 29,107,962 downwards.
AAGTGAGGGTCGTTATAATATCACTCAAAGTGTATCTTAAACTTTCGAGTGTTTTGGTCATTTACTTCTATAAATCATCGTCTCGTAGTATATACATATACATATATACATTTTTTTTATTTTGAAATAGTGTTTTACTATAGCAATTCACTGTAGCAAAGTCAATTTTTACTGTAGTAAATAGTGATTTTTGAAAACACTATAGCATTTTGGGTACTGTAGCAATTCGAAAATACTGTAGCAAATTAGTGTTTTACTTGTTTATTTTAAACGTTTTAGTTCACTTATCTAAATATCAATCGAATTAACAAACGAATGTTACTATCGTTTACTAAATAACTTGAAATCATATATATATATATATATATATATATATATATATACATATATATATATATATATATATACATATACATATATATATATATATATACATATATATATATATATATATATATATATATATATATATATATATATATATATATATATATATATATATATATATATATATATATATATATATATATATATGCACATTAAGTTATATATATATATTGTTCGTGAATCATATAGAACAGTCAAAGAATAATTGATTATATGAATATAGTTCCAAAACTGTCGTGACTCAATATTACAGACTTTGATTATCGTGTCGGAAATGTTAATCATACAAAGATTAAGTTTAAATTTGGTCATAAATTTCCCGGTCATCACAGTACCTACCCGTTAAAGAAATTTCGTCCCGAAATTTGAGTGAGGTCGTCATGGCTAACAATAAAAATGTTTTAATGACGAATATGAGTTGATAATAGAGTTTTATCTATGTTTGAATAATATGGATAAAATAATCCAATTACTCGAAGCGTATGAGAGAAGTTATCGTAATCAAGTGAAATGGAGAATAGAGATGCGTCTTATCTCTTGATGTAGTAACGATTGATTTCCGGATTTTAAGGAATAGAAAATCTTCATAATTTAAATAAGATTTGATTTTTCGAAATTTGCGGAAATTAGGATTTTCTTTGATTAAATGCATAATCTGCCTCTATTGCTGCATCCGATATTTTGCTATAAATTGACCTCTTCCGCTTCATTATTTTCACTACTCCTACATCTTCTTCCTCATTTCATACTTTCAAAAGATTGTGAAATGCTTCATCCAGTTCTGATTCTTGATATACTCCTAACTTTCATATCTGTCATTCTTCTTTTTCATCTACCACCAGAGAAAGTTATTTTCTTCTACCATTACCTTGGGGTTATAGTGTTTTTCATTCTCCCGTGTCTTTATATTGCTATACGCATTGATATACACGATTTGTAATTTATGTGTTGTCATCGGACTTTATATCTTTCCTTATTTTTCAGAGTCCCTGCTTCTGTCTTTTTATAATCATTGACATCCACAGTTAATGCTCCCTCCTATTTGCTGCGATTTATACTCCAATTTCTATTTCGGAGCTTTGTCCCTTCGTTTCTTCTTCTTGCGATTAGACATCTCTTGTAATGGTCCAGAATTCGTAGGTATGGAGTTTTGGATGAACATAGTTAATGTTCTGAGAAGGTAATCGTAATGGCACGAAAAGCCATTTTTTATTGTAGCAATTCACTGTAGCAAAGTCAATTTTTTACTGTAGCAAATAGTGATTTTCGAAAACACTGCAGCATTTTGGGTACTGTAGCAATTCGAAAATACTGTAGCAAATTAGTGTTTTACTTGTTTATTTTAAACGTTTTAGTTCACTTATCTAAATATCAATCGAATTAACAAACGAATGTTACTATCGTTTACTAAATAACTTGAAATCATATATATATATATATATATATATATATATATATATATATATATATATATATATATATATATATATATACTTATATATTATATATACATATATATATATATACATATATATATATATACATATATATATATATATATATATATATATATATATATATATATATATATATATATATATATATATATATATATATATATATATATATATATATATATATATATGCACATTAAGTTATATATATATATTGTTCGTGAATCATAGAGAACACTCAAAGAATAATTGATTATATGAATATAGTTCCAAAACTGTCGTGACTCAATATTACAGACTTTGCTTATCGTGTCGGAAATGTTAATCATACAAAGATTAAGTTTAAATTTGGTCAAAAATTTTCGGGTCATCACATAACGTGACACAAAGGTCGTTACAAAGTCATTATTCAAAATAACATAAGTTACGAATGCAAAATAAAAGTTCCATGATTGAGACATCTCTAAGTAATGCAGCGGAAGTCTAACACAGCGATTCTGTAACAGCAAGTCTACAACACCAAGACAGCAAGTCTAACAGCGGAAGCAATAATGTCTAAACACCTGAGAAATACACGCTTAAAAGGTAAACACGAATGTTGGTGAGCTATAGTTTGTATTCAGTAATGTAATATAGACCACGAGATTTTGTATTCAAAACAGTATAAAAAGTATATGCTTATCCGTGGGCACCCGGTAACTAACTTAACGTAATAGTAATACCCCCTAAAAGTACACTTGACGAGTGCGTATGTTCTCGAAGTATCAAACACCCGTTAAATGCTAGCGCGAATAGCCCGAGTGGGGATGTCAAACCCTATGGATCCATATCTAATATTCGCGTTCACCGGTTCAAAAACCAATGATTAAACGTTACCGTGCTAAGGGGAATCTTTGTGTCGTTATATCACCCACACATATATAAAGTTTAAGTACTCGTGTCTAGTATGTAAAACATAAAAAGCGCATGTATTCTCAGTCCCGAAAATAGTAAAGTAAAAAGGATAGCTATAACTCACAGTGAATAAGCAGTAAAAGTCGATATGAAAAGTATGCAGGTAGTAAGTCGGTCCGAAAGGTCATCAACCTAAGTCAAAGGTCACTAAGCCCGTATATTGTCCCCAAAAGTTTAAAAGTGAATAAATTAAGTCTTAAGTATCGTCATCATCATCATCATCATCATCATCATCATTATCATCATACGTAAAAGATAAAATAAGTTTTCAACAAGAATAGAGATCGAAATAAAAGGCTGACTTCGGACAGCTGCTACGACCTCTATACAAAATGAAAAGACGTGTGGTCAGTGGCCAAGGCTCCGTATGTGAGTCCTCTAACCGCTTTCCAATTTTTAGATCCTAACTCGATGTCGTTTAACCGTGGCAACGGTTCAAGCGCGAGTAGGTCAGAATTTTCAGCACGTCGTTATAACGGCGTAGTGACTTTCGGAAGGCTATAAATCCTAAACCGTATATCGGATTTAGGCGAGACATAAATGAAAAGTCATCTACTCGAAACGAATTATCTGAAAATCAATTTTTCAGAAGTCCTAGGAGTCTGATCAGACCCCTAAAAATGGCAAACAAGTGCTCCGGTGGGTTTCTTGGTGCTTGATGCTCATCACGGTTCTCATCCTTGATGCGTGTAAGCTTCAAGTGTACAACTCTTTGATGTTTTAGCATCACTTTAACCAAGTTTCAACCATCAACACACAACTAAGAGTAAAAGCTAACATTCTACAAGTTTTGAACATCAAGGTTGCCTCTTTATTGCATAAACCCAATAATGCTTCAACCTTTGTCCTTTTTACGCAAGTTTATGCATCTTCATCATATGAGATGATGAAGACTTGATCTTTATCATCACAACAATCACAAAAAAGTTCCAAGTAAGTGATATCTAAAATGATAACTTAGATCTCAAGTATTAAGAAAACCCTAAGCTAGAAAGCTTGGATCTTTACAAGATTAATGAGACCATAAGCTAGAAAGCTAAGATCTAATGAAAGTAATGAGACCATAAGCTAAAAAGCTAAGATCTTTAACAAAATAATAAAACCTTAAGCTAAAAAGCTTGGATCTTTAATGTTCTTGAAGATCCTTAAAGCAAAAGGCTAGATCTTCAAGCTACATGAAGATCATAAACACAAGTTTTGATCTTTTTAACAAAATAAAGGGATCATAAGCTAGAAAACCTAGATCCAACAAAGTAATGAAGATTCAAAGCTAGAAAGCTTGAATCTTTCATGTTCTTGAAGGATTCAAACCAAAGTTTGAATATACAAGATATAACAAGATCAAGAACCTAAAAAGCTTGATCCTTGCATGATGATGATGATGTCGAAAATGAGAAGAGAAGAAGAAGAAGAAAATTTAAAACTTACACTTTTTTAGAGTGAGAAAGACTAGAGAGAGAATTAGAGAGTAAGTGTGTGTAAAATGTGAATGAGATTAAGTGTGAAATGGGTGAGATTTGCTTGGTATTTATAGAGTGGTGAGGTGGTGGTGAGGTGGTGGTGGTCGTAGGTTTCAAGGGGGATAAGGGGGGCAACTTTTGCTTTTTGGTTAATGGTGGTCTAAAGTTGGTGCTTATGTTGGGATCCTATGCAACAATTGTGATTATGGTTAACAAAAATGCTAGTATGTTCCCTCTAATAAATGGGTATTTATCTTACATTTATATGGGTCATAAACTTATTAAAATTGAGCTAATTAAATAGTCCATTAACTAGAGTAGGGTGGGCTAAAGTCCAACAAGGTAGAAAGTCTAACAAGACTAACTAGTGAGCATAAGTAAATTACTAAGCGTAATTAAGCAACCAAAAGCCCAAGTAATTGTTATTAGGAAATAACAATTAGTATTACGTAGTCGTATTATTCCAATTACGACAAAAGTTAAACGTGTACCAAAACACATAGCTCGTTCTCAACGTCAAGTGACACTAACGGTCGTAAAAGCATTCGAGGATCAAGTTAAGCAACTAAGTACTTAATGGCACGTTGTATGGTATTAACGAAAGTAATTAATCATGAAACAAGATCCAGAATATAAGCCAACACAGTACGCACAAATACGCAGTTTCGCGGAAAGTAAAAAGCACAAAAGTAAGTCGAAAAAGTCGGGTCGTTACAAAATACAGTATGATAATGACATGTCTTAAGTTGTGTATTTTTGTTTGAAAACAATTAATCTGAGACTGATAGAGTACTAGTTAATAACATAATAAAAAGCAAATTAATATTAAGAATATACTAAAAAGCAAATTAACATTAAGAATATTCTAAAAAGCAAATTAACATTAGCAATACACTAAAAAACAAAATGGCTACTATTCACTTTTATCCTTTATTGTCATTTTACCTCTTTTATCCTTATTATGCTACTTATAGTTTCTATTAAAATCTTACAATGATAATGTCATTATTATTAGATTAATTTCTTTGTTAAGAAAAATTAAAAAGAAAAAAAAAATTAAGCCCTTATGGTGATGTCATTAATTTAATTATTAATGACTAATTAAATTAAATCTACTTATTTATTTAGTTCATGTTTTTCGAGAAAAAAAAATCACTCTCATTAATTATGAATTATTATTATATTATTATTCAAATTCAAATATGAGTTCTTTTTACAAGATTAATTACGTTATATATGTATATGAAATACACATCTCAATAAAAGATTTCAATATAGGTTTTTATGACAATGAAAATAGTAATTGTTATGAAAATTGAAAGATGATGGTAAGAGAACAAATGTAGTTCATTTATTCCGACCAAGTTAAGTACATCAATGTGTTTGTAAAAACGAGAAGTTTCTTAGTCGGAATCCGTTGGGTCATTAAACTAAACGACTTTAGCGTTTAAATTCACTTAATACCTAAAATGTACTATTAAACTGTTTCGTTCAAACAAACTCGTGGCTCCACGAGTCAGTTCACTAGTTTTTTAACTAAATTTCTTTTCTCCCCTAAATTATTTAACACGGATTAGTACGGAGTAAAATTTTAATTTTTTTTTTTTCGCTATATCCTTATTAGGTGGAGTCTTTCTTTTTTTTTCACCTTCAATTATTTAACAAAAATGTCATTCTTTTCGATTTATTCATATTAAGCTTTTTTAAATTACTTGTTTTTCCCCTTCTTTTTTTCCTTTTAGTTTCTACTTATACAAAATGTTAAATCAAATTAGATTATTTTACAAAAAAATATACTATATTAAAAAACTTGATTAAACTATTTACAAAAAATAATTATATTACAAAAACTTGATTAAATTATTTTACAAAAAATAATTATCCTTAAACAAGATTATTTACAAAAATATACTAAATTAAGTTATTTTAGAAAGAAAAAAAAAAAAACTTGATTAGGTATAAACAGTAATTGGTTCACTACTCCGAGATTCACGGCGAACCACAAATCATTATCATTTTTCAGTTTGATTATATATAATAATTGATAATGATAATGATAATTGATAATGATCATTCACTCAAGTATACAAAATTTGATCTTATAATCAACAGACACAAAGAATGAGAAAGATCATTGGAAGATTAAAATGTAATATGTAAAATTCGAAATTTAGAAATAAAAATTTTTTTTAATGATCCTAAAATACATAATTTACACATTAGACCTTTCAGACTTCAGATTCTTAAATCAGTCCCAAATTACTTTTAAAACTGACACATCTTTTTGGAAATGACAATTACCCCATATACAAGGAAGGAACTAGTGAAATATATATATATATATATATATATATATATATATATATATATATATATATATATATATATATATATATATATATATATATATATATATATATGTATGTATGTATATAGTGGTAGGATCAACATGGAAGTAACCAATCGGGGGAAAGCGGGGGAAAGCAGAAACTTTTTTTTTCGTTTTTTGAAAAAACTTTGTTCACGAACATTATAGATGAGATGAAAATATGAACATTTAGTAGAGACACTTTGTGATAAATGTTTTTATTTTGGCGGGAAAACGCTCGAAGAAGTAATATATAACAATTATCGTATTTTTCGAGCGTATGTTGAGATTTTAACTATTGGGGTTTAGATATTAGGGTTTAGAAATTTAAGGTTTAGGGTTTAGATTTAGGGTTTAGATTTAGGATTTAGATTGAGTTTTTAACACGAACGGTTTAGAGTTAGGGTTTAGGGTTTAGGGTTTGGTGTTTTGGGTTTATGGAATAAACCCAAAACACCAAACCCTAAACCCTAAACTCTAAATCGGGCTAAATTTTACTTCACAAAACATGAAAAAAAGACGTTCATATTTTACACGAACAATATTATCTTGAATATTATTTTTGTCGATCGTTTTCTCGCCTAAATAATAACATTCATCACGAAGTGTCTCTTCTAAATGTTCATATTTTCTTGTGATCTTGATGCTGGAAAAAAAATTCCAAAAAAAATGAAAAAAAAAATTTGCTTCCCCCCGCTTCCTCTCAATTGGTTACTTCTCCATTGATCATATATATATATATATATATGCATAATTTTAACAGAATTACATAAACAATATATATATATATATATATATATATATATATATATATATATATATATGCATAATTTTAACAGAATTACATAAACAATATTAATAACTCAAGATATATATTAAAATCAAACCATGAAATTTATTAAATTTATTTATAGAAATGCATATCAATTCACACAAATATCACTTTCTTTAAATAAAATCAGAGAAATTTTAAAACCTAACTAATTTTCATTCTTCAGTGTCTTAGATATATGCCCAATATATAATATAATGAAAGACTAATTACAAAAAATTAATTTGTTCTAAGAAGATGATAATGAAGGGAATTAGGACTAAATTATGAAACCTGCCACTTAATTAGTCGAGTACTAGAATTTAAAATTCCTAAATCGATACAATTAATTGCTTGAAAGATGATATATATATATATATACAAAAGGCAACCAACAAAAAACGTTAAAACTTAGTTAAAACTAGTCCGGACCGGCCCGCGCGTTGCGCCGGGGGCTTTCGGCTTCCGTATTCATATTTAACATATCGTTGTGTATTTACAGAGAGGAACACGGCCCATGTGTTAATCGTCGTTTTATATGTCGTTGTGTTAAGCGTTTTTTAAAAAGTATCCGTTTCGAACATAGTTAGTTTTGTTTTGTTCAATAAATTTTTCCGAGTGTAACGGTGCTGTCGGAAAAATTTAACTCGCAGCGAACAGAAAGAAATGTATTGGAGATAGCCCGAGGTGTTTAGCATTTTTGAATAGTGTTCGTTTCACGTATAGTTAGTTCCGTTGAGTTCGTAAGATTTTTTCGAGTTGAACGGTGGTCTCGGAAAAATTTAACTCGCACCGAGCGAGAAGATAGGGTCCGTTATAAATTCGGGTGGAATTAGTTTTTTTTATTTTAATTAAATTATATATTTACACTTGTTACCCCTGAGGAAGTGTAAAGTTGAGGTGTCGTGTAAATATAGCCGAAGTTGAGGGACCGTTTATAATGTGAACGCAAACTCAAAACGATAATCCGATATAACTGAAACGACGAAAATCACCACCACTTTTAGTATATAAGTATTAAAATACTTGGATTACTATAAATACCTAGCTAGCTAGATTTGATTCACAACTTTTTGTTGATTAATAACCAGAAAAACATCTTCCAAAACTAAGAGAGACAATACAAACCATAATCAGTTTCTTCTAAAGGAAGACTCACAAGGTTATCTTGAACTGTTGCATCATCAAGAAGCCATTTATCTAGGATTCTAAGAAATGGTAATTGATCAGATTCGATGTTCGGCTCTCTTTCGTCTTGTAACAAACTCGTTTCAGGCGAAACCGATGGTGAAACATCCGAAATATTACTGTTATTTGAATAGTTGTTAAATCCTAATTGCAAAGAATTATCAAAACCTTCACTTCGAGGACTTGGAAACTGGCCTTCTAAAGAGTTTTGAGTGTGATTAGTACCGATGCTTTCGGAGCTCGTTTGTGAAGATTTTTGTGGCTTATTCATCCAGTTTGGGAGCAACCTTGCAATATTTTCAGTACTTGATGCATAAGTGGTTATACTTTGATTGATTTGTGGTGGTGGTAGCATGGATTGTTGGTTAATTTGGGAACTAGGGTTTGTAGTAGTACTAATTGATAAGGCTTTTTTTGAAACTGTGGATGAGGATAATTCAGACAAATTGATGGATTTATTGCCAAGAGATAAAGCTTCACAAAGGGCTTGTTTGGCCATATGGATATCAGTTTGAAGCCTTCTTTCCCATTTACCTTTGGCCATAGCAGTTTCAAATGATGATGATGAATATGAACCCCTCAAACAACCATGATTGTTTTCTTGATCAGATGAGTCTCCTTGGATCTTACTCAGCTTCTTTTTCAGATGGGTGTTCCAATAATTCTTGATATCATTATCTGTTCTTTGTGGAAGGTAAGAAGCTATTGCTGCCCATCTACATAATTTGACCAAATCCCACATTAAAAAATTCATAAAAATGTGATCTTTAACATCATACCATCAATTCTTTAGTAAAGATTAAAACTTTTTGATTTGATGTGTATTTTTACCTATTGCCAAGAAGGGCTTGCAAATGAATCACCATTTTTTCTTCTTGATCTGTAAAGTTACCACGTTTGATACCCGGCCGGAGATAGTTTGTCCACCGGAGTCTGCAACTCTTACTGCATCTTAGCAAACCTGACACACAAAAATGAAAACTGAGAAGAGGAAGCTTACTAAAAAAGTAAAATTCTTTATTTTTCTCAAGGAAAAAAAAAAGTTGCAGGATACAATAAATACCCTAATTTAATAGCTCCAACAAACCCACCTCAAAGCAAGAATCTTTATTGAATAAAAATGAAAACCCAATCAGAAAATACACACACACACACAAATAATAATAATAATAATAATAATAATAATAATAATAATAATAATAATAATAAGGATTGTGGTCGCGATGTTTGTGTTGACTTGACATGGTCTTCTCCTTTGACACAGTCTGGGCTTTCTGACTTTGTTCCTGGACGTGCTGTGGTTGATGCGGCTCGTCGGAAGCGGGTCAAGTACGAATCTAGCTGTCAGACGATTGGTTATGGTTTCATTCCTTTCTCATTTTCTTCCCTTGGGGAATTAGAAAAGGATGCTGTTTCTTTGCTAAAGCGGGTTCAGAAGAGTTCGATGGCGTAAGATATTGGTGCCGGTGCTGCTGCTCATATTTTTACTAGGATAGGTTTTGCTATTGCTAGAGGTGTGGGAGCCCAGATTGTCTCTAGGCTCCCCACTAATTTTTTGTAAGTTTTAATACTTTTAAGTTTATTATTATTATAATAATAATAATAATAATAATAATAATAATAATAATAATAATAATAATAATAATAATAAATAAAAATAGTGAAATAGAATAGTATACCAGTATTGGTTGGAACAGATCTCCAATTACCAGGACCATGTTCTTGAATATAAGATACAAGCATTATATCTTCTTCTGGAGTCCATGGCCCTTTTTTCACACCATTTTTATCACAACAAGGAGGTCTTCCCATTGTAAATGTGAACTCTTCCTTCTTTATAAGATTCTTGAACAAACTTATTAACTTTGTGTTGATCAATATTCAAGATTTCTTAAGGTATATGTATAAAGGTTGAAGCTTTTTTGTTCTCTAGGTTTTCACTCTCAGTGTGTGTGTGTGTTAAGTGAGTAAGAAATGAGATGTGGTTTTCCTTTTTTATTAAATACTCCGTAACTTAGGATTAAATAAAGATATGTTAAGACAATGGTCTTTGGGTAGGGGTAGCCCCCCCTTGTAGAAATTAGTGTATATATATAGAGAGAGACGGTAGTGGTGATGGTGGACTTGTGGTGGTGATTTCAAACAACGTTGACCATGAAAAAAAGGTAAAAAAAATATAGATCACTAATTATTAATTACTTACTTTACTCAATATTGTAAATTGTGATTGTGATAAGCTGTTGTAGCTTTATCTCTCTTTCATCATAAACAATGGAAGTCAAAACGAAGACGGCAAGCTGCATTTACTCTTGTTGCTTGGAAAAGTGAGCGTTCATATGGAGATTTGAGGATATTTGATTAGAGTCTAGAGAGGAGGTAGGGGGTAAAAATGAATCAAGATTGAAGATCAAAAAAAAAAGGATTGAAGATTAACATGAAGCATTAATTTATAGGCTAGGTGGCAATATCACAGTTTTCAATTTAATATGGAGTAAGGTATAATAATTCATACGTATGTAATACGGAGTATAATATATCTATCTTCTATTTTTTTTTATATATACATTATTATATTATATATAAAGTGCTTGATATAAATTATATGTGTCAAACTTTAGGTTAAATTCTGACACATATCAACTCTACGTTCACACTACCACATGCTTTATATTACACGATTTATTTGTTTAAAAATTTTAGATTTTTATTGATATAAATTCCTAATATATAGTGTATATAAACTACATATTTTTTTAAAATTACAAAGTGTACATACATAATACAAAATTGAAAGCCCACACAAGTATGAATTTGGAATCAATTCAATGCACAAAATTAATAAAAATAAATATTTTAAGTCGTTTGAATATTCAGATACATCAAAGGAGATGATAAGCCACTAGGGGTGGTCAGTATTTGGTTTGAAACCGTGGAACCCGAAAACCAAACCGAAACCAAACCGAAAAAAGCCCAAACCGAATTTGAAAAACGATTTTCGGATCGAGTCAAACCGAAACCGAATTTGAATTCGGTTTTCGGTTCGGTTTTCGGTTTTGAAAATTCCGAATTCGGTTTAACCGAAAACCGAATTCAAATTTTTTAAATATTTAATTTGTATATTTATGTTTTAATGTCATTATAATTTGGGATCCAATCAATAAAATATGTTCTCACCCATATGACGATTTGGTAGGTCACATTATAATTATGTTACTCAAATTATTATGTTCTTCTTCTTAATAACAGAAGCAGTAAACGTCATAATTCAGCTGTAAATATTAATAAATCATCGAATTCTTTATAATTTAAAGTACGTCATTGTTTTAGAATATAAATAACCAAGACATCAGTAACGCCACAAAATAAACTAACATCGTTCTCAGTTTTTTCATAATATTCGGTTTTAACCGAAAATCGAACCGAATACGAATTCGAATTCGGTTTTCGGTTCGGTTTTCGGTTTTGCCCAAAAAAAATTCAAAACCGAATACACCGAACGGAATAAACCGAACAAACCGAAAACCGAACCGATTAACACCCCTATAAGCCACCACCCCTTATTTATTTATTTTATACTTAGATTTACTTTATATTGATAGTAACAATTTCTTTAATAAGGAAATAAAATCTCTTAAAATTTTGTAAAGTGACATGCAGAAGAATTAACCCGACAAGTGACACATGGCAAGTTTTAATTTGGAAGCGACATGTGATAAAAATGCTATAGATTCAGAATATCAATATCAATATAGATATTATATTATTTTGCAATATGGCATTTGTCACTACAAAATTAGTTTGTACTAAAATCAGATACAATTAGAGATGTACATAAATATTATTATTAATGATAAGTATAAAAATAACTTTTTACGGACTCATGCACAGTGTTTTATCAATTATTTGTCAATTAAAGTTAAAATAGTTCCAACCAACGGACTTATAATCTATGCGTTAGTATTCAATATTAATGCTTTCGATACAAATGTTTTCAGTAACGGAGGGTTATTTTATTTTAATTATATTATACATTTGATAAGTGCAAATAATTATTTATATAACTGACGTGCAACGCATGAGTTCACAAAACTAATTATATTATTATTATTATTATTATTATTATTATTATTATTATTATTATTATTATTATTATTATTATTATTATTTCTATTATTATTATTATTATTATTATTATTATTATTATTATTATTATTATTATTATTATTATTATTATTATTATTGTTATTGTTATTATTATTATAAGATTATAAGATTATACATAGATAGATAATTATTCTTTTCATTCGACAATAATTGTTCAATTTGACTTTTTTCAGTTTTTTGTTAACAACTTTGGTTGTAATTATTTTAATTTGTGTTATACAATAATTGATAAAATCTGTTTTAAGTAGCCTACCACTTTACTACTTTTCGCTCTTCAAAGCACCTCTCGGTGTCATAAAAGATCTTGAAGGTATGCGTCGTGTTTTTTTTTTTTTTGGCGGGTCTCATGAAAATAGGAAGATGGCTTGGATAAATTGGAACCAAATGCTACTCCCGTACGATTCGGGTGGCTTAAATATCGGGTCTATAAAACTTAAAAATTTGTTTTGCTTACGAAATGGTGGTGGAAATTTGTCAAAAATAATGATTCTCTTTGGGTTAAAACTGTTAAAAGTATATATGGGCAAAACGGTGGGTTGGGTTGTTTTACGCCCCAAAGTAATCTTAAAATGAAAAAGTTTTCGGGTAGAACTTGGTTTAATATCATTAATCTTGAACAAACCCTAAACAAGTTAGGGTGTGATATTTCTAACGCGTTTGTTAAAGTCGTAAGTGAAGGATATGAAACAAGTTTTTTGAAACAATAAATGGTGCGACGAAAATCCACTTAAAGACTCCTTCCCGAGATTATTTATTCTCGAATCAAACAAGGCCTGCAATATTGCTGATCGTGTACAATGGGTTGACTCTACTGCTTCTTTTATGTGGTCTTGGAGCATAACTCCTAACTGGAGATGTGCAACCGAACTTTAGAATCTCATCTCAAAAAATTCGACATATTCACCGTCTAACAAACCTCACGACGAGTGGATTTGGAAATTCAACAACAATGGTATTTTCACAACCAGCTCTCTTATGTCTATACTGAATGAAATTACCTCAAATAATAGCACCTCTTATGAACCTACACTCTTGAATCACTTGATCCCCCAAAAAATCGGTATTTTCATTTGGCGAGCAAACCTAAACAAACTACCTGTTAGAATCGAACTTGACAACCGTGGCATCGATTTAGACTCCACTAGATGCCCGATTTATGATGAGGATATTGAAACGATTTATCACACTCTATTGTCTTGCAAAGTCGCTACGGATATTTGGAATAAATTTCTTAAATGGTGGTCCATGGACAGCATGCCCTACTCTTCTATTTCGAAACTGGCAAAAGCAAAAAAAACCCAAACTTTTGTCTACCTTCGGCTCTGTTATGTGGCAAGCAACCGTCTGGGTTGCTTGCTATTACATATGGAAGAATCGTAACCATCACGTGTTCGGGAACACCAAGCTTAGCATGTCTAAAATTCTCTCGAAAATTCAAGTCAAAAGCTTTGAATGGATTACAAATAGGTGGAAAAAAGGTAGTCTCGATTGGCTAAATTGGTTCTCTAATCCCCTAATATCCGATGCTCCTTCGTCGGCTATAAAAGGAATCTGCTGAAGGCAGGGTTTTTTTCACTCTTATCCTATTGGTAGTTACCGTTACGAGACCAAATGAGGAGTTGGCAGGTTGCTTTGTCGCTGTATTTCAGCACTGTTTCTCTGCTCTCTTCTCGGCTTGAATCATCAAGTAGTTCTTGCACGGCAACAAACTTGAGGATAATAGTTTTTTCCTGTCCCTCGTCGAGATGACGTATACATAGCCATAGTTTTGCATAACCTTGTATAGTTCTCCATTTATATTTTTCTTTTTGTTTTTGTCGTGGCTATCGGTGTATTTCTCGCTTTATTGCTCTTGGAGCTTCTTTGTATTCTTCTTATCTCTAATAAAAGTTATTTGATCTTTCAAAATAATAATAATAATAATTGATAAAATTTATATGAATGAATTTGGTTCTTAAGTGTTTTTTTTTATTGATATAACTATCATCAAATATTACATAACACAAACTGAAATAATTATAGTCAAAGTTGTAGACAAAAGATTCAAAAAAGTCAAATGAGACAATCATTTTGGGACGGATGGAGTATTTTATTATCTATAATTAGATTATATGCATATTAAATCCCCAATTCATTGGTGTATTTATAAATTACACTCGTATTAGTTTGAATTGATGTGAATTCTATATTTTCAAGACATTGGATCAACAGTAAATAAGTAAATAAGTCTGAGGATGCAAAAGATACATGTATATATATATAACGCAATCACTTTTTGACCCTAATAAACGATTTAGTTGCCTGCGAGCAACTCTACAAAACAAACGTGTAATGAGTACGACAGAAAAACGTATAAACGATTGTCTTCTAAACACAATTTCAAAAGTCTCGGTCAATAAGAGGTGGCTTACATCACTATGGACACTTGTCAATTGCAAGAGGAAGCATGTGGGATTTCGACATTTTGTCGAAGCTAAACTTTAATCGTACGTTCTTTAGTGATCAAACCGCTAAAATACATGTGTGCAATTTCAGATAACACATTTGAATCGTCTCCGTGATGTCATGATGATATTAAAATCAATCTAGCTATTTTTGATGAAATTAGGTTGTACGGATAGTTTCCGAGTTGAATCTAAGACAACAATAGCGGAAATATATTTCAATCACAATCTATGTTACCGTTACTGTTTTCTGATGTTGTTACCATTACTGCAACTATTACTATTGTTGTTGCTACTATTAGGAATGCGTTGCCGCTGCTATTGATACTGCTACTGCTACAACAATTATTGGTATTATGATTTAATTTTGGAAATCCGCTGCTACTTAATTTTTGTCGTTTCTACATATTTCAAATGAAATTTATAGATATCACTTTCCATATTAATATGAGAAAATGAAGGTGTTGAGTTGAGATGATATTACATACTACCCTTATTTGGTACCATTCATAAATACTATAGTAGCATTTAATTTTGTAAATGACTACATTTAAACTTTGATAGCTAGCTACACCATTAAGCAATCGACACGTACGGTTTAAACTTTAACCGCAATTTAAACCAAGTTGCTAAATGCTAATGCACCATTAACCAACGACCAATTAGTCATGCCTTCTACACGTACGGTTTATTACGGATTATAAGTTTTTTACATAGATATAAATATCCCCCTTTATAACAACTTAACACATACTTATTGAAAACGGTTATTAGTAGCTTAAACTTTTTCTCTTATCAACTTTGTAAGTTGTAGCCTAAACTTTGGAAAGAAATCATAGACGTATTTAGAAGGACGAAAACTGGAAAACATTTTTCAACTGAACAAATATCAATCAGATTTGTAAAGAATATTTCTGTTTGTAGTCTTAAAAGTTATATTTAAGAATTAAATTTAGGGCAAATGGCCCGAAAAAGTAACATAAGTTACAAAATTTGACAATCAAGAAAAAGATTGCGTGTTCAAAAAATTTAAAATTGAGGTAATTTTCGTCAAATTCATTAACAATCGTTAGTTAAAAATACATAGTTGGTCCCTGGAGTTTGTAAACAAATTGCACCACTCATTCTCTTCATCACCATCTTCATCATCACCGCCACCTTCTTCATCATCATCTTCATTAACATCTTTATTAACATCTTCATTCCCTCCACCACCACACTTTTCTTAACATCTTTGTTTGACTTTCTTTGACACAAAACATTTTAAACCAATCATTCAGGCTTGCCAGAATAGTCACCAAGTTGCTCAATGAAGCACACCACCCGAGGTTTTACCTTCTATGGGGGAGCCAATGTGCTCGTTCATTGGAGGGCTTCCTCGTTTATCCCAAAAAAAAAAAAAAAAAAAAAAAAAAAAAAAAAAAAACATTTTAAACCTCTTGCTTAAGTTAGATTAACAACCTTCTTATACCCATTCTAAACACCTTGCTTAATGCTTACAGTACGTAAGTAATTTCTTTTTCCTGATTCTATTTCAATTATAAAAATAAAAATTCAAGTGTCATGAATGCAGCGATTAACATGAACGAACACCAAATACATCAAAACCATTAACAATCGAATTAAGACTAAAATTTGATGGAAACAACTTCCTAATGCAGCGATTAACAGCTTTTGATGAACAATTCATGGCCAAAACATCTACATAACCCGAAATCATTGATGAACCGAGGATGAAAATGAAGATGAACACCAAAATTAAAAGTTGTGATATATGACATGTCAAAGGATTTCCAACATAAAAATTGTTTAAAATCACTCCAGGAACACTCGACGATCATCACTTTATCCTGTAACATTCAGATTCAATCGAATTAAATCGTTGACCGAACATCTTTTATGTTTGACTTCAGATCTGAAATCAATCGATGTTTCTCCAACCGATTTCATGCATCACGAAGCATAATAAAGCTGTGAGAAATCCAAATCTATGCTCATATCATTATTTTATGGAGTAGATTGCTCAAAACTGCTCGATCTATGTATTTTCGGTTAAACAAAGAACTTTGATCGAATAGCTGAAGATTTGATGATGTTGTCTATTTTGAATACTCTCGAAATTTAGATAGGTGTTGAGGATTACAATTCACCTCAGAATCTGTTGATAATCATCAACGGAATGATTGAGAGGTTGAGCTCAGATATGAGATTATGAAGATAATAATAAAAAGGGGTGATGATACAATTTCCAAGAAACTTTAGGGACTAATCGTATATTTTTGACTCACGATCGTTTATAAATTTAACGAAGATTACCTTAATTTTAAAAATTTTGAATACGCAATCCTTTTCTTGAGCAAAAATAAAATTGAAATCCTTTTCGGGCTTATACGATTTGGGGGTTACCTTGAGTGTTAAATTGGGTAACTTATGATTGTGATGACCCGGGAATTTCCGACCAAATTTAAACTTTAATCTTTATATGTTTCCGACACGATAAGCAAAATCTGTAATGTTGAGTCTCGAAAGTTTTGAAATCTATATTCATGTAATCAATTACCCTTTGACCATGCCTGACGATTGACGAACATTTATGTGTATATAGATATGTATATATAATATATACTTATTAATTGAAAACATTAACAAAGTATTAAATATATAATACTTTACATAAACATATTTTGTTTCAACATAAGTTTATTATAGTTATCGACGAGATTAAAAGATAATATCAAATGATTGATTTATCAGATACATTGTATGGTTACGAGTCTCTGTTATGAGGTCCACTATGATTTAAGAAATCTGTTCTTTTTAACAATATTTGGAAAATGGTAAAGTGATTTACATGAAAGAATGAAAGTGTTAATTAATGAGAACCAGACAAATGTTAGTAGAGTTTCCTGCTTAACTTTCAGTGCATTGATTGCCACATGTCTTTGATAAGATAATAATTTAGTTTCATATTATTGAAAACGTTTATGATATAGGTAAAACCTTTTAAAGAATGAAGTGGAATATATACAAATGTTAGTTTTTAAAACTATATATATATATATATATATATATATATATATACATAACTTGCATCGTGTATTTAAAACGTGTTTATGTATATTAAATTAGTTAAGTAAACGATAGAAGCACTTGTTAACATTCATTGATTATTTAGACGAGTTAAATTTCCAACTTATATGATTTAAAAATAAACGGTGATTCGAAAATGAGTTCTATAAATTTTAGGCTTACTAGAAAAATGTATTTAGAATCTAGTTATTAAATTTTAAGACTTTTTATATTTTATTCAGAATTGAGAGGGACAGATGATGTAATTTTTATTTAATAAATTAATGATCAAATTTTATACCATAATGACTGAAATAAATAAAGGAATTTAATTTAAAATTTTGGGATTTTTCTGAAGACTTTTATCCGCCACTGATTTCAAATAGTAGACGATACACAGTCCATGAAAACTATCGGCACAATTAACCAAATCAAAAGGCTACGTACTATTTTTGATTGTTTCACCTACTGTTTTTAATTGATTCAATCACACAATTGAATTATATGAGTAATATTATATTATTATTATATTTATTAATTATTATTAATTACTATTAGTTTTATCTTATTATAGTTGTATTACATAGATAGATATAAGTTTGATCAATCAGAAAACCTCACACTTTCTTTCTACGTAGTAACTTATGTTTGTGATTGAACAAACACCCCCCTCTCAAACTCAAACTACTACATGATGAGATCAACATCCATACAACCATTTAGTTTTAGTTTTAATTTCTGTTTCGGCTACGAACTAGAACCCATCGAATATAACTGTTACTATCCTTCCATTTTCTTTTTCTATTCGATCTTCACCCATCAACTACTAAACCACCCTGCTGTTTCTGTTTTGGTTGTCCAATAAACCACTCCAAAAACAATCATCTTGTTTGATCAAAACCCAAAAGTCATTACACCACCTTTGATCGTTTTTATCATACAACCGCTTGTACATGTTCCTGTTTTGATCAGACCCAAAAATCGATCACCATCTTTTACATCACCACGAAACCACCTTCACCATTATCATCATTTATTTATATATTTTTATTACTTTACTTCTTTCGTTTCTGTTTACTGGGCGTGAACATCTGAAGCTCCATCACCTTAAAATCACCCATACCATCACCATATAATACTCGCTGCTGCTATATATTTTTTTTATGTTTCTGTTTACATCCGAGTACAACCACACAATAAACCCACTTCAAATCCAAATATTTTCTTTTCTGTTATGGTTTCACGATACTGTCATACCTATTTATGTATTACCCACTTGCTCTCTTCGATCTACTTCTAATTTCTGTTATAGAAAGGATGCATGATAATAATGGTGGTGATAGAATAAGTTATGGTAACATTGGATAAAGAATGATGATACGTTTTATTCCACGAGGATCCCACTAGATAACTATTTAAATGAAAAAGAGAACCAAAAGTCCTTGATGAATTACAGCTATTCGATTTACCTGTTAGATGGGGCCGAATTTCTTTCTTTTTGAACTTTCCTTGGAGTATTCTAATGAGTGGGTCGGACCCATTAATATTATAAGTTTTCATCATGGATTAGTTATTGAAAAGAATGATGTTAGAGGGTGACGAATTGTTGCTGCATATTTCTGTTCGAACCCCACGATCTTTTGGCTGCTATTATTTATTCTTGATCGTTGATGAGTTAGACGAAGCAATCAATACACGCACACTCCTTATTTTAATTACTGGGTCAATTAATGGACTACTAAGAGTTTGCATCTTGGGCTCGTTAAGTATAGGGTTAGGGTAAGTGGGCTTGTAACAAGTCACTTTGTGTTTTATAAGATGAGATAAATCCAGTTACTATTCGCTATCTTTCTTGTTTCTGTTCTATTAATCATCGATGAAGATGATGATGTTTATGATATATTATGATAATAAACAAAATGTTGATGATGAAAGTCGATACAGTATGATGATCCTACAATCCTACGATGATATAGATGATGATGGTAGGGCGACATAGATGTAGGTTCATGATGAAGTGGTTATGATGATGTGTATAATGAGTTTTGATGATGACTTTTAGAATGTAGAAGAAAAAGGGGAACAAAAGAATACAGTTTAAGTAATAGTTAGAAGGGAATAATATCAGAAAAATGGAAATGGTGGAGTGGTTCGTGTGTTGGTTATGTGAGTGGGAGGTCGCGGGTTCGAGTCCCGTCTGTGGCAATATTTTTGGGAAAGCTTTTAAGGTAGTATTTTATATTTATAATTATTATGATTACTATCATCATCATCATCATTATTATTATTATTATTATTATTATTATTATTATTATTATTATTATTATTATTATTATTATTATTATTATTATTATTATTATTATTATTATTATTATTAAAAGTAACACTTTTATTAAAATTATCATTTTGAGTACTATTAGGATTACTATTATTATTATTAACAATTGTATTATTTTTAGAGACATTATTATTATTTTTATCACTATTATTATTATTACTACTATAAAAATTATTATTATCAATATCAATATTAGTATTATTATCATTATTTTAGTATTATCATAATTATTATATTAACAAATAAAAGATATTTATATAAGATAAATATAGTTAATTTAGTTATTAATGAAACGTACAAGTTACTATAATAACAATTAATAATGATACCTAAAATTGTTCGATTACCATTATACGTGTTAATATATATACTTGATATAGGTTCGTGAATCCGAGGCCAACCCTACATTGTTCAGTTTCGTCATATGTATTTTTACTATAAAATACAATAGGTGAGTTTCATTTGCTCCCTTTTTACTCATTACATTTTGGGCTGAGAATACATGCAAATGCTTTATTAACTATTTTACAATATTTATATGCGTGAGTTCATTTGATTCCCTTTTACTTTTTTATATTTTTGGGACTGAGAATACATGCGCTGTTTTTTACAACTACTTTATTAAATGCTTTTGAAATATATTTTAAACTGCGAATACATGCAAATGTTTTATTAACTGTTTTACAATAATTATATGCGTGAGTTTCATTTGCTCCCTTTTACTCTTTATATTTTTGGGCTGAGAATACATGCGGTGTTTTTATAAATGTTTTACGAAATAGACACAAGTAATCGAAACTACATTCTATGGTTGAATTATTAAACCGAATATGCCCCTTTTTAGTCTGGTAATCTAAGAATTAGGGAACAGACACCCTAATTGACGCGAATCCTAAAGATAGATCTATCGGGCCCAACAAGCCCCATCCAAAGTACCGGATGCTTTAGTACTTCGAAATTATATCATGTCCGAAGGAGGATCCCGGAATGATGGGGATATTCTTATATGCATATTGTGAATGTCGGTTACCAGGTGTTCAATCCATATGAATGATATTTTTTGTCTCTATGTATGAGACGTATGTTTATGAGAAATGGAAATATGAAATCTTGTGGTCTATTAAGATGATGGAAATGTTTATTTATGATAAACTAATGAACTCACCAACCTTTTGGTTGACACTTTAAAACATGTTTATTCTCAGGTATGAAATAAATCTTCCGCTGTGCATTTACTCACTCTAAAGATATTACTTGGAGTCATTCATGACATATTTCGAAAGACGTTGCATTCGAGTCGTTGAGTTCATCAAGATTATTATTAAGTCAATTATAGTTGGATGTATTATGAAATGGTATGCATGATGTCAAATTTCGTTGTAAAGAAAGTTTGACTTTTCAAAAACGAATACAATGTTTGTAAAATGTATCATATAGAGGTCAAGTACCTCGCGATGTAATCAACTGTTGTGAATCGTTTGTAATCGATATGGACTTCGTCCGGATGGATTAGGACGGGTCTTCACAGTTGGTATCAGAGCTGGTTTAAGCTGTCTCGTCGGCTTAATCGTAGAGGGGGTTCTCACAGTCTTACCTGTGACGAAGCATTGGCTCTTACTCCTCGCGGTCCGAATATGGTTGGCTTTGCCGAGAGGCAGGGCTGTAAAATCAGTGTTTGAGGTACGCCCAGTGGTCACCAGGCGGTTAGCTGGGAAGGCACTGAGTGGGATGCGTCCCCACTAATCACAGTTGGTATCAGAGCGATGGTCTTAGCGAACCAGGTCTTGCATTAGTGTGTTTAACTAATAGTTGTTTAGATGCATTAGTGAGTCTGGACTTCGACCGTGTCTGTATGTCAAAAGTTTTGCTTATCATTTCGTGTCGAAAATTACCTACTCATCATTCTTAGTCTAGACACATCTTACTGCATTGATTGCATGAATAGTGTATAGACAAAATTCATATATTAGCGTATCTGTTATTGTTACCTTTGCTTGAAAGATTCTGTAGATTCCTCCGTAACTTATGGGATTTTAGTATTATATATACATACGTAAATTATGTATTGTAGGGTACTAATCTACATCCTATAATCTATTTCTTATCAAAAATCCTTCATCTGATCGTATGAGATGAATCCCTCAACCAGTTCGAATTTCTCGGATTCCGACAGCCATTCCGATATGGAGTTTCACCTATCAGCGTCACCAGAATGAATCAACCAATCAGTCATCCCCAATTCATCTGATGGGTTCGTAGTCGACTTCATCAATGGAGACGCGAAGAAGGCGATCTCTTCCACCAACTGAATTTACCTCTTGACGATGAACCTGAAGCACTTACCGGTGAACCAGTCCGAAACACCATTTGCACCCTCATTTCCCGAATATCTCAACACGATTATATTCTATCCACAATTCTAAACCTTATTCAGCCGCTCGTTCCAACCGACAATCATTCCGGAATAATGGAAGAAGTCAACAAGCTTCGCGCTGGAGTAATCAATTTGCAGAATATGGTGCAAAACTTATCAGCTTCAGCAACAACATCAATACCATTACCACCAACAACCCAAGTTTCAACGTCACACGCCTCAACGTCTCATTCGGTACCTCGAATATAATCATCGTTCTACGAATCGTTCTATATAAACTATCTTCGTCCTTCATGACTATTATGTAATCTCTAATGTTTTAGATATTATGTACTCTAGTTCTAACCGTAAATCTGATGAGTTTAATATCGCATTGACTCACCAAATCCATGATTACGTATGAAGAAAATATATATGTATATATGTTTTCATAAAGATTGTAATTAAAAGTTTTATTATACAAACTTTTAATGGTAAAAATATTTTAATGGGTAGGTAATACCCGAGGAATATTTAGATTTCACATTAATAAGTTACATTGTACGTTCTTCGAATCTGATTCAACAGTCACTTACTATCCTACTTACATCCACAGGTATACGTATCCATTCACCGCCTAATAACCATTTTCATTCAATTTCATATTTGGATTTTGACCTATCAGAATCCAACAAGTGGCATAATGAAGAAAACATTGGATAAAATAAAATTTGTTAGAAACAAACAAATTAACTATGAGAAATTTTGTTAAGAATTCACGCCAACTGTTCCTAGCTAATTGTTCCTAGCTAACTGATTACATTTTATTTAACACAATTTAATTATCGCAATTTACATTCTCGCAATTTTATTTACAGTCATTTAATTTCTATTATTTACTATACGCACTTTATTTATCGTCATTTAATTTCTGTTATTTATTTTTATGCACTTTAAATATCGGGACACGTATACAAGGTTTTGACATATCATATCGACACATCTATATATATTATTTGGAATCACCATAGACACTCTATATGCAGTAATGATCGAGTTCTCTATACAGGGTTGAGGTTGATTCTATAATAATATATATACTTTGAGTTGTGATTGAGTCCGAGACATGTACACGGGTCACGATACGTATTAATTAATTCGAATATTATATATTAAAATTATATATGAATTATTGGAGTGTCAACTGTGGACTATCGACTGTGGACTAATAACATTGGACAATTAAAATGAATTAAAATATTGACTATAACATATGAAACTAAACAATTCTTCAAGTTTGCCACTTGATTTCATCTTAAACCTTATTTGTATCTTGACGATTACAATCCGCGTTCAAACCTTTCATGATTCTTGAAAACACCTTAATCGAGAGGATGAACCAACCGCACTTCATCTACAGAAGAAAAGATTGATGCATATAGTTATTGTGACACCGCTAAATTTTTTTTTTTTTTTATACGTGGCGGAAGCATTTATTTATTAATTACAAAATAAACATTAACTATTGCTAAGACAACCAGTGTCATTACAAAATACTTGTTTATACGGAGAAGACGTATTTACGATACATTTACAAAGTATCACTATTTAAACAAAACAAGACAACATCAGAGTTGACTCCTGTCAAACATAACATCACCATGCCCGTCTTCTCCCAAAAAGCACAATCTACAAAAGCTATCAACCTGCAGGGAGGAGATGGAGGGAAATTAGCACGAAGCTAAGTGAGTACGACTAACTACAGGCCATAGCATACATAAGCGTTATACTAATCATGTCACAATAGTCTAACACACAAACATCACCCAAGTACCGTCTACAGAGACTCTGGCGGCTCGGCCAAACCATTAACCACCAGCTAATCGGACTGGGGCTTACCAGAAGTTCCTCCACCACCGTATGTATATACATAATCCACACGCGACGGACGCGTCATTCACATATATATACACCACGGCTGTCTAGGCTACCACATGAGGAACCCAACCCGCAGGTTGATCTCTCCTACCGAGGCCACCACACAATAGGGACACACTAGGCTCCAGCAGACAAGCATCAACCAATATGCAGTCATCACAATGTACTAACTATCCACAACAATAAGTATATCTAACAAGCATCAATCTTAGACCCAGAAAACTCTTAATTTCTGTCGGCATTTTCGGTGAGTTCCAATTCATTACGGCCTCTATCTTAGACTGATCTACTTTAATACCCTGTTCACAAATCACATGACCCAGAAACTGTACTTCCCGCAACTAAAATTCACACTTAGAAAACTTAGCGTACAACTGTTCCTGTTTCAGAAGTTCTAATACCAATCTCAAATGTGTAGCATGATCTATCTCGGTTTTCGAATATATCAAGATATCATCTATGAAGACAATCACAAACTTGTCAAGATACTGACGACACACCCTGTTCATGAGATCCATAAATACTGCTGGCGCATTTGTCAACCCAAATAGCATACTAAGAATTCATAATGACCATATCTAGTTCTGAACGCTATTTTCGGTATATCACTCTCTGCAACACGTACCTAATGATACCCTGAACATAAATCAATCTTTGAAAAGTAGGAAGCACCCTGTAACTGATCAAATAAGTCATCTATTCTTGGTAACGGATACTTATTCTTGATTGTTCTCTTATTTAAGTCGTGGTAATCTATACACATACGTAGCGACCCATCTTTCTTTTTCACAAACAACACAGGAGCACCCCACGGTGAAGAACTTGGTCGGATAAACCCCTTATCTAACAGTTCCTGAATTTGAGACATCATTTCTCGGATTTCTGACGGAGCTAATCTGTAAGGAGCTTTTGCAACTGGCGTAGCACCTGGAATCAAATCAATTTTATACTCTACTTCACGTACTGGAGGTAACCCTGGTAGATCATCTGGAAACACTTCTGGAAATTCTGACACAACAGGGATATCGGTCACCTGTTTCTTTTCTTTCTTAACATCGATCACGTAGGCTAAGAATGAATCACACCCTTTCGATATCGACTTCTGAGCTTTCATTAGGGAAACCATAGGAAAGTTAAATCCACTGCGCTATCCCCTAACTATCACTCGGGATCCGTCGGCCAAACGGAAAGAAATCATCTTCATATCACACTTAATATTAGCCCTATTAGCTCTTAACCAAGTCATACCTATGACTACATCAAAGCTAGGTATAGGCATCAGCAAACAGGTTAAAGGGAATAAATGGCCGTCAATTTTGGTGGTAATTTCAGACACAGATGATGTGCATGGAACCATTTTACCATCCGCTACTTCTATTCCCAAAGGCTCATCTAACATCCTAACAGGCAACTTCAACTTATTACAGAAGCCTAAGGACATAAAAGACCGATTCGCTCCAGAATCAAATAACACACGAGCTGGCAAGGAATTAACCAAGAACATACCGGTAATGATGTCATCGGTAGTGGTTGCAGAGTCTACCGTCATCTGAAACTCCCTTACCTCTGTTGTTGAAGGATTCTTTCTCTTCTGAAAGGCAGTAGAAGCAGAAGATCCCCCAGAAGTTGCTGACCTCGCCCCTGACCCTGCCCCAGAATCGGCTCTCGACGCAGAAGGACAATTCGCTGATCTATGACCTACCTGATGACAAGTCCAACACACATCGGACTTAAAGGAACAAGTTGTTGTTTCATGACCTAGTACTCCACATCTCAAGCATCTTCGGGTCATTGGAGAACATGGACCGGCATGAGTCGACTTACAAACATTACACCAACCAGACTGACTAGAACCCGATCCACTCATACCAGACTTACTTTTCTGTTTAAACCCACCTAACTTCTTACCACGAAATCCTGATTGCTTAGTTGATTGCTGAGTAGACTGACCACCCGTTTAACTTTCTGATTTTCCCCCAAAAGGTCCACCTTTTGAACTTTCTCTTTTCGCTGCCATTATATCACCTTCTGTAACTTTAGCCATCTCATGAGCCTGCGCCAATGTGGTTGCAAATCTCGCAGCTGTTCTATATTCTGGCTTAATCACCCACATAAAATGCTGAATCTTATCCTTTTCAGTCGGTACCCACTGTTGAACAAACCTTAACTTCGATGTAAAATATCTGAAAACCTCATCAATCGTCATGTTTTCGGTCATTTTCATACTCAGAAACTCAGTTTTCAATCTTTCCATCTCATACTCAGAACAATACTGCTCACGAATCTTAGCAGCGAACTGTTCCCAAGTTATCTGACTGATCTGTTCTTTGGGTAAATATGCAGTAATAGAATCCCACCACTCCATTGCTTCACCTTTGAGAAGCCTACTAGCAAACAGTACCATAGATTCAGGCTCACAAAAACATGCTTCCAATGCTCTCTCTACTTCTCTTAGCCAATTAAGGGTCATTGTAGGGTTTGTGTGACCACTGTACTCAGGAGGTTTGCAGTCCATAAATTGTTTATAGGTACACTTCCTTCTTATCTCAGGGACTTGAAAGGGGTACATCATTTGATTAGGAAAAGTTTGGTTAAACGGGAATGGCATTGTGAAGTTTTGATAGGTGGTTTGAGGAAACTGTGACTGAGAACTGCCACCAGCTTGAGTATAAAAGTTAGGAGGAAAGGTTGTGTTCAACGCAATGGTATTAGGGTTCCATTGCGCCCGTTGTTGTTCTAATTCCTTAATTTTCTCCTGAGCTTCTAGTTGAAATGTCCCGTTCTTATTGATTAAAAACGTTCCATATTAATTGATTTTGTTGCGAGGTTTTAACCTCTATATCAGATGTTTTTCAAAGACTGCATTCATTTTAAAACAAACCATAACCTTTATTTCATAAATAAAGGTTTAAAAAGCTTTACGTAGATTATCAAATAATGATAATCTAAAATATCCTATTTACACACGACCATTACATAATGGTTTACAATACAAATATGTTACAACAAAATAAGTTTCTTGAATGCAGTTTTTACACAATATCATACAAGCATGGACTCAAAATTTTGTCCTTATTTAAGTATGCGACAGCGGAAGCTCTTAGTATTCACCTGAGAATAAACATGCTTTAAACGTCAACAAAAATGTTGGTGAGTTATAGGTTTAACCTATATATATTAAATCGTAACAATAGACCACAAGATTTCATATTTCAATACACATCCCATACATAGAGATAAAAATCATTCATATGGTGAACACCTGGCAACCGACATTAACAAGATGCATATATAAGAATATCCCCATCATTCCGGGACACCCTTCGGATATGATATAAATTTCGAAGTACTAAAGCATCCGGTACTTTGGATGGGGTTTGTTAGGCCCAATAGATCTATCTTTAGGATTCGCGTCAATTAGGGTGTCTGTTCCCTAATTCTTAGATTACCAGACTTAATAAAAAGGGGCATATTCGATTTTGATAATTCAACCATAGAATGTAGTTTCACGTACTTGTGTCTATTTTGTAAATCATTTATAAAACCTGCATGTATTCTCATCCCAAAAATATTAGATTTTAAAAGTGGGACTATAACTCACTTTCACAGATTTTTACTTCGTCGGGAAGTAAGACTTGGCCACTGGTTGATTCACGAACCTATAACAATATATACATATATATCAAAGTATATTCAAAATATATTTACAATACTTTTAATACATTTTGATGTTTTAAGTTTATTAAGTCAGCTGTCCTCGTTAATAACCTACAACTAGTTGTCCACAGTTAGATGTACAGAAATAAATCGATAAATATTATCTTGAATCAATCCACGACCCAGTGTATACGTATCTCAGTATTGATCACAACTCAAACTATATATATATTTTAGAATCAACCTCAACCCTGTATAGCTAACTCCAACATTCACATATAGAGTGTCTATAGTTGTTCCGCAATATATATATAGATGGGTCGACATGATAGGTCGAAACATTGTATACGTGTCTATGGTATCTCAAGATTACATAATATACAATATAAGTTGATTAGGTTATGGTTGGAATAGATTTATTACTAACTTTCACGTAGGTAAAATGAGTAGTTTTTATCAATCTTGTTTTACTCGCCATTTCTTCGTTTCTAATCCGTTTTGAGTAATTCCAGTGGCCACGGTTTCGTATTAAACTTAACTTTATGAATCTAAATATAAAAAGTATAAGTTTGTAGTCGTAAATACAAGTTACAAGTCGTTTTTGAAAGAGGTAGTCATTTCCGTCGAAAGAACGACATCTTGATGACCATTTTGAAAAACATACTTTCACTTTGAGTTTAACCATGATTTTTGGATATAGTTTCATGTTCATAAGAAAAATTATTTTTCCAGAAGTATAGCTTTTAAATCAAAGTTCTTCTTAGCTTTTAATTATCCCAACCAAAACAGCCCCCGGTTTTACTACGACGGCGTATATCCAGTTTTATGGTGTTTATCGTGTTTCCGGGTTTTAAATCATTAAGTTAGCATATCATATAGATATAGAACATGTGTTTAGTTGATTTTAAAAGTCTAGTTAGAAGGATTAACTTTATTTGCGAACAAGTTTAGAATTAACTAAACTATGTTCTAGTGATTACAAGTTTATAACGTTGAATAAGACAACTTTTTATGTATGAATCGAATGATGTTATGAACATCATTACTACCTCAAGTTCCTTGGATAAACCTACTGAAAATGAGAAAAATGGATCTAGCTTCAAAGGATCCTTGGATGGCTTGAAAGTTCTTGAAGCAGAATCATGACACGAAAACAATTTCAAGTAAGATTTCCACTCGAAATAAGATTGTTATAGTTATAGAAATTGAATTAAAGTTTGAATATGATTATTATCTTGTATTAGAAAGATAACCTACTGTAATTAACAAAGGTTTCTTGATCTTGGATGATTACTTGGAATGGACTTAGAAAACTTGGAAGTAAACTTGCAATCTTGGAAGTATTCTTGATTTTATGAAACTAGAACTTTTGGAATTTATGAAGAACACTTAGAACTTGAAGATAAAACTTGAGAGAGATCAATTAGATGAAGAAAATTGAAGAATGAAAGTGGTTGTAGGTGTTTTTGGTCGTTGATGTATGGATTAGATATAAAAGATATGTAATTTTGTTTTCATGTAAATAAGTCATGAATGATTACTCATATTTTTGTAATTTTATGAGATATTTTATGCTAGTTGCCAAATGATGGTTCCCACATATGTTAGGTGACTCACATGGGCTGCTAAGAGCTGATCATTAGAGTGTATATACCAATAGTACATACATCTAAAAGCTGTGTATTGTACGAGTACGAATACGGGTGCATACGAGTAGAATTGTTGATGAAACTGAACGAGGATGTAATTGTAAGCATTTTTGTTAAGTAGAAGTATTTTGATAAGTGTCTTGAAGTCTTTCAAAAGTGTATGAATACATATTAAAACACTACATGTATATACATTTTAACTGAGTCGTTAAGTCATCGTTAGTCGTTACATGTAAGTGTTGTTTTGAAACCTTTAGGTTAACGATCTTGTTAAGTGTTGTTAACCCAATGTTTATAATATCAAATGAGATTTTAAATTATTATATTATCATGATATTATGATGTATAAATATCTCTTAATATGATATATATACATTAAATGTCGTTACAACGATAATCGTTACATATATGTCTCGTTTCAAAATCATTAAGTTAGTAGTCTTGTTTTTACATATGTAGTTCATTGTTAATATACTTAATGATATGTTTACTTATCATAATATCATGTTAACTATATATATATCCATATATATATATATATATATATATATATATATATATATATATATATATATATATATATATATATATATATATATATATGTCATCATATAGTTTTTACAAGTTTTAACGTTCGTGAATCACCGTTCAACTTGGGTGGTCAATTGTCTATATGAAACCTATTTCAATTAATCAAGTCTTAACAAGTTTGATTGTTTAACATGTTGGAAACACTTAATCATGTAAATAACAATTTCATTTAATATATATATAAACATGGAAAAGTTCGGGTCACTACAGTACCTACCCGTTAAATAAATTTCGTCCCGAAATTTTAAGCAGTTGGAGGTGTTGACGTATCTTCTGGAAATAAATGCTGGTATTTCTTCTTCATCTGATCTTCTCGTTCCCAGGTGAACTCGGGTCCTCTACGATCATTCCATCGAACCTTAACAATTGGTATCTTGTTTTGCTTAAGTCTTTTAACCTCACGATTCATTATTTCGACGGGTTCTTCGATGAATTGAAGTTTTTCGTTGATTTGGATTTCATCTAACGGAATAGTGAGATCTTCTTTAGCAAAACATTTCTTCAAATTCGAGACGTGGAAAGTGTTATGTACAGCCGCGAGTTGTTGAGGTAATTCAAGTCGGTAAGCTACTGGTCTGACACGATCAATAATCTTGAATGGTCCAATATACCTTGGATTTAATTTCCCTCGTTTACCAAATCGAACAACGCCTTTCCAAGGTGCAACTTTAAGCATGACCATCTCTCCAATTTCAAATTCTATATCTTTTCTTTTAATGTCAGCGTAGCTCTTTTGTCGACTTTGGGCGGTTTTCAACCGTTGTTGAATTTGGATGATCTTCTCGATAGTTTCTTGTATTATTTCCGGACCCGTAATCTGTCTATCCCCCACTTCACTCCAACAATTCGGAGACCTGCACTTTCTACCATAAAGTGCTTCAAACGGCGCCATCTCAATGCTTGAATGGTAGCTGTTGTTGTAGGAAAATTCTGCTAACGGTAGATGTCGATCCCAACTGTTTCTAAAATCAATAACACATGCTCGTAGCGTGTCTTCAAGCGTTTGTATCGTCCTTTCGCTCTGACCATCAGTTTGTGGATGATAGGCAGTACTCATGTCTAGACGAGTTCCTAATGCTTGCTGTAATGTCTACCAGAATCTTGAAATAAATCCGCCATCTCTATCAGAGATAATAGAGATTGGTATTCCATGTCTGGAGACGACTTCCTTCAAATACAGTCGTGCTAACTTCTCCATCTTGTCATCTTCTCTTATTGGCAGGAAGTGTGCTGATTTAGTGAGACGATCAACTATTACCCAAATAGTATCAAAACCACTTGCAGTCCTTGGCAATTTAGTGATGAAATCCATGGTAATATTTTCCCATTTCCATTCCGGGATTTCAGGTTGTTGAAGTAGACCTGATGGTTTCTGATGCTCAGCTTTGACCTTAGAACACGTCAAACATTCTCCTATGTATTTAGCAACATCGGCTTTCATACCCGGCCACCAAAAATGTTTCTTGAGATCCCTGTACATCTTCCCCGTTCCAGGATGTATTGAGTATCTGGTTTTATGAGCTTCTCTAAGTACCATTTCTCTCATATCTCCAAATTTTGGTACCCAAATCCTTTCAGCCCTATACCGGGTTCCGTCTTCCCGAATATTAAGATGCTTCTCCGATCCTTTGGGTATTTCATCCTTTAAATTTCCCTCTTTTAGAACTCCTTGTTGCGCCTCCTTTATTTGAGTAGTAAGGTTATTGTGAATCATTATATTCATAGATTTTACTCGAATGGGTTCTCTGTCCTTCCTGCTCAAGGCGTCGGCTACCACATTTGCCTTCCCCGGGTGGTAACGAATCTCAAAGTCGTAATCATTCAACAATTCAATCCACCTACGCTGCCTCATATTCAGTTGTTTCTGATTAAATATGTGCTGAAGACTTTTGTGGTCGGTATATATAATACTTTTGACCCCATATAAGTAGTGCCTCCAAGTCTTTAATGCAAAAACAACCGCGCCTAATTCCAAATCATGCGTCGTATAATTTTGTTCGTGAATCTTCAATTGTCTAGACGCATAAGCAATCACCTTCGTTCGTTGCATTAATACACAACCGAGACCTTGCTTTGATGCATCACAATAAATCACAAAATCATCATTCCCTTCAGGCAATGACAATATAGGTGCCGTAGTTAGCTTTTTCTTCAATAACTGAAACGCTTTCTCTTGTTCATCCTTCCATTCAAATTTCTTCCCTTTATGCGTTAATGCAGTTAAGGGTTTTGCTATTCTAGAAAAGTCTTGGATGAACCTTCTGTAGTAACCAGCTAGTCCTAAAAACTGGCGTATGTGTTTCGGAGTTTTCGGGGTTTCCCACTTTTCGACAGTTTCTATCTTTGCCGGATCCACCTTAATACCTTCTTTGTTCACTATGTGACCGAGGAATTGAACTTCTTCCAACCAAAATGCACACTTTGAAAATTTAGCGTACAATTCTTCCTTCCTCAATACTTCTAACACCTTTCTCAAATGTTCACCGTGTTCTTGGTCATTCTTTGAGTAAATAAGTATGTCATCAATGAAAACAATGACAAACTTTTCAAGGTATGGTCCACACACTCGGTTCATAAGGTCCATGAACACAGCTGGTGCATTAGTTAAACCAAACGGCATGATCATAAAATCGTAATGACCGTAACGTGTTCTGAAAGCAGTCTTTGGAATATCATCTTCTTTCACCCGCATTTGATGATACCCGGAACGTAAGTCAATCTTTGAATAAACAGACGAGCCTTGTAGTTGATCAAATAAGTCGTCAATTCTCGGTAGTGGGTAGCGGTTCTTGATGGTAAGTTTGTTCAACTCTTGGTAGTCGATACACAACCTGAATGTACCATCTTTCTTCTTGACAAACAAAACAGGAGCTCCCCACGGTGATGTGCTTGGTCGAATGAAACCACGCTCTAAAAGTTCTTGTAATTAGCTTTGCAGTTCTTTCATCTCGCTGGGTGCGAGTCTGTAAGGAGCACGAGCTATTGGTGCAGCTCTTGGTACAAGATCTATTTGAAATTCAACGGATCGATGTGGGGGTAATCCCGGTAATTCTTTCGGAAATACATCGGGAAATTATTTTGCGACGGGAACATCATTGATGCTCTTTTCTTCAATTTGTACTTTCTCGACGTGTGCTAGAATAGCATAGCAACCTTTTCTTATTAGTTTTTGTGCCTTCAAATTACTAATAAGATGTAGCTTCGTGTTGCCCTTTTCTCCGTACACCATTAAGGGCTTTCCTTTTTCTCGTATAATGCGAATTGCATTTTTGTAATAAACGATCTCTGCTTTCAGTTCTTTCAACCAGTCCATACCGATTATCACATCAAAACTCCCTAACTCTACTGGTATCAAGTCAATCTTAAATATTTCGCTACCCAGTTTAATTTCTCGATTCCGGCATATATTATCTGCTGAAATTAATTTACCGTTTGCTAATTCGAGTAAAAATTTACTATCCAACGGCGTCAATGGACAACTTAATTTAGCACAAAAATCTCTACTCATATAGCTTCTATCCGCACCCGAATCAAATAAAACGTAAGTAGATTTATTGTCAATAAGAAACGTACCCGTAACAAGCTCCGGGTCTTCCTATGCCTCTGCCGCATTAATATTGAAAACTCTTCCGCGGCCTTGTCCATTCGTGTTCTCCTGGTTCGGGCAATTTCTAATAATGTGGCCCGGTTTTCCACATTTATAACAAACTACATTGGCATAACTTGCTCCGACACTACTTGCTCCGCCATTACTCGTTCCGACACCATTTGTTCCTTTCGTTCTGTTAACCCCTGGTCCGTAGACCTTACACTTCACCGCGCTATGACCATTTCTTTTACACTTGTTGCAAAATTTGGTGCAGAACCCCGAATGATACTTTTCACACCTTTGGCATAGCTGCTTCTGATTGTTGTTGTTGTTACGGTTGTTATTGTTGTTGGGATGATTGTTGTAGTTGCTGTTGTTGTTGTTGTTGTTGTTGTCGTTGTTGTTGTTGTTGGGCCGTTTGTTGTAGTTGCGATTGATGTTGCGATTGTTGGGATAATTGTTGCGATTATTGTTGTAATTGCTGTTGTTGTTGTATTGGTGATTCTTATCACCGTTTTCCTCCCACTTTCTTTTGACTTGCTTCACATTGGCCTCTTCAGCAGTCTGTTCTTTAATTCTTTCTTCAATCTGGTTCACTAGTTTGTGAGCCATTCTGAAATGTCCCGTTCTTATTGATTAAAAACGTTCCATATTAATTGATTTCGTTGCGAGGTTTTGACCTCTATATGAGACGTTTTTCAAAGACTGCATTCATTTTAAAACAAACCATAACCTTTATTTCATCAATAAAGGTTTAAAAAGCTTTACGTAGATTATCAAATAATGATAATCTAAAATATCATGTTTACACACGACCATTACATAATGGTTTACAATACAAATATGTTACAACAAAATAAGTTTCTTGAATGCAGTTTTTACACAATATCATACAAGCATGGACTCCAAATCTCGTCCTTATTTAAGTATGCGACAGCGGAAGCTCTTAATAATCACCTGAGAATAAACATGCTTAAAACGTCAACAAAAATGTTGGTGAGTTATAGGTTTAACCTATATATATCAAATCATAATAATAGACCACAAGATTTCATATTTCAATACACATCCCATACATAGAGATAAAAAGCATTCATATGGTGAACACCTGGTAACCGACATTAACAAGATGCATATATAAGAATATCCCCATCATTCCGGGACACCCTTCGGATATGATATAAATTTCGAAGTACTAAAGCATCCGGTACTTTGGATGGGGTTTGTTAGGCCCAATAGATCTATCTTTAGGATTCGCGTCAATTAGGGTGTCTGTTCCCTAATTCTTAGATTACCAGACTTAATAAAAAGGGGCATATTCGATTTCGATAATTCAACCATAGAATGTAGTTTCACGTACTTGTGTCTATTTTGTAAATCATTTATAAAACCTGCATGTATTCTCATCCCAAAAATATTAGATTTTAAAAGTGGGACTATAACTCACTTTCACAGATTTTTACTTCGTCGGGAAGTAAGACTTGGCCACTGGTTAATTCACGAACCTATAACAATATATACATATATATCAAAGTATGTTCAAAATATATTTACAATACTTTTAATACATTTTGATGTTTTAAGTTTATTAAGTCAGCTGTCCTCGTTAGTAACCTACAACTAGTTGTCCACAGTTAGATGTACAGAAATAAATCGATAAATATTATCTTGAATCAATCCACGACCCAGTGTATACGTATCTCAGTATTGATCACAACTCAAACTATATATATATTTTGGAATCAACCTCAACCCTGTATAGCTAACTCCAACATTCACATATAGAGTGTCTATGGTTGTTCCGCAATATATATATATATATATAGATGGGTCGACATGATAGGTCGAAACATTGTATACGTGTCTATGGTATCTCAAGATTACATAATATACAATATAAGTTGATTAGGTTATGGTTGGAATAGATTTATTACTAACTTTCACGTAGGTAAAATGAGTAGTTTTTATCAATCTTGTTTTACTCGCCATTTCTTCGTTTTTAATCCGTTTTGAGTAATTCAAGTGGCCACGATTTCGTATTGAAATTAACTTTATGAATCTAAATAGAAAAAGTATAAGCTTGTGGTCGGAAATACAAGTTACAAGTCATTTTTGAAAGAGGTAGTCATTTCCGTCGAAAGAACGACATCTTGATGACCATTTTGAAAAACATACTTTCACTTTGAGTTTAACCATGATTTTTGGATATAGTTTCATGTTCATAATAAAAATCATTTTTCCAGAAGTATAGCTTTTAAATCAAAGTTCTTCTTAGCTTTTAATTATCCCAACCAAAACAGCCCCCGGTTTTACTACGACGGCGTATATCCAGTTTTATGGTGTTTATCGTGTTTCCGGGTTTTAAATCATTAAGTTAGCATATCATATAGATATAGAACATGTGTTTAGTTGATTTTAAAAGTCTAGTTAGAAGGATTAACTTTATTTGCGAACAAGTTTAGAATTAACTAAACTATGTTCTAGTGATTACAAGTTTATAACGTTGAATAAGACAACTTTTTATGTATGAATCGAATGATGTTATGAACATTATTACTACCTAAAGTTCGTTGGATAAACCTACTGGAAATGAGAAAAATGGATCTAGCTTCAAAGGATCCTTGGATGGCTTGAAAGTTCTTGAAGCAGAATCATGACACGAAAACAATTTCAAGTAAGATTTCCACTCGAAATAAGATTGTTATAGTTATAGAAATTGAATTAAAGTTTGAATATGATTATTACCTTATATTAGAAAGATAACCTACTGTAAGTAACAAAGGTTTCTTGATCTTGGATGATTACTTGGAATGGATTTAGAAAACTTGGAAGTAAACTTGCAATCTTGGAAGTATTCTTGATTTTATGAAACTAGAACTTTTAGAATTTATGAAGAACACTTAGAACTTGAAGATAGAACTCGAGAGAGATCAATTAGATGAAGAAAATTGAAGAATGAAAGTGTTTGTAGGTGTTTTTGGTCATTGGTGTATGGATTAGATATAAAGGATATGTAATTTTGTTTTCATGTAAATAAGTCATGAATGATTACTAATATTTTTGTAATTTTATGAGATATTTCATGCTAGTTGCCAAATGATGGTTCCCACATATGTTAGGTAACTCACATGGGCTGCTAAGAACTGATCATTGGAGTGTATATACCAATAGTACATACATCTAAAAGCTGTGTATTGTACGAGTACGAATACGGGTGCATACGAGTAGAATTGTTGATGAAACTGAACGAGGATGTAATTGTAAGCGTTTTTGTTAAGTAGAAGTATTTTGATAAGTGTCTTGAAGTCTTTTAAAAGTGTATGAATACATATTAAAACACTACATGTATATACATTTTAACTGAGTCGTTAAGTCATCGTTAGTCGTTACATGTAAGTGTTGTTTTGAAACCTTTAGGTTAACGATCTTGTTAAGTGTTGTTAACCCAATGTTTATAATATCAAATGAGATTTTAAATTATTATATTATCATGATATTATGATGTATAAATATCTCTTAATATGATATATATACATTAAATGTCGTTACAACGATAATCGTTACATATATGTCTCGTTTCAAAATCATTAAGTTAGTAGTCTTGTTTTTACATATGTAGTTCATTGTTAATATACTTAATGATATGTTTACTTATCATAATATCATGTTAACTATATATATATCCATATATATATGTCATCATATAGTTTTTACAAGTTTTAACGTTCGTGAATCACCGTTCAACTTGGGTGGTCAATTGTCTATATGAAACCTATTTCAATTAATCAAGTCTTAACAAGTTTGATTGCTTAACATGTTGGAAACACTTAATCATGTAAATAACAATTTCATTTAATATATATATAAACATGGAAAAGTTCGGGTCACTACACTAGTAACTGACTTTGAAGTTCTATTACTTCTTGAGAAGTTTCTTCTTCTGAAGATACATGTCCATCTTCGTCAGGGGCTCTGAATGTACCAGTTCCAGGGGCAGCAGGGCCAGTAGCGTTAGCTTCATTATCTGTCATTGCTGCACTACCACAACATTCACACCAAGGCTTAGTATAAATTCTGTTAGTACTAACAACTAACACATATCTTGTCCTTATAATCACTTAACCCATCCCCAGCATGTTATGTTTGACATGACTCTACTAAGTTTGGGAACATGACATTTAGATCACAATGCACATGCTGCCAAACTCAGCTCTGATACCAACTTGTGACACCGCTAATTTTTTTTTTATACTGGCGGAAGCATTTATTTATTAATTACAAAATAAACATTAACTATTGCTAAGAAAACCAGTGTCATTACAAAATACTTGTTTATACGGAGAAGACGTATTTATGATACATTTACAAAGTATCACTGTTTAAACAAAACAAGACAACATCAGAGTTGACTCCTGTCAAACATAAAACATAACATCACCATGCCCGTCTTCTCCCAAAAAGCACAATCTACAAAAGCTATCAACCTGCAGGGAGGAGATGGAGGGGAATTAGCACGAAGCTAAGTGAGTACGACTAACTACAGGCCATAGCATACATAAGCGTTATACTAATCATGTCACAATAGTCTAACACACAAACATCACCCAAGTGCCGTCTACAGAGACTCTGGCGGCTCGGCCAAACCATTAACCACCAGCTGATCGGACTGGGGCTTACCAGAAGTTCCTCCACTACCGTATGTATATACATAATCCACACGCGACGGACGCGTCATTCACATATATATACACCACGGCTGTCTAGGCCACCACATGAGGAACCCAATTCGCAGGTTGATCTCTCCTACCGAGGCCACCACACAATAGGGACGCACCGGGCTCCAGCAGACAAGCATCAACCAACATGCAGTCATCACAATGTACTAACTATCCACAACAATAAGTATATCTAAAAAGCATGGCAGTCATAATATAACATGCTATTATATACTATATTCTCTAGTTAGTCCCACTCACCGATTTCCAGCAAACGAGAAGGTGTTCAGCTATCTAATCACTGAACCTTCTCTTTCTCCTTTTCTCCTGAGAAATACATATACACGAGTTAGTTTATGTCCACCAAACAACACAATACAGAAAATTTTGTCAGAAAACTGTCCGCTAAAAATTTTCTCCTTAACACTTGTGCACTTTCAAAATTTACATCATAAACATCAAAATACAAACGGGTAGCATAACGGCTAAAAATCAACACTTAGGTAAAATATTCTGCCCTGGACACTCAGTCGGTCGACTGACTCTTACAGTCAATCGACTGTCTATACAATCGGTCGACTGACCTTCCCAGTCGGTCGACTTATTTGGTATTTCCACAGTCGGCCGAAAGTCAAACTCAATCGGTCGGTTCACTCGCCAGTCGGTCAGTTGTCTGTCAATCGGTTGGTCCACTACATCAGTCGGTCGACTGTCAACCGACAGTCTGCCGACTGTGTTCATCATCTGCAGATTCTGAACACAACCTACGGACTTCAAGCTAAATTCACCAAAACTCGATCTAAAGCTCGTTTTCGACACCAAAACTTACCACAACTCAATTACTACATGTCATAGACTATAAACCCACAAAGTTTGGACCATAACAACATCAAATCCATGGATTTTGACACAAAATTAAGTTTTTGAACAAATACACTTAAAACACCATTTTAACACTAAATTGATCATGAAGGCTCATGATTCATACCTTAAAAGAATCAGTAGAGTGTAAAGAACGTGATTTCAAGACCAATTCGAGCTCAAGATCAACAATGGGGAATTAGGGTTTGTTAGGTGAAGAGGATGAAGGTACGGGGTGTTTGAGATGGTTCTGGAAAAAATACAAGAAAGAGACTGCCTAAGTCATCTAAAGTGGGTTTAATTCCCACACTGTGCATCACACGGGTATTTATCAGTTATCTGATATCTTTCGTACGTCATTTGGCAACCCAAACGGAGTCCAAATTAAATAAACAAACCTGTTCTGTGACCCTTGTCACAAACTGGTCCTAACCACATCATTATTTAATAATAAATATTAAATAACAAATAAAAGCATATAGTAACACAATACTAACTTAAGGGCAATCTAGTAATCTTACATCTAGGCCCGATTGAGGATGTTACAGTTATACACCTGAAAAATTCTCGGAATCTGAGTAAACGTTTAACACGTATCTGTGCTAGCTCCTTTGGCATTGTTATTACCGAAAATAACATTGCAACTCTTTTTCAAATTAGCCAATTTTATCACAGCTTCAACAAATCAACTTCAACTTCCATTCGAATTAGCATTATTATAACCTCGATATATAAGTTTGCCTGTGGTCATCGTTACCGGAGAACCGTTTATATTTCACCACATCAGCAGTAAAATTACCAGCAACTTCAATGAATTTGGACTTTTCGAAAAAT
Organism: Rutidosis leptorrhynchoides; assembly: GCF_046630445.1. Lineage (NCBI taxonomy): Eukaryota > Viridiplantae > Streptophyta > Magnoliopsida > Asterales > Asteraceae > Rutidosis > Rutidosis leptorrhynchoides. The sequence goes on along the minus strand of NC_092339.1, from coordinate 29,067,138 downwards.
CAGTATATTCATTGAAACCCCATATTGTATTCACCTATACCCTGTAACAATAATTGCCATACCAATTACCGGGAATCAGCAATCAGTATTTCGAATCTCGTAGCATTTCTACATCAATAGTTATATGTTTACATATAACAATTATCTCCTAGAATTACGATCTTCAATTCTGAAATTTTGAAAAGGCACCCAGTTTACGAATCGATACTCTGAATGTTGAAAAAGCTGAATGAAGCAGCAGAAACTGTAGGAAACCGTAAACGACCTTAGTCGTCGAAAGTTTGATGATAAAGAATAATATGTTGGAAAAGCTCAGAAACGTTGGAACTGGAAAACGTATAGAGTTAACCATGAAGGAGACCAAGGACAAATACAAGGACCATACCCTATATTCAAAGAATCCAGATAATTCTGGATCCGTTAAAATCTTTAGAGAATATTTTGCTCCGAATTCATGTTAAAATCTTGCGGAAAATCTTTCTCCATCAACCATCGAACTTAGAAATTCCAAAATATCATCATCAATATCTTCGATATTTCTGAGGATATTTTCATAAATATTCTCGTCCAAAATTTTATACCTCTTCGTGCTTCCTGTGTATCATTATATTGGAAACATTCAATTTTTCCTTAAATTTATGTAGACAAAATTACATGGGGAGTCCCTGTGGTATGTTCAAAATATCAACCGGAGTCCAAAAGAATTTTTTGAACTTGAGGGGTCACTGTGGTATGCATTTGTTTCATAGGGGGTCCAAATCACTAACTGCTGTTATCTTTTCCGTTACATTACATCATGTGCAAAGCACATGAGGGTAAGATGGTCATTATAAAAAAATTCTTCATTCCTTTTCACTTTTCTTTCTCTCTGACCAAACTCTCAATTTCTACTTTTCACATTTCGCATTCAGTTTTAAAGATTCAATTTTTAAATAACCCATATTAGTTAATCAGTTATAAACAACAACAATTACAAACCAACAATCGCAAATTCATGTTCTAATCAAACACCTACTTGTTTTTGTGATTGTGATTGCCATTGTTACACCGATATATATTATTCTTTGAAAATACATTCAGATCTAGAACAAAAAATTACAACACATCCAAACAATTTACAAGATTCATCTGTTATCAAATCCAATATAAAAAAAAAACATAAGAAACCTTTAACAATTGATGACGGCAATTGCAACCATGGTGATTTTCAATGTAGCAGATCTGATCTTGTTGACTCCGGCGACACACTCCGGACTAACACAGACAAAGCTTCCGAACTGTCAGAAAACGAACACAACTTGAGGTAGGGTTTATTGTTGCCGGAGGTATACTGGGTTTCTTTGGTCAAATTGTTACCTTTTTCCTTCTTTAGTTGGAGAATTTAATTGCTACAAAAATGAAATAGAGCATGGTGGGAGAATTTTAATGGTGATTAAAATCAGGAGACATCTTAATTAATTGGAGCTGCTTGTTTTAGTTTTGATGTATTTGTAATTCTAATGTTCATATGTGAAGAAATGGTGGATGTGGTATATGTTTTCTTTTCTCAAGTAATGATATATTGCCTGGCTTTTCCAAAAAAAAAAAAAAAAAAAAAATGTTGTATGTGATGAAATGATTAGAGTAAGAAAAGTATATATGGGTTTTCATTTTTAATTTATTTTGATATTTTTATATTTTGAAGGTAAATCTGGGTTTTAATTGTTTTTTTTTTACGTATTTTATACATCTTCATCGTAAATTAATATATGTATCTTCTCAATATTAGTTTATTTATCAGATACATTAAAGTTGAAAATATGGAAAATTGTTTGAAAATGTATCAAACTTTTACCAAATTCCTATTGTATGCATCCAACTTTTAATGTTTCTATTGTATACGTTAAACTATTTAATTTGTTCTATTTTATGCAACCCATCACCTTCAACCTGTAAGTTGCTTATGTGTATCAGGTCATTTTGATTTTTGCCATGTCAGCGTCCACGTAGATACATATTCTAAATTGAATTTCCATGTAGGATACATATTCCATCCATCTACATCAGATTATTATTTCACCTTCTTCATCGATATCGATCAAGTCTTGTTATCTCGTCTTCTTCAAACATTATCAATCATCACATCAGGTCTTATTATCTCCTTCATCAATATACATAATCAGATTCATAAACACAAACAGACCCAGATCGTGTTCTTCATCCTTGTTCATCGTATTCTTCATCCAAATTAGGCATCTCTCATTTCGTGGATTAAAGTTCAATATGAGCACGAATTCGAGTTCCTGAGGCTAAACCTAACCTTCGTCACCGTTTAGATCGACTCAATAACAACCATTCGAGTTTTTAAGCATGTTTGTTCGGAATTGATTTTAGTGGGTTTTGATTCCGAAGTGTTTTAGCGAAATCTGAAAAAGTAGAAATGTTCACAATCATCTAGTGATCATTTCTTCAAAATTTCATAGATTAATTCGATCATTTGATGGGTGTTTGATCCCTTTTTGTAGTTCGGAAAATATTGACTGAAATCTAATTGTTTAGGTCAATTCTTTGCGTGTTTTGAAAAACTAAAAACGTAGATGTGTTAGATTTTGTCCAACACATCTTTTTGCATAGTTTAGTGTTTTAATTTTGTGTTTTTGGCTACTTCTGCCATTCCTCCACCGTGAACCACCATAAAACTTACCGGAATTTGAAAAAACCGTTTTTGTTAATGTATTTGTTAATAGTTTTGTGGTTTATGTTAATGATTATGTCAACAGGTTAAAGATCTTTCACTAATTCATGTGAAGTGCTATCTACAAGTTATAAATTTGCAAAAAAGAAATCCATTTACAAGTCATGAACTTGTCAACATGTTAATGTTTTTATTTCCAAACAAGAAACTCAGGTGAAGCGTGTGATGTTGATTTTATGTAGTGTGATATAATTTGATGAAGAGAGGTGATGTATTGTCCATGTAAGCATAAATTTTCATGTGTATTTTTCATGTAAGCATAAGTATGTAAATAATAATATCTTACATGGCAACAAAAATGATTTAGTGACCTATTACCAGATGAGAAGGTGATGGGTTTCATACAATAGAACAAATTAAATAGTTTATCGCATACAATAGAAACTTTGAAAGTTGAATGCATACAATAGGAATTTGGTAAAACTTCGATACATTTTCAAACAATTTTCCCTTGAAAATAAACATGGAAAATGGAGATTAAAATTTGGAGTTTTGAAATTGAAGAAAAAGAGATGAAGGAGTAAATAAAGGTGGATGGGTCAAATGATATCAGAAAATTAAATTGACAAAAATATCCTCATTTGCATCGCACATGATGTAATTTAACGGAAAAGATGAGAGCAGTTAACGAATTGGACCCCCCATAAAACAAGTGCATACCACAGTGACCCCCAAGTCGGAAAAATTCTTTTGAACTCCACTTGTTATTTTGAACATACCATAGAGACCCCCGTGTCATTTTGTCATTTATGTATATGTAAGTTGAACATTTCTATGTACAATCAATGAAGATTTAGTTTTGTATAGATTAGTAAGTTTATGCTAGATCAAACAAAATTGTAATACCTTTTCATTCACATTTTCATTTTACATACCAAAGTCCAAACACACCCTTAAATCCTTAATCTATCTCCTCTGTCACTGACCACGTATCATCCATGCATGTTATGACACGTCATTGACTTAATGTGTATAAAGAAGAAAAGGTTCACCACTTCAATTGGTCTTAACTCGGTGAAAGTTGCTAACATATTTTTCCCAAAATCTACACATATCTAAATGATATGGCAAATCTCTACAACTCAAAACAACCCGAGAACACGCGATCAAAAGAAAAATATTGAAGTTTTACTTATAAACCTAAGTTCATACATAAAAGTAGTGAATCTGTCAAAAATTAAAGTGAAAATAACAACTTTATCTTTTTTTTTTCAGACCATTCTCATTAATGACATCCTTTCTCCCTAAAACGGAGCGCCACATCAAATTTTTCTCTCTATTTTCTTCCCACTTACCCACTAATATCCATGACGTACTCATTCCCCATCAAATACCCACCAAAATTAATTAAATAAATTAAGTTACAAGTGTTTATGTTATACGTACAATTTAAACATGCACACTCTCTCTCCACAATCCCTCCTCAATAATGTCGTGAAAAAGAAATCAATATGGGCGAGGGAGGAAAGAGAAATTGAGGGCGGAGTGAAGGCATGAGAATGATATTGGAGCCCCCATAGGAATGATAGCCCTCATATTGATTGCATGTTCCTTGGTTGCAAACTTTATAAGACCAATCTCAGCGGTGCGTGATGGAAGCCGCCATCTTCAACTCCCTCTGAGGGCGCCGATGCATTCCAGCCGCCCTCAAATGTGAAGACCCATCCTAATCCATCCGGACGAAGTCCATATCGACTATAAACGAATCACAACAGTTGATTACATCGCGAGGTACTTGACCTCTATATGATACATTTTTACAAACATTGCATTCGTTTTTGAAAAGACAATATTTCATTACATCGAAAGTGGACGTCATGCATACCATTTTATAATATCTAACTATAATTGACTTAATAATAATCTTGATGAATTCAACGACTCGAATGCAACGTCTTTTGAAATATGTCATGAATGACTCCAATTAATATCTTTAAAATGAGCAATTTCACAGCGGAAGATTTCTTTCATACCTGAGAACAAACATGCTTTCAAGTGTCAACCAAAAGGTTGGTGAGTTCATTAGTTTAACATAAATAATTATTTCATAATTTTAATAGACCACAAGATTTTATATTTCCGTTTTTCATAAACATACGTCCCATGCATAGAGACAAAAATATCATTCATATGGATTGAACACCTGGTAACCGACATTCACAATATGCATATAAGAATATCCCCATCATTCCGGGATCCTCCTTCGGACATGATATAAATTTCGAAGTACTAAAGCATCCGGTACTTTGGATGGGGCTTGTTGGGCCCGATAGATCTATCTTTAGGATTCGCGTCAATTAGGGTGTCTGTTCCCTAATTCTTAGATTACCAGACTAAAAAGGGGCATATTCGGTTTAATAATCCAACCATAGAATGTAGTTTGGATCACTTGTGTCTATTTCGTAAAGCATTTATAAAAGCAGCGCATGTATTCTCAGTCCCAAAAATATATATTGCAAAAGCATTTAAAAAGGGAGCAAATGAAACTCACCTAATGTATTTTGTAGTAAAAATACATATGACTATAGTGAACAATGCAGGGTTGGCCTCGGATTCACGAACCTATATCATTTGTATATTTATTAATATACGTAAATGTAATCGAACACATATAAATTTATTAGTTATATCCTTTTTATAGTAATAGTATATATGTGTTTCATATATTCATTTTGTATATAATATTAATTTTTGTTATGTTATATGTATAAAATATATCATTTTATTAAATACTTATTAATACATTATATAGTTCTAGTATATATATACAAAATGTTATTTTATAATTACTTGATGATTATAATAGCATAGGCTTTATCCAAAAATTATATATTTTATATATAAATATATTTATTCAGATATAAGTATATATATTTATATATATGAACATTGGTTATATTTATAAGTCACAACTTATAATTATATTTACCATTTTTACTAATGTTCTATTAATCCATATTAAGCTATATATATATTTATACACCAATCTCATTTATAGTCGTATTATATTTTGTACCTTAATATATACTAAGTTTTATGTAACTAACATTTACGCCTTAAGGTTATAACAGTCGTTATATATTAAAAATAAGTTCATTTAAAGTTTAACCTTATGAGTTTTTTTATACATCTATATAGGTATATATATGTATATGTTACATATAACTATATATTTTTACTCATTGCAAATCTTAATCTTCAATCTATCTTATCATATTACTTCATATATATTATAAAGTTTTTGTACTAAACATATTACTTATCATACTAATTTCATATTTCATAATATTATCATTAACAATTACCATAATAATAATAATGTAACAAAGATAATAATAATAATAGCAATAATAATAATAATAATAGTAATAATAATAAAATGAAAGTTATATACCCTTTAAACAGCCATCCTAAAAAGAATTGCCCATGACCGGGCTCGAACCCGTGACCTCCCGCTTATACGCCACCACACTTAACCATGCTTCTGTCCCAATTTTTATGAATTTTATAGTTTTTAATTATATTAAACCTTACTTTGCAGTTCCCCTATACCTTTATCAAACAGATCGCCTAGGACTTCTGCTTAGCTAGCATCAATTTAAAGTTTGGTTTTTTTTTTTTTTTTTTTGAACATAAATAGAAATCACTTGTAAATAATCCAAGTAATAAACACGAAAAAAAATTAAAAAAAAAAACACAGTCGCTGCTGTGACTTCGAAGAACAAAAGAAAAATTATGATTTTGAAATTGGAACATTTTTAGACTCTGATGTCTTCTTAAAATATTTTCCAATCAATCATTAGATCACACTAGTATCCTCATTTGAATCTAAATCATAACAGTTTCCACAAATTTGATCGAAGAACATTATTTGACTTTTTATTTTAAAAACTTTGACCCGTAAATTCTCACTCAAATCAAAGTATTGGAACCTCTAATTTTGCAAAAAGATTGTTTATAGAAATCCTAACACAACTACATTTATCGATTTTTAAATGAAATTCAAATTCTAGTTTTTGCTTTTTTTAAAATTTAAGAACATGAACTCAACATCAAATATCGAATTCGAGACTGTTTTGAACAAAAATTATAACATGAATTAGGTAGTAAAACATACCTATAAACTTCCTGGATCACTATTCTTTCTTAAATCATCAAAATGAGTTCGAATTTTTGTGAAGAACGATATAGTTGACTTTTGTTTCTAAAACTTTGACTCAGAAATTCGATTTCAATTTGAGGAATTAGAACAAGAGATTTTTGCAGATAGTTTAGACTATAGATTCCTAACAACACTGTATTTACGGATTTTGAAAATTTGATTCGATCTTTAATTTTGGCTAAATATGAAAATACAGAGGAAACGGGTTTCTTTCTTTAAAAATAATTTATGTTCCTCACTTGTGATTGCAAGAGACGAATATTATAGAATAATTGAGGTCTACAATTCCAGTCAGAAGAAACAAAGTTAAAAAGCAGATATCACAAGATCACAGAGTCGTACATATGAATTTTTATATAATTTATATAATTAAAATTAACATTAATATTTAATAATTATATTAATAATATTAATTATTATATTACTAGTAAAAAAATAATAAGGATATAAAAACGATAGTAATTATATTTATTAATGATTATAATAATAGATGGTATTATTTTCCAATAAAAATGATAATATTACTAATATTAAAATAATAATATTATTAACAATATTAATAAGAGTAATAATAATGATATCAATAATGAGTTTAATAATAACACTATAACAAAACCATTGTATCAATTTTTATATTTATGTATTTTACTTAATAATAATAACACTGATATTTATATTAAATATCTATTCTAATAATGGTAATGAGAGTAATAATATTATTAGTAAGAATAACAAATTAGATGCATTAAATTTCATATCTATATGTTATCTATAATAATATAACTTAAAACTGATTTTTAATAAAAGAAATGATAATATTACTATAACAACTATATTTTAACTTATAATTTAATATACTACAATTATTAATCATATTCTAATGCTTAAATCATATTTTAAAATTTTAATTTAATATACATTTACTTACATTTATATATACATATATATTTACAAACAATTGTTCGTGAATCTTCGGGAATGGTCAAAAGAGCAAATACATTCATGTAACTGTTCCAAAATTTTCGAGACTCCACATTATAGACTTTGCTTATCGTGTAGGAAACCTATAAAGATTAAGTTTAAATTTGGTCGAAAATTCCCGGGTCGTCACAGTACCTACCCGTTAAAGAAATTTCGTCCCGAAATTTGAGTGAGGTGGTCATGGCTAACAATAGAAATGTTTTTATGACGAGTATGAGCTAATAAATAGAGTTTTATCATTATTGAATAATACAGTTAAAATAATTCGATTATTCGAAGAGCACGAATGAAGCTATCACAAAAAAAAATTGAAATGAGGAAAATAAGATTTGTCTTAGCTTTTGACGTAGTTAGGGTTGAATTTAGAAAATAAGGTGCGTCTTAGCTTCTGATGTTGACTTGGTTGAATTCCGGAATTCAAGGTATTTAAAAGAAAATCTTGAAGATCTATAAGATCTGATTCTTCGGGATTTATGGAAATTAAGATCTCTTTAATTAAATACGATGATCTGCCCCGATTAATACGTCTGATATTTCCTTTATAAATTTACCTTTTCCGTTCCATTTATTTTCACCACTTCTATACTCAATTCCTAAATTCAAAGGATTTATGAAAATGCTTAACCCTGTTCTGATCCTTGTTCTTATTCTAACTATCGCAATGATCGTTCTTCTTTTTCAACTCCCACCTGAAGAATCTGTTTATTTCTATTATGCTCTAGGGATTATTGTATTTATAATCCTACAGTGTCTTTATATTGCTATAAACATTGATATACACGGTTTGTAATTTATGCGTTGTTATCGGCTTTATATCTCTCCTTATATTTCAATGTCCCCCTTTCTGTTTCCTATAATCATTGTCATCCATAGTTAATACTCCCTCCTATTTGCTACAATTTATACTCCAATTTCTATTTCAGAGCTTTGTCCCTTCGTTTCTTCTTCTGGCGATTTGGCATCTCTTGTAATGGTCCAGAATTCACAGATATAAGTTTCAGAATGAGCATTATTAATGTTCTAAATAAGAAGTAATGTAATAGCACGCTTTGATTTGTAAAATTACCAGATTCACTGAGAATAGAACTATCAAGAATATACTTTCTTGATATGTTCAGAAGTTAAGCAGAATGACAGAGTTATGTAACATGGTGCATGATGACGTTATGATCTGTGAATCATCACGTCCCATTAGAAACTCAGCATGACTTACTGTAATATAATCACGTTGATCAAGTGTCATTATATTATACTAACTCATGCATCGATTCCCAACATTACTTCAATAACATTCATATTTTAAGCTCGAAAGTTTACAGAATATAGAAACTAACAGTTTCTATATGATGTACTACTGATAGCACGAAGAGATTAATGATTTCAGATAAGAATAATTATAAAAATATCTCCAGAAATATGGAGGATATTTATAATAAAAGATACGATGATATCTTGGAATTTCTAATATCGATGGGTGATGAAGAAGATTTATCCGTAAGGGTTTAGATTCGGAAGCAAGGTATTCACTAAAGATTTCATCAGAAACAGAATCATTTAGATTCTTTGAAGTCAAACTTTTTCTTTGTGATTTGTCCACGGCTTCCTTCATAGTTTAGCATAATCCAATTTTCGGTACTAAATTTTCTATTGAATGTTTCCAATATAATGATACACAGGAAGCACGAGGAGGTATATAATTTCGGACGAGAATATTTATGAAAATATCCTCAGAAATATCGAAGATATTGATGATGATATTTTGGAATTTCTAAGTTCGATGGTTGATGGAGAAAGATTTTCCGTAAGATTTTATCATGACTTCGGAGCAAGATATTCTCTAAAGATTTCAACGGATCCAGAATTACCTGAATCCTTTGAATATAGGTTTTGGTCCTTGTATTTGTCCTTGGTCTCCTTCATGGGTAGCTCAATCTGTTTTTCAATACCCAATTTTCTATCGAGCGTTCCTAACACTCCTTTCTTTATCATCAAACTTTTGGTCGTTTAGACTGTAACATCCCGCCTTTTTCCATTTATTTTTCCGTTATACTAATATAAAGTCCGTTATATGTTTATAACATCTCCCGTTGATACGCGTTTTAAATTATCTCGTTTAGGTAATTCCCGCACCCGAACGAAAGTTGAGGGACTAAACTTGACAAGGGATCAAACCCTTGACTAGGTCAAAGGGTCAAACCCCTTTCACCCATTCATTACCATCTCCCTATCTCTCTCTCTTTCTCTCTAGCAAGAACACACCCAATTTCCTTTCTCATTCATTCATCATCTAAATCCGGATTAGGGAGCTAGCAACCAAATAAATTACATATTCGTGATCCTCTCTTCATCCTCTTCATTTTGGTACCAACTTCATCTCATTTGGGTAACTTTCTAAAATCACTAGATTTTGTGTTCTTGATGTTTTTAACTTATAAAAGTGTTAATTAGTGTCTATGTCTCAAGTCTAACATGAATATATGATTTATATGCTCGATCTCGTTGTTTTAGTGTAACTAGCATGAACTTGAATTTTGGTGTGTTGTTCTTGAATTTTGGATGATCATATGTTGTTAGATGTTGAAAGTTGATGTTTTAATTGTGTTACTAGCATCACTAGCTTCAATTTGATGTGTAGGTTGCCTTAGAAAACTTCATGAGCTTGATTATTGATTTTTGGTGGAATTGAGTTAGGGTTTGAAGAACTTGAAGTGATTATTTGATGCGTTGATTGCCATGAATTGTTGTTAGTAAGTTGTTAGTTGTATTGTATGCTCCATTACCTACAAAATGGCATGTCACATGTATGCATTGAATGCCCAAATCATTAAATGTGCATTGGTGAGTTTGAAGCATTAATGTGGGCATTGAATGATCACTTGGTTGGAAAACTCGGTTGTTACAAATGAGGTTTTTGATTGTTAAATTGTGTTTAGTTGCATTCTATGTCAAAAGATCTTTCCAACGATATAAGGTGCGACTCCTAAGTGTTTGTGGTTTGCGTTTTATGCTTATTTGAAGTTTGGATCAAATTGGACAAGTGAAACAGACCAGGCACCAGCACCCGCCTATTGTCGCGGCGCGACAGAAGGGTGCCGCGGCGCGGCATAAGCCGTGCCCAGCTTCTGTCTCCGGTGTCCATTTTATGGAAAATGTTTGGCATGCTACGGACCTCCGATTCACATGAAACTTGTTCTAACATGTTCATATATGATTAAAAACCTCAGAAAAATAGTTCGGAACCCGACCCGAACGTGTTGACTTTCGTTGACTTTGACCGACCAAAGTTTGACTTTTAATCAAACTTAACCAAATATTTGTGCAATCGTTCTAACATGTTTTTATACTTGTACCTTGCATGAAACATGACAATTTGATTCACATGCTATTATGATCGAGTCTTAACGAGCCATAGGACTAATTGAACATCTTTGACCTATCGTGTTTACCGTTATTGATACAACCTATATGTTTAGGTCAAGACTAGCTTTGTCTTTGCACGCGTCTACTTGTTGAAGTACTTTATTAACTCTTGCACTCAAGGTGAGATCATAGTCCCACTTTTACTCTTTTTGAACTTATATTTGGGATGAGAAAACATAAACGATTCTTTTGAACTAAGTGAACACAAGAACGGGAAAACAAACATTCTACATACGAGTTTAGAACAAAAATCCTCAATTCGATTATCATTAGTTACACTTGCCGGGTGTAAGCGAGAACTTATGTTATATGGCCATATGGGTTGACAACCCTCATCTTTGACGGTTCGCTACCGTCTACGGATGAAATATATTTTCGAGAATCAGTGTTTGTTCTAGCACTAAGTGATGGGGTATACAATGGAAGGAATGTTAAGCTTTGATAATTGGGTGCTCGTGAAACAAACTTTTGGAATGTATTACTATTATTTCATTGATGCAAATCTTGTGGTTCACTTGTACTTACTTACTTAAACCTATGATTTCACCAACGTTTTCGTTGACAGATTTCTATGTTTTTCTCAGGTCCTTGAACGATACATGATACATGCTTCCGCTCATTATTTGATACTTGCATTGGATGTCGAGTATATGTGCATTTCATGGAGCATCTTTTGACTTTACTTTAAACCGTGTCGCCTAGATTTCATTCGTATTATAACGTTGTAACTTAACTATTGGTTGAACAATTCTTGTAAACTTTGGGAACAATCTTTATTTTGAAATGAAGGCGACATATTTTGGTCAAACTTTGTCTTAAAGACTTATGACCACGTAACGGGACCTAAGTAGACGGCGCCGTCAAACATGATTTGGTCGGGTCGCTACAGATGGTATCAGAGCGTTGGTTGTAGGGATTTAGAGTTCATTGGTGTCAACCTCGAGTCATAGGGTACATTGGTGAGTCTAGACTACAACCGGCATATAGACTTGAAGTAGGAATTACTTGACTACTTGTGCATTTATACTCGAACGCTTCTACTCATATCTACTCTTAGTTCATCTTAATCTCACGTTGTTTAATTTGATTGACACGCCACCTTGACTATATGAAATGATGTCGAATGCACATATGAATCAGGGTAATATAATTTCCGGGATTATATTACGGTGACTCATATGAACGTTCCGACATTATGACATAAAGAATTTAAGGCGAGTCAAGGAAAATTTTCTCTTTATCTTTATTCTATATCACGGTTAGTATTATTGAAAATCCTAATCAATGATATTCTTGTGTCTTGAAGAAACAATGGCTCCTCGTCGTGTACGCCGCAATGAAACTCCCGAACAAGCTCTCGAACGGATGATAGCTACCGCCGTAGATGCGGCCATGGCCGGTCACTCATCCAACAACAATAATAATAACAACCACAACAACAACAACAACAACAACAACAACAACAACAACAACAATGGAGCCGGAAACTCAAACGAGGGATGCTCCTATAAAGCTTTCATGGGGTGCAAACCTCACACTTTTGATGGAACCGGGGGACCGGTCGTGCTCACCCGATGGTTTGAGCAAACGGAAGCCGTCTTTAGCATAAGCGGTTATCGGGACCAAGACAAGGTCAAATACTCCACTCACACTTTCTCCGGAATTGCTCTAACATGGTGGAACACCTATGTTCAATCGGTGGGTACCGATGAAGCTCATGCCCTCTCTTGGGCCGATCTAAAGGAAAAGATGATTGTTGAATATTTTCCGCGCGAAGAAACCCGAAAGCTTGAGGAAGAACTAAGAGCTTTGAAAGCGGTCGGAAACGATCTTAAAGCTTATAATCAACGCTTCGCCGAACTATCCTTGATGTGTCCTAATCTTGTAAACCCCGAATCTCAAAGGATTGAGCTCTACATGCTCGGTCTTCCAAAAAGCATCAAACAAGGGGTGATGTCATCCAAACCCACTACTCATCAAGCCGCTATGAACATGGCTCGCCAACTAATTGAAACGGTTGACGAAATCGTAGTTCCGGCACCTAAGGCCGAGGATAAATCGAGCGGCAACAAAAGAAAGTGGGAACCCTCCCAATCAAGCAACAACAACTTTGCTAAGAAGCCTTACACCTCCGACGGCAAGAGGGGTTATGCCGGGAACCTACCTCTTTGCAACAAATGCAACAAACATCACTTTGGTGAATGTGGCAAGTTAATTTGCCACCGGTGCCAAGGAGTTGGTCATAAGGCCAACGATTGTAAAAGTGCCACTCCCGTTGCTCGAAAGTGGCCCAATGCACCAAAGACGGGCACTTGTTACGAATGTGGTCAAACGGGTCATTATAGAAATGCATGCCCGAAAAGGAAAGATAACACCAATACGCGCGGCCGAGCTTTCAACATCAACACCGAGGAAGCCCGGGATGACACTGAACTAGTCACGGGTACGTTCCTTCTCAACAATTCTTATGTCTCTTGCTTATTCGATTCGGGTGCCGATAAATGCTTTGTATCCAAGACTTTGACTCATTATTTTAGCACTCCACCTCTTCCATTAGATACCACTTATACCATTGAGGTGGCTAACGGGAAACTATTAAGTGCCAACACATATTACCGGGGGTGTACGTTAAACATTTTGGGTAAGGAATTTGAAATTGACTTGATACCCATGGAACTAGGAAGCTTTGATGTAATAATCGGTATGAATTGGTTAGTCAAAACGAAATCTCACATTCTTTGTGATCTTAACGCAATCCGAATTCCTATCGAGAATGGTGAACCTTTGATTGTCTACGGCGATAAGAGTTGCACCAGACTCAACCTCGTTTCGTGCCTTAAAGTTAGAAAACTACTCCGTAAGGGTTGTTTTGCGATCCTTGCCCACGTTAAGAAAGTCGAGTCCGATGATAAGCATATCGATGATGTGCCAATTGTTAGTGACTATTCCGATGTATTTCCCGATGAATTGCCGGGTCTTCCGCCTCATCGACCGGTTGAATTCCAAATCGATCTTATCCCGGGAGCCGCACCCGTAGCACGTGCACCATATAGACTCGCTCCATCTGAAATGCAAGAATTGCAAAGTCAAATCCAAGAACTACTTGATCGAGGTTTTATCCAACCTAGCCATTCACCTTGGGGCGCTCCGATTTTGTTTGTTAAAAAGAAAGACGGATCCCTACGAATGTGCATTGATTATCGTGAACTAAATAAATTGACGGTTAAGAACCGATATCCTCTTCCTCGCATCGATGACCTCTTTGATCAACTACAAGGGTCTTGTGTATATTCGAAAATCGATCTCCGCTCGGGTTATCATCAATTAAGGGTTAAGGGGGAAGATGTCTCCAAAACCGCTTTCCGAACTCGTTATGGTAGTTATGAATTTCTTGTAATGCCATTTGGTCTCACTAACGCACCGGCGGTGTTCATGGATCTTATGAACCGCGTGTGCAAACCGTATCTTGACAAATTCGTTATCGTGTTCATCGATGATATTTTAGTCTATTCAAAAAGCGAAAAAGAACACGAGGAACACCTCCGACTTGTGCTTGAACTTTTAAGACAAGAAAGACTCTATGCCAAATTCTCCAAGTGTGAATTTTGGTTGAAGGAAGTTCAATTTCTTGGTCATGTTGTAAGTGACCAAGGAATTAAAGTCGATCCATCGAAAATCGAAGCCATTAGTAAATGGGAAACTCCTACTACTCCTACTCACATTCGTCAATTCTTGGGTCTCGCCGGGTACTATCGTAGATTCATCGAAAACTTCTCTTTGGTTGCACGTCCTCTAACCGCATTAACTCACAAGGGAAAGAAATTCATTTGGGCGACCGAGCAAGAATCCGCGTTTCAGATCTTGAAGACGAAGCTAACCACCGCTCCTATCTTGTCACTTCCCGAAGGCAATGATGACTTTGTTGTATATTGAGATGCCTCAAAACATGGTTTTGGGTGTGTATTGATGCAACGAACGAAAGTCATTGCTTATGCTTCTCGACAACTCAAAATTCATGAACGAAACTATACGACACATGATCTCGAACTCGGAGCCGTTGTCTTTGCACTTAAAATGTGGAGACACTATCTTTATGGAACCAAGAGTACTATCTTCACCGATCACAAAAGCCTTCAACACATCTTCGATCAAAAGCAACTAAACATGAGACAACGACGGTGGATTGAAACTTTGAACGATTACGATTGCGAGCTTCGTTACCATCCCGGGAAGGCAAATGTAGTAGCCGATGCCTTAAGTCGAAAAGAAAGAGCGGTGCCTCTCCGTGTCCGAGCTTTAAACATCACCATTCACACCAACCTTAATAGCCAAATTCGGGTAGCCCAAGATGAGGCTCTCAAGGATGAAAACCTTTCACACGAGCTCTTGAACATTCTCGTCTCTCGATTCGAAATTAGGGAGACCGGACTCCGATATTACGCCGGAAGGATTTGAGTGCCTAGTTATGGGGACCTACGAAGCCTTATTTTAGATGAAGCCCATAAGTCACGATACTCGATTCACCCCGGTGCCAATAAGATGTACCACGACCTTAAACAACTATATTGGTGGCCGAACATCAAAAGGGACGTAGCTACTTATGTTTCCAAGTGTTTGACATGTTCCAAAGTCAAAGCCGAACACCAAAGACCGTCCGGACTACTTCGACAACCCGAGATCCCGCAATGGAAGTGGGAAAGGATAACGATGGATTTTATCACCAAGCTACCAAAAACGACGGGCGGTTATGATACCATTTGGGTTATTGTTGACCGTCTCACCAAATCCGCACACTTCCTTGCCATGAAAGAAACGGACAAAATGGAGAAACTTGCGCAACTTTACATTAAGGAGGTCGTAGCCCGACACGGTGTACCTTTATCGATTATCTCTGACCGAGATGGCCGTTTCGTTTCTAGATTTTGGCGTACACTGCAAGAAGGGTTGGGAACGCGTTTAGACATGAGCACCGCATATCATCCTCAAACCGATGGACAAAGCGAACGTACAATTCAAACCTTAGAAGACATGTTACGAGCTTGCGTGGTTGATTTCGGAAAAGCTTGGGACAAGCACTTACCTCTCGCCGAGTTCTCTTATAACAATAGTTATCACGCGAGTATTAAAGCCGCACCTTTTGAAGCGCTATATGGCCGCAAATGTCGTTCACCTCTTTGTTGGGCCGAGGTAGGCGACGTGCAAATCACCGAACCCGAACTCATTCACGAAACCACCGAGAAAATCGTTCAAATCCGAGATAGGCTTAGGACGGCCCGAAGTCGTCAAAAGAGCTATACCGACAAACGACGCAACGATCTCGAATTTCAAGTCGGTGACCGAGTAATGTTAAAAGTTGCACCTTGGAAGGGTGTAATCCGTTTTGGGAAACGCGGGAAGCTAAATCCGCGGTATATTGGTCCTTTCGAAATCTTGGAGCGTATTGGAACCGTTGCTTATCGTTTAAATCTTCCGCCTCAATTGAACTCCGTTCATCCTACCTTCCATGTATCTAACTTGAAAAAGTGTCTTGCCGAACCCGATATCGTCATCCCTCTTGAGGAACTTACTATTGATGACAAGCTTCATTTTGTGGAGGAACCGGTTGAAATTGTGGATACCTCCGTCAAGACATTGAAACAAAGCCGAATCCCGATTGTTAAAGTCCGTTGGAACGCCAAAAGGGGACCCGAGTTTACTTGGGAAAGACAAGATCAAATGCAAAGGAAGTATCCTCATCTATTCGTGAATTCAGAAACGCAAGATCTCGAGGAAGAAACAACGACTACTACGCCTACTTAAATTTCGGGACGAAATTTCTCTTAAGGAGTAGGTAATGTAACATCCCGCCTTTTTCCATTTATTTTTCCGTTATACTAATATAAAGTCCGTTATATGTTTATAACATCTCCCGTTGATACGCGTTTTAAATTATCTCGTTTAGGTAATTCCCGCACCCGAACGAAAGTTGAGGGACTAAACTTGACAAGGGATCAAACCCTTGACTAGGTCAAAGGGTCAAACCCCTTTCACCCATTCATTACCATCTCCCTATCTCTCTCTCTTTCTCTCTAGCAAGAACACACCCAATTTCCTTTCTCATTCATTCATCATCTAAATCCGGATTAGGGAGCTAGCAACTAAATAAATTACATATTCGTGATCCTCTCTTCATCCTCTTCATTTTGGTACCAACTTCATCTCATTTGGGTAACTTTCTAAAATCACTAGATTTTGTGTTCTTGATGTTTTTAACTTATAAAAGTGTTAATTAGTGTCTATGGCTCAAGTCTAACATGAATATATGATTTATATGCTCGATCTCGTTGTTTTAGTGTAACTAGCATGAACTTGAATTTTGGTGTGTTGTTCTTGAATTTTGGATGATCATATGTTGTTAGATGTTGAAAGTTGATGTTTTAATTGTGTTACTAGCATCACTAGCTTCAATTTGATGTGTAGGTTGCCTTAGAAAACTTCATGAGCTTGATTATTGATTTTTGGTGGAATTGAGTTAGGGTTTGAAGAACTTGAAGTGATTATTTGATGCGTTGATTGCCATGAATTGTTGTTAGTAAGTTGTTAGTTGTATTGTATGCTCCATTACCTACAAAATGGCATGTCACATGTATGCATTGAATGCCCAAATCATTAAATGTGCATTGGTGAGTTTGAAGCATTAATGTGGGCATTGAATGATCACTTGGTTGGAAAACTCGGTTGTTACAAATGAGGTTTTTGATTGTTAAATTGTGTTTAG
Source organism: Rutidosis leptorrhynchoides (assembly GCF_046630445.1). Taxonomy (NCBI): domain Eukaryota; kingdom Viridiplantae; phylum Streptophyta; class Magnoliopsida; order Asterales; family Asteraceae; genus Rutidosis; species Rutidosis leptorrhynchoides. Next base: position 29,049,084 of record NC_092339.1, on the reverse strand, counting down.
TTGCATTCTATGTCAAAAGAGCTTTCCAACGATATAAGGTGCGAGTCCTAAGTGTTTGTGGTTTGCGTTTTATGCTTATTTGAAGTTTGGATCAAATTGGACAAGTGAAACAGACCAGGCACCAGCACCCGCCTATTGTCGCGGCGCGACAGAAGGGTGCCGCGGCGCGGCATAAGCCGTGCCCAGCTTCTGTCTCCGGTGTCCATTTTATGGAAAATGTTTGGCATGCTACGGACCTCCGATTCACATGAAACTTGTTCTAACATGTTCATATATGATTAAAAACCTCAGAAAAATAGTTCGGAACCCGACCCGAACGTGTTGACTTTCGTTGACTTTGACCGACCAAAGTTTGACTTTTAATCAAACTTAACCAAATATTTGTGCAATCGTTCTAACATGTTTTTATACTTGTACCTTGCATGAAACATGACAATTTGATTCACATGCTATTATGATCGAGTCTTAACGAGCCATAGGACTAATTGAACATCTTTGACCTATCGTGTTTACCGTTATTGATACAACCTATATGTTTAGGTCAAGACTAGCTTTGTCTTTGCACGCGTCTACTTGTTGAAGTACTTTATTAACTCTTGCACTCAAGGTGAGATCATAGTCCCACTTTTACTCTTTTTGAACTTATATTTGGGATGAGAAAACATAAACGATTCTTTTGAACTAAGTGAACACAAGAACGGGAAAACAAACATTCTACATACGAGTTTAGAACAAAAATCCTCAATTCGATTATCATTAGTTACACTTGCCGGGTGTAAGCGAGAACTTATGTTATATGGCCATATGGGTTGACAACCCTCATCTTTGACGGTTCGCTACCGTCTACGGATGAAATATATTTTCGAGAATAAGTGTTTGTTCTAGCACTAAGTGATGGGGTATACAATGGAAGGAATGTTAAGCTTTGATAATTGGGTGCTCGTGAAACAAACTTTTGGAATGTATTACTATTATTTCATTGATGCAAATCTTGTGGTTCACTTGTACTTACTTACTTAAACCTATGATTTCACCAACGTTTTCGTTGACAGATTTCTATGTTTTTCTCAGGTCCTTGAACGATACATGATACATGCTTCCGCTCATTATTTGATACTTGCATTGGATGTCGAGTATATGTGCATTTCATGGAGCGTCTTTTGACTTTACTTTAAACCGTGTCGCCTAGATTTCATTCGTATTATAACGTTGTAACTTAACTATTGGTTGAACAATTCTTGTAAACTTTGGGAACAATCTTTATTTTGAAATGAAGGCGACATATTTTGGTCAAACTTTGTCTTAAAGACTTATGACCACGTAACGGGACCTAAGTAGACGGCGCCGTCAAACATGATTTGGTCGGGTCGCTACATAGACCATCTACCATTTTTCTGTTTCCTCTGCATTTAATGCTATGATATCTGAATCATCGGTTATTAATTCGAGGTGGTTTCAGGAAAATTGTGTTTTTAGATGATTAAACGCTGATGGTAATATGGTGGAATATGAAAGGTTCCCTAGTAACAATAAAAGAGCACGCGTATATATCAACGTTATAATAAGGTTGTTTCGTACAAAAAGTCAAAGTTGTCTTGCTGGAGCTGTGACAAAACTGGCTATCTCGAACAGCAGATGCAAAGTTATTTTTGGTAATAATAACGCTAAAGGAATTAGCACAGCTACGAGTTAAACGTTTACTCAGGTTTCGAGTGTTTTCAGGTGTATAACTATATGCATCACTCTTTCCTTCCGTAGATGAAGTGTGGTTGATTCATCCTATCGATTGAGGTGTTTTCAAGAATCATGAATGGTTTGAACGCAGATTAGAATTGTCAAGATACAAATGAGGTTTAAGATGAAATCAAGTGGCAAACTTGAAGAATTATTTAGTTTCATATGTTATAATTAATATTTTAATTCATTTTAATTGTTCAATGTTGATAGCCCACAGTTAGCAGTGTACAAATAATAATTCATATATAAGTTACTATATAATATTCGAATTAATTAATACGTATCGTGACCCGTATACGTCTCAGACTCGATCACAACTCAAAGTATATATATTATTTGAGAATCAACCTCAACCCTGTATAGAGAACTCGATCATTACTGCATATAGAGTGTCTATGGTGATTCTAAATAATATATATATATATATATATATATATATATATATATATATATATATATATATATATATATATATATATATATGCGTCGATATGATATGTCAAAACCTTGTATACGTGTCCCGATATTTAAAGTGCGTAAAATAAATACAGAAATTAAATGACGATAAATAAAATGCGTAAAGTAAATAACAGAATTTAAATGACGATAATTAAAATTGCGATAATTAAATTGCGATAAAATAAATTGCGATAATTAAATGGTAATACGGAAATAACAGTTAGCTTGGAACAGTTAGCTAGGATTTTGTTAGCGTGGATTCTTAATAGAATTTCATATTATTAATTAATCTGTTTCTAATCAATTTTTATTGTGTCCATTATTTCTTCATTATGCCACTTGTTGGATTCTGATAGATAAAAATCCAAATATGTAATTGGATGAATATGGTTACTCTGTGGTGAACGGATTCGTATAACGGTAGATGTAAATAGGATAGTAAATGATTGTTGAATCAGATTCGAAGAATGTACAGTGTATCTTATTAATGTGAAATCTAAATATTTCTCGGGTATTACCTACCCGTTAAAATATTTTCACCATTAACAGTTTATATGAAAGAATTTTTAATTACAATCTTTATGAAAAATATATATACATATATATTTTCTTCAGATGTAATCATGGATTTAATGAGTCAATATGATATTAAACTCATTTGATTTACCGTTTGAACAAGAATATATAATCTCTAAAACATTAGAGATTACATAATCGCCATGTCGAATGAAGATAATTGATGTAGAACGATATGTAGTATGATAATTATAATCGAGGTACAGAATGAGATGTTGAAGCGTGTTTTGTTGATGGTACGGGTGTTGTTACTGATGGTACTGTTGGTGCCGGTGATGTTGCTGAAGCTGGTATGTTTTGCACCATATTTTCCAAGGCTACAACTCGGGCGCGAAGTTCGTTGAATTCTTCTATTATTCCGGAGTGATTGTCGGTCGGAACGAGCGGATGAATAAGATCTAGAATTGTGGATAGAATATAATCGTTGTGGGATATCCTGGCAATGAGGGTGAATATGGTGTTTCGAATAGATTCGCCGGTAAGTGCTTCAGGTTCTTCACTAAGAGGTGAATTCGGTTGATGAAAAGGATCACCTTCTTCTTGTCTCCAATGATTAAGTAGACTACGAACTCATCAGATGAATTGATGATGGCCGATTGGTTGATCCATTCCGGTTATACTGCTTTCGGAGCTCAAGTGTGTTTCCATATCGGAATAACTGTCGGAATAACTATCGGAATAGTTATCGGAATCTGAAGGACTCGAACTGGTTGAGGGATTCATCTCGTACGATCAGATGAAGGGTTTTTGATAAGAAATAGATTATAGGATGTAGATTAGTACCCTGCAATACATAATTTACATATGCATATATAATACTAAAATCCCATAAGTTACGGAGGAATTTACGGAAACTGTCAGACAAAATCTACAGTAACAGATATGCTAAGATATGTATTAGCAGATATGCTAAGATACGAATTTTGTCTATACACTACTCATGCAATCGTTGCAGTAAGATGCGTCTAGACTAAGAATGATAAGCAGGTAATTTCCTAAGGATAATAAGCAGATGATTTCCGACAAAATGATAAGCAAAACTTTTGACATGCAGACATGGTCGAAGTCCAGACTCACTAATGCCTCCTAACGACTTATCAGTTAGACACACTAATGCAGACCTGGTTCGCTAAGACCTCTGCTCTGATACCAACTGTGAAGACCCGTCCTAATCCATCCGGACGAAGTCCATATCGACTATAAACGAATCACAACAGTTGATTACATCGCGAGGTACTTGACCTCTATATGATACATTTTTACAAACATTGCATTCGTTTTTGAAAAGACAATATTTCATTACAACGAAAGTGGACGTCATGCATACCATTTTATAATATCTAACTATAATTGACTTAATAATAATCTTGATGAATTCAACTACTCGAATGCAACGTCTTTTGAAATATGTCATGAATGACTCCAAGTAATATCTTTAAAATGAGCAATTTCACAGCGGAATATTTCTTTCATACCTGAGAACAAACATGCTTTCAAGTGTCAACCAAAAGGTTGGTGAGTTCATTAGTTTAACATAAATAATCATTTCATAATTTTAATAGACCACAAGATTTCATATTTCCATTTTTCATAAACATACGTCCCATGCATAGAGACAAAAATATCATTCATATGGATTGAACACCTGGTAACCGACATTCACAATATGCATATAAGAATATCCCCATCATTCCGGGATCCTCCTTCGGACATGATATAAATTTCGAAGTACTAAAGCATCCGGTACTTTGGATGGGGCTTGTTGGGCCCGATAGATCTATCTTTAGGATTCGCGTCAATTAGGGTGTCTGTTCCCTAATTCTTAGATTACCAGACTAAAAAGGGGCATATTCGGTTTAATAATCCAACCATAGAATGTAGTTTCGATTACTTGTGTCTATTTCATAAAGCATTTATAAAAGCAGCGCATGTATTCTCAGTCCCAAAAATATATATTGCAAAAGCATTTAAAAAGGGAGCAAATGAAACTCACCTAATATATTTTGTAGTAAAAATACATATGACTATAGTGAACAATGCAGGGTTGGCCTCGGATTCACGAACCTATATCATTTGTATATTTATTAATATACGTAAATGTAATCGAACACATATAAATTTATTAGTTATATCCTTTTTATAGTAATAGTATATATGTGTTTCATATATTCATTTTGTATATAATATTAATTTATGTTATGTTATATGTATAAAATATATCATTTTATTAAATACTTATTAATACATTATATAGTTCTAGTATATATATACAAAATGTTATTTTATAATTACTTGATGATTATAATAGCATAGGCTTTATCCAAAAATTATATATTTTATATATAATATATTTATTCAGATATAAGTATATATATTTATATATATGAACATTGGTTATATTTATAAGTCACAACTTATAATTATATTTACCATTTTTACTAATGTTCTATTAATCCATATTAAGCTATATATATATATTTATACACCAATCTCATTTATAGTCGTATTATATTTTGTACCTTAATATATACCAAGTTTTATGTAACTAACATTTACGCCTTAAGGTTATAACAGTCGTTATATATTAAAAATAAGTTCATTTAAAGTTTAACCTTATGAGTTTTTTTATACATCTATATAGGTATATATATGTATATGTTACATATAACTATATATTTTTACTCATTGCAAATCTTAATCTTCAATCTATCTTATCATATTACTTCATATATATTATAAAGTTTTTGTACTAAACATATTACTTATCATACTAATTTCATATTTCATAATATTATCATTAACAATTACCATAATAATAATAATGTAACAAAGATAATAATAATAATAGCAATAATAATAATAATAGTAATAATAATAAAATGAAAGTTATATACCCTTTAAACAGCCATCCTAAAAAGAATTGCCCATGACCGGGCTCGAACCCGTGACCTCCCGCTTATACGCCACCACACTTAACCATGCTTCTGTCCCAATTTTTATGAATTTTATAGTTTTTAATTATATTAAACCTTACTTTGCAGTTCCCCTATACCTTTATCAAACAGATCGCCTAGGACTTCTGCTTAGCTAGCATCAATTTAAAGTTTGGTTTTTTTTTATTGAACATAAATAGAAATCACTTGTAAATAATCCAAGTAATATACACGAAAAAAAAATTAAAAAAAAAACACAGTCGCTGCTGTGACTTCGAAGAACAAAAAAAAAATTATGATTTTGAAATTGGAACATTTTTTGACTCTGATGTCTTCTTAAAATATTTTCCAATCGATCATTAGATCACACTAGTATCCTCATTTGAATCTAAATCATAACAGTTTGCACAAATTTGATCGAAGAACATTATTTGACTTTTTATTTTAAAAACTTTGACCCGTAAATTCTCACTCAAATCAAAGTATTGGAACCTCTAATTTTGCAAAAAGATTGTTTATAGAAATCCTAACACAACTACATTTATCGATTTTTAAATGAAATTCAAATTCTAGTTTTTGCTTTTTTTAAAATTTAAGAACATGAACTCAACATCAAATATCGAATTCGAGACTGTTTTGAACAAAAATTATAACATGAATTAGGTAGTAAAACATACCTATAAACTTCCTGGATCACTATTCTTTCTTAAATCATCAAAATGAGTTCGAATTTTTGTGAAGAACGATATAGTTGACTTTTGTTTCTAAAACTTTGACTCAGAAATTCGATTTCAATTTGAGGAATTAGAACAAGAGATTTTTGCAGATAGTTTAGACTATAGATTCCTAACAACACTGTATTTACGGATTTTGAAAATTTGATTCGATCTTTAATTTTGGCTGAATATGAAAATACAGAGGAAACGGGTTTCTTTCTTTAAAAATAATTTATGTTCCTCACTTGTGATTGCAAGAGACGAATATTATAGAATAATTGAGGTCTACAATTCCAGTCAGAAGAAACAAAGTTAAAAAGCGGATATCACAAGATCACAGAGTCGTACATATGAATTTTTATATAATTTATATAATTAAAATTAATATTAATATTAATATTTAATAATTATATTAATAATATTAATTATTATATTACTAGTAAAAAAATAATAAGGATATAAAAACGATAGTAATTATATTTATTAATGATTATAATAATAGATGGTATTATTTTCCAATAAAAATGATAATATTACTAATATTAAAATAATAATATTATTAACAATATTAATAAGAGTAATAATAATGATATCAATAATGAGTTTAATAATAACACTATAACAAAACCATTGTATCAATTTTTATATTTATGTATTTTACTTAATAATAATAACACTGATATTTATATTAAATATCTATTCTAATAATGGTAATGAGAGTAATAATATTATTAGTAAGAATAACAAATTAGATGCATTAAATTTCATATCTATATGTTATCTATAATAATATAACTTAAAACTGATTTTTAATAAAAGAAATGATAATATTACTATAACAACTATATTTTAACTTATAATTTAATATACTACAATTATTAATCATATTCTAATGCTTAAATCATATTTTAAAATTTTAATTTAATATACATTTACTTACATTTATATATACATATATATTTACAAACAATTGTTCGTGAATCTTCGGGAATGGTCAAAAGAGCAAATGCATTCATGTAACTGTTCCAAAATTTTCGAGACTCCGCATTACAGACTTTGCTTATCGTGTAGGAAACCTATAAAGATTAAGTTTAAATTTGATCGAAAATTTCCGGGTCGTCACATCAAACGCCCTCACCATATTCGTGCTGTCTTTTTTCTTCCCTGAGCATAATCGAGGACGGGAGTGGTCTAAAATTCTTTCCTTTTCTTCCCACTTAAAGTATAAAATTAGGTGTTAGTTAAATGAAAGTTGTTATTATTTAATTTAATATTTTATTAAATTGGTAGAAAAATGGAAGTTGAAGTGGTAGTTGTGAGGTTGAAGATGAAGTGGTAGTTTGATTTTATTCATTTTATTTATGTGAGACCCATTAAAATTTATGTGGTTATATATTTACCAATATAACTAATAAACAAAATTTGTCTTATTTATTATAAATAGTACTATTTAGTTTTTCACTTTTCACAAACCTAACCCCCTAACTTCCATTAAAATACAATTCGAACCCCCCACTTTATATCTATATTCTAAATTATTATTTATCCCATCACTAACACAAAAAATACTGAATAATAACACCCACCACGCTTTAACGACTTGTACACTGCGCTCAAACAGCAGGACCCACATATGCCACTATTGTGCTAGATTTTTATTTTTCTTCTCCAACGATAAAAGAAGCAACTTTCTTAAAAGGAACAACCATTCAATGCTACCCAAAAGATGTCGAAAAACATTCTTTTTTACAAAATAGATCGACTAACTTTAACGCTAAAAGAAGCAATTTTCACAAAAGGAACAACCCTTCAATGTTACATGTCGAAAAAAAAAATTACAAAATAGATCAAGACTTTTTTTTAACTCGCATTCAAAACGGAGCCTCTGGCGCGAAGCGAGGGCTCCACAACTAGTTGATACTGATTTACGGAATACTTTCTTATTTTATTTTAATCATTATTTAATTTGAAATTTATTTACTGTGAATTTTTAATTTATGATTTAATAATAATAATTGTAAAAAAAAGTAAGTTATGGTTGGCAATGGTGTGTTATAAGAGGAAATGGTGAGGAAGAAGGAGAGAGAAAGCTGATGTAGCGCTGATGAAGTGTTGAGAAGCCGCCATGATTGGGATTGGTCTAAGATGAACATTGAACGTTATTGTAAAATATCAGATCATTATTATTTTATTTTATGTTTTATTGAAGCATGACACAATGATATTACTATATTATCTAATAGACAAAAATGGTGAATAGTAACTAGAGGCATTTTCGTCATTTCACCTTTTTTTTCTAATTAAATTTCACTACACCTACAAAGAGCCCCGGAATTTTTTTCAAATATTCAAATCGACCCCCCAAACAGGGGGTAAAGTGTTAAATAATCATTTTCATAAAAAATTAAAAATAAACTCCACCCAAATATTCAACGGGTCATATCTTCTCGCTCGCAACGAGTTAAATTTTTCCGACACCATCGTTAAACTCGAAATAATTTTAGGAACACAATGTCACTAACTATACGCAAAACGGACGCTTTTTAAAAAACGCTAAATATTTGGGGTACTTTTCATACACGTTGATTTTGCGTTAAATTTTTAAAAGTCGATAATTACATAGCTAAACGCGGAGATGCACATATATTGTTAATTTAAAATAACATTTAAATCTTTCACGGGTTATACCTTTTAATTCGACTCGAGTTGCGCTTCAACTACATCATTCTTTAGCTACGAAATAATTTTACAAACTAAACACAATAAAATACATTGAAAATCTAACCCCCGACGCGAAGCGAGATTGAATACGTTTACCTAAAGAAAACTAAAAGATTAAGAATAATATGGGTTCCGTGGTTAATTTTAGAGTGCCCTATACAATATGAAGAATTATAATGAAAAAATTCGAATTGGTGTTGTCCCTGAACCCACGAGTTTTTGTACATAGATACGTCCTTGAACACATACTACTACGCAGTACAAGCTGATCTTCAATAATACAGTATAATGTACGCAAGTCATTAATTTATTTATATCCATGATCAAAAATAAATTGTTATATGGGACTCTTATATTTTGTTTTCTCAAAAACCGAAAATAAAAAAGTCCATTATTACTTCAATATACTAAAATTGGCCATGGTTAAATGACCGAAACTTTTACTTCAATATACTAAAATCGGCCATGGTTAGATACTTAGATGATCAAAATGCCCTTTTTTACTGTTCACCAGAGAGGTATTGAAGTTTTACTTATAAACCTCAAGTTGTATTTGTGGATACATAAAAGTAGGTGATTCTATCAAAAATTAAAGTGAAAATACCCACTTTTTTTTTTAAAGGCAATCCAAAAACTTTTATTAATCATAAATAGTATATTACAATCTATAGCTGGAACAAAGTTATTTCCAACAATAAGGATCACTCGAGCATCTAAACAATAGGGCGTGATAAAAGAGAAAAGATGTACAGCACGGGTGTGACGCTAAACAAGATAAACATGCAACCCGCATAGGATGCTGACTTGACCGAGTGCAAGCTGGACAGGGATCGGGCCACAATGCTAGACTAAACAACGACAAAGTAGCCCAAACCCGATCCATTTAACCCCCATACCGATTACCTGTTCCTTGGTAGCAAACTTTATAAGTCGAACATTGAACCTTATTGTAAAATGTTAGATCTTATTATTTTATTTTATGTTATCAAGAAGCATGACACAATGATATTGATTATGTTTACCTAAAGAAAACTAAAAGTTTTAGCATATACGAGGTCTTATGATTAAATTTAGTGGTATCCTATACAATTTTAAGAATTAATTTATAATAAAAAATTTCGAACTAGAGATGTCTCGTGACCCCACGAGCTTGTAGATATTTACGCCTTTGAACAAATACTACTACCTATATGATAGAGTACAAGCTGATCTTCAATAATATAATGTATGTATGTCATTAATTTTCATATATCCATGATCAAAAATAAATTGTTACTGTATATGGGATTCTTATATTTTGTTTTCTCATAAACCGAAAATAAAAGAGTCCATTACTTCAATATACTAAAATTTGCCATGGTTAAATGACCAAAACTTTTACTTCAATATACTAAAATCGGCCATGGTTAAATGACCAAAATACCCTTTTTACAGTTCACTAGTGAGGGCATTCTGGTCATTTTTCTGACGTCATATATTTTTCATATTTAAGATTTTAGGTATAGAGTGTAACCATTTCCCGAAGCAACATGAGGGCTCTTCCCGTTCGTTTATACTAAATCTTGCAAGAAACTGTAAAGCTCTTTTGCAACCATATTTGGGTATTCTTCATGTGGAAGAAGGGCACCTGGAACCTCAACAAATTTAGTAACACCTTTAGCTTCTCTTAAAGCTTCCATTTCTGCTTTCGATCTATTCGGTGCACCTGACGCCGATACAACTAGAACCGGTACTTTACCCTCCAACGCTTCAAACAGTTCAACAAATTCTTTACGGGTTTTCACCGGGTCAAGTTTACCCGTTAAGAAAGCCGCTGGGGCATAACGTGCACCTTTTTGTTTTGTCAACTCATATCTATTGTCGATGATTGTTTGTGTCACGTTTTTCGAATCGGCGTATACATGGGAATTGTATTGTGATTGAATGGATTTCTTGTTACCAACTAACACGTTGTACATCATCCAACCTACGCCAGGGGCTCTTAACGTCTCTCTAAGTAGTTCATATCTGTATATTTTATTTATAATAACATATGAACATCAGTAATTTGAAGTCTGTAGAGGCGTCAATTTCGACCCATTTACTTATGAACAGGTGGAGTGAACCAGGTATTATGGGACAAATGTGTTTAGGGTCAAGTGGTCAACTACAGTTTACATTACCAAAAATCACCTGTTTTTATTAGAACCCTCGAGCCCTGACCCGTTTTCTAACCTGCCCATTTTGCCACCTTAGTGGGCTGTGTCAGAGATAAAGCAATATGTACCTGGATTCTGTCTTGGAATCACGACCGAATACAATGGGAAGAGGACCAGACCAGGTGGGAGCCACGGCGGCAATGGCGGTTAGGTTGACCAAACCCTTTTTAGCAGCACGAATGGCTATGGTTGCAGCATGGCCTCCTCCAACAACAACTAAGTCTTGTCCTACATTTTATTAAATAAAATATGACAGCATAAAGTGAGCAGTCCAGTCTTAGACATAAACATTATTAAAAAAAAAAATAATAATAATTGCAATTGATCTACTTTTAGTATCCACTAACGTTTTTGTGAAGCGGAAGAAAACTAAATTATTTTGGAATATCATTAACATTAAAAAGATCAATAGGGTAAAAAAACGCTCTTATATACAGAATAAAACAGAATTAACTCTAACTGCATGTCTGTTTTTAACTAACTTAACAAATAACAGTACTGCTAATTACATAAAGTTACACCAGACTACCCTTTACTTTTTAATGTTTATATAAGATATCATAAACGTCTATAGTTTGCTGTTTATATGTGCATTTTGAAAGATTAAAGTGATACTGAATGATCGAAATCAGACTATCAACTGTTTTGAAATGGATCGCAATATATACTATTTAATTGTGTTGCTGCTGCTTGAGGTTGCTAGCCTGGTATATTCCGGTTTATTTCAAAAAAAAATATATATATATATTAATAAACAGTATAAATAATAAGTACACATTTTGCTGTTTTGTGCAATGGAAGTAAAGTTCTTGCCTATAAATTACGTAACTAAGGTGATAATGGGTAGTTTTATTTACCTTGTAATCAGTTTAATTGCAGTGAAACTGATACGAAATTGATTATACAAAACTGATGATTTCACTTGAAATAGATGAAAAAGATATAAAAAGATAGCAATAATTTCCCAAAAAAAAATAAAAATAAAAAAAACCTGCCAGTAAAACTTACCCAAGTTGCTTATTGGACTATCTGGTGCAAGGATGAAGTCAACAAGAAATGATTCCATGACATCAGCATTATAATCCAGCTTCGGCCTCTCAGAATAACCGAGACCGGGCCAATCAACAATTGTAGCTCGCCAATTAACGTGACCCGTTTGTTGAACGATGTCTTTAGCCACCAATCTCCATTCTTCCACTGTGCTAACATCAGAAATTGAGGGCATCATGAGAATATTCTTAGTTGGTCCGTTACTTCCATTTCCGTGTTCCTCGTAATGAATATTAATAGAGTTATCATTGAATTTCCATTGCCAGCTGCTTGTCTGAAAACACAAGACGAAAATTGATACGTAAACACAAAGTACAACGATGTTATATCCTAACCAGATCATACATCATCTGCTTCGTTTCAGAAGTTCATTTTTAGCCTCTTAGGAATAGAAATAACCAAAATGCACAATTATCGTCTCACTTTGTTCAGTTAAACCATTAAATGAAGTGAATATACGCATCAATGAATCATGAATATCATATATTCCTATTTAAGCTAAATGTACCTAGTGTTTTTTAAACAATATCAAACTATGCACCTAGTGATGTTTATACATCAATAGCAATATATTTCAAGTAATGTTCTAATGCATTATTAGGATTTTTATCCTTTTTGTAAATTATGGGAATAATAAGAGAGATGCCAAAGGTAAGATTCAAGCCTAGTAATTGCACATATAACTTCCAATTTGTAATGGAAAAAAAAAAAAAACAACCTTAATGGGCCATTAAATAAGGGGAAAAAAAAAAAAAACCTTTGATAACAAAATTAAAGCTTATTAGTAGATAATTAATAACCTAATTATAGCATTAGATACAGTACGATTGCAATTTGATGAAAGTTTGTAATAACTTAACCAAATAGAAATAGATGGGGAATGCTAACCTTTGATGATTTATCGGTAGAATAATTCAAAGAAACTGAAGCATTAACAGTAAATGATTTTGTGCAGAAATTGGGATACGGATTAAAAGAGGTTTTTTCACGGAGGATTGGGGTGAAGCCTAAAGATGATGTGTGAACGGATGAAAAATGAGTGGAAACCATTGACATTTTTAGTTTAGAGTTCTGGGAGAATTTTTATAACCACCAGAAACGAAGAAGCTAGACGTCTGCTTTTTTGGAATACAAATTTTTTTCTTTAATTTGAGCAGGAGATGGAGTTTTTTTTATTATTTAAATTATTTATCTACTACGGAGTATTATTTTTAAAGAAAAATAACTCCACTCATCAGCACAGGGTAGCCGTAGTCCATTTCGGTGTTCATTTTAAGCATCTAAAATGAACTTCGAGATTAACTGACTGTCACATGGGTCGAGTATCCATAGTGTCCTTTTTTTTTTCTTAATCTTTTTTAATTAATTTTTTTATTTTTTTTATATTTAAATATAAAAACAATATATAAAAACAAATAACTTTTATTAATTAAACAAAAATTACAATCCTAAAAATGAAAATTTCTAAATTACTTTATTGAAACTTACTAAATTAAAATATGACTTCCACGACCTAATCAGAACTATACGCAGCTGGATCAAAAGATTGTCGACGGAACCACTCATCACATTCTAGTGATGAGTATTTCAAAAGATACAACTTTAGTGGATCTTCGGTGTTTTCCATCACCTTTTCCTTTAGCTCATCGAACTTTTCAACTGTAAGAACCTCCAGCTTTTCGTGTTTTTCGTCAAAGTAAAGAATGATACTCGGACGGTATTGCTTCCTTGAGTATATCGTCCAAGAATGATACAAAAAAGATTGATTTTAGACGATTTTTTGTCAGCGTTCCAGTACGACTTCCACCCAGTCGTCAGTTCACCATTGTAATAAATATCCAACGAAATCAAACCACCAAACTCGTCCATTTGACGAAAAACTGAGTTTGAATTCATGATGTTAAAAATAAAATGGAAGTATAGAAGGTTGAAGTAGAAATAAAAGATGAATGTATGTAAAATAAATGTATTGTATGATGTATATATATATAGGTAAATGTAATAGGTAAAAGAAAATAAAAAACTCTAACGGTCGAAAAAATCAACGTCGCCTACGCGACGCTGTAAATCGACGGTGGTGGCGACGATGAAGCGGTGTCGGACGACGGTAGTTCGGCGTCGATTTTCGACCGACGGCGGAGACCGACAGTGGTGACACCCGGTGCTCTAATAATCACAAACATATAAATATGAATAAATATAAAATTCTTTTGAACCACAATATAACTTAATTTTTATAAAACTACCTCCAAATTGTTAAAATGAAACTCATTTATAATTTAAATAAATCAGTGTACACTGATTTCAACTTCTTCTACATTCAGTCGAATTTCCCCATGGATCTCATTCCTTATTCAGTCATTTTCAAACATGTTTTATCCGTGAGAGTTCACCCTTTTAACGTTTGAAACAAGTTGGAGGTCGTTGTTCGAGGATCAGACATTTCATCTGTTTTTTAGGCTCAAGTATCAGTGGTTTTAATATCTTTAGCATCAGGTGTTTCACCCATATCATATGTTTAGGTGTTCGGCAAGTTGGGTATTCTTGCGTCTTTAAGGAGGCTTTCATTTTAATTGGATTGTCACATGCTTCACGTCATTTAAGTACACGTTGGCGATTCACTTTCTAATGGATTTCTTTGTTCGTGTCATTTTAGTTAGATTGTTTTGATGTCAATTCCAAGTTTGTGTTACTTATAATTGTAATTGGTGCGATGTTGGTTTGGATCATGTTTAATATCTCACATAAATCGATGGATCTAATCACATTAAGTTAATCAATTAACTTCGATGGATCTATTTATTTTAGTTATGTTTTGAAAAGAAAAAATATACAATAAAGCTTGACAGTTTTATGGTGGTTAACTTTTATATAAACAAGAAGTTTATATTTATACGGGGGATGATTCTAACACACCCTTTTTTTATCCTCACACACCTATTTTAACCTTTTACTCTTCTAATAATACCCAATTTCTTTAAATTGGTGTGTGAGGATCAAAAAAGTGTGTGTTAGAATCATCCCCTATACGAGTTATTTTTAAGATTATTACGGTTAACGACGATTGAACCATAACGAATCTGAACCGTTAAATGAATGTAAGAGAGAACCGTCAGATCTAGGGCATTGCCAACTAAGAAATGGGTTTATCTTGTTCCGCTTAACAAACCCTAGAGCCCACCTCTTGTTCATTTCTTCCGCTATCACAAACAAGAACAAAATTTTAGAGTTATTAAAATAATAAAAAAAAAATGGTGCAGCGTCTAACCTACCGCAAACGCCATAGCTATGCTACCAAATCAAACCAACACAGGGTCGTCAAAACCCCAGGTACACATTCGTCTCAATTTCGTTTTGTTATCAGTTATAATTACAGGTGTTCATGTTTTTAAACAATTGATTTTATTTAATTAAATATAGGTGGAAAGTTGGTTTACCAGACTACAAAGAAGAGAGCTAGCGGTCCTAAATGTCCTGTTACTGGAAAAAGAATCCAAGGGGTAACAATTCAATTTTTCTTAATTACGAATTTGATTTTCATTTTTTAGACTATGAAATCAATCTTAGTAGTATAGTATATTTCTATGATTGGATTTGTGTGTGTTTTAAAAAATATATTTTACTGTTATTGCAGTTTAAGAATAAAAATCAGATATTTATTTGTTTAATTTAAGGTATATGAATGTACATTTACCATTTTCTAATCTGAATATGTTTTTGTTTATGTATACTGCTGTAATACTATGTGTAGGCAATTTACAGATTAGACCACTCCCTCGCTAAAAACACCCTCATGCCACATCGACGTCACATCAGCACCAAAACGCTATAACTAACTCGTAACTAAAAATTATCAATCATGAGGGTGTTTTTTTTACCAAAGTGCTGCTTTCATATCGAATCTGGAGTTTGTATTTGATCTGCTGGTTTAGGACTCTGCATCTTTTAGCAGATATTTGACTTGTTACACATTTATTAATTAGGCTGAAGTTGGATGTGGTTGACATGTATCTGTTTAGTATGATTGTGTTATTGACGTTGTTCAGAAATCTAAAAGATTCTATTTATTCGTCACTAAAGGATAGAATTGTTTAAATGATTTTTTTACTAAATAATCTGCAGATTCCACACTTGAGGCCAGCTGAATACAGGAGATCTAGGCTATCAAGGAACAGGAGGACAGTCAACCGTGCATATGGTGGTGTGCTATCTGCTGGTGCTGTGCGAGAAAGGTATATGAAATGTTTACATATTACTGATTTCTGTTAATAAATAAAGTTTAACAATTAATAGGTTGATGGTTTGTTGGCCATATGACCATATGGGTTGGTTTGACCTGAAACACGCTGTTTCCTTATTAGAGGGCTCCCAACCATGACACACTTTGTCATCAGGGCTAGCTGCCACATAAGCGCTACGTTAGGACTTCCTCATCAGGACTAATCAAGGTCTAAACACTCCCAACAGTGACATACTTTCTCTTAAAATTGGGACCCACTATATTATTTAATTAAATAAATGTACAAGTATACAAACAAAAAGTACCACATAAACCTTCACTCCCTACCGTCCTGCAATATGCTTGAAAAAGAAATGAATGAGGGCGATGTGTTTAGGGCTAACCCATGGCTAAATGGTGCCATTAGCGTGCGGGGGCGGGGGGCGATTACAAGATACTATATCATTACATTAATGATAGTTTATTATATAGTGATATAGGAGGTTTTATACATACATCAATGGTATGACTTTGTAAATTAAATTTATAATAAATTAATGATAGTTTATTATATAGTGTGTATGTATTTTCATGTATGCACGTAGGTATGTTTGTGTACGAATGTATGTTGGCATGCATATAGGTTTGTGTATGTGCGTATGTACGTATATGTACGTATGCATGCTTGTATGTATGTATGTTTGTATGATTAGGTACTTCGCATCGTTCGGTGCATCTTGGGGCTATTATGGCTAAGGACGACCCTCTTTGCTCTTGAGCTTGGTTGGTTTCCTTTAGTTGTGTGACTTCGGGGATGTCTACCGTAAAGGTGCATGAGTGGTGTATGGTTTGTTACGGGTGGTTGGCTCTTTGCTTTTGCAACAACTCTCACCTGGCATTCCTTTCGAGTTTCTGTCCACAAGGTTTTTTGGCTCTTTTTATTGAGGCAACAACAAGCGTCGATCCAGTGGCGTATTGACTACCGCTTAGAGCCTAAATTGATTTTCAGGCAGCTATTAAAACCCATGGAAATCTGATTAAATCATTTCCATGGAGTCTATTTTTCTTTTTAGTTTATTAATTTTAACCTTTTGTTTTTTTTTTTTTTTGGCCGGAGGTCCTCACGGAAGCAATCTCTCTACCCTGTAGTAGAGAGGGGATGACTTTCTCCAATGGGTCTTGACTCATGGTTAGAGAAACGACTTCCCTCTTACTCTACGATAGAGGAAGGATTGTCTACATCTCACCTCCTCCATACCTCGCATGTGCGGGATTGGGTATTGTTGTTGTTGTTGCTGTCAAGAAAGTTGTGATCTTTTTAGTTTCTACCTTTGTTCAGTATTTTCTGTTTTTGGATGCAGGATCATCCGAGCTTTCTTGGTTGAAGAGCAGAAGATTGTGAAGAAGGTTCTAAAGATTCAAAAGACCAAAGAAAAGCTAGCTGGAAAGAGTTAGAAAGGTTTGTGATGAGATTTCGATTAGTTGAAAGAATTTTTGACTTCAACACATTGATTATAAGATGTGAACTTACAGTTTCTTGTTGAATGTATTTGATTGATTTTGAATTCGAACGAGTTCAGACTTTTCGTTGGATCTCTTATGATACGATGTGCTGTCATCCTGATTATATGTTTACCAGCTTAAACTTTCGATTTGTTTCCTTCATTTTTAAGTGATATTTTCTTGAAAGTTTTCTTTAAAGATGAAAATTTCACTTTTCATACTACTCTTGGAAAAGGTTCGTGTGTGAGTTGCTTTTCTTAAAAATACGAGTATTATATTATGTTATTTTATTTTCTTATGACTTAAATTACATTGAAAATAAAACAAAACATATACCCTTCGGTATTCTCAATATAAAAAATACACACTTAAAAAAATGTGATGATACGTAATTTTTTGTTAATTTTTCAGTTTTACTTCTTATTTATTGTCTTATATGTATATATGTATGTATTACGTAAGTCACAAAATTTTTTTTACCATATTATTTTTATCTGTTTCTGAAAGTGAACAAATAATTTGGAACATGAAAAAAATGAATTGTGAACGATATAATTAGGATAGAGGGATTAACAAGTAGTAGTATACTAGGGTAATACTTTAAATGATTTTTAAATTGACGTTAAAAGTGAATAAAAGTAAAAGTATTGTATAATTCAATAATTCTTTTTAGGTGTTTGTCAACTTTGTGTTAATTTTATTTGCTTAGTTAATCAAATAATCTACTCCGTAATTATCAAACACCAAAAAACAGATTATTACATATTACATTACATAGTATATTATTACATCATCAAAAACGCAAAATACAAACACTCAAATAATAGCAAATAATATATGTAAATCCACGTGCTACATGTTTTGATAACACATATTATATTTTTAATTTTATTGTCTAATTTCTCTCCATCTTTATCATGGTTAGTTATAGACTTATAGTTATTACTGTATATGTTATCTTTATCTATTCCCATAATAACAAAAAATAATAAAATATTTTTCATCTACAATAACCACCACGGATGCTTTAACTTCTTCAATAGATCTTCAATTTTTTTCATCGACACGATTATATATATTCACCGTCTTAAGATCCGTAAGATTTCCATTTATCTATATTACTATGTACAACATTTTTCTTTGATTCACGAGTGTTCCTAAAAATAAGTTCATGAATCAAAATTACGTTTCTTTGTTTGATGATTTGATTGAGAATTGTGCACTCTGTTTAGTGTGTGTACAATGCTTTTGTTTCGTATAATTTTAATTCAATTGTAAACACACTGAAAATTTGTCAAATGTATATTTTGTAACTTTTTATGATATAATGAAATAAGGACTTGTTAGAGGTGTTGCATATGATTGTTTATGCATGCACAAGGTGTTCATATCAAATTACTTTTATTCAGATGTATGATTTGCTGTGAGGTTTTCTTAGAGGTGTTTCATATGAATGTTTATGCATTCACAAGCCGTTCATATCAAATTACTTGACGAGTATTTTGTATTTAGTTTTACGCATTCTAACCATATTATTCCTTAAACGTTTCAAACTCTTTCCCTGCCCACCCTAAGAGCTCCGAGTGTCACGACAATTTACTAGCGTCTTTTACAAATAGACACTGGGGACACCGCCCCAGTGTCCTTGCTTAGTGTCCTTGAGCCAATGTTGGTTAACCGACAATGAAAAACTTAGTATTTTTTTTTTTTACTCAATCTATTTTCTTATTGGTCCACATCATATTCTCTCTCACCAAAACTTTGGAAAATGGACACAGAACGACACCTTCCTGTTTAGCTCTCCTCAGTCAATTTCAATGTCTCAAATGGACACTGTAAATGGACACTAAACGACACCTCGTGCTTTAATATATGCTGTCAGTGAGATTTTGTTAGAGGTGTTGCATATGATTGTTTATGCATGCACAAGCGGTTTGTAACAGATTATTAACTGAATATTTTTTGGTCACATGTATGCGGTATAACTGGGTTAATCCGTGACCATTTCCAAGCATTTCCCGGGCTACCCCGAGATTTACTGTTAGTGAGGTTTGAACCTGAAACTTAATGTCTAGATGTCAGGATCCCAACAACTAGGCTACCTTGGGATGGTTAAAATCTTATTCCTTTACCCATTCACTAGCTAGAGGGTATTTGAGTAATATATATAAATACTTACGTGTGGCGATATTTTGATATTGTTAATGAACTTTGCAGGTGAATCATGAAAACGAAAGGTAATCCAGGAGACAATAGGACTAGAAGATCATTTTCATTATTTATAATATTCGGTTTGTGTTGTTTTTTCTATCTTTTGGGTGCATGGCAAAGAAGTGGTTTCGGAAAAGGAGATAGTATAGCGCACGAAATAACAAGAAAAGCCGATTGTAGCATTATATCCAATCTAAACATCGAGACTCACCATGGCTTTAGTGTAAACAACTCCGAAGAATTAAGATCAGAAAGTAAGGTTTACGAACAATGTGATGATCGATACATTGATTACACACCATGTCATGATCAAATTCGCGCAACAAATTTCCCTCAAGAAAACATGAATTATTTGGAGAGACATTGTCCGAACGATAATGAGAAGCTACATTGTCTTATTCCTGCACCAAAAGGTTACGTGACCCCGTTTCCATGGCCTAAAAGCCGCGATTATGTGCCATTTGCCAATGCACCTTATAAGAGTTTGACAGATGAAAAGACGGCTCAAAATGGGATACAGTACGAAGGCGACATTTTTAAGTTTTCAGGTGCAGGATCACAGTTTTCTCATGGGGCTGATGCTTATATTGATCAAATTTCATCTGTGGTCCCTGTAGGCAACGGAATGGTTAGGACCGTACTTGACACTGGCTGCGGGGTAAGTTGATCTTTATAAAGTTTGCTAATTTTATATATTTATGGATATTGGATTAGAAGGTAACTAACTTTTTTGCTTGATTTCTGTTTTGGGTGACCATCTTTGTTTATTGTTTATACCCATAAAAAGGTAACCAGCATTCAAATATATTGATTGAAAAGTTTCAAACTTTTGAAATAGTTAACAGCTGACGTGCGATCACCTTGCTATTTATCGATTTAAAAGCTTACCTGAAATACGTTCTGTTTAAATGTCGAAACTTTGGTGAGTTACCCTTAAGATAATTGAAAAGAAAGCCCTTACCTTTTTATGCAATTTGCACGCGAAAATGTAATAGTTAGTTATTCATTCGTTGTTATTGATGGTTGTGGATAGGTTGCAAGTTTTGGTGCATACTTATTCAAGAAAAATGTTATAACCATGTCATTTGCACCAAAAGACTCGAATGAGGCACTCATTCAGTTTGCTCTCGAAAGAGGTGTTCCTGCATTTATCGGTGTTCTTGGTACTAAAAAGCTTCCATTTCCTTCAAGATCTTTCGACATGGTTCACTGTTCTCAGTGTTTAATCCCTTGGGCGCAAAACGGTATGCTAATAAACCATATATGTAAGAGTTACATAATACAAATGCTTTCTTAATATAATGACTTCAAGATCAATATATCAAGCAGATGGAAAATACTTGATGGAAGTTGATCGAGTTTTAAGGCCAGGTGGCTATTGGGTGCTTTCTGGCTCTCCGATAAATTGGAAGGTTAAATATAAAACATGGCAACGTTCTAAGGAAGAACTTGAAGACGAGCAAAGGACGATTGAGAAGATTACTGAACTTCTTTGTTGGGAGAAAAAACACGAGAAAGGCGAAACGGTTATTTGGAGGAAGAGAGTAAATCAAGATCGTTGTAAAGAACGAGAGTCTAGTGTTACATCGTGTGAATCGGCAAGTGTAGATGATATTTGGTATATAAACTGTAACCTGTGTTCCATTGCCCCATCAATATTAATGTTTCGCACAGGTGTCTGTGGCACATGTGCGAAGTGTGCAGTCGAACAAGCCTAGAATTTGAAACGGCCCAAAATTTGAAACGGCCCAAAATTTGAAAATCCATATATATATATATATATTTTTTGTAATCAAATCACGAAAATTCGTTTATCATACATTGTTTCACATTAGGAAGCGGTAGATTTACACGTTTACTTTTTACTCGGGGTGTGTTTTATATCAAACGGGTCAAATCAAACATGTTGGAAAGTCACCCCAAGTGTATCCGATGCATACGGCAACAAAATCTTTTTCGTTCAAAGACATAGATTATCTTCATAATAGGATTGTTTTTGCGCAAGTAAAAAGAAGTGTTTGCGGCTGGCCCGACCCGTTTCAACCAGTAATCATAGAACCCATTTTGACCTGTTACCCAGCCCCCTGACTTGCAACCTTTAAATGCGACACAAACGCTTATTTTTATTACAAAAGCACATATTTGAATGTAGGTACAAGGAATTGGAAGCATGTGTAACCCCTTACCCGAAGACAAGTAATTCAGACAAGGTTGCGGGAGGTGAACTAAAACCGTTCCCGCAGAGACTAAATGAAGTTCCTCATAGAATTTCTAGCGGTTCAATTCATGGAATCACTAATGAGTCGTTTGAAGAGGACAACAAAGCTTGGATTAAGCATTTGAATGCTTATAAACGAGTGAATAAGATAATTGATACAGGACGTTATCGTAATATTATGGATATGAATGCGGGTCTTGGAAGCTTTGCTGCAGCACTTGAATCTCCTAAATCTTGGGTTATAAATGTGATGCCAACCATAGCCAATAAAGACACTCTTGGTGTGATTTATGAGCGAGGCTTGATCGGAATCTATCATGACTGGTACGTTTTGAAACTTACAATCTTCTCATGTTATTCGAGATGAGGACATAATTCTTTTTCATGCCATGTGAATAATGTTCTCTTTAGCATCGTTCGTTACTCGTATTTGACCCAACTGCTTATTTCTTTTATCTTTAAATTTTATTTCAGGTGTGAAGCGTTTTCTACATACCCTAGGACATATGATCTAATTCATGCTCATGGTCTTTTCAGCTTGTACAAAGAAAAGTAAGTTTCTTTTATGTAGAGGGAGTAATTTGGTCGGGTTTGTTTATACCTGGCAAATGGGTCAGGTTGGGTTGATTTGGGTAACGGGTCAAAAAGGTTTTGAGTTGAAATGGGTCATGAGTCAAACACTTCAGATATTTAATGGGTCCAAATGGGTCAATTTAGGTAACGGGTCATGAGTCAAACGGGTCAGATTTTCAGACGGGTCAAATGGGTCGGGTTTAAAACTGAAAAACACGTTTTTTTAAAACGGGTCATGTGTAAAACGGGCCAGATTTTTTTTAGACAGGTCAACTAGGCTGGGTTTAAAACTGAAACTGTGAGTTTTCAAATGGGTCAAATGATTGGGAAGCTTTCAATGAGTTTTTCTGTTATGTCAACTTTCCTGACGCACCCACACTAGCGGAAACGAGGATATAATTGTTTGAGACAAACTTGCGAGAAATAATAGAAAACAATGTAAAGTAACTGATAACACGACGATTTAACGTGGTTCGGCAAAACCCTGCCTACGTCCACCCCAATAGTTCCCTTTATTCTTATAATATAAAAGATCCCGGTACAAGAAAAAGTACACTGTGAGTTAACCCAAACCCAAGCCCCTTAGATTTTAGGATAAAATCTAAGTTTCCCGTACACTATTTTACGCCCCTTACAAGAATAAAACTCTCGACCTCACAAATAAACATACTCCATTGATAAACCCTATCAACTATGTTTTTCTCTCATTTGTGATCTTGTGATCCTCACTTGGATGGATGCCTTCACGTTCTATGCTCATCACTTATTTATAATACTAACAAATATACATGTACATCTTTAAGCATGCACGTGCAAAATGCAAATTGACAACCTCTTCCCAACTTTCTTGACTTTTGAACGTCTAGAACCTAACAAAGTTAGGCAACCAAAACCCACATGCATTCCATGCAAAAGACAAATTGAATTTGTCTACATAAATGTTAGTCAAAAATTTGGACTCCGTCCAACAATCTCCACCTTGACGAACATTTATCTTGTTCGTCACCGAAAATACTATAACCTAGTATTTTCACCATTGGCCTCCGTTATCACTGTTGCACACACCTTGAATCACCTCGGTCCTAAACCCGATTCAAATAAAACCGGCCAATAATCATGTGCAGCTGACCCTGTCAACTTACCTAGTTGACTCCAGAGAGGCGTCTCGAATCACCTCTTCCACCACAGTAGGATTTTCCTTCTCACCATCGTCTACCTTGATCAAACATGTCCCCACATGTTCCCGATCAATTTTCCGCGTGCACGCTTTTAAAACCTTCGAGACACGAGTACATCTTGTACTCGCCACCAGACGATATAAACCCTCATACTTCTCTCCCTTCATCAGGACCTTAATGCCACATGTGATTTTCATAGCTCCACCTACGGCCGAATTGCCGTATCCTTGAGAATCCAACACGCATAAGAAAATTAGATTCTTGCACATCTTTGGTGTGTACGCCACACCACCAAGAGTGTAAGCTGCTCCGTGAAACAATTTTATTTTCACCATGCCAACACCCTTAACACCGTACAACCAGAATCTAAAATCCATTCATCTTGAGCAGAAGTAGAACCTTTGGAGACTGTGAGAACATCTCCCAAATTAACCCGTACATTAACTGCAATTGCAGCCAACGAACCCCCAGATTTATCTTCATCATTCTTCCAGAATGGACAATAGTTCCTGTAGTGACCCCACTCATGACATTTGAAGCACTGGATACCCTTCACGCCGTCTCCTGATCTAGACCTATTGTTATCACTAGATCTCTTCTCGGCAAGCCTTCCCCTTCCATGACCAACCGTAGCAAACCAATGCTCAAAACGGTCACTGGATCTTCGTCTCCTATCTTGTGATAAGATTACCGGTACTACCTCCTCCATCTTTACATTAGCATTTCCGTAAAGAATAGTAGTGACCATAATATCATACGAATTGGGAAGAGAGGCAAGAAGAATAAGGGTCTTATCTTCTTCCTCCATATAAACCTCAACTTATTCAAGTTGATTAACCAGACCATTAAACACATCCATGTGTTCAATAATATACCAATCGTCATCCGCCATCTCAAATGGCTCCACCTTAAATTGCATACCGCCGTTTCTCGCCATCTCCAAACAAAAACTATCCGAAACACCTGGAAGCTCTGATACCACTTGTTATGTCAACTTTCCTGACGCACCCACACTAGCGGAAGCGAGGATATAATTGTTTGAGACAAGCTTGCGAGAAATAATAGAAAACAAAGTAAAGTAACTGATAACACGACGATTTAACGTGGTTCGGCAAAACCCTGCCTACGTCCACCCAATAGTTCCCTTTATTCTTATAATATAAAAGATCCCGGTACAAGAAAAAGTACACTGTGAGTTAACCCAAACCCAAGCCCCTTAGATTTTAGGATAAAATCTAAGTTTCCCGTACACCCTTTTACACTCCTTACAAGAATAAAACTCTCGACCTCACAAATAAACATACTCCGTTGATAAACCCTATCAACTATGTTTTTCTCTCATTTTTGATCTTGTGATCCTCACTTGGATGGATGTCTTCACGTTCTATGTTCATCACCTATTTATAATACTAACAAATATACATGTACATCTTTAAGCATGCACATGCAAAATGCAAATTGACAACCTCTTCCCAACTTTCTTGACTTTTGAACGTCTAGAACCTAACAAAGTTAGGCAACCAAAATCCACATGCATTCCATGCAAAAGACAAATTGAATTTGTCTACATAAATGTTAGTCAAAAATTTGTACTCCGTCCAACATTTTCCAATATGGTAAATGGGTCTGAATTGTCATGTCTGGGTTTAATATCTAAAATACATACAGGTGTAGCTATGAAGACATTTTGTTAGAGATGGATAGGATTTTACGACCTGAAGGTACTGTTATAATTCGTGATCATGAAATTGAAGTGATGAAAGTGAAAAAAATTGTTTCTGGAATGAGATGGAACACAAAAATGGTGGATCATGAAGATGGCCCTATTGTTCCTGAAAAGATACTGTTTGCAGTCAAACAATATTGGGTTGGTGGTGAATTTAATTCCACGTCATCAAGATAAAGCACCAATTTGTTTCTCTAAAAAGTATTGAGAAACTTACAAATATAAGGGAATGTGATCAGCTATGATATATTATTAGTTGATTTTCTAATATTCTTATATTTGGTTTTGATTTTAGTTTAGGCTGCTTATCAAATGTTGGTTTGATGCACATGTAAACAACAGTTTTGATATAAGTTATGAAATGTGAGCAGATACTTGAGCCATAATTCTATTGTATATTTTATATTTAATATTTAATTTTCAAACCATACTGCATCTACATTTACATACATTATATAAATCTAAGAACTTTTTGCTTTTTAATCTTTATGTAAAGAGTATATGATGTGGCATATTGAAGCTCATCCTACAAGAAAGTGCTCATCTTTTTCCTTTTATTTATAGGCTTGCACATATTTTCTCCGACATAAACTTTATCTCTTAGTTGCATTGTATCCATGTATACGAGGAGATTTTATGATGTGTATAAGGTATATTCAAGATTTCAAGATTTCATTATGCATTATGTATTATAGCCCATTATTTTGATTTGGGCTTTGGTATGAGAAGGTATTGGGCCTTTGGTTAAATGTTGTGTTGTGCTGTTTTAATTTTTATTTTTTGAGAAACAAGTGTTTAGATTTTAGCCATTTTATAATTTATAATTGATATCACATTATGTTTCTTTAAGTTTACATTATATGGTTGTCATTATTTTGAACATTTTATTGACTCCAAATTACAATTGTAACGTTTCTATAACTATATGAAAATTTTGCTTAAGGATAAGAGGTGTCTTCGAGCATAGGCAACATAGGTAACCGTTTAGGACCCAAAATTTAGAAGGGCCTAAAATTTTAAATATGTAAATATTTTTCTCAATATATTTTATTAAATCAGATAAAAAATTATCAATTAAAGTTGAAATACCTTGTTTTTAATAGTTAAATACAATGTAAGTAATTATTAGATGAATTGGAGTATTATTTTTTTATGCGTAGTAAAAAATTTAACGTATATGTGGGCCCATTTTTATTTTCGTCTAGGACCTTTAAATTGTTGAGACGGCCCTGTTAAGGGTGAATCTAGAAACGACATATACATATAGTAGTAGACCTAACATGCATGTGGTTAGCTAATAGTAGTGATGGCAAGACAATATAACAACAGAATATCACTCGGTAAAATCATCCACTTAATTAATCTGTCTGAAATCCGGAGCTTCATATTGCTCTCAAGGAGGGTTTCTCCCGAATTCATTTAGGATTCGAACCCGGTTCACCTGCCCCTGACGTTGATTTAAGGATCGGGTTCCTCCAATGAAATTCAAGTTTCCTTCCGAAATTGCGTGCATGCGTGACAAATGATCGCGAAAGTGGTTAATACCCCTCTGAATAATGCCGATAACTTACCTTACAAAACGTTTACACAATTGAAACCTTTTACCTCTGCTACTAAACCTTCACATAAAAAAGTATGAAAAACTAATATATGCAATATGCAACTTTATGTTGTAGCTCATGTAGTAGTGGTCTGTCTCTCTTAGCGAGAGGTTAGGAGTACGATTCCCGTGAGATGCAACATTGCATACAAGATTGTCCCTTTACCATTGAATTCCACCCAAAGGTGAATTTCGCACATCGTGTTGCGGGGGAGTGGGGTGTAGGGGGATTTTTCCGCCCATGCCCTTGGATTGGGCCGAGTTTCTTCCTAGGCAGCAGTTGGGGGCGGGTTATGCAAGTGTGTGAGATGAATACATCGGCGGTTAAGTCCTCTGGATGATCCCGTACTGGAGTATGTAATTCAGATAAAAACAAGTAGGGGTGTTCATCGGTTCGGTTTTCGGTTTTTCGGTTTTTCGGTTTATTCAGTTCGGTTTTTTCGGTTTTGAAATTCTAAAAATTAAAACCAAAAACCAAACCGAAACCAAATTCAAATATCAAAACCAAAACCAAAACCGAACCGAAAACCAAATTTGAATTCGGTTCGGTTTCGGTTAAAACCAAATTAACTTCCACATCGATTTTTCTTTTACTTTTTTCTCAAGATGTAAATAAACATTATATTATTAACTTTGTAAGTATCATACTAAAATAATATATATAATCGAACATATATGCGTATTTTATAAAATAAAATAAGCTTATATAATATCTTAATACAATACATTTTATATCAAAAAATAAACAAAACCAATACCAATAACAAAATTAAAACTTTCTCTGTTTTAATCATAGTGTATACTTTCTAATAATAAACTGTTGTAAAGCAGTGTATATAAATTTGATTGATTCAACGTGCACACACATATAAATTGAACTGAATAGCAAATCGGCTTGATATGATTACAGTTTCAAAAATGTGGAGTTAAAAGGAAAATTATGAAATTAAAGATTAAAATAGGATTTCAATCCAAGTAAATCGAATTTGACTTGAAGAGTTAAAATATCTATCCAAAATCGTTTCTCGTACATGTATACAATAATATAAATAACTTAAAATATTTATTTAATATTGTATAAATTGAATTCGGTTTTATATTCGGTTTTCGGTTAACCAAATTAAAAAATTTCAAAACCGCAAACCAAACCGAAAAACCGAATTAAAATTCGGTTCCGGTTTTTCTCGTTCCAAAACCATTTTTCAAATTCGGTTTGGTTTTTTTCGATTTGGTTTCGATTCGATATTCGGTTTAAATGGTTTTAAACCAAATGGTGCACACCCCTAAAAACAAGAAGATAAAATAAATCACAATAATAAATAAATATAAATATGATATGATTATAAATTTTAAATAAATAAATATAAATATTAAAAACAAAATACAACGGTCAGGATCATGTGTTTGGGCAACAATCGTAGCCAGCGGTAATATATTCAAGTCCCAAAAACCCTAATCCTTTTGTCCCTACTTAAAACCCTAAACAGCACCAAACCAAACCTTTAATCCCTCTTCATAAATCGTGCTTACTATATCCCACCAAATTTAGGGTTTTTTAACATGATGGCTGACAAGGGTAAAAAAGCCAAAATTGGCGAGAAAACAGAAGTTGATGCACAACTTGATGTTGAGCTTGTTCAATCAATTGAAAAATTGCAAGAAATTCAAGATGAGCTTGAAAAGGTATACTTTTTTAATCAAACTCACTAATTTTATTTGACCCAATTCAGTAAAATTTCGTTATTGCTTGCCCCTTTTGGTTTGAGAATTATGTTTAGTAATGCACATTTGTTTGTTATTTCGTTTTTTTAGTATTAAATTTGATTATAATTTTGGAGTTTTGATAATTTAGAAACAGTAAAAAGGCTCTGATTGCTTGAGATTTATGTAAAAAAAAAGAAAAAAAAAAATATTTTTACAGTTAATTAACTGCCTTATTGACAGGTATTGATAAATGCTTCCTTAGGATAGATATTTTATGACCTCTGTTTGTTTGTAGGTTTTTTAACTAGTTAAGTAGTGGTAATATAATGATGCATGCTTTAAACAGAGTATATTGTTTATTCCGATTAATGTACCGTTTGTTGTGTGTTGGATTATTGTATTTACTGTACAAAACTAGAGGTTTAAGTAGATCATTAATGTTAATCTAGGTCATTTTAGTTAATCGGAAAATCAGTCATTCTGTGTGCTTCGTTTTGATTCGATAAGTTATTATGGAATAATTATGCGTTTTTTTTTTTTTTTTTTTTTTTTTTACGAGGAACCCCCCTAGCGACGAGCCATAATGGCTCCCCTCTAGTTGGTAAACCCCGGGTAAACGGAAAGCCAGGCCTCCACCGCTACCAGGCAAAGCATCCTCTAGTCAATCAGTCACTAAATGGAGCTCGTCCCAAGGTATTTTGCCTTGAAGGGAATCGAACCCGTGACCTCTTGCTTCATTGGAAGTCCTGGTGGTCACCCAGGCTATGCCTGGATGGTTATAATTATGCATTTTAGCTATGCTTTTAGTTTGGTTCCTTACAATATTTATATTTTGGAACTAATTTATTCAATTAGTTTTCAATAATCACATTTGTACCACATTGAAAAATGAATACTTAAAGGTAACCCATACTTACCTTTATCCGTAATCTTTCTTTATACGAGAGATACGTACTCCATTTCCTAAAACGTCTTTGTTTTTACCCTTTTTTTTTTTTTTTTTACATATAAAATTTTAGTTCCTTAAATAATCAGAATTTGCCTTACCCCTATATGATAGTTACACGTTGAAGCCGTAGAGCCATATTTAAAAACAAACTGGCAAATTGACGGTTCACATGAGCACGTTCATAATGCATAATCAAACGTCGCATAAGTTTTATATCTTCTTTTTGGTTACAGATTGATGAAGAGGTAAGTGACAAAATATTGGAAATTGAGCAGAAGTATCTCAAGATTAGGAAACCTGTGTACGATAAGCGGAATGAAATCATCAAATCGATTCCTGACTTTTGGTTGACTGCTGTAAGTTGACTTTTGAAGTTTGTGATTTGGCTTTATTTTTTGTCATCGTTCTATCATATCTTTTTTTATGCAGTTCTTGAGCCACCCTGTACTCGCTAGACTTTTGAATGAAAACGACCAAAAGGTTATATATATTTTTTATTCTATCTGTGAAAAAAGTTTTTTAGTAAAATCTGCGTAGTGACATCATCTTTATTCTTAGATATTCAAGCACCTTACCTCTCTTGAAGTTGAAGATGCTACAGATATGAAGTCGGGTTATTCGATAACATTTGTAAGTAGTATTTTTCTTTTGAAGGCTTCTTAACGAGACTACAGCATGATTGAATTATGTTTCTTGCATTTATATACGCGCCTTTAAGGAGTGACTGTATATTTTCTAATCTTTTTGTATGTTGATAAATTGTATGACGATGAACAAAACTTATACAATTCCGCTTATTTCAGATGTTCAGTCCTAACGCTTTTTTTGAGAATGAGAAGCTCACAAAAAGCGTCACTTTTCTTGATGAGGGACCAACAAAAGTTACCGCGACTTCAATTAAATGGAAAGAGGGAATGGTAACATTTTGTTAATGTTACTCGTATGTTTACCGATACGTCTTTTTACTGTAATCTGATTGTGGGGTGTTGTGTGTTTTTATTGAAGGGACCCACAAATGGAGTTGAACATGAGAAGAATGGAAAAAAGCGCCCCCTCAAGTTCGACAGGTTATTAATCTTTATTTACCTTTTCAGTTTTTTTTCTTCTTTTTTTCTAAATGTTAAATGATGAGTTGTTTTCTCTATGTTTCTTGATCATGTTCTTTGTGATTATTATATCTGAATGAATAACTTGTTTATGTTGGTGGACTAAAGGTGGTAAATTAGGCCTGGATGGTAGGATTGGTAAAAGGGTCAAAACAAGTCGCTTTATATGTATGATTTGAATGTATTGGCTTAACTTATCTATGTCGGGTTATTATAGCCTTAATCCAAAATACTATGATTCTTTTTTTTCTTCTTAATTAATCAAGGTTGTAATAGTCGCGAGTTGGGAACAAATCGGGACCAGGCGTTTGATTTGGGGACGAGTCGCGCGTTGACCAACGTTGACTTTTCGTAATAAATAAATCAAACATAAATATATTACACATAAATTTATCGAACATAAAACATAAATATTTCAAACATATACAGGGCACAAAATCTAATTTTAAAAAATATAAAAATTTTGATCTAACTTTGACCGACTCAGCATGACTAACTTCAACTTTGACCGACAGTTACCCGACTTTTTAGCGTTGACGGACTTTTTAGGCGTTTTTGGGCGGAACTGGACGGGCTACTCGACTATTCCCCAAACCGACGCATTTGTCTACTTAACCGACTTTTACAACAATGAAATTAAATGACCTGGGAGACTGGGATATGAGTATCATTTGAATCACTATATGCCATTTTCAACTGTTTCGATACCTTTATAACCGTTTTTGTATGAATCGACTAACATTCATGCATGCTTGATTTAAAAATGAGGATTGCTTTGTTTTTCTTGAGGTTATTAGCTGCCTGCTCATTAGGTTCTTCTTCCCTACTTTATATTATGCAGCTTCTTTAGCTGGTTCAGTCAAACCCAACGTAAAGGAGACATGGATGAAGTTCAAGATGAAGTACGATAACAATCTCCATTTTTACTCTTACAAATGCATTAATCAAATCTTTCTTCTTCATCATCTTTTCTAATGTCTTTATAATTATGTATTTGCAGTTTGCTGAAATAATTAGAGAGGATTTATGGGTTGATCCTCTTTCGTACTTCAACAATGTAATCTTTTCTCTTTTCTTTTTAAGTTCACCAATCATATGTCGAATTTTCAATGTTTTATCTTCCTACTAACTGTTGCAAATATTTTTTGTTGTATACTAAAGGATGCTGATGAAGAAGACTTTGACGACGAGGATACTGAAGACGAAGAGGTAACCACAATAGGGTCTACAATAAATGCGTGTTATCACTTTTTTAAGTTTTGTTATCGATCTAATTAAGTTATTTTAGCAGGACATTGGCACTGATGACTCAGATGATGAAGATGAAGAAGAAGATGGTAATGAGGATTAAGAGAACTAAATGTGTGCAGTGTTTTGCTAAACTTTTGCGCTTTAAGTATTGGGGTCAGTAGGTTGATAGATTATAGAACCTTGATGGTTGATCAATGCTCTAAAATTTTAACCTTTTAACTTATGATTTGACATGCTATATTCTCTCTTTTGCCTACATCAGTTAGCCATTTTGTTACTAGTTTTTCTTTCTAGTTAGCCGGTATCCAACCGTGACTATGACGTCAAAGGTAAGTGATGTACTATTTGGTGATGTTGCACGGTCAAGAAGTGAAGTTTTATGAAGGGGAATGTCAAGTTTGAGTACTAAATTTGTGGCGGGCGATATGGTAATTATATTGTTAGGTGGGTATAAAATATACTCCGTATTACTTAATGAAATAAAGTATAAAAATTAATAGTGAAAAGTTAACGCACTTTTTTTTTTTTTTCTAGTTAGATTTGTGATTAACGCCCCGGAGCGTTAAATTTTGACGCTCGGGTATAAGGGGTGTCAAAGGGGTGACACATTGGATTCTATGTCATTTCACGGGTGATTTTAATGATGCAATAGGAGTAGTCTTATAGCCTTCGTATTATGCAAACAACTTTAAATAGTTACCAAAACTCCAAAAGTTAACATATTGAATCGTACTTTGCTTGTCAAGAGGCAGTTTCATCTACCTTTGAAATTACCGTTTACTAACAAGAAAGGTTAGTTGCAATTAAAAAAATGTACATCAGTTACATTTTTTATTTTGGTGAATTATTAAAGATAATAAAGATGAATGTTGTTTATAGAATTAAAAAAGTAGGGAGTTGTTATATGTGGTTATTTTATTCTTAAAGAAGAGGCCGATCGTGTTAAACTCATTTAAAGTTGGAGTAGCCCATGGGCCCGGGATAACAAAAATGATTAGATGCCGACCCAATCTGTTATCAAATTCCTCAATGACCATTCAGAAGCTGCCACGCAAGCGTGCCAGATATATCAATTATCTATATATTCGCAAGAAAAATAAATACTATAAAAAACTACTACGTAGTGACACAGTATTGAAGACAAGGAGGTGACGTAGGTCACGCTTCTTTGTGAAACTGGAAATAGAACAATCCTTTTTTTAGTTAATTATAATCAGATGGTAAAAGTACACTTAATTAAAAGTTAATAGAATACATGTATTAGATACGTATGCATAGATACAAATATTAACCTAATTAATAGTGTAATAAATAAAGTTTTAGGATATGGAAAAGAAGAGGAATACAAAAGTTGAAAAAGAAGAATAAAAAATTAAGGTAAAAAAAGGTAAAAGAGAAAGAAGTACTAGTAGAATGATGGAAAAAAAGTTTAGATTAAAAAGAAAAAGGAAGAAGAAAATTAGAAAGAAGAGAAAAAATTCATTGACATAAGAAACATAATATTGGGCTCCATACAAATAATGATGTGGGTTCGATCCTGGTTCCCATCATATACGAGGTACTAGTGGAGGTATTCTAATAAACATCTTACCATAGTTATATTATTATTATTATTATTATTATTATTATTATTATTATTATTATTATTATTATTATTATTATTATTATTATTATAATTGTTAATTGTTAATATAAAAAGTTTAAGAAGAAAAAGGAAGTAAAAAATAGTTTGCGATGCTTCTTTATTATAGCTATTATATTATATTATATTATATTATATATATATATATATATATATATATATATATATATATATATATATATATATATATATATATATACACACACGCTTGTTGCCCTTGAGTTATCATTTATCAATAACAATAATGCACAAAAAGTCGATCGGGAAAAAAATAGTAGACACAAATAGATATTTGAAAAATAAAGAATTTTGCAATAAACAAGTGATGGTTGAAGTGACACCAGCCAGTAAGTCTCATAGAGTCCAAAGATTCCAACTGTCTCCCTACAGGCTCTAGGCCACTATATTTAATTTCAATTTAATATTATCCATCTCATTTCATTTCATCTCATCTTAACTTATTTATTTATTTTTTGTTTATTTTTTTTTATTTTTTTTTGCAAAAATAAAAAAATTTACGACTAAATATTTTTCTCGAAAAGAGAAAAAGAAATAACAAAATCCAAACAGAACTCTCAAGCGAGGCTCGAATTTATTTTACTCATATTTAAAATACAAAATTGTCTATCTTATTATTTTAGTTTGTCTAAGAAATATTGTACTTTACTTTAAATAACAATAAATAACCACTTAATTTTCAATTAAACTTTTTTCATAATTGAAAATGTAACATTTAATATATAAACAAATTTACTAATTACTCTTTATAATAACTTCTTTTACTTAAAATTAATCATTCAACCGATAACATAATAAATAACTCACAAATATATTTTGAATGCAACAAAAAATCAACACATACAGTGATTCTGGGACTTGGATAATGTTTTCTTTTATCGAAAAAATTAAAAACTATATAATTAAAAGTAAAAACTTCATCATAAAAATGAAGCACCAATAAATAACACAAAACCTTCTAAGCTAAAATAAAACACAAGAATCTAACACCAGCTCACAATGGAAAAACTAAAAGGAGACAATTAACCTAAGAAGTCTACATAACAATAAAACGCATACAAAGAAGACATGGATAAATATAAAGAGGGCTAAACGAGACGATAGAGAGATAATCATCTTCATGCCAAGACATCGAGAGGAACCATAACACCAAACAAAAGACGATCAAATGTCATTCACGAGTCCGCTGATTTGTTTCAATTATGCGGCTTAGACAACCTCTTTCTTACGCGGTATTCCGTCTTAGACGAAAGCTTGGGCGGATCACATGAATTGATGACAATAGTTCCGACTTTATCACCCTCGAAACCACCAATATCTAATCAAAGAAACCAAACGGAGAGTCGAATTGAATGGAAGAAACCTCAGTCCTCGAGTCGATATAGATAGATTTCTTATTATTTTTCTCTCCAACCGTTTTGCAACGGAGGCGAATTCCAACAAGCCCTTATTCACACCAAAAATGTCAATGATATTAGAAACGACACGCAGAACATTCACATCCAAAACGTTGACCGATTCATTAACAATGCAAGATTTAATTCCATTAACACCCATTAAGCTATCCTTACAAAAATGTCGTGAACCCATGGGCTCAGAGGCTAAAGCACTAGACGAACAATGGGAAACAACATGACTATCTTGAGCATTTTTATTTTCCAAATTGGTAGCATCATGACTACCATAACTCGAAATAGAGAAATAACGATTCTCGATAAGATCACAAGCCAAATCACTCTTAAATTCAAGGCAATCAATTGAAGCATAACCGTCTATTGCAGGCCCCAAATTTCGAAGCATTAGAGAGAGGTGAGATCGAAGGAACATGTACGACAGTGAGATGAAAACCTGAGTAGTTACATATTAAGACTCTATTGACCACATCAATACGATTTATATAAGCTTCAGACCCGATCAAGGAATATCCATGTTTAGAACCGATAAACCCAATACCAAATGAGATATCACGGACACCGACAAAATCACTTTCCAAAAGCTTATCACCTAGGAGCATTGTTCGGTTGGATATAGCAAGAAAGAAACAACATTTATAACCGAATCAACTGAGCTCACGTCCACAACTTCACAAACCCAAACTAAAAACTAATCGAAATTCAGCGTGTTCTTAACTTCTTTAGCCGAATTACCACTCAAGGAAGGACTACCCAACTCGATGAACACATACGCAACCCTAAGTTGCTTGAACTCGGATGATGAGCGAGCAACGTTCAAAATCTTTCCATAGAAAGACACCAGCTCTTTCAAATTTTCAATTGGGCGATACTTAGCAGGACAATTGAGAAATTTCAAGCCGAGAGTATAAAAAAACTCTCGACACAGCCAGATAAATGATGGATTAACTAGACATCGTCGTGACAAGGATGATCAGCTACATGTTTCGCCATGTTGTCCTCTTCGTCGCACACAACAATATAACGAACCGGACCTCAGAAAATAGACATAATATACTAACCACAATTTTGATAAATTTACTATAATTACATCAAAATTTTATATTATATAATTAAATAAATGTATATTGTAATAAGTATTACAAAATATGTGATAGATATATCGTTATCCCTTCATTTTAGTCTATTTACATTTAAGTTTTGAAAAAAAATGATTTAGATTTAATTACCGAAATGATAGAATTATTGATTTTTGAAAGTGTTAAAGGATCGATTGTTCATGATGGGCAACTCCTCAAGGATCGTGAAATGAATAACTATGATCTTTATGTTGAAAAACTCCACAAAAATAATGAAAATCACAAGATCAAGAAGTTCATATTAATCTCAAGTTCTTAACTATAAATGAATGATAATATAAGAATGTATGAATGTATGCTAATTTCAACATTTTAGAATATTCTCACATCTCTCTCAACGATAGATTACAATTGATGATCTGATCTAGACGTTATTTTTTATTGAACGACCGTCAAGTGTTACTAAAAGAGGTCCGAATACGATGCCTGAATCCACCCATTTGATCATTTTCTGGGACGAACATTACAGTCCTACCCTTCATTGAGAGCAAACCTCCACGACGAATCCATACCGGACATCGCGTGGGGTAAAACCCCATCGGGTGAGGCTCGAGCGCAATGGCGACTCCACTTGGAGTCAAGTGGGGTCAAAGGGCCTCATTAAATAAATTTTTTTATGTATAAAATACTATTAAAATTGTATAGGACACCACTAAATTTATAGATAGGACCCCATATATTTTAAGAATTAGTGATTTGTATGGAAGTAAATGGCCATTTTTTATGAAAAAAATTTAGAAAGTACCACTCAAATTGGATAGGACCCCATTGAATTTACATCCTAGAATCGCCACTGCTCGAGCGCAATACGCCCGCGACTTTCGAGACCCAAGATTCCAAGAAATGAACGGGTAACCTCAGTGGCGGAGCCACCTTATAAACTATGGTGGCACGTGCCACCAGTCACCGGTTGGATGCGTTGTCTAACGAGTGTTCCCGTGAGTTAAAATGAGGTTAAAACCGTGTGCCTTCTAACTAGTGCACCCAGTGATGGCGCTGACACTAGGCAGTGCGAGTGATGACATGGTGCACCAAAATACGAGAAGCATCAGATTAGGGGAGCTTTATATGTTTTATATATTTTTATCATAAGATGTTGGAGAAATAGAATAATAAAAAAAAAAAAACAGATCAAAAATGGCGGATGGACTTGAATTTATGAGTAGGTGAAAGTCTGAGAGAGATGACTAATATGTCATATCAGCCCCTTGACTAAGTATTAAGTTTACAAACTAGCCATCAACTTGTCTAAATTTTTCAAAATCTTCCGTATATAACTTTAAATATTGACCTTTGACAATTCAAGATTAAACATACTATATAAACAATCTTAAAATTAGAGAGTTTCTAAAAACTCCTGAATTATGATGTATTGAGTAACTTGTATATATATATATATATATATATATATATATATATATATATATATATATATATATATATATATATATATATATATATATATATATATATATATATATATATATATATGATAGATTAATACAAGTTTTTTATGATGCAATTAATAATCGTTATTTGATTTTAGGGTTAAAGTCAAAAATATGCTACAAACTTGCACAAATGTACCGATGTCGCTCACAAACCCATTGTGTGTGATTTTAACTTCTTCTTTTAATGACCAACGGTGTAATGAAATTATATACACGTTTACTTTGTGCACCTAGTAATTTGGAACTCTGGCTCTGCCACTGGGTAACCTCAAGGTAAAGGAAAAATAGTGGAAAGAGTTTGAACCCTCGACCACCGAGAAATCACCAATTTGCCCGAACCATGGAGCTGGGCTTTACTTTATTTATCAACAAAGATATCGAGAAATTTAAAAAATATATATAATGGAAATGACGTCCTGCTGATGTCACTAAAATCATTGTTCACAATTTTTCTCTCTATATTTTAGTAAGGAGAGTCATTTTACGTTTGTTTAAAATAAATATGATTTGTGTTTCAATGTATCACTTATATTTATGAACGAATGTTTGCTACATACACATATATATGTGGGGTTTGTTAGTATTGTAAGTAGCTTAATGCTTGTTTTGATTAACACAAGAGATTCAAACATGCTTACTAATGGGGAACCAAATTAGGTAATAACTAATTTGTTGGAGATCAAATAAAGTATGGGATAAGATCTTGGTCATTAGGGTGTTATGGATATAGTGGGGCTTATAAAAGTGATTAATTTACCAATTGTGATCTTCTGCATTATTTGCTATTTTTTTTAGATTATATATCACGACAAATCATGATATGTCATGGCTATGTGAAAATTTTCTATATATGATACTAGACTTTATACCCGTGTGTATACATAGGCTCTAGAATATTAAATTATCTTCATTTGTTTTATACGGAGTAGTTTTATTTATAAAAATTTCTTTTTCTTTTTTAATAATAAAAATTATTTATATAGTTTTAAAACCTCTTTAAATATTCAAGTCTTTAAAAAGAAGCAATCAAAAACAAAGAACAATATTGTGAAAAATAAATATTTTATATAAATAAATTTGTTACGACAACCATTAAGCCTGTTATTAATGTGTTTTAAAGTGTTGTATTGAGCTGTTCTTAACTTGAAAATGACACTTTTTTAATTGTACAATTAATTTATACACGCTAACAACATTCATTATAACCATAATCGTCTTTAGAAAAATTCTGCTATAAATATAGAAGATATTAAATGGATTATAAATCACGGTAACATGTTAAATCGTTCGGAGGTCGTCTCACGCTCATTAAATCGGTTCTTTCAAGTTTGCCGTTGTACCCCTTCTCCCTATTCCGTGCTCCTTCATGTGTCATTAACAAGCTCAAAGGTTTGCGTCGTAACGTTTTTTGGGGCGGGACAGGGGATACGTCAAAAATATCGTGGGTCAAATAGGAATCGATTCTCCTCCCCTATGAGAAAGGAGGTCTTAATATTGGTTCCCTCAAGGCTAAAAATTTAGCCTTGTTGGGAAAATGGTGGTGGCGGTTTCATAACGAAAAAGAGTCTCTTTGGGTCAAAGTCATATCTAGTCTATATGGGCGGGGCGGAGGTTGGGTGATCAACTTCATAATGGTCGTTCGGGTATGGGAATTACTTGGAAAAATATTTGTAAAGTTGGCATATATATTGATAAGCTTGATATATTGTTTACTAATTAATTTGTGAGGAAGGTTTGTAAAGGCGATCATATGCGTTTTTGGCATGACAAATGGCTAGGGAATCAGCCTCTCTGTGATAGATTTGGTAGATTATACAAACTTGATTCAAACAGAGATGTATTGGTAGCAGAGAGGATCACGAACACTGTTACAGATTATGTCTTCAACTGGCAATGGACGCGTATTCGAACTGGTCGCACACTCGATGAATTGGAGCAACTTAGTTCTCTAATCAAAAGTGTCAACTTTGGCGTCGGAAAATCTGATAAATGGACCTGGAATTTACAATCAAACGGTTTATTCTCTTCTAATACGCTTACTAAACTCATTAACTCAAAATTGTTGGCTCATCCGGAACATTATGTCAGAACAATTAGTCTCAATATTCTCCCGAAAAACTGGAACTTTTTATTTGGAGAGTCAAGCAACGAAGGATACCGGTTAGAGTAGAACTCGATAAGAGGGGTATTGATCTTGATTCGGTCCACTGCCCGGTTTGCAACAATGATTTAGAGACAGTCGATCATATTTTCGTGCATTTTTCTTTTGCAAAAGAGTTATGGTCTCGAGTTTTTCGTTGGTGGATGGTAATCGTCAAAGGTATGAAAGTCTAGAAGATATGTTTAATGGTATTGACAACACAAATCAAGTGTCCCAAAAATCGGAATTATGTGTGACAACCCGAAAATTTCTGACCAAATTTAAACTTATTTAATGTTTCCGACACGATAAGAAAAGTCTGTAATATTGATTCTCAAAATTTTTGAACTAATGTTATATATTCAGTTAACCTTTGACTATTAATCGACGATTCACGAATATCTATTTGTAAATATATATATATATATATATATATATATATATATATATATATATATATATATATATATACATATATATTGAAAGGACCCGTCCTAATCCATCCGGACGAATACATTACATTTGGTTACATCGCGAGGTA
Source organism: Rutidosis leptorrhynchoides (assembly GCF_046630445.1). Lineage (NCBI taxonomy): Eukaryota > Viridiplantae > Streptophyta > Magnoliopsida > Asterales > Asteraceae > Rutidosis > Rutidosis leptorrhynchoides. The sequence continues at coordinate 29,008,113 of NC_092339.1, read as the reverse complement.
CTTGACCTCTATATGATACATTTTACAAACATTGCATTCGTTTCTAAAAGACAAACTTTCATTACTTCGAAAGTTGACGGCATGCATACCATTTCCTAATATATCCAACTATAATTGACTTAACAATAATCTTGATGAACTCAACGACTCGAATGCAACGTCTTTTGAAATATGTCATGAATGACTCCAAGTAATATCTCTAAAATGAGCAAATGCACAGTGAAAGATTTCTTTCGTACCTAAGAATAAACATGCTTTCAAGTGTCAACCAAAAGGTTGGTGAGTTCATAGGTTTATCATAAAATAATAAAATTCATCATTTTGATAGACCACAAGATTTAAATGCTGCATGGTACAAATGGGCCCGAATCCTATACCCACCTGTAATGTACATGCGATATCTTTTAAATACAGTACACCTTTCTCGTGTACGAAATCATTTTTCATAAATCTTAGTAACCGTACACATATTTCGTGCACAAAAATAACATACACATAACCTGTGTATAAAATCATTCTCTCGATACATAACTTTCACTTTACTTTCATAGCTTGGCTTGGTAACCGACCTTAATGAAATGTCCCGTTCTTATTGATTAAAAACGTTCCATATTAATTGATTTCGTTGCGAGGTTTTGACCTCTATATGAGATGTTTTTCAAAGACTGCATTCATTTTAAAACAAACCATAACCTTTATTTCATCAATAAAGGTTTAAAAAGCTTTACGTAGATTATCAAATAATGATAATCTAAAATATCCTGTTTACACACGACTATTACATAATGGTTTACAATACAAATATGTTACAACGAAATAAGTTTCTTGAATGCAATTTTTACACAATATCATACAAGCATGGACTCCAAATCTTGTCCTTATTTAAGTATGCGATAGCGGAAGCTCTTAATAATCATCTGAGAATAAACATGCTTAAAACGTCAACAAAAAAATGTTGGTGAGTTATAGGTTTAACCTATATATATCAAATCGTAACAATAGACCACAAGATTTCATATTTCAATATACTTCCCATACATAGAGATAAAAATCATTCATATGGTGAACACCTGGTAACCGACATTAACAAGATGCATATATAAGAATATCCCCATCATTCCGGGACACCCTTCGGATATGATATAAATTTCGAAGTACTAAAGCATCCGGTACTTTGGATGGGGTTTGTTAGGCCCAATAGATCTATCTTTAGGATTCGCGTCAATTAGGGTGTCTGTTCCCTAATTCTTAGATTACCAGACTTAATAAAAAGGGGCATATTCGATTTCGATAATTCAACCATAGAATGTAGTTTCACGTACTTGTGTCTATTTTGTAAATCATTTATAAAACCTGCATGTATTCTCATCCCAAAAATATTAGATTTTAAAAGTGGGACTATAACTCACTTTCACAGATTTTTACTTCGTCGGGAAGTAAGACTTGGCCACTGGTCGATTCACGAACCTATAACAAATATGTACATATATATCAAAGTATGTTCAAAATATATTTACAACACTTTTAATACATTTTGATATTTTAACTTCATTAAGTCAGCTGTCCTCGTTAGTAACCTACAACTAGTTGTCCAAAGTTAGATGTACAGAAAAAAAATTGATATATATTATCTTGAATCAATCCACGACCCAGTGTATACACGTCTCAGGCTAGATCACAACTCAAAGTATATATATTTTTGGAATCAACCTCAACCCGGTATAGCTAACTCCCACATTACTGCATATAGAGTGTCTATGGTTGTTCCAAATAATATATACACATGGGTCGATATGATATGTCAAAACATTTGCATACGTGTCTATGGTATCCCAAGATTACATAATATATTAAAATACATGTATAATACAATATAAGTTAGCTAGGATATGATTAATATAGATTTGTTACCAATTTTCACGTAGCTACAACAAGAAAAATTATCCAATCTTGTTTTACCCATAACTTCTTCGTTTTAAATCCGTTTTGAGTGAATCAAATTGCTATGGTTTCATATTGAACTCTATTTTATGAATCTAAACAGAAAAAATATATATTTATAGTCGGAAATATAAGTTACAAGTCGTTTTTGTAAGAGGTAGTCATTTCAGTCGAAAGAACGACGTCTTGATGACCATTTTGAAAAGCATACTTCCACTTTGAGTTTAACCATGATTTTTGGATATAGTTTCATGTTCATAAGAAAAATCATTTTCCCAGAAGAATAACTTTTAAATCAAAGTTTATCATAGTTTTTAATTAACTAACCCAAAACAGCCCGCGGTGTTACTACGACGGCGTAAATCCGGTTTTACGGTGTTTTTCGTGTTTCCAGGTTTTAAATCATTAAGTTAGAATATCATATAGATATAGAACATGTGTTTAGTTGATTTTAAAAGTCAAGTTAGAAGAATTAACTTTTGTTTGCGAACAAGTTTAGAATTAACTAAACTATATTCTAGTGATTACAAGTTTAAACCTTCGAATATGATAGCTTTATATGTATGAATCGAATGATGTTATGAACATCATTACTACCTCAAGTTTTCTGGATAAAGCTACTGGAAATGAGAAAAATGAATCTAGCTTCAAAGGATCCTTGGATGGCTTGAAAGTTCTTGAAGCAGAATCATGACACGAAAACAGTTCAAGTAAGATTTTCACTCGAAATAAGATTGTTATAGTTATAGAAATTGAATCAAAGTTTGAATATGAGTATTACCTTGTATTAGAAAGATATCTTACTGTAAATAAGAAAGATTTCTTGAGGTTGAATGATCACTCTACAAGATTGGAAGTAAGCTAGCAAACTTGGAAGTATTCTTGATTTTATGAAACTAGAACTTGTATAATTTATGAAGAACACTTAGAACTTGAAGATAGAACTTGAGATAGATCAATTAGATGAAGAAAATTGAAGAATGAAAGTGTTTGTAGGTGTTTTTTATCGTTGGTGTATGGATTAGATATAAAGGATATGTAATTTTGTTTTCATGTAAATAAGTCATGAATGATTACTCATATTTTTGTAATTTATGAGATATTTCATGCTAGTTGCCAAATGATGGTTCCCACATGTGTTAGGTGACTCACATGGGCTGCTAAGAGCTAATCATTGGAGTGTATATACCAATAGTACATACATCTAAAAGCTGTGTATTGTACGAGTACGAATACGGGTGCGTACGAGTAGAATTGTTGATGAAACTGAACGAGGATGTAATTGTAAGCATTTTTGTTAAGTAGAAGTATTTTGATAAGTGTCTTGAAGTCTTTCAAAAGTGTATGAATACATATTAAAACACTACATGTATATTCATTTTAACTGAGTCGTTAAGTCATCGTTAGTCGTTACATGTAAGTGTTGTTTTGAAACCTTTAGGTTAACGATCTTGTTAAATGTTGTTAACCCAATGTTTATAATATCAAATGAGATTTTAAATTATTATATTATCATGATATTATGATGTACGAATATCTCTTAATATGATATATATACATTAAATATCGTTACAACGATAATCGTTACATATATGTCTCGTTTCAAAATCATTAAGTTAGTAGTCTTGTTTTTACATATGTAGTTCATTGTTAATATACTTAATGATATGTTTACTTATCATTATATCATGTTAAATATATATATAACCATATATATGACATCATATAGTTTTTACAAGTTTTAACGTTCGTGAATCACCGGTCAACTTGGGTGGTCAATTGTCTATATGAAACCTATTTCAATTAATCAAGTCTTAACAAGTTTGATTGCTTAAAATGTTGGAAACACTTAATCATGTAAATAACAATTTCATTTAATATATATATAAACATAGAAAAGTTCGGGTCACTACAGTACCTACCCGTTAAATAAATTTCGTCCCGAAATTTTAAGCAGTTGGAGGTGTTGACGTATCTTCTGGAAATAAATGCGTGTATTTCTTCATCATCTGATCTTCTCTTTCCCAGGTGAACTCGGGTCCTCTACGAGCATTCCATCGAACCTTAACAATTGGTATCTTGTTTTGCTTAAGTCTTTTAACCTCACGATCCATTATTTCGACGGGTTCTTCGATGAATTGAAGTTTTTCGTTGATTTGGATTTCATCTAACGGAATAGTGAGATCTTCTTTAGCAAAACATTTCTTCAAATTCGAGACGTGGAAAGTGTTATGTACAGCCGTGAGTTGCTGAGGTAACTCAAGTCGGTAAGCTACTAGTCCGACACGATCAATAATCTTGAATGGTCCAATATACCTTGGATTTAATTTCCCTCGTTTACCAAATCGAACAACACCTTTCCAAGGTGCAACCTTAAGCATGACCATCTCTCCAATTTCAAATTCTATATCTTTTCTTTTAATGTTGGCGTAGCTCTTTTATCGACTTTGGGCAGTTTTCAACCGTTGTTGAATTTGGATGATCTTCTCGGTAGTTTCTTGTATTATCTCCAGACCCGTAATCTGTCTATCCCCCACTTCACTCCAACAAATCGGAGATCTGCACTTTCTACCATAAAGTGCTTCAAACGGCGCCATCTCAATGCTTGAATGATAGCTGTTGTTGTAGGAAAATTCTGCTAACGGTAGATGTCGATCCCAAATGTTTCCGAAATCAATAACACATGCTCGTAGCATGTCTTCAAGCGTTTGTATCATCCTTTCGCTCTGCCCATCAGTTTGTGGATGATAGGCAGTACTCATGTCTAGACGAGTTCCCAATGCTTGCTGTAATGTCTGCCAGAATCTTGAAATAAATCTGTCATCCCTATCAGAGATAATAGAGATTGGTATTCAATGTCTGGAGACGACTTCCTTCAAATACAGTCGTGCTAACTTCTCCATCTTGTCATCTTCTCTTATTGGCAGGAAGTGTGCTGATTTGGTGAGACGATCAACTATTACCCAAATAGTATCAAAACCACTTGCAGTCCTTGGCAATTTAGTGATGAAATCCATGGTAATGTTTTCCCATTTCCATTCCGGGATTTCAGGTTGTTGTAGTAGACCTGATGATTTCTGATGTTCAGCTTTGACCTTAGAACACATCAAACATTCTCCTACATATTTAGCAATATCGGCTTTCATACCTGGCCACCAAAAATATTTCTTAAGATCCTTGTACATCTTCCCCGTTCCAGGATGTATGGAGTATCTAGTTTTATGAGCTTCTCTAAGTACCATTTCTCTCATATCTCCAAATTTTGGTACCCAAATCCTTTCAGCCCTATACCGGGTTCCGTCTTCCCGAATATTAAGATGCTTCTCCGATCCTTTGGGTATTTCATCCTTTAAATTTCCCTCTTTTAAAACTCCTTGTTGCGCCTCCTTTATTTGAGTAGTAAGGTTATTGTGAATCATTATATTCATAGATTTTACTCGAATGGGTTCTCTGTCCTTCCTGCTCAAGGCGTCGGCTACCACATTTGCCTTCCCCGGGTGGTAACGAATCTCAAAGTCGTAATCATACAATAATTCAATCCACCTACGCTGCCTCATATTCAGTTGTTTCTGATTAAATATGTGTTGAAGACTTTTGTGGTTGGTATATATAATACTTTTGACCCCATATAAGTAGTGCCTCCAAGTCTTTAATGCAAAAACAACTGCGCCTAATTCCAAATCATGCGTCGTATAATTTTGTTCGTGAATCTTCAATTGTCTAGACGCATAAGCAATCACCTTCGTTCGTTGCATTAATACACAACCGAGACCTTGCTTTGATGCGTCACAATAAATCACAAAATCATCATTCCCTTTAGGCAATGACAATATAGGTGCCGTAGTTAGCTTTTTCTTCAATAACTGGAACGCTTTCTCTTGTTCATCCTTCCATTCAAATTTCTTCCCTTTATGCGTTAATGCAGTCAAGGGTTTTGCTATTCTGGAAAAGTCTTGGATGAACCTTCTGTAGTAACCAGCTAGTCCTAAAAACTGGCGTATGTGTTTCGGAGTTTTCGGGGTTTCCCACTTTTCAACAGTTTCTATCTTTGCCGGATCCACCTTAATACCTTCTTTGTTCACTATGTTACCGAGGAATTGAACTTCTTCCAACCAAAATGCACACTTTGAAAACTTCGCGTACAATTCTTTCTTCCTCAATACTTCTAACACCTTTCTCAAATGTTCACCGTGTTCTTGGTCATTCTTTGAGTAAATAAGTATGTCATCAATGAAAACAATGACGAACTTGTCAAGGTATGGTCCACACACTCGGTTCATAAGGTCCATGAACACAGCTGGTGCATTAGTTAAACCAAACGGCATGACCATAAACTCGTAATGACCGTAACGTGTTCTGAAAGCAGTCTTTGGAATATCATCTTCTTTCACCCGCATTTGATGATACCCGGAACGTAAGTCAATCTTTGAATAAACAGACGAACCTTGTAGTTGATCAAATAAGTCATCGATTCTCGGTAGTGGGTAGCGGTTCTTGATGGTAAGTTTGTTCAACTCTCGGTACACAACCTGAATGTACCATCTTTCTTCTTGACAAACAAAACAGGAGCTCCCCGCGGTGATGTGCTTAGTCGAATGAAACCACGTTCTAAAAGTTCTTGTAATTGGCTTTGCAGTTCTTTCATCTCGCTGGGTGCGAGTCTGTAAGGAGCACGAGCTATTGGTGCAGCTCCTGGTACAAGATCTATTTGAAATTCAACGGATCGATGTGGGGGTAATCCCGGTAATTCTTTCAGAAATACATCGGGAAATTATTTTGCGACGGGAATATCATTGATGCTCTTTTCTTCAGTTTGTACTTTCTCGACGTGTGCTAGAACAGCATAGCAACATTTTCTTATTAGTTTTTGTGCCTTCAAATTACTAATAAGATGTAGCTTCGTGTTGCCCTTTTCTCCGTACACCATTAAGGGTTTTTCTTTTTCTCGTATAATGCGAATTGCATTTTTGTAACAAACGATCTCTGCTTTCACTTCTTTCAACCAGTCCATACCGATTATCACATCAAAACTCCCTAAATCTACTGGTATCAAGTCAATCTTAAATGTTTCGCTAACCAGTTTAATTTCTCGATTCCGACATATATTATCTGCTGAAATTAATTTACCATTTGCTAATTCGAGTAAAAATTTACTATCCAAAGGCGTCAATGGACAACTTAATTTAGCAAAAAAATCTCTACTCATATAGCTTCTATCCGTACCCGAATCAAATAAAACGTAAGCAGATTTATTGTCAATAAGAAACGTACCCGTAACAATCTCCGGGTCTTCCTGTGACCCTGCCGAATTAATATTGAAAACTCTTCCACGACCTTGTCCATTCGTGTTCTCCTGGTTCGGGCAATTTCTAATAATGTGGCCCGGTTTTCCACATTTATAGCAAACTACATTGGCATAACTTGCTCCGACACTACTTGCTCCGCCATTACTCGTTCCAACACCATTTGTTCCTTTCGTTCTGTTAACCCCTGGTCCATAGACCTCACACTTCGCCGCGCTATGACCATTTCTTTTACACTTGTTGCAAAATTTGGTGCAGAACCCCGAGTGATACTTTTCACACCTTTGGCATAGCTGCTTCTGATTGTTGTTGTTGTTGTGGTTATTATTGTTGTTGGGATGATTGTTATAGTTACTGCTATTGTTGTTGTTGTTGTTGTTGTTGTTGTTGGGCCGTTTGTTGTAGTTGCGATTGATGTTGCGATTGTTGGGATAGTTGTTGCGATTGATGTTGCGATTGCTGTTGTTGTTGTATTGGTGATTCTTATCACCGTTTTCCTCCCACTTTCTTTTGACTTGCTTCACATTGGCCTCTTCAGCAGTCTGTTCTTTAATTCTTTCTTCAATCTGGTTCAGTAGTTTGTGAGCCATTCTACATGCCTGTTGTATGGAGGCGGGCTCGTGTGAACTTATATCTTCTTGGATTCTTTCCGGTAATCCTTTCACAAATGCGTCGATCTTCTCTTCCTCATCTTCGAACGCTCCCGGACACAATAGGTACAATTCTGTGAATTGTCTTTCGTACGTGGTAATATCAAATCCTTGGGTTCGTAACCCTCTAAGTTCTGTCTTGAGCTTATTGACCTCGGTTCTAGGACGGTACTTCTCGTTCATCAAGTGCTTGAATGCTGACCACGGTAGTGCGTAAGCATCATCTTGTCTCACTTGCTCTAGATAGGTATTCCACCATGTTAACGCAGAACCTGTGAAGGTATGCGTAGCGTACTTTACTTTGTCCTCTTCAGTACACTTACTTATGGCAAACACCGATTCGACCTTCTCGGTCCACCGTTTCAATCCGATCGGTCCTTCGGTTCCATCAAATTCCAAAGGTTTGCAGGCAGTGAATTCTTTGTAGGTGCATCCTACACGATTTCATGTACTGCTAGATCCAAGGTTATTGTTGGTATGTAGCGCAGCCTGTACTGCGGCTATGTTTGAAGCAAGAAAGGCACGAAATTCCTCTTCGCTCATATTCAAGGTGTGTCGAGTAGTCGGTGCCATTTCCTTCAAAATAGTCAAATGAAACGAGTTAATCATATAGAATATCAAGAGTAGTCAATAGTATTTTGTAGCGTAATATGAACTTATTTATAAAAGCTCTTTCTTCATATTAGCGTTTTATACTCTTTAATTTGGGTAGTACCTACCCGTTAAGTTCATACTTAGTAGCTAACATAGCATTTCAACTACTACAATTCTATATGAAAAACTAATCACAAAAAAAAAAAAAAAAAAAAAAAAAAAAAAATATATATATATATATATATATATATATATATATATATATATATATATATATATATATATATATATATATATATATATATATATATATATATATATATATATATCATATTCAAGCCTTTATACAATAACTTGCAAATTTACAATACCGCTATTTTACATATAGCATGAAATATAGCACATAAAATTTTGATACAAAGTAGTTGCGAAGATAATTCTAGTTAATAAATAAGGCGTTCAACAAAGGCAATAAAGACACGTAATTCATATGTCCAGAAACAAGTCATGCATTCTGATTTTACTAATACCACTTCCCATCCTTGGTTTTGTGGAACATAACCGCTGTGACCGATAGTAAGACAATGTGTTGTAACGTCGTCAAAAGGATGAAGGTTACGTAATGACCAACAGTCTCGTAATAACCTAAAAACCTCATTTCTTACCCCAATTACCGACTCCGTCACTTGTGGGAATGTTTTGTTTATTAGTTGTAGCCCGATGTTCTTGTTCTCATTTTGGTGAGAAGCGAACATTACTAACCCGTAAGCATAACATGCTTCTTTATGTTGCATGTTAGCCGCTTTTTCTAAATCACGAAGTCCTATATTCAGATATATTGAGTCAAAATAATTTCTTAACCCGTTGCGTAAAATAGCATTTGGGTTCCCCGCAATATATGTGTCAAAGTAAACACATCGTAACTTATGGATTTTCCAATGTGATATCCCCCATCTTTCGAACGAAAGCCTTTTATAAACCAAGGCATTCTTGGAACGTTCTTCGAATGTCTTACAAACTGATCTCGCCTTAAATAGTTGTGCCGAGGAATTCTGACCGACTCTAGACAAGATTTCATCAATCATGTCTCCGGGTAGGTCTCTTAAAATATTGGGTTGTCTATCCATTTTGTGTTTTTAAACTGTAAAATAGACAAGAGTTAGATTCATAAAAAAAAAAAATACTTATTAATACAAGCAATTTTTACATATATCATAAAGCATAAGCACACTATATTACATATATTACACCACACGAATACAACTATCTTATTCCGACTCGCTCGTTTCTTCTTCTTCGGTTTTGGTTCGTTTTTCCAAGTTTCTAGGGATATATGATGTTCCCCTAATACGAGCCGTCGTTTTCCACATTGGTTTTGAAAAACCTGGTGGTTTAGAGGTTCCCGGGTTATTGTCACAATTTAAGAAATACGGGTGTTGACGATACATATAAAGTTCATCGGGTTTGGAATCAAATTTCTCTATTTTTATGCCCTTTCCCTTATTGTTCTCTTTTGCCTTATTAAATTGTATTGGGGTAATTTCTATAACATCATCGGAATCCTTGTCGGGATCCGATTCATCGGAGAATTGGTAATCCTCCCAATACTTTGTTTCCTTGGCGGAAACACCATTGACCATAATTAACTTTGGTCGGTTGGTTGAGGATTTTCTTCTACTTAACCGTTTTATTATTTCCCCCACTGGTTCTATTTCTTCTTCCGGTTCCGATTCTTCTTCCGGTTCCGACTCTTCTTCCGGTTCCTCTTCGGGAACTTGTGAATCAGTCTACGAATCATTCCAATTTACATTTGACTCTTCATTATTATTAGGTGAGTCAATGGGACTTGTTCTAGAGGTAGACATCTATCACATAATATCAAACGCGTTAAGAGATTAATATATCACATAATATTCACATGTTAAAAATATATAGTTTCCAACAAAATTTGTTAAGCAATCATTTTTCAAGTAAACACGGTCGAAGTCCAGACTCACTAATGCATCCTAACAAACTCGATAAGACACACTAATGCAAAATTCTGGTTCTCTAAAACCAACGCTCGGATACCAACTGAAATGTCCCGTTCTTATTGATTAAAAACGTTCCATATTAATTGATTTCGTTGCGAGGTTTTGACCTCTATATGAGACGTTTTTCAAAGACTGCATTCATTTTAAAACAAACCATAACCTTTATTTCATCAATAAAGGTTTAAAAAGCTTTACGTAGATTATCAAATAATGATAATCTAAAATATCCTGTTTACACACGACTATTACATAACGGTTTAAAATACAAATATGTTACAACGAAATAAGTTTCTTGAATGCAGTTTTTACACAATATCATACAAGCATGGACTCCAAATCTTGTCCTTATTTAAGTATGCGATAGCGGAAGCTCTTAATAATCATCTGAGAATAAACATGCTTAAAACGTCAACAAAAAAATGTTGGTGAGTTATAGGTTTAACCTATATATATCAAATCGTAACAATAGACCACAAGATTTCATATTTCAATATACATCCCATACATAGAGATAAAAATCATTCATATGGTGAACACCTGGTAACCGATATTAACAAGATGCATATATAAGAATATCCCCATCATTCCGGGACACCCTTCGGATATGATATAAATTTCGAAGTACTAAAGCATCCGGTACTTTGGATGGGGTTTGTTTGGCCCAATAGATCTATCTTTAGGATTCGCGTCAATTAGGGTGTCTGTTCCCTAATTCTTAGATTACCAGACTTAATAAAAAAGGGGCATATTCGATTTCGATAATTCAACCATAGAATGTAGTTTCACGTACTTGTGTCTATTTTGTAAATCATTTATAAAACCTGCATGTATTCTCATCCCAAAAATATTAGATTTTAAAAGTGGGACTATAACTCACTTTCACAGATTTTTACTTCGTCGGGAAGTAAGACTTGGCCACTGGTCGATTCACGAACCTATAACAAATATGTACATATATATCAAAGTATGTTCAAAATATATTTACAACACTTTTAATACATTTTGATGTTTTAAGTTCATTAAGTCAGCTGTCCTCATTAGTAACCTACAACTAGTTGTCCAAAGTTAGATGTACAGAAAAAAAAATTGATATATATTATCTTGAATCAATCCACGACCCAGTGTATACACGTCTCAGGCTAGATCACAACTCAAAGTATATATATTTTGGAATCAACCTCAACCCTGTATAGCTAACTCCCACATTACTGCATATAGAGTGTCTATGGTTGTTCCAAATAATATATACACATGGGTCGATATGATATGTCAAAACATTTGCATACGTGTCTATGGTATCCCAAGATTACATAATATATTAGAATACATGTATAATACAATATAAGTTAGCTAGGATATGATTAATATAGATTTGTTACCAATTTTCACGTAGCTACAACAAGAAAAATTATCCAATCTTGTTTTACCCATAACTTCTTCGTTTTAAATCCGCTTTGAGTGAATCAAATTGCTATGGTTTCATATTGAACTCTATTTTATGAATCTAAACAGAAAAAGTATAGGTTTATAGTCGGATATATAAGTTACAAGTCGTTTTTGTAAGAGGTAGTCATTTCAGTCGAAAGAACGTCGTCTTGATGACCATTTTGAAAAGCATACTTCCACTTTGAGTTTAACCATAATTTTTGGATATAGTTTCATGTTCATAAGAAAAATCATTTTCCCAGAATAACAACTTTTAAATCAAAGTGTATCATAGTTTTTAATTAACTAACCCAAAACAGCCCGCGGTGTTACTACGATGGCATAAATCCGGTTTTACGGTGTTTTTCGTGTTTCCAGGTTTTAAATCATTAAGTTAGCATATCATATAGATATAGAACATGTGTTTAGTTGATTTTAAAAGTCAAGTTAGAAGGATTAACTTTTGTTTGCGAACAAGTTTAGAATTAACTAAACTATGTTCTAGTGATTACAAGTTTAAACCTTCGAATAAGATAGCTTTATATGTATGAATCAAATGAATTGAATGATGTTATGAACATCATTAATACCTCAAGTTTTCTGGATAAAGCTACTGGAAATGAGAAAAATGGATCTAGCTTCAAAGTATCCTTGGATGGCTTGAAAGTTCTTGAAGCAGAATCATGACACGAAAACAGTTCAAGTAAGATTTTCACTCGAAATAAGATTGTTATAGTTATAGAAATTGAATCAAAGTTTGAATATGAGTATTACTTTGTATTAGAAAGATATCTTACTGTAAATAAGAAATATTTCTTGAGGTTGGATGATCACTCTACAAGATTGGAAGTAAGCTAGCAAACTTGGAAGTATTCTTGATTTTATGAAACTAGAACTTGTAGAATTTATGAAGAACACTTAGAACTTGAAGATAGAACTTGAGAGAGATCAATTAGATGAAGAAAATTGAAGAATGAAAGTGTTTGTAGGTGTTTTTGGTCGTTGGTGTATGGATTAGATATAAAGGATATGTAATTTTGTTTTCATGTAAATAAGTCATGAATGATTACTCATATTTTTGTAATTTTATGAGATATTTCATGCTAGTTGCCAAATGATGGTTCCCACATATGTTAGGTGACTCACATGAGCTGCTAAGAGGTGATCATTGGAGTGTATATACCAATAGTACATACATCTAAAAGCTGTGTATTGTACGAGTACGAATACGGGTGCGTACGAGTAGAATTGTTGATGAAACTGAACGAGGATGTAATTGTAAGCATTTTTGTTAAGTAGAAGTATTTTGATAAGTGTCTTGAAGTCTTTCAAAAGTGTATGAATACATATTAAAACACTATATGTATATTCATTTTAACTGAGTCGTTAAGTCATCGTTAGTCGTTACATGTAAGTGTTGTTTTGAAACCTTTAGGTTAACGATCTTGTAAAATGTTGTTAACCCAATGTTTATAATTTCAAATGAGATTTTAAATTATTATATTATCATGATATTATGATGTACGAATATCTCTTAATATGATATATATACATTAAATGTCGTTACAACGATAATCGTTACATATATGTCTCGTTTCAAAATCATTAAGTTAGTAGTCTTGTTTTTACATATGTAGTTCATTGTTAATATACTTAATGATATGTTTACTTATCATTATATCATGTTAACTATATATATAACCATATATATGACATCATACAGTTTTTACAAGTTTTAACGTTCGTGAATCACCGGTCAACTTGGGTGGTCAATTGTCTATATGAAACCTATTTCAATTAATCAAGTCTTAACAAGTTTGATTGCTTAACATGTTGGAAACACTTAATCATGTAAATAATAATTTCATTTAATATATATATAAACATGGAAAAGTTCGGGTCACTACACTTAACATATAATGCGCATAATAATATCCCCAAAACAGAACATCTCGTCTGTATAATAATCATATAAACTTCGAAGTACTAAACACCACGCCCACTAGCTCTTCCATCTAGTGAACATTCTGAGTGGGGGTGTTAAACCCGGTAGCTACCTTTAGTATTCGCGTCAATTAGGCGTGCACTAATTCTCAAAATTAGTGATGTTCCCTAATTCTTAGGTTACCAAGCAATAATAATCAGGGGAAAAATATTCATATCAATTGTGGCAATTATCACGTCCACATAATTCAATGGTGGCAATTATCACGTCCACATAATTCATTCAAGGAATGTTTTGCTTGTGTCTATCTCGTCAAACATTTATAAAAGCATTTCATGTATTCACAGTTCAAAATATATTTCAAAGGCATTTAATAAAGTAGTTGTAAAAGCAGCGCATGTATTCTCAGTCCCAAAAATGTAAAGAGTAAAAGGGAATCAAATGAACTCATGCATATAAATATTGCAAAAACAGTTATTTAAACATTGCATGTATTCTCAGCCCAAAAATGTAATGAGTAAAAAGGGAATCAAATGAACTCACCTAATGTATTTTGTAGTAAAAATACATATGACTATATTGAACAACTGAACAATGCAGGGTTGGCCTCGGATTCACGAACCTATATTATTTATTTAAATATTAATACCTGTATTTGTAATTGAGTAATTTCATATATTATAACCTTATATATTATATATTTTAATTTGTATATTAGTTTGAAAGTGATTATTATCTTATATAGTTGTATCTATATATGTATTTATTCTAAAAATACATAATTTGTTATGTGTAAATGTTTATATAAAGATTTTTAACATAAATAATTTCTTACTTTTATGTATTACTACTTTTAAGTATATTTTTATATACGTAAAAATATTAATAATAGTTGTATATTGATGGTAATGATAAAAAAAATAACATTTCTTATGATATTTATAATAAGAATCTTAATAATAATAATAATAATGATGATATTAGTAGTAAAGATGATAATAATAGTTATTTAGTTGTAATGATAACAAAATAACAATATTTGTAAAAATGATATAATTTTTAATAACAATACTAATAATGATAATCATATTAATAATACTTGAGTTAATAATAATAATGATAATATTAATAATAATAATAATAATAATAATAATAATCATAATAAAAATTATAATAATAATAATAATTAAAATGGTAATAAAATCTACCTTCCAATACTTTTAGTAAAAAGAATGCTATGAACCGGGCTCGAACCCGTGACCCCTCGTAAACCCAAAATACCCTCTAACCATTCTGCTGCTTTAGTTTTTCTGATTTTTTATATCTAACCTATCGATTTATATCTTATCTATCTGTTTATCCTTTCTTCTTCCTCCTTTTAAATCAATTAACCACAGATCGATTCATCCATCAAAACAATTTAGGTGATGTATTTAAAACACTAAACCGATCAGAAAACATGTTATTATGCTTTGAATTAATTAAAACTTGTGAAGACCCGTCCTAATCCATCAGGACGAAGTCATCAACATTTGGTCCCATTGCGAGGTACTGACCTAAATATGCCATGTACGATTCCAAGTAATATCTTTAAAATGAGCAATTGCACAGCGGAAGATTTTTTTCATACCTGAGAATAAACATGCTTAAAAGTGTCAACCAAAAGGTTGGTGAGTTCATAGGTTTATCATAACAATCGTTTCAATATATTAACAGACCACAAGATTTTCGTTTATATATATATGTACACTCGCAAGTGTATAAAAGTATTCTATAAGCTGTAGGCACCCGGTAACAAGCCTTAACGTTCATGTTTTATCCTCTGAAGCACACCAGATCAGGTGTGTGTTTAAAATAACCTCGAAGTACTAAAGCATCCCATAGTCAGGATGGGGTTTGTCAGGCCCAATAGATCTATCTTTAGGATTTGTGCCTACCGTACATAGACAAGTAGTTTAATGTTACCAAGCTAAGGGAATATTTCTGGTTTAAACCCACATAGAATTAGTTTTAGTACTTGTGCCTATTTCGTAAAACATTTATAAAATAGCGCATGTATTCTCAGTCCCAAAAATGTAAAGAGTAAAAGGTAATCAAATGAACTTACCTAATGTATTTTGTAGTAAAAATACATATGACTATATTGAACAATGCAGGGTTGACCTCGGATTCACGAACCTATATCATTTGTATATATATTAAAACATATACTCAAAATTGAACAGCTTTGTATATATATATATATATATATATATATATATATATATATATATATATATATATATATATTTCTTATATTGGTAATTTATTGACTACTTATTTATATATTTTAAATACTTAAAATTTGTATATCTATATGTATATATATATATATATATATATATATATATATATATATATATATATATATATATATATATATAACAGATGTAATAGATATGTTATGTATTATAATTATCTTATTTTGGTGTTTAGAAAAATATCATAGTAGGTATTAGAACTTTGTATTGATATATTTGAAATATTTATTTGGAATAATAATAATAACAGTGATAGCAATAATAATGATAATAATAATAAAAATAATAGTTTTGATAATAACGATAATAATAATATTAGTAATAACAAAAATGATAATAATATTAGTTTTACTAATAATGTTATTACTTGTATTACTAATAATAACAATCATAAGTATTAATAGTGATAGCGAATATAATAATAATAACAATACTAAGATAGTGATAATAATAATAGTTAATATATGTTAATAATAAAATTTTAAGATTAATAATAATAACAATAATAATAATTTTTAGAAAAATAGAACTACCTCATAAAGGGTTTAAAAAAAATAGTTGTCACTAGCAAGAATCGAACCCGAGAGCTCCTGAACACTCATGACACTCTGAACCATCGGGCTAATGCCCAATTTCTGTTCTTAAATCAGTTTTATTTATTTAAAACTCATATAAATGCATCCTCTTCTTCTTCAACCTTATTAACGAATCATTATCAAACCAAATTCATAACATCGTATGACCAATTGTTTTAAGACTCTTGAAACGAGATATAATCCACCTATATGACTCTTTGAATTTCTTGAAAATGAAACAAAAATAAAAACAAGTAATATGCTGCTTCTGCAGCCGCTGTACAAAGAAGAAAAAAAAATTCGTGATTTTGTTTTCTAGGAACTTATGGACAAATGCTATAACACAAATTATGTTTCAAAACCCTTATAAAAACTTTTAAAATCATCAATTGAATCGTAGTTGCAACAGGTTTTTCGAATTTGATTCAAGAACACCTGTTTGACTTTTTACTCTTAAAACTTTGACTCAAACATTTGAATTCGATATCAAAATTTGGAACTCGAAACTTTGCAGATAGTTTAAAGACATGATTTCTAACCAAACTGCATTTTTAGATTTTAAAAACTGATTCAAATTCAAGTAATTGATGAAAGAAATGATGGTACAGGGGACGTATGAGTTCTTCCTCAATTTCTGTTTAATTTCGATATGTAGGAATTTGTGAAGGGTGTTTACGGTTGTTAAAGGTTGTAGTAAGTTGAAGGATTTACACATTATCTGATTTAATCAGTGATGTAGAAAATGGGGTACTCAATTTATTAATCAGACCAATTAAATCATAAAGTTAAATACAATAAAACAAAAAAAACGAATTCAATTATTATCTGATTTGTACCAATGATTATGATTTGTAATGGTTTGGGAACAAGAGTCTTCAATCTAACACAGTGTGATAATAACATGTAACAAAATTCTGACCTTTTCAACCTTATCTATACGGTTTTTATATAAATATAAATAATATTAACATATAATGAATTAATAATTAAAATCATATTAATAATAATTAAATACTAATAATAATCATAATAATAATAATAATGGTAATAATATCAATAATACTAACAATAATAATTATTATAATAATAATAATGATACAAATATTAAAAATAAATAATGATAATAATATTTTAAATGATAATAATAATTACTTTTAATGATAAAGGTAATAATAATATCTGATAATTATATAAATAATAATTAAGATATAACCAGTTATATGTATCAGATTTCATATTTATATTTTTATATTACAATTAATAATATTAATAATACAGATATTAATATTAATGGAAGTAATAATAATTATATTAATATAACATTTACCTTAACTTTTAATTAAATGTATTAATATTTTAATTTACTAATTTTTATACTATTTACTAGTTATATAACCTATATATAATATATATCGTAGCATACATATATGTATATTTATAGATATTCACTTTAATAGTAACTTAACTATTTTATTAATTATTTTTGTATCATATATTACACATTTAATTCAAATACTTAAATTATATTTTAAAATTTCATACTATTACCTATTCTTACATTTATATATATGTATATGTATATATATATATATATATATATATATATATATATATATATATATATATATATATATATATATATATATACAACCTTTGCTCGTGAATCGTCGCGATCAAATATAAAGATTAAGTTTAAATTTGGTCGAAAATTTTCGGGTCGTCACAGTACCTACCCCTTAAAGAAATTTCGTCCCGAAATTTGAGTGAGGTGGTCATGGCTAACAATAAAAATGTTTTTATGACGATTATGAGTTGATAAATAGAGTATCATCAATATTGAGTAACTTTGATGAAACAATTCGATTCTGTGAAGCGTACGAGTGAAGCTGTCATAAAATAGTGAGATGAGGAAAATAGGATTCGTCTTGACTTTTGACAGAGTCAAGGTTGAATTCCAAAAATTAGGGAATTTAAAAGAAAATCTTTGAAATCTGAATAAGATCTGATTTTCCTCGAGATTAATGAAATTAAAATCTCTTTAATTTAATGCGATCATCTGTCTCGATTGCTTTGTCTGGTATTTCCACTATAAATAAACTTCTTCCGTTCCATTATTTTCACCACTACTATACTAAATTCTCAAATTCAAAAGATTATGAAAATGCTTAATCCAATCCTGATCATTGTTCTTATTCTTACTATCGCAATGATCATTCTTCTTTTCCAACTCCTCCCGGAAGAATCTATTTATTTATACTATGCTCTAGGGATTATTGTATTTATAATCCTCCCATGTCTTTATATTGCTATACGCATTGATATCCACGGTTTGTAATTTCAGTGTTGTTGTTGGGCTTTATATTTTTTCCTATGTATTGGAGCTTCATGCTCATGTTTTCTCTTCCCGACTTTAACTCAAGCAAATAATGGTCCAGAATTTGTAGGTATGAAGTTCCGAATAATTCTAATGTTATAATTAGAAAGAAATATTGTAGCACAATCTTGATTGGTTAAATTACCAGATTTCAAGAGAAATAATAGAATTATCAAGAATTTAAGTTCTCGATATGTTTAGAGATTAGGTAGAATATAAGAGTCGTGTAACATGGCACATGATGACGTTATGATCTGTGAATTATCACGTTCTATTAGAAACTCAGCATGACTTACTGTAATATAATCACGTTGGCCAAGCGTCATTATATTATACTAACCCATGCTTCAATTCCCAACACTTCTCCACAATTCATTCTTAATTTATACTTAGATTTTACGGAAGTTTCCAATATAATGGTATACAGAAAATACGAAGAGGTAGATAATTCGGACAAGAATATTTATGAAAATATCCTCAGAAATATCGAAGATATTTATGATGATATTTTGGAATTTCTATGTTCGAAGGTTGATGAAGAAAAATTTTCCGCAAGATTTTAACATGACTTCGGAGCAAGATATTCTCTAAAGATTTCATCGGACATTGAATCATTTGGATTCTTTGAAGGCAAATTTAGTCTTTGTGATTTGTCCACGGCTTCCTTCATAGTTTCGCATAATCCGCTTTTCGGTACTAAATTTTCTATTGGGCGTTTCCAACATTCCATTCTTTATTATCAAACTTTTGGCCGTTTCGACCATCTACGATTTCGCTGTTTCCTCTGCATTTAATGCTACGATATCTGAATCGTCGGTTATCAATCCGAGGTGATTTCAGGAGAATTGTGTTTTTAGATGATTAAACGCTGATGGTAATATGGTGGAATATAAAAGGTTCCCCGATAACGATGACGAAAGGCATACTTATATATCAAGGCTATAATAAGGCCAATCCGAATGAAAATCGAAGTTGATTTGCTGAAGCTGTGACAAAATTGGCTACTTTGAAAGGAATTATCAAGTTATTTTGGGTAATAATAACACCTAAGGAATTAACACAACTACGTGCTAAGTGTTTACTCAGTTTCCGAGGGGTTTTTCAGGTGCATAACTATATGCATAAATCTTTCCTTCCATAGATGAAGTGTGGTTGGTTCATCCTTCCGATTGAGGTGTTTTCAAGAATCATGAAAGGTTTGAATGCAGATTGTAATCGTCAAGATAGAAATGAGGTTTAAGATGAAATCAAGTTACAAAGGATGTTTTAAGATGAATTCAAGTGGCAAACTTGAAGAATTGTTTTAGTTTCATATGTTATAATCAATATTTTAATTCATTTTAATTGTCCAATGTTGGTAGTCCTCAATTGATAGTCCACAGTTAGCAATTCAATAATTCATATTTAGTTTAATATATATTATTCGAATTAATTAATACGTATCGTGACCCGTGTACATGTCTCAGACTCGATCACAACTCAAACTATATATATTATTATAGAATCAACCTCAACCCTGTATAGAGAACTCGATCATTACTGCATATAAAGTGTCTATGGTTATTCTAAATAATATATATAGATGCGTCGATATGATATGTCAAAACCTTGTATACGTGTCCCGATATTTAAAGAGCGTAAAATAAATAACAGAAATTAAATGACGATAAATAAAATTACGATAAATAAATTGCGATAAATAAAATGTAATCAGTTAGCTAGGAACAGTTAGCGTGGATTCTTAACAATATTTCAATTAGTTAATTCGTTTGTTTCTAACAAATTTTATTTTGTCAAATGTTTTCTTCATTATGCCACTTGTTGAATTATGATAAGTCAAAATCTAATTTTTGAAATTGAATGAAAATGGTTACTCTGTGGTGAACGGATTCGTATAGCTGTGGGTGTGAGTAGGATAGTAAATGACTGTTGAATCAGATTTGAAGAATGTACAGTGTAATTTATTAATGTGAAATCTAAATATTCCTCGGATATTACCTACCCGTTAAAATATTTTCACCATTAACAGTTTGTACAAAGAAATTTTTGATTACAATCTTTATGAAAATATACTTGTATATATATATTTTCTTCAGATGTAATCATGGATTTAATGAGTTAATTTAAGATTAGACTCATTTGATTTTTGGTTTGAGCTAGGATAAGTAATCTCTAAAACTATTAGGAATCACATATTCTTCGCAGAATATTAATGAAGTTATGGATCAATACTTCATCGTTAATTATTGTTGGTACTCCTTGGTATCTATGGTGCGTATGACATTGATGTTCGAGGTATAGATTGTGATGTCGAGATGTATGATGCGAATGTTGCTGTTGGCGGTGGTGATGGTACTGTTAATGTTGTTGATGGTGGTACTGTTTATGCTACTGGTGCTGCTGATGCTGTCGGTACTGTTGATGGTGACGGGGCTGATGTTGATGGTGCCTGTGGTGCTTGTGATGCTTGTAAATCACGCACCATTCGTGTCAGGGTTTCTATCCTACCCTCTATCATTTCTATCCACCCACTCATCTGATTCAATAGATCTTGATTATCAATTCGAAGTTCCCTAACTTCTTCTAATATCCCCCTTCGATTGTTATTCGGAAGTAGAGGTTGAATAGTTTCTGAAATTGTAGTAATGCGACCTTCGAGGCGGAATATTTTGGCAAGAAGGGTGAAAACATTGTTGCGCATGGGTTCACCGGTGAGTACATCATTTTCTCCGATGTTAGGAGGTAAGTTTAATTCACTGTAGGGTTCGCCTTCTTCATTTCTCCATCGAGTGAGTAAGTCTCGGACCCACCCCCATTTCCTCCAGAAAGAAAAATAGCTAAACGGTGGAGACACTTCGGGTTCATTGACTTCAGAGTCTACTTCAATACGCACCTTGAAATCACTTCCGAAACTAATGAAATCCAAGCTAGGTGTAGGATCCATCTTTCACGATCAGTAAAAGGATTTTGATATGAAATGATTTTCGGATATCGAATGATTTTCTCATTATATAGAATACCTAATACCTATATATCTAGTACAGAAGATCCCGTAGATTACGGAGGGAATTAAGGAAATGTGTCAGACAAGATTTAATGTGATAGGATGTGAATTTGTCTGTACACCATCTATGCAATAATTGCAATAAGACGTGTCGAGACTGAAAATGATAAGTAAATATTTTTCGATAAATGGTGGTAATCAAAAACTTTTGACATGCAGACCAGGTTCAAGTCCAGACTTATTATTGTAACCTAACAACTACTAAGTCGAAGTCCAGGCTTATTAATGCATCCTAACATCTCCTAGTTAGACACACTAATGCAAGACCTGGTTCGCTACGACCACTGCTCTGATACCAACTGTGATGACCCGTCCTAATCCATCCGGACGAAGTCATCAACATTTGGTCCCATTGCGAGGTACTGACCTAAATATGCCATGTACGATTCCAAGTAATATCTTTAAAATGAGCAATTGCACAGCGGAAGATTTCTTTCATACCTGAGAATAAACATGCTTAAAAGTGTCAACCAAAAGGTTGGTGAGTTCATAGGTTTATCATAACAATCTTTTCAATATATTAACAGACCACAAGATTTCCGTTTATATATATATGTACACTCGCAAGTGTATAAAAGTATTCTATAAGTTGTAGGCACCCGGTAACAAGCCTTAACGTTCATGTTTTACCCTCTGAAGTACACCAGATCAGGTGTGTTTAAAATAACCTCGAAGTACTAAAGCATCCCATAGTCAGGATGGGGTTTGTCAGGCCCAATAGATCTATCTTTAGGATTCGCGCCTACCGTACATAGACAAGTA
Organism: Rutidosis leptorrhynchoides; assembly: GCF_046630445.1. Lineage (NCBI taxonomy): Eukaryota > Viridiplantae > Streptophyta > Magnoliopsida > Asterales > Asteraceae > Rutidosis > Rutidosis leptorrhynchoides. Next base: position 28,985,147 of record NC_092339.1, on the reverse strand, counting down.
GTTTAATGTTACCAAGCTAAGGGTATATTTCTGGTTTAAACCCACATAGAATTAGTTTTAGTACTTGTGCCTATTTCATAAAACATTTATAAAACAGCGCATGTATTCTCTGTCCCAAAAATGTAAAGAGTAAAAGGGAATCAAATGAACTCACCTAATGTATTTTGTAGTAAAAATACATATGACTATATTGAACAATGCAGGGTTGACCTCGGATTCACGAACCTATATCATTTGTATATATATTAAAACATATACTCAAAATTGAACAGATTTGTATATATATATGTATATATTTCTTATATTGGTAATTTATTGACTACTTATTTATATATTTTAAATACTTAAAATTTGTATATCTATATGTATATATATATATATATATATATATATATATATATATATATATATATATATATATAACAGATGTAATAGATATGTTATGTATTATAATTATCTTATTTTGTTGTTTAGAAAAATATCATAGTAGGTATTAGAACTTTGTATTGATATATTTAAAATATTTATTTGGAATAATAATAATAACAGTGATAGCAATAATAATGATAATAATAATAAAAATAATAGTTTTGATAATAACGATAATAATAATATTAGTAATAACAAAAATGATAATAATATTAATTTTACTAATTTTACTAATAATAATAGTTAATATATGATAATAATAAAATTTTAAGATTAATAATAATAACAATAATAATAATTTTTAGAAAAATAGAACTACCTCATAAAGGGTTTAAAAAAATAGTTGTCACTAGCAAGAATCGAACCCGAGAGCTCCTGAACACTCATAACACTCTGAACCATCGGGCTAAAGCCCAGTTTCTGTTCTTAAATCAGTTTTATTTATTTAAAACTCGTATAAATGCATCCTCTTCTTCTTCAACCTTATTAACGAATCATTATCAAACCAAATTCATAACAGCGTATGACCAATTATTTTAAGACTTTTGAAATGAGATATAATCCACCTATATGACTCTTTGAATTTCTTGAAAATGAAACAAAAATAAAAACAAGTAATATGCTGCTTCTGCAGCCGCTGTACAAAGAAGAAAAAAAAAATTCGCGATTTTGTTTTCTAGGAACTTATGGACAAATGCAATAACACAAATTATGTTTCAAAACCCTTATAGAAACTTTTAAAATCATCAATTGAATCGTAGTTGCAACAGGTTTTTCGAATTTGATTCAAGAACACCTGTTTTACTTTTTACTCTTAAAACTTTGACTCAAACATTTGAATTCGATATCAAAAATTGGAACTCGAAACTTTGCAGATAGTTTAAAGACATGATTTCTAACCAAACTACATTTTTAGATTTTAAAAACTGATTCGAATTCAAGTAATTGATGAAAGAAATGATGGTACAGGGGACGTATGAGTTCTTCCTCAATTTCTGTTTAATTTCGATATGTAGGAATTTGTGAAGGGTGTTTACGGTTGTTAAAGGTTGTAGTAAGTTGAAGGATTTACACATTATCTGATTTAATCAGTGATGTACAAAATGGGGTACTCAATTTATTAATCAGACCAATTAAATCATAAAGTTAAATACAATAAAACAAAAAAACGAATTCAATTATTATCTGATTTGTACCAACGATTATGATTTGTAATGGTTTGGGAACAAGAGTCTTCAATCTAACACAGCGTGATAATAACATGTAACAAAATTCTGACCTTTTCAACCTTATCTATACGGTTTTTATATAAATATAAATAATATTAACATATAATGAATTAATAATTAAAAACTAATAATAATCATAATAATAATAGTAATGGTAATAATATCAATAATACTAACAATAATAATTATTATATTAATAATAATGATACAAATATTAAAAATAAATAATGATAATTATGATAATAAAAATGATAATAATAATATTTTAAATGATAATAATAATTACTTTTAATGATAAAGGTAATAATAATATCTGATAATTATATAAATAATAATTAAGATATAACCAGTTATATGTTTCAGATTTCATATTTATATCTTTATATTACAATTAATAATATTAATAATACAGATATTAATATTAATGGAAGTAATAATAATTATATTAAAATAACATTTACCTTAACTTTTAATTAAATGTATTAATATTTTAATTTACTAATTTTTATACTATTTACTAGTTATATAACCTATATATAATATATATCGTAGCATACATATATGTATATTTATAGATATTCACTTTAATAGTAACTTAACTATTTTATTAATTATTTTTGTATCATATATTACACATTTAATTCAAATACTTAAATTATATTTTAAAATTTCATACTATTACCTATTCTTACATTTATATATATGTATATATATATTTACAACCTTTGCTCGTGAATCGTCGGGATCAAATATAAAGATTAAGTTTAAATTTGGTCGGAAATTTCTGGGTCGTCACAAAACTGAAAAAGAATAAAAGAATATATAAAAATAAAAGCTTTTTCAGACTCTTGATGAACACGATGGAACTTTAACCGAATTTTTAATTATAGATCATTTTAGAAAAAACTTACAACATGAAATACCTTTCATTTCATTCCCAGAAACTATGGAAATTATTAATTGATCCTAACACATCGAATTGAGTTCAAATTTTACGATGAACGATTTTGTTTGACTTTTTGAAACTCGACTTTGACTCCAAAATTTGCACTCGATATTACGAATTGGTTTTTTAAACTTTATAGATAGTTTCAAGACTTGAATTAGACACCTTTTGCACTTTTACATTTTGAAAAAGATTAGATTTCGGGCTGTTGGCTAAAACGAACACGAACATGGTGTTCATGGTTCTTCATTGCAGTTTTAAAAAAATTTCATTTAAATTCAAGCAGATGAAGGGCCGTAATAATTTTAATTGATAATGATAGAGAAAGACTGAATGACTCTGTTCAAATATCATAACTTATTTGGTGGTTTATAGTAGATAAAAATTCGACAGAGGGAAGAAATCAGGAAGTAAAGAACAAAAAATATATAAAGCAAATAAGAATATATAATATAAAATAACTCTGATTTTTATCCATAACTGAATTTGGAGGTAATCGTGGACAAGAATCGACATTCAAGGACAGAAATATAAAGATGATACCGATAGGAAAGAAAAAAAAAATCTCACGCATTATTCAGTAATTTTTATATATATCCTTATTAATATTAATGACTAATAATTTTATTAATTTTAATACTAAATAATAATACTGTTTTTCTTATATATATTGCTGTATTTTATATATGTATATTTATATATAACTTTATATATTTTGATTATATATCGATATATATATATATATATATATATATATATATATATATATATATATATATATATATATATATATATATCAAATTCTTATTTTTGTTAATTAAATAATATAATTATTTTAATACTAGTAATGATAACTTTAATTATTAATAATGACGATAATATTATAATGAATAATAATAATCTTATTAGTTATGATAATATTAATATTATTAATGATAATAAAAATAATATAATAACGTATACATATCAAAATTCTTTTTTTTATATAATAATGTTACTAATGCAAATATTAATAGCAATAATAATAATGAAAGTGATGTTAATAATATTAATATATTAATTATATTCAACCTTGTAATTTAATGTAATTTCTTTTATTCTTTTTGTAATATTATGTTATACATATTTAACAGAAACAATAGATTTATAATAACATATACATAGTTATAAATATTAACATTACTTAATTATTCTAATGGTTATATTACATCTTAAATTCCAATTATTTAAAGTATATTATATTAAATCAAAGTATTATATATTCTTATATTTATATTTATATAATATATACATATTTATTTACAATTAATGTTCGTGAACCGTCGGGAATAGTCAAAAGGGTAATTGCATTTATGTAAAATGTTCCAAAATTTTGAGACTCAACTTTACAGACTTTGCTTATCGTGTCGAAATTATATAAAGATTAAGTTTAAATTTGGTTGGAAATTCCCGGGTCGTCACAGTACCTACCCTTTAAAGAAATTTCGTCTCGAAATTTGAGTGAGGTGGTCATGGCTAACAATAAAAATGTTTTCATGACGAATATGAGTTGATAAATAGAGTTTTATCATTATTGAGTAATATGGATAAAACAATTCGATTATTCGAAGAGTACGAATGAAGTTATCACAAAAGGGTGGAATGAATAAGTATAGATTCGTCTTGTCTGATGACGTAGTCATGGTTGATTTCCGAAATTCAAAGGATTTAAAGAAAATTTTCGAAATCTAAAAGATTTGATTCTTCTGCGAATAAAGAAATTAAGATCTCTATAATTAAATACGGTGATCTGCCCCGATTACTCTGTATGATATTTCCATTATAAATTATGCTCTTCCGTTCCATTATTCTCACCATTCCTATACTTTCTTTCTTAGTTCATACCTCTAAAAGATTATGAAAATGCTTAATCCCGTTCTAATTGATATTGCTCAAAATAGACATATCATTAGTCGCAATATCAAGTCATTTTCATTGTTTTACAATTTTATTTGTATTATTTCCTTGTATATTTCATTGTATTGTAATTAAGCATAGAATCATTGTATACTTGAAGAAATGTTGAAGATAATGAATGAAACAACTCAAAGATCAAAACCAGAACAAGAAACGAAGAAACAAAAACGTGCACCCTGGGTGTGCACTCCGCGCACGACCAATTTTGATCAGAAAGTTGCTTAAACAAAACATAAATGCGCACCGTGCAAAATTAAAGTGTGCACTCCGCGCACTACAGTGCGCACCGCGCACATCCTCCGCGCACGATCCCCTTTTTCGTCTGTAAAGTAGATCTGAGACGTGTAATCGAGCTGTAAAGTAAAAGGTGGTAGGTGGATAGTGCGCCCCGCGCACATACTTTTGTGCGCACCGCGCACGCTGGCTTTTCTAGCTATATTCTTTCTTTTTAAGCCCCTTTCCAGCTTCATTCTTCAGACACCATTACACAGTCATTTTTAGAGGCAGAGGTTATGATTCAAGGTGATCCTTAGAGTAATCCAGGATCACCTAATCCATCATTTCAATCCGGATTCAAGAATCATCAGGATCATCATCCAAGATTCATATCAAAGGTCGATTTTTGTTATCACAATGAATTCTATCTTTATTTCCAGTTTGTTATTGTCTTTAAATATGATTGTTAGCTAGTTCTTTTTATGCTTGTCTAGATTAATAACCGAGATGTTGATTGTTACTTTAGTTGATTGATTGTTCTTATGTATGATAGTTTGATGTTTGAATACAAGAACCATTCTTGTTAAGTTTAATCTTTTAGATTCAATTAGTTAGTATACTTGTTCAACTAAGAAATACCATCTTGTTGATTTAGTATATTGATTTGCACCTAGTGACAAGTGTTTGCCCGTCTTTTACCAAAAGGGGTAAGTTGCGTCCAAACGATTAATCTATATAGGAATGTAAGAACGACTCTTGTAGATACTTTCGGATAGCTTATTTGATATGTGTAGTTGTCTAGGTAAACGATCAATTCCCTAGAATCTGTTATACATATTTTCACTACTCAATTCCATATAGCTAATAGGTGTTAGAAATTTGCCTTATCTAGTGACGTTTATAGGGATCCTATTACTACACTTAATTGATTACTTGGGTTGGGTGAATTGAGCATTTAACTGGACCAAGGGAATGAAGTAAGCTAAACCATTAGTTGACATAGGAGTAGATCATGATTAACACATCATTGGCATGATCATCATTCAAGTCTTTAGACTAGTTGAATTAATTGATTACAAATAGGAGGTCTTAGATGACAAGAACATCACTTGCGTCGTGTAATCCCGTTTGAGTGTTTGCGCAAGACTACTCTTGGTAAACCGATTAATTAGTTCTCGTGCATAGTCAATCAATCCGGTCTTAATCCTAAAACAACAATCAACAATCGAGGGTAAAAAGTCTAGACGAGCATATTTGTTTAATTTGATATAAAAACTATCTTTCATCTTCATAAACCTAAAATACCAAAAATATTGTCTTTAAACTTATTCCTTTATTGATTTGCCCATCGTTAAAGGGCAACCCAATATCTTGTACTTGTTTGATTTCATTTATTTTAGCTCAATCACAATTTAGTTTATACAATCTTAATTTGCACATATAACTGTCGTTGGAACGATACACGGATTTTACCATTATCTATACTACTACACGATCGGGTACACTGCCCGTTAGTGTGTGTAATCTTTAAAACCGGTATTTTCCATACAACAATTCATATACCACTTTTCGCACATCAAGTTTTTGGCGCCGCTGCCGGGGACAGATGTGTCAAGATAAGAATTGTTGACTAAGTTGTGATTATTATTTTTTAGATTTTATCATTTTTTTTGTAGAATTTTTATTATTATTATTTTTTCTTTCACTGTTTAGTGTCGGTGCTTTTATTCTTTTCTAGTTTTTGTCAGTTGCAGGAAAATGGTTGACCATAGGAATATGACAATGGGTGAGAGAATGAGAGTAGAACGGAGGAAACTAATCGAATTATATTTATCTCCTAGTGTTACCAACGAGGGGTACCAAGAGAAAGAAGAAAATAAAGTTGTGGTTAACACTAAAAACATGTCTATGAAAGAAAGGATGTTAGTCGAAGGTTTCTGCCCGTGTTTTTATGGGTCTTGGCAATGTTGCATGAATCCGAACGTAAAACATTCGAGTCCCCTACCCACTATGCAACTTGCTACCGATCATTATTCACCGTTGATTCTGTTTCCAAATGTGACAGAATCCAGTCTAGCTCCACAATTTGTAACTTCACAATCTATTTTGCAAGACGAACTGGTTGTTGAAAAATGTACTCGTTTAGATCCACTTTCTGAGCTTTTGCAGGATTTCCCCGAGTTACATTCTTACTCTTCTAGTTATATAGATGAGATTGTGTTAAAGGAGGAAGACGGTTTGCTACTCGTTCTCATGGCTAATGGTTATGAACCTACAACTAAAGAATTAAAGGAATTGAAGCTGGAAATTGAGCCCCGCTCAATAGTTGAGATTCACAGCGGGTCCATGCTTATTCCAGAGGATGTCAATTTGGGGAAGAAAATCTTTAAAGACCCATTGACCAAGATCCACCAATAAGAATAAAAGTTTTACAGAAAGTCGCACATGTAGAGGAGTCGTATGTTAACCCTCGGGTTAGGTCATCCTTTTTCAGGAAACTGAAAAAGGATTTATCACATATAATATACACCACCCGAGGTGTAAATGATTGGCTCACTATTTTGATTGGTGGAACTTTTTCCACCGACTTCACGTCTCGTCCGATAAAGTGTGGGGGAGTTTAACCCCACTAGGCATTAAATTCTGGGGTCGAGTCGAGTGCATGAAAATTGCACGAGGTTTTTCAAGGTTTTAGTGACACTAGCATTAAAATTCAGCAAGGTACCTATCAAATTAGAATTTGTGTGATGAAGATCAAAGAATGAAGGATGCACCATCGCTCACCTATACTCCACGATCTCCGGTTTTTGAACCTAGGTTTTTCGAACTCCTTTTTCTCACTATTGTCCTCTCGAATTTAAATTTTACTAAGTAATGAGGGCATTACTTAATCTTATGTGTGGGGGGATGGTATAAATTCTCGCGGGTATTCAAACGGTATGCAACTTGGCTTATTTTCGCATTTTAATGGGAAATTTTAAAATTTTTGAAAGAAAAGACTTAACGAAAAAGCCAAGTGTGGGGGATTTTACCAATCTTTTCGAATTACTATCAGCAAATTTTGCAAGTAAAGTGTTTTAAGGTACTTTTAGCTTGAAAAAAAAACGAATAAAATGTCACTAAACTTAAAGGATGCATATAGTTCATCCATGAAGGAAGTAAAGTCTTCCAAATTTTTGCCTTACTTGATATAGCAAACTTCCTAAACTATATCATTTCATACCAATATCATATCACGATATAAAGGTACAGTGGGAAGGAAAAGTCTTGAACTTTCAAACCCGAAAATAAACTTGGTAGGGTAAATCCAAGTCGCTATCCAGTGCAAGACCGATTACGGTGTATAAGCTGGAGCAGGATCTGTCCCGCGCGATAGCTTAGTCTTCGCAGTTTTAACCCTTGATTTAAATGTACAAATTGTCATGAAAGACCGATATTTATATCGCGTCAGGGGCACCCGGTTAAGAGTTCCATGATACTACAATCATGGGGGGCGGATAGCTTGCTAATCGCCAACTGAGACTTAGGTTTTCAGTTACCCTCAACCGGAATTTGAGGTTAAAACCCGGAAAACGTGTCTAGTGTAAAAACTAGCATGACATTTTAAAAAATCAGAAAACGTTTTCACAAGATCCAATTTTTCCTAAAGATCCAAAATTTTTCGGAGCTTACAACAAAGTTCTTTTCTCCCGATCATTCCAAATGTGTGTGTGTGTGTGTGTGTTTCATATAGCGTGAGTTTGGTGTTCCAAAAAAAAAATGTGTGTGTTTCGTCTACTTCGTGTGATTAGTGTAAACTTGTGTACTATATTGTGTGAGTGTGATTCCAATAAATGTGTGCTCCAATAAATGTGTGTGTTTCATATTTTTATTTTGTATTCGAGTGTTTAAAACAAGACTTGCTTGAGGACAAGCAAGAGATAAGTGTGGGGGATTTTGATATTGCTCAAAATAGACATATCATTAGTCGCAATATCAAGTCATTTTCATTGTTTTACATTTTTATTTGTATTATTTCCTTGTATATTTCATTGTATTTTAATTAAGCATAGAATCATTGTATACTTGAAGAAATGTTGAAGATAATGAATGAAACAACTCAAAGATCAAAACCAGAACAAGAAACGAAGAAACAAAAATGTGCACCCTGGGTGTGCACTCCGCGCACGACCAATTTTGATCAGAAAGTTGCTTAAACAAAACATAAATGTGCACCGCGCAAAATTAAAGTGTGCACTCCGCGCACTACAGTGCGCACCGCGCACATCCTCCGCGCACGATCCCATTTTTTGTCTGTAAAGTAGATTTGAGACGTGTAATCGAGCTGTAAAGTAAAAGGTGGTAGGTGGCTAGTGCGCCCCGCGCACCTACTATTGTGCGCGCCGCGCACGCTGGCATTTCTAGCTATATTCTTCCTTTTTAAGCCCCTTTCCAGCTTCATTCTTCAGACACCATTACACAGTCATTTTTAGAGGCAGAGGTTACGATTCAAGGTGATCCTTGGAGTAATCCAGGATCACCTAATCCATCATTTTAATCCGGATTCAAGAATCATCAGGATCATCATCCAAGATTCATATCAAAGGTCGATTCTTGTTATCACAATGAATTCTATCTTTATTTCCAGTTTGTTATTGTCTTTAAATATGATTGTTAGCTAGTTCTTTTTATGCTTGTCTAGATTAATAACCGAGATGTTGATTGTTACTTTGGTTGATTGATTGTTCTTATGTATGATAGTTTGATGTTTGAATACAAGAACCATTCTTGTTAAGTTTAATCTTTTCGATTCAATTAGTTAGTATACTTGTTCAACTAAGAAACACCATCTTGTTGATTTAGTATATTGATTTGCACCTAGTGACAAGTGTTTGCCCGTCTTTTACCAAAAGGGGTAAGTTGCGTCCAAACGATTAATCTATATAGGAATGTAAGAACGACTCTTGTAGATACTTTCGGATAGCTTATTTGATATGTGTAGTTGTCTAGGTAAACGATCAATTCCCTAGAATCTGTTATACATATTTTCACTACTCAATTCCATATTGCTAATAGGTGTTAGAAATTTGCCTTATCTAGTGACGTTTATAGGGATCCTATTACTACACTTAATTGATTACTTGGGTTGGGTGAATTGAGCATTTAACTGGACCAAGGGAATGAAGTAAGCTAAACCATTAGTTGACATAGGAGTGGATCATGATCAACACATCATTGGCATGATCATCATTTAAGTCTTTAGACTAGTTGAATTAATTGATTACAAATAGGAGGTCTTAGATGACAAGAACATCACTTGCATCGTGTAATCCCGTTTGAGTGTTTGCGCAAGACTACTCTTGGTAAACCGATTAATTAGTTCTCGTGCATAGTCAATCAATCCGGTCTTAATCCTAAAACAACAATCAACAATCGAGGGTAAAAAGTCTAGACGAGCATATTTGTTTAATTTGATATAAAAACTATCTTTCATCTTCATAAACCTAAAATACCAAAAATATTGTCTTTAAACTTATTCCTTTATTGATTTGCCCACCGTTAAAGGGCAACCCAATATCTTGTACTTGTTTGATTTCATTTATTTTAGCTTAATCACAATTTAGTTTATACAATCTTAATTTGCACATATAACTGTCCTTGGAACGATACACGGATTTTACCATTATCTATACTACTACACGATCGGGTACACTGCCCGTTAGTGTGTGTAATCTTTAAAACCGGTATTTTCCATACAACAATTCATATACCACTTTTCGCACATCACTAATCCTTGTTATTTTCCTAATTATCATTTCTGTCATTCTTCTTTTCCATTTACCACCGGAGGAATCTATTCACTTCTATTATTACCTTAGGGTAATACTATTCTTAATTATACCGTATCCTTATATTGCTATTCATATTAATATCCATGGTTTGTAATCTCTGTGTTGTTATTGAGCTTTATATTTTCTCTTATATTTTGGATCTCTTTGCCTTTTTATTTTCCTCTCGAGCTCTAGTAAAGCGAGCAACGGTCCAGAATTCGTAAGTACGGAGTTTTCAAATGAACTTAATGTTCTAACCAAGAAAGAACGTAATCGCACGATTTGATTTGTCAAATTACCAGAATCACTGAGAATAGAACTATCAAGAATATATTTTCTTGATATGTTCAGAAGTTAATCAGACTGAAAGAGTTATGCAACATGACACATGATGACGTTATAATCTATGAATCATCATGTTCCATTTAGAAACTCAGCATGACTTATTGTAATATAATCACGTTGATCAAGTGTCATTATATTATACTAACTCATGCATCAGTTTCCAACATTACTTCAATAACATTCATATTTTAAGCTTGAAAGTTTACAGAATATAGAAACTAACAGTTTCTATATGATGTAACACTGATAGCACGAAGAGATTAATGATTTCATATAAGAATAGTTATAAAAATATCTTCTGAAATATAGAGGATATTTATAATGAAAGATACGATGATATCTTGGAATTTCTAATATCGAAGGATGGTGAAAAAAATTTGTCCGCAAGAGTTTGGATTCAGAAGCTAGGTATTCACTAAAGATTTCATCAGAAACAGAATTATCAGGATTCTTAATGTACAAGTTTAGTCCTTGTGATTTATTTAGAGACTCCTTCGTAGTTTGCTCAATTAGTTTTCCAGTTTCAAACTTTTTCCGAGCTTTGCCAACATACAATTCTTTATCATCAACTTTTGGCTGTTGAGGTCGTTTACTATTTTTGGTTGCTTCATTCAACTTTTCAAAATTCAGAGTATTAATTCGCAGACTGGGTGATTTTCAGAATTTCAGAATGGAAGATCATAGTTCTAAGAGATAAGTGTTATATGGATACATATAACTGTTAATGTGGAAACGTTGCGAGACTCACAATACAGATTTGCTGATTCCCGGTAATTGGTATGGCAATTCTGGTTACAAGATGCGGATGAGTACATGATGAGACTTCAATAGATAAATATAGTAATTTGTCGGAGGGATTTAAACCAAGGAGCGACGAGGTTGTTGGTACATCTGCTGGTAATATGGTAGAATATAAAAGTTCTCTGGTAACAATAAAAGAGCATGCATAATAATCAAGGTGATAATAAGGTTGTTTCGAATGAAAAGTCGAAGTTGACTTGCTGGAGCTGTGACAAAATTGGCTAATTTGAAAAAGAATTGCAAAGTTATTTATTATTATTTTTTTTAATAAAAATGCCAAAGGAATTAGCACAGCTATGTTTTAAACGTTTACTCAGGTTCCGAGAGTTTTTCAGGTGCATAACTATATACATCAATCTTTTTTTCCGTAGATGGAGTGCGGTGGGTTCATCCTCTCGATTGAGGTGTTTCCAAGATTCGTGAAAGGTGTGAACGCAGATTGTAATCGTCAAGATACAAATGAGGTTTAAGATGAAATCAAGTGGCAAACTTGAAGAAATGTTTAGTTTCATATGTTATAATCAATATTTTAATTCATTTTAATTGTCCAATGTTATTTGTCCACAGTTAACAGTCCAATAATTCATATATAGTTTAATATATAATATTCAAATTAATTAATACGTATCGTGACCCGTGTACATGTCTCAGACTTGAACACAACTCAAAGTATATATATTATTATAGAATCAACCTCAACCCTGCATAGAGAACTCGATCATTACTGCATATAGAGTGTCTATGGTGATTCCAAATAATATATATAGATGTGTCGATATGATATGTCAAAACCTTGTATACGTGTCCCGATATTTAAAGTGCGTAAAAATAAATAGCAGAAATTAAATGACAATAAATAAGGTGCGTAAAGTAAATAACAGAAATTAAATGAGGATAAATAAAATTGCGAGAATATAAATTGCGATAATTAAATTGCGATAATTAAATGTACAATAAGGAATTAACAGTTAGCTAGGAACAATTAGCTAGGATTTTGTTAGCGTGGATTCTTAACAAAATTTCTCATAGTTAATTTGTTTGTTTCTAACAAATTTTATTTTGTCCAATGTTTTCTTCATTATGCCACTTGTCGGATTCTGATAGGTCAAAATCCAAATATGAAATTGAATGAAAATAGTTATTCTGTGGTGAACGGATACGTGTATCGGTGGATGTAAATAGAATAGTTAATGACTGTTGAATCAGATTTGAAAGAATGTACAGTGTAACTTATTAATGTGAAGTCTAAATATTCCTCGGGTATTACCTACCCGTTAAAATATTTTAACTATTAACAGTTTGTACTAAAGAATTTTTAATTACAATCTTTGTGAAAATATACTTACATTTATATTTTCTTCAGATGTAATCATGGATTTAATGAGTTAATATAGTATTAAACTCATTTGGTTTACCGTCAAAACTAGAATACATAATCTCTATAACATTAGAGATTACATAATCGCCATGAAGAACGAAGATAATTGATGTAGATCAATACGTAGAACGATGATTATACTCGAGGTACAGAATGAGATGTTGAGGCATGGATTGTTGATGGTACTGGTGTCGATGTTGGTGGTACTATTGGTGCCGGTGATGTTGCTGAAGCTGGTAAGTTTTGCACCATATTCTTCAAATTAATTACTCGAGCGCGAAGTTCGTTGACTTCTTCTATTACCCATGAATGATTGACGGTTGGAACGAGCGGACGAATAAGGTTCAGAATTTGGGATATCATATAATTGTTGTGGAATATCCTAACAATGAGGGTGAATATGGTGTTTCGGACAGGTTCACCGGTAAGTGCTTCAGGTTCATTGTCAAGAGGTGAATTCGGTTGACGGAAAGGATCACCTTCTTCTTGTCTCCAATGATTAAGTAGACTACGAACCCATCAGGTGAATTGGGGATGACTGATTGGCTGATTCATTCTGGTGAGGCTGCTTTTGGAGCTTAGGTGAATATCCATGTCGGAATAGCTGTCGGAATAACTATTGGAATAGTTATCGAAATCTGTGGGACTCAAACTGGTTAAGGGATTCATCTCGTACGATCAGATGAAGAATTTTCGATAAGAAATAGATTATAGGATTTAGATTAGTACCCTATGATGTGTGCGAGGTGTACTAGGAAATAGTATTATTTTTACAATGAAATACTATTAAATACGATTCAATTTTACACAAGATATTTACTTATTTATAGAATGGATATACCTAAACCTTGCTACAACACTTATAGGCAGTGTACCTAATCGTACAGTAGTGTAGTTTTTAGTAAGTCCGGTTCGTTCCACAGGGAAAATTAAACAAGCTTAACGCTATATATATAAGTAATATTATTATTATAAAAAGGGGGTTTTTACCCTTTAATGACCGGTTTGTCGATTTTAAAACTTTAGTCGCAGTTAAAATCTAATGTAAAATATATAAATATAACTTAATTTTAAGCGTAAAGTAAATAACGATAATGAAATTGTGATAAATAAAAATGCGATAAATAAAAAGTACGACAATTAAAGAGTATGATAATTAAAAGTGCAATTAAATACAAAGACAATAAATAAAAGTGCGATAATTAGAAGTGCAATTAAATATGAAATAAAGGAAATTAAATATGAAATAAAGGAATTATGCTTATTTAAACTTCCGTAATCATGATGTTTGACGTATTGATTTTAGTTTATTCCCATGGGTTAATTGTCCTTTGTCCTGGATTATTCGATATGTCCATACGGATTTGTCCATAATAGTCCATCAGTCATAAATATAAAGTGCGAAAGTCTTCGTCAAATTATTCTTATTCCCGAAGTCAAATATTCCAACTAATTGGGGATTCGAATTGTAACAAGGTCTTAATACTTTGTTTAATGAATACACCAGGTTATCGACTACGTGTAAACCAAGGTTTTACTACTTTGTTAACAATTACACCAATTACCCTTGAATGTAATCCACCCCTGTTTCAACAAGTCTATTAACTATTAATCCAGTTCCGTGTCCGGTAAAATGAACAATTATTGGTATTTATAGATATCTCGCCCACCGTACCCAGTCAAGCGTATGTGGTTATATATAAATACATTAAAGCCCAATTACCCAATTACCCAATTTTAATATTCAGCCCAACATCATGATTACTTCGGCATTAAATAAGCATAATAATAACTTAGCTACGAGACATTAATTTAAAAATAACATTAACCATAACTTACAGTGATTAAAAATAGCGTAGCGTTACACGGACAGAATTTCGACTTACACCCTTACAACATTCGCTAACATACCCTTATTATTAGAATTTAAAATTAAAATTAAAATTATAATATAAATATAAATATATATACGTTGATGAATGAGAAGAGAAAAAGATGATGAATATTGAACCAAAACACACGAATTTATAGCATTAGGCCTGTCACCAACTGAAATGTCCCGTTCATATTGATTATAAATGTTCCATATTAATTGATTTCGTCGCGAGGTTTTGACCTCTATATGAGACGTTTTTCAAAGACTGCATTCATTTTTAAAACAACCATAACCTTTATTTTATCTATAAAGGTTTAAAAAGCATTACGTAGATTATCAAATAATGATAATCTAAAATATACTGTTTATACACGACCATTACATAATGGTTTACAATAGAAATATATTACATCGACATATGTTTCTTGAATGCAGTTTTTACATAATATCATACAAATATGGACTCCAAATCTTGTCCTTATTTTAGTATGCAACAACGGAAGCTCTTAATATTCACCTGAGAATAAACATGCTTTAAACGTCAACAAAAATGTTGGTGAGTTATAGGTTTAACCTATATATATCAAATCGTAACAATAGACCACAAGATTTCATATTTCAATATACATCCCATACATAGAGATAAAAATCATTCATATGGTGAACACCTGGCAACCGACATTAACAAGATGCATATATAAGAATATCCCCATCATTCCGGGACACCCTTCGGATATGATATAAATTTCGAAGTGCTAAAGCATCCGGTACTTTGGATGGGGTTTGTTAGGCCCAATGGATCTATCTTTAGGATTCGCGTCAATTAGGGTGTCTGTTCCCTAATTCTTAGATTACCAGACTTAATAAAAAGGGGCATATTCGATTTCGATAATTCAACCATAGAAAGTAGTTTCACGTACTTGTGTCTATTTTGTAAATCATTTATAAAACCTGCATGTATTCTCATCCCAAAAATATTAGATTTTAAAAGTGGGACTATAACTCACTATCACAGATTTTTACTTCGTCGGGAAGTAAGACTTGGCCACTGGTTGATTCACGAACCTATAACAATATATACATATATATCAAAGTATGTTCAAAATATATTTACAACACTTTTAATACATTTTGATGTTTTAAGTTTATTAAGTCAGCTGTCCTCGTTAGTAACCTACAACTAGTTGTCCACAGTTAGATGTACATAAATAAATCGATAAATATTATCTTGAATCAATCCACGACCCAGTGTATACGTATCTCAGTATTGATCACAACTCAAACTATATATATATTTTGGAATCAACCTCAACCCTGTATAGCTAACTCCAACATTCACATATAGAGTGTCTATGGTTGTTCCGCAATATATATATAGATGGGTCGACATGATAGGTCGAAACATTGTATACGTGTCTATGGTATCTCAAGATTACATAATATACAATATAAGTTGATTAGGTTATGGTTGGAATAGATTTATTACTAACTTTCACGTAGGTAAAATGAGTAGTTTTTATCAATCTTGTTTTACTCGCCATTTCTTCGTTTCTAATCCGTTTTGAGTGATTCCAGTGGCCACGGTTTCGTATTGAACTTAAATTTATGAATCTAAACAGAAAATGTATAAGTTTATAGTCGAAAATACAAGTTACAAGTCATTTTTGAAAGAGGTAGTCATTTCTGTCGAAAGAACGACATCTTGATGACCATTTTGAAAAACATACTTTCACTTTGAGTTTAACCATGATTTTTGGATATAGTTTCATGTTCATAAGAAAAATCATTTTTCCAGAAGTATAGCTTTTAAATCAAAGTTCTTCTTAGCTTTTAATTATCCCAACCAAAACAGCCCTCGATTTTACTACGACGGCGTATATCCAGTTTTATGGTGTTTATCGTGTTTTCGGGTTTTAAATCATTAAGTTAGCATATCATATAGATATAGAATATGTGTTTAGTTGATTTTAAAAGTCTAGTTAGAAGGATTAACTTTATTTGCGAACAAGTTTAGAATTAACTAAACTATGTTCTAGTGATTACAAGTTTATAACGTTGAATAAGACAGCTTTTTATGTATGAATCGAATGATGTTATGAACATCATTACTACCTCAAGTTCCTTGGATAAACCTACTGGAAATGAAAAAAATTGATCTAGCTTTAAAGGATCCGTGGATGGCTTGAAAGTTCTTGAAGCAGAATCATGACACGAAAACAATTTCAAGTAAGATTTCCACTCGAAATAAGATTGTTATAGTTATAGAAATTGAATTAAAGTTTGAATATGATTATTACCTTGTATTAGAAAGATAACCTACTGTAAGTAACAAAGGTTTCTTGATCTTGGATGATTACTTGGAATGGATTTAGAAAACTTGAAAGTAAACTTGCAATCTTGGAAGTATTCTTGATTTTATGAAACTAGAACTTTTGGAATTTATGAAGAACACTTAGAACTTGAAGATAGAACTTGAGAGAGATCAATTAGATGAAGAAAATTGAAGAATGAAAGTGTTTGTAGGTGTTTTTGGTCGTTGGTGTATGGATTAGATATAAAGGATATGTAATTTTGTTTTCATGTAAATAAGTCATGAATGATTACTCATATTTTTGTAATTTTATGAGATATTTCATGCTAGTTGCCAAATGATGGTTTCCACATGTGTTAGGTGACTCACATGGGCTGCTAAGAGCTGATCATTGGAGTGTATATACCAATAGTACATACATCTAAAAGCTGTGTATTGTACGAGTACAAATACGGGTGCATACGAGTAGAATTGTTGATGAAACTGAACGAGGATGTAATTGTAAGCATTTTTATTAAGTAGAAGTATTTTGATAAGTGTATTGAAGTCTTTCAAAAGTGTATGAATACATATTAAAATACTACATGTATATACATTTTAACTGAGTCGTTAAGTCATCGTTAGTCGTTACATGTAAGTGTTGTTTTGAAACCTTTAGGTTAACGATCTTGTTAAATGTTGTTAACATAATGTTTATAATATCAAAAGAGATTTTAAATTATTATATTATCATGATATTATGATGTACGAATATCTCTTAATATGATATATATACATTAAATGTCGTTACAACGATAATCGTTACATATATGTCTCGTTTCAAAATCATTAAGTTAGTAGTCTTGTTTTTACATATGTAGTTCATTGTTAATATACTTAATGATATGTTTACTTATCATAATATCATGTTAACTATATATATAACTATATATATGTCATCATATAGTTTTTACAAGTTTTAACGTTCGTGAATCACCGGTCAACTTGGGTGGTCAATTGTCTATATGAAACCTATTTCAATTAATCAAGTCTTAACAAGTTTGATTGCTTAACATGTTGGAAACACTTAATCATGTAAAATAACAATTTAATTTAATATATATATATATATATATATATATATATATATATATATATATATATATATATATATATATATATATAAACATGGAAAAGTTCGGGTCACTACAGTACCTACCCGTTAAATAAATTTCGTCCCGAAATTTTAAGCAGTTGGAGGTGTTGACGTATCTTCTGGAAATAAATGCGGGTATTTCTTCTTCATCTGATCTTCTCATTCCCAGGTGAACTCGGGTCCTCTACGAGCATTCCATCGAACCTTAACAATTGGTATCTTGTTTTGCTTAAGTCTTTTAACCTCACGATCCATTATTTCGACGGGTTCTTCGATGAATTGAAGTTTTTCGTTGATTTGGATTTCATCTAATGGAATAGTGAGATCTTCTTTAGCAAAACATTTCTTCAAATTCGAGACGTGGAAAGTGTTATGTACAGCCGCGAGTTGTTGAGGTAACTCAAGTCGGTAAGCTACTGGTCCGACACGATCAATAATCTTGAATGGTCCAATATACCTTGGATTTAATTTCCCTCGTTTACCAAATTGAACAACGCCTTTCCAAGGTGAAACTTTAAGCTTGACCATCTCTCCAATTTCAAATTCTATATCTTTTCCTTTAATGTCAGAGCTCTTTTGTCGACTTTGGGCGGTTTTCAACCGTTGTTGAATTTGGATGATCTTCTCGGTAGTTTCTTGTATAATATCCGGACCCATAATCTGTCTATCCCCCACTTCACTCCAACAAATTGGAGACCTGCACTTTCTACCATAAAGTGCTTCAAACGGCGCCATCTCAATGCTTGAATGGTAGCTGTTGTTGTAGGAAAATTCTGCTAACGGTAGATGTCGATCCCAACTGTTTCTGAAATCAATAACACATGCTCGTAGCATGTCTTCAAGCGTTTGTATCGTCCTTTCGCTCTGCCCATCAGTTTGTGGATGATAGGCAGTACTCATGTCTAGACGAGTTCCTAATGCTTGCTGTAATGTCTGCCAGAATCTTGAAATAAATCTGCCATCCATATCAGAGATAATAGAGATTGGTATTCCATGTCTGGAGACGACTTCCTTCAAATACAGTCGTGCTAACTTCTCCATCTTGTCATCTTCTCTTATTGGCAGGAAGTGTGCTGATTTGGTGAGACGATCAACTATTACCCAAATAGTATCAAAACTACTTGCAGTCCTTGGCAATTTAGTGACGAAATCTATGGTAATGTTTTCCCATTTCCATTCCGGGATTTCGGGTTGTTGAAGTAGACCTGATGATTTCTGATGCTCAGCTTTGACCTTAGAATACGTCAAACATTCTCCTACGTATTTAGCAACATCGGCTTTCATACCCGACCACCAAAAATGTTTCTTGAGATCCTTGTACATCTTCCCCATTCCAGGATGTATTGAGTATCTGGTTTTATGAGCTTCTCTAAGTACCATTTCTCTCATATCTCCAAATTTTGGTACCCAAATCCTTTCAGCCCTATACCGGGTTCCGTCTTCCCGAATATTAAGATGCTTCTCCGATCCTTTGGGTATTTCATCTTTTAAATTTCCCTCTTTTAAAACTCCTTGTTGCGCCTCCTTTATTTGAGTAGTAAGGTTATTGTGAATCATTATATTCATAGATTTTACTCGAATGGGTTCTCTGTCCTTCCTGCTCAAGGCGTCGGCTACCACATTTGCCTTCCTCGGTTAGTAACGAATCTCAAAGTCGCAATCATTCAACAATTCAATCCACCTACGCTGCCTCATATTCAGTTGTTTCTGATTAAATATGTGTTGAAGACTTTTGTGGTCGGTATATATAATACTTTTGACCCCATATAAGTAGTGCCTCCAAGTCTTTAATGCAAAAACAACCGCGCCTAATTTTAAATCATGCGTCGTATAATTTTGTTCGTGAATCTTCAATTGTCTAGACGCATAAGCAATCACCTTCGTTCGTTGCATTAATACACAACCGAGACCTTTCTTTGATGCCTCACAATAAATCACAAAATCATCATTCCCTTCAGGCAATGACAATATAGGTGCCGTAGTTAGCTTTTTCTTCAATAACTGGAACGCTTTCTCTTGTTCATCCTTCCATTCAAATTTCTTCCCTTTATGCGTTAATGCAGTCAAGGGTTTTGCTATTCTGGAAAAGTCTTGGATGAACCTTCTGTAGTAACCAGCTAGTCCTAAAAACCGGCGTATGTGTTTCGGAGTTTTCGGGGTTTCCCACTTTTCAACAGTTTCTATCTTTGCCGGATCCACCTTAATACCTTCTTTGTTCACTATGTGACCGAGGAATTGAACTTCTTCCAACCAAAATGCACACTTTGAAAACTTAGCGTACAATTCTTCCTTCCTCAATACTTCTAACACCTTTCTCAAATGTTCACCGTGTTCTTGGTCATTCTTTGAGTAAATAAGTATGTCATCAATGAAAACAATAACAAACTTATCAAGGTATGGTCCACGCACTCGGTTCATAAGGTCCATGAACACAGCTGGTGCATTAGTTAAACCAAACGGCATGACCATAAACTCGTAATGACCGTAACGTGTTCTGAAAGCAGTCTTTGGAATATCATCTTCTTTCACCCGCATTTGATGATACCCGGAACGTAAGTCAATCTTTGAATAAACAGACGAGCCTTGTAGTTGATCAAATAAGTCGTCGATTCTCGGTAGTGGGTAGCGGTTCTTGATGGTAAGTTTGTTCAACTCTCGGTAGTCGATACACAACTTGAATGTACCATCTTTCTTCTTGACAAACAAAACAGGAGCTCCCCACGGTGATGTGCTTGGTCGAATGAAACCACGTTCTAAAAGTTCTTGTAATTGGCTTTGCAGTTCTTTCATCTCGCTGGGTGCGAGTCTGTAAGGAACACGAGCTATTGGTGCAGCTCCTGGTACAAGATCTATTTGAAATTCAACGGATCGATGTGGGGGTAATCCCGGTAATTCTTTCGGAAATACATCGGGAAATTCATTTGCTACGGGAACATCATTGATGCTCTTTTCTTCAGTTTGTACTTTCTCGACGTGTGCTAGAATAGCATAGCAACCTTTTCTTATTAGTTTTTGTGCCTTAAAATTACTAATAAGATGTAGCTTCGTGTTGCCCTTTTCTCCGTACACCATTAAGGGTTTTCCTTTTTCTAGTATAATGCGAATTGCATTTTTGTAACAAACGATCTCTGCTTTCACTTCTTTCAACCAGTCCATACTGATTAACACATCAAAACTCCCTAACTCTACTGGTATCAAGTCAATCTTAAATGTTCGCTAACCAGTTTAATTTCTCGATTCCGACATATATTATCTGCTGAAATTAATTTACCATTTACTAATTCGAGTAAAAATTTACTATCCAAAGGCGTCAATGGACAACTTAATTTAGTACAAAAATCTCTACTCATATAGCTTCTATCCGCACCCGAATCAAATAAAACGTAAGCAGATTTATTGTTAATAAGAAACGTACCCGTAACAAGCTCCGGGTCTTCCTGTGCCTCTGCCGCATTAATATTGAAAACTCTTCCACGGCCTTGTCCATTCGTTTTCTCCTGGTTCGGGCAATTTCTAATAATGTGGCCTGGTTTTCCACATTTATAACAAACTACATTGGCATAACTTGCTCCGACACTACTTGCTCCGCCATTACTCGTTCCGACACCATTTGTTCCTTTCGTTCTGTTAACCCCTGGTCCGTAGACCTCACACTTCGCCGCGCTATGACCATTTCTTTTACACTTGTTGCAAAATTTGGTGCAGAACCCCGAGTGATACTTTTCACACCTTTGGCATAGCTGCTTCTGATTGTTGTTGTTGTTGCGGTTATTATTATTGTTGGGATGATTGTTGTAGTAGTAGTAGTAGTAGTAGTAGTAGTAGTAGTTGTTGTTGTTGTTGTTGTTGTTGTTGTTGTTGTTGTTGTTGTTGTTGTTGTTGTTGTTGTTGTTGTTGTTGTTGTTGTTGTTGTTGTTGTTGTTATTGTTGTTGTTGTTGTTGTTGTTGTTGTTGTTGTTGTTGTTGTTGTTGTTGTTGTTGTTGTTGTTGTTGTTGTTGTTGTTGTTGTTGTTGTTGTTGGGCCGTTTGTTGTAGTTGCGATTGATATTGCGATTGTTGGGATAGTTGTTGCGATTATTGTTGTTGTATTGGTGATTCTTATCACCGTTTTCCTCCCACTTTCTTTTGACTTGCTTCACATTGGCCTCTTCAGCAGTCTGTTCTTTAATTCTTTCTTCAATCTGGTTCACTAGTTTGTGAGCCATTCTACATGCCTGTTGTATGGAGGCGGGCTCGTGTGAACTTATATCTTCTTGGATTCTTTCAGGTAATCCTTTCACAAACGTGTCGATCTTCTCTTCCTCATCTTCGAACGCTCCCGGACACAATAGGCACAATTCTGTGAATCGTCTTTCGTACGTAGTAATATCAAATCCTTGGGTTCGTAACCCTCTAAGTTCTGTCTTGAGCTTATTGACCTCGGTTCTGGGACGGTACTTCTCGTTCATCAAGTACTTGAATGCTGACCACGGTAGTGCGTACGCATCATCTTGTCCCACTTGCTCTAGATAGGTATTCCACCATGTTAACGCAGAACCTGTGAAGGTATGCGTAGCGTACTTCACTTTGTCCTCTTCAGTACACTTACTTATGGCAAACACCGATTCGACCTTCTCGGTCCACCGTTTCAATCCGATCGGTCCTTTGGTTCCATCAAATTCCAAAGGTTTGCAGGCAGTGAATTCTTTGTAGGTGCATCCTACACGATTTCCTGTACTGCTAGATCTAAGGTTATTGTTGGTATGTAGCGCAGCCTGTACTGCGGCTATGTTTGAAGCTAGAAAATTACGGAATTCCTCTTTATTCATATTCACGGTGTGTCGAGTAGTCGGTGCCATTTCCTTCAAAATAGTCAAATGGAACAAGTTAATCATACAGAATATTAAGAGTAGTTAATAGTATTTCGTAGCATAATATGAACTCATTTATAAAAGCTTTTTCTTCATATTAGCGTTTTATAAGTTTAAATTCGGGTAGTACCTACCCGTTAAGTTCATACTTAGTAGCTAATATACAATTCAACTACTACAATTCTATATGAAAAACTGATTATAATAATATTTCGCGTTCAAACTTTTATACAATATTTTACAAACTTACAATACCGCTTATTTTACATAAAGCATGAAATATAGCACACAATAACTTTGATACAAGATAGTTGTGAAGATAATTCTAGCTAGTACACAAGTCGTTCAGCAAAGGCAATAAAGAAACGTAATTCATACTTCCAGAAACAAGTCATGCATTCTGGTTTTACTAGGACTACTTCCTATCCTTGGTCTTATGGAACACAACCGTTATGGCCGTTGATAAGACAGCGTGTTGTAACGTCGTCAAAGGGACGAGGGTTATGTAATGACCAACAGTCTTGTAATAACCTAAAAACCTCATTTCTTACCCCAATTACCGACTCCGTCACTTGTGGGAACGTTTTGTTTAATAGTTGTAGCCCGATGTTCTTTTTCTCACTTTGGTGAGAAGCGAACATTACTAACCCGTAAGCATAGCATGCTTCTTTATGTTGCATGTTAGCCGCTTTTTCTAAATCATGAAGTCCTATATTCGGATACATTGAGTCAAAATAATTTCTTAACCCGTTGCGTAAAATAGCATTTGGGTTCCCCACAATATATGCATCAAAGTAAACACATCGTAACTTATGGGTTTCCCAATGTGATATCCCCCATCTTTCAAACGAAAGTCTCTTATAAACCAAGACATTCTTGGAACGTTCTTCGAATGTCTTACAAACTGATTTCGCCGTAAATAGTTGTGCCGAAGAATTCTGACCGACTCTAGACAAGATTTCATCAATCATGTCTCCGGGTAGGTCTCTTAAAATATTGGGTTGTCTATCCATTATGTGTTTTTATACTGTAAAATAGACAAGAGTTAGATTCATAAAAAAAAATACTTATTAATACAAGCAATTTTTACATATATCATAAAGCATAAGCACACTATATTACATATATTACACCACACGAATACAACTATCTTATTCTGACTCGCTCGTTTCTTCTTCTTCGGTTTTGGTTCGTTTTGACAAGTTTCTAGGGATATATGATGTTCCCCTAATACGAGCCGTCGTTTTCCACATTGGTTTAGAAAAACCTGGTGGTTTAGAGGTTCCCGGGTTATCGTCACAACTTAAGAAATACGGGTGTTGACGATACATATAAAGTTCATCGGGTTTGGAATCAAATTTCTCTATTTTTATGCCCTTTCCCTTATTGTTCTCTTTTACCTTATTAAATTGTGTTGGGGTAATTTCTATAACATCATCGGAATTCTCATCGGAATCCGATTCATCGGAGAATTGGTAATCCTCCCAATATTTTGCTTCCTTGGCGGAAACACCATTGACCATAATTAACCTTGGTCGGTTGGTTGATGATTTTCTTTTACTTAACCGTTTTATTATTTCCCCCATCGGTTCTATTTCCTCCTCCGGTTCCTCCTCTTCCGGTTCTGATTCTTCTTCCGGTTCTGATTCTTCTTCCGGTTCTTCTTCGGGAACTTGTGAATCAGTCCAATATATATTCGACTCTTCGTTAGTATTAGGTGAGTCAATGAGATTTATGCTAGAGGTAGACATCTATCACACAATATCAAACATGTTAAGAGATTAATATATCACATAATATATACATGTTAATAATATATAGTTTCCAACAAAAATGTTAAGCAATCATTTTTAAAGAAAACGCGGTCGAAGTCCAGACTCACTAATACATCCTAACAAACTCGATAAGACACACTAATGCAAATTTTCTGGTTCTCTAAGACCAACGCTCGGATACCAACTGAAATGTCCCGTTCATATTGATTATAAACGTTCCATATTAATTGATTTCGTCGCGAGGTTTTGACCTCTATATGAGACGTTTTTCAAAGACTGCATTCATTTTTAAAACAACCATAACCTTTATTTTATCTATAAAGGTTTAAAAAGCATTACGTAGATTATCAAATAATGATAATCTAAAATATACTGTTTACACACGACCATTACATAATGGTTTACAATAGAAATATATTACATCGACATATGTTTCTTGAATGCAGTTTTTACATAATATCATACAAACTTGGACTCCAAATCTTGTCCTTATTTTAGTATGCAACAGCGGAAGCTCTTAATATTCACCTGAGAATAAACATGCTTTAAACGTCAACAAAAATGTTGGTGAGTTATAGGTTTAACCTATATATATCAAATCGTAACAATAGACCACAAGATTTCATATTTCAATATACATCCCATACATAGAGATAAAAATCATTCATATGGTGAACACCTGGTAACCGACATTAACAAGATGCATATATAAGAATATCCCCATCATTCCGGGACACCCTTCGGATATGATATAAATTTCGAAGTACTAAAGCATCCGGTACTTTGGATGGGGTTTGTTAGGCCCAATAGATCTATCTTTAGGATTCGCGTCAATTAGGGTGTCTGTTCCCTAATTCTTAGATTACCAGACTTAATAAAAAGGGGCATATTCGATTTCGATAATTCAACCATAGAAAGTAGTTTCACGTACTTGTGTCTATTTTGTAAATCATTTATAAAACCTGCATGTATTCTCATCCCAAAAATATTAGATTTTAAAAGTGGGACTATAACTCACTATCACAGATTTTTACTTCGTCGGGAAGTAAGACTTGGCCACTGGTTGATTCACGAACCTATAACAATATATACATATATATCAAAGTATGTTCAAAATATATTTACAACACTTTTAATACATTTTGATGTTTTAAGTTTATTAAGTCAGCTGTCCTCGTTAGTAACCTACAACTAGTTGTCCACAGTTAGATGTACATAAATAAATCGATAAATATTATCTTGAATCAATCCACGACCCAGTGTATACGTATCTCAGTATTGATCACAACTCAAACTATATATATATTTTGGAATCAACCTCAACCCTGTATAGCTAACTCCAACATTCACATATAGAGTGTCTATGGTTGTTCCGCAAAATATATATAGATGGGTCGACATGATAGGTCGAAACATTGTATACGTGTCTATGGTATCTCAAGATTACATAATATACAATATAAGTTGATTAGGTTATGGTTGGAATAGATTTATTACTAACTTTCACGTAGGTAAAATGAGTAGTTTTTATCAATCTTGTTTTACTCGCCATTTCTTCGTTTCTAATCCATTTTGAGTGATTCCAGTGGCCACGGTTTCGTATTGAACTTAACTTTATGAATATAAACAGAAAAATTATAAGTTTATAGTCGAAAATACAAGTTACAAGTCATTTTTGAAAGAGGTAGTCATTTCCGTCGAAAGAACGACATCTTGATGACCATTTTGAAAAACATACTTTCACTTTGAGTTTAACCATAATTTTTGGATATAGTTTCATGTTCATAAGAAAAATCATTTTTCTAGAAGTATAGCTTTTAAATCAAAGTTCTTCTTAGCTTTTAATTATCCCAACCAAAACAGCCCCCGGTTTTACTACGACTGCGTATATCCAGTTTTATGGTGTTTATCGTATTTTCGGGTTTTAAATCATTAAGTTAGCATATAATATAGATATAGAACATGTGTTTAGTTGATTTTAAAAGTCTAGTTAGAAGGATTAACTTTATTTGCGAACAAGTTTAGAATTAACTAAACTATGTTCTAGTGATTACAAGTTTATAACGTTGAATAAGACAGCTTTTTATGTATGAATCGAATGATGTTATGAACATCATTACTACCTCAAGTTCCTTGGATAGACCTAATGGAAATGAGAAAAATGGATCTAGCTTCAAATGATCCTTGGATGGGTTGAAAGTTCTTGAAGCAGAATCATGACACGAAAACAATTTCAAGTAAGATTTCCACTCGAAATAAGATTGTTATAGTTATAGAAATTGAATTAAAGTTTGAATATTATTATTACCTTGTATTAGAAAGATAACCTACTGTAAGTAACAAAGGTTTCTTGATCTTGGATGATTACTTGGAATGGATTTAGAAAACTTGGAAGTAAACTTGCAATCTTGGAAGTATTCTTGATTTTATGAAACTAGAACTTTTGGAATTTATGAAGAACACTTAGAACTTGAAGATAGAACTTGAGAGAGATCAATTAGATGAAGAAAATTGAAGAATGAAAGTGTTTTTAGGTGTTTTTGGTCGTTGGTGTATGGATTAGATATAAAGGATATGTAATTTTGTTTTCATGTAAATAAGTCATGAATGATTACTCATATTTTTGTAATTTTATGAGATATTTCATGCTAGTTGCCAAATGATGGTTCCCACATGTGTTAGGTGACTCACATGGGCTGCTAAGATCTGATCATTGGAGTGTATATACCAATAGTACATACATCTAAAAGCTGTGTATTGTACGAGTACAAATACGGGTGCATACGAGTAGAATTGTTGATGAAACTGAACGAGGATGTAATTGTAAGAATTTTTGTTAAGTAGAAGTATTTTGATAAGTGTCTTGAAGTCTTTCAAAAGTGTATGAATACATATTAAAATACTACATGTATATACATTTTAACTGAGTCGTTAAGTCATCGTTAGTCGTTACATGTAAGTGTTGTTTTGAAACCTTTAGGTTAACGATCTTGTTAAATGTTGTTAACCTAATGTTTATAATATCAAAAGAGATTTTAAATTATTATATTATCATGATATTATGATGTACGAATATCTCTTAATATGATATATATACATTAAATGTCGTTACAACGATAATCGTTACATATATGTCTCGTTTCAAAATCATTAAGTTAGTAGTCTTGTTTTTACATATGTAGTTCATTGTTAATATACTTAATGATATGTTTACTTATCATAATATCATGTTAACTATATATATATATAACCATATATATGTCATCATATAGTTTTTACAAGTTTTAACGTTCGTGAATCACCGGTCAACTTGGGTGGTCAATTGTCTATATGAAACCTATTTCAATTAATCAAGTCTTAACAAGTTTGATTGCTTAACATGTTGGAAACACTTAATCATGTAAAATAACAATTTAATTTAATATATATATTAACATGGAAAAGTTCGGGTCACTACAACCTACTGCCATGCGATCGCATGGCTTTTTGCCTTCCAGGCCATGCGATCGCATGACCCCTTTTTCCAGCTCACATGTGTTTGTTTTCATTCTGCCAACGGATTTAATAAATAAATATAATATATAAATAATTTTAAGAATTATTTAAATATTATATTATATTTATGTGCATAGTTGACTTGTAATTTTTAGTCCGTTGCGTCGAGCGTTGAGAGTTGACTTTGGTCCCGGTTTCCGGTTTTTCGAACGTCCTTGCGTACAATTTAATATCTTGTATTTTGCGTTTCGCGTCCTGTACTCTTGTAATTTTGAGACGTTTCTTATCAATAATTGGAACCACTTTGATTGTACTTTGTACTTTTGAGCTTTTTGGTCATTTGCGTCTTCAATTTTTCGAATCTGTCTTTTGTCTTCACCTTTTATTATTTAAACGAATATCACTTATAAATAGAACAATTGCAACTAAAAGCTTGTCTTTCTTGAGGAATAATGCTATGAATTATATGTTCGTTTTTAGCATTATCAAATATTCCCACACTTGAGCGTTGCTTGTCCTCAAGCAATATAGTCTTGAAATAAAAATACTAGAATCACTTCTTTATTCTTCACACTTTGTACATCAGTGATTTCTATACGGCGGTATAAACAATGGTAGTAACGATGTGGTTTACAGTCATACATGACTCTGAAAATTTAGATCCATTAAGGAAATTGAATCTTTATGAAAACATTTGATCTTTTGAAAATTAAATCTAGCTTTTACCCTAGATAAGTTTTCCAAAATAACCCTTCACCGGTGTTTTGTAAACTGTTTTTGTGGGTTTAGTGGGTTTCAGATTTGAAAATTTTAGCTCAAAACTTGTGGTTTTGTGTCACCCACTTGCTATCCTTGTATTGGAAAAGCAACACGTCTAGTATACTTGCTCCGTATATTACCTTTCGGTAAACTACCGTCCGGGTGTAAAAGAAAGCGTTTAACAAGCAACTGTTAAGGCAATGTCCCCTGACATGCTTTTAATTATGGTCTATAACGTGTCGGATGCAATTACTATCCTTGGTAGGAGCAATAGTAAAGCTCACCCTATAGTTTTTTGGTCTGGCACAAGGTCCTGTCTTTGACCATACTATGCAACCACCGTTCTTACGGTTGACACCCGATTTGGTTCAGGTGACCTAATGAATTCCAGGTGAATTCCTAGGATTTTATGTTCAATGGTAATGAACGCATTAAAAATAGGGTTTTGAGAAAACAAATCGGTTTGTAATTTTGATCAAAATATTTTCTCGTTCAAGCTCGAGTTTAGATATCATCGAATTCCATGAGTTTGTAATTCTCAATCTTTAAGGTCAATCTCTAGGATTGAGTAATATCAGTCTTAAAAGCTGATTTTTGATCTTTAAGGAGATTATCCTTTCTGGGGATCTGATTCATTAGTCTTGTCCAGCTAATTTGCATGGCGTCCTCCCCATTTTACAAGACAGATCCTCTCATGGTTAGGATAAGTCTGACCACTTGGCGACCCTGTTTGATGCTGAGGTCCGTGGATTTCCTGCTGATTTTAATGATGACTTTTCTAGATTTTTCGTCAACCTACAGCTGGTATGGACGACAACTTCATGACCTAAATCAAGAAGCGCTTTTCTTTTTCGGAAGACTTTACTTCCTTTTAATGATGGAATTGATTCATCGTGTAGATCCATCTTTCTTTCAAATATATTACAGTAAATTGGGTAAAACTATTTAGATTAGTCCAAAGCAAAAGTATCTTCAGTTATTTGTACAAAAATATGTGATATATGTTTTAAATAACTTGGTAAATTTTCCCCCACTTAGCTTTTATTTTCTTTTATTTGCCTTTTTATTGTCCTCTATTCCATTTTAAATGAATTCTTAACATTTTAGTTTGTTTCTCAATTTATGTCCTTTCCAAGGTAACAATAATTTCGGTATTAACACCTAGTTTTATCGTTCATAAATATATATAAACATTATTTTGAGTTCATTTAATTAAAAATTTTGAAAAATTTTACTAGAATTGGGTAGTCAGTATATAAGACTAGGGCTGTTCTTTATTATCAGAGAGCACTAGATTCTAATACAACTACTGCTTTACTAGTATTTTTAATGGTAACCAAGTGTATAAATCAAAAATTTTTTAAATTCCGAAAGAATTTAACCCCTTCCCACACTTAAGATCATGCAATGCCCTCATTTGCAAGAAATCAGTAACAATTTAAATTATTGAGGGTGATTAGCGTAGAAAAATGATTAAATTTTACCAAAGTTTCCAAACATATTGGCGTTTGTTTGTTGAATGATAAATGGTGCATATCATTTGTTCATTCCGTCTTGTTGTTACATCACATTTGTTTTTCGTTTTGTCGTCAAAATTAGCAGCTTTTACTGAACTTAATGCCAGTCTTTGAAAATGCGCTGTTTTACCCTGTTTTGTACAATTGACAATATACATACATACAAATATAAACATGCATGGTAATTTGAAATGGGACTTAAAATCTCACTTTCAAATCAAATATGAAATATTAGTACAACATAATAAAAATATTAAACATTAAAATAAAAGTATCATAATATAATGTGTTTAAACATAAATAAACAGAAATAATAAAAATTAAAAATCATATAAATTACCAACCGGAACTAAATCAATCTGGATAGGGGTTCCAGTTCATGTTATCGTACGGGTTCCATGGTTGGTGATAGGTGTACTGGTAGACCTAGTTAGGGTCGTAGAGAGTATAAGGTGGTCTCATCTCGGGCTGGTGTGGAGGATAGTAAGCTGGCCGGGTTGGAACGTAGTGATCCTGAGGTGACAGCCGGCTCATAATCTGACGCTGATGATAGTCCCATCTATCATGCTGTCATTGCCTGGAATGCTCGTAATCATTCCTGGCTTGCCACTGCTCCATCCGACAAAATCTCTCCGCGTTTGTCATATCTACCTCTTCTACACGCTGGTAGACATCAGTCATAGCCTCCCGAATGACGTCCCTAATGTCATCTGCTTCCTCCATCTCCTCATCTGAGCCTCTCTCTACCTGAGGATGACTACCTACATAGGGTATTGCCTGGTTGCGTCTACTCTTCAATACCTTAGCACCCGCATAAACCCTCAATCCTAAAAGCTCAACCTGTTCCCTACATTCCAAAAGTGGACCCCCTTGGTCCTTATCTACACCTAAATACTCTCCAATGAGAGTAACAAAAATACCTCCTCCAAGTATCCCCCCCTTCCTGTATTCCTTCAACCATCTTAGATAAATAAAAACCAACAAAGTAGGGGATATTAACAAAATCTCTTGGGTTTCGAATACACTTTAGGTAAAATAAATCATGTAAGGTCAATTTTTCCTTGTTGTGACCTCTCTGTGTAATCGAGTTAGCCAAAAATCTATGAATTATACGAAGCTCGGCTCTGTTAATATGTAAGTAGGTATGTGTTCCTCCCCGCCCAAAAACATTATAATCTGACATACGCCTCCAGACGGCGTTTGCGTCAAAATTCCTATCTACCCTTTTACCACGATAAATCAAATTCATACAATCAGGTAGTAGTAATTCACTAGGAGTGTAAATCTGTAATGCCCTGGCCATGTCCAGCATGGACATCCTGTACATCCTACCGCCAAGTATAAATCTAAGAAAACTTCTATCATCTAATCTATCTACATCTACATTTAACGCTATAGTACTCATCAGCTCAACACACCATTCCTTATATACAGGTCTACGAATGGTGAATAAGCGTTCCCAATCAGTAAAAGAAGAACTGCCATAACTTTGTATCAAATGCTCCCTAACACGGTCAGCAAGTTGGACCCTTTCCAAAGGATCTCAATCAATTACCCTAGGCACCTCTACATCTTTCGTTATTAATTTGAATTTATTACTTTGATATGCCGGGTAATCTCTCCATCGTCTATCGAATCTCAGATTAGGATGCAACGTGTGTTCAGGAATCGTTGGGTATTCTACAGGCGAATGCATCGGAAATACTATGAATTCATTAACAAACTGTAGCGGATCATAATAAGGTACGTGTTGATCAGTCTGATGTTGTTGTTCCTGTTGTGGTACTTGTTCAGGTTCATATTGCATTTCTGGTTCTGGTTCTGGAGCAGGTCTTCTAGATGATGATGATGATGAACCTCCAGTATCGGCTCTCTGCAAAACACATTAAACACAAAATTTTTGCATCCAAATATGTATTAGTGTTAGCAAAATAACAACTTAAAACAATCACAATAACATGTTCAATCAAAATTAAACTTATACACATTTTCACAATTTTTTTACAATTTTACACTTTTTCAAATAAGCACATATGAAAATGTATACAAAGTTCATAAGCATTTAACTCAAATAACATGTTAAAACAACCTTTACTAACAATTAAACAAGTCTCAAATGGCAATTATGTCAAATTAATCAAGTTCATGAATTTTGCACCTAAAAAGTCCACTTTAATCTTCAAAAATCATGTTTAGGATTAAAGTTTGGATCATTTAGCTACCTAAACATGTTACACTACTCAATTTAGCAATAATTCATGACAAAAATTGGCCATAACCTGTTTATATCAAAAAGCCCCAAATTGCTCAAGAACACAAACCCTAGGTTTCTAAAATTTTTGAAGTTTTTTGCTTCAAATCATGTTAAATAGCATCAATCTAGGTTATTGATAATACTAAAAATGAACATATATTTCATAGCATTATTCCTCAAGAAAGACAAGCTTTTAGTTGCAATTGTCCTATTTACAAGTGATATTCGGTTAAATAATAAAAGGTGAAGACAAAAGACAGATTCGACGAATTGAAGACGCAAACGACCAAAAAGCTAAAAAGTACAAGATACAATCAAAAAGGTTCCAATTATTGATAAGAAACGTCTCGAAATTACAAGAGTACAAGTTACAAAACGCAAAGTACAAGATATTAAATTGTACGCAAGGACGTTCGAAAATCCGGAACCGGGACATGAGTTAACTCTCAACGCTCGACGCAACGGACCAAAAGTTACAAATTAATTATATATATAAATATAATATAATATATAATTAATTATATAAATTATATATTTATATTATTAAAATCCGTCGGCAAGTAAAGATCCAAATTGGAGTGAGCTGTAAAGTCAAACTCTGCGACTTGCGGAGTTTGAAGAACAAAATTACCGCGACTCGCGGAGCTGTCCTGGACAAAAATGCCTATAAAAGCTCGCGCATTCTGAACGTTTTATATATCATATATCAATCTCTCTATCTATATGTAAACGTGTATATATATATATATATATATATATATATATATATATATATATATATATATATATATATATATATATTTATATTTTAATTTTAATTTTAATTTTAAATCCTAATAATAAGGATATGTTAGCGAATGTTGTAAGGGTGTAAGTCGAAATTCTGTCCGTGTAACGCTACGCTATTTTTAATCATTGTAAGTTATGTTCAACCTTTTTACATTAATGTCTCGTAGCTAAATTATTATTATGCTTATTTAAGACGAAGTAATCATGATGTTGGGCTAAAAAAATATTAAAATTGGGTAATTGGGCTTTGTACCATAATTGGGATTTGGACAAAAGAACGACACTTGTAGAAATTAGACTATGGGCTATTAATGGGCTTTATATTTGTTTAACTAAATAATAGTTTATTAATTTTAATATAAAGATTTACAATTGGACGTACCCATAAATAACTATATACACTCGATCGGACACGATGGGTGGGGTATTCATATGTACGAATAATCGTTCATTTAACCGGACACGGGAATGGATTAATAGTCTATGGAATTATTAAAACAGGGGTGAAATTATGTACAAGGACACTTGGCATAATTGATAACAAAGTATTAAAACCTTGGGTTACACGCAGTCGATAACCTGGTGTAATTATTAAACAAAGTATTAAAATCTTGTTACAGTTTAAGTCCCCAATTAGTTGGAATATTTAACTTCGGGTATAAGGATAATTTGACGAGGATACTCGCACTTTATATTTATGACTGATGGACTGTTATGGACAAAAACTAGACGGACATATTGAATAATCCAGGACAAAGGACAATTAACCCATGGGCATAAAACTAAAATCAACACGTCAAACATCATGATTACGGAAGTTTAAATAAGCATAATTATTTTATTTCATATTTAATTTCCTTTATTTTATATTTAATTGCACTTCTAATTATCGCACTTTTATTTATTGTTATTGTATTTAATTGCACTTTTAATTATCGTACTTTTTAATTATCGCAATTTTATTTTATCGCACTTTTATTTATCGCAATTTCATTATCGTTATTTACTTTACACTTTAAATTAAGTTATATTTATTTTTAATATTTTACATTAGGTTTTAACTGCGACTAAGTTTTAAAATCGACAAACCGGTCATTAAACGGTAAAAACCCCCTTTTTATAATAATAATATTACTTATATATATTTGTATTTTTATAAATTAAAACTAATATAGCGTTAAGCTTTGTTTAAAGATTTTCCCTGTGGAACGAACCGGACTTACTAAAAACTACACTACTGTACGATTAGGTACACTGCCTATAAGTGTTGTAGCAAGGTTTAAGTATATCCATTCTATAAATAAATAAATATCTTTTGTATAATTGTATCGTATTTAATAGTTTTTTTCGTTGTAAAAATAAAGCTATTTTATACACACCTCTGCGCACATCAAGTATTTTTGGCGCCGCTGCCGGGGAACAAAATCTAGCTTAAAAGCCGGAAGCGCAACGCTAAATAAAAAAAAAAAAAATATTTTTAGTTTACTTTTATAAAAAAAATACGCTTTTATAAAAAATACGTTTTAAAAATTCAAAAATATAAAAAGAAAAACAAAAAATTTATATATTTTTAAGAGTTTGTTAAATATTTAAGTTTTATAAAGTTTCTTTATTTTTATTTTATAAAAATATAAGTTTTATTTAAATATTTTGTTTTTATTTAAAACATAAAATAAAAAACACCTAAAAAATATATATATATATAAATCTATTTTTAAGATTTTTATAAAATTATAAAGTATTTCTATTTTTATTTTAGTTTTTAAAACATAAGTTTTTTAATTAATATAAATATTTTATATAAATATTAAAACAGAAAAATAAAAAATATAAATAAAAAAAAATATTAAAAACCGAACGATTTTGGCCTGCACCTCATTTAAAAATTCAATCACCGCGACTTGCGGAGTTTTCTGGTACGTGGCACCGCGACTCGCGGAGCCACCCTGACACGCGTGTCCAGCAACCCTAATCAGCATTAATTACGATGTAACGACCCTGACTTTTCCATCTTTAATTAATAATGGTTATTATTAATACTTGTGATTAAACGAATGTATGTGATTACATTTACTTGTTACCATGGTACACCATACTTGACTTTAAATGCCCGAAACGTCTTTGTGACACACGAAACTTTCACGAATAATGTTTTTGAGTATTATTTACATTCATGATTAATTTATTAATCATTTTAATTAACTATGGTTAACTAGTTAATTACTTGGGCTTTTATTGGATTTATTTGTTAATTATTGGAACTTGGACTTGATTAATGTAAATGGACTCTTGAATATGGGCTTATAAGCCCACCCTACTTCTTAGTTGGACTATTTAGCCCAACACTACATGTAAGTATCATCATTTGAACTCAACTAGTTGGTTTTGTACAATTAGAATCTAGTTACATGTTACTTCCCATAAAAACACCTCCATTAACCACCTTTTAAGGCTTTAACATGTATAATCTTGTGGACAAACTCCTCTCCCCTTTCCCCCATGCAAACCAACGGTTTAGGAGTATAGGAGGGAGGTTTTGATTTCATTTTTGCTATTACTCTTCACTAAGTTCCATTCCACTTCACACACATTCATCAAACTTACTTTCATTTCTCTCATATTCTCTCCTTTCTTGTAAGTATTATGAACTTCTTTTTCTCCCTTTTCCTTTGGCCAAAACCGTAAACCAACACCCCTTTATCATCATCATTCTTTGTTATTTGTTGTTACTTGGTTCATGTTGTTGTTTGTTACTTAATTACTAGTTGTTGTTATTGTTCTTTACTAGTTTCAAGAATCAACTCTTTAGTTTGATTCTTCATAATATCTTGTATTTTCAAGAATACAAGAACATAAACTTACTAGTTTATGATTCTACATTTATTGTTTCAAAAGATTTGAGTTCATGTGTTGTGAAATCATACTTGTAATTCATGTTAGTAAACTTTAAATTTTACTTTCTTAAAGATCAAACTTTGGTTTGAATCTTTAAAGTATGCAACCCATGAACTCATTTACTTGTTTACTTAGCGTATTTATTTCATTTACTTGCACTTTAATTTCATGATTTATGTTCTTGTTGGTCAAATGTTACTAGTTAACTTTGATCTCATAAATCTTGAACTAAAGTTAACTTTAAAAGTTCAAGAACATGTAAGTAAGATTTCTTTAATTATAACTTTGTACACTTATGTTAGGTCTAGACTTTTGAGTCTTGGATCTTCAAGATCAAACTAAGAACTATGTTCTACATCCTAAGATCTTGATTTCATAAGTTCACTTTCAAGTTTGTAACTTATTATTAGTCTTAAAGTTCATGTATGTGTTAGATCTAAGACTTTGATGTAACTTTGGTTCATCAAAACACTTGCAACACTTAAGTGAGTTGTGCTTCATGTCTTAGACTTACACTTGGGTTATGATGGCCAAACCTTGGTGAAAATGATGCAAACACATTAACGAGTTGTACACTTGAAGCTATATGCATCAAGGATGAGAACCGTGATAAGCATCGAGCACCAAGACCACCGGAACCCACTATTTTTCTGTCTTCTGTCTTCTGCCTACTGTTTTCTGGGTTCTGTAACAGACCAATAAACCTGGGCTACTGTAACCTTTATTTTCAGATAGATCTTTTCGAGTAGATAATTTTTCATATAGGATTCGTCTTAATTCGAGTTACGGTTTAGGATTTATGGCCCTCCGATCCTCACTATGTCCTTTTAACGTTGTGCAGAAATTTCTGACCTACTCGCACTTAGACCATCGCCACGGTCAAACGAAGACGATTTTGCTTCTGTAAATTTTACCACACTTAAAGGACTCATAGACGGAGTCATGGCCACTGGTCTCACCTTATTTCAGTAGGTGTAGAGGCCGTGGTGACTGACCGAACTCAGCCTTTGTTTTAAACTACTTTCATAAACGAAACCTACTTTACACCTTTTGTTTGATGATGAATGATGATGACCTTTTAGACCTTATTTACATACTTTTAAACCTTTTCGGATGATTTACTAACTTAGTACTATTTGACTTAGGTTGAGGACCCGTTTGGACAACCTTCATTACTTGCTTACTCTCCGAGTCATACTTTACCGCTACTTTATCATTGTGAGTTATAGCATTTTCTTTTTACTTTAACTTATTTTGGGAACTGAGAATACATACGGATTTTATGTTTTACATACTAGGCACGAGTACTTAAACTTATATATGTGTGGGTTATACAACGGCATAAACATTCCCTTTAGCTCGGTAACGATTAATCATTGGTTTTTGAACCATGAACGCGAATCTTAGATATGGATCCATAGGGTTTGACATCCCCACTCGGGCTAGTCGCGCTAGCATTTAACGAGTGTTTAATACTTCGTAGACATACGCACTTGCCAAGTGTACTTTCAGGGGGTATAAACGTTAAGTTAGTTACCAAGTGCCCACGGTTAAACATATACTTTATCATACTGATTTGGATTACTGTTTTGAAACGCTCTTTGTAGCACTGAAATCTCGTGGCCTACCTTACATTACTGGTATACTTAAACTATAGCTCACCAACCTTTGTGTTGACGTTTTTAAGCATGTTTTTCTCAGGTGCTTAAGGTTGCTTCCGCTGTTATACTAGTCTTGCTGTAGACACCCGCTGCTTTAGAGATGTCACTGCATGAACGCTTACTTTTGCATTCAAACTTTAGTACTTTTGAAACGATGATTTGTAACGACCATTGGGGTCACATACACTTATTAATTGCTTCTACTTAGTGAAGCATACTTTTGATGTAAAACATTCGACGTTGGTTATGACGTCACTTTTATTATGGATGCAAACTCTTTTTGAAATCGCATATAGTACTTAACCTTGTAATGATCCTATTGTTGATGGTCCGTACATGATGATTTAGTACGGGGCTTCACATTTGGTATCAGAGCATTGGTTGTAGGGAATTAGGTTGCATTAGTGAGTCTAAGACCGACCCAAGTAGGATTCACTAATAGGACTAATCTATAACTTGCTGGTTTACGTGTTTCTGATGAACTTACTGCATGGTGCTGCTTACTTTTACTGCTATATGCCGTATGCTATTACATGATTTCACTACTGTATGATATTACTTGCTTTTAATTGCATGCTACCTCGGTATGATACTGTTACTATTGCCATGCTACGTCCTGCTGTAAACGATCTAGGCTGCTGTAGATGTTATGCCTGATTACGCTCTTGCTACCTATCTACTATCCGCTATACCGACTTGGAGAACTTATCCTTCCTGGTGCAGATGTTTTCCTGAACTACTTTCCCACTCGTCTAACCCTAAGAACTAGTAGTGTAATCCACCTGTTACTACTGTTCCACCGTTCCAGAGATCGAAACATTTCTTCACGCAATCTAGAAGATTGTTCAGTTGATACATACCCTGTACGCTTTCATGACCGTCACTTAACTCTTTCATTCTTTACCACTGCTCGACGATCTAACGACACTTATGGACTTAGGTCCCTAAAACTCCTAGACATTAGAGAAGTCGGTAAGGCATTCCCTTTAACAAGGTCATAGTGTCTTCTACTGATGCTCAGTCATACCCAAAGACTTGTGAGTCGCCTCGAGACATATCGTATCACTACTTGCTACACGTACAACCCGGCGCGAGACCCGAAATGAATATCTAGAAGGAACCTAACAACGTTACCTGAATCCGAACCTTTGAAGAAACTTCGGGACACTTAGGCATAAATACATGATCTACGGAACCTACGCACCCACATCGAGAAACTGTGAGATTAGTTATGTCGATTCCGTTTTGAGATGGTATAGATAAAGCACCGTTAGATGAAATTGTGTATAATTGGAAGTGATCACGTTACATTGACCATATGAAATGATATTGGAATGAACGTACGATTTAGTACAATATAATGACGCCAGGCCAGCGTGATTATATTGAAGTAAATCATGCAGAAGTTCCAATGTTACTACATGAGGAATATGGGGTGATCCAGGGAAAATTTTGGCATGGATCATTTGAGCATACGCATTGTAGTCTGTTAAAGGTAAGGAAGGAATAACCACGTAGCCCAGATACTGTACAAGAAGGGCCTTGATTGCAGAATTGATAACCCGAAGATTTGTTATAGATATCGACACCCTGGACATTTAAGGATAAAGTCCTCATATAGGAAAAACTTTAAACTTACCTGCGGTAAAGAAATCATTATGGAAACTTGCATGGATCCTAATTCTTGTTAGGGTACGTTTCGACACAACGTTTTATTGTTTCGGAGTTGTTCAATACTAGAATGATAGAAACCTTACATCTAAGAACCTTAGCATTATCATGAATAATAAACCATCAACCACCATGGGAATTAAGTATTCTATAGGACACAAGCAAATGGTAAACTGAGGAAGATAGAGGAATAATTTAAGGTGGTACTTTAAGAATAACAGGTGGGTCATTTGGAAATGACCTCATATTAACCAAACTTGGAAGTTTTAATGTAGTAGTTGAAAAGGGTTAGTTACCTACGTACAGGCATATGTTATTTGGGAAGATTGATAAAAATTTTCACAGTAGTACAGTAAGATTTGAATTGGGATGAACTTTAAGATTTAACTAATACTCATCGAGCTAGGAAGCTTTGATGAAATAGTTGGAATGAACTGACTTTCAAGGATGAAAGCGGAATTTATTTATAATGGGAAAATTTTATTTATACCTCGCAAGAATGGTGAAACTATTATGGGGAGAGATGTAGCCCGAAAACTGAACCTTATTAGTTACGTGACAACAACCCAAAATCCCATAATGGAAATGGGAAGAAATTCATCATTAACTACCGGAGACGGTATGCGGTTAGGACATCATCTGGGTTATTATTGACCATCTCGCCAAAACTGCTCACTTTCTAGCCATAAAAGAAATCGATACAATGGACAAACTTGCACAACGATACTTAAAGGAAATTGTATCCCGTCACTTCAGCAATTCAAATTCTATATTGAGGATTACCCAAGAATCTCATTTGATACTCATTCTTACGCAACTCTTAATCCTAACTTATTACGAGGAATTTCTTATTCGATGATAACCACACCACCATCTTTTTTACTTCGATATTAGTCATAACAGTTTGAAATTTTCCAAAAATCAATGGGTGGTTCATTCTCATCCTCATACTCTCCCATTCGTATCTCACTTATAAGCAACAACTTCACACTTAAGCATTTTTGGTCAAAGGACATATGCTCTACTAATAGTCGTCAAACACACATATATTCAATAGTTTTTATTACCTCAAATATCACTCGAAATTTTCAAAAAGTCTTTTACTCGATTCTCATCAATCTTTTCCAGCTTGTAACCTCCGAAATATGAAAATTTTGTTTGCCAAAATTTTACACACTATTTTACTATGCTATCCTCTCCAAGCTTTATAAAAATAAATTTATTCTGTTTGCCATTCATACAAATTTTTGAAATCGTACCCATTATATAAAATAAAGTAAATGATTACTTTTGACATATACATATGAAACTTTACCTTCACTTTTACAAACCAAGTCTTTCATTTAAAAGATATTATACTTTGAACGGTACGTGTTGTACATAACCCTAATTTACGAAGAACTTCGTTTCTTCTCTTACATTGTCACCATAAACAATTTCTATGAAACTCTCGTTGCTTATTATATAAAACTTTTCATTACTCATCCGTATCCAAGTCATCATAAAGGATTTATAACCGTCGAAATCGAGAGATTCATTTGTATGTGATAAAGGTACTGACTACCACGTCATGCAAGGCCTTCGGGCATCCGTTAACACTTAAACCATTCAAAACTATTGCGTTACCCCATAGATTTATTTCACCACACCTGTTGGAACAATACTTTTTCTTACATAGCTCTAAGACCTGACTCATTCCAAGGGATCCTTATTTAGTGGTATTAATATCATCATTATTCCGACTTTAATAGTAGTCATAACCTGTTTGGTACTTTGCAAATCTAAGAAGCAATTAACTTCTGATCCTCGTGCTCTATCCTTCGTACCTCACTTTTAGCAACGACTTCACACGTAAATATTTTCGGCCCAAAGACTTGTGTCCTGTTAATTACCAAAAACTACATTTATGTCATTAGTTTTTATTACCTAGTAACTGGTCACCCGATGATTCAAAGCTTTTCCACTCAACCTCTTTCAACTCGTAACCTTTGAAATATGAAAAACTATGTTTATCAAAATATTTACCCGTTGTTTATTTGAGCGGTCCTCACGAGATTTAAAAACTTTTCAGTCACTTATACGATTTATAAAATCATATATACATAAATTTATGCTTACTTATTTTGATACTAAGTTATATCTTTAAATTATTTAAAAAAAAAAAAATCCGCTCCTTTACCGAATTATTCAACTTAAGTCAAATAGTTTTGTGCAAAATGGTACACGTTGTACCTACTTCTAAGTTTACTAGGAACTTCGTTCCGTTTACGTTGTCACAACAAACGTTTAAAGGTATTGTTTTTCAAAACTCTCTTAGTTGATTTTATTAAAGGTTTTCATATTAGACTACACCATGTATGGATCACACTTTTCTCGTCCTCTGTTAGAGATGAAACTTACCATTAAGATCTTTGTTAAAAACTCTTGAGCCACTTTGGATGGCGGTTTTATAAAATTTGTTAGAA
This sequence comes from Rutidosis leptorrhynchoides, assembly GCF_046630445.1. Lineage (NCBI taxonomy): Eukaryota > Viridiplantae > Streptophyta > Magnoliopsida > Asterales > Asteraceae > Rutidosis > Rutidosis leptorrhynchoides. The sequence goes on along the minus strand of NC_092339.1, from coordinate 28,942,584 downwards.
AAATCTCTACACCCATAAAATGTTCTTTTTAAAGTTAGACATGATAAAAATGCGGGCCGATAAATCAGTTTTTCAGGTACACTCAGTAGTCACCCCATCGTAGGACAGGCACTAGGTGAGTTTCTACTCTCAAAATTTCACGGCTAAACGCAACACCCTCGTAAACATCATCTCTATGAATCAGTATGTTGAGTTACAAGAATCATTTTGGAGATTCTTTTCACTCGAAATAAACCATTCTTTAGGACCAAGAGTTCACGTATCTTCTCATCCGCTCGTCCCCTTAAGTACACAGATAAATTCAGAACGAACCACTCGAAGAGTTCACTCTCACGCTTTTCGTGCGACTTTCTTTTGGAAATGTAATATAAGATACTTTGAGAACCTATGGATCTTGTTATCCCTTTGGGAAGGGACTACTTAAAACATTTACGACACTGATGTGGATGCTCTATATATTTCTTCCTTCATTTTTTGCAATTGTATGATGCTCTAGTTAATGTTACCCCTAACTTCAACATGAAACTGAAAGGATGAAGTTACATTACGGAACTGCGCTTTCATTTCATTCAAGGGTAGGTTCACCTGCCGTATGGTAAACTAGGTGATATCCCTCATTGTTCATTCAGACCGTTCTGAAGACACTATGAATAATTATGGCTTACAAGTCCGATTGGCCACTTTTAGCTAAAATTTCAATTCACTTATTCAAATGGAAGGTTCTTAAATATCGGGTTCCTTATGCCTATGGCCTCCTTCTGAAATCAAGGGATTAGTAAAATTCGTGGCTAACACTATCCAGACATCAAGTCTCATGGTTGTGATCACCATGTTTTCCATTCTATCTGTCAGCTTTGTATTACGACATAAGTGCTAGATGTTTTGGATGAGCTTAGAAATATTCAGGATGCATTTCACGCATCCAGCTTACTGAAGGTGCCTGTAAGGCTAAACACACCATGTTTCCCTTTTGTGGATATACATTCAGATGACATACTCATGATAATCGAAAACGAAATCGATTTGTTGATCTCTTAGGACAAGAGACTTAATTAATGGCATATACCTATTCTTACTTTCATACACCGAAATACCTTTCAGGGTAAATAACTTACTTCTGAGCCCACGAGACTCACGAAACTTTGATACGCTCCTTCTTATTCGAATACGGTACCATTGTTTGGTCACTCCTTAAAATTTCGGGATGAAATTTTCTTTAACAGGTGGGTAATGTAACGACCCTGACTTTTCCATCTTTAATTAATAATGGTTATTATTAATACTTGTGATTAAACGAATGTATGTGATTACATTTACTTGTTACCATGGTACACCATACTTGACTTTAAATGCCCGAAACGTCTTTGTGACACACGAAACTTTCACGAATAATATTTTTGAGTATTATTTACATTTTTGCTATTTCCCCCATGCAAACCAACGGTTTAGGAGTATAGGAGGGAGGTTTTGATTTCATTTTTGCTATTACTCTTCACTAAGTTCCATTCCACTTCACACACATTCATCAAACTTACTTTCTTTTCTCTCATATTCTCTCCTTTCTTGTAAGTATTATGAACTTCTTTTTCTCCCTTTTCCTTTGGCCAAAACCGTAAACCAACACGCCTTTATCATCATCATTCTTTGTTATTTGTTGTTACTTGGTTCATGTTGTTGTTTGTTACTTAATTACTAGTTGTTGTTATTGTTCTTTACTAGTTTCAAGAATCAACTCTTTAGTTTGATTCTTCATAATATCTTGTATTTTCAAGAACACAAGAACATAAACTTACTAGTTTATGATTCTACATTTATTGTTTCAAAAGATTTGAGTTCATGTGTTGTGAAATCATACTTGTAATTCATGTTAGTAAACTTTAAAGTTTACTTTCTTAAAGATCAAACTTTGGTTTGAATCTTTAAAGTATGCAACCCATGAACTCATTTACTTGTTTACTTAGCGTATTTATTTCATTTACTTGCACTTTAATTTCATGATTTATGTTCTTGTTGGTCAAATGTTACTAGTTAACTTTGATCTCATTAATCTTGAACTAAAGTTAACTTTAAAAGTTCAAGAACATGTAAGTAAGATTTCTTTAATTATAACTTTGTACACTTATGTTAGGTCTAGACTTTTGAGTCTTGGATCTTTAAGATCAAACTAAGAACTATGTTCTACATCTTAAGATCTTGATTTCATAAGTTCACTTTCAAGTTTGTAACTTATTATTAGTCTTAAAGTTCATGTATGTGTTAGATCTAAGACTTTGATGTAACTTTGGTTCATCAAAACACTTGCAACACTTAAGTGAGTTGTGCTTCATGTCTTAGACTTACACTTGGGTTATGATGGCCAAACCTTGATGAAAATGATGCAAACACATCAACGAGTTGTACACTTGAAGCTATATGCATCAAGGATGAGAACCGTGATAAGCATCGAGCACCAAGACCACCGGAACCCACTATTTTTCTGTCTTCTGTCTTCTGCCTACTGTTTTCTGGGTTCTGTAACAGACTAGTACACCTGGGCTACTGTAACCTTGATTTTCAGATATATCTTTTCGAGTAGATAATTTTTCATATAGGACTCGTCTTAATCCGAGTTACGGTTTAGGATTTATGGCCCTCCGATCCTCACTATGTCCTTTTAACGTTGTGCAGAAATTTCTGACCTACTCGCACTTAGACCATCACCACGGTCAAACGAAGAGGATTTTGCTTCTGTAAATTTTACCACACTTAAAGGACTCATAGACGGAGTCATGGCCACTGGTCTCACCTTATTTCAGTAGGTGTAGAGGCCGTGGTGACTGACCGAACTCAGCCTTTGTTTTAAACTACTTTCATAAACGAAACCTACTTTACACCTTTTGTTTGATGATGAATGATGATGACCTTTAAGACCTTATTTACATACTTTTAAACCTTTTCGGATGATTTACTGACTTAGTACTATTTGACTTAGGTTGAGGACCCGTTTGGACAACCTTCATTACTTGCTTACTTTCCGAGTCATACTTTACCGCTACTTTATCATTGTGAGTTATAGCATTCCCTTTTTACTTTAACTTATTTTGGGAACTGAGAATACATGCGGATTTTATGTTTTACATACTAGGCACGAGTACTTAAACTTATATATGTGTGGGTTATACAACGGCATAAACATTCCCTTTAGCTCGGTAACGATTAATCATTGGTTTTTGAACCATGAACGCGAATCTTAGATATGGATCCATAGGGTTTGACATCCCCACTCGGGCTAGTCGCGCTAGCATTTAACGAGTGTTTAATACTTCGTAGACATACGCACTTGCCAAGTGTACTTTCAGGGGGTATAAACATTAAGTTAGTTACCAAGTGCCCACGGTTAAACATATACTTTATCATACTGATTTGGATTACTGTTTTGAAACGCTCTTTGTAGCACTGAAATCTCGTGGCCTACCTTACATTACTGGTATACTTAAACTATAGCTCACCAACCTTTGTGTTGACGTTTTTAAGCATGTTTTTCTCAGGTGCTTAAGGTTGCTTCCGCTGTTATACTAGTCTTGCTGTAGACACCCGCTGCTTTACAGATGTCACTGCATGAACGCTTACTTTTGCATTCAAACTTTAGTACTTTTGAAACGATGATTTGTAACGACCATTGGGGTCACATACACTTATTAATTGCTTCTACTTAGTGAAGCATACTTTTGATGTAAAACATTCGACGTTGGTTATGACGTCACTTTTATTATGGATGCAAACTCTTTTTGAAATCGCATATAGTACTTAACCTTGTAATGATCCTGTTGTTGATGGTCCGTACATGATGATTTAGTACGGGGCATCACATACGGGGTATAATTTATTATAATTAAATTAAAACCCTAATTAGGTTTTTAATTTTTAATTAGTTAATTTAGTTTAGTTTTAATTATTTTATATATTTAGTTTAATTAAATTTTAAAATTAATAGTTTTATAAAATAAATAATATAAAAATAATATTTTTATAAAAATTGTAATTTTTACAACTTTTAGTATATTTTTATATTTTGTTCCTTTTTAATTGTTTTAGCTTAATTTTTTGTATTTTTCGCTCGTATTTAGTTTTAAATATAGTTTTTGCCATAGTTATTTTTATTTCTAGATTTTTAGGTTTTGCCGTAAAATCCCTTATGTGCTTTTTCTTTAGACTAAGATTTAGGTGCTTTAGAATTTTTCAACGCCTTTTACCTATGTATCAATTATCACTCCAATTAGTAATCTCAATTTGCAATTTTAATTTTAAGTTAGTGATAGTAATAAGGTTGGGTTAGTCGAGTGTTTTAAAGTTTTATAAGTCACTCTTTTTCTTTCTTATTTTTCGACGCCTTTTATTTATTTTTTTTCAACCCTTTTCTTTTTCGACCTTTTTCGACGCGATCTTTTTTTTCTTATTTCTCGTCATTCTAGTTTTTAGGACTTAGAATTTTCTCTATTTCTTATCTAAAACTTCTTAAAATTACGAAAATTTATTTTAAGTGGTTAAATTGATAGACATCAAAATTTTCTGGTTCGTAGTAATAGTTGGATTTGTACGTGGACCGGGTTATTGGAGCCAAACAGTACTCAATTATATTGAGACCAAACGAATCCTGCCCCTCTGCTGCATCTTTTGGCTATTCGAAACGTGGGCAAAATCAGAAAAGTCTATTAATTAGATAACTTATATAATTTTTCTTTCCTTTTAAAAACTAATAGGATATTCAGTGAATGCACCGAGCAAGACGTTCACCACCTTTTGTACGTTCACCACCTGTAACCAGATCAAGACATCTAGCTAATATTACCGCCGTTGATTTTTCTTTAGAATCGTCATCCAGTCGACCAAGTACTCCAATTCAAATTTCCGATAATCCATTTTTTGAACCCGATCTCACAATTGAGAATCCGGAGAATATTCAGGGACAATTCATAGATCTTGAACCATTAATTTTTCCTCCGGAACCACCAATCATTCAAACAGAGATTGTTGAGGAACGAACCATTAAATCAGAATCCTCTAGTGATTCAGATTCAACAAATTCAATCATGGAAAATCTGGAACCTTTAAGTATGGAAGACCGAATGAGAGCTAAACGCACTGGCCAAGGTCACGCAATTACTCATCCAGACATTAATGCGCCATATTATGAAATCAAAGGACAAATTCTACATATGGTGACTAATCAATGCCAATTTAGTGGTGCGCCGAAGGAAGATCCAAATGAACATCTTCGTACCTTTAATAGGATCTGCACTCTATTTAAAATAAGAGAAGTGGAAGATGAACAGATATATCTCATGTTATTTCCCTGGACTTTAAAGGGAGAAGCCAAAGATTGGTTGGAATCGTTACCTGAAGGGGCGATTGATACATGGGACGTTTTAGCTGAAAAATTTCTTAAACAATTCTTTCCGGCATCTAAAGCCGTAAGACTTCAAGGAGAAATTGTTACGTTCACACAGAAACCGAATGAAACTCTATATGAGGCGTGGACAAGATTTGGAAAGTTATTGAGAGGATGTCCGCAACATGGTTTAGACACCTGTCAAATAGTACAAATATTCTACCAAGGATGCGACATCACTACAAGGAAAGACATCGATATAGCAGCTGGTGGTTCTATTATGAAGAAAACCGAAACTGATGCTTACAAAATTATTGATAACACTGCTTCCCACTCACATGAGTGGCACCAAGAAATAGATATCGTTAGATCATCTAAAGCAGCTAGAGCCGATTCTAGCTAAGACTTAGATTCCATTTCTGCAAAGATAGATGCTGTCGAGAGACGAATGGAAAAGATGACAAAGGATATACACTCAATACGAATTAGTTGTGAGCAGTGTGGAGGACCACATTTGACAAAAGATTGTCTCAGTATTGAACTAACAATGGAACAAAGAGAGAATATTTCATACATAAACCAAAGGCCTGGAAATAATTATCAGAATAATTATCAACCGCCAAGACCAATTTACAATCAAAACCAGAATTATAACCAAAATGTTCCATACAACAACCAACAAGGTCCTAGTAATCAACAAGTATCCAATAATACTTACAATCAGCAAAGACCTAATTTTCAAAACAAACCACCACAAACCGATGATAAAAAGCCGAATTTAGAAGATATGATGACGAAGCTAGTTTAAACTCAAACGCAGTTTTTCACATCTCAGAAACAAACTAATGAACAAAATGCTCAAGCATTTAGAAATCAACAAGCTTCTATTCAAAATTTGGAACAAGAAGTAAGTAACCTAGCAAGGTTAATAGGTGAAAAAAAACCGGGAAGTTTATCTAGTGATACAAATGCTAACCTCCGGAATGAAACAGCTAAAGCCATTACCACAAGAAGTGGTATTACACTTAAACCACCTGAAATACCTGTAATTTCTGATGAAGCTATTCCTACTCCACAAGAACCACAACCTGAGCAAGATAAGGAAAAAGAACCGGTAGTTGAAAAGGTTAATGAAGATAACACAGTTATGGCTAAACCTTATGTTAAACCATACCAACCACCACTTCCTTACCCGAGTAAAATGAAGAAAGAGAAACTTGAAGCCGAGCAATCCAAATTCTTGGATATGTTTAAACAAATAAATGTCAATCTTTCTTTCATTGATGTGATTTCAGGAATGCCTAGATATGCTAAATTTCTGAAAGATCTAATCACAAATAGAAAGAAAATGGAAGAACTCTCGGCCGTTACTATGAATGCTAATTGTTCTGCAGTACTGTTGAATAAGATACCAGAAAAACTATGAGATCCAGGAAGTTTCACAATTCCATGTTTTCTGGGAAGTCTTAGTTCAATAGAAGCATTGGCAGACTTAGGTGCTAGTATAAATTTAATGCCGTATTCACTATACGCTAAACTAGACCTTGAAGAATTGAAACCAACAAGAATAAGCATACAACTAGCCGATCGATCAATAAAATATCCTAGAGGGATAATGGAGAACATGCTAGTTAAAGTTGGTACTTTAGTATTTCCAGTAGATTTTGTTGTTCTGGACATGGAAGAAGATTCTCAAGTTCCTCTCATATTAGGAAGACCATTCTTAAACACGGCTAAAGCAATGATAGACGTGTTTGGTAAGAAACTGACCCTAAGTATAGAGGACGAGAGTGTTACCTTTTTAGTTGATAGAGCAATGCAACAACCACAATCTGCAGATGATACATGTTATTATATTCAAACTATAGATTCACATGCAGAATTGTTAGAAGAATTTCCAGAATTACAAGGAATAGGAGAATGTTCTTTAGGAGAAGGAACTGAACCAATTGATGAAACTGAAATGTTAGCTACACAAATAGCTAATGGATATGAACCAACAACAGAAGAAATTCAAATGCTAAAAGAAGAAGACAGATATCGATACAAATCATCGATAGAAGAACCTTCGACATTAGGGTTAAAGCCACTTCCAAACCATTTGGAATACGCTTATTTACATATTGAATTTGAATTACCTGTAATAATATCGTCTTCTCTTACTGAAAATGAAAAATCTCAACTCATTTCTGTGTTAAAAGCTCATAAACCAGCTATTGCATGGAAAATTCATGATATTAAAGGAATAAGTCCTTCGTATTGCACACATAAAATCCTTATGGAAGAAGGTCATAAAACGTATGAGCAACGCCAATGAAGACTAAATCCTAATATGCAAGATGTAGTTAAGAAAGAAATTATTAAACTGCTAGATGCAGGTTTAATTTATCCAATTTCTGATAGTCCATGGGTAAGCCCAGTTCAATGCGTACCTAAGAAGGGTGGCATGACTGTCATCATAAATGAGAAAAATGAGCTTATTCCTACTAGGACTGTAACAGGATGGCGTGTATGTATTGATTATAGAAAATTAAATGACGCCATCAGAAAAGATCACTTTCCCTTACCTTTATTGATCAAATGTTGGAAAGATTAGCCGGAAACAGTTACTATTGTTTTCTAGATGGTTTTTCCGGATATTTTCAAATTCCAATTGCACCCGAAGACCAAGAGAAAACCACATCCACGTGCCCTTATGGTACTTTTGCTTACAAACGCATGCCATTTGGACTTTGCAACGCCCCTGCAACCTTTCAAAGGTGCATGATGGCAATTTTTCACGACATGATAGAAGAATGCATGGAAGTTTTCATGGATGACTTTTCAGTCTTCGGTGACATATTTGAATCATGTTTGGTTAATCTTGAACGAATGCTTATTAGATGCGAACAATCAAATCTAGTACTTAATTGGGAGAAATGACATTTCATGGTTAAAGAAGGCATCGTTCTTGGTCATAAAATTTCAAAGGAAGGAATTGAAGTGGATAGAGCTAAAGTAGATGTAATTGCTAAACTTCCACATCCCACCAATGTTAGAGGAGTTAGGAGTTTTCTATGGCATGCCGGTTTTTACCGACGTTTCATAAAAGATTTTTCTAAAATTGCCACTCCTATGAATAAACTCCTAGAAAAGGATACTCCATTCATCTTTTTAGATGAATGCATCAAATCTTTTAATATTATTAAAGAAAAACTCACTAATGCGCCAATCATGATAACTCCAAATTGGAATCTACCATTTGAACTAATGTGCGATGCAAGTGATTTTGCAATGGGAGCCGTTTTAGGACAAAGGATTGAAAAAAGATTTCAACCTATATATTATGCTAGTAAGACGTTACAAGGAGCACAAATGAATTACACAACTACTGAAAAAGAACTCCTTGCTATTGTCTTTGCTTTTGACAAATTTCGTTCATATCTCGTTCTAGCAAAAACGGTGGTCTATACCGACCATTCTGCTCTTAGATACCTATTTTCGAAACAAGATGCCAAACCACGATTAATCCGTTGGATCTTACTATTACAAGAGTTTGATATTGAAATTCGAGATAAAAAGAGGAGCAGAAAATCTCTTCGCTGATCATCTTTCTCGTCTTGAAAATCCCGAATTAGAAGTTCTAAATGAATCGGCCATACAAGACAACTTTCCTGATGAATATCTATTGAAGATAGATTATAATGAAATACCATGGTTTGCAGACTATGCAAACTACTTAGTATGTGGATTCCTTGAAAAAGGATTATCGTACCAAAAACAAAAGAAATTCTTCAGTGATATAAAACACTATTTCTGGGAAGATCCACATTTGTTTAAAAGTTGTCCCGATGGAATAATACGCCGATGTGTATTCGGAGATGAATCTAGTAAAATCTTAAACCATTGTCACACAGGACCAACAGGAGGGCATTATGGGCCTCAACTAACAGCAAGGAAAGTTTATGATGCTGGATTCTATTGGCCTACAATTTACAAAGACGCACACCTTCTTTGCAAATCCTGTGATGCTTGTCAAAGGGCCGAAAAAATAAGTCAACGTGATGAAATGCCACAAAATGTCATTCAAGTATGTGAAGTATTTGACATTTGGGGTATTGACTTTATGGGTCCATTTCCAAAATCTCATAATAATCTATATATTTTCGTAGCCATTGATTATGTATCTAAATGGGCGGAAGCACAAGCTCTCCCAACTAACGATGCACGAGTTGTAGTCAACTTCTTAAAACGTCTTTTTGCAAGGTTTGGAACACCGAAAGCTTTAATAAGTGATCGGGGTACTCATTTTTGTAATAACCAACTTGAGAAAGTTCTCAAAAGATATGGAGTAACTCATAAAATCTCCACCGCTTATCATCCATAGACGAGTGGACAAGTTGAAAATACCAACCGAGATTTAAAACGTATTCTAGAAAAAACCGTAGGATCAAATCCGAAGGAATGGTCCATTAAGTTGGAGGATGCACTCTGGGCTTTTAGAACAGCTTACAAAACTCCAATTGGAACCACACCTTTTAGACTCGTTTACGAAAAAGCATGTCATCTTCCAGTAGAAATTGAACACAAAGCATTTTGGGCTTTGAAGACATGTAATCTTGATTTACATGAAGCTGGACGTCTACGGTTAAGTCAACTAAACGAATTAGAAGAATTAAGACATGAAGCATAAGAAAATTCGTTAATCTATAAAGAAAGAACAAAGAAATGGCATGATAAAAGAATCAGAAGTTCAAAAGAATTTAAAGAAGGAGACAGAGTTCTTCTTTTCAATTCACGATTCAAGCTATTTCCTGGAAAATTGAAATCAAGATGGTCTGGACCATTCATAGTCAAAAGAGTTTTCCCATACGGAACAGTAGAATTAATAAATTCAAATGGGATTGAATTTAAGGTTAATGGTCACAGAGTTAAACATTACATAGATAGTCCAATGGAAGTTGACAACGAAGTTAATCACAATTTCGATACCACAGCTAACTAAGTGTGGGGAGAATCAAGTCTTTTTAAGGATAATATGTATTTCTGTTAGAGTTAGATTTTCTGTTTTCGTGTAGTTCTCGAAAATGGAACCCGAATGGTCTTTCCCTAGCAGACCCTAAAGAACTAGTCTTCTCCCCCCATTTTGAATTTTTTATTTTTTTTAGGATTTACGAGATGAAGACTTCCTGTGAACTAAACCATGGTCTAATGCTATACGCGTTGATCACTAAACGTAATAATGACACACTTCCATGTGAAATAGTATCATTAATCAGAGGTAAATTGGACGGAGTAAGAAAAGAATCCAGATGCGAAGATAATAAGTTACAATTTGGTAAAGGAAAATCAAAATCTGCAGCGAAAAGAAGAGCACGACATCTTGAAAAATGTCACAAATGCGAAAAATGATCACACGAAGGTAAATGTTCAAATAATCAAACCTATTCAAATACCGAATTTGTTACTCTATACAGAGACGGACCGTTCATTTGTTTAGAAGAAAAAACATTAAATGCTCGAGGTTACGCCTATGTAGCCATGGAAAATCAATTAGTCCGACTATTTTATGAGTGGGCTAGAGCATATCATTAAGAAATATATTTCACAGGTAAGTTTGTACAGTTTTTATTTTTATTTTTATTTTTATTTTTAACCTTTTGATAATAAACGCTAATTTGTTCGCTATAAAGTATTAAATTAGTATTTGATGAAATAAGGTCTTGCGACCAAAATTATTGATATCATTCAAAAATTTATTACATCACTGCGAAATTTAACGTTTATTCTTAAGGTACAAATATCTTTAATCAATCAACTCAAAATATTTCAAAAATTCGTCATGAGTTAAATTAGGTTATGGAACCGAAATTACTTTACCGAAAAGAGGGGCGTATATTTTTGATAAGATTTGATTGATTAAAGTGGGATAAAAGACCAAAAAGATTTTTAATTTTATTTTTACGATGTTTTTTTTTTTAAAATTAATATATAAATATTAAATTAATATTGTGCAATTTTTAAAATTAATATATTTAAAATTGTAAATATTTAAAAATTAATATTTTTAATATAAGTTTGTATGTATAAAAACAAAAATATAATATAAGTTTGGTGTGACTTTTTAATTTTATGCATTTTAAATTTATGTTTGGTGTGAATTTAAAAACAAAAATTTACTTTATTTCGCTAAGTTAAAAATATGATTTTTAAAAATTCGTCGTAAGTTGAAGACTAGGTCGTTGAACCGAAATTGCTTTACCCGAGGGAGGGACGAGAACTTTTATTATCATTATTTTTAATCTTATTGAATTAAAGTATGCCAAAAACATTAAAAAAACCCAAAAAAAATCTTTGCTTTTAAAACCGCGCTTTAAATTGATAAATTTTAAAATTTTGTCAAAGGACGGACTAGGGCATCGATCTGAAAAGCCCTCATCCTAAAAAGAAAACAAAACTTTAAAATTAATTTATTAATATTGTTTTTATAAGTTAAGACCTTTAAAAAAAAAATACAAACACCGCGACTCGCGGAGTTTGTAAAGGGAAAATACCGCGACTCGCGGAGGTTGCAAAATCCAGAAAAAAATAAAAACGGCCGAACAGATCAGTTTACACAATCAAACTCAAAAACTGCGAAAACACACCCAAAAACACACACAAAAATCGTATTTTTTCACCATTTTTCATCAAATCTTTCACAAAATCATGTTGAGAAGAATGCTATCAAGGAATTACTCAAGGAAAACGGTAAATTTCTACACCAAAACACCATTTAATCCGAAAATTAGTGTTCTTGAACAAATTTATACCCAATTCGATTTTGATGCTTTTTAGTGTAATTATGCTTAAATTGCTTATGTATTATGCTTGTATAACCTAGATTGATGCTATTTAACATGATTAGAAGCCGTAAACTTCAAATTTTGAGTAATCTAGGGTTTGTGTTCTTGAGCAATTTGGGGCTTTTTGATATAAACAGGTTATGGCCAATTTTTGTCATGAATTATTGCTAAATTAAGTAGTGTAACATGTTTAGGTAGTTAAATTATCCAAACTTTGAGCCTAAACATGATTTTTGAGAATTAAAGTGGACTTTTTCAAGTCTAAAATTCATGAACTTGATTTTTGAGAGATAATGCCATTTGAAACTTGTTTAATTGCTAATAATGATTATTTTGACATGTTATTTGAGTTGAATGCTTATGAACTTGGCGAACATTTTCGTATATGCTTATTTGAAAAAGTGTAGATTTGATAAAAATATGAAAATGAGCATAAGTTTGATATAAATTGAACATGTCATTGTAATTATTTTGATTGATGATTTTGCTGACACTAATGCATATTTGGATGCACAAAAATTGTGTTTGATGTGTTTTGCAGACTGAAAGGGGTGAATCTTCATCCCAAGCTCGCATTGCTCCTCCTGAGAATGCGGAACAACAGGATGTTGATAACTATTACAAACAAGATATACCTCATCCAGTTATGATATTTTCTGATATGCACGTGGAAGATTTGCACCCGAACTTGAGATTAGACAGACGTTGGATAGATTATCCAAAATACCAAAGGAGCTTGCACACTCTTCATTCTAAAGCTGTTGAAGTACCTAGGGTAATAGAATGGGAACCGTTAGAAGCCGTAGGATTGGGCGAACGGATTAGAGAATTACTTACACAGAGGTATGATAATTCTAGTTTTAACGATTGGGGATGATTATTCAACATGCGTAGACCTGTATATAAAGTATGGTGTGAAAAATTATTGTGTAGTATAGAAATAAATGATCGGGTAGCTACTTTAACCGATTGAACTTTTATTAGATTTTTGTTAGGAGGTTCGATGCACCACATGTCTCTACTAGACATGGCTCAGGCCTTACGTATATATACGCCTGAGGAGCTAGCATCTGCCGATTGTCAAGGGTTGATATTAAATGGTAGGAAGATTGATGAAAATTTTGATACACATGGTGTATGGAGTCAAATGACTAGCCATCACCGATTTAAAGGGGGAAATTACTCTTATCTTGATATTGATAGAGCTGAATTAAGAGTAATCCATAGGTTTCTAGCGAACTCGATTACACAGCGAGGTAAAAATAAGGAAAAGGTAAATGAGCAAGATTTATTTTACCACATGTGTATTCGAGACCCACAAAGCACTGTAAGTATACCTTATTGTGTGACTTATTATTTATCGGCTATGGTTAGGGGGATGAGACCGCACGGTATAATAGGAGGTGGTATATTTATTACATTAATTGCTGAGTATCTCGATGTGGATATAAGTCGGGGGGGATTATTAATCGAAGAACCAGAACCCCACGATACAATTGGTTTAAATGTATATCATGGTGCTAAGGTTTTGAAGAGGCGAAATAACGCCGTAGTACAATATAATGGAAGACATCCACAGGTTGAAAGAAATCAACAGCCAGGTAATCTGGGTGGGGGAAATGAAATGACAGAAATGCAAAGGTTTATAGCTTCACAAGAATATGAAAATGCTAGACATCGAGCATTTAAAGATTGGCAAGTTCATCAAAACCACATCATAGCTCATTGCCAACATATAGGTAGAAACTATATTCCTACTCCAAAGCCCGTATTTCCTCCCTGGTCTATAGAGATTCAACCACCGTATCCTACTTATAACCCAGCTGAAGCATTCTATAACACATACGGTTATGCGTGGAACCCCTACTGGTATCAGTATCAACCCTAGTTTATTTAGTTTTATTTATTTTATTTTTGTGATATTACTACATTTAGCACTTATGTTGATATTGTAATAGTTTTTATAATTTTCTTACTTTTATTATTAGATTTTAATAATTTTTGAATGCGGGGTAATATACCAAACTTCAAAAATATGTATATATGTTTGCAGTTTATCTTATGTACACAACAGGGTAAAACAACGCATTTTCAAAGACTGACATTAAGTTCAGCAAAAGCAACTAATTTTGACGACAAGATGCAAAATATATGTGAAATAACAACAAGACGGAATGAACAAATGATGTGCACCATTTATCATTCAACACAAACAACAATATGTTTGGAAACTTTGGTAAAATTTAATCATTTTTCTACGCTAATCACCCTCAATAATTTAAATTGTTACTGATTTCTTGCAAATGAGGGCATTGCAAGATCTTAAGTGTGGGAAGGGGTTAAATTCTTTCGGATTTTAAAAATTTTTGTTTAAACACTTGGTTACCATTAAAAATACTAGTAAAGCAGTAGTTGTATTAGAATCTAGTGCTCTCTGATAACAAAGAACAGCCCTAGTCTTATATACTGACTACCCAATTCTAGTAAAAATGTTCAAAATTTTCAATTAAATGAACTCAAAATCATGTTTATACATATTTATGAACGATAAAACTAGGTGTTAACACCGAAATTATTGTTACCTTGGAAAGGACATAAATTGAGAAACAAACCAAAATGTTAGAATTCATTTAAAATAGAATAGAGGACAATAAAAAGGCAAATAAAAGAAAATAAAAGCCAAGTGTGGGAAAATTTACCAAGTTATTTTAAACATATGTCACATATTTTTGTACAAATAATTGAAAATACTTTTGTTTTAGACGATAATTAACTGTTTTACCCAATGAAAGAAAAGAAGGGATGGATCTACACGATGAATCAATTCCATCATTAAAAGGAAGTAAAGTCTTCCAAAAAAGAAACGCGCTTCTTGATTTAGGTCATGAAGTTGTCGTCCAGACCAGCTGTAGGTTGACGAAAAACCTAGAAAAGTCATCTCTAAAATTAGCAGGAAATCCACGGACCTCAGCATCAAACAGGGTCGCTAAGTGGTCAGACTTATCCTAACCATGAGAGGATCTGTCTTGTAAAATGGGGAGGGCACCGTGCAAATTAGCTTGATAAGACTAATGAATCAGATCTCCAGAATGGATAATCTAATTAAAAGATCAAAAATCAGCTTTTAAGACTGATATTACTCAATCCTTGAGATTGACCTTAAAGATTGAGAATTTAAACTCATGGAATTCAATGATATCTAAACTCGAGCTTGAACGTGAAAATATTTTGATAAAAAATTAAAACCGATTTGTTTTCTGAAAACCCATTTTCAATGCGTTCATTACCTTTGAACGTAAAATCCTAGGAATTCACCTGGAATTCATTAGGTCACCTGAACCAAATCGGGTGTCAACCGTAAGAACGGTGGTTGCATAGCATGGTCAAAGACAGGACCTTGTGCCAGACCGGAAAAATTAAAGGGGTGAGCTTTACTATTGCTTCTACCAAGGATAGTAATTGCATCCGATACGTTATAGACCATAATTAAAAGAATGTCAGGGGACATTGCCTTAACAGTTGCTTGTTCAACGCTTTCCTTTACAACCGGACGGTAGTTTACCGAAAGGTAATAGACGGAGCAAGTATACTGGACGTGTTGCTTTCCCAATACAAGGTTAGCAAGTGGGTGACACAAAACCACAAGTTTTGAGCTAAAATTTTCAAATCTGAAACTCACAAAACCCACAAAAAAAATTTGCAAACACCGGTGAAGGGTTATTCTGGAAAACTTATCTAGGGTAAAAGCTACATTTAATTTTCAAAAGATCAAATGTTTTCATAAAGATCCAATTTCCTTAATGGATCTAAATTTTTATAGATCCATGTGGGACTGTAAACCACATCGTTACTACCATTGTTTATACTGCCGTATAGAAATCACTGATGTACAAAGTGTGAAGAATAAAGAAGTGATTCTAGTATTTCAAGACTATATTGCTTGAGGACAAGCAACGCTCAAGTGTGGGAATATTTGATAATGCTAAAAACGAACATATATTTTATAGCATTATTCCTCAAGAAAGACAAGCTTTTAGTTGCAATTGTCCTATTTACAAGTGATATTCGGTTAAATAATAAAAGGTGAAGACAAAAGAAAGATTCGACGAATTGAAGACGCAAACGACCAAAAAGCTAAAAAGTAGAAGATACAATCAAAAAGGTTCCAATTATTGATAAGAAACGTCTCGAAATTACAAGAGTACAAGTTACAAAACGCAAAGTACAAGATATTAAATTGTACGCAAGGACGTTCGAAAATCCGGAACCGGGACATGAGTCAACTCTCAACGCTCGATGCAACGGACCGAAAGTTACAAATTAATTATGTATATAAATATAATATAATATATAATTAATTATATAAATTATATATTTATATTATTAAAATCCGTCGGCAAGTAAAGATCCAAATTGGAGTGAGCAGTAAAGTCAAACTCCGCGACTTGTGGAGTTTGAAGAACAAAAATACCGCGACTCGCGGAGCTGTCCTGGACAAAAATGCCTATAAAAGCTCGCGCATTCTAAATGTTTTATATATCATATATCAATCTCTCTATCTATATGTAAACGTATATATATATATATATATATATATATATATATATATATATATATATATATATATATATATATATATATATATATATATATTTATATTTTAATTTTAATTTTAATTTTAATTTTAAATCCTAATAATAAGGGTATGTTAGCGAATGTTGTAAGGGTGTAAGTCGAAATTCTGTCCGTGTAACGCTACGCTATTTTTAATCATTGTAAGTTATGTTCAACCTTTTTACATTAATGTCTCGTAGCTAAATTATTATTATGCTTATTTAAGACAAAGTAATCATGATGTTGGGCTAAAAAAATATTAAAATTGGGTAATTGGGCTTTGTACCATAATTGGGGTTTGGACAAAAGAACGACACTTGTGGAAATTAGACTATGGGCTATTAATGGGCTTTATATTTGTTTAACTAAATGATAGTTTGTTAATTTTAATATAAAGATTTACAATTGGACGTACCCATAAATAACTATATATACTCGATCGGACACGATGGGCGGGGTATTTATATGTACGAATAATCGTTCATTTAACCGGACACGAGAATGGATTAATAGTCTATGGAAATATTAAAACAGGGGTGAAATTATGTACAAGGACACTTGGCATAATTGATAACAAAGTATTAAAACCTTGGGTTACACGCAGTCGATAACCTGGTGTAATTATTAAACAAAGTATTAAAATCTTGTTACAGTTTAAGTCCCCAATTAGTTGGAATATTTAACTTTGGGTATAAGGATAATTTGACGAGGATACTCGCACTTTATATTTATGACTGATGGACTGTTATGGACAAAAACCAGACGGACATATTGAATAATCCAGGACAAAGGACAATTAACCCATGGGCATAAAACTAAAATCAACACGTCAAACATCATGATTACGGAAGTTTAAATAAGCATAATTATTTTATTTCATATTTAATTTCCTTTATTTTATATTTAATTGCACTTCTAATTATCGCACTTTTATTTATTGTTATTGTATTTAATTGCACTTTTAATTATCGTACTTTTTAATTATCGCAATTTTATTTTATCGCACTTTTATTTATCACAATTTCATTATCGTTATTTACTTTACGCTTTAAATTAAGTTATATTTATTTTTAATATTTTACATTAGGTTTTAATTGCGACTAAGTTTTAAAATCGACAAACCGGTCATTAAACGGTAAAAACCCCCTTTTTATAATAATAATATTACTTATATATATTTGTATTTTTATAAATTAAAACTAATATAGCGTTAAGCTTTGTTTAAAGATTTTCCCTGTGGAACGAACCGGACTTACTAAAAACTACACTACTGTACGATTAGGTACACTGCCTATAAGTGTTGTAGCAAGGTTTAAGTATATCCATTCTATAAATAAATAAATATCTTGTGTAAAATTGTATCGTATTTAATAGTTTTTTCGTTGTAAAAATAAAGCTATTTTATATACACCTCTGTGCACATCAGTTATACATGCATAAAATACTAACAATTTAACTTTAATTACACTAGAAATTAACAAAATCAAATTATGAAAAATATAGCTCAAGAACACTAAAAATTAAATTTAAAGAGATTTAGGGGTGAAATTGTTACCCTTTTTGATAAACTCCTTATCAAATTCATGTTTAGAGCGGATTGTAGTGAGAATATTTGATGAATTTTGGTGAACAAATGATGAATTTTGAGAGGTTTGTGTGTGTATATTCGTGTGTTTGTGTATGTGTGGAGTGAGGCAGAAAGCAGACCCGCTGGTTACTTGTTTCTGAGCTGATATCCAGCCTCATGCGACCGCATGAGGTTGTAGTGCAAACCCCATGCGATCGCATGGGGTCCTGGTACAGTGATTTTTTTTTTATATAAAAACCTTATAACTTATAAAACATATAATTAATAAAATTTTAAAAATTTGTTTCTTTTTAGGATGAGGGCTTTTCGGATCGATGTCCTAGTCCGTCCCTCGACAAAGTTTTAAAATTTGTCAATTCAAAGTGCGGTTTTAAAAGTAAAGATTTTTGGGTTTTTTTAAATGTTTTTGGCGTACTTTAGTTCAATAAGATTAAAAATAATGATAATAAAAGTTCTCGTCCCTCCTTTGGATAGAGCAATTTTGGTTCAACGACCTAGTTTTCAACTCACGACGAATTTTAAAAATCAAATTTTTAACTTAACGAAATAAAGTAAATTTTTGTTTTTAAATTCGCATCAAACTTAAATTTAAAATGCATAAAATTAAAAATTTATTATTAAAAATTCACACCAAACTTTTATTATATTTTTGTTTTTATACATACAAACTTATATTAAAAATATTAATTTTTCAAATATTTACAATTTTAAATATATTGATTTAAAAAGTTTACAATATTATTTTAATATTAATTTTAAAAACAAAGTAAAAATAAAATTAAAAATCTTTTTGGTCTTTTATCCCACTTTAATCAATCAAATATTATCAAAAATATACGCCCCTATTTTCGGTAAAGTAATTTCGGTTTCATAACCTAGTTTAACTCATGACGAATTTTTGAAATATTTTGGGTTAATTGATTAAAGATATTTATACCTTAAGAATAAACGGTAAATTTCACAGTGATGTAATAAATTTTTGTATGATATCAATAATTTCGATCGCAAAACCTAATTTTATTGAGTACCAATTTAATACTTTATAGCGAACAATTTAGCGTTTATTATCAAAAGGTTAAAAATAAAAATAAAAATAAAAACTGTACATACTTACCCGTGAAATAGAATTCTTAGTGACCTGCTTTAGCCCACTCATAAGATAGTCGGACTAATTGGTTTTCCATAGCTACATAGGCGTAACCTCGAGCATTCAACGTTTTTTCTTCGAAACATATGAACGGTCCATCTTTGCATAAAGTAACGAATTCGGTATTGGAATATGTCTGATTCGTCGAACATTTTCCTTCGTGTGACCATTTTCCGCATTTGTGACATCTTTCAAGGTGTCGTGCTCTTCTTTTCGCTGCGGATTTTGATTTTCCTTTACCAAATTGTAACTTATTATTTTCGTTCCTGGATTCTTTTCTTACTCCGTCCAATTTACCTCTGATTAATGATACCAATTCACTTGGAAGGGTGTCATTATTACGTTTAGTGATCAAAGCGTGTAGCATTAGACCATGGTTTAGTTCACACGAAGTCTTCATCTTGTAAAACCTAAAAAAATAAAAATTCAGAATGGGAGGAGAAGACTAGTTCCTTAGGGTCTGCTAGGGAAAGACCATTCGAGTTCCATTTTCGAGAACTACACGAAAACAGAAAATCTAACTCTAACAGAAATACATATTACCCTAAAAAGATTCGAACCTCCCCACACTTAGTTGAAATTGTGATTAACGTTATTTTCAATTGGATCATCAACAACTTGTAAATCTTTGACTTTTACTTCAATCCATTTGTTGATTTCCTCCGTAACTTTCACAAATTCAACTAATATTGCCTTTTCTTTTGGCGATAAATTGGATATTAATCGGTTACATAACTTAAAATTTCCCTTAATCCTAGCATCGTGAATCCGTTTATAAAGTTTCTTCGTTGAACTGTTAAAAACGGGTTCATCTAATTTCGTATCATCAACGGGGTTCTTTGTGATCGGATCATCATTAAGTGTTTCTTCATCTTCCCCACACTTATGCATTTTTATTGGTTTAACAGTTTTGGTTGGTGGAGATCTAAACTTTCGGTTCACGAAGGTGATCGATTTATCACCATTCCTAAGTGTCATTCTACCTTCTCTTACATCAATGAATGCCTCGGTAGTTGCTAAAAATGGGAGACCTAAAATTAGAGGAATATCGAGGTTTTCCTCCATATTAATCACTATGAAGTTTGCAACAAAGGTCAAACTTCCCACGTTAACAAGTAAATTATTTGCTATTCCAACTGGGTGTTTAATGGTTTGGTCAAATGATTGAACACCTATTTTGGTTGGTTTTAATTTACCCATACCTAATCTTTTGTATAAGGAAAGAGGCATAATATTTGCACTTGCTCCAAAATCTGCGAGTCCATTATATACAGCACCATCATTAAGCAAGCAAGAAATGATAAATTCACCCGGGTCTCCTGCTTTAGTAAGTCGAGTTGGTTTATAAACCTTTTTCGGGTGTTCTTTTCATGGTTCTTTTACTTCTATTTGAACTTCTTGTTCACATTTTTCTTCGTTTCTTGTAATGGGAGGTTTGTATAAGAATTCTTCTTCATCACTCCAATTTGAATCCTCCCTATTTTTCAATTTTGATTTTTCATATGTTGTTGATAACATATTTATGTTTTCATTTTGAAGGTTTTCTTGGGTGGTGAAATTATGATTGACTTCATTGTCAACTTCCATCGGACCATGTATGTAATGTTTAACTCTGTGATCATTAACTTTAAATTCAATCCCATTTGAATTTATTAACTCTATCGTTCCGTATGGGAAAACTCTTTTGACTATGAATGGTCCAAACCATCTTGATTTTAATTTTCCAGGAAATAGCTTGAATCGTGAATTGAAAAGAAGAACTCTGTCCCCTTCTTTAAATTCTTTTGAACTTCTGATTCTTTTATCATGCCATTTCTTCGTTCTTTCTTTATAGATTAACGAATTTTCGTATGCTTCGTGTCTTAATTCTTCTAATTCATTTAGCTGGCTTAATCGTAGACGTCCGGCTTCATGTAAATCAAGATTACATGTCTTCAAAGCCCAAAATGCTTTGTGTTCAATTTCTACTGGAAGATGACATGCTTTTTCGTAAACGAGTTTAAAAGGTGTGGTACCAATTGGAGTTTTGTAGGCTGTTCTAAAAGCCCAGAGTGCATCCTCCAATTTCATGGACCATTCCTTCGGATTTGATCCTACGGTTTTCTCTAGAATACGTTTTAAAGCTCGGTTGGTATTTTCAACTTGTCCACTTGTTTGTGGATGATAAGGAGTGGAGATTTTATGAGTTACTCCATATCATTTGAGAACTTTCTCAAGTTGATTATTACAAAAAATGAGTACCCTGATCACTTATTAAAGCTTTCGGTATTCCGAACCTTGCAAAAAGACGGTGCATCGTTAGTTGGGAGAGCTTGTGCTTCCGCCCATTTAGATACATAATCAATGGCAATGAGAATGTAGAGATTATTATGAGATTTTGGAAATGGACCCATAAAGTCAATACCCAAAATGTCAAATACTTCACATACTTGAATGACATTTTGTGGCATTTCATCACGTTGACTTATTTTTCTGGCCCTTTGACAAGCATCACAGGATTTGCAAAGAAGGTGTGCGTCTTTAAAAATTGTAGGCCAATAGAATCCAGCATCATAAACTTTTCTTGCTGTGAGTTGAGGCCCATAATGTCCTCTTGTTGGTCCTGTGTGACAATGGTTTAAGATTTGACTAGCTTCGTCTCCGAATACACATCGGCGTATTATTCCATCGGGACAACTTTTAAACAAATGTGGATCTTCCCAGAAATAGTGTTTTATATCACTAAAGAATTTCTTTCGTTTCTGGTACGATAATCCTTTTTCAAGGAATCCACATACTAAGTAGTTTGCATAGTCTGCAAACCATGGAATTTCATTATAATCTATTTTCAATAGATATTCATCAGGAAAGTTGTCTTGTATGGCCGATTCATTTAGAACTTCTAATTCGGGATTTTCAAGACGAGAAAGATGATCGGCTGCGAGATTTTCTGCTCCCTTTTATCTCGGATTTCAATATCAAACTCTTGTAAGAGTAAGATCCAATGGATTAATCGTGGTTTGGCATCTTGTTTCGAAAATAGGTATCTAAGAGCAGAATGGTCGGTATAGACCACCGTTTTAGCTAGAACGAGATATGATCGAAATTTTTCAAAAGCAAAGACAATAGCAAGGAGTTCTTTTTCAGTAGTTGTGTAATTCGTTTGTGCTCCTTGTAACGTCTTACTAGCATAATATATAGGTTGAAATCGTTTTTCAATCCTTTGTCCTAAAACGGCTCCCATCGCAAAATCACTTGCATCGCACATAAGTTCAAACGGTAGATTCCAATTTGGAGTTATCATGATTGGCGCATTAGTGAGTTTCTCTTTAAGAATATTAAAAGATTTGATACATTCATCTGAAAAGATGAATGGAGCATCCTTTTCTAGGAGTTTATTCATAGGAGTGGCAATTTTAGAAAAATCTTTTATGAAACGTCGGTAAAAACCGGCATGCCCTAGAAAACTCCTAACTCCTCTAACATTGGTGGGATGTGGAAGTTTAGCAATTACATCTACTTTAGCTCTATCCACTTCAATTCCTTCCTTTGAAATTTTATGACCAAGAACGATGCCTTCTTTAACCATGAAATGGCATTTCTCCCAATTAAGTACTAGATTTGATTGTTCGCATCTAATAAGCATTCGTTCAAGATTAACTAGACATGTTTCAAAAGTATCACCGAAGACTGAAAAGTCATCCATGAAAACTTCCATGCATTCTTCTATCATGTCGTGAAAAATCGCCATCATGCACCTTTGAAAGGTTGCAGGGGCGTTGCAAAGTCCAAATGGCATGCGTTTGTAAGCAAAAGTACCATAAGGGCATGTGAACGTGGTTTTCTCTTGGTCCTCGGGTGCTATTGGAATTTGAAAGTATCCGGAAAAACCATCAAGAAAACAATAGTAACTATTTTCGGCTAATCTTTCTAACATTTGATCAATAAAAGGTAAGGAAAAGTGATCTTTTCTGGTGGCGTCATTTAATTTTCTATAATCAATACAAACACGCCATCTTGTTACAGTCCTAGTAGGAATAAGCTCATTTTTCTCATTTGTGATGACAGTCATGCCACCCTTCTTAGGCACGCATTGAACTGGGCTTACCCATGGACTATCAGAAATTGGATAAATTAGACCTGCATCTAGCAGTTTAATAATTTATTTCTTAACAACATCTTGCATATTCGGATTTAGTCTTCTTTGGCGTTGCACATACGTTTTATGACCTTCTTCCATAAGGATTTTATGTGTGCAATACGAAGGACTTATTCCTTTAATATCATGAATTTTCCATGCAATGGCTGGTTTATGAGCTTTTAGCACAGAAATGAGTTGAGATTTTTCATTTTCAGTAAGAGAAGACGATATTATTACAGGTAATTCAGATTCACCATGTAAATAAGCGTATTTCAAATGGTTTGGAAGTGGCTTTAACTCTAATGTCGGTGGTTCTTCTATCGATGATTTGTATCGATATCTGTCTTCTTCTTTTAGCATTTGAATTTCTTCTGTTGTTGGTTCATATCCATTAGCCATAAGTGTAGCTATCAATTCAGTTTCATCAATTGGTTCAGTTCCTTCTCCTAAAGAACATTCTCCTGTTCCTTGTAATTCTGGAAATTCTTCTAACAATTCTGCACGTGATTCTATAGTTTGAATATAATAACATGTATCATCTGCAGATTGCGGTTGTTGCATGGCTCTATCAACTAAAAAGGTAACACTCTCATCCTCTATACTTAGGGTCAGTTTCTTATCGAACACGTCTATCATTGCTTTAGCCGTGTTTAAGAATGGTCTTCCTAATATGAGGGGAACTTGAGAATCTTCTTCCATGTCCAAAATAACAAAATCTACTGGAAATACTAACGTACCAACTTTAACTAGCATGTTTTCCATTATCCCTCTAGGATATTTTACTAATCGATCGGCTAGTTGTATGCTTATTCGTGTTGGTTTCAATTCTCCAAGGTCTAGCTTAGCGTATAATGAATACAGCATTAAATTTATACTAGCACCTAAGTCTGCCAATGCTTCTATTAAACTAAGACTACCCAGAAAACATGGAATCATGAAACTTCCTGGATCAGATAGTTTTTCTGGTATCTTATTCAACAGCACTGCTGAACAATTAGCATTCATAGTAACAGCCGAGAGTTCTTCCATTTTCTTTCTATTTGTGATTAGATCTTTTAGAAATTTAGCATATCTAGGCATTCCTGAAATCACATCAAAGAAAGGAAGATTGACATTTATCTGTTTAAACATATCCAAGAATTTGGATTGCTCGGCTTCAAGTCTCTCTTTTCTCATTTTACTCGGGTAAGGAAGTGGTGGTTGGTATGGTTTAACATAAGGTTTAGCCTTAACTGTGTTATTTTCATTAACCTTTTCAACTACCGGTTCTTTTTCCTTATCTTGATCAGATTGTAGTTCTTGTGGAGTAGGAATAGCTTCATCAGAAATTACAGGTATTTCAGGTGGTTTAAGTGTAATACCACTTCTCGTGGTAATGGCTTTAGCTGTTTCATTCCGAGGGTTAGCATTAGTATCACTAGGTAGACTTCCCGGTTTTCTTTCACCTATCAACCTTGCTAGGTTGCTCACTTCTTGTTCCAGATTTTGAATAGAAGCTTGTTGATTTCTAAATGCTTGAGTATTTTGTTTATTGGTTTGTTTCTGAGATGTGAAAAATTGAGTTTGAGATTCAACTAGCTTCGACATCATGTCTTCTAAATTTGGCTTTTTATCATCGGTTTGTGGTGGTTTATTTTGAAAAATAGGTCTTTGCTGATTGTAAGTATTGTTAGATACTTGTTGATTGATAGGACCTTGTTGGTTGTTATATGAAACATTTCTGTTATAATTCTGGTTTTGATTGTAGTTTGGTCTTGGCGGTTGATAATTATTCTGATAATTATTTCCAGTCCTTTGGTTTATGTATGAAACATTCTCTCTTTGTTCCATTGTTAGTTCAATACTGAGACAATCTTTTGTCAAATGTGGTCCTCCACACTGCTCACAACTAATTCGTATTGAGTGAATATCTTTAGTCATCTTTTCCATTCGTCTCTCAACAGCATCTATCTTTGCGGAAATGGAATCTAAGTCATGGCTAGAATCGGCTCTAGCTGCTTTAGATGATCTAACGATATCTTTTTCTTGGTGCCACTCATGTGAGTGGGAAGCAGTGTTATCAATAATTTTATAAACATCAGTTGCTGTTTTCTTCATAATGGAACCACCAGCTGCTATATCGATGTCTTTTCTTGTAGTGATGTCGCATCCTTGGTAGAATATTTGTACTATTTGACAGGTGTCTAAACAATGTTGCGGACATCCTCTTAATAACTTTCCAAATCTTGTCCACGCCTCATATAGAGTTTCATTTGGCTTTTGCGTGAACGTTACAATTTCTCCTTGAAGTCTTACGGCTTTAGTTGCCGGAAAGAATTGTTTAAGAAAATTTTCAACTAAAACGTCCCATGTATCAATCGCCCCTTCAGGTAACGATTCTAACCAATCTTTGGCTTCTCCCTTTAAAGTCCAAGGAAATAACATGAGATATATCTGTTCATCCTCCACTTCTCTTATTTTAAATAGTGTGTAGATCCTATTAAAGGTACGAAGATATTCATTTGGATCTTCCTTCGGCGCACCACTAAATTGGCATTGATTAGTTACCATGTGTAGAATTTGTCCCTTGATTTCATAATCTGGCGCATTTATGTCAGGTTGAGTAATTGCGTGACCTTGGCCAGTGCGTTTAGCTCGCATTCGGTCTTCCATACTTAGAGGTTCCAGATTCTCCATAATTGAATTTGTTGAATCTGAATCACTAAAGGATTCTGATTTAATGGTTGGTTTCTCAACAATCTCTGTTTGAATGATTGGTGGTTCCGGAGGAAAGATTAGTGGTTTAGGATCTATGAATTGTCCCTGAATATTCTCCGGATTCTCAATTGTGAGGTCGGGTTCAAAAAATGGATTATCAGAAATTTGAATTGGAGTACTTGGTAGACTGGATGACGATTCTAAAGAAAAATCAACGGCGACAATATTTGCTAGATGTCTTGATCGAGTTACAGGTGGTGAACGTACAAAAGGTGGTGAACGTTTTGCTCGGTGCATTCACTGAATATCCTATTAGTTATAAAAATAAGAAAAATTATATAAGTTATCAAATTAATAGACTTTTCTGATTTTGCCCACGTTTCGAATAGCCAAAAGATGCAGCAGAGGGGCAGGATTCGTTTGGTCTCAATATAATTGAGTACTGTTTGGCTCCAATAATCCGGTCCACGTACAAATCCAACTATTACTACGAACCAGAAAATTTTGATGTCTATCAATTTAACCACTTAAAATAATTTTTCGTTTAAATTTAAAGAAATTTTAGATAAGAAATAGAAAAAAATCTAAGTCCTAAAAACTAAAGCGGCGAGAAATAAGAAAGAAAAAGAGCGCGTCAAAAAACATCGAAAATAAAAGGTCGAAAAATAATAGGCGTCGAAAAATAAAAATAAGAATGTAGCACGTCGAAACTTAAAAAGGAATTACAAACTAAGAATTAAAAGTTGCGTCTAAAAATATTAAAGCTTAAAAGAAATTCTATATCCCAAATGGCAATAACTTAAAAAGGTACTAAAATATAAAAATGGCGTCGCAAAATTCTAAAGCACTTAAATCTTAGTCTAAAGAAAAAGCACTTAAGGGATTTTACGGCAAAGCCTAAAAATCTAGAAGTAAAAATAACTATGGAAAAAACTATATCTTGAAACTTAAAACGAGCGAAAAATACAAATATTATGCTAAAACAAATAAAAAGATACAAAATATAAAAATATACTTAAAGTTATAAAAAGTACAATTTTATAAAAATATTATTTTTATATTATTTATTTTATAAAACTATTAATTTTATAATTTATTAAAACTTATTAAACTAAATAAAACAAATTAATTAAATAACACTAAACTAAATAATAAATAAATAAAACCTAATTAGGGTTTAAATAATAATAATAAATAATACTCCGTAATTAATGCTTAATTAGGTCAACAGTTGGCGTGTCAGACAGGGCCATGCGATCGCATGGTCCTCACATTAAAAATCCATCCGATCGCATGGATTGGGATTTCGGGCCAGTCTTTGGGCTGTAACAGTACCGGGCCTCGAGTAATTTTTTTTCTTCTGTTTTATATATTTATATAATATATTTATATAAATTAAATAAAACTTATATTTTTACAAAAGAAAGATAAAGAAACTTTATAGAACTTATATATTTAACAAACTCTTAAAAATATTTATATTTTTGTTTTTCTTTTTATATTTTCGTATATTTAAAACGTATTTTTACAAAAACGTATTTTTATAAAAGTAAACTAAAAATAAAAATCTTTTTTTTAAATTAGCGTTGCGCTTCCGGCGTTTAAGCAAGAATGTCCCCGGCAGCGGCGCCAAAAATACTTGATGTGTGCGAGGTGTACTAGGAAATAGTATTATTTTTACAATGAAATACTATTAAATACGATACAATTTTACACAAGATATTTACTTATTTATAGAATGGATATACCTAAACCTTGCTACAACACTTATAGGCAGTGTACCTAATCGTACAGTAATGTAGTTTTTAGTAAGTCCGGTTCGTTCCACAGGGAAAATTAAACAAGCTTAACGCTATATTAGTTTTAAATTTATAAAAATACAAATATATATATAAGTAATATTATTATTATAAAAAGGGGGTTTTTACCGTTTAATGACCGGTTTGTCGATTTTAAAACTTTAGTCGCAGTTAAAATCTAATGTAAAATATATAAATATAACTTAATTTTAAGCGTAAAGTAAATAACGATAATGAAATTGCGATAAATAAAAATGCGATAAATAAAAAGTACGACAATTAAAGAGTATGATAATTAAAAGTGCAATTAAATACAAAGACAATAAATAAAAGTGCAATAATTAGAAGTGCAATTAAATATGAAATAAAGGAAATTAAATATGAAATAAAGGAATTATGCTTATTTAAACTTCCGTAATCATGATGTTTGACGTATTGATTTTAGTTTATTCCCATGGGTTAATTGTCCTTTGTCCTGGATTATTCGATATGTCCATACGGATTTGTCCATAATAGTCCATCAGTCATAAATATAAAGTGCGAAAGTCTTCGTCAAATTATTCTTATTCCCGAAGTCAAATATTTCAACTAATTTGGGATTCGAATTGTAACAAGGTCTTAATACTTTGTTTAATGAATACACCAGGTTATCGACTGCGTGTAAACCAAGATTTTACTACTTTGTTAACAATTACACCAATTACCCTTGAATGTAATCCACCCCTGTTTCAACAAGTCTATTAACTATTAATCCAGTTCCGTGTCCGGTAAAATGAATAATTATTGGTATTTATAGATATCCCGCCCACCGTACCCAGTCAAGCGTATGTGGTTATATATAAATACGTCAAATTATAAGTCTATATATTAATTTGACGAGGTATCGTTTAGTTAATATAAAACCCATTAATAGCCCATATTCTAATTTCCACAAGTGTCGTTCTTTTATCCAAACCCCAGTTATGATACAAAGCCCAATTACTCAATTTTAATATTCAGCCCAACATCATGATTACTTCGGCATTAAATAAGCATAATAATAACTTAGCTACGAGACATTAATTTAAAAATAACATTAACCAAAACTTACAGTGATTAAAAATAGCGTAGCGTTACACGGACAGAATTTCGACTTATTCCCATGGGTTAATTGTCCTTTGTCCTGGATTATTCGATATGTCCATACGGATTTGTCCATAATAGTCCATCAGTCATAAATATAAAGTGCGAAAGTCTTCGTCAAATTATTCTTATTCCCGAAGTCAAATATTTCAACTAATTGGGGATTCGAATTGTAACAAGGTCTTAATACTTTGTTTAATGAATACACCAGGTTATCGACTGCGTGTAAACCAAGATTTTACTACTTTGTTAACAATTACACCAATTACCCTTGAATGTAATCCACCCCTGTTTCAACAAGTCTATTAACTATTAATCCAGTTCCGTGTCCGGTAAAATGAATAATTATTGGTATTTATAGATATCCCGCCCACCGTACCCAGTCAAGCGTATGTGGTTATATATAAATACGTCAAATTATAAGTCTATATATTAATTTGACGAGGTATCGTTTAGTTAATATAAAACCCATTAATAGCCCATATTCTAATTTCCACAAGTGTCGTTCTTTTATCCAAACCCCAGTTATGATACAAAGCCCAATTACTCAATTTTAATATTCAGCCCAACATCATGATTACTTCGGCATTAAATAAGCATAATAATAACTTAGCTACGAGACATTAATTTAAAAATAACATTAACCAAAACTTACAGTGATTAAAAATAGCGTAGCGTTACACGGACAGAATTTCGACTTACACCCTTACAACATTCGCTAACATACCCTTATTATTAGAATTTAAAATTAAAATTATAATTATAATATAAATATAAATATATATACGTTGATGAATGAGAAGAGAAAAAGATGATGGATATTGAACCAAAACACGCGAATTTATAGCATTAGGCCTGTCACCTACTGTCATGCGATCGCATGGCTTTTTGCCTTCCAGGCCATGCGATCGCATTGCCCCTTTTTCCAGCTCACACGTGTTTGTTTTCATTCTGCCGACGGATTTAATAAATAAATATAATATATAAATAATTTTAAGAATTATTTAAATATTATATTATATTTATGTGCATAGTTGACTTGTAATTTTTAGTCCGTTGCGTCGAGCGTTGAGAGTTGACTTTGGTCCCGGTTCCGATTTTTCGAACGTCCTTGCGTACAATTTAATATCTTGTATTTTGCGTTTCGCGTCCTATACTCTTGTAATTTTGAGACGTTTCTTATCAATAATTGGAACCACTTTGATTGTACTTTGTACTTTTGAGCTTTTTGGTCGTTTGCGTCTTCAATTTGTCGAATCTGTCTTTTGTCTTCACCTTTTATTATTTAAACGAATATCACTTATAAATAGAACAATTGCAACTAAAAGCTTGTCTTTCTTGAGGAATCATGCTATGAATTATATGTTCGTTTTTTAGCAGTATCACCCTGCAATACATAATTTACATATGCATATATGATACTAAAATCTCATAAGTTACGGAGAAATCTACGGAAGCTGTCAGACAAAGGTAACAATAACAGATACGCTAAGATATGAATTTATCTATACACAGTCTATGCAATAGAGGCAGTAAGACATGTCTAGACTTTAAGGATGATAAGCAAATAATTTTTGACACGAAATGATAAGCAAAACTTTTGACATGCAGACACGGTCGAAGTCCAGACTCACTAGTTCATCCTATCGATTTATCAGTTAGACACACTAATGCAGACCTGGTTCGCTAAGACCACCGCTCTGATACCAACTGAAAGGACCCGTCCTAATCCATCCGGACGAATACATTACATTTGGTTACATCGCGAGGTACTTGACCTCTATATGATACATTTTACAAACATTGCATTCGTTTCTAAAAGACAAACTTTCATTACTTCGAAAGTTGACGACATGCATACCATTTCCTAATATATCCAACTATAATTGACTTAACAATAATCTTGATGAACTCAACGACTCGAATGCAACATCTTTTGAAATATATCATGAATGACTCCAAGTAATATCTCTAAAATGAGCAAATGCACAGCGGAAGATTTCTTTCGTACCTGAGAATAAACATGCTTTCAAGTGTCAACCAAAAGGTTGGTGAGTTCATAGGTTTATCATAAAACAATAAAATTCATCATTTTGATAGACCACAAGATTTAAATGCTGCATGGTACAAATGGGACCGAATCCTATACCCACCTGTAATGTACATGCGATATCTTTTAAATACAGTACACCTTTCTCGTGTACGAAATCATTTTTCATAAATCTTAGTAACCGTACACATATTTCGTGCACAAAAATAACATACACATAACCTGTGTATAAAATCATTCTCTCGATACATAACTTTCACTTTACTTTCATAGCTTGGCTTGGTAACCGACCTTAACATATAATGCGCATAATAATATCCCCAAAACAGAACATGTCGTCTGTATAATAATCATATAAACTTCGAAGTACTAAACACCACGCCCACTAGCTCTTCCGTCTAGTGAACATTCTGGGTGGGGGTGTTAAACCCGGTAGCTACCTTTAGGATTCGTGTCAATTAGGCGTGCACTAATTCTCAAAATTAGTGATGTTCCATAATTCCTAGGTTACCAAGCAATAATAATCAGGGGAAAAATATTCATATCAATTGTGGCAATTATCACGTCCACATAATTCAATGGTGGCAATTATCACGTCCACATAATTCATTCGAGAAATGTTTTGCTTGTGTCTATCTCATCAAACATTTATAAAAGCATTTCATGTATTCGCAGTTCAAAATATATTTCAAAGGCATTTAATAAAGCAGTTGTAAAAGCAGCGCATGTATTCTTAGTCCCAAAAATGTAAAGAGTAAAAGGGAATCAAATGAACTCACGCATATAAATATTGCAAAAACAGTTATTTAAACATTGCATGTATTCTCAGCCCAAAAATGTAATGAGTAAAAAGGGAATCAAATGAACTCACCTAATGTATTTTGTAGTAAAAATACATATGACTATATTGAACAACTGAACAATGCAGGGTTGGCCTCGGATTCACGAACCTATATTATTTGTTTAAATATTAATACCTGTATTTGTAATTGAGTAATTTCATATATTATAACCTTATATATTATATATTTTAATTTGTATATTAGTTTGAAAGTGATTATTATCTTATATAGTTATATCTATATATATATTTATTATAAAAATACATAATTTGTTATGTGTAAATGTTTATATAAAGATTTTAAATATAAATAATATCTTACTTTTATGTATTACTACTTTTAAGTATATTTTTATATACGTAATAATATTAATAATAGTTGTATATTGATGGTAATGATAAAAAAAATAACATTTCTTATGATATTTATAATAAGAATTCTAATAATAATAATAATGATGATATTAGTAGTAAAGATGATAATAATAGTTATTTAGTTGTAATGATAATAAAATAACAATATTTGTAAAAATGATATAATTTTTAATAACAATACTAATAATGATAATCATATTAATAATACTTGAGTTAATAATAATAATGATAATATTAATAATAATAATAATAATAATAATAATAATAATAATAATAATAATAATAATAATAATAATAATAATAATAATAATAATAATAATAATAATAATAATAATAATCATCATAATAAAAATGATAATAATAATAATAATTAAAATGGTAATAAAATCTACCTTCCAATACTTTTAGTAAAAAGAATGCTATGAACCGGGCTCGAACCCGTGACCCCTCGTAAACCCAAAATACCCTCTAACCATTCTGCTGCTTTAGTTTTTCTGATTTTTTATATCTAACCTATCTATTTATATCTTATCGATCTGTTTATCCTTTCTTCTTCCTCCTTTTAAATCAATTAACCACAGATCGATTCATCCATCAAAACAATTTAGGTGATGTATTTAAAACACTAAACCGATCAGAAAACATGTTATTATGCTTTGAATTAATTAAAAACGAAAAAGAATAAAAGAATATATAAAAATAAAAGCTTTTTCAGACTCCTGATGAACACGATGGAACTTTAACCGGATTTTTAATTATAGATCATTTTAGAAAAAAATTACAACATGAAATACCTTTCATTTCATTCCCAGAAACTATGGAAATTATTAATTGACCCTAACACATCGAATTGAGTTCAAATTTTACGATGAACGATTTTGTTTGACTTTTTGAAACTCGACTTTGACTCTAAAATTCGCACTCGATATTACGAATTGGGTTTTTAAACTTTACAGATAGTTTCAAGACTTGAATTAGACACCTTTTGCACTTTTACATTTTGAAAAAGATTAGATTTCGGGCTGTTGGCTAAAACGAACACGAACAGGGTGTTCATGGTTCTTCATTGCAGTTTTAAAAAAATTTCATTTAAATTCAAGCAGATGAAGGGTCGTAATAATTTTAATTGACAATGATAGAGAAAGACTGAATGACTCTGTTCAAATATCATAACTTATTTGGTGGTTTATAGTAGATAAAAATTCGACAGAGGGAAGAAATCAGGAAGTAAAGAACAAAAACTATATAAAGCAAATAAGAATATATAATATAAAATAACTCTAATTTTGATCCATAACTGAATTTGGAGGTAATCGTGGACAAGAATCGACATTCAAGGACAGAAATATAAAGATGATACCGATAGGAAAGAAAAAAAATCTCACGCATTATTCAGTAATTTTTATATATATCCTTATTAATATTAATGACTAATAATTTTATTAATTTTAATATTAAATAATAATACTGTTTTTCTTATATATATTGATGTATTTTATATATGTATATTTATATATAACTTTATATATTTTGATTATATATATATATATATATATATATATATATATATATATATATATATATATATATATATATATATAATTCTTATTTTTGTTAATTAACTAATATAATTAATTTAATACTAGTAATGATAACTTTAATTATTAATAATGATGATAATATTATAATGAATAATAATAATCTTATTAGTTATGATAATATTAATATTATTAATGATAATAAAAATAATATAATAATGTATACATATCAAAAAAAAATTTTATATAATAATATTCCTAATGCAAATATTAATAGCAATAATTATAATGAAAGTGATGTTAATAATATTAATATATTAATTATATTCAACCTTGTAATTTAATGTAATTTCATTTATCATTTTTGTAATATTATGTTATACATATTTAACAGAAACAATAGATTTATAAAACATATACATAGTTATAAATATTAACATTACTTAATTATTCTAATGGTTATATTACATCTTAAATTCCAATTATTTAAAGTATATTATATTAAATCAAAGTATTACATATTCTTATATATATATATATATATATATATATATATATATATATATATATATATATATATTTACAATTAATGTTCGTGAACCGTCGGGAATAGTCAAAAGGGTAATTGCATTTATGTAAAATGTTCCAAAATTTTGAGACTCAACTTTACAGACTTTGCTTATCGTGTCGAAATTATATAAAGATTAAGTTTAAATTTGATCGGAAATTCCCGGATCGTCACACACACACACACACACACATACACACACACACACACACACACACACACACACACACATATATATATATATATATATATATATATATATATATATATATATATATATATATATATATATATATATATACAATAAGTTGGAATATTAATTATTAAAATTAATTATAAATAACTTGCAATGTGTATTTAAAAACTGATTTATGTATATTAAATAAGATATATACATATATATAATTTTAATTTATTTAGTAAATGATAGTAACATTCGTTTGTTGATTCGATTGATATTTAGATAAGTGAACTAAAACGTTTAAGATGAACAAGTAAAACACTAATTTGCTACAGTATATTCGAATTGCTACAGTACCCAAAAAGCTACAGTGTTTTCGAAAATGACCATAAGCACCAACATGATTCACTGAGGAAATATCAATAAAACTGAATAACGAAGTATTAATTACATTAGTGAAATACTCTGCAAAGATTATGAAATCTTTAATGTTTTCGAGATTATTCATTTCTAATCCAGCCGAAAATTAAATGAGCTTAATATGATATTAACTCATTAAATCTGTATTACATCTGAAGAAAATATTCATACATATATTTTCATAAAGGCTGTAGTAAAATTCTTCTGCACAAAATATTACTTGTGAAATTTTTAACGGGTAGGTAATACCCGGGAAATATATAAGTTCACAATTAATATGTTACACTGTACATTCTTCAATTTTGATTCAAAAATTATTGACTATATCCACTACTTTCACAACGCTATACATTCGTTCATAGAAATCTGAATAACCATTCTTATTGAAATTCAATTACATATTCTGACAGAACAGAATTCAAGTCAAGATTTAACAAGTGACATCATTCTTAGATCTCTACATCTTTCAAAGCTATACTTTGACTTCAAAACCGTGAAAGATCCTTTAGCATTGTTATTACCGAAAATAATCTTGCAATCCTTTTCAAAGTATCCAGTTTTATCACACTTCCAACCAGTCAACTTCGACTTTTCAGATTAGCCTTATTATAACTTTGACATATACGTTCTTGTTACCGGGGAACCTTTCATGTTCCACCACATTAGCAGTAAACTTACCAGCAACTTCATTACTCATTGGTTTAAGTCTCTCCGAAAAACCATTATAATTGTTCATTGAAACCCTATCATGTACTCATCCACATCTTGTAACAATAATTGCCATACCAACTACCGGGAATTAGCAATCAGTATTGCGAATTTTGCAGCAATTCTACGTCAACAGTTATATATATACATATAATGTCTATCTCCTAGACTTACTTACTTCGAATGTGAAGTTTCTGAAAAATACCCCAAACTGCGAAACTAGTTCTCCGAATTTTGGAAAAATGCTGATGAAGCAGGAAAAACTGTAAATGACTTTAACAGTCGAAAGTTTGATGATAAAGAGTAGTGTGTTGGAAAAGCACAGAAAAAGAGAAAATTTGGTACTGGAAAATGAATTGAGCAAACCATAAAGGAGGCTGTGGACAAATCACAAAGACTAAACCTACCTTCAAAGAATCCAAATGATTCAGTGTCTGCTGAAGTCATTAACGAATACCTTGCTCCTGACTCTAAACTTTTACGGATAAAATCTTCTTCATCATCTTTCGATATTAGAAATTCTAAGATATCATCATATCTTTCATTATAAATATCCTCGATATTTCTGAAGATATTTTCATAACTATTCTTATCTGAAATCATTTATCTCCTCGCGTTATCTGTATTACATCATAAAGGAAACTGTTTAGTTTCTATGTTCTGTAAACTTTCGAGTTTAAATTATGAATATTTTTGAAGCAGTGTTGGGAACTGAAGCATGAATTAGTATAATATAATGACACTTGATCAATGTGATTATATTACAGTAAGTCATGCTGAGTTTTTAATGGAACGTGATGATTCACAGATTATAACGTCATCATGTGCCATGTTACACGACTCTTACATTCTATCTAATATATAAACATATCAAGAACATAATTTCTTGATAGTGCTATCGTTTCCCTTAAATTCTGGTAATTTGACAAGTCAAATTGTGCTATTACCGTTTCTTTCTTAGAACATTAATTATGTTCATTCCGAAATTCATACCTACGAATTCTGGACCATTATTCACTTGATTTAAAGTCGGGAAGATAAAACAAAAGCATGAAGCTTCAAAATATCAATGGGAGTATAAATCACAGTAAATTGGAGAGAGTATTAACTGTGGATGTCAATGATTATGGAAAGACAGAAGCAGAGACATCGAAATATAAGAGAAGATATAAAACCCAACAACCACCCAGAAATTATAAACCGTATATATCGATGAATATAGCAATATAAAGACAAGGGAGGACTAAAAACACTATAAAACCAAGAGTATAGTAGAAGTGAATAGATTCTTCTGGCGGCAGATGGAAAAGAAGAATGACAGATATGAAAGTTAGGAGTATATCAAGAATCAGAACGGGATGGAGCATATTGACGAATTCTTTAAATTATGAATTGAGGGATAAAGAATAAAAGGTATGAGCTGTGAAAAAATAAGGAAACGAATGGGGTAGATTTATAGTATAAAATCAGACAGGAAAATCAAGACAGATCATCGCATTAAATCGAAGAGGATCAAAATTTCTTTAATTACCGAAGAATCAAATCTTATTACGAAGATTTTCTCCAAATCCCCTGAATTCCGGAAATCAACTATGACTACGTCACCGATTAAGACAAACATTCATTTATTCATTTCACTCTTTTGTGATAGCTTCACTCGTACTCTTCACAAAATCAAATTGTTTCATCTATATTACTTAATGATGATAAAACTTTAATTTTCAACTCGTATAAGTCATGAAAACATACTTATTGTCATCCATGACCATCCCAACCAAATTTCGGGACGAAATTTCTTTAACGGTTAGGTACTGTGACAACCCGGAAATTTTTGACCAAATTTAAACTTTATCTTTAAATGATTTAATATTTCTGACACGATAAGCAAAGTCTGTAATATTGATTCTCAAAATTTTTGAACTAATGTTATATATTCAGTTAACCTTTGACTATTAACCGACGATTCACGAACATCTATTTGTAAATATATATATATA
Organism: Rutidosis leptorrhynchoides; assembly: GCF_046630445.1. Taxonomy (NCBI): domain Eukaryota; kingdom Viridiplantae; phylum Streptophyta; class Magnoliopsida; order Asterales; family Asteraceae; genus Rutidosis; species Rutidosis leptorrhynchoides. Next base: position 28,904,627 of record NC_092339.1, on the reverse strand, counting down.
TATATATATATATATATATATATATATATATATATATATATATATATATATATATATATATATATAATCCCTAGCCTGAACTATAAAACAGACGTATGCTATTTGAGGTTAGTACACGTTGATTTGCGTGTATTGTACATGTTGGTTGCATGTATGTTAAAACAGGGGTACTTATTATAACGTTAAAGCTTAGTTACCAGGGTGCTCAATCTTGTAGAATATTTTGATAAACGTTTCTGGATGAAACAACTGAAATCTTGTGATCCACCTTTATATACATATTATGCGAAACATTAAAACTATGAACTCACCAACCTTTGTGTTGACACTTGAAAGCATGTTTATTCTCAGGTTCATAGAAGTCTTTCGCTGTTTGCTTATATGTTAGACAAGCTATGTGCATGGAGTCATACATGGCATATTTTTCAAGAAAACGTTGCATTCACAAAATCATCACTATGTATCATATTTTGACTGCATTGTCAACGAAAGTATTATTGTAAACCATTATTTACTGTGATTGTCTATATGTAGAAATCATCAGATATCGAAAACCTTGGATTTAAATATTCATTTATGGTATACCCTTTTCAAAAGAATGCAATGTTTGTAAAACATATCATATAGAGGTCAAATATCTCGCAATGAAATTGATGACTGACGTATTCGTCCATATAGATTTGGAGTGATCGTCACATTGGGTACTTTGTATGGCGCAATCGGAATCTCATTGTCTTTCAAAAGAAGAAAAGTATCGGTCCTATGTGCTAAATGAAGTTCAAATCAAGTCCTTTGAATGGATTTCTAGATGATCTCGCAAAAGCAATGTTGATTCGAATCAATGGCTTTGAATCCAAAAGTATTCGACAATCATGGCTAATGTAGTTTCTAGTTTTTAATGCTTAATTGTCCTGTACTGTATGTTTGTTTGTTTTTTTTTTTTTTTCCTGGTCTAGCTTCTTTGTAGGATTGTTGTATGTCCTTTTTGTTGCTGGGACTGTTGTTCACTATGCCATTCGCATACTGTTTTGTTTAAGTGGTTATAATAATATTGCTTTTCTTAAAAAAAACAATATAAATTTAATAAATTCCAACTTTTTTCTAAATTATATTTAATTCAATACCTAATAATAAAAAATTTAGACGTTGATAATAATTAAAATCAACCAATGCTATAAACGAAGTTGTCTTCCGCTAACAAATGCAATTGATTATATAAATCAAGTATTTAATTTAATATACTATTTAAATTTAAATTCTATTGATAAATGTATAATTTTTTTAATTAATAAATAATGAATACTAATTTTTGCTTGGTTATTGAACTTTAATTTTAAAAATTGACCTAAAAAACCCGCTTCCTTTATATATAGAGAGATTTACTCTTAATCTTATTTTTTCTATTTCACGTAAAATTATCGACAAAAACAGGCAGCCCAATCGAGTCATACTCGACTGATAAAATTATTTAATGTACGTACTTAATTACAACAACAACAATACTTAATCCCACATATGCGAGATATGAGGAATGTGAGATGTATACAATCATTCGTGTACTCTATAATATAAGAAAAGTCATTTCTCTAATCACGAGTCGAGAAAAAGATTTCCACCCATGGGAAGATAAAGTCACGTCACTCTCTACTCTATGGTAGAGAGATTGCTTATGTGAGGACTTCCGACAAAAAGAAAAAGAAAAAAAAAGGATGAGATACCATGAAAATGGTGGAATCAATTTTTCATAGATTTTAAAGTCACCATGAAAAATCAATTTAGTTTCTACGAGACATTCAAGTCGTTAATAAGTCGACGCTTGTTGTTGCCTCAAATGTACGTACTTAATTGTTGTGACTATAAGAGTACTAAATTAAATTTCTTTTAGTTTTATATATTATTTTTGTAAATAACTAGACTATTTTATTTTTTAATTCTTTAAAAAAATTTAATATTTTTGTTAATGCTTTTATATATTCGATGAGGTTTATATAAATGGACTAAATGTTAGACGTGTTTACATTATAATAATATTCATCAAAGCTTATATAACACACAAAAAATTAAAGTTAACATTAAAAAGGAAAAAAAATAAATTAAAAATTAAAAATGATACAATTATTTTGAAACAGATGAAGTAACATTTTGTTTCCCATATAAATCATTTAAAACAAACTTTGTTATATTTATCTTGTGACCTTAAGACATAAATAAGACAATTAAATAACACTTAAACTTTTTGGTTACAACATAATTTTTTTCTAATTATACTCATTAGTTTCTAAGTTGACATATTTTCGACAGAAAACGAAATATATAAAAATCACAGCAACTTTTGTTTGAAAATGAAAGAAACCAAGACAGAATATTACATGGAATCAAAACTAGCGTGGCAAAACTAAACTACCAACCAGACAAAGGTCGAAAACTAACAAGACAAAGACGAAAGAAACAAATGGGAAAAAAAACATACATCCCCGAACAGACAAACATGAAAGGGAACGAAAAAAAAGAACTAAAACATTTATCCCACAACACTAATTTTCCATTTACATGTTAATTAATTATATGACTAGCAATAACAACCAATTTTCCATTTACATGTTAATTAATTACATGACTAGCAATAACAACCAATTTTCCATTTACATGTTAATTAATTATATTTCAAATACTGTGAAAAATCAAGGTTTATTAAATGCCCTAAATTTGTGACATTATAACACATGAGCATGACTAGCATTAACAAGCAATTTTCAATTTTACATGTTAATTAATTATATTTCAACTATTATGAAAAATCAAGGTTATTAAATGTGCTAAATTTGAGAGAATATTGGGTGTTGTAACGAACAACTTTTAAACTCTCTACTTGAGGTTATTCGTTGTTACAGCTTCAATGACAAGCCTGACGCTTGGTCGTATAAGTTGAGCTCGGATGGTCAGCTTATTGTGAAGTCGCCTGGGGACCATATGGATCGCATGTTGTTACCTGGGTCCAATGTGAAGACGGTATGGTTTAAAATCATCTGACGTAAAGTTAATATTTTTCTCTGGCGTTTAAGGCTAAATGCACTTCTCGTTCGTTGGAATATTGTTGTGAAAGGTATTGATATAAATTCTATTGTTTGCATGTTATGCTCTAATGGGGTTGAATCTCAAGATCATCTTTTCTTCAATTGCGGGGTGACTTCGGATTTGTGGCATAAGGTTCGTATTTGGCTTGACCGTGCTCTTCCTCGTTTTTCAAATTGGGACTCGTTTGTGTCTTGGATCGAAGGTGTAAGTTTACAAGCTTCTTCGAAGAAACGAATCATGGCGATTGTGGTCACTCTCTTATGGGTCATTTGGCGTTATCGAAACGAGATTGTTTTTAATGATTCTTTTTGTAGTAGTAGTAGTAGTCTTATTGATGTAATTAGATTGCTTACTTTTCGTTGGATTAAAAATAAAGTCCATTTAGTTTCTAATTGAAACTTATAGTTATCTATGCATTTGTAAGTATCCTTTAGCGTCGTGCTAGGAATCTTTTATTAATATATTTTTTTTGGCCGTTAAAAAAAAAATAACACAAGTCAGAAAGTTCTTTATATTAGAGTTAAGCCCTATAATATACTGGTTTATACACACTATATATATATATATATATATATATATATATATATATATATATATATATATATATATATATATATATATATATATAGTGATCCGGTGAGAACGTTCTCATATAATATAAATGGTGAGAACACTTTTGAACCACACAAATTAAATTAGTTTAAAAATGACAAAATGATAAAAATGTATCATTTTAATTTCTCCATCAAAATAGCTTTTTTCCTTTTCTCCTCATAAAATATCTCTTCCATGTTTATAAAATTTTTAAAACTAGTTACTTGCATTAAATCCATGATGCATCATCTCATTTTGACCTGCCGATTACATAGTAATTCATAATAAAAATTTTAATTACAACACTTACGGATATGCATCCATTTTATACATCATCCATACTTACAATATTGTATGAAAATTATACTCTTCTTTAAAGGATGCATCATTTTAAATAGGATTTCATCCATTAATTATGAATGCACCTTGATCAACAGGTGAGGCACTGATGCGTCAAACCAAACATTCGTTAATTATGGATACAAAATCAATCGCGAATCTCGGCCAGAAATACACGTTCGCAAAGCCATTTTATCCTTGAAAATCAAATCATCATTTGTCATATTTATATATAAATAATAGATGCATCGTTATATGTATATCGTTGTTTTAGGATACACAAGTATATACCCTCTGTTTATATGCATTTACGCATGCATGTAAATTGATGTATGATATCCAATATTTATGTTTTCACAGATCACTAAAATCATCCAATTAGAAAGAAAGAGTAAACAAATATTAAAGATGATCATTAACGTACGTGAGATGTTGGGTGGTTATGGCTTTCTCCATTTTATTAGGATATTAGTTTCCAATTATTTCTTTAATTCTTTTTTATTTGATTTAAAGTTATTTAAGTTATCTGAATTAAATATGTGGTCCATAAGTGTTCTCACACAAATTAAAAATGAGAACATTCTCATTTGAATGCTCCTCTCTCTCTCTAGATATATATATATATATAGTGGTAGGATTAAGAGGAAAGTAACCAATCGGGAGAAGCGGGAGGAAGCAAAAACTATTTTTTTTCGTTTTTAGAAAAAACTTTGTTCACGAACATTATAGATGAGATGAAAATATGAACATTTAGTAGAGACACTTTGTGATAAATGTTTTTATTTTGGCGGAAAAAAGCTCGAAGAAGTAATATATAACAATTATCGTGTTTTTCGAGTCTATGTTGAGGTTTTAGCTATTGTGGTTTAGATATTAGGGTTTATAGGGTTTAGATATTAGGGTTTAGAAATTTAGGGTTTAGAAATTTAGGGTTTAGGGTTTAGATTTAGGGTTTAGATTTAGGATTTAGATTGAGTTTTTAACACGAACGGTTTAGAGTTTAGTTTTTAAGGTTTAGGGTTTAGGGTTTGGTGTTTTGGGTTTATGGAATAAACCCAAAACACCAAACCCTAAACCCTAAACTCTAAATCGGGCTAAATTTTACTTCACAAAAACATGAAAAAAAAACGTTCATATTCTTCACGAACAATATTATCTTGAATCTTATTTTTGTCGATCGTTTTCCCGCTTAAATAATAACATTCATCACGAAGTGTCTCTTCTAAATGTTCATATTTTTGTGTGATCTTGATGCCGAAAAAAAATTCCAAAAAAACGAAAAAAAAAAAGTTGCTTCCCCCCGCTTCCCCCCGATTGGTTACTTTCCCATTGATCCTGCCTATATATATATATATATATATATATATATATATATATATATATATATATATATATATATATATATATATATATATATATATATGCGCGATCCATAACTAAGCTTAAAAACGGCTAAGAATAGATAAGCAAAACCTTTTTTTTTTTTTCAAAATATCTTTTTTAGGGTCTCTTAACATATGTAGATGGAAGAAAACGCAAAAATTACAAAAAAATTAAAAAAAATAACGAAATCGTTAAAAAAATCGATGATGAATGATTAATTTATCACTCATCTAAATAGTGATGAAAATATAGATTATAAGAGCATTTTGAAGCAGATTTATGAATCTAAAAAAAAAAATATTTTGTTTATCCCCACTTAGCCACTAGAGTTGCTTAGCCATGGATATATATATATATATATATATATATATATATATATATATATATATATATATATATATAATGTAATCAATCAATGATACAATAATACACAATTTATTTATAGTATATTTTTTTTAAGGTCATTTCTAGTAACATCTCTTATTAAAGGATTAATTTGAAATGTATCATTCACGTCCATCTTTATGATGTTCAGCTTCATAAAAATCACATATAAGATGATTAGACAAGTATACTATTATTATTATTATTATTTTTTCTTTCAAACAGCTAGATATATAAAACACCAAAAGCTAGATGTATACTATTATTTGTTACTAAAACGATTTCATATCGACATCATTTTAATAAGTGCATAACATCGTTTTGCATACAGCTGTTGCTCTTCTGTTTTCCTTGTCTTTAAGGCATTTTGTAGTGTAAAAAACTTCCAATTGTATGAAACAAGAAGAACAGTAATATGTCATAAAATGTTTTTTACTATATACTTCGTATAATTTAGAATATTTGTTTTTGACCCGACTATTATTATTATTATTATTATTATTATTATTATTATTATTATTATTATTATTATTATTATTATTATTATTATTATTACTATTATTATTATTATTATTATTATTATTATTATTATTATTATTATAATATATATATATATATATATATATATATATATATATATATATATATATATATATATATATATGTATATATATATATATATATATATGTATATGTATATATATGTATATATATATATATATATATATATATATATATATATATATATTATTAAATACTTTCATGTATCATGTTGTATAAAAAGCCATATACGAAGTATATCTTATATAGTCAAATATATTTAAGATATTGATCATGTCGAATCTTGTTTTTCCTATTGTCATTCTCTCAATATGTTATGAAATATTTATATATATAAAAGAATAGATAGATAATTACGCAGACTTGCCTGAGTGATCACTGAGTTGCCCGTAGATCTCGTGCTCAGAGAGTTTGATTACCCGAGGTGTACCCTCTATGAGGGAGTCACTGTACTCATTCATCAAAGAGTTTTCTCGCTAATCCAATAGAATAGACAAATAGATATAGCCTCGTTGATGCAACACTCATAAGGATCATTTCCTTTTGTAAATAAATCATCTGTTCGGTTTTTTACTTTCAATAAAATTACTTACTTTCTTTTCAAACAAAAAACTAAATATAAATATACAGTAATTCATTTGTATACTTCTTAAGGATAGATAAAGTAAATAGATATATTCAAAATCTCCTCCTTCGAAGCAATATATTTTTCTTAATAACGAGGAACCTTTTTATCAACGATAATATTAGCTCCCAATAGTAGGTAAACCAGGTGGTGGAGGAGATGGTTGTCCTCGGGTCGATTTGGGTCAAAATAGACAGGGACTGGAGATGGGTCAGGAGGCAGGTGTGGGTTTTGGGAGTCTTGATGGGACTGAGCCTAGTTTGATGGGCCTAGATGAAGGTAACACATCGGGTAAGGCTACTAGTTTTTTTGAGTAGGTGGCGAAAGATCTTGAAGGATGATGTATTAGGGTGGAAGGTAAATTGCTTAATTCGATGGCACTTCCGAAACATATAGTGAGGAAGGGGTTTAAGATTAAGAAAAGAGGTACTATGAAAGGTTAACGTTGAAGGTTTATGTAGTTTTTTTGTTTCTTAGTTCTTTGATATTAGCATGTTAGGTTACTTGTAGAGTTGTAATGGTTGCTTAGTCTTGTGCGGGCCTCATTGCCTCATTTTGTATCTTTGTTGCGGGTTTTCATCTTTTTGATGAAGCTCGAGTTTTATAAAGTTAAAATTTTTTGCTACAAAAAATAAAATAGTAGGTAAACATCAAACATCGGGAATCCAGACATCACTCCGGTACCAAGTAAAGCACATTTTACCGTAAATCTCTAATTACGTTCAAGGAAGCATTGTCAGGGATTGAACCTGAGACCTATAGCTTCATTAGAAGTCCTGGTGATGCGTGATTATGACTTTAAAAACGCAATTTGGAACAAGTTTTCTTCAGCCAACAGATCTGAACACGAAACCCCCAATTTGTGAAAGTAACAGCCCCAAAACATAGTATAAAACTCTAAAATAAGAATACAAAGGATAGAAGAATCTAAACCCCAAATTGATAAAGATACCAACACAATTAGAGATCTAGAAACACTCAAAATCTTCAACTACAGCTAATAAAGATTCCACCACAACTATAATATCAGATATGAAGATTTGAATTTCACCACAATGTTTGATAAAGTAACACCACAAACACTGATAAAGAAACCACTCTTAGCCACCGAAATCAAAGATTCGTAAAGACACAGAGATTTTTGTAAATAGATAAGCTCTATCAAACTTTTCATTCAATCATCAACCAAGTTTTACAATTACAAGAGCTCTCTATTTATAGGAGAAGCATAACAGCTACTTTCTAGAAAAGACAAAAACATAAACAGGAAATGGAGACAAAAAGGGCAAACAATTACAAATTAGCCAATAAGAATAAAGGACACAATCTGCAAAAGCATGCCATTTGGTAGTGCTCCTCCCATGATAAAAGCAGCCAATGATAGATGAGAATCTTCCTTGGACAACTAACATTCTTCTAGAACAGCCACGCACGTGTTAAGCACATGACCTGACCGGTTTATTGAAAAGCATAAGTAAACTTTGAATCGTATCAGCATGCCGGCCCTTCAGAAAGAAAACAACGTCATTTACTGGTTGTACTAAGTTCATCTTGCTGGTTGTACTGAAGCTCGTCTTGCTTGTTGAACTAGCTTTATCGGCTGAGCATAACTTTGCTGGTTGAACTAAAGTTATTCAGCTCGTTGAACTAAAGTGCATTTGCTGGTTCGGTTTGCTGGTCCTTTTTCTTTGCTGGCTTGCCTTCAACTATCAAAAACTTTATTCATGAAAACTTAACTACTTCAGTTTAAGGACTGAAGTAGGGTAACCCCTGAGCCTGTTGAACTAGCTCCAAAAACACTTAGATGATACGAAAGAGATGGCAACACGACCATTGCTTGACCAGATTCGAGTGTGACATCATTTGAGATTTTGTTGGTTGTGTTGCTGGTTATATTGCCCAACTTACCCGCATCATCCTCCCCCTCTAAAAAGGAACTTGACCTCAAGTTCTCGAGGTTGTCATCGTCCAAGTATGGCATCAAATTACCCACATTTAAAGTGCTAGACACGGCAGTATCACCAGGCAGCTCGACTTTGTAAGCATTATCACCAACTTTTTCCAACACTTTGAATGGACCCTCAGCTCTTGGCATCAACTTGTTCTTTCTTTTTGCTGGGAATCTTTCCTTCCTTAGATGAATCCAAACAAGATCACCAGGAATGAAAGTGGGCTGCTTTCTGTGCTGGTTAGCTTTAGCCTTGTATTGCCGGTTGGTTTTCTCAAATTTTGCCTTCACTTGCTAATACAGCTTCTTCATTTCTTTTATCTTTGTTTCTGCCTCAATACTTGCCTTAGGCTCAATTGCAAAAGGAACCAGATCAATGGGTGTGAGTAGATTTGCACCATAGCAGATCTCAAATGGTGATTTTCCAGTGAAGTAATTAGGTGCTCTGTTGAAAGCAAATTCAGCATGTGCAAGCTTCAAATCCCACTCCTCAAGCTTTTCTTCACAAGTGTTCTTAGCAGCATTCCCACAGTTCTATTAGTAACTTCAGTTTGGGGATGGTGAGAAGTGTTGAATAAGAGCTTAGTACCAAGCATCTTCCATAATGTCTTTCAAAAATAACTTAAGAATTTTGTATCTCGATCAAACACAATGGTTTTTGGCACTCCATGAAGACGAACAATCTCTTTGAAGAATAAAGCAGAACAATACTAGCATCATTGGTTTTATTGCAGGCTATGAAATGAGCCATCTTTGAAAATCTGTCAACAACAACCATAATTGAATCTTTGCCTCGCTGAGTTCTTGGTATAGTAACAATGAAATCCATGCTCAAATCTTCCCATGGCTGGTTGGGAACAGGAAGAGGAGTATACAAACCCTTGTGAAAAGCTAATTTAGCTTGAAAACATGTAGCACAACGATTAATCGCAGCTTTGACATCTTTATCCATACATGGCCAGTAAAAGTGTTCATTTAGGATCTCCAATGTCTTGTTGATCCCAAAATGACCAGCTAAACCACCTCCATGTGCTTCTCTAATCAGCAACTCCCTGATTGAATCTTTTGGAATACACAATCTACTGCCCTTGAATAGAAAACCATCTTGTTCAACATAATCTCTTTTGGACTCAGCAGGTGAACAATTCAAAATTGGAGCAAAGTCTGGATCAGCTTCATATAACTCCTTAACAAATGAGAATCCAAGAACTCTAGCTTCCAGAGTTTATAACAAAGAATATCTTCTTGATAGAGCATCATCAACAATATTAGAAGTACCAGCCTTGTGTTTAGACACAAAGGAGTACTTCTACAAGAATTCAACCCATTTTGCATGCCTTGGATTTAGTTTGTGCTGACCATTAATGTATTTCAATGCTTCATGATCAGAAAAGAGAACAAACTGCCTTGGCTTCAAATAATTAGACCAGTGATCAACAGCTCGAATGATGGCATAAAACTCTTTATCATAAGTGCTATAATTTAGCTTGGACCCACTTAGCTTTTCACTGAAATAAGCTACTGGTCTTTTTTCTTGCACTAGCACAGCTCCAATGCCAACACCACTAGCATCACATTCAAGTTCAAACAGCATATCAAAATTGGGCAAAGCAAGTATAGGTGCTGAACTTAGCTTTTCCTTCAATGATTCAAATGCTGATTGAGCAGAACTGGACCATTCAAATATCCCTTTCTTCAAACAATCAGTAATTGGAGCAACAATTGTGGAGAAGTCTTTGATAAATCTTCTATAAAATGAAGCTAAACCATGAAAGCTTCTGAGTTCAGTAATGGATGAAGGACTAGGCCAAGATTTGATTGCTTCCACTTTAGATGGATCCATTGAAATGCCTTCTTCAGAAACTACATATCCAAGAAACACTACTTTACTAACAAAGAAATCACACTTCTCCAGTTTGGCATATAATTGATACTGCCTCAACAGCTCAAATACTTTCCTCAAATGATCTAAGTGTTCTTCTTTAGTTTTTGAGTACACTAGAATGTCATCAAAGTAAATGTGATGACCCGTCAAGTACCCTTAACGGCTCCGTCACTTAGTCCCACAGCTTGATCGAAACTCTAAATGAATTTATTAAACAACATTGCATTCTTTATTGAAAATAATTTTCCTATAAAGGAAATTTATCAAAATAAGTAGTTTAAACAAACCCAACTTATAAAATATCCAAAGTTGACCAAAACATTGTCAACATACACCCACAGTTTAACCAAACAAAAGAGAATACAAAGTTTTAATGTTTAACAAAAATCTGCCGAAATGCATGCAGACTCTCTAACACAGCGGAAGCCCAAAAAAAATCAAGTACCTGTGAAAACATGCGAGTAAACTGTCAACAAAAATGTTGAGTGAATTATAGGTTTAAATAAACGAATAAGCTTTAGACCAGAAGATTTAAAATGTTAGAAAACATTAAACTATTATTTCATTAATCCATGAGTCACCTGGTAACCACTTAACCATTTCCATACCCTTACCAAACACAATATACAATGAACATGTGTATCTTCAAATAATAACGAAGTACTAATACATTCAGATTATAAATTGCTAGCGCGACTAGCTCGAAATGGGGCTGTCAGGCCCGATAGATCTATCTATAGTATTCGTGTTCACCAGTAGAAACCAGTGATTACAGTTCCCACACTAGGGAATATTTTCGTTCAACTCATAATAAATAATTTAAATTTAATTGCCACTTGTGTCTAAACGTAAAACAAAATGCATGTAATCACATCCCAAAAATACTTTAAATAGTATGAAAAACAGGACTATAACTCACCTTAACGTAAACGAAGTGATAACACAGAAACGAGAGCAGCAAAAGATAAAGTGATCAAAAATGATCACAACGCCGACCTAAAACAAAGCAGGTCGATATAAATAACTAACTTAGGTCAAGTCTTAGTATGATAGCTATAGTACTTGTTGCAAGTAAATATAGAACAACACTCAGTATGTTTCGGTATGATCAGGACATCGTAAATCACATACTTTCTATTTTTAGCAGGTTTCCATTTTTGGAAAGTTTCTATATTTAGAAAGTTACTATATTAGGAAAGTTTCTATAATTATAAGGTTTCTATTTTTGGAAAGTTTTTAACTTAGGAAAGTTTCCTTAATTAAAAAGTCAACAAAAGTCAACTAAAAGTCAAAGTCAACTGAAAGTCAACTCAATAGTCAACCTTGGTCAAACATAGTCAACATTAAATTTTAAAGTGTATATTATATTAATAATATAAGTTATAATGTTATTTATAGTCATATATGTATAATCATGTCATATCATAAGTTTAATTAAATTAAATTGAATTAATAAGTTAACATAAGTTTAAATAATATAATCAATATAACATAAGTATTTAATTAATTACTAAAATATTAATCATAACATAAGTATTATTAATCAATAATAAATTTTTAACCATATCATAAGTATTATTAATTAATAATGAATTATTAATCATATCATAAGTATTATTAATTATAATTACTAAATCATAAGTATTTAATAATTAAATTATAATTAAATAATAACTAAGCCTTATAATAATTAAATATTTAATTAATCTTTATTATAAGTCTTATTATAATAACCTCATAACATAAGTTTAATACTTATCATAAGTATTTTCCATTAATAATAAAAGTATTATTAATCATAAGTTTAATTAAATCATAATGTAATTAATAAATGATATAATAAATATATATATATATATATATATATATATATATATATATATATATATATATATATATATATATATCATAAGTCTTAAATTAAATTAATTAATTTTATATCAGGTGTAGGGGTAGTGTAACAACCCTGATTTTTCCGTTACTTCCGTTAGTTTATTTAACGGCGATTATTTAACTTGTATGCGTTTACGTGTATTAAATGCGTACTTGATCTTCGGAGAGTTTTAATAATTGATGTGGTTGATATTAATTCAAATAAATATTTCAGATAATGAAATACGATAAAAACGATACGATTTTGATAATAGCTTTTTGAGCAACGAAACGCTCGGGTTTATTTTAATAATTAATTTTATTAATTATTAACTTTTTAAAATATTTAATTTATTGGGTTTCTAATAAATTAAGCGATTGGTTGCGTTTAACGATCGGGATAGCGTTCCAGGTCTTCGGTACGACAAAACGACACTTAAAACGGACCACGATTACGCGCTTTTGCAAAACGAGAGCCCGAGAACCCATCCCATGAGGGTCACGGCCGAACCCCACTTCCCCACCCCTTTTATGTTTAATTTTGATTACTTGGAGGACTTATGTGCAATTTAGAATAACTAGGGTTGATATAAATAGAAGTATTAAACCTAATTAGGATTTAGAAAATAAAAATGCAGCTTTTTCTTCCCTCCTTCTCCCTCCCATCGTCGACATCCTCACCATCACCTTCAATTTTCACTTTTTGATTAAACTCAAGAACAAACGTTGCAATTCTCGATCTCCTCTACGCGTTGATATAATTCTTTTCTTGATCAAAGGTATATCTAGCTAAACCCTAATCTTAAAAATCTGATTTTTATAAGAGTTTCATAGTTATGTTGTCAATTGCTCAAGTCTATACGCGTAAGTGTTAATTGTAATCGTTATTTTGATTGTTTGATGCGCTAGGGTTTAAAAACGAATTTGTATTTGTTTGATCAGAAAAATTAAGTTTTTAAAATGTTAATTATTATGTCATAATCAGATTCCTTGCGAAAAACTATTGAGTTTAGGCTTTGGATTCGCTTGATTTCGTTTCCGTATGATTAAGTTATGTCGATTTGAATTATCGTTGTGTTTTTGTTGCTTGATCAGAAATCTGGTATTGATAGAAAATTAATTGGCATGTGAGACTTATACCACTGGAAATATAATTTAAAAACACTCAAGTTAGACTAGGATATCATGTCGTTTGCTTATGTATAGCCCGAGATATGCTAGAATTAGTGTAAATGTAGTTTTATACAGCACCTGCATGAAAATAACCTTGTATGATAAAATTTGTTAACTTCTGTGATTAAAGCTTTGCATATTTGAAAAGTAGACAAAAAGTACTTCATCTTTCATGTGGATATCATAGGCTAATTGTATCTAGATCTTCGGAAAATCGTATGCAGATGTGACTAACTAAATGAGAATCGAATATGTAATTGAACACGGTTTTGTACTCTGTGGATTATGTGAATTGTTTGAGCATGTATGCTTCTGAAAAATGAAACTTAACATGATATGTGACTTATTGTTAGTTTATGTCAATCTCTGAAACCTTATGCATTAGGCACGATAGAGCTATACTTTATGCGAATTTTGAATTGAGCTGAAAAACTGAATGTTCAACTTGTACGAATAAACTGTACAAATTGGCTAAACAAAAGTTGCTAGATTTTTGATATGTGTTACTTTGATTTGTCGTTGAACTATGGCTACTGGTCTTGTATCGATTTCATGTTCCTAACTCCGGTAGATTCACTCAACATTATTGTTGACCCGTTTTGCGTGTTTTATTCTCAGGTATTAATTGCTTTCGCTGTAGAATACTGCTGTTATGTAGAAGTCAAGCCAAGCACTGGGACCAGAGTTAACATTCCATTGAAGGGATTTGACGGGGTGTTACATTTGGTATCAGAGCTTTGGCTATAGGGAACTAGGATACATTAGTGTGTCTAACCGTAGGGCGCATTAGTGAAGTCTAGTCTATAGATGTGTGTCTTGGATGACTTTTATACACCATACCTGCACTATTTGCTTCACAATGCTACATGTAGGGCTACACATTACACCACATATATATATATATATATATATATATATATATATATATATATATATATATATATATATATATATATATATATATATATATATATATATATATATATATATATATATATATATATATATATATATATATATATATATATATATATATATATATATATGCCTTATACCATACAACATGGACTTGGACTAAATATACTATATCATGAAACCCATACGTACACACGAAGCAAGATTTAACTAAATTAGGTTGACTACGCTATCTTGAACTTATGGAGTGATGTCGAATGGATATGTGAGATAGCATAATGTAATGACCGGGATTACATTACGGTGACTCATATAGAAGTTTTGACATCGCAAAATAAGGAATTGGGAGCGAGTCAAGTAGGTTACTTGGATAAACACCGTTGTAAACACAAACTGTATAACCTTAAATATGAGTAGAGACTTACACTGTGCAAACTAATTGTTATTATAACTTATATGTAACTTGTAAGCATGACACCACTCCTCACCGCTCGACACTTCATGCCACCACCGATCACCACCCGTCACTACAAAGACACTACTTAAACATACTCGTCATCTCATACCACTACTCAGTACTGTTTATTGCTGCTAACTACTACTCCACGATGCCTCTGACTGCTAGTCACGACTGATCACTACTTCTCACTGCTTGTCATTACTAAATACTACTTACTATTACCCTTGCTACTTGCTACTACTCAATACTAATCATTACTACTTACCACTACCAAGCACTACTCATCACCATTAGCACATCCACGCTTTACTACTCACTACTGTGCATCACAACCCAATTCTGATACGTCTTTAGAGGAGGATTTCTGGTAACAGCCCGCACAATACGTAGTAGATATTGTCCACTCGATTTCCAACTTACCTATCATTCAGTCACCCGTCGATCATGATTTTGTTTCCCAATACGAGCCTACCGATTGATAACTATTATGCCATATTGGGTGCATTAGTATACATGTATATATACTCATGATACGAGCACGCTATCTAATAACTTATTCGCCACCGCTATCATCACTGCTTATCACCATCCATCTCTACTTATCGCTAACCCCATCACTCATTACTACTAGTAATACTACTTATCACTATATCCTTTCTCATTCTGCCCCAACGTACTTTTCTTAAGCGGCAGTCATTTTCGTTATACCCACAAACATTACCAACCAACTTTGAATGCATCGATGTGAACTACACTTCATCTGTTTCCCACGAGGTACACACGTCTGGGAGATTGTACCAACCCTTTTCGATTAAATATCAGATATTGTTCGGGTTGCCATTATACCTTATTCAATTTCGTTTTCCATGAAATTCTTCACGAGACTGCTCTCACTCACCAATCATAATGCTTATACATGATGTCAACACCGGTGCTGATGGAAGCCTTAACGCTAGAGAAATTGGTCACAACCTTTATAACCCTATGCCTCCCTTAGACAACATGTACTTTATAGAACTATTGAACTGGGAAATTTTAACCTCGTGGTTGAAACAAACTGGTTATCTGACGATACAACCAAGGCAGCTATGACCCGAAGACTATTCAAATTTCTTTCACCAATAATAATAGTGTACGGAGAAGAGATTAGTACACCATCATGTTACGCTAATTACTCAAAGGTCCAGAAGTACATGATATGAGAATGTATCGCAATTCTAGCACATGTGAGTAAAGATGAGCCGACATTTAAGAGACCCGAGTATTTCCTGACCATTAGATATTTCCCTGAGGGTACACGTCCACCCCACCGTGAAGTTGATTAAGAGTGGAATGAGTCGAACATCCGATAATTTTACACGAATAATCTACTAAACGAGAATTTAACACGTTACCTCAGAGTCAGAAGGACTCCTTGATACCGCTAGGCCAAAGGCCCTCAGATTAATTTGGTGCCAGCAGCTGCACCCGTTACGCGTACGATATACGGACTTGCACCTTTAGAACTACAAGAGCTTCCCATAGTGAAGAACATGAGGGTTGTAATGCCCTAAATTGTGACATGTACTAGAAGGTGTGTCACATAACCATGAATTCCCAAGTTGGAACTCCAGTCCTGTTTGTTAAGAAGAAGGATGGGTCGATGAGATTGTGTATCGACTACAGAGAATTGAACAAGCTGACAGTCAAGAATCGGTATCCGCTACCGAGGATTGATGACTTATTTGATCAGTTGTAGGGATCCAGTTGTTATTCGAAGATTGATTTGAGATCCGGGTATCACCAATTGAGAGTCAAAGAAGCTGATGTCCCGAAGACAGCGTTTAGAACACGTTATGGACATTATGAGTTTACAGTGATGTCGTTTGGTTTGACGAACGCACCAGCAGTGTTCATGGACCTCATGAACCGTGTGTGTAAGCCATACCTAGATAAATTCGTCATTGTGTTTATTGATGATATATTGGTGTACTCTAAGAACAGTGAAGAGCACGAACATCATCTACGCTCGATATTGACTATGCTTAGAGAAGAGCAGTTGTATGCAAAGTTCTCTTAGTGTGACTTTTGGTTACCAGAAGTACAATTTCTTGGCCATGTTGTAGTGGCCAATGGAATACAGGTCGATCCAACAAAGATTGAGTCGGTTAAGAATTGGGAAACTCCAAAGACGCCAACGCAGATTAGGCAATTTTTGGGTCTAGCTAGTTACTAACCGGAGAATCATTGAAGGATTCTCTAAGATCGCCCAACCATTAACCGCGTTGACTCATAAGGGCAATAAGTTTGAGTGGTCAGAACCGCAAGAGACTGCATTTCAGTTGTTGAAGGAAAAGTTAACAACTGCACCAGTATTGTCTCTACCTGAGGGAAGTGAAGATTTGTTGTTTATTGTGATGCCTCACGTCAAGGAATGGGTTGTGTGCTTATGCAACGAAACAAAGTTATTGCTTATGGATCGTGTCAGTTAAAGATTCACGAGCAGAACTACACTACGCACGATCTTGAGTTAGGAGCTGTCGTCTTTGCACTTAAAATGTGGAGACTGTAGCGACCCCGACAAATCGTCAAATGACGGCGTCGGCTACGTGGGTCCCATTACCTGATCATAAGTCTTTAAGATAACGTTTGACCAAAATATGTCGCCTTCATTTCAAAATAAAGATTGTTTCAAAGTTTACAAGAATTGTTCAACCAAAAGTTAAGTTACAACGTTATAGATGCGATTGAAATCTAGGCGACACGGTTTAAAGTAAAGTCAAAAGACGCTCCATGAAATGCATGTATACTCGACATCGGATGCAAGTATCAAATAGTAAGCGGAAGCATGTTTCACATATCGTGCAAGACCTGAGAAAAACATAGAAATCTGTCAACGAAAACGTTGGTGAAATCATAGGTTTAAGTAAGTAAGTACAAGTGAACCACAAGATTTGCATCAATGAAATAATAGTAATACATTCCAAAAGTTTGTTTCACGAGCACCCAATTATCAAAGCTTAACATTCCTTCCATTGTATACCCCATCCATAGTGCTAGAACAAACACTGATTCTCGAAAATATATTTCATCCGTAGACGGTAGCGAACCGTCAAAGATGAGGGTTGTCAACCCATATGGCCATATAACATAAGTTCCCGCTTACACCCGGCAAGTGTAATTAATGATAATCGAATTGAGGATTTTTGTTCTAAACTCGTATGTAGAATGTTTGTTTTCCCGTTCTTATGTTCACTTAGTTCAAAAGAATCGTTTATGTTTTCTCATCCCAATATAAGTTCAAAAAGAGTAAAAGTGGGACTATGATCTCACCTTTGATTGCACGAGTATAAATGTACTTCACAAAGTAAACGTGTGCATGAATGTTGCTTAGCCTTGACCTAAACAAATAAGTTGTATCAATTAACCGGTTACGACACAAGGTCGGGTGAAATGTGTTCAATTAGTCCTATGGCTCAATACGACTTGAATAGTATAGCATGTGAATCACGTTGTCAAGTTTCATGCAAGAATCACGTACAAAAGCATGTTAGAACGATTGTATAAAAGTTTGGTTAAGTTTGACTAAAAGTCAAACTTGGTCAAAGTCAACAAAAAAGTCAACATGTTCGGGTCGGGTCCCGAACTATTTTTCTGAGGTTTTTAATCATATATGAGCATGTTAGAACAAGTTTCATGTGAATCGGAGGTCCGTAGTATGCCAAACATTTTTCATAAAATGGACACCGGAGACAGAAGCTGGGCACGGCTTATGCCGCGCCGCGGCACCCTTCTGTCGCGCCGCGACAATAGGCGGGTGCTGGTGCCTGGTCTGTTTCACTTGTCCAACTTGGTCAAAACTTCAAACAACCACAAAACGCAAACCGTAAACAACTAGAAGACGTATCTTATACCGTTGGAAAGCTCTTTTGACAAGGAACACAACTAAGCACTTATCATCAAACGACAACATCATTTACAATAGCCGAAAACTCCTCAAGTGATCATTAAACGTTCATTTCCAAAGTTTCAAGTTCGTAAAACGTATTTTATGATTCGGGAATCCAATTTACACATACGATATGCCGTTTCGAAGGTAATTAAGCATACATTGCATCTAAACACTTACTAACAACATTAACAAGTATTCAACGCATCAAAAGTTCGTTTCAAAGTCTATCAAACCCTAGTCAAACATCACAAAATCCTTAATCGGGTTTTTGAAGTTTTCTTAATCAACCTACACATCAAATTGAAGCTAATGATGCTAGTAACACATTTAATACATGAACTTTGACAATTAAACAACATTTACTCATCCAAAATCAAAGATTAAGCACACCCATTTCAAAGTTCATACTAGTTACTCCCAATCAACAAATCGAGCAAACAAAACATATATTAATGCTAGACACGAGCCATAGACACTAACTAACACAATTTCAAGTCAAAAACACGAATTTATAGAAATCTAGAGTTTTTAGAAAGTTACCCAAACTCGATGAAATTGGTACCAAAATGTAGAGGATGAAGAGAGGATCACGAAGATGTAATTTGTTTTGAAGTTTGCTTCCAATCCCGAATTTAGATGATGATTTTATGAAGTTGGGGTTTGTGTGTGTGTTCTTGCTAGAGAGAAAGAGAGAGAGAGGGAGATGGTTGAATGGTGGTGATTGGGGTGGACTAGTTGACCTAGTCAACTAGTTTGCCCCGTGTCAATTTTAGTCCCTCGAGTTTAGAAGCGGGTGCGGGATTTAACCGATCGAATATTTTAAATTACACGAGAGTACGGGAGACGTTATCTTCCAACAACGAGAATATTTAAAATGTTACATAACAAAGGATACGAATCTAGATACGAAGGGTATTATTTAAAAAGAAAAAGACGGGCGTTAAAATAATTTAACGAAAAAATGCGGGATGTTACATTATCCACACCTCAAAAGAAATTTCGTCCCGAAATTTAGTTGGAAGTAGTAGTCGATATCTCTTACTCGAGACTTTACGTTGTCAATGCTATGAATAAGTGAAAGTACGTTCTTGAGGGTTCTCATGAATTTGGATAGTCAGGGTTTTACGTTGCATTAAGGTTCGGTTTTTACGATCCCCGGTTTCAACTGGTTTTCCTATGAAGAGAAGTTTGTCATCGATAGTTGATGTATCCAGCAGGATTGCACGTTCCTGTTCCGCAGGACACGTTTCTAAGTTTGTTACACGAAATGTAGGGTAAACGGAAACTTAATTGAGTCGGAAGTTCTAAACGGTAGGGAGCGGTTCCAATACGCCCCAAGGTTTCAAAAGGGTTAACATGTCGCGGGTTTAACTTTCCCTGATTCCCGAAACGGATTACACCCTTCCAAGGTGCGGGTTCTCAATATTAAGCGGTTACACACTGGGATTTGTGAGGTTCTCCTCTAAGTTTGGTATAACTCTTCTGGCGACAATGGGTTGTCTCGAGCCCTTCTCGGACTTGAACGATCTCAATTGTTGTTTCTTGATGGAGTTCAGATTTCGGTGGTTGATGCTTTGGTTAAATGAAAAGGGGTATGACATTAGCGGTCATATAAGGTTTCGAAAAGTGCGCGTGAACACACGAGTGGTAACTACTGTTGTAAGAGTGATCTAC
Organism: Rutidosis leptorrhynchoides; assembly: GCF_046630445.1. Lineage (NCBI taxonomy): Eukaryota > Viridiplantae > Streptophyta > Magnoliopsida > Asterales > Asteraceae > Rutidosis > Rutidosis leptorrhynchoides. The sequence continues at coordinate 28,883,808 of NC_092339.1, read as the reverse complement.
TAAAGGTGACAATACGAGTTTGTGAGATGTCTTTCCAAGACGTAAATCGTTCGTTTGCTCGGTTCGTCAGTTTGTGGGTGGTACGCGGTACTCATGTCTAAGCAGGTTCCCAAGGTTTCTTGTAAAACTAGAAGTGAAACGAGTATTTCGAAACAGAATAATTGACAAAGATACACCGTGTTGAAATAGAATCTCTTAAGATACGTTTGAACAAGTTAGTTAGGGTTCGAAAAATGTTCGTTAGGACTATTCACCCTCGTGGCGAATACTTATGTAATATGAGGAGTTTCTCTATCCATGGAGAAATGTTACAAGGAGTTTCTTTAAACGGAATTGCGAACGGTAAAGATAGTAGTGAAATGAGGACTTAGAATAGGATGAGTTTACATCTCGAGGTTGCTATAACGTGCCTCTAGTTGTCAAAAGTTGAAGTCTGAAAGAGAAACGAGGTAGTACACGTAGTTGTATAGTTCGGGGTTGAATAATAGTTGACCGATTATCAGAAACACAAGGGCGTTAAGTCAAAGAAGAGTGAAGTATCGTTGGATTGTGTGTTATATTAATTTCCAGTAATATCAGACGGTAACGGTGAAATAACAGAGGTATGTAGTGTGGTACGTGATGACAAGAATATTGATCGGATCCACAATTTAGTATTCGAATTCTTCGTGCAAAATAACGAATTTCCGTCCCGTTGATTTCGAGTCGAGAGAGTATGCCTTTCGGCGTCCAAGTAGAAATATTTCCATATTTGAGTCCCATCTGGGGTTGTACGAATTTAGCTAGAAATGTTGGTGTGAAGAATCACGCTCAAGGTTCGATCGCGGAGAGATTAAAGTCGTGTAATACGAGAAAAGTCAGAAATGAATCTTCGGTAACAACCGGTGAGATCTAAGATTTTTACGAATACAAGTCTGAGTTGGGAGAGTTTCCTGATTACATGTGGCTTGATTTCGAGATTGATTGTAATGCCTTGACCATTAACTTCATGGTCTAGAAAATTGGACTTCGTTCAACAGAAATTCTCACTCGGAGAATTTGGTATAAAGTTGCTCTTTTCTCAAAAGTTCGAGCGTAAGATGGTGATGTTGTTCGTTTTCCTTCTTTACTTAAATAAGTTAAGATGTCATCTATAAATACGATAACAGATTAGTCTATATGAATTTGCATACGCGGTTCAAGAGGTTTATGGATACGGGCGAGCCCTAAATAAATCAAGCGGTACTAAGAGAGATTTACAACTAACGTTGCGAGTTCGGAAAGTGGCTTAGGAGACATCGTCTCACTTAACCCCCAATTGATGATAACCGGAACGGAGGTCGATTTGGAACATACGGGATTCGTGCAAATAATCATGAGGTTATGGATGCGAGGGAGAGGGTATCGGTTTCCAACCGAAAATTACTCAGTTCACAATAATCTATACAAGATGATGGGGAAACATTTTTTTTTTTTTTTTTTTTTTAACGAATAGGTTCCGAGCTCCCTAGTTCTATAGGTGTCAAGTCAAAAGTCTTAACGTAATTCCTCCAATAAAATTTATAGGCACACAATATTTTTCCGTCGGTCACTTAAATCGTCTAAGTAGTATCTGGGGGAAAGAGGTGGAATATAAAGAGCATGAGTCAAATCCTTGGTTATAAAACGTCTAGCGGTAATCGAATCGAACAAGTATGAAATATACGGTTTGTTGTGAAGAAACGTACCCGTTACTAGTCCATCGTCGTTCCGGGCATCCTTGGTGTCGATGTCGAAGGTTCAACGGCGTGCGTTGGGGTTGATTTTCTTATTTGGGCACACATTCCTAAAATGACCCAGTTGGCCACATTCGAAACAAGCACCCGTTCTGTGTGCGTTGGGCATCTTTCGAGCGACGGGTCCTTGGCGCCGGTGGCGAAACCTGCCACATCCTTCAAAGTGATGCTTGTGGCATTCGTCACAAAAAGGCAGTTTTCCGGCATAGCCTTTCTTGTCGTTGGAGGTAAAAGGCTTCTTGGCGGGGTTGTTGTTATTGTTGTGGTTGCTTGATTGAGAGGCTTCCCATGTTCTTTTGTTGTTACTCGGGTGGTTCTCGACCATTGGTGCCGGTGCTTCCATTTCATTCACCGTTTCTAAGGCTTGGCGGGCCATTGTTAAAGCCTCTTGTAGGTTAGTGGGTTGAGATGTCATTACCTTGTGTTGAATGCTCTTAGGGAGGCCATCCATGTAAAGTTCGACTCTTAGGGATTCGGGAGTCATGAGAATTGGACACATCGAGACTAGTTCGGTAAACCGTTGATTATAAGCCTTGAGGTCATTTCCGGCCGTTTTTAAATTCCTTAGACCCTGTTCGAGCCTTCGAGTCTCGTCGCGCGGGAAGTATTCGGTGATCATTCTTTCTCTTAATTCGGTCCAAGAGAGTGTGTGGGCTTCATCGCTTCCCACTAATTGTACATACGTGTTCCACCATGAGAGAGCAATACCGGTGAAAGTGAGGGTGGAAAACTTGACCTTATCTTGGTCTCGACAACCGCTTGTGTTAAAAACGGTCTCCATTTGTTCAAACCATCGGGTGAGAGTAACCGGTCCCCCGGTTCCATCGAAAGTGGGAGGATTGTACTTCATGAAGTTCTTGTAGGAGCAACCTTCGATTGAATTACCGGCTCCATGATTGTTGTTGTTAGAAAAGTGATCGGCCACGGCCGTACCCACGGCGGTGGTTATCATTCGTTGAAGAGCTTGTTCTAGAGTTTCGAGAGGAGTATTGTGTTGACCTTGGTGAGCCATTGTTCCTTCATGAGACAAGAATATCGTTGGTTAGTATTTTCAACAATACTAACCGTGGCATGGAATAAGGATAGAGAGAAAATTTTCCTTGACTCGCCTTAAATTCTCTATGTCATAATGTCGGAACGTCCATGTGAATCACCGTAATATAATCCCGGAAATTATATTACCCTGATTCTCATGTGCATTTAACATTACTTCATAAAGTCAAGGTGGCGCACCAACAAAATTTATCAACGTAAGATCAAGATCGAATACGAGTTAGATATGATAGAAGAGTTCGAGTATAAATGCACAATTAGTCAAATAATTCCTACTTCAGTCTATATGCCGGTTGTAGTCTAGATTCACCTATGTACACTATGACTCGGGGTGAACACAAATGAACTCTAAATCCCTACAACCAAGGCTCTGATACCACCTGTAGCGACCCCGACAAATCGTCAAATGATGGCGTCGGCTACGTGGGTCCCATTACCTGATCATAAGTCTTTAAGATAACGTTTGACCAAAATATGTCGCCTTCATTTCAAAATAAAGATTGTTTCAAAGTTTACAAGAATTGTTCAACCAAAAGTTAAGTTACAACGTTATAGATGCGATTGAAATCTAGGCGACACGGTTTAAAGTAAAGTCAAAAGACGCTCCATGAAATGCATGTATACTCGACATCGGATGCAAGTATCAAATAGTAAGCGGAAGCATGTTTCACATATCGTGCAAGACCTGAGAAAAACATAGAAATCTGTCAACGAAAACGTTGGTGAAATCATAGGTTTAAGTAAGTAAGTACAAGTGAACCACAAGATTTGCATCAATGAAATAATAGTAATACATTCCAAAAGTTTGTTTCACGAGCACCCAATTATCAAAGCTTAACATTCCTTCCATTGTATACCCCATCCATAGTGCTAGAACAAACACTGATTCTCGAAAATATATTTCATCCGTAGACGGTAGCGAACCGTCAAAGATGAGGGTTGTCAACCCATATGGCCATATAACATAAGTTCTCGCTTACACCCGGCAAGTGTAATTAATGATAATCGAATTGAGGATTTTTGTTCTAAACTCGTATGTAGAATGTTTGTTTTCCCGTTCTTGTGTTCACTTAGTTCAAAAGAATCGTTTATGTTTTCTCATCCCAATATAAGTTCAAAAAGAGTAAAAGTGGGACTATGATCTCACCTTTGATTGCACGAGTATAAATGTACTTCACAAAGTAAACGTGTGCATGAATGTTGCTTAGCCTTGACCTAAACAAATAAGTTGTATCAATTAACCGGCTACGACACAAGGTCGGGTGAAATGTGTTCAATTAGTCCTATGGCTCAATACGACTTGAATAGTATAGCATGTGAATCACGTTGTCAAGTTTCATGCAAGAATCACGTACAAAAGCATGTTAGAACGATTGTATAAAAGTTTGGTTAAGTTTGACTAAAAGTCAAACTTGGTCAAAGTCAACAAAAAAGTCAACATGTTCGGGTCGGGTCCCGAACTATTTTTCTGAGGTTTTTAATCATATATGAGCATGTTAGAACAAGTTTCATGTGAATCGAAGGTCCGTAGTATGCCAAACATTTTTCATAAAATGGACACCGGAGACAGAAGATGGGCACGGCTTATGCCGCGCCGCGGCACCCTTCTGTCGCGCCGCGACAATAGGCGGGTGCTGGTGCCTGGTCTGTTTCACTTGTCCAACTTGGTCAAAACTTCAAACAACCACAAAACGCAAACCGTAAACAACTAGAAGACGTATCTTATACCGTTGGAAAGCTCTTTTGACAAGGAACACAACTAAGCACTTATCATCAAACGACAACATCATTTACAATAGCCGAAAACTCCTCAAGTGATCATTAAACGTTCATTTCCAAAGTTTCAAGTTCGTAAAACGTATTTTATGATTCGGGAATCCAATTTACACATACGATATGCCGTTTCGAAGGTAATTAAGCATACATTGCATCTAAACACTTACTAACAACATTAACAAGTATTCAACGCATCAAAAGTTCGTTTCAAAGTCTATCAAACCCTAGTCAAACATCACAAAATCCTTAATCGGGTTTTTGAAGTTTTCTTAATCAACCTACACATCAAATTGAAGCTAATGATGCTAGTAACACATTTAATACATGAACTTTGACAATTAAAAAACATTTACTCATCCAAAATCAAAGATTAAGCACACCCATTTCAAAGTTCATACTAGTTACTCCCAATCAACAAATCGAGCAAACAAAACATATATTAATGCTAGACACGAGCCATAGACACTAACTAACACAATTTCAAGTCAAAAACACGAATTTATAGAAATCTAGAGTTTTTTGAAAGTTACCCAAACTCGATGAAATTGGTACCAAAATGTAGAGGATGAAGAGAGGATCACGAAGATGTAATTTGTTTTGAAGTTTGCTTCCAATCCCGAATTTAGATGATGATTTTATGAAGTTGGGGTTTGTGTGTGTGTTCTTGCTAGAGAGAAAGAGAGAGAGAGGGAGATGGTTGAATGGTGGTGATTGGGGTGGACTAGTTGACCTAGTCAACTAGTTTGCCCCGTGTCAATTTTAGTCCCTCGAGTTTAGAAGCGGGTGCGGGATTTAACCGATCGAATATTTTAAATTACACGAGAGTACGGGAGACGTTATCTTCCAACAACGAGAATATTTAAAATGTTACATAACAAAGGATACGAATCTAGATACGAAGGGTATTATTTAAAAAGAAAAAGACGGGCGTTAAAATAATTTAACGGAAAAATGCGGGATGTTACAGAGACACTACATGTTTGGAACCAAGTTCACTATCTTCACCGACCATAAGAGTTTACAGCACATATTCGATCAGAAGTAGCTCAACATGATACAACGACGTTGGATGGAACTACTTAATGATTATAACTGCGAACTTCAATACCATCCGGGCAAGGCGAATGTTGTGGCAGATGCCTTAAGTAGAAAGGGGCGAGAGAAACCTCTTGGGGTTAAAGCGCTTAACATAGTTGTTCGTACGAATCTCACATCACAAATTCGTGAAGCACAACAAGAAGCCATGAAACAGGTGAATGTTGATGTTGAATTTCTCAAAGGGATGGATAAGAAGTTAAACATCAAGGAGGACGGAACACGGTACTTTGCTAACCGAATTTGGGTACCAAAGTTTGGTGGATTGAGAGAACTAGTGTTAGAGGAAGCACACAAGTCGAGATACTCAATTCATCTGGGATCAGATAAAATGTACCAAGATTTGAAGGCATTTTATTGGTGGCCGAATTTGAAGGCTGACATTGCTACCTATGTCGGGAAGTGCTTGACTTGCGCTAAAGTCAAGGCTGAGCATCAGAAGCCATCAGGATTACGGATTCAACCAGAGATTCCCTAGTGGAAGTGGGAAGAAATTTCCATGGACTTCATCACGAAACTGCCGAGAACGGCGGGAGGTCACGATACTATTTGGGTTATCGTGGATCATCTCACTAAGTCTTCACATTTCTTACCAATAAGGGAAACTGATAAGATGGAGAAGTTGGCTCAGATCTACATTAAGGAAGTCGTCTCTAGGCATGGAGTGCCTATATCCATTATATCCGATCGCGACAGCAGATTTACTTCCAGGTTTTGGAAATCCTTACAGCAGGCAATGGGGACCCGTTTAGATATGAGTACAGCATATCACCCCCAGACGGATGGCCAGAGGGAACGAACTATTCAGATTTTTGAGGACATGTTGAGAGCGTGTGTCATTGATTTCGGAAACGGATGGGATAAGTATTTACCACTAGCTGAGTTCTCATACAATAACAGCTACCATACGAGTATTAAAGATGCACCTTTCGAGGCATTGTATGGAAGGAAGTGTAGATCTCCCGTTTGTTGGAGCGAGTTGGGAGATAGTCAGTTGACAGGTCCTGAGATTATTCAGGAGACAACTGAGAAGGTTCTACAGATTCAGGAACGATTGAGAACGGCTGGAAGTCATCAAAAGAGTTACGTCAATGTTAGACGGAAAGACATAGAGTTCCAAGTTGGTGACAAGGTTATGCTTAAGGTATCACCTTGGAAGGGTGTTGTACGATTTGGGAAACGAGGTAAACTGAGTCCTAGATATGTTAGACCGTTTGAGATAACTGAAAGAGTTGGACCAGTAGCTTACAGATTGAAACTGCCACAAGCACTCAGCGGTATTCATGACGTTTTCCATGTATCCAATCTAAAGAAGTGCCCAGCCGATGATAATTTGATTATTCCTATAGGGGAACTACGTATCGACGACAAACTTCATTTCATTGAGGAACCTGTTGAAGTCTTGGGCCGTGAGGTCAAACAGTTGAAGCAAAGCAGAATTCCTATCGTTAAAGTTCGGTGGAACGCGAGAAGAGGACCAGAGTTCACGTGGGAGCGTGAAGACCAGATGAGGCTGAAGTATCCGCAATTGTTTCCCGAGGAAACCACTTCAGCGGACGATCACTAAAATTTCGGGACGAAATTTTCAATAACAGGTGGGTAATGTAACAACCCTGATTTTTCCGTTACTTCCGTTAACCTTCCGTTAGTTTATTTAACGGTGATTATTTAACTTTTATGTGTTTACGTGTATTAAATGCGTACTTGATCTTCGGAGGGTTTTAATAATTGATGTGGGTTGATATTAATTCAAATAAATATTTCGAATAATGAAATACGATAAAAACGATACGATTTTGATAATAGCTTTCTGAGCAATGAAACGCTCGGGTTTTTTTTAATAATTAATTTTATCAATTATTAACTTTTTAAAATATTTAATTTATTGGGTTTCTAATAAATTCAGCGATTGGTTGCGTTTAACGATCGGGTTAGCGTTCCGAGCCTTCAGTATGACAAAACGACACTTAAAACGGACCACGATTACGCACTTTTGCAAAACGAGAGCCCGGGAACCCATCCCATGAGGGTCACGGCCGAACCCCACTTCCCCACCCCTTTTATGTTTAATTTTGATTACTTGGAGGACTTATGTGCAATTTAGGATAACTAGGGTTGATATAAATAGAAGTATTAAACCTAATTAGGATTTAGAAAATAAAAACGCAGCTTTGTCTTCCGTCCTTCTCCCTCCCATCGTCGACATCCTCACCATCACCTTCAATTTTCACTTTTTGATTAAACCTCAAGAACAAACGTTGCAATTCTCGATCTCCTCTACGCGTTGATATAATTCTTTTCTTGATCAAAGGTAAATCTAGCTAAACCCTAATCTTAAAAATCTGATTTTTATAAGAGTTTCATAGTTATGTTGTCAATTGCTCAAGTCTATACGCGTACGTGTTAATTGTAATCGTTATTTTGATTGTTTGATGCGCTAGGGTTTAAAAACGAATTTGTATTTGTTTGATCAGAAAAATTAAGTTTTTAAAATGTTAATTATTATGTCATAATCAGATTCCTTGCCAAAAACTATTGAGTTTAGGCTTTGGATTCGCTTGATTTCGTTTCCGTATGATTAAGTTATGTCGATTTGAATTATTGTTGTGTTTTTGTTGCTTGATCAGAAATCTGGTAGTGATAGAAAACGAATTGGCATGTGAGACTTATACCACTAGAAAGATAATTTAAAAACACTCAAGTTAGACTAGGATATCATGTCGTTTGCTTATGTATAGCCCGAGATATGCTAGAATTAGTGTAAATGTAGTTTTATATAGCACCTGCATGAAAATAACCTTGTATAATAAAATGTGTTAACTTCTGTGATTAAACCTTAGAATATTTGAAAAGTATACAAAAAGTACTTCATCTTTCATGTGGATATCATAGGCTAATTGTATCTAGATCTTCGGACAATCGTATGCGGATGTGACTAACTAAATGAGAATCGAATCTGTAAATTGAACACTTTTTTGTACTCTGTGGATTATGTGTATTGTTTGAGCATGTATGCTTCTGGAAAATGAAACTTAACATGATATGTGACTTATTGTTAGTTTATGTCAATCTCTGAAACCTTATGCATTAGGCACGATAGAGCTATAATTTATGCGAATTCTGAATTGAGCTGAAAAACTGAATGTTCAACTTGTATGAATAAATTGTACAAATTGGCTAAACAAAAGTTGCTAGATTTTTTATATGTGTTACTTTGATTTGTCCTTGAACTATGGCCACTGGTCTTGTATCAATTGCATGTCCCTAACTTCGGTTATAGCCAAAATGAAATCAGTGCGCGGTCAGAAACTGACTTGGTAAACCCCAAATGTACCCCTTCTGATTCCTGACTTTTAGTTATCGTATGAGACTCTGGATGGACTTTTTGGAATCGATTTTAAGTATATTTATGATTTGGAGTTTTTCATATTTACTTGAATTTTTTACTATGAGATAATTTGCTAAGTATGCTACGTGTTCATAAACTTTGTGCATGACGATAAGCTGAAATTGTGAAAATGATCATTCATGGCCTAAAACGTATTGTATGACTTAGGTTTGACATGTTGACCAATATTTGACATGAACGTACTGATGTTGACTTTAGTTGACCACATTGACCAAGTTTGACTTTCGGTTTGACTTCAGTTGACTTTGTTTGACTTGCATGATATAGTTGACTTTTACTTTAAATCGCGTCGAGTCCAGCAATAAGACAACGTATGCTATGAAACCACACTTGTTTAAGATACATATATTGACCAACCTAGATACATATACTTAGGTTACATTACTCGGGTCTAAACTGTACGAGTCGTTTGTCTTTCATTCCGAGCTTTATTCAAAGGTGAGTCTACAGTCCCGCTTTTTATATATGTTTTCAGGGATGAGAATACACGCTGTTATATTTACATTTTCAAATTACTTTATATTGACATGAGTATTACACATATGCATGATGAGTTTTGTTCAAAAAACCTCTAGCTTGAATACTTTTAATACCATCGGTGTAAGCACAATTTTGATGGACGGATCCGTTAGGTTGACAACCTCACCCACTATAAAAGCAGTGGTGCATTTATTTTGAACATTAAATACAGTTGAACAAGTGTATAACATTTTAGGAGTTAAAGGCGGGTATAGTAGCTTCTATACTCGGGTTAATGCTAGTATTCAGGTGCTCGGTGTATGCATCGATAGAATCTCGTGGTCAAGGAAATTAAACTATTTTTCTGATAACTATTTTTCAGATACTATACAACGATATTTAAACTGTGGTTTACGATCAAATGAGATAAAACTTGACAGGGTGTTGTCTACAAATGATTGAAATTTGACATGGTAGTGTCAACAAACTTTTGAAATGAGAAACGGTGTTGTCTAAAAACTTTAACATTAAACTTTGGTGGTCTTTCACTAGTAAACGTTTTCGAAATGTTATTTCTTAAACATACTGTATTGTTTACCTAAAACCTGTAGATTCACTCAACATTATTGTTGACCCGTTTTGCGTGTTTTATTCTCAGGTAATAATTGCTTCCGCTGTAGAATACTGCTGTTAAGTAGAAGTCAAGCCAAGCACTGGGACCAGAGTTAACATTCCGTTGAAGGGATTTGATGGGGTGTTATAGTTGACTTGTCATCTGGGAAAAATGCGGGAACTTCTGCCTCATCTAATCTTCACGTTCCCAAGTGAACTCGGGACCGCGTCTGGCATTCCATCTAACTCGGACGATAGGAATTCCACTTTGCTTGAGAGTCTTAACCTCTCAATCCATAATTTCAATAGGTTCCTCAATAAAATGGAGTTGTTTATCAACATGAAGTTCATTAAGAGGAATGGTCTCATCTGCCTCGGCTAAACACTTCTGCAAATTCGACACATGAAAAATGTCATGAACAGCGCTAAGCTCTTGTGGTAATTTCAAATGATAAGCCACGGGTCCAACCCTCTATGTAATCTCAAACGGTCCAATAAAGCGAGGATTCAACTTTCCCCTCTTACCAAAACGTACCACACCCTTCCAAGGTGATACCTTCAACATGACATGATCACCAACTTGAAATTCCAAATCCTTCCTTCTAACTTCAGCATAACTCTTTTGCCAACTTCTGGTGGTTCTCAATCTTTCTTTAATCTGTACGATCTTCTCGGTAGTCTCATGAATAATTTCTGGGCCTGTGAGTTGAGCGTCCCCAACCTCATTCCAACAGATAGGAGACCTACACTTTCTACCATACAGAGCCTCGAACGGTACGGCTTTAATACTTGCATGATAACTGTTGTTATAAAAAAATTCAGTCAGTGGCAAGTACCTATCCCAACCATTACCAAAATCAATCACGCACGCTCTCAACATGTCCTCCAACGTTTGAATGGTCCTTTCACTCTGACCATCCGACTGTGGATGATAAGCGGTGCTCATATCCAACTTAGTTCCCAAAGCTTCCTGAAAGGATTGCCAAAACCTCGATGTGAATCGACTGTCTCGGTCTGAAATAATAGACACATGAACACCATGCCTCGAAATGATCTCCTTCAAATATAAACGAGTAAGTTTTTCCATCGAATCTGTTTCCTTAATCGGCAAAAAGTGAGCTGACTTTGTGAGTCCATCAACAATTACCCAAATGGTATCGTAACCACCCACAACTCTCGATAACTTTGTGATAAAGTCCATCGTAATACCTTCCCACTTCCACTCAGGAATCTCAGGTTGCACCAGAAGTCCGGACGGTTTTTGATGTTCAGCTTTAACCTTAGCACATGTCGAACACTTAGCCACATAAGTAGCTACATCAGCTTTCAAGTTAGGCCACCAGTATAGATTCTTAAGATCATGATACATCTTTCCTGAACCAGGATGAATAGAGTATCTAGACTTATGAGCCTCATCTAACACAAGTCGTCGCAAATCACCAAATTTCAGAACCCAAAGACGTCCCGCAAAATACCGAGTGCCATCTGCTCGTACATCAAATTTCTTACTCATGCCTCTGACCTTCTCGTTCGCAAAATTTTCCTCCTTCAAGGCTTCTTGTTGAGCAGCAAGAATCTGCCTTGCGTGGTTTGTTCAAATTGTCATATTCAAGGCTCTAAACCTGCGAGGTTCAACTCTTTATTTTTGAATTAACGCATCGGCCACAACATTGGCCTTCCCCGGATGATATAAAAGTTCACAATCATAATCGTTCAACGTCTCAACCCATATTCGTTGTCTCATATTCAACTGTTTTTGATCAAGGATGTGTTGAAGACTTTTGTGATCAGTGTACACTGTACTTTTGACCCCATATAGATAATGTCTCCAAATCTTAAGAGCAAACACAACAGCTCCCAATTCTAAATCATAGGTTGTATAATTCTTTTAATGGATCTTCAGCTGACGTGATGCGTAGGCAATGACTTTCTTTCATTGCATCAAAACGCAACCAAAGCCTTGACGCGAAGAATCACAATAGAAAACAAAATCGTCATTACCCTCAGGTAGTGATAATATCGGAGCAGAGGTTAATTTCTTCTTCAGAGTTTGAAAATCAACATCTTGTTCATCCTTCCACTCATACTTCTTCCCCTTGTACGTTAAAGCAGTCAGAGGTTTAGCTATTCGAGAGAAATCTTGGATGAACCTTCTATAATAGCCTGCTAGACCTAGAAACTGAAGAATCTGAGTAGGATTCTTTGGAATTTCCCACTTCTCAATCGCCTCTATCTTAGCAGGATCTACTTGAATTCCCTTCTTACTAACGACGTGTCCAAGGAATTGAACTTCTTTCAGCCAGAATGCACATTTTGAAAACTTAGCATACAGCTCCTCCTTTCTTAACAAATAGAGCACTAACTTCAAATGCTCTTCGTGCTCTTGATCACTTTTGGAATATGTTGGTTGAATGTTGGTTAATGAACTAAACGACAAACTTAAGTATGATTAACCAAAGAATTTGTTTTGATGATGACACATACATATGCATAAGTGATGACTGACATCTTAACATAAAACACACAAAGTCACTAATCCATACTTTATCTTGCAAATGACCAATTCAAACATAGCTTAAAGAATGAAATTAAAAGATCAGCTAAATACACGATCAAGGTACAGTCGGCCACACAGCCAGCCGTAGAATCATAAACTGAATTGCAACGGTGTTTTGTGAAAACAAGTTGCACGGTTGCCACCACGGTCAACCGCAGTGCGACCGCAGTTTTCTCTGTTAACAATTTTGGCCAAATAAGTTTGACTAGTTCCCGACATCTATAATTCATGAAACCTTTCTCAACATGCTTAGAATAGTTGTCCTCTCCATACTCAATTGAATTTTGGTCATAAAAACACTAATTGTGGTTAATTATGCCTAATGACATCTTAATGACAAATTAACCAAGATTAGGCTTAACACATAAGTGTTAAATAATAACTTGTGATCTTAAATCTTATCTAGACATCCTTAGTATGATCATCAAGTACCAACACACTTAAGACAATGTCACTAGAACAATAATTGATATTGAAAATGACTTAGTGATTAATTAAGGCTAAATGAGGAACAATGCTCTCAAGTGTAACTAGTAAAGACTTGTAATCCTAAAATACACTTAGATACATTTAGGATGGTCACCAAGTCCCAACTAGAGATTGCTCTTATCTTGTGTATGTGTTGGACATTAATGTGTGCTTACACATTAATCATGCAATATGTTATATTGCAAGTAAGCTTACTAAAAGCTTAAATTACAAGTTGTGCAAATATCTATATGATTGATCTTATAGTAACTATCTCTTGCTATGTGTGAGTATTACTTGCTACTTGCTAATATGTTTAATACTCATAAATTTATCAACTTGATTAACATGCTTGCTATGTGCTTACTAGTTAGGATTCAAGTAACTAGTCTACTCCAACAAATTAAGTGTAAATTGGTTCACAATGAAATTATAGTCAATTGTCTATTTGATCTAAGTAACTAAGTGTGATTGCTTATTCAAGAATGACTTAACTTTGATGTCTCTACATACTTCATGATTATCTTATAAAGACATCATTCAATTAATCTCTACCTAAACCCAAATGGATCATGATTTGTGATTAATTGAAACTAGGAAGTTAATGACATAGTGACTAGTCTTTAGAATTGAACCAAAGGCATTAATGTGACTAACTAAGTCTTGACCAAACTGAGATTTCCCAAAATACAATCAAGACACTTCTCCAAGAATTTTGGGTTTACCACTAATGGAGTGTTGCAATAAGACCAAATCTCACACACTTAATACATATAGTACTTGTATAGGATGTTTGGTTTCTTTTGCAGGTGCTAGAAGGAGTAAAGGTGCCAAAATGTGGTGTTCAAATTTGAGTCAAACGGCTATACAACGGATACTAAATTTGGACTGGAGCACGCACGGTCGAACCACGGTCGACCGTGCAGGCAACCGTATGTCAATGGCTACTTTTTGAATCCTACTATAAAAGGCAAGCATTAAAGAGCATTTGAAGCTGACCCTCTTGCATATTTCAAAGGCTTATTTCCAGATATCACAAGGGCTCTAACTACTACTCAAATGTGATTAAGCAAGAGAAGATTCTATGATCTTATAGATATAGAATTTGGTTGTTGTAAACTTACTAATCAAAATCATTAATCTTGTGAGTTTACTTAGTGTAATGTATGTCCTAGTATTGTCTTAGGATCATCATTACAAAGTGTATATGTCTTGTAACTTCAATTAGTAGAAGCATAGGCTAGCTTAGTGATCTACTTCCTTAAAGGGACTTAGGAAGTTGATTAATCTTATTTGGAGATTAATACTTGTCTAAGGTGAAGTCAAGTTGATCTATGTTGGAGTTGATCTTTCAAAGGGATAGAAAGATTAGGTTTGTTGTCTACCAAAGAAGTTGAAGACTTGTAAATCGGATCTCCACTGGGTTTGGAGAAAAGTGCATTATGAAGCAACAAATCCCGATTAGTGTAATAGGGGAGTGGATTAAGGTGGATTAGTTAACATCCACCCGAACCACTATAAATCCTTGTGTCTATGTTCTTTACATTACTTCATTTAACCTTTTGAACATATACACTACACACATCAAGTTTGAGTTGAATTGGTTTATCAAAGTTAATCGAATTTGGTAATCAACTGAAAAAGTGTTAAAAACGTATCAAGTAACTATTCACCCCCCTCTACTCTAGTTACTTACATAATAGATAAGGATGTCATCGATGAAAACAATAATGAACATGTCCATATACGGGCTACATACACGGTTCATGAGGTCCATGAACACAGCAGGCGCATTAGTCAATTCGAACGGCATAACGAGAAATTCGTAGTGACCATAACGGGTACGGAATGCGGTTTTCAGAACATCAGTTTCTTTAACCCGCAGTTGATGATAACCGAAACGAAGATCAATCTTAGAATAAACGGACGAACCTTGAAGTTGATCCAACAGATCATCGATTCTCGAAAGAGGGTAACGGTTTTTAACTGTAAGCTTGTTCAATTCGCGATAATCAATACACAAACAGAAGGAACCATCTTTCTTTTTAACGAACAGAACAGGAGCTCCCCAAGGGGACGAACTGGGACGAATTAAACCTTTGTTTAACAACTCACGGAGTTGACTCGACAATTCTTGATGTTCGGAAGGAGCGAGTCGATAAGGAGCACGTGCTACAGGAGCAGTACCAGGAATAAGATCGATTTGAAATTCTACCGGGCGTTGCGGCGGAAGACCAGGTAAATCCCCGGGAAATACCTCGGGAAAATCTCTAACAATATGAACATCACCAACACTCTTCTCTTCTTTACCAGAATCAACAACATGGGCTAGAATAGCATGACAGCCTTTGCGAAGATATTTCTGAACTTTCAAACAGCTAACAAGGTTTAACTGTCTGCATTTATTATCTCCAAAAACCATCAGCGGTTCACCAACCACGTTAGTAATACGAACAGCCTTATCATAACACATGATTTCAGCACGATTCTCAGACAACCAATCCATACCAATGACAACGTCAAAACTTCCTAGTTCAATCGGTATCAAGTCTACCTCAAAGTTCCTACCAGCCAGTTTAATGTTACATTAACGATACACGGTCTTAGCAGTAAGCACTTTTCCATTAGTTATCTCTACAACATAAGTTCTGCCTAGAGGAGTTAACAGAGTTTTGATTTTTGGACTAAATTTACTCGACACAAAACTTAAATCAGCCCCTGAATCAAATAGTACATAAACCGATAAGTCATTGACTGAGAATGTACCAGTAATGAGTTTTGGATCTTCCTCAGCATCCCTAGCATTAATGTTGAACGCCCTTCCACGCGCGTTCTCAGTAGTCTTCTTATTAAGGCAGGTATCACGGAAATACCCAGGTTTACCACAATCATAACACACCTTCTGAGTACCACCATTTTTCGACTTCCCATTACCATTACCACCATTATTACCACCACTTGCAGCAGGAGGAGCAGTATCCGACATGATCACCTTACAATCTTTAGCAATGTGTCCCTGCTTGGAACACCTTTTACAAGCAACCGAACAATAACCATCGTGTGCCTTATAACATCTCGGACAAACACGCTGATTACGGTTATTCATACCCGAAGTATTTTGTTTCTTTTGCTGACTTTGATTCTAGTTGCGGGTGTTATCCCACTTCCTCTTTCCATCATCAGCCTTCTTAACAACTTCGTCGCTAGCATCTAACGTAGCTTTCTTACCTCTCCTCAAAATCTTATCATTTAGCTTATGCACCATAGAGATGGCAGCTTCAATAGTCTGAAGCTCACTAGACTCAACCCCAGTCTCAATTTGCTCAGATAATCCATCGATATAAGCTTCGATCTTACGGTCTACATCCGGATAAGCATTTGGACACAACAATGTCAATTCAAAGAACCTTTGATCATAGGCATCGATATCGGTGCCCTTCATCTTTAAGTTCTTAAGTTCAGTCTCCAACTTTTTAAGTTCACCCCTGGGACGATAACGGGTGATCATCCTCTCTTTGAAGTCATTCCAAGTAAAACCATAAGCAGCATCATTACCCAAAATGTTAACCAAATTATTCCACCAAGTTAATGAACTGTCTTTGAGAGTGCAGCTGGCGAAACTGACCTTGTCCTCATCACAGACTCTACTAACCCGAAAGATAGACTCAACTTTCTCAAACCAACGGGTAAGTCCGATATGTCCTTCGGTGCCACTGAACTCATGTGGACGACTAGCCATGAAGGTCTTGTGGGAGCATCCCACCTGATTATTGGCATTGGCATTAACGTTAGCAGCCATAGCAGCTGTTATCCCAGTGTTATAAAGGAATAGGTCGAACATGAAAAGATTAACCATTAAAATAATAGTCAATGAACACTATGAGTAATACCATGATAGTTATGATAGTTATAGAAATAGCTACCACATGCATACATACTTATGATAAAATCATACATCATACATAGCATCTAACATACATGAACTATATTACGCATACTATATAACATGCCAAGAGTTAAAACACCAGAATAAATCATGATAATGATAAACAGATGTTACAAAAGAAATAACCATCCATACATAAATGAAAATATCCCATAACAAAATCCTCGGCAAAACGCCGTATATCACCCAAAAATGAATGTATAAAAGGACAAATAGTCTATGAAATAAAGAAATCACTCATGATATCATCATATCACATCTGCTTGGAGCAGGTGCAATAAGCTGGGCCGATATGAGGCTCCTCAGGAGTCTCATGCTTCCTCAACTTACCCTTAACCGTCTCCAACTCCTCCTTGAGACCGCGCATCTCGCTCTCAAGAGCCTCGAACTTAGCGTCCACCTCACGGTTACGCATTCGAATCCCAATCTCGATCTCATTCTTGAAACTGATAAACCCATCCAGAGCAACTCTAATCTCATCCATCGTATCCACATACAGTAAGACACGCAGGCAGTTCCTTAGAGCATCAATGCGCGTCTCCGGCGTGTATGCCTGATGTTAAAGCTAAGGGGTACGTGATAGTACTATATTTTACTACGAAATACGTTACAAATTATTACACAAGTTTTAATTATTTATTTACAGATGGGATATACCTAAACCTTGCTACAACACTATAGGCAGTGTACCTAATCTTAGAGTAGTATAGTTTTTAGTAAGTTCGGTTCGTTCCACAGGGAGCTGGCTTATTTCACACTATATTTTAATTAACTATATTTGTACAAAATATATATAATTATATATAATAATATATAAAAGGGGAGTTTACCGTTTAATGACCGGTTTGTCGATTTTATATTTTAAGCGAAGCGTAAAGTAAATGACGATATTTAACTAACAATATAAAATAAATAACAATAATTAAAATGACAATAAATAAAAGTACGAGGAAATATGAAATAAAATATATTATGCTTATTTAAACTTCCGTAACCATGATGTTTGATGTTTTGATTTTAATTTATTGTCCTGGGTTAATTGTCCTTTGTCCTGGATGTATTTGAAACCTATCTAGTTTTTGTCCATAATAGTTCATCGGTCATAATTATAAACTGCTCGGCAAATTTAACTTTATACCCGAAGTCAAATATTTCAACTAACTGGGGATTCGAACTGTAACAAGGTCTTAATACTTTGCTTAATGAATACACAGGTTATCGACTGTGTGTAAACCAAGGTTTTAATACTTTATTAACAATTACACCAATTACCCTTGAATGTAATCCACCCCTGTTTTAATGAGTCCATTGACTATTAATCCATCCCCGTGTCCGGTCAAATGAACAATAATTCGTACTTATAAATATCCCGCCCATCGTGTCCGATTAAGCGTATGTGGTTATATATAGATACGTCAAATCATAACCTTTATATTAAATTAACGAGGTATCATTAATTTAATATAAAGCCCATTAATAGCCCATAGTCTAATTTCCACAAGTGTCGTTCTTTTGTCCAAACCCCAATTATGGTACAAAACCCAATTACCCCGTCTTTAATATTTAGCTCAACATCATGATTACTTCGGCTCAAATAAGCATAATAATAACTTAAGTACGAGACATTAATTTAAAAAGGAGAACATAACTTACATTGAGTATTTATCACGTAGTGTTACATGGACAGAATTTCGACTTCAAAAACCCGTAAAATAACCTTTACATAACCCGAACTAATCTAATATAAAACTACCCTATACTATATATATATATATATATATATATATATATATATATATATATATATATATATATATAATATATATATATTTATTTATTATTTATTACAGAGTATTATTATTATTATTTATATTTATTTATTTTTTTAAAACTGCAGAAGCTCGTGGCCTTTTATAGGCAATTTGGAATCTGGCTGCTCAGCGAGTCGTGGAATTTTTGGCATTCAAACTCCGCGAGTCGTGGAGTTTGATTTTTCAGCTCACAATTTTTTGGATCTTAGCTTGTCGACATAATTTATATATAAATATAAAATATAAATAATTAATATAATTATTTATATATTATATTATATTCTTGTGCATAGTAGACTTGTAATTTTTAGTCCGTTGCGTCGGGCGTTGATAGTTGACTCATGTCCCGGTTCCGGATTTTCGAACGTCCTTGCGTACAATTTAATATCTTGTACTTTGCGTTTTGTAACTTGTACTCTTATCTTTTTTAGACGTTCTTCATCAATAATTTGAACCACTTGGATTGTATTTTGTACATTTGAGCTTTTTGGACGTTTGCGTCTTCAAATCTTCGTTTTCATCTTTTGTCTTCGCACTTATTTAATATAAACGATTACAACTTAAAATAGGACAATTACAACTAAATAATTTACATATTGGGAGGATATTGCTACTAAATATATGTTCATTTGGAGCACTATCAAATATCCCCACACTTAAACGTTGCTTGTCCTCAAGCAATACAGAAATTGAAATTAAATCACACGAATCACTTCTTTATTCTTCACACTTTATACATCAGTGATTTTGATACGGCGGTATAAACAATGATAGTAACGATGTGGTTTACAGTCCCACATGACTATGAAAATGTAGATCCTTAAGGAAACATTTGATCTTTTTGAAAATTTAATCTAGCTTTTACCCTAGATAAGTTTTCCGGAATAACCCTTCACCGGTGTTGCAAAATATTTTTGTGGGTTTTGTGGGTTTCAGATTTGAAAATTTTAGCTCAAAACTTATGGTTTTGTGTCACCCACTTGCTAACCTTGTATTAGGAAAGCAACACGTCCAGTTTACTTGTCCCGTATATTACCTTTCAGTAAACTACCGTCCGGTTGTAAAGGAAAGCGATGAACAAGCAACTGTTAAGGCAATGTCCCGTGACTTGCTTTTGATTATGGTCTATAACGTGTCGGACACAATTACTATCCTTTGTAGGAGCAATAGTAAAGCTCACCCTTATAATTTTTCGGTCTAGCACAAGGTCCTGTCTTCGACCATGCTATGCAACCGCCGTTCTTACGGTTGACACCCGATTTGGTTCAGGTGACCTAATGAATTCCAGGTGAATTCCTAGGATTTTACGTTCAATGGTAATGAACGCATTGAAAATAGGTTTTCAGAAAACAAATCGGTTTTAATTTTGATCAAAATATTTTCTCGTTCAAGCTCGAGTTTAGATATCATTGAATTCCATGAGTTTGTAATTCTCAATCTTTAAGGTCAATCTCAAGGATTGAGTAATATCAGGCTTAAAAGCTGATTTTTAATCTTTAAGGAGATTATCCTTTCTGAGGATCTGATTCATTAGTCTTATCAAGCTAATTTGCACGACGCCCTCCCCATTTTACGAGACAAATCCTCTCATGGTTAGGATAAGTCTGACCACTTTGCGACCCTGTTTGATGCTGAGGTCCGTGGATTTTCTGCTGATTTTAGTGATGACTTTTCTAGATTTTTCGTCAACCTACAGCTGGTCTGGACGACAACTTTCTGACCTAAATCAAGAAGCGCGTGTCTTTTTCGGAAGACTTTACTTCCTTTTAATGATGGAATTGATTCATCGTGTAGATCCATCTTTTCTTTCAAATATATTACAGTAAATCGGGTAAAACTGATTAAAATCGTCCAAAACAAAAGTACCTGCAATAACTTTACAGAAACATGTGATAGATAGTTTTTAATTGAATAACTTGGTACATTCTCCCCACACTTAGTTTCTTTCTTTGCCTTTTTATTCTCTTTTATTCCATTCTAAATGAATTCAAGCGTTTTAGGGTGTTTCTCAATTTATGTCCTTTCCGAGGTAACGATAATTTCGGTATTAACACCTAGTTTTCATCATTCATAAATATGTATAAACATGATTTTGACTTCATTTAGTTGAAAATTTTTCAAATTTTTACAAAATTTGGCAAATAAACCAAGTATAAACCCGAGAGAATTTGTAACCCTTCCCCACACTTGAGATCATGCAATGCCCTCATTTGCATGAAATCTGACTATAATTATAAATTCATGAGGGTGATTAGTGTAGAAAAGTAGTTAAAGATACCATAGATTTGTTGGATGATAGATGGTGCACCTCATCGTTCATTCCTTCTTGTTTTATCACACATGTTTTTCTTCAAAAACGGTTGCTTTTCTGAACTGTTTGCTAATATTTGAAAATGCGTCTTTTACCCTTACTTATTATGCATGTTTATTTAACGAGTTATGCACTAACCCGAACCCCTAATTTAACGTTAAGTGGGGTTAGACTTCCCCACACTTAGCTGACGACATGTGAAGTCGGTAGAATAAGTTCCACGAATTAAAATAGTGAGCCAGTTATTTACATCTCGGGTGGTATAAAATATATCAATGGGTTTAAAGTTTAGACCCACCCGATCGTCACTACTTAATTCTTTTTTAAGTGTAGCTTTTAGTAAATGGATATGTCTCTTTTCTGGTTCTTGGTCAAATGGATCGATATACACCGACATACATATTATAGGGTGGACAATTTCTAACGTTTCCTTCCGTTCATTCTCGGGATCAAAGGTTTCACCTCTATTACCCAATTGGGTGAAATTCGAGGTGTCATTATCTATTACAGCTCGTAGTTCATTTCCGGTGGATGACTCGTCTATTGAGAATATTGGGTTGGAAGGTTGTGGAATGGTGAATTTCGGGATCAAAGCAAATTCTTCTTCATTAATGGTACTTATTGGTCTCACCATTTTGGTCTCGGGGGTAAAATTTTCAACGTTATCGTTTTTCCAAGAGTACCAATTTGTCACCCTTACTTCTTCTTCTTCATCCATTGATGGATCGTTGATTTCATCGGTAGAGGCTAATGTGTCGATATGTTGTGAAATTAGTAAGCTGAATAAAAAGTATCATCGGGATAGTTGGTGATTTCGGAGCTCTCGAATTCATCAAAATTCGATGATATGAGATTTTCTTGCACAATACTCCTCAGATCAACAGGTGTGTAGTCTGATAGAGTTTCAGCTTGCCGGTTTACAAACTCTCTCATTTGTTCATTTTGAGCATTGAGTTCTTCGAGTTTGATTTTCATATTGTCTAATAAATTTTCAGACACGTAATTTTCCTCGTCTACTGGTTGTTGAGTTTGGAAATATTCTTGGGAATAATCCCAATTTGAATTGTATTCTTCATAATCATTCCATTCAGGTTCCGTGGGTGCGTAATTTTCTATAGGAACGTAATAATAACATTCCCATGTTGAATGATAATCTCCACAGATTTCACAACCAGTTATTGTTTCGTCATTCGTGATCCAAGATTGACTGAACGAATTGTCATCAACACCCGTTTGAGAGTATTGATTTAATTGATTTTGGATATCAAAAAGAGTTTCCATAGCCTTGTTTTCAAAATTTTCCATTTTATTGAGATGGCCAAATTTTAGCTACAATGTGGTGCATTTACTAATTATCCTATTAGTTATAAAAATAGAAAAACTTATATAAGTTGTCCAATTAATAGACTTTTCTGCTTTTGCCCACGTTTCGAATAGCCAAAAGATGCAGCAAGGAGCCAGAGCCCTTTAAATCGGAAGCTCACAACTCAGCCACTAACAAATCCAACTATTACTACGAAGCAGAAAATTGTCAACGTCCATTAATTTAACTACTTAAATAATTTTTCTTTCCGTTTGAGATATTAGATAAGAAATAGAGAAAATTTCTAAGTCCTAAAAACTAAAGCGTCGAGAAATAAGAAAGAAAAAGAATGTCGAAAAACGTCGAAAAATAAAAATAAGAAAATAGCGCGTCGTAACTTAAAAGTCTAAAAATTAAATCTAAAAAGTTGTGCCTAAAGGTCTAAAGGTAAATGCAATTTTATTCAGAAAACGGCAATTACTTAAAGGCACTAAAATCTATTTAAAACTAAAGCGAAAAATGGCGTCACAAAATTCCAAAGCACCTAAATCTTAATCTCAAGAAAAAGCACTTAAGGGATTTTACGGCAAAGCCTAAAAAAAAAAAACTAGAAATAAAAATAAACTACGGCAAAAACTAATCTTAAAACTAATTACGAACGAATAAACGATAAAAATACAAATTATAATTAAAATGATAAAAATACAAATTTTATATTATATTTTATAAAAGTATTAATTTAAATATATATTTAATAATACTAATTAATATTTAAAATACAAATTAATTTAAAAACTAAAACTAAATATTAATATTAAATATAAACCTAATTAAGTTTTAATAATAATAATTAAATTATACTCGTAATAAATGCCAAATTAGGGTTCTGGGTGCGTCTGTCAGGGCGGCTCCGCGAGTCGTGGAGTTTTAAGCCTGCAAACTCCGCGAGTCGTGGAGTTTGAAAAACGTGTTTTTTTTAAAATTTTATATTGTTTTTCTAAAAATATATATAAATATATTTATACAAAAATAAATTAAAAATATAGCGTTTCGCCGAGTTCCCCGGCAGCGGCGCCAAAAACTTGATGTTGAAGCTAAGGGGTACGTGATAGTACTATATTTTACTACGAAATACGTTACAAATTATTACACAAGTTTTAATTATTTATTTACAGATGGGATATACCTAAACCTTGCTACAACACTATAGGCAGTGTACCTAATCGTAGAGTAGTATAGTTTTTAGTAAGTCCGGTTCGTTCCACAGGGAGCTGGCTTATTTCACACTATATTTTAATTAACTATATTTGTACAAAATATATATAATTATATATAATAATATATAAAAGGGGAGTTTACCGTTTAATGACCGGTTTGTCGATTTTATATTTTAAGCGAAGCGTAAAGTAAATGATGATATTTAACTAACAATATAAAATAAATAACAATAATTAAAATGACAATAAATAAAAGTACGAGGAAATATGAAATAAAATATATTATGCTTATTTAAACTTCCGTAACCATGATGTTTGACGTTTTGATTTTAATTTATTGTCCTGGGTTAATTGTCCTTTGTCCTGGATGTATTTGAAACCTATCTGGTTTTTGTCCATAATAGTTCATCGGTCATAATTATAAACTGCTCGGCAAATTTAACCTTATACCCGAAGTCAAATATTCCAACTAACTGGGGATTCGAACTGTAACAAGGTCTTAATACTTTGCTTAATGAATACACAGGTTATCGACTGTGTGTAAACCAAGGTTTTAATACTTTGTTAACAATTACACCAATTACCCTTGAATGTAATCCACCCCTGTTTTAATGAGTCCATTGACTATTAATCCATCCCCGTGTCCGGTCAAATGAACAATAATTCGTACTTATAAATATCCCGCCCATCGTGTCCGATTAAGCGTATGTGGTTATATATAGATACGTCAAATCATAACCTTTATATTAAATTAACGAGGTATCGTTAATTTAATATAAAGCCCATTAATAGCCCATAGTCTAATTTCCACAAGTGTCGTTCTTTTGTCCAAACCCCAATTATGGTACAAAACCCAATTACCCCGTCTTTAATATTTAGCTCAACATCATGATTACTTCGGCTCAAATAAGCATAATAATAACTTAAGTACGAGACATTAATTTAAAAAGGAGAACATAACTTACATTGAGTATTTATCGCGTAGTGTTACATGGACAGAATTTCGACTTCAAAAACCTGTAAAATAACCTTTACATAACCCGAACTAATCTAATATAAAACTACCCTATACTATATATATATATATATATATATATATATATATATATATATATATATATATATATATATATATATATATTATTTATTACAGAGTATTATTATTATTATTATTATTTATATTTATTTATTTTTTTAAAACTGCAGAAGCTCGTGGCCTTTTATAGGCATTTTGGAATCTGGCTGCTCAGCGAGTCGTGGAGTTTTTGGCCTTCAAACTCCGCGAGTTGTGGAGTTTGATTTTTCAGCTCACAATTTTTTGAATCTTAGCTTGTCGACATAATTTATATATAAATATAAAATATAAATAATTAATATAATTATTTATATATTATATTATATTCTTGTGCATAGTAGACTTGTAATTTTTAGTCCGTTGCGTCGGGCGTTGATAGTTGACTCATGTCCCGGTTCCGGATTTTCGAACGTCCTTGCGTACAATTTAATATCTTGTACTTTGCGTTTTGTAACTTGTACTCTTGTCTTTTTTAGACGTTCTTCATCAATAATTTGAACCACTTGGATTGTATTTTGTACATTTGAGCTTTTTTGATGTTTGCGTCTTCAAATCTTCGTTTTCGCCTTTTGTCTTCGCACTTATTTAATATAAACGATTACAACTTAAAATAGGACAATTACAACTAAATAATTTACATATTGGGAGGATATTGCTAAATATATGTTCATTTGGAGCACTATCAATGCCCTAGTCATGTGAGTAATGGTATCCATGTAGTAGTTAACTGGATCATGCAAGTGAGGCTGCCGACTACGACGACGGGCGGCAGACGGGGGAAACAGGAGCAGGAACAGAACTGTTGCTTGAAGTTGACATCTGCAAACAGAGAAACCACATACCACATACAAAATAGAAACACCATAAGCAATAACTTAAAATTATTCCTCCTACGAAATGGACTGCATAATAATGCTATATCAAGAAAGGCCGGGCTGTAGACTAGACTCTAATGCACCCTAAAGACCAAAGGTTGGCCACATTATGACCAACTAGTTTCCTACAACCAGAGCTCTGATACCAAATGTGATGACCCGTCAAGTACCCTTAACGGCTCCATCACTTGGTCCCACAGCTTGATCGAAACTCTAAATGAATTTATTAAACAACATTGCATTCTTTATTCAAAATAATTTTCCTATAATGGAAATTTACCAAAATAAGTAGTTTAAACAAACTCAACTTATAAAATATCCAAAGTTGACCAAAACATTGTCAACATACACCCACCATTTAACCAAAGAAAAGAGAATGCAAAGTTTTAATGTTTAACAAAAATCTGCCAAAATGCATGCAGACTCTCTAACACAGCGGAAGCCCAAAAAAAATCAAGTACGTGTGAAAACATGCGAGTAAACTGTCAACAAAAATGTTGAGTGAATTATAGGTTTAAATAAACGAATAAGCTTTAGACCACAAGATTTAAAATGTTAGAAAACATTAAACTATTATTCCATTAATCCATGAGTCACCTGGTAACCACTTAACCATTTCCATACCCTTACCAAACAGAATATAAACTGAACAGGTGTATCTTTAAATAATAACGAAGTACTAATACATTTCGATTATAAACTGCTAGCGCGACCTGATCGAAATGGGGCTGTTAGGCCTGATAGATCTATCCATAGGATTCGCGTTCACCAGTAGAAACCAGTTATTACAGTTACCAGACTAGGGAATATTTTTGTTCAACTCATAATGAATAATTTAAATTTAACTACCACTTGTGTCTAAACGTAAAACAAAATGCATGTAATCACATCCCAAAAATACTTTAAATAGTATGAAAAACAGGATTATAACTCACCTTAAAGTAAACGAAGTGAAAACACAGAAACGAGAGCAGCAAAAGATAAAGTGATCAAGAATGATCACAAAGCCGACCTAAAACAAAGCAGGTCGATATAAATAACTAACTTAGGTCAAGTCTTACTATGATAACTATAGTACTTGTTGCAAGTAAACATAGAACAACACTCAGTATGTTTCGGTATGATCATGACTGCGTAAAAAACATACTTTCTATTTTTAGAAAGTTTCTATTTTTAGCAGGTTTATTGAAAACACATGACCTGATAAAAGCAGCCAATGATAGATGAGAATCTTCCTTGGACAGCTAACATTCTTCTAGAACAGCCACGCATATGTTAAGCACAAGACCTGACCGGTTTATTGAAAAGCATAAGTAAACTTTGAATCGTATCAACATGCCGGCCCTTCAGAAAGAAAACAACGTCATTTACTGGTTGCACTAAGTTCATCTTGCTGGTTGTACTGAAGCTCGTCTTGCTTGTTGAACTAGCTTTATCGGCTGAGCATAACTTTGCTGGTTGAACTAAAGTTATTCAGCTCGTTGAACTAAAGTGCATTTGCTGGTTCGGTTTGCTGGTCCTTTTTCTTTGCTGGCTTGCCTTCAACTATCAAAAACTTTATTCATGAAAACTTAACTACTTCAGTTTAAGGACTGAAGTAGGGTAACCCCTGAGCCTCTTGAACTAGCTCCAAAAATACTTAGATGATACGAAAGAGATGGCAACACGACCATTGCTTGAACACATTCGAGTGTGACATCATTTGAGATTTTGTTGGATGTGTTACTGCTTATATTGCCCAGCTTACCCGCATCATCCTCCCCCTCTAAAAAGGAACTTGACCTCAAGTTCTCGAGGTTGTCATCGTCCAAGTATGGCATCAAATCACCCACATTTAAAGTGCTAGACACGGCAGTATCACCAGGCAGCTCAACTTTGTAAGCATTATCACCAACTTTTTCCAACACTTTGAATGGACCCTCAGCTCTTGGCATCAACTTGTTCTTTCTTTTTGCTGGGAATCTTTCCTTCCATAGATGAATCCAAACAAGATCACCAGGAATGAAAGTGGGCTGCTTTCTGTGCTGGTTAGCTTTAGCCTTGTATTGCCAGTTGGCCTTCTCAAATTTTGCCTTCACTTGCTCATACAGCTTCTTCATTTCTTTTATCTTTGTTTCTGCCTCAATACTTGCCTTAAGCTCAATTGCAAAAGGAACCAGATCAATGGGTGTGAGTGGATTTACACCATAGCAGATCTCAAATGGTGATTTTCCAGTGGAGTAATTAGGTACTCTGTTGAAAGCAAATTCAGCATGTGCAAGCTTCAAATCCCACTCCTCAAGCTTTTCTTCACAAGTGTTCTTAGCAGCATTCCCACAGTTCTATTAGTAACTTCAGTTTGGGGATGGTGAGAAGTGTTGAACAAGAGCTTAGTACCAAGCATCTTCCATAATGTCTTCCAAAAATAACTTAAGAATTTTGTATCTCGATCAAACACAATGGTTTTTGGCACTCCACGAAGACGAACAATCTCTTTGAAGAATAAAGCAGCAACAATACTAGCATCATTGGTTTTATTGCAGGCTATGAAATGAGCCATCTTTGAAAATCTGTTAACAACAACCATAATTGAATCTTTGCCTCGCTGAGTTCTTGGTATAGCAACAATGAAATCCATGCTCAAATCTTCCCACGGCTGGTTGGGAACAGGAAGATGAGTATACAAACCCTTGTGAAAAGCTAATTTAGCTTGAAAGCATGTAGCACAATTATTAATCGCAGCTTTGACATCTTTATCCATACATGGCTAATAAAAGTGTTCATTTAGGATCTCCAATGTCTTGTTGATCCCAAAATGACCAGCTAAACCACCTCCATGTGCTTCTCTAATCAGCAACTCCCTGATTAAATCTTTTGGAATACACGATCTACTGCCCTTGAATAGAAAACCATCTTGTTCAACATAATCTCTTTTGGACTCAGCAGGTGAACAATTCAAAATTGGAGCAAAGCCTGGATCAGCTTCATATAACTCCTTAACAAATGAGAATACAAGAACTCTAGCTTCCAGAATTTATAACAAAGAATATCTTCTTGATAGAGCATCATCAACAATATTAGAAGTACCAGCCTTGTGTTTAGACACAAAGGAGTACATCTACAAGAATTCAACCCATTTTGCATACCTTGGATTTAGTTTGTACTGACCATTAATGTATATCAATGTTTCATGATTAGAAAAGAGAACAAACTGCCTTGGCTTCAAATAATGAGACCAGTGATCAACAGCTCGAATGATGGCATAAAACTCTTTATCATAAGTGCTATAATTTAGCTTGAACCCACTTAGCTTTTCACTAAAATAAGCTACTGGTCTTTTTTCTTGCACTAGCACAGCTCCAATGCCAACACCACTAGCATCACATTCAAGTTCAAACAGCATATCAAAATTGGGCAAAGCAAGTATAGGTGCTGAACTTAGCTTTTCCTTCAATGATTCAAATGCTGATTGAGCAGAACTGGACCATTCAAATATCCCTTTCTTCAAACAATCAGTAATTGGAGCAACAATTGTGGAGAAGTCTTTGATAAATCTTCTATAAAATGAAGCTAAACCATGAAAGCTTCTGAGTTCAGTAATGGATGAAGGACTAGGCCAAGATTTGATTGCTTCCACTTTAGATGGATCCATTGAAATCCCTTCTTCAGAAACCACATATCCAAGAAACACTACTTTGCTAACAAAGAAATCACACTTCTCCAGCTTGGCATATAATTGATACTGCCTCAACAGTTCAAATACTTTCCTCAAATGATCTAAGTGTTCTTCTTTAGTTTTTGAGTACACTAGAATGTCATCAAAGTAAATGTGATGACCCGTCAAGTACCCTTAACAGCTCCGTCACTTGGTCCCACAGCTTGATCGAAACTCTAAATGAATTTATTAAACAACATTGCATTCTTTATTCAAAATAATTTTCCTATAAAGGAAATTTACCAAAATAAATAGTTTAAACAAACCCAACTTATAAAATATCCAAAGTTGACCAAAACATTGTCGACATACACCCACAGTTTAACCAAACAAAATAGAATACAAAGTTTTAATGTTTAACAAAAATCTGCCGAAATGCACGCAGACTCTTTAACACAGCGGAAGCCCAAAAAAAATCAAGTACCTGTGAAAACATGCGAGTAAACTGTCAACAAAAATGTTGAGTGAATTATAGGTTTAAATAAACGAATAAGCTTTAGACCAGAAGATTTAAAATGTTAGAAAACATTAAACTATTATTTCATTAATCCATGAGTCACCCGGTAACCACTTAACCATTTCCATACCCTTACCAAACACAATATACAATGAACATGTGTATCTTCAAATAATAACGAAGTACTAATACATTCCGATTATAAATTGCTAGCGCGACTAGCTCGAAATGGGGCTGTCAGGCCCGGTAGATCTATCCATAGGATTCGCGTTCACCAGTAGAAACCAGTTATTACAGTTACCACACTAGGGAATATTTTCGTTCAACTCATAATAAATAATTTAAATTTAATTGCCACTTGTGTCTAAACGTAAAACAAAATGCATGTAATCACATCCCAAAAATACTTTAAATAGTACGAAAAATAGGACTATAACTCACCTTAACGTAAATGAAGTGATAACACAGAAACGAGAGCAGCAAAAGATAAAGTGATCAAAAATGATCACAACGCCGACCTAAAACAAAGCAGGTCGATATAAATAACTAACTTAGGTCAAGTCTTAGTATGATAGCTATAGTACTTGTTGCAAGTAAATATAGAACAACACTCAGTATGTTTCGGTATGATCAGGACATCGTAAATCACATACTTTCTATTTTTAGCAGGTTTCCATTTTTGGAAAGTTTCTATATTTAGAAAGTTACTATATTAGGAAAGTTTCTATAATTAGAAGGTTTCTATTTTTGGAAAGTTTTTAACTTAGGAAAGTTTCCTTAATTAAAAAGTCAACAAAAGTCAACTGAAAGTCAAAGTCAACTGAAAGTCAACTCAATAGTCAACCTTGGTCAAACATAGTCAACATTAAATATTAAAGTGTATATTATATTAATAATATAAGTTATAATGTTATTTATAGTCATATATGTATAATCATGTCATATCATAAGTTTAATTAAATTAAATTGAATTAATAAGTTAACATAAGTTTAAATGATATAATCAATATAACATAAGTATTTAATTAATTACTAAAATATTAATAATAACATAAGTATTATTAATTAATAATAAATTTTTAATCATATCATAAGTATTATTAATTATAATTACTAAACCATAAGTATTTAATAATTAAATTATAATTAAATAATAACTAAGCCTTATAATAATTAAATAATTAATTAATCTTTATTATAAGTCTTATTATAATAACCTCATAACATAAGTTTCATACTTATCATAAGTATTTTTCATTAATAATAAAAGTATTTTTAATCATAAGTTTAATTAAATGTTTAATTAAATCATAATGTAATTAATAAACGATATAAAAAATATATATCATAAGTCTTAAATTAAATTAATTACTTTTATATCATAAGTAATTTAATAATAATGAAAATCATTATTTATATCATAAGTTAAATTTTATAACCATAAGTTTAATTAAAACGTTTACCGGGTCATAACTTAAGCCTCGGGTGTCGGTTTTCGACGAATTTTATATACATCTTCGTTTAACCTAACCACCCGACACATTAGTGCACTAAAGAACACCCTAAGGTCAGTTCATGAGCCATGAAGAATAGCCATGAACCAACCTAAACCATTAATCCGTTCAAAATCTTGTTTAGTCATTCCAGGTGATCCGTGGCTCGAATTTCGATGACCCGAACATGAATGTTCATCCAATCGTCAATCCTAACACACCAGTACACCCTAGAGACTCCAAAAATGGTCACAAAGTCAGACCCTAACTAATTACATTCGTTTTTATATTTTAATCCCATGAAAACACTAAATCAAGCATAACTTTTGATCCGGGACTCGAAATAACATGAATCCAAAGTCTAAAATTATTGTATTGATGAGAGGAACTCATCTATACACTTTATTTTATCAAAAACAACAGTTAAATGTACTAAAATCATCAAAAAGTCCGCTGTCCCAATTCAATCAAACCGAAAACATACACTAACGAGCATTTCTACGCATACAATCATCAATACAACAATACAAAAGTGCTATACTATCATAATAACATCAAATTTAGTAAAATTGAATAAAAATAAAAAATTTAGGGTTAGGGTTTATGCCCTAATCGAGAAATGAAAGGGATGATCGTGTAGAGGAGAACGAAAGCAACCCGATTATGTTGAAAGCCCTATGATCCAAGCAAGAATTTTTGGTGAAATGATGATGATAGTGGTGTTGGTGGTCGATGGCCACAAGAAAAAAAAATAAGGGAAAAAGCTGTGATGCTCCGTACATAACTATCATGTACGGATCATCAACAACAGGATCATTACAAGGTCAAACACTATATGCTATTTTTAAAATAAGTTTGCATTCATAAGAAAAGGTGACGTCATAACCAACGCCAAATGTTTATCATACGATAATGTGCCTCTACGAATAGAAGGCGATAATAATAGTACGTGACCCAATGGTCGTTACAAATTCATTTTTTCAAAAGTAACATAGTTTGAATGCAAAATAAACTTTTCATGCGAAGACATCTCTAATAAGTGCAGCGGGAGTCTACAAAGCATGGCAACTACAGCGGAAGCAAACAAACCTCTTAAGCACCTGAGAAAAACATGCTTAAAAATGTCAACACAAAGGTTGGTGAGCTATAGTTTAAGTATAACAGTAATGTAAGGTAGGCCACGAGATTTTAGTATTTAAAAACAGTATGAAAAGTATATGTATAACCGTGGGCACTTGGTAACTAACTTAACGTAAATAACACCCCCTAATAGTACACTTGACGAGTGCGTAAGTTAACGAAGTATTAAACACCCGTTAAATGCTAGTTCTACTAGCCCGAATGGGGATGTCAAACCCTATGGATCCATATCTAAGATTCGCGTTCCCCGGTTCAAAGACCAATGACTAAACGTTACCGAGCTAAGGGGAAAGTTTATGCCGTTGTATAACCCACACATATATATAAAGTTTAAGTACTCGTGCCTAGTATGTAAAATGTAAAACGCGCATGTATTCTCAGTTCCCAAAATAGTTAAAGTAAAAAGGGATGCTATAACTCACAGTGGAAAGTAGTAAAAGTCGATTCGCGAGAATAGTAAGCAAGTGGTTGGTCCGGAAGGTCCTCAACCTAATTTAAAAGTTACTAAGTCAGTAAATCATTCCCAAAGGTTTAAAAGTACGTAAATTAGGTCTTAAGTATCATCATCATTCATCATTAATTAAAAAGTGTAAAGTAAGTTTTAATCAAGAATAGAGTTTGAAATAAAGGCTGACTTCATTCAGTCGCCACGACCTCTATACAAACTGAAATGAGGTGAGACCAGTGGCCATGGCTCCGTATATGAGTCCCCTAGAGGCTGACCAATTTACAGAACCAAACTCGTCTTCGTTTGACCGTGGTGACGGTTTAGGTGCGAGTAGGTCAGAAATTTCAGCACAACGTTAAAAGGGTGTAGTGACTTTCGGATGGCCATAAATCCTAAACCGTAACTCGGATTAAGACGAGGTCTAAACGGAAAATCATCTAGTCGAACCGAACTAGCTGAAAAGAAACTTTTCCAGTAGCCCAGGTTACTGATCAGTTCCAGAAAATAGTAGATAATGTGCTCCGGTGGGTTCTTGGTGCTTGATGCTCATCACGGTTCTCATCCTTGATGCGTATAGCTTCAAGTGTACAACTCATTGATGTGTTTGCATCATCTTAACCAAGTTTTGACCATCATAACACTAGTGTAAGTCTAAGATATGTAGCACAACTCAATTAAGGGTTGTAAGTAGTTTGATGAACCAAAGTTACATCAAGATCTTAGATCCGACACATACATGAGTTCTAATAGTAATATTAAGCTACAAACTTGAAAGTAAACTAAATAAACAAGATCTTAAGTTGTAGAATTTAGATCTTAGCTAGATCTTAAAGATCCTAGACTAGAAAGTCTAGATCTAGTGTTCTTAAGTTAGATCCTAAGTTATAGAACTTGGATCTTCACTTTAATGAAACCATAAGTTATGAAACTTAGATTTTCATCTTGTAAAATGTATGTAAGCTTATAAGATCTTATTTACAACAAAATTAGAAGACCATAAGCTATAAAAACTTAGATCCAACATAAGTGTGTGAAGTTATAACTAGAAAGTTATACTTCCATGTTCTTGAACTTATAAAGTTAACTTTAGTTTCAGGAAATATGAGATCAAGTTTAACTAGTAATACTTGACCAAATTAACAACATCACAACTTTAAAGTACTTACAAAAGAAAGAAATAAACTAAAGTTAAAAGTATTATGTTCATGCTTGTTTCATACTTAAGAAGATTCAAGTCAAGCTTGGATCTTAAGAATTTAAGTCTGCAAAACATGAACACAAGTATGATTATAAAGTTTATGAACTTTAAATCTTATAACATTTAAGTGTAGAACCATAAACTAACAAGTTTAGATTCTTGTTCTTGGTTCTTCATCAACAAAAGATGGAAGTAACCAAGATTACATGAAGATACAAGCTAGATAACTTGATCTTTAACAACAACAAACAACAAGTAAGTAAACAACAAACAAAGAACAAGTAAATGATGATGATTGTGGCGGTTTTAGAACAAGAAAAAGAAGAAGAAAAAGTCTTGAAAGAACTCACAATTTGAGAGAAAACTTGGAGTAAGAAAGTAGAGAAATATGTGTGTGTGAAAAGTGAAGTAAAACACTTGTGAATAAGTAAAAAAATTTGAAAAATGGAACTCCTCCCACCTCCTAGTTGGCCGACGGTTTTCAAGCACCAAAGGGGAAAGGTCAAAAGCAATCTTTTAAATGTTGGGAGATGGTGTGAGCTTAAAATGGTATTAAAGTTAAATGGAATGGGAAAGAGGTGTAAGTATGCTAGTAACAAGTCTCCTCATATCACTAATTAATCTTGTTTTGTCTTAATGAAATACTTGCATAATAATGGGCTAATTAGTCCATTAAGAAAGTATGGTGGGCTTCCAAGTCCATGTCCATTAATAAAAGCCCAAGTATGTAACAAATTAAATAAATAAGCCCAAGTAATTAACTACTAACATTAGTTAATTAAAAATGATTAATAATAATTAATCATGAATGTAAATAATATTCAAAATATTATTCGTGAAAAGTACGTGTGTCACAAAGACAAGTCGGGCCATGAAAAGTCAAATACGGTAACAAGTAAGATGTATGAAAATACATTTATTAATGCACAAGTATTAATAATAAATATTATTAATAAAAGTTGGGAAATCCAGGGTCGTTACATTACCCACCTGTTAAAGAAAATTTCGTCCCTAAATTTTAAGCTGAGGTAGATGGAGGAGCTGGGAAAAGGTGAGGATACTTCTGCATCATTTGATCCTCTCATTCCCAGGTAAACTCAGGTCCTCGTTTGACATTCCATCGGACTCAGATGATTGGAATCCTATTGTGTTTCAAAGTTTTGACCTCACGGTCCATAATTTCGACAGGCTCTTCCACGAAGTGGAGTTTTTCAGCAATTGTAAGTTCCTCCAATGGTATGACATGTTCCGGTTCAGCAAGACACTTCTTCAAATTCGATACATGAAAGGTAGGATGAACTGAGCTCAGTTGAGTCGGAAGATCCAAACGGTAAGCAACAGGTCCAACACGCTCCAAGATTTCAAAAGGACCAATGTATCGCGGGTTGAGCTTACCAAGTTTTCCAAAATGGATCACACCTTTCCAAGGTGCGACCTTCAACATTACACGGTCACCCACATTAAATTCGAAGTCTTTACGTTTAAGGTCTGCATAACTCTTTTGGCGATCACGGGCCGTCTTGAGTCTCGCTTGAATTTGGACAATCTTCTCAGTTGTTTCATAGACTATCTCAGGTCTGGTGATTTGCGTTTCGCCTACTTCGGCCCAAAAAATAGGAGATCGGCATTTGCGGCCATACAATGCTTCAAAAGGTGAGGCATTAATACTCGAATGATAACTGTTGTTGTAAGAGAATTCGGCTAGCGGCAAATGCCTTTCCCAAGCCTTTCCGAAATCAATGACACATGCACGCAACATGTCCTCCAAAGTCTGAATCGTGCGTTCGCTTTGTCCGTTGGTCTGTGGGTGATACGCAGTGCTCATGTCGAGACGAGTCCCCAAGGCTTCTTGCAAAGAACGCCAAAATCTGAAAGCAAAACGGGGATCGCGATCTGAGATGATCGATAAGGGCACACCATGACGAGATACAACCTCTTTTATGTATAGTTGAGCGAGTCTATCCATCGTATTCATTTCCTTCATGGCTAAGAAGTGTGCAGATTTGGTAAGACGATCAACGATAACCCAGATGGTATCGTATCCACCCACCGTCTTTGGTAACTTCGTAATGAAATCCATTGTTATCCTTTTCCACTTCCATTACGGGATTTCCAGTTGCTAAAGTAACCCAGAGGGCCTCTGATGTTCGGCCTTAACTTTCGAGCAAGTCAAACACTTCCCAACATAAGTTGCAACATCCTTCTTAAGATTAGGCCACCAGTACTGTTCCTTAAGATCGTGGTATATTTTACCGGCTCCTGGATGAATCGAATATCTCGACTTGTGGGCTTCATCTAGTATAAGGCTCCGTAGGTCTCCATAACGAGGTACCCAAATTCTTCCGGCATAGCATCGGAGTCCAGTTTCCTTAACTTCAAATCGAGAAACGAGAATGTTCAAGTATTCATGAGATATATTCTCCTCCTTGAGAGCCTCATCTTGGGTTGCTCGGATCTAGCTATTGAGGTTCGAATGAATGGTGATGTTCAGTGCCCGAACACGAAGAGGTGTCATCCTCTCCTTTCGGCTCAAAGCGTCAGCTACAACATTGGCCTTGCCAGGATGATAACGAAGTTCACAATCATAGTCGTTCAGTGTCTCGATCCATCGACGTTGTCTCTTATTTAGTTGCTTCTGATCAAAGATGTGTTGGAGGCTTTTATGATCGGTGAAAATAGTGCTCTTAGTTCCATAAAGGTAGTGTCTCCACAGTTTTAATGCAAAGACAACTGCTCCAAGCTCGAGATCGTGCATTGTGTAATTTCGCTCGTGAATCTTCAGTTGACGAGAGGCGTAAGCGATAACCTTTGTTCATTGCATCAATACACAACCAAAACCACTTTTCGAAGCATCGCAATAAACGACGAAATCGTCACTGCCTTCAGGAAGTGATAAGATAGGTGCGGTGGTTAACTTCTTTTTCAAGGTTTGAAATGCAGATTCTTGTTCGGGTTCCCAAATGAACTTCTTCCCTTTGTGAGTCAGCGCGGTCAAAGGACGCGCAATCAGAGAGAAACTTTCAATAAACCTTCGGTAGTAACCAGCGAGGCCTAAAAATTGGCGAATGTGAGTCGGAGTAGTGGGGGTTTCCCACTTGCTGATAGCTTCGATCTTTGCGGGATCAACTTTGATACCTTGATCACTCACAATGTGACCCAGAAATTGGACTTCCTTCAACCAAAACTCACACTTGGAGAATTTTACATAAAGTTGCTCTTGTCTCAAGAGTTCTAACACTAAACGAAGTGTTCTTCTTTGCTTTTGGAGTAGATGAGGATATCATCTATGAAGACGATAACGAACTTATCCAGGTATGGCTTGCATACACTATTCATGAGGTCCATGAATACGGCAGGTGCGTTGGTTAAACCGAATGGCATCACGAAAAACTCATAATGACCATAACGAGTTCTGAATGCAGTCTTCATCACGTCGCTCTCTTTCACCCTCAACTGGTGATAACCAGATCGTAAATCGATCTTAGAGTAAACGCTCGATCCTTGTAGTTGATCAAAAAGATCGTCAATTCGGAGAAGAGGATACCGATTCTTGATCGTCAATTTGTTGAGTTCACGGTAGTCGATACACATGCGGAATGATCCGTCCTTCTTCTTCACAAATAAAACAGGTGCGCCCCAAGGCGAGAAACTTGGTTGGATAAATCCACGGTCTAGCCGTTCTTGTAATTGTCTCTGCAACTCTTGCATTTCGGAAGGTGCGAGTCGATAAGGTGCGCGAGCTACAGGTGCCGCTCCTGGCACTAAATCGATCTAAAACTCTACTGCTCTCGGTGGCGGTTATCCAGGCAATTCTTCCGGAAAGACATCGGAAAATTCGTTCACAATTCGTACGTCATCCACACTCTTCACCTCAGTTTCTAACGTTTTCACATGTGCCAAAACAGCAAGACGTCCTTTCTTCATGATCTTTTGCGCTTTCATGCAACTAATGAGATTCAGTTTCAAGCTACATCTCTCTCCGTAAATAATCAGTGGCTCACCATCTCCGTGTGGTATACGAAGAGCTTTATCTCCACAGATAATGTCAACCCTTATCTTAGTCAACCAGTCCATACCGACAATAACATCAAAGCTTCCCAATTTAATGGGTATCAAGTCAATCTCGAAATCCACACCAGCTATGTTGATAATAGCTCCTCGGCTGATTTGGTCAACTTTCTCAAGTTTTCCATTGGCTACCTCTACAAGCATACTCTCCTTTAAAGGGACTAACGACCAATTTATCTTAGAGCAAAAGTGTCTTCATACATAACTTCTCTCGGCACCAGTATCAAACAGAACAGAAGCTAATAGATTGTTGATAGTGAATATACCTGTGACCAAGTCGGGGTTCTCACGGGTATCCCTTGCGTTTAAGTTGAAAGCTCTTCCACGCGGTGGTCCGCCGTCCTTTCGCTTGTTGGGACACTCATTTTTGAAGTGACCCGGTTGTCCGCATTCATAGCACTTTCTCGGTCCAGTGGGGTTTGTCTTCACATTCAGGGTTGTGATCTTGCAGTCTTTGCCAATATGCCCAGTCCTTTTACATTTTTCACAGACCACATTACAGTACCCAGTGTGATGCTTGTAGCATCTCATGCACTGCGGCAGACTACCCTTGTAGTTAGAGTTCGAGCTAGTGTTCGGGTTGGGATTGTTTTCCTTGAAACCTTCATGTCGCTTTGCCGGGTTTTGATCATAGACTCTCCCTTGTTGTTGTCCCACTTACGCTTCTCACTACTACCCGATTCGGATTTAGCCTTTTCTGGTTCTTGTTGGGTAATTTGATTCATCAGGATGTGCACCATGCACATAGCTTCCGGGATATCAGCTGGTTTTGAAGAGGTGACATTTCTTTGGATGGACTTGGGAAGTCCCCACAAATACCGTTCCATGCGCTTAAATTTCGGGGTAACCATCGTGGGACACATAAAAGCTAGTTCCAGGTACCTACGGTTATAACCATCGAGATCGATTCCCACAACCTTCAAATCCCAGAACTCAGCCTCTATTTTCTGTATCTCTGTCCTGGGGCAATACCCTTCAATCATGGCCCCCTTAAATTCCTCCCACGGGGTAGCATACGCCTCATCAATACCCTTAGCTTGAGCAAGTGTGTTCCACCAGGTTAGGGCGCCGTCCGACAGTGTACAGGAGGCATACTTAGTTTTGTTAATTTCTGAACAGTTGCTTACACGGAACACAGCTTCTAATTTCTCAAACCACCTAGTAAGTCCAATTGGCCCCTCAGTACCACTAAAATTGTGGGGCTTACAGCTTTGAAATTCCTTATAGGTACACCCGTTATGATTGTTCGGGATAACCAGTGCAGCTTGGGGGTTCATTTCCGCTATAGCTGCAGCTACCCATTCGGCTATCATTTCTTCGATCTGTGCTGCTGTGGGCGTTGATCTTCTGTTGGCCATTGATCTTCTAAACAAAAATTTTGACTCAAGTCAAAATCCAGTATTCAAATAATAATAATACAGTATATGGTAACCAACATGGAATCAACATAGCACATGCTAATTAAGTAACACAACTAGATACAGATACCACAAAATCATCATACGGTAACGTAAATAGAACACCGTACAAAAGTTAAACAACCCAAAGTTCCATGTAGTGACCCGAACTTTTCCATGATTATATATTAATTGAAAACTATATTTGCATGATTAAATGTTTCCAATATGTTAAGCAATCAAACTTGTTAAGACTTGATTAATTGAAATAGGTTTCATATAGACAATTGATCACCCAAGTTGACCGGTGATTCACGAATGTTAAAACTTGTAAAAACTATATGATGACATATATATGATTATATATATAGTTAACATGATATTATGATAAGTAAGTATCTCATTAGGTATTTTAACAATGAGTTATATACATAAAATTGAGTTTATTAAATTAAGAAACTCGAAACGATATATATAACGATTATCGTTATAACAACGTCTTACTAAATACATATGAATCATATTAAGATATTAATACACTATGTTTAATCATGATAAATGATAAGTAAACATGTCATTAAGTGTATTAACAATGAACTACATTTGTAAAAACAAGACTACTAACTTAATGATTTCGAAACGAGTATATGTAACGATTATCGTTGTAACAACATTTAACTGTATATATATCATACTAAGATATATTAATATATCATAATATCATGATAATGTAATAATTTAACATCTCATTAGATATAATAAACATTGGGTTAACAACATTTAACATGATCGTTAACTTAAAGGTTTCAAATCAACATTTACATGTAACGACTAACGATGACTTAACGACTCAGTTAAAATGTATATACATGTAGTGTTTTAATATGTATTCATACACTTTTGAAAGACTTCAAGACACTTATCAAAATACTTCTACTTAACAAAAATGCTTACAATTACATCCTCGTTCAGTTTCATCAACAATTCTACTCGTATGCACCCGTATTCGTACTCGTACAATACACAGCTTTTAGATGTATGTACTATTGGTATATATACTCCAATGATAAGATCTTAGAAGCCCATGTGAGTCACCTAACACATGTGGGAACCATAATTTGGCAACTAGCATGAAATATCTCATAAAATTACAAAAATATTAGTAATCATTCATGACTTATTTACATGTAAACAAAATTACACATCCTTTATATCTAATCCATATACCAACGACCATAAACACCTACAAACACTTTCATTCTTCAATTTTCTTCATCTAATTAATCTCTCTCAAGTTCTAAGTGTTCTCTCAAGTTCTGTCTTCAAGTTCTAAGTGTTCTTCATAAATTCTATAAGTTCTAGTTTCATAAAATCAAGAATACTTCCAAGTTTGCTAGCTTACTTCCAATATTGTAAAGTGATCATCCAACCTCAAGAAATCTTTCTTATTTACAATAAGATATCTTTCTAATACAAGGTAATACTCATATTCAAAATTTGATTCAATTTCTATAACTATAACAATCTTATTTCGAGTGGAAATCTTACTTGAACTTGTTTTCGTGTCATGATTCTGCTTCAAGAACTTTCAAGCCATCCAAGGATCCTTTGAAGCTAGATCCATTTGTCTCTTTTCCAGTAGGTTTATCCACAAAACTTGAGGTAGTAATGATGTTCATAACATCATTCGATTCATACATATAAAGCTATCTTATTTGAAGGTTTAAACTTAAAATCACTAGAACATAGTTTAGTTAATTCTAACTTGTTCGCAAACAAAAGTTAATCCTTCTAACTTGACTTTTAAAATCAACTAAACACATGTCCTATATCTATATGATATGCTAACTTAATGATTTAAAACATGGAAACACGAAAAACACCGTAAAACCGGACATACTTCGTCGTAGTAACACCGCGGGCTGTTTTGGGTTTGATAATTAAAAACTATGATAAACTTTGATTTAAAAGTTGTTCTTCTGGGAAAATGATTTTCCTTATGAACATGAAACTATATCCAAAAATCATGGTTAAACTCAAAGTGAAAGTATGTTTTTCAAAATGGTCATCAAGACGTCGTTCTTTCGACTGAAATGACTACCTCTTACAAAAACGACTTGTAACTTATATTTCTGACTATAAACCTGTACATTTTCTGTTTAGATTCGTAAATATTATGTGATATATTAATCTCTTAATGTGTTTGATATTGTGTGATAGATGTCTACCTCTAGTACAAATTCCATTGATTCACCTAATAATAATGAAGAGTCGAATATATTTTGGGAAGATTCACAAATTCCCGATGAGGAACCGGAAGAGGAGGAACCGGAAGAAGAGGAACCGGAAGAAGAGGAACCAGAAGAGAAGGAATCGGAAGAGGATGAACCAGAAGAAGAGGTTTCGGATGAAGAAATATTGATACTTATAGTAAATCGATTAAATAAAAGAAAATCCTCAACCAACGGACCAAAGTTAACAATGGTCAATGGTGTTTCCGCCGAGGAAGCAAAATATTGGGAAGATTACCAATTTTCCGATGAATCGGATCCCAATGAGGATTCTGATGATGTTATAGAAATTACCTCGACCCAATTTAATAAAGCGAAAGAAAATAATAAGGGAAAGGTATAAAAATAGAGAAACCCGATTCCAACCCCGATGAACTTTATATATGTATCGGCAACATCCATATTTCCTAAAATGTAACAATGACCCGGGAACCTCTAAACCACCAGGTTTTTCTAAACCATTGTGGAAAACGACGGCTCGTATTAGAGGAACACCATATATTCCTAGAAAATTAGAAAAACGAACCAAGTCCGAAGAAGAAGAAACCAGTGATTCAGATTAGAGGATTATAATCATGTTGTGTATTATATGTATTGTAATGTGCTTGTACTTTTATGTTCTATATAAAAATTACTTGTATTGTTTGTTAATTATCTTTTACGATTCTAATCCTTGTCTATTTTACAGTATAAAAACAAAATGGACGTTAAGGGTAGACAACCGAATATTTTAGAAGATCTACCAGAGGATATGATTGAGAAAATCTTGTCTAGAGTCGGTCAGAATTCATCAGCACAATTAATTATGGAAAAATAAACTTGTCAAACATTTGAAAGACTTTCCAGAAATGCCTTAGTTTATAAAAGGCTTTCCTTTGATAGGTGGGGTATATCAAATTGGGGAGACCGTAAGTTACGCCGTGTTTTCTTTAAAGCATTAAATGCGGGGAACCCAAATGCAATTTTATGCTACGGGTTAAGAACCTATTTTGACTCAACATATCCCAACATAGGATTTTGTGAATTAGAAAGAGCTTCTAACATGCAACATAAAGAAGCATGTTATGCTTACGGGTTAGTGATGTTCGCTTCTTACCAAAGTGAGAAAAAGAACATCGGATTGCAGCTTTTAAATAAGACCTTCCCACAAGTGACGGATTCGATAGTTGGGGTGAGAAACAAGGTTTTTAGATTATTACGGGGCTGTAGGACATTACGAAACCCTCATCCTTTTGACAACATTACAACATGCTGCCTAGCCAATGGTCATAACGGTTATTTTCCACAAGACCAAGGATGGGAAGTCGTCTTAGTAAAACCAGAATGCATGACTTGTTTCTGGACTTATGAATTACGTGTCTTTATTTCCTTTGCTGAACAACTTGCGTATTAACTAGATTTATCTCCAAAAATGTCCTGTATCATAGTGTACTATATTTCATGTTATATGTAATATAGCGAAGTTGTAAGTTTGAAGAATATTTGTATGTGATATATTATTATAATCAGTTTTTCATATGGAATTGTAGTAGTTGAATTGTATATTAGCTACGAAGTATGAACTTAACGGGTAGGTAGTACCCGAATTTAAACTTATAAAACGCTAATATGAAGAAAAAGCTTTTATAAATGAGTTCATATTATGCTACGAAATACTATTGACTACTCTTAATATTCTGTATGATTAACTCGATTCAGTTGGCTATTTTGAAGGAAATGGCACCGACTACTCGACACACCATGAATATGAGCGAAGAGGAATTTCGTACATTTCTTACTGCAAACATAGCCGCAGTACAGGCTGCGCTACATACCAACAATAACTCTGAATCTAGCAATGCAGCTAACGGCGCAAGAAATCGTGTAGGATGCTCCTAAAAAGAATTCACTGCCTGCAAACCTTTGGAATTTGACGGAACCGAAGGACCAATTGGATTAAAACGGTGGACCGAGAAAGTCGAATCAGTGTTTGCCAT
Source organism: Rutidosis leptorrhynchoides (assembly GCF_046630445.1). Classification (NCBI taxonomy): domain Eukaryota; kingdom Viridiplantae; phylum Streptophyta; class Magnoliopsida; order Asterales; family Asteraceae; genus Rutidosis; species Rutidosis leptorrhynchoides. The sequence goes on along the minus strand of NC_092339.1, from coordinate 28,839,925 downwards.
AAGTAAGTGTACTGAAGAGGAAAAAGTTAAGTACGCTACGCATACCTTCACAGGTACTGCGTTAACGTGGTGGAACACCTATCTTGAACAGGTAGGACAAAATGCTGCTTACGCACTACCGTGTTCGGCATTCAAGCAATTGATGAACGAGTAGTATCATCCTAGAAATGAAGTCAATAAACTCAAGGCAGAACTTAGAGAGTTACGAACACAAGGGTTCGATGTTACCACATATGAACGACGATTCACAGAGTTGTGCCTATTGTGTCCGGGAGTATTCGAAGATGAAGAAGAGAAGATCGACGCATTTGTAAAAGGGTTACCAGTAAGGATTCAAGAAGATGTGAGTTCACACGAGCCCGCTTCTATACAGAAGGCAAGTCGAATGGCTCATAAACTCATAAATCAGATTGAGGGAAGAATTAAAGAGCAGGCGGCCGAAGAAGCCAACACGAAACAACTCAAGAGGAAGTGGGAGGAAAACGGTGACAAAAGTCACCAGTACAACAACAACAACAATTACAACCACAATCGCAACAACTATCCCAACAACCGCAACAACAATCGCAACAATAACCGCAATTCTAACAATAACTACAACAAACATCCCAACAACAACAACTACTACAACAACCGTTCCAACAACAATAACAATCCCAACAACAACCTCAATAACAACAACGGCAACAAAAACCAAAAACAGCCATGTCATAGGTGTGAAGAAAATCATCAGGGGTTTTGCACGACATTTTGCAACAGGTGTAAAAGAAATGGTTATAGCGCGACAAAGTGTGAGATCTACGGACCAAAATTTAACAGAACTAAAGGAATAAATAATGTCGGAACAAGTAATGCCGAAACGAATAGTGTCGGAGCAAGTAATTCCAACGCTGTTTGTTATTAATGTGGAAAACCGGGCCACATTATTAGAAATTGCCCGAATCAGGGGAATACTAATGGGCAGGGCCGTGGAAGAGTTTTCAATATTAATGCGGCAGAAGCACAGGAAGACCCGGAGCTTGTTACGGGTACGTTTCTTATTGACGATAAATCTGCTTATGTTTTATTTGATTCGGGTGCGGATAGAAGCTATATGAATAGAGAATTTTGTGCTAAATTAAGTTGCCCATTGACGCCTTTGGATAGTAAGATTTTACTCGAATTAGCAAACGATAAATTAATTTCAGCAGATAATATATGTTGGGAGAGAGAAATTAAACTGGGGGTTGAAACGTTTAAAATTGATTTAATACCAGTCGAGTTCTGGAGTTTTGATGTAATAATTGGCATGGACTGGTTGAAAAAGGTGAGAGCAGAGGTCGTTTGTTACAAAAATGCGATACGCATTATGCGTGAAAAAGGTAAACCTTTAATGGTGTACGGAGAAAAGAACAACGCGAAATTAAATCTTATTAGTAGTTTGAAGGCGCAAAAACTAATAAGAAAAGGTTGTTACATCATTCTAGCACACATCGAGGAAGTTAAACCTGAAGAAAAGAACATCAGTGATGTTCCCGTCGCAAAAGAATTTCCCGATGTATTTCCGAAAGAATTACCGGGATTACCCCCACATCGATCCGTTGAATTTCAAATAGACCTTGTACCAGGAGCTGCACCAATAGCTCGTGCTCCATACAGACTCGCACCCAACGAAATGAAAGAATTACAAAGTCAGTTACAGGAACTTTTAGAGCATGGTTTCATTCGACCAAGCACATCACCATGGGGAGCTCCTGTTTTGTTTGTCAAGAAGAAAGATGGTACATTCAGGTTGTGTATCGACTACCGAGAGTTGAACAAACTTACCATCAAGAACCGCTACCCACTACCGAGAATCGACGACTTATTTGATCAACTACAAGGCTCGTCTATTTATTCGAAGATCGATTTATGTTCTGGATATCATCAAATGCGGGTGAAGGAGGATGATATTCCAAAGACTGCTTTTAGGACGCGTTACGGTCATTACGAGTTTATGGTTATGCCGTTTGGATTGACTAACGCACCAGCTGTGTTCATGGACCTCATGAACCGAGTGTGTGGGCCATATCTTGACAAGTTTGTCATTGTTTTCATCGATGACATACTTATTTACTCGAAGAATGATCAAGAGCACGAAGAACATTTGAGAAAAGTGCTAGAGTTGCTGAGAAAAGAAAAACTGTACGCTAAGTTTTCAAAGTGTGCATTTTGGTTGGAAGAAGTTCAATTCCTCAGTCACATAGTGAACAAAGAAGGTATTCAGGTGGATCCAGCAAAGATTGAAACAGTTGAAAAGTGAGAAACCCCGAAAACTTCGAAACACATACGCCAGTTTTTAGGACTAGCTGGTTACTACAGAAGGTTCATCCAAGACTTTTCCAGAATAGCAAAACCCTTGACTGCATTAACGCATAAAGGGAAGAAATTTGAATGGAAGGATGAACAAGAGAAAGCGTTTTAGTTATTGAAGAAAAAATTAACTACGGTACCTATATTGTCATTACCTGAAGGGAATGATGATTTTGTGATATATTGTGACACCTCAAAGCAAGGTCTCGGTTGTGTGTTAATGCAACGAATGAAAGTAATTGCTTATGCGTCTAGACAATTGAAGATTCACGAACAGAATTATACGACGCATGATTTGGAATTAGGCGCGGTTGTTTTTGCATTAAAGACTTGGAGGCACTACTTATATGGGGTTAAAAGTATTATATATACCGACCACAAAAGTCTTCAACACTTATTTAATCAGAAACAACTGAACATGAGGCAGCGTAGATGGATTGAATTATTGAATGATTACGACTTTGAGATTCGTTACCACCCAGGGAAGGCAAATGTGGTAGCCGACGCCTTGAGCAGAAAGGACAGAGAACCCATTCGTTTAAAATCTATGAATATAATGATTCACACTAACCTTACTACTCAAATAAAGGAGGCGCAACAAGGAGTTTTAAAAGAGGGAAACTTAAAGGATGAAATACCCAAAGGATCGGAGAAGCATCTTAATATTCGGGAAGACGGAACCCGGTATAGGGCTGAAAGAATTTGGGTACTAAAATTTGAAGATATGAGAGAAATGGTACTTAGAGAAGCTCATAAAACCAGATACTCAATACACCCTGGAACGGGGAAGATGTACAAGGACCTCAAGAAACATTTTTGGTGGCTAGGTATGAAAGCCGATGTTACTAAATACGTAGGGGAATGTTTGACGTGTTCTAAGGTCAAAGCAGAGCATCAGAAACCATCAGGTCTACTTCAACAACCTGAAATCCCAGAATGGAAATGGGAAAACATTACCATAGATTTCATCACTAAATTGCCAAGGACTGCAAGTGGTTTTGATACTATTTGGGTAATAGTTGATCGTCTCACCAAATCAGCACACTTTTTGCCAATAAGAGAAGATGACAAGATGGAGAAGTTAGCACGATTGTATTTGAAGGAAGTCATCTCCAGACATGGAATACCAATCTCTATTATCTCTGATAGGGATGGCAGATTTATTTCAAGATTCTGGAAGACATTACAGCAAGCATTAGGAACTCGTCTAGACATGAGTACTACCTATCATCCACAAACTGATGGGCAGAGCGAAAGGACGATACAAACGCTTGAAGACATGCTACGAGCATGTGTTATTGATTTCAGAAACAGTTGGGATCGACATCTACCGTTAGCAGAATTTTCCTACAACAACAGCTAGCATTCAAGCATTAAGATGGCGCCGTTTGAAGCACTTTATGGTAGAAAGTGCAGGTCTCCGATTTGTTGAAGTGAAGTGGGGGATAGACAGATTACGGGTCCGGAGATAATACAAGAAACTACCAAGTAGATCATCCAAATTCAACAACGATTGAAAACTGCCCAAAGTCGAAAAAAGAGCTACGCTGACAATTAAAAGAAAAGATATAGAATTTGAAATTGGAGAGATGGTCATGCTTAAAGTTTCACCTTGGAAAGGCGTTGTTCGATTTGGTAAATGAGGAAAACTAAATCCGAGGTATATTGGACCATTCAAGATTATTGAACGTGTCGGGCCAGTAGCTTACAGACTTGAGTTAACCCAACAACTCGCAGCTGTACATAACACTTTTCACGTCTCGAATTTGAAGAAATGTTTTGCTAAAGAAGATCTCACTATTCCGTTAGACGAAATTCAAATCAACGAAAAACTTCAATTCATTGAAGAACCCGTCGAAATAATGGATCGTGAGGTTAAAAGACTTAAGCAAAACAAGATACCAATTGTTAAGGTTCGATGGAATGCTCGTAGAGGAAATACCCGCACCTATTTCCAGAAGATTCGTCAACACCTTCTACAACTTAAAATTTCGGGACGAAATTTATTTAACGGGTAGGTACTGTAGTGACCCAAACTTTTCCATGATTATATATTAATTGAAAACTATATTTGGATGATTAAATGTTTCCAACATGTTAAGCAATCAAACTTGTTAAGACTTGATTAATTGAAATAGGATTCATATAGACAATTGATCACCCAAGTTGACCGGTGATTCACGAACGTTAAAACTTGTAAAAACTATATGATGACATATATATGATTATATATATAGTTAACATGATATTATGATAAGTAAGTATCTCATTAGGTATTTTAACAATGAGTTATATACATAAAATTGAGTTTATTGAATTAAGAAACTCGAAACGATATATATAACGATTATCGTTATAAAAACGTCTTACTAAATACATATGAATCATATTAAGATATTAATACACTATGTTTAATCATGATAAATTATAATTAAACATGTCATTAAGTGTATTAACAATGAACTACATTTGTAAAAACAAGACTACTAACTTAATGATTTCGAAACGAGTATATGTAACGATTATCGTTGTAACAACATTTAACTGTATATATATCATACTAAGATATATTAATATATCATAATATTATGATAATGTAATAATTTAACATCTCATTAGATATAATAAACATTGGGTTAACAACATTTAACATGGTCGTTAACTTAAAGGTTTCAAATCAACATTTACATGTAACGACTAACGATGACTTAACGACTCAGTTAAAATGTATATACATGTAGTGTTTTAATATGTATTCATACACTTTTGAAAGACTTCAAGACACTTATCAAAATACTTCTACTTAACAAAAATGCTTACAATTACATCCTCGTTCAGTTTCATCAACAATTCTACTCGTATGCACCCGTATTCGTACTCGTACAATACACAGCTTTTAGATGTATGTACTATTGGTATATAAACTCCAACGATAAGATCTTAGCAGCCCATGTGAGTCGCCTAACACATGTGGGAATCATCATTTGGCAACTAGCATGAAATATCTCATAAAATTACAAAAATATTAGTAATCATTCATGACTTATTTACATGTAAACAAAATTACACATCCTTTATATCTAATCCATATACCAACGACCAAAAACATCTAAAACCACTTTCATTCTTCAATTTTCTTCATCTAATTGATCTCTCTCAAGTTCTATCTTCAAGTTCTAAGTGTTCTTCATAAATTCTATAAGTTCTAGTTTCATAAAATCAAGAATACTTCCAAGTTTGCTAGCTTACTTCCAATCTTGTAAAGTGATCATCCAACCTCAAGAAATCTTTCTTATTTACAGTAAGATATCTTTCTAATACAAGGTAATACTCATATTCATACTTTGATTCAATTTCTATAACTATAACAATCTTATTTCGAGTGGAAATCTTACTTGAACTTATTTTCGTGTCATGATTCTGCTTCAAGAACTTTCAAGCCATCCAAGGATCCTTTGAAGCTAGATCCATTTATCTCTTTTCCAGTAGGTTTATCCACAAAACTTGAGGTAGTAATGATGCTCATAACATCATTCGATTCATACATATAAAGCTATCTTATTCGAAGGTTTAAACTTAAAATCACTAGAACATAGTTTAGTTAATTCTAACTTGTTCGCAAACAAAAGTTAATCCTTCTAACTTGACTTTTAAAATCAACTAAACACATGTCCTATCTCTATATTATATGCTAACTTAATGATTTAAAACATGGAAACACTAAAAACACCGTAAAACCGGACATACTTCGTCGTAGTAACACCGCGGGCTGTTTTGGGTTTGATAATTAAAAACTATGATAAACTTTGATTTAAAAGTTGTTCTTCTGGGAAAATGATTTTCCTTATGAACATGAAACTATATCCAAAAATCATGGTTAAACTCAAAGTGAAAGTATGTTTTTCAAAATGGTCATCAAGACGTCGTTCTTTCGACTGAAATGACTACCTCTTACAAAAACGACTTGTAACTTATATTTCTGACTATAAACCTGTACTTTTTCTGTTTAGATTCATAAAATAGAGTTCAATATGAAACCATAGCAATTTGATTCACTCAAAACGGATTTAAAACGAAGAAGTTATGGGTAAAACAAGATTGGATATTTTTGATTGTTGTAGCTACGGGAAATATTGTAACAATTCTATACAATCATATCCTAGCTAACTTATATTGTATTATACATGTATTCTAATATATTATGTAATCTTGGAATACCATAGACACGTATGCAAATGTTTTGACATATCATGTCGACCCATGTATATATATTATTTGGAACAACCATAGACACTCTATATGCAATAATGTTGGAGTTAGCTATACAGGGTTGAGGTTGATTCCAAAAATATATATACTTTGAGTTGTGATCTAGCCTGAGACGTGTATACACTGGGTCATGGATTGATTCAAGATAATATATATCGATTTATTTCTGTACATCTAATTGTGGACAACTAGTTGTAGGTTACTAACGAGGACAGCTGACTTAATAAACTTAAAATATTAAAACGTATTAAAAATGTTGTAAATATATTTTGAACATACTTTGATATATATGTACGTATTTGTTATAGGTTCGTGAATAGACCAGTGGCCAAGTCTTACTTCCCGACGAAGTAAAAATCTGTGAAAATGAGTTTTATTTACCTTTTTACCCTTTATATTTTTGGGCTGAGAATACATGCGCATTTTTTTTATAACTGTTTTACGAAATAGACACAAGTAATCAAAACTACATTATATGGTTGAATGATCGAAGCCGAATATGCCCCTTTTTACTTGGTAACCTAAGAATTAGTAAACCGATCTACTAATTGATGCGAATCCTAAAGATAGATCTATGGGCCCGACGAACCCCATCCAAAGTACCAGACGCTTTAGTACTTCGAATTCGTTTTTATCATGTCCGAAGGATTTCCCGGAATGATAGGGGATATTCTATATGCATCTTGTTAATGTCGGTTACCAGGTGTTCACCATATGAATGATTTTTATCTCTATGTATGAGATGTATATTGAAATATGAAATCTTGTGGTCTATTATTATGATTTGATAATATATAGGTTAAATCTATAACTCACCAACATCTTTGTTGATGTTTTTAAGCATGTTTATTCTCAGGTGATTATTAAGAGCTTCCGCTGTTGCATACTAAAATAAGGACAAGATTTGAAGTCCATGCTTGTATGATATTATGTAAAAACTGCATTCAAGAAACTTATTTTTGATGTAATATATTCTTATTGTAAACCATTATGTAATGGTCGTGTGTAAACAGTATATTTTAGATTATCATTATTTGATAATCTACGTAATGCTTTTTAAACCTTTATCGATAAAATAAAGGTTATGATTGTTTTAAAAAATGAATGCAGTCTTTGAAAAATGTCTCATATAGAGGTCAAAACCTCGCGACAAAATTAATTAATATGGAACGTTTATAATCAATATGAACGGGGCATTTCATTCCATTCATTAATAAAAAGTTGCATACATTCGCATAAGATTCGTACAATACACGAGTGAAACATGAAACTATAACCAGTATTACATAAAGAAACCTAATACAAAAGCCCTATGGTGACGTTGGGTAAAGGATGTCCATCATGCAGGACACCTGGTCCTCGAGCTCAGTTACCCGAGCACGGAGGGTATCCACCTCCCTTGTCAGTTCCTCGATAGAGGGAGAGGCTGGTGGAGCAGGCGGTGCTGATGGTACAGGTGGTGCCGGTGGTGCAGATGATACTGGTGGAGCTGGTGGTGCAGACGGTCCGGCACCAGAAGTAGATGCTGCGTAACGGGGAGCCTTACGTATGAATGGATCAGCAGGATACGGCACAAGCCGCTTACGGGCGGTAACTCTAACCTTCAGTCCACGTTCGTTAACGAACGACCTACCTCCGTCAACCCTTGGAATAACATTACCGTCTAAACGATACCGCTTCTTCGGCGGGGTAGAGGGTGGCTGCACGGGTGCCTCCTCAGGGTCCTCGTCAGAATCATCGTCGCTGGAATCGTCGAATGTTGAGTCGTCAGATGATGAGTCGTCGGAATCATCGGAAGGTGGATGTGCTCGGCCAGTAGTCATCAGTCGGTATCTGCCGGGTGGAATCAGCACGACACGTCCATCAGGAAGGCGTCTAGCCCAATGACCATGCTCATTTTGGAAAGGAACGTCCCCATATTCCCTAGGAATCACAGCACTACCGGAATGGTGTTGTGGCTCCGAGGGTCCTGGGATTAGTGGAGCTGGAATCTCCGGTAGATCCTCATGTCCGTCTGAGATGATCACTGGGGTGGGTGCATGGCTACTGTCTCCAGAGGACGAAGCGCCAGAGTCACTGGAGGGTAGAGAGGACGGGATCTGTAAATCGGCAACAATGACAGGCGATGTGGCAGATGAGTCTGAGTCTCTCTCCAAAATGATAACGGGCGGGACATCCGACATCTGAACAAGGAAAAGTAACTTTTTCCATGTCAGTAAGTCATAAAGCACGCACGTACTAGGCAAAGTAACTACGACAGTCTAGATCATCTATAGCAGTAAGTAGCATGGCAATAATAACGAGTATCATGCAATTGAAAGCAGATAATAGCATGCAGTAGTGAAAGCAAGTAACAGTATACGGCATATAGCAGTAAAAGTAAGCAGCAGTATGCAGCAAGTTCCGCAGAAATAAGTAAACTAGCAAGTTGTAGATTAGTCCTATTAGTGAATCCTACTCGGTCCGGTCTAGACTCACTAATGCAACCTAATTCCCTACAACCTGGCTCTGATACCAAATATGATGCCCCGTACATAACCATCGTGTACGGATCATCAATAACAGGATCATTACAAGGTCAAACACTATATGCTGTTTTAAAATAAGTTTGCATTCATAAGAAAAGGTGACGTCATAACCAACGCCAAATATTTAACATACGATAATGTACCTCTACGAATAGAAGGCGATAATAATAGTACGTGACCCAATGGTCGTTACAAATTCATTGTTTCAAAAGTAACATAGTTTGAATGCAAAATAAACGTTTCATGCGAAGACATCTCTAATAAGCGCAGCGGGAGTCTACAAAGCATGGCAACTACAGCGGAAGCAAACAAACCTCTTAAGCACCTGAGAAAAACATGCTTAAAAACGACAACATAAAGGTTGGTGAGCTATAGTTTAAGAATAACAGTAATATAAGATAGGCCACGAGATTTCAGTATTTCAAAACAGTATGAAAAGTATATGTATAACCGTGGGCACTTGGTAACTAACTTAACGTAAATAACACCCCCTAATAGTACACTTGGTGAGTGCGTAAGTTTACGAAGTATTAAACACCCGTTAAATGCTAGCGCTACTAGCCCGAGTGGGGATGTCAAACCCTATGGATCCATATCTAAGATTCGCGTTCACCGGTTCAATGACCAATGACTAAACGTTACCGAGCTAAGGGGAAAGTTTATGCCATTGTATAACCCACACATATATAAAGTTTAAGTACTCGTGCCTAGTATGTAAAACGTAAAACGCGCATGTATTCTCAGTTCCCAAAATAGTTAAAGTAAAAAGGGATGCTATAACTCACAGTGGAAAGTAGTAAAAGTCGATACGCGGGAATAGTAAGCAAGTGGTTGGTCCGGAAGGTCCTCAACCTAATTCAAAAGTTACTAAGTCAGTAAATCGTTCCCAAAGGTTTAAAAGTACGTAAATTAGGTCTTAAGTATCATCATCATTCATCATTAATTAAAAAGTGTAAAGTAAGTTTTAATCAAGAATAGAGTTTGAAATAAAGGCTAATTCGTTCAGTCGCCACGACCTCTATACAAACTGAAATGAGGTGAAACCAGTGGCCATGGCTCCGTATATGAGTCCCCTAGAGGCTGACCAATTTCCAGAACCAAACTCATCTTCGTTTGACTGTGGTGACGGTTTAGGTGCGAGTAGGTCAGAAATTTCAGCACAACGTTAAAAGAGTGTAGTGACTTTCGGATGGCCATAAATCCTAAACCGTAACTCGGATTAAGACGAGGTCTAAACGGAAAATCATCTACTCAAACCAAGCTTTTCCAGTAGCCCAGGTTACTGATCAGTTCCAGAAAACAGTAGGTAAGGTGCTCCGGTGGGTTCTTGGTGCTTGATGCTCATCACTGTTCTCATCCTTGATGCGTATAGCTTCAAGTGTACAACTCGTTGATGTGTTTGCCTCATCTTAACCAAGTTTTGACCATCATAACACTAGTTTAAGTCTAAGATATGTAGCACAACTCAATTAAAGGTTGTAAGTAGTTTGATGAACCAAAGTTACATCAAGATCTTAGATCCGACACATACATGAGTTCTAATAGTAATATTAAGCTACAAACTTGAAAGTAAACTAAATAAACAAGATCTTAAGTTGTAGAACTTAGATCTTAGCTAGATCTTAAAGATCCTAGACTAGAAAGTCTAGATCTAGTGTTCTTAAGTTAGATCCTAAGTTATAGAACTTGGATCTTCACTTTAATGAAACCATAAGTAATGAAACTTATATTTTCATCTTGTAAAATGTATGTAAGCTTATAAGCTCTTATTTATAACAAAATTAGAAGACCATAAGCTATAAAACTTAGATCTAACATAAGTGTGTGAAGTTATAACTAGAAAGTTATACTTCCATGTTCTTGAACTTATAAAGTTAACTTTAGTTTCAAGAAATATGAGATCAAGTTTAACTAGTAATACTTGACCAAATTAACAACATCACAACTTTAAAGTACTTACAAAAGAAAGAAATAAACTAAAGTTACAAGTATTATGTTCAAGCTTGTTTCATACTTAAGAAGATTCAAGTCAAGCTTGGATCTTAAGAATTTAAGTCTACAAAACATGAACACAAGTATGATTATAAAGTTTATGAACTTTAAATCTTATAACATTTGAGTGTAGAACCATAAACTAACAAGTTTTGATTCTTGTTCTTGGTTATTCACAAACAAAAGATGGAAGTAACCAAGATTACATGAAGATACAAGCTAGATAACTTGATCTTTAACAACAACAAACAACAAGTAAGTAAACAACAAACAAAGAACAAGTAAATGATGATGATTGTGGCGGTTTTAGAACAAGAAAAAAAAGAAGAAAAAGTCTTGAAAGAACTCACAATTTGAGAGAAAACTTGGAGTAAGAAACTAGAGAAATATGTGTGTGTGAAAAGTGAAGTAAAACACTTGTGAATAAGTAACAAAATTTGAAAAATGGAACTCCTCCCACCTCCTAGTTGGCCGACGGTTTTCAAGCACCAAAGGGGAAAGGTCAAAAGCAATCTTTCAAATGTTGGGAGATGGTGTGAACTCAAAATGGTATTAAAGTTAAATGGCATGGGAAAGAGGTGTAAGTATGCTAGTAACAAGTCTCCTCATATCACTAATTAATCTTGTTTTGTCTTAATGAAATACTTGCACAATAATGGGCTAATTAATCCATTAAGAAAGTAGGGTGGGCTTCCAAGTCCATGTCCATTAATAAAAGTCCAAGTATGTAACAAATTAAATAAATAAGACAAAGTAATTAACTACTAACATTAGTTAATTAAAAATGATTAATAATAATTAATCATGAATGTAAATAATATTCAAAATATTATTCGTGAAAAGTACGTGTGTCACAAAGACAAGTCGGGCCATGAAAAGTCAAATAAGGTAACAAGTAAGATGTATGAAAATACATTTATTAATGCACAAGTATTAATAATAAATATAATTAATAAAAGTTGGGAAATCCAGGGTCGTTACAAAAGCCTTGAGAGAAAATTAGGTTTAGAATTAGAAAGGTAAAAATGAAAATGATAAAAAAAAGGATGTGGAAAACAAATTAGCCAAACCTCCCCCCATATTGGGGTGTTCGGCCGAAAACACCAAGGGGTGGGCCCCCTTGTGGCCCAATTTGGTAATTTGTGTATTTGCTTTTAGCCCGAACGCCCGATCGAAGCCCGAAACACGAAAACGCTACTCCGCGATTAAATCTTCGGAGAGGTAACGTACACGCGATAAATAAAATATATAAACACTATATATATTCATATGATATCAAAATATCATATTTAAAATAATTAGGATTCGAAAATCTCAAAAGTCTGACCGTTGGTTTGAAAACTGAAAAGATTCGCCAGATAGAAATCCACGACACGTAGAAACGTACAACTTTTAAATATGAATACAAATATTCACATAACACATAATAATTAATATATTATTACAAAAATAATAATATAGGTCATATAAATGACATGGCACGAATAACAATTAACGGACGTTAAATAATAAACGGTAAAAGATAACGGAAAAAGTAGGGTCGTGATAGTAAACAACCACAAATTGACCAATAAGTGGCCTGAGCACTTCATTCATAAGTCTTATGAATGTGCTGGGTGCATTAGATAATCCAAAAGGCATAACCAGCCACTCGAATAACCCACCCTTAATCTTGAAAGCTGTCTTCCATTCATCTCCTTCCTTCATTCGAATCTGATGATACCCACTTCTAAGATCAACTTTGGAGAATACACAAGAACCATGCAGCTCATCTAGCATATCATCTAATCTAGGTATGGGATACCTATATTTGATGGTGATGTTGTTAATAGCTCTGCTGTTTACACACATTCTCATAGAACCATCTTTCTTTGGAACCAGCAAAGCTGGTACTGAACAAGGACTCATGCTGGTTCTAACATACCCCTTTGCAACCAGCTCATTAACTTACTTCTCTAATTATTTTGCTTCATGAGGAGAACATCGATAAGCTGCTTTTTTAGGAAGAGCAGACCCAGGTACAAGATCAATTTGATGTTCAATACCCCTGATTGGTGGTAAACCAGCAGGTAATTCATTTGGGAACACATCAGCAAATTCAGATAACAATGGTTTTACCCGAGTTGGTACTTCATCATGATGGTTCAACTCATCGCTTTCAACCAGCAGCAACAAGTAAGCACCAGTACCACCCCCTTTTAACTCAGTATCAACTTCAGCTAGAGTCATAAACAAGGTTTTATCATTCTTAACAGTAGGATCAGCTCTAGGCATTTCACTAGGTTTTAAAGAAGTGAGGGTGATCTTTTTACCCTTCACATACAGCGAGTAAGAATTTTGGTGTCCATTATGATAGACATACTTATCGAATAACCAAGGTCTACAAAGCAGCAAATGACAAGCATCCATAGGAATAACATCACAAGTGATCTCATCTTGATAAACAGTACCAATAGAAGATGGAACAGTAACTTGGTGAGTAACCTTTACCTCACTGCCTTGGTTAAGCCATTGAAGTTTATATGGATGAGGATGCTTCTTTATAACCAGCTCAAGCTTTTCCACCATGTGAGCAGATGCTGCGTTTGCACAGCTGCCTCCATCAACAATCAGGCTGCATACTTTGCCCTTAACTGTGCATCTTGAATGAAAGATGTTTTCATGCTTGCTCTTATCTTCAATGGTTTTTGCTAAGTGCATGACTCCTCGAAGCATTAAAAACTCTCCAATATCAGCAGCAACAAACTCTTCACTATCAGACTCATCATATGCTGGTTCAGTTTCAAAACTCCCTTCCAAATCTTCAATCTCCTTTAATGTAAGAGCACACTGGTTAGGACATTGAGCTTGAAAATGCCCAAATCCATGACACTTGAAGCATTTCCTTCTATCATCTTTAGGACCAGCTACAACCTGCTCTTTGCCTTTAATGGCTTTGGATGCTTCCTCATTATGCTTAGGCAGCATTGCTGATTGACCCTTCATAGGTAGCATGGCTGGCTTGGAATAAGACTTAAAATGATTTTTCTTTTTTGCTTGTTTCTCCACTTGAATAGCCAGCTTGCAAGCACTCTCAAAAGTCCATAGAGGCTGCATTTCAACTTGGTTAGCAATAGAAGCATTTAAACCTCCAACTAATCTTGCTATAGTGTGTTCCTCAGCTTCTTTGACATTGGTACGAATTTTGAGCTGCTCAAACTCTCTGATGTAATCAACAACATTCATGCTACCTTGCTTAAGTGTATTCATCTGTAGATACAGATCTTGTTTGTAAGCTTGAGGAACAAATCTTTTCTGCATACACTCTTTTGCTTTGGACTAGGTTCATACTGCCTTTCCTTTTTCTGATTATCATACCACATTGAAGCATACTTCTTTAATCTGATTACAGCAACTTTAAAGGCCTTTTTATCATCATAGCCTTTAACATCCATAATTCGATCCATGGTCTGAACCCATTCAAAGTAATCTTCAGGATTAGAGGACCCTTCAAAATCAGGCGGATGTATCTTGACATCTTTCAAATCATCAGCTCGTTTCCTACGCCTTCTTCTTCGTTGTGAAGAAGCATGTGATCCATCAGTAGATCCATGGCTACCATCTTCAGATTCAGCACTAGAAGACACAACGGTTGTATCTCCATTTTCAGATCTGGTTCTATTTCTTCTTGGTACACCATCTTCTAACAAATTAACCATTCTCTCCATCTGATGTTGCAGAGCTTCAATAGCTCTATCTCTTCGAAGATTATGAGCTTCTTCAAGAGTCATGTTTCTAGGAATCTCAGCCATTTCAAATCAGATCTGGAAATAAGCTTTTCAGCTTAAAAACAGAGTATGAACTGAAACAACAATAAAGATGATAAGAAAGCTTCGATTGAACAACCTAAGCTCTGATACCACTTTGATGCGTGATTATGACTTTAAAAATGCAATTTGGAACAAGCTTTCTTCAGCCAACAGATCTGAACACGAAACCCCCAATTTGTAACAGTAACAGCCCAAAACAGAGTATAAAACTCTAAAATAAGAATACAAAGGATAGAAGAATCTAAACCCCAAATTGATAAAGATATCACCACAATTAGAGAAACACTCCAAATCTTCAACTACAACTGATAAAGATTCCACCACAACTATAATATCAGATATGAAGATTTGGATTTCACCGCAATGTTTGATAAAGTAACACCACAAACACTGATAAAGAAACCACTCTTAGCAACCAGAATCAAAGATTCACTGATAAAGAAACCACTCTTAGCAACCAGAATCAAAGATTCATAAAGACACAGAGATTTTTGTAAATAGATAAGCTCTATCAAACTTTTCATTCAATCATCAACCAAGTTTTACAATTACAAGAGCTTTCTATTTATAGGAGAAGCATAACAGCTACTTTGTAGATAAGAAAAAAACATAAAAAGGAAATGGAGACAAAAAGGACAAATAATTACAAATTAGCCAATAAGAATAAAGGACACAATCTACAAAAGTCTGCCATTTGGTAGTGCTCCTCCCATGATAAAAGCAGCCAATGATAGATGAGAATCTTCCTTGGACAGCTAACATTCTTCTAGAACAGCCACGCACGTCTTAAGCACGTGACCTGACCGGTTTATTGAAAAGCATAAGTAAACTTTGAATCGTATCAGTATGCCGGCCCTTCAGAAAGAAAACAACGTCATTTACTGGTTGCACCAAGTTCATCTTGCTGGTTATACTGAAGCTCGTCTTGCTGGTTGAACTAGCTTTATCGGCTGAGCATAACTTTGCTTGTTGAACTAAAGTTATTCAGCTGGTTGAACTAAAGTGCATTTGCTGGTTCGGTTTGTTGGTCCTTCTTCTTTGCTGGCTTGTCTTCAACTATCAAAAACTTTGTTCATTAAAACTTAACTACTTCAGTTTAAGGACTGAAGTATGGTAACCCCTGAGCCTCTTGAACCAGCTCCAAAAACACTTATTAGATGATATGAAAGAGATGGCAACACGACCATTGCTTGACCAGATTCGAGTGTGACATCATTTGAGATTGTGCTTGTTGTGTTGCTGGTTATATTGCCCAGCTCACCCGCATCACCTGGTGGCCACTTGAGATTCAGATAGATAAATGTGTGATTGATTACATCTAATTTACCGGCTCATACTCTATTATCCGTGGACCGTGGGATTAAGTAAGTTGTTTCTAAAATCACATGAATCATATGTTACTCATCCGTTAGGGCCTGATATTAGTATAAATTTAATGGTGATCGAAAGTGTGTAGAAAAATACGAGTATATAAATTAAAAAAGATAGTTGAAGTGTCATAATCAAAAATGGCAGTGGTCTGAAAACATGCAGGCAAACTGATTGGGGTTATGTTAATGAGTGAGTCACCAGCACCACCTGGTGGGTCTGGCTCAGGTGGGGTTGCAACCACTGCTCAACTGGACCTCTACTTGTCCCTTCCTTCCACACAACACATCACATGTTTTTCCATCTTTACTTTTTATTTTTTAGGAAATGAACTGATATTTTCATTATTAATATTTACAATAAATTCACTTGTAATCATATCTAACTTATATTATACGAAGTATATATACAGTATAATAAATATCTAATATGTAATATAAGTGAATATTATAAATACAAAAAATGAAAATATCATTACCCTTTTTATATCTTGCTTGCAAATACCACAATATATACAAATGATAATAACAAGTTTTCGGGTCGGCCCGCTTCGCTGAGTCCAAAATCGGTAGCTTGAAAGAAAGAAAAAAAAAAGGCAACTTCAAGGTTCGAATCTGTGTCCCTTAAGATTTCAACAAACATCCTTACCAACTGTTCTACGTATTCATTTTGATATATTTATAGTTTGTTTAATATATATCTCTTAAAATTAGAGGGTTGGGCAAAAATAAAAAGTTAATCAAAAGGGGCTGAAATTTAACATAATGTAAAAATTGGGGGGAAAGGTGATAAAATTGTAAAAAAGTTTCAAATGAATAGTGATTTTGTGGATTTCTAAATGAATATATATATATATATATATATATATATATATATATATATATATATATATATATATATATATATATATATATATATATATATATATATATATATGGGGGCTCGTGTGATGCTACAGGGCCGTTTTAAAAGTTTCTATTACAATATGCATGACGACGTTATAAAATTATGTACTTTTTGTTAGAGTATTTTACACTGAGTTATATTAGATAAACAAAAGTTAAAAAGATTAATCTATTTACTTTGTTTTAATTTCATCACGCAAGCAATAATATAATTTTAAAAATAATTGAAGATAGTAAAGATATGAAAAAGATGAGATGAAGATTTTGAATAATAAAAAAAATCAAAGAATTAAAGGAAGACATTTGGAAAAATTAAAAAGTTAAGGAGAGAAATGATGAATTACAAAATGTAAGGGAAAAATTGAAATAAGATAAAAGAATTAGAAAATTGGTGGAAAGGAAAGGGACTTGAACCCCCATCTTAGGATTTACACAAATGCACATTAACCATTGATGTAGCAACGTGTTTGTTTCTTAAACTATCCAATAAATATAGATAGAGTAGGTAAGTCCCATTTTTTTAAGTGGGAGATGCAGTTTGGCACTTGCTGTTGTACTTTTCTGTTACTACTTTACCCTTGAAATTGGATCTTATTACAGTTGTGGAGTAATTGAACAGTGGCATTTTTTTGTTTTTTTCTGTTTTCCATTTGAATATATGGATAATAGATTTTCACATACTATACATATATACAAATGATAATAATAGATTTTCACATACTATACATAAGTATTATAGAGTATATAAATACCGTATGTACAACTTTCTTTTATGTGGGATCAAGGTTGGAGAATTCGGATCTCGGGGAGATCTCGTTTGGACCTTTTTAGGGAGATCTCGGCATTTCGGAATAATCTCGGGGAGATCTCGGACGTTGACTTACGTTGACTTTATAGTTTATTTAATAAAAATATACATAAAAACATAAATATATGTATATTTATATACGTTTTTACGTGATTTAACAAAAATATCAGAGAAATGAGCGAGAAAATGTTAGAAATTACGAATTTTATAAGAAAATCTTACAAATTAGCAAGAAAATTCGAGAAATCGTGGCTTTGACTAAGTTTGACCCCGTTGACCGAGAAATCTCGGGAGATGAACATCTCGTCTCGGTTGCCTTCTAAAAACGAGATCTCAGGGGAGATCTCGGGGGGATCTCGGGAGATTTACAACACTGTGTGGGATATATATACATATATTGTCAATGCTCAACTTTTTTTAACGTATCTTGACATGTTTTGCTGAATAATTGATACTCTTGATTAATTTAAATCGATGATTATTACATATTTAGAAAGCAATCTATTTATTAAAAACCGCACAACAATTTACAAGCAAAGGAGCCAAACAATTTAACGTTTGCTCAATACTTGGCTTTGACAAGTGAATTGTGACACCTTCTGAACTCGTCTCACTTTCATCATAAAAGGCACTTGCCAAATTCCATTTAACGTTTTCTTCAAGTATCATATCTCTAGCCACACCAATTCTGTTCACATTCGGGTTGTATAACTGGTAAGCCTTACTTCCCAATTCCATACCCAAATTTACCATCTTCGTGCTTGGGTCACTTAATTTGGTTAGTTGATTATATGGCTTTTTCATATATGCTATGCAACCAAAGACTTTAATCTTGTAGGGACTTTCAGATTCAACTTCAATCTTGAACTTCTTAAACGTTGCAAGTGGTTCATCCTTTGTTTTTATCACTCGTACCCACATGTACCTTCTGAAATCATCTACCATTAACATGAAATAACGGTTACCTCCCGGAGATTTGGTGAAATGGGCCCGCACAGATCTATATGGATCAACTCTACCTTCGCAAACTTGCATTGGATGCCTAATCTTGGGTAACCCACGAACTAACCTTTCTGACTCATCGATTCAATGACCCTAAAATTTATATGCCCCAATTGGGCATGCCAAACCCATGCATCATCGTCCATATTAGAGAGCAAGCAAACTGGACGTGTCAATTTTAGAGGGGTAACATAAGTTACCCAATTTGACAATCAAGGTAACCCCCAATTAGCATAAGCCCGAAAAGGATTTTAATTTTATTTTTGCGCAAGAAAATGATTACGTGTTCAAAAAGTTTTAAATTGGGGTAATCTTCGTCAAATTCATTAACGATCGTTAGACAAAATACACGTTTGGTCCCTGAATCCCTGAAGTTTCTTAAAAATTGCACTAATTTCATCCTCATTATCATCTTCATACCTAGATTCTAATTTCAGTAGCAAATCAGATGAATTAACTACGAACAATAGTTCTGTATGGTCCCAATTTCACTCTTCCATTGCTACATAAGGTTTAGATGTTGATTTGATTAGGATTGCAACGGTTCCTGATGCTAATTCAACAATAAAGCCTTATCCTGATTCGATTAGGGTTACATCATGAAGATCCGAATTTTTTTGCTGTAAATAATAAATATCCTGATCCTGTAAGGTTTCGTCAGAGCAAATCGAACCTTATTATATGATTGAACGTTTTGCTTATTGTTTTTAATGTTAATTTTCATCTTTTGGGTGTTAGTTTCTGATGTTATTAAGCTTCCGTCCATTTGATACGCAACAGCAAGATTAGATGGTGGTTAAAGATGGTGGCGGGTTGTTTGAGTTGCTATCGGGTCGATGATAATGGCGGCCGCCATTTCAGATCATAAATTCATAATCTACAAATCATATTAAAACCTGCAAATAAAGTCCAAATTGAATTCATCGACAACGGGGACTTTCGTCTATTTCATCAGGTACCCAATAAATTTGATGAAATTAGCAATTCTAATGAGATCATTGATACTATTGTAAAATGGATTTTGTTTCCTTGAAGAATATTTTGATTAATAAGTAACAAAATAAGATACCTAAAAAAAAATTCACGAAAGTAATATGAAATAATTTAGATTCGAGTTTCTTTGGATCTGGAAAAAGTTTATTTTTTCTTTTTTTTATGACCTATTCAATTATTCAGCGATGTATGATGTTTAACGACCCGTCCTAATCCATCAGGACGAATACATTACATTTTGTTACATCACGAGGTATTTGACCTCTATATGATACATTTTACAAACATTGCAATTTTACCAATAATACTAATATTAATAATAATAATAATAATGAATATAACAAATTTATCATTATTAGTATTATTGGTATCATTAAATTTGTAATGTGTAATTTGTTATATTATCATTATTTGGAATTAATATACTTATCAAAATTGTTATTATTATCATTATTAATATGATTAATAAAAATTATTATTAGCATTATTACTTCTAATATTTATATTAGTATTATTAATTTTTTTATTCATTAATAATATTAGTATTTTTATTATTATTATTGGTATTATTATTATTAATATAATTATTATTAACATTATTGGAATTAATATTTATATATGTTATTTAATTATTTGTAGTAATTGAATATATAATCTATATAGCAGAAAGAAAAACGCTTACAAGTTGTTTTACATCACGATCAAACTTTTCAGATTTTTGTTTCCTGTCTCTTAAATCATTATACATCAAAATCGATCGTACTAATTTGTTGAAATTTTGCAATTTGGTTTTTAGTTATTTAATCTGATCGAATTAGCTATCAAATCAGTTGAACTATAAAATCAAACGAATTATCAATAATATTAGTTAACTCACTCAGTTCGTTCATCACCATTATCATTTATCAATTACACCAACTCCATTTAATCGAATTTAACCTGAAAATATGAAGAACACAGCACCGTCCCCTGTTCTTGTTTTCAATTTTTAATTAGAACGATTAAGAAATCAATTTCAAAATCTAATATTGCGGTTTTGTTAGGAATCCTTTAAACGTACTAACTGTAAATTTTCAGCTTTCAATTCCTTAATTTGAGTTCCAATTTTGAAGTCAAAGATTTCGAACAAAAAGTCAAACTATTTGTTTATCACGAAATTTGTATTCGTTTTGATGTTTCTGGTAAAATCAATGATTCATAAAGTTTATATGTACGATGTACAGTCTGTTTCATGTTGAACGTATGATCTAAAACAGCCTACATTTCAAAATCAATGGTGGAGTACACAAGTGTTCTTCGTGAGCTGTTAAAACATTTATTTTTTTAAATTGCTTTTTAATCTGTTAATCCAATTACTAAAACAAGTTACTTCTTTTATATATTATAAGTCTTAACGCAAATTCATGTTACTTGCTGTTATGGTAAATCGATCGAATGATTTGTGATGAAGAAGGTAGAGGATAACATAAAACGGTTTAAATATATATTGGGTGATTATAAATACAGAAAAATGGTTACAGCAGGATGGTAAAGGGAATGGTCGGGGTAGCGAGTGGTCACGGGTTCGAGCCTAGGCGGTGGCATAATTTTTTTTAAAAGCTATTTTAGAGGTAGTCATCTTTTTATTATTATTATTATTATTATTATTATTATTATTATTATTATTATTATTATTATTATTATTATTATTATTATTATTATCATTATTAGTATTGTTATTATGATTATTATTATTATTGATATTATTACACCTGTTATCTTTGTTATTTTTATTATTATCATTATTATCAAAAGTACTATAATTATAATTCAAAACTTATTAGTATTATCATTACTAATATTATTATTAGTATTATTATTACTGTTATTATTACTAGTATTATAATTATTATCATTGTTAGCATTAGTAATAAAAGTGTTATTTTTAGAACTATTATTATTATCATTAATATTAATATTAGGAACATTTAGGAATTATTATTATTATTATTTAATAAAAGTATTATTATTTAGATTACCATTAGTAATAAGATTGTTATAATAATTATTATTATTATGTATTATGTACTAATATCAAAAATTATTATTTTCACTATCATTATTACTAAGTTATTCATTTTATCAAAAACAACCGATATTATCATTATGAGATTTATAATTAAAAACTATCATCAATATTATTATTAACAAAATTATTAAATTTAATATTTTTATTAGTAAAATTAAGTATTATCATTATTATCATTTTTACCATTACAAATAACATTTTAGTATTATTATAATTGCTAATTTTAACAAACAAATGTTATATATATATATATATATATATATATATATATATATATATATATATATATATATATATATATATATATATATAAACAATATAACATAACAAGATTTAAATTTTATGAAAATAAGTTATTAATAAAAATAATTATATCATTAATAATAATATATAGATTTATTCGAATTACAAGTATATGTATTAATACATATATGATTGATATAGGTTCGTGAATCCAAGGCCAACCCTGCATTGTTCAGTTTCATCGTATGAATATTTTACTACAAAATATTGGATAGTGAGTTTCATTTGCTCCCTTTTACTCTTTACGTTTTTGGGCTGAGAATACATGTAAATGCTTTATTAACTGTTTTACAATATTTATATGCGTGAGTTCATTTGATTCCCTTTTACTCTTTACATTTTTGGGACTGGGAATACATGCGCCGTTTTTACAACTGTTTTATTAAATGCTTTTGAAATATATTTTGAACTGCGAATACATGAAATATTTTTTACAAATGTTTGACGAGATAGACACAAGCAAAACATTCCTCGAATGAATTATTATGCAGACAGAAGTTCTGTGGATTATTATTGAATTATGTGGACATGATAATTGTCACCAACTGATGTAAATATTTTTCCCCTGATTATCATTGCTTGGTAACCTAAGAATTAGAATCGGGTATGGCCCTAATTCACGCGACTCCTAAAGGTAGCTACCGGGTTTAACACCCCCACCCAGAATGTTCACTAGACGGAAGAGCTAGTGGACGTGGTCTTTAGTACTTCGAAGTTTATGTATTATACAGACGAGATGTTCTGTTTTGGGGATATTATTGATGCGCATTATATGTTAAGGTTGGTTACCATGTTGAGCAATGAAATCGAAATGAATGTTGTGTATCGAGAGAATAGTTTTTATACACAGGTTATGTGTATTAGTTTTGTGCACGAGATATGTGCACGATTATTTAAAAATCGCGAGGCAACCTACGGGGGAGAAAAGGATACGAACCTACTCTGCTAAGCATTATGAAAAACGGTTTCGTACACGAGATAGGTGTACTGTTTTTAAAATCTTGTGGTCTATCAAAATGATGAATTTTATTGTTTACGATAAACTTATGAACTCACCAACCTTTTGGTTGACACTTTAAAGCATGTTTATTCTCAGGTATGAAAGAAATCTTCCGCTGTGCATTTGCTCATTTTAGAGATATTACTTGGAGTCATTCATGACATATTTCAAAAGACGTTGCATTCGAGTCGTTGAATTCATCAAGGTTATTATTAAGTCAATTATAGTTGGATATATTATGAAATGGTATGCATGCCGTCAACTTTCGATGTGATGAAAGTTTGTCTTTTAAAAACGAATGCAATGTTTGTAAAATGTATCATATAGAGGTCAAATACCTCGCGATGTAACCAAATGTAATGTATTCGTCCTGATGGATTAGGACGGGTTGTTAAAGTTGGTATCAGAGCTGGTTTAAGCTGTTTAATCGGCTTAATCGTAGAGGGGGTTCTCACAGTGTTACCTGTGACGAAGCATTGGCTCTTACTCCTCGTGGTCCGAATATGGTTGGCTTTCGTCGAGAGGCGGGCCGTAAAATCAGTGTCTGAGGTACGCTCAGTGGTCACCAGGCGGTTAGCTGGGAAGGCACTGAGTGGGATGCGTCCCCACTAGTTAAAGTTGGTATCAGAGCGGGGGTCTTAGTGAACCAGTTCTTGCATTAGTGTGTCTAACTGATAGTTGATAAGATGCATTAATGAGTCTGGACTTCGACTGTGTCTGCATGTCAAAAGTTTTGCTTATCATTTCGTGTCGAAAATTACCTGCTTATCTGATAGTGCTCCAAATGAACATATATTTAGGCACAATATCCTTCCAATATGTAAAGCTTTTAGTTGCAATTGTTCTATTTTTATGTAATATTCGTTTAAATAAATAAGTGCGATGACAAAAGAAGAAAACGACGATTTAAAGACGCAAATGACCAAAAAGCTCAAATGAACAAGATATAATTCAAGTGGTTCCATTTATTGATAAGAAACGTCTAAAAATGACAAGAGTACGAGCCGCGGAACGCAAAGTACACGATATCTACGAGTACGAAAGGACGTTCAAAAATCCGAAACCGAGACATGAACCGAGCATCAACGCGCGAGTCAACGGAGCTAAAATTACAAGTCAACTATGCACAAGAA
The DNA here is from genome assembly GCF_046630445.1 of Rutidosis leptorrhynchoides. Lineage (NCBI taxonomy): Eukaryota > Viridiplantae > Streptophyta > Magnoliopsida > Asterales > Asteraceae > Rutidosis > Rutidosis leptorrhynchoides. The sequence continues at coordinate 28,815,416 of NC_092339.1, read as the reverse complement.
TATAATATAATATATATATATATAATTAATATAAATTATATATATTATATATATATTTAAATAAAACGTCGGCAAACTAGAAAACGAAAGCATATGAGCTGGATCAGAGGGCCATGCGATCGCATGGCCAGAAGGCACAAAATCCATGCGATCGCATGGAGGTCAGAACCTGGCCAAGTGCTATTAAAGGCGACGTTTTCAGCGAATTATGTACACCTCAATTTTCTTTCTTCCTCTGTAAAGAATTATATATATTTATATTTATAATTTAAAGTTTAAATTAAGTTTAATAATAATTGGGTTAATGTAAGAAATGTTTTAAGGTTTTGTAAGACGGAACTCTGTCCGTGTAACGCTACGCGATTAATCACCACTGTAAGCTATGTTCTTCCTTTTTAAATTAATGTCTCGTAACTAAGTTATTATTATGCTTATTTGAGCCAAAGTAATTGTGATGTTGGGCTAAATATTAAGATGGGGTTATTAGATTTTGTACCATAATTCGGGTTTGGACAAAAGACCGATACTTGTGAATATTGGACTATTGACTATTAATAGGTAGGGGGTATTGTCTAATTGAATGACAACTCATTAGAACCTGTCGAACCTATCTTCAAATTAGTTAATCTAATAATTATTAAATTGATTACGAATGTCCTATTTAGTGACGTTTATACGACATCGTTTACAATCATTTAATTAATCAATTGGATTGGGTAATTGATTATTCATTTTGGCCAAGTGGATAAATTAATGTATTATGGATTAATTAAAACAGGGGTGGATTACATACAAGGATAATTGGTGTAATTGTTAACAAAGTATTAAAACCTTGGATTACACGCAGTCGATAACCTGGTGTAATTGTTAACAAAGTATTAAAACCTTGTTACAGTTCGAATCCCTAATTAGTTGGAATATTTGACTTCGGGAATAAGGTTAATTTGACGAGCATATTATAATTATGACCGATGGACTATTATGGACAAAAACCAGATAGGTATCAAATAAACCAGGACAAATGACAATTAACCCGGGTAATAATTAATTAAAATCAAAACGTCAAACATCATGATTACGGAAGTTAAATATCTCCACACTTGAGCGTTGCTTGTCCTCAAGCAATACAGAACTTGAAATTAAATCACACTTCACTCGAATCACTTTTTTATTCTCACACTTTATACATCAGTGATTTTGATACGGCGGTATAAACAATGATAGTAACGATGTGGTTTACAGTCCCACATGACTATTAAAAATTTAGATCCTTTAAGGAAATTGGATCTTTATGAAAATATTTGATCTTTTGAAAATTCATTCTAGCTTTTACCCTAGATAAGTTTTCCGGAATAACCCTTCACCGGTGTTTGCAAAATGTTTTTGTGGGTTTTGTGGGTTTCAGATTTTAAAATTTTAGCTCAAAACTTGCAGTTTTGTGTCACCCACTTGCTAACCTTGTATTAGGAAAGCACACGTCCAGTATACTTGCTCCGTATATTACCTTTCAGTAAACTACCGTCCGGTTGTAAAGGAAAGCGTTGAACAAGCAACTGTTAAGGCAATGTCTAATGACATGCAGATGTTCATGGTCTAAAACGTGTCGGATGCAATTACTATCCTTTGTAGGAGAAATAGTAAAGATCACCCTATAATTTTTTGGTCTGGCACAAGGTCCTGTCTTCGACCATGCTATGCAACCACCGTTCTTACGGTTGACACCCGAATTGGTTCAGGTGACCTAATGAATTCCAGGTGAATTCCTAGAATTTTACGTTCAATGGTAATGAATGCATTGAAAATAGGTTTTCAGAAAACAAATCGACTTTAATTTGATCATAATATTTTCTCGTTCAAGCTCGAGTTTAGATATCATTGAATTCCATGAGTTTGTAATTCTCAATTTTTAAGGTCAATCTCAAGGATTGAGTAATATCAGACTTAAAATGTAAGACCCAAATATTTATTGTACATAATGTATTTATGGTGTACGATGCGTGTATGAAGTGTACGTGTTGCTTGCTCGAACGTCGAAGGAAACTGGACGTTGTCCGAAGTGACAAGGTGTGTACGTATCTTTTCAACCCCAAATAAAGTTTGAATTGATGTTTCAAAGCCTTACCATTGGATAGAATATCTTATTACGTTTCCAACGATATTTGATTCATCGAAAACGGAGTTACGGTCGAAAAGTTATGGCCAAAACAAGTTGCTGAAACCTGTTTTGGGCTCGACCACAATTTCCAGTTATTTGGAGCGGCGCGCCGATTGCTGCAGAGGCAATTTTCAGCCTTTTTAAAAGGTTTAAATGAGGGATACTTTGGTCTTTTCAATAAAGGTCGGTTTGGGGTCATCAAGACTGACCTAGAACTCCATTGGAGCTCATTTCTCACCCACACAAACACTCCCATCCTCAAACCCTAGAGAGAGATTGAGTTCTAGTGAGAGAGAACTCCATTTGGAGAAGAAGGAGGTTGTTTCGGGTCAAACCTCAAGCATTAAATTTGTTCTACTCGTCAACGGCATCATTTTGGCGGTATTGGTAAGTTCTAACTCCGAATTTCATTGTTGATTTTGCTATTCAAAGTTAGGGTTTAAACTTGATTTGTTGATAAACCCATTTAGACTCATGAAGTGGGTTTAGTGATGCTAGTAATCGGGTTTATTGTTAGTGTTGGTGGATTTTGGGTTGGTGAACAAATTGGCCTTGATTAGGACTTGTAATTGGGTTTAATCACTAGGTTTAGTGATTATGGAAGTGTTGGAACACTTTTAGGTGCGTTGGTTGACTAATTTTGACTTTGGGTCAAAATTAGGGTTTGGTGATGATTATGACCCAATTGTCGAATTAATAAGGTTTATAAACTTAAAATGGATTAGGTTGAAGCATAGAACCGAGTTAAATATGTTTTGGTGTCAAAACTTGCTAATGGCGTGATATTGACTTCTTATGGGTCAAATTAGGGTTTAAGTGTCATTTTGGGCAAGATAGGTATTTAACACCTATGATGGGGTTTAATTGGCGTATTAAGACCATTCTCACTTGTGTTAGTGATTATTGGTTAATTTTGGGCGCGGTTTGTACTTGGAAGTGCATTTGGGTCAAATTTGCACTAAGTGTCAAATTGGGTTGGTTTGTAAATCCAATCTAAGTGTGTTGTTGAATTTGTGATAATGGAATAGGTACTTTCCATTGACGAGTTGCAGATTATTCGGTAGCATTCTTCAAGGCGACAAGGTGAGTGGAATAATTATATGTGTAGGTATATAATGTATCTATTTGTTGTAGCGTGAAATGTGTAGTGTCGAGGTGTTAAGACACCACGTTTCACGTGAAGAGTGTAGCATCGAGGTGTTAAGATGCCACTCGGGTGTAGCATCGAGGTGTTAAGATGCCACCTAGGAGTGTAGTGTCGAGGTGTTAAGACACCACTCCGTAAAATAATGAGTGATGCATCGAGGTGTTAAGATGCCACTCGGGGTGATGTGCCGAGGTGTTAAGGTGCCACCCTAGGGGTTAGTGGTGCGAGGTGTTAAGTGCCCTAACGGATGTTACGAACACCGATGGCGTTTTCGCGAGCGCCGTTCCCTTGTACTATTGGTTAACCATGGTTATTTGTGTTGTAAGCGTATTATATTATTCGAGTTATATTCATATGCGGTTGTTATGCTAGCTTGTGGTATTGGAGATTTATAGCTTGTTATTGTGACGATAAGCTAAATGTGTATGCTAGCGTGCTTGCGGTTTGGTGTGTAAGTGTATGCAAGTAGGTATAATTATATATGTATTCGTATAATTATTGCATTCACTAAGCTTTGCTTACCCTCTCGTTGTTTACTATTTTTATAGGTTCGGTTTTGGACAAGGGTAAGGGCATCGCTTTGGACTAGAGATCCCGCTTGATGCTAGGGGACGCTTTTGGCTTTAGTAGCTCTTGGAGTTTGACCGATAGTTGGGTAGTTTAATCCCAAACGCCATGCTCATTATGTAGTTTGGAACTTATACTTTTTGGTGGTCGAAACTCGTAAATTGTATTAAACTCGTAAAACGGCCGATGTGGGCGCCGCTTGTTAAACATTGATTTTATATTTGAAACAGGTTAGTTTTACATATTTGGATGTATGGTAAAAAGCGTTTCGTCTAAAAGTGTCGGGAACTAGTCAATCTTTTTCGCATTTTGAGACTTTCCGGACAGACCCAAATGGCGCGCCGCGCGGCCATCCTGGCGCGCCGCCCCAGTTCACTGTGCAGCAAACTTTTTTTTATTTTGTATTTTCACGTGGTTTGTTCGCGGGTTGGTTTGGGTTGTTACAAGTGGTATCAGAGTATGGTCTAAGGGATTTAGGTGACTTGAGATAGGTGCCTAGACTTAGACTTTTGTGTGTGCTTAATTTGTTGCGGGACTTGTAGGATTACGGGTCGGAACGGGTTATAGTTAGTGCCTCATTTGTAAGTGGACTAACGTTTATATTAGTAATGCGGATATTATTAATATATTATTGTGTTGTGATAATAATTCTCGCGTGTGATTTGTCGTGTAGAATTTGTTTGTGTTTGTTTATATCATCGAGCAAGGCGGTCGTTGTACTAACAAGTTGATACGGCGTGTATGCGTAATAAGGACTTGCAAACCTTATTACGGGTGCAAATCATGTCTAACAAGTTATGTACGACGAGTGTTTAGCAAGATGGAACGGTGTTGTGCGTATGGTTTACACGCTCGTGATCTAATCGTTTGCATTCCTTAGAATGAAAACGGAAGATGGATGTGGAACGAATGAGCCTATTCACGAAGGGAAGGATGAGTTAACGTTAAGGATTGAGGCCGAGTTCGAACGCTATATTTCGATTTTCGCCGACAAGGTTAAACAAGTTCTCCAAGAGTCGTTCGAGGGAATAGTGACCGAGATGGTCCGAGACCAAGTGCCTAAGGTCGTGAAGGGAGAGTTAGAAAAGAGGTTTCCTAAACCTCAAGGTGTCGGTGACAAAGGAGCAACTATGGGGATTAAATCTCATGCTCCAAAATTTGCGGATCACTCTTTGGGTAAGAGAAAGTTGGAATCAAGAGGTGCTCCTAGTAAGAGGGCGAGAGGTACGCCCAAAGGTGTTGAAAAAGTGAAGAAGAGGATTAAGGGAGGTTTGTGCTTTAGGTGTGGAGGACGAGGTCATTTGGAACGGGATTGTACGAGTGTACCTTTAAGCACAATCAAGTGCTTTATTTGCCAAAAGAAGGGACACCGTAAGTCAGAGTGCTCCGAATCGTTTGTCAATCGGGTTAGGAGGTTAGAGCGTGACTATCTGAGGGTCAGTGAAGCGCAAGGGTCCAACGATGATGTTTCAGGTATTTTCGTCTTTGGTACAAATATGCCTTATTATTGTTTATTATGTGCCGATGGATTCATGTATGTATTAGAGACTTAAACTTTGTTTCGTGGCATAATTAGTCTCAAGTGAGTGTATGTTTCAAAGGTACCCATAAGGGTGCGGGATTAGTGAACTCGGTGAAGATTCGGTTTGTTAGCGATTTTGATGATAGTGCACCGGGGTAGCTTTTGAGTCGTTGACTCGTGGCAATGCGCCCTGGGGACGAATGCATGGCGGTAGTACGTAGTATTAGTATGGGTGGCATTCCTAATGGAAACACCCTATGATGACGTTTGGTTGTCGGGCGAAGGGCGTAAGACTTGGTGCAACCAAGCATTCTTTAGTGTTAGGAAATGTTTCTACGAAGCCACAGGTATGTGCATTGGTGTTCGATTATTAGAGCGTTTTGCTTTCGTGTTGAAGTTGTTGAACCATGAGGTTCGACGGGTGGATAGAACCCTTGAGATCGAGTGTTTTGGGTCTCGATGTATGTTGGAAATGGAGTCTACGGGACGCAACGTTAGGTGCCTCTTTCATACCTACTAGCGTGGTATTCGACTCCGATGGTGTTGCGGTTACATTGTACTTAGGGTACCGGATAGAAACCCTTAGGTACATGAGTGACTAGGTGGAAATTTGACAAACTATATCAATTGGATTATTGCAAGTGTAAGGTTTGTGTAAATTGTGGTAGACTATTCTTTCAAAGAGTTTAAGGATAGGTTAAATTCCTTCGTATGCTCAAGGTTGGAGCAAGATTATGGTAACGTGCGTATTAAGAGATGCAAGACGGGTGAACCTCGTCTCTCTCATAGGAGTTACGGTAATGCGATTTGGCGCATTAGTTGTTAGGTTAGTGGTCACTCTTTCTGCGAAAGTGAGCATGTGTTTATCGTCGGGATTTATTGTTAAGGACGAATTCGCGAGAATTCAAGGACTATGACCAATGAGGATATTGGTTGTGTATGTTGATAAGTGGTCATTCCACGGGATGCTATTATTCGATGATGTGGTTACGAAGCGGAGTCCTAAGTGGGGGAGTTTGTACTCTTGCACGAAGGTGTTATATTGCAGTGATATTTGGATGATGCTCGTAGGGATTCGAAGCTAGTGTCGAGACCTACATTGGTCGATTATGGTAAAAGTACGATTTGGAATAAATTGTACTTATGGTTTTTGGATTTAAATTATCACCGAGGTGGTAAGGTGGTAAATCTCATTGGGAGATAAGTTACGTGTTCGACGAGCAAAGTAAGATCCCTCGGTTAAGGGATGTGTATGCCGGATTCTCTTCTAGGGAATTATTGTTGTGTCTATGAGTAATATGGGTGGTTCTTGGCTCGATTGTGGTAGCCGTGTGGTTACCTTTGGGAATAGAGTAATTGGACTTTGAGAAAGGTTACGATGCCTCATTATCGTATACCTTGGGTGGTAGTTACACAATAGCCATTTTGTGAACTACAAGGTGATTATGTGGTGTTTATTTGGGGTTATCTCTATATTCACCGCGTTTGACTTAAGATAGGTGACGAGGGATATCCGGAAGGATTAGCTCTTCGTTAACCACTCGTGGTTGTGAGTGATAGCCGATTTTTACTCACACGTTGGTAAATAGTGATTCGATAGCCGTGTTTCGCTCACATATGGTTGGTAGTGTTGCAATAGCCGTTTTTGCACACTACGGATATATCACGATAGCCATTTTTGTACACCATGGGTTTCGTGTGAACTAACCTTCGCATTGTTGGACTTGAGAACCACTGGTTGTTTTAAGCTCTGATGGTTCGGTCGTAAGGACCATGTTGTGTGATTAGTGATGTAATAGCCGTATTTTGCTCACGTAATTGGGTAGTTGCGTATTAGCTATGTTTGCGCACTACTAAGGGTGTTAGATGGTAAGTGTTATCCGTAAGGATTCTTCTTTACTTGGTCTTCATCATTTGGGTTTTTGACCTTAGGTCGATATTTGGTTGTTTTTAGCATTGTACTTGGAAAGGGTACGCTTTAGGGTTGATATCTCGGTACGAGATCGGTTGAGTTTTTCCCGATGTATGGGGGATTGAGCAGGTTTTAGTGCTTGGATTTTAGTTTTGATAAAATTGCGGGTGATGATTTTAGTTGTTAAAGGCGATTCATTGGGAAGAATTGCTTAGAAAAGTCGGATTGGGACTTATAATTGAGGACCGTTGAGTAGTTCCGAATTGATTAAGTGGAGAAGATCACGAGGACGTGATCGAGTTTAAGTGGGGGAGAGTTGTAAGACCCAAATATTTATTGTACATAATGTATTTATGGTGTACGATGCGTGTATGAAGTGTACGTGTTGCTTGCTCGAACGTCGAAGGAAACTGAACGTTGTTCGAAGTGACAAGGTGTGTACGTATCTTTTCAACCCCAAATAAAGTTTGAATTGATGTTTCAAAGCCTTACCATTGGATAGAATATCTTATTACGTTTCCAACGATATTTGATTCATCGAAAACGGAGTTACGGTCGAAAAGTTATGGCCAAAACAAGTTGCTGAAACCTGTTTTGGGCTCGACCACAATTTCCAATTATTTGGAGCGGCGCTCCACCTTCTGGCGCGGCGCGCCGATTGCTGCAGAGGCAATTTTCAGCCTTTTTAAAAGGTTTAAATGAGGGGTACTTTGATCTTTTCAATTAAGGTCGGTTTGGGGTCATCAAGACTGACCTAGAACTCCATTGGAGCTCATTTCTCACCTACACAAACACTCCCATCCTCAAACCCCAGAGAGAGATTGAGTTCTAGTGAGAGAGAACTCCATTTGGAGAAGAAGGAGGTTGTTTCGGGTCAAACCTCAAGCATTAAAGTTGTTCTACTCGTCAACGACATCATTTTGGCGGTATTGGTAAGTTCTAACTCCAAATTTCATTGTTGATTTTGCTATTCAAAGTTAGGGTTTGAACTTGATTTGTTGATAAACCCATTTAGACTCATGAAGTGGGTTTAGTGATGCTAGTAATCGGGTTTATTGTTAGTGTTGGTGGATTTTGGGTTGGTGAACAAATTGGCCTTGATTAGGACTTGTAATTGGGTTGAATCACTAGGTTTAGTGATTATGGAAGTGTTGGAACACTTTTAGGTGTGTTGGTTGACTAATTTTGACTTTGGGTCAAAATTAGGGTTTGGTGATGATTATGACCCAATTGTCGAATTAATAAGGTTTATAAACTTAAAATGGATTAGGTTGAAGCATAGAACCGAGTTAAATATGTTTTGGTGTCAAAACTTGCTAATGGCGTGATATTGACTTCTTATGGGTCAAATTAGGGTTTAAGTGTCATTTTGGGCAAGATAGGTATTTAACACCTATGATGGGGTTTAATTGGCGTATTAAGACCATTCTCACTTGTGTTAGTGATTATTGGTTAATTTTGGACGCGATTTGTACTTGGAAGTGCATTTGGGTCAAATTTGCACTAAGTGTCAAATTGGATTGGTTTGTAAATTCAATCTAAGTGTGTTGTTGAATTTGTGATAATAGAATAGGTACTTTCCATTGACGAGTTGCAGATTATTCGGTAGCATTCTTCAAGGCGACAAGGTGAGTGGAATAATTATATGTGTAGGTATATAATGTATCTATTTGTTGTAGCGTGAAATGTGTAGTGTCGAGGTGTTAAGACACCACGTTTCACGTGAAGAGTGTAGCATCGAGGTGTTAAGATGCCACTCGGGTGTAGCATCGAGGTGTTAAGATGCCACCTAGGAGTGTAGTTGTAGCGACCCGACAAAATCGTCATTGACGGCGCCGTCTACTTAGGTCCCGTTACGTGGTCATAAGTCTTTAAAACAACGTTTGACCAAAAGATATGTCGCATTCATTTCAAATGTAAAGATTGTTCAAATTTCACAAGAATAGTTCCACCACAAGTTACGTTACAAAGTTATAAGTACAAGTGAAACTTATGCGACACAATTTAAAAGTAGCCAAAAGACGCTCCATGTATGCATATATACTCGACATCCAATGCAAGTATCAAAATAATGAGCGGAAGCATGTATAATGTATCGTTCAAGGACCTGAGAAAAACATAGAAATTTGTCAACGAAAACGTTGGTGAAATCATAGGTTTGAGTAAGTAAGTACAAGTGAACCACAAGATTTACAACAATGATATAATAGTAATACATTTCAAAAGTTTGTTTCACGAGCACCCAATTATCAATGCTTAACATTTCTCCCATTGAACCACATCACTTAGTGCTAGAACATACATTGTTTCTCGAAAATATATTTCATTCGTAAACGGTAGCGAACCGTTTGAATGAGGGTTTGTCAAACCCATATGGATCCATACAACATAAGTTCTCGCTTACACCCGGCAAGTGTAACTAATGATAATCGAATTGAGGATTTTGTTCTAAACTCGTATGTAGAATGTTTGTTTTCCTGTACTTGTGTTCACTTAGTAAAAGAAATGTTTATGTTTTCTCATCCCAAATGTAAGTTCAAAAAGAGTAAAAGTGGGACTATGATCTCACCTTGAGTGCACGAGTAGTAAAGTACTTCAATAAGTAAACGTGTGCAAAGAATAATGCTAGTCTTGACCTAAACAAATAGGTCGTATCAACAACGGTAAACACAAAAGGTCAAAGATGTTCAATTAGTCCTATGGCTCGTTACGACTCGATTACGTAGCATGTGAATCAATTTGTCAAGTTTCATGCAAGATACAAGTATAGAAACAAGTTAGGAATGTTGCATAATCATTTGGTTAAGTTTGACAAAAAGTCAAACTTTGGTCGGTCAAAGTCAACGAAAAAGTCAACACGTTCGGGTCGGGTCCCGAACTATTTTTCTGAGGTTTTTAATCATATATGAGCATGTTAGAACAAGTTACATGTGAATCGGAGGTCCATAGCATAGCAAACATTTTCCGTAAAATGACCAACCAGGACAGTAGCCTGCCAGTGCATCTGGACGGCTTCCAAATTTTCTGGACGGCATCCAGCTTTGAAGGCTGGGATGGCGTCCAGACTTTCTGGACGGCGTCCAGCTTTGAATACTGGGACGGCGTCCAGGTTGGATTTCAAGTCTGATGCAGAACTCCTAAGTGCACGAACCAAAAACCAAATAAACACAATTTATGATCCGCAAACAATCAAGTCAAGTATTTTATACCGTTGGGAAGGTAATTTGACGAGGAAGACAACTAAACACATTTCATCAATAAATATACCTATTATAACAACCAAAACCGCTTCTAATGCTCAACATTAATCGCATACAAGTTCATAAATGCAATTCAATGATTCGGGCAACCAATTTACATGAATGATATGCCGTTTCGAAGGTAATCAAGCATACAATCCAACTAAACACTTACCAACCATAATCCATGGCATTCAATGCATCAAAAGTCCATTTCAAGTTCATCAAACCCTAACCCAAATTCACCAAAATCATAAATCGAGTTCATGAACTTTTCTAAAGCAACCTACACATCAAATTGAAGCTAGTGATACTAGGAACACAATTAGAACATGAACTTTTAACATCTAACAACATATGATCATCCAAAATTCAAGAACAACACACCAAAATTCAAGTTCATGCTAGTTACACTAAAACAACGAGATCGAGCATATAAATTACACACACGACATCACAATGAGCCATAGACACTAACTAACACCATTTCAAGTCAAAAACACGAATTTAGAGAAATCTAGAGTTTTAGAAATGTTATCCAAACGAGATGAAGTTGGTACCAAAATGAAGAGGATGAAGAGAGGATCACGAATATGTAATTTATTTTGTTGTAAGCCTCCTAGATCGAATTTAGATGATGATTGAATGAATTTGGTAAATGTGTGTGTGTTCTTGCTAGAGAGAAAGAGAGAGAGATGGAGATGATTGAATGGTGGTGATTGGGGTGGACTAGTTGACCTAGTCAACTAGTTTGCTCCGTGTCAATTTTAGTCCCTCGAGTTTAAATCGGGTGCGTGAATTACCTAAATGAGATAATTTAAAACGCGTATTAACGAAAGATGTTATAAATATATAACAGACTTTAAAATAGTTAAACGGAAAAGTAAATGGAAAAAGGCGGGATGTTACATTACCTACTCCTTAAAAGAAATTTCGTCCCGAAATTTAAGTAGGCGTAGTAGTCGTTGTTTCTTCCTCGAGATCTTTCGTTTCCGAATTCACGAATAAATGAGGGTATTTCCTTTGCATTTGATCTTGCCTTTCCCAAGTAAACTCGGGTCCCCTTTTGGCATTCCAACGGACTTTAACAATCGGAATTCGGCTTTGTTTCAATGTCTTGACGGAGGTGTCCACAATTTTAACCGGTTCCTCCACAAAATGAAGTTTGTCATCAATAGTAAGTTCCTCGGGAGGGATGACGATATCGGGTTCGGCAAGACACTTTTTCAAGTTAGATACATGGAAGGTAGGATGAACGGAGTTCAATTGAGGCGAAAGATCTAAACGATAAGCAACGGTTCCAATACGCTCCAAGATTTTGAAAGGACCAATATACCTTGGATTCAGCTTCCCGCGTTTCCCAAAACGGATTACACCTTTCCAAGGCGCGACTTTTAACATTACTCGGTCACCGACTTGAAATTCAAGATCGTTGCATCGTTTGTCGGTATAGCTCTTTTGACGACTTCGGGCCGTCCTAAGCCTATCTCGGATTTGAACGATTTTCTCGGTGGTTTCGTGAATGAGTTTGGGTCCGGTGATTTGCACGTCGCCTACCTCGGCCCAACAAAGAGGTGAACGACATTTTCGGCCATATAGCGCTTCAAAAGGTGCGACTTTAATACTCGCGTGATAACTATTATTGTAAGAGAACTCGGCGAGAGGTAAGTGCTTGTCCCAAGCTTTTCCGAAATCAACCACGCAAGCTCGCAACATGTCCTCTAAGGTTTGAATTGTACGTTCGCTTTGTCCATCGGTTTGAGGATGATATGCGGTGCTCATGTCTAAACGCGTTCCCAACGCTTCTTGCAATGTACGCCAAAATCTAGAAACGAAACGGCCATCTCGGTCGGAGATAATCGATAAAGGTACACCGTGTCGGGCTACGATCTCCTTAATGTAAAGTTGTGCAAGTTTCTCCATTTTGTCCGTTTCCTTCATGGCAAGGAAGTGTGCAGATTTGGTGAGACGATCAACAATAACCCAAATGGTATCATAACCGCCCGTCGTTTTTGGTAGCTTGGTGATAAAATCCATCGTTATCCTTTCCCACTTCCATTGCGGGATCTCGGGTTGTTGAAGTAGTCCGGACGGTCTTTGGTGTTCGGCTTTGACTTTGGAACATGTCAAACACTTGGAAACATAAGTAGCTACGTCCCTTTTGATGTTCGGCCACCAATATTGTTGTTTAAGGTCGTGGTACATCTTATTGGCACCGGGGTGAATCGAGTATCGTGACTTATGGGCTTCATCTAAAATAAGACTTCGTAGGTCCCCATAACTAGGCACCCAAATCCTTCCGGCGTAATATCGGAGTCCGGTTTCTTTAACTTCGAATCGAGAGGTGAGGACGTTCAAGTGTTCGAGAGAGATGTTTTCATCCTTGAGAGCCTCATCTTGGGCTACCCGAATTTGGCTATTAAGGTTTGTGTGGATGGTGATGTTTAAGGCTCGGACACGGAGAGGCGCCGCTCTTTCTTTTCGACTTAAGGCATCGGCTACTACATTTGCCTTTCCGGGATGGTAACGAAGCTCGCAATCGTAATCGTTCAAAGTTTCAATCCACCGTCGTTGTCTCATGTTTAGTTGCTTTTGATCGAAGATGTGTTGAAGGCTTTTGTGATCGGTGAAGATAGTACTCTTGGTTCCATAAAGATAGTGTCTCCACATTTTAAGTGCGAAGACAACGGCTCCGAGTTCGAGATCATGCGTCGTGTAGTTTCGTTCATGAATTTTGAGTTGTCGAGAAGCATAAGCAATGACTTTCGTTCGTTGCATCAATACACACCCAAAACCATGTTTCGAGGCATCGCAATATACAACAAAGTCATCATTACCTTCGGGAAATGACAAGATAGGAGCGGTGGTTAGCTTCGTTTTCAAGATTTGGAATGCGGATTCATGTTCGGTCGCCCAAATGAATTTCTTTCCCTTGTGAGTTAATGCGGTTAGAGGACGTGCAACCAAAGAGAAGTTTTCGATGAATCTACGATAGTACCCGGCGAGACCCAAGAATTGACGAATGTGAGTAGGAGTAGTAGGAGTCTCCCATTTACTAATGGCTTCGATTTTCGTGGGATCGACTTTAATACCTTGATCACTTACAACATGACCAAGAAATTGAACTTCCTTCAACCAAAATTCACACTTGGAGAATTTGGCATAAAGTCGTTCTTGTCTCAAGAGTTCAAGCACAAGTCGGAGATGTTGTTCGTGCTCTTCTTCATTTTTAGAATAGATCAATATGTCATCGATGAACACAATAACGAATTTATCGAGATACGGTTTGCACACGCGGTTCATAAGATCCATGAACACCGCCGGTGCGTTAGTGAGACCAAATGGCATGACAAGGAATTCATAACTACCATAACGAGTCCGGAAAGCGGTTTTGGAGACATCTTCCCCCTTAACCCTTAATTGATGATAACCCGAGCGGAGATTGATTTTCGAATATACACAAGACCCTTGTAGTTGATCAAAGAGGTCATCGATGCGAGGAAGAGGATATCGGTTCTTAACCGTCAATTTATTTAGTTCACGATAATCAATGCACATTCGTAGGGATCCGTCTTTCTTTTTAACAAACAAAATCGGAGCGCCCCATGGTGAATGGCTAGGTTGGATAAAACCACGGTCAAGTAGTTCTTGGATTTGACTTTGCAATTCTTGCATTTCAGATGGAGCAAGTCTATATGGTGCACGTGCTACGGGTGCGGCTCCCGGAATAAGATCGATTTGGAATTCTACCGGTCGATAAGGCGGAAGACCCGGCAATTTGTCGGGAAATACATCGGAAAAGTCACTAACAATTAGCACATCACCGATATGCTTATCATCGGACTCGACTTTCTTAACGTGGGCAAGGATCGCAAAACAACCCTTACGGAGTAGTTTTCTAACTTTAAGGCACGAAACGAGGTTGAGTCTGGTGCAACTCTTATCGCCATAAACAATCAAAGGTCCACCATTCTCGATAGGAATTCGGATTGCGTTAAGATCACAAAGGATGTGAGATTTCGTTTTGACTAACCAATTCATACCGATTATTACATCAAAGCTTCCTAGTTCCATGGGTATCAAGTCAATTTCAAATTCCTTACCCAAAATGTTTAACGTACACCCCCGGTAATATGTGTCGGCACTTAATAGTTTCTCGTTAGCCACTTCAATGGTATAAGTGGTATCTAATGGAAGAGGTGGGGTGCTAAAAGAATGAGTCAAAGTCTTGGATACAAAGCATTTATCGGCACCCGAATCGAATAAGCAAGAGACATAAGAATTGTTGAGAAGAAACGTACCCGTGACTAGTTCAGTGTCATCCCGGGCTTCCTCGGTGTTGATGTTGAAAGCTCGGCCGCGCGTGTTGGGGTTATCTTTCTTCTTTGGGCATGCATTTCTATAATGACCCGTTTGGCCACATTCATAACAAGTGCCCGTCTTTGGTGCATTGGGCCACTTTCGAGCGACGGGAGTGGCACTTTTACAATCGTTGGCCTTATGACCAATTCCTTGGCACCGATGGCAAATTAGCTTACTACATTCGCCAAAGTGATGTTTGTTGCATTTGTTGCAGAGAGGTAGATTTCCGGCATAACCCTTCTTGCCTTCGGAGGTGAAAGATTTCTTGGCAAAGTTGTTGTTGCTTGATTGGGGAGCTTCCCATTTTCTTTTGTTGTTACCCGACTTGTCCTCGGCTTTAGGTGCCGGTACTACGATTTCGTCCACCGTCTCTATCAATTTGCGGGCCATGTTCAAAGTTCTTGATGATTAGTGGGTTTGGATGACATTACTCCGTGTTTGATGCTCTTTGGAAGACCATCCATGTAAAGTTCAACCCTTAAAGACTCGGGTTTCACAAGGTTTGGGCACATCAAGGCTAGTTCAGAAAATCGTTGATTATAGGCCTTGAGATCGTTTCCGACCGCTTTTAGAGTTCTTAGCTCTTGTTCGAGCTTTCGGGTCTCCTCGCGCGGAAAGTATTCGGTGATCATCTTTCCTTTCAAATCGGACCAAGAGAGAGCGTGGGCTTCATCGGTACCCACCGATTGTACATAGGTGTTCCACCAAGTGAGAGTGACGCCGGAGAAAGTGTGAGTGGAGTACTTGACCTTGTCTTGGTCCCGACAACCGCTTATGCTAAAGACGGCTTCCGTTTGCTCAAACCATCGGGTGAGCACGACCGGTCCCCAGGTTCCATCGAAAGTGTGAGGTTTGCACCCCATGAAAGCTTTATAGGAGCATCCCTCGTTTGAGTTACCGGCTCCATTGTTGTTGTTGTTGTGGTTGTTGTTATTATTGTTGTTGTTGTTGGATGAGTGACCGGCCATGGCCGCATCTACGGCGGTAGCTATCATCCGTTCGAGAGCTTGTTCGGGAGTTTCATTGCGGCGTACACGACGAGGAGCCATTGTTCCTTCAAGACACAAGAATATCATTGATTAGTATTCTCAATAATACTAACCGTGATATAGAATAAAGATAAAGAGAAGTTTTTTTCCTCGACTCGCCTTAAATTCTTTATGCCATAATGTTGGAACGTTCATATGAGTCACCGTAATATAATCCCGGAAATTATATTACCCTGATTCATATGTGCATTCGACATCATTTCATATAGTCAAGGTGGCGCGTCAATCAAATTAAACAACGTGAGATTAAGATGAAATAAGAGTAGATATGAGTAGAAGCATTCGAGTATAAATGCACAAGTAGTCAAGTAATTCCTACTTCAAGTCTATATGCCGGTTGTAGTCTAGATTCACCAATGTACCCTATGACTCGAGGTTGACACCAATGAACTCTAAATCCCTACAACCAACGCTCTGATACCATCTATAGAGACCCGACAAAATCGTCATTGACGGCGCCGTATACTTAGGTCCCGTTACGTGGTCATAAGTCTTTAAAACAACGTTTGACCAAAAGATATGTCGCATTCATTTCAAATGTAAAGATTGTTCAAATTTCACAAGAATAGTTCCACCACAAGTTACGTTACAAAGTTATAAGTACAAGTGAAACTTATGCGACACAATTTAAAAGTAGCCAAAAGACGCTCCATGTATGCATATATACTCGACATCCAATGCAAGTATCAAAATAATGAGCGGAAGCATGTATAATGTATCGTTCAAGGACCTGAGAAAAACATAGAAATCTGTCAACGAAAACGTTGGTGAAATCATAGGTTTGAGTAAGTAAGTACAAGTGAACCACAAGATTTGCAACAATGATATAATAGTAATACATTCCAAAAGTTTGTTTCACGAGCACCCAATTATCAATGCTTAACATTTCTCCCATTGAACCCCATCACTTAGTGCTAGAACATACACTGTTTCTTGAAAATATATTTCAT
Organism: Rutidosis leptorrhynchoides; assembly: GCF_046630445.1. Classification (NCBI taxonomy): domain Eukaryota; kingdom Viridiplantae; phylum Streptophyta; class Magnoliopsida; order Asterales; family Asteraceae; genus Rutidosis; species Rutidosis leptorrhynchoides. The sequence goes on along the minus strand of NC_092339.1, from coordinate 28,798,513 downwards.
TCGTAAACGGTAGCGAACCGTTTGATTGAGGGTTTGTCAAACCCATATGGATCCATACAACATAAGTTCTCGCTTACACCCGGCAAGTGTAACTAATGATAATCGAATTGAGGATTTTGTTCTAAACTCGTATGTAGAATGTTTGTTTTCCTGTACTTGTGTTCACTTAGTAAAAGAAATGTTTATGTTTTCTCATCCCAAATGTAAGTTCAAAAAGAGTAAAAGTGGGACTATGATCTCACCTTGAGTGCACGAGTAGTAAAGTACTTCAACAAGTAAACGTGTGCAAAGAATAATGCTAGTCTTGACCTAAACAAATAGGTCGTATCAACAACGGTAAACACAAAAGGTCAAAGATGTTCAATTAGTCCTATGGCTCGTTACGACTCGATTACGTAGCATGTGAATCAATTTGTCAAGTTTCATGCAAGATACAAGTATAGAAACAAGTTAGGAATGTTGCATAATCATTTGGTTAAGTTTGACAAAAAGTCAAACTTTGGTCGGTCAAAGTCAATGAAAAAGTCAACACGTTCGGGTCGGGTCCCGAACTATTTTTCTGAGGTTTTTAATCATATATCAGCATGTTAGAACAAGTTACATGTGAATCGAAGGTCCATAGCATAGCAAACATTTTCCGTAAAATGACCAACGAGGACAATAGCCTGCCAGTGCATCTGGACGGCGTCCAGATTTTCTGGACGGCGTCCAGCTTTGAAGGCTGGGACGGCGTCCAGACTTTCTGGACGGCGTCCAGCTTTGAATACTGGGACGGCGTCCAAGTATCTGGATGGCATCCAGGTTGGATTTCAAGTCTGATGCAGAACTCCTAAGTGCACGAACCAAAAACCAAATAAACACAATTTATGATCCGCAAACAATCAAGTCAAGTATTTTATACCGTTGGGAAGGTAATTTGACGAGGAAGACAACTAAACACATTTCATCAATCAATCTACCTATTATAACAACCTAAACCGCATCTAATGCTCAACATTAATCGCATACAAGTTCATAAATGCAATTCAATGATTCGGGCAACCAATTTACATGAATGATATGCCATTTCGAAGGTAATCAAGCATACAATCCAACTAAACACTTACCAACCATAATCCATGGCATTCAATGCATCAAAAGTCCATTTCAAGTTCATCAAACCCTAACCCAAATTCACCAAAATCATAAATCGAGTTCATGAACTTTTCTAAAGCAACCTACACAACAAATTGAAGCTAGTGATACTAGGAACACAATTAGAACATGAACTTTTAACATCTAACAACATATGATCATCCAAAATTCAAGAACAACACACCAAAATTCAAGTTCATGCTAGGTACACTAAAACAACGAGATCGAGCATATAAATTACACACACGACATCACAATGAGCCATAGACACTAACTAACACCATTTCAAGTCAAAAACACGAATTTAGAGAAATCCAGAGTTTTAGAAATGTTACCCAAACGAGATGAAGTTGGTACCAAAATGAAGAGGATGAAGAGAGGATCACAAATATGTAATTTATTTTGTTGTAAGCCTCCTAGATCGAATTTAGATGATGATTGAATGAATTTGGTAAATGTGTGTGTGTTCTTGCTAGAGAGAAAGAGAGAGAGATGGAGATGATTGAATGGTGGTGATTGGGGTGGACTAGTTGACCTAGTCAACTAGTTTGCTCCGTGTCAATTTTAGTCCCTCGAGTTTAAATCGGGTGCGTGAATTACCTAAATGAGATAATTTAAAACGCGTATTAACGAAAGATGTTATAAATATATAACGGACTTTAAAATAGTTAAACGGAAAAGTAAATGGAAAAAGGCGGGATGTTACATTACCTACTCCTTAAAAGAAATTTAGTCCCGAAATTTAATTAGGCGTAGTAGTCATTGTTTCTTCCTCGAGATCTTGCGTTTCCGAATTCACGAATAAATGAGGGTATTTCCTTTGCATTTGATCTTGCCTTTCCCAAGTAAACTCGGGTCCCCTTTTGGCATTTCAACGGACTTTAACAATCGGAATTCGGCTTTGTTTCAATGTCTTGACGGAGGTGTCCACAATTTCAACCGGTTCCTCCACAAAATGAAGTTTGTCATCAATAGTAAGTTCCTCGAGAGGGATGACGATATCGGGTTCGGCAAGACACTTTTTCAAGTTAGATACATGGAAGGTAGGATGAACGGAGTTCAATTGAGGCGGAAGATCTAAACGATAAGCAACGGTTCCAATACGCTCCAAGATTTCGAAAGGACCAATATACCTTGGATTCAGCTTCCCGCGTATCCCAAAACGGATTACACCTTTCCAAGGCGCGACTTTTAACATTACTCGGTCACCGACTTGAAATTCAAGATCGTTGCGTCGTTTGTCGGTATAGCTCTTTTGACGACTTCGGGCCGTCCTAAGCCTATCTCGGATTTGAATGATTTTCTCGGTGGTTTCGTGAATGAGTTCGGGTCCGGTGATTTGCACGTCGCCTACCTCGGCCCAACAAAGAGGTGAACGACATTTTCGGCCATATAGCGCTTCAAAAGGTGCGACTTTAATACTCGCGTGATAACTATTGTTGTAAGAGAACTCGGCGAGAGGTAAGTGCTTGTCCCAAGCTTTTCCGAAATCAACCACGGAAGCTCGCAACATGTCCTCTAAGGTTTGAATTGTACGTTCGCTTTGTCCATCGGTTTGAGGATGATATGCGGTGCTCATGTCTAAATGCGTTAAGATGTTATAAATATATAACGGACTTTAAAATAGTTAAACGGAAAAGTAAATGGAAAAAGGCGGGATGTTACAGTAGTGTCGAGGTGTTAAGATACCACTCCGTAAAATAATGAGTGATGCATCGAGGTGTTAAGATGCCACTCGGGGTGATGTGCCGAGGTGTTAAGGTGCCACCCTAGGGGTTAGTGGTGCGAGGTGTTAAGTGCCCTAACGGATGTTACGAACACCGATGGCGTTTTCGCGAGCGCCGTTCCCTTGTACTATTGGTTAACCATGGTTATTTGTGTTGTAAGCGTATTATATTATTCGAGTTATATTCATATGCGGTTGTTATGCTAGCTTGTAGTATTGGAGATTTATAGCTTGTTATTGTGACGATAAGCTAAATGTGTATGCTAGCGTGCTTGCGGTTTGGTGTGTAAGTGTATGCAAGTAGGTATAATTATATATGTATTCGTATAATTATTGCATTCACTAAGCTTTGCTTACCCTCTCGTTGTTTACTATTTTTATAGGTTCGGTTTTGGACAAGGGTAAGGGCATCGTTTTGGACTAGAGATCCCGCTTGATGCTAGGGGATGCTTTTTGCTTTAGTAGCTCTTGGAGTTTGACCGATAGTTGGGTAGTTTAATCCCAAACGCCATGCTCATTATGTAGTTTGGAACTTAAACTTTTTGGTGGTCGAAACTCGTAAATTGTATTAAACTCGTAAAACGGCCGATGTGGGACCCGCTTGTTAAACATTAATTTTATATTTGAAACAGGTTAGTTTTACATATTTGGATGTATGGTAAAAAGCGTTTCGTCTAAAAGTGTCGGGAACTAGTCAATCTTTTTCGCATTTTGAGACTTTCCGGACAGACCCGAATGGCGCGCCGCGCGGCCATCCTGGCGCGCCGCGCCAGTTCACTGTGCAGTAATTTTTTTTTTATTTTGTATTTTCACGTGGTTTGTTCGCGGGTTGGTTTGGGTTGTTACATAAAAGCTGATTTTTAATCTTTTAGGAGATTATCCTTTCTGGGGGTCTGATTCATTAGTCTTATCAAGCTAATTTGCACGGCGCACTCCCCAGTTTACGAGACAGATCCTCTCATGGATAGGATAAGTCTGACCACTTGACGACCCTGTTTGATGTTGAGGTCCGTGGATTTCCTGCTGATTTTAGAGATGACTTTTCTAGATTTTTCGTCAACCTACAGCTTTTCTGGACGACAACTTCCTGACCTAAATCAAGAAGCGTGTGTCTTTTTCGGAAGACTTTACTTCCTCTTTGATGTTAAAGCTAAGGGGTATATAAAATAGCTTTAAATTTTAGCAGGAAATACTATTAAATACGATACAATTTTACACAAGATATTTATTTATTTATAGAATGGATATACTTAAACCTTGCTACAACACTTATAGGTAGTGTACCTAATCGTACAGTAGTGTAGTTTTTAGTAAGTCCGGTTCGTTCCACAGGGAAAATCTTTAAACAAAGCTTAACACTATATTAGTTTACTTTTATAAAAATACAAATATATATATAAGTAATATTATTATCATAAAGGGGGTTTTTACCGTTTAATGACCGGTTTGTCGATTTTAAAACTTTAGTCGCAGTTAAAACCAAATGTAAAATAATAAATAAATACAAGACTTAATTTAAAGCGTAAAGTAAATAACGATAATGAAATTGCGATAAATGAAAGTGCGATAAAATAAACTTGCGATAATTAAAAAGTACGATAATTAAAAGTGCAATTAAATACAATAACAATAAAAATGCGATAATTAGAAGTGCAATTAAATATAAAATAAAGGAAATTAAATATGAAATAAAATAATTATGCTTATTTAAACTTCCGTAATCATGATGTTTGACGTGTTGATTTTAGTTTTATGCCCATGGGTTAATTGTCCTTCGTCCTGGATTATTTAATATGTCCGTCTGGTTTTTGTCCATAATAGTCCATCAGTCATAAATATAAAGTACGAGTGTCCTCGTCAAATTATCCTTATACCCGAAGTTAAATATTCCAACTAATTGGGGACTTAAACTGTAACAAGATTTTAATACTTTGTTTAATAATTACACCAGGATGTCGACTGAGTGTAACCCAAGGTTTTAATACTTTGTTAACAATTATTCCAAGTGTCCTTGTACATAATTTCACCCCTGTTTTAATAATTCTAGTGGCTATTAATCCATTCCCGTGTCCGGTTAAATGAACGATTATTCGTACATATAAATACCCCGCCCATCGTGTCTGATTGAGTGTATATGGTAATTTATGGGTACGTCCAATTATAAATCTTTATATTAACATTACAAACTATCATTTAGTTAAACAAATATAAAGCCCATTAATAGCCCATAGTCTAATTTCCACAAGTGTCGTTCTTTTATCCAAACCCCAATTATGGTACAAAGCCCAATTACCCAATTTTAGTAATTAGCCCAACATCATGATTACTTCGGATTAAATAAGCATAATAATAACTTAGCTACGAGACATTAAATTAAAAAGGTTGAACATAACTTACAATGATTAAAAATAGCGTAGCGTTACACGGACAGAATTTTGACTTACACCCTTACAACATTTGCTAACATACCCTTATTATTAGGATTAAAATTAAAATTAAAATATAAATTATAAATATAAATATTACGTATAGATATAGAGAGATTGATATATTGGATATGTTTTTACGATCAGAATGCGCGAGCTTTATAGGCAGTTTCAACATTTGGGGCTCTGCGACTCGCGGCCCTTTTCTTCTTCAAACTCCGCGAGTCGCGGAGATCGTTTTTACAGCTCACCCACATTTGGCTCTTTGTTTGCCGACGATTTATTTTATAAATATAATATATATATATAATTAATATAATTAATTATATATTATATTATATTTATATACATAGTTAACTTGTAATTTTTAGTCCGTTGCGTCGAGCGTTGAGAGTTGACTCTGGTCCCTGTTCCGGATTTTCGAACGTCCTTGCGTACTATTTTATATCTTGTACTTTGCGTTTTGAATCTTGTATTCTTGTAATTTCGAGATGTTTCTTATCAATAATTGGAACCTCTTTGATTGTATTTTGTACTTTTGAGCTTTTTGGTCGTTTGCGTCTTCAATTCGTCGAGTCTGTCTTTTGTCTTCACCTTTTAATATTTAAACGAATATCACTTGTAAATAGAACATTTGCAACTAAAAGCTTGTCTTTCTTGGGGAATAATGCTATGAAATATATGTTCGTTTTTAGCATTATCAAATATTCCCACACTCGAGCGTTGCTTGTCCTCAAGCAATATAGTCTTGAAATACTAGAATCACTTCTTTATTCTTCACACTTTGTACATCAGTGATTTCTATACGGCGGTATAAACAATGGTAGTAACGATATGGTTTACAGTCCCACATGACTATAAAAATTTAGATCCATTAAGGAAATTGAATCTTTTTGAAAACATTTGATCTTTTGAAAATTAAATCTAGTTTTTACCCTAGATAAGTTTTCCGGAATAACCCTTTACCGGTGTTTGCAAATTATTTTTGTGGGTTTGGTGGGTTTCATATTTGAAAATTTTAGCTCAAAACTTATGGTTTTGTGTCACCCACTTGCTAACCTTGTATTTGGAAAGCAACACGTCCAGTTTACTTGTCCCGTATATTACCTTTCGGTAAACTACCATCCGGTTGTAAAGGAAAGCGTTGAACAAGCAACTGTTAAGGCAATGTCCCCTGACATGCTTTTAATTATGGTCTATAAAGTGTCGGACGCAATTACTATCCTTGGTAGGAGCAATAGTAAAGCTCACCCTTATGATTTTTCGGTCTGGCACAAGGTCCTATCTTTGACCATGCTATGCAACCACCGTTCTTACGGTTGACACCTGATTTGATTCAGGTGACCTAATGAATTCCAGGTGAATTTCTAGGATTTTACGTTCAATGGTAATGAACGCATTGAAAATGGGTTTTTAGAAAACAAATCGGTTTGTAATTTTGATCAAAATATTTTCTCGTTTAGGCTCGAGTTTAGATATCATTGAATTCCATGAGTTTGTAATTCTCAATCTTTAAGGTCAATCTCAAGGATTGAGTAATATCAGGCTTAAAAGCTGATTTTTGATCTTTTAAGGAGATTATCCTTTCTAGGGATCTGATTAGTCTTATCCAGCTAATTTGCACGGTGCCCCCCCATTGTACGAGATAAATCCTTCTCATGGTTAGGATAAATCTGACCACTTGGCGACCCTGTTTAATGCTGAGGTCCGTGAATTTCCTGCTGATTTTAGTGATGACTTTTCTAGATTTTTCGTCAACCTACAGCTGGTCTGGACGACAACTTCCTGACCTAAATCAAGAAGCGCGTTTCTTTTTCGGAAGACTTTACTTCCTTTTAATGATGGAATTGATTCATCGTGTAGATCCATCTTTCTTACAGTAAATCAGGTAAAACTTTTTAGTTTAGTCCAAAGCAAAAGTATTTTCAGTTATTTGTACAGAAATATGTGACATATGTTTAAAATATCTTGGTAAATTTTCCCACACTTGGCTTTTATTTTCCTTTTTATTGTCCTCTATTTCATTTTAAATGAATTTTAACATTTTGGTTTGTTTCTCAATTTATGTCCTTTCCGAGGTAACAATAATTTCGGTGTTAAAACCTAGTTTTATCGTTCATAAATATGTATAAACATGATTTTGAGTTCATTTAGTTGAAAATTTTGAAAAATTTTACTAGAATTGGGTAGTCAGTATATAAGACTAGGGCTGTTCTTTATTATCAGAGAGCACTAGATTCTAATACAACCACTACTTTACTAGTATTTCTAATGGTAACCAAATGTATAAAGTAAAAATTTTAAAATCCGAAAGAATTTAACCCCTTCCCACACTTAAGATCTTGCAATGCCCTCATTTACAAGAAATTAGTAACAATTTAAATTATTGAGGGTGATTTGTGTGAAAATGATTAAATTTTACCAAAGTTTCCAAACATATTTGTGTTTGCTTGCTGAATGATAAATGGTGCATATCATTTGTTCATTCCGTCTTGTTGTTATTTCACATATATTTTGCATCTTGTCGTCAAAATTAGTTGCTTTTGCTGAACTTAATGCCAGTCTTTGAAAATGCGTTGTTTTACCCTGTTGTGTACATAAAATAAACTGCAAACATATATACATATTTTTGAAGTTTGGTATATTACCCCACATTCAAAAATTATTAAAATCTAAGAATAAAACTTAGAAAATTATAAAAACTATTACAATATTAACATAAGTATTAAACGTATCAACATTACAAATTACCAAATAAATAAAACTAAGTAGACTAGGGATGAAACTGATACCAGTAGGGGTTCCATGCATAACCATAGGTGCTATAAAATGCTTCGGCTGGGTTATACGTAGGATACGGTGGTTGAATCTCTATAGACCAGGGAGGGAATATGGGCGATGGAGTAGGAATATAGTTTCTACCTATATATTGGCAATAAGCTATGATTTGGTTTTGATGAACTTGTCAATCTTCAAATGCTCTATGTCTAGCATTTTCATACTCTTGTGAAGCTATAAACCTTTGCATTTCTGCCATTTCATTTCCCCCTCCTACATTACCTTGCTGTTGGTTTCTCTCAACCTGTGGATGTCTACCATTATATCGTACTGCGACGTTATTTCGCCTCTTCAAAACCTTCGCACCATGGTATACATTTAAACCTATTGTATCGCGGGGTTCTGGTTCTTCGACTAATAATCCCCCCGACTTATATCCACACCGAGATATTCAGCAATCAAAGTAATAAATATACCACCTCCTATTATGCTATGCGGTCTCATCCCCCTAACCATAGCTGATAAATAATAACCCACACAATAAGGTATACTTACAGCGCTTTGTGGGTCTCGAATACACATGTGGTAAAACAAATCCTGTTCATTTACCTTTTCCTTGTTCTTACCTCGTTGTGTAATCGAATTGGCTAAAAACCTATGAATTACTCTTAATTCAGCTCTATCTATATCCAAATAAGAGTAATTTCCCCCTTTGAATCGGTGATGGCTTGTCATTTGACTCCATACACCATGCGTATCAAAATTTTCATCTATCTTTCTACCATTTAGTATCAATCCTCTACAATCGGCAGATGCTAACTCCTCAGGCGTATATATACGTAAAGCCTGAGCCATTTCTAGTAAAGACATGTGGCGCATCGAACCTCCTAACAAAAATCTAATAAAAGATCGATCGGTTAAACTAGCTACCCGATCATTTAATTCTATACTACACAACAATTCTTCACACCATACTTTATATACAGGTCTACGCATGGTGAATAAACGTACCCAGTCGTTAAAAGTAGAATTACCATACCTCTGTGCAAGTAATTCCCTAATTGGCCCGGCCAATTCTACAGCTTCTAATGGTCCCCATTCTATGACCCTCGGTACCTCAACAACTTTAGAATGAAGAGTATGCAAACCCCTTTGGTATTTTGGATAATCTATCCAAAGTCTGTCAAATCTCAGGTTCGGGTGCAAATCTTCCAAGTGCATATCAGAAAATGTCATGACTGGATGAGGTATATCTTGCTTGTAGTAGTTATCCACCTCCTGTTGTTCCGCATTCTCAGCAGGAGCATTGCGAGCTTGGGATGAAGATTCACCCCTTTCAGTCTGCAAAACACATCAAACACAATTTTTGTGCATCCAAATATGCATTAGTGTCAGCAAAATCATCAATCAAAATAATTACAATGACATGATCAATTTATATCAAACTTAAGCTCATTTACATATTTTCATCAAATTTACACTTTTTCAAATAAGCATATACGAAAATGTTCGCCAAGTTCATAAGCATTCAACTCAAATAACATGTCAAAATAATCATTACTAGCAATTAAACAAGTTTCAAATGGCATTATCTCTCAAAAATCAAGTTCATGAATTTTAGACTTGAAAAAGTCCACTTTAATTCTCAAAATCATGCTTAGGCTCAAAGTTTGGATCATTTAACTACCTAAACATGTTACACTACTTAATTTAGCAACAATTCATGACAAAAATCGGCCATAACCTGTTTATATCAAAAAGCCCCAAATTGCTCAAGAACACAAACCCTAGATTACTCAAAATTTGAAGTTTAAGGCTTCTAATCATGTTAAATAGCATCAATCTAGGTTATACAAGCATAATACATAAACAATTTAAGCATAATTACACTAAAAAGCACCAAAATCAAATTGGGTATAAAATTGCTCAAGAACACCAATTTTCGGATTAAATGGTGTTTAGGTGTAGAAATTTACCCTTTTTCTTGAGTAATTCCTTGATAGCATCCTTCTCAACATGATTTTAGTAAAAGATTTGATGATTATCGGTCAAAAATTGCGAATTTGGGAGGTCTTTTTCGGGTTTTTGCGCAGTATTTTCGGGTTTTATTTCGCAGAATTTGGTGTGATAGTGTGCAACTGAGCTGTTCTTTACGTTTTTATTTTTTTCTGTATTTTGGTCCCTCCGCGAGTCGCGGTGTTTGACCCTTCAAACTCCGCGAGTCGCGGAGTTTGTATTTTTTTTTTATATATATCTTATACTAATTAAAACAATTAAGTAATTAATTTTAAAATTTTGTTTCCCTTGTTATTTAGGACGAGGTCGTTTCGGATCGATGTCCTAGTCCGTCCTTCAACAAAATTTTAAAATTTGTCTTTTTCAAGCGATTGTTTTAAAAGCTTAGATTTTTGGTTTTTTTTTTTTTTTTTATGTTTTTGGCATACTTTAATTCAATAAGATTAAAAATAATGATAATAAAAGTTCTCGTCCCTCCCTCGGGTAAAGCAATTTCGGTTCAACGACCTAGTCTTCAACTTACGACGAATTTTAAAAATCATATTTTTAACTTAATGAGATAAAGTAAATTTTTATTTTTAAATTCACACCAAACTTAAAATAAAAATACATAAAATTCAAAATTAATATTAAAAATTCACACCAAACTTAAAATTTAAAATGCATAAAATTAAAAATTTATATTTTAAAAATTAAAAATTCACACCAAACTTAATTTAAAAATTCATATAATAAAATCACACCAAACTTATATTATATTTTTCAAATATTTACAATTTTAAATATATTGTTTTTACAAAGTTTACAATATTAATTTAAGATTTATATATTAATTTTAAAAACATGGTAAAAATAAAATTAAAAATCTTTTTGGCTTTTTATCCCACTTTAATCAATAAAATATTATCAAAAATATGCGCCCCTCTTTTCGGTAAAGTAATTTCGGTTCCAAGACCTAATTTAACTCATGACGAATTTTTGAAATATTTTGGGTTGATTGATTAAAGATATTTATACCTTAAGAATAAACGTTAAATTTCGCAGTGATGTAATAAATTTTTGAATGATATCAATAATTTCGGTCGTCAAACCTAATTTTATTCAATACCAATTTAATACTTTATAGCGAACAAATTAGCGTTTATTATCAAAAGGTTAAAAAAAAATAAAAATAAAAACTGTACAGACTTACCTGTGAGATAGTATTCTTAGTTATATGATCTATCCCATTCATAAGATAGTCGGTTTAATTGATATTCCATGGCTACATAGGCGTAACCTCGAGCATTCAGTGTTTTTTCTTCTAAACATATGAACGGTCCGTCTCTGCATAAAGTAACAAATTCGGTATTTGAATAGGTTTGATTATTTGAACATTTACCTCCATGTGACCATTTTCTGCATTTGTGACATCTTTCAAGGTGTCGTGCTCTTCTTTTCGCTGCGGATTTTGATTTTCCTTTACCAAATTGTAACTTATTATCTTCGCATCTGGATTCTTTTCTTACTCCGTCCAATCTTTCTCTGATTACTGATACTATTTCACTCGGTAGTGTGTCATTATTATGTTTAGTGATCAAAGCGTGTAGCATTAGACCATGGTTTAGTTCACAGGCAGTCTTCATTTCGTAAAAACCTAAAAAAATAAAAATTCAGAATGGGGGGAGAAGACTAGTTCTTTAGGGTCTGCTAGGGAAAGACCATTCGGGTTCCATTTTCGAGAACTACACGAAAACAGACAATCTAATTCTAACAGAAATACATATTATCCTTTAAAGACTTGATTCTCCCCACACTTAGTTAGCTGTGGTATCGAAATTTTGATTAACTTCATTGTCAACTTCCATTGGACTATCTATGTAGTGTTTAACTCTGTGACCATTAACTTTAAATTCAATCCCATTTGAATTTATTAATTCTATCGTTCCGTATGGGAAAACTCTTTTGACTATGAATGGTCCAGACCATCTTGATTTCAATTTTCCAGGAAATAGCTTGAATCGTGAATTGAAAAGAAGAACTCTGTCTCCTTCTTTAAATTCTTTTGAACTTCCGATTCTTTTATCATTCCATTTCTTCGTTCTTTCTTTATAGATTAACGAATTTTTGTATGCTTCATGTCTTAATTCTTCTAATTCGTTTAGTTGACTTAACCGTAGACGTCCAGCTTCATGTAAATCAAGATTACATGTCTTCAAAGCCCAAAATGCTTTGTGTTCAATTTCTACTGGAAGATGACATGCTTTTCCATAAACAAGTCTAAAAGGTGTGGTTCCAATTGGAGTTTTGTAGGCTGTTCTAAAAGCCCAGAGTGCATCCTCCAATTTAATGGACCATTTCTTCGGATTTGATCCTACGGTTTTCTCTAAAATACGTTTTAAAGCTCGGTTGGTATTTTCAACTTGTCCACTTGTTTGTGGATGATATGCGGTGGAGATTTTATGAGTTACTCCATATCTTTTAAGAACTTTCTCAAGTTGATTATTACATAAATGAGTACCCCGATCACTTATTAAAGCTTTCGGTGTTCCAAACCTTGCAAAAAGACGGTTTAAAAAGTTGACTACAACTCGTGCATCATTAGTTGGGAGAGCTTGTGCTTCCGCCCATTTAGATACATAATCAATGGCTACCAGAATATAGAGATTATTATGAGATTTTGGAAATGGACCCATAAAGTCAATACCCCAAATGTCAAATACTTCACATACTTGGATGACATTTAGTGGCATTTCATCATGTTGACTTATTTTTCCGGCCCTTTGACAAGCATCACAGGATTTGCAAAGAAGGTGTGCGTCTTTGTAAATTGTAGGCCAATAGAATCCAGCTTCATAAACTTTTCTTGCTGTTAGTTGAGGCCCATAATGCCCTCCTGTTGGTCCTGTGTGACAATGGTTTAAAATTTTACTAGCTTCATCTCCAAATACACATCGGCGTATTATTCCATCGGGACAACTTTTAAAGAGATGTGGATCTTCCCAAAAATAGTGTTTTATATCACTGAAAAATTTCTTTCGTTTTTGGTACGATAATCCTTTTTCAAGAAATCCACATACTAAGTAGTTTGCATAGTCTGCAAACCATGGTATTTCATTATAATCTATCTTCAATAGATATTGATCAGGAAAGTTGTCTTGTATGGCCGATTCATTTAGAACTTCTAATTCAGGATTTTCAAGACGAGAAAGATGATCAGCGGCGAGATTTTCTGCTCCTTTTTTATCTCGAATTTCAATATCAAACTCTTGTAAGAGTAAGATCCAATGGATTAATCTTGGTTTGGCATCTTGTTTCAAAAATAGGTATCTAAGAGCAGAATGGTCGGTATAGACCACCGTTTTAGCTAGAACGAGATATGATCGAAATTTGTCAAAAGCAAAGACAATAGCAAGGAGTTCTTTTTCAGTAGTTGTATAATTTGTTTGTGCTCCTTGTAACGTCTTACTAGCATAATATATAGGTTGAAATCGTTTTTCAATCCTTTGTCCTAAAACGGCTCCCATTGCAAAATCACTTGCATCGCACATTAATTTAAACGGTATATTCCAATTTGGTGTTATCATGATCGGCGCATTAGTGAGTTTCTCTTTAAGAATATTAAAAGATTTGATACATTCATCTGAAAAGATGAATGGAGCATCCTTTTCTAGGAGTTTATTCATAGGAGTGGCAATTTTAGAAAAATCTTTTATGAAACGTCGGTAAAAACCGGCATGCCCTAGAAAACTCCTAACTCTTCTAACATTGGTGGGATGTGGAAGTTTACCAATTACATCTACTTTAGCTCTATCCACTTTAATTCCTTCTTTTGAGATTTTATGTCCAAGAACGATGCCTTCTTTAACCATGAAATGGCATTTCTCCCAATTAAGTACTAGATTTGATTGTTCGCATCTAATAAGCATTCGTTCCAGATTAACTAGACATGATTCAAATGTATCACCGAAGACTGAAAAGTCATCCATGAAAACTTCCATGCATTCTTCTATCATGTCGTGAAAAATCGCCATCATGCACCTTTGAAAGGTTGCAGGGGCGTTGCAAAGTCCAAATGGCATGCGTTTGTAAGCAAAAGTACCATAAGGGCACGTGAATGTGGTTTTCTCTTGATCTTCGGGTGCTATTGGAATTTGAAAATATCCGGAAAATCCATCAAGAAAACAATAGTAACTATTTCTGGCTAATCTTTCCAACATTTGATCAATGAAAGGTAAGGGAAAGTGATCTTTTCTGGTGGCGTCATTTCATTTTCTATAATCAATACATACACGCCATCCTGTTACAGTCCTAGTAGGAATAAGCTCATTTTTCTCATTTGTAATGACAGTCATGCCACCCTTCTTAGGCACGCATTGAACTGGGCTTACCCATGGACTATCAGAGATTGGATAAATTAAACCTGCATCTAGCAGTTTAATAATCTCTTTCTTAACTACATCTTGCATATTAGGATTTAGTCTTCGTTGGCATTGCACATACGTTTTATGACCTTCTTCTATAAGGATTTTATGTGTGCAATACGAAGGACTTATTCCTTTAATATCATGAATCTTCCATGCAATGGCTGGTTTATGAGCTTTCAACACAGAAATGAGTTGTGATTTCTCATTTTTAGTAAGAGAAGACGATATTATTACAGGTAATTCAGATTCACCATGTAAATAAGCGTATTCCAAATGGTTTGGAAGTGGCTTTAGCTCTAATTTCGGTGGTTCTTCTATCGATGATTTATATCAATATCTGTCTTCTTCTTTTAGCATTTGAATTTCTTCTGTTGTTGGTTCATATCCATTAGCTGTAAGTGTAGCTAACATTTCAACTTCATCAATTGGTTCAGTTCCTTCTCCTAAAGAACATTCTCCTATTCCTTGTAATTCTGGAAATTCTTCTAATAATTCTGCATGTGAATCTATAGTTTGAATATAATAACATGTATCATCTGCAGATTGTGGTTGTTGCATTGCTCTATCAACTGAAAAGGTAACACTCTCATCCTCTATACTTAGGGTCAATTTCTTACCGAACACGTCTATCATTGCTTTAGCCGTGTTTAAGAATGGTCTTCCTAATATGAGAGGAACTTGAGAATCTTCTTCCATGTCCAGAACAACAAAATCTACTGGAAATACTAAAGTACCAACTTTAACTAGCATGTTCTCGATTATCCCTCTAGGATATTTTATTGATCGATCGGCTAGTTGTATACTTATTCTGGTTTGTTTCAATTCTCCAAGGTCTAGTTTAGCGTATAGTGAATACGGCATTAAATTTATACTAGCACCTAAGTCTGCTAATGCTTCTATTGAACTAAGACTACCCAGAAAATATGGAATTGTGAAACTTCCTGGATCAGATAGTTTTTCTGGTATCTTATTCAACAGCACTGCTGGACAATTAGCATTCATAGTAACAGCCGAGAGTTCTTCCATTTTCTTTCTATTTGAGATTAGATCTTTCAGAAATTTAGCATATCTAGGCATTCCTGAAATCACATCAATGAAAGGAAGATTTACATTTATCTGTTTAAACATATCCAAGAATTTGGATTGCTCGGCTTCAAGTTTCTCTTTCTTCATTTTACTCGGGTAAGGAAGTGGTGGTTGGTATGGTTTAACATAAGGTTTAGCCTTACCGGTGTTATCTTCATTAATCTTCTCAACTACCGGTTCTTTTTCCTTATCTTGATCAGGTTGTGGTTCTTGTGGAGTAGGAATAGTTTCATCAGAAGTTACAGGTATTTCAGGTGGTTTTAGTGTTGTACCACTTCTTGTGGTAATGGCTTTAGCTGTTTCATTCCGGAGGTTAGCATTTTTATCACTAGGTAGACTTCCCGGTTTTCTTTCACCTATTAACCTTGCTAGGTTACTTACTTCTTGTTCCAAGTTTTGAATAGAAGCTTGTTGATTTCTAAATGCTTGAGCATTTTGTTCATTAGTTTGTTTCTGGGATGTGAAAAACTGCGTTTGAGTTTCAACTAGCTTCGTCACCATATCTTCTAAATTCGGCTTTTTATCATCGGGTTGTGGTGGTTTGTTTTGAAAATTAGGTCTTGGCTGATTGTAAGTATTGTTGGATACTTTTTGATTGCTAGGACCTTGTTGGTTGTTGTATGGAATATTTCAGTTATAGTTCTGGTTTTGATTGTAAATCGGTCTTGGCGGTTGATAATTATTCTGATAATTATTTCCAGGCCTTTGGTTTATGTATGAAATATTCTCTCTTTGTTCCATTGTTAATTCAATACTGAGACAATCTTTGGTTAATGTATGAAATGTGCTCACAACTAATTCGTATTGAGTGAATATCTTTAGTCATCTTTTCCATTCGTCTCTCGACAGCATCTATCTTTGCGGAAATGGAATCTAAGTCATGGCTAGAATCGGCTCTAGCTGCTTTAGATGATCTAACGATATCTTTTTCTTGGTGCCACTCATGTGAGTGGGAAGCAGTGTTATCAATAATTTTGTAAGCATCAGTTTCGGTTTTCTTCATAATAGAACCACCAGCTGCTATATCTATGTCTTTCCTTGTAGTGATGTCGCATCATTGGTAGAATATTTGTACTATTTGACAGGCATCTAAACCATGTTGCGGACATCCTCTTAATAACTTTCCAAATCTTGTCCATGCCTCATATAGAGTTTCATTCGGCTTCTGTGTGAACGTAACAATTTCTCTTTGAAGTCTTACGGCTTTAGATACAGGAAAGAATTGTTTAAGAAATTTTTCAACTAAAACGTTCCATGTATCAATCGCCCCTTCTGGTAACGATTCCAACCAATCTTTGGCTTCTCCCTTTAAAGTCCAGGGAAATAACATGAGATATATCTGTTCATCCTCAACTTCTCTTATTTTAAATAGAGTGCAGATCCTATTAAAGGTACGAAGATGTTCATTTGGATCTTCCTTCGGCGCACCACTAAATTGGCATTGATTAGTCACCATGTGTAGAATTTGTCCTTTGATTTCATAATCTGGCGCATTAATGTCTGGATGAGTAATTGTGTGACCTTGGCCAGTGCGTTTAGCTCTCATTCGGTCTTCCATACTTAAAGGTTCTAGATTCTCCATAATTGAATTTGTTGAATCGGAATCACTAGAGGATTCTGATTTAATGGTTCGTTCCTCAACAATCTCTGTTTGAATGATTGGTGGTTCCGAAGGAAAATTTAATGGTTCAGGATCTATGAATCGTCCCTGAATATTCTCCGGATTCTCAATTGTGAGGTCGGGTTCAAAAAATGGATTATCGAAAATTTGAACTGGAGTACTTGGTCGACTGGATGACGATTCTAAAGAAAAATCAACGGCGGTAATATTTGCTAAATGTCTTGATCTAGTTACAGGTGGTCAACTTACAAAAGGTGGTGAACGTCTTGCTCGGTGCATTCACTGAATATCCTATTAGTTTTTAAAAAGGAAAGAAAAATTATATAAGTTATCCAATCAATAGACTTTTCTGATTTTGCCCACGTTTCGAATAGCCAAAAGATGCAGCAGAGGGGCAGGATTCATTTGGTCTCAATATAATTGAGGACTGTTTGGCTCCAATAACCTGGTCCACGTACAAATCCAACTATTACTACGAACCAGAAAATTTTGATGTTTATCAATTTAACCACTTAAAATAAATTTCCTAATTTTAAGAAATTTAGATAAGAAGTAGAATAAAAATCTATGTCCTAAAAACTAGAATAGCGAGAAATAAGAAAGAAAAAGAGCGTGTCGGAAAAATAAAAAGAAAAGGGTTGAAAAATAAAAGGCGTCGGAAAATAAGAAATAAAAAGAAATGACTTATAGAACTTAAAAACACTCGACTAACCCAACCTTATTACTATCACTAACTTAAAATTATAATCGCAAATTGAGATTACTAATTGGAATGATAATTGATACATAGGTAAAAGGTGTCTAATAATATTAAAGCTTACAAGAAAAACTATATCCCAAATGGCAATAACTTAAAAAGAAACTAAAACTTAAAAAGGCGTCGCAAAATTCTAAAGTACCTAAATCTTAGTCTAAAGAAAAGGCACTTAAGGGATTTTACGGCAAGGCCTAAAAATCTAGAAATAAAAATAACTATGGCAAAAACTATGAATTAAAACTAAATACGAGCGAAAAATACAAAAGTTACGCTAAAACTATTAAAAAGGGACAAAATATAAAAATATACAAAAAGTTGTAAAAATTACAATTTTTATAAAAATATTATTTTTATATTATTTATTTTATAAAACTATTAATTTTTATATATAATAAAACTAATTAAAATTTAAAATATAATTTAATTTAAAAACTTAAACTAATTATAATAATAATTAAGTAATTAGGGTTTATTAATAATAATAATAATTATCCGTAATAAATGCTGATTAGGGTTTCTGTCGGTGTCAGGATGGCTCCGCGAGTCGCGGTATTCGAAGCTGCAAACTCCGCGTGTCGCGGGGTTCCAAAATTCAAATGACAGGTTGATTAAAATTCGACGCGTTTTTTTTATTTTTTATATTCTGTTTTATATTTTCTGTTTAAATAAAAATATTTATATAATAAAAACTTATATTTAAAAACTAAAATAAAAATAGAACTACTTTATAATTTTAAAAATATCTTAAAAATAGATTTATATATATATATTAATTTTTTTTCGGTTTTTTTTTATATTTTAAATAAAAATATTTAAATAAAACTTATATTTTTATAAAGAAACTTTATAAAACTTAAATATTTAACAAAATCTTAAAAAATATATAAATTTTTGTTTTCTTTTTATATTTTCGAATAATTAAAAACGTATTTTTACAAAAGTGAATTTTAATAAAAGTAAACTAAAAATAAAAATCTTTTTTTTTTATTTAGCGTTGCGCTTCCGGCTTTTAAGTTAGATTGTTCCCCGGCAGCGGCGCCAAAAATACTTGATGTTAAAGCTAAGGGGTATATAAAATAGCTTTAAATTTTAGCAGGAAATACTATTAAATACGATACAATTTTACACAAGATATTTATTTATTTATTGAATGGATATACTTAAACCTTGCTACAACACTTATAGGCAGTGTACCTAATCGTACAGTAGTATAGTTTTTAGTAAGTCCGGTTCGTTCCACAGGGAAAATCTTTAAACAAAGCTTAACGCTATATTAGTTTACTTTTATAAAAATACAAATATATATATATAAGTAATATTATTATTATAAAGGGGTTTTTTACCGTTTAATGACCGGTTTGTCGATTTTAAAACTTTAGTCGCAGTTAAAACCAAATGTAAAATAATAAATAAATACAAGACTTAATTTAAAGCGTAAAGTAAATAACGATAATGAAATTGCGATAAATGAAAGTGCGATAAAATAAACTTGCGATAATTAAAAAGTACGATAATTAAAAGTGCAATTAAATACAATAACAATAAAAATGCGATAATTAGAAGTGCAATTAAATATAAAATAAAGGAAATTAAATATGAAATAAAAGAATTATGCTTATTTAAACTTCCGTAATCATGATGTTTGACGTGTTGATTTTAGTTTTATGCACATGGGTTAATTGTCCTTCGTCCTGGATTATTTAATATGTCCGTCTGGTTTTTGTCCATAATAGTCCATCAGTCATAAATATAAAGTACGAGTGTCCTCGTCAAATTATCCTTATACCCGAAGTTAAATATTCCAACTAATTGGGGACTTAAACTGTAACAAGATTTTAATACTTTGTTTAATAATTACACCAGGATGTCGACTGAGTGTAACCCAAGGTTTTAATACTTTGTTAACAATTATGCCAAGTGTCCTTGTACATAATTTCACCCCTGTTTTAATGATTCTAGTGGCTATTAATCAATTCCCGTGTCCGGTAATATGAACGATTATTCGTACATATAAATACCCCGCCCATCGTGTCCGATTGAGTGTATATGGTAATTTATGGGTACGTCTAATTATAAATCTTTATATTAACATTAACAAACTATCATTTAGTTAAACAAATATAAAGCCCATTAATAGCCCATAGTCTAATTTCCACAAGTGTCGTTCTTTTGTCCAAACCCCAATTATGGTACAAAGCCCAATTACCCAATTTTAGTAATTAGCCCAACATCATGATTACTTCGGATTAAATAAGCATAATAATAACTTAGCTACGAGACATTAAATTAAAAAGGTTGAACATAACTTACAATGATTAAAAATAGCGTAGCGTTACACGGACAGAATTTCGACTTACACCCTTACAACATTCGCTAACATACCCTTATTATTAGGATTAAAATTAAAATTAAAATTAAAATATAAATTATAAATATAAATATTACGTATAGATATAGAGAGATTGATATATTGGATATTTTTTTACGATCAGAATGCGCGAGCTTTATAGGCAGTTTCAACATTTGGGGCTCCGCGACTCGCGGCCCTTTTCTTCTTCAAACTCCGCGAGTCGCGGAGATCGTTTTTACAGCTCACCCACATTTGGCTCTTTGTTTGCCGACGATTTATTTTATAAATATAATATATATATATAATTAATATAATTAATTATATATTATATTATATTTATATACATAGTTAACTTGTAATTTTTAGTCCGTTGCGTCGAGCGTTGAGAGTTGACTCTGGTCCCGGTTCCGGATTTTCGAACGTCCTTGCGTACTATTTTATATCTTGTACTTTGCATTTTGAATCTTGTATTCTTGTAATTTCGAGACGTTTCTTATCAATAATTGGAACCTCTTTGATTGTATTTTGTACTTTTGAGCTTTTTGGTCGTTTGCGTCTTCAATTCGTCGAGTCTGTCTTTTGTCTTCACCTTTTAATATTTAAACGAATATCACTTGTAAATAGAACATTTGCAACTAAAAGCTTGTCTTTCTTGGGGAATAATGCTATGAAATATATGTTCGTTTTTAGCATTATCACTCTTAATGATGGAATTAATTCATCGTGTAGATCCATCTTTCTTTCAAATATATTACAGTAATTCGGGTAAAACTGATTAGTTTAGTCCAGAGCAAAAGTACCTGCAATAATCTTGTACAAAAATATGTGATATATGTTTTAAAGAACTTGGTAAATTCTTTCCGCACTTAGCTTTTATTTTTCTTTTCCTTTTTATTCTCCTTTATTCCATTTTAAATGAATTCAAGCATTTTGGGTTGTTTCTCCATTTGTGTTCTCTCCGAGGTAACAATAATTTCAGCATTAACACCTAGTTTTATCGTTCATAAATATGTATAAACATGATTTTGAATTCATTTAATTGAAAATTTTTCAAATTTTCACAAAATTTGGCAAATAAACCAAGTGTAAACCTGAGAGAATTTATAACCCTTCCCCACACTTGAGATCTTGCAATACCCTCATTTGCAAGAAATCAGTAAAAATTTAAATTCATGAGAGTGATTAGTGTAGAAAAATGATTAAAAATACCGAGTTTGCAAACATATTATTTTATATCACATTTGATATTTTGCGTCTTGTCGTCAAAATTAGTAGCTTTTGCTGAACTTAATGTCAGTCTTTGAAAGTGCGATATTTTACCATGTTTTGTACATAAGATAAACTACAAACATACATAATATTTTTATTATATTTTTTTTATAAAACCTTTATTTATTAAAACAATTTAAATGATTATTTTTTTTAAAATTTTGTTTCCTTTTACTTTAGGTAGTTTCGGTATGTTTACCTAGTCCGTCCCTCGACAAAATTTAAAATTTATCGTTTTTAAAGCAATTGTTTTAAAAGCAAAGATTTTTGGGTTTTTTAATTTTTTTGGTATACTTTAGATCAATAATATTAAAATAATGATAATAAAATTTTTCGCCCCGCCCTCGGGTAAAGCAATTTCGGTTCCATGACCTAGTCTTTAACTTACAACGAAATTTAGAAATTATTTTTTTAAACTTAATGAAATAAAGTAATTTTTGTTTTTAAATTTACACAAAACTTAAATTTAAAAATGCATATTAATTTCATACAAAACCTACAAAACAAAAATTCAGAATGGGGGGAGAAAACTAGTTCTTTAGTGTCTGCTAGTGAAAAAGACCAATCAGATTCCATTCTCGGAACTACACGAGAACAGAACAACTAACTCTAGACAGCATTTTCTTTTTAGAACATCTGAATCTCCCCACACTTAGGTAGCTGTGGTGTCGAAATTGTGATTAACTTCATTGTCAATTTCTCTTGGACCATAATCAACTTGCGTATCTGTGACTTTTGCTTTAAGCCATTGGTCGGATTCATGTGTAATATACACAAATTCAACTAGTTTTGCCTTTTCTTTAGGCGATAGATTGGATACTAACCGGTTACATAACTTAAAGTTCCTCTTGGTGCTAGCATCGCGAATCCGTTTAATAAGTTTCTTCATTGAACTATTAATAACGGGGTCGTTTAATTTCGTATCAACAACGGGGTTCTTTGTTATCAGGTCATCATTAGGTGTTACTTCATTTTCCCCACAATTAGGCGTTTTATTATTGTTAAGCACTACCGTTGGAGTTGGTAAAACAACATGGTCTTTACCAATCATTTTTGTTGGTTCAACGGTTTTGGTTAGTGGAGATTTAGTCTTTCGAATCACAAAGATGACCGATTTTTCACCATCACTAAGTGTCATTCTACCCTCTCTTACGTCAAATAACGCCCTGGTGGATGCTAAGAATGGTCGACCTAAAATTAGAGGAATGTTTGAGTCCTCTTCTATGTCAATGACAATAAATTCGACTAGAAAGGTTAAATTACCTACTTGAATGGGTAGATTGTCAGCAATTCCAACTGGGTACCTAATGGTTTGATCAAAGAGTCGAACACTCATCTCTGTTGGACTTAACTCACCTACTCCTAATCTCTTATATAATGAAAGAGGCATTATACTCACACTTGCACCTAAATCTGCTAGTGCATCATACATGACACAATCACTAAGTAGACAAGGAACAATAAATTCACCCAGATCACCCACCCTGGGTGGAGGTTTTGGTGGAACTGTCTTCACCGAGTTTATCTTTACGGTTTTTGTTTCTTGTACTTTCTTATTCTTCTTCTTCTTTCCAGAGGTATCACAAACTTTATTACCTATTACTTTCTCATACTCAACTCCTTTTCTTGGAAACGGGATGGGTGGTCTGTATGGTGCCACCACTGGCTTTACATACTCGGGTAGTGGTGGTGGCGTAACTTCTTCATTGTTACTCACATCGAAAACCTTCCCATCCTCTGATGATGGTTTTTCAGAATTCGTTGATACCACATTAACATTCTCATTCCGAGGATTTACTTCAGTATCACTCGGTAGCTTTCCTTGTTCCCTGTTACTCATCAAGCTAGTAAGAGTACCTACGTGTTTTTCTAGATTCAAAATGGAAGCTTGTTAAGTTCTTAATGACTGATCAAACCTCTCATTTGTTTGGGTTTGAGATTTAATAAATTGTGTTTGATATTCCATTAGCTTTGCTATCATTTCTTCCAGATTTGACTTTTTCTCTTCGGTTTGTTGTGGTGGTTTATACAAGCTAGGTCTTTGTTGATTGAAAGTGTTGTTTTGAGTTGGTTGGTTATTCGGACCTTGTTGGTTATACGAGTTATTGTTGGGTTCATTTGGATTGTAAAGAATGTTTTGATTTCGATTGAAGTTTGGCCTTGGCGGTTGATAATTATTTTGATAATTATTTCCCGGCCTTTGGTTCATGTAGGAAACATTCTCTCGTTGTTCCATAGTTTGCTCGATGTGACAATCTTTCGTTAAGTGTGGTCCACCACATTGCTCACAACTGATTCGTATTGCGTGAATATCCTTAGTCATATTTTCCATTCGTCTCTCAAAAGCATCTATTTTTGCAGAAATGGAATCAAAGTCATGGCTAGAATCGGCTCTAGCCACTTTAGATGAACGAAAAATATCTTTTTCCTGGTGCCACTCATGTGAGTGGGAGGCTGTGTTATCAATGATTTTGTGGGCTTCGGTTGCAGTTTTCTTCATAATGGAACCACTAGCTGCTGTGTTGATGTCTTTTCGTGTAGCAACATCGCATCCTTGGTAGAATATTTGCACTATTTTATAAGTGTCTAAACCGTGTTGAGGACATCCTCTCAACAACTTTCCGAATCTTGTCCACGCCTCATATAGAGTTTCATTTGGCTTTTGCACGAACGTAACAATTTCTCCTTGAAGTCTCATGGCTTTAGATGCCGGAAAGAATCTTTTAAGAAATTTCTCAACTAAAACATCCCATGTGTCAATCGCTCCTTCGGGTAACGATTCTAACCAATCTTTGGCTTCTCCCTTTAAAGTCTAGGGAAACAACATGAGATAGATCTGTTCATCCTCAACTTCTCTGATTTTGAATAGAGTACAGATCCTATTAAAGGTTTGAAGATGTTCATTTGGATCTTCTTTTGGCGTACCACTATATTGGCATTGATTAGTTACCATGTGTAGGATTTGTCCTTTGATTTCATAATCTGGCGCATTAACATCTGGCTTAATAATGGCGTGACCTTGGCCCGTGCGTGTGGCTCTCATTCGGTCTTCCATACTTAGAGGTTCAGTTACTTCCATAATTGAATTTGTTGAATACGAATCACTAGAGGATTCTGATTTAACGGTTTGTGGTTCAGGAGGAATGATTAGTGGTTCTGGATCTTGGAATTGTCCTTGAATATCCTCCGGGTGTTCAATTTTGAAGTCGGGTTCAAAAAATGGATTATCGGGATTTTGAGTTGGAGTACTTGTTTGACTAGATGATGATTCTAAAGAAAAATCAACGGCGATAATATTGGCTAGATGTCTTGATCGAGTTACAGGTGGTGAACGTATGAAAGGTGGTGAACGTTTTGCTCGGTGCATTCACTGAATATCCTATTAGTTACAAAAATAAAAATTATATAAGTTATTAAATTAATAGACTTTTCTGCTTTTGCCCACGTTTCGAATAGTCAAAAGATGCAGCAGGGAGCCAGGATCCTTTAAGTCGGAAAATCCACAACTCAGCCACTAACAAATCCAACTATTACTACGAAGCAGAAAATTTGAATGTCTGTCAATTTAACCGCTTAAAATAATTTTTCGTCGAAATTTAAAGAAAATAAAGAAAATTATATGTCCTAAAACTAGAGCGCAGAAATGAGAAAGGAAAAAAACGCGTCGAAAAATAAGAATCGAAAAACAAACGTCGAAAAATAAAAGGATCGAAATATAATAATAAGAAAGTAAAGCGTCGAAACTTAAAAGTCTAAAAACTAAATATTAAAACTTGCGTCTAAAGGTATTAAACTTAAAAGGAATTCTTATATCCAAAACGGCAATAACTTTATTAGACACTAAAATCTATTTAAAACTAAGGCAATAAGCGACGTCGTAAAATTCTAAAGCGCCTAGATCTTAATCTAAAGAAAAAGCACTTAAGGGATTTTACGGCAAAGCCTAAAAATCTAGATATATGAAATAACTACGGCAAAATACTAAGTTACGAACGATAAAAATACAAATTACGAATTATATGTTTAAAATATACAATTTATAAAAAGATACAAAAAATGATAAAATTGCTTATTTTTATAAAAATATTATTTTTATATTATTATTTTATAAAATTATTAATTTTATAATCAATAAAACTAATTAAAACTTATAATTAATTAAAACTAAACTTAAACTAATTATATTAAATTAAAACCCTAATCTTAATTAATTAATAATAATAATAATTATAACCCTAATTTGATCAGACGAGGATTCAGACCTGTCAAATCCTATCATGCGTTCGCATGAATTTTATGGTTTCCTACCATGCGATCGCATGGAGCAAGTTTTCGGAAATAATTTTGGGCTTCGAACAGGCTTCGGCCCAATTTCTATTTATTGATTACTTTCTTTCTTTTTTTCCACAAAATATATAAAGAAAATATTTATTAAAATAAACTTATATTTTTAAATCTAAAAATAAAAATACTTATTATAGACAAAATCTTAAAAATATATATATTTTTTTTCTTTTTAATTTTTTAACACTTATACAAAATATTTTTACGAAATAAGAAATAATATATTTTTACAAAAATATAGTTTATAAAAATATAGCGTTTTGCTTCGGCGTCCCCGGCAGCGGCGCCAAAAACTTGATGTGTGCGAGGTGTAGTACGTAATACTATTAATTTTTATTACGAAATACTTATTAAATACGATACGATTTTACACAAGTTATTTATTACTTATTTATTGAATGGATATACCTAAACCTTGCTACAACACTTATAGGCAGTTTACCTAATCGTAGAGTAGTGTAGTTTTTAGTAAGTCTGGTTCGTTCCACAGGGAGACGGCTTATTGCGTACACTATATTATTAAACAATTATATTTGTATATATATATATATATACACACTAGTAATATAGTAGTATATATATATATATATATATATATTAGTAATATAGTATTATTATTATTATTATTATTATTATTATAAAACGGGGTTTTACCGTTTAATGACTGGTTTATCGATTTTAAATAAAGCGTAAAGATATATGACGATAATATAAATGACATAATTTAAATTGTGATAAAGTTAATTGCAGTAATTAAAATGACAGTAAATAAAGGTACGATGAAATATGAAATAAAAGTATTATGCTTATTTAAACTTCCGTAATCATGATGTTTGACGTTTTGATTTTAATTAATTATTACCCGGGTTAATAGTCCTTTGTCCTGGTTTATTTGATACCTATCTGGTTTTTGTCCATAATAGTCCATCGGTCATAATTATAATATGCTCGTCAAATTAACCTTATTCCCGAAGTCAAATATTCCAACTAATTAGGGATTCGAACTGTAACAAGGTTTTAATACTTTGTTAATAATTACACCAGGTTATCGACTGCGTGTAATCCAAGGTTTTAATACTTTGTTAACAATTACACCAATTATCCTTGTATATAATCCACCCCTATTTTAATTAATCCATAATACATTAATTTATCCACTTGGCTAAAATGAATAATCAATTACCCAATCCAATTGATTAATTAAATGATTGTAAACGATGTCGTATAAACGTCACTAAATAGGACATTTGTAATCAATTTAATAATTATTAGATTAACTAATTTGAAGATAGGTTCGACAGGTTCTAATGAGTTGTCATTCAATTAGACAATACCCCCTACCTATTAATAGTCAATAGTCCAATATTCACAAGTATCGGTCTTTTGTCCAAACCCGAATTATGGTACAAAATCCAATAACCCCATCTTAATATTTAGCCCAACATCACAATTACTTTGGCTCAAATAAGCATAATAATAACTTAGTTACGAGACATTAATTTAAAAAGGAAGAACATAGCTTACAGTGGTGATTAATCGTGAAAGGACCCGTCCTAATCCATCCGGACGAAGTCCATATCGATTATAAACGATTCACAACAGTTGATTACATCGCGAGGTACTTGACCTTTATATGATACATTTTACAAACATTGCATTCGTTTTTAAAAGACAAACTTTCATTTACATCGACAGTTAACAACATGCATACCATTTTATAATATATCCATCTATAATTGACTTAATAATAATCTTGATGAACTCAATGACTCGAATGCAACGTCTTTTGAAATATGTAATGAATGACTCCAAGTAATATCTCAAAATGAGCAAATGCACAGCGGAAGACTTCTTTCATACCTGAGAATAAACATGCCTTAAAGTGTCAACCAAAAGGTTGGTGAGTTCATTAGTTTAACATAAATAATCATTTCATAATTTTTAATAGACCACAAGATTTCATATTTCCATTTCTCATAAACATACGTCCCATACATAGAGACAAAAATATCATTCATATGGATTGAACACCTGGTAACCGACATTCACAATATGTATATAAGAATATCCCCATCATTCCGGGATCCTCCTTCGGACATGATATAAATTTCGAAGTACTAAAGCATCTGGTACTTTGGATGGGGCTTGTTGGGCCCGATAGATCTATCTTTAGAGTTCGCGTCAATTAGGGTGTATGTTCCCTAATTCTTAGATTACCAGACTTAATAAAAAGGGGCATATTCGATTTCGATCATTCAACCATATAATGTAGTTTCGATTACTTGTGTCTATTTCGTAAAACATTTATAAAAATTGCGCATGTATTCTCAGCCCAAAAATATAAAGGGCAAAAAAGGCAAATGAAACTCATGCATATAAATATTGTAAAACAGTTAATAAAGCATTTGCATGTATTCTCAGCCCAAAAACGTAAAGAGTAAAAGGGAGCAAATGAAACTCACGCATATAAATATTGTAAAACAGTTAATAAAACATTTGCATGTATTCTCAGCCCAAAAATGTAAAGAGTAAAAAGGGCAAATGAAACTCACGCATATAATTATTGTAAAACAGTTAATAAAACATTTGCATGTATTCTCAGCCCCAAAAATGTAAAGAGTAAAAGGAGAGCAAATAAACTCACAATCCAATATTTTGTAGTAAAAATATTCATACGACGGAACTGAACAATGCAAGATTGGCCTCGGATTCACGAACCTATATCATTTGTATATAAATTAAAATGTATAATCGTAATCGAACAAGTTTATATTTTATACCTTTAAATTATATATTATACTTATTTAGTTTGTATATATATGTTCAAAATACTTAATATCTATATATCTAGTTATATTAATATATCTATATATATTTATATATGGTTAGTATTATATACAAATATCATTAGTTTGTTATATATATATATATATATATATATATATATATATATATATATATATAATATTATGTTTGATATGTAGGTATATAAACTATTTATATAAATTTAATATATGTATTTGTTATATTTTATGTACAAAATATTTATCGGTAACAAAATGATAGTTTCAATAATAATGATTTACTAATAATAATATTACTAATACTTATGATAATAATAAGGTTAATAATTCATTTAAATAGTAACTTAATCATTTTCATAATAAATTTTTATATCTAAAATCTTTATATTCATATACTTCTACACATAATATTAATATTTATACATCATTTTCGTATTCATGAGATCATCTTTTAATTTATAAGTTTAACCTTATTTACATATTCGTTTTTTATCATAACCATACGTATATCAAAATTATAATCTTAACTTTAACAATAATATTCATAATATACTTCTATCGTATTACTAACATTTGTTTTTTAAATTATAATTTCTTAATAACCATATTCTTAAGCTTAATCCTAATTATGGTACACTTAATAAATTTTATCCTGTTATTTAATAACTATAACAATAATCATAATAATATTAGTGGTAATCATATTTTTTTTTTCTTTTTTAGTGTTAGTATATGGTAACAACAATAACTAATAATAATAATAACAATAATAATGATAATACTAGAAATAATAATAATAATAATAATAATACTAATTAATAATGATAAGAAAACTACCTCCTATTGAGAAGAAAAAAGAAATATTTGTCCTTGCTGAGATTCGAACTCACGACCACCAGCTTACTGAACACAGCCCCAAACCATCCAGCCAAACCATTTTTTCTGAACTAATCTTCTTCCTAAATCTAAATATTCAGTAACAAACAGTGTGTGTTCTTCTTCCTCAACCAAAACTCAAATAACCAAAATACAAACAACATGTTCATGATTTTTGAAGTCTGATTAAAGATAAGAGTTGAAATAGAAACGTTTATTGAAAGATTAATTGAATTGAAAAAAAAAAAAATAAAAGTGCTGTTGTTCGAAAAAAAGAAGAACACAAGAAATAAGGATTTTGATTTCGGAACCTTTTTAGATAACACTTATAACATGAAATAGGTTAGGAATCATCCATGGAAACATTTCAAATCATCAATTTAATTTGAATTGAAACGATTAACTCAAATTTACCCGGTGAAAAAAGTTTGACTTTTTAACTCAATAAGTTTGACTCGACAATTCGAGTTCGTTAGAAAGAATTGGGTGTTCAAACTTTACAGAAAGTTTGAGTGAATACTCCCTAACTAAACTGCATTTTTAGAATTTTGAAAAACGATTTGAAGTTGAGATTTTGCAAAAACATATAGCGTACAGGGAACCCACGGTTTCTTTTTTTTTTTTTTTTTTAGCTTTCTTGATAAAACCCTTATAATTGAAAATTGTTAGTACGGTTGATACACTGTATAATTTTTTAGATTACACAGAGTAGTCATTTTATTTGTAGTGAAATTGTGAGTGTGGACTAGTTCCCTAACAAATAAAAGGACAGGAAATAATAATAAAAAAATAAATAATAAAAGCAGATTCCATTCTTTATAGAATTTGTTTGCATTATGGAAAAAGGGATTGACTAGTAGTCAAATGGAGACAGAAACAAAAATATAAAACAGTAAGATAGTAACATTAAACTGCTTCTGATTTCCAAATCAAATTTTACGATTTATATAAATAATTATTTTTATAATTATATTAGTAATAAGCAATATACTATTAATAATAATAATATTATTATAATTGATAAGGATACTAATAAAAATAAATAAATAATAATGTTACTATTAAGAATAATAATAAAAATACTAATAATAATATTAATAATATTAGTTTTACTTGCACATATCAAGTTTTACATATTCATATTTATATATATATAATAATATTAATTATTCAAATATTCATATTAGTGTTTATAATGAACTTATTGTTAATAATATTAACATAACGGTTATATTCAAACTTGTAATTTAATATATTACAATTTATAAATTTTATCCTAGTTACTAATTATATAATATATTGTATTATAACTTATATCAAGTATTTAATATTTATAATTTACAATCCATATGATATTATTTATGTTTAGAATTTATATATATAATTATATATATTTTAATAGCAACTTACTTATTCTGTATTTTATTTTCACATTATTAATTCCAATTGACTGGAGTGCATTTTATTAGTTCAAAATAATATCTATGCATACTTGTATTTATATTTATATCTATATATATATTTACAAACAATGGTTCGTGAATCGTCGGAACAGTCGAAGGCCAATTGAATATATGAAACAGTTCAAAAGTTTTGAGACTCAACTTTACAGACTTTGCTTATCGTATCGAAATCATATAAGATTAAGTTTAAATTTGGTCGGAAATTCCCGGGTCATCACAGTACCTACCCGTTAAAGAAATTTCGTCCCGAAATTTTGAGTGAGGTCGTCATAGCTAACAATAAATATGTTTTCCTGACGAATATGAGCTGATAAATAGAGTTTTATCATTTTTTATTAATATGGATAAAAAAATTCGATTATTCGAAGAGTACGAATGAAAATATCATAAGAGAGGTCCCAACGGCATCGTCCACCTTCGCCCAAAAACTTGCCCAAATTTTTAGCCGTTAGTAAAATAAAAATAAATTCTAACGGCTATCCCAACGGTCACTTTTACACTATAAAAACACCAACCATATACTTCATTTTATACACCCAAACATATATTTCTTTTATATTTCCACCTTTCTCAAAATCAAAAATCAACACTCCCAAACTGCAAAAATGTTAACACTTCCCCCAATGATTATTTCATTCGATGTTCATTACGGAGGTGATTTCCGTAATCAAATGAAGGGATATGAGTGGGGCGACAATATTTCGTTTGAAGATATCGACATTCGTGATGTTGGTTTACAAGATTTGCTATCTTTGCTGAAGGAAAAAGTTCCGTGTGAATTCACGTCTGTGTTCTTTTATAGAGATGATTATGATGCGGATTGTAGGGCAAGTTTTCTGTGTACCGATGATCAATGGTACTTTATAAAATATTCCATTGAAGATCGCGGTAAACGCATTTCTTTGTATGCGGTTCTTGAAGATGAAGAGACGTTGGGTTATCGTTACCTCGATGAATCAGCTAAAGCAGCAGTTGAGGCATCAAGAGAAATACCGATGTCTCCAGAGTACCTCACGGATGGTGAAATTACTGGTGAACGCTACTTTGCATATGACAATTGACGACGACGTGTAGTTTGATTGTAATCTTTTAATTTTTAATTGTCGTGATGTTTTAATTTTTAATTATTGTAATTTCAGTGTTGTTGTCGAGTTTTATATCTTCCTTTATGTTTCGGAGCTCTTCGTCTTTTTAATCTCCTCTCGATCTCTAGTAAAACGAGTAATGGTCTGGAATTTGTAAGTATGGAGTTTCGAATGAATTTAATATTATAATCAAGAAAGAACGTAATAGCACGATTTGATTCGTCAAATTACCAGAATCATTGAGAATAGAGCTATCAAAAATATACTTTCTTGATATGTTCTGAAGTTAATTAGAATGAAAGAGTTATGTAACATGACACAAGATGGTGGTATGATCTACTGTGAAACATCATGTCCCATTAGAAATTAGCATGACTTAATGTAATATAATCACGTTGATCAAGTGTCATTATATTATACTAACTCATGCATCAGTTCCCAACATTACTTCAATAACATTCATATTTTAAGCTCGAAAGTTTACAGAATATAGAAACTAACAGTGTCTATATGATGTAACACTGATAGCACGAAGAGATAAATGATTTCAGATAGTATTAGTTATAAAAATATATTCAGAAATATCGAGGATATTTATAATGAAAGATACGATAATATCTTTGAATATATAAGATCAGAGGATGATGGAGACTATTGTCCGCAAGAGTTTAGAGTAATGAGCAAAATATTCACTAAAGACTTCAGCAGACATTGAATCATTTAGATTCTTTGAAGTTAACCTTATTCTTTATGATTTGTCCACGGCTTCTTTCATAGTTTCGCATAATCTGCTTTTCGGTACTAAATTTTCTATTAAATGTTTCCAATATAATGATACACAGGAAGCACGAAGAGGTATATAATTTCGGACGAGAATATTTATGAAAATATCCTCAGAAATATCGAAGATATTGATGATGATATTTTGGAATTTCTAAGGTCGATGGTTGATGGAGAAAGATTTTCCGCAAAATTTTAACATGACTTCGGAGCAAGATATTCTCTAAAGATTTTAACTGATCTAGATTTATCTGGGTTCTATGAATTTAGGGTATGTTACTTGTATTTCTCCTTGGTTTCCTTTATGGTTAGCTCAATCTGTTTTCCAGTTCCAACTTTTCTGAGTTTTTCCAACAAACTATTCTTTATTATCAAACTTCTGGCTGTTAAGATCGTTTATGGTTGTCTACGATTTCTGCTGCTTCATTCAACTTTTTCAATATTCAGAGTATTGATTTATAGACTGGGTGCTTTTCAAAATTTCAGAATGGAAGTTCATTATTCTAGAAGATAAATGTTATACATATAACTGTTGATGTAGATATGCTGTGAGTTTTCAAAGTACTGATTGCCGATTCCTCAACATTTACTGCTACCATATCCGAATCATTGGTTATCAATCCGAGGTGATTTCAAGAGAATTGTGTTTTTAGATGATTAAACGCTGACGGTAATATGGTGGAATATAAAAGATTCCCCGCTAACAATAAAAGAACATACATATAAGTCAAGGTGATAATAAGGTTGTTTCGAACGAAAAGTCAAAGTTGATTTACTGAAGCTGTGACAAAATTTGCTACCTTGAAAAGGGATCGCAAAGTTATTTTTGCTAATAAATGCCAAAAGGATCTGACGCGGCTACGTGTTAAACTTTTACTCAGTTGCCGAGAGTTTCTCAGGTGCATAACTATATGCACAAATCTTTCCTTCCGTAGATGAAGTGCGGTTGATTCATCCTATCGATTGAGGTGTTTTCAAGAATTATGAAAGTTTGAATGCAGATTGGAATCGTCAAGGTACAATTAAGGTTTAAGATGAAATCAAGTGGCAACTTGAAGAATTGTTTAGTGTCATATGTTATAATCAATATTTTAATTCATTTTAATTTTCCAATGTTATTAGTTCACAGTCGATAGTCCACAATTGACAGTGCAATCATTCATATATAGTTTAATATAGAATATTCGAATTAATTAATACATGTCGTGACCCGTATACGTCTCAGACTCGATCACAACTCAAACTATATATATTATTGTAGAATCAACCTCAACTCTGTATAGAGAACTCGATCATTACTACATATAGAGTGTCTATGGTGATTCCAAATAATATATATAGATGCGTCGATATGATATGTCAAAACCTTGTATACGTGTCCCGATATTTAAAGTGCGTAAAATAAATACAGAAATTAAATGACGATAATTAAAATGCGTAAAGTAAATAACAGAAATTAAATGACGATAAATAAAATTGCGATAATTAAATTGCGATAAATAAACTGCGATAAATAAAATGTAATCAGTTAGCTAGGAACAGTTAGCTAGGATTTTGTTAGCGTGGATTCTTAACAAAATTTCTCATAGTTAATTTGTTTGTTTCTAACAAATTTTATTTTGTCTAATGTTTTCTTCATTATGCCACTTGTTGGATTCTGATAGGTCAAAATCCAAATATGAAATTTGAATTTGAATGAAAATAGTTATTCTTTGGTGAACGGATACGTATATCGGTGGATGTAAGTAGGATAGTATATGACTGTTGAAACAGATTCGAAGAACGTACAATGTAACTTATTAATGTGAAATTTAAATATTCCTCGGTTATTACCTACCCGTTAAAATATTTTCATCATTAACAGTTTGTACAAGAGAATTTTTAATTACAATCTTTATGAAAACATATATACATATATATTTGTTTCAGATGTATTCATGGATTTAATGAGTTAATATGATATTAAACTCATTTGCTTTTTGGTTGGAACTAGAATAAATAATCTCTAAAACTTTAGAGATTACATATTCGCCATGTCGAACGAAGATAAATGAGGTAGAACGATACGTAGCACGAAGATCATACTCAAAGTACAGATGATGATATTGAAGCATGGTTTGTTGATGGTACTGGTGCTGTTATTGATGGTACTGTTGGTGTCGGTGATGTTGCTGAAGCTGGTACATTTTGCACCATATTTTCTGAATTGACTATTCGAGCGTGAAGTTCGTTGACTTATTACTCCAGGATGATTGTCGATCGGAACGAGCGGATGAATAAGGTTCAGAATTGTGGATAGAATATAATCTTGTCGAGTTACCCTGGAAATGAGACTGAATATGGTGTCTCGAACAGGTTCGCCGGTAAACGCTTCAGGTTCATTGTGAGGTGAATTCGGTTGGTGGAAGGGATTACCTTCTGCGCGTTTCCATTAATTAAGTCGACTACGAACCCATCAAATGAATTGATAATGGCTGATTGGTTGATTCATGCCGATGACGCTGTTTTTGGAGCTTAAGTGAATGTCCATGTCGAAATATTTGTCAGAATAACTATCGGGATAGCTATCGAAATCTGAGGGACTCGAACTGTTGAGGGATTCATCTCGTACGATCAGATGAAGGATTTTCGATAAGAAATAGATTATAGGATGTAGATTAGTACCCTGCAATACATAATTTACATATGCATATATAATACTAAAATCCCATAAGTTACGGAGGAATCTACGGAAGATGTCAGGCAAAGTTTACAGTAATAGATACGCTAAGATATGAATTAGCAGATACCCTAAGATACGAATTTTGTCTATACACTATTCATGCAATCATTGCAGTAAGATGTGTCTAGACTAAGAATGATAAGCAGGTAATTTCCTAAGGATGATAAGCAGATGATTTCCGACAAAAATGATAAGCAAAACTTTTGACATGCAGACACGGTCGAAGTCCAGACTCACTAATGCATCCTAACGACTATCAGTTAGACACACTCATGCAAGACCCGGTTCACTAAGACCATCGCTCTGATACCAACTGAAAGGAACCGTCCTAATCCATCCGGACGAAGTCCATATCGATTATAAACGATTCACAACAGTTGATTACATCGCGAGGTACTTGACCTCTATATGATACATTTTACAAACATTGCATTCGTTTTTAAAAGACAAACTTTCATTTACATTGATAGTTAATAACATGCATACCATTTTATAATATATCCATCTATAATTGACTTAA
This sequence comes from Rutidosis leptorrhynchoides, assembly GCF_046630445.1. Lineage (NCBI taxonomy): Eukaryota > Viridiplantae > Streptophyta > Magnoliopsida > Asterales > Asteraceae > Rutidosis > Rutidosis leptorrhynchoides. Next base: position 28,762,350 of record NC_092339.1, on the reverse strand, counting down.
TAATAATCTTGATGAACTCAATGACTCGAATGCAACGTCTTTTGAAATATGTAATGAATGACTCCAAGTAATATCTCAAAATGAGCAAATGCACAGCGGAAGACTTCTTTCATACCTGATAATAAACATGCCTTAAAGTGTCAACCAAAAGGTTGGTGAGTTCATTAGTTTAACATAAATAATCATTTCATAATTTTTAATAGACCACAAGATTTCATATTTTCATTTCTCATAAACATACGTCCCATACATAGAGACAAAAATATCATTCATATGGATTGAACACCTGGTAACCGACATTCACAATATGTATATAAGAATATCCCCATCATTCCGGGATCCTCCTTCAGACATGATATAAATTTCAAAGTACTAAAGCATCCGGTACTTTGGATGGGGCTTGTTGGGCCCGATAGATCTATCTTTAGAGTTCGCGTCAATTAGGGTGTCTGTTCCCTAATTCTTAGATTACCAGACTTAATAAAAAGGGGCATATTCGATTTCGGTCATTCAACCATATAATGTAGTTTCGATTACTTGTGTCTATTTCGTAAAACATTTATAAAAATTGCGCATGTATTCTCAGCCCAAAAATATAAAGGGCAAAAAAGGCAAATGAAACTCACGCATATAAATATTGTAAAACAGTTAATAAAGCATTTGCATGTATTCTCAGCCCAAAAACGTAAAGAGTAAAAGGGAGCAAATGAAACTCACGCATATAAATATTGTAAAACAGTTAATAAAACATTTGCATGTATTCTCAGCCCAAAAATGTAAAGAGTAAAAAGGACAAATGAAACTCACGCATATAATTATTGTAAAACAGTTAATAAAACATTTGCATGTATTCTCAGTCCCAAAAATGTAAAGAGTAAAAGGGGAGCAAATAAACTCACAATCCAATATTTTGTAGTAAAAATATTCATACGACGGAACTGAACAATGCAAGGTTGGCCTCGGATTCACGAACCTATATCATTTGTATATAAATTAAAATGTATAATCGTAATCGAACAAGTTTATATTTTATACCTTTAAATTATATATTATACTTATTTAGTTTGTATATATATGTTCAAAATACTTAATATCTATATATCTAGTTATATTAATATATCTATATATATTTATATATGGTTAGTATTATATACAAATATCATTAGTTTTATATATATATATATATATATATATATATATATATATATATATATATATATATATATATATATATATATATATATATATATATATATATATATATATATATATATATATATATATATATATATATATATATATATATATATATAATATTATGTTTGATATGTAGGTATATAAACTATTTATATAAATTTAATATATGTATTAGGTATATTTTATGTACAAAATATTTATCGGTAACATAATGATAGTTTCAATAATAATGATTTACTAATAATAATATTACTAATACTTATGATAATAATAAGGTTAATAATTCATTTAAATAGTAACTTAATCATTTTCATAATAAATTTTTATATCTAAAATCTTTATATTCATATACTTCTACACATAATATTAATATTTATACATCATTTTCATATTCATGAGATCATCTTTTAATTTATAAGTTTAACCTTATTTACATATTCGTTTTTATATCATAACCATACGTATATCAAAATTATAATCTTAACTTTAACAATAATATTCATAATATACTTCTATCGTATTACTAACATTTTTTTTTAAATTATAATTTCTTAATAACCATATTCTTAAGCTTAATCCTAATTATGGTACACTTAATAAATTTTATCCTGTTATTTAATAACTATAACAATAATCATAATAATATTAGTGGTAATCATTTTTTTCTTTCTTTTTTAGAGTTAGTATATGGTAACAACAATAACTAATAATAATAATAACAATAATAATGATAATACTAGAAATAATAATAATAATAATAATAATACTAATTAATAATGATAAGAAAACTACCTCCTATTGAGAAGAAAAAAGAAATATTTGTCCTTGCTGAGATTCGAACTCACGACCACCAGCTTACTGAACACAGCCCCAAACCATCCAGCCAAACCGTTTTTTCTGAACTAATCTTCTTCCTAAATCTAAATATTCAGTAACAAACAGTGTGTGTTCTTCTTCCTCAACCAAAACTCAAACGACCAAAATACAAACAACATGTTCATGATTTTTGAAGTCTGATTAAAGATAAGAGTTGAAACAGAAACGTTTATTGAAAGATTAATTGAATTGAAAAAAAAAAAGTGCTGCTGTTCGAAAAAAAGAAGAACACAAGAAATAAGGATTTTGATTTCGGAACCTTTTTAGATAACACTTATAACATGAAATAGGTTAGAAATCATCCATGGAAACATTTCAAATCATCAATTTAATTTGAATTGAAATGATTAACTCGAATTTACCCGGTGAACAAAGTTTAACTTTTTAACTCAATAAGTTTGACTCGACAATTCGAGTTCGTTAGAAAGAATTGGGTGTTCAAACTTTACAGAAAGTTTGAGTGAATACTCCCTAACTAAACTGCATTTTTAGAATTTTGAAAAACGATTTGAAGTTGAGATTTTGCAAAAACATATAGCGTACAGGGAACCCACGGTATCTTTTTTTTTTTTTTTTAGCTTTCTTAATAAAACCCTTATAATTGATAATTGTTAGTACGGTTGATACACTGAATAATTTTTCAGATTACACAGAGTAGTCATTTTATTTGTAGTGAAATTGTGAGTGTGGACTAGTTCCCTAACAAATAAAAGGACAGGAAATAATAATAAAAAAATAAATAATAAAAGCAGATTCCATTCTTTATAGAATTTGTTTGCATTATGGAAAAAGGGATTGACTAGTAGTCAAATGGAGACAGAAACAAAAATATAAAACAGTAAGATAGTAACATTAAACTGCTTCTGATTTCCAAATCAAATTTTACGATTTATATAAATAATTATTTTTATAATTATATTAGTAATAAGCAATATACTATTAATAATAATAATATTATTATAATTGATAAGGATACTAATAAAAATAAATAAATAATAATGTTACTATTAAGAATAATAATAAAAATACTAATAATAATATTAATAATATTAGTTTTACTTGCACATATCAAGTTTTACATATTCATATTTATATATATAATAATATTAATTATTCAAATATTCATATTAGTGTTTATAATGAACTTATTGTTAATAATATTAACATAACGGTCATATTCAAACTTGTAATTTAATATATTACAATTTATAAATTTTATCCTAGTTACTAATTATATAATATATTGTATTATAACTTATATCAAGTATTTAATATTTATAATTTACAATCCATATGATATTATTTATGTTTAGAATTTATATATATAATTATATATATTTTAATAGCAACTTACTTATTCTGTATTTTATTTTCACATTATTAATTCCAATTGACTGGAGTGCATTTTATTAGTTCAAAATAATATCTATGCATATTTGTATTTATATTTATATCTATATATTTATTTACAAACAATGGTTCGTGAATCGTCGGAACAGTCGAAGGCCAATTGAATATATGAAATAGTTCAAAAGTTTTGAGACTCAACTTTACAGACTTTGCTTATCGTGTCGAAATCATATAAGATTAAGTTTAAATTTGGTCGGAAATTCCCGGGTCATCATAAATCGCGTAGCGTTACACGGACAGAGTTCCGTCTTACAAAACCTTAAAACATTTCTTACATTAACCCAATTATTATTAAACTTAATTTAAACTTTAAATTATAAATATAAATATATATAATTCTTTACAGAGGAAGAAAGAAAATTGAGGTGTACATAATTCGCTGAAAACGTCGCCTTTTATAGCACTTAGCCAGGTTCTGACCTCCATGCGATCGCATGGATTTTGTGCCTTCTGGCCATGCGATCGCATGGCCCTATGATCCAGCTCATATGCTTTTGTTTTCTAGTTTACCGACGTTTTATTTAAATATATATATAATATATATAATTTATATTAATTATATATATATTATATTATATTCTTGTGCATAGTTGACTTGTAATTTTAGCTCCGTTGACTCACGCGTTGATGCTCGGTTCATGTCTCGGTTTCAGATTTTCGAACGTCCTTTCGTACGCGTAGATATCGTGTACTTTGCGTTCCGCGGCTCGTACTCTTGTCATTTTTAGACGTTTCTTATCAATAAATGGAACCACTTGAATTATATCTTGTTCATTTGAGCTTTTTGGTCATTTGCGTCTTTAAATCGTCGTTTTCTTCTTTTGTCTTCGCACTTATTTATTTAAACGAATATTACATAAAAATAGAACAATTGCAACTAAAAGCTTTACATATTGGAAGGATATTGTGCCTAAATATATGTTCATTTGGAGCACTATCAGATAAGCAGGTAATTTTCGACACGAAATGATAAGCAAAACTTTTGACATGCAGACACGGTCGAAGTCCATACTCATTAATGCATCTTATCAACTATCAGTTAGACAGACTAATGCAAGACCTGGTTCGCTAAGATCACCGCTCTGATACCAACTTTAACTAGTGGGGACGCATCCCACTCAGTGCCTTCCCAGCTAACCGCCTGGTGACCACTGAGCGTACCTCAGACACTGATTTTACGGCCCGCCTCTCGACGAAAGCCAACCATATTCTGACCGCGAGGAGTAAGAGCCAATGCTTCATCACAGGTAACACTGTGAGAACCCCCTCTACTATTAAGCCGATTAAACAGCTTAAACCAGCTCTGATACCAACTTTAACAACCCGTCCTAATCCATCAGGACGAATACATTACATTTGGTTACATCGCGAGGTATTTGACCTCTATATGATACATTTTACAAACATTGCATTCATTTTTAAAAGACAAACTTTCATCACATCGAAAGTTGACGGCATGCATACCATTTCATAATATATCCAACTATAATTGACTTAATAATAACCTTGATGAACTCAACGACTCGAATGCAACGTCTTTTGAAATATGTCATGAATGACTCCAAGTAATATCTCTAAAATGAGCAAATGCACAGCGGAAGATTTCTTTCATACCTGAGAATAAACATGCTTTAAAGTGTCAACCAAAAGGTTGGTGAGTTCATAAGTTTATCGTAAACAATAAAATTCATCATTTTGATAGACCACAAGATTTTAAATACAGTACACCTATCTCGTGTACGAAACCATTTTTCATAATGCTTAGCAGAGTAGGTTCGTATCCTTTTCTCCCCCGTAGGTTGCCTCGCGATTTTTAAATAATCGTGCACATATCTCGTGCACAAAACTAATACACATAACCTGTGTATAAAACTTATTCTCTCGATACATAACATTCATTTTGATTTCATTGCTCAACATGGTAACCGACCTTAACATATAATGTGCATCAATAATATCCCCAAAACAGAACATCTCGTCTGTATAATACATAAACTTCGAAGTACTAAAGACCACGTCCACTAGCTCTTTCGTCTAGTGAACATTCTGGGTGGGGGTGTTAAGCCCGGTAGCTACCTTTAGGATTCGCGTGAATTAGGGCCATACCCGATTCTAATTCTTAGGTTACCAAGCAATGATAATCAGGGAAAAAATATTCACATCAATTGGTGGCAATTATCATGTCCACATAATTCAATAATAATCCACAGAACTTCTGTCTGCATAATAATTCATTCGAGGAATGTTTTGCTTATGTCTATCTCGTCAAACATTTATAAAAAACATTTCATGTATTCGCAGTTCAAAATATATTTCAAAAGCATTTAATAAAATAGTTGTAAAAATGGCGCATGTATTCTCAGTCCCAAAAATGTAAAGAGTAAAAAGGAATCAAATGAACTCACGCATATAAATATTTTAAAACAGTTAATAAAGCATTTTCATGTATTCTCAGCTCAAAAACGTAAAGAGTAAAAGGGAGCAAATGAAACTCACTATCCAATATTTTGTAGTAAAATATTTATACGACGAAACTGAACAATGCAGAGTTGGCCTTGGATTCACGAACCTATATCAATCATATATGTATTAATACATATACTTGTAATTCGAATAAATCTATATATTATTATTAATGATATAATTATTTTTATTAATAACTTATTTTCATAAAATTTAAATCTTGTTATGTTATATTGTTTTTATATTTAAACATATATATATATATATATATATATATATATATATATATATATATATATATATATATATATATATATATATATATATATATATATATATATATATATAACATTTGTTTGTTAAAATTAGCAATTATAATAATACTAAAATGTTATTTGTAATGGTAAAAATGATAATAATGATAATACTTAATTTTACTAATAAAAATATTAAATTTAATAATTTTGTTAATAATAATATTGATCATAATTTTTAATTATAAATCTCATAATGATAATATCGGTAGTTTTTGAAAAAATGAATAACTTAATAATAATGGTAGTGAAATTAATAATATTTGATATTAGTACATAATACATAATAATAATAATTATTATAACAATCTTATTACTAATGGTAATCTAAATAATAATACTTTTATTAAATAATAAGAATAATTCCTAAATGTTCCTAATATTAATATTAATGATAATAATAATAGTTCTAAAAATAACACTTTTATTACTAATGCTAACAATGATAATAATTATATTACTAGTAATAATAACAGTAATAATAATACTAATAATAATATTAGTAATGATAATACTAATAAGTTTTGAATTATAATTATAGTACTTTTGATAATAATGATAATAATAAAAATAACAAAGATAATAGGTGTAATAATATCAATAATAATAATAATCATAATAACAATACTAATAATGATAATAATAATAATAATAATAAAAATAATAATAATAATAATAATAGTAATAATAATAATAGTAATAATAATAATAATAATAATAATAATAATAATAATAATAATAATAATAATAATAATAATAATAATAATAATAATAATAATAATAATAAAAGAAAAGAGGACTACCTCTAAAAGAGCTTTTAAAAAAAATTATGCCACCGCCTAGGCTCGAACCCGTGACCACTCGCTACCCCGACCATTCCCTTAACCATCCTGCTGTAACCATTTTTCTGTATTTATAATCACCCAATATATATTTAAACCGTTTTATGTTATCCTCTACCTTCTTCATCACAAATCATTCGATCGATTTACCATAACAGCAAGTAACATGAATTTGGGTTAAGACTTATAATATATAAAAGAAGTAACTTGTTTTAGTAATTGGATTAACAGATTGAAAAGCAATTTAAAAAATAAACGCTGTAACTGTAGCGACCCGACAAAATCGTCATTGACGGCGCCATCTACTTAGGTCCCGTTACGTGGTCATAAGTCTTTAAAACAACGTTTGACCAAAAGTATGCCGCATTCATTTCAAAAGTAAAGATGTTTCAAGGTTTACAAAGTAGTTCGACAACTAGTTACATAACAAAGTTTAAAGTACAATTGAGACATATGCGACACAATTTAAAAGTAGCCAAAAGACGCTCCATGTATGCATGTATACTCGACATCCAAGCAAGTATCAAAAGTAATGAGCGGAAGCATGTATCACAAAACATTCAAGGACCTGAGAAAAACATAGAAATCTGTCAACGAAAACGATGGTGAAATCATAGGTTTAAGTAAGTAAGTACAGGTGAACCACAAGATTTGTAACATTGATATAATAGTAATACATTCTAAAAGTTAATATTCACGAGCACCCAATTATCGATGCTTAACATTCCTTCCATAAAACCCCATCACAATAGTGTTAGAACATACACTGTTTCTCGAAAATATATTCCATTCGTAAACGGTAGCAAACCGTCTGAATGAGGGTTTGTCAAACCCATATGGATCCATACAACATAAGTTCTCGCTTACACCCAGCAAGTGTAACTAATGATAATCGAATTGAGAATTTTGTTCTAAACTTGTATGTGGAATGTTTGTTTTCCTGTACTTATGTTCACTTAGTAAAAAGAAATGTTTATGTTTTCTCATCCCAATGTAAGTTCAAAAGAGTAAAAGTGGGACTATGATCTCACCTTGAGTGTACAAGTAATATAGTACTTCAAAAAGTAAACGTGTGCAAGAACGAATGCTAGTCTTGACCTAAACAAGTAGGTTTGTATCAATATCGGAAAACACGGTCGGTCAAAGTGTTCAATTAGTCTTATGGCTCGTTACGACTCGATTACTATAGCATGTGAGTCAAGTTGTCACATTTCATGCAAGATACAAGTATAAAAGCATGTTGGAACGATTGCACAAACATTTGGTTAAGTTTGATTAAAAGTCAACTTTGGTCAGGTCAAAGTCAACGAAAAGTCAACACGTTCGGGTTGGGTCTCGAACTATTTTTCTGAGGTTTTTAATCATATATGAACATGTTAGAGCAAGTTACATGTGAATCGGAGGTCCATAGCATGGCAAACATTTTTCGTAAAATGATCAAACCAAACAGAATCTGGTAGTGCATCTGGACGGCGTCCAGATTTGCTGGACGGCGTCCAGCATTGAAGGACTGGATGGCATCCAATAATCTGGATGGCGTCCAGATCTGTAGCCAGACCCGGTTTTGCTGCAACAAAGAAATGCACGAACCAAAACTCAAACAATCCCAATTTATGACCCTCAAACAATCAAAACATGTATCTTATATCATCGGGAAGGTATTTTGACGAGAAAAACAACTAAACACATTTCAACAAACAATTCAATACTTGCAACAACCCAAATCACATTCAATGCTCATCATTTAATGCATTCAAGTTCATAAATGCAATTCAATGATTCGTGCAACCAATTTACACTAATGATATGCCGTTTCGAAGATAATTAAACATACAATACAACTAAACACTTACTAATAACATCTCATGTCATTCAAAGCATCAAAGGTTCATTTTAAGTTCATCAAATCCTAACCCAAATCTACCAAAATCAATAATCAAGTTTATGAAGTTTTCTAAAGCAACCTACACATCAAATTGAAGCTAGTGATACTAGAAACACATTTAATACTTGCACTTTATCATAACAACAGCATTAAATCATCCAAAACTCAAAATCAAACACACACTTGTCATGTTCATGCTAGTTACACTAAAACAACGAGATCGAGCATATAAATCATATATTCATGTTAGACTTGAGCCATAGACACTAATTAACAACTTTATAAGTTAAAAATATCAAGAACACAAAATCTAGTGATTTTAGAAAGTTACCCAAATGTAATGAAATCGGTATGGAATCGAAGAGGAAGTTGCAAGGATTCCAAAAATGCAATTTGTTTTGATGGACACTTGCTAGAACGAAAATAGATGATGAATCTTTGTATTTGGGTGTTGAGAGAAAATGGAGGAAGTAACAAAGAAGGAGAAGATGAAGTTAATGGATGAGAGGAGTTTGACTCCTTTAACCTAGTCACCATTTTGGCAAGTTTAGTCCCTCAAGTTTCATTCGGGTGCGTGAATTACCTAAACGAGATAATTTAAAACGCGTATCAACGGGAGATGGTATAAACATATAACGGACTTTAAAATGAATAAACGGAAAGTAAACGGAAAAAGGAGGGATGTTACATTACCTACTCCTTAAAAGAAATTTCGTCCCGAAATTTAAGTAGGCATAGTAGTCGTTGTTTCTTCCTCGGGATTTTGCGTTTCCGAATTCGCGAATAGATGAGGATACTTCCTTTGCATTTGATCTTGTCTTTCCCAAGTAAACTCGGGTCCCCTTTTGGCGTTTCAACGGACCTTGACAATTGGAATTCAGCTTTGTTTTAACGTTTTGACAAAGGTGTCCACAATTTCAACCGGTTCCTCCACGAAATGAAGTTTGTCATCAATGGTAAGCTCCTCGAGAGGGATGACGATATCGGGTTCGGCAAGGCACTTTTTCAAGTTGGATACGTGGAAAGTAGGATGAACGGAGCTCAATTGAGGTGGAAGATCTAAACGATAAGCAACGGTTCCAACACGCTCCAAGATTTCGAAAGGACCAATGTACCGCGGATTTAGCTTCCCGCGTTTCCCAAAACGGATTACACCTTTCCAAGGTGAGACTTTTAACATTACGCGATCACCGACTTGAAATTCAAGGTCGTTGCGTCATTTGTCGGTATAGCTCTTTTGACGACTTCGGGCCGTCCTAAGCCTATCTCAGATTTGAACGATCTTCTCAGTTGTTTCATGAATGAGTTAGGGTCCGGTGATTTGTGTGTCGCCTACTTCGGCCCAACAAAGAGGTGAACAACATTTTCGGCCATATAAAGCTTCGAATGGTGCGACGTTAATACTCGCGTGATAACTATTGTTGTAGGAGAATTCGGCGAGAGGCAAGTGCTTATCCCAAACTTTTCCAAAGTCGATAACACAAGCTTGTAGCATGTCTTCCAAAGTTTGAATTGTGCGTTTGCTTTGTCCGTCGGTTTGTGGATGATATGCGGTGCTCATGTCTAAACGTGTTCCCAACGCTTCTTGTAAAGTACGCCAAAATCTAGAAACAAATCGGCCATCTCGGTCGGAGATAATCGATAAGGGTACACCGTGTCGGGCTACAATTTCTTTAATGTAAAGTTGTGCGAGTTTCTCCATGTTGTCGGTTTCCTTCATGGCCAAGAAGTGCGCGGATTTGGTGAGACGTCAACAATGACCCAAATAGTATCGTAACCGCCCAACGTCTTTGGTAGTTTGGTGATAAAATCCATCGTTATCCTTTCCCACTTTCATTGCAGGATTTTGGGTTGTCGAAGTAGTCCGGACGGTCTTTGATGTTCGGCTTTGACTTTGGAGCAAGTTAGGCACTTTCCAACATAAGTAGCAACGTCCTTTTTAATGATCGGCCACCAATATTATTCTTTGAGGTCGTGGTACATCTTATTGGCACCGGGGTGAATTGAATATCTTGACTTATGGGCTTCGTCTAAAATAATACTTCGCAAGTCCCCATAACTAGGCACCCAAATTCTTCCGGCGAAATATCGGAGTCCGATTTCTTTAACTTCGAATCGAGAGGTGAGGACGTTCAAGTGTTCGAGAGAGATGTTTTCATCCTTGAGAGCCTCGTCTTGGGTTACACAAATTTGACTATTGAGGTTGGTGTGAATGGTGATGTTTAAAGCTCGGACACGAAGAGGCACCGCTCTTTCTTTTTGACTTAAGGCATCGGCTACTACGTTTGCCTTCCCGGGATGGTAACGAAGGTCACAATCATAATTGTTTAAAGTTTCAAATCACCGTCGTTGTCTCATGTTTAGTTGCTTTTGATCGAAGATGTGTTGAAGGCTTTTGTGATCGGTGAAGATGGTACTTTTGGTTCCATAAAGATAGTGTCTCCACATTTTAAGTACGAAGACAACGGCTTCGAGTTCGAGATCATGTGTCGTGTAGTTTCGTTCATGAATTTTGAGTTGTCGAGAGGCATAAGCAATGACTTTCTTTCGTTGCATCAACACGCACCCAAAACCATGTTTCGAGGCATCGCAATATACAACAAAATCAACATTGCCTTCGGGAAGTGACACGACAGGAGCGGTGGTTAGCTTTGTCTTCAAGATTTGAAATGCGGATTATTGTTCGGTTGACCAAATGAAATTCTTTCCCTTGTGAGTTAACGCGGTTAGAGGACGAGCAACCAAGGAGAAATTTTCGATGAATCTACGATAGTATCCGGCGAGACCCAAAAATTGACGAATGTGAGTAGGAGTAGTAGGAGTCTCCCATTTACTAATGGCTTCGATTTTTATGGGATCTGATAATGCTAAAAACGAACATATATTTCATAGCATTATTCCTCAAAAAAGACAAGCTTTTAGTTGCAATTGTTCTATTTACAAGTGATATTCGTTTAAATAATAAAAGGTGAAGACAAAAGACAGATTCGACGAATTGAAGACGCAAACGACCAAAAAGCTCAAAAGTACAAAAGACAATCAAAGAGGTTCCAATTATTGATAAGAAACGTCTCGAAATTACAAGAGTACAAGATTCAAAACGCAAAGTACAAAATATAAAATTGTACGCAAGGACGTTCGAAAATCCGGAACCGGGACCAGAGTCAACTCTCAACGCTCGACGCAACGGACTAAAAATTACAAGTCAACTATGCACATGAATATAATATAATATATAAATAATTCTTAAAAATTATATATATATTATATTAATATTTAAAACCGTCGGCAAACTAAGATCCAATTTGGAGTGAGCTGTATTTTCAAACTCCGCGACTCGCGGAGTTTGAAGGCAAAAAATGCCGCGAGTCGCGGAGTATCCCTGAACTCAATTCCCTATAAAGCCAACCGAATTCTGATCATTTTTTACACACTCATATATCCATCTCTCTATCTATATCGTAATATTTATATTTATAATTTATATTTTAATTTTAATTTTAATTTTAATCCTAATAATAAGGGTATGTTAGCGAATATTGTAAGGGTGTAAGTCGAAATTCTGTCCGTGTAACGCTACGCTATTTTTAATCATTGTAAGTTATGTTCAACCTTTTTAATTTAATGTCTCGTAGCTAAGTTATTATTATGCTTATTTAATCCGAAGTAATCATGATGTTGGGCTAATTACTAAAATTGGGTAATTGGGCTTTGTACCATAATTGGGGTTTGGACAAAAGAACGACACTTGTGGAAATTAGACTATGGGCTATTAATAGGCTTTATATTTGTTTAACTAAATGATAGTTTGTTAATGTTAATATAAAGATTTACAATTGGGCATCCCTATAAATTACCATATACACTCGATCGGACACGATGGGCGGGGTATTTATATGTACGAATAATCGTTCATTTAACCGAACACGGGAATGGATTAATAGCCACTAGAATAATTAAAACAGGGGTGAAATTATGTAAAAGGACACTTGGCATAATTGATAACAAAATATTAAAACCTTGGGTTACACTCAGTCGACATCCTTGTGTAATTATTAAACAAAGTATTAAAATCTTGTTACAGTTTAAGTCCCCAATTAGTTGGAATATTTAACTTCGGGTATAAGGATAATTTGACGAGGACACTCGCATTTTATATTTATGACTGATGGACTGTTATGGACAAAAACCAGACGGACATATTAAATAATCCAGGACAAAGGACAATTAACGCATGGGAATAAAACTAAAATCAACACGTCAAACATCATGATTACGAAAGTTTAAATAAGCATAATTCTTTTATTTCATATTTAATTTCCTTTATTTTATATTTAATTGCAATTCTAATTATCGCATTTTTATTGTTATTGTATTTAATTGCATTTTTAATTATCGTACTTTTTAATTATCGCAAGTTTATTTTATCGCACTTTTATTATTCGCAATTTTATTATCGTTATTTACTTTACGCTTTAAATTAAGTCTTGTATTTATTATTTTACATTTGGTTTTAACTGCGACTAAAGTTTTAAAATCGACAAACCGGTCATTAAACGGTAAAAACCCCCCTTTATAATAATAATATTACTTATATATATATATTTGTATTTTTATAAAAGTAAACTAATATAGCGTTAAGCTTTGTTTAAAAAGATTCCCTGTGGAACGAACCGGACTTACTAAAAACTACACTACTGTACGATTAGGTACACTGCCTATAAGTGTTGTAGCAAGGTTTAAGTATATCCATTCTCTAAATAAATAAATATCTTGTGTAAAATTGTATCGTATTTAATAGTATTTTCTTGTAAAAAATTTAATAGTATTTTATATACACCTAGCATACACATCAAGTTATTTTTGGTGCCGCTGCCGGGGAACTCTTAAACGCCGGAAGCGCAACGCTAATATAAAAAAAAAAAAAAAGATTTTTAGTTTACTTTTATTAAAATTCGTTTTTATAAAAATACGTTTTAAATATTCGAAAATATAAAAAAAAAACAAAAATATAAGTATTTTTAAGTTTTTGTTAAATATTTAAGTTTTATAAAGTTTCTTTATTTTTATATAAGTTTTATTTAAGTATTTTGTTTTTATTTAAAACATATAAAAAAAACGAAAAAACAAATTTTTATATATATAAACCTATTTTTAAGATATTTATAAAATTATAAAGTAATTCTATTTTTATTCTAGTTTTTAAAATATAAGTTTTTATTATATAAAAATTTTAGATTATAAAACAGAAAATATAAAACACAAAAAAAAAAAAAAAAAAAACGCGTCAAGTTTTAAACTGTTCCAGAGTTGAAAACTGGAACCCCGCGACTCGCGGGGTTTGCTGCTTGAAATACCGCAACTCGCGGAGACACTCTGACACACGTGACAGAACCCTAATTTCACATTAATTACGGATTTTATTATTATTATTATTAATAAACCCTAATTAGTTTAATTATAATAATTAGTTTAAGTTTTTTAAATTAAATTGTATTTTAAATTTTAATTAGTTTTATTATATATAAAATTAATAGTTTTATTAAATAAATAATATAAAAATAATATTTTTATAAAAATTGTACTTTTTACAACTTTTTGTATATTTTTATATTTTGTCCCTTTTTAATCGTTTTAGCGTAATATTTGTATTTTTAGCTCATATTTAGTTTTAAACTTAGTTTTTGCCATAGTTATTTTTACTTCTAGATTTTTAGGCTTTGCCGTAGAATTCCTTAAGTGCTTTTTCTTTAGACTAAGATTTGGGTACTTTAGAATTTTGCGACACCTTTTTAAGTTTTAGTTTCTTTTTAAGTTATTTCCATTTGGGATATAGTTTTTCCTGTAAGCTTTAATATTTTTAGACGACTTTTACCTATGTATCAATTATCATTCCAATTAGTAATCTCAATTTGCGATTATAATTTTAAGTTAGTTGTAGTAATAAGGTTAGGTTAGTCAAGTGTTTTTAAGTTTTATAAGTTTCTTTTATTTTTCCGTCACCTTTTATTTTTCAACCATTTATCTTTTTCGACCTTTTTCGACGCGCTCTTTTTCTTTCTTATTTCTCGCTATTCTAGTTTAGGACATAGATTTTTATTCTACTTCTTATCTAATTTTCTTAAAATTACGAAAATTTATTTTAAGTGGTTAAATTGATAGACATCAAAATTTTCTGGTTCGTAGTAATAGTTGGATTTGTACGTGGACCGGGTTATTGGAGCCAAACAGTCCTCAATTATATTGAGACCAAACGAATCCTGCCCCTCTGCTGCATCTTTTGGCTATTCGAAACGTGGGCAAAATCAGAAAAGTCTATTGATTGGATAACTTATTATAATTTTTCTTTCCTTTTAAAAACTAATAGGATATTCAGTGAATGCACCGAGCAAGACGTTCACCACCTTTTGTACGTTCACCACCTGTAACTAGATCAAGACATTTAGAAAATATTACCGCCGTTGATTTTTCTTTATAATCGTCATCCAGTCGACCAAGTACTCCAGTTCAAATTTCCGATAATCCATTTTTTGAACCCGACCTCACAATTGAGAATCCGGAGAATATTCAGGAACGATTCGTAGATCCTGAACCACTAAATTTTCCTCCGGAACCACCAATCATTCAAACAGAGATTGTTTAGGAACGAACCGTTAAATCAGAATCCTCTAGTGATTCCGATTCAACAAATTCAATTATGGAGAATCTGGAACCTTTAAGTATGGAAGACCGAATGAGAGCTAAACGCACTGGCCAAGGTCACGCAATTACTCATCCAGACATTAATGCGCCAGATTATGAAATCAAAGGACAAATTCTACACATGTTGACTAATCAATGCCAATTTAGTGGTGCGCCGAAGGAAGATCCAAATGAACATTTACGTACCTTTAATAGGATCTGCACACTATTTAAAATCCGAGAAGTGGAGGATGAACAGATATATCTCATGTTATTTCCCTGGACTTTAAAGGGAGAAGCCAAAGATTGGTTGGAATCGTTACCTGAAGGGGCGATTGATACATGGGATGTTTTAGTTGAAAATTTTCTTAAACAATTCTTTCCTGCATCTAAAGCCGTAAGACTTCAAGGAGAAATTGTTACATTCACACAGAAGCCAAATGAAACTCTATATGAGGCGTGGACTAGATTTGGAAAGTTGTTAAGAGGATGTCCGCAACATGGTTTAGACACCTGTCAAATAGTACAAATATTCTACAAAGGATGCGACATCACTACAAGGAAAGACATAGATATAGCAGCTGGTGGTTCTATTATGAAGAAAACCGAAACTGATGCTTATAAAATTATTGATAACACTGCTTCCCACTCACATGAGTGGCACCAAGAAAAAGATATCGTTAGATCATCTAAAGCAGCTAGAGCCGATTCTAGCCATGACTTAGATTCCATTTCCGCAAAGATAGATGCTGTGGAGAGACGAATGGAAAAGATGACTAAAGATATTCACTCAATACGAATTAGTTGTGAGCAGTGTGGAGGACCACATTTGACAAAAGATTGTCTCAGTATTGAATTAACAATGGAACAAAGAGAGAATATTTCATACATAAACCAAAGGCCTGGAAATAATTATCAGAATAATTATCAACCGCCAAGACCGATTTACAATCAAAACCAGAATTATAACAGAAATATTCCATACAACAACCAACAAGGTCCTAGCAATCAACAAGTATCCAATAATAATTACAATCAGCAAAGACCTAATTTTCAAAACAAACCACCACAACAAACCGATGATAAAAAGCCGAATTTAGAAGATATGATGACGAAGCTAGTTGAAACTCAAACGCAGTTTTTCACATCTCAGAAACAAACTAATGAACAAAATGCTCAAGCATTTAGAAATCAACAAGCTTCTATTCAAAATCTGGAACAAGAAGTAAGTAACCTAGCAAGGTTAATAGGTGAAAGAAAACCGGGAAGTCTACCTAGTGATACAAATGCTAACCCCCGGAATGAAACAGCTAAAGCCATTACCACAAGAAGTGGTACAACGCTTAAACTACCTGAAATACCTGTAACTTCTGATGAAGCTATTCCTACTCCACAAGAACCACAACCTAATCAAGATAAGGAAAAAGAACCGGTAGTTGAAAAGGTTAATGAAGATAACACAGTTAAGGATAAACCTTATGTTAAACCATACCAACCACCACTTCCTTACCCGAGTAAAATGAAGAAAGAGAAACTTGAAGCCGAGCAATCCAAATTCTTGGATATGTTTAAACAGATAAATGTAAATCTTCCTTTCATTGATGTGATTTCAGGAATGCCTAGATATGCTAAATTCTTGAAAGATCTGATCTCAAATAGAAAGAAAATAGAAGAACTCTCGGCTGTTACTATGAATGCTAATTGTTCAGCAGTGCTGTTGAATAAGATACCAGAAAAATTATCTGATCCAGGAAGTTTCACAATTCCATGTTTTCTGGGTAGTCTTAGTTCAATAGAAGCAGTGGCAGACTTAGGTGTTAGTATAAATCTAATGCCATATTCACTATACGCTAAACTAGACCTTGGAGAATTGAAACCAACCAGAATAAGCATACAACTAGCCGATAGATCAATAAAATATCCTAGAGGGATAATGGAGAACATGCTAGTTAAAGTTGGTACTTTAGTATTTCCAGTAGATTTTTTTGTTCTGGACATGGAAGAAGATTCTCAAGTTCCTCTCATATTAGGAAGACCATTCTTAAACACGGCTAAAGCAATGATAGACGTGTTCGGTAAGAAATTGACCCTAAGTATAGAGGATGAGAGTGTTACCTTTTCAGTTGATAGAGCAATGCAACAACCACAATCTGCAGATGATACATATTATTATATTCAAACTATAGATGCACATGCAGAATTATTAGAAGAATTTCCAGAATTACAAGGAACAGGAGAATGTTCTTTAGGAGAAGGTAATGAACCAATTGATGAAGTTGAAATGTTAGCTACACTTATAGCTAATGGATATGAACCAACAACAGAAGAAATTCAAATGCTAAAAGAAGAAGACAGATATCGATACAAATCATCGATAGAAGAACCTCCGAAATTAGAGTTAAAGCCACTTCCAAACCATTTGGAATACGCTTATTTACATGGTGAATCTGAATTACCTGTAATAATATCGTCTTCTCTTACTGAAAATGAGAAATCACAACTCATTTCTGTGTTGAAAGCTCATAAACCAGCCATTGCATGGAAGATTCATGATATTAAAAGAATAAGTCCTTCGTATTGCACACATAAAATCCTTATGGAAGAAGGTCATAAAACGTATGTGCAACGCCAACGAAGACTAAATCCTAATATGTAAGATGTAGTTAAGAAAGAGATTATTAAACTGCTAGATGCAGGTTTAATTTATCCAATTTCTGATAGTCCATGGGTAAGCCCAGTTCAATGCGTGCCTAAGAAGGGTGGCATGACTGTCATTACAAATGAGAAAAATGAGCTTATTCCTACTAGAACTGTAACAGGATGGCGTGTATGTATTGATTATAGAAAATTAAATGACGCCACCAGAAAAGATCACTTTCCCTTACCTTTCATAGATCAAATGTTGGAAAGATTAGCCGGAAATAGTTACTATTGTTTTCTAGATGGATTTTCCGGATATTTTCAAATTCCAATAGCACCCGAAGACCAAGAGAAAACCACATTCACGTGCCCTTATGGTACTTTTGCTTACAAACGCATGCCATTTGGACTTTGCAACGCCCCTGCAACCTTTCAAAGGTGTATGATGGCGATTTTTCACGACATGATAGAAGAATGCATGGAAGTTTTCATGGATGACTTTTCAGTCTTCGGTGATACATTTGAATCATGTCTAGTTAATCTGGAACGAATGCTTATTAGATGTGAACAATCAAATCTAGTACTTAATTGGGAGAAATGCCATTTCATGGTTAAAGAAGGCATTGTTCTTGGACATAAAATTTCAAAAGAAGGAATTGAAGTGGATAGAGCTAAAGTAGATGTAATTGCTAAACTTCCACATCCCACCAATGTTAGAGGAGTTAGGAGTTTTCTAGGGCATGCCGGTTTTTACCGACGTTTCATAAAAGATTTTTCTAAAATTGCCACTCCTATGAATAAACTCCTAGAAAAGGATGCTCCATTCATCTTTTCAGATGAATGTATCAAATCTTTTAATATTCTTAAAGAGAAACTCACTAATGCGCCAATCATGATAACACCAAATTGGAATCTACCACTTGAACTAATGTGCGATGCAAGTGATTTTGCAATGGGAGCCGTTTTAGGACAAAGGATTGAAAAACGATTTCAACCTATATATTATGCTAGTAAGACGTTACAAGGAGCACAAACGAACTATACAACTACTAAAAAAGAACTCCTTGCTATTGTCTTTGCTTTTGACAAATTTCGATCATATCTCGTTCTAGCAAAAACGGTGGTTTATACCGACCATTCTGCTCTTAGATACCTATTTTCAAAACAAGATGCTAAACCAAGATTAATCCGTTGGATCTTACTCTTACAAGAGTTTGATATTGAAATCCGAGATAAAAGAGGAGCAAAAAATCTCGCCGCTGATCATCTTTCTCGTCTTGAAAATCCCGAATTAGAAGTTCTAAATGAATCGGCCATACAAGACAACTTTCCTGATGAATATCTATTGAAGATAGATTATAAAGAAATTCCATGGTTTGCAGACTATGCAAACTACTTAGTTTGTGGATTCCTTGAAAAAGGATTATCGTACCAAAGACGAAAGAAATTCTTCAGTGATATAAAACACTATTTTTGGGAAGATCCACATCTGTTTAAAAGTTGTCCCGGTGGAATAATACGCCGATGTGTATTTGGAGATGAAGCTAGTAAAATATTAAACCATTGTCACACAGGACCAACAGGAGGGCATTATGGGCCTCAACTAAAAGCAAGAAAAGTTTATGATGCTGGATTCTATTAACCTACAATTTACAAAGACGCACACCTTCTTTGCAAATCCTGTGATGCTTGTCAAAGGGCCGGAAAAAATAAGCGAACGTGATGAAATGCCACAAAATGTCATCCAAGTATGTGAAGTATTTGACATTTGGGGTATTGACTTTATGGGTCCATTTCCAAAATCTCATAATAATCTATATATACTCGTAGCCATTGATTATGTATCTAAATGGGCGGAAGCACAAGCTCTCCCAACTAACGATGCACGAGTTGTAGTCAACTTTTTAAAACGTCTTTTTGCAAGGTTTGGAACACCGAAAGCTTTAATAAGTGATCGGGGTACTCATTTATGTAATAATCAACTTGAGAAAGTTCTTAAAAGATATGGAGTAACTCATAAAATCTCCACCGCATATCATCCACAAACAAGTGGACAAGTTGAAAATACCAACCGAGCTTTAAAACGTATTCTAGAGAAAACCGTAGGATCAAATCCGAAGGAATGGTCCATTAAATTGGAGGATGCACTCTGGGCTTTTAGAACAGCCTACAAAACTCCAATTGGAACCACACCTTTTAGACTTGTTTATGGAAAAGCATGTCATCTTCCAGTAGAAATTGAACACAAAGCATTTTGGGCTTTGAAGACATGTAATCTTGATTTACATGAAGCCGGACGTCTACGATTAAGTCAACTAAATGAATTAGAAGAATTAAGACATGAAGCATACGAAAATTCGTTAATCTATAAAGAAAGAACAAAGAAATGGCATGATAAAAGAATCAGAAGTTCAAAAGAATTTAAAGAAGGAGACAGAGTTCTTCTTTTCAATTCACGATTCAAGCTATTTCCTGGAAAATTGAAATCAAGATGGTCTGGACCATTCATAGTCAAAAGAGTTTTCCCATACAGAACAATAGAATTGATAAATTCAAATGGGATTGAATTTAAAGTTAATGGTCACAGAGTTAAACACTACATAGATAGTCCGATGGAAATCGACAACGAAGTTAATCACAATTTCGACACCACAGCTAACTAAGTGTGGGGAGAATCAAGTCTTTAAAGGATAATATGTATTTCTGTTAGAGTTAGATTGTCTGTTTTCGTGTAGTTCTCGAAAATGGAACCCGAATGGTCTTTCCCTAGCAGACCCTAAAGAACTAGTCTTCTCCCCCCATTCTGAATTTTTATTTTTTTTAGGTTTTTACAAAATGAAGACTGCCTGTGAACTAAACCATGGTCTAATGCTACACGCTTTAATCACTAAACGTAATAATGACACACTTCCGAGTGAAATAGTATCAGTAATCAGAGAAAGATTGGACGGAGTTAGAAAAGAATCCAGATGCGAAGATAATAAGTTACAATTTGGTAAAGGAAAATCAAAATCCGCAGTGAAAAGAAGAGCACGACACCTAGAAAGATGTCACAAATGCGGAAAATGGTCACATGGAGGTAAATGTTCAAATAATCAAACCTATTCAAACACCGAATTTGTTACTTTATGCAGAGACGGACCGTCCATATGTTTAGAAGAAAAGACACTGAATGCTCGAGGTTACGCCTATGTAGCCATGGAAAACCAATTAAACCGACTATCTTATGAATGGGATAGATCATATAACTAAGAAATCTATTTCACAGGTATGTTTGTACAGTTTTTATTTTTTTATTTATTTTTATTTTTAAACCTTTTGATAATAAACGCTAATTTGTTCGCTATAAAGTATTAAATTGGTATTAAATAAAATTAGGTTTGGCGATCGAAATTATTGATATCATTCAAAAATTTATTACATCACTGCGAAATTTAACGTTTATTCTTAAGGTATAAATATCTTTAATCAATCAACCCAAAATATTTCAAAAATTCGTCATGAGTTAAATTAGGTCATGGAACCGAAATTACTTTACCGAAAAGAGGGGCGCATATTTTTGATAATATTTGATTGATTAAAGTGGGATAAAAAGCCAAAAAGATTTTTAATTTTATTTTTACCATGTTTTTAAAATTAATATATAAATCTTAGATTAATATTGTAAACTTTATAAAAACAATATATTTAAAATTGTGAATATTTGAAAAATTAATATAAGTTTGGTGTGAATTTATAATATGAATTTTTAAATTAAGTTTGGTGTGAATGTTTAATTTTTAAAATATGAATTTTTTGCATTTGAAATTTTAAAGTTTGGTGTGAATTTTTAATATTAACTTTGAATTTAATATTTAAATTGTGTGAATTTAAAAACAAAAATTTACTTTATCTCATTAAGTTAAAAATATGATTTTTAAAATTCGTCGTAAGTTGAAGACTAGGTCGTTGAACCGAAATTGCTTTACCCAAGGGAGGGACAAGAACTTTTATTATCATTATTTTTAATCTTATTGAATTAAAGTATGCCAAAAATATTATAAAAAAAAAACCCAAAAATCTTAGCTTTTAAAACAATCGCTACAAAAAGACAAATTTTAAAATTTTGTCGAAGGACGGACTAGGACATCGATCCGAAATGACCTCGTCCTAAATAACAAGGGAAACAAAATTTTAAAATTAATTACTTAATTATTTTAATTAGTATAAGATGTTAAAAAAAAAAAAAAAAAAAAAAAACTCCGCGACTCGCGGAGTTTGAAGGGTTTAAACCCCGTGACTCGCGGAGCTTGCAAAATCCAGAAAAAAAAAATAAAGGCTGGACGAACTGATCAGTATCTTCAGTCCACACACCACAAAAACACATACAGCGAAAATACTACCGAAAATACACGAGAAAACACCCCCAAAATCACAATTTTTAACCGTTAATCATCAAATCTTTTACTAAAATTATGTTGAGAAGGATGCTATCAAGGAATTACTCAAGAAAAACGGTAAATTTCTACACCTAAACAACATTTAATCCGAAAATTAGTGTTCTTGAGCAATTTTTTCCCCAATTTGATTTTGATGCTTTTTAGTGTAATTATGCTTAAATTGTTTATGTATTATGCTTGTATAACCTATATTGATGCTATTTAACATGATTAGAAGCCTTAAACTTCAAATTTTGAGTAATCTAGGGTTTGTGTTCTTGAGCAAATTTGGGGCTTTTTGATATAAACAGGTTATGGCCGATTTTTGTCATGAATTGTTGCTAAATTAAGTAGTGTAACATGTTTAGGTAGTTAAATGATCCAAACTTTGGGCCTAAACATGATTTTGAGAATTAAAGTGGACTTTTTCAAGTCTAAAAATTCATGAACTTGATTTTTGAGAGATAATGCCATTTGAAACTTGTTTAATTGCTAGTAATGATTATTTTGACATGTTATTTGAGTTGAATGCTTATGAACTTGGCGAACATTTTCGTATATGCTTATTTGAAAAAGTGTAGATTTGATGAAAATATGAAAATGAGCTTAAGTTTGATATAAATTGATCATGTCATTGTAATTATTTTGATTGATGATTTTGCTGACACTAATGCATATTTGGATGCACAAAAATTGTGTTTGATGTGTTTTGCAGACTGAAAGGGGTGAATCTTCATCCCAAGCTCGCAATGCTCCTGCTGAGAATGCGGAACAACAGGAGGTGGATAACTACTACAAGCAAGATATACCTCATCCAGTCATGACATTTTCTGATATGCACTTGGAAGATTTGCACCCGAACCTGAGATTTGACAGACTTTGGATAGATTATCCAAAATACCAAAGGGGTTTGCATACTCTTCATTCTAAAGTTGTTGAGGTACCGAGGGTCATAGAATGGGGACCATTAGAAGCTGTAGAATTGGCCGGGCCAATTAGGGAATTACTTGCACAGAGGTATGGTAATTCTACTTTTAACGACTGGGTACGTTTATTCACCATGCGTAGACCTGTATATAAAGTATGGTGTGAAGAATTGTTGTGTAGTATAGAATTAAATGATCGGGTAGCTAGTTTAACCGATCGATCTTTTATTAGATTTTTGTTAGGAGGTTCGATGCGCCACATGTCTTTACTAGACATGGCTCAGGCTTTACGTATATATACGCCTGAGGAGTTAGCATCTGCCGATTGTAGAGGATTGATACTAAATGGTAGAAAGATAGATGAAAATTTTGATACACATGGTGTATGGAGTCAAATGACAAGCCATCACCGATTCAAAGGGGGAAATTACTCTTATTTGGATATAGATAGAGCTGAATTAAGAGTGATTCATAGGTTTTTAGCTAATTCGATTACACAAAGAGGTAAGAACAAGGAAAAGGTAAATGAACAGGATTTGTTTTACCATATGTGTATTCGAGACCCACAAAGCGCTGTAAGTATACCTTATTGTGTGGGTTATTATTTATCAGCTATGGTTAGGGGGATGAGACCGCATAGCATAATAGGAGGTGGTATTTTTATTACTTTGATTGCTGAATATCTCGGTGTGGATATAAGTCGGGGGGGATTATTAGTTGAAGAACCAGAACCCCGCGATACAATAGGTTTAAATGTATACCATGGTGCGAAAGTTTTGAAGAGGCGAAATAACGCCGCAGTACAATACCATGGTAGACATCCACAGGTTGAGAGAAACCAACAGCAAGGTAATGTAGGAGGGGGAAATGAAATGCAAGAAATGCAAAGGTTTATAGCTTCACAGGAGTACGAAAATGCTAGACAGAGAGCATTTGAAGATTGGAAAGTTCATCAAAACCAAATCATAGCTCATTGCCAACATATAGGTAGAAACTATATTCCTACTTCGAAACCCATATTCCCTCCCTGGTCTATAGAGATGCAACCACCGTATCCTACGTATAACCCTGCCGAAGCATTTTATAGCACCTATGGTTATGCTTGGAACCCCTATTGGTATCAGTATCATCCCTAGTCTACTTAGTTTTATTTATTTTGTAATTTGTAATGTTGATACGTTTAATACTTATGTTAATATTGTAATGGTTTTTATAATTTTCTAACTTTTATTCTTAGATTTTAATAATTTTTGAATGTGGGGTAATATACCAAACTTCAAAAATATGTATATATGTTTGCAGTTTATCTTATGTACACAACAGGGTAAAATAACGCATTTTCAAAGACTGGCATTAAGTTCAGCAAAAGCAACTAATTTTGACGACAAGATGCAAAATATATGTGAAATAACAACAAGACGGAATGAACAAATGATGTGCACCATTTATCATTCAGCAAACAAACGCCAATATATTTGGAAACTTTGGTAAAAATTTAATCATTTTCACACAAATCACCCTCAATAATTTAAATTGTTACTGATTTCTTGCAAATGAGGACATTGCAAGATCTTAAGTGTGGAAAGGGGTTAAATTCTTTCGGATTTTAAAATTTTTATCTTAAACACTGGGTTACCATTAAAAATACTAGTAAAGCAGTAGTTGTATTAGAATCTAGTGCTCTCTGATAATAAATAACAGCCCTAGTCTTATATACTGACTACCCAATTCTAGTAAAAATTTTCAAAATTTTCAATTAAATGAACTCAAAATCATGTTTATACATATTTATGAACGATAAAACTAGGTTTTAACACCGAAATTATTGTTACCTCAGAAAGGACATAAATTGAGAAACAAACCAAAATGTTAAAATTCATTTAAAATGGAATAGAGGACGATAAAAAGGAAAATAAAAGCCAAGTGTGGGAAAATTTACCAAGTTATCTTAAACATATGTCACATATATCTGTAACAAATAACTGAAAATACTTTTGCTTTGGACTAAACTAAACTGTTTTACCCGATGAAAGAAAAGAAGAGATGGATCTACACGATGAATCAATTCTATCATTAAAAGGAAGTAAAGTCTTCCGAAAAAGACACGCGCTTCTTGATTTAGGTCAAGAAGTTGTCGTCCAGACCAGCTGTAGGTTGACGAAAAATCTAGAAAAGTCATCACTAAAATCAGCAGGAAATCCACGGACCTCAGCATTAAACAGGGTCGCCAAGTGGTCAGATTTATCCTAACCATGAGAAGGATTTATCTCGTACAATGGGGGGGCACCATGCAAATTAGCTGGATAAGACTAATGAATCAGATCCCCAGAAAGGATAATCTCCTTAAAAGATCAAAAATCAGCTTTTAAGCCTGATATTACTCAATCCTTGAGATTGACCTTAAAGATTGAGAATTCAAACTCATGGAATTCAATGATATCTAAACTCGAGCTTGAACGAGAAAATATTTTGATCAAAATTACAAACCGATTTGTTTTCTGAAAACCCTATTTTCAATGCGTTCATTACCATTGAACGTAAAATCCTAGGAATTCACCTGGAATTCATTAGGTCACCTGAACTAAATCGGGTGTCAACCGTAAGAACGGTGGTTGCATAGCATGGTCAAAGACAGGACCTTGTGCCAGACTGAAAAAATTATAGGATGATCTTTACTATTGCTCCTACAAAGGATAGTAATTGCGTCCGACACGTTATAGACCATAATTAAAAGCATGTCATGGGACATTGCCTTAACAGTTGCTTGTTCAACGCTTTCCTTTACAACCGGACGGTAGTTTACCAAAAGGTAATATACGGGACAAGTAAACTGGACGTGTTGCTTTCCAAATACAAGGTTAGCAAGTGGGTGACACAAAAATGCAAGTTTTGATCTAAAATTTTCAAATCTGAAACCCACCAAACCCACAAAAATATTTTGCAAACACCGGTAAAGGGTTATTCCAGAAAACTTATCTAGGGTAAAAACTAGATTTAATTTTCAAAAGATCAAATATTTTCATAAAGATCCAATTTCCTTAATGGATCTAAATTTTTATAGTCATGTGGTACTGTAAACCATATCGTTACTACCATTGTTTATACCGCCGTATAGAAATCACTGATGTACAAAGTGTGAAGAATAAAGAAGTGATTCTAGTATTTCAAGACGATATTGCTTGAGGACAAGCAACGTTTAAGTGTGGGAATATTTGATAATGCTAAAAACGAACATATATTTCATAGCATTATTCCTCAAGAAAGACAAGCTTTTAGTTGCAATTGTCCTATTTACAAGTGATATTCGTTTAAATAATAAAAGGTGAAGACAAAAGACAGATTTGACGAATTGAAGACGCAAACGACCAAAAAGCTCAAAAGTACAAAAGACAATCAAAGAGGTTCCAATTATTGATAAGAAATGTCTCGAAATTACAAGAGTACAAGATTCAAAACGCAAAGTACAAAATATAAAATTGTACGCAAGGACGTTCGAAAATCCGGAACCGGGACCAGAGTCAACTCTCAACGCTCGACGCAACGGACTAAAAATTACAAGTCAACTATGCACATGAATATAATATAATATATAAATAATTCTTAAAAATTATATATATATATTATATTAATATTTAAAACCGTCGGCAAACTAAGATCCAATTTGGAGTGAGCTGTATTTTCAAACTCCGCGACTCGCGGAGTTTGAAGGCAAAAAATGCCGCGAGTCGCGGAGTATCCCTGAACTCAATTCCCTATAAAGCCAACCGAATTCTGATCATTTTTTACACACTCATATATCCATCTCTCTATCTATATCGTAATATTTATATTTATAATTTATATTTTAATTTTAATTTTAATTTTAATCCTAATAATAAGGGTATGTTAGCGAATATTGTAAGGGTGTAAGTCGAAATTCTGTCCGTGTAACGCTACGCTATTTTTAATCATTGTAAGTTATGTTCAACCTTTTTAATTTAATGTCTCGTAGCTAAGTTATTATTATGCTTATTTAATCCGAAGTAATCATGATGTTGGGCTAATTACTAAAATTGGGTAATTGGGCTTTGTACCATAATTGGGGTTTGGACAAAAGAACGACACTTGTGGAAATTAGACTATGGGCTATTAATGGGCTTTATATTTGTTTAACTAAATGATAGTTTGTTAATGTTAATATAAAGATTTACAATTGGGCATCCCTATAAATTACCATATACACTCGATCGGACACGATGGGCGGGGTATTTATATGTACGAATAATCGTTCATTTAACCGAACACGGGAATGGATTAATAGCCACTAGAATAATTAAAACAGGGGTGAAATTATGTAAAAGGACACTTGGCATAATTGATAACAAAATATTAAAACCTTGGGTTACACTCAGTCGACATCCTTGTGTAATTATTAAACAAAGTATTAAAATCTTGTTACAGTTTAAGTCCCCAATTAGTTGGAATATTTAACTTCGGGTATAAGGATAATTTGACGAGGACACTCGCATTTTATATTTATGACTGATGGACTGTTATGGACAAAAACCAGACGGACATATTAAATAATCCAGGACAAAGGACAATTAACGCATGGGAATAAAACTAAAATCAACACGTCAAACATCATGATTACGGAAGTTTAAATAAGCATAATTCTTTTATTTCATATTTAATTTCCTTTATTTTATATTTAATTGCAATTCTAATTATCGCATTTTTATTGTTATTGTATTTAATTGCATTTTTAATTATCGTACTTTTTAATTATCGCAAGTTTATTTTATCGCACTTTTATTATTCGCAATTTCATTATCGTTATTTACTTTACGCTTTAAATTAAGTCTTGTATTTATTATTTTACATTTGGTTTTAACTGCGACTAAAGTTTTAAAATCGACAAACCGGTCATTAAACGGTAAAAACCCCCCTTTATAATAATAATATTACTTATATATATATTTGTATTTTTATAAAATTAAACTAATATAGCGTTAAGCTTTGTTTAAAAAGATTCCCTGTGGAACGAACCGGACTTACTAAAAACTACACTACTGTACGATTAGGTACACTGCCTATAAGTGTTGTAGCAAGGTTTAAGTATATCCATTCTCTAAATAAATAAATATCTTGTGTAAAATTGTATCGTATTTAATAGTATTTTCTTGTAAAATTTAATAGTATTTTATATACACCTAGCATACACATCAGGATCGACTTTAATACCTTGATCACTTACAACATGACCAAGAAATTGAACTTCCTTCAACCAAAATTCACACTTGGAGAATTTGGCATAGAGTCGTTCTTGTCTCAAGAGTTCAAGCACAAGTCAGAGATGTTGTTCGTGCTCTTCTTCGCTTTTAGAATAGACCAAGATGTCATCGATGAACACAATAACGAATTTATCGAGATACGGTTTGCACACGCGGTTCATAAGATCCATGAACACCGCTGGTGTGTTAGTGAAACCAAATGGCATAAAAAGAAATTCATAACTACCATAACGAGTCCAGAAAGCGGTTTTGGAGACATCTTCCCCCTTAACCCTTAATTGATGATAACCCGAGCGGAGATCGATTTTTGAATATACACAAGATCCTTGTAGTTGATCAAAGAGGTCATCGATGTGAGGAAGAGGATATCGGTTCCTAACCGTCAATTTGTTTAGTTCACTATAATCAAAGCACATTCATAGGGATCCATCTTTCTTTTTAACAAACAAAATCGGAGCGCCCCATGGTGAATGGCTAGGTTGGATAAAGCCACGGTCAAGTAGTTATTGGATTAGACTTTTTAATTCTTGCATTTCTGATGGAGCAAGTCTATATGGTGCACGTGCTACGGGTGCGGCTCCCGGAATAAGATCGATTTGGAATTCTACCGGTCGATGAGGTGGAAGACCCGACATTTCGTCGGGAAATACTTTGGAAAAGTCACTAACAATTGGCACATCATCGATGTGCTTCTCATCGGACTGGACTTTCTTAACGTGGGCAAGGATCACAAAACAACCCTTACGGAGTAGTTTCTAACTTTACGGAGTAGTTTTCTAACGAGGTTGAGTCCGGTGCAACTCTTATCGCCATAAACAATCAAGGGTTCACCATTCTCGATAGGAATTTAGATTGCGTTAAGATCACAAAGGATGTGGTATTTCGTTTTTGCTAACCAATTCATACCGATTATTACATCGAAGCTTCCTAGTTCCATGGGTATCAAGTCAATTTCAAACTCATTACCCAAAATGTTTAACGTACACCCCCGGTAATATGTGTCGGCACTCAATAGTTTCCCGTTGGCCACTTCAATGGTATAAGTGGCATCTAATGGAAGTGGTGGAGTGCTAAAAGAATGAGCAAAGTCTTGGATACAAAACTCTTATCGACACCCGAATCGAATAAACAAGTAACATAAGTGTTGTTGAGAAGAAACGTACCCGTGACTAATTCATTGTCATCTCGGGTTTCCTCGGTGTTGATTTTGAAAGCTCGGCCGCGCGTATTGGGGTTATCTTTCTTCTTCGGGCATGCATTTCTATAATGGCCCGTTTGGCCACATTCGTAACAAGTGCCCGTCTTTGGTGCATTGGGCCCCTTTCAAGCGACGGGGGCGACGCTTTTACACTCATTGGCCTTATGACCAACTCCTTGGCACCGATCACAAATTAGCTTGTCACATTCACCAAAGTGATGTTTGTTGCATTTATTGCAAAGAGGTAGGTTTCCGGCATAACCCTTCTTGCCGTCGGAGGTGAAAGGCTTCTTGGCAAAGTTGTTGTTGCTTGATTGGGGGGCTTCCCATTTTCTTTTGTTGTTACCCGACTTATCCTCAGCTTTAGGTGCCGACACTACGATTTCGTCCACCGTTTCTATCAACTTGCGGGCCATGTTTAAAGCTTCTTGATGATTAGTGGGTTTGGATGACATTACCCCGTGTTTGATGCTCTTTGGAAGACCATCCATGTAAAGTTCAACCCTTAAAGATTCGGGGTTCACAAGGTTTGGGCACATCAAGGCTAGTTCGGAAAATCGTTGATTATAAGCCTTGAGATCGTTTCCGACCGCTTTCAAAGTTCCTAGCTCTTGTTCGAGCCTTCGGGTTTCTTCACGAGGGAAATATTCGACGATAATCTTTTCCTTTAAGTCGGCCCAAGAGAGGGCGTGAGCTTTATCGGTACCCACCGATTGTACATAGGTGTTTCACCATGTGAGGGCGACACCGGCGAAAGTGTGAGTGGAGTATTTGACCTTATCTTGGTCCCGACAACCGCTTATGCTAAAAACGGCCTCCGTTTGTTTGAACCATCGAGTGAGAGTAACCGGTCCCCCGGTCCCATCAAAAGTATGAGGTTTGCACCCCATGAAGGCTTTGTAGGAGCACCCTTCGCTTGAGTTACCGGCCCCTTGATTGTTGTTGTTGTTGTTGTTGTTGTTGTTGTTGTTGTTGTTGTTGTTATTATTATTGTTGTTGGAGGAGTAACCAGCCATGGCCGCATCCACGGCGGTGGCTATCATCTGTTGAAGGGCTTGTTCGGGAGTCTCATGGCGTGGCACACGGCGAGGAGGCATTGTTCCTTCAAAACACAAGAATACCGTTGATTAGTATTTTCAATAATACTAATCATGATATGGAATAAGGATAGAGAGAAAAATTTTCCTTGACTCGCCTTAAATTCTTTGTGTCATAATGTCAGAACGTTCATATGAGTCACCGTAATATAATCCCGAAAATTATATTACCCTAATTCATATGTGCATTCGACATTATTTCACTAAGTCAAGGTGGCGCGTCAATCAAATTAAACATCGTGAGATTAAGATGAAATAAGAGTAGATATGAGTAGAAACGTTCGAGTATAAATGCACAAGTAGTCAAGTAATTCCTACTTCAAGTTTATATGCCGGTTGTAGTCTAGACTCACTAATGTACCCTATGACTCGAGGTTGACACCAATGAACTCTAAATCCCTACAACCAACGCTCTGATACCATTTGTAGCGACCCGACAAAATCGTCATTGACGGCGCCGTCTACTTAGGTCCCGTTACGTGGTCATAAGTCTTTAAAACAACGTTTGACCAAAAGTATGTCGCATTCATTTCAAAAGTAAAGATGTTTCAAGGTTTACAAAGTAGTTCGACAACTAGTTACATAACAAAGTTTAAAGTACAATTGAAACATATGCGACACAATTTAAAAGTAGGCAAAAGATGCTCCATGTATGCATGTATACTCGACATCCAAGCAAGTATCAAAAGTAATGAGCGGAAGCATGTATCACAAAACGTTCAAGGATCTGAGAAAAACATAGAAATCTGTCAACGAAAACGTTGGTGAAATCATAGGTTTAAGTAAGTAAGTACAAGTGAACCACAAGATTTGTAACATTGATATAATAGTAATACATTCTAAAAGTTAATATTAACGAGCACCCAATTATCAATGCTTAACATTCCTTCCATAGAACCCCATCACAATAGTGTTAGAACATACACTGTTTCTCGAAAATATATTCCATTCGTAAACGGTAGCGAACCGTCTGAATGAGGATTTGTCAAACCCATATGGATCCATACAACATAAGTTCTCGCTTACACCCGGCAAGTGTAACTAATGATAATCGAATTGAGGATTTTGTTCTAAACTCGTATGTAGAATGTTTGTTTTCCTGTACTTGTGTTCACTTAGTAAAAAGAAATGTTTATGTTTTCTCATCCCAATGTAAGTTCAAAAGAGTAAAAGTGGGACTATGATCTCACCTTGAGTGCACGAGTAATATAGTACTTTAACAAGTAAACGTGTGCAAGAACGAATGCTAGTCTTGACCTAAACAAGTAAGTTTGTATCAATATCAATAAACACGATCGGTCAAAGTGTTCAATTAGTCCTATGGCTCGTTACGACTCGATTACTATAGCATGTGAGTCAAGTTGTCACGTTTCATGCAAGATATAAGTATAAAAGCATGTTGGAACGATTGCACAAACATTTGGTTAAGTTTGATTAAAAGTCAACTTTGGTCGGGTCAAAGTCAACGAAAAGTCAACACGTTCGGGTCGGGTCTCGAACTATTTTTCTGAGGTGTTTAATCATATATGAGCATGTTAGAGCAAGTTACATGTGAATTGGAGGTCCATAGCATGGCAAACATTTTTCGTAAAATGACCAAACCAAACAGAATCTGGTAGTGCATCTGGACGGCGTCCAGATTTGCTGGACGACGTCCAGCATTGAAGGACTGGACGGCGTTCAATAATCTAAATGGTGTCTAGATCTGTAGCTAGATCCTGTTTTGCTGCAACAAAGAAATGCACGAACCAAAACTCAAACAATCCCAATTTATGACCCTCAAACAATCAAAACATGTATCTTATATCATCGGGAAGGTATTTTGACGAGGAAAATAACTAAACACATTTCAACAAACAATTCAATACTTGCAACAACCCAAATTACATTCAATGCTCATCATTTAATGCATTCAAGTTCATAAATGCAATTCAATGATTCGGGCAACCAATTTACACGAATGATATGCCGTTTCGAAGATAATTAAACATACAATACAACTAAACACTTACTAATAACATCTCATGTCATTCAAAGCATCAAAGGTTCATTTAAAGTTCATCAAACCCTAACCTAAATCCACCAAAATCAATAATCAAGTTTATGAAGTTTTCTAAAGCAACCTACACATCAAATTGAAGCTAGTGATACTATGAACACATTTAATACTTGTACTTTATCATAACAACAATATTAAATCATCTAAAACTCAAAATCAAACACACACTTGTCATGTTCATGCTAGTTACACTAAAACAACGAGATCGATCATATAAATCATATATTCATGTTAGATTTGAGCCATAGACACTAATTAACAACTTTATAAGTTAAAAACATCAAGAACACAAAATCTAGTGATTTTAGAAAGTTACCCAAATGTAATGAAATCGGTATGGAATCGAAGAGGAAGTTGCAAGGATTCCAAAAATGCAATTTGTTTTGATGGACACTTGCTAGAATGAAAATAGATGATGAATCTTTGTATTTGGGTGTTGAGAGAAAATGGAGGAAGTAACAAAGAAGAAGAAGATGAAGTGAATGGATGAGAGGAGTTTGACTCCTTTGACCTAGTCACCATTTTGGCATTTTGGCAAGTTTAGTCCCTCAAGTTTCATTCGGGTGCGTGAATTACCTAAACGAGATAATTTAAAACGCGTATCAACGGGAGATGTTATAAATATATAACGGACTTTAAAATGAATAAACGGAAAGTAAACGAAAAAAGACGGGATGTTACAGTAACAGCTCAAGAAGAACACTTGTGTACTCCACCATTGATTTTGAAATGTAGGCTGTTTTAGATCATACGTTCAATATGAAACAGACTGTACATCGTACATATAAACTTTATGAATCATTGATTTTACCAGAAACATCAAAATGAATACAAATTTCGTGATAAACAAATAGTTTGACTTTTTGTTCGAAATCTTTGACTTCAAAATTGGAACTCAATTTAAGGAATTGAAAGCTGAAAATTTACAGTTAGTACGTTTAAAAGATTCCTAACAAAACCGCAATATTAGATTTTGAAATTGATTTCTTAATCGTTCTAATTGAAAATTGAAAACAAGAACAGGGGACGGTGCTGCGTTCTTCATATTTTCAGGTTAAATTCGATTAAATGAAGTCGGTGTAATTGATAAATGATAATGGTGTTGAACGAACTGAGTGAGTTAACTAATATTATTGATAATTCGTTTGATTTTATAGTCCAACTGATTTGATAGCTAATTCGATCAGATTAAATAACTAAAAACCAAATTGAAAAATTTCAACCAATTAGTACGATCGATTGTGATGTATAATGATTTAAGAGACATGAAACAAAAATCTGAAAAGTTTGATCGTGATGTAAAACAACTTGTACGCATTTTTCTTTCTGTTATATAGATTATATATTCAATTACTACAAATAATTAAATAACATATATAAATATTAATTCCAATAATGTTAATAATAATTATATTAATAATAATAATACCAATAATAATAATAGAAATACTAATATTATTAATAAATAAAAAAATTTAATAATACTAATATTAATATTAGAAGTAATAATGCTAATAATAATTTTTATTAATCATATTAATAATGATAATAATAACAATTTTGATAATTATATTAATACCAAATAATGATAATATAACAAATTACACATTACATATTTAATGATACCAATAATACTAATATTAATAATAATAATGAATATAACAACTATAATTAAACTTGTAATTACATTTACAATTTTGTAATATTTAATAGTTATATAATATGTATATAATAACATATATTTAATATATATATATATATATATATATATATATATATATATATATATGTGTGTGTGTGTGTGCATATATATATATATATATATATATATATATATATATATATATATATATATATATATATATATATATATATATGTGTGTGTGTGTGTGTGTGTGTGTGTGTGTGTGTGCATATATATATATGTACTAGTAATAATATTAATCTATTTAATAATATTATTAATTATACTACATAATAAGAATACTAGTAATGATAATAATATTAATATAACAATTATATTCAAACTTGTAATTAAGTCTAATATATTACCATTTATTATATAATATCTATAATTTATTAAATCCATAATATTTATTAATTATATATGTGTGTGTATATATATATATATATATATTACAATATTACATATGTATAGAATTCATATATATTTACATATTTATTTACACACCGATGTTCGTGAATCGTCGGGCATAGTCAAAGGTCTAATGGTTTCATGAAACAAATTCAATTATTTTGAAATTCAACATAACACACTTTGCTTATCGTGTCGAAATCATATAAAGATTAAGTTTAAATTTGGTCGAAAATTTCCGGGTCGTCACATGATGAACATGGTGGCCATGATGATGCAGGTTTGAATGAAGATGATGAAGAGGATGATTGGTAAAATTTTTAACAAACTTTAGGGACTAATCGTGTATTTTTTACTAACGATCGTTAATGAATTTGACGAAGATTACCTCAATTTTAAAAATTTTGAAATCGTAATCCTTTTCTTGAGCAAAAATAAAATTGAAATCCTTTTCGGGCTTAAGCAAATTGGGGGTTACCTTTATTGTCAAATTGGCTAACTTATGTTATATTTTCGGGTCATTTGCCCATTTTAGAGACACTTTGTACAACCTATTTACTTCACGTCTCACTTTTATCACAAGGCTTCCAATTTCATCATGCATTCTCAAGAACTCATGTATCATTTCAATTCTATAATCTTGCCACTCCTGAGCCATATAGTTGTTTATTTAATTTTATTTTTATGCAAAGCTATTTATTTAATGAATGAGGACTACATGTAGAAGCCCACAAGTGGCATGGTACAGTAGCTCAATCAAATGAGAAAACGAACATGAACGAAGATTATTACTCCTGTTCCTATGAAACAATAAAAGCACTCCTGTTTCTTTTTATGAATTATACATTGCTTGTGTTGTTATTTTTTGACCAAACTCCTTGGGCTGTCTCTCCGAACTTCGAAATCCGATGAGATCTTAGAGCTCCTTTCAAAATCCACAGATATGATGTAACCACAATATATCTTACATGCTACTATACTTAGTTACAAATTACATATGCAGTCATTACAGTTACAAGTTAGCTAAAGTACTATTGATCTAATAACTACGTAAATTATGACAGATAATTTTTGTTTTTTATGACTGTCAAGTGTAGATGAGGTAACATCGTTCTATGTCTACATTAATTATATATTTCTTTATAATATTCATTCACAATAATGAACATATGTTTAGCTAAATCTTATCTATCTTATTCTTTTGTCAAATGTGTGTATATAAAAAAAAAGAGAGATATGTTATACGGTTGGATCAAATGACTTTTACAGGTTTCATAGTGTCACATTAGATCATTAAACAGGCATTGTGTACTTCTGGAGCAGCTATTCATTGGTATGATAAACTAGGTCGATATTCAGTCATCACTTCACTCTATGTGTGAAGCGTTCAAACGTAAAGTGTAACATGTTGGTTGGGTTATGAACGTGTCATCATATCAAGCATTTCAGGCTCGATTCACTTTTTTTCTTTTTATAATTTCAATCATATTTAGACAAGAATGTTTTCCTTTTTGATTTTGGCATTAGTAGGAATGTTGGCTATTCATTAGTACATTTCATATCGCATTTTATTTAGACTATTTTATTTATAGTTCACAACAATATTTGTTTCATAAACTCAATTAATTTTGCACGATTTTTTTTCACTGCTACAACGCACGAGCTCTATAACATAGTACAATTTATGTATCAAAAACGCATCTTTGACCTACCAAAATGTCACACTTCGTTTTTACTTCAAAACCCTAATCTATATAGACCAAGTAAATAGGGTAGTGATCCTTCCACCACTTTCTTTTTGACATACACCACCAATTGAGTACTTTTGACACTTTTATCCTTTCCTTTTGTTTACTAAAAGTACTGAATAAATTTCTTAACAATTGTATCATCGACAAAACACAATCATTGATATTCTTTAATAAACCGTTAACAAATTTAACCTAATTCATTACCAAAATCAACAATTGTATCATCATCAAAACATAATCATTGATATTCTTTAATAAACAATAAAACAAATTCAACCTAATTCATTACCAAAATCAAGAACTTTATAAAATTTACTCCGTATTATCAAAACAAACAAAACTCACCCAATATTGTGTAAAAATTAGATGGTGTTCAATTTCCTCTAGAGTTCCATCATCAAGAACTAATATAATTGATCAACATAAACTAGTTTTGAAAAGAGCATCTATAGTTTCTATTAAAATCCTATAATGATGATGTCATTATTAAGTTATTTTCTTTGTTAAGAAAAAATCAAAAAGAAAAAGAAAAAAATCTAACCCATCTTCATGATGTCATTAACATTAATTAAATATTTTATTATTTATTTAAGATTTTTATCATATATACCCTTTTTAAATTTAATAATAACATATTTACCCACTTAAATATGATAATATCATATGAGCCCATTTTAAACATACAAACTCATCATTTTTACTCATTTATTCACTCTTAATGTGATACGTCTTTATGCCCTAATTTTTTTAGCGGCAATTATTCATGTTTGCTTTTTTTTCTTCTCCGAGCTATGTACTATGATATTAACTTCCATAATCGATACATGCTAATCATCTAATTCTCCTCAACGGTATAAATTTAATATAAGGTGAGAATACATAATGTGATCACTATTAGTTATCTTTATATATCTTTAGCTGACTGGAATTTTTTTATTGTTGTTAATTGCTCTTAATTGATAGGCTATGGATACTATAAATCACGTTTCGTCAAAAAATTGATATGCATATCTAACTAATTACAATTGTTTACTTCTTTTGCTCACATCGCCAGTAGCACTTCAGTAATTGTTTTGACCAACAATATGATGAGATAACAATACTGATTTACATACATATACAACGTTATTGTTTTTCTTTTTATTTTTGATTTTTTTTAACAAAGAAAATAGCCTAATAATGACATCATCATTATAGGATTTTAATAGAAACTATAGATTTCAATCAATCAGAAGAGGTTATTCTGGAGAGGGAAAATTTCTGATTGGTGGAAAATGAATTTAGTGAAATTTTCTAAAACTTTGTGCAAAAAGTAACTGGATACTTGTAGTCGGACGGAGGGAGTATTATTATTATTATATTATTATTATTATTATTATTCAAATATAGGTTTTCTTTACAGGATTAATTACGTTACATATGTATGCGAAATATGTCTCAATAAAATGTTGTAATGTAAATTTTATGATAAGAAAAATAATAATTGTGATCAAAATTGAAAGTAAGTGGTGAGAGAATAAATGTAGTTCATTTATTTTGACTAAGTTAAGTATATCAATACGTTTGTAAAAACAATGACAAGTTTCTTAGTCGAAATATGTGGTTCCACGGGTCATTAAACTAAATGACTTTAGCATTTACGTTCACTTAATACATAAAACACATCGTTAAACTGTTTCATTTAAACGAACCCGTGATTTCACGGGTTATTCACTAGTTACAATCATTTGGGTAAATCAGGATATTTAAGGCCCAAATATGCGTACAGGTAACTTGGTAATTGGATTTGGTATTCATCCAATTCAACAGCAATACTCCATATTATTTTCTTTATGATGAAAAACAGTTAGAACTAAGAATTGAACGGTGGAAGGTATATGTAACTGGATTTGATAAATATTCAATTCATCGTCTAATTTATTTTCAATATAGGGGTTGCTCCGTCAATTTTTTGTAGCTTTTTGTATTTCATAAATTATCATATGTGTTGATTTGATGCTTATTCAATTTGTGTTTCAGTACATTTTCTATTTTTACGTTAGTGTGATACGGGAAAGGGTAAAAAGGTCTAATGAATTATTTTAGTGGTGAATGGTAAAAACTTGGTGGTGTAAGTACCCAAGTAAAAAAGGCTTTTCTATCTATCTATCTATATCTATATATATGATATATGATATAACTGTATTTAATGACCAAAATAAACATTAATTCTCCACATGTTTAGTACTTTCAGCCCATTTGTAATTGCATAGAAGAAAACTTCATTTAACAGGTCAATTAAGAAGCTTTTACTTTCATTATTAATCATTAATTATTAATTATTAATTATTAATTATCCACAATCAATTATTTTTACTTGAAACGTTGGTTACATGCTACAGCATTGTAGTAGTTTATTTTTACTGAAACAACGTTTGTTTATGAATTTACGGCAATTGAAAGACGCAATCAGTGTTTCTGGAATTGCTGAGTCAGTCAAGGGTGGGGCCGAAACAATGGACAGTGGGACCCGCCACTGATTTATGGATTGAATGATAAAAAAGAGCACCTCACGTGGACTCTGAACCAAAGCCTTCTGTCCAACCACAATTAAAGAAACCAACTCCCCTCTTATTTATTTTATTTTTCATTTAATTTTACAATTTTAATCGGGAAAAAAAACAAATATTTCAACAACTTAATAATTAATATTGTTAAGTATATAGATTACAATAAGACTGATCCAATCAAGATGGTATATTAAAACATAAACGGGCACCTATCTTTGATTAACTTTAATTTAAATATTTAATTACTTTTGGATTATTATAATAAAAAGGTTACAACAAAAATGATAACAATATCTGGAAAAGAAATTCCTTTTTTGATACATTTCAATCAAGTTCAAAGATACCAGCAAAGATGTCAACAAAGTCTGTTCTACTTTTACAACTTCCCCCATCAACTTTTATGCAAGTTACATAATGATCCCTTTACTTTAAAGTGTCACTATTATGATTATATATATATTAAAAAACGCCCTGATAAAAGACACACCAAAACAATTATAATAGCTTATTAGCCAAGAGTTCGAAGAGCAATTAAATTAATTTACCTCTATATCAAGATAAAAAATTAACAATTGCATATAGAATAAAAAAGAATGTTCTTTTTTATTGGAGAAACATTGAAGATAGTACTTTTTCGAAGCCTCCAAATCATCATAACCTTCGAATCAAGACATACTAACTAAGTTTTTTAAATTAAGGTACGCTTTATGAAACTATTTGATTTAGGATTTGGATCTAATAATGTAGTTGTGGCTATACAAGTGAGAGAACAATGTTTAATGCTAACCTTCTTGTATAGATTAAAAAGGGGTAAGAATTCTCTATTATTGTGTTTTAACACGACTAGTCATATTATAGAGTTTGTGAGGAGAAAATTGGGAGCCATTAATTATTAAAATTTTTTTTTTTTTTTTTTTGTTATATATAATGTGTCATAGTAACTTGATTGATCAAATTACAATAGAGAATCCTAACCCTTCAAAAAGTATCATTAATGTAACATTGTCATGAATTACAACAACTTTCAAATGGTACATAGTTCATCTCATTTTGATTTTCATAGATCGTAATAAGTTACACATTGTGGACCCTATACATGTGTAACGAATGAAAGCATACATAATACATAATCATCTAAATAGTACGATGATAAAATTTCACAAAAAAAGTTTTTGCGAAAACAGAAATGTAGCACAAGTGGATGTCGGCTACAAAAATGTACGCGTCCATTTAGTATCTATATTGCTAACGTCAATCGTTTTCAAGTCTAAGGACTAAAAATGTCGGTTGACCAATACTTTATACACCAAACACATACTTTAATTAACCTTCTATAATTATTTCTTATTTTATTTTATTTTATTTCATTTTTTATTTTTGTTTTGTTTTTATTTTTGCTTTTTAAAGCTTACCCATATAATTCCCACTCATTACCTTTGTTGCTTAAAGCCTGCCTTCATTCCTTATCTTCCCACACATCTCAAATGTGAACAAATTGCATTTCATGAGAAAAGCTATTTCACATGTTCTTGAAGAAAAATAAATCTATTTCCACACTACTACAAAACCCTAAATCCCTTCATATTAGTCTAG
Source organism: Rutidosis leptorrhynchoides (assembly GCF_046630445.1). Classification (NCBI taxonomy): domain Eukaryota; kingdom Viridiplantae; phylum Streptophyta; class Magnoliopsida; order Asterales; family Asteraceae; genus Rutidosis; species Rutidosis leptorrhynchoides. Next base: position 28,721,083 of record NC_092339.1, on the reverse strand, counting down.
GCAATATAATAAGTGAAGAGAGTGACAAAAACATTACATGTGTATTTCTTTTATTGTTCTGGTGCATACATTATTATCATAATTTCATGCAATTATGGATGGTGGGGATAATCACTTCCATCACCACCATCACGACCACAACCACAACCACAGCCACCGGCCGAATTTTCCTTTTCAATTACTCGAAAAAAAAGACGATGAAACTGTCAGTTGCTCCGCCACGACCACCACTACTTACCCTTCCTTATCGATATCTACCGACACTAATCTTGTCAGATCCAACAACCCTAACATGCAAATAACCGCAACAACAACAACAACCACAACATCATCAAGTGATCCATCAAAGAAACAACCAGCTAAAAGAACTTCAACAAAAGACCGGCATACAAAAGTCGACGGCCGTGGCCGTCGCATCCGTATGCCGGCCTTATGTGCCGCTAGGGTTTTCCAACTAACCCGCGAACTCGGACACAAATCCGACGGTGAAACCATCGAATGGCTACTCCAACAAGCTGAACCGGCCGTCATAGCCGCCACAGGAACCGGTACAATCCCGGCCAACTTTACTTCACTTAACATCTCACTTCGGAGCTCCGGTTCAAGCATGTCGATTCCATCTCAACTCCGGTCCACTTACTTCAACCCTAATTTCAGTCTCCCACAAAGAAGGAATCTTTTTCCATCTTCAGAAAATAACAATAATTCATCATCTTCTAATTACTTAAATTTTGGGAGTTTAAACAGTATGTTACAAACTAAACAAGAAATGAGAGACAATTCAGTTGAATTACAAGAAACCGAAGAGAGTATAACAAGAAAAAGACTCGAATTACATCAACAAAACATGGGGAGTTATTTGATGCAATCAAGTACAGGATCAATGAGTAGTAATCATGCATCAATTCCGGCCAATTTTTGGATGCTAGCAAATTCAAATCAACATCAAGTTATGAATGGTGATCCAATATGGACGTTTCCAAATGTAAATAATAGTGGTGCAACGGTGTATAGAGGGACGGTTTCGAGTGGTTTACATTTTATGAATTTTCAGACACCGGTTGCGGTGGTGCCAGGTCAGCAACTAGGGTCAGGAAGTGGTGGTGGTGGTGGTGGATATGGTGAAGGACAATTGAATATGTTTGGTGGGTTGAATTCGTATAGGCCAATATTTGGACCGGGATCATGTGATTCTCCGGCCAGTGGGTCACAGTCGCACCACCGTGGTGACGGTGGTGGCGGTGGTGGTGGTGATGATCGACATGATACGAGTAGTCATAACTCGTAGGTCAATGGAGTATGATTTATGGTGGTGTTAAATTTGATGTGTGAAACATGAAACTAAAACACACGTGAGGTTTGATTTTCTCCATTTTTTTGAGAATTTTATGATTTACTGTTATTACTATTGAAATTGTTATGATTTTTGTTAAAATCTTATTTTTTATTTATATTATATTATTGGTGTGATTAATATAATGGAAATTTTCAAAGGGCGCTTGGGGAGAAGGTGTTGTTTTAATGATGAAAAGTGTTCATTACGCTTTTTTTAGTGTTCTAATTCATTCCTTAATTGTAGGTGATTTAGTGAGTTGATTGTCTTAACTAATATAGTACATGAAAATATTGATTTGAAAATCTATGTTAACTATGTTATAAAATGAATTCATTAAAATAAGACAAAATTGCTTAAATCGTCCATATGTTAAGACATTTTAACTATTTTCATCTCTCCTAATTAAAAAATGCAGTAACAGTCCTTAAAGTGATATTTTAATCTTAAACTCATTTTTTCCGTAACAATTATTAACTATCTCGCTAAATTTTATTAGTGTGCACTTCACGTAGCTTTTATCATTATAGTTTTCTTTTTGATAAGATCAATCCCACAAGGGTAGTCGGAAAATCAACCATTAACCTGTTAGCATTTGGTATGCCTTAAATAACTTTCGAGCATATCGTTTTATCTTTATATCTTTTATTCACAATCGGTTGGTAGTTGATAAGTGGTGGCCGGTAGCCGGTAGCTGATAGCTGTTAACTTTATACGCGTGTATATGCATTTAGCAGAGTAGCTGAAACTGTTAAAAGGGGAAAATGACAAAAGTTATGAGTTTTTTTTCGCAAACTACACATGCGCTTGATAATAATAAAAGCTCAGTAATACCTCAATTTAGATTATTATAAGGAGGACAAATATGCAGCTGTGTATAATCAAGGTGTGGGTTCTAATGTTTTTTTGAATTGAAAATGATATAAGGTATGAGAAATGAAATCTTAAAATTATGTGAAAAGAGGTGAAATCATGTGACCTGCATAAGTTTATGATTTAACGGGATAGTTAACAGTTGTTGGAGCAAATGATGAGTTTGAAATTAAATCCTACTTTAAAGACTGTTACTGCAATTTTGAATTGGGAGGAATGAAAACTGCTAAAATGTCTTAACACGTGGACAACTTATGCAATTTTGTCTTAAAATATCTCACTGAGAGTTAATAAAATACAATACTATCGATTTTATTATTACACGCGCGCAGACGCGCGCGCGCGCACACATATATATATATATATATATATATATATATATATATATATATATATATATATAGTCAAAAGTTCAAACGAGAACCATAAAAGAGGCGATAACTGCTAGAACTTTTAATTTACAAAGATTTTCGCAAATGGGTAAATTGAATCACCCACAAATGTTGATGGATAGGAAGAAATGAACATAAAATAGTTTGGAATAACTTATACTTTACCTATATAATTAAATATATAGTTTTTCGCTTACATGTGCATATTTGTTTTTGAACATGTGAACAAAAATCAAATAATTAACAATTTAACATGTAATTTGTGGTAATGAACATATGTTTGTTGACGATATGAACATTAATTAACATTTGCATGTAATTTGTTGAATTTAAATGCATAAAAACTATAAAATTAAAAAGTTCTCGCGGTTTCGCTCTTTTTGTGAATCTCGTTTGAACCTTTAATAATGTTAATGTTTAAATAAAAGTAATACGCCGTATAATAATAATAATATTAAAATATTGTATTTTATTTTTTTTCATTTTTTATTTAACTATTTATTTTATTTAACGCGGGCGTTAAACTCGACAGAACTTGCCCACTTAATGTAAGATATGTATTTGACCCCTTGTTAAAGATAATGTGTGGATGTATGAGAACGTTAACGTGTGTCCTATAGGGAAACCCATGCTATAATTAAGGGTGGTTGGGGTAACTAAATCTAATCAAGTGGTCAGTTGTTATGGGATCTGCATTTCAAGCTAACTAAACTAGGTGTCATTATCTTTTAATAATTTCACATGATGATTAGTTTATTTTGATTTTGCTTTTTATAAATAATAAAAATAAATTACAATAAAAGAAAAGCTTCGATCTTTGTTGTTCATTGTAAAGGTAAAGGTTAATTTGTATTCAGAATTATTTAATGATGTATAATGACCAATGATGATTCTATTATATACGATTTTTATAGATCCACGTGGTAATTAGGTATTGCACATGCACATTTTTTAGTGAATTTATTAAAGTAATGATATTGATATAAACTATATCTGGCAAACGGGTTGAGATGGGTCGGGATGGGTCAAAGATCAAATGGGTTCGGGTTGAAATGGGTCATGGGTCGAAACGGGTCAGAATTAAAATGGGTCGAACGGGTTGGGTCGAGACCCGGGTCGGGTTGGGTCAAGACCCGGGTCGGTTGGGTCGGGCTAGTAAAAAGTTTCTTGTTTGTATTTTTTGATGTATCTCTTCCGAACACGAGCCCCGAAAACGGGCTCCAAAAATGCCCGCCGAAAACGAGAGCCGAAATGGGATGCCGAAAATGCGCGCCGGAAACGCGCGATGGAACCGCGCGCCGAAAAACGCGCGCCGAAAAGACGCGCCGAAAACGGGCCCCGAAATCGCTCGCCGAAACCGCGCCCCGAAAACGTGTCCCGAAAATGGGCCCCGAAATCGCGCGACGGAAACGCGCGAAGGAAACGCGCGCCGAAATCGCGCCCCGAAATCGCGCGCCGAAACCGCTCGCCGAAACCGCGCGCCGAAACGCGCGCCGAAAAAGCGAGCCGAATCGCGCGCCGAAACCGCTCCCCGAAAACGGGCGACGGAATCGCGCGACGGAATCGCGCGCCGAAAAACGCGCCCCGAAATCGCGCGCCGAAAACGAGGGCCGAAAACGCGCGCCGAAACCGCGCCCCGAAAACGCGCCCCGAAATCGCGCCACGAAAACCGACCGCGAAAACGCGCGCCGAAAAACGCGCGCAGAAACGCCCGCCGAAACGCGCCCCGAAATCGCGCGCCGAAAACGGCCGCCGAAAAACAAATCTTTTGAAGTGAACCCATTTGAACCCATTTGGGTCTTCAAGTAATTTTTGTATTGTGATTGGACCCATTTGGGTATTTAAGATATTTGTTATATTATGTGCTTGGACCCATTTGGGTCTTCAAGTAAACCCAATGGACCCATTTTTAAAACTTTGGGTCCATTTTGCCAGGTCTAATATAAACTAAGTATTGTAGCAGCCGCCGTTCTTGCGGTTATCTTGTTGAATTAGTGATGTCTTTTTCGCATTTTGTTTTGATTTATTCTTTTTAGTGGTGAAATCGGTTTGACCAATGTATTTAATACTTTCTATTAATTTGTTAACGACAATTTTAATGGGTGTCATTAACGTGCATAAAATGATTATACGTAGAAATTATATATTAACTTTTTAGTAGTGGTTACTGATCAATTGTACAATACTTTTATATACGTTAACGACAATTCTAAGGGTTAACGTTAGCATAAATGAAAAAATTTGGAAACATACCAAAAGCATTAAAAATAAGAAACTAAATGGAAGAACGAAACATAAGTTTGGATTAAAAACTATTTAATTTTATTTGGTTGACTTAAAAAGAAAAAATGAATGATAGAAGAGGGATAAGTAAAAAGACATTTATATCGATCACGTTGAGCACATGGAATAATTAAAAGGAAATATAGGAGTTTGGAATTGAACTTGAGATACCTTCGCAACACTTAACCCGTGCTACTTCCATTAAAATAGGGCTCAAGTTGATATATAACCTAAACTTAACGATATTATAAAAAATATTATGCTTAGTTAGTGGTTGGTTAGCAATCATAATCATAATTAGCACTAATAACCATTATGAATAGTACTATTAGTAATAATATAAAAAGTTTGCACTAATACCCTTTATGAAAAATGCTATTCGAAATACTGTAATATAAAAGGATATATACAGAGTAAAAGGATTAGCACTAAGAACAAGGATATCGCATCGTTTCTTCCCTCATCGTCGTCTACATGTCACGAGAAACGCCCAACAAACGTCTGGAATGGAGCGTTTGTGGTCATTTGTAGAGGGTTTGTCAACAAAAATTTGCAAAAGGAAGGTGTTGGTGACATGGTAGCATGCAATTGAGTATTTTCTCTTTCTCACTTTTAATTATTTACACCTTAAATATCAATTAAATTTTACCACATCATCGTCAAACTTCTTACAAAAGTCTCCTATTACAACTCTCTTATTATCCTGTCATGGTCATGTCAACGACAATACCTAAAGAGTACACCGTATTCACTCCACCTCACAATCACCATTATCTATGGCCTAATAGTCTCTATGAATAGTACTACTAGAATTAGAAAAAATGCTACATATATAAAAGGATTATATCATTGGTCACTGGTTATGTATATGTATTATATATATTACTGTATGTATATAGGAGTTGTCTATTCATACCTGTTAACCGCTTAACTAGTTATAAAGGCATATGCATATGCATATGCATATGCATATGCATTGTTTATTGCCTAACGTATTACAAGTTCAAAGATAAATCCTTGACTGTTTTTTTTTTTCTAATTAAATGATTTTTTTAGATTTAGTTCAATATTTTGTTTCTCGGTTGAAGTTTGTTGGTCGATAATTATAGCAGGTAGCATTCAAGTCCTATGTTTAGATTTCTTTAGAAATAAGTCATGCAGGTAAGTGATATTGACCCAAAGAATATGTACCTAATCATTAGTACTATTTTACATGTCCTTGACACATAAGATATATTATATTTTAATCAATATTGTTATGTACTTCCGACGTTCATGGACGTAACCTGCTTGTTAGGCAACCTAGGAAAAGACATATGCATGGCCCTGATCACCGTAAATGGAATTAAAAACCACATAAAATGTGACTTAATACAAATTGATCGTACGTACTTCCAATTATTTTAACGCGCATAAACTTAATAAATTGAGTCTCGAACATTAGATATATGATGCATTAACCCTTATAATCAAAAAGCGAAGCAGAATTACTGTTTACTTTGTTATTTTCACACCGAGCGTACGTGATGACGTTTACACTATACCAATAATTTGATTTATAGATATGAAAGAGTTTAAGATCTACTCCGTATCTGTGAATGTCATGTGGTATATATCAAGTCGTTCTTTTGTAAAAGGCCCACCCACTCGTTAGGTACCATTCAAATTTGCTTATTATACGTACGATAGTAATTAAGGTAATAACGTACTATAATAAAACCTAAAACATCAATATAAAACATACATACATTTGTCACACACCGTTTTTCATCACAATAGGTAATTAATTAATTAATTATATAATCACCTCTGACACTAGAGAGAATACGCCTTTTTGAGGGTGAGTTTTCGTGCCGCAGAAGGACGTTTTACCATAACATACTTACTCACCATCTCATACCCAACCAAATTTAATAAAATAAATTATTTATAAGTTGTTAACACTGGACAAAGCAGGAGAGAGACTCGTGATGAATTATACTTTCTCAAGAAAAACTGCAGGGCGAAGTTGAAGGACAAGCTTGAGGGCGGAGTGAGGGCATGATATGTCAATGAAGCCCTCGGGCACATTTCATGAGGGCAGTACCCCCGAAAGTGGTGTAAGTTAAACTTAAAACATATCGTAGTGTTAGTGTGTGACGACGTAGTTATATCCCGATTAAATGGCCAAATTGCACTTAGAAAAACGTATAGTAGCTTAATTTTGTTATACGCTGTGTTTCATGTTTTTATACAGAAAAAATATTTGAAGGTTTGGTCATAAATAAATACGTAGTAAATATATGTATTACGGAGTAGTAATGAAGAATTAATTAACCCTCCATGTTAAAAGAGCTGCAAAATTATGTCGTTTTACAACATACACATTTTCCAAAGGACAAAAAAACACCAATATTACAAAACTCCCCCTCAAACAATTTTCCATGTGACAACTTCTCAGGGGTTAAAAGTGTAACTTTATTAATTTATTAAAAACACTTACACAAACTCCACCAACGTTTTTAACGGATCACATCTTCTCACTCGCTGCCAGTTAAATTCTTATGACGTCACCGTTCAACTCGAAATAATTTTACGAACACAGCGCAACCACCTATACGCGAAACGGACACTTTTTAAAAACATTAAATATTTCGGGCTATTTTCATACATATATATACACGTATAATAAACAACTCAAACTAATTACATCATATCGATAGTTCCGTCCACACGTTTTTACACGATTCTCCAGGCGTAAAAAACGCGCATATCATTAGCATACTAGGTACTACCCACGTGTATCCAAGTATACCCACAACAAAGCGTTTTTAAATCTGTAAATACAACGCTACGTTAAATATGAGCATCCAACCCGAAAGGCCTCCGCTGCATCGCGCGGGCCAATCCAGATATAGCTAAATAATTAATTAGTTAGATGCATTCTAAAAAATAGAAGTACGAGTAACGCACTAATCGTATATTGTTGTACTTTTTTTTTTTTTTTTTTTTTTTTTTTTTGTAAATTTCTGTGAATATATAAAAAAATAAAATAAAATAGAATTGCTATGCTATGGTTCTATCGTGACCTACCTATGAACAATGTACCATTCCACTTCACCGAACCTACTATTTGGTACCAAAATTACCAAATTTTAACTCTAAATGTTACGAGATTCTTCAATCTCAACTCGGAGATCTAATTACGTCATTAATTAATCTCAATTTTTAACCAAATAGTTGCTAATTAGCATGGCTAGGGTTAGGAATTGGTATAATCAGTCAAAATTTGCTGCTTTGATTTGGTTCGTGTCATTAATCATCTTCTACACTATCTTCCACACCGTTTCTAAACTATCACCTCCTTCAAAAGGTAATTTTATCAATTTTATGCTTAATTTTGCTGTATTTCGTTTAAACAGACTAATTAATGAGCCCTAATTTATTGACAGTTTAAATAGTGGTTTATTGTAATATTACATGTAGGTAAAATTCATAATTGTTAAGTAGATATATTAGCAATACTTTAGATTTTGTAGATTCAGTGATTAGAGTGTTATCAGGTATTCCAATTTCGAATATAGAGAGGTTGAAAATGTATGACAAAATGAGTAAGGATTTAGATGAGCATGGTGCATTATTTCTTAAACAAGGAGAGACATCGCAGTCGTTGTTGCTTTCGGATTTGTTCGATGTTAAAAATGGATCTGTGACTCCCACTTATAAGGTAATAATGTGAATACAAGTTATCGATATGGTATTTACATCTGCTAATGATATCCTTGTTCGTTAGTTGTTAATACTCTTATTTGTTACCACTGCAGGCGGCTAATCCTCCTGTTCGAGCTAATGTATTGCATATGAGTACTGAGTACTCACTTCCTATATCGTAAGGAAACTGCAAATAATTTCCATTTTTTTCATGTTTTTGTGCATTTATGCGTATTGTTTCTTACTTCAGGAAAGCAGTAGAGGAAATATTCTCTCCAACCCTCAGTGAAGGTAAGTCGAATGCCTTATGGAACACATTTTAAGAGTCTTCTACAATCTGCAAATAATTTCCATTTTTTATTTTGTTTGGATTCGTCTCTTTTGTAATACACATGGTTGCAAAACTCGGCTAACTCGGCCGAGTAATCGGCGATTACTCCTCTGGAAGAACAAAACGAGTAATCGGTGTCTAACTCGTCCATTTACTCGGTCAACGCCGGTCAACGCCGGTCAACGGAGTTGGAAAACTCAGTGAAAAGATGAAGGAAAACAGGAGACGATTAATCTGAGTTCAATAAGGTTTTGATCGACGTCCAACTCCCTAATTTCTCCAACAACTTTCTCGTCCAACTTTTTTCAGAATTGAAATTAAGAGTTCTGAATCGATTTGATGTGTTTGTTTGTTTAGATAGAACAAATTGAAGGAACATACCTGTAATGTCTCGATTTCCATCCATGAAGAGAACAAACAATTTAGGGTTTGGTGACTGAGCGGTTGAAGAAGAAGAAGTGGGTAGCGTGACTGCTACTTGGTAGGGTTTCTGAGTCATTTTATTATTTTTTAACTTACATTCAAACCCCCTAAAGTTTAACTGTTATTTATTTTAACACCTCAAGTTTAGTTTTTCTTTCAACTTCATTATTAAATATATACAAATCTAACCCCTCCAATTAAAATAAATATTTGTATGTAACTAAACTTTACATATTTAACATATATATTTATAAATTTTATATATTTAACATATATATATTCATAAAAATGTTTGTTTATAGCTAATATATATATTATATATTATATATCTATAATATATTGAAAATATTTAGTTATATTAGAAAAGTCAACATCCGAGTACTCCTCCGAGTACTCCCCGAGTCGCCGATTACTCCTCAAAAACCTCCGGCCGAGTACTCCCCGAGTCGCGAGTTTTACAACCTTGGTAATACATGATCATTCTTGGGTTAGTAACTTGGTTTCAGAATTCTGAGCTCTACCATTTTAGTATGTTTCATGCTTCACACCACATTGTAGCTGTTCCTGCCTCAAAAGATGAAGTAAGCATCTTTTTGTTAGAGCCATCATTCGTGAGATCAATAATTTTCCGTTAGTACTAAACCTAAATTTTTGCAGATCGAAGCTGAAGCAAATGCGGTAAAATTAGTTACAGACACACTCTGCCCAATGAAAATCGTATTGGATAGAGCCGTTTTGACTTCAACCGGCGTACTTCTGGGTTGCTGGCAGGTACGACCTAGCATTTAGTATGCTTAGGCAGTGTTGTAAACGACGTCCGTTGCGTCTCTTGCGACGTGTTGGTAACTAACCCGTCTCGACCCCGTCCCGTCGTCTAATAAGTCAGTCAACGGTTAAAAGTCGGGTCAAATGCGGTCAAAAGTCAAAAATGCGGGTAAAATCGGTCAAAAGTCGTTAAAATCGATCAAAATTGACGTACTTTCGGTTTACTTTTTTGTATTATATTAACGATAATAGCAATTATAGGTACAAACTGGTCAACGAGGGTCAACGTCCGTCTTGACCGTTTAGACCCCATTTCGACATTTTAAGGTCCCGACCGTCTCAAACCCGTTTCACGTCTTTTTCAACCTTTTACTTAGGTGACTTAATTACTTATTTCATTTTCTTATAAGTTTCTTTCATGTATCTTTATCATACTTAGGTGATCTCGGGAACTGATCCTGTTATTATCCGTTCTAAATTAAGAAATGCTCTTCCGCGTGCACCAAAAAAGCAACTTGTAAGAACCTTATAGTTTCACATTCAAACTTATGAAATTATCATTGATATTTTCTCCAATTGCTATAGAAGAATCGGACCCTTATTCTTATATAGTATAACAGTTCTTATACACGTGGTTTTTATTGTGTCTAGTCACATGTTTTTAATGTGTTACCTTCAATTTTATTGACCACTGTTGATTTTATACTGTAGTATGCTCCTGCCATACTTCATACATCATTTGCAAGGATTCTTGGTCATCCAAAAAATTCGTCTAAGGTCGGTATGCTAGTTCTGATATTGTAATCGTTAAGTGTCTTTGATCCGAGTCTAACCCTTTGACTTATATCGTCACCATTTAGATATCAGACAGTGCTTCAGAACTGAAACATTTTCATGAACTAGTCGCTCATCTGAACAGTCGCATCCGTGGAATTAAGGTATTCTTTTGTCAATTCATATCTCAGTTTGGTCATTTGTGTAATGACAATTCTTCCTTTGATGTATGTACTTAAAGTTTGATTTATTGTTTTTTTGGTTTTCCCACACTTTGAATTTTTGTCTTTTTCTTTTTTTGTTAATAATTTGTGCATGGATTGAGATAAAGATACTCCCCCCTGTTTCAGGCTACAATTTCTGAACTGTTGTACGTGGAAGAGTATGATGTCTTGGCTTTGGCACTAGATGGAAAAATGAAAATACGGCGTTTCAAATTTGGATGTTCGGAAGCCTGAAGGTTTAAGAAACGCAGTCCCCACCATTATGTATTTGCAGTAGCCTTGGTTCTGAAGTATCGTTCTAGCCAGATGTATTAGATCTAATACCACGAGTTAGTTAAAGCCTAATCGTATTAGTATTTAGTATTTTATCTTATACCACGAGTTAATTAGTTCAACTCTGTTTAAAGTTTAAACTTATACCTCGAGTTAGTTAATACTTCATACTACATATCAACATATGAAGATTTTCCACTAGATAACTTGTTGTCATAAGAGTTGTTTAGAGAATGTTAAGAGATAAACTGTCGTCTGAACGCTGTGGCCATATATTGATCGATTTTGAACTTTTGAGAAGGATTTATATTGAGATTGCAGTGCTTAAAAGGATGGTGCAACTACAATAGATGTAAATAGATCGGATATGTATATGTAGAACTTTTTAACTGAAAGTGATTTTCATAAGATGCCTTTCATAAGATGCCCTGTCCCAGTTGTACGCTTCGAATTTAAGCGAACTTCCCCCTCAAATCGAAGAGGTTTCTTTAAAATGTAGAACTACCCTTTCATAAAGGGATCGTCATAAGGGTATTATTCAAATTCAAATTACCATCAAAAGAGGTTACCTAATGCGCTTAAGGGTATTAAAGTTTAAGTGAACTTCACAAGTCACATCACGTCATCACAAAATGGAATACACTTGGTTCACCTTGCAGTCCAGGAGCCCAGCTTGTAGCAAGCCAAAAGTTTGACTTGAGTCAACTTTGCTAAGAGAAGAGAGAGTGAAAAGACAGACGGCAGAAAGCAATCCTTCCAACCGCGACGTCGAATACAAGCCATGATCTAAAAAGTGATTGCCCCCAACCCTTTTACAGTTCCAAAAGCAGAGGGAGCTGCTTCAGTAGAGTTGCGCCCCTTTGTGAACGAGAGGATCGAAAGGCCAGCCAAAGGAAGTACGGCTGAGTTTCAAGACTACGAGACTAAGATTTGGTTCCGCTAAACTCAAGCATAGCTGTCGAAGTGCACTACCGAAGTTCTGTCCCTTACGGCAATTCTGTCTTTGCGGGATTAGCTCTCGAAGTGCACTAGCTAACTTCTGTCCGATGGTTGGATTGAAGGATTGAACTAATGGCAACTAGCGAGTTCTCTCTCTCCTTTCTTTCACCGGCTCGTTTGCTTCTTTCTCTCCTCATTCGTGCATCTAGGAGAACCTTTTACCCTTAAACAACGGGAGAGGATGGACCGCTTGTACATTTAGATTAGGGGTCTGTATTTTAAAATTAATACAGTATCTGAATAGTTTGTTACGATAGTTATGCCGTTGTTATTCCCCCACCCCAGTTTAACCGTTCATAATATTAGTTTGGAACTTTGGATGTCTCGTTTCAAATGTTTACTTTGTATTTTAACCAATAAAAAAAATGAATAAAACATACCTAAAGAAGATATTTATATGTATCGGATCGGATTAATATTCGATAGATCTAATATTCATTGCCATCTTTTTTTTCTTAGCTATACTATATACTACTCAGTGTTATCTGCTGTGTAAAATCTACGTGGCAATTTTAGTGATGCATGCATCTTACTGGCTGTTGCTGCCACGCTCCACTTTTCCCATATAAAAATCATTCTTTTGCTCGCCACACGCCTCCCTTTCTTCACGACGGCGCGTCACGGTATATTTCTCTCAATTATTGTCCAAAAGCGTGTATGTATATATATGCATATCTATACGTATTTGTATGTCTTTTGCGTTGTGTTTTTATAATTTATATCCCCTTACTTGTAGATCGGTGGACTAACAATTTCTGCATATTGTGTTTATGAACCTTAATCTGTTGTTGAGAAGCTACAATTCTTCATCTGATGATGTGTGTTTGTAAGTTTTTAATAGGTTTTGATCAATTTTAGGTTGATTATGTGTTTCGATTAATTTTTTTTTAATGATATTTAGGGTTTATGTTTGTTTTATATGTGAATTGAGTTACGATTTTTCATCTGCTAATTGTGAGTTTGGTTTGTTTTTGAAGAATCGAGCTTTTATAGTTTTCGGATTGAGCTTGTACATCTATGTTAGGTTTTCAGTTTTTACAACCTGAAATATAAGGTCATATGCAATTTTGATTGGAACAGCTACTGAAAAAAGAAAAGAATGAATTTCTTTATTATTATCATGATTATTATAATTATAATAATTATAATTATAATTATAATTATAGTTATGATGATTATTATTGTGTAATTATGATCATGATTATGATTATCCATTGAATTATAATTAGTTATAGATAGATTTATAGAGTTGTAGATGACTAAGGTTCTTTGCCATCTTCATAACATATTAGAAGTTTTCTTCTACTTGATTCGTTTATTCATTATATTCAGGTGTGTGTTTTCTTGTGAATGTTAAAAACGACAACATTAGGTGGTTCTATTTGATTCTGTTAACTGTGTTATATTATGTCAATGCACTCGATATGGGTGCAGGGACGTATTGCATATTCTGGTCTGTTTCTGGTAGTAATGCATTCTTTTCAAGCTATAGAATGCTATGTTTGTGTAATTTTTAACATAAAGTTCCTGAATTTGGTTTTTTGTTGTTTTTTTATGCAGACAAGAATGCTGCTGTGAATAGATAACCAGTACAAACCTGAACATAGGTTTTGTAGATTCGCATTGTAGACATTTAGCAAGATCATCATGGGATCAGAAAAGTCACCAACTTGGTATGTCATTATAAGATTAACTTTCGGTATCTTGCATCTTTACAAGTTGCTTGAATAGATAACATAGGAACAGGGTCTAACCCTGTACATGGTGTGGTATTTAAGTATCCAAACCTGGATCTTTTTAAATTGTCTTAGCTTCTCTTCCTCCTTCTGTGTTGTTTTAGGTGTTGTTTTAGGTGCTGTTTGTTTTTTAAGATTCTTTTGTCTGAAGATCTATGGACCATGTCTCTAAAGAAGATGTGGCCTTAAAGGTCAGAATACTGAAGACTGTTTGTTTGTATGTCTGCAAAATAACTTGATCCTGTTTGCAGCACTTCGAAGCACATTTCTAAGTCTGCGAGATTGCTGACAGAATAAGACATTAATTTATCTTATGTCTTCAGAAAAACAAACAGTTTACAGTAAAAACGTTTGCGCGCGAGCTCGCAGACATAAGTCATAATATGGTCTGCAGACGGAAAAACAAACGACAGATTTACTCAATGGCCCAGGCTATGGTCAATCACAAAATGGTATAATTTCCAGGATTTGTATTTTTGTCAAAATGAACATTTTTAAGAAGAAAGTTATAACATGTAACAGATTTTAGCTTCATCCTCCTTCTGCGTTGTTTTAATAACCCTGAACTTTCCCACTTTCCCAGCGGATTATGATTATTATCGCAATTGTACTAGTCATTCACCCTGCACTATATGTCACTTAAGCTATAGTTATGAAGCTTTATCTGATTTAGAACCCGATATGGTATTTCTTTTTCTAATAAGAGTAAGTGCTCTTGATGCAGCTTGCAGCCTAGCCAGAAGATTAGCAATAAACTTCCTAAACGAATTCATAAGGCTGAAAGGGAGAAACTAAAGCGTGAGCATTTGAATGAACTCTTTCTTGAACTGGCTGATGCACTGGGTAATTTTTTAACTGTGTTTATTATTTGTGTTTGTTTTTCATCTGATATTCAACTGAAGAAAGACCTTAATTAAATTTGCAATCATTATCCCCGTCCCAACACACGTTGAGTGAAAGTTGGTGTCTTAGATAAACATAAACAAACCACTTTTTAATGAATGATTGCCATGGGAAGCATATAAAACTATTGCAACTATGGGATAAATAAGTTTTAACTTCTGTATTGCCATATAATTTATGTATGTTTCGATATCCTGGAAAACATTACGTCAATAAAAAGCAGAAATGTTAATTAAAGAATGGTTATCTAATGTACTACTTGTTGCCTTGCAGAACTGGCAGATCAAAACAGTGGCAAAGCCTCAATATTAGGTGAAACTACTCGAGTTGTAAAGGACATGCTTGATCAGATCAAGTCCGTTAAAAAGGAGAATGCTGCTTTACTATCTGAATCACAATATGTAAGCCTATTAAACGAATAAATGTAAATTCATTCACAGATTCGACCATATATAACTGATTATTAATGCGCCCATATCACAAATAATGTATGAGTCGCATATTTCCCACTTACATCTTAGTGATCGAACTCTTTTTCATGAGCAGGTGACAGTTGAAAAGAATGAACTTAAAGATGAGACTTGTATTTTACAGAACCAAATCGGTGAGCTAAAGAGCATGATAAACGAAACAACTGTCCAAAAAAACCTGGACTTGAATGCACCTGCAGTAGAATCTCAAGAACCACAATTACCTCAGTATTTTCATCACGAAATGATACACTTAACTTCTGGTGATCCGATTCTAATTATCCCGGCATGTCACAATGTTCGAACTCACCCACAACCTGATTCTGGTTCGGTTCTCAGGTCCATACCCAAGTCAAATGTGAGTAAACCAAACCCTCGGTATCCCACTCCATCCGATTCCTGGCCTTTACAACTCCTTGAAAAAACGTCTCAAGAGGAACAATGATGTAAACGCGTGTAACACTTGTAATTTGTATATAGCGTTGTAGTAGTTCATATTAGTACTCTCCTGCACTGTAATATGTTTTGTTCCTGAAGAAACCAACGGTTAACTACTTAAATGTTAATTTTAATACCATATATGTTTTGTTAGTGTTAATGAAGTTAATTATTGGGCTTGGAAGAGAACACTAGGCTAGTTGTTTACAGTTGAAGTCTTCATATTCGTTTAATACTTAAAACCCCTCTAGTTGCTTGTTGTTATCCGTACTTGATAGTTTCGTTTTTTAAATTTAAGTTATGGGCATTTTATTTCATTTTCCCTTTTTTTTTTGGTACAGATGTTAGGATCACTCAGGGGACTTAATCACTCACGCGTTCATCTCCTACACAGTTATACCGTCCCCAACTGCGTGTCCAGAAGGAAATCGGCACCAATCCCATACGCGGCATGGACGGTAAAATCCCCTCTCTTTTACCCCCAACGCGATGTGGGAAATGCGTCATGGGTGGAATCTCATGGCATTGATGAAATTGTGAGTTAATATGTAGCCAATGGGGGTCGAACTCACACACCACTTATTGATCTATGTACACTTTTGTCTCATAAACTTCCAGTGTCCCTAAATTAATCTAGTAAGTTGAACTTATATTATTATTATTATTATTATTATTATTGTAAGTATAATTAAAGGTAAAATAGGTAATTAGGTGTACATGGATCAAAAAGTGGTGTGTGCGGATCACCTCGTAAAATACAACAACAAAACAACAAAACCCAATACCACATGAGTGGTGTAGGGGAGGTGAGATGTAGACAATCATTCCCATATCCGAGAATAAAGACAAGTCTTTTCTCCACCCAGAGTGAAACACTCTCAAGAGTAGAGAAAGTCATCTCTCTCTTTATTCGACGGATAAAGAGATTGCTTTCGAGAGGACCTCCGACCTTTAAGTAGGAAAAAGTTTTAAAAAAATAAAAAATAAAAATACTAAAATAAAAATAATAATAGACGCCATGAAAATGGTATAATCAAATTTCCATGGGTTTGAAATCCTGCCTGAAATTTAATTTAGACTCTAAGAGTCAGTTAAGTCGCCAATAAATCGACTATCGATGTCGACTCAATAGAGCCACTACCTCGTAAAATATGCTATTAAATTGAATTAAAATTTGTGTTGGGATGATGAGTGTGCAGAAGGTATTGGTAGGTTTGTGACAAATAATAATATCCCAATCAACACCTGTCCCTTGCTCCTATCTTCTCTCTCCACCTGATCCCCTCACATTAATCAACTAATATCCTGCTGAAAACCAAGAACTGAACTAGTTCCATAATTCTTGTTGTTAGATCTATATTTAGTACTGTATTTATATAAACTTTGT
The DNA here is from genome assembly GCF_046630445.1 of Rutidosis leptorrhynchoides. Taxonomy (NCBI): domain Eukaryota; kingdom Viridiplantae; phylum Streptophyta; class Magnoliopsida; order Asterales; family Asteraceae; genus Rutidosis; species Rutidosis leptorrhynchoides. Next base: position 28,703,789 of record NC_092339.1, on the reverse strand, counting down.
GGGTAGGAAATAATATACCAATAGTAATAGTTATAAAATGGGGAGATCTGGAGCTGCCGCTGGAGATTTGTTGCTACTCATTGCTCAAAACATTGATGTTCTTGCTGGGTAATTCTGTTATTAATTCGATATGCAAACTAAACATTTATTATTATTCGTAATAAAGTTTCCAGATTTATTAGTCATGCATTATATACCTACCATAAAATCAATAATTCCGTGTTTTCATTTGCAGGCCTCTTGTTAGTTTGGCTTACCCTCTGTAAGTTCACTTCAATTTTTAATGTTCATGCTACTTGAACATTTTCATCACATAATTAACACAGTAGTAACATATCTTGAAAATAATTGAAATCTCCTTCATCACAGATATGGATGATAGAAGTAGAAAATAATCATGCTATTTTGGAATTGATATGGTGTTCATGTTTATATTCATGCTCATATTCAAGTCTCGTGACATAACTCTATGTAGTAGCAGGCTGTGTATGAGTTTGCTGTTCAGATATAAATAGAAACGCGTGTTAACTAATTTTTAGTTGTGAGATAAACGTGTTTCGATATATTGTTTGGTTTCAATATGTTGAACTAGTTTCTCATATAGTCATATGTTGCAGTTTACAGTTCTGCTGATCTATTTATCGTAGTATTGGATACCTTATTTTCTTTATGCAAGTAACTAAAAAAAAACCCTTAAATTTGGTGGCCACTTCAGGTAATGTACAATGTAAGGGTATTTCACTCAGAATGAGACCCCTGTTTTATACGTATTTGACTATAGACTTTCATCTTACCATATGTTTTAAACTAACCGAAAACGTATTGGATATGAAGTTTACATATGGAAGAACATTAGAATAGACATCAAATACCAAAAGTGGTTTCCTTCTCTATTGGTGAATATAGTGAAGGATAAAACAGATTTTATGTTTTCTGAACGCTTTATATCGACGTTTTTTTCGTTTGCGTTTTCTATTAGATACGCCTCCATTAGAGCAATCGAGACTAGAAATACAGCTGATGATCAGCAATGGCTCACATACTGGGTCTTATATTCTATGATCACTCTTTTTGAGCTCACCTGTTACCCACTTATTGAATGGTACATACTATCTCTATATTGTAACTTCACTATATAATGTTTCTGCTTTTAATTTATATGTTATCTTCGTGTTTTATACGCGCATCTAATCAACCATTTACTTGACAGGATCCCCTTCTGGTCATACGCAAAGCTTATTCTAACGTGTTGGTTAGTTATACCACAATTTAGTGGTGCTTCATATGTATATCAGCACTATGTTCGACCTTTCTACGCTGGAAACCAAACTGTTAACATCTACGTCCCAAAAAAGAAAGACATTTTCGTCCCTCCTACACACGATGATGATGATGATATCTTACATTCTGCTGATAAATACGTTCATGAATATGTTCCAGATGCTTTTCAGGAAACCGTTTTACCTGTATGCAACCTCATCTCTCTCTTTCACTAACATATACTCCTATATAAAGTATCTATTTTTGAGATAATTAATTAATTTAATAGTTGTGTGACAATTTTCTTGTGCTTTGCAGTCTTATATCGACGGTGAAGTCAAGTATAGAGGTAACAGTTTCTTCACTGAAGACGACTACGTGTATTGAGGTATCAGAGACCCAATATGTATATAGGATGTAGTTGTACCCTATCGAACTTGTGTTTTGGTCCGGTGTTAATTTTCTTCAAGTTGGTTTGTAAACGAGTGGACTCATCAATCATCATACATATGTTTCAATAATGGTATCATTTATGTTCTGTTTTCATTAACAGATTTGTTCAACTTAATTAATGATTTCTAATTAAGTATTAGTAGACACATTAGTAAAAAAAAAAAAAAAATTGTGTATTTAAACCAAACATTTGAGTACAACACATTGGTCACAAGTTAGGAAGGGAAAAATAGTGTATAACATTTGTGCACGAACCCCGGGACCCAACTTTGTAGCGTGTTCACGAACATGGTCAAAGATGGGCTCGCGATAATGATACAGACCGAGTGAAGTGAAATGAAGGCCGTCTGCATTTTTGTGTTTGACTGTTGTTCAACTTTCGTAACTGGCAGAAGCTATTTCTTGAGCTTCAGCAAGTGCAGACTCATCTGCTGCGTACAGTACCTTCTTAACTGCCACAACCATCTGTTCAACAGATTCGTATTAGTAATATAATCCAGTTTGAATACTTGTGTGAGCATTTGTTTAGAAACTATAGATATGTATGCAGCAGGTTACCGGGATATGTTCCAATTCAGGAGACTGGCAAAGTATCTCGATATCTCGTAATTTTGCAAAATAGTAATCCCTTTCTTTCTCCAAAAGATCAACAGATAACTTCAGCTCAGTGATCTGAATGATTACATCAAATCAAAACCTTCAAATTACTTCTGTAGTAATATTAAAAAGGCATAGTTTTGTGGAAGATTCAGTCAAGGTTACCTCATTGCACAAATCTTGAATTTCATCTGAACAATCAGACTCAACTGCTACTGCACTTGGTTTTTGCATGGTCCCTAAAATAATCAAAATTAAGATCAATAACCCTATACACACCAATAATTACATTACGGGATAACTCGGGTTCGGTCGCGTATATTCAACGCGGGTTCGGTCACGTATATCCAAGGTTGTAAAAGACGCGAGTCGGGCACGCGTCGGTCGGGACCTTGGAGGGAAGAGTCGGTCGAGACGGGGACGCAACAGGGGACACGTCGAGCGTTGACCAACGTTGACTTTTTAAAACGAATTTATTAAATATATATATTTATATTTATATTTATATATAATATTATATAGAAATCAAATGTTAAAATATAAACTATATTTACAATAAACATGAACAATTATTAACAATATTACAAAATAATAATATAATATTTTTTACTTTGACCGACTTTGACCGAATTTGACCGAATTTTTCCGACTTCGACGGAGTTTTTACAGTTGACCGTTTTTTTAGCCCGACGGGTCGGCCATGCCTAAAAAACGATGTGTCAGCCGACTTTTGCAACACTGCGTATATCAGTGTAAAAAATATTCTTTTTTTCCAGGTCAACTGAACAGAGAAAATTTTATCCATTTGTAGTAAAAGGGGAATTAAACAACTCACATACATAATCTACATATTTCAAAATGTTCTCTATGACTTCACTTTTTTATTTCCTATCTTAAAAAACAACTCACACACTGACTACCATGAATTAACCTAATTTGTCCTATCTCAGGAATTAAACCTCAAATTCATGATTAAAAGGGCTACTTCGATACTGCTAGATCAATGGCCATATTGCTGCCTGCAACTTTATTTGACACATAATAAATGTGACATTTGATATTTTGTGTTTGTTTTAGCTCACCAGTTGTCTTAGGAATGTTTTGTCTGTCTCCCGTACCCGAATTCTGAGAGTTGTTTGTTTGCAAAGACTTGTAGTTCTTCTGCGATGTCTTGAATTGACGTTCTTTACATACCTTACTTCTACGATCAAGAGGGTTATAATTCCTTCAAGAAAATAACCAAAAATATTACCAAAAGATCGATAGCTAAAAAAGTAAAACCGCTTCATAATTGAGGATCGTAACATACTCATTCATGATGCCACCATTAACAGAGTCACAATAGCGTTTCAACCATTGTAAAAACTCCAAATTGTCCAACGGTCGACCCTTGACTAGCTTATTTACTTCAATATGCTGTAACAAAATCAAAAGCCTTAAACTTGTTAGTAATCAACATCAACATCAACCCCAAAACTAATACTATTGCTTTCATGGGTGGAAACAGAGTGGGGCAGGGGGCATCCCCCAGTGCCCCGGTGCATATGAAATTTTCAAGCCTAAAATTTTGGATGTTCATATTTTGACTCATAAACTTTAATATTCTGAGCCCAAAATCTCAATATATTTTACCCCCAATTTAAAAGCCCATGATAAAAAAAATTCAACCCGGTGAAAAATTCCTGGTTTCACCACTGATTGCTTTATATGCCAAAGGTAGTTAATGTTTACCTTATCGATCTTGAGTTTGTTAAATACATCTTGCAGCACTTTATAGTTCTGGATCATATCATATTCTGTCCTTGCATCAAAGTTAACCTGTAGTCAAACCACATAGTCAACTCGCACTCGGGGGCTTAACAATTAACATAATTACATAAACCTGTTTAAATTAAAAAAAATAAAAAAATAAAAAAATGTCTTCAAAAATAAAAGTGGTAAAGAATTGTGGACCTTGTGCATAGGAACCATTCCTGGATAAGTCATGTCCATCATTTGACACTGTACAGCACCTGAAGCAGCCTACACAAATAACAAGGATCAAACTTGTTAATTAGATTCATATTAGTATCAATTTTACTTACTTTTAAACATCATAAGTAAATTAAAAAAAAAAAAAAAAAGGTAATTACTTGTTCAATACGAGAAAGACTAAGATGAAGCCTGGCATTGATCCATGAAAGAAGCTCATTTCTTCCAACAAAATATGCACTGTCCATCATTCCTATATTACTCGCCATTTTTAATTGTTATTTTTTTTTATTTTTGTTGTTCAAATTTCAAATAAGAAGAAATAAAACTCAAAACCCAAAAGATGGAGATGGGGGGCAAAAGCTGTGAATGGCGTCAGGGATCACAAACTGGTGAGCCAAAAAGACATCTTAAACATGCCGCTTAACTTAATTTCTTTCTTTCCTTTTTTTATACTAGTAATTTATAAAGTCACTACTAGTTTTAAACTACTTCCTCCGTCCCACTGCAATGTCCACTTACTTTTTGCACACAGTTTTAGGAAATTCCACTAACTTCATTCTCCACCAATCAGAATTTTTCTCTCTCCAGAATAACCTCTTCTCATTGGTTGAAATACAAAGTGGACACTTGTAATGGGACATCCCAAAATAAAAATGTGGACACTTTAAGTGGAACGGAGTTAGTATATTTTACTAAAAAATAATTTATTTTAATGAAGCTAATTAAAAGATACTTACCATTTTAATTAATAGAATAATTAGTAATGATTGATAGCAAATCAAAATATTGAATGTTCAACTTTTAAGACCAAAAGTTATTTATATAAATAAATATTTAGGTCCTAGGTAGAAATGTTAAAATTAAAATGATTATAACGTTATTGCTTAACTTTTTTATACACACCAACACAACAACAACAAAACCCAATACCACATATTAGGTATATGAGAAGTGAGATGTAGACAATTTTTTTCTTGTTCGAGAATAAAGGCAAGTTATTTCTTCACCCAGAGTGTAAACACTCTCAAAAGTAGAGAAAGTCATCCCTTTCTATATTCGACGGATAGAGAAATTGCTTCCAAGTGGACCTCCGGCCAATACGTAGGAAATTTTTTTTCAAAAAAATAAATAAAATTGATACGCCGTGAAAATGGTAAAATCAAATTTTCATGGGTTTTAATCCTGTCTGAAATTTAATTTAGGCTCTAAGAGTCAGTTAAGTAGCCAATAAATCGACGCTTTACTTTATAATAATAATAATAATAATAATAATAATAATAATAATAATAATAATAATAATAATAATAATAATAATAATAATAATAATATAATAACAATAATAATAATAATAATAATTTTATAACGTTATTATATATAACTAGAAAGGCAGGCCCGCGCGATGCGGCGGGTTACGTATTCATATTTAATGCAGCGTTATGTATTTACATAATTAAAAATGCGTTGATGCAGATGTGTTTGGATACACGTGGTTAGTACCTAGTGTACCTAATGACCTGCACGTTTTTAACGCCATGAAAACCGCGTAAAAAGGGGGAGGAAACCATGAGTTGTATATATATTGTTTGAATGATAGCATGAAATGTATAGCGTTTTTTAAAAAATGTATGTTTTGCGTATAGTTAGGTGCGGTGTGTTCGTAAAAATATTTCGAGTTGAACGGTGGTGTCGAAAAAATTTAACTCGCGCTAAGAGGAAAGATACGGTACCGTTAAATGTTTTGGTGGAGTTTGATTAAAGTTTTTTAATAAAATAATAAATTTACATGTTATACTCCCAATAAGTTGTAGATATGATGATAGTTGAGGGGTAAATTTGGTTGGGATGTCAAGTGTTGTTTTGATGTGTTTTAGGCAAGGTTGCAAAAGACGTGAGACGGGGTCGAGACGGTCGGGTCCTAAAAAGGTCGAGACGTTCGAGACGGGGTCGAGACGGGGGTCGAGACGGAGGTTGACCAAAGTTGACTTTTAAATATATAAGTATATAAATGTGTATTTGTGTACATAGTTTAAAGCCAAAAACTTTAATTGCCTAATTTGTACTCATAATCACTATCACCTTTAATATAATACAGAAAATTCAAACTAAAATACGACAAATTTGACCGATTTTACCGAATTTCTGGCTTTTTCGAATTTTGAGAGACTTTGACCTGATTTTTGTCAACTTTGACTCGAATTTTGACCGTTGACTGTCATATTAGACGGTTTTCTTCGAGACGGGACGGGCTAGTCACCAAACCGTCGCAACGGGCGTCGAGACGGCTCGAGACTGTAGTGACCCGAACTTTTCCATGTTTATATATATATTAATTGAGATTGATATTTACATGATTAAATGTTTCTAACATGTTAAGCAATCAAACTTGTTAAGACTTGATTAATTGAAATATGTTTCATATAGACAATTGACTACCCAAGTTGACCGGTGATTCACGAACGTTAAAACTTGTAAAAACTATATGGTGACATATATATGGATATATATATATAGTTAACATGATACTATGATAAGTAAACATATCATTAAGTATATTAACAATGAACTACATATGTAAAAACAAGACTACTAACTTAATGATTTTTAAACGAGACATATATGTAACGATTATCGTTGTAAAGACATTTAATGTATATATATATCATATTAAGAGATATTCATACATGATAATATCATGATAATATAATAATTTAAAATCTCATTTGATATTATAAACATTGGGTTAACAACATTTAACAAGATCGTTAACCTAAAGGTTTCAAAACAACACTTACATCTAACGACTAACGATGACTTAACGACTCAGTTAAAATGTATATACATGTAGTGTTTTAATATGTATTTATACACTTTTGAAAGACTTCAATACACTTATCAAAATACTTCTACTTAACAAAAATGCTTACAATTACATCCTCGTTCAGTTTCATCAACAATTCTACTCGTATGAACCCGTATTCGTACTCGTACAATACACAGCTTTTAGATGTATGTACTATTGGTATATACACTCCAATGATCAGCTCTTAGCAGCCCATGTGAGTCACCTAACACATATGGGAACCATCATTTGGCAACTAGAATGAAATATCTCATAAAATTACAAAAATATGAGTAATCATTCATGACTTATTTACATGAAAACAAAATTACATATCCTTTATATCTAATCCATATACCAACGACCAAAAACACCTACAAACACTTTCATTCTTCAATTTTCTTCATCTAATTGATCTCTCTCAAGTTCTATCTTCAAGTTCTAAGTGTTCTTCATATATTCTACAAGTTCTAGTTACATAAAATCAAGAATACTTTCAAGTTTGCTAGCTCACTTCCAATCTTGTAAGGTGATCATCCAACCTCAAGAAATCTTTGTTTCTTATAGTAGGTTATCATTCTAATACAAGGTAATAATCATATTCAAACTTTGGTTCAATTTCTATAACTATAACAATCTTATTTCAAGTGATGATCTTACTTGAACTTGTTTTCGTGTCATGATTCTGCTTCAAGAACTTCGAGCCATCCAAGGATCCGTTGAAGCTAGATCCATTTTTCTCTTTTCCAGTAGGTTTATCCAAGGAACTTAAGGTAGTAATGATGTTCATAACATCATTCGATTCATACATATAAAGCTATCTTATTCGAAGGTTTAAACTTGTAATCACTAGAACATCGTTTAGTTAATTCTAAACTTGTTCGCAAACAAAAGTTAATCCTTCTAACTTGACTTTTAAAATCAACTAAACACATGTTCTATATCTATATGATATGCTAACTTAATGATTTAAAACCTGGAAACACGAAAAACACCTTAAAACCGGATTTACGCCGTCGTAGTAACACTACGGGCTGTTTTGGGTTAGTTAATTAAAAACTATGATAAACTTTTATTTAAAAGTTGTTATTCTGAGAAAATGATTTTTATTATGAACATGAAACTATATCCAAAAATTATGGTTAAACTCAAAGTGGAAGTATGTTTTCTAAAATGGTCATCTAGACGTCGTTCTTTCGACTGAAATGACTACCTTTACAAAAATGACTTGTAACTTATTTTTACGACTATAAACCTATACATTTTCTGTTTAGATTCATAAAATAGAGTTCAATATGAAACCATAGCAATTTGATTCACTCAAAACGGATTTAAAATGAAGAAGTTATGGGTAAAACAAGATTGGATAATTTTTCTCATTTTAGCTACGTGAAAATTGGTAACAAATCTATTCCAACCATAACTTAATCAACTTGTATTGTATATTATGTAATCTTGAGATACCATAGACACGTATACAATGTTTCGACCTATCATGTCGACACATCTATATATATTTCGGAACAACCATAGACACTCTATATGTGAATGTTGGAGTTAGCTATACAGAGTTGAGGTTGATTCCAAAATATATATAGTTTGAGTTGTGATCAATACTGAGATACGTATACACTGGGTCGTGGATTGATTCAAGATAATATTTATCGATTTATTTATGTACATCTAACTGTGGACAACTAGTTGTAGGTTACTAACGAGGACAGCTGACTTAATAAAACTAAAACATCAAAATATATTAAAAGTGTTGTAAATATATTTTGAACATACTTTGATATATATGTATATATTGTTATAGGTTCGTGAATCAACCAGTGGCCAAGTCTTACTTCCCGACGAAGTAAAAATCTGTGAAAGTGAGTTATAGTCCCACTTTTAAAATCTAATATTTTTGGGATGAGAATACATGCAGGTTTTATAAATGATTTACAAAATAGACACAAGTACGTGAAACTACATTCTATGGTTGAATTATCGAAATCGAATATGCCCCTTTTTATTAAGTCTGGTAATCTAAGAATTAGGGAACAGACACCCTAATTGACGTGAATCCTAAAGATAGATCTATTGGGCCTAACAAACCCCATCCAAAGTACCGGATGCTTTAGTACTTCGAAATTTATATCATATCCGAAGGGTGTCCCGGAATGATGGGGATATTCTTATATATGCATCTTGTTATTGTCGGTTACCAGGTGTTCACCATATGAATGAATTTTTATCTCTATGTATGGGATGTGTATTAAAATATGAAATCTTGTGGTCTATTGTTAAGATTTGATATATAGGTTAAACCTATAACTCACCAACATTTTTGTTGACGTTTAAAGCATGTTTATTCTCAGGTGAATATTAAGAGCTTCCGCTGTTGCATACTAAAATAAGGACAAGATTTGGAGTCCATGTTTGTATGATATTGTGTAAAAACTGCATTCAAGAAACTGATTTCGATGTAACATGTTTGTATTGTAAACCATTATGTAATGGTCGTGTGTAAACAGGATATTTTAGATTATCATTATCTGATAATCTACGTAAAGCTTTTTAAACCTTTATTTATGAAATAAAGGTTATGGTTTGTTTTAAAAATGAATGCAGTCTTTGAAAAACGTCTCATATAGAGGTCAAAACCTCGCAACGAAATCAATTAATATGGAACGTTTTTAATCAATAAGAACGGGACATTTCAGTTGGTATCCGAGCGTTGGTCTTAGAGAACCAGAATTTTGCATTAGTGTGTCTTATCTAGTTTGTTAGGATGCATTAGTGAGTCTGGACTTCGACCGTGTTTACTTGAAAAATGATTGCTTAACAAATTTTGTTGGAAACTATATATTTTTAACATGCGAATATTATGTGATATATTAATCTCTTAACGCGTTTGATATTATGTGATAGATGTCTACCTCTAGAACAAGTCCCATTGACTCACCTAATAATAATGAAGAGTCAAATGTAAATTGGAATGATTCGTGGACTGATTCACAAGTTCCCGAAGAGGAACCGGAAGAAGAGTCGGAACCGGAAGAAGAATCGGAACCGGAAGAAGAATCGGAACCGGATGAAGAAATAGAACCGGTGGGGGAAATAATAAAACGGTTAAGTAAAAGAAAATCCTCAACCAACCGACCAAGGTTAATTATGGTCAATGGTGTTTCCGCCAAGGAAGCAAAATATTGGGAGGATTACCAATTCTCCGATGAATCGGATTCCGACGAGAATTCCGATGATGTTATAGAAATTACCCCAACTGAATTTAAAAAGGCAAAAGAAAATAATAAGGGAAAGGGCATAAAAATAGAGAAATCTAATTCCAACCCCGATGAACTTTATATGTATCGTCAACCCCCGAAGTCCTTAAGTTGTAACAATGACCCGGGAACCTCTAAACCACCAGGTTTTTCTAAACCAATGTGGAAAACGATGGCTCGTATTAGGGGAACATCGTATATCCCTAGAAGCGTGGCAAAACGAACCAAAACCGAAGAAGAAGAAACAAGCGAGTCGGAATAAGATAGTTGTATTCGTGTTGTGTAATATATGTAATATAGTGTGCTTATGCTTTATGATATATGTAAAAATTGCTTGTATTAATAAGTATTTTTTTTTATGAATCTAACTCTTGTCTATTTTACAGTATAAAAACACAAAATGGATAGACAACCCAATATTTTAAGAGACCTACCCGGAGACATGATTGATGAAATCTTGTCTAGAGTCGGTCAGAATTCTTCGGCACAACTATTTAAGGCGAGATCAGTTTGTAAGACATTCGAAGAACGTTCCAAGAATGCCTTGGTTTATAAAAGGCTTTCGTTCGAAAGATGGGGGATATCACATTGGGAAATCCATAAGTTACGATGTGTTTACTTTGACGCATATATTGCGGGGAACCCAAATGCTATTTTACGCAATGGGTTAAGAAATTATTTTGACCCAATATATCCGAATATTGGACTTCGTGATTTAGAAAAAGCGGCTAACATGCAACATAAAGAAGCATGTTATGCTTATAGATTAGTAATGTTCGCTTCTCACCAAAGTGAGAACAAGAACATCGGGCTACAACTATTAAACAAAACGTTCCCACAAGTGACGGAGTCGGTAATTGGGGTAAGAAATGAGGTTTTTAGATTGTTACGGGACTGTTGGACATTACGTAACCCTCGTCCCTTTGACGACGTTACAACACGCTGTCTTATCAACGGCCATAACGGTTATGTTCCACAAGACCAAGGATGGGAAGTAATCCTAGTAAAACCAGAATGCATGACTTGTTTCTGGACGTATGAATTACGTGTCTTTATTGCCTTTGCTGAACGACTTGTGTACTAGCTAGAATTATTTTCACAACCATCTTGTATCAAATTTATTGTGTGCTATATTTCATGCTATATGTAAAATAATTGGTATTGTAAGTTTGTAAAATATTGTGTAAAAGTTTGAACGCGAAATATTATTATAATCAGTTTTTCATATAGAATTGTAGTAGTTGAATTGTATATTAGCTACTAAGTATGAACTTAACGGGTAGGTACTACCCGAATTTAAACTTATAAAACGCTAATATGAAGAAAAAGCTTTTATAAATGAGTTCATATTATGCTACGAAATACTATTAACTACTCTTAATATTATGTATGATTAACTTGTTCCATTTGACTATTTTGAAGGAAATGGCACCGACTACTCGACACACCGTGAATATGAATGAAGAGGAATTCCGTACTTTTCTAGCTTCAAACATAGCCGCAGTACAGGCTGCGCTACATACCAACAATAACCTTGGATCTAGCAGTACAGGAAATCGTGTAGGATGCACCTACAAAGAATTCACTGCCTGCAAACCTTTGGAATTTGATGGAACCGAAGGACCGATCGGATTGAAACGGTGGACCGAGAAGGTCGAATCGGTGTTTGCCATAAGTAAGTGTACTGAAGAGTACAAAGTGAAGTACGCTACGCATACCTTCACAGGTTCTGCGTTAACATGGTGGAATACCTATCTAGAGCAAGTGGGACAAGACGATGCGTACGCACTACCATGGTCAGCATTCAAGCACTTGATGAACTAGAAGTACCGTCCCAGAACCGAGGTCAATAAGCTCAAGACAGAACTTATAGGGTTACGAACCCAAGGATTTGATATTACCACGTACGAAAGACGATTCACAGAATTGTGCCTATTGTGTCCGGGAGCATTCGAAGATGAGGAAGAGAAGATCGACGCGTTTGTGAAAGGATTACCGGAAAGAATCCAAGAAGATATAAGTTCACACGAGCCCGCCTCCATACAACAGGCATGTAGAATGGCTCACAAACTAGTGAACCAGATTGAAGAAAGAATTAAAGAACAGACTGCTGAAGAGGCCAATGTGAAGCAAGTCAAAAGAAAGTGGGAGGAAAACGGTGATAAGAATCACCAATACAACAACAACAGCAATTACAACAATAATCGTAACAATTATCCCAACAATCGCAACATCAATCGCAACTACAACAAACGGCCCAACAACAACAACAACAACAACAACAACAACAACAACAACAACAACAGCAACTACAACAATCATCCCAACAACAATAATAACCGCAACAACAACAACAATCAGAAGCAGCTATGCCAAAGGTGTGAAAAGTATCACTCGGGGTTCTGCACCAAATTTTGCAACAAGTGTAAAAGAAATGGTCATAGCGCGGCGAAGTGTGAGGTCTACGGACCAGGGGTTAATAGAACGAAAGGAACAAATGGTGTCGGAACGAGTAATGGTGGAGCAAGTAGTGTCGGAGCAAGTTATGCCAATATAGTTTGTTATAAATGTGGAAAACCGGGCCACATTATTAGAAATTGCCCAAACCAGGAGAACACGAATGGACAAGGCCGCGAAAGAGTTTTCAATATTAATGCGGCAGAGGCACAGGAAGACCCGGAGCTTGTTACGGGTACGTTTCTTATTGACAATAAATCTGCTTACGTTTTATTTGATTCGGGTGCGGATAGAAGCTATATGAGTAGAGATTTTTGTGCTAAATTAAGTTGTCCATTGACGCCTTTGGATAGTAAATTTTTACTCGAATTAGCAAATGGTAAATTAATTTCAGCAGATAATATATGTCGGAATCGAGAAATTAAACTGGTTAGCGAAACATTTAAGATTGATTTGATACCAGTAGAGTTAGGGAGTTTTGATGTGATAATCGGTATGGACTGGTTGAAAGAAGTGAAATCAGAGATCGTTTGTTACAAAAATGCAATTCGCATTATACGAGAAAAAGGAAAACTCTTAATGGTGTACGGAGAAAAGGGCAACACGAAGCTACATCTTATTACTAATTTGAAGGCACAAAAACTAATAAGAAAAGGTTGCTATGCTGTTCTAGCACACGTCGAGAAAGTACAAACTGAAGAAAAGAGCATCAATGATGTTCCCATTGCAAAAGAATTTCCCGATGTATTTCCGAAAGAATTACCGGGATTACCCCCACATCGATCCGTTGAATTTCAAATAGATCTTATACCAGGAGCTGCACCAATAGCTCGTGCTCCTTACAGACTCGCACCCAGCGAGATGAAAGAGCTGCAAAGCCAATTACAAGAACTTTTAGAGCGTGGTTTCATTCGACCAAGCACATCACCGTGGGGAGCTCCTGTTTTGTTTGTCAAGAAGAAAGATGGTACATTCAGGTTGTGTATCGACTACCGAGAGTTGAACAAACTTACCATCAAGAACCGCTACCTACTACCGAGAATCGACGACTTATTTGATCAACTACAAGGCTCGTCTGTTTATTCAAAGATTGACTTACGTTCCGGGTATCATCAAATGCGGGTGAAAGAAGATGATATTCCAAAGACTGCTTTCAGAACACGTTACTGTCATTACGAGTTTATGGTCATGCCGTTTGGTTTAACTAATGCACCAGCTGTGTTCATGGACCTTATGAACCGAGTGTGTGGACCATACCTTGACAAGTTTGTCATTGTTTTCATTGATGACATACTTATTTACTCAAAGAATGACCAAGAACACGGTGAACATTTGAGAAAGGTGTTAGAAGTATTGAGGAAGGAAGAATTGTACGCTAAGTTTTCAAAGTGTGCATTTTGGTTGGAAGAAGTTCAATTCCTCGGTCACATAGTGAACAAAGAAGGTATTAAGGTGGATCCGGCAAAGATAGAAACTGTTGAAAAGTGGGAAATCCCGAAAACTCCGAAACACATACGCCAGTTTTTAGGACTAGCTGGTTACTACAGAAGGTTCATCCAAGACTTTTCCAAAATAGCAAAACCCTTGACTGCATTAACGCATAAAGGGAAGAAATTTGAATGGAATGATGAACAAGAGAAAGCGTTTCAGTTATTGAAGAAAAAGCTAACTACGGCACCTATATTGTCATTGCCTGAAGGGAATGATGATTTTGTGATTTATTGTGACGCATCAAAGCAAGGTCTCGGTTGTGTATTAATGCAACGAATGAAGGTGATTGATTATGCGTCTAGACAATTGAAGATTCACGAACAAAATTATACGACGCATGATTTGGAATTAGGCGCGGTTGTTTTTGCATTAAAGACTTGGAGGCACTACTTATATGGGGTCAAAAGTATTATATATACTGACCACAAAAGTCTTCAACACATATTTAATCAGAAACAACTGAATATGAGGCAGCGTAGGTGGATTGAATTATTGAATGATTACGACTTTGAGATTCGTTACCACCCGGGGAAGGCAAATGTGGTAGCCGATGCCTTGAGCAGGAAGGACAGAGAACCCATTCGAGTAAAATCTATGAATATAATGATTCATAATAACCTTACTACTCAAATAAAGGAGGCACAACAAGGAGTTTTAAAAAAAGGGAAATTTAAAGGATGAAATACCCAAAGGATCAGAGAAGCATCTTAATATTCGGGAAGACGGAACCCGGTATAGGGCTGAAAGGATTTGGGTACCAAAATTTGGAGATATGAGAGAAATGGTACTTAGAGAAGCTCATAAAACTAGATACTCAATACATCCTGGAACGGGGAAGATGTACAAGGATCTCAAGAAACATTTTTGGTGGCTGGGTATGAAAGCCGATATTGCTAAATACGTAGGAGAATGTTTGACGTGTTCTAAGGTTAAAGTTGAGCATCAGAAACCATCAGGTCTACTTCAACAACGCGAAATCCCGGAATGGAAATGGGAAAACATTACCATGGATTTCATCACTAAATTGCCAAGGACTGCAAGTGGTTTTGATACTATTTGGGTAATAGTTGATCGTCTCACCAAATCAGCACACTTCCTGCCAATAAGAGAAGATGACAAGATGGAGAAGTTAGCACGACTGTATTTGAAGGAAGTCGTCTCCAGACATGGAATACCAATCTCTATTATCTCTGATAGGGATGGCAGATTTATTTCAAGATGCTGGCAGACATTACAGCAAGCATTAGGAACTCGTCTAGACATGAGTACTGCCTATCATCCACAAACTGATGGGCAGAGTGAAAGGACGATACAAACGCTTGAAGACATGCTACGAGCATGTGTTATTGATTTCGGAAACAGTTGGGATCGACATCTACCGTTAGCAGAATTTTCCTACAACAACAGCTACCATTCAAGCATTGAGACGGCGCCGTTTGAAGCACTTTATGGTAGAAAGTGCAGGTCTCCAATTTGTTGGAGTGAAGTGGGGGATAGACAGATTACGGGTCCGGAGATTATACAAGAAACTACCGAGAAGATCATTCAAATTCAACAACGGTTGAAAATCGCCCAAAGTCGACAAAAGAGCTACGCTGACATTAAAAGAAAAGATATAGAATTTAAAATTGGAGAGATGGTCATGCTTAAAGTTGCACCTTGGAAAGGTGTCGTTCGATTTGGTAAACGAGGGAAATTAAATCCAATGTATATTGGACCATTCAAGATTATTGATCGTGTCGGACCAGTAGCTTACCGACTTGAGTTACCTCAACAACTCGCGGCTGTACATAACACTTTCCACGTCTCGAATTTGAAGAAATGTTTTGCTAAAGAAGATCTCACTATTCCGTTAGATGAAATCCAAATCAACAAAAAACTCCAATTCATCGAAGAACCCGTCGAAATAATGGATCGTGAGGTTAAAAGACTTAAGCAAAACAAGATACCAATTGTTAAGGTTCGATGGAATGCTCGTAGAGGACCCGAGTTCACCTGGGAGCGTGAAGATCAGATGAAGAAGAAATACCCGCATCTATTTCCAGAAGATTCGTCAACACCTTCAACAGCTTAAAATTTCGGGACGAAATTTATTTAACGGGTAGGTACTGTAGTGACCCGAACTTTTCCATGTTTATATATATTAATTGAGATTGATATTTACATGATTAAATGTTTCTAACATGTTAAGCAATCAAACTTGTTAAGACTTGATTAATTGAAATATGTTTCATATAGACAATTGACTACCCAAGTTGACCGGTGATTCACGAACGTTAAAACTTGTAAAAACTATATGATGACATATATATGGATATATATATATAGTTAACATGATACTATGATAAGTAAACATATCATTAAGTATATTAACAATGAACTACATATGTAAAAACAAGACTACTAACTTAATGATTTTTAAACGAGACATATATGTAACGATTATCGTTGTAAAGACATTTAATGTATATATATCATATTAAGAGATATTCATACATGATAATATCATGATAATATAATAATTTAAAATCTCATTTGATATTATAAATATTGGGTTAACAACATTTAACAAGATCGTTAACCTAAAGGTTTCAAAACAACACTTACATCTAACGACTAACGATGACTTAACGACTCAGTTAAAATGTATATACATGTAGTGTTTTAATATGTATTTATACACTTTTGAAAGACTTCAATACACTTATCAAAATACTTCTACTTAACAAAAATGCTTACAATTACATCCTCGTTCAGTTTCATCAACAATTCTACTCGTATGAACCCGTATTCGTACTCGTACAATACACAGCTTTTAGATGTATGTACTATTGGTATATACACTCCAATGATCAGCTCTTAGCAGCCCATGTGAGTCACCTAACACATGTGAGAACCATCATTTGGCAACTAGCATGAAATATCTCATAAAATTACAAAAATATGAGTAATCATTCATGACTTATTTACATGAAAACAAAATTACATATCCTTTATATCTAATCCATATACCAACGACCAAAAACACCTACAAACACTTTCATTCTTCAATTTTCTTCATCTAATTGATCTCTCTCAAGTTCTATCTTCAAGTTCTAAGTGTTCTTCATATATTCTACAAGTTCTAGTTACATAAAATCAAGAATACTTTCAAGTTTGCTAGCTCACTTCCAATCTTGTAAGGTGATCATCCAACCTCAAGAAATCTTTGTTTCTTATAGTAGGTTATCATTCTAATACAAGGTAATAATCATATTCAAACTTTGGTTCAATTTCTATAACTATAACAATCTTATTTCAAGTGATGATCTTACTTGAACTTGTTTTCGTGTCATGATTCTGCTTCAAGAACTTCGAGCCATCCAAGGATCCGTTGAAGCTAGATCCATTTTTCTCTTTTCCAGTAGGTTTATCCAAGGAACTTAAGGTAGTAATGATGTTCATAACATCATTCGATTCATACATATAAAGCTATCTTATTCGAAGGTTTAAACTTGTAATCACTAGAACATCGTTTAGTTAATTCTAAACTTGTTCGCAAACAAAAGTTAATCCTTCTAACTTGACTTTTAAAATCAACTAAACACATATTCTATGTCTATATGATATGCTAACTTAATGATTTAAAACCTGGAAACACGAAAAACACCTTAAAACGTTTATATATGATCTCAAGTTATTTAGTAAATGATAATAACATTCGATTATTGATTCAAATGATATTTAGATAAGTTAACTAAAACGTTTAAGATGAACCAGTAAAACACTAATTTGCTAAAGTATTTTCAAATTTCTACAGTACCCAAAATGCTACAGTGTTTTCGAAAATCACTATTTGCTACAGTAAAATTGACTTTGCTACAGTAAACCACTATTTTAAAAATGTATTTTAACAAATAGTGAAACGATAATTTATAGAAGTAAATGACCAAAACACTCAAACGTATAAGATACACTTTGAGTGACATAGTTTATGGATAGTTTAAGTCTATATTTTGACAAAGGTACGTGTCACGAAACGTAAAATGCAAGTTTTCTAAACGTACGAAAATACGTTCGAAAATCCGGAACCGGGACCCGAGTCAAGAAGAAACGCCCGACGCAACGGACCAAAAATATCTAGTCTACTATGCACAAGAATAAAATATAATATATAAATAATTATATTAATTATTTATATATTTATATTTATTTTATATTATGTCGACAAGCTAGGAGCCAAAACAATGTGAGCTGTCCCTGGTCCTCATGCGAGTCGCATGGCCAGAAGGCCATTTCCATGCGAGTCGCATGACTCCAGATTTCAGGCCAGGTTCTATAAATTGCAACATTTTCTGCCGAGTAAAGAAAAGAAAAAAAAACACACACATACATATTACTCCGTATTTATTTTATTTATTATTTATATTATTATTATTATTATTATTATTATTATTATTATTATTATTAATAAGATTATTATTAATCTTATTATTTTTTTTTATTATTAGTGTTATTATTTTTGCGATACAAAAATAATAATGTACATAAAATATTACGACGGAGTGCTGTCCAAGTAATTTTCAAAATAAGTTTTCGAGCAAGCTAGAGCTAAGGAAAATATGGGTTATTGCCAAGGAGGTTATGGGTAATATTCGGGGGTATTTTTGTGAATCAAACCTCGTGCTTATTATATCCAATGCGTCTACGTGCTCTCCTACAATATTGTATATCAATATTTAACTGTGAGTTTCATTGATCCCTTTTTAATTGCTTTTGCAATATATATTTTTGGGCTGAGAATACATGCACTTTATTTTAAACGCAATGGATACAAGTACATACTAAATTCTACACTGAGTTTGAACCGAAAATCCCTTAGCTTTGGTAACTAATAACTGCCAGTTATAAGAACTGGTGGGCGTGAGTAGTTGTATATGGATCCATAGGGCTTGACATCCCCGTCTGTTCCAGGTATAGAAAGAAACTCTAGCCTGAACTATAAAACAGACGTATGCTATTTGAAGTTAGTACACGTTGGATTGCGTGTATTGTACATGTTGGTTGCATGTTAAACGAGGGGTACTTATTATAAACGTTAAAGTTTAGTTACCAGGGTGCTCAACTTTGTAGAATCGATTGATAAACGTTTCGGATGAAACAACTGAAATCTTGTGATCCACCTTTTATTTAAAACATAATGATAAACATTTTGAATAAAACAACTGAACTTTTGTAATCCACATTGATATACGGATTATGTGTAATATTAAAACTATGAACTCACCAACCTTTGTGTTGACACTTGAAGCATGTTTATTCTCAGGATTCTAGAAGTCTTCCGCTGTTTGCTTATACGTGATACAAGATATGTGCTTGGAGTCATACATGCTATATACAAGAAACTTGCATTCACCAAACCATTACCATGTATCTTATTTTGACTGTATTGTCAACAGATGTATTATTGTAAACCATTTAATTGGTGATTGTCTATACGTAGAAATCATCAGATGTTAAAAACCTGGAATTTATATATTCATTTATGAAATACCTTTTCAAACGAATACAATGTTACAAAATGTATCACATAGAGGTCAAATACCTCGCAATGAAATCAATGAATGACGTGTTCGTCCATATGGATTTGGAGCGATCGTCACAGGTGGGGATTACAAAATACCTTGGGTCAAATGGGAGGAAGTCCTTCGTCCTTTTGAGGATGGTGGACTTAATGTGGGTTCACTTAAAAGCATTAACATGGCATTAATCGGCAAATGTGTAACATCCCGCATTTTTTCCGTTAAATTATTTTTAACGCCGTCTTTTTTTTATATATTTTATTATTTAATATCCTCAGTATCTCGATTCGTATCCTCCATTAGCTACATTCTTAAAATATTTTCGTTATTGGATTTTAACATCTCTCGTACTCTCGTGTAATTCAAAATAATTCGTTTGGTTAATTCACGCACCCGCACCCGAACTAGAGGGACTAAACTTGCAAAGAGGCCAAAGATTTGACTAGGTCAACTAGTCAAACCTTCAACCTCCTCCTCTCATTTTCTCTCTTTCTCTCTTTTCATACTTCCATTTCCTCTCAAGAACTCAACCAAGATTCATCATCTAATTTCGGATTTGGAGGCTAACATCAAAACAAATTACATATTTGGAATCCTCTCTTCATCCTCTTCGACTTGATACCAATTTCATCTCATTTGGGTAACTTTCTAAAATTACTAGATTTTGTGTTCTTGATGTTTTTGAATTATAAAAGTGTTAATTAGTGTCTATGGCTCGTGTATAACATGAATATATGATTTACTTGCTCGATTTGTTGTTTTGAGTAACTAGTTTGAACATTTGAAATGGGTTTGCTTAATCTTGCATTTTGGAAGATTAAATGTTGTTTGATTGTTAAAGTTCATGTTTTAATTGTGTTACTAGTATCACTAGCTTCGTTTTGATGCGTAGGTTGATTAAGAAAACTTCAAAAACATGATTATTGATTTTGAGATGTTTGACTAGGGTTTGATAGTTCTTGACATGAATTTTTGGATGCTTGAATGCCATGGAATGTTAATTATTAGTGTTTAGTTGTAATGTATGTTTCATTACCTTCAAAACGGCATATTATATGTGTGAATTAGTTTCCCGAAACTCAAATTGCATTTGAAGAACTTGAAACCTTAAAAATGAACGTTTAATGATCACTTGATGAGTTTTCGGCTATTATAAATGATGTTTTTGTTTGGTGAAACATGTTTAGTTGTGTTCCTTTTCAAAAGAGCTTTCCAACGGTATAAGATACGTCTTCTAGTTGTTTACGGTTTGAGTTTTGCGTTTGTTTGAAAATTGACCAAGCCTTGAACAAGTGAAACAGGCCTGGGACCAGGCCACGGCCATTGTCGCGGCGTGACAGGCCTGGCCGCGGCGCGGCATAAGCCGTGCCCAGCTTCTGTCTCCGGTGTCCGTTTTATGAAAAATGTTTGGCACGTTCTAGACCTCCAATTCACATGCAACTTGTCCCAACATGATTATATATGAATAAAAACCTCAGAAAAATAGTTCGGAACCCGACCCGAACGTGTTGACTTTCGTTGACTTTGACCGACCAAAGTTTGACTTTTAATCAAACTTAACCAAATATTTGTGCAATCGTTCTAACATGTTTTTATACTTGTACCTTGCATGAAACATGACAATTTGATTCACATGCTATTATGATCGAGTCTTAACGAGCCATAGGACTAATTGAACATCTTTGACCTATCGTGTTTACCGTTATTGATACAACCTAATGTTTAGGTCAAGACTAGCATTGTTCTTTGCACACGTTTACTTGTTGAAGTACTTTACTACTCGTGCACTCAAGGTGAGATCATAGTCCCACTTTTACTCTTTTTGAACTTATATTGGGATGAGAAAACATAAACGATTCTTTTGAACTAAGTGAACACAAGAACGGGAAAACAAACATTCTACATACGAGTTTAGAACAAAATCCTCAATTCGATTATCATTAGTTACACTTGCCGGGTGTAAGCGAGAACTTATGTTATATGGCCATATGGGTTGACAACCCTCATCTTTGACGGTTCGCTACCGTCTACGGATGAAATATATTTTCGAGAATCAGTGTTTGTTCTAGCACTAAGTGATGGGGTATACAATGGAAGGAATGTTAAGCTTTGATAATTGGGTGCTCGTGAAACAAACTTTTGGAATGTATTACTATTATTTCATTGATGCAAATCTTGTGGTTCACTTGTACTTACTTACTTAAACCTATGATTTCACCAACGTTTTCGTTGACAGATTTCTATGTTTTTCTCAGGTCTTGCACGATATGTGAAACATGCTTCCGCTTACTAATTGATACTTGCATCCGATGTCGAGTATACATGCATTTCATGGAGCGTCTTTTGACTTTACTTTAAACCGTGTCGCCTAGATTTCAATCGTATCTATAACGTTGTAACTTAACTTTTGGTTGAACAATTCTTGTAAACTTTGAAATAATCTTTATTTTGAAATGAAGGCGACATATTTTGGTCAAACGTTATCTTAAAGACTTATAATCAGGTAATGGGACCCACGTAGCCGACGCCGTCACTTTACGATTTGTCGGGGTCGCTACAGGTGGTATCAGAGCTAGTTTAACCTTAGCCGTAAAGGTAGTCACGCGCGCCGGCTGTCAGGCCGGGCACTCATACGGACTATGCTTTTTAGCGGGTTAATCGTAGAGGGGGTTCTCACAGTGTTACCTGTGACGAAGCATTGGCTCTTACCCCTTGCGATCCCTTGGAATTTGAGGGTTGGCAGTTTGGCAGAAATGCGGGCCGTAAAATCAGTGTCTGAGGTACACTCAGTGGTCACCAAGCGGTTAGCTGGAAAGGCACTGGGTGGGTTTCTACCCCATCTGTCGCTACAGGTGGTATCAGAGCCTTGGTTGTAGGGATTTAGAGTTCATTTGTGTTCACCCCGAGTCATAGGGTACATAGGTGAATCTAGACTACAACCGGCATATAGACTGAAGTAGGAATTATTTGACTAATTGTGCATTTATACTCGAACTCTTCTATCATATCTAACTCGTATTCGATCTTGATCTTACGTTGATAAATTTTGTTGGTGCGCCACCTTGACTTTATGAAGTAATGTTAAATGCACATGAGAATCAGGGTAATATAATTTCCGGGATTATATTACGGTGATTCACATGGACGTTCCGACATTATGACGTAAAGAATTTAAGGCGAGTCAAGGAAAAATTTCCTCTCTATCCCATTTCCATACTCCGGTTAGTATTGTTGAAAATACTAACCAACGATATTCTTGTCTCATGAAGGAACAATGGCTCACCAAGGTCAACACAATACTCCTCTCGAAACTCTAGAACAAGCTCTTCAACGAATGATAACCACCGCCGTGGGTACGGCCGTGGCCGATCACTTTTCTAACAACAACAATCATGGAGCCGGTAATTCAATCGAAGGTTGCTCCTACAAGAACTTCATGAAGTACAATCCTCCCACTTTCAATGGAACCGGGGGACCGGTTACTCTCACCCGATGGTTTGAACAAATGGAGACCGTTTTTAACACAAGCGGTTGTCGAGACCAAGATAAGGTCAAGTTTTCCACCCTCACTTTCACCGGTATTGCTCTCTCATGGTGGAACATGTATGTACAATTAGTGGGAAGCGATGAAGCCCACACACTCTCTTGGACCGAATTAAGAGAAAGAATGATCACCGAATACTTCCCGCGCGACGAGACTCGAAGGCTCGAACAGGGTCTAAGGAATTTAAAAACGGCCGGAAATGACCTCAAGGCTTATAATCAACGGTTTACCGAACTAGTCTCGATGTGTCCAATTCTCATGACTCCCGAATCCCTAAGAGTCGAACTTTACATGGATGGCCTCCCTAAGAGCATTCAACACAAGGTAAGGACATCTCAACCCACTAACCTACAAGGGGCTTTAACAATGGCCCGCCAAGCCTTAGAAACGGTGAATGAAATGGAAGCACCGGCACCAATGGTCGAGAACCACCCGAGTAACAACAAAAGAACATGGGAAACCTCTCAATCAAGCAACCACAACAATAACAACAACCCCGCCAAGAAGCCTTTTTCCTCCAACGACAAGAAAGGCTATGCCGGAAAACTGCCTTTTTGTGACGAATGCCACAAGCATCACTTTGAAGGATGTGGCAGGTTTCGCCACCGGCGCCAAGGACCCGTCGCTCGAAAGATGCCCAACGCACACAGAACGGGTGCTTGCTTCGAATGTGGCCAACTGGGTCATTTTAGGAATGAATGCCCAAATAAGAAAATCAACCCCAACGCACTCCGTTGAACTTTCAACATCAACGCCTAGGATGCCCTAGACGACGATGGACTAGTCACGGGTACGTTTCTTCACAACAAACCGTATACTTCATACTTATTCGATTTCATTACCGTTAGACGTTTTATAACCAAGTCTTTGACTCGTGCTCTTTGCACTCCACTTTTTCCCTAGACACTACTTAGGCAATTTAAGCGACCAACGGAAAAATATTGTGTGCCTATAAATATTATCGGAGAATATACGTTAAGAAATTGAACTCGACACCAATAGAACTAAGGAACTCAAAACCTATTCATTAAGGAGAAATTGTTGCCCTACATTTTTGTATAGATTATTGTGAACTAAGAAATTTTCGGTTGGAAACCGATACCCTCTCCCTCGCATCCATGACCTCATGATTATTTGCACGAATCCCGTATGTTCCAAATCGACCTCCGTTCCGGTTATCATCAATTGGGGGTTAAGTGAGACGATGTCTCCTAAGCCATTTCCGAACTCGCAACGTTAGTTGTAAATCTCTCTTAGTACCGTTTGATTTATCGTATTTATAGATGACATCTTAACTTATTCAAGTAAAGAAGGAAAACGAACAACATCACCATCTTACGCTCGAACTTTTGAGAAAAGAGCAATTCTATACCAAATTCTCCAAGTGAGAATTTCTGTTGAACGAAGTCCAATTTTCTAGACCATGATGTTAATGGTCAAGGCATTACAATCAATCTCGAAATCGAGCCACATGTAATCAGGAAACTCTCCCAACTCAGACTTGTATTCGTAAAATCTTAGATCTCGTCTATTTTTTTTTTACCGAAGATTCATTTCTGACTTTTCTCGTATTACACGACTTTAATCTCTCCGCGATCGAACCTTGAACGTGATTCTTCACACCAACCTTCCTAGCTAAATTCGTATAGCACTAGATGGAACTCAAACATGGAAATATTTCTACTTG
Organism: Rutidosis leptorrhynchoides; assembly: GCF_046630445.1. Taxonomy (NCBI): domain Eukaryota; kingdom Viridiplantae; phylum Streptophyta; class Magnoliopsida; order Asterales; family Asteraceae; genus Rutidosis; species Rutidosis leptorrhynchoides. The sequence continues at coordinate 28,678,657 of NC_092339.1, read as the reverse complement.
AACGCCGAAAGGCATACTCTCTCGTCTCAAAAAAAAAAAAAAAAAAAAAAATCGACATAACTAAAATTCGTTATTTTACACGAAGAATTCGAATACTAAATTGTGGATCCGATCAAACTTCTCGTCATCACGTACCACACTACGTACCTCTGTTATTTCACCGTCACCGTCTGATATTACTGGAATTTAAGATAACACACAACCCAACGATACTTCACTCTTCTTTGATTTAACGTCCTTGTGTTTCTGATAATCGGCCAACCACTATTCAACCCCGAACTATACAACTACGTGTACTATCTCGTTTCTCTTTCAAACCTCAACTTTTGACAACTAGAGGCACGATATGGCAACCTCGATGTGTAAACTCACTCTACTCTAAGTTCTCATTTCACTCCTATCTTTATCGCTCGCACTTCCGTATAAGAAAACTTCTTGTAACATTTCCCAATGGATAGAGAAACTCTTCATATTACATTAGTATTCGCCACGAGGGTGAATAGTCCTAACGAACATTTTTCGAACCCTAACTGACTTGTTCAAACATATCTTGAGAGATTCTATTCCAACACGGTGTATCTTTGTCAATTATTCTGTATCGAAATACTCGTTTCACTTCTAGTTTTACAAGAAACCTTGGGAACCCGCTTAGACATGAGTACCGCGTACCACCCACAAACTGACGAACCGAGCAAACGAACGATTTACGTCTTGGAAAGACATCTCACAAACTCGAATTGTCACCTTTAGTAGATCACTCTTACAACAGTAGTTACCACTCGTGTGTTCACGCGCACTTTTCGAAACCTTATATGACCGCTAATGTCATACCCCTGTTCATTTAACCAAAGCATCAACCACCGAAATCTGAACTCCATCAAGAAACAACAATTGAGATCGTTCAAGTCCGAGAAGGGCTCGAGACAACCCATTGTCACCAGAAGGGTTATACCAAACTTAGAGGAGAACCTCACAAATCCCAGTGTGTAACCGCGTAATATTGAGAACCCGCACCTTGGAAGGGTGTAATCCGTTTCGGGAATCAGGGAAAGTTAAACCCGCGACATGTTAACTCTTTTGAAACCTTGGGGCGTATTGGAACCGCTCCCTACCGTTTAGAACTTCCGACTCAATTAAGTTTCCGTTTACCCTACATTTCGTGTAACAAACTTAGAAACGTGTCCTGCGGAACAGGAACGTGCAATCCTGCTGGATACATCAACTATCGATGACAAACTTCTCTTCATAGGAAAACCAGTTGAAACCGGGGATCGTAAAAACCGAACCTTAATGCAACGTAAAACCCTGACTATCCAAATTCATGAGAACCCTCAAGAACGTACTTTCACTTATTCATAGCATTGACAACGTAAAGTCTCGAGTAAGAGATATCGACTGTTACTTCCAACTAAATTTCGGGACGAAATTTCTTTTGAGGTGTGGATAATGTAACATCCCGCATTTTTTCCGTTAAATTATTTTTAACGCCGTCTTTTTTTTATATATTTTATTATTTAATATCCTCAGTATCTCGATTCGTATCCTCCATTAGCTACATTCTTAAAATATTTTCGTTATTGGATTTTAACATCTCTCGTACTCTCGTGTAATTCAAAATAATTCGTTTGGTTAATTCACGCACCCGCACCCGAACTAGAGGGACTAAACTTGCAAAGAGGCCAAAGATTTGACTAGGTCAACTAGTCAAACCTTCAACCTCCTCCTCTCATTTTCTCTCTTTCTCTCTTTTCATACTTCCATTTCCTCTCAAGAACTCAACCAAGATTCATCATCTAATTTCGGATTTGGAGGCTAACATCAAAACAAATTACATATTTGGAATCCTCTCTTCATCCTCTTCGACTTGATACCAATTTCATCTCATTTGGGTAACTTTCTAAAATTACTAGATTTTGTGTTCTTGATGTTTTTGAATTATAAAAGTGTTAATTAGTGTCTATGGCTCGTGTATAACATGAATATATGATTTACTTGCTCGATTTGTTGTTTTGAGTAACTAGTTTGAACATTTGAAATGGGTTTGCTTAATCTTGCATTTTGGAAGATTAAATGTTGTTTGATTGTTAAAGTTCATGTTTTAATTGTGTTACTAGTATCACTAGCTTCGTTTTGATGCGTAGGTTGATTAAGAAAACTTCAAAAACATGATTATTGATTTTGAGATGTTTGACTAGGGTTTGATAGTTCTTGACATGAATTTTTGGATGCTTGAATGCCATGGAATGTTAATTATTAGTGTTTAGTTGTAATGTATGTTTCATTACCTTCAAAACGGCATATTATATGTGTGAATTAGTTTCCCGAAACTCAAATTGCATTTGAAGAACTTGAAACCTTAAAAATGAACGTTTAATGATCACTTGATGAGTTTTCGGCTATTATAAATGATGTTTTTGTTTGGTGAAACATGTTTAGTTGTGTTCCTTTTCAAAAGAGCTTTCCAACGGTATAAGATACGTCTTCTAGTTGTTTACGGTTTGAGTTTTGCGTTTGTTTGAAAATTGGCCAAGCCTTGAACAAGTGAAACAGGCCTGGGACCAGGCCACGGCCATTGTCGCGGCGCGACAGGCCTGGCCGCAGCGCGGCATAAGCCGTGCCCAGCTTCTGTCTCCGGTGTCCGTTTTATGAAAAATGTTTGGCACGTTCTAGACCTCCAATTCACATGCAACTTGTCCCAACATGATTATATATGAATAAAAACCTCAGAAAAATAGTTCGGAACCCGACCCGAACGTGTTGACTTTCGTTGACTTTGACCGACCAAAGTTTGACTTTTAATCAAACTTAACCAAATATTTGTGCAATCGTTCTAACATGTTTTTATACTTGTACCTTGCATGAAACATGACAATTTGATTCACATGCTATTATGATCGAGTCTTAACGAGCCATAGGACTAATTGAACATCTTTGACCTATCGTGTTTACCGTTATTGATACAACCTAATGTTTAGGTCAAGACTAGCATTGTTCTTTGCACACGTTTACTTGTTGAAGTACTTTACTACTCGTGCACTCAAGGTGAGATCATAGTCCCACTTTTACTCTTTTTGAACTTATATTGGGATGAGAAAACATAAACGATTCTTTTGAACTAAGTGAACACAAGAACGGGAAAACAAACATTCTACATACGAGTTTAGAACAAAATCCTCAATTCGATTATCATTAGTTACACTTGCCGGGTGTAAGCGAGAACTTATGTTATATGGCCATATGGGTTGACAACCCTCATCTTTGACGGTTCGCTACCGTCTACGGATGAAATATATTTTCGAGAATCAGTGTTTGTTCTAGCACTAAGTGATGGGGTATACAATTGAAGGAATGTTAAGCTTTGATAATTGGGTGCTCGTGAAACAAACTTTTGGAATGTATTACTATTATTTCATTGATGCAAATCTTGTGGTTCACTTGTACTTACTTACTTAAACCTATGATTTCACCAACGTTTTCGTTGACAGATTTCTATGTTTTTCTCAGGTCTTGCACGATATGTGAAACATGCTTCCGCTTACTAATTGATACTTGCATCCGATGTCGAGTATACATGCATTTCATGGAGCGTCTTTTGACTTTACTTTAAACCGTGTCGCCTAGATTTCAATCGTATCTATAACGTTGTAACTTAACTTTTGGTTGAACAATTCTTGTAAACTTTGAAATAATCTTTATTTTGAAATGAAGGCGACATATTTTGGTCAAACGTTATCTTAAAGACTTATAATCAGGTAATGGGACCCACGTAGCCGACGCCGTCACTTGACGATTTGTCGGGGTCGCTACAAAATGGTGGTGGAAGTTCCATACCGAAACCACCGCTTTGTGGGTTAATGTCATAAAAAGCATTTACGGGTCTTCGGGTTTACTTGATTCGGGCGGGCATGTTCATTCTCGTTTTCATAATTCTTCTTGGCTTGACATTGTTAGAACAGGATTTGATATAAATAATGTGGGTGTCGACTTTGTGCACTCCTTTGAGAAAGTGATTGGCAGCGGCTGTGGGACTTCATTTTGGGAGGACAAATGGATCTCTTCTGACCCTCTAAAACTGATGTACAGCAGGTTGTTTAGGTGCAATCAGAATCCGAGTGCAAAGGTCAGTGAACGTGCAGGCTGGGATGGCTCAAAATGCGTCGGTGCTTGGTCTTGGAAATGTACACTTCGGGGTAGAACAAAGGCTGAATTCGAGGACCTCAGCAGGCTCCTGAATACGGTGATCATTACTCCTGGGAAAGACGATTCTTGGCGTTGGATGATTGATGGTAACTGCAACAATAGTTTTGCCACTTCTGTCCTTTCAAACTTAATTAGAGGTAAACTTTTTCCTCCATTTTCGAATTTGGTCTTAACCCAAAGGAATAAGATGGTCTCAAAGAAAATTGAAGTGTTTGTATGGAGGGCGAAACGTAAGAGGCTACCCGTGTTATCGGAACTCGACAAGCGGGGAATCGATCTCCATACCGTCCTTTGCCCTCTATGCAACAACGATATCGAGACGGTCGACCATTCTTTATTATCTTGCAAAAACGCGTATGAAATTTGGGTTAAGGTTCTTAAATGGTTGGGTTTTAATAATACACCTCATCCATCCCTTGAGGAGTTATTTAGTGGGAAAACCTCTATACAAACATCAGATTTATGTGCGAAGATTTGGCAAGCGGTGATTTGGGTTTGTGGATACCTCATATGGAAAAATCGTAACCAAACGGTTTTCAAAAAAGTATGTTGGAATCCACCGGTAGCGGTGAATGAAATTCAAGTCAAAAGCTTCGAGTTGATCGGAAGACGATGCAAAGATAAGAAAATCGAGTGGCATGTTTGGCTCCATAATCCACAATCTCTTATCGTGTAAGCCTATATATGGGGCTATTTACAAAGTTACTGACTTAGCATCTTAGTTAGTAGTCCCTAGTGAGTCCATTTGTGTTGTATATTGAGTATATTTTGAGGTCCAACGTGTGGTTCCTCAAACACTTGTATCTGTGATTTTGTTGATATTAATGAATATGTTGCCTTTCAAAAAAAAAAAAAAAAAGGATTATATCATTGGTCACGGTTATGTATATATATTATACCTATATCTAAATGGTATAGTGTAAATGAATAGTCCTACTCATTTTCCCACTTTCAACAAACTTAACCCCTTAACTTTTAATTAAAATACAAATCGAACCCTCCACTTTATACGTTTATTTTTCCCCAAATTTTACAAGCTTAACCCCCCACCTTTTATTAAAATACAAATCGAACCCCCACTTTACTAACTTTTTTTTTTTTTACTAATATTCAATTTTCACAAACTTAACCCCCTAACTTTTATTAAAATACAAATCGAACCCCCACTTTATACGTAAAGTTTTTTCAAATTTCACAAACTTAACCCACTAACTTTTATTAAAATACAAATCGAACCCCCACTTTACTAACTTTTTCTTTTTAAAATAAAACCCGATTATACCTATATCTAAATGGTATAGTGTAAATGAATAGTCCTATTCATTTTCCCACTTTCAACAAACTTAACCCCTTAACTTTTAATTAAAATACAAATCGAACCCCCCACTTTATACGTTTATTTTTCCCCAAATTTCACAAGCTTAACCCCCCACCTTTTATTAAAATACAAATCGAACCCCCACTTTACTAACTTTTTTTTTTTACTAATATTCAATTTTCACAAACTTAACCCCCTAACTTTTATTAAAATACAAATCGAACCCCCACTTTATACGTAAAGTTTTTTCAAATTTCACAAACTTAACCCACTAACTTTTATTAAAATACAAATCGAACCCCCACTTTACTAACTTTTTCTTTTTAAAATAAAACCCGAACGCTAAAAGAAGCAACTTTCACAAAAGGAACAACCCTTCAATGTTATGTCGAAAAAAATTCTTTTTTACAAAATAGATCAAGACTTTTTTTTAACTCCCATTCAAAACGGAGCCCCCGGCGCGAAGCGAGGGCTCCACAACTAGTTAGTACTAATTTGCAACCTATTGGTCTTAACCCTAATTCAACATTTGAACATTTAGGGTCAGTTCAGCTGTAGACAATTCTCTTAAATTGTTTGGTGTATTACTGTATATAAATAAATTGTAGGCGTTCTTATTATATCTTGCTGCAAATTAACTAATTGTTAGTTGCATCAATCAATGTATATATGAGAACTTTTTATATCTAGAAATTACTGAAATCGTCTGAAAACATGTTCGTTTGATAACATTTTTCAGTTTCGAAAACATATGAAGAAAATTAGTTGAAAACTATGAAGGTCAGTTTCACTTAGGGGTTGTAGCGACCCGACCAAATCATGTTTGACGGCGCCGTCTACTTAGGTCCCGTTACGTGGTCATAAGTCTTTAAGACAAAGTTTGACCAAAATATGTCGCCTTCATTTCATAATAAAGATTGTTCCCAAAGTTTACAAAAATTGTTCAACCAATAGTTAAGTTACAACGTTATAATACGAATGAAATCTAGGCGACATGGTTTAAAGTAAAGTCAAAAGACGCTCCATGAAATGCACATATACTCGACATCCAATGCAAGTATCAAATAATGAGCGGAAGCATGTATCATGTATCGTTCAAGGACCTGAGAAAAACATAGAAATTTGTCAACGAAAACGTTGGTGAAATCATAGGTTTAAGTAAGTAAGTACAAGTGAACCACAAGATTTGCATCAATGAAATAATAGTAATACATTCCAAAAGTTTGTTTCACGAGCACCCAATTATCAATGCTTAACATTTCCTTCCATTGAACCCCATCACTTAGTGCTAGAACATACACTGTTTCTCGAAAATATATTTCATTCGTAAACGGTAGCGAACCGTTTGAATGAGGGTTTGTCAAACCCATATGGATCCATACAACATAAGTTCTCGCTTACACCCGGCAAGTGTAACTAATGATAATCGAATTGAGGATTTTGTTCTAAACTCGTATGTAGAATGTTTGTTTTCCTGTACTTGTGTTCACTTAGTAAAAGAAATGTTTATGTTTTCTCATCCCAAATGTAAGTTCAAAAAGAGTAAAAGTGGGACTATGATCTCACCTTGAGTGTACGAGTAGTAAAGTACTTCGACAAGTAAATGTGTGCAAAGAACAATGCTAGTCTTGACCTAAACAATAGGTCGTATCAATAACGGTAAACACGATAGGTCAAAGATGTTCAATTAGTCCTATGGCTCGTTACGACTCAATAATGTAGCATGTGAGTCAAGTTGTCATGTTTCATGCAAGGTACAAGTATAAAAACATGTTAGAACGATTGCACAAGTATTTGGTTAAGTTTGATTAAAAGTCAACTTGGTCGGGTCAAAGTCAACAGAAAAGTCAACGGGGTCGGGTTGGATATCCGACAATTTTTCTAAGTTATATAATCATATATGAGCATGTTGGCCAAGTTTCATGTTAATCGGAGGTCCGTAGCATAGCAAACATTTTCATGTCAAATGACCAAGGCGAACAGTCAGTTTTAGCACAATGGGACGGCGTCCCAAAGAGCTAGACGGCGTCCCACAATGAAGGGTGGGACGGCGTCCTGCCATCCTAGACGGCGTCTAGGTTCAAATGGTGGGACGGCGTCCCAAGTATCTGGACGGCGTCCCAAATGCCTTACAGGCCCTGTTTGCTGAATTTCTCAATTGCACGAACCAAAACACAAACCAACACATTTTACAAACCGCGAACAATTAGAACATGTATTTTATATCATCGGAAAGCTCTTTCGACAAGGAACGCAACTAAGCACTTTTCATCAAGCAAAAACATCATATACTATAACCGAAATCCCGTCAAGCGATCAATAGAGGTTTATTTTCAAGTTTCAAGTTTATCAATTTTAATTTAAGTTTCGGGAATCCAATTTATACATATGATATGCCGTTTTGAAGGTAATTAAGCATACAACACAACCTAACACTTACAACTAACATTCCATGTCATTCAAATCATTAAAAGTCCATTTTAAGTTCATGAAACCTTAATCTAAATTCACCAAATTTCATAATCAAGTTTAGGAGGTTTCATTAATCAAACTATACATCATAATGAAGCTAGTAACACTAGAAACACAATTAAAACATGATCTCTTAGCATCAAACAACATATGAACACTCAAATTTCAAGATCAACACACCAAAATTCAAGTTCATGCTAGTTACACTAAAACAACGAGATCGAGCATATAAATCACATAAACAAACTAGACTCGAGCCATAGACACTAATTAACAACCTTATAACTTAAAAATCTCAAGAACACAAGAATTAGTGATTTTAGAAAGTTACCCAAAATTGATGAAATCGGTATGGAAACGAAGAGGAGATCACGAGGAGTTCAAATATGCAATTTGTTTTGATCGAATCCTTCTTGAACGAATTTGGATGATGATTGAAGGTTTGAGGGTTTTGAGAGAAAAAGGGTGAAGTATTATTTGGGAGGTGATAAAATGAATGGAGAGGAAAGAGTTGACTAGTTGACCTAGTCATCTCTTTCTCCATTTGGCAACTTTAGTCCCTCAACTTAGGAAACGGGTACGGGAATTACCTAAACGAGATAATTCAAACGCGTATTAACGAGATGTGTTATAAACATATAACGGAACTTAAATAGTTAAACGGAAAAGTAAATGGAAAAAGGCGGGATGTTACATTACCTACACCTTAAAAGAAATTTCGTCCCGAAATTTAAGTAGGCGTAGTAGTCGTTGTTTCTTCCTCGAGATCTTGCGTTTCCGAATTCACGAATAGATGAGGATACTTCCTTTGCATTTGATCTTGTCTTTCCCAAGTAAACTCGGGTCCTCTTTTGGCATTCCAACGAACCTTGACAATCGGGATTCGGCTTTGTTTCAATGTCTTGACGGAGGTGTCCACAATTTCAACCGGTTCCTCCACAAAATGAAGTTTGTCATCAATAGTAAGTTCTTCGAGAGGGATGACGATATCGGGTTCGGCAAGACACTTTTTCAAGTTAGATACATGGAAGGTAGGATGAACGGAGTTCAATTGAGGCGGAAGATCTAAACGATAAGCAACGGTTCCAATACGCTCCAAGATTTCGAAAGGACCAATATACCGCGGATTTAGCTTCCCGCGTTTCCCAAAACGGATTACACCCTTCCAAGGTGCGACTTTTAACATTACTCGGTCACCGACTTGAAATTCAAGATCGTTGCGTCGTTTGTCGGTATAGCTCTTTTGACGACTTCGGGCCGTCCTAAGCCTATCTCGGATTTGAACGATTTTCTCGGTGGTTTCGTGAATGAGTTCGGGTCCGGTGATTTGCACGTCGCCTACCTCGGCCCAACAAAGAGGTGAACGACATTTGCGGCCATATAGCGCTTCAAAAGGTGCGGCTTTAATACTCGCGTGATAACTATTGTTGTAAGAGAACTCGGCGAGAGGTAAGTGCTTGTCCCAAGCTTTTCCGAAATCAACCACGCAAGCTCGTAACATGTCCTCTAAGGTTTGAATTGTACGTTCGCTTTGTCCATCGGTTTGAGGATGATATGCGGTGCTCATGTCTAAACGCGTTCCCAACGCTTCTTGCAATGTACGCCAAAATCTAGAAACGAAACGACCATCTCGGTCGGAGATAATCGATAAAGGTACACCGTGTCGGGCTACGATCTCCTTAATGTAAAGTTGTGCAAGTTTCTCCATTTTGTCCGTTTCTTTCATGGCAAGGAAGTGTGCGGATTTGGTGAGACGGTCAACAATAACCCAAATGGTATCATAACCGCCCGTCGTTTTTGGTAGCTTGGTGATAAAATCCATCGTTATCCCTTCCCACTTCCATTGCGGGATCTCGGGTTGTTGAAGTAATCCGGACGGTCTTTGGTGTTCGGCCTTGACTTTGGAACATGTCAAACACTTGGAAACATAAGTAGCTACGTCCCTTTTGATGTTCGGCCACCAATATAGTTGTTTAAGGTCGTGGTACATCTTATTGGCACCGGGGTGAATCGAGTATCGTGACTTATGGGCTTCATCTAAAATAAGGCTTCGTAGATCCCCATAACTAGGCACCCAAATTCTTCCGGCGAAATATCGGAGTCCGGTTTCTTTAACTTCGAATCGAGAGGTGAGGACGTTCAAGTGTTCGAGAGAGATGTTTTCATCCTTGAGAGCCTCATCTTGGGCTACCCGAATTTGGCTATTAAGGTTGGTGTGAATGGTGATGTTTAAAGCTCGGACACGGAGAGGCACCGCTCTTTCTTTTCGACTTAAGGCATCGGCTACTACATTTGCCTTCCCGGGATGGTAACGAAGCTCGCAATCGTAATCGTTTAAGGTTTCAATCCACCTTCGTTGTCTCATGTTTAGTTGCTTTTGATCGAAAATGTGTTGGAGACTTTTGTGGTCGGTAAAGATAGTACTCTTGGTTCCATAAAGATAGTGTCTCCACATTTTAAGTGCAAAGACAACGGCTCCGAGTTCGAGATCATGCGTCGTGTAGTTTCGTTCATGAATTTTGAGTTGTCGAGAAGCATAAGCAATGACTTTCGTTCGTTGCATCAATACACACCCAAAACCATGTTTTGAGGCATCGCAATATACAACAAAGTCATCATTGCCTTCGGGAAGTGACAAGATAGGAGCGGTGGTTAGCTTCGTTTTCAAGATTTGGAATGCGGATTCATGTTCGGTCGCCCAAATGAATTTCTTTCCCTTGTGAGTCAATGCGGTTAGAGGACGTGCAACCAAAGAGAAATTTTCGATGAATCTACGATAGTACCCGGCGAGACCCAAAAATTGACGAATGTGAGTAGGAGTAGTAGGAGTCTCCCATTTACTAATGGCTTCGATTTTCGTGGGATCGACTTTAATACCTTGATCACTTACAACATGACCAAGAAATTGAACTTCCTTTAACCAAAATTCACACTTGGAGAATTTGGCATAGAGTTGTTCTTGTCTTAAAAGTTCAAGCACAAGTCGGAGGTGTTCCTCGTGTTCTTCTTCGCTTTTTGAATAGACTAAAATATCATCGATGAACACGATAACGAATTTGTCAAGATACGGTTTGCACACGCGGTTCATAAGATCCATGAACACCGCCGGTGCGTTAGTGAGACCAAATGGCATGACAAGGAATTCATAACTACCATAACGAGTTCGGAAAGCGGTTTTGGAGACATCTTCCCCCTTAACCCTCAATTGATGATAACCCGAGCGGAGATCGATTTTCGAATATACACAAGACCCTTGTAGTTGATCAAAGAGGTCATCGATGCGAGGAAGAGGATATCGGTTCTTAACCGTCAATTTATTTAGTTCACGATAATCAATGCACATTCGTAGGGATCCGTCTTTCTTTTTAACAAACAAAATAGGAGCGCCCCAAGGTGAATGGCTAGGTTGGATAAAACCACGATCAAGTAGTTCTTGGATTTGACTTTGCAATTCTTGCATTTCGGATGGGGCGAGTCTATATGGTGCACGTGCTACGGGTGCGGCCCCCGGAATAAGATCGATTTGGAATTCAACCGGTCGATGAGGCGGAAGACCCGGCAATTCGTCGGGAAATACATCGGAATAGTCACTAACAATTGGCACATCATCGATATGCTTATCATCGGACTCGACTTTCTTAACGTGGGCAAGGATCGCAAAACAACCCTTACGGAGCAGTTTTCTAACTTTAAGGCACGAAACGAGGTTGAGTCTGGTGCAACTCTTATCGCCATAAACAATCAAAGGTTCACCATTCTCGATAGGAATTCGGATTGCGTTAAGATCACAAAGGATGTGAGATTTCGTTTTGTCTAACCAATTCATACCGATTATTACATCAAAGCTTCCTAGTTCCATGGGTATCAAGTCAATTTCAAATTCCTTACCCAAAATGTTTATCGTACACCCTCGGTAATATGTGTTGGCACTTAATAGTTTCCCGTTAGCCACTTCAATGGTATAAGCGGTATCTAATGGAAGAGGTGGAGTGCTAAAAGAATGAGTCAAAGTCTCGGATACAAAGCATTTATCGGCACCCGAATCGAATAAGCAAGAGACATAAGAATTGTTGAGAAGAAACGTACCCGTGACTAGTTCAGTGTCATCCCGGGCTTCCTCGGTGTTGATGTTGAAAGCTCGGCCGCGCGTATTGGTGTTATCTTTCCTTTTCGGGCATGCATTTCTATAATGACCCGTTTGACCACATTCGTAACAAGTGCCCGTCTTTGGTGCATTGGGCCACTTTCGAGCAACGGGAGTGGCACTTTTACAATCGTTGGCCTTATGACCAACTCCTTGGCACCGGTGGCAAATTAACTTGCCACATTCACCAAAGTGATGTTTGTTGCATTTGTTGCAAAGAGGTAGGTTCCCGGCATAACCCTTCTTGCCGTCGAAAGTGAAGGATTTCTTGGCAAAGTTGTTGTTGCTTGATTGGGAGGGTTCCCACTTTCTTTTGTTGCCGCCCGATTTATCCTCGGCCTTAGGTGCCGGAACTACGATTTCGTCAACCGTTTCAATTAGTTGGCGAGCCATGTTCATAGCGGCTTGATGAGTAGTGGGTTTGGATGACATCACCCCTTGTTTGATGCTTTTTGGAAGACCGAGCATGTAGAGCTCAATCCTTTGAGATTCGGGGTTAACAAGATTAGGACACATCAAGGATAGTTCGGCGAAGCGTTGATTATAAGCTTTAAGATCGTTTCCGACCGCTTTCAAAGCTCTTAGTTCTTCCTCAAGTTTTCGGGTTTCTTCGCGCGGAAAATATTCAACAATCATCTTTTCCTTTAGATCGGCCCAAGAGAGGGCATGAGCTTCATCGGTACCCACCGATTGAACATAGGTGTTCCACCATGTTAGAGCAATTCCGGAGAAAGTGTGAGTGGAGTATTTGACCTTGTCTTGGTCCCGACAACCGCTTATGCTAAAGACGGCTTCCGTTTGCTCAAACCATCGGGTGAGCACGACCGGTCCCCCGGTTCCATCAAAAGTGTGAGGTTTGCATCCCATGAAAGCTTTATAGGAGCATCCCTCGTTTGAGTTTCCGGCTCCATTGTTGTTGTTGTTGTTGTTATTGTGGTTGTTATTATTATTGTTGTTGGATGAGTGACCGGCCATGGCCGCATCTACGGCGGTTGCTATCATCCGTTCGAGAGCTTGTTCAGGAGTTTCATTGCGGCGTACACGACGAGGAGCCATTGTTCCTTCAAGACACAAGAATATCATTGATTAGTATTCTCAATAATACTAACCGTGATATAGAATAAAGATAAAGAGAAGTTTTTTTTTTTTTTCCTCGACTCGCCTTAAATTCTTTATGTCATAATGTCGGAACGTTCATATGAGTCACCGTAATATAATCCCGGAAATTATATTACCCTGATTCATATGTGCATTCGACATCATTTCATATAGTCAAGGTGGCGCGTCGATCAAATTAAACAACGTGAGATTAAGATGAACTAAGAGTAGGTATGAGTAGAAGCGTTCGAGTATAAATGCACAAGTAGTCAAGTAATTCCTACTTCAAGTCTATATGCCGGTTGTAGTCTAGACTCACTAATGTACCCTATGACTCGGGGTTGACACCAATGAACTCTAAATCCCTACAACCAACGCTCTGATACCATCTGTAGCGACCCGACCAAATCATGTTTGACGGCGCCGTCTACTTAGGTCCCGTTACGTGGTCATAAGTCTTTAAGACAAAGTTTGACCAAAATATGTCGCCTTCATTTCATAATAAAGATTGTTCCCAAAGTTTACAAAAATTGTTCAACCAATAGTTAAGTTACAACGTTATAATACGAATGAAATCTAGGCGACATGGTTTAAAGTAAAGTCAAAAGACGCTCCATGAAATGCACATATACTCGACATCCAATGCAAGTATCAAATAATGAGCGGAAGCATGTATCATGTATCGTTCAAGGACCTGAGAAAAACATAGAAATTTGTCAACGAAAACGTTGGTGAAATCATAGGTTTAAGTAAGTAAGTACAAGTGAACCACAAGATTTGCATCAATGAAATAATAGTAATACATTCCAAAAGTTTGTTTCACGAGCACCCAATTATCAATGCTTAACATTTCCTTCCATTGAACCCCATCACTTAGTGCTAGAACATACACTGTTTCTCGAAAATATATTTCATTCGTAAACGGTAGCGAACCGTTTGAATGAGGGTTTGTCAAACCCATATGGATCCATACAACATAAGTTCTCGCTTACACCCGGCAAGTGTAACTAATGATAATCGAATTGAGGATTTTGTTCTAAACTCGTATGTAGAATGTTTGTTTTCCTGTACTTGTGTTCACTTAGTAAAAGAAATGTTTATGTTTTCTCATCCCAAATGTAAGTTCAAAAAGAGTAAAAGTGGGACTATGATCTCACCTTGAGTGTACGAGTAGTAAAGTACTTCGACAAGTAAATGTGTGCAAAGAACAATGCTAGTCTTGACCTAAACAATAGGTCGTATCAATAACGGTAAACACGATAGGTCAAAGATGTTCAATTAGTCCTATGGCTCGTTACGACTCAATAATGTAGCATGTGAGTCAAGTTGTCATGTTTCATGCAAGGTACAAGTATAAAAACATGTTAGAACGATTGCACAAGTATTTGGTTAAGTTTGATTAAAAGTTAACTTGGTCGGGTCAAAGTCAACAGAAAAGTCAACGGGGTCGGGTTGGATATCCGACAATTTTTCTAAGTTATATAATCATATATGAGCATGTTGGCCAAGTTTCATGTTAATCGGAGGTCCGTAGCATAGCAAACATTTTCATGTCAAATGACCAAGGCGAACAGTCAGTTTTAGCACAATGGGACGGCGTCCCAAAGAGCTAGACGGCGTCCCACAATGAAGGGTGGGACGGCGTCCTGCCATCCTAGACGGCGTCTAGGTTCAAATGGTGGGACGGCGTCCCAAGTATCTGGACGGCGTCCCAAATGCCTTACAGGCCCTGTTTGCTGAATTTCTCAATTGCACGAACCAAAACACAAACCAACACATTTTACAAACCGCGAACAATTAGAACATGTATTTTATATCATCGGAAAGCTCTTTCGACAAGGAACGCAACTAAGCACTTTTCATCAAGCAAAAACATCATATACTATAACCGAAATCCCGTCAAGCGATCAATAGAGGTTTATTTTCAAGTTTCAAGTTTATCAATTTTAATTTAAGTTTCGGGAATCCAATTTATACATATGATATGCCGTTTTGAAGGTAATTAAGCATACAACACAACCTAACACTTACAACTAACATTCCATGTCATTCAAATCATTAAAAGTCCATTTTAAGTTCATGAAACCTTAATCTAAATTCACCAAATTTCATAATCAAGTTTAGGAGGTTTCATTAATCAAACTATACATCATAATGAAGCTAGTAACACTAGAAACACAATTAAAACATGATCTCTTAGCATCAAACAACATATGAACACTCAAATTTCAAGATCAACACACCAAAATTCAAGTTCATGCTAGTTACACTAAAACAACGAGATCGAGCATATAAATCACATAAACAAACTAGACTCGAGCCATAGACACTAATTAACAACCTTATAACTTAAAAATCTCAAGAACACAAGAATTAGTGATTTTAGAAAGTTACCCAAAATTGATGAAATCGGTATGGAAACGAAGAGGAGATCACGAGGAGTTCAAATATGCAATTTGTTTTGATCGAATCCTTCTTGAACGAATTTGGATGATGATTGAAGGTTTGAGGGTTTTGAGAGAAAAAGGGTGAAGTATTATTTGGGAGGTGATAAAATGAATGGAGAGGAAAGAGTTGACTAGTTGACCTAGTCATCTCTTTCTCCATTTGGCAACTTTAGTCCCTCAACTTAGGAAACGGGTACGGGAATTACCTAAACGAGATAATTCAAACGCGTATTAACGAGATGTGTTATAAACATATAACGGAACTTAAATAGTTAAACGGAAAAGTAAATGGAAAAAGGCGGGATGTTACAGGGGTGTTCAGTATTTGGTTTCGAAACCGTTTAACCCGGAGACCGAACCGAAACAAAACCGAAAAAAACCAAACCGAATTTAATAAACGGTTTTCGGATCGAGCAAAACCGAAACCGAATTTGAATTCAGTTTTCGGTTCGGTTTTCGGTTTTGAAAATTCTGAATTTGGTTTAACCGAAAACCGAATTAAATACTGAATTCAGATAAAAGCATATTAATTTATAACTTAAGTAATTAGTATTATTGTATATATGTACCACATTTTATTTTTTAAGTACAAATTTCAATTTTTCTAGTCGAATTGTGTTTAGTTATATTTGAAATCCTATTTAAATCCTCTATTTCACGTTTTTCATAATTTCTTTCACTACACACCATTGAAACCGTAACCATTTCAAGTCATGTCTTTTGTTCAAGTCGATCATTCTTAACTTTCTAATAACGTTATTTATTTTTCAAATCTTTTTTAAGACCAATTATCATTTTAACGATATATGTGTGTATCATATAATCTTGCATATTTTATAGCTACATATGTTGCTGAAGGAGTTTTTTATGAAATTTCATTTTTATTTTATTTGGTTTTAACCGAAATCGAACCGAAAACCAAAGTCAAAAGTCAAAACCGAACCGAAACCGAATTTGGTTTTCGGTTCGGTTTTTGGTTTTGCTTTTAGAAGTTAAAAAACGAACAAACGGAAAACCGAACCAATGAACACCCCTAGTTATATATATTACTGTATGTATATAGGAGTTGTCTATTCATACCTGTTAACCGCTTAACTAGTTATAAAGGCATATGCATATGCATTGTTTATTGCGTAACGTATTACAAGTTCAAAGATAAATACTTGACTGATTTTTTCTTCTAATTAAATGATTTTTTAGATTTAGTTCAATATTTTGTTTCTCGGTTGAAGTTTGTTGGTCGATAATTATAGCAGGTAGCATTCAAGTCCTATGTTTAGATTTCTTTAGAAATAAGTCATGCAGGTAAGTCATATTGACCCAAAGAATATGTACCTAATCATTAGTACTCCACTATTTTACATGTCCTTGACACATAAGATATATTATATTTTAATAAATTTTGGTATGTACTTCCGACGTTCATGGACGTAACCTGCTTGTTAGGCAACCTAGGAAAAGACATATGCATGGCCCTCACCGTAAATGGAATTAAAAACCACATAAAATGTGACTTAATACAAATTGATCGTACGTACTTCCAATTATTTTAACGCGCATAAACTTAATAATTTGAGTCTCGAACATTAGAGATATGATGCATTAACCCTTATAATCAAAAAGCGAAGCAGAATTACTGTTTACTTTGTTATTTTCACACCGATCGTACGTGATGACGTTTACACTATACCAATAATTTGATTTATAGATATGAAAGAGTTTAAGATCTACTCCGTATCGAAAAATGTGAAAAACGCTTTAAAGAATTGGAGGGCATCGAACCTCACTAATTTAGATCAGGAGATCATGGAGTTAAAGGTTAAAGTGGATAAGTGGGAGGTGTTAGCAGAGAACAAATGTCTATCGGATCATGAAAGGTTGGAATGGTTGGAGTGTCGGAAACAGTGGTTGTGTAAGGAAAAATCAAAGGCAAACATGCTCAAACAAAAGGCTAGAATCAAGTGGATAATTGATGGAGATGAGAACTCGAGCTACTTCCATAGGGTTATTCGGAGGAGAAATAATACAAACAATTTACGAGGGTTGGTCATTAACGGAACTTGGAGCGAAAATGCAGGTGATATTATGAAGGCTGCTCACACTCATTTCGATCTTCAATTCCAAAAAAAGTGTTACAACAGACCCTCTATGTCTGATTTGAGATACCCGGTTTTAAGTGTCGAGCAAGCTGTTAGTCTAGAGAAGCCTTTCACGGAAGACGAGGTATTGCAAGCTCTAAGAGATTGTGATAGCAACAAGGCCCCGGGGCCCGACGGTTTTAATATGGGTTTCTTCAAAAGATTTTGGGATGTTATCAAAAGTGACCTTATGAACGCACTTCATTGGTTTTGGGAGAAGGGAGAAATTTCAAAGGGATGCAATGCATCTTTCATTTCTTTAATTCCGAAGATAAAAGATCCATTAGGCCTTAATGACTTTAGGCCCATAAGTCTCATTGGTGGTTTTTTTAAGATCTTATCGAAGCTTTTGTCAAATAGAATTCGGGAAGTTATTCCAAGCGTGATTGGCATTGAACAAAGTGCTTTCTTGAAAGATAGGTTTATTTTGGACGGGGTTCTGATCGCAAACGAGACCATTGACTTTATTAGGAGGAAACGAGATAAGGGGTTGATCTTCAAGGTCGACTTTGAGAAGGCGTTTGATAGTCTCGATTGGGACTATTTGAAGGAAGTAATGGTTAGCATGGGTTTCGGGGATAGGTGGTGCAAGTGGATTATGGCATGTCTACATTCGGCTTCCATTTCGATACTTGTTAACGGTTCTCCCACTAACGAGTTCGGCATGGGGCGGGGGGTAAGGAAGGGGATCCCCTCTCACCCTTTCTCTTTATTGTGGCGGCGGAAGGATTAAATATCCTTGCGAAATCGGCGGTTGATCGAAATCTTTTCAAGGGAGTGGCAATTGGTAGGAACAATGTCATTATCTCACATCTCCAATACGCGGACGATACAATATTCTTTGGCGAATGGAGCTATGAAAATGTGAGGAGTTTATTGAATCTCCTCAAATGTTTTGAATTAACATCGGGTCTTAAGATAAATCTTGGAAAGAGTTGTATTCATGGAGTGGGGGTGGACGATAATGAAATCACATCTATTGCTAATTTTCTTGGATGCAAATATGGGAATCTCCCGTTCACATACCTTGGGCTACCAATTGGAGCTAATATGAATAAATCTACTAATTGGAAAGAAGTAGTTGAAAAGTTCAAGAACAAACTTTCGGATTGGAGATCACGTGCGATTTCATTTGGTGGTAGAGTTACACTTGTTAAATCGGTCCTCTCGAGTCTTCCGTTGTATTACTTTTCGTTATACCGTGCCCCGCCTTGTGTGTTAAAAACACTTGAGAGAGTGAGGAGAGAGTTCTTTTGGGGACATTCTGGGGAGGGAAAAAAAATCGCGTGGGTAAAGTGGGAAAAAATTATGCTGCCTTTTTCGGAGGGTGGTCTAAACGTGGGCTCATTATTTTGCAAAAACTTAGCCTTATTATGTAAGTGGTGGTGGCGGTTTCATACTGAGTCTAACTCTTTATGGGCCAAAGTCATCACGAGCATATATGGGTCAAACGGTGGTCTTTCTTCTAATGAATTACCTTCACAGTTCTCTTTTTGCAGCACGTGGAATTCCATCATTAAGGCAGGCCGAAAGGTTTCCTCCCTGGGGATACCTTTCACCACGTCTTTTCAACTACATCCAGGTGATGGGTCGGCTACTGATTTCTGGTCAGAAAATTGGCTTGGGGGCGGTGATCTTCGGTCAAGGTATAGCAGGCTGTTTCATTTGGACCAAAATAAAGAAGCGAAAGTGGCGGATAGAGTGAGTTGGCACGAAGGGGGCTGCAACTTCAACTGGCAATGGAATCGTGAACTTATCGGGAGAAATAGAGATATGCTGGAAGAAATGATCTTGCAGATTCGGGAATACTTTTCAAACAATAATTCGAATGCTACAGGTACATCAGGTAGTTGTTTTTGGCTGCTAGCTGCAAATGGACGTTTTACTACTAAAAAGATGAACGCTATAATCTTGGAGAAGGTGTTAGCACATGAGAAAAGTCAACCGGAAAGTTTGAAGAATTCATTGGTTCCAAAAAAAGTCGAAGTTTTCATATGGAGAGCACGCAGAAAGCGACTACCTTCGCTATTAGAACTCGATAGGAGGGGTGTCGATCTCCACTCGGTGAGATGCCCCATGTGTGATGATGATGTCGAAACAATTGATCATGTATTAATCTTTTGTAAAATTGCCTATGACGTGTGGACGAGAATCTATAAATGGTGGGGTCATGGAGCATACTCGAGACTAAGTATCATCGAAACTTTTGAGGGATCCCTAAATAGGAATACTTCGGAACTTGGGGCAAAGATTTGGCAAGCGGTGGAATGGTCGAGTGGGTATATTTTGTGGAAATATCGAAATATGAAGATATTCAAGAACAAAAAAGTGTGTGCCCCTTCGATTGTGAATGAGATTCAAATCATGACTTTCGAGTGGATTTCTAAGAGGTTAAAAGGTCCAAAGTTGGAGTGGTGTTCGTGGTTATCGGATCCACAAATTTACTTGCAGATTAATTAGCTTCGAGTAGGATTATTTGCTATCTCAGCATATATTTTGCGAATACATGCTTCGAATCTGTCTGTTTTAAGTTGTAGGTTTTGTATGTTTTGATTTCCTTTTCCTGCTGCTACTTGTGCAGCATCTCTGTATTCTGTTTCCATTTAATAAAATTCAGTTGCTTTTCAAAAAAAAAAAAAAAAGATCTACTCCGTATCTGTGAATGTCATGTGGTATATATCAAGTCGTTCTTTTGTAAAAGGCCCACCCACTCGTTAGGTACCATTCAAATTTGCTTATTATACGTACGATAGTAATTAAGGTAATAACGTACTATAATAAAACCTAAAACATCAATATAAAACATACATACATTTGTCACACACCGTTTTTCATCACAATAGGTAATTAATTAATTAATTATATAATCACCTCTGACACTAGAGAGAATACGCCTTTTTGAGGGTGAGTTTTCGTGCCGCAGAAGGACGTTTTACCATAACATACTTACTCACCATCTCATACCCAACCAAATTTAATAAAATAAATTATTTATAAGTTGTTAACACTGGACAAAGCAGGAGAAAGACTCGTGATGAATTATACTTTCTCAAGAAAAACTGCAGGGCGAAGTTGAAGGACAAGCTTGAGGGCGGAGTGAGGGCATGATATGTCAATGAAGCCCTCGGGCACATTTCATGAGGGCAGTACCCCCGAAAGTGGTGTAAGTTAAACTTAAAACATATCGTAGTGTTAGTGTGTGACGACGTAGTTATATCCCGATTAAACGGCCAAATTGCACTTAGAAAAACGTATAGTAGCTTAATTTTGTTATACGCTGTGTTTCATGTTTTTATACAGAAAAAATATTTGAAGGTTTGGTCATAAATAAATACGTAGTAAATATATGTATTACGGAGTAGTAATGAAGAATTAATTAACCCTCCATGTTAAAAGAGCTGCAAAATTATGTCGTTTTACAACATACACATTTTCCAAAGGACAAAAAAACACCAATATTACAAAACTCCCCCTCAAACAATTTTCCATGTGACAACTTCTCAGGGGTTAAAAGTGTAACTTTATTAATTTATTAAAAACACTTACACAAACTCCACCAACGTTTTTAACGGATCACATCTTCTCACTCGCTGCCAGTTAAATTCTTATGACGTCACCGTTCAACTCGAAATAATTTTACGAACACAGCGCAACCACCTATACGCGAAACGGACACTTTTTAAAAACATTAAATATTTCGGGCTATTTTCATACATATATATACACGTATAATAAACAACTCAAACTAATTACATCATATCGATAGTTCCGTCCACACGTTTTTACACGATTCTCCAGGCGTAAAAAACGCGCATATCATTAGCATACTAGGTACTACCCACGTGTATCCAAGTATACCCACAACAAAGCGTTTTTAAATCTGTAAATACAACGCTACGTTAAATATGAGCATCCAACCCGAAAGGCCTCCGCTGCATCGCGCGGGCCAATCCAGATATAGCTAAATAATTAATTAGTTAGATGCATTCTAAAAAATAGAAGTACGAGTAACGCACTAATCGTATATTGTTGTACATTTTTTTTTTTTTTTTTTTTTTTTTTTTGTAAATTTCTGTGAATATATAAAAAAATAAAATAAAATAGAATTGCTATGCTATGGTTCTATCGTGACCTACCTATGAACAATGTACCATTCCACTTCACCGAACCTACTATTTGGTACCAAAATTACCAAATTTTAACTCTAAATGTTACGAGATTCTTCAATCTCAACTCGGAGATCTAATTACGTCATTAATTAATCTCAATTTTTAACCAAATAGTTGCTAATTAGCATGGCTAGGGTTAGGAATTGGTATAATCAGTCAAAATTTGCTGCTTTGATTTGGTTCGTGTCATTAATCATCTTCTACACTATCTTCCACACCGTTTCTAAACTATCACCTCCTTCAAAAGGTAATTTTATCAATTTTATGCTTAATTTTGCTGTATTTCGTTTAAACAGACTAATTAATGAGCCCTAATTTATTGACAGTTTAAATAGTGGTTTATTGTAATATTACATGTAGGTAAAATTCATAATTGTTAAGTAGATATATTAGCAATACTTTAGATTTTGTAGATTCAGTGATTAGAGTGTTATCAGGTATTCCAATTTCGAATATAGAGAGGTTGAAAATGTATGACAAAATGAGTAAGGATTTAGATGAGCATGGTGCATTATTTCTTAAACAAGGAGAGACATCGCAGTCGTTGTTGCTTTCGGATTTGTTCGATGTTAAAAATGGATCTGTGACTCCCACTTATAAGGTAATAATGTGAATACAAGTTATCGATATGGTATTTACATCTGCTAATGATATCCTTGTTCGTTAGTTGTTAATACTCTTATTTGTTACCACTGCAGGCGGCTAATCCTCCTGTTCGAGCTAATGTATTGCATATGAGTACTGAGTACTCACTTCCTATATCGTAAGGAAACTGCAAATAATTTCCATTTTTTTCATGTTTTTGTGCATTTATGCGTATTGTTTCTTACTTCAGGAAAGCAGTAGAGGAAATATTCTCTCCAACCCTCAGTGAAGGTAAGTCGAATGCCTTATGGAACACATTTTAAGAGTCTTCTACAATCTGCAAATAATTTCCATTTTTTATTTTGTTTGGATTCGTCTCTTTTGTAATACATGATCATTCTTGGGTTAGTAACTTGGTTTCAGAATTCTGAGCTCTACCATTTTAGTATGTTTCATGCTTCACACCACATTGTAGCTGTTCCTGCCTCAAAAGATGAAGTAAGCATCTTTTTGTTAGAGCCATCATTCGTGAGATCAATAATTTTCCGTTAGTACTAAACCTAAATTTTTGCAGATCGAAGTTGAAGCAAATGCGGTAAAATTAGTTACAGACACACTCTGCCCAATGAAAATCGTATTGGATAGAGCCGTTTTGACTTCAACCGGCGTACTTCTGGGTTGCTGGCAGGTACGACCTAGCATTTAGTATGCTTAGGCAGTGTTGTAAACGACGTCCGTTGCGTCTCTTGCGACGTGTTGGTAACTAACCCGTCTCGACCCCGTCCCGTCGTCTAATAAGTCAGTCAACGGTTAAAAGTCGGGTCAAATGCGGTCAAAAGTCAAAAATGCGGGTAAAATCGGTCAAAAGTCGTTAAAATCGATCAAAATTGACGTACTTTCGGTTTACTTTTTTGTATTATATTAACGATAATAGCAATTATAGGTACAAACTGGTCAACGAGGGTCAACGAGGGTCAACGTCCGTCTTGACCGTTTAGACCCCATTTCGACATTTTAAGGTCCCGACCGTCTCAAACCCGTTTCACGTCTTTTTCAACCTTTTACTTAGGTGACTTAATTACTTATTTCATTTTCTTATAAGTTTCTTTCATGTATCTTTATCATACTTAGGTGATCTCGGGAACTGATCCTGTTATTATCCGTTCTAAATTAAGAAATGCTCTTCCGCGTGCACCAAAAAAGCAACTTGTAAGAACCTTATAGTTTCACATTCAAACTTATGAAATTATCATTGATATTTTCTCCAATT
Source organism: Rutidosis leptorrhynchoides (assembly GCF_046630445.1). Classification (NCBI taxonomy): domain Eukaryota; kingdom Viridiplantae; phylum Streptophyta; class Magnoliopsida; order Asterales; family Asteraceae; genus Rutidosis; species Rutidosis leptorrhynchoides. The sequence goes on along the minus strand of NC_092339.1, from coordinate 28,654,816 downwards.
GCTATAGAAGAATCGGACCCTTATTCTTATATAGTATAACAGTTCTTATACACGTGGTTTTTATTGTGTCTAGTCACATGTTTTTAATGTGTTACCTTCAATTTTATTGACCACTGTTGATTTTATACTGTAGTATGCTCCTGCCATACTTCATACATCATTTGCAAGGATTCTTGGTCATCCAAAAAATTCGTCTAAGGTCGGTATGCTAGTTCTGATATTGTAATCGTTAAGTGTCTTTGATCCGAGTCTAACCCTTTGACTTATATCGTCACCATTTAGATATCAGACAGTGCTTCAGAACTGAAACATTTTCATGAACTAGTCGCTCATCTGAACAGTCGCATCCGTGGAATTAAGGTATTCTTTTGTCAATTCATATCTCAGTTTGGTCATTTGTGTAATGACAATTCTTCCTTTGATGTATGTACTTAAAGTTTGATTTATTGTTTTTTTGGTTTTCCCACACTTTGAATTTTTGTCTTTTTCTTTTTTTGTTAATAATTTGTGCATGGATTGAGATAAAGAGACCCCCCCCTGTTTCAGGCTACAATTTCTGAACTGTTGTACGTGGAAGAGTATGATGTCTTGGCTTTGGCACTAGATGGAAAAATGAAAATACGGCGTTTCAAATTTGGATGTTCGGAAGCCTGAAGGTTTAAGAAACGCAGTCCCCACCATTATGTATTTGCAGTAGCCTTGGTTCTGAAGTATCGTTCTAGCCAGATGTATTAGATCTAATACCACGAGTTAGTTAAAGCCTAATCGTATTAGTATTTTATCTTATACCACGAGTTAATTAGTTCAACTCTGTTTAAAGTTTAAACTTATACCTCGAGTTAGTTAATACTTCATACTACATATCAACATATGAAGATTTTCCACTAGATAACTTGTTGTCATAAGAGTTGTTTAGAGAATGTTAAGAGATAAACTGTCGTCTGAACGCTGTGGCCATATATTGATCGATTTTGAACTTTTGAGAAGGATTTATATTGAGATTGCAGTGCTTAAAAGGAAGGTGCAACTACAATAGATGTAAATAGATCGGATATGTATATGTAGAACTTTTTAACTGATAAAGTGATTTTCATAAGATGCCTTTCATAAGATGCCCTGTCCCAGTTGTACGCTTTGAATTTAAGCGAACTTCCCCCTCAAATCGAAGAGGTTTCTTTAAAATGTAGAACTACCCTTTCATAAAGGGATCGTCATAAGGGTATTATTCAAATTCAAATTACCATCAAAAGAGGTTACCTAATGCGCTTAAGGGTATTAAAGTTTAAGTGAACTTCACAAGTCACATCACGTCATCACAAAATGGAATACACTTGGTTCACCTTGCAGTCCAGGAGCCCAGCTTGTAGCAAGCCAAAAGTTTGACTTGAGTCTACTTTGCTAAGAGAAGAGAGAGAATGAAAAGACAGACGGCAGAAAGCAATCCTTCCAACCGCGAAGTCGAATACAAGCCATGATCTAAAAAGTGATTGCCCCCAACCCTTTTACAGTTCCAAAAGCAGAGGGAGCTGCTTCAGTAGAGTTGCGCCCCTTTGTGAACGAGAGGATCGAAAGGCCAGCCAAAGGAAGTACGGCTGAGTTTCAAGACTACGAGACTAAGATTTGGTTCCGCTAAACTCAAGCATAGCTGTCGAAGTGCACTACCGAAGTTCTGTCCCTTACGGCAATTCTGTCTTTGCGGGATTAGCTCTCGAAGTGCACTAGCTGACTTCTGTCCGATGGTTGGATTGAAGGATTGAACTAATGGCAACTAGCGAGTTCTCTCTCTCCTTTCTTTCACTGGCTCGTTTGCTTCTTTCTCTCCTCATTCGTGCATCTAGGAGAACCTTTTACCCTTAAACAACGGGAGAGGATGGACCGCTTGTACATTTAGATTAGGGGTCTGTATTTTAAAATTAATACAGTATCTGAATAGTTTGTTACGATAGTTATGCCATTGTTATTCCCCCACCCCAGTTTAACCGTTCATAATATTAGTTTGGAACTTTGGATGTCTCGTTTCAAATGTTTACTTTGTATTTTAACCAATAAAAAAAATGAATAAAACATACCTAAAGAAGATATTTATATGTATCGGATCGGATTAATATTCGATAGATCTAATATTCATTGCCATCTTTTTTTTCTTAGCTATACTATATACTACTCAGTGTTATCTGCTGTGTAAAATCTACGTGGCAATTTTAGTGATGCATGCATCTTACTGGCTGTTGCTGCCACGCTCCACTTTTCCCATATAAAAATCATTCTTTTGCTCGCCACACGCCTCCCTTTCTTCACGACGGCGCGTCACGGTATATTTCTCTCAATTATTGTCCAAAAGCGTGTATGTATATATATGCATATCTATACGTATTTGTATGTCTTTTGCGTTGTGTTTTTATAATTTATATCCCCTTACTTGTAGATCGGTGGACTAACAATTTCTGCATATTGTGTTTATGAACCTTAATCTGTTGTTGAGAAGCTACAATTCTTCATCTGATGATGTGTGTTTGTAAGTTTTTAATAGGTTTTGATCAATTTTAGGTTGATTATGTGTTTCGATTAATTTTTTTTTTTTAATGATATTTAGGGTTTATGTTTGTTTTATATGTGAATTGAGTTACGATTTTTCATCTGCTAATTGTGAGTTTGGTTTGTTTTTGAAGAATCGAGCTTTTATAGTTTTCGGATTGAGCTTGTACATCTATGTTAGGTTTTCAGTTTTTACAACCTGAAATATAAGGTCATATGCAATTTTGATTGGAACAGCTACTGAAAAAAGAAAAGAATGAATTTCTTTATTATTATCATGATTATTATAATTATAATAATTATAATTATAATTATAATTATAGTTATGATGATTATTATTGTGTAATTATGATCATGATTATGATTATGATTATCCATTGAATTATAATTAGTTATAGATAGATTTATAGAGTTGTAGATGACTAAGGTTCTTTGCCATCTTCATAACATATTAGAAGTTTTCTTCTACTTGATTCGTTTATTCATTATATTCAGGTGTGTGTTTTCTTGTGAATGTTAAAAACGACAACATTAGGTGGTTCTATTTGATTCTGTTAACTGTGTTATATTATGTCAATGCACTCGATATGGGTGCAGGGACGTATTGCATATTCTGGTCTGTTTCTGGTAGTAATGCATTCTTTTCAAGCTATAGAATGCTATGTTTGTGTAATTTTTAACATAAAGTTCCTGAATTTGGTTTTTTGTTGTTTTTTTATGCAGACAAGAATGCTGCTGTGAATAGATAACCAGTACAAACCTGAACATAGGTTTTGTAGATTCGCATTGTAGACATTTAGCAAGATCATCATGGGATCAGAAAAGTCACCAACTTGGTATGTCATTATAAGATTAACTTTCGGTATCTTGTATCTTTACAAGTTGCTTGAATAGATAGCATAGGAACAGGGTCTAACCCTGTACATGGTGTGGTATTTAAGTATTCAAACCTGGATCTTTTTAAACTGTCTTAGCTTCTCTTCCTCCTTCTGTGTTGTTTTAGGTGCTGTTTGTTTTTTAAGATTCGTTTGTCTGAAGATCTATGGACCATGTCTGTAAAGAAGATGTGGCCTTAAAGGTCAGAATACTGAAGACTGTTTGTTTTTATGTTTGCAAAATAACTTGATCCTGTCTGCAGCACTTCGAAGCACATTTCTAAGTCTGCGAGATTGCTGACAGGATAAGACATTAATTTATCTTATGTCTTCAAAAAAACAAACAGTTTACAGTAAAAACGTCTGCGTGCGAGCTCGCAGACATAAGTCATAATAAGGTCTGCAGACCGAAAAACAAACGACAGATTTACTCAATGGCCCAGGCTATGGTCAATCACAAAATGGTATAATTTCCAGGATTTGTATTTTTGTCGAAATGAACATTTTTAAGAAGAAAGTTATAACATGTAACAGATTTTAGCTTCATCCTCCTCCTGCGTTGTTTTAATAACCCTAAACTTTCCCACTTTCCCAGCGGATTAAGATTATTCACAATTGTACTAGTCATTCACCCTGCACTATTTTTCGAGTTCTCATATATGCATTGTCACTTAAGCTATAGTTATGAAGCTTTATCTGATTTAGAACCCGATATGGTATTTCTTTTTCTAATAAGAGTAAGTGCTCTTGATGCAGCTTGCAGCCTCGCAAGAAGATTAGCAATAAACTTCCTAAACGAACTCATAAGGCTGAAAGGGAGAAACTAAAGCGTGAGCATTTGAATGAACTCTTTCTTGAACTGGCTGATGCACTGGGTAATTTTTTAACTGTGTTTATTATTTGTGTTTGTTTTTCATCTGATATTCAACTGAAGAAAGACCTTAATTAAAATTGCAATCATTATCCCATCCCAACACACGTTGAGTGAAAGTTGGTGTCTTAGATAAACATAAACAAACCACTTTTTAATGAATGATTGCCATGGGAAGCATATAAAAGTATTGCAACTATGGGATAAATAAGTTTTAACTTCTATATTGCCATATAATTTATGTATGTTTCGATATCCTGGAAAACATTACGTCAATAAAAAGCAGAAATGTTAATTAAAGAATGGTTATCTAATGTACTACTTGTTGCCTTGCAGAACTGGCAGATCAAAACAGTGGCAAAGCCTCAATATTAGGTGAAACTACTCGAGTTGTAAAGGACATGCTTGATCAGATCAAGTCCGTTAAAAAGGAGAATGCTGCTTTACTATCTGAATCACAATATGTAAGCCTATTAAACGAATAAATGTAAATTCATTCACAGATTCGACCATATATAACTGATTATTAATGCGCCCATATCACAAATAATGTATGAGTCGCATATTTCCCACTTACATCTTAGTGATCGAACTCTTTTTCATGAGCAGGTGACAGTTGAAAAGAATGAACTTAAAGATGAGACTTGTATTTTACAGAACCAAATCGGTGAGCTAAAGAGCATGATAAACGAAACAACTGTCCAAAAAAACCTGGACTTGAATGCACCTGCAGTAGAATCTCAAGAACCACAATTACCTCAGTATTTTCATCACGAAATGATACACTTAACTTCTGGTGATCCGATTCTAATTATCCCGGCATGTCACAATGTTCGAACTCACCCACAACCTGATTCTGGTTCGGTTCTCAGGTCCATACCCAAGTCAAATGTGAGTAAACCAAACCCTCGGTATCCCACTCCATCCGATTCCTGGCCTTTACAACTCCTTGAAAAAACGTCTCAAGAGGAACAATGATGTAAACGCGTGTAACACTTGTAATTTGTATATAGCGTTGTAGTAGTTCATATTAGTACTCTCCTGCACTGTAATATGTTTTGTTCCTGAAGAAACCAACGGTTAACTACTTAAATGTTAATTTTAATACCATATATGTTTTGTTAGTGTTAATGAAGTTAATTATTGGGCTTGGAAGAGAACACTAGGCTAGTTGTTTACAGTTGAAGTCTTCATATTCGTTTAATACTTAAAACCCCTCTAGTTGCTTGTTGTTATCCGTACTTGATAGTTTCGTTTTTTAAATTTAAGTTATGGGCATTTTATTTCATTTTCCCTTTTTTTTTTGTACATATGTTAGGATCACTCAGGGGACTTAATCACTCACGCGTTCATCTCCTACACAGTTATACCGTCCCCAACTGCGTGTCCAGAAGGAAATCGGCACCAATCCCATACGCGGCATGGACGGTAAAACCCCCCTCTCTTTTACCCCCAACGCGATGTGGGAAATGCGTCATGGGTGGAATCTCATGGCATTGATGAAATTGTGAGTTAATATGTAGCCAATGGGGGTCGAACTCACACACCACTTATTGATCTATGTACACTTTTGTCTCATAAACTTCCAGTGTCCCTAAATTAATCTAGTAAGTTGAACTTATATTATTATTATTGTAAGTATAATTAAAGGTAAAATAGGTAATTAGGTGTACATGGATCAAAAAGTGGTGTGTGCGGATCACCTCGTAAAATACAACAACAAAACCCAATACCACATGAGTGGTGTAGGGGGAGGTGAGATGTAGACAATCATTCCCATATCCGAGAATAAAGACAAGTCTTTTCTCCACCCAGAGTGAAACACTCTCAAGAGTAGAGAAAGTCATCCCTCTCTTTATTCGACGGATAAAGAGATTGCTTCCGAGAGGACCTCCGACCTTTAAGTAGGAAAAAGTTTTAAAAAAATAAAAAATAAAAATACTAAAATAAAAATAATAATAGACGCCATGAAAATGGTATAATCAAATTTCCATGGGTTTGAAATCCTGCCTGAAATTTAATTTAGGCTCTAAGAGTCAGTTAAGTCGCCAATAAATCGACTATCGATGTCGACTCAATAGAGCCACTACCTCGTAAAATATGCTATTAAATTGAATTAAAATTTGTGTTGGGATGATGAGTGTGCAGAAGGTATTGGTAGGTTTGTGACAAATAATAATATCCCAATCAACACCTGTCCCTTGCTCCTATCTTCTCTCTCCACCTGATCCCCTCACATTAATCAACTAATATCCTGCTGAAAACCAAGAACTGAACTAGTTCCATAATTCTTGTTGTTAGATCTATATTTAGTACTGTATTTATATAAACTTTGTGGGTAGGAAATAATATACCAATAGTAATAGTTATAAAATGGGGAGATCTGGAGCTGCAGCTGGAGATTTGTTGCTACTCATTGCTGAAAACATTGATGTTCTTGCTGGGTAATTCTGTTATTAATTCGATATGCAAACTAAACATTTATTATTTTATTATTCGTAATAAAGTTTCCAGATTTATTAGTCATGCATTATATACCTACCATAAAATCAATAATTCTGTGTTTTCATTTGCAGGCCTCTTGTTAGTTTGGCTTACCCTCTGTAAGTTCACTTCAATTTTTAATGTTCATGCTACTTGAACATTTTCATCACATAATTAACACAGTAGTAACATATCTTGAAAATAATTGAAATCTCCTTCATCACAGATATGGATGATAGAAGTAGAAAATAATTATGCTATTTTGGAATTGATATGGTGTTCATGTTCATATTCATGCTCATATTCAAGTCTCGTGACATAACTCTATGTAGTAGCAGGCTGTGTATGAGTTTGCTGTTCAGATATAAAAAGAAACGCGTGTTAACTAATTTTTAGTTGTGAGATAAACGTGTTTCGATATATTGTTTGGTTTCAATATGTTGAACTAGTTTCTCATATAGTCATATGTTGCAGTTTACAGTTCTTCTGATCTATTTATCGTAGTATTGGATACCTTATTTTCTTTATGCAAGTAACTAAAAAAAAAAAAACCCTTAAATTTGGTGGCCACTTCAGGTAATGTACAATGTAAGGGTATTTCACTCAGAATGAGACCCCTGTTTTATACGTATTTGACTATAGACTTTCATCTTACCATATGTTTTAAACTAACCGAAAACGTATTGGATATGAAGTTTACATATGGAAGAACATTAGAATAGACATCAAATACCAAAAGTGGTTTCCTTCTATATTGGTGAATATAGTCAAGGATAAAACAGATTGCGAAAAATATTACTCCGTATGCTTTCTGAACGCTTTATATCGACGTTTTTTTCGTTTGCGTTTTCTATTAGATACGCCTCCATTAGAGCAATAGAGACTAGAAATACAGCTGATGATCAGCAATGGCTCACATACTGGGTCTTATATTCTATGATCACTCTTTTTGAGCTCACCTGTTACCCACTTATTGAATGGTACATACTATCTCTATATTGTAACTTCACTATATAATGTTTCTGCTTTTAATTTATATGTTATCTTCGTGTTTTATACGCGCATCTAATCAACCATTTACTTGACAGGATCCCCTTCTGGTCATACGCAAAGCTTATTCTAACGTGTTGGTTAGTTTTACCACAATTTAGTGGTGCTTCATATGTATATCAGCACTATGTTCGACCTTTTTACGCTGGAAACCAAACTGTTAACATCTACGTCCCAAAAAAGAAAGACATTTTCGTCCCTCCTACACACGATGATGATGATAAATACGTTCATGAATATGTTCCAGATGCTTTTCAGGAAACCGTTTTACCTGTATGCAACCTCATCTCTCTCTTTCACTAACATATACTCCTATATAAAGTATCTATTTTTGAGATAATTAATTAATTTAATAGTTGTGTGACAATTTTCTTGTGCTTTGCAGTCTTATATCGACGGTGAAGTCAAGTATAGAGGTAACAGTTTCTTCACTGAAGACGACTACGTGTATTGAGGTATCAGAGACCCAATATGTATATAGGATGTAGTTGTACCCTATCGAACTTGTGTTTTGGTCCGGCGTTAATTTTCTTCAAGTTGGTTTGTAAACGAGTGGACTCATCAATCATCATACATATGTTTCAATAATGGTATCATTTATGTTCTGTTTTCATTAACAGATTTGTTCAACTTAATTAATGATTTCTAATTAAGTATTAGTAGACACATTAGTAAAAAAAAAAAAAAAAAATTGTGTATTTAAACCAAACATTTGAGTACAACACATTGGTCACAAGTTAGGAAGGGAAAAATAGTGTATAACATTTGTGCACGAACCCCGGGACCCAACTTTGTCGCGTGTTCACGAACATGGTCAAAGATGGGCTCGCGATAATGATACAGACCGAGTGAAGTGAAATGAAGGCCGTCTGCATTTTTGTGTTTGACTGTTGTTCAACTTTCGTAACTGGCAGAAGCTATTTCTTGAGCTTCAGCAAGTGCAGACTCATCTGCTGCGTACAGTACCTTCTTAACTGCCACAACCATCTGTTCAACAGATTCATATTAGTAATATAATCCAGTTTGAATACTTGTGTGAGCATTTGTTTAGAAACTATAGATATGTATGCAGCAGGTTACCGGGATATGTTCCAATTCAGGAGACTGGCAAAGTATCTCGATATCTCGTAATTTTGCAAAATAGTAATCCCTTTCTTTCTCCAAAAGATCAACAGATAACTTCAGCTCAGTGATCTGAATGATTACATCAAATCAAAACCTTCAAATTACTTCTGTAGTAATATTAAAAAGGCATAGTTTTGTGGAAGATTCAGTCAAGGTTACCTCATTGCACAAATCTTGAATTTCATCTGAACAATCAGACTCAACTGCTACTGCACTTGGTTTTTGCATGGTACCTAAAAGAATCAATATTAAGATCAATAACCTTGTACACACCAACAATTACACTACGGGATAACTCGGTTCGGTCGCGTATATCAGAGTAAAACTACTACTTTTTTCCGGTGATGACGTAGGGTTTAGCCCAATTAGGGTCTACACAATTAACTTGGGCCCCAAGTCAATTAACCCTAATTCGCATCTATAAATATGGGGCAAAACCTACATCAAGTTCACACGCTCCCAATCGCATACACCCTCATGCGGTCATTCAATCTCGCCTCTCACTCTCTCAATGAAAGCACGCGGCAGTCATAGCCGGATCTTCTCCACGATCGTCTTCACGATCGCAACACTAGGGTTTTTACCTACGGGTCTTGTAGGGTTTTTTCTCCCTTTGCCGTCGATAGGGTCCGACTATCGACCGGCGGGCAATTCGTTGGCCACCCTCCCGAGATCATCATCTCGGGTACGGGTTATTCACGGTAACCGGACCGGAGATCAACGACGTTGACGCCTAAAAAAACCCTTTCGCATTGATGTCCGTGTGTATTTTTCCCTTGGAAAAAATATGCATGAACATTTGACGCCATCCGTGGGACACGATGCATTATGTCTCGTGTTTCTACCGTCTATCGTTCGGTTTGAGAAGGTTTGTCTTTTCTTATTGAGCTTTTAATTCGTTATATGCGGTTTAAGTACATGAATATTTAGCGCAGATGTTCGCGCGCTTGCGCAACTGTCCACGCGCTTTTGTCCAGGTTACGCACACTTTGCGCACGGTTGTCCGCGACTTTAGACGCAATTTTCATGCGGTTTTACGCATGGTAGTTCACGCGGTTTCCCTGCGCACTCTGCATGCGGTTCTTTGCGCATCTGTTCGCGGGTTTACGTACAGTTGTTTGCGCAGGCTCATGTGAACTTATTTTCCGCAGCATAATGAGAAGTTCGATACGATACTTGACAAAAATATCATACCAAACTTGGGGGACTTGATGACGTAGGGTTTAGCCCAATTAGGGTCTACACAATTAACTTGGGCCCCAAGTCAATTAACCCTAATTCCCATCTATAAATATGGGGCAAAATCTACATCAAGTTCACACGCTCCCAATCGCATACACCCTCATGCGGTCATTCAATCTCGCCTCTCACTCTCTCAATGAAAGCACGCGGCAGTCATAGCCGGATCTTCTCCACGATCGTCTTCACGATCGCAACACTAGGGTTTTTACCTACGGGTCTTGTAGGGTTTTTTCTCCCTTTGCCGTCGATAGGGTCCGACTATCGACCGGCGGGCAATTCGTTGGCCACCCTCCCGAGATCATCATCTCGGGTACGGGTTATTCACGGTAACCGGACCGGAGATCAACGACGTTGACGCCTAAAAAACCCTTTCGCATTGTTGTTCGTGTGTAGGTTTCCCCTTGGAAAAAATATGCATGAACATTTGGCGCCATCCGTGGGACACGATGCATTATGTCTCGTGTTTCTACCGTCTATCGTTCGGTTTGAGAAGGTTTGTCTTTTCTTATTGAGCTTTTAATTCGTTATATGCGGTTTAAGTACATGAATATTTAGCGCAGATGTTCGCGCGCTTGCGCAACTGTCCACGCGCTTTTGTCCAGGTTACGCACACTTTGCGCACGGTTGTCCGCGACTTTAGACGCAATTTTCATGCGGTTTTACGCATGGTAGTTCACGCGGTTTCCCTGCGCACTCTGCATGCGGTTCTTTGCGCATCTGTTCGCGGGTTTACGTACAGTTGTTTGCGCAGGCTCATGTGAACTTATTTTCCGCAGCATAATGAGAAGTTCGATACGATACTTGACAAAAATATCATACCAAACTTGGGGGACTTGATGACGTAAGGTTTAGCCCAATTAGGGTCTACACAATTAACTTGGGCCCCAAGTCAATTAACCCTAATTCCCATCTATAAATATGGGGCAAAACCTACATCAAGTTCACACGCTCCCAATCGCATACACCCTCATGCGGTCATTCAATCTCGCCTCTCACTCTCTCAATGAAAGCACGCGGCAGTCATAGCCGGATCTTCTCCACGATCGTCTTCACGATCGCAACACTAGGGTTTTTACCTACGGGTCTTGTAGGGTTTTTTCTCCCTTTGCCGTCGATAGGGTCCGACTATCGACCGGCGGGCAATTCGTTGGCCACCCTCCCGAGATCATCATCTCGGGTACGGGTTATTCACGGTAACCGGACCGGAGATCAACGACGTTGACGCCTAAAAAAACCCTTTCGCATTGTTGTTCGTGTGTAGGTTTCCCCTTGGAAAAAATATGCATGAACATCCGGGTCAACTGAATAAAGAAAATCTTATCCGTTTGTAATAACTCAGTTCGGTTGCGTACATCAGAGTAAAAATAATTTTTTTTTTCGGGTCAATTGAACAGAGAAAATATTATCCGTTTCTAGTAAGGGGAAAATTGAACACCTAATCTACATATTTCAAAATGTTCTCTGTGACTAAACTTTTTTTTCTTATCTTAACACAACTCACACACTCATTACCATGAATTAAGTTAATTCGTCCTATCCCAGGAATTAAACCTCAAATTATGATTGAAAGGGCTACTTCGATACTGCTAGATCAATGGCCATTTTGTTGCCTGCAACTTTATTCGACACATAATAAATATGACATTTGATGTTTTGGGTTCGTTTTATCTCACCAGTTGTCTTAGGAATGTTTTGTCTGTCCCCTGTACCCGAATTCTGAGAGTTGTTTGTTTGCAAAGACTTTGAGTTCTTCTGTGAGGTCTTGAATTGACGTTCTTTACATACCTTACTTCTACGATCCACAGGGTTATAATTCCTGCAAGAAAATAACTAAAAATATGACCAAAAGATCCATAGCTAAAAGCAAAACCGCGTTTAGCATCTAGTGTGTAACATAGATGTTAGCATAAGATTCTAGCTCGGTATCGGTATGTTTAGAATCTTGTGAGAACTATGTATATTTCGTGAAGTAATATAATTGACTTGCAGTTCAAAAAATAAAAGCAAAACCGCGTTATAATTGAGGATCGTAACATACTCATTCATGATGCCACCATTAACAGAGTCACAATAGCGTTTCAACCATTGTAGAAACTCCAAATTGTCCAACGGTCGACCCTTGACTAGTTTATTTACTTCAATATGCTGTAAAAAAATCAAAAGCCCTAAACTTGTTACCAACTAACTTCAACCCCAAAACTAATACTATTGCTTTATATGCCAAAGGTAATTCATTAAGGCCCCCTTGGCTCACGAAATTATTGGATTCCGTGAGCTAAACGGGGCCTAATAGTTACCTTATCAATCTTGAGTTTGTTAAATACATCTTGCAGCACTTTATAGTTCTGGATCATATCATATTCTGTCCTTGCATCAAAGTTAACCTGTAGTCAAACCACATAGTCAACACGCACTCGGGCTTAACAATTAACATAATTACATAAACCTGTTTAAATTAAAAAATAAAAATAAAAAAATGTCTTCAAAAATAAAAGTAGTAAAGAATTGTGGACCTTGTGCATAGGAACCATTCCTGGATAAGTCATGTCCATCATTTGACACTGTACAGCACCTGAAGCAGCCTACATAAACAACAAGGATCAAATTTGTTAATTAAATTCATATTAGAATCAAATTTACTTGATTTAATTTTAAACATGATTAAAAAGTAATGAAAAAAAAAAAAAAGGTAATTACTTGTTCAATACGAGAAAGACTAAGATGAAGCCTGGCATTGATCCATGAAAGAAGCTCATTTCTTCCAACAAAATATGCACTGTCCATCATTCCTATATTACTCGCCATTTTTAATTGTTTTTTTTTTTTTTTTTTTTTTGTTCAAATTTCAAATAACAAGAAATAAAACTCAAAACCCAAAAGATGGAGATGGGGGGCAAAAGCTGTGAATGGCGTCAGGGATCACAAACTGGTGACCCAAAAAGACATCTTAAACATGCCGCTTAACTTAATTTCTTTCTTTCCTTTTTTTTTAATTTATAATAAAGTCACTACTAGTTTTAAACTATTTTATTAAAAATAATTTATTTTAATAAAGCTAACTGATAGGAACTTACCAGTTTAATCGATACTGTTGGAAATTACGGTCTCACTAATTCCCATCACCCAGCCCAACAATAATAGTAAAGAAATAAGAACAATACACAACACAAGATTTAACGTGGAAACTCCAAAAAAGGAGAAAAATCACCGGCCCCCAAAGAGAGAAATACACTATATCACAAATTGTTACAATGATATAGACGACTCTCTTAAGCCAACTACACTCTCCAAAATATTTAACTAATACAACTCTCAAACAAGGGTAAGAAAGAAAGAAATAATCAAATACTTAAAGTGTATTGATTGGTGCAATTTGGAAGTAATCCCATGGCCTCCTTTTATAGCCAAGGAGTTCACCTACAACTTCACTCTTCTACCAATGTGGGACAAAACTCCATTTTTCCTTCTAACCAAAACATAACTAACAAATCTTCACCTTTTGGATAGAAGAAAATAATCATGCTTCCACATTGCAAAGATAACCGATGTAGACGCTTCCTCGATGACAACTTCAAGATCCTCATCTTCATGCCGTTGACATTATCTCTCAAGAGACAAAACTTGCATCTTTACCGAACATTGTCTAAACCGACAATCATTGTCATCACAGACAATCATAACTCTTAACAAGAATTATCATACTCCACCATTAAGAGTATAGCACTTAAAATATCACATTCCAAGCATTTCACCTCGGCACATGTTGTTGAACAACCAGCTGAAACTTTATGGTGCAACTTCCTGTTTGGCTTTCCCTGAAAGTTTCATCAGCTACAACATCAGTTTCCACCACACAACCTGCATCAATGCCAAACCAATGCCCATGTGCAATTGTGGAACCGCTAACGAACATCCCTTTCCATGGTGGCGCGGACACACCATGAGGATGCTGTGACTTCAGAGGAATTCGTCACTCTCCGTAACAACGGAGACAATGTTAGCGTCTTTGGAGCCATTTTCCGGATTAGCTCCACCTAGACAATTAACCCTTACATGCCCAGTCTTCCAGCACCTCCAGCATACCAGATTCTTCCCAGAGTTTCTCTTTCGCCTATCCGAACACAACACTATCGTATCTCCTGATGACGAGACCCCGTTACCTTCCAGTCTTTTCTCCTCGGATAGGAGCTTGCTAGTAACGTCTTCAAACTTCAGAGTTTTCTTCTCATACATCAAAATAGGTTTCATGTGTTCATAAGACGATGATAAAGATAATATCAACCTCAAAGCTTTATCTTCATCATCCGTTTTAACTCCAATAGCCTCCAGTTCTGAAACAATACCGTTAAGAATACTTAGATGATCTGAAATCTTTGAACCCCCATCCATACGCAGAGTATGAAATTGTTCTTTAAGACACAACCGATTTGAGATGCCCTTGCCCTGGTACAGCTGCTCTAGTTTAACCCTGTGATGACCCGGGAATTTCCGACCAAATTTAAACCTGAATCTTATTTGATTTCGATACGATAAGCAAATTCTGTAATGTTGAAGTCTCAAAAACTTTGAACTGTGTTCATATATTCATTTAACCCTTGACTAATCCCGACGATTCACGAACAAGTGTTGTAGATATATATATATATATATATATATATATATATATATATATATATATATATATATATATATATATATATATATATATATATATATATATATATATATATATAATTGTGGGTATTGAAAATAATATAATATAAATGAATCATTAGGGTAAAAATGTAAAACAACAATTAGAATAATTAAATTACTGTTAATATATATACATATATGTTGTTATATAATATATATATATATATATATATATATAATATATAAATATTAACTATTCAGTAAAAGTCGTCACATAATATAATATTACATAAATCATAAATGATGTTATATTAAATTACAAGTTTGAATATAATTGATATATTAATATTATTATCATTAATTTTATTATTATTATTATTATTAATATTAATATTTGTATTAGTAATATTAATACTTCTAAAAATAAAAGATATATATATACATATATATAAGATTTGAGTTGTATTATTATTATTAATGTTATTATTGTCATCAATAATATTAATATGATTATAACTAGTATTATTTGTATCATTAATATGATTATTATTATCAAAGTAATTATTAATTATTAATATAAATTTTAATTAATTATATAAATTATATAAAATGTTAAATTGTACAAGTTTGTTACTTACACCTATCAACTATATAATAATCGTATTGATATTTTTCAATTACATTACATTACAAAAAAAAAAAAAAAAAAAAAAAAAAAAAAAAAAAAAACCAGATTTCCACCATAGATACAATCAAGTTGTTAGCAATCAACATCCCAAATTTTTTTTTATTATTTAATAATTAGATATTTAAAAAGCAAAGGAAATCGTACAAAACAGATTCCAAATCCAAATTTATTTCACTTTCAACTGTTATGATTTTTGTTTTGGCTTGTTAATTGTCAAAATTTGATCTCAAGGTGGTACAATTCAATTACAGGTCGATATCCGATCTATATATCTTTGTTTTCTTTCGTTTGTTTTCTTTTTCTGAGATATTCTCCCTGTCAAATACATATCTGTATGTAGCAATCGAATTGTTGAGTGTTAATGATTAACTCATTCGTTCCTTCAACATCAGTTAGCACTCTTCTCTTTTTCTTCATTCCTCTACTTCCTTCTCTGCTTCATTACTCTCTTTGTTTCACCGACACAACAAGAGACCACATCTTCATCTTCATAAGCTTCGATCATCACTTCAACTCATGAGCAAACAAACAACCATATGTACTCATTTGAAAGCCACTGTTTTATTTTTATTTGTGGCTGCTACCAACCGAGGCCACCAGGATTAACACCTTCACAATCATCACCCATATTGCCACCACAACCCAATACAACTACTCTCTCCTACAAAACCCACCTGCAGCTACATGAGTACATTTGTTTCTGTGTGCTTTAAACTCACGAAGGAAATAAATTGAACAACAAAGAATTTCGCGTAATTTTTCTTTCTGTCTTGCTTCTTATTTAATCGAACATAACAGCTGTTGAAAACCACTACCACCTACAAGTTGTCATATTGATAAAGCTTCTTTATAAAAGTAACATTATAAAATTTGGGGACTAGTGGTACATGTGGGACTAAATCGGGATTCATGGCCTTCCAAGGATACCTTTAAACGATTTTTTTTAGAAGCATATGATTATGATATTAAACTATGATGAGGAGTGATTGGCAGCCATGTGGGGTTTCTTCTTCTTTAATAGCTAGTAACCACCATCGCAGACTCTATTAACGTACCTGCAAACCATTGACACCTTCGTTGCGTTTTTCTTTTCGTTCCTTCTGTTTCTATTCAAACCTCGAACACGACACATTCAAACTGCTGCAAGGCCACTGTTACTCGCACGATTTTCTGTTTCACTGTTTCGATAAAAAAAAGATATATAATAATAACAATAATAATAATAAAATAAAAATTGCAAGCTGCTATTAATGTTTTCTAGCGAATTGCTTTTGCTGCTTGGTTTCTACCTATTGACGAGCCAAGCCCAAAAACCAAAGGATATTTGGACTAAATAAATCTGTTGTTGGGCCGTGTTGGGCCAAAAGAAATCAGGCTTATGAATTGGGCTTAGATAATCTAGTTATTGGGTCGTATCCTGATGTAGTATTAGATTGAGACAGGTAGGAACGGGATATGTATACATGGGTTACAATTTAATTCGGAAATGTAAGATCAGACGAATGGTTTAGAGAGTTGTGGATTAACGAGAGGTCGTGAGTTCGAGCCTGGGCGAAGGCATTTATTTTTTTTGGAGCTTACATTGTGAGGTAGTCATTATTCTTATTGTTATTATCATTATTATTATTACTTTTGTTATTATTGTTATTATTATTATTAATTATTGTTATTATTAGTTGTTATTATTATTAATACTAGTAATATGTTTATTAGAATAATTAAAAGTATTATTATTAAGATGATTACTAAATATAACTATTATTATTATTAACATAATTAGGATTATTATTGTTATTATTATCATTAGTTTGAAAATAACAAAATTTATTATTATTTTCCTTAAATATTAGTATTAGTATCATTTTTATAGTTATTAGTATTATTATTATCATTAGTAGTAAAATTGTATATTCATAGTTATTATTATTAGTATTACTATCAATAGATATTTTTATATAAAAAATACATTACAAGAATATTAATATCACATATCACTATAATTTTATTATTAACAAGATAGTAACTAAGCTATATATAAAATATATCAATTGATATATACATATATATATTTTTTTTTCGTATACAAACCCTAATATAATTATTATTATTAATATGTTATAATAAAAGATAAACCCTAGTTAAATAAAATATATAAATTAAATATACCTATATCTATATAACAAATAATTTAACAAGTATATTATAAAAAATATATAATATATATATTTATTCGATTACGATTATGTGTGTTAATATATATATACAAATGATATAGGTTCATGAATCCGAGGCCAACCCTGCATTATTCAATGTCGTAATATGTATTTTTACTACAAAATACAGTATGGTGAGTTTCATTACTCCCTTTTTATATATATTTTTGGGACTGAGAATACATGCGCTGCTTTTATAAATGTTTTACGAAATTGACACAAGTGATCAATCAAAAACTACATTATATGGTTGGATTATTAAACCGAATATCGCCCTTAAAGTCTGGTAACCAAAGAATTTAGGGAAATGGCCCCTGATTGACGCGAATCCTAAAGATAGATATATGGACCTTGACAAGTTCCATTCGGGGTACGAATGCTTTAGTACTTCGAGATTATTATACAGACGAGAGGTTCTGTTTTGGGGATATTCTATGCATTAAGTTAACGTCGGTTACCAGGTGTTCAATCCATATGAATGATTTTTGTCTCTATGCATGGAACGTATGTTTATGAGAAATGAAAATCTTGTGGTCTATTAAAATGATGGAAATGATTATTTATGTTAAACTAATGAACTCACCAACCTTTTGGTTGACACTTGAAAGCATGTTTATTCTCAGGTACGAAAGAAATCTTCCGTTGTGCATTTGATCATTTTATATATATTACTTGGAGTCATTCATGGCATATTTCGAAAGACGTTGCATTCGAGTCGTCGAGTTCATCAAGATTATTATTAAGTCAATTATAGTTGGATATATTATGAAATGATATGCATGCCTGTCAACTATCGATGTAATGAAAGATTGTCTTTTCAAAAACGAATGCAATGTTTGTAAAATGTATCATATAGAGGTCAAGTACCTCGCGATGTAATCAACTGTTGTGAATCGTTTATGATCGATATGGACTTCGTCCGAATGGATTAGGACGGGTCTCTACAAACCCAAAGCTCCTTTGCCGTTGATAACCCGTGCACATTTGCAAGCACGTTCTTTGCAAGACACAAACGAATCGCACTTGCTGCCCTCAAATCCATATCATCTCATTCTTCTTCATCGAACTTACTGCTAGAATCACTGCCGGGAACAAAGGTGGGTTTACCTTTCAATGCCTTGTGTAACCCGGACTGAATCAACACATCCTTGACTTGAACCTGCCATAAGCCAAAATTGATCATCCCATCAAATTTCTCTACATCAAACCTCATTGGACTGAACTTCGACATCGTATTCGTATCCTATAAACAATACTTTCTCTGATTTTGCTCACGTTTCGAATAGCCAAAAGATGTAGGAGGTAGCCATGACCCTTTAAATCAAAAATCCACAACTCGCCACTAATAAATTCAACTATTACTACGAATCAGAAAAAATATTGTCTAACCAGATACCCTATACGATCAATAGAACTCATTTCTGATGTGGACGATCCACTCCCGTGGCAACCACAGAGCATACTCCGACTCCTATAACCGAGACCCCCGTCAAACCTGACGCTCTGATACCAGTTGTTGGGAAATTACGGTCTCACTAATTCCCACCACCCAGCCCAACAATAATAGTAAAGAAATAAGAACAATACACAACACAAGATTTAATGTGGAAACTCCAAAACAGGAGAAAAACCACCGGCCCCAAAGAGAGAAATACACTATATCACAAATTGTTACAATGATATAGACGACTCTCTTAAGCCAACTACACTCTCCAAATATTTAACTAATACAACTCTCAAACAAGGGTAAGAAAGAAAGAAATAATCAAATACTTAAAGTGTATTGATTGGTGCAATTTGAAAGTAATCCCATGGCCTCCTTTTATAGCCAAGAAGTTCATCTCCAACTTCATTCTTCTACCAATGTGGGACAAAACTCCATTTTTCCTTCTAACCAAAATATAATTAACAGATAGAATAATTAGTAATGATTGATTGATAACAAATTAAAATATTGAATGTTCAACTTTTAAGACCAAAAGTTATTTATATAACTAAATATTTAGGTCCTAGGTAGTAATGTTAAAATGATTATAACGTTATTGCTTAACTTTATTATAGAAGCAACACAACAACAACAAAACCCAATACAACATATTAGGTGTATGGGGAGGTGAGACGTAGTCAATTTTACTTCTATCTGAGAATAAAGACGAGTCATTTATCCACCGAGAGTGAAAACAATCTCGAGAAAGTCATTCCTCTCTATATTCAACGGATAGAGAGATTGCTTCCGAGTGGACCTCCGGCCAATACGTAGTAAAATAAAAAAAAAAAAAAATTGAGACGCCATGAAAATGGTAAAATCAAATTTCCATGAGTTTTAAATTCTGTCTGAAATTTAATTTAGGCTCTAAGAGTCAGTTAAGTCGTCAATAAATTGACGCTTAACTTTATTATAGTATAGTAATAATAATGATAATAATAATAATAATAATTTTATAACGTTATTATATATAATAAGGGCATGTACTGATCTAGAAACGTTAAACGTGATCTTGATCATAAAATTATCATGTTACCGTTGATTATGGATTGTGATTTTCTCATTTTGTAAGAATTACATTTACATTTCTACATTGTAAGAAAGTTTTAACATGAGAGGATATGAATCTTTTAACCTTAATTATAAAAAGAGTTAATTATACCATTAGTTCCTGTGATTTACTTAAAATTATACCGGTAGTCCTTTTCTTTTTAAAGTTATACCGGTAGTCTCTATGGTTTTTAAAATGCACATTTGTGGTCTAAAACCTAACGTCAATTACATGATTAACGGGATAAATTAACTGACATTAGGTATAGGATCACCGCTACATATTTTAAAAATCATAGGGACTGTATTATTTTTCCAAACATCTACTACCGTGGTAAAATGTTCCTCGTCATTCTCTTTTTTCAGTGTTCCGAGATAAACTGATACACAATTATCAATAGCATCTATTGTTCATAAAAAATATCATTATCATTCTTATTTACTTGAAGAATGGTTTATCAAATGGTTTATATTCCTCGTCATCTTTCATCCCACTTTCTTTTTCCCCCTTTTATTTGATTATTTGATTTTGGCTAGGATAGAATTAAAAGATAGAAATTGAAATTTTGAGGAAAGGACCCTATCACAAGAATCTGTTGTCATAACCCGTCCTTAACCATAAGAACAAGTTAGATAACGTATGATTTCATTGCGAGGTATTGACCTCTATATGCGACATTTTTAAAAGAACAACTGCATTTATTTTACATTACAAACCATAACTCTTATGATAATACAAGCTTTAGACAATATAAAGGTGATTATCGTTTAGCGATAATCTTAGACTTACAAACTTTACATGTGATGATAACAATAAAATTTCTAGCATATTTTACATTACAACTCCTCGGATATGCAGTTTTGTTTTTGACACAAATATGCATACACAAGATCTTGCTTAAATTCAACATGTTGCAGCGGAAGCTTTTAGTTATCACCTGAGAATAGACATGTTTAAAACGTCAACATAAAGTTGGTGAGATATAGGTTTAATGCCGGCAGCGATATAAATATAGACCACAAGATTTCATATGTAAACATTTTAATAAAAATATTCTAAGTGGTTGAGCACTTGGTAACCATACTTAACATTTAATCACGTCGCATATTCCCTTTATTATGAAATCTTACTACACTGTACCAAGTGTAGTCACGAAACGAAGTACTGTGCAACCGTTGAATACTGGTCGTCCAGTCCGGTTGGGGTTGTCAAGCCCAATAGATCTATCAACAGGATTCGCATTTACAATACCGCTGTAAATAGTAGTTACCAAGCTACAGGGAAGTATGCCAGTGGTACAACTCAACGTAGAATATATTTTTCAGTTACTTGTGTCCATAACGTAAAACATAAAATACATGTATTCTCATCCCGAAATACTTAGAGTTTAAAAGTGGGACTATATACTCACTTTGCCTTGAAGATATATATATATTTTGACTTGGTCTCCGGTTGATATCACGAACCTATCCATATATAATATATCAATATATTTTTATTTTAAACAATCGTCACATATATATACTTATAATACTTTTAATGTCTTCTTAGTTCGTAGTTAGCAATTCAATTTTAATGGTTCATATTTAGGTGTTTAATAAATAAATAAAACCCCCATAAAACCCTCATCGTATTCGTATTGGTCGGGATTAATCTTGACCCACGGTACCGTGTTGTCAAATGACGTGTTGCGTACATAAAGTACCGGTGTTGTCAAATGACGTGTTGCGTACGTACATGAGGTCTTATGATTAATCTTCTCGTGTTGTTTACGGGTGATCCTGAAATATATAAAATTAAATTATGAGTACATATATATAAAATATCATGTTATTTTAGAAAGATGTGATTTATTTAATTTTTCTCCAATTATTTTCGTGGCTAAACTAGTTTTGGATATCCGATCTTGTTTTAGTCATAGTTTCTTCGTTACAACTCCGTTTTCGTTGATTCAACTTGCCACTTCCTTGGATCGAGTCCTTCTTTAAGAATATGAACTGTAAATACCTTAGTTTGTATTCGAAATCACAGGTCATAGGTCAAATTTTGGTGAAACTTATGAAGTTAATCATTTTCCCTTATGTAAACAACATTAAATGATTATTTTTCTAAAAATACTTATACTTTGAGTTAAATCATGAAATTTTTATGTGTTAACATATTCATAAGAAATATCATTTTTCCAGAATATAAACCTCCAATTCAAAGTTCAAGATAGTTTTTAATTATCCAACCCAAAACAGCCCCCGGTTGCACTCCGACGTCGTAAATTCAGTTTTTAAGGTGTTCTTTGAAAAACCAAGTTATACCTTGTTAAATTAGCATATATTTATGATATATTACAGGTCTTGAAGTATTTTAAAAGTTAAGTTAGAAGGATCTATTTAGTTTACAAACAAGTTTGAAATCATTCAAACTATGTTCTTGTTGTTAAAATTGTATACCATAAAATAAGATAGCTATATATATATGAATCGAATAAGGTTATGAACAAAGTTACTACCTCAAGTTACTTGGACAAGTTGCTGTAAAAGAGGAGTAAAAACCTAGAACCAAAAGAGTGGTGGAGTTGGATCAAAAGGTTGGAAGTAAACTTGTAAATTTGGAAGGATTTTTGAAGTGTTTTTGGAAGGATTTTCTTATGGTATTTAAGTGTTGTTTTTATGGCTAGATCTTCATGGATACTAGCTGAATGGTTATGGGTTCCTTATGACTTGTAAGTAGGTGTTTTTAGAGAGTAATTTGGAAGTGAGATGATGAGCTAAAAATGAAATGATGGAGAGCCTTTAAAAACATGAATGGTAAAAACAAGGACAAATTTTTATGTTGTAATCTTGTGAAATTAGTCAACAAACTTCCAAATTCCAATTACCTTATACATAAGGCAATAACATGGCTGATTAAAAATGTTGATTTGATGTGTATATACCAATAGTAAATACATCTAGAAGATGGGTATGATACGGGTACCTATACCCTAGGTGTACGTATAGAAATCTTTGAGAAAACGGAACGAGGATTCAAATATAGCTATCTTTTGTAAATATACTTATATTGTTTTATGTATGTAAGCCCTTTAAAAGTGATAAAATACATATCTATACAATGCATGTATAAATATTATAGGTTATAAGTATTTATTTCGAAAAACGTTACATATAGTTATCATTTTGAAAACTTAAGTTAGTAGTTTCAAAATATACTTATAACTCATTGTTATTAATACACAATGGGATGTTAAAACATTCTTAGATCATGTTGAATATATATAAATACATATATATACACAAACGTATAATTATCGTATGTTATATAATTCGTGATATCATCGGTCAAATTGGACGGTCAAACGTTGTGTAAAACTCTTTTCAAAAACATAAATCTCAACAATTTAGATTGCTTATCATGTTGGTAAGGTTTAATTTATGTAAATATTAATCTTATAAGTGTAAAACGATCGGAAAAATCCGGGTCGTTACATTACCTACCCGTTAAATAAATTTCGTCCCGAAATTTTAAAATTGTACCTATTGTGCGTCATCGGAAAACAGATGTGGGTACTTTTGTTTCATTTGATCCTCTCGTTCCCAAGTAAACTCGGGACCCCTTCGAGCATTCCAACGAACCTTGATGATTGGTATGTTGCTCTGCTTAAGCCGTTTAACCTCACGGTCCATGATTTCGACTGGTTCTTCTATGAATTGTAGTTTCTCGTTGACTTGAATTTCTTCAAGAGGAATGGTGAGATCTTTCTTTGCAAGACATTTCTTAAGGTTTGAGATGTGAAATGTATTATGTACTCCGGCGAGTTGTTGTGGTAATTCGAGTCGATAAGCTACCGGTCCAATGCGTTCGATGATCTTGAACGGGCCTATATACCTTGGGTTCAGTTTATCT
The DNA here is from genome assembly GCF_046630445.1 of Rutidosis leptorrhynchoides. Classification (NCBI taxonomy): domain Eukaryota; kingdom Viridiplantae; phylum Streptophyta; class Magnoliopsida; order Asterales; family Asteraceae; genus Rutidosis; species Rutidosis leptorrhynchoides. The sequence continues at coordinate 28,630,664 of NC_092339.1, read as the reverse complement.
CTTTTTCCAAAACGTATTACACCTTTCCAAGGTGACACCTTTAACATAACCATGTCACCGATCTGAAACTCTAATGGTTTCCTTCGGACATCGGCGTAGCTCTTTTGGCGACTACGGGCTGTTTTCAATTTCTCCTTGATTTGCACTATCTTCTCAGTAGTTTCATGGATGATCTCGGGTCCAGTTAATTGTCGATCTCCTACTTCGTTCCAACAGATAGGGGATCTACACTTCCTTCCATACAGTGCTTCGAATGGTGCAGCTTTAATGCTCGCATGATAACTATTATTATACGAGAATTCTGCTAATGGTATATATTTATCCCATCCGTTTCCAAAATCGATCACACATGCCCTAAGCATGTCTTCAAGAGTCTGAATTGTTCTTTCACTCTACCCGTCAGTTTGCGGATGATATGCAGTACTCATATCCAAACGAGTTCCTAGGGCCTCCTGTAGTGTTTGCCAGAACTTTGATGTAAATCTACTATCACGATCGGATATAATGGAAATAGGTATTCCATGCCTTGAAACAATTTCCTTTATGTATAATCGTAATAGTTTCTCCATTCTATCCGTTTCCTTTATAGGCAAGAAATGTGCAGATTTGGTGAGACGATCAACTATTACACAAATGGTGTCATAACCCCAGGCAGTCTTAGGTAATTTTGTGATGAAATCCATGGTAATACCATCCCATTTCCATTCTGGGATTTCTGGTTGTTAAAGTAATCCTGACGGCTTCTGGTGTTCTGCTTTGACTTTGGAACAAGTTAAACATTCCCCAACATATGTTGCAACGTCTGTCTTCAAATTAGGCCACCAATAATGCGTCTTAAGATCTTGATACATCTTTCCAACTCCAGGATGTATCGAGTATCTTGTCTTATGTGCCTCATTCAATATTAACTTCCTTAATCCACCCAACTTTGGTACTCAAATACGGTTTGCAAAATATCGAATTCTATCTTCCCGCATAATGAGTTGTTTCCCATACTTCTTCATTATTTCATTTCCTATGTTTTCTTTAGTAAGAGCTTCTCGTTGAGCCTCTTTGATTTGTGAGTTGAGATTCATGCGAATTTTTATGTTCATTGCTCGTACTCGAATTGGTTCTCGTTCCTTTCTGCTTAAAGCATCGGCCACTACATTCGCTTTTCCGGGATGATAGCGAATCTCACAATCGTAGTCGTTTATCAGCTCGACCCACCTACGTTGCCTCATGTTCAGCTGTTTCTGATCGAAAATATGTTGAAGGCTTTTATGATCAGTAAACACAGTGCATTTAACTCCATATAAATAGTGTCTCCATATCTTCAATGCAAACACTACTGCCCCCAATTCTAGATCATGCGTCGTATAATTCCGCTCGTGAATCTTCAATTGTAGGGATGCGTATGCAATAACTTTCTTTCGTTGCATAAGGACGCAACCAAAACCTTGTCGCGAGGCGTCACAATATATCTCAAAATCATCGTTCCCTTCAGGTAACGATAAAATAGGTGCCGTGGTCAACTTCTTTTTCAGTAATTGAAATGCACTCTCCTGCTCAGAGGTCCATTCATATTTCTTCCCTTTTTGCGTTAACGCTGTCAACGGCTTAGCTATTCGGGAAAAATCTTGAATAAACCTTCTATAATAACCGGCTAAACCCAAAAATTGGCGTATCTGCACTGGTGTCTTAGGAGTCTCCCATTTTTCAATGGCTTCAATTTTTGCTGGATCAACCTGAATTCCTTTGCTACTAACAACGTGGCCAAGAAATTGCACTTCTTTCAACCAGAAAGTACATTTAGAAAATTTAGCATATAGCTGTTCTTTTCTCAACAACTCTAATATCAACCTTAAATGCTGCTCATGCTCTTGCTCACTCTTGGAATAGATAAGAATATCATCAATGAAAACGATAACAAACTTATCTAAATACGGACTACAAACTCGATTCATGAGGTCCATGAATACAGCTGGCGCATTTGTCAACCCAAACGGCATGACCAAAAATTCGTAATGACCATAACGTGTCCGAAAAGCAGTTTTCGGAATGTCCTCTTCTTTGACACGTAATTGATGATAGCCCGACCTTAGGTCAATTTTCGAGTACACACATGATCCTTGCAGTTGATCAAATAAGTCGTCAATTCTCGGTAGTGGATACCGATTCTTGATAGTTAACTTATTTAATTCACGATAATCTATACACATCCTAAAAGATCCATCTTTCTTTTTAACAAATAGAATCGGAGCTCCCCACGGTGAAGTACTTGGTCGTATGAATCCACGATCCAGTAATTCTTTTAACTGACTCTGAAGTTCTTTTAACTCGGACGGTGCAAGTCTATATGGAGCACAGGCAACTGGTGCAGCTCCTGGTACTAAATCTATTTGAAATTCTACAGATCTAAATGGAGGTAATCCCGGCAACTCTTCCGGAAAAACTTCAGGAAAATCTCTTGCCACAGGCACGTCGTTGATGCACTTCTCTTTTTCTTTCTTTTCGACTTTATTAACATGTGCTAGAATAGCATAACATCCCTTTTCTAAACACTTCTTGGCTTTCAAACAGCTAATGAGTTTTAGCTTTGAGTTACCCTTCTCTCCATAAATCATCACCGGCATTTTATCCTTACAAGGAATGCGAATTGCCTTCTTGGCACACACAACTTCAGCTCCTACTTTGGACATCCAGTCCATGCCGACTATTACATCAAAACTTCCTAATTCTACGGGTATCAAGTCAATTTTAAACGTTTCACCGGCTAAATTTATTTTACAATCACGACAAATTTTATCGGCTTTAATTAGTTTACCATTAGCTAACTCAATCATGTACTTAGCATCTAGAGGTAATGATGAACAATTCAATTTAGTGTAAAAATTTCTACACACGTAACTTCTATCGGCACCAGTATCAAATATAATAGATGCTGATAAGTTATTAATGGTAAACGTACCCGTAACAAGCTCCGGGTCTTCACATGCCTCTCTAGCATTAATAATAAATGCTCTCCCATGTGCAGGTCCGATATTCTTCTCTGGATTCGGGCACTGGCTCTTATAGTGACCTTGTTTTCCACACCCATAACAAGTAATGGTAGCCAAAGCAGTTCTATTTGCATTGGTGGCAGGAGTCTTGGTACCATTTGTATTTGTAACGAGAGCCTTACAATCTTCAGCAAGATGACCCTTTCTATTACATTTGTTGCATACCACATTACAGTAGCCAGAGTGATGTTTGTGGCATCAGTTACATAAAGGATTTTGTCCTTTGTAACCAAAGCTTAAACCACTACCCGCACCTTGCGTGATTTCTTGTTTCTTAAAAGATTGTTGTTGGTTACCTCGATCATAATTTCCATTCCACTTTCTTTTGTTACCTGATACCTTCACATCAGTATTGGATACTTTCTTATCTATGATGACCTAATCCATTAGCTCGTTTGCCATGGTTACAGCTTCATGAATTGTCTTAGGTTTCGATGCTGTAACATTTGCCTTGACCTTTTTGGGCAAACCATCTTTGTACATTTCAATCTTCCGTTCTTCGGTTGGAACCAATTCAGGACATAGCAAAACTAATTCCATGAATCGCTGATTGTAGTTGGTGATTTCAGTACCAACAACCTTCAGGCTTCGTAATTCATCTTCCAGCTTCCTAACCTCGTTCCTTGGACAATACTCGTTGATTAACATTATTTTGAATTCTTCCCATGGAGTATCATAAGCTACATCTCCTCCTACAGCCTTCACATAATTTTTCCACCACGTGAGTGCACTATCTTGTAAAGTGCACGATGCATACTTGGTCATGTCCTTTTCAACACAACCACTGATTTTAAACACAGTCTCCATCTTTTCTATCCACCGGGTTAAACCGATCGGTCCTTCTGTTCCACTGAATGATGAGGGCTTGCAAGCTTGAAAAGTTTTGTAGGTGCACCCCACACGAGGATTTGGGTTAACTGCAGCACCTCTTGCAGCCTCGACCCATAACATTCTGTCGTTCACTCGCTGATTGATGAGTTCCTGGATTTCTTGTTCTGTCATTCGGTTCAATCGCGCCATAATCTTCAATAAGAATGAAAAAAAAATAATTATTCACATGGAATATTATAGATGTAGTATGTATTTACAGTACATCGTAGCTTATTAATAATATGAACCAGTTATTATTATAAAAGCCTTTTCTTCTTATTAGCGTTTTATAATTATATCTAGGGTAGTACCTACCCGTTAAAGTTCATACTTAATAGCTTAGTACGAAAATCATTTACTACCACCCAAATAATACTTAACCATGGAAAATTATTGCATTTCACACTTCACTATTTTACATATGCTTATCTTACATCAAACATTAAGCAAACCACACTAGTAATATTATACACAACATTATATGATCCCATGGTTTAAAACAACAGCGCATCATTTAACCCAAAGCGTTTGTGTTCAAAGAAATCGCTTAAAGGTTATCCTGGTTGTCTCTCTGCGTTTTGGCTGAGGAACCGAAGAACTGGATGTCGGGATAGAACTAATAGGAATAGCGGGAATAGGTGTGGAAGTATCTGGTGGAGTTGGTGCCACAACATCCTCTCTAGACTCGGGATTTTGATTTTCCATTTCAGTAGCCTTTCGTTTCCTTCCTCGTTCGAACTTGTCTTTCGTAATTTCCTGTATTTCTTCCTCCTCAGGATCACTTTCCGTTTCTTCTTCAATTGATTCATCCGGAACTTGTGAGTCTTCCCCAAAGGTGTCGTTTTCATCATCGGATAGGTTAATGACTGGAACACCATCTGAAGATTCTGGTTCGGAGTCGCTGAATGTGATAACAAGTTCTAAGCCAGACATCTATCACATAACAACTAGTAAATTAGTATCACATAATATTTACATATTAATTTTTAACCAACAATGATAAGCAATATTTTTTTTTCAAAATCAAACACGGTCAAAGTCCAGACTCACTAATGCATCCTAACAAACTCGATAAGACACACTAGTGTAAATTTTCCGGTTCTCTAAGACCAACGCTCTGATACCACATGTCAAAACCCGTCCTTAACCATAAGAACAAGTTAGATAACGTATGATTTCATTGCGAGGTATTGACCTCTATATGCGACATTTTTAAAAGAACAACTGCATTTATTTTACATTACAAACCATAACTCTTATGATAATACAAGATTTAGACAATATAAAGATGATTATCGTTTAGCGATAATCTTAGACTTACAAACTTTACATGTGATGATAACAATACGATTTCTAGCATATTTTACATTACAACTCCTCGGATATGCAGTTTTGTTTTTGACACAAATATGCATACACAAGATCTTGCTTAAATTCAACATGTTGCAGCGGAAGCTTTTAGTTATCACCTGAGAATAGACATGTTTAAAACGTCAACATAAAGTTGGTGAGATATAGGTTTAATGCCGGCAGCGATATAAATATAGACCACAAGATTTCATATGTAAACATTTTAATAAAAATATTCTAAGTGGTTGAGCACTTGGTAACCATACTTAACATTTAATCACGTCGCATATTGATATTGCTCAAATACATCATATATATCTATCGCAATATCACTAAAAGCGCTCTAGAATCAAAGATAATGAAGGTGTTCTACAAGTGATAAGCCAAGATGCGCAAATTTGTATCGGAAGAATGATTTACAAAGAATTTTGATGATTTATGACATTGGTTGATCCCGATACGACTTAGGGTCTATTTAGTGCTTTAAAATGATAAAACAAAGCTTCCAAGGTGTTAGGCTTCGTCCGAATGAAGTAATATTGAAAAGAAAACGAAACAGTCAAAATCAGTACTTGAGGACGCCGTCCAGGGATTGAAGACGCCGTCCTGGCTTTTGATCTGGGACGCCGTCTAGGGGGTTCGAGACGCCGTCTTGACCTTTAATTCGGGACGCCGTCCTGCATTTTGGGACGACGTCCCGTAGTAGGTGTGGCCGACTTTTTGGCTTTTTACCTAATTTCTCCACTTTAAAACTTCAGTTTTTGAGGGACTGTTTAATCAGAATACGAACCAGAGAGTTTAGAGGCGATTTTCAGGAGCAAATTGGAGAACTCCAACCTCTTTGAAGAGGCTCAACATCAAGGCATCATCCATCAAAACCTTTTTCATCCAAGAACTCTTGTTCTTGTAGGTTATTTACTTGTTCTCAGCAATGATTTCAGTTAATAATTTGATTGTATTGTTGTCTGTTACCATGATTGTTGGCTAGTTTCTATAATGCTTGTCTAGATTAATAACCAAGGTATTGGATGTAATCTTATTGATTGAATGTATTATGCGTGATAGATTGAAGCTCGAATTAAGAACCATGCTTATTGTTGTTAAAATCATTTGTATCTAGTTAATTGATATGTTGTTGATAAAGAGAACTCTTGTTGATGTATCATATTGATTTACAATCAACTTGTCTTAGATTGATTGTTTGCTAAACCGGACCAAGGGGGTAAACTAGATTAAAACGGTTAAACAAAATAGGAATGAATTGTGTAGAGCGAACGCAAAGACAATTGTTATTCAAGTCTTTGATTTTGTTGATCAACTAGTCACAAACTAAAAGGTCTAAGTTATAGGGAGCCCTCGCTTAGTAATTCTAGTTTGAGTACTTGCTAAAGAGAACTCTTGGCGAGTCGATTTAGGTGATTAGCATGCTTATAGTTATTTGATTACAAATACAAGAACCATAGTGAAAAGGGAACCCTTGATCTTGTTATTGTATTTGCGTGTTTATCCGAGAGAACTCTTAGTGAACCTATTAGATAACTACACACATAATTATTCAATCAGGACTTAATATCTAAAAATACATCCAATACCGAGGGTAAAATATCTAGATAAACATTTCATCTCTTTGATTTAATTCAAAACTATCTTACTTGCTTTATTTGTATTTATCATCATTTCATAAACTTAAAAGACAAAAATATTGTTTTTACATTTAACCTTCTTTGATTTGGCTAAATCGTTAAATAGCCATCAAAACATAAAACTTGTACTTTTAACTTTCATTCACTTAGTTAATCATAATATAGTTTCTAATTCTAGTTTGACTGATATAACTGTCCTTGGAACGATACACGGAACTAAACCAGTTACTATACTACTACACGATCGGGTACACTGCCCGTTAGTGTGTAGCAATCTCTAAAACCGGTATTTTCCATACGATAATTCATATACCACTTTTCGCACATCAAGTTTTTGGCGCCGCTGCCGGGGACAGTTTTGTGTCAAAATAGAATTATTAACTGATTTGTGATTAAGTAGTTTCTTAATTATTTTAAATTTTTAATAATCTTTGATTTTTAAACTTATAGAATCGGTATGTTTAATAATTTTTGTTAGTTGTGTGATTGACAGTTTATAGGTCGCATATGCCACATACCCGAAGTTCAGAATCTCCATTACTTACACCGTTTACAGAACCTGATAGAAAGCTTGGTAGGATTTCAAAAGACTACTTGAAATTTTTGAATCTTCATCAAAGCAAGAAACCTTTGATTCAGAATCAAGTATGACCAAGCCTCGATATTCAGACTTTGGTAAACCCGTTCAACCCCCAAATTTTGAAATGGAAGGAGAAAGACCGTTGGTACCACGACAATCAATGGCAGCAAAGATGAAAGCAACCGGACCGGACAAGTTAGTGCTATTACTCCACCTACTGGTGAGGTAACTTTTGAAATAAAAGGACCTATTCTTCAAATGATTAATAACTGGTGTCAATTTGGTGGTGGTCCGAATGAAGATGCAAACGAACATATTCGTCTCTTTCAAGAGATATGTCTACTATTTAAACTTAAACCAGAAACTGACCAGGCCATATTATTAAGACTTTTCCCTTGGACACTCCAAGGGGAAGCACGAAGTTGGTTAGATTCATTGGCCGAGGCTACGATAGAAACGTGGGATGGTATGTTGGAAAAATTTCTTAAGAAATATTTTTCAGCATCCAAGTCCGCGAGACTCCAACACGAAATTACCCAATTCTGTCAAAAGCTGATGGAAACCCTGTACGAAGCATGGAATCGATTTTCCAAAATGCTAAGAGGTTGTCCAAACCATGGTTTGGATACCTTTCAAAAGGTCCAAATCTTTTACAAAGGTTGTGATGTAGCAACCCGAATTTCAATTGACCAAGCGGCCGGTGGTTCTCTTATGGACAAAACCGAGCAAGAGGCTTATGAGATAATCGAGAAACTAGCCGATTATTCTCATGAGTGGCATCAAGAACGCCCAATTACTCGAAATGCTCAAGTCCAAAGCGCCGGTGCTTATGATGACTTAAGCTCCCTAGGTGTAAAAATAGATGGTGTTGTCCGAAACATGGACAAAATCACCAAGGAAATCCATAGTATGAAAGTAGGTTGTGAATACTGTGGAGGTCTCCACTTAGGAAAAGATTGTGATGCCGGGTTAACCATGGCTCAAAAAGAAGAAGTGGCTTTCATAAGCCAAAGAAATAATAACCAGTTTCAGGGAAGAGCCCAATTTAACCGGAACTTTAACAACCCCTACAACCCTCAAGGTCAAACTTCCAATTTTCAACAAGGGTCAGGTAGTGGGTTCCTACAACAAACTCCGGGTTTTTACCAAAAACCCCAACAGGAAGAGAAAAAGTCAAATTTAGAGAGTATGTTGGAAAAGTTAATTACATCACAAACTCAGCTTGTCACAAATATAAACCAAACCAACGAGAAAAACAAACATCAATTTAGAAACCAACAAGCATCAATTCAAAATTTAGAAAAACAAATGAGTGGTTTAGCCAATTTACTGAGCGAGAGGAAACCAGGTAGTTTACCGGGCGATACCAGTAAAAACCCACGAAATGAGCACGCAAATGTTATCACCACACGGAGTGGTCTAGCATACGATGCTCCAAAAATGCCCGAAAATTCTGATTTCAGGGTTCCATTGAACCAAAATGATGAACCGGTTAAGGAGCCGGAACAAGTGGTTGAAAAGGAAAAACGGGAAAAACCCGTAGTGAAACCATATCAACCACCGCTCCCATACCCAAGAAAACAACAACAAGAGAGGCTAGAGGCCGAAAGGTCGAAATTCCTAGATATGTTTAAACAAATTAACATAAACATGCCTTTCATTGATGTAATCTCAGGTATGCCCAAGTATGCTAAGTTTTTAAAAGACTTACTTACTAATCGGAAGAAAATGGAGGAACTTTCATCCGTCACCATGAATGCTAATTGTTCAGCAATTTTGATGAACAAAATACCGAAAAAGTTAGCTGATCCTGGAAGTTTTACCATACCATGTCTCCTGGGAGATTTGGAATGCATTAAAGCATTAGCGGATTTAGGGGCTAGCATAAATTTAATGCCTTATTCATTATATGTTAAGCTAAACCCCGGGGAACTGAAACCAACTCGAATGGCAATCCAACTAGTAGACCGCTCTGTTAAATTCCCTCGTGGAATTTTAGAGAATATGTTAGTAAAAGTAGGTACCCTAGTATTTCCGGCTGACTTTGTAATTCTAGACATGGAGGAGGACACACGTGTGCCTCTTATATTAGGTCGACCTTTCCTCAATACCGCTAGAGCTATGATAGATGTTCATGGGCAGAAATTGACCCTTAGTATTGAGGATATGAAGGTTACCTTTTCCGTTGACCATGCCTTGCAATACCCCGAGTCTACTGATGATCAATGTTATTATTTGCAAACCGTAGACACGTATTCGGAGTTATTGCAGGAATTTCCAGAATTGCAAGGTACAGGAGAATGCATTTTTGCGGAAGGTGATGATGAAACAATGGTGGAAGAAGTGGAGATGTTGACCACTTTGATGGCTAACGGGTATGAGCCAAATGATGAAGAGTACAGAAAGTTGGATTTAGGGAATGAATACCGATGTAAAACATCGATTGAAGAACCTCCCGTTTTGGAACTAAAGCCACTTCCAAATCACTTGGAATATGCTTACCTACAAGAAGGTTCTACTCTCCCGGTGATCATTTCATCCGAACTCTCTGTAAGTGAGAAATCTAAGCTTGTTTCCATGTTAAAAGCCCATAAAACGGCTCTAGCATGCAAAATTCATGACATCAAGGGTATAAGTCCCTCTTATTGTACACATAAGATATTAATGGAAGATAACTATAAGCCGTGTGTACAAAGACAAAGGCGACTCAACCCCAATATGTAAGAAGTTGTTAAGAAGGAGATTGTAAAACTCCTAGATGCGGGTCTTATTTATCCAATTTCGGATAGTCCTTGGGTGAGTCCGGTCCAATGCGTGCCCAAAAAGGGTGGCATGACCGTTCTCACAAATGAAAACGACCAATTAATTTCTACCAGGACTATCACGGGTTGGAGGGTATGCATTGACTACAGGAAATTAAATGATGCTACCCGAAAAGACCATTTTCCCCTTCCTTACATTGATCAAATGTTGGAAAGATTAGCGGGAAAGAATTTTTATTGTTTTCTTGACGGTTTCTCGGGATATTTCCAAATCCCTATAGCACCCGAGGACCAAGAGAAAACGACCTTTACATGTCCTTATGGTACTTTCTCCTATCGGCGTATGCCTTTTGGCTTATGCAATGCTCCTGCTACCTTCCAAAGGTGCATGGTAGCTATTTTTCATGACATGATTGAAGACTTTATGGAAGTATTCATGGATGACTTCTCAGTCTTCGGTGATTCTTTTAACTCATGTCTTAAAAATCTTGAGCGTATGTTGATTAGGTGTGAAGAATCAAATCTTGTACTAAACTGGGAAAAATGCCATTTTATGGTAAAAGAGGGAATTGTATTGGGTCATAAAATTTCTTGTGCAGGTCTTGAGGTGGATCGGGCTAAAGTGGAAGTAATAGCCAAATTACCACCACCAACGAATGTGAAAGGTGTTAGAAGTTTTCTGGGGCACGCCGGTTTTTACCGGCGGTTCATTAAAGATTTTTCCAAAATTGCAACCCCCATGAACAAACTTCTTGAGAAGGACGCTCCATTTGTCTTTACGGACGAGTGTCTTACCGCCTTTAATCTTCTTAAAGCAAAGCTCACGCAGTCACCGATTCTCATATCGCCGAATTGGTCAATACCATTCGAACTTATGTGTGACGCCAGTGACTTTGCTATTGGTGCCGTCTTGGGGCAAAGAATAGAAAAACATTTCAAGCCCATTTACTATGCTAGTAAGACACTGCAAGGAGCCCAACTTAATTACACTACCACCGAGAAGGAACTCCTTGCAATCGTCTTTTCGTTTGACAAATTCCGATCCTATTTAGTGCTAGCAAAGACGGTTGTCTACACAGACCACTCGGCATTAAAGTACTTGCTTTCTAAGCAAGATGCTAAACCCCGTTTAATACGTTGGGTCTTGCTTTTGCAAGAATTCGACATCGATATAAAAGATAAAAAGGGTGCCGAAAACCTAGCTGCCGATCACCTTTCTCGACTTGAGAACCCGAATCTTGGGGTTCTACATGTGACCGTTATCCAAGATAATTTTCCTGATGAAAATCTCATGAGAGTTGAGAAAATTGATGATCCATGGTTTGTAGACATTGCCAACTATCTTGCGGGTGGATTCCTTGAAACGGGTATGTCACACCAGAAAAGAAAGAAATTCTTTAGTGACTTAAAATACTATTTTTGGGAATACCCATATCTCTTTAAACAGTGTCCCGATGGGATAATCCGTCGGTGTGTTTCAGGAAAGGAATGCACCGAAATTCTACTTGACTGTCACCTTGGTCCAACAGGTGGGCACTTTGGTCCCCAAATCACGGGGAAGAAAGTTTACGAGGCCGGTTTCTATTGGCCTACCATATTCAAAGATGCCTACGCTGTCTGTAAAGCTTGTGACGCGTACCAACGGGCTGGTCAAATAACTAAACGGGATGAAATGCCTCAACAAAGCATCCAAGTATGCGAGGTGTTCGATGTTTGGGGAATTGACTTTATGGGCCCCTTTCCAAAATCTCATTCTTACCTCTACATACTTGTCGCCATAGATTATGTTTCTAAATGGGCGGAGGCAAAACCTCTACCAACAAATGATGGCCGAGTAGTGGTAAACTTTTTGATGGAACTTTTCTCTAGTTTCGGCACACCAAAAGCTCTTATAAGTGACCGGGGCACCCACTTTTGCAATAAGCAATTGGAAAAGGTGTTGAAAAGATATGGAGTAATCCATAAAATTTCGACATCTTATCATCCCCAAACGAGTGGGCAAGTAGAAAACACCAACCGGTCATTAAAACGCATACTTGAAAAGACCGTTGGTGCCAATCCCAAAGAGTGGTCAACCAAGTTAAACGATGCATTGTGGGCTTTTCGCACGGCCTACAAAACACCGATTGGAACAACTCCTTTCCGTATGGTATACGGAAAAGCATGCCATCTCCCGTTGGAGATTGAACATAAAGCACATTGGGCGCTAAGGGCATGCAATTTGGATTACCAAGAAGCGGGTCGGTTACGTTTGACCCAACTAAATGAATTAGACGAGTTGAGGCTTGAAGCCTATGACAACTCTCTAATTTACAAAGAAAAGACCAAACAATGGCACGACAAAAGATTGAAACATCCAAAAGAATTCATGAAAGGAGATCGTGTCCTTGTTTACAATTCCCGTTTTAAGCTATCACCAGAAAAACTTAAGTCCCGATGGACGGGACCTTTTGTTGTTAGAAAGGTGTACCCTTATGGTACAATTGAAATGGTAAACTGGAAAGGTGATACTTTTAAAGTGAATGGCCACCGGGTCAAACACTATGTTGATGGTCCCCTAGAAATTGAGGATGAGGTTAGCCTCAACTTCAAGAAAAACGCCTAAATCAAAATGGGGACGAGTTTGGTGAACGACTCGTAAAAAATGGTTCACAATTGCAATTAGGTTTGTATTGTGTGCACGATAAATTTTAGTTTGGTACAAAATGATTAACGTATGACCTCTAAACACGCGCGACTCAGAAAATCTGATCAGTGAGTTTTAGTGAAACGGGACGCCGTCCCAAAACGATAGACGCCATCCCACATTACAAACTGGGATGCCGTCCCAAAACGCTAGACGCCGTCCCAACTCTTAAACCGAGACACCGTCCTGTTGGCCGAGACGCCGTCCTGAACCCCTGATTCAGAAAATAATACGCGTTTTATACACCTACCCACTCATTTCTTATCCACAAAACACACTCTTCTCTATTTCTCTCTGCCCTAACACGAACCACTCTCCAAAAACCCTAATCTCTACCTCAAATTCGTGATTTCTTCTTCAAATTCAAGCTTCAAATCATGAACTTTTTGGTATGGATACTCCATTTTTACACTTTTCTTTATCAATTACTTGAATTGTATGTTTATATCTATAAATTGGTGAAGGATAAGTGTGGGGTGTTTGATTTGCATGATTATTGTTAAGATTAACATGCCTTAGATGTTTAAATTGCCTTTATGTGTTTATTTTGCAAAGACTACATGCTTTTAAGGGTTTTGTTCATGATTCTAGGGTTTGTAGAAATTAAATCCGAATTTAGGGTGTTTAACTTATGATGTTGAGTTTATGTATGATGTTTATGATTCTTGTGAAGTATTTGATTCTGTTGGTGATGTTGATGTCAACTTGGATTGGTCATTTTTGAATGTTAGTGAATTTCTAAGCATATTGTTGAATTGTAATGAATTTATGAAATATGTATGTTTGATGTTCATTTGTATGGGCCTGTTGAAGCAAATTGATGGAATGAAATGCCCTAATGTATGATGTTATAATGGTCATTTGAGCTAAAAATTGTGAAAATGCGTTATGATTTATGATGAATATGATTAGAATGCAAAGTTAAACCATATGACCTATGAACACAACATACTTGAATCTTTGAGTCCTAAGTTTGTGCTACTTTGTGAAGTTATGATTTTCATTTTTAAAGGTGTCTTAACAAATTCATGACGACTTTGGTTGACTTTGGTTTAAAATGATGAACATGCACTTTTGTTTAAATGAATCATAATAACTTTTTGAACTAGGAATGTAATGATTAAGTTCTCCTGCTACTCGGTTATGTTTTAGCTAACATTAACACAACGGTTTCTATGTTCTTTTGGTGTGGTGTGTAATGTTTTGCAGGGACAACCAAGCAGAGGAGGACCGGCAAAAAGAGGAAGGACAGCAGGTTTGGCTCCACCACGACAACCACCACCACCACAACAACAACATCATTCATCATCGTCTTCCGGAGAAGAAGAGGAGGAGGATCTAAATGATCCTCGAGTTTGGTTAACACAGGTTCAGAACGATGAAGACTATACAGAAACGTTTGAGAGAATAAACCGTAGGCCGATTAATGCCACTTGGTATTTTATCTGGGGGCCATTGGAAGAGGCGGGCATGCGCCGACATGTTTCTAATTTACTCGCCATTCCTTACGGTAGAGTAGTCACCCACGCTTGGGAACAGGTTTTTAGCATCAATGAACCAATCTATCCGGTGCTGCTTAAAGAATTTTACTCTACCATGCGGTTTAACAATGTCAGCGACTATTTATCGAATGAGTTTCTACGGTTTCGTCTCGGGGGCCAAGATAGGGGTATAAGCAGTTTACAGCTTTGTAGAGTTCTGAGAATTTTTGAGGAATTCACCGATAATCAGTTAGGTGAATACTTACGGGCTTCTGATTACGTTGGCCGACATGTTTTTGATGACACTTCTTATTGGCGCAGAATTTGTAAGCCAAATAATGCGCCTGCACATTTTAGATCAAGCAAGCACAGGTACAACGAAATCGCAGCCCGGGATGATAAGCTGCTTCATAGACTCATAGCATGCACTTTTAATGCAAGGATTGAGGGTCATGAGAAGGTGAAAACATTAGATTTGTGGATTATGGATCAAATCAAGCGGGGGGCCTATACCGACATTCCTGGGTTGATCGGTAATTATTTCCTGGCCATTGCGACTGAGACACGGGTACAGAAGCCACTTCTGGGAGGTCACTACATAACCCGAATTGCCCGACACTTTAACATTGATTTCGACAGATTACAGGAGTATACGAGTGTCATGAAACCATTAAAAAAGGTTTTTTATATTAATGCTGAAATCATTATGAAAGATAGAAATGGGCATTTGGTGCCTTTTGTGGCAGTTGGTGCAGGTGACGCAAGTGGCAGTGGTGTTCAGCAAGAGCAGCAGCAGGAAGAGGAGGCGGAAATGGAGGCACAGACTAACGTCGGTGAACAGGTTCCGTGGCATCCGTCCCAATCAAGTTGGGACAGTTTGGTTGGTAGTGTTAATAACATGAGGTTGAGCCCGAACGAACAAAGGATGCACAACGATCGAATGTGGGGTAGTCAGTAGCGAATGACAGATTGCTCAAGTGCACGATCAGGGATGGATGAGTTATGGTATTGATTGGAATAACCATAACTCAGAGTTGTTTTATTCCAACCCCGAGCAGTACTATGGGACGACACGTCTGACACCCCAATATTACACGGATCCTCAAAACCCACCTCCGCCTCACCTGATTTATGATAATACCGCTGCGTTGCAGGATGCTCGGAACAGATTTGAGCAGCAATATCCACAGGGACGCCCGTACAGAGATGGTTCGGGTAATTATTTTTGGCCGTTTGATAACTAGGCCTGCGTGCCTTTGATCATTTTGTACTTTGTTTTGCGACAATTTAATTTGTGTGGTGTGATTTTAGACAATATTTCGGTTTGTAATAATGTACTAATGGTGTGATTTGATAAACGGTTGTGGTTGTAAAAACACCGTTATTTTTATTGTGATTTGTGTGGTTTGTTAATTTGTGCAGCATGATTGAACTTCAAAGACTGGCATTAAGTTCAGCGACATTTGATATTATGATGTGTGTATGATGATAATCGCGGACTGGACGATGCTCTTATGCTGGCAGTAAGTTCAGCAGCATCCGTCTACATGTTCCACGATTTACAGGTTAAAAATTGAAAATTTCTACAATCACCCTATCACTTTGCCCTCTAAATTTAATCCTTTTTCTAATTTCATGCAATAAGGGCCTTGCATGATCTCAAGTGTGGGGTGGGGAGTAGAAATTTATCGGGAACTCGTTTTACTAAAATTAAGGCGTTCAAGGCAACATAACTTGTAAAAGGTTAAATTTTATAAATTGATTTTAAAATTTATCGACGGATTAAGATCAGGTATAACAACCGAATTTCCGTTATAAATATAAATTTTTAAAAGATATTTTATAAACTTAATTGATTATAAGATTATAAAAAAAAAAATTTTAAAATTTTCAAGTAGCCTTAAAAACGATTAAAAGCCCAAAAAAACCACGTTATACACATTATGGTCTTAAAATCTAGAAAATAAATGATTGGTTTACATTTTAAATTATTAATAGTCTTTGAAGTTGCACTATCATTCAATTATTTAAATGAAAATCCTACTAGTTTAGTAAGCTAACTTGTAGGTCACTTGTACCAAAACGAGTGTAAACCGTGAGAGAGCGGTGATTGTATAGCGTGGTCGGAAACCGGATCTCGCGCCAGATCGAAAACCTTAAGGACGATCCTCATTGTTTCTCCTAACAAGGACAATGTTGCGTCCGACCACATATTATGACCAATAGGATGTATCCATTCCATCCTTAAGGAAGTAAAGTCTTCCGAATGACACACTTACTGATTCAATTCAGAAGATGTAGTCCAGACCAGTTGTAGGGTGATAAAAACTCTTGAAAAGTCATTACTAACATCGACTGGAAATCTACCAGGCCTCAACGTCAAACAGGGAAACTGGTAGTCAAGGTTTGTCTCAATGAGGGGGATTAACTAGTAAAACGGGGGGGCACCATGTATACACAAAATGTTAGTGATTTATCAGATCCCCGGAAGGATAACCTCCAGAAAGGTAAGATATCAGCTTTTAAGACTGATGAACCTCAATCTTAATGATTGATTTAACGGATTAGATGATTACCTCATAATTGTCAATGATATCCGGACGTAATGTGTATCCTCCTAAGCACATTATTTTCTACCGACATCTCATGATGTTAGGTACCGTGGGAGGGATTGGCTTGACCAATAGCGGGAAACCCGCACTCATTTTTCAAAATTCAGAAAATCCGACAAAATCGGAAAACGTGTCTAGTATTAAAAACTAGCATGATATTTTCAAAACCATAAAACGTTTTCATCAAGGTCCTGATTTTCCTAGGATCAAATTTTTCGGATACTTGGCTCTAATCTACCAAAAATGTGTGTGTGTGTTTCCATTGTGAATATAGCGTGCGAGTGATTTCAATAAAAGTGTACTATACTTAAAGCGTGTGTTTCCATAGTGTATATAGCGTGAGTGTGTTACTTAAAGCGTGTGTTTCATATAGTGTGAGTTGTGTTTCATATCAACGTGTGTGTTTCGTGTGCTTCGAGTGATTCATGTAATGTTTGTAATCTATATTGTGTGATTATGTTTGATATTGTTCTACTTTGTAACGAAAGAATTGCTTGAGGACAAGCAAGGTTTAAGTGTGGGGTGTTTTGATATTGCTCAAATACATCATATATATCTATCGCAATATCACTAAAAGCGCTCTAGAATCAAAGATAATGAAGGTGTTCTACAAGTGATAAGCCAAGATGCGCAAATTTGTATCGGAAGAATGATTTACAAAGAATTTTGATGATTTATGACATTGGTTGATCCCGATACGACTTAGGGTCTATTTAGTGCTTTAAAATGATAAAACAAAGCTTCCAAGGTGTTAGGCTTCGTCCGAATGAAGTAATATTGAAAAGAAAACGAAACAGTCAAAATCAGTACTTGAGGACACCGTCCAGGGATTGAAGACGCCGTCCTGGCTTTTGATCTGGGACGTCGTCTAGGGGGTTCGAGACGCCGTCTTGACCTTTAATTCGGGACGCCGTCCTGCATTTTGGGACGACGTCCCGTAGTAGGTGTGGCCGACTTTTTGGCTTTTTACCTAATTTCTCCACTTTAAAACTTCAGTTTTTGAGGGACTGTTTAATCAGAATACGAACCAGAGAGTTTAGAGGCGATTTTCAGGAGCAAATTGGAGAACTCCAACCTCTTTGAAGAGGCTCAACATCAAGGCATCATCCATCAAAACCTTTTTCATCCAAGAACTCTTGTTCTTGTAGGTTATTTACTTGTTCTCAGCAATGATTTCAGTTAATAATTTGATTGTATTGTTGTCTGTTACCATGATTGTTGGCTAGTTTCTATAATGTTTGTCTAGATTAATAACCAAGGTATTGGATGTAATCTTATTGATTGAATGTATTATGCGTGATAGATTGAAGCTCGAATTAAGAACCATGCTTATTGTTGTTAAAATCATTTGTATCTAGTTAATTGATATGTTGTTGATAAAGAGAACTCTTGTTGATGTATCATATTGATTTACAATCAACTTGTCTTAGATTGATTGTTTGCTAAACCGGACCAAGGGGGTAAACTAGATTAAAACGGTTAAACAAAATAGGAATGAATTGTGTAGAGCGAACGCAAAGACAATTGTTATTCAAGTCTTTGATTTTGTTGATCAACTAGTCACAAACTAAAAGGTCTAAGTTATAGGGAGCCCTCGCTTAGTAATTCTAGTTTGAGTACTTGCTAAAGAGAACTCTTGGCGAGTCGATTTAGGTGATTAGCATGCTTATAGTTATTTGATTACAAATACAAGAACCATAGTGAAAAGGGAACCCTTGATCTTGTTATTGTATTTGCGTGTTTATCCGAGAGAACTCTTAGTGAACCTATTAGATAACTACACACATAATTATTCAATCAGGACTTAATATCTAAAAATACATCCAATACCAAGGGTAAAATATCTAGATAAACATTTCATCTCTTTGATTTAATTCAAAACTATCTTACTTGCTTTATTTGTATTTATCATCATTTCATAAACTTAAAAGACAAAAATATTGTTTTTACATTTAACCTTCTTTGATTTGGCTAAATCGTTAAATAGCCATCAAAACATAAAACTTGTACTTTTAACTTTCATTCACTTAGTTAATCATAATATAGTTTCTAATTCTAGTTTGACTGATATAACTGTCCTTGGAACGATACACGGAACTAAACCAGTTACTATACTACTACACGATCGGGTACACTGCCCGTTAGTGTGTAGCAATCTCTAAAACCGGTATTTTCCATACGATAATTCATATACCACTTTTCGCACATCACATATTCCCTTTATTATGAAATCTTACTACACTGTACCAAGTGTAGTCACGAAACGAAGTACTGTGCAACCGTTGAATACTGGTCGTCCAGTCCGGTTGGGGTTGTCAAGCCCAATAGATCTATCAACAGGATTCGCGTTTACAATACCGCTGTAAATAGTAGTTACCAAGCTACAGGGAAGTATGCCAGTGGTACAACTCAACGTAGAATATATTTTTCAGTTACTTGTGTCCATAACGTAAAACATAAAATACATGTATTCTCATCCCGAAATACTTAGAGTTTAAAAGTGGGACTATATACTCACTTTGCCTTGAAGATATATATATATTTTGACTTGGTCTCCGGTTGATATCACGAACCTATCCATATATAATATATCAATATATTTTCATTTTAAACAATCGTCACATATATATACTTATAATACTTTTAATGTCTTCTTAGTTCGTAGTTAGCAATTCAATTTTAATGGTTCATATTTAGGTGTTTAATAAATAAATAAAACCCCCATCGTATTCGTATTGGTCGGGATTAATCTTGACCCACGGTACCGTGTTGTCAAATGACGTGTTGCGTACATAAAGTACCGGTGTTGTCAAATGACGTGTTGCGTACGTACATGAGGTCTTATGATTAATCTTCTCGTGTTGTTTACGGGTGATCCTGAAATATATAAAATTAAATTATGAGTACATATATATAAAATATCATGTTATTTTAGAAAGATGTGATTTATTTAATTTTTCTCCAATTATTTTCGTGGCTAAACTAGTTTTGGATATCCGATCTTGTTTTAGTCATAGTTTATTCGTTACAACTCCGTTTTCGTTGATTCAACTTGCCACTTCCTTGGATCGAGTCCTTCTTTAAGAATATGAACTGTAAATACCTTAGTTTGTATTCGAAATCACAGGTCATAGATCAAATTTTGGTGAAACTTATGAAGTTAATCATTTTCCCTTTTGTAAACAACATTAAATGATTATTTTTCTAAAAATACTTATACTTTGAGTTAAATCATGAAATTTTTATGTGTTAACATATTCATAAGAAATATCATTTTTCCAGAATATAAACCTCCAATTCAAAGTTCAAGATAGTTTTTAATTATCCAACCCAAAACAGCCCCCGGTTGCACTCCGACGTCGTAAATTCAGTTTTTAAGGTGTTCTTTGAAAAACCAAGTTATACCTTGTTAAATTAGCATATATTTATGATATATTACAGGTCTTGAAGTATTTTAAAAGTTAAGTTAGAAGGATCTATTTAGTTTGCAAACAAGTTTGAAATCATTCAAACTATGTTCTTGTTGTTAAAATTGTATACCATAAAATAAGATAGCTATATATATATGAATCGAATAAGGTTATGAACAAAGTTACTATCTCAAGTTACTTGGACAAGTTGCTGTAAAAGAGGAGTAAAAACCTAGAACCAAAAGAGTGGTGGAGTTGGATCAAAAGGTTAGAAGTAAACTTGTAAATTTGGAAGGATTTTTGAAGTGTTTTTGGAAGGATTTTCTTATGGTATTTAAGTGTTGTTTTTATGGCTAGATCTTCATGGATACTAGCTGAATGGTTATGGGTTCCTTATGACTTGTAAGTAGGTGTTTTTAGAGAGTAATTTGGAAGTGAGATGATGAGCTAAAAATGAAATGATGGAGAACCTTTAAAAACATGAATGGTAAAAACAAGGACAAATTTTTATGTTGTAATCTTGTGAAATTAGTCAACAAACTTCCAAATTCCAATTACCTTATACATAAGGCAATAACATGGCTGATTAAAAAGGTTGATTTGATGTGTATATACCAATAGTAAATACATCTAGAAGATGGGTATGATACGGGTACCTATACCCTAGGTGTACGTATAGAAATCTTTGAGAAAACGGAACAAGGATTCAAATATAGCTATCTTTTGTAAATATACTTATATTGTTTTATGTATGTAAGCCCTTTAAAAGTGATAAAATACATATCTATACAATGCATGTATAAATATTATAGGTTATAAGTATTTATTTCGAAAAACGTTACGTATAGTTATCATTTTGAAAACTTAAGTTAGTAGTTTCAAAATATACTTATAACTCATTGTTATTAATACACAATGGGATGTTAAAACATTCTTAGATCATGTTGAATATATATAAATACATATATATACACAAACGTATAATTATCGTATGTTATATAGTTCGTGATATCATCGGTCAAATTGGACGGTCAAACGTTGTGTAAAACTCTTTTCAAAAACATAAATCTCAACAATTTAGATTGCTTATCATGTTGGTAAGGTTTAATTTATGTAAATATTAATCTTATAAGTGTAAAATGATTGGAAAAATCCGGGTCGTTACATCTGTAGCATCGTATCCTCAAATTCCATTTTGTCCATAACAAGGACTATTTTCCACTTGCAGCTTTATTTATCTTCAGATCTATAGATACAAAATATTACGGTCATCAAATAGCTTCAAGCACATAATACAACAACACTTCAGATTTAAACCCAATATCACACCATAAATCATAAACCAAATCAGATCTAAAAACCCAACATCAATTCGGATCTAAACCCAGTTCATCGCGACGATGGTTGGTGTAGATCATTCGCCGGAAACACGATGATGGTTTTATTCACTTAGCGTTGAAGCTCTCGAAGTCCCTGTCGCTGACCAGAGTGATTTCAAAGTGTGTTTGAATTGATTTTTTAATTGTACGTAATAAAGTAAATCTCTACCAAAAGCTATTAGATTGAAATAGGAGAGGTAGGTATTGACCAATTGTTTATGATGTTTTGTTTTGAAATTGATTTTTAGATTTTGGCGATAAGATATTATATTTTATGGGTTGGTGATAATAAAGTTTAAATTTTTAGGCTTTGCGTATTTTTTAGTTTTATAATTATAAATTCGGGAAAAACAGGTAGCCGTCTTAGAGGAAGAAGATGAAGATGATCATAAACCTAAGGTTTTATACTTGTAGTCCTTATGATTTTTAAATGCATATTGATGGTCCTAAACTCAACATCTATTAGTTGATTATGGAATAAATTAACTGCGTTAGGTTTTAGACCAACGTTGTACGTTTATAGGGACTACCGACATAATTTTCAAAAGAAAAAGACTATGTGTATAATTTTGGTTATACCACATGAACCAACGGTGTAATTAACTCTTACAAAAATAAAGCTAATGAAAGCTAAAGTTATACTATAAGGGTATGAAAAATAGTGGAGCGAATCTAATGTTTAAAAAAATAGAAAATGGGTGGGACCATGGGACTTGGTCGGGTGCGGGTTCGAGCAGGCCCGTGTGTAGGGATGTCAAAATGACCCATACCCAATGAGAAAATCCGAAATCCGTTATAATTGGCCCGGGTCTGACCCGAGTCCGTCGAGTCATGAGCCGGGTATGGGGATGATTACAAAAAAAATTCCGGGTTCGGGTTCGGGTATGGTTTTGAATAAAACTCGTTTATCCGACCCGTATACCCGACCCGCATACCCATATACCCGGTTCGAGAAAATTTTAATAATAATTTTTATGTAAAATTTTAGTATTAGTATTATATTGTTAATGTATGAAAGATTTCTCTCTTATTTGTTTTGAAAACGAGTATAATTTTATTCAATATAATCATCTACAACAAGTTTTTGAGACGTGATATTTTATATACTTTGTGTATTTGAGTATTTTAGAAAAACTTTTCAATCAACTTTTTGTATGTGATGTTTTATAATAGTTTAAACATGAAGTAGTTAAGTTATTTTTCGATATTTTGATTTGGTAACTTATTGAAAAATAAATACAGAATGACTAATCGGGTATGTCCGTTTACCCGTGAGGAAACCCAAAATCCGATAGTATGTAAGTAAATGAGGACCCGACGAATTTCGGGCCAGATTTAGGGCGGAGTTTCTTAATCGGGTTCGGGTCTGGAATTACTTAAACTCGACTTAAACCTGACCCGATGTCATCGCTAACCGCCTGAGACAAAGCTCTTTAGCCGGTATCCGCGTGATTCATGGCTTGATGGTGACGCCCTCTAGTGGACTTTAGTCTTTTGTCTTTACATACATCTGCATCAATCACTTGTCCCATGTGCTTGTCACGTAGTACAGTTAAAGTGCCCTTCGTTTTACTCCGGATTATCATTTATTATGATTAACCAACTCTTTGCTACATTTAAAACTACAAGGTCTTTTATATAATTCCATGAATATGGTTCTTATAAGAGTATCTCGGAATATGGTCATATCATGTTATGTTATATGTTACTGTCATTGAGGCCATTTGGTACTGTCAGTGTTCAGCACCATGAGCATATTCGTGTAATTTAGCTTCTCTTTTCATTTTTGCAATTTTTTTTTTGGTTTTCTTACATAAATTAAGCTTTTTTGTTTTTTTAAATACTTTTTCCTTAACCTAATTCTATTCTATTAAATGTATAAACTTTGCATCTAATAAAATGTTTCTACCAATAGTTGAAGGATAATGATATTTTCAACCATGTTTTTGATAAATTCACTCATTTTATACATTAACGGATTGTGTTGTACAATCTGTCAATGCATAAAGTGAGTGGATTTATCAAAAATGTTGTTGAAAATATCACTACCTATAGTCGAATTGCGTATTTTAATTATAAATTACTTAAACATTGTAATTTATATTACGAATTATTTATCGATGCTTACGTTTTCTTACATAGCGGGCTTAAACTTTTATAATGTATTTCATTTTTTTTTCTTTCATTTAATATATATCAGATTAGATATATACTAACGATTCAATATGATTTTCTTTTTTTTCTTCTTTTTCTTAGGTTCACCATGGGTAATTACTATATTAGCTATTAGACAAAAATGATGAATAGTACCGAGAGTATTTTGGACTTTTCATTTCTTTTTTTTAAACAATTTCCATTTCACCACAAACACCCCCAAACTTTGTTCAAAAATTAAAATCGACCCTCAAAACAGGGGGGTAAAGTGTCAAAACAACATTTTCATAAAAAGTTTTAAATAAACTCCACTCAAATATTCAACGGGTCATATCTTCTCGCTCGCAACGACTTAAATTTTTCCGACACCATCGTTAAACTCCAAATGAATTTAGGAACACAATGTCACTACCTATACGCAAAACGGACAGTTTTTAAAAAACGCTAAATATTTGGAGTACTTTTCATACACGTTGATTTTTCACTCGCAGACTCTATAACTATTTTCATCTATTAACAACAAACACATATGGGTCATATTATTTTTTTTTAATTATTTAGTGATTTTTTAAATATATCTCAGTAAGTCTTCTACTCTTAAATCATACGAAGTGTTAATATAAGATAATGACTTAATTGCGTTATATTTTGCAAAGTCAACAATTCCATAGCGAAACGCGGAAATGCAAATATATTGTTATTTTAAAATAACATTTAAATTTTTGGCGGGTTATACCTTTTAGTTCGACTCGAGTTGCGCTTCAACAACATGATCGTTAGCCACGCAATAATTTTACAAACTAAACACAATAAAATACATTGGAAACCGAACCCGAACGCTAAGCGAGGGTTCGAAAACTAGTATAATCTAATAGGAAACATATAATTTTGTAACAAGCGTTATTATGCATATTGTAAATTATTAAAATAATATTTGATACATAATATATATTACGGAGTATAATATATTAAAAATAATCGAGTTGGATAAGTATTGCTTTGTTGCTTCCGTATGGAGTACTGGCGTACTGCGATTCATATCTCTCTCATCTTGTTTTCAAGTGTATCTTCAAACTTAATTTACTCTTTGAATGTTAGTTATCATGCACGCGATATGTATAGTTTATAAGTTTAGGTTCTGTGTCAATCCTTTTACAGTGATGTATTCTCGTTTATTTATATTAATAAAATTGATATGGTTACAAATGATTTTCCACATTAAGGCGCGCTAACCTGTTTGTTCCTTAATAAACAATACTTCTTATACTACTACTATTTTAATAATGGAATTTGAATATAGGTCTATCAACGACTTATTTGTGTATTTACTTATATATATTATCCCAGCTGTCATTTTATTTTGTTTTTATCTTCATTTTTCATGAAAAAAGACAATTAGTAACTTTGGTTATAATTTTCAAAAATAGCTATTTGTGGTCCTTTACATTAATTTTGCACTAAATTATTTAGCTAGGCTTTTCAATGTTTAACATTTACGTTTTATAATGACAAGATATTAAATTAAATAAATTTAAATACACACACAATGCTATACATACCTTTCCCATTATTGGGATTGATTCTACTAAGAACCATTATTGTAACATAACTCTGTGTGTACAATTTATGATATCTTACTATTTTTACCCTGAAATTGCTTATCTGATACTAGCTTTGTAAAAATTACGATATTATGCCTGAACAGGAAATTCGTTGAGGTTTAGATTTAGATCACTGGTCTAAAAGAGATCAATTATTTGTATTTTTCTATTATTAGCCCAATAAAATTACATGCTAGAGAAACTGGGCTTAGAATGCTTTATAACTGGGCTTGAAGAGACTGGGTATAGCATTGAAATCCATATTCTATCATCCGTCTCTTTAACGGCCCACAGTTTCACTCGATACAACGACAATACATCAAATAAGTTTTATGAACTAATGCAAAAACTCCCATACTCTCGAGTCTCGACATAACACAATGATTATTACTCTTCTTCATAATTGCAATATTTTTTATAACTTTACTAACTATATTTCGTAACTTTGGTTAATAACTTTGAACATGCATATAATTATTATTATATTATTATATTTAACTATTACAAAATAACATATTGGTTGGCATTGATATCCTAAAAAATATTTATTTTTAATTAATTATAAATCTCATTACTAGTACATCTTTGGGTGGTCATAAATAGATTACAAAATTTACAAGATAACTCCATTAAATTTACGTACATTTGAGTAAAATTATGCGTTCTTCAAATAACATGAATAGGAAAATGTTGTATATTTAGAGTTTCGAATTCGGATTTCTGAGAGTCGTGTAATCACTTTCAGATCAAAGTATTTCGATGGTACTATCGAAATCTTCAATCGGATAAAACTCAGAAAATTGAACAGAGAATATATGTTTTGTGTATAAATGAATTTGAAAACCGTACCAAATTAAATAACCAAAAACGGGGAGTTTTCATAACTGTCGAATGGCAGTTTCATAACTGCTAAAACAGTTTCATAACTGCCAGGGGTTGCCACCCCCTGGACCCCGCTATCGGGGGCGCTTCCCCCGAACCCCCGTCATAATCAAGATAAGTTCAAACAAGTGTGCACTCCACACTTTTTCAAACTTGTTCGATATTTATCAAGATTATTTTGGTTAACAAATTAATCCCATTACGCTTAAATCATATTTGTGACACAAATCACCAACAATCCTCCCCCATTTAAGTGTAATCTTGATTAACTTAAAGTAGTAAATTCATAACAAACAAACTGATGCATAAATGAAATGTCGTGACGATTGAATTTCATATTAGTATAAATTCAATTCATATAATCGAATATCAAGGGTGTTACTAAGAATTGAACCCTTTCTATCCATAGTGAATATAATGAAGAAAATATACACAACAGTTTACACATTCATGTTCTAACTTGACATAATATTTTACTAGCCTATGTCCTAATCCTTCAATAAGCATATCGAAGTAAAGTCCCAAACTTCTTGAAGCAGCTGAACTTCATGCTTATATAGGTAGTTCTTTATTCTCGCACCTGCACATGCAATTTTTCAAAGAACTATTAAGAAATTTAATTTCAACCTAACTCACTTGCAGTACTGAACACATACCTTAGGATGTAATGAATAATGTGTTCCAATCTTTAGATATCAAGCTTTCCACATTGAATTCAGCATCCAATACTATATTAGATGGGAATTGGGTATCTTAATATGAAAGATTTCAAATGGACTTTAAACCCATCCCTTTAGCCGCCTTGTGCACAAGATCTCTAGCTAACCCTTTGGTTAAATGATCGGCTAAATTTAAATCAGTTTTCACAAACTCCACAGATATCACACCATTCATAATGAGCTCACGAATTATGCTATGTCTAACACCTAAATGTCTAGACTTCCCATACACCTGACTATAAGCTTTAGCCAAGGTAGCAGCACTATCACATCTGATAGATATAGTGGATATCGGTTTGGGCCATAAAGGAATTTCATAAATCAAATCCCTAAGCCACTCAGCTTCCTTACCAGCTGCAGCGAACGCTACAAATTCAGACTCCATTGTTGAATTCATAATACACGTTTGTTTCTTGGATGCCCAAGAAATGGCACCTCCTCCAAGAAGAAAAACCCAACCACTTGTAGAGGAGTGATCCTCCATATTAGTGATCCAGCAGCATCCGAATAACCTTCTATCACCGAAGGAAATCCACTGTAAAACAAACCATAATTCATAGTTCCTTTCAAATACTTAAATACTCGATTTAAAGCTTGCCAATGAACTGAGCTAGGATTACTAGTATATCTACTAAGCTTTGCTACAGCAAATGCTATATCGGGCCTAGTACTTATCATGGCATACATGAGAGATCCTATAACTCTTGAGTATTCAAGCTGAGACACTGGATGTCTTTTATTAGGCAATAGCTTAATAGTAGGATCCATAGGAGTACTAACAGGTGAACAATTTTCAAAATGAAACTTATTCAAGATCTTCTCAATATAATGAGATTGAGAAACTGAAATTCCATTGTTTCCTCGTTTGATTGTAATACCAAGAATCACCTCAGCCTCCCCCATGTCTTTCATTTCAAAACTAGATGATAAAAACTTTTTGGTTGTATCAACTTGGTGTTGATCAGTACCAAAAATCAACATGTCATCTAAATATAGACAAATTATAACTCCTTTACCGAAATTATCAAATTTGCTATATACACACTTGTCAGCTTGGTTTATTGCAAAACCATTAGACAAAATCACATCATCAAACTTTTGATGCCACTGTTTAGGTGCTTGTTTCAAATCATACAATGACTTCTTCAGTTTGTACACCTTATTTTCATTTTCAGGCATCACAAACCCTTCAGGTTGTTTCATGTAAATCTCCTCATCCAAGTCACCATTCAAGAATGCAGTTTTCACATCCATTTGATGAATCACAAGATTATGTATAGCTGCAAGAGCTAACAACAATCTAATAGTGGAAATTCTAGCAACAGGAGCATAGGTATCAAAAAAGTCAATACCTTCCTTTTGCCTAAATCCTTGAATTACCAATCTAGCTTTGTACTTATCTATAGTACCATCCACTTTCATCTTTCTTTTGAAGATCCATTTACAACCTAAAGCTTTACAGCCAGGAGGTAAATCAACCAAAACCCAGGTATCATTATGCAAGATTGAATCAATCTCATCCTGAATCGCTTCTTTCCAGAAATTTGCATCCCTTGATGCCATGGCTTCACTAAAAGTCCTTGGATCTCCTTCAGCAATAAAACAATATTGATGTTGAGACATAGTCCCATCCCTTTTTCCCTCAACTAAATATAGATGAAAGTCAGATCCAAAAGACTTAGCTTTCTTAGGTCTAGAACTCCTTCTAGGTACTGATGATTCAGGAATATCACTCGCTTGATTTGAATCGTTTGTGAGAGATTTTTGAATCATATCCCTAGGTCTAGGTGTAGACGTAAATCTATTTTCATCAAATATTGTATATCTAGACTCTATCACAGTGTTAATTGATACAGAGTCATTAGATTCTATAACATAGAATCTATATGCCTTAGAATGCTCAGCATACCCAATGAAAATACAATCTATACATTTTTCACCCAAGTTTTTCCTTTTGGGTTCAGTGAGTCTCACAACCGCTCGACAACCCCAAACTTTTAAATAACTCAAATTTGGTACCCTTTTATGCCATATTTCATAAGGGGTATTTTTACTCGTTTTATTTGGAGTTCTATTCAATAAATAACAGGCTGTCAACATAGCCTCACCCCAAAATCCTTCACTTAAACCAGAATAGGATAACAAGGAATTAACCATTTCCTTCAATATCATATTCTTCCTTTCAGCCACACCATTTTGCTGTGGTGTGTATGGAGCCGTGGTTTGATGTATTATACCAGTAGATTGAAAATAAACTGGATCATAATACTCACCACCTCTATCAGTACGCAAAACTTTTATTAATTCATTTTTATGTAACTCTACTTCTTGTTTATAAATTTTAAATTTATCGAGAGCTTCATCTTTTGTATACACTAAATATACATAACAATATCTAGATGCATTATCAATAAAAGTTATTACATACTTTTTATTTCCAAGTGAAGGTGTTGCATGAAAATCACATAAATCACTATGAATAAGTTGTAAAACTTTACTTTCTCTATTAACTTCCTTAAAAGGTTGTCTAGTTATCTTAGTAAGCATACAAGTTTTACACTTTTCATTATTTATGTCAAATGCGGGAATTAAACTCATTTTGGACATATCTTGTAACCTTTTATGATGTATATGTCCTAACCTAGCATGCCATAATTCTGATTTGTTTAAACTATTATTTACACTAGATGTAAGCACACAAACAGAATTAACATCAAAAGGATAAATAAGATTCAACCTAATCATACCATTACACACATAACCAAATCCAACAAAAGTACCATGTCTTGACAAGATATACTTGTCACTTTCTAACACTTGTTTGTAACCAAACTTATTCAACATAATTTCAGACAAGAGATTCTTTCGAATCCCAGGAACATACAAAACATTGTCCAAACATAAAACATTTCCAGAAGTGAAATTAAGTAAAACACGTCATGTTCCTTTGATTGGTTCAGTTGCAACGTTACCCATCTTCACACAAGATCCATCTTCAATTGGTTGACATTCTTCAAACCAACGAAGATCCTTGCAAACATGACACGTCGCACCCGAATCAACCCACCAAGCTGAAATGTCCCGTTCTTATTGATTAAAAACGTTCCATATTAATTGATTTCGTTGCGAGATTTTGACCTCTATATGAGACGTTTTTCAAAGACTGCATTCATTTTAAAACAAACCATAACCTTTATTTCATCAATAAAGGTTTATAAAGCTTTACGTAGATTATCAAATAATGATAATCTAAAATATCCTGTTTACAACCATTACATAATGGTTTACAATACAAATATGTTACAACAAAATAAGTTTCTTGAATGCAGTTTTTACACAATATCATACAAGCATGGACTCCAAATCTCGTCCTTATTTAAGTATGCGACAGCGGAAGCTCTTAATAATCACCCGAGAATAAACATGCTTAAAACGTCAACAAAAATGTTGGTGAGTTATAGGTTTAACCTATATATATCAAATCATAATAATAGACCACAAGATTTCATATTTCAATATACATCCCATACATAGAGATAAAAATCATTCATATGGTGAACACCTGGTAACCGACATTAACAAGATGCATATATAAGAATATCCCCATCATTCCGGGACACCCTTCGGATATGATATAAATTTCGAAGTACTAAAGCATCCGGTACTTTGGATGGGGCTTGTTGGGCCCAATAGATCTATCTTTAGGATTCACGTCAATTAGGGTGTCTGTTCCCTAATTCTTAGATTACCAGACTTAATAAAAAGGGGCATATTCGATTTTGATAATTCAACCATAGAATGTAGTTTCACGTACTTGTGTCTATTTTGTAAATCATTTACAAAACCTGCATGTATTCTCATCCCAAAAATATTAGATTTTAAAAGTGGGACTATAACTCACTTTCACAGATTTTTACTTCGTCGGGAAGTAAGACTTGGCCACTGGTTGATTCACGAACCTATAACAATATATACATATATATCAAAGTATGTTCAAAATATATTTACAACACTTTTAATATATTTTGATGTTTTAAGTTTATTAAGTCAGCTGTCCTCGTTAGTAACCTACAACTAGTTGTCCACAGTTAGATATACAGAAATAAATCGATAAATATTATCTTGAATCAATCCACGACCCAGTGTATACGTATCTCAGTATTGATCACAACTCAAACTATATATATTTTGGAATCAACCTCAACCCTGTATAGCTAACTCCAACATTCACATATAGAGTGTCTATGGTTGTTCCGAAATATATATAGATGTGTCTACATGATTGGTCGAAACATTGTATACGTGTCTATGGTATCTCAAGATTACATAATATACAATACAAGTTAATTAAGTTATGGTTGGAATAGATTTGTTACCAATTTTCACGTAGCTAAAATGAGAAAAATTATCCAATCTTGTTTTACCCATAACTTCTTCATTTTAAATCCGTTTTGAGTGAATCAAATTGCTATGGTTTCATATTGAACTCTATTTTATGAATCTAAACAGAAAAAGTATAGGTTTATAGTCGGCAAAATAAGTTACAAGTCGTTTTTGTAAAGGTAGTCATTTCAGTCGAAAGAACGACGTCTAGATGACCATTTTAGAAAACATACTTCCACTTTGAGTTTAACCATAATTTTTGGATATAGTTTCATGTTCATAATAAAAATAATTTTCTCAGAATAACAACTTTTAAATCAAAGTTTATCATAGTTTTTAATTAACTAACCCAAAACAGCCCGATGTGTTACTACGACGGCGTAAATCCGGTTTTACGGTGTTTTTTGTGTTTCCAGGTTTTAAATCATTAAGTTAGCATATCATATAGATATAGAACATGTGTTTAGTTGATTTTAAAAGTCAAGTTAGAAGGATTAACTTTTGTTTGCGAACAAGTTTAGAATTAACTAAACTATGTTCTAGTGATTACGAGTTTAAACCTTCGAATAAGATAGTTTTATATATATGAATCGAATGATGTTATGAACATCATTACTACCTTAAGTTCCTTGGATAAACCTACTGGAAAATAGAAAAATGGATCTAGCTTCAACGGATCCTTGGATGGCTCGAAGTTCTTGAAGCAGAATCATGACACGAAAACAAGTTCAAGTAAGATCATCACTTGAAATAAGATTGTTATAGTTATAGAAATTGAACCAAAGTTTGAATATGATTATTACCTTGTATTAGAATGATAACCTACTGTAAGAAACAAAGATTTCTTGAGGTTGGATGATCACCTTACAAGATTGGAAGTGAGCTAGCAAACTTGAAAGTATTCTTGATTTTATGTAACTAGAACTTGTAGAATATATGAAGAACACTTAGAACTTGAAGATAGAACTTGAGAGAGATCAATTAGATGAATAAAATTGAAGAATGAAAGTGTTTTTAGGTGTTTTTGGTCATTGGTGTATGGATTAGATATAAAGGATATGTAATTTTGTTTTCATGTAAATAAGTCATGAATGATTACTCATATTTTTGTAATTTTATGAGATATTTCATGCTAGTTGCCAAATGATGGTTCCCACATGTGTTAGGTGACTCACATGGGCTGCTAAGAGCTGATCATTGGAGTGTATATACCAATAGTACATACATCTAAAAGCTGTGTATTGTACGAGTACGAATACGGGTGCATACGAGTAGAATTGTTGATGAAACTGAACGAGGATGTAATTGTAAGCATTTTTGTTAAGTAGAAGTATTTTGATAAGTGTATTGAAGTCTTTCAAAAGTGTATAAATACATATTAAAACACTACATGTATATACATTTTAACTGAGTCGTTAAGTCATCGTTAGTCGTTACATGTAAGTGTTGTTTTGAAACCTTTAGGTTAACGATCTTGTTAAATGTTGTTAACCCAATATTTATAATATCAAATGAGATTTTAAATTATTATATTATCATGATATTATCATGTATGAATATCTCTTAATATGATATATATATATATCCATTAAATGTCTTTACAACGATAATCGTTACATATATGTCTCGTTTAAAAATCATTAAGTTAGTAGTCTTGTTTTTACATATGTAGTTCATTGTTAATATACTTAATGATATGTTTACTTATCATAGTATCATGTTAAATATATATATATATCCATATATATGTCATCATATAGTTTTTACAAGTTTTAACGTTCGTGAATCACCGGTCAACTTGGGTGGTCAATTGTCTATATGAAACATATTTCAATTAATCAAGTCTTAACAAGTTTGATTGCTTAACATGTTGGAAATATTTAATCATGTAAATATCAATCTCAATTAATATATATAAACATGGAAAAGTTCGGGTCACTACACAAGCAACATCATCATCCTGAACATAAAATGCATCAGAAATCACAGAAATATAATTCTGAATATTATTAAATTTACATAACATATTCTGACCTTGTTGCTTTTCAGGATCCTTAGATCTACTAGGACCAGCGCCATCCTTTTTTCCTTTTCCAACACGGCAATCCTTCTTCATATGACCAGGTTTGCCACACTTCCAACATTCAAGTTTCGACTTTTTAAAATGACCAGACTTGTCATCACCGCCTTTGTTTTTGTGTTTGTTGTTCTTAAACTTGTTGAACTTCTTAGAAGATTCACCTTCCACCATGTTAACAGAAGAATTCCCAACTTGATTCTTACCTTTCGGATTGTTGTCAAATTCTTGAGTATTCAAAGCCTCTTCAATCCGAAAATGACTTCCAAGTTGAATTAAAGTTAATTCTTCCTTGCTGTGTTTCAGAGTGTGTTTAAACTCTTTTCATGATGGAGGCAGTTTGTCAATAATCATTGCAACCGAAATGGCTTCATCCATTTTCAGATTATGTTGAACAAACTGTCCCAAAATCCTCAACAATTCATGAAATTGTTCCATAACAGGCCTGGTATCAACCATCTTGTAATTCATAAAATTACCAACCAGAAACTTCTTACTAGAAGCATCTTCTGCCATGTACTTGGATTCCAGTGAATCCCATAGTTCTTTTGCGGATTCGACATTTTGGTAAACATCAAATAGAGAATCAGACATACCATTCAAGATGTGGCCACGGCATATGTAATCGTCGTTATCCCATTTTGATCTCCTCCTAGTAACCTCCAGTGTTTCTTCTTCATCAAATTCAGGCCGGGGAGTACTCAGAACGTACACCACTTTCAGGGTTGTGAAAAGAAAGTGCATCTTCTTCTGCCATCTACGAAAGTCCTGCCCTTCAAACTTCGCCAATTTGTCAAACTTGCTTGTCATATCTTTCACAGATTATCCGTTCATCATCTTCACAGAATACTTTGATCTTTGTTGTATATTTAGATTTTCGAATTCGGATTTCTGAGAGTCGTGTAATCACTTTTAGATCAAAGTATTTCGATGGTACTATCGAAATCTTCAATCGGATAAAACTCAGAAAATTGAACAGAGAATATGTGTTTTGTGTATAAATGAATTTGAAAACCGTACCAAATTAAATAACCAAAAACGGGGAGTTTTCATAACTGTCGAATAGCAGTTTCATAACTGCTAAAACAGCCAGGGGCTCTGCCCCTTGGACCCTGCCAGGGGTTGCCACCCCTTGGACCCCGCTATCGGGGGCGCTACCCCCGAACCTCCGTCATAATCAAGATAAGTTCAAACAAGTGTGCACTCCACACTTTCCCAAACTTGTTCGATATTTATCAAGATTATTCCGGTTAACAAATTAATCTCATTACACTTAAATCATATTGGTGACACAAATCACCAACAGAAAACATGGTCTGTTCTTCCATTTATAAAATTTTTGCATTTCAAAATTCATAGAGGATTGTAACAGAACTTGAATTTTTTTTAGTTGGAGGCTGGGATCACCGTATTATATAATTAGGAGGTTAGATTTATTCATTAAGGCCAAGAATATTTATATGTAATTAAATTCTTTTGAAAAAATATATGCATATGTATATGAATATAAAAGCCATTTGAGTTACGCACGTTTTTTTACTTTTGAATAAACTAAATCGAAGTTCGTATCACAAAGATATGACTAAAATGGTAAAGGCTCGCCGAATCTGCGAGCTGTCACCATTTTCGTCATATCTTCTTCATATATAAAGAGTCTTCAATTTAGTTGATTTAAAGCCTAGACGTTCTTAACTCAAAGGACAATTTTTCATTTTTGTTAGGGGAGTCAAAGTCCCTCCCTTCCCTCACTAAGCTCGATCATGGAGAAGTGGACTTTGACCGTAATCATTTTTCTACATATGAACAAGTTTTTTAATTTTATTCAATATTCGTATGCAATCAAAAACTAACCATTAGTTAATGTTGCATATCCTTGGAATAAAACAAATTATTCGTAATTTAAGTCGACTTTTAACAAATGTTAGGAAAACGTTGTTGTTAATTGTTACGAGTATTAAAATCTATTAAATTCATGTATTGTTTAAAGAACGGTGAAATCATACATTTTACATAATTTTATACGAATAATGTCATAAACAAGACCAGTTCAAATACCTTCTGGTTAATTTTCATTTATTTATCCTCATTACTATACTCAATCATGTATGATGTATATGTTTTATCAAATAAATTATAATATAATATAATGGTAACATATATATTTACTTTATTTATACCTACTCTTATATATTATTCTATATATCATTATCATTATACTATATATATCATTATAAATCATCCAAACACTTCATATTTTTTTTATTCTAAAAGGGTATTGTGTTATTTATACGTACTCTTTCATTCAAATTACTATATAACGACAAACAGTTGACATATATAATTTCTTCTAGTTTTTTTTGACAGTGATTGGGATCACCTGAGGGGGACTAAACCACCCGTTGCGATCATCTCCCGTTTCGACTATGCCGATGCAGCGATAATAACCCCGCCCCTATCACTGTCCGGGAGGAAACTTTGAAACCGATCCAAGAGCACTACCAAGTAAACCAACACTAACCCACCCACCCACCCACGTTTCTATAACTTGAAGTTCACAAATGAATGACGACACTTTAATAAATCAAATCAAGCATATACACCACAACGTACTGGTCCGTTAGTGTTCAAACAAATTCAGGATTTCACTTAACAGACCACGTACGTGTTTTTCTTACTTCCCATCATTATTTTGTGGTTCTATATATCCTATAATCCTTTATATGCACTTTCATATGGACTTGGTTTGTATGGCTAATATATACGGAGTATCAAAAGTACGTCAACTATATATGACTATTTAAAAATATATTTTCTATAAACTTGACATACTAATGAAGTGCAAAGCGACAAGAAGTTGTCTGTAGGAAATTGAAGGTGCATTTAATACACAATAAAACAAGAATGATTTTTTTTTAACATGCAAGAAACCTAATAAATCATATACGTGTAATTTTCATTCGCCTTAACCCTTTTTGTGGTTCTATCTCGTTCGAATACGAGACATAGTACGTATTAATATTAATATTAATATAAAGGAAAATGTTAGACTTGCAAAAAAAAAAGGTTGCAAAAGAAATTATACTATATGAAGTGTACGTTTTAACCAATCAAATTATTTTAACATTCTCTTTCTCATGATAATTGGTCTCCCATTTTGTCTACGTACTTCAACAATTAATTAATGCATGTATATACACAACAAAAAAGGTTAGAGTTTGTAACACTTTTTTAATCATTTTATGAGGCTTAAAAACCCCACGGATTTAATTTTTGACGCTTATAATTGGTGTCAAAAATATGGGCGTCAGAAAATTTTTGTGTTTTTTAACACTTAATAGTGTTAACAAATACTTAACTTTTTGATGTTTGATTGTGTTAAAGAGTACCTCATTTTTTGACACTTGAAAGTGTTAAGAAACATTTCATTTTTTAACACTTGAAATTGTTAAAAAGAATTCAGTTTTTGACGTTTGATGGTGTCAAGGAGCACCTCACTTTTTGACACATGAAACTGTTAAGGAACACTTCATTTTTTGACACTTCAAAATAATGCAACCCTTTTATTTTATATATAATAAAACCAGCTTCAGAAAATACCTTAACATTTGTATAAAACTTCAAAAAATAAGCGTGAGAAACACTATTATTTTGTAGTGATATATGAGTTCTAAACTGGATATATTACATGTTTTTACCTATAATTTTGGCATAATTTCGATTATAACAAGACTTATTTGAGATCTTTCAATATATGTGTCTATGTCCATTTCTTATAATAGTAGGAAAAAAAACTATAACCAATACCTATTTAAGGTAATATGGCGTCATATAAATATTTTGGTCTGAAGAAAATTTGGGTAATGCACCATATGCACGTACTGAAAGTATATTCGTATTGTAAAAGGAAGTTATGGAAGTTGGGCCCAAAATGCATACCGATTGGTCCACGTCCTTGATAAAAACTATTGTTAGTTAATTCAAGAAAAAAAAAATTAAATTATTATTTTATTTAAACTATTATTTTCCGGGAATAAATCTCACATATCATCGACATGCCCAATTACAGCCCACTATATTGCCTATGGTTAATTTGCGGGTTTCCAAGCTTTGGACCATGACGCTTTCCAAACAATGCTATTGTTAACTAACTGATGTGATAAAACCGACCTTTAAATTTTACAACTAAACTAGCTTAATAAATATTATCACACTACGGACAACTGGTCCCGATCGTGCAGCAATAGATACTGGCAAGTCAAGTTCGTTCCACAGGGAGAAGCGTATTCAAAAATTTAATTACAATTAATTATACTAGAAAATGGGGTTTTAATTGGTTTTTGGTTTTTGGTTTTGAATATAATTAACTAAAATAATAATAAAAATTACAATAAATAAAAATACAAGAAAGTGTATTTACTTAGATTTCGTCCCCCTCGTTGATATGAATCATAGACAATTCATAATCAATATACTATGGATTGTTGTTAAGTCCGATTACAATATTATATAGTATATAACTTCGTGATAACCTCTCGATTTCATAAAGTCTTGATTTACTAAGATTCAACTTAACTTTCGCTAATCTCGTCTTAACAAAGCAAACTATACCCGATCATTCGAATTGTGATTCAACCTAGTTTTAACTTTCATTAAAACCTAAATTATAATGGTTTCCCTTCTTATAATTTCATGACTATGTAAACATAAATATCACCCAATCACCAAATCCGTATTCTTATATTTTTGTCAGGAATATAATCCTACGTTTTGTCTAGATCACAAAATAGTGTTGAAGCATATTTTATATGTTACTAATTTAACTTTCGCTAAATGATGTCATACCCCGTCCTAATCCATCTGGACGAAGTCACCAACATCTGGTCCCATTGCGATGATCGACTCCAAATAATGTCTTTAAAATGAGCAAATGCACAGCGGAAGATTTCTTTCATACCTGAGAATAAACATGCTTTCAAGTGTCAATCAAAAGGTTGGTGAGTTCATAGGTTTATCTTAAAACAATAAAATTCATCATTTTGATAGACCACAAGTTTTAAATCCTGCATGGTACAAATGGGCCCGAATCATACACCCACCTGTAATGTACATGAGATATCTTTTAAATACAGTACACCTTTCTCGTGTACGAAATCATTTTTCATAAATCTTAGTAACCGTACACATATCTTGTGCACAAAAATAACATACACATAACCTGTGTATAAAAATCATTCTCTCGATACATAACATTCACTTTTCATTGCTTTCATAGCTTGGCTTGGTAACCGACCTTAACATATAATGCGCATAATAATATCCCCAAAACAGAACATCTCGTCTGTATAATAATCATATAAACTTCGAAGTACTAAACACCACGCCCACTAGCCCTTCCGTCTAGTGAACATTCTGGGTGGGGGTGTTAAACCCGGTAGCTACCTTTAGGATTCACATCAATTAGGCGTGCACTAATTCTCAAAATTAGTGATGTTCCCTAATTCTTAGGTTATCAAGCAATAATAATCAGGGAAAAAATATTCATATCAATTGTGGCAATTATCACGTCCACATAATTCAATGGTGGCAATTATCACGTCCACATAATTCATTCGAGAAATATTTTGCTTGTGTCTATCTCGTCAAACATTTATAAAAGCATTTCATGTATTCGCAGTTCAAAATGTATTTCAAAAGCATTTAATAAAGCAGTTGTAAAAGTAGCGCATGTATTCTCAGTCCCAAAAATGTAAATCAAATGAACTCACCATACTGTATTTTGTAGTAAAAATACAAATGACGACATTATACAAGTGTAGGGTTGGCCTCGGATTCACGAACCTATATCATTTGTATATATATTAACACACATAATTGTAATCAAGTAAATTTATATATTATTATTAGTGATGTACTTGTTATATTTAATAATTTATAAGTTTTATTAATTACTTATATATTTTCATTTTATATAGAATTATTAAATTAGTTAGGTGATGTAATATAAATATATTTTTATATCTATAATCTCTATTTTAATACTTATAATCTTAACAACGTCGTTTAAAAACTTTATTTTCATAAACAATATTGTCTTAATACCGATGATATAGATAATACTTGATAATAATGATAATAATAATAATATTTTCAATGATAACAAAATAATAATTTTTGTAAAAAAAATGATAATATCCATAATACTTTTGTTGATAATAATAATAATAATAATCCTAATCATATTAATAATAATAATAGTTATACTAGTAGTAAAATGTTAAAGTTATATTTTAAATTATATTTGTAAATACATTAATAATAATGATATTCATATTTGTATCTATAAATGGATTTCCATCATAATACATATATTTGTGATAATACTAATGTTAATAATTATAATACTAATAACAATAATAATAATAAATATAATAATGATAATAATAATAATAATATTCATCATAATATTCATCATACTTAAAAATGATAATACTACAATACTAATACTTATTAATAACCATAACAACAATAATAATTAATAATAATTAATAATAATAATAATAATAATAATAATAATAATAATAATAATAATAATAATAATAATAATAATAATAATAATAATAATAATAATAGGTGAAACTACCTTGATAGCCCTTCTAAAAACAAAACGCCTCAAGCGGGGCTCGAACCCGCGACCTCTCGCTACATGCAAACATCACACAACCATCCATCCATCTGTGATTTTCTGATTATTTCTATAACCCAATTGATTTAAACCCATTTCTGTTCCTCTCCTCTTCATCATTCTTGGTATCTCTCGAAGTAGCCCAGCAGGAACCCGAGTTGGGTCAGCCCAATAGAACAGCCCACAACACAGCTCATATACGGCCCAATCATGCCCGATCCCATTACAATTTAATTAACCCAGTTGTTTTGATAGGTTATTTATGCCGCAACCAACAACAGGGAGAAGGAAAAAAATAAAATAAAATATCGCAGGTTATGAAATTCATTATCATCGTCGTATGTTTCATCATCAACCACGATTTATCATTATCATATATCACACGATCATCTTCATCATCACATGATCATTATCATCATCCTAATACCATCATCACCTCACGTAGCATCTTCATTCCATCATTACACGATCTTCATCACCATCCATAATCATAATCATAATCATCA
This sequence comes from Rutidosis leptorrhynchoides, assembly GCF_046630445.1. Taxonomy (NCBI): domain Eukaryota; kingdom Viridiplantae; phylum Streptophyta; class Magnoliopsida; order Asterales; family Asteraceae; genus Rutidosis; species Rutidosis leptorrhynchoides. The sequence goes on along the minus strand of NC_092339.1, from coordinate 28,589,846 downwards.
TCGTGATCACCTCACTGTATCATCATCAACACCATTGTCTTTTTAATCATCATTACCATCGTCAACAGCATCATAAATCGAAGGATACAGAACATAATATAATAGTGGTAGTCGATCCATTTACAAGTGGGTTTTTAGAGGCTCAATTCCAAGGAACCAGTCCAATAGCAGGCTCAAAAGTAGGTTGTTTGGCCCAAGTTAAATTAAAAAGGGTTCTCGGTTTAACAACAGGAATATAAGCGTTTAATCGTAGCAAGTAACCTGTTGTTGTAGCAGAAACAAATATGTAACAGCTTGCGTGTGTGTATGAGTTTGTGATGTTGATGGGGTTATCGAGTAATAGCAGCAAATATAGCAACAAAGGATGACGGTTTATGGTGTGATTAGTAGTAGAACAACGATTATATCAAGAGGTTTGTGATAAAAGATAATGCAGTGGTGTTGTTGGTTGGTAGCCGAAGACAAGGACAGAAGTAAAGAAACTTGTTTTAGATGTCGTTTAGTGGTACTTGATGTAGTTCGAATGAAAATATTGACATGGGTTTGATGATGGTTCGATGGTAGTGTGTGGGTGTTGTGAGTTTTCGAAACAAATATACAACAGAAAGCTTTATGTGTGATGATGGTGATTGTTTTGGTGGTGGTTAAGTGGTGAAGGTATTCCGGTGGTGAAGAAGGTTAAAGATGGTGAACATGCACAGTGTTGGAAAGGTGATGGGTTATGGTCAATGTGAGTTTGTCCTCGATTGTTGTTATGGTTATGCAATTTGTTGGTTTGTTTTATGATTAAGTTCAAGAGAGAGTAAGAAGTTGATGGTGGTTATCGGCCAAAGTGAATCAAAGAGGGATCGATGGTTGTAAATATAGTGACACAGATGGTTTACATTGGTGGTTTGAGGAAGATGGTAGATGGTTGGTGGATTCTTGGACGTACAGAGAATAAGGAAGATGAATGGATAATGTTGATATAGTTCTCTTTATTTATATAATACATAGTTAGATAGTATAAGGAAAACTTTGAATCAATTAATAATAATAATACTAGTTAGTGGGAAGCATTGAAAAGAATACATCAACATAATCACATGGAATCAAAAAGCAAAATAGTATTCTATTTAGTTAGCAGCCGGAGGTTTTGTAATTTTATACCGACAGTTGGTCACGGAATGTTATATCGTGTCCATTACTAAACAGTTAACGTATAAAAGTGTCCCTAAAAATTCCAAATTTTTAGATTAAATATATTTAATTATTTCACTCATTAACTGTTTGAAACCTGATAAAAAGGGTTCGATAATTATTTATTTTCTGTTCCAATTTATATGTACGGAGTACTAATATTTAAACTTAAAAAGGTAAAAATATTTTTAACAAATCTAACATCTTCGTAATTGATTTACAGTTCAACTTTTATTTTAGTCCTTCATGAACATGTAATATATCTATATTAAAACTAACGAAACGTCAACCGAGTGTTACTGACGTTTACTAATTAGGCTCGAAATCATTCATTTTCAATATACACATTATATATATATATATATATATATATATATATATATATATATATATATATATATATATATCAAATCTTAATTAACAAGTTTAAGTAAATAAATATATTAATTATATTCTTTTAAACAACTAAATATAATATTATATATTTACAAGTAATATTTATATATATATATATATATATATATATATATATATATATATATATATATATAAATATAAATATATGTAACTTTTTACAAATAGTTGTTCGTGAATCGTCGGGAATGGTCGAAGGTCAATTGAATATATGAAACAGTTCAAAATTTTTGAGATCCAACCTAACAGACTTTGCTTATCGTGTTGAAAATACAATATCGTATCGAGAGTTTGATTTAAAATTAGTCGAAATTTTTCGGGTCACTACAGTACCTACTCGTTAAAGAAATTTCGTCCTGAAATTTGAGTGAGGTCGTCATGGCTAACAATAAAAATGTTTTCATGACGAATATGAGTTAGAGTTTTATCATTATTGATTAATATAGATAAAACAATTCGATCATGTGAAGCGTACGAGTGAAGCTATCACAAAAGAGTGAAAAGTTTCGTCTGAACTTTTGACGTAGTCATTGCGGAATTCCGAAATTCAAGGAGTTTAAGAAAATCTTCTAATCAGAAAGAAAATGTAATATCATGATTAATTAGCAAACTGCTGGAATCACGGTAAGGATAGAACTATCAAGAAAATAATCTCTTGATATGTTTAGAGGTTAAGTAGAATGAAAGAGTTATGTATCATGGAACATGATGAGGGTAAGATCTGTGAACCATCATCACGTTTCATTAGAAACTCAGCACGACTTACTGTAATATAATCACGTTGGTCGGACGTCATTATATTATACTAACCCATGCTTCAATTCCCAACACTCCTCCACAATTCATTCATAATTCATACTTGGATTTTATAGAAGTTTCCAACATAATGGAATACAGAAAGCACAAAGAGGTAGATAATTTCGGACAAGAATATTTATGAAAATATCCTCAGAAATATCGAAGATATTTATGATGATATTTTGGAATTTCAAAGTTCGAATGTTGATAAAGAAAAATTTTCCGCAAGATTTTAACATGACTTTGGAGCAAAATATTTTCTAAAGATTTCATCGGATACAGAATTACCTGGATTCTTTAAATATAGGGTTTGGTCCTTGTCTTTGTCCTTGGTCTCTATCATAGTTAGCTCAATCTGTTTTTCTGTACCAAATTTTCTATCGAGCGTTCCCAACATTCCATTCTTTATTATCAAACTTTTGGCTATTTAGACCATCTACAATTTTGTTGTTTCCTCTGCATTTAATGTTACCATATCTGAATTATCGGTTATCAATCCGAGGTGGTTTAAAGAGAATTGTGTCTTTAGATGATTAAACGCTGATGGTAATCGTCAAGATACGAATGATTGTTTAGGATGAAATCAAGTGGCAAACTTATATATTAAGTTATAATAAGGCTACTCCGAATGAAAGTCGAAGTTGATTTGCTGGAGCTGTGACAAAATTCGCTAATTTTGGAAAGGTATTGTAAAGTTATTTTTGGTAATAACACGCCAATGGATCTGGCACAGTTTTTGAATTCAAAGTATGGCTTTGAAAGATGTAAGAATCTAAAAGTGATGTCTTCTGTTAAATCTTGACTTGGATTTAGATCGGTCAAAATCCGAATATGAAATTAAATTTGAATGAAAATAGTTGTTCTTCGGTGAACAGATATATATGTAGGTGTAGGTAGGATAGTTCAATGATTACTGAATCGGATTTGAAGAATGTACAGTATAACATGTTAATGTGAAACCTAAATATTCCTCGGGTATTACCTACCCGATAAAATATTTTCACCATCAATAGTTTGTACAAAAGAATTTTTTTTATTACAATCTTTATGAAAATATATATACATATATATTTTCTTCAAATGTAATCATGGATTTAATGAGTCATTATGATATTAATCTCATTTGATTTATCGTTTGAACTAGAATACATAATCTCTAAAACATTATATACTTGTCATGTAGAATGAAGATAAATGATGTAGAACGATATGTAGATCGAAGATAAAGTATATAGAATGATACGTAGAACGATGATTATGCTCGAGGTACAGAATGAGATATTGAGGCTTATGATGTTGAAATTCGGATTGTTGGTTGTACTGATGTTGGTGTTGGTGTCGGTGATGTTGGTGAAGCTGGTAAGTTTTGCACCATATTCTCCAAATTGATTATTAAAGCGCGAAGCTCGTTGACTTTTTCCATTATTTTGGAATGATTCTCGGTCGGAACGAGCGGGTGAATAAGGTTTAGAATTGTAGATAGAATATAATCGTGACGAGCTACCCTAGAAATGAGGCTGAAAATGGTGTTTCGGATAGGTTCGCCTATAAGTGCTTCAGGTCCTTTCACCAAGAGTGCAGTTTGGTTGGTGGAAAGTGAAATGTCCCGTTCTTATTGATTAAAAACGTTCCATATTAATTGATTTCGTTGCGAGGTTTTGACCTCTATATGAGACGTTTTTCAAAGACTGCATTCATTTTAAAACAAACCATAACCTTTATTTCATCAATAAAGGTTTAAAAAGCTTTACGTAGATTATCAAATAATGATAATCTAAAATATCCTGTTTACACACGACCATTACATAATGGTTTACAATACAAATATGTTACAACAAAATAAGTTTCTTGAATGCAGTTTTTACACAATATCATACAAGCATGGACTCCAAATCTCGTCCTTATTTAAGTATGCGACAGCGGAAGCTCTTAATAACCACCTGAGAATAAACATGCTTAAAACGTCAACAAAAATGTTGGTGAGTTATAGGTTTAACCTATATATATCAAATCATAATAATAGACCACAAGATTTCATATTTCAATACACATCCCATACATAGAGATAAAAATCATTCATATGGTGAACACCTGGTAATCGACATTAACAAGATGCATATATAAGAATATCCCCATCATTCCGGGACACCCTTCGAATATGATATAAATTTCGAAGTACTAAAGCATCCGGTACTTTGGATGAGGTTTGTTAGGCCCAATAGATCTATCTTTAGGATTCACGTCAATTAGGGTGTCTGTTCCCAAATTCTTAGATTACCAGACTTAATAAAAAGGGGCATATTCGATTTCGATAATTCAACCATAGAATGTAGTTTCACGTACTTGTATCTATTTTGTAAATCATTTATAAAACCTGCATGTATTCTCATCCCAAAAATATTAGATTTTAAAAGTGGGACTATAACTCACTTTCACAGATTTTTACTTCATCGGGAAGTAAGACTTAGCCACTGGTTGATTCACGAACCTATAACAATATATACATATATATCAAAGTATGTTCAAAATATATTTACAACACTTTTAATATATTTTGATGTTTTAAGTTTATTAAGTCAGCCGTCCTCGTTAGTAACCTATAACTAGTTGTCCACAGTTAGATATACAGAAATAAATCGATAAATATTATCTTGAATCAATCCACGACCCAGTGTATACGTATCTCAGTATTGATCACAACTCAAACTATACATATTTTGGAATCAACCTCAACCCTATATAGCTAACTCCAACATTCACATATAGAGTGTCTATGGTTGTTCCGAAATATATATAGATGTGTCGACATGATAGGTCGAAATATTGTATACGTGTCTATGGTATCTCAAGATTACATAATATACAATACAAGTTGATTAAGTTATGGTTGGAATATATTTGTTACCAATTTTCACGTAGCTAAAATGAGAAAAATTATCCAATCTTGTTTTACCCATAACTCCTTCATTTTAAATCCGTTTTGAGTGAATCAAATTGCTATGGTTTCATATTGAACTCTATTTTATGAATCTAAACAGAAAAAGTATAGGTTTATAGTCGGAAAAATAAGTTACAAGTCCTTTTTGTAAAGGTAGTCATTTCAGTCGAAAGAACGACGTCTAGATGACCATTTTAGAAAACATACTTCCACTTTGAGTTTAACCATAATTTTTGGATATAGTTTCATGTTCATAATAAAAATCATTTTCTCAGAATAACAACTTTTAAATCAAAGTTTATCATAGTTTTTAATTAACTAACCCAAAACACCCCACGGTGTTACTACGACGGTGTAAATCCGGTTTTACGGTGTTTTTCGTGTTTCCAGGTTTTAAATTATTAAGTTAGCATATCATATAGATATAGAACATGTGTTTAGTTGATTTTAAAAGTCAAGTTAGAAGGATTAACTTTTGTTTGCGAACAAGTTTAGAATTAACTAAACTATGTTCTAATGATTACAAGTTTAAACCTTCGAATAAGATAGCTTTATATGTATGAATCGAATGATGTTATGAACATCATTACTACCTTAAGTTCCTTGGATAAACCTACTGGAAAAGAGAAAAATGGATCTAGCTTCAATGGATCCTTGGATGGCTCGAAGTTCTTGAAGCAAAATCATGACACGAAAACAAGTTCAAGTAAGATCATCACTTGAAATAAGATTGTTATAGTTATAGAAATTGAACCAAAGTTTGAATATGATTATTACCTTGTATTAGAATGATAACCTACTGTAAGAAACAAAGATTTCTTGAGGTTGGATGATCACCTTACAAGATTGGAAGTGAGCTAGCAAACTTGAAAGTATTCTTGATTTTTATGAAACTAGAACTTTTGGAATTTTTGAAGAACACTTAGAACTTGAAGATAGAACTTGAGAGAGATCAATTAGTTGAAGAAAATTGAAGAATGAAAGTGTTTGTAGGTGTTTTTGGTCGTTGGTGTATGGATTAGATATAAAGGATATGTAATTTTGTTTTCATGTAAATAAGTCATGAATGATTACTCATATTTTTGTAATTTTATGAGATATTTCATGCTAGTTGCCAAATGATGGTTCCCACATGTGTTAGGTGACTCACATGGGCTGCTAAGAGCTGATCATTGTAGTGTATATACCAATAGTACATACATCTAAAAGCTGTGTATTGTACGAGTACGAATACGGGTGCATACGAGTAGAATTGTTGATGAAACTGAACGAGGATGTAATTGTAAGCATTTTTGTTAAGTAGAAGTATTTTGATAAGTGTATTGAAGTCTTTCAAAAGTGTATAAATACATATTAAAACACTACATGTATATACATTTTAACTGAGTCGTTAAGTCATCGTTAGTCGTTACATGTAAGTGTTGTTTTGAAACTTTTAGGTTAACGATCTTGTTAAATGTTGTTAACCCAATGTTTATAATATCAAATGAGATTTTAAATTATTATATTATCATGATATTATCATGTATGAATATCTCTTAATATGATATATATACATTAAATGTCTTTACAACGATAATCGTTACATATATGTCTCGTTTAAAAATCATTAAGTTAGTAGTCTTGTTTTTACATATGTAGTTCATTGTTAATATACTTAATGATATGTTTACTTATCATAGTATCATGTTAACTATATATATATATCCATATATATGTCATCATATAGTTTTTACAAGTTTTAACGTTCGTGAATCACCGGTCAACTTGGGTGGTCAATTGTCTATATGAAACATATTTCAATTAATCAAGTCTTAACAAGTTTGATTGCTTAACATGTTGGAAACATTTAATCATGTAAATATCAATCTCAATTAATATATATAAACATGGAAAAGTTCGGGTCACTACAGTACCTACCCGTTAAATAAATTTCGTCCCGAAATTTTAAGCTGTTGAAGGTGTTGATGAATCTTCTGGAAATAGATGCGGGTATTTCTTCTTCATCTAATCTTCACGCTCCCAGGTGAACTCGGGTCCTCTACGAGCATTCCATCGAACCTTAACAATTGGTATCTTGTTTTGCTTAAGTCTTTTAACCTCACGATCCATTATTTCGACGGGTTCTTCGATGAATTGAAGTTTTTCGTTGATTTGGATTTCATCTAACGAAATAGTGAGATCTTCTTTAGCAAAACATTTCTTCAAATTCGAGACGTGGAAAGTGTTATGTACAGCCGCGAGTTGTTGAGGTAACTCAAGTCGGTAAGCTACTGGTCCGACACGATCAATAATCTTGAATGGTCCAATATACCTTGGATTTAATTTCCCTCGTTTACCAAATCGAACAACGCCTTTCCAAGGTGCAACTTTAAGCATGACCATCTCTCCAATTTCAAATTCTATATCTTTTCTTTTAATGTCAGCGTAGCTCTTTTGTCGACTTTAGGCAGTTTTCAACCGTTGTTGAATTTGGATGATCTTCTCGGTAGTTTCTTGTATAATCTCCGGACCCGTAATCTGTCTATCCCCCACCTCACTCCAACAAATCGGAGACCTGCACTTTCTACCATAAAGTGCTTCAAACGGCGCCATCTCAATGCTTGAATGGTAGCTGTTGTTGTAGGAAAATTCTGCTAACGGTAGATGTCGATCCCAACTGTTTCCGAAATCAATAACACATGCTCGTAGCATGTCTTCAAGCGTTTGTATCGTCCTTTCGCTCTGCCCATCAGTTTGTGGATGATAGGCAGTACTCATGTCTAGACGAGTTCCTAATGCTTGCTGTAATGTCTGCCAGAATCTTGAAATAAATCTGCCATCCCTATCAGAGATAATAGAGATTGGTATTCCATGTCTGGAGATGACTTCCTTCAAATACAGTCGTGCTAACTTCTCCATCTTGTCATCTTCTCTTATTGGTAGGAAGTGTGCGGATTTGGTGAGATGATCAACTATTACCCAAATAGTATCAAAACCACTTGCAGTCCTTGGCAATTTAGTGATGAAATCCATGGTAATGTTTTCCCATTTCCATTCCGGGATTTCGGGTTGTTGAAGTAGACCTGATGGTTTCTGATGCTCAGCTTTGACCTTAGAACACGTCAAACATTCTCCTACGTATTTAGCAACATCGGCTTTCATACCCGGCCACCAAAAATGTTTCTTGAGATCCTTGTACATCTTCCCCGTTCCAGGATGTATTGAGTATCTGGTTTTATGAGCTTCTCTAAGTACCATTTCTCTCATATCTCCAAATTTTGGTACCCAAATCCTTTCAGCCCTATACCGGGTTCCGTCTTCCCGAATATTAAGATGCTTCTCCGATCCTTTGGGTATTTCATCCTTTAAATTTCTCTCTTTTAAAACTCCTTGTTGCGCCTCCTTTATTTGAGTAGTAAGGTTATTATGAATCATTATATTCATAGATTTTACTCGAATGGGTTCTCTGTCCTTCCTGCTCAAGGCATCGGCTACCACATTTACCTTCCCCGGGTGGTAACGAATCTCAAAGTCGTAATCATTCAATAATTCAATCCACCTACGCTGCCTCATATTCAGTTGTTTCTGATTAAATATGTGTTGAAGACTTTTGTGGTCGGTATATATAATACTTTTGACCCCATATAAGTAGTGCCTCCAAGTCTTTAATGCAAAAACAACCGCGCCTAATTCCAAATCATGCGTCGTATAATTTTGTTCGCGAATCTTCAATTGTCTAGACGCATAAGCAATCACCTTCGTTCGTTGCATTAATACACAACCGAGACCTTGCTTTGATGCATCACAATAAATCACAAAATCATCATTCCCTTCAGGCAATGACAATATAGGTGCCGTAGTTAGCTTTTTCTTCAATAACTGAAACGCTTTCTCTTGTTCATCATTCCATTCAAATTTCTTCCCTTTATGCGTTAATGCACTCAAGGGTTTTGCTATTCTGGAAAAGTCTTGGATGAACCTTCTGTAGTAACCAGCTAGTCCTAAAAACTGGCGTATGTGTTTCGGAGTTTTCGGGGTTTCCCACTTTTCAACAGTTTCTATCTTTGCCGGATCCACCTTAATACCTTCTTTGTTCACTATGTGACCGAGGAATTGAACTTCTTCCAACCAAAATGCACACTTTGAAAACTTAGCGTACAATTCTTCCTTTCTCAATACTTCTAACACCTTTCTCAAATGTTCACCGTGTTCTTGGTCATTCTTTGAGTAAATAAGTATGTCATCAATGAAAATAATGACAAACTTGTCAAGGTATGGTCCACACACTTGGTTCATAAGGTCCATGAATACAGCTGGTGCATTAGTTAAACCAAACGGCATGACCATAAACTCGTAATGACCATAACGTGTTCTGAAAGCAGTCTTTGGAATATCATCTTCTTTCACCCGCATTTGATGATACCCGGAACGTAAGTCAATCTTTGAATAAACAGACGAGCCTTGTAGTTGATCAAATAAGTCGTCGATTCTCGGTAGTGGGTAGCGGTTCTTGATGGTAAGTTTGTTCAACTCTCGGTAGTCGATACACAACCTGAATGTACCATCTTTCTTCTTGACAAACAAAACAGGAGCTCCCCACGGTGATGTGCTTGGTCAAATGAAACCACGCTCTAAAAGTTCTTGTAATTGGCTTTGCAGTTCTTTCATCTCGCTGGGTGCGAGTCTGTAAGGAGCACGAGCTATTGGTGCAGCTCCTGGTACAAGATCTATTTGAAATTCAACGGATCGATGTGGGGGTAATCCCGGTAATTCTTTCAGAAATACATCGGGAAATTATTTTGCAATGGGAACATCATTGATGCTCTTTTCTTCAGTTTGTACTTTCTCGACGTGTGCTAGAACAGCATAGCAACCTTTTCTTATTAGTTTTTGTGCCTTCAAATTACTAATAAGATGTAGCTTCGTGTTGCCCTTTTCTCCGTACACCATTAAGGGTTTTCCTTTTTCTCGTATAATGCGAATTGCATTTTTGTAACAAACGATCTCTGCTTTCACTTCTTTCAACCAGTCCATACCGATTATCACATCAAAACTCCCTAACTCTACTGGTATTAAATCAATCTTAAATGTTTCGCTAACCAGTTTAATTTCTCGATTCCGACATATATTATCTGCTGAAATTAATTTACCATTTGCTAATTCGAGTAAAAATTTACTATCCAAAGGCGTCAATGGGCAACTTAATTTAGCACAAAAATCTCTACTCATATAGCTTCTATCCGCACCCGAATCAAATAAAACGTAAGCAGATTTATTGTCAATAAGAAACGTACCCGTAACAAGCTCCGGGTCTTCCTGTGCCTCTGCCGCATTAATATTGAAAACTCTTCCGCGGCCTTGTCCATTCGTGTTCTCCTGGTTCGGGCAATTTCTAATAATGTGGCCCGGTTTTCCACATTTATAACAAACTACATTGGCATAGCTTGCTCCGATACTACTTGCTCCGCCATTACTCGTTCCGACACCATTTGTTCCTTTCGTTCTATTAACCCCTGGTCCGTAGACCTCACACTTTGCCGCGCTATGACCATTTCTTTTACACTTGTTGCAAAATTTGGTGCAGAACCCCGAGTGATACTTTTCACACCTTTGGCATAGCTGCTTCTGATTGTTGTTGTTGTTGCGGTTATTATTGTTGTTGGGATGATTGTTGTAGTTGCTGTTGTTGTTGTTGTTGTTGTTGTTGTTGTTGTTGTTGTTGTTGTTGTTGGGCCGTTTGTTGTAGTTGCGATTGATGTTGCGATTGTTGGGATAATTGTTGCGATTGCTGTTGTTGTTGTATTGGTGATTCTTATCACCATTTTCCTCCCACTTTCTTTTGACTTGCTTCACATTGGCCTCTTCAGCAGTCTGTTCTTTAATTCTTTCTTCAATCTGGTTCACTAGTTTGTGAGCCATTCTACATGCCTGTTGTATGGAGGCGGGCTTGTGTGAACTTATATCTTCTTGGATTCTTTCCGGTAATCCTTTCACAAACGCGTCGATCTTCTCTTCCTCATCTTCGAATGCTCCCGGACACAATAGGCACAATTCTGTGAATCGTCTTTCATACGTGGTAATATCAAATCCTTGGGTTCGTAACCCTCTTAGTTCTGTCTTGAGCTTATTGACCTCGGTTCTGGGACGGTACTTCTCGTTCATCAAGTGCTTGAATGCTGACCACGGTAGTGCATACGCATCGTCTTGTCCCACTTGCTCTAGATAGGTATTCCACCATGTTAACGCAGAACCTGTGAAGGTATGCGTAGCGTACTTCACTTTATCCTCTTCAGTACACTTACTTATGGCAAACACCGATTCGACCTTCTCGGTCCACCGTTTCAATCCGATCGGTCCTTCGGTTCCATCAAATTCCAAAGGTTTGTAGGCAGTGAATTCTTTGTAGGTGCATCCTACACGATTTCCTGTACTGCTAGATCCAAGGTTATTGTTGGTATGTAGCGCAGCCTGTACTGCGGCTATGTTTGAAGCTAGAAAAGTACGGAATTCCTCTTCATTCATATTCACTGTGTGTCGAGTAGTCGGTGCCATTTCCTTCAAAATAGTCAAATGGAACAAGTTAATCATACAGAATATTAAGAGTAGTTAATAGTATTTCGTAGCATAATATGAACTCATTTATAAAAGCTTTTTCTTCATATTAGCGTTTTATAAGTTTAAATTCGGGTAGTACCTACCCGTTAAGTTCATACTTAGTAGCTAATATACAATTCAACTACTACAATTCTATATGAAAAACTGATTATAATAATATTTCGCGTTCAAACTTTTATACAATATTTTACAAACTTACAATACCGCTTATTTTACATAAAGCATGAAATATAGCACACAATAACTTTGATACAAGATAGTTGTGAAGATAATTCTAGCTAGTACACAAGTCGTTCAGCAAAGGCAATAAAGACACGTAATTCATACGTCCAGAAACAAGTCATGCATTCTGGTTTTACTAGGACTACTTCCCATCCTTGGTCTTGTGCAACATAACCTTTATGGCCGTTGATAAGACAGCGTGTTGTAACGTCGTCAAAGGGACGAGGGTTATGTAATGTCCAACAGTCCCGTAACAATCTAAAAACCTCATTTCTTACCCCAATTACCGACTCCGTCACTTGTGGGAACGTTTTGTTTAATAGTTGTAGCCCGATGTTCTTGTTCTCACTTTGGTGAGAAGCGAACATTACTAACCCGTAAGCATAACATGCTTCTTTATGTTGCATGTTAGCCGCTTTTTCTAAATCACGAAGTCCTATATTCGGATATACTGAGTCAAAATAATTTCTTAACCCGTTGCGTAAAATAGCATTTGGGTTCCCCGCAATATATGCATCAAAGTAAACACATCGTAACTTATGGATTTCCCAATGTGATATTCCCCATCTTCTGAACGAAAGCCTTTTATAAACCAAGGCATTCTTGGAACGTTCTTCGAATGTCTTACAAACTGATCTCGCCTTAAATAGTTGTGCCGAGGAATTCTGACCGACTCTAGACAAGATTTCATCAATCATGTCTCCGGGTAGGTCTCTTAAAATATTGAGTTGTCTATCCATTTTGTGTTTTTATACTGTAAAATAGACAAGAGTTAGATTCATAAAAAAAATACTTATTAATACAAGCAATTTTTACATATATCATAAAGCATAAGCACACTATATTACATATATTACACCACACGAATATAACTATCTTATTCCGACTCGCTCGTTTCTTCTTGTTCGGTTTTGGTTCGTTTTGCCAAGTTTCTAGGGATATATGATGTTCCCCTAATACGAGCCGTCGTTATCCACATTGGTTTAGAAAAACCTGGTGGTTTAGAGGTTCCCGGGTCATTGTTACAACTTAAGGACTTCGGGGGTTGACGATACATATAAAGTTCATCAGGGTTGGAATTAGATTTCTCTATTTTTATGCCCTTTCCCTTATTATTTTCTTTTGCCTTTTTAAATTCAGTTGGGGTAATTTCTATAACATCATCGGAATTTTCGTCGGAATCCGATTCATCGGAGAATTGGTAATCCTCCCAATATTTTGCTTCCTTGGCGGAAACACCATTGACCATAATTAACCTTGGTCGGTTGGTTGAGGATTCTCTTTTACTTAACCGTTTTATTATTTCCCCCACCGGTTCTATTTCTTCTTCCGGTTCCGATTCTTCTTCCGGTTCCGATTCTTCTTCCGGTTCCGACTCTTCTTCCGGTTCCTCTTCGGGAACTTGTGAATCAGTCCACGAATCATTCCAATTTACATTTGACTCTTCATTATTATTAGGTGAGTCAATGGGACTTGTTCTAGAGGTAGACATCTATCACATAATATCAAAAGCGTTAAGAGATTAATATATCACATAATATTCACATGTTAAAAATATATAGTTTCCAACATAATTTGTTAAGCAATCATTTTTCAAGTAAACATGGTCGAAGTCCAGACTCACTAATGCATCCTAACCAACTCGATAAGACATACTAATGCAAAATTCTGGTTCTCTAAGACCAACGCTCTGATACCAACTGAAATGTCCCGTTCTTATTGATTAAAAACGTTCCATATTAATTGATTTCGTTGCGAGGTTTTGACCTCTATATGAGACGTTTTTCAAAGACTGCATTCATTTTAAAACAAACCATAACCTTTATTTCATCAATAAAGGTTTAAAAAGCTTTACGTAGATTATCAAATAATGATAATCTAAAATATCCTGTTTACACACGACCATTACATAATGGTTTACAATACAAATATGTTACAAAAAAATAAGTTTCTTGAATGCAGTTTTTACACAATATCATACAAGCATGGACTCCAAATCTCGTCCTTATTTAAGTATGCGACAGCGGAAGCTCTTAATAACCACCTGAGAATAAACATGCTTAAAACGTCAACAAAAATGTTGGTGAGTTATATGTTTAACCTATATATATCAAATCATAATAATAGACCACAAGATTTCATATTTCAATACACATCCCATACATAGAGATAAAAATCATTCATATGGTGAACACCTGGTAATCGACATTAACAAGATGCATATATAAGAATATCCCCATCATTCCGGGACACCCTTCGGATATGATATAAATTTCGAAGTACTAAAGCATCCGGTACTTTGGATGGGGTTTGTTAGGCCCAATAGATCTATCTTTAGGATTCGCGTCAATTAGGGTGTCTGTTCCCAAATTCTTAGATTACCAGACTTAATAAAAAGGGGCATATTCGATTTCGATAATTCAACCATAGAATGTAGTTTCACGTACTTGTGTCTATTTTGTAAATCATTTATAAAACCTGCATGTATTCTCATCCCAAAAATATTAGATTTTAAAAGTGGGACTATAACTCACTTTCACATATTTTTACTTCGTCGGGAAGTAAGACTTAGCCACTGGTTGATTCACGAACCTATAACAATATATACATATATATCAAAGTATGTTCAAAATATATTTACAACACTTTTAATATATTTTGATGTTTTAAGTTTATTAAGTCAGCCGTCCTCGTTAGTAACCTATAACTAGTTGTCCACAGTTAGATATACAGAAATAAATCGATAAATATTATCTTGAATCAATCCACGACCCAGTGTATACGTATCTCAGTATTGATCACAACTCAAACTATACATATTTTGGAATCAACCTCAACCCTGTATAGCTAACTCCAACATTCACATATAGAGTGTCTATGGTTGTTCCGAAATATATATAGATGTGTCGACATGATAGGTCGAAACATTGTATACGTGTCTATGGTATCTTAAGATTACATAATATACAATACAAGTTGATTAAGTTATGGTTGGAATATATTTGTTACCAATTTTCACGTAGCTAAAATGAGAAAAATTATCCAATCTTGTTTTACCCATAACTCCTTCATTTTAAATCCGTTTTGAGTGAATCAAATTGCTATGGTTTCATATTGAACTCTATTTTATGAATCTAAACAGAAAAAGTATAGGTTTATAGTCGGAAAAATAAGTTACAAGTCCTTTTTGTAAAGGTAGTCATTTCAGTCGAAAGAACGACGTCTAGATGACCATTTTAGAAAACATACTTCCACTTTGAGTTTAACCATAATTTTTGGATATAGTTTCATGTTCATAATAAAAATCATTTTCTCAGAATAACAACTTTTAAATCAAAGTTTATCATAGTTTTTAATTAACTAACCCAAAACAGCCCGCGGTGTTACTACGACGGCGTAAATCCGGTTTTACGGTGTTTTTCGTGTTTCCAGGTTTTAAATCATTAAGTTAGCATATCATATAGATATAGAACATGTGTTTAGTTGATTTTAAAAGTCAAGTTAGAAGGATTAACTTTTGTTTGCGAACAAGTTTAGAATTAACTAAACTATGTTCTAATGATTACAAGTTTAAACCTTCGAATAAGATAGCTTTATATGTATGAATCGAATGATGTTATGAACATCATTACTACCTTAAGTTCCTTGGATAAACCTACTGGAAAAGAGAAAAATGTATCTAGCTTCAATGGATCCTTGGATGGCTCGAAGTTCTTGAAGCAAAATCATGACACGAAAACAAGTTCAAGTAAGATCATCACTTGAAATAAGATTGTTATAGTTATAGAAATTGAACCAAAGTTTGAATATGATTATTACCTTGTATTAGAATGATAACCTACTGTAAGAAACAAAGATTTCTTGAGGTTGGATGATCACCTTACAAGATTGGAAGTGAGCTAGCAAACTTGAAAGTATTCTTGATTTTTATGAAACTAGAACTTTTGGAATTTATGAAGAACACTTATAACTTGAAGATAGAACTTGAGAGAGATCAATTAGTTGAAGAAAATTGAAGAATGAAAGTGTTTGTAGGTGTTTTTGGTCGTTGGTGTATGGATTAGATATAAAGGATATGTAATTTTGTTTTCATGTAAATAAGTCATGAATGATTACTCATATTTTTGTAATTTTATGAGATATTTCATGCTAGTTGCCAAATGATGGTTCCCACATGTGTTAGGTGACTCACATGGGCTGCTAAGAGCTGATCATTGGAGTGTATATACCAATAGTACATACATCTAAAAGCTGTGTATTGTACGAGTACGAATACGGGTGCATACGAGTAGAATTGTTGATGAAACTGAACGAGGATGTAATTGTAAGCATTTTTGTTAAGTAGAAGTATTTTGATAAGTGTATTGAAGTCTTTCAAAAGTGTATAAATACATATTAAAACACTACATGTATATACATTTTAACTGAGTCGTTAAGTCATCGTTAGTCGTTACATGTAAGTGTTGTTTTGAAACTTTTAGGTTAACGATCTTGTTAAATGTTGTTAACCCAATGTTTATAATATCAAATGAGATTTTAAATTATTATATTATCATGATATTATCATGTATGAATATCTCTTAATATGATATATATACATTAAATGTCTTTACAACGATAATCGTTACATATATGTCTCGTTTAAAAGTCATTAAGTTAGTAGTCTTGTTTTTACATATGTAGTTCATTGTTAATATACTTAATGATATGTTTACTTATCATAGTATCATGTTAACTATATATATATATCCATATATATGTCATCATATAGTTTTTACAAGTTTTAACGTTCGTGAATCACCGGTCAACTTGGGTGGTCAATTGTCTATATGAAACATATTTCAATTAATCAAGTCTTAACAAGTTTGATTGCTTAACATGTTGGAAACATTTAATCATGTAAATATCAATCTCAATTAATATATATAAACATGGAAAAGTTCAGGTCACTACAGAAAGGATCTACTTACTCTCGTCTTCATTGATTAAGTCGACTACGAACCCATCAGATGAATTGGGGATGGCTGATTGGTTGATTCATTCTGGTGACGCTGCTTCCAGAGCTTAGGTGAACATCCATGTCAAAATAGCTGTCGGGTTCTGAAGAACTTGAACTAGTGACGAGTTCCATTTCGTACGATTGAGTAAAGGGTTTTTCGGTATGAAATGATTTTCGGATATTGGATGATATTCTAATTACATAGAATATCTATATATATAGAACGAGAGATGTCGTAAATTTACTGGAGGAATTTACGGAATATGTCAGGCAAAGCTTACAGTAACAGATACGCTAAGATATGAATTAGCAGATACGCTAAGATATGAATTTTTGTCTATACACTATTCATGCAATCAATGCAGTAAGATGTGTCTAGACTAAGAATGATAAGCAAGTGATTCCCTAAGAATGATAAGCAGATGATTTCTGACTAGATATGATAAGCAAAACTTTTGACATGCAGACACGGTCGAAGTCCAGACTCACTAATGCATCCTAACGACTATCAGTTAGACACATTAATGCAAGACCTGGTTCGTTAAGACCACCGCTCTGATACCACATGTCATACCCCGTCCTAATCTATCTGGATGAAGTCACCAACATCTGGTCCCATTGCGATGATCGACTCCAAATAATGTCTTTAAAATGAGCAAATGCACAGCAGAAGGTTTCTTTCATACCTGAGAATAAACATGCTTTCAAGTGTTAACCAAAAGGTTGGTGAGTTCATAGGTTTATCTTAAAACAATAAAATTCATCATTTTGATAGACCACAAGTTTTAAATCCTGCATGGTACAAATGGGCCCGAATCCTACACCCACCTGTAATGTACATGCGATATCTTTTAAATACAGTACACCTTTCTCGTGTACGAAATCATTTTTCATAAATCTTAGTAACTGTACACATCTCTTGTGCACAAAAATAACATACACATAACCTGTGTATAAAAATCATTCTCTCGATACATAACATTCACTTTTTATTGCTTTCATAGCTTGACTTGGTAACCGACCTTAACATATAATGCGCATAATAATATCCCCAAAACAGAACATCTCGTCTGTATAATAATCATATAAACTTCGAAGTACCAAACACCACGTCTACTAGCCCTTCCGTCTAGTGAACATTCTGGGTGGGGGTGTTAAACCCGGTAGCTACCTTTAGGATTCACGTCAATTAGGCGTGCACTAATTCTCAAAATTAGTAATGTTCCCTAATTCTTAGGTTACCAAGCAATAATAATCAGGGGAAAAATATTCATATCAATTGTGGCAATTATCACGTCCACAAAATTCAATGGTGGCAATTATCACGTCCACATAATTCATTCGAGGAATGTTTTGCTTGTGTCTATCTCGTCAAACATTTATAAAAGCATTTCATGTATTCGCAGTTCAAAATGTATTTCAAAAACATTTAATAAAGCAGTTGTAAAAGTAGCGCATGTATTCTCAGTCCCAAAAATATAAAGAGTAAAAGGGAATCAAATGAACTCACCATACTATATTTTGTAGTAAAAATACATATGACGACCTTAAACAAGTGTAGGGTTGGCCTCGGATTCACGAACCTATATCATTTGTATATATATTAACACACATAATTGTAATCAAGTAAATTTATATATTGTTATTAGTGATGTACTTGTTATATTTAATAATTTATAAGTTTTATTAATTACTTATATATTTTCATTTTATATAGAATTATTAAATTAGTTAGGTGATGTAATATAAATATATTTTTATATCTATAACCTCTATTTTAATACTTATAATCTTAACAACGTCATTTAAAAACTTTATTTTCATAAACAATATTGTCTTAATACCGATGATATAGATAATACTTGATAATAATGATAATAATAATAATATTTTCAATGATAACAAAATAATAATTTTTGTAAAAAAATGATAATATCCATAATACTTTTATTGATAATAATAATAATAATAATCCTAATCATATTAATAATAATAATAGTTATACTAGTAGTAAAATGTTAAAGTTATATTTTAAATGATATTAGTAAATACATTAATAATAATTATATTCATATTTGTATCTATAAATGGATTTCCATCATAATACATATATTTGTGATAATACTAATCTTAATAATTATAATACTAATAACAATAATAATAATAAATAGAATAATGATAATAATAATAATAATATTCATCATAATATTCATCATACTTAAAAATGATAATGCTACAATACTAATACTTATTAATAACCATAACAACAATAATAATTAATAATAATAATAATAATAGGTGAAACTACCTTGATAGCCCTTCTAAAAACAAAACGCCTCAAGCGGGGCTCGAACTCGCAACCTCTCGCTACACGCAAACATCACACAACCATCCATCCATCTGTGATTTTCTGATTATTTCTATAACCCAATTGATTTAAACCCGTTTCTGTTCCTCTCCTCTTCATCATTCTTGGTATCTCTCGAAGTAGCCCAGCAGGAACCCGAGTTGGGTCGGCCCAATAGAACAGCCCACAACACAGCTCATATACGGCCCAATCATGCCCGATCCCATTACAATTTAAATAACCCAGTTGTTTTGATAGGTTATTTATGCCGCAACCAACAACAGGGAGAAGGAAAAAAATAAAATAAAATATCGCAGGTTATGAAATTCATTATCATCGTCGTATGTTTCATCATCAACCACGATTTATCATTATCATATATCACACGATCATCTTCATCATCACACGATCATTATCATCATCCTAATACCATCATCACCTCACGTAGCATCTTCATTCCATCATTACACGATCATCATCACCATCCATAATCATAACCATAATCATCATCGTGATTACCTCACTGTATCATCATCAACACCATTGTCTTTTTAATCATCATTACCATCGTCAACAGCATCATAAATCGAAGGATACAGAACATAATATAATAGTGGTAGTCGATCCATTTACAAGTGGGTTTTTAGAGGCTCAATTCCAAGGAACCAGTCCAATAGCAGGCTCAAAAGTAGGTTGTTTGGCCCAAGTTAAATTAAAAAGGTTTCTCGGTTTAAAAATAGGAATATAAGCATTTAATCATAGCAAGTAACCTGTTGCTGTAGCAGAAACAAATATGTAGCAGCTTGCATGTGTGTATGAGTTTGTGATGTTGATGGGGTTATCGAGTAATAGCAGCAACTATAGCAACAAAGGATGATGGTTTATGGTGTGGTTTGTAGTAGAACAACGATTATATCAAGAGGTTTGTGATAAAAGATAATGCAGTGGTGTTGTTGGTTGGTAGCCGAAGACAAGGACAGAAGTAAAGAAACTTGTTTTAGATGTTGTTTAGTGGTACTTGATGTAGTTCGAATGAAAATATTGACATGGGTTTGATGATGGTTCGATGGTAGTGTGTGGGTGTTGTGAGTTTTTGAAACAAATATACAACAGAAAGCTTTATGTGTGATGATGGTGATTGTTTTGGTGGTGGTTAAGTGGTGAAGGTATTCCGGTGGTGAAGAAGGTTAAAGATGGTGAACATGCACAGTGTTGGAAAGGTGATGGGTTATGGTCGATGTGAGTTTGTCCTCAGTTGGTGTTATGGTTATGCAATTTGTTGGTTTGTTTTATGATTAAGTTCAAGAGAGAGTAAAAAGTTGATGGTGGTTATCGGCCAAAGTGAATCAAAGAGGGATCGATGGTTGTAAATATAGTGACACAGATGGTTTACATTGGTGGTTTAAGGAAGATGGTAGATGGGTGGTGGATTCTTGGACGCACAGAGAATAAGGAAGATGAATGGATAATGTTGATATAGTTCTCTTTATTTATATAATACATAGTTAGATAGTATAAGGAAAACTTTGAATCAATTAATAATAATAATACTAGTTAGTGGGAAGCATTGAAAAGAATACATCAACATAATCACATGGAATCAAAAAGCAAAACAGTATTCTATTTAGTTAGCAGCCGGAGGTTTTGTAATTTTATACCGACAGTTGGTCACGGAATGTTATATCGTGTCCATTACTAAACAGTTAACGTATAAAAGTGTCCCTAAAAATCCCAAATTTTTAGATTAAATATATTTAATTATTTCACTCATTAACTATTTGAAACCTGATAAAAAAGGTTCGATAATTATTTATTTTTTGTTCCAATTTATATGTACGGAGTACTAATCTTTAAACTTAAAAAGGTAAAAATATTTTTAACAAATCTAACATCTTCGTAATTGATTTACAGTTCAACTTTTATTTTAGTCCTTCATGAACATGTAATATATCTATATTAAAACTAACGAAACGTCAATCGAGTGTTACTGACGTTTACTAATTAGGCTCGAAATCATTCATTTTCAATATACACATTATATATATATATATATATATATATATATATATATATATATATATATATATATATTGATGTGATGCGAGGTGTATACGAAATAGTTATTATTTTTAATACGAAATACGTTACAAATTACACAAGTTTTAATTATTTATTTACAGATGGGATATACGTAAACCTTGCTACAACACTATAGGCAGTGTACCTAATCGTAGAGTAGTATAGTTTTTAGTAAGTCCGGTTCGTTCCACAGGGAGCTGGCTTATTTCACACTATATTTTAAACAACTATATTTGTACAAAATATATATTTTTATATATAATAATAATATAAAAGGGGGTTTACCGTTTAATGACCGGTTTGTCGATTTTATATTTTAAGTCACAATTAAAACCTAATAAAAAATATAAATGACGATAATTTAAGTGCGATAATTAAAAGTGCAATAAATAAAATGATAGTAAATAAAAATGCGATAATTAAAAGTGCAATTAAATATGAAATAAAGGAATTATGCTTATTTAAACTTCCGTAATCATGATGTTTGACGTGTTGATTTTTAGTTTATTCCCATGGGTTAATTGTCCTTTGTCCTGAATTATTCAATATGTCCGTCTGGTTTTTGTCCATAACAGTCCATCAGTCATAAATATAAAGTGCGAGTGTCCTCGTCAAATTATTATTATATCCGAAGTCAAATATTCCAACTAATTGGGGACTTAAACTGTAACAAGGTCTTAATACTTTGTTTAATAATTACACCAGGATATCGACTGCGTGTAACCCAAGGTTTTAATACTTTATTAACAATTACACCAAGTGTCCTTGTATATAATTTCACCCCTGTTTTAATAATTCTAGTGACTATTAATTCATTCCCGTATCCAGTTAAATGAACGATTATTCGTACATATAAATATCCCGCCCATCGTGTCCGATCGAGTGTATGTGGTTATTTATAGGTACGTCCAATTGTAAATCTTCATATTAAATTAACAAACTATCATTTAGTTAAACAAATATAAAGCCCATTAATAGCCCATAGTCTAATTTCCACAAGTGTCGTTCTTTTGTCTAAACCTCAATTATGGTACAAAGCCCAATTACCCAATTTTAGTATTTTAGCCCAACATCATGATTACTTCGTCTTAAATAAGCATAATAATAACTTAAGTACGAAACATTAATTTAAAAAGGAGAACATAGCTTACATTGATTATTTATCGCGTAGTGTTACACGGACAGAGCTCCGACTTTAAAACCCGTAAAATAACCTTTGCATAACCCAAAACTAATCTAATATAAAACTACACTATACTATATATATATATATATATATATATATATATATATATATATATATATATATATATTATTACAGAGGAGTATTATTATTATTATATATTTTGAACTTGGCAGAAGCTCGTTGCATTTATAGGACATTTCTGATTTTGGCTGCTCCGCGAGTGCGGAGGTTCTATGCTTTAAAGCTCCGCGAGTGCGGAGGTCAGGAATCCAGCTCACATTTTTTTGGCCATTTGCTTGTCGACATTATATTTAAATATATATAATATATAAATAATTTATATAATTATTTAAATATTATATTATATTCTTGTGCATAGTTGACTCATAATTTTTAGTCCGTTGCGTCGGGCGTTGATAGTTGGCTCAGGTCCCGGTTCCGGATTTTCGAACGTTCTTTCGTATAATTTAATATCTTGTACTTTCCGTTCCGCAACTTGTACTCTTGTCATTTTTAGACGTTTCTTATCAATAAATTGAACCACTTGGATTGTATCTTGTACATTTGAGCTTTTTGGTCATTTGCGTCTTCAAATCGTCGTTTTCGCCTTTTATCTTCGCACTTATTTAATATAAATGATTACAACTTACAATAGGACAATTACAACTAAATAATTTACATATTGGGAGGATATTGCTACTAAATATATGTTCATTTGGAGCACTATCAAATATCCCCACACTTGAGCGTTGCTTGTCCTCAAGCAATACAGAACTTGAAATTAAATCACACGAATCACTTTTTTATTCTTCACACTTTATACATCAGTGATTTTGAAACGACGGTATAAACAATGATAGTAACGGTGTGGTTTACAGTCCCACATGACTATAAAAATTTAGATCCTTAAGGAAATTGGATTTTTATGAAAATATTTGATCTTTTGAAAATTCAATCTATCTTTTACCCTAGATAAGTTTTCCGGAATAACCCTTCACCGGTGTTTGCAAAATATTTTTGTGGGTTTTGTGGGTATCAGATTTTAAAATTTTAGCTCAAAACTTGCGGTTTTGTATCACCCACTTGCTAACCTTGTATTAGAAAAGCAACACGTCCAGTATACTTGCTCCATATATTACCTTTCGGAAAACTACCATCCGGTTGTAATGGAAAGCGTTGAACAAGCAACTGTTAAGGCAATGTCTAATGACATGCAGATATTCATGGTCTACAACGTGTCGGATGCAATTACTATCCTTTGTAGGAGCAATAGTAAAGATCACCCTATAATTTTCGGTCTGGTACAAGGTCCTGTCTTTGACCATGCTATGCAACCATCGTTCTTACAGTTGACACCCGATTTGGTTCAGGTGACCTAATGAATTCCAGGTGAATTCCTATGATTTTACGTTCAATGGTAATGAACGCATTAAAAATAGGGTTTTTAGAAAACAAATCGGTTTGTAATTTTGATCAAAATATTTTCTCGTTCAAGCTCGAGTTTAGATATCATCGAATTCCATGAGTTTGTAATTCTCAATCTTTAAGGTCAATCTCTAGGATTGAGTAATATCAGTCTTAAAAGCTGATTTTTGATATTTAAGGAGATTATCCTTTCTGGGGGTCTGATTCATTAGTCTTATCCAGCTAATTTGCACGGCGCCCTCCCCATTTTACGAGACAGATCCTCTCATGGTTAGGATAAGTCTGACCACATGGCGACCCTGTTTGATGCTGAGGTCCGTGGATTTCCAGTCAATTTTCGAGAAAACTTTTCAAGGTTTTTCGTAGACTCTACAACTGGTCTGGACAACAACTTCTTGACCTAAATCAAGAAGCGCGTGTCTTTTTTGGAAGACTTTGCTTCCTCTTAATGATGGAATTGATTCATCGTGTAGATCCATCTTTTTTTCAAATATATTACAGTAAACAGGGTAAAACAGTTAATTTAGTCCAAAACAAAAGCACCTGCAGTAACTTTACAGAAACATGTGATAGATAGTTTTTAATTGAATAACTTGGTACATTCTCCCCACACTTGGTTTTTTTCATGCGTCTTTTTATATCTTAATAAATAAATTCAAGCGTTTTAGTTATTTCTCAATTTATGTCCTTTCCGAGGTAACAATAATTTCGGCATTAACACCTAGTTTTATCGTTCATAAATATGTATAAACATGCTTTTGAATTCATTTAGTTGAAATATTTTAAAATTTTCACAATATTTAGAAAATAAGCCAAGTATAAACCCGAGAGAATTTATAACCCTTCCCCACACTTGAGATCATGCAATGCCCTCATTTGCATGAAATCAGACTCTAATTATAAATTCATGAGGGTGATTAGTGTAGAAAAGTGATTGAAAATACCCAGTTTGTAATTACAAAGCTCGTCGAATGATAGATGGCGCGCCTCATCGTTCATTCCTTCTTGTTTTATCACACATGTTTTTCTTCAAAAACAGTTGCTTTTCTGAACTGTTTGCTAATTTTTGCAAATGCGTCTTTTACCCTTACTCATCATGCATGTTTATTAACGAGTTATGCACTAACCCGAACCCCTAATTTAACGTTAAGTGGGGTTAGACTTTCCCACACTTAGCTGACGACATGTGAAGTCGGTAGAATAAGTTCCACGAATTAGAATAGTGAGCCAGTTATTTACATCTCGGGTGGTGTATAATATATCAATGGGTTTAAAGTTTAGAACCACCCGATCGTCACTACTTAATTCTTTTTTAAGTGTAGCTTTTAGTAAATGGAAATGTCTCTTTTCTGGTTCTTGGTCAAATGGATCGTTATACACCGACATACATATTATAGGGTGGACAATTCCTAACATTTCCTTCCGTTCATTCTCGGGATCAAAGGTTTCTCCTCTATTACCCAATTGGGTGAAATCCGAGGTGTCATTATCTATTATAGCTCGTAGTTCATCTTCGGTAGATGACTCGTCTATTAAGAATATTGGGTTGGGAGATTGTGGAATGGTGAATTTCGGGATCGAAGTAGATTCTTTTTCATTAACAGTACTTATCGGTCCCACCACTTTGGTCTCGGGGGTAAAGTTTTCAACGTTATCGTTTTCCCAAGCGTACCAATTTGTCACCCTTACTTCTTCTTCATTCATTGATTGATCGATGATTTCATCGGTAGAGGCTAATGTGTCGATATGTTGTGAAATTGGTAAAGCTGAATAAAAAGTATCATCGGGATAGTTGGTGATTTCGGAGCTCTCGAATTCAACAAAATTCAATGATATGATATTTTCTTGCACAATACTCCTCAGATCAACTGGTGTGTAATCTGATAGAGTTTCAGCTTGCCGATTTACAAACTCTCTCATTTGTTCATTTTGAGCATCGAGTTCTTCGAGTTTGATTTTCATATTGTCTAAAAGATTTTCAGACACATAATTTTCCTCGTCTTCTGGTTGTTGAGTTTGGAAATATTCTTGGGAATAATCCCAATTTGAATTGTATTCTTCATAATCGTTCCATTCAGGTTCCGTGGGTGCGTAATTTTCCATAGGAACGTAATAAAAACATTCCCATGTTGAGTGATAATCTCCACAGATTTCACAACCAGTTATTATTTCGTTATTCGTGATCCAAGATTGACCGAAAGAATTTTCATCAACACTCATTTGAGAGTATTGAATTAATTGATTTCGGATGTCATAAAGAGTTTCCAAAATATTCTCGAGATTTTCCATAATGCGTTTTTTTTTTATACCAAATTTTAGCTACAATGTGGTGCATTTACTTAATTATCCTATTAGTTATAAAAATAAAAATTATATAAGTTATTAAATTAATAGACTTTTATGCTTTTGGCCACATTTAGAATAGCCAATAGATGCAGCAGAGAGCCAGAACCCTTTAAATCGAAAGCTCACAACTCAGCCACTAACAAATCCAACTATTACTACGAAGCAGAAAATTTGGATGTCTATCAATTTAACCGCTTAAAATAATTTTTTGTTTTGAAATTTTAGAGAAGAAATAGAAAAAATTCTAAGTCCTAAAAACTAGAGCGTCGAGAAATAAGAAAGAAAAAGAGCGCGTCAAAAAACGTCGAAAAAAAATAAAAGGTCGAAAAATAAATGTCGAAAAACAAACAGTCGAAAAATAAAAATAAGAAAATAAAGCGTCGAAACTTAGTATTCTAAAAACTAAATATTTAAAGTTATGTCTAAAGGTATTAAAGCTTAAAAGGAATTCTATATCCAAAACGGTAATAACTTAAAAAGTACTGAAATTTTAAAATGGTGTTGCAAAATTCTAAAGCACCTAAATCTTAGTCTAAAGAAAAGGCACTTAAGGGATTTTACGGCAAAGTCTTAAAAGCTAAAAATAAAGTAACTACGGCAAAATACTAATTTTAAAACTAATTACGAACGACAAATATTAAAAACTACGAATTTAAATGAATAAAAAGATACAAAATAAAAAAAGAAAATTAGAGTTATAAAAATATAATTTTTTTTATAAAAATATTATTTATATAAAAGTATTAATATAAATATGTAAATAATAATAATTAAAACTTAAAATACAAATTATATTAAAACTATATAATAATTAAACCCTAATAATAATAATAAATATATTAAACCCTAATCGTATTTAATGCAATCCTATGTTGCAGTCACAGACTGCTCCGCGAGTGCAGTATTACCTAACAGACGAACTCTGCGAGTGCGGAGTAATGCAAATTCAGATTCAGATGTAGGCTAAAACGTTTTTTTTTAAATTTATATTGTTTTTCTAAAAATTATATACAAATATTTATACAAATATATATTAAAAATTATAGCGTTTCGCCGAGTCCCCGGCAGCGGCGCCAAAAATACTTGATGTGATGCGAGGTGTATACGAAATAGTTATTATTTTTAATACGAAATACGTTACAAATTACACAAGTTTTAATTATTTATTTACAGATGGGATATACCTAAACCTTGCTACAACACTATAGGCAGTGTACCTAATCGTAGAGTAGTATAGTTTTTAGTAAGTCCGGTTCGTTCCACAGGGAGCTGGCTTATTTCACACTATATTTTAAACAACTATATTTGTACAAAATATATATTTTTATATATAATAATAATATAAAAGGGGGTTTACCTTTTAATGACCGGTTTGTTGATTTTATATTTTAAGTCACAATTAAAACCTAATAAAAAATATAAATGACGATAATTTAAGTGCGATAATTAAAAGTGCAATAAATAAAATGATAGTAAATAAAAATGCGATAATTAAAAGTGCAATTAAATATGAAATAAAGGAATTATGCTTATTTAAACTTCCGTAATCATGATGTTTGACGTGTTGATTTTTAGTTTATTCCCATGGGTTAATTGTCCTTTGTCCTGGATTATTCAATATGTCCGTATGGTTTTTGTCCATAACAGTCCATCAGTCATAAATATAAAGTGCGAGTGTCCTCGTCAAATTATTATTATATCGGAAGTCAAATATTCCAACTAATTGGGGACTTAAACTGTAACAAGGTCTTAATACTTTTTTTTAATAATTACACCAGGATATCGACTGCGTGTAACCCAAGGTTTTAATACTTTGTTAACAATTACACCAAGTGTCCTTGTATATAATTTCACCCCTATTTTAATAATTCTAGTGACTATTAATTCATTCTCATGTCTGGTTAAATGAACGATTATTCGTACATATAAATATCCCGCCCATCGTGTCCGATCGAGTGTATGTGGTTATTTATAGGTACGTCCAATTGTAAATCTTCATATTAAATTAACAAACTATCATTTAGTTAAACAAATATAAAGTCCATTAATAGCCCATAGTCTAATTTCCACAAGTGTCGTTCTTTTGTCTAAACCCCAATTATGGTACAAAGCCCAATTACCCAATTTTAGTATTTTAGCCTACCATCATGATTACTTCGTCTTAAAAAGCATAATAATAACTTAAGTACGAAACATTAATTTAAAAAGGAGAACATAGCTTACATTGATTATTTATCGCGTAGTGTTACACGGACAGAGCTCCGACTTTAAAACCCGTAAAATAACCTTTGCATAACCCAAAACTAATCTAATATAAAACTACACTATACTATATATATATATATATATATATATATATATATATATATATATATATATATATATATATATATATATATATATATATATATTTATTATTATTACAGAGGAGTATTATTATTATTATATATTTTGAACTCGGCAGAAGCTCGTTGCATTTATAGGACATTTATGATTTTGGCTGCTCCGCGAGTACGGAGGTTCTATGCTTTAAAGCTCCGCGAGTGCGGAGGTCAGGAATCCAGCTCACATTTTTTTGGCCATTTGCTTGTCGACATTATATTTAAATATATATAATATATAAATAATTTATATAATTATTTAAATATTATATTATATTCTTGTGCATAGTTGACTCATAATATTTAGTCCGTTGCGTCGGGCGTTGATAGTTGGCTCAGGTCCCGGTTCCGGATTTTCGAACGTCCTTTCGTATAATTTAATATCTTGTACTTTCCGTTCCGCAACTTGTACTCTTGTCATTTTTAGACGTTTCTTATCAATAAATTGAACCACTTGGATTGTATCTTGTACATTTGAGCTTTTTGGTCATTTGCGTCTTCAAATCGTCGTTTTCGCCTTTTATCTTCGCACTTATTTAATATAAACGATTACAACTTACAATAGGACAATTACAACTAAATAATTTACATATTGGGAGGATATTGCTACTAAATATATGTTCATTTGGAGCACTATCATATATATATATATATATATATATATATATATATATATATATATATATATATATATATATCAAATCTTAATTAACAAGTTTAAGTAAATAAATATATTAATTATATTCTTTTAAACAACTAAATATAATATTATATATTTACAAGTAATATTTATAAATATATATATATATATATATATATATATATATATATATATATATATATATATATATATATATATATATATATATGTATCTTTTTACAAATAGTTGTTCGTGAATCGTCGGGAATGGTCGAAGGTCAATTGAATATATGAAACAGTTCAAAATTTTTGAGATCCAACCTAATAGACTTTGCTTATCGTGTTGAAAATACAATATCGTATCGAGAGTTTGATTTAAAATTAGTCGAAATTTTCCGGGTCACTACAAATGATTCAATAAACTATGTGACGGGGGTTAAGTATTAAATTTACATAATAATGGATCTTTTGATTGAACACAATATCTAAAATGACTAAAATAACAATTGTAATTCTTAAAATGTTTACTTTATTTATTTTTCTTTCGAACTTATATAAAATCTTAACTAACTAAAGTTAAATCTAACTTTCGTTAAATCTTATTTTAGCGAGTCAAACTATACCCTGATTATTTAAATTGAGACCTAGCCTAGTTTTGACTTTCGCCAAAACTTAAATCGTAACGGTTTCCCTTTTTACAATTTCACGATTATATTACTAATGATATTACCCAAACCACCAAATCCTATTTTTAAATTAGTGTTAATAATTTATCCATAAGTTCTTCTAAACCACTTTTAGTGTTAAAGCTGAATCTATATTAATATAAATAACCTTCGCTATTTATATCTAACAAATTAAGTGATAAGGATTAAATATCTAATCGTATAACAATGGTTCTTTTAGCTAGGCACAATGTTAAAAATACTCAAGTTACATTATAATATTCTAAATGATAACAATCCATAATCAAGGGGTTCTACATCTAAGCAAACACACGGGAGTAAACTAGCTAATCATAATAAGAGGACGGGAGTAAAAATATAAATATACATTAACAACCATGATAACAATAATACCATTGATAATAAAAATGATAATAACAATAATGAATAAATTAAATAGAACAACTTACAAAAGACTTCAATTTATTGATTGCAAATGGTAAGAAATGAAAATGACAGCACCGGTGCACACGACAATAATACCCTTAAAAATGAAACTATCAAATCTTGAACTCGAAATTAATATTGGTACCGAAATATAAACTGAAGATTAAATTGGTACGGAGTATATGGGAAATAAATTTAGACAGTAGATATCTATAATTTTTCTATGGTTGTTGCCTACTGCCTACTTGTTAGCCTCTGTCCTAACTAGTCTCCTATTACTTGCTAACCTACGGAGTATATATATATATATATATATATATATATATATATATATATATATATATATATATATATATATATATATATATATATATATATATATATATATATATATATATATATATATATATATATATTTGTGTTGTTGACTAACTAGCTTTTTTAACTTGTGCTCAATAGCCTTCTTCACATGCCTTTTTAATAGTACTCCGTATTTAAATTATATCACTTGAAGTAGTAGGTAGACTTGGACTAGCTGGTGATCTACTTTCTGTTGTAAAGACTGAAAAAGAAATAGTATTAAACATAAAAGCCACCGTCCCATCATGTAAAAGTTGAATCTGAATCTTGGTAATAGAATTACGCAGATTTGAAGTTTACACCTTTCGTGTGATATCCTACGCGATCCGCGTATGTGTAAATTTGCAGTTTTTCATCTTTTGTTCTCGGTTGATCGTTTGTTGACGTATATTGACTTGGAACTTTCATTTAAACTCTTTTTCTTCGATCATCTTGAACTTGCATATTTTTCGTCTTTTATTCTTGATTTCGAATAAACGTTTTCTCGATATGTAATTGGTTTAATTCGTCGTTTATCATCT
The DNA here is from genome assembly GCF_046630445.1 of Rutidosis leptorrhynchoides. Lineage (NCBI taxonomy): Eukaryota > Viridiplantae > Streptophyta > Magnoliopsida > Asterales > Asteraceae > Rutidosis > Rutidosis leptorrhynchoides. Next base: position 28,558,302 of record NC_092339.1, on the reverse strand, counting down.
TTTCTTCCAACTTTAACATGTGTATTACTTTCGTCGCTTTTCTCGTAAAATGCGAATCTAATGTCCTTGTAAACGATAAAAGAATATGAAATATAAATGATATTGCGTCGAAATATATGTATGTTTATAGCAATATCAAAATACCCCACACTTGAACATTGCTTGTCCTCAAGCAATTACAGCTTTTAAATAGAATCGTAAAACTACATATTTTTCCATATCGAATTTTAAATCACAAACACACGCCACACGAAATAAAAACACACGCTTTATGAGATAGATTGGAAACACTACACAATATTTATTGGATCACACGCACACTACACGAAATGAAGTTCTGACAACAGAAACAAAGTTGAAACTCGTGATTAAGGTTTAAAAATTTGGATCCTTAGGGAAAATTGGACCTTGTGAAAAACGTTTTATGATTTTTTTAAAATGTCATGCTAGTTTTTACACTAGACACGTTTTCCAGTTTTAACCTCAAATTCCGGTTGAGGGTAACTGAAAACCGAAGTCATAGTCGGCGATTAGCAAGCTATTCGTCCCCATGATTGTAGTATCATGGAACTCTTAACCGGGTGCCCCCTGACGCGATATTTCTATCGGTCTTTTATGACAATTTGTACATTTCAATTCAAGGTTTAAAACTACGAAGGCTAAGCTATCGCGTGGGACAGATCCTGCTCCAGCTTATGCACCGTAATCGATCTTGCACTTGATAGCGACTCGGATTTACCCTACTAAGTTTATTTTCGGGTTGAAAGTTCAAGACTTTCTCTTCCCACAGTACCTTTAAATCGTGATATGATATTAGTATGAAATGATATAGTTTAGGAAGTATGCTATACCAAGTGAAACGACATTCGGAAAACTTTACTTCCTTTAAGGATGGACTTGATTCATCCTTTATTACTCGCATCAATGGGATAAACAGGCTTATACATTCCAAAGCAATGATATCTGCAATAAACTTTATAGAAACACGTGATAGATGGTTCTAAACATATGGATTTATAAATTCCCTTATACTTGGTTTTCTTTTTATATGTTTTAATCAAATAACTAATGTATATGTGTTTAAAAATTTTCAAAATTTTTCGTAAAAATGACCAAATTCTAAGTTCTCGAGAATTTATATCCCCACCCCACACTTAAGATTTTGTAATGCCCTCATTACAAAAAAATCAGAAAAAAATATAAATTTGAGTGGACAAAAAGTGTAAAGGTTGTTAGAACTTCCTTGGTTAAAAATTGGAGACCGTAAAATGCTTATCGTATGAACATATCCACTCCTTTTATCATAATTTAGTATTGGTTTGGTGTTTCGTTAGTCGAATGCATCATCGTAAGTACCTGTCAACAAACATGTTAATCACACAAAAGATGGGGCTGTACTTAAATAGTACCAAAAATTTTACCCCACACTTAAATTTTTTGTACATATATAAACAAACAAAAATATAATAAACTAAAACACAATTAATTTTTTTTATTTTTTTATTTTTTTATATATTTTTTTTTCAACTTAGTAACTAATTAAAATTTTAAAATATCATTTATAAAATTTATATTTCTTATAACGGAAAATTCGGTTGTAAAACCTAGTCTTTATCCGTTTATAAATTTTAAAATTCAAATTTATAAAATTTAATTTATTAAAAGTTAAATTTTTTATATTTTTGAGAAATAAACACACTTTAATATATATATTTTTTTAGACATTAATTTTATAAATCACATAATGAATAAAAAGGCACTCAAAACATGATTTTTTAACAAGTCGTTTTCTCGACTCGACCCCATAATTTATTGCCTAGCGGGGTTAAATTTCTCTATATTTATCGAACGACATGTAAAATCAGTGGAGAAAGTTCCACGAATTAGAAGAGTGAGCCATTCATTTACATCTCAGGTGGTATATAATATATCAGATAAATCCTTTTTCCGTTGACCGAAAAAAGATGACTCAACCCGAGAGTCAACGCACAACTCTTCTCTAAGTGTGGCTTGCAATAAAATTTTATTCTCCTAGGTGGATCCTGCCCAAATGGATCATCTTTCAAGGTATTCCAAGTGTTAACCTCTTGAGGATATACGAATTCAACATGAGAAGGTGACTCCTCAAGTGATTTTAATATATTAAACTCCTCATCCTCAATGATCCCTGGTGATTTCATCATTATACCCGAGTGAATTATTATAAACTGAAAAGTTCTCGGGTGTGTGAATAACCGGTTCTACCACTTCGACCACGAAATTAGAATCCTCATCATTATTCTTTCCATTCACTACATATTCATTTTGACTTATCCTATTTATATATTTCATAGAGGTTTCATATTCTTTTAATTCAAGAGGTTCATGTGAATTTATTTTTACAATTTCAATTTGCACCTTGTCCTCATGTTTAACTGTTTATTCATTTGGAACCTGTAAAATAGGGTTAGGATAACAATATGAAGACTCAACCGATGAATCATCCGATTGTCTTTCCGAAAGAATAGTAAACAAACGCTCCATTTCTCTTTCTAGATTTTGAATAGATGTTTGATTTTGTTGCCATTGTTGATTTAGTAATTCCCTAGTTTCGGTTTGACTTTCAATAAAACTCATCATAATATTTTAAAAAATCATACGAGTAATTTTCTTCATTTTGAGTTTGTTGAAAATTTTGTGGCATTTGGTTAGAAAATTGGTATTGTTGATAAATTTGTGGGGAATCGTAATAAGGTTGGTTTGGATAATAAAAATCTGGATTCGAGTTATTCTCTTGATATTCATTCCATATATAGTTCATGGGTTCATAACTATCCATTTGATCCATGGAAATATGATAATCACATTCCCAAGTCAAATGGTAACCTCCACAATTTTCACAAATATATGTAGTTTCAACCCTATTAAACATAGATGAATTGCACCAATTATCATCAAAATTTGTTTGAGAGTATTGATTAAATTGTTGGGCATTAAAAAGATTTTCCATGGTCATATTCTCAAAATCATCCATATTACAGTATGACTGGAACCTAGTTGAAATTTAAATAGAACAAAGAGAAAAATAAAACAGAACTTTCGTAGGAAAATAAATCCCGACGAAAGGATCAAATAAATAAAAGTAATTAAATTCCTGAATGAACAATTTCTCCCCGGCAGCTGCGCCAAAAAGTTGATGTGATAAAACCGACCTTTAAATTTTATAACTAAACTAGCTTAATAAATATTATCACACTACGGGCAACTGGTCCCGATCGTGCAGCAATAGATACTGGCAAGTCAAGTTCGTTCCACAGGGATAAGCGTATTCAAAAATTTAATTACAATTAATTATACTAGAAAATGGGGTTTTAATTGGTTTTTGGTTTTGAATATAATTAACTAAAATAATAATAAAAATTACAATAAATAAAAATACAAGAAAGTGTATTTACTTAGATTTCATCCCCCTCGTTGATATGAATCATAGACAATTCATAATCAATATACTATGGATTGTTATTAAGTCCGATTACAATATTATATAGTATATAACTTTGTGACAACCTCTCGATTTCATAAAGTCTTGATTTACTAAGATTCAACTTAACTTTCGCTAATCTTGTCTTAACAAAGCAAACTATACCCGATCATTCGAATTGTGATTCAACCTAGTTTTAACTTTCATTAAAACCTAAATTATAATGGTTTCCCTTCTTATAATTTCATGACTATGTAAACATAAATATCACCCAATCACCAAATCCGTATTTTTATATTTTTGTCCGGAATATAATCCTACGTTTTGTCTAGATCACAAAATAGTGTTGAAGCATATTTTATATGTTACCAATTTAACTTTCGCTAAATGATTCAATAAACTATGTGACGGGGATTAAGTATTAAATTTACATAATAATGGATCTTTTGATTGAACACAATATCTAAAATGACTAAAATAACAATTGTAATTCTTAAAATGTTTACTTTATATATTTTTCTTTCGAATTTATATAAAATCTTAACTAACTAAAGTTAAATCTAACTTTCGTTATGTAGTGACCCGAAATTTTCCTTGTTTATATATATTAAATGAAATTGATATTTATATGATTAAGTATTTCCAAAATATTAAGCAATCAAACTTGTTAAGACTTGATTAATTGAAATAGGTTTTATATAGACAATTGACCACCCAAGTTGATCGGTGTTTCACGAACGTTAAAACTTGTAAAAACTATATGATATCATATATATGGATATATATATATATATATATATAGTTAACATACTATTATGATAAGTAAACATATCATTAAGTATATTAACAATGAACTACATATGTAAAAACAAGACTACTAACTTAATGATTTCGAAACGAGGCATATATGTAACGATTATCGTTGTAACGACATTTAATGAATATATATCATATTAAGATATATTAATACATCATGTTATCATGATAATGTAATAATTTAACATCTCATTTGATATAATAAACAATGGGTTAACAACATTTAACAAGATCATTAAACTAAAGGTTTCAAAACAACACTTACATGTAACGACTAACGATGACTTAACGATTCAGTTAAAATGTATATACATGTAGTATTTTAATATGTATTCATACACTTTTGAAAGACTTCAAAAAACTTATCAAAATACTTCTAGTAACAAAAATGCTTACAATTACATCCTCATTCATTTTCATCAACAATTCTACTCGTATGCACCCGTATTTGTACTCGTACAATACACAGCTTTTAGATGTATGTACTATTGGTATATACACTCCAATGAGTAGCTCTTAGCAGCCCATGTGAGTCACCTAACACACGTGGGAACCATCATTTGGCAACTAGCATGAAATATCTCATAAAATTACAAAAATATTAGTAATCATTCATGACTTATTTACATGTAAACAAAATTACACATCCTTTATATCTAATCCATATATCAACGACCAAAAACATCTACAAACACTTTCATTCTTCAATTTTCTTCATCTAATTGATCTCTCTCAAGTTATATCTTCATGTTCTAAGTATTCTTCATAAATTCTATAAGTTCTAGTTTCATAAAATCAAGAATACTTCCAAGTTTGCTAGCTTACTTCCAATCTTGTAAAATGATCATCCAACCTCAAGAAATCTTTATTATTTACAGTAAGATATCTTTCTAATATAAGGTAATACTCATATTCAAACTTTATTTCAATTTCTATAACTATAACAATCTTATTTCGAGTGGAAATCTTACTTGAACTTGTTTTCGTGTCATGATTTTGCTTCAAGAACTCTCAAGCCATCCAAGGATCCTTTGAAGCTAGATCTATTTTTCTCATTTCCAGTAGGTTTATCCACAAAACCTGAGGTAGTAATGATGTTCATAACATCATTCAATTCATATATATAAAACTACCTTATTCGAAGGTTTAAACTTGAAATCACTAGAACATAGTTTAGTTAATTCTAAACTTGTTCACAAACAAAAGTTAATCCTTCTAAATTGACTTTTAAAATCAACTAGACACATGTTATATATCTATATGATATGCTAACTTAATGATTTAAAACCCGAAAACACGAAAAACACCGTAAAACTGGATATACGCCGTCGTAGTAACACCGCGGGCTGTTTTGGGTTAGTTAATTAAAAACTATGATAAAATTTGATTTAAAAGTTGTTCTTCTGAGAAAATGATTTTTCATATGAACATGAAACTATATCCAAAATCATGATTAAACTCAAAGTGTAAGTATATTTTCTAAAATGGTCATCTAGACGTCGTTCTTTCGACTGAAATGACTACATTTACAAAAGCGACTTGTAACCTGTATTTATGACTATAAAATTATAATTTTTCTGTATATATTCATAAACTTAAGTTCAAAATAAAACCATAGCAATTGTATTCACTCAAAACGGATTTAAAACGAAGAAGTTATGGGTAAAACAAGATTGGATATTTTTGCTTGTTGTAGCTACGTGAAAATTGGTAACAACTCTATATTAATCATATCCTAGCTAACTTGTATTGTATTATACATGTATTCTAATATATTATGTAATCTTGGGATCCCATAGACACGTATGCAAATGTTTTGACATATCATATCGACCCATCTATATATATTATTTGGAACAACCATAGACACTCTATATGTAGTAATGTTGGAGTTAGCTATACAGGGTTGAGGTTGATTCCAAAAATATATATACTTTAAGTTGTGATCTAGCCTGATACGTGTATACACTGGGTCATGGATTGATTCAAGATAATATATATCGATTTATTTCTGCACATCTAACTATGGACAACTAGTTATAGATTACTAACGAGGACAGCTGACTTAATAACCTTAAAACAGTAAAACTGATAGTGCTCCAAATGAACATATATTTAGGCACAATATCCTTCCAATATGTAAAGCTTTTAGTTGTAATTGTTCTATTTTTATGTAATATTCGTTTAAATAAATAAGTGCGAAGACAAAAGAAGAAAACGACAATTTGAAGACGCAAATGACCAAAAAGCTAAAAAGTACAAAGTACAATCCAAGTGGTTCAATTTATTGATGAGAAACGTCTCAAAATTACAAGAGTACGAGTCGCAAAACGCAAAGTACAAGATATTAAATTATACGAAAGGACGTTCGAAAAACTGGAACCTGAGCCAACTATCAACGCGCGATGCAACGGAGCTAAAATTACAAATAAACTAAGCACAAGAATATAATATAATATTTAAATAATTATATAAATTATTTATATATTATATATTATATAAAATAACGTCGACAAACTAGCAAACAAAAAATATGCGAGCTGGATCTAACGGCCATGCGATCGCATGAGAAATAGGCATAAAACCCATGCGAGTGCATGAGCCCATGCGAGTGCATGAGATTTGCACTAAAATCTCATGCGATCGCATGAGTTACTGTAGCAGGCCACATCCTATAAATTCGCCAGTTTTCTGTGAGTTTGAGGGCATATTTTTCAATCTCTTACTCTCAAAATATATATTTATATTTATATTATAATTTTAATATTAAAGTTTAATAATAATAAGGTTATGTTAGCGAATGTTGTAAGTTTGTAAGTCGAAATTCTGTCCGTGTAACGCTACGCGATAAATAATCACTGTAAGCTATGTTTTTCCTTTTTAAATTAATGTCTCGTAACTAAGTTATTATTATGCTTATTTAAATCGAAGTAATCATGATGTTGGACTAAATATTAAATACGGGGTTATTGGATTTTGTACCATAATTAAGGTTTGGACAAAAGACCGACACTTGTGGACATTGGACTATTGACTATTAATAGGTAGGGGGTAGTGTCTAATTGAACGACAACTCATTAGAACCTGTCGAACCTATCTTCAAATTAGTTAAACTAATAATTATTAAATTGATTACGAATGTCCTATTTAGTGACGTTTATACGACATCGTTTACGATCATTTAATTAATTATTCGGGTTGGGTAATTGATTATTCATTCTGATCAAGTGGGTAAATTAATATTCATATCTCATTAAAACAGGGGTGGATTACATACAAGGATAATTGATGTAATTGTTAACAAAGTAATAAAACCTTGGATTACACGCAGTCGATAACCTGGTGTAATCATTAAACAAAGTATTAAAACCTTGTTACAGTTCGAATCCCTAATTAGTTGGAATATTTAACTTCGGAAATAAGGTTAATTTGACGAGCATTTTATAATTATGACCGATGGACTATTATGGACAAAAACCAAATAGGTATCAAATAAACCAGGACAAAGGACAATTAACCCGGGTAACAATTAATTAAAATCAAAACGTCAAACATCATGGTTACGGAAGTTTAAATAAGCATAATTGTTTTATTTCATATTTCATCGTACCTTTATTTACTGTCATTTTAATTACTGCAATTTACTTTATCGCAATTTAAATTCTGTCATTTATATTATCGTCATTTATCTTTACGCTTAAAATATAAAATCGACAAACCGGTCATTAAACGGTAAAAACCCCATTTTATAATAATATTACTATATATAATTATATATATTTTATATAAATATAGTTGTTAAAAATATAGCGTTAAACTCAGCTAGCTCCCTGTGGAATGAACCGGACTTACTAAAAACTACACTACTCTACGATTAGGTACCGTGCCTATAAGTGTTGTAGCAAGGTTTAGGTATATCACATCGATATAAATAAATAAAACTTGTGTAATATTTCGTAGTATTTCGTAGTAAAAATATAACTATTTCGTATACACCTCGCATAACATCAAGTTTTTGGCGCCGCTGCCGGGGAAACTTAACACCGAAGCGAAACGCTATATAAAAAAAAATTATTAAGTTTTAATTTCTTTTTGTAAAAATACGTTTTAAATACAAAAATATAAAAAGAAAAACAAAATATATATATTTTTAAGAGTTTGTTTAAAATTATAAAGTATTTTTATTTTTCTATTTTAGTTTTTAAATATAAGTTTTATTTATATAAATATTTTATTTAAATAAAAAACAGAAAAAATATATAAATATAAATAAGTATTCGGGCCTGGTACTGTAGCAGCCCAAGACCTGGCCTGGTATCCGAAGCCATGCGATCGCATGGCCCAGCCACATAAAACTCATACGATCGCATGAGACTGTCTGACAGGTCTGATCCCAGCAATTATTACGCAGTAGGGTTTTATTATTAATTATATTTATTAATTGACCCTAATTAGGATTTAATTAATTAATTAGTTTTTAAATTTAAATTTATATTTAGTAATATTAAGTTTTAATATTATTATTAATTATATAAATTAATACTTTTATAAAATAAATATAAAAATAATATTTTTATAAAAATAAGTAATTTTATCACTTTTTATATCTTTTTATATTTCGTATCTTTTTAATCGTTTATTCGTAAATTGTATATTTATCATTCATAATTAGTTTTAAAACTAGTATTTTGCCGTAGTTATTTTTATTTCTAGATTTTTAGGCTTTGCCGTAAAATCCCTTAAGTACTTTTTCTTTATACTAAGATTTAGGTGCTTTAGAATTTTGCGACGCCATTTTTAATTTTAGTACTTTTTAAGTTATTGCCGTTTTGGATATAGAATTCCTTTAAGATTTAATACCTTTAGACGTAAGTTTTAATTTTTAGTTTTTAGACTTTTGAGTTTCGACGCTTTACTTTCTTTTTATTATTTTTCGACGCTTATTTTCTTATTTTTATTTTTCGACGTTTTTCGACGCGCTCTTTTTCATTCTTATTTCTCGACCGCTCTAGTTTTTAGGACATAGAATTTTCTATTTCTTCTCTAAAATTTCTTTAAACTTCGGCTAAAAATTATTTTAAGCGGTTAAATTGATAGACATCCAAAATTTTCTGATTCGTAGTAATAGTTGGATTTGTTAGTGACGAGTTGTGGGCTTCCGATTTAAAGGGTTCTGGCTACCTGCTGCATCTATTGGCTATTCGAAACGTGGGCAAAATCAGAAAAGTCTATTAATTTGATAATTTATATAATTTTTATCTTTTATAACTAATAGGATATTCAGTGAATGCACCGAGCAAAATGTTCACCACCTTTCATACGTTCACCACCTGTAACTCGATCAAGACATCTAGCCAATATTATTGCCGTCGATTTTTCTTTAGAATCATCATCTAGTCGAACAAGTACTCCAACTCAAATTTCCGACAATCCATTTTTTGAACCCAATTTCACAATTGAGAATAAGAATATTCAAGGACAATTCAGAGATCCTGAACCATTTATTATTTCTCCGGAACTACAAATTACTCATCCAGAGATTGTCGAGGAAGAAACCATTAAATTAGAATCCTCTAGTGATTCAGATTCAACAAATTCAATTATGGAAGTAACGGAACCTCTAAGTATGGAAGACCGAATGAGAGCCACACGTACGGGCCAAGGTCACGCCATTATTAAACCAAACATTAATGTGCCAGATTATGAAATCAAAGGACAAATTCTACACATGGTAACTAATCAATGCCAATATAGTGGTACGCCAAAAGAAGATCCAAACGAACATCTTTGAACCTTTAATAGGATCTGTACTCTATTCAAAATCAGAAAAGTTGAGGATGAACAGATCTATCTCATGTTATTTCCTTGGACTTTAAAGGGAGAAGCCAAAGATTGGTTAGAATCGTTACTTGAAGGGGAGATTGATACATGAGATGTTTTAGTTGAAAATTTTCTTAAACAATTCTTTCCGGTATCCAAAGCCGTGAGACTTCAAGGAGAAATTGTTACATTCACGCAAAAGCCAAATGAAACTCTATATGAGGTGTGGAAAAGATTCAGAAAGTTATTGAGAGGATGTCCTCAGCAAGGTTTAGACACTTATCAAATAGTACAAATATTCTACCAAGGATGCGACGTTGCTACACGAAAAGACGTCGACATAACAGCTGGTGGTTCCATTATGAAGAAAACCGCAACTGAGGCTTACAAAATCATTGATAACACAGCCTCCCACTCGCATGAATGGCACCAGGAAAAAGATATCTTTCGTTCATCTAAAGCGGCTAGAGCCGATTCTAGCCATGACTTTGATTCCGTTTCCGCAAAAATAGATGCTTTCGAGAGACGAATGGAAAAGATGACTAAAGATATTCACGCAATATGAATCAGTTGTGAGCAATGCGGTGGACCACACTTAACGAAAGATTGTCACATCGAGCAAACGATGGAACAACGTGAGAATGTTTCCTACATGAACCAAAGGCCGGGAAATAATTATCAAAATAATTATCAACCGCCAAGGCCAAACTTCAATCGAAATCAAAACATTCTTTACAATCCAAATGGACCCAATAATAACTCGTATAACCAACAAGGTCCGAATAATCAACCAACTCAAAACAATACTTTCAATCAACAAAGACCTAGCTTGTATAAACCACCGCAACAAACCGAAGAGAAAAAGCCAAATCTGGAAGAAATGATGGCAAAGCTAATGGAATCTCAAACACAATTTATTACATCTCAAACCCAAACAAATGAGAGGTTTGATCAGTCATTAAGAACTTAACAAGCTTCCATTTTGAATCTAGAAAAACACGTAGGTACTCTTGCTAGCATGATGAGTGAGAGGGAACAAGGAAAGCTACCGAGTAATACTGAAGTAAATCCTCGGAATGAGAATGTTTATATGGTATCAATGAATTCTGAAAAACCAGCATCACAAGATGGGAAGGTTTTATATGTGAGTAACAATGAAGAAGTTACAACACCACCACCACCACCCGAGTATGTAAAGCCAGTGGTGGCACCATACAGACCACCCATCCCGTTTCCAAGAAAAGGAGTTGAGTATGAGCAAGTAATAGGTAATAAAGTTTGTGATACCTCTGGAAATAAGAAGAAGAATAAGAAAGTATAAGAAACAAAAACCGTAAAGATAAACCCGGTGAAGACAGTTCCACCAAAACCTCCACCCAGGGTGGGTGATCCGGGTGAATTTATTGTTCCTTGTCTACTTAGTGATTGTGTCATGCATGATGCACTAGCAGATTTAGGTGCGAGTGTGAGTGTTATGCCTCTTTCATTATATAAGAGATTAGGAGTAGGTGAGTTAAGTCCAACGGAAATGAGCGTTCGACTCTTTGATCAAACCATTAAGCACCCAGTTGGAATTGATGACAACCTACCCATTCAAGTAGATAATTTAACCTTTCTAGTCGAATTTATTGTCATTGACATAGAAGAGGACTCAAACATTCCTCTAATTTTAGGTCGACCATTCTTAGCGTCCACCGGAGCGTTATTTGATGTAAGAGAGGGTAGAATGACACTTAGTGATGGTGAAAAATCGATCACCTTTGTGAGTCGAAAGTCTAAATCTCCACCAACCAAAACCGTTGAACCAACAAAAATGATTGTTAAGAACCACATTGTTTTACCAACTCCAACGGTAGTGCTTAACAATAATAAAACGCCTAAGTGTGAGGAAGATGAAGCAACACCTAATGATGACCAGATAACAAAGAACCCCTTTGTTGATACGAAATTAAATGACCCCGTTATTAATAGTTTAATGAAGAAACTTATTAAACGGATTCGCGATGCTAGAACCAAGGGGAACTTTAAGTTATGTAACCGATTAGTATCCAATCTATCGCCTAAAGAAAAGGCGAAACTAGTTGAATTTGTGGATATTACACAGGAATCCGACCAATGGCTTAAGAAAAAAGTCACAGATATGCAAGTTGATTATGGTCCAAGAGAAATTAACAATGAAGTTAACCACAATTCCGACACCACAGTTACCTAAGTGTGGGGAGATTCAAATGTTCTAAAAAGAAAACGATGTCTAGGGTTAGTTGTTCTGTTCTCGTGTAGTTTCGATAATGGAATCCGATTGGTCTTCTCCACTAGCAGACACTAAAGAACTAGTTTTCTTTCCCCCATTCTGAATTTTATTTTGTTTTGTAGGTCTGTATGAAATTAATACGCTTTTTAAATTTAAGTTTTGTGTGATTTTAAAAACAAAATTTACTTTATTTCATTAAGTTTAAAAAAATGATTTCTAATATTCATCGTAAGTTGAAGACTAGGTCATGGAACCGAAATTGCTTTACCCGAGGGCGGGGCGAAAAATTTTGTTATCATTATTTTTAATTTTATTGATCTAAAGTATACCAAAAAAATTAAAAAACCCAAAAATCTTTGCTTTTAAAACAATCACTTTAACGACAAATTTTAAATTTTGTCGAGGGACGGACTAGGTAAACATACCGAAACTATCTAAAGTAAAAGGAAACAAAATTTTAAAAATTATTCATTTAAATTGTTTTAATAAATAAAGGTTTTATAAAAAAATAAAAATATATATATATATATATGTAAAAGTATGTATATATATGTTTGTAGTTATCTCATGTACAAAACAGGGTAAAACAGCGCACTTTTAAAGACTGACATTAAGTTCAGCAAAAGCTACTAATTTTGACGACAAGACGCAAAATATCAAATGTGATATAAAATAATATGTTTGAAAACTCGGTATTTTTAATCACTTTTCTACACTAATCACCCTCATGAATTTATAATTATAGTCTGATTTCATGCAAATGAGGGCATTTCATGATCTCAAGTGTGGGGAAGGGTTATAAATTCTCTCGGGTTTACACTTAGTTTAATTGTCAAATTTTGTGAAAATTTGTAAAATTTTCAACTAAATGAATTCAAAATCATGTTTATACATATTTATGAACGATAAAACTAGGTGTTAATGTCGAAATTATTGTTACCTCGGAGAGAACATAAATGGAGAAACAGCCCAAAATGTTAGAATTCATTTAAAATGGAATAGAGGAGAATAAAAAGGCAAAAAAATAAATAAATAAAAGCTAAGTGTGGGAAGAATTTACCAAGTTATTTAAAACACATATCACATATTTTTGTACAAGATTATTGCAGGTACTTTTGCTTGGGACTAAACTAATCAGTTTTACCCGATTTACTGTAATATATTTGAAAGAAAGATGGATCTACATGATGAATCAATTCCATCATTAAAGGAAGTAAAGTCTTCCGAAAAAGACACACGCTTCTTGATTTAGGTTAGGAAGTTGTCGTCCAGACCAGCTGTAGGTTGACGAAAATTCTAGAAAAGTCATCTCTAAAATAAGCAGGAAATCCACGGACCTCAGCATCAAATAAGGTCGCCAAGTGGTCAGACTTATCCTAACCATGAGAGGATCTGTCTCGTAAAATGGGAAGGGCGCCGTGCAAATTAGCTTGATAAGACTAATGAGTCAGACCCCCAGAAAGGATAATCTCCTTAAAGATTAAAAATCAGCTTTTAAGCCTGATATTACTCAATCGTTGAGATTGACCTTAAAGATTGAGAATTACAAACTCATAGAATTCGATGATATATAAACTCGAGCTTGAACGAGAAAATATTTTGATCAAATTAAAACCGATTTGTTTTCTGAAAACCCATTTTCAATGAGTTCATTACCATTGAATGTAAAATCCTAGGAATTCACCTGGAATTCATTAGGTCACCTGAACCAAATCGGGTGTCAACCGTAAGAACGGTGGTTGCATAGCATGGTCGAAGACATGACCTTGTGCCAGACCGAAAAACTATAGGGTGATCTTTACTATTGCTCCTACAAAGAATAGTAATTGCATCCGACACGTTTTTGACCACAATTATCTGCATGTCACGGGACATTGCCTTAACAGTTGCTTGTTCAACGCTTTCCTTTACAACCGGATGGTAGTTTACCGAAAGATAATATATGGAACAAGTATACTGGACGTGTTGCTTTCCTAATACAAGGTTAGCAAGTGGGTGACACAAAACTGCAAGTTTTGAGCTAAAATTTTAAAATCTGAAACCCACAAAACCCAAAAAAACATTTTGCAAACACCTGTGACGGGTTATTCCGGAAAACTTATCTAGGGTAAAAGCTAGAATAAATTTTTAAAAGATCAAATGTTTTCATAAAGATCCAATTTCCTTAAAGGATCTAAATTTTTAATAGTCATGTGGGACTGTAAACCACATCGTTACTATCATTGTTTATACCGCCGTATCAAAATCACTGATGTATAAAGTGTGAGAATAAAAAAAGTGATTCGAGTGAAGTGTGATTTTATTTCAAAGTCATGTATTGCTTAAGGACAAGCAACGCTCAAGTGTGGGGATATTTGATAGTGCTCTAAATGAACATATATTTAGGCACAATATCCTTCCAATATGTAAAGCTTTTAGTTGTAATTGTTCTATTTTTATGTAATATTCGTTTAAATAAATAAGTGCAAAGACAAAAGAAGAAAACGACGATTCGAAGACGCAAATGACCAAAAAGCTAAAAAGTACAGAGTACAATCCAAGTGGTTCAATTTATTGATGAGAAACGTCTCAAAATTACAAGAGTACGAGTCGCAAAACGCAAAGTACAAGATATTAAATTATACGAAAGGACGTTCGAAAAACCGAAACCGGGACCTGAGCCAACTATCAACGCGCGACGCAATGGAGCTAAAATTACAAGTCAACTATGCACAAGAATATAATATAATATTTAAATAATTATATAAATTATTTATATATTATATATTATATTAAATAACGTCGACAAACTAGCAAACAAAAAATATGTGAGCTGGATCTGACGGCCATGCGATCGCATGAGAAATAGGCATAAAACCCATGCGAGTGCATGAGATTTGCACTAAAATCTCATGCGATCGCATGAGTTACTGTAGCAGGCCACATCCTATAAATTCGCCAGTTTTCTGTGAGTTTGAGGACATATTTTTCTATCTCTTACTCTCAAAATATATATTTATATTTATATTATAATTTTAATATTAAAGTTTAATAATAATAAGGTTATGTTAGCGAATGTTGTAAGTTTGTAAGTCGAAATTCTGTCCGTGTAACGCTACGCGATAAATAATCACTGTAAGCTATGTTTTTCCTTTTTAAATTAGTGTCTCGTAACTAAGTTATTATTATTCTTATTTAAATTGAAGTAATCATGATGTTGGACTAAATATTAAATACGGGGTTATTGGATTTTGTACCATAATTAAGGTTTGGACAAAAGACCGACACTTGTGGACATTGGACTATTGACTATTAATAGGTAGGGGGTATTGTCTAATTGAACGACAACTCATTAGAACCTGTCGAACCTATCTTCAAATTAGTTAAACTAATAATTATTAAATTGATTACGAATGTCCTATTTAGTGACGTTTATACGACATCGTTTACGATCATTTAATTAATTATTCGGGTTGGGTAATTGATTATTCATTCTGATCAAGTGGGTAAATTAATATTCATATCTCATTAAAACAGGGGTGGATTACATACAAGGATAATTGATGTAATTGTTAACAAAGTAATAAAACCTTGGATTACACGCAGTCGATAACCTGGTGTAATCATTAAACAAAGTATTAAAACCTTGTTACAGTTCGAATCCCTAATTAGTTGGAATATTTGACTTCGGAAATAAGGTTAATTTGACGAGCATTTTATAATTATGACCGATGGACTATTATGGACAAAAACCAAATAGGTATCAAATAAACCAGGACAAAGGACAATTAACCCGGGTAACAATTAATTAAAATCAAAACGTCAAACATCATGGTTACGGAAGTTTAAATAAGCATAATTGTTTTATTTCATATTTCATCGTACCTTTATTTACTGTCATTTTAATTACTGCAATTTACTTTATCGCAATTTAAATTCTGTCATTTATATTATCGTCATTTATCTTTACGTTTAAAATATAAAATCGACAAACCGGTCATTAAACGATAAAAACCCCCTTTTATAATAATATTACTATATATAATTATATATATTTTATATAAATATAGTTGTTAAAAATATAGCGTTAAACTCAGCTAGCTCCCTGTGGAACGAGCCGGACTTACTAAAAACTACACTACTCTACGATTATGTTGTAGTGACCCGAACTTTTCCATGTTTATATATATTAATTGAGATTGATATTTATATGATTAAATGTTTCCAACATGTTAAGCAATCAAACTTGTTAAGACTTGATTAATTGAAATATGTTTCATATAGACAATTGACCACCCAAGTTGACCGGTGATTCACGAACGTTAAAACTTGTAAAAACTATATGTTGACATATATATGGATATATATATAGTTAACATGATACTATGATAAGTAAACATATCATTAAGTATATTAACAATGAACTACATATGTAAAAACAAGACTACTAACTTAATGATTTTTAAACGAGACATATATGTAACGATTATCGTTGTAAAGACATTTAATGTATATATATCATATTAAGAGATATTCATACATGATAATATCATGATAATATAATAATTTAAAATCTCATTTGATATTATAAACATTGGGTTAACAACATTTAACAAGATCGTTAACCTAAAAGTTTCAAAACAACACTTACATGTAACGACTAACGATGACTTAACGACTCAGTTAAAATGTATATACATGTAGTGTTTTAATATGTATTTATACACTTTTGAAAGACTTCAATACACTTATCAAAATACTTCTACTTAACAAAAATGCTTACAATTACATCCTCGTTCAGTTTCATCAACAATTCTACTCGTATGCACCCGTATTCGTACTTGTACAATACACAGCTTTTAGATGTATGTACTATTGGTATATACACTCCAATGATCAGCTCTTAGCAGCCCATGTGAGTCACCTAACACATTTGGGAACCATCATTTGGAAACTAGCATGAAATATCTCATAAAATTACAAAAATATGAGTAATCATTCATGACTTATTTACATGAAAACAAAATTACATATCCTTTATATCTAATCCATACACCAACGACCAAAAACACCTATAAACACTTTCATTCTTCAATTTTCTTCATCTAATTGATCTCTCTCAAGTTCTATCTTCAAGTTCTAAGTGTTCTTCATATATTCTACAAGTTCTAGTTACATAAAATCAAGAATACTTTCAAGTTTGCTAGCTCACTTCCAATCTTGTAAGGTGATCATCCAACCTCAAGAAATCTTTGTTTATTACAGTAGGTTATCATTCTAATACAAGGTAATAATCATATTCAAACTTTGGTTCAATTTCTATAACTATAACAATCTTATTTCAAGTGATGATCTTACTTGAACTTGTTTTCGTGTCATGATTCTGCTTCAAGAACTTCGAGCCATCCAAGGATCCGTTGAAGCTAGATCCATTTTTCTCTTTTCCAGTAGGTTTATCCAAGGAACTTAAGGTAGTAATGATGTTCATAACATCATTCGATTCATACATATAAAGCTATCTTATTCGAAGGTTTAAACTTGTAATCACTACAACATAGTTTAGTTAATTCTAAACTTGTTCGCAAACAAAAGTTAATCCTTCTAAATTGACTTTTAAAATCAACTAAACACATGTTCTATATCTATATG
The DNA here is from genome assembly GCF_046630445.1 of Rutidosis leptorrhynchoides. Classification (NCBI taxonomy): domain Eukaryota; kingdom Viridiplantae; phylum Streptophyta; class Magnoliopsida; order Asterales; family Asteraceae; genus Rutidosis; species Rutidosis leptorrhynchoides. The sequence goes on along the minus strand of NC_092339.1, from coordinate 28,540,327 downwards.
ATATGCTAACTTAATGATTTAAAACCTGGAAACACGAAAAACACCGTAAAACCGGATTTACGCCGTCGTAGTAACACCGCGGGCTGTTTTGGGTTAGTTAATTAAAAACTATGATAAACTTTGATTTAAAAGTTGTTATTCTGATAAAATGAGTTTTATTATGAACATGAAACTATATCCAAAAATTATGGTTAAACTCAAAGTGGAAGTATGTTTTCTAAAATGGTCATCTAGACGTCGTTCTTTCGACTGAAATGACTACCTTTACAAAAACGACTTGTAACTTATTTTTATAACTATAAACCTATACTTTTTCTGTTTAGATTCATAAAATAGAGTTCAATATGAAACCATAGCAATTTGATTCACTCAAAACGGATTTAAAATGAAGAAGTTATGTTTAAAACAAGATTGGATAATTTTTCTCATTTTAGCTACGTGAAAATTGGTAACAAATCTATTCCAACCATAACTTAATCAACTTGTATTGTATATTATGTAATCTTGAGATACCATAGACACGTATACAATGTTTCGACCTATCATGTCGACACATATATATATATTTCGGAACAACCATAGACACTCTATATGTGAATGTTGGAGTTAGCTATACAGGGTTGAGGTTGATTCCAAAATATATATAGTTTGAGTTGTGATCAATACTGAGATACATATACACTGGGTCATGGATTGATTCAAGATAATATTTATCGATTTATTTCTGTACATCTAACTGTGGACAACTAGTTGTAGGTTACTAACGAGGACAGCTGACTTAATAAACTTAAAACATCAAAATATATTAAAAGTGTTGTAAATATATTTTGAACATACTTTGATATATATGTATATATTGTTATAGGTTCGTGAATCAACCAGTGGCAAAGTCTTACTTCCCGACGAAGTAAAAATCAGTGAAAGTGAGTTATAGTCCCACTTTTAAAATCTAATATTTTTGGGATGAGAATACATGCAGGTTTTATAAATGATTTACAAAATAGACACAAGTACGTGAAACTACATTCTATGGTTGAATTATCGAAATTGAATATGCCCCTTTTTATTAAGTCTGGTAATCTAAGAATTAGGGAACAGACACCCTAATTGACGCGAATCCTAAAGATAGATCTATTGGGCCTAACAAACCCCATCCAAAGTACCGGATGCTTTAGTACTTCGAAATTTATATCATATCCGAAGGGTGTCCCAGAATGATGGGGATATTCTTATATATGCATCTTGTTAATGTCGGTTACCAGGTGTTCACCATATGAATGATTTTTATCTCTATGTATGGGATGTGTATTGAAATATGAAATCTTGTGGTCTATTATTATGATTTGATATATATAGGTTAAACCTATAACTCACCAACATTTTTGTTGACGTTTTAAGCATGTTTATTCTCAGGTGATTATTAAGAGCTTCCGCTGTCGCATACTTAAATAAGGACGAGATTTGGAGTCCATTCTTGTATGATATTGTGTAAAAACTGCATTCAAGAAACTTATTTTGTTGTAACATATTTGTATTGTAAACCATTATGTAATGGTCGTGTGTAAACAGGATATTTTAGATTATCATTATTTGATAATCTACGTAAAGCTTTTTAAACCTTTATTGATGAAATAAAGGTTATGGTTTGTTTTAAAATGAATGCAGTCTTTGAAAAACGTTTCATATAGAGGTCAAAACCTCGCAACGAAATCATTTAATATGGAACGTTTTTAATCAATAAGAACGGGACATTTCAGTTGGTATCCGAGCGTTGGTCTTAGAGAACCAGAATTTTGCATTAGTGTGTCTTATCGAGTTTGTTAGGATGTATTAGTGAGTCTGGACTTCGACCGTGTTTACTTGAAAAATGATTGCTTAACAAATTTTGTTGCAAACTATATATTTTTAACATGTGAATATTATGTGATATATTAATCTCTTAACGCGTTTGATATTATGTGATAGATGTCTACCTCTAGAACAAGTCCCATTGACTCACCTAATAATAATGAAGAGTCAAATGTAAATTGGAATGATTCGTGGACTGATTCACAAGTTCCCGAAGAGGAACCGGAAGAAGAGTCGGAACCGGAAGAAGAATCGGAACCGGAAGAAGAATCAGAACCTGATGAAGAAATAGAACCGGTGGGGGAAATAATAAAACGGTTAAGTAAAAGAAAATCCTCAACCAACCGACCAAGGTTAATTATGGTCAATGGTGTTTCCGCCAAGGAAGCAAAATATTGGGAGGATTACCAATTCTCCGATGAATCGGATTCCGACGAGAATTTCGATGATGTTATAGAAATTACCCCAACTGAATTTAAAAAGGCAAAAGAAAATAATAAGGGAAAGGGCATAAAAATAGAGAAATCTAATTCCAACCCGATGAACTTTATATGTATCGTCAACCCCCGAAGTCCTTAAGTTGTAACAATGACCCGGGAACCTCTAAACCACCAGGTTTTTCTAAACCAATGTGGAAAACGACGGCTCGTATTAGGGGAACATCATATATCCCTAGAAACTTGACAAAACGAACCAAAACCGAAGAAGAAGAAACAAGCGAGTCGGAATAAGATAGTTGTATTCGTGTGGTGTAATATATGTAATATAGTATGCTTATGCTTTATGATATATGTAAAATTGCTTGTATTAATAAGTATTTTTTTATGAATCTAACTCTTGTCTATTTTATAGTATAAAAACACAAAATGGATAGACAACCCAATATTTTAAGAGACCTACCCGGAGACATGATTGATGAAATCTTGTCTAGAGTCGGTCAGAATTCTTCGGCACAACTATTTAAGGCGAGATCAGTTTGTAAGACATTCGAAGAACGTTCTAAGAATGCCTTGGTTTATAAAAGGCTTTCGTTCGAAAGATGGGGGATATCATATTGGGAAATCCATAAGTTACGATGTGTTTACTTTGACGCATATATTGCGGGGAACCCAAATGCTATTTTACGCAATGGGTTAAGAAATTATTTTGACTCAATATATCCGAATATTGGACTTTGTGATTTAGAAAAAGCGGCTAACATGCAACATAAAGAAGCATGTTATGCTTACGGATTAGTAATGTTCTCTTCTCATCAAAGTGAGAACAAGAACATCGGGCTACAACTATTAAACAAAACGTTCCCACAAGTGACGGAGTCGGTAATTGGGGTAAGAAATGAGGTTTTTAGATTGTTACGGGACTGTTGGACATTACGTAACCCTCGTCCCTTTGACGACGTTACAACACGCTGTCTTATCAACGGCCATAACGGTTATGTTCCACAAGACCAAGGATGAGAAGTAATCCTAGTAAAACCAGAATGCATGACTTGTTTCTGGACGTATGAATTACGTATCTTTATTGCCTTTGCTGAACGACTTGTGTACTAGCTAGAATTATCTTCACAACCATCTTGTATCAAATTTATTGTGTGCTATATTTCATGCTATATGTAAAATAAGCGGTATTGTAATTTGTAAAATATTGTGTAAAAGTTTGAACACGAAATATTATTATAATCAGTTTTTCATATAGAATTGTAGTAGTTGAATTGTATATTAGCTACTAAGTATGAACTTAACGGGTAGGTACTACCCGAATTTAAACTTATAAAATGCTAATATGAAGAAAAAGCTTTTATAAATGAGTTCATATTATGCTACGAAATACTATTAACTACTCTTAATATTCTGTATGATTAACTTGTTCCATTTGACTATTTTGAAGGAAATAGCACCGACTACTCGACACACCGTGAATATGAATGAAGAGGAATTCCGTACTTTTCTAGCTTCAAACATAGCCGCAGTACAGGCTGCGCTACATACCAACAATAACCTTGGATCTAGCAGTACAGGAAATCGTGTAGGATGCACCTACAAAGAATTCACTGCCTACAAACCTTTGGAATTTGATGGAACCGAAGGACCGATCGGATTGAAACGGTGGACTGAGAAGGTCGAATCGGTGTTTGCCATAAGTAAGTGTACTGAAGAGGACAAAGTGAAGTACACTACACATAACTTCACAGGTTCTGCGTTAACATGGTGGAATACCTATCTAGAGCAAGTGGGACAAGACGATGCGTACGCACTACCATGGTCAGCATTCAAGCACTTGATGAACGAGAAGTACCGTCCCAGAACCGAGGTCAATAAGCTCAAGACAGAACTTAGAGGGTTACGAACCCAAGGATTTGATATTACCACGTACGAAAGACGATTCACAGAATTGTGCCTATTGTGTCCGAGAGTATTCGAAGATGAGGAAGAGAAGATCGACGCGTTTGTGAAAGGATTACCGGAAAGAATCCAAGAAGATATAAGTTCACACGAGCCCGCCTCCATACAACAGGCATGTAGAATGGCTCACAAACTAGTGAACCAGATTGAAGAAAGAATTAAAGAACAGACTGCTGAAGAGGCCAATGTGAAGCAAGTCAAAAGAAAGTGGGAGGAAAACAGTGATAAGAATCACCAATACAACAACAACAGCAATTACAACAATAATCGCAACAATTATCCCAACAATCGCAACATCAATCGCAACTACAACAAACGGCCCAACAACAGCAACAACAACAACAACAACAACAACAACAACAACAACAACAACAACAACAACAACAATCGCAGCAACAACAACAGCAACTACAACAATCATCCCAACAACAATAATAACCGCAACAACAACAACAATCAGAAGCAGCTATGCCAAAGGTGTGAAAAGTATCACTCGGGGTTCTGCACCAAATTTTGAAACAAGTGTAAAAGAAATGGTCATAGCGCGGCGAAGTGTGAGGTCTACGGACCAGGGGTTAATAGAACGAAAGGAACAAATGGTGTCGGAATGAGTAATGGCGGAGCAAGTAGTGTCGGAGCAAGTTATGCCAATGTAGTTTGTTATAAATGTGGAAAACCGGGCCACATTATTAGAAATTGCCCGAACCAGGAGAACACGAATGGACAAGGCAGCGGAAGAGTTTTCAATATTAATGCGGCAGAGGCACAGGAAGACCCGGAGCTTGTTACGGGTACGTTTCTTATTGACAATAAATCTGCTTACGTTTTATTTGATTCGGGTGCGGATAGAAGCTATATGAGTAGAGATTTTTGTACTAAATTAAGTTGTCCATTGACGCCTTTGGATAGTAAATTTTTACTCGAATTAGCAAATGGTAAATTAATTTCAGCAGATAATATATGTCGGAATCGAGAAATTAAACTGGTTAGCGAAACATTTAAGATTGATTTGATACCAGTAGAGTTAGGGAGTTTTGATGTGATAATCGGTATGGACTGGTTGAAAGAAGTGAAAGCAGAGATCGTTTGTTACAAAAATGCAATTCGCATTATACGAGAAAAAGGAAAACCCTTAATGGTGTACGGAGAAAAGGACAACGCGAAGCTACATCTTATTAGTAATTTGAAGGCACAAAAACTAATAAGAAAAGGTTGCTATGCTGTTCTAGCATACGTCGAGAAAGTACAAACTGAAGAAAAGAGCATCAATGATGTTCCCATTGCAAAAGAATTTCCCGATGTATTTCCGAAAGAATTACCGGGATTACCCCCACATCGGTCCGTTGAATTTCAAATAGATCTTGTACCAGGAGCTACACCAATAGCTCGTGCTCCTTACAGACTCGCACCCAGCGAGATGAAAGAACTGCAAAGCCAATTACAAGAACTTTTAGAGCGTGGTTTCATTCGACCAAGCACATCACCGTGGGGAGCTCCTGTTTTGTTTGTCAAGAAGAAAGATGGTACATTCAGGTTGTGTATCGACTACCGAGAGTTGAACAAACTTACCATCAAGAACCGCTACCCACTACCGAGAATCGACGACTTATTTGATCAACTACAAGGCTCGTCTGTTTATTCAAAGATTGACTTACGTTCCGGGTATCATCAAATGCGGGTGAAAGAAGATGATATTCCAAAGACTGCTTTCAGAACACGTTACAGTCATTACGAGTTTATGGTCATGCCGTTTGGTTTAACTAATGCACCAGCTATGTTCCTGGACCTTATGAACCGAGTGTGTGGACCATACCTTGACAAGTTTGTCATTGTTTTCATTGATGACATACTTATTTACTCAAAGAATGACCAAGAACACGGTGAACATTTGAGAAAGGTGTTAGAAGTATTGAGGAAGGAAGAATTGTACGCTAAGTTTTCAAAGTGTGCATTTTGGTTGGAAGAAGTTCAATTCCTCGGTCACATAGTGAACAAAGAAGGTATTAAGGTGGATCCGGCAAAGATAGAAACTGTTGAAAAGTGGGAAACCCCAAAAACTCCGAAACACATACGCCAGTTTTTAGGACTAGCTGGTTACTATAGAAGGTTCATCCAAGACTTTTCCAGAATAGCAAAACCCTTGACTGCATTAACGCATAAAGAGAAGAAATTTGAATGGAATGATGAACAAGAGAAAGCGTTTCAGTTATTAAAGAAAAAGCTAACTACGGCACCTATATTGTCATTGCCTGAAGGGAATGATGATTTTGTGATTTATTGTGACGCATCAAAGCAAGGTCTCGGTTGTGTATTAATGCAACGAACGAAGGTGATTGCTTATGCGTCTAGACAATTGAAGATTCATGAACAAAATTATACGACGCATGATTTGAAATTAGGCGCGGTTGTTTTTGCATTAAAGACTTGGAGGCACTACTTATATGGGGTCAAAAGTATTATATATACCGACCACAAAAGTCTTCAACACATATTTAATCAGAAACAACTGAATATGAGGCAGCGTAGGTGGATTGAATTATTGAATGATTACGACTTTGAGATTCGTTACTACCCGGGGAAGGCAAATGTGGTAGCCAATGCCTTGAGCAGGAAGGACAGAGAACTCATTCGAGTAAAATCTATGAATATAATGATTCATAATAACCTTACTACTCAAATAAAGGTGGCGCAACAAGGAGTTTTAAAAGAGGGAAATTTAAAGGATGAAATACCCAAAGGATCGGAGAAGCATCTTAATATTCGGGAAGATGGAACCCGGTATAGGGCTGAAAGGATTTGGGTACCAAAATTTGGAGATATGAGAGAAATGGTACTTAGAGAAGCTCATAAAACCAGATACTCAATACATCCTGGAACGGGGAAGATGTACAAGGATCTCAAGAAACATTTTTGGTGGCCGGGTATGAAAGCCGATGTTGCTAAATACGTAGGAGAATGTTTGACGTGTTCTAAGGTCAAAGCTGAGCATCAGAAACCATCAGGTCTACTTCAACAACCCGAAATCCCGGAATGGAAATGGGAAAACATTACCATGGATTTCATCACTAAATTACCAAGGACTGCAAGTGGTTTTGATACTATTTGGGTAATAGTTGATCGTCTCACCAAATCGGCACACTTCCTGCCAATAAGAGAAGATGACAAGATGGAGAAGTTAGCACGACTGTATTTGAAGGAAGTCGTCTCCAGACATGGAATACCAATCTCTATTATCTCTGATAGGGATGGCAGATTTATTTCAAGATTCTGGCAGACATTACAGCAAGCATTAGGAACTCGTCTAGACATGAGTACTGCCTATCATCCACAAACTGATGGGCAGAGCGAAAGGACAATACAAATACTTGAAGACATGCTACGAGCATGTGTTATTGATTTCGGAGACAGTTGGGATCGACATCTACCGTTAGCAGAATTTTCCTACAACAACAGCTACCATTCAAGCATTGAGATGGCGCCGTTTGAAGCACTTTATGGTAGAAAGTGCAGGTCTCCAATTTTTTGGAGTGAAGTGGGGGATAGACAGATTACGGGTCCGAAGATTATACAAGAAACTACCGAGAAGATCATCCAAATTCAACAACGGTTGAAAACCGCACAAAGTCGACAAAAGTGCTACGCTGACATTAAAAGAAAAGATATAGAATTTGAAATTGGAGAGATGGTCATGCTTAAAGTTGCACCTTGGAAAGGCGTTGTTCGATTTGATAAACGAGGGAAATTAAATCCAAGGTATATTGGACCATTCGAGATTATTGATCGTGTCGGACCAGTAGCTTACCGACTTGAGTTACCTCAACAACTCGCGGCTGTACATAACACTTTCCACGTCTCGAATTTGAAGAAATGTTTTACTAAAGAATATCTCACTATTCCGTTAGATGAAATCCAAATTAACGAAAAACTTCAATTCATCGAAGAACCCGTCGAAATAATGGATCGTGAGGTTAAAAGACTTAAGCAAAACAAGATACCAATTGTTAAGGTTCGATGGAATGCTCGTAGAGGACCCGAGTTCACCTGGGAGCGTGAAGATCAGATGAAGAAGAAATACCTGCATCTATTTCCAGAAGATTCGTCAACACCTTCAACAGCTTAAAATTTCGGGACGAAATTTATTTAACGGGTAGGTACTGTAGTGACCCGAACTTTTCCATGTTTATATATATTAATTGAGATTGATATTTACATGATTAAATGTTTCCAACATGTTAAGCAATCAAACTTGTTAAGACTTGATTAATTGAAATATGTTTCATATAGACAATTGACCACCCAAGTTGACCGGTGATTCACGAATGTTAAAACTTGTAAAAACTATACGATGACATATATATGGATATATATATAGTTAACATGATACTATGATAAGTAAACATATCATTAAGTATATTAACAATGAACTACATATGTAAAAACAAGACTACTAACTTAATGATTTTTAAACGAGACATATATGTAACGATTATCGTTGTAAAGACATTTAATGTATATATATCACATTAAGAGATATTCATACATGATAATATCATGATAATATAATAATTTAAAATCTCATTTGATATTATAAACATTGGGTTAACAACATTTAACAAGATCGTTAACCTAAAGGTTTCAAAACAACACTTACATGTAACGACTAACGATGACTTAACGACTAAGTTAAAATGTATATACATGTAGTGTTTTAATATGTATTTATACACTTTTGAAAGACTTCAATACACTTATCAAAATACTTCTACTTAACAAAAATGCTTACAATTACATCCTCGTTCAGTTTCATCAACAATTCTACTCGTATGCACCCGTATTCGTACTCGTACAATACACAGCTTTTAGATGTATGTACTATTGGTATATACACTCCAATGATCAGCTCTTAGCAGCCCATGTGAGTCACCTAACACATTTGGGAACCATCATTTGGCAAATAGCATGAAATATCTCATAAAATTACAAAAATATGAGTAATCATTCATGACTTATTTACATGAAAACAAAATTACATATCCTTTATATCTAATCCATACACCAACGACCAAAAACACCTACAAACACTTTCATTCTTCAATTTTCTTCATCTAATTGATCTCTCTCAAGTTCTATCTTCAAGTTATAAGTGTTCTTCGTATATTCTACAAGTTCTAGTTACATAAAATCAAGAATACTTTCAAGTTTGCTAGCTCACTTTCAATCTTGTAAGGTGATCATTCAACCTCAAGAAATCTTTGTTTCTTATAGTAGGTTATCATTCTAATACAAGGTAATAATCATATTCAAACTTTGGTTCAATTTCTATAACTATAACAATCTTATTTCAAGTGATGATCTTACTTGAACTTGTTTTCGTGTCATGATTCTGCTTCAAGAACTTCGAGCCATCCAAGGATCCGTTGAAGCTAGATCCATTTTTCTCTTTTATAGTAGGTTTATCCAAGGAACTTAAGGTAGTAATGATGTTCATAACATCATTCGATTCATACATATAAAGCTATCTTATTCGAAGGTTTAAACTTGTAATCACTAGAACATAGTTTAGTTAATTCTAAACTTGTTCGCAAACAAAAGTTAATCCTTCTAACTTGACTTTTAAAATCAACTAAACACATGTTCTATATCTATATGATATGCTAACTTAATGATTTAAAACCTGGAAACACGAAAAACACCGTAAAACCGGATTTACGCCGTCGTAGTAACACCGCGGGCTGTTTTGGGTTAGTTAATTAAAAACTATGATAAACTTTGATTTAAAAGTTGTTATTCTGAGAAAATGAGTTTTATTATTAACATGAAACTATATCCAAAAATTATGGTTAAACTCAAAGTGGAAGTATGCTTTCTAAAATGGTCATCTAGACGTCGTTCTTTCGACTGAAATGACTACCTTTACAAAAATGACTTGTAACTTATTTTTCCAACTATAAACCTATACTTTTTATGTTTAGATTCATAAAATAGAGTTCAATATGAAACCATAGCAATTTTATTCACTCAAAACGGATTTAAAATGAAGAAGTTATGTTTAAAACAAGATTGGATAATTTTTCTCATTTTAGCTACGTGAAAATTGGTAACAAATCTATTCCAACCATAACTTAATCAACTTGTATTGTATATTATGTAATCTTGAGATACCATAGACACGTATACAATGTTTCGACCTATCATGTCGACACATCTATATATATTTCGGAGCAACCATAGACACTCTATATGTGAATGTTGGAGTTAGCTATACAGGGTTGAGGTTGATTCCAAAATATATATAGTTTGAGTTGTGATCAATACTGAGATACGTATACACTGGGTCGTGGATTGATTCAAGATAATATTTATCGATTTATTTCTGTACATCTAACTGTGGACAACTAGTTGTAGGTTACTAACGAGGACAGCTGACTTAATAAACTTAAAACATCAAAATATATTAAAAGTGTTGTAAATATATTTTGAACATACTTTGATATATATGTATATATTGTTATAGGTTCGTGAATCAACCAGTGGCAAAGTCTTACTTCCCGACGAAGTAAAAATATGTGAAAGTGAGTTATAGTCCCACTTTTAAAATCTAATATTTTTGGGATGAGAATACATGCAGGTTTTATAAATGATTTACAAAATAGACACAAGTACGTGAAACTACATTCTATGGTTGAATTATCGAAATCGAATATGCCCCTTTTTATTAAGTCTGGTAATCTAAGAATTAGGGAACAGACACCCTAATTGACGCGAATCCTAAAGATAGATCTATTGGGCCTAACAAACCCCATCCAAAGTACCGGATGCTTTAGTACTTCGAAATTTATATCATATCCGAAGGGTGTCCCGGAATGATGGGGATATTCTTATATATGCATCTTGTTAATGTCGGTTACCAGGTGTTCACCATATGAATGATTTTTATCTCTATGTATGGGATGTGTATTGAAATATGAAATCTTGTGGTCTATTATTATGATTTGATATATATAGGTTAAACCTATAACTCACCAACATTTTTGTTGACGTTTTAAGCATGTTTATTCTCAGATGATTATTAAGAGCTTCTTCTGTCGCATACTTAAATAAGGATGAGATTTGGAGTCCATGCTTGTATGATATTGTGTAAAAACTGCATTCAAGAAACTTATTTTGTTGTAACATATTTGTATTGTAAACCATTATGTAATGGTCGTGTGTAAACAGGATATTTTAGATTATCATTATTTGATAATCTACGTAAAGCTTTTTAAACCTTTATTGATGAAATAAAGGTTATGGTTTGTTTTAAAATGAATGCAGTCTTTGAAAAACGTCTCATATAGAGGTCAAAACCTCGCAACGAAATCAATTAATATGGAACATTTTTAATCAATAAGATCCGGACATTTCATATGTACACTGCCTATAAGTATTGTAGCAAGGTTTAGGTATATCACATCTACATAAATAAATAAAACTTATGTAATATTTCGTAGTATTTCGTAGTAAAAATATAACTATTTCGTATACACCTCGCATAACATCAAAAACGTATTAAAAATATTGTAAATATATTTTGAACATACTTTGATATATATGTACATATTTGTTATAGGTTCGTGAATCGACCAGTGGCCAAGTCTTACTTCCCGACGAAGTAAAAATCTGTGAAAGTGAGTTATAGTCCCACTTTTAAAATCTAATATTTTGGGATGAGAATACATGCAAATTTATAAATATTTTACGAAATAGACACAAGTAAATGAAAGTACTTTATATGGGTGAATGATCGAAGCTGAATATGCCCCTTTTTAGCTTGGTAGCCTAAGAATTTGGGAACAGACCCCCAAATTGACGCGAATCCTAAAGATAGATCTATCGGGCCCAACAAACCCCATTCTGGAATTTGGAATGCTTTAGTACTTCGAAATTATCATGTCCGATGGGTGTCCCGGAATGATGGGGATATTCTATATGGATCTTGTTAATGTCGGTTACCAGGTGTTCACCGTATGAATGATTTTTATCTCTATTTATGGGATGTATTGAAATATGAAATCTTGTGGTCTATTATTTCGATTGATAAATATATAGGTTAAACCTATAACTCACCAACATTTTTGTTGACGTTTAAAACATGTTTATTCTCAGGTGATTATTAAGAGCTTCCGCTGTTGCATACTAAAATAAGGACAAGATTTGGAGTCCATGCTTGTATGATATTATGTAAAAACTGCATTCAAGAAACTTATTTTTGATGTAATATATTCTTATTGTAAACCATTATGTAATGGTCGTGTGTAAACGGTATATTTTAGATTATCATTATTTGATAATCTACGTAATACTTTTTAAACCTTTATTGATAGAATAAAGGTTATGGCTGTTTTTTAAAAATGAATGCAGTCTTTGAAAAACGTCTCATATAGACGTCAAAACCTCGCGACGAAATCAATTAATATGGAACGTTTATAATCAATATGAACGGGACATTTCAGTTGGTATCCGAGCGTTGGTCTTAGAGAACCAGAAATTTGCATTAGTGTGTCTTATCGAGTTTGTTAGGATACATTAGTGAGTCTGGACTTCGACCGTGTTTTCTTTAAAAACGATTGCTTAACACTTTTGTTGGAAACTATATATTATTAACATGTAAATATTATGTGATATATTAACCTCTTAATGTGTTTGATATTGTGTGATAGATGTCTACCACTAGTACAAATCCCATCGGCTCACCTAATAATAATGAAGAGTCGAATATAATTTGGGAAGATTCACAAATTCCCGAAGAGGAACAGGAAGAAGAGGAACCGGAAGAAGAGGAATCAGAAGAGGAGGAACCAGAAGAGGAGGAACTGGAAGAAGAAGAGGTTTCGGAGGATGAAATTTTGATACCTACAGTAAATCGATTAAATAAAAGAAAATCATCAACCAATGGACCAAAGTTAAAAATGGTCAATGGTGTTTCCGCCGAGGAAGCAAAATATTGGGAAGATTACCAATTTTTCGATGAATCGGATCCCGATGAGGATTCCGATGATGTTATAGAAATTACCTCGACCCAATTTAATATGGCAAAAGAAAATAATAAGGGAAAAGGTATAAAAATAGAAAAACCTGATTCCAACCCCAATGAACTTGATAATGCTAAAAACGAACATATATTTCATAGCATTATCCCTAAAGAAAAACAAGCTTTTAGTTGCAATTGTTCTATTTACAAGTGATATTCGATTAAATAATAAAAGGTGAAGACAAAAGACAGATTCGACGAATTGAAGACGCAAACGACCAAAAAGCTCAAAAGTACAAAGTACAATCAAAGTGGTTCAAATTATTGATGAGAAACGTCTCAAAATTACAAGAGTACAAGACGCAAAACGCAAAGTACAAGATATTAAATAGTACGAAAGGACGTTCGAAAATCCGAAACCGGGACCAGAGTCAACTCTCAACGCTCGACGTAACGAACTAAAAATTACAAGTCAACTATGCACATGAATATAATATAATATATAAATAATTCTTAAAATTATATATATATTATATTATATATATAAACCGTCGGCAAACTAGTGTACAAATGAGTGTGAGCTGGAACAGCCCTCCATGCGATCGCATGGGAATCAGGCATCAAAGCCATGCGATTGCATGGCCCTGAAATGCTGGCCACATCTATAAAAGGCGACGAGTGTCATCGAACAAAAACACATCTTTTATCTATCTCTCTCTCAAACGTGTATATATATATATATATATATATATATATATATATATATATATATATATTATAATTTTAATTTTAATTTTAATAATAAGGGTATGTTAGCGAATGTTGTAAGTGTGTAAGTCGAAATTCTGTCCGTGTAACGCTACGCTATTATTAATCATTGTAAGTTATGTTCAACCTTTTTAAATTAATGTCTCGTAGCTAAGTTATTATTATGCTTATTTAAGCCGAAGTAATCGTGATGTTGGGCTAAATATTAAAATTGGGTAATTGGGCTTTGTACCATAATTGGGGTTTAGACAAAAGAACGACACTTGTGGAAATTAGACTATGGGCTATTAATGGGCTTTATATTTGTTTAATTAAATGATAGTTTGTTAATTTAATATAAAAATTTACAATTGGACGTACCTATAAATAACCATATACACTCGATCGGACACGATGGGCGGGATATTTATAAGTACTAATAATCGTTCATTTAACCGGACACGAGAATAGATTAATAGTCAATGGACTTATTAAAACAGGGGTGAATTATATACAAGGAAAATTGGTGTAATTATAGTTTAAGTCCCCAATTAGTTGGAATATTTGACTTTGGATATAAGAATAATTTGACGAGGACACTCGCACTTTATATTTATGACTGATGGACTGTTATGGACAAAAACCAGACGGACATATTGAATAATCCAGGACAAAGGACAATTAACCCATGGTAATAAACTAAAATCAACTCGTCAAACATCATGATTACGGAAGTTTAAATAAGCATAATTCCTTTATTTCATATTTAATTGCACTTTTAATTATTTCACTTTAATTTATTGTCATTTTATTTATCGTACTTTTTAATTATCGCAATTTTATTTATCGTCATTTTATTTTTCGCACATTTATTTATCGCAATTTCATTATCGTTATTTACTTTACGCTTTAATTTAAGTTATATTTATTTTTAATATTTTACATTAGGTTTTAACTGCGACTAAAGTTTTAAAATCGACAAACCGGTCATTAAACGGGAAAAACCCCCTTTTATAATAATAATACTACTTATATTTATATTTATATTTATATTTATACAAATATAGTTTTAAAAATATAGCGTTAAACTTGGCTAGCTCCCTGTGGAACGAACCGGACTTACTAAAAACTACACTACTGTACGATTAGGTACACTGCCTATAAGTGTTGTAGCAAGGTTTAGGTATATCCACTCTATAAATAAATAAATAACCTGTGTAAAATTGTATCGTATTTAATAGTATTTTGTAGTTAAAATACTACTATTTTGTACCCCTTCGCTTTAACATCAAGTATTTTTGGCGCCGCTGCCGGAGACCCTAAAACGCCGAAAGCGCGACGCTATAAAAAAACATTTTTATTAAGTTGTAATCTATTTTTTTTAAATATAAAAATATATAAAAAAGAGAAGAAAAATATATCTATATTTTTTAAGTTTAGGTAAATTAAAAAGTTTATATTTTTTTTATTTATTGAGAAAAGTTATAAAAACTAATAAGTATTTTTTTAAAAATAAGTTTTTATTATAAATTATATTTCATATATATTAAAAACAAAAAAAAATAATAAAATAAAAGAAATCGGGCCAAGGCACTGTAGCAGTCCAACTCTGGCCTGGAAACCTAGTTCATGCGACCGCATGAAATTATAACATAAAATCAATGCGACTGCATGGCCTGATCTGACACGCCAGGTTTGACTGATTTCAGCAATAATTACGGTGTATTAATTATTATTATTATTATTATTATTATAAACCCTAATTAGGGTTATTGATTTAATTAATTAAATTTAGTTTTATTTAATTTGTATTTTTAAGTTTTATTTAGTTTTATTAAATATATAAACTTATTACTTTTATAAAATAAATAATATAAAAATAATATTTTTTTTATAAAAATTGTACTTTTTACAACTTTAAGTTTATTTTTATATTTTGTATCTTTTTATTTGTTTTGGCATAATATTTGTATTTTTCGTTCGTATTTAGTTTTAAGTCATAGTTTTTGCCATAGTTATTTTTATTTCTAGATTTTTAGGCTTTGCCGTAAAATTCCTTAAGTGCTTTTTCTTTAGACTAAGATTTAGGTGCTTTAGAATTTTGCGACGCCGTTTTATAAATTTTAGTACTTTTTAAGTTATTACCGTTTTGGATATAGTATTCCTTTTAAGCTTTAATATTTTTTAGACGCAACTTTTAATTCTTAGTTTTTAGACTTTTAAGTTTCGACGCGCTACGTTCTTTTTATTATTTTCGACCTTTTATTTTTCGACCTTTTTTTTTGACGCGCTCTTTTTCTTTCTTATTTCTCGACGCTCTAGTTTTTAGGACATAGAATTTTTGATTTATTCTCTAAAATTTCTTTAAATTTCAACGAAAAATTATTTTAAGCGGTTAAATTGATAGACATCCAAAATTTTCTGGTTCGTAGTAATAGTTGGATTTGTTAGTGGCGAGTTGTGGGCTTCCGATTTAAAGGGTCCTGGCTACCTGCTGCATCTATTGGCTATTCGAAAGTGGGCAAAATCAGAAAAGTCTATTAAGTTGATAACTTATATATTTTTTATTTTTTATAACTAATAGGATATTCAGTGAATGCACAGAGCAAAACGTTCACCACCTTTTATACGTTCACCACCTGTAACTCGATCAAGATATCTAGCCAATATTGTCGCCGTTGATTTTTCTTTAGAATCTTCATCTAGTCGACCAAGTACTCCAATTCAAATTTCCGATAATCCATTTTTTGAACCAGACCTCACAATTGAGAATCCGGAGGATATTCAGGGACAATTCCGAGATCCTGAACCACTAATCTTTCCTCCGGAACCACCAATCATTCAAACGGAGATTATCGAAGAACAACCCATTAAATCAGAATCCTCTAGTGATTCAGATTCAACAAATTCAATCATGAAAAATATGGAACCTCTAAGTATGGAAGACCGAATGAGAGCTAAACGCACTGGCCAAGGTCACACAATTACTCAACCAGACATTAATGCGCCAGATTATGAAATCAAAGGACAAATCCTACACATGGTAACTAATCAATGCCAATTTAGTGGTGCTCCGAAGGAAGATCCAAATGAACATCTTCGAACCTTTAATAGGATTTGTACTTTATTCAAAATAAGAGAAGTGGAGGATGAACAGATATATCTCATGTTATTTCCCTGGACTTTAAAGGGAGAAGCCAAATATTGGTTAGAATCGTTACCTGAAGGGGCGATTGATACATGGGACGTTTTAGTTAAAAAAATTCTTAAACAATTCTTTCCGGCATCTAAAGCCGTAAGACTTCAAGGAGAAATTGTTATGTTCACACAAAAGCCAAATGAAACTCTATATGAGGCGTGGACAAGATTTGAAAAGTTGTTGAGAGGATGTCCGCAACCTGGTTTAGACACTTATCAAATAGTACAAATATTCTACCAAGGATGCGACATCACTACGAGAAAAGACATCGATATAGCAGCTGGTGGTTCCATTATGAAGAAAACCACAACTGACGCTTACAAAATTATTGATAACACTGCTTCCCACTCACATGAGTGGCATCAAGAAAAAGATATCGTTAGATCATCTAAATCAGCTAGAGCCGATTCTAGCCATGACTTCGATTCCATTTCTGCAAAGATAGTTGCTGTCGAGAGACGAATGGAAAAGATGACTAAAGATATTCACTCAATACGAATTAGTTGTGAGCAGTGTGGAGGACCACATTTGACAAAAGATTGTCTCAGTATTGAACAAACAATGGAACAAAGAGAGAATGTTTCATACATGAACCAAAGGCCTGGAAATAATTATCAGAATAATTATCAACCGCCAAGACCGATCTACAATCAAAACCAGAATTATAATCGAAATGTTCCATACAACAACCAACAAGGTCCTAGCAACCAACAAGTATCCAACAATACTTACAATCAGCAAAGACCTATTTTTCAAAATAAACCACCACAAACCGATGATAAAAAGCCAAATTTTGAAGACATGATGTCGAAGCTAGTTGAATCTCAAACTCAGTTTTTCACATCTCAGAAACAAACGAATGAACAAAATGCTCAACCATTTAGAAATCAACAAGCTTCTATTCAAAATCTGGAACAAGAAGTAAGTAACCTAGCAAGGTTAATAGGTGAAAGAAAACCGGGAAGTCTACCTAGTGATACAAATGCTAACCCCCGGAATGAAACAGCTAAAGCCATTACCACAAGAAGTGGTATTACACTTAAACTACCTGAAATACCTATAATTTCCGATGACTCTATTCCTACTCCACAAGAACCACAACCTGAGCAAGATAAGGAAACAGAACCGGTAGTTGAAAAGGTTAATGAAGATAACACAGTTAAGGCTAAACCTTATGTTAAACCATACCAACCACCACTTCCTTACCCGAGTAAAATGAGAAAAGAAAGACTTGAAGCCGAGCAATCCAAATTCTTGGATATGTTTAAACAGATAAATGTAAATCTTCCTTTCATTGATGTGAAATCAGGAATGCCAAGATATGCTAAATTCTTGAAAGATCTAATCACAAATAGAAAGAAAATGGAAGAACTCTCGGCTGTTACTATGAATGCTAATTGTTCTGCAGTGCTGTTGAATAAGATACCAGAAAAACTTTCAGATCCAGGAAGTTTCATAATTCCATGTTTTCTGGGTAGTCTTAGTTCAATAGAAGCATTGGCAGACTTAGCTGCTAGTATAAATTTAATGACGTATTCACTATACGCTAAACTAGACCTTGGAGAATTGAAAACAACACGAATAAGTATACAACTAGCCGATCGATCAGTAAAATATCCTAGAGGGATAATGGAAAACATGCTAGTTAAAGTTGGTACTCTAGTATTTCAAGTAGATTTTGTTATTGTGGACATGGAAGAAGATTCTCGAGTTCCTCTCATATTAGGAAGACTATTCTTAAACACGGCTAAAGCAATAATAGACGTGTTCGGTAAGAAACTGACCCTAAGTATAGAGGACGAGAGTGTTACCTTTTTAGTTGATAGAGCCATAAAACAACCGCAATCTGCAGATGATACATTTTATTATATTCAAACTATAGATTCACATGAAGAATTGTTAGAAGAATTTCCAGAATTACAAGGAACAGGAGAATGTTCTTTAGGAGAAGGAACTGAACCAATTGATGAAGCTGAAATGTTAGCTACACTTATGGCTAATGGATATGAACCAACAACAGAAGAAATTCAAATGCTAAAAGAGGAAGACAGATATCGATACAAATCATCGATAGAAGAACCACCGACATTAGAGTTAAAGCTACTTCCAAACCATTTGGAATATGCTTATTTACATGGTGAATCTGAATTACCAGTAATAATATCGTCTTCTCTTACGGAAAATGAAAAATCTCAACTCATTTCTGTGCTAAAAGCTCATAAACCAGCTATTGCATGAAAGATTCATGACATTAAAAGAATAAGTCCTTCGTATTGTACACATAAAATCCTTATGGAAGAGGGTCATAAAACGTATGTGCAACGCCAACGAAGACTAAATCCTAATATGCAAGATGTTGTTAAAAAAGAAATTATTAAACTGCTAGATGCAGGTTTAATTTATCCAATTTCTGATAGTCCATGGGTAAGCCCAGTTCAATGTGTACCAAAGAAGGGTGGCATGACTGTCATCACAAATGAGAAAAATGAGCTTATTCATACTAGGAATGTAACAGGATGGCGTGTTTGTATTGATTATAGAAAATTAAATGACACCACCAGAAAAGATCACTTTCCCTTACCTTTCATTGATCAAATGTTGGAAAGATTAGCCGGAAATAGTTACTATTGTTTTCTTGATGGTTTTTCCGGATATTTTCAAATTCCAATATCACCCGAGGACTAAGAAAAAACCACATTCACGTGCCCTTATGGTACTTTTGCTTACAAACGCATGCCATTTGGACTTTGCAACGCCCCTGCAACCTTTCAAAGGTGCATGATGGCGATTTTTCACCACATGATAGAAGAATGCATGGAAGTTTTCATGGATGACTTTTCAGTCTTCGGTGATACTTTTGAATCATGTCTAGTTAATCTTGAAAGAATGCTTATTAGATGCGAACAATCAAATCTAGTTCTTAATTGGGAGAAATGCCATTTCATGGTTAAAGAAGGCATCGTTCTTGGTCATAAAATTTTAAAGGAAGGAATTGAAGTGGATAGAGCTAAAGTAGATGTAATTGCTAAACTTCCACATCCCACTAATGTTAGAGGAGTTAGGAGTTTTCTAGGACATACCGGTTTTTACCGACGTTTCATAAAAGATTTTTCTAAAATTGCCACTCCAATTAATAAACTCCTAGAAAAGGATGCTCCATTCATCTTTTCAGATGAATGCATCAAATCTTTTAATATTCTTAAAGAAAAACTCACTAATGCGCCGATCATGATAACTCCAAATTGGAATCTACCATTTGAACTTATGTGCGATGCAAGTGATTTTGCAATGGGAGCCTTTTTAGGACAAAGGATTGAAAAACGATTTCAACCTATTTATTACGCTAGTAAGACGTTACAAGGAGCACAAACGAATTATATAACTACTGAAAAAGAACTCCTTGCTATCATCTTTGCTTTTGACAAATTTCGTTCTTATCTCGTTCTAGCTAAAACGGTGGTCTATACCGACCATTCTGCTCTTAGATACCTATTTTCAAAACAAGATGCCAAACCAAGATTAATCCGTTGGATCTTACTCTTATAAGAGTTCGATATTGAAATCCAAGATAAAAAGGGAGCAGAAAATCTCGTCGCTGATCATCTTTCTCGTATTGAAAATCCTGAATTAGAAGTTCTCAATGAATCGGCCATACAAGATAACTTTCCTGATGAATATCTATTGAAGATAGATTATAGTAAAATTCCATGGTTTGCAGACTATGCAAACTACTTAGTATGTGGATTCCTTGAAAAAGGGTTGTCGTACCAAAAACGAAAGAAATTCTTTAGTGATATAAAACACTATTTCTGGGAAGATCCACATTTGTTTAAAAGTTGTCCCGATGGAATAATACGCTGATGTGTATTCGGAGATGAAGCTAGTCAAATCTTAAACCATTGTCACACAGGACCAACAGGAGGGCATTATGGGCCTCAACTCACAGCAAGAAAAGTTTACGATGCTGGATTCTATTGGCCTACAATTTTCAAAGACGCACACCTTCTTTGCAAATCCTGTGATGCATGTCAAAGGGCCAGAAAAATAAGTCAACGTGATGAAATGCCACAAAATTTCATTCAAGTATGTGAAGTATTTGACATTTGGGGTATTGACTTTATGGGTCCATTTCCAAAATCTCATAATAATCTCTACATTCTCATGGCCATTGATTATGTATCTAAATGGGCGAAAGCACAAGCTCTCCCGACTAACGATGCACGAGTTGTAGTCAACTTTTTAAAACGTCTTTTTGCTAGGTTTGGAACACCGAAAGCTTTAATAAGTGATCGGGGTACTCATTTTTGTAATAATCAACTTGAGAAAGTTCTCAAAAGATATGGAGTAACTCATAAAATCTCAACCGTGTATCATCCACAAACAAGTGGACAAGTTAAAAATACCAATCGAGCTTTAAAACGTATTCTAGAGAAAACCGTAGGATCAAATCCGAAGGAATGGTCCATGAAATTAGAGGATGCACTCTGGGCTTTTAGAACAGCCTACAAAACTCCAATTGGAACCACACCTTTTAAACTCATTTATGGAAAAGCATGTCATCTTCCAGTAGAAATTGAACATAAAGTATTTTGGGCTTTGAAGACATGTAATCTTGATTTACATGAAGCTGGACGTCTACGGTTAAGTCAATTAAACGAATTAGAAGAATTAAGACATGAAGCATACGAAAATTCGTTGATCTATAAAGAAAGAACGAAGAAATGGCATGATAAAAGAATCAGAAGTTCAAAAGAATTTAAAGAAGGAGACAGAGTTCTTCTTTTCAATTCACGATTCAAGTTATTTCCTGAAAAATTGAAATCAAGATGGTCTGGACTATTCATAGTCAAAAGAGTTTTCCCATACGGAACAGTAGAGTTAATAAATTCAAATGGGATTGAATTTAAAGTTAATGGTCACAGAGTTAAACATTACATAGATAATCCAATGGAAGTTGAAGATGAAGTTAATCACAATTTCGACACCACAGCTAACTAAGTGTGGGAAGGTTCGAGTCTTTTTAGGGTAATATATATTTCTGTTAGAGTTAGTTATTCTGTTTTCGTGTAGTTTCCGAGAATGGAATCCGAATGGTCTTTCCCTAGCAGACCCTAAAGAACTAGTCTTCTCCCCCCATTCTGAATTTTTATATTTTTTAGGTTTTACGAGATGAAGAATTCCTTTGATCTGAACCATGGTCTAATGCTACACGCTATGATTACTAAACGTAATAATGATACACTTCCAAGTGAACTGGTATCATTCATAAGAGCCAAAATGGACGGAGTAAGAAAAGAACTCAGAAAAGATCATCATAAGATACATTTTGGTAAAGGAAAATCAAAATCCGCAACAAAAAGAAGAGCACGACACCTTGAAATATGTTATAAATGCGGAAAATGGTCACACGAAGGTAAATGTTCAAATAATCAAACATATTCAAATACCAAATTTGTTACTCTATGTAGAGAAGGACCGTTTATATGTTTAAAAGAAAAGATATTGAAGAATCGAGGTTACGCTTATGTAGCTATGGAGAACCAAATCACACGACTCTCCTATGAGTCAGCTAAAGCAGGTCTCTGAGAATTCTATCTCACAGGTAAGTATGTACAGTTTTTATTTTTATTTTTTTTGCTTTTAACCTTTTGATAATAAAAGCTGAATCGTTCGCTATATATATATTTATTACATCACTGTAAAATTTATTGATATCAATAAAATTAGGTATGCTAACCGAAATTATTGATATCATACAAAAATTTATTACATCACTGTAAAATTTACCGTTTATTCTTAAGGTATAAATATCTTTAATCAATCAACCCAAAATATTTCAGAAATTCGTCAGGAGTAAAACTAGGTCGTTGAACCGAAATTACTTTACCGAAAAGAGGGGCGTATGTTTTTGATAATATTTGATTGATTAAAGTGGGATAAAAGACCAAAAAGATTTTTAATTTTTTTTACCATGTTTTTAAAATTAATATAAATATTAAATTATTATTGTAAACTTTTTAAAATCAATATATTTAAGTTTGTACCTATTTGAAAAATTAATATTTTTAATATAAGTTTGTATGTATAAAAACAAAAATATAATATAAGTTTGGTGTGATTTTTTAAAATATTAATAATATGAATTTTTAATTTTTTGCATTTTAAATTAAAGTTTGGTGTGAATTTAAAAACAAAAATTTACTTTATTTCACTAAGTTAAAAATATGATTTTTAAAATTCGTCGTGAGTTGAAAACTAGGTCGTTGAACCGAAATTGCTTTACCCAAGGGAGGGACGAGAACTTTTATTATCATTTTTTTTAATCTTATTGAATTAAAGTATGCCAAAAACATTTAAAAAACCCAAAAATATTTGCTTTTAAAACCGCGCTTAAAAGTGACAAAATTTTAAAACTTTGTTGAGAGACAGACTAGGACAACGATCCAAAACGCCCTCATTCTAAAAAGAAACAAAATTTTAAATTTATTGATTTATGTTTTAAAAGTATAAGGTTTTATAAAAAAAAAAAATACCCATGGCGATCGCATGGGGTTTGGCCTTCATTTCCATGCGGTCGCATGGAGACCAATTTCAGGTCAGGAACAAAAGTTCCAGCGGGTATGCTGCTGCATCACAAACACACACAAAATACACGAACCTACTCCCAAACTCTCTAAATTTTCATCAATTTTTCACCAAAATCAACCAAATTTCTTGCTATAATCCGCTCTAATCATGAATTTGATAAGAAGTTTATCAAGAAGGGTAACAATTACACTCCTAAACATCTTTAAATTTGATTTTTAATGTTCTTGAGCTATAATTTACCTAATTTGATTTTGTTAATTTCTAGTGTAATTAGAGTTAAATTGTTAGTATATTATGCATGTATAACCTAGATTGATGCTATTTAACATGATTTAAAGCCAAAAAGTTCAAAATTTTTAGGAATCTAGGGTTTGTGTTCTTGAGCAATTTGGGGCTTTTTGATATAAACAGGTTATGGCCGATTTTTGTCATGAATTATTGCTAAATTAAGTAGTGTAACGTGTTTAGGTAGCTAAATGATCCAAACTTTGACCCTAAACATGATTTTTGAGAATTAAAGTAGACTTTCTAGGTCTAAATTCATGAACTTGATTAAATTGATGTAAATACCATTTGAAACTTATTTAATTGCTAGTAATGGTTATTTTAACATGTTATTTAAGTTGAATGCTTATGAACTTTGTAAACATTTTCATATATGCTTATTTGAAAAAGTGTAGAATTGTTAAAATTGTGAAAATGTGTATAAGTTTAATTTTGATTAAACATGTTATTGTAATTGTTTCAAGTTGTTATTTTGCTAACACTAATGCATATTTGGATGCACAAAATTTGTGTTTATTGTGTTTTGCAGAGATTTACTAATACTGATGGTGCATCATCATCATCTAGACAACCTGCTCCAGAACCTGAACTAGAAATGCAATATGAACCTGAACAGGAGCAACAACAGGAACAACAACAACAACCTAATCAACACGTATCTTATTATAATCCGTAACAAGAATATGTTGATGCCTACGTATTATTTCCAATGCATCCGATAGTACAACACCCAACGATTCATGAAGAACAGTTGCATCCCAATTTGAGATTTGATTAGAGTTGGAGAGATTACCCGACATATCAAAGTAACAAATTCAAACTGGTAACGAAAAATGTAGAAGTGCCAAGGGTAATCGATTGGGAGCCTTTGGAAAGGGTCCAACTAGCTAACTCACTTAGACAGCATTTGATCCAAAGGTATGGCAGCTCTTCTTTTCCCGATTGGGAACGTTTATTCACCATTCGTAGGCCTGTATATAAGGAATGGTGCGTTGAGCTTATGAGTACTATTTCACTTAATGCGGATGTAGTTAGGTTAGATGATAGAAGTTTTCTTAGATTTATACTTGGCCGTAGGATGTACAGGATGTCCATGCTGGACATGGCCAGGGCTTTACAGATATATACGCCCGCTGAATTACTATTACCCGATTGTACAAATTTGATTTATCATGGTGAAAGGGTAGATAGGAATTTTGATGCTAACGCCGTCTGGAGGCGTATGTCAGATTATAATGTTTTTGGGCGGGCAGGATGTAACGACCCGTCAAAATCGCTATTGACGCGGCACGTTAATCATTGATTCCACAGTGAGGTTTTGACCTCTATATGATACGTTTTGATAAAATATTGCATTCATTAAAATAAGTAACTTTCTAAACATAGAAAGTTATAAACATGTGGGCAAGTGCTTAGGTATAAGCAAAACCCCGAAATACATAAGTCTTTAATTTACAGGTTGACATCACAGTCCAATTATTTATTACACAACGCAGTTTTATTTTGAATGCAATAAACTTTGTACAAAGCATGAGAGACTCCATGCAGGCAACAAGCACATCACAGCGGAAGCATTCTAAGAACCTGAGAATAAAACATGCTAAAAATTCAACACGAATGTTGGTGAGTTATAGGTTTAATTGCTCGAGTCATAAACATATATAAAGATAGACCACAAGATTTCATCAAAAGTTAATAGATTCTACGTAACAAAGCACCCTGGCAACTAAACTTAACGCTATAGTGATAATTACCCCATTCGTTTTAATACACGCAAACCAACGTGTCTTAAACTCAAATAACATACGTCCGTTAAAAGGCTAGCGCTCTAGCTCGGACGGGGATGTCAAGCCCTATGGATCCATATACAATTATTCGCGCCCACCAGTCCATATCCTATGTACTGGCAGCTACTAGTTACCAACGCTAAGGGATTTTTGGTTTAACTCAGTGTAGAATTTAGTATGTACTTGTGTCTTATCGCGTTTAAAATAAATTGCATGTATTCTCAGCCCAACAATATTTAAAGTATTTAAAAAGGGAGACTATAACTCACAGTTCAATATTGTGATTCAATATTGTAGGGAAATAGCGTAGACGTAATGATGGTAGACGACTGTATGGTTGGCCTTGGATTCTAGAACAATACCCCGAACAATACCCAATATTACCTTAGCTTGAAACGGTTTGAAACCCGAATTAAAATACCCTCGTAAATACCTTATTATTATTAAACTTAAATTATAATATTAAAATTATAAATATCTTATCGTTTACAGAAGGAAGAAAAGAAATTGGGTTGAGTAACTCGTCGAACAAACTGGCGTATTTATAATACTTTTTCATTTACTGTAGCTCATGCGATCGCATGAGTTTTCAGTGTTTTTGCCATGCGATCGCATGTCATTTTGTTTCTAGTTCGTCGACATCAAATAGTGCTACTGTAGCAATTCACTGTAGCAAAGTCAATTTTACTGTAGCACTGTAGCAAAGTACGATTTCACTGTAGCAAATAGTGTTTTACTGTAGGAAAGTCGTTTTTACTTGTACATATACATATATACATACATATAATTGTTCATGAATCGTCGAGAGTAGTCAAAGGTAATTGTATATATGAACAGTTCTAAAATTTTGAGACTCAATCTAACAGACTTTGTTTAACGTGCCAAAATAATAAATCGTATAGAGAATTGGTTTAAATTAGTCGAAATTTTCCGGGTCATCACAGTACCTCCCCGTTAAAGAAAATTTCGTCCCGAAATTTTTGAGTAGTACCTGTTTCATGAGCGATATCAGTGAACAAATGTGGATACTTTTGCTTCATTTGATCTTCACGTTCCCAAGTAAACTCGGGTCCTCGTCTTGCGTTCCAACGAACTCTAACTATCGGTATTTTGCTTTGTTTTAATTGTTTGACCTCACGGTCCATGATTTCAACAGGTTCTTCGACAAAATGGAGTTTATAATTAATTCGTATTTCGTCAAGAGGAATTATGACATCCTCTTCAGCTAAACATTTCTTCAAATTTGACACGTGAAATGTGTCGTGAACACTACTAAGTTCTTGCGGTAGCTTTAATCGATAAGCAACTGCTCCAATTCTTTCGGTGATTTCAAAGGGTCCTACGTACCTAGGACTTAGCTTTCCTCGTTTACCGAATCGTACAACGCCTTTCCAGAGTGACACTTTCAACATGACTTTGTCGCCCACTTGAAATTCTAGCGGTTTTCTTCTTACATCAGCATAACTCTTTTGGCGACTCATGGCCGTTTTCAATCGCTGTTGTATTTGAATGATCTTTTCGGTGGTTTCGTGAATAATTTCTGGTCCAGTAAGTAGTCTTTCTCCTACTTCACTCCAACAGATAGGAGATCTGCACTTTCTACCGTAAAGTGCTTCAAATGGTGCTGCGTTGATGCTCGTATGATAGCTGTTATTGTATGAAAATTCTGCCAACGGTAAGTGTCGATCCCAACTGGTTCCAAAGTCAATCACGCATGCCCGTAACATGTCTTCCAATGTTTGTATTGTTCTTTCACTTTGACCATCTGTCTGTGGGTGATAAGCGGTGCTCATATCTAATCGAGTTCCCAATGCTTTTTGTAATGATTGCCAAAAACGTGATGTGAATCGGGTGTCACGATCAGATATGATGGAGATAGGTACACCATGCCTGGAAACTACTTCCTTCAAATATAGGCGTGCTAATTTCTCCATACTATCTGTCTCCTTTATTGGTAGGAAGTGAGCTGATTTAGTTAGACGATCAACTATCACCCAAATAGTATCATGACTACTTGCAGTCCTTGGCAATTTCGTAATGAAATCCATGGTTATTCTTTCCCATTTCCACTGCGGAATTTCTGGTTGTTGTAGTAATCCTGACGGCTTTTGGTGCTCAGCTTTGACCTTTGCACACGTCAAACATTTGCTTACATAAGTAGCAATTTCTGTCTTCATATTAGGCCACCAATAAAACTTCTTGAGATCGTGGTACATTTTCCCATTTCCTGGGTGAATTGAGTACCTCGTTTTGTGTGCTTCATCCAGTACTAGTTGCCTTAGGTTACCATGTTTTGGTACCCATATCCTACCAGCAAAATACAGGGTTCCATCGGCTTTTACTTCAAGTTGTTTTTCTAACCCTTTGCTCATTTCGCCTTTTTCGTTTTCTTCTTTTAAAGCTTCTAACTGTGCTGCTTGAATTTGCTTTGTGAGATCAGTACGAATTGTAATATTCAAAGCTCGAACCCTAAGAGGTTTTACTCTTTATTTTCGACTTAAGGCATCAGCTACAACATTAGCCTTTCCGGGGTGGTAACGGATTTCACAATCGTAATCGTTTAACAACTCTACCCAGCGACGTTGCCTCATATTGAGTTGTTTTTGATCAAAAATATGCTGAAGACTCTTATGGTCAGTGTACACTGTACACTTGGTGCCATATAGATAGTGTCTCCATATTTTGAGTGCAAAAACTACTGCTCCAAGTTCTAAATGCGTCGTATAGTTCTTTTCATGAATTTTTAGTTGTCGTGAGGCATATGCGATGACTTTTGTGCATTGCATTAATACACATCCTAAACCTTGGCGTGAAGCATCACAATAGATCACGAAATCATCATTTCCTTCCGGTAATGACAAAATGGGTGCAGACGTTAACTTCTTCTTTAATAACTGGAATGAGGATTCCTGTTCTGTGGACCAATCATACTTCTTTCCCTTTTGAGTCAATGCAGTTAAGGGTTTGGCGATTCTAGAGAAATCTTGAATGAATCTTCGGTAGTAACCAGCAAGACCTAAGAATTGGCGAATTTGTGTTGGAGTCTTCGGGATTTCCCATTTACTAATGGCTTCGATCTTGGCGGGGTCAACTTTAATTCCATGTTTACTGACAACATGGCCCAAAAATTGTACTTCTTGTAACCAGAAATCACACTTCGAAAATTTTGCGTACAATTCTTCTTTCTTGAGTATCTCTAGTACCAGTCTTAAGTGTTGCTCATGTTCTTCCTTGTTCTTTGAGTAAATCAATATGTCGTCGATAAAAACAATAACAAATTTGTCTAAATACGGTCTACAGATGCGATTCATTAGATCCATGAATACTGCTGGAGCATTAGTTAATCCAAAAGGCATGACTAGGAACTCATAGTGACCGTAACGGGTTCTGAACGCGGTTTTAGGAACATCTTCTTCCTTCACTCTCAGTTGATGATATCCGGAGCGTAGATCAATCTTAGAATAAACACTTGATCCTTGCAATTGATCAAACAAATCATCAATCCTCGGTAATAGGTACCGATTCTTGATCGTTAATTTGTTTAATTCTCGGTAATCTATGCACATTCTCATAGATCCATCCTTCTTCTTGACGAACAGAATAGGAGCACCCCAAGGTGAAAAACTAGGACGAATAAATCCACGGTCCGATAATTCTTGCAACTGGTCTTGTAATTCTTGCATTTCTGAAGGTGCAAGTCTATATGGAGATCGGGCTGCAGGTGCAGCTCCTGGTATGAGATCAATCTGGAATTCTACACATCTATGTGGAGGTAGCCCCGGTAATTCTTCTGGAAATACTCCGGGATATTCTCTTACAACCGGAATGTCATTAATGCTTCTTTCTTCAGTATCGATCTTCTTTATGTGTGCCAGAATAGCATAACAACCTTTTCTTATAAGTTTCTAGGCCTTCATACAGCTGATAAAGTTCAGCTTTGAGTTGCTCTTCTCCCCATAAATCATTAATGACGTTTCATCCTTACGAGGGATGCGGATTGCTTTCTCAGCGCAAACAACTTCCGCTCTTGTTTTGGACATCCAGTCCATGCCAACGATTACGTCAAAACTTCCTAATTCTACGGGTATCAAATCGATTTTGAAGGTTTCACCAGCGAGATTCATTTCGCAACCATGGCAAATTTTATCGGCTTTTATCAGTTTACCATTAGCTAATTCAATAGTATATTTATCGTCTAGAGGTAATGATGCACATTTTAGTTTAAAACTAAAGTCTTTACACATATAACTTCTATCAGCACCCGTATCAAACATAATAGAAGCTAGTTGATTATTAACGGTAAACGTACCCGTGACAAGATTAGGATCCTCACGTGCTTTACTGGCACTAACATTAAATGCCCTCCCAAGTGCGGGTTCTTTGTTCTTCTCCTTATCAGGGCATTGATTTATAAAGTGACCAGACTTCCCACATCCAAAACATTTCTTGACATCGGTCAGTTTTGTCTTTACTTCAGAAACGGTGGCATAACAATCTTTCGCCACATGTCCTTTCTTGTTGCACTTATCACAGACCACTTGACAATAACCTGCATGATGTGTGTAACATCTTTTGCAGAACGGATGGGGTCCCTTATAGTTTGGACTTGCAGTTGCCCCATCTTGTTTACCTTTAAAAGTTTCTTGTTTCTTCAGGTGAGTACTTTTGCCCTTATAGTCTTCCCATTTCCTCTTTCCTTCCGTTGTCTTGACTTCGGTAATTGGTGCCTTAATCGAACTCTCTGTGATCTGGTCCATGAGTTGGTGTGCCATTGTCATGGCTTCCTGCATCGTATTCGGTTTGGACGATGTAACATTTCCTTTGATATTGATCGATAAACCGTCAATATACATTTCTATCTTTCGTTTCTCATTTGGCACTAATTCGAGACACAACAAGGCTAGTTCCATGAAACGCTTTTCATAGTTATTGAGATTCGCGCCGATAACCTTCAGATTACGTAACTCGGATTCCATTTTTCTGATCTCGTTTCGAGGACAGTACTCCTCGATTAGCATCTTTTTCAGTTCTTCCCAAGAGATATCATATGCCGTATCTATTCCTTCTGCTTTAGCATAATTGTTCCACCAAGTAAGTGCACCATCTTGCAATGTGCACGAAGCATACTTTGACTTGTCTCCGTTCGCACAATTACTGATTTTGAAAACGGACTCCATCTTTTCAAACCATCGGGTTAGACCGACTGGTCCCTCAGTTCCACTAAACGTCTGTGGTTTGCATCCTTGAAAAGTTTTGTATGAGCATCCGTTTCGTGAATTTGTGTTTACGGCTGCTGCTTTAGCTGCTGCTTTAGCTGCTGCTTCGGCTGTTGCTTTTGCTGCTTCGGTTGCAGCAATTCTTTCATTCACACGTTTCTCGACTAGTTGCTCAAACTCAGCATCCGACATTTGAGACATGTTTCTTCAATAAACACAACAGATATAATTTAATCATATAGAATATTATAGGTAAAATGAGTAGTCAATAGTTAATCGTAGCATATTAATAATATGAACCGATTATTATAAAAGCCTTTTCTTCTTATTAGCATTTTATAATTATTTCTAGGGTATTACCTACCCGTTAAGTTCATACATAATAGCTAGTACAAGGAATTAACTACTAAAATCCTAATAATATTCCACTATGAAAAATTATAGCGAGTTACTACATTATTATGTAATAATAATAGTAAGAAGTAGTAATAATACAAATAATCATTCCATGCATTTATTATTAATAAACCAAAATAATACAATACCATACAATACTGATATTTTACATATGCTTATTTTACATAACAAGATAGAGTAGCACACATAAGTAATAAAATAGCGCATGGAAGATTTATGGTTGCGAGGTCATTCATTCAGAACTATCAGAAACTTCTTCCCATTTGGTTCTCTCTGCCAATTGTTTGTGTGCACATGGTCCGACAGACATTCTGGCAGTGTATTTTATTTTTAGTTGGGGTTTTGAGGTACCCGTTACCTCAGTGGGTTTAATACAATAAGGGTGGTTACGGATCGAATGGTCCTGTTCTTTTTTAATAATTAAGGACATTTTATTATTGTGGTTGTTTTTATTATCTATAGCAAGTTGAAATTTCTCCTTAGTGATCTCTTTTATTTCATTAGCAAAATCCTCCTCCTTACTGATTTCGTCTGATGACGAACTGTCTGAGTCATGTGTAGGAGAATATGATGACGAACTGCAAGAATATGTACCGGTGGTCATGAACCGAAATCTGCCAGGCGTAATCGGCACAACCCGCCCGTCGGCGGTATATCTGGACCAATGTCCATATTTGTTTAGAAATGGACGATCCTCGTTTACTCCAGGGATCATGGGTCCATGCCAACGATACTGTGGCTCTGGAAAACTAAAGCTGGGTGGAGCTGGAACCTCCTCTGGGTTTACCGGGAGTTGAGATTGCCCGGCTAACACAATTTCTTCTTTAATAGGTATTGGAACGCCCTTTTTAGTTGTGGATAGAATAGATTCAGTGTCCGATTCCGAGTCGTACAAAATGATAGGATTAGAAGAAGTCATCTATCACATAATTGAAACAACAATTACGTTAGCATATAAATATATCACATATAATGTTTTTGACCAAATGATAAGTAAAAATCAGTAAAAACAGATATGGTCATAGTCCAGACTCACTAATGCATCCTAACAATTACCAGTTAAACACACTAATGTAATTTCTGGTTCCCTATGACCTCAAGCTCTGATACCAACTGTAACGACCCGTCAAAATCGCTATTGACGCGGCACGTTAATCATTGATTCCACAGTGAGGTTTTGACCTCTATATGATACGTTTTGATAAAATATTGCATTCATTAAAATAAGTAACTTTCTAAACATAGAAAGTTATAAACATGTGGGCAAGTGCTTAGGTATAAGCAAAACCCCGAAATACATAAGTCTTTAATTTACAGGTTGACATCACAGTCCAATTATTTATTACACAACGCAGTTTTATTTTGAATGCAATAAACTTTGTACAAAGCATGAGAGACTCCATGCAGGCAACAAGCACATCACAGCGGAAGCATTCTAAGAACCTGAGAATAAAACATGCTAAAAATTCAACACGAATGTTGGTGAGTTATAGGTTTAATTGCTCGAGTCATAAACATATATAAAGATAGACCACAAGATTTCATCAAAAGTTAATAGATTCTACGTAACAGAGCACCCTGGCAACTAAACTTAACGCTATAGTGATAATTACCCCATTCGTTTTAATACACGCAAACCAACGTGTCTTAAACTCAAATAACATACGTCCGTTAAAAGGCTAGCGCTCTAGCTCGGACGGGGATGTCAAGCCCTATGGATCCATATACAATTATTCGCGCCCACCAGTCCATATCCTATGTACTGGCAGCTACTAGTTACCAAAGCTAAGGGATTTTCGGTTTAACTCAGTGTAGAATTTAGTATGTACTTGTGTCTTATCGCGTTTAAAATAAATTGCATGTATTCTCAGCCCAAAAATATTTAAAGTATTTAAAAAGGGAGACTATAACTCACAGTTCAATATTGTGATTCAATATTGTAGGGAAATAGCGTAGACGTAATGATGGTAGACGACTGTATGGTTGGCCTTGGATTCTAGAACAATACCCCGAACAATACCCAATATTACCTTAGCTTGAAACGGTTTGAAACCCGAATTAAAATACCCTCGTAAATACCTTATTATTATTAAACTTAAATTATAATATTAAAATTATAAATATCTTATCGTTTACAGAAGGAAGAAAAGAAATTGGGGTGAGTAACTCGTCGAACAAACTGGCGTATTTATAATACTTTTTCATTTACTGTAGCTCATGCGATCGCATGAGTTTTCAGTGTTTTTGCCATGCGATCGCATGGCGTTTTGTTTCTAGTTCGTCGACATCAAATAGTGCTACTGTAGCAATTCACTGTAGCAAAGTCAATTTTACTGTAGCACTGTAGCAAAGTACGATTTCACTGTAGCAAATAGTGTTTTACTGTAGGAAAGTCGTTTTTACTTGTACATATACATATATACATACATATAATTGTTCATGAATCGTCGAGAGTAGTCAAAGGTAATTGTATATATGAACAGTTCTAAAATTTTGAGACTCAATCTAACAGACTTTGTTTAACGTGCCAAAATAATAAATCGTATAGAGAATTGGTTTAAATTAGTCGAAATTTTCCGGGTCATCACACAGGAACACACTCCTACTTACATATTCACAGAGCCGAGCTTCGTATAATTCATAGATTTCTGGCTAACTCGATTACACAGAGAGGTCACAACAAGGAGAAAATGACCTTACATGATTTATTTTACCTTAAGTGTATTCGAGACCCAAGTGGCTTTGTTAATATCCCCTACTGTGTTGGTTTTTATTTGTCTAAGATAGTGGAAGGAATACAGGAAGGGAGAATAATAGGAGGAGGTATTTTTGTTACTCTCATTGGAGAGTATTTGGGTGTAGATAGGGATCAAGGGGGTCCACTCTTGGTTTTTAGGGAACATGATGATACTTTAGGATTGAAGGTCTATCAGGGTGCTAAGGTATTGAAGAGCAGACGCAATCAGGCAGTACCATATGTGTAGCGACCCAACCAAATCATGTTTGACGGCGCCGTCTACGTAGGCCCCATTACATGGTCATAAGTCTTTAAGACAAAGTTTGACCGAAAATATGTCGCATTCATTTCATAAGTGTGAGTGTTTCAAAGTTTACAAAAGTAGTTTCCATATCTAGTACATAACGATGTTTAAAGTACAAATGAAACACGTGCGACACAGTTTAAAGTAGTCAAAAGACGCTCCACGATATGCAAGTATACTCGACATCCAAAGAAAGTATCAAAAAGAAAGTGCGGAAGCATGTATCACCTAATGTTCAAGGACCTGAGAAAAACATAGAAATCTGTCAACGAAAACGCTGGTGAAATCATAGGTTTAAGTAAGTAAGTGAGTAAAAGTAAGTCGAACCACAAGATTTACATCAATGATAAATAGTAATACATTCTAAAAGTTAATATTCACGAGTACCCAATTATCAAGGCTTAACATTCCGTCTGTTGATACCCCATTAATAGTGCTAGAACAACACTGTTTCCTGAAAATATATTTCATCCGTAGACGGTAGTGAACCGTCCTAGATGAGGGTTTGTCAAACCCATATGGCCATACAACATCAGTTCACGCCTACACTTACACACTGCAAGAGTAACTAATGATAATCGAATTGAGAATTTCGTTCTAAACTCGTATGTAGAATGTTTGTTTTCCTCTACTTGTGTTCACTTAGTTTAAAAGTAATGTTTATGTTTTCTCATCCCAAATGTAAGTTCAAAACAGTAAAAGTGGGACTATGATCTCACCTTGAGCGCAAGAGTAAATAAGTACTTCGACAAGTAACGTGTGCAAAGAACAATGCTAGTCTTGACCTAAACAAATAGGTTGTATCAATAATAGTCACGATTGGTCAAAGATGTTCAATTAGTCCTATGGCTCGTTACGACTCGATTATGTAGCATGTGAATCAATTTGTCAAGTTTCATGCAAGATACAAGTATAGAAACAAGTTAGGAATGTTGCATAATCATTTGGTTAAGTTTGACAAAAAGTCAAACTTTGGTCGGTCAAAGTCAAAGAAAAAGTCAACACGTTCGGGTCGGGTCCCGAACTATTTTTCTGAGGTTTTTAATCATATATGAGCATGTTAGAACAAGTTACATGTGAATCGAAGGTGCATAGCATAGCAAACATTATTCGAAAATTGACAAAGTTGGACAGACCACTTTGGAGCGCCGCGCGGGTTTATGGCGCACCGTGCCATTACCTGTGCAGAGATATCTGGCAGTTTTTAAGTTTTATGCACGAACCTAACTTCAAACAATCACCATTTATGACCCGCAAACAACCAAAACATGTATCTTATATCATCGGAAAGGTATTTTAACAAGAAAAACAACTAAACACATTTTAACAATCACATTTACTTTTACAACAACCAAAATCACATTCAAAGCTCCTCATTAAATGCATTCAAGTTCATAAATGAAATTTAATGATTCGGCAACCAATTTACATGAATGATATGCCGTTTCGAAGGTGATCGAGCATACAATACAACCTAACACTTACAAATAACATTTCATGTCATTCAAAGCATTAAATGTTCACATTAAATTCTATCAAACCCTAACCAACAACATCAAAATCACTAATCATGTTTATGAAGTTTTCTAAAACAACCTACACATCAAATTGAAGCTAGTGATACTAGGAACACATTTAATACATGCATTTATAACATTTAACAACATTCAAACAACCAAATCACCAAATCACCAAATCAAACACACCAAAGTTCATATTCAAACTAGTTACTTCAAATAACGAAATCGAACATATAAATCATATATTCATGTTAGACTTGAGCCATAGATACTAATTAACAACTTTATAACTTAAAAACATCAAGAACACAAAATCTAGTAATTTTAGAAAGTTACCCAAATGTAATGAAATCGGTATGGAATCGAAGAGGAAGTTGCAAGGATTTCAAATATGTAATTTGTTTTGATTGATGCTTGCTCGATTTGATTTAGATGATGATTCTTCAAATTGGAGAATTGAAAGAAAATATGGAAGTAGAAGAAGAAAAGGGAAATGAAAAAGAAAAGATGGGGTGGGGGTTGACTAGTCAAAGGCTAGTCACCTCTTTGATCACTTGGCAAAACTAGTCCCTCAAGTTTGGTTTCGGGTGCGTAAAATTTCCTAAACAATGTAATTTAAAACGCGTATTAACGGGAGATGTTATAAACATATAACGGAGTTTAAAATAGTATAATGGAAAAAGGTGAGATGTTACATTACCTACTCCTTAAAAGAAATTTTGTCCCGAAATTTAAGTAGGCGTAGTAGACGTTGTTTCTTCCTCGGGATCTTGCGTTTCCGGAACCAGAAACAAGTGAGGGTATTTCCTTTGCATTTGGTCCTTCCTTTCCCAAGTAAACTTGGGTCCCCTTTTGGCTTTCCAACGGACTTTAACAATCAGAATTCGGCTTTGTTTCAATGTCTTGACGGAGGTGTCCACAATTTCTACCGGTTCTTCCACAAAATGAAGCTTGTCGTCAATAGTAAGTTCCTCGAGAGGGATGACGATATCGGGTTCGGCAAGACCCTTTTTCAAGTTAGATACGTGGAAGGTAGGATGAACAGAGTTCAATTGAGGCGGAAGATCTAAACAATAAGCAACGGTTCCAATACGCTCCAAGATTTCGAAAGGACCAATATACCGCGGATTTAGCTTCCCGCGTTTCCCAAAACGGATTACACCCTTCCAAGGTGCAACTTTTAACATTACTCGGTCACCGACTTGAAATTCAAGGTCGTTGCATCTTTTATCGGTATAGCACTTTTGACGACTCCGGGCCGTCCGAAGTCTATCTCTGATTTGAACAATCTTCTCGGTGGTTTTGTAAATGAGTTCGGGTCCAGTGATTTGCACGTCGCCTACCTCGGCCCAACAAAGAGGTGAATGACATTTTTGACTATATAGCGCTTCAAAAGGTGCGGCTTTAATACTCGCGTGATAACTATTGTTGTAAGAGAACTCGGCGAGAGGTAAGTGCTTGTCCCAAGCTTTTCCAAAATCAACCACGCAAGCTCGTAACATGTCCTCTAAGGTTTGAATTGTACGTTCGCTTTGTCCATCGGTTTGAGGTTGATATGCTGTGCTCATATCTAAACGCGTTCCCAACGCTTCTTGCAAGGTACGCCAAAATCTAGAAACAAAACGGCCATCTCGGTCGGAGATAATCGATAAAGGTACACCGTGTCGGGCTACGATCTCCTTGATGTAAAGTTGTGCAAGTTTCTCCATTTTGTCCGTTTCTTTCATGGCAAGGAAGTGTGCGGATTTGGTAAGACGGTCAACAATAATCCTAATAGTATCATAACCGCCGACGTTTTTGGTAGCTTGGTGATAAAATCCATCGTTATCCTTTCCCGCTTTCATTGCGGGATTTCGGGTTGTTGAAGTAATCCGGACGGTCTTTGGTGTTCGGCTTTGACTTTGGAACATGTCAAACAGTTGGAAACATAAGTAGCTACGTCCCTTTTGATGTTCGGCCACCAATATTGTTGTTTAAGGTCATGGTACATCTTATTGGCACCGGGGTGGATCGAGTATCGTGACTTATGGGCTTCATCTAAAATAAGACTTCGTAGGTCCCCATATCTAGGCACCCAAATCCTTCCGGCGAAATATCGAAGTCCGGTCTCCCTAACTTCGAATCAAGAGACGAGAATATTCAAGAGCTCGTGTGAAACGTTTTCATCCTTGAGAGCCTCATCTTGGGCTACCCGAATTTGGCTATTGAGGTTTGTGTGAATGGTAATGTTTAAAGCTCGTACAAGAAGAGGCCCCGCTCTTTCCTTTCGACTTAAAGCATCGGCTACTACATTTGCCTTTCCGGGATGGTAGCGAAGCTCGCAATCGTAATCGTTTAAGGTTTCAATCCACCTTCGTTGTCTCATGTTTAGTTGCTTTTGATCGAAGATGTGTTGGAGACTTTTGTGATCGGTAAAGATAGTACTCTTGGTTCCATAAAGATAGTGTTTCCACATTTTTAGTGCAAAGACAACGGCCCCGAGTTCGAGATCATGTGTCGTGTAGTTTCGTTCATGAATTTTGAGTTGTCGAGAAGCATAAGAAATGACTTTCGTTCATTGCATCAACACACACCCAAAACCATGTTTCGAGGCGTCTCAATACACAACAAAATCATCGTTGCCTTCGGGAAGTGACAAGATAGGAGCGGTGGTTAGCTTCGTTTTCAAAATTTGAAATGCAGATTCTTGTTCGGTTGCCCAAACGAATTTTCTTCCCTTATGAGTTAACGCGGCTAGAGGACGAGCGATCAAAGAGAAATCTTTGATAAATCTACGATAGTATCCGACAAGACCCAAGAATTGACGAATGTGAGTAGGAGTAGTAGGAGTCTCCCATTTACTAATGGCTTCGATTTTTGATGGATCGACTTTAATACCTTGATCACTTACAACATGACCAAGAAATTGAACTTCCTTCAACCAAAATTCACACTTGGAGAATTTGGCATAGAGTCGTTCTTGTCTTAAAAGTTCAAGCACAAGTCGGAGGTGTTCCTCGTGTTCTTCTTCGCTTTTAGAATAAACCAAAATATCATCGATGAACACGATAACGAATTTGTCAAGATACGGTTTGCACACGCGGTTCATATGATCCATGAACACCGCCGGTGCGTTAGTGAGACCAAATGGCATGACAAGGAATTCATAACTACCATATTGAGTTCGGAAAGCGGTTTTGGAGACATCTTCCCCCTTAACCCTTAATTGATGATAACCCGAGCGGAGATCGATTTTTGAATATACACAAGACCCTTGTAGTTGATCAAAGAGGTCATCGATGCGAGGAAGAGGATATCGGTTCTTAACCGTCAATTTGTTTAGTTCACGATAATCAATGCACATTCGTAGGGATCCGTATTTCTTTTTAACAAACAAAATCGGAGCGCCCCAAGGTGAATGGCTAGGTTGGATAAAACCACGATCAAGTAGTTCTTGGATTTGACTTTGCAATTCTTGCATTTCGGATGGAGCGAGTCTATATGGTGCACGTGCTACGGGTGCGGCTCCCGGAATGAGATCGATTTGGAATTCAACCGGTCGATGGGGTGGAAGACCCGGCAATTCGTCGAGAAATACATCGGAATAGTCACTAACAATTGGCACATCATCGATATGCTTCTCATCGGACTCGACTTTCTTAACGTGAGCAAGGATCGCAAAACAACCCTTACGGAGTAGTTTTCTAACTTTAATGCATGAAACGAGGTTGAGTCCGGTGCAACTCTTATCACCATAAACAATCAAAGGTTCACCATTCTCGATAGGAATTCGGATTGCATTAAGATCACAAAGGATGTGAGATTTTGTTTTGGCTAACCAATTCATACTGATTATTACATCAAAGCTTCCTAGTTCCATGGGTATCAAGTCAATTTCAAACTCATTACCCAAAATGTTTAATGTGCACCCCCGGTAATATGTGTCGGCACTTAATAGTTTCCCGTTGGCCACTTCAATGGTATAAGTGGTATCTAGTGGGAGTGGTGGAGTTCTAAAAGAATGAATCAAAGTCTTGGATACAAAGCATTTATCGGCACCCAAATCGAATAAACAAGTAACATAAGTGTTGTCGAGAAGAAACGTACCCGTGACTAATTCATTGTCATCTCAGGCTTCCTCGGTGTTGATGTTGAAAGCTCGGCCGCGCGTATTGGAGTTATCTTTCTTCTTCGAGCATGCGTTTCTATAATCGCCCGTTTGGCCACATTCGTAACAAGTAACCGTTTTTGGAGGATTGGGCCCTTTTCGAGCGATGGGGGCGGCGCTTGTGCAATTGTTGGCCTTATGACCAACTCCTTGGCACCGATGGCAAATTAGCTTGCCGCATTCACCCGAGTGGTGCTTGTGACATTTTTTGCAAAAAGGTTGAATTCCGGCATAACCTTTCTTGCCGTCGTTGTTGAAAGGCTTTTTGGTGAAGGTGTTGTTGTTGTAGTTGCTTGATGGAGTGGCTTCCCATTTACTTTTGTTGCCACCCAATTTGTCTTCGACCTTAGGAGCCGGCACTACGATTTCATCAACCGTTTCAATCAATTGGCGGGCCATGTTCAAAGCGGCTTGGTGATTAACGGGTTTGGATGACATCACTCCTTGTTTGATGCTTTTTGGAAGACCGTCCATATAGAGTTCAACCCTTTGAGATTCGGGGTTCACGAGATTAGGACACATCAAGGATAGTTCGGCGAAGCGTTGGTTGTAGGCCTTGAGATCGTTTTCGACCGCCTTCAAAGTTCTTAGCTCTTGTTCGAGCTTTCGGGTTTCTGCGCGAGGGAAATATTCAACAATCATCTTTTCCCTTAAATCGGCCCAAGAGAGGGCATGAGCTTCATCGGTACCCACCGATTGTATATAGGTGTTCCACCATGTGAGGGCGACACCGACGAAAGTGTGAGAGGAGTATTTGACCTTGTCTTTGAAATGTCCCGTTCTTATTGATTAAAAACGTTCCATATTAATTGATTTCGTTGCGAGGTTTTGACCTCTATATGAGACGTTTTTCAATGACTGCATTCATTTAAAACAAACCATAACCTTTATTTCATAAATAAAGGTTTAAAAAGCTTTACGTAGATTATCAAATAATGATAATCTAAAATATCCTGTTTACACACGACCATTACATAATGGTTTACAATACAAATATGTTACATCGAAATCAGTTTCTTGAATGCAGTTTTTACACAATATCATACAAACATGGACTCCAAATCTTGTCCTTATTTTAGTATGCAACAGCGGAAGCTCTTAGTATTCACCTGAGAATAAACATGCTTTAAACGTCAACAAAAAATGTTGGTGAGTTATAGGTTTAACTTATATATATTAAATCGTAACAATAGACCACAAGATTTCATATTTCAATACACATCCCATACATAGAGATAAAAATCATTCATATGGTGAACACCTGGTAATCGACATTAACAAGATGCATATATAAGAATATCCCCATCATTCCGGGACACCCTTCGGATATGATATAAATTTCGAAGTACTAAAGCATCCGGTACTTTGGATGGGGTTTGTTAGGCCCAATAGATCTATCTTTAGGATTTACGTCAATTAGGGTGTCTGTTCCCTAATTCTTAGATTACCAGACTTAATAAAAAGGGGCATATTCGATTTCGATAATTCAACCATAGAATGTAGTTTCACGTACTTGTGTCTATTTTGTAAATCATTTATAAAACCAGCATGTATTCTCATCCCAAAAATATTAGATTTTAAAAGTGGGACTATAACTCACTTTCACAGATTTTTTTACTTCGTCGGGAAGTAAGACTTGGCCACTGGTCGATTCACGAACCTATAACAAATATGTACATATATATCAAAGCATGTTCAAAATATATTTACAACACTTTTAATATATTTTGATGTTTTAAGTTCATTAAGTCAGATGTCCTCGTTAGCAACCTACAACTAGTTGTCCACAGTTAGATGTACAGAAATAAATCGATATATAATATCTTGAATCAATCCACGACCCAGTGTATACATATCTCAGTATTGATCATAACTCAAACTATATATATTTTGGAATCAACCTCAACCCTGTATAGCTAAGTCCAACATTCACATATAGAGTGTCTATGGTTGTTCCGAAATATATATAGATGTGTCGACATGATAGGACGAAACATTGTATACGTGTCTATGGTATCTCAAGATTACATAATATACAATACAAGTTGATTAAGTTATGGTTGGAATAGATTTGTTACCAATTTTCACGTAGCTAAAATGAGAAAAATTATCCAATCTTGTTTTACCCATAACTTCTTCATTTTAAATCCGTTTTGAGTGAATCAAATTGCTATGGTTTCATATTGAACTCTATTTTATGAATATAAACAGAAAAAGTATAGGTTTATAGTCGAAAAAATAAGTTACAAGTCATTTTTGTAAAGGTAGTCATTTCAGTCGAAAGAACGACGTCTAGATGACCATTTTAGAAAACATACTTCCACTTTGTGTTTAACCATGATTTTTGGATATAGTTTCATGTTCATAATAAAAATCATTTTCCCAGAATAACAACTTTTAAATCAAAGTTTATCATAGTTTTTAATTAACTAACCCAAAACAGCCCGCGGTGTTACTACGACGGCGTAAATCCGGTTTTACGGTGTTTTTCGTGTTTCCAGGTTTTAAATCATTAATTTAGCATATCATATAGATATAGAACATGTGTTTAGTTGATTTTAAAAGTCAAGTTAGAAGGATTAACTTTTATTTGCGAACAAGTTTAGAATTAACTAAACTATGTTCTAGTGATTACAAGTTTAAACCTTCGAATAAGATAGCTTTATATGTATGAATCGAATGATGTTATGAACATCATTACTACCTCAAGTTTTCTGGATAAAGCTACTGGAAATGAGAAAAATGGATCTAGCTTCAAAGGATCCTTGGATGGCTTGAAAGTTCTTGAAGCAGAATCATGACACGAAAACAGTTCAAGTAAGATTTTCACTCGAAATAAGATTGTTATAGTTATAGAAATTGAATCAAAGTTTGAATATGAGTATTACCTTGTATTAGAAAGATAACCTACTGTAAGTAACAAAGGTTTCTTGATCTTGGATGATTACTTGGAATGAATTTAGAAAACTTGGATGTAAACTTGCAATCTTGGAAGTATTCTTGATTTTATGAAACTAGAACTTTTGGAATTTATGAAGAACACTTAGAACTTCAAGATAGAACTTGAGAGAGATCAATTAGATGAAGAAAATTGAAGAATGAAAGTATTTATAGGTGTTTTTGGTCGTTGGTGTATGGATTAGATATAAAGGATATGTAATTTTGTTTTCATGTAAATAAGTCATGAATGATTACTCATATTTTTGTAATTTTATGAGATATTTCATGCTAGTTACCAAATGATGGTTCCCACATGTGTTAGGTGACTCACATGGGCTGCTAAGAGCTGATCATTGGAGTGTATATACCAATAGTACATACATCTAAAAGCTGTGTATTGTACGAGTACGAATACGGGTGCATACGAGTAGAATTATTGATGAAACTGAACGAGGATGTAATTGTAAGAATTTTTTGTTAAGTAGAAGTATTTTTATAAGTGTCTTTAAGTCTTTCAAAAGTGTATAAATACATATTAAAACACTACATGTATATACATTTTAACTGAGTCGTTAAGTCATCGTTAGTCGTTACATGTAAGTGTTGTTTTGAAACCTTTAGGTTAACGATCTTGTTAAATGTTGTTAACCCAATGTTTATAATATCAAATGAGATTTTAAATTATTATATTATCATGATATCATGATGTATTAATATATCTTAATATGATATATATACATTAAATGTCGTTACAACGATAATCGTTACATATATGACTCGTTTCAAAATCATTAAGTTAGTAGTCTTGTTTTTACATATGTAGTTCATTGTTAGTATACTTAATGATATGTTTACTTATCATAATATCATGTTAACTATATATAAATCCATATATATGTCATCATATAGTTTTTTACAAGTTTTAACGTTCGTGAATCGCCGGTCAACTTGGGTGGTCAATTGTCTATATGAAACCTATTTCAATTAATCAAGTCTTAACAAGTTTGATTGCTTAAAATGTTGGAAACACTTAATCATGTAAATAACAATTTAATTTAATATATATATAAACATGGAAAAGTTCGGGTCACTACAGTACCTACCCGTTAAATAAATTTGTCCCGAAATTTTAAGCAGTTGGAGGTGTTGACGTATCTTCTGGAAATAAATGCGGGTATTTCTTCTTCATCTGATCTTCTCGTTCCCAGGTGAACTCGGGTCCTCTACGAGCATTCCATCGAACCTTAACAATTGGTATCTTATTTTGCTTAAGTCTTTTAACCTCACGATCCATTATTTCGATGGGTTCTTCGATGAATTGAAGTTTTTCGTTGATTTGGATTTCATCTAACGGAATAGTGAGATCTTCTTTAGAAAAACATTTCTTCAAATTCGAGATGTAGAAAGTGT
The DNA here is from genome assembly GCF_046630445.1 of Rutidosis leptorrhynchoides. Lineage (NCBI taxonomy): Eukaryota > Viridiplantae > Streptophyta > Magnoliopsida > Asterales > Asteraceae > Rutidosis > Rutidosis leptorrhynchoides. The sequence goes on along the minus strand of NC_092339.1, from coordinate 28,495,770 downwards.
TATGTACAGTCGCGAGTTGTTGAGGTAACTCAAGTCGGTAAGCTACTGGTCCGACATGATCAATAATCTTGAATGGTCCAATATACCTTGGATTTAATTTCCCTCGTTTGCCAAATCGAACAACGCCTTTCTAAGGTACAACTTTAAGCATGACCATCTCTCCAATTTCAAATTCTATATCTTTTCTTTTAATGTCGGCGTAGCTCTTTTGTCGACTTTGGGCGGTTTTCAACCGTTGTTGAATTTGGATGATCTTCTCGGTAGTTTCTTGTATTATCTCCGGACCCGTAATCTGTCTATCCCCTACTTTACTCCAACAAATCGGAGACCTGCACTTTCTACCATAAAGTGCTTCAAACGGCGCCATCTCAATGCTTGAATGGTAGCTGTTGTTGTAAGAAAATTCTGCTAACGGTAGATGTCGATCCCAACTGTTTCCGAAATCAATAACACATGCTCGTAGCATGTCTTCAAGCGTTTGTATCGTCCTTTCGCTCTGCCCATCATTTTGTGGATGATAGGCAGTACTCATGTCTAGACGAGTTCCTAATGCTCGCTGTAATGTCTGCCAGAATCTTGAAATAAATCTGCCATCCCTATCAGAGATAATAGAGATTGGTATTCCATGTCTGGAGACGACTTCCTTCAAATACAGTCGTGCTAACTTATCCATCTTGTCATCTTCTCTTATTGACAGGAAGTGTGCTGATTTGGTGAGACGATCAACTATTACCCAAATAGTATCAAAACCACTTAAAGTCCTTGGCAATTTAGTAATGAAATCCATGGTAATGTTTTCCCATTTCCATTCTGGGATTTCAGGTTGTTGTAGTAGACCTGATGGTTTCTGATGTTCAGCTTTGACCTTAGAACACGTCAAACATTCTCCTACATATTTAGCAATATCGGCTTTCATACCTGGCCACCAAAAATGTTTCTTAAGATCCTTGTACATCTTCCCCGTTCCAGGATGTATTGAGTATCTGGTTTTATGAGCTTCTCTAAGTACCATTTCTCTCATATCTCCAAATTTTGGTACCCAAATTCTTTCTGCCCTATACCGGGTTCCGTCTTCCCGAATATTAAGATGCTTCTCCGATCCTTTGGGTATTTCATCCTTTAAATTTCCCTCTTTTAAAACTCCTTGTTGCGCCTCCTTTATTTGAGTAGTAAGGTTAGTGTGAATCATTATATTCATAGATTTTACTCGAATGGGTTCTCTGTCCTTTCTGCTCAAGGCGTCGGCTACCACATTTGCCTTCCCCGGGTGGTAACGAATTTCAAAGTCGTAATCATTCAACAATTAAATCCACCTATGCTGCCTCATATTCAGTTGTTTTTGATTAAATATGTGTTGAAGACTTTTGTGGTCGGTAAATATAATACTTTTGACCCCATATAAGTAGTGCCTCCAAGTCTTTAATGCAAAAACAACCGCACCTAATTCCAAATCATGCGTCGTATAATTTTGTTCGTGAATCTTCAATTGTCTAGACGCATAAGCAATTACTTTTGTTCGTTGCATTAATACACAACCGAGACCTTGCTTTGATGTGTCACAATATATCACAAAATCATCATTCCCTTCAGGTAATGACAATATAGGTGCCGTAGTTAACTTTTTCTTCAATAACTGAAACGCTTTCTCTTGTTCATCCTTCCATTCAAATTTCTTCCCTTTATGCGTTAATGCAGTCAAGGGTTTTGCTATTCTGGAAAAGTCTTGGATGAACCTTCTGTAGTAACCAGCTAGTCCTAAAAACTGGCGTATGTGTTTCGGAGTTTTCGGGGTTTCCCACTTTTCAACGGTTTCAATCTTTGCTGGATCCACCTGAATACCTTCTTTGTTCACTATGTGACCGAGGAATTGAACTTCTTCCAACCAAAATGCACACTTTGAAAACTTAGCGTACAGTTTTTCTTTCCTCAATACTTCTAGCACTTTTCTCAAATGTTCTTCGTGCTCTTGATCATTCTTTGAGTAAATAAGTATGTCATCAATGAAAACAATGACAAACTTGTCAAGATATGGCCCACACGCTCGGTTCATAAGGTCCATGAACACAGCTGGTGCGTTAGTCAATCCAAACGGCATAACCATAAACTCGTAATGACCATAACGCGTCCTAAAAGCAGTTTTTGGAATATCATCCTCCTTTACTCGCATTTGATGATATCCAGAACGTAAATTGATCTTCGAATAAACCGACGAGCCTTGTAGTTGATCAAATAAGTCGTTAATTCTCGGCAGTGGATAACGGTTTTTGATGGTAAGTTTGTTCAACTCTCTGTAGTCAATACACAACCTAAATGTACCATCCTTCTTCTTGACAAACAAAACAGGAGCTCCCCATGGTGACGTGCTTGATCGAATGAAACCACGTTCTAATAGTTCTTGCAGTTGGCTTTGCAGTTCTTTCATCTCGCTGGGTGCGCGTCTATAAGGAGCACGAGCTATTGGTGCAGCTCCTGGTACAAGATCTATTTGAAATTCAACAGATCGATGTGGAGGTAGTCCCGGTAATTCTTTCGGAAATACATCTGGAAATTCTTTTGCGACAAAAACATCATTGATGCTCTTTTCTTCAATTTGTACTTTCTCGACATGTGCTAGAACAGCATAGCAACCTTTTCTTATTAGTTTTTGTGCCTTCAAATTACTAATAAGATGTAGCTTCGTGTTGCCCTTTTCTCCGTACACCATTAAGGGTTCTCCTTCTTCTTGTACAATGCGAATTGCATTTTCGTAACATACAATCTCTGCTTTCATCTTCTTCAGCCAGTCCATGCCAACTATTACATCAAAACTCCCTAACTCTACTGGTATCAAATCAATCTTAAATATTTCGCTACCCAGTTTAATTTCTCGATTCCAGCATATATTATCTGCTGAAATTAATTTACCGTTTGCTAATTCGAGTAAAAATTTACTATCCAACGGCGTCAATGGACAACTTAATTTAGCACAAAAATCTCTACTCATATAGCTTCTATCCGCACCCGAATCAAATAAAATGTAAGCAGATTTATTGTCAATAAGAAACATACCCGTAACAAGCTCCGGGTCTTCCTGTGCCTCTGCCGCATTAATATTGAAAACTCTTCCGCGGCCTTGTCCATTCGTGTTCTCCTGGTTCGGGCAATTTCTAATAATATGGCCTGGTTTTCCACATTTATAACAAACTACATTGGCATAACTTGCTCCGACACTACTTGCTCCGCCATTACTCGTTCCGACACCATTTGTTCCTTTCGTTCTGTTAACCCCTGGTCCGTAGACCTCACACTTCGCCGCGCTATGACCATTTCTTTTACACTTGTTGCAAAATTTGGTGCAGAACCCCGAGTGATACTTTTCACACCTTTGGCATAGCTGCTTCTGATTGTTGTTGTTATTGTTGTTGTTGTTGTTGTTGCTGTTGTTATTGTTATTTGGATGATTGTTGTAGTTGCTGTTATTGTTGTTGTTGTTGTTGTTGTTGTTGTTGTTGTTGTTGTTGTTGTTGTTGTTGTATTGGTGATTCTTATCACTGTTTTCCTCCCACTTTCTTTTGACTTGCTTCACATTGGCCTCTTCAGCCGTCCGTTCTTTAATTCTTTCCTCAATCTGGTTCACTAGTTCGTGACCCATTCTACATGCCTGTTGTATGGAGGCGGGCTCGTGTGAACTTATATCTTCTTGGATTCTTTCCGGTAATCCTTTCACAAACGCGTCGATCTTCTCTTCCTCATCTTCGAATGCTCCCGGACACAATAGACACAATTCTGTGAATCGTGTTTCGTACGTGGTAATATAAAATCCTTGGGTTCGTAACCCTCTAAGTTCTGTCTTGAGCTTATTGACCTCGGTTCTGGGACGGTACTTCTCGTTCATCAAGTGCTTGAATACTGACCACGGTAGTGCGTACGCATCATCTTGTCCCACTTGCTCTAGATAGGTATTCCACCATGTTAATGCAGAACCTGTGAAGGTATGCGTAGCGTACTTCACTTTGTCCTCGTCAGTACACTTACTTATGGCAAACACCGATTCGACCTTCTCGGTCCACCGTTTCAATCCGATCGGTCCTTCGGTTCCATCAAATTCCAAAGGTTTGCAGGTAGTGAATTCTTTGTAGGTGCATCCTACACGATTTCCTGTACTGCTAGATCCAAGGTTATTGTTGGTATGTAGCGCAGCCTGTACTGCGGCTATGTTTGAAGCTAGAAAAGTATGGAATTCCTCTTCATTCATATTCACGGTGTGTCGAGTAGTCGGTGCCATTTCCTTCAAAATAGTCAAATGGAACAAGTTAATCATACAGAATATTAAGAGTAGTTAATAGTATTTCGTAGCATAATATGAACTCATTTATAAAAGCTTTTTCTTCATATTAGCGTTTTATAAGTTTAAATTCGGGTAGTACCTACCCGTTAAGTTCATACTTAGTAGCTAATATACAATTCAACTACTACAATTCTATATGAAAAACTGATTATAATAATATTTCGCGTTCAAACTTTTATACAATATTTTACAAACTTACAATACCGCTTATTTTACATAAAGCATGACATATAGCACACAATAACTTTGATACAAGATAGTTGTGAAGATAATTCTAGCTAGTACACAAGTCGTTCAGCAAAGGCAATAAAGACACGTAATTCATACGTCCAGAAACAAGTCATGCATTCTGGTTTTACTAGGACTACTTCCCATCCTTGGTCTTGTGGAACATAACCGTTATGGCCGTTGATAAGACAGCGTGTTGTAACGTCATCAAAGGGATGAGGGTTACGTAATGACCAACAGTCTCGTAATAACCTAAAAACCTCATTTCTTACCCCAATTACCGACTCCGTCACTTGTGGGAACGTTTTGTTTAATAGTTGTAGCCCGATGTTCTTGTTCTCACTTTGGTGAGAAGCGAACATTACTAACCCGTAAGCATAACATGCTTCTTTATGTTGCATGTTAGCCACTTTTTCTAAATCACGAAGTCCTATATTCGGATATATTGAGTCAAAATAATTTCTTAACCCGTTGCGTAAAATAGCACTTGGGTTCCCCGCAATATATGCGTCAAAGTAAACACATCGTAACTTATGGGTTTCCCAATGTGATATCCCCCATCTTTCAAATGAAAGTCTCTTATAAACCAAGGCATTCTTGGAACGTTCTTCGAATGTCTTACAAACTGATTTCGCCGTAAATAGTTGTGCCGAAGAATTTTGACCGACTCTAGACAAGATTTCATCAATCATGTCTCCGGGTAGGTCTCTTAAAATATTAGGTTGTCTATCCATTTTGTGTTTTTATACTGTAAAATAGACAAGAGTTAGATTCATAAAAAAAATACTTATTAATACAAGCAATTTTTACATATATCATAAAGCATAAGCACACTATATTACATATATTACACCACACGAATACAACTATCTTATTCCGACTCGCTCGTTTCTTCTTCTTCGGTTTTGGTTCGTTTTGCCAAGTTTCTATGGATATATGATGTTCCCCTAATACGAACTGTCATTTTCCACAACGATTTAGAAAAACCTGGTGGTTTAGAGGTTCCCGGGTCATTGTTACAACTTAAGGGCTTCGGGGGTTGACGATACATATAAAGTTCATCGGGGTTGGAATTAGATTTCTCTATTTTTATGCCCTTTCCCTTATTATTTTCTTTTACCTTTTTAAATTCAATTGGGGTAATTTCTATAACATCATCGGAATTCTCGTCGGAATCCGATTCATCGGAGAATTGGTAATCCTCCCAATATTTTGCTTCCTTGGCGGAAACACCATTGACCATAATTAACCTTGGTCGGTTGGTTGAGGATTTTCTTTTACTTAACCGTTTTATTATTTTCCCCACCGGTTCTATTTCCTCCTCCGGTTCCTCCTCTTCCGGTTCTGATTCTTCTTCCGGTTCTGATTCTTCTTCTGGTTCTTCTTCGGGAACTTGTGAATCAGTCCAATATATATTCGACTCTTCGTTATTATTAGGTGAGTCATTGGGATTTGTGCTAGAGGTAGACATCTATCACACAATATCAAACATGTTAAGAGATTAATATATCACATAATATATACATGTTAATAATATATAGTTTCCAACAAAAATGTTAAGCAATCATTTTTAAAGAAAACACGGTCGAAGTCCAGACTCACTAATGCATCCTAACAAACTAGATAAGACACACTAATGCATATTTCTGGTTCTCTAAGACCAACGCTCGGATACCAACTGAAATGTCCCGTTCTTATTGATTAAAAACGTTCCATATTAATTGATTTCGTTGCGAGGTTTTGACCTCTATATGAGACGTTTTTCAATGACTGTATTCATTTTTAAAACAAACCATAACCTTTATTTCATAAATAAATGTTTAAAAAGCTTTACGTAGATTATCAAATAATGATAATCTAAAATATCCTGTTTACACACGACCATTACATAATGGTTTACAATACAAATATGTTACATCGAAATCAGTTTCTTGAATGCAGTTTTTACACAATATCATACAAAGATGGACTCCAAATCTTGTCTTTATTTTAGTATGCAACAGCGGAAGCTCTTAGTATTCACCTGAGAATAAACATGCTTTAAACGTCAACAAAAAATGTTGGTGAGTTATAGGTTTAACCTATATATATTAAATCGTAACAATAGACCACAAGATTTCATATTTCAATACACATCCCATACATAGAGATAAAAATCATTCATATGGTGAACACATGGTAATCGACATTAACAAGATGCATATATAAGAATATCCCCATCATTCCGGGACACCCTTCGGATATGATATAAATTTTGAAGTACTAAAGCATCCGGTACTTTGGATGGGGTTTGTTAGGCCCAATAGATCTATCTTTAGGATTCGCGTCAATTAGGGTGTCTGTTCCCTAATTCTTAGATTACCAGACTTAATAAAAAGGGGCATATTCGATTTCGATAATTCAACCATAGAATGTAGTTTCACGTACTTGTGTCTATTTTGTAAATCATTTATAAAACCAGCATGTATTCTCATCCCAAAAATATTAGATTTTAAAAGTGGGACTATAACTCACTTTCACAGATTTTTTTTACTTCGTCGGAAAGTAAGACTTGGCCACTGGTCGATTCACGAACCTATAACAAATATGTACATATATATCAAAGTATGTTCAAAATATATTTACAACACTTTTAATACATTTTGATGTTTTAAGTTCATTAAGTCAGCTGTCCTCGTTAGCAACCTACAACTAGTTGTCCACAGTTAGATGTACAGAAATAAATCGATATATAATATCTTGAATCAATCCATGACCCAGTGTATACATATCTCAGTATTGATCACAACTCAAACTATATATATTTTGGAATCAACCTCAACCCTGTATAGCTAACTCCAACATTCACATATAGAGTGTCTATGGTTGTTCCGAAATATATATAGAAGTGTCGACATGATAGGACGAAATATTGTATACGTGTCTATGGTATCTCAAGATTACATAATATACAATACAAGTTGATTAAGTTATGGTTGGAATAGATTTGTTACCAATTTTCACGTAGCTAAAATGAGAAAAATTATCCAATCTTGTTTTACCCATAACTTCTTCATTTTAAATCCGTTTTGAGTGAATCAAATTGCTATGGTTTCATATTGAACTCTATTTTATGAATATAAACAGAAAATGTATAGGTTTATAGTCGGAAAAATAAGTTACAAGTCGTTTTTGTAAAGGTAGTCATTTCAGTCGAAAGAACGACGTCTAGATGACCATTTTAGAAAACATACTTCCACTTTGTGTTTAACCATGATTTTTGGATATAGTTTCATGTTCATAATAAAAATCATTTTCCCAGAATAACAACTTTTAAATCAAAGTTTATCATAGTTTTTAATTAACTAACCCAAAACAGCCCGCGGTGTTACTACGACGGCGTAAATCCGGTTTTACGGTGTTTTTCGTGTTTCCAGGTTTTAAATCATTAAGTTAGCATGTCATATAGATATAGAACATGTGTTTAGTTGATTTTAAAAGTCAAGTTAGAAGGATTAACTTTTATTTGCGAACAAGTTTAGAATTAACTAAACTATGTTCTAGTGATTACAAGTTTAAACCTTCGAATAAGATAGATTTATATGTATGAATCGAATGATGTTATGAACATTATTACTACCTCAATTTTTCTGGATAAAGCTACTGGAAATGATAAAAATGGATCTAGCTTCAAAGGATCCTTGGATGGCTTGAAAGTTCTTGAAGCAGAATCATGACACGAAAACAGTTCAAGTAAGATTTTCACTCGAAATAAGATTGTTATAGTTATAGAAATTGAATCAAAGTTTGAATATGAGTATTACCTTGTATTAGAAAGATAACCTACTGTAAGTAACAAAGGTTTCTTGATCTTGGATGATTACTTGGAATGAATTTAGAAAACTTGGAAGTAAACTTGCAATCTTGGAAGTATTCTTGATTTTATGAAACTAGAACTTTTGGAATTTATGAAGAACACTTAGAACTTCAAGATAGAACTTGAGAGAGATCAATTAGATGAAGAAAATTGAAGAATGAAAGTGTTTATAGGTGTTTTTGGTCATTGGTTTATGGATTAGATATAAAGGATATGTAATTTTGTTTTCATGTAAATAAGTCATGAATGATTACTCATATTTTTGTAATTTTATGAGATATTTCATGCTAGTTGCCAAATGATGGTTCCCACATGTGTTAGGTGACTCACATGGGCTACTAAGAGCTGATCATTGGAGTGTATATACCAATAGTACATACATCTAAAAGCTGTGTATTGTACGAGTACGAATACGGGTGCATACGAGTAGAATTGTTGATGAAACTGAACGAGGATGTAATTGTAAGAATTTTTGTTAAGTAGAAGTATTTTGATAAGTGTCTTGAAGTCTTTCAAAATTGTATAAATACATATTAAAACACTACATGTATATACATTTTAACTGAGTCGTTAAGTCATCGTTAGTCGTTACATGTAAGTGTTGTTTTGAAACCTTTAGGTTAACGATCTTGTTAAATGTTGTTAACCCAATGTTTATAATATCAAATGAGATTTTAAATTATTATATTATCATGATATCATGATGTATTAATATATCTTAGTATGATATATATACATTAAATGTCGTTACAACGATAATCGTTACATATATGACTCGTTTCAAAATCATTAAGTTAGTAGTCTTGTTTTTACATATGTAGTTCATTGTTAGTATACTTAATGATATGTTTACTTATCATAATATCATTTTAACTATATATATATATATATATATATATATATATATCCATATATATGTCATCATATAGTTTTTTACAAGTTTTAACGTTCGTGAATCGCCGGTCAACTTGGGTGGTCAATTGTCTATATGAAACCTATTTCAATTAATCAAGTCTTAAAAAGTTTGATTGCTTAACATGTTGGAAACACTTAATCATGTAAATAACAATTTTATTTAATATATATATAAACATGGAAAAGTTCGGGTCACTACAGTCTTGGTCCCGACAACCGCTTATGCTAAAGACGGCCTCCGTTTGTTCGAACCATCGAGTAAGAGTAACCGGTCCCCCGGTTCCATCAAAAGTGTGAGGTTTGCACCCCATAAAAGCCTTGTAGGAGCACCCTTCGCTAGAGTTACCGGCCCCTTGGTTGTTGTTGTTGTTGGTGGTGGTGGTGGAGTGATCGGCCATAGCCGCCTCTACGGCGGTGGCTATCATTCGTTGTAGAGCTTGTTCGGGAGTCTCATGGCGTGACACACGACGAGGAGGCATTGTTCCTTTAAAACAAAAGAATACCGTTGGTTAGTATTCTAAATAATACTAACCGTGATATGGAATAAAGATAGAGAGAAAATTATCCTTGATTCGCCTTAAATTCTCTATGTCAAAATGTCAGAATGTTCATATGAGTCACCGTAATATAATCCCGAAAATTATATTACCCTAATTCATATGTGCATTCGACATTACTTCATATAGTCAAGGTGGCGCGTCAACAAAATTTATCAACGTAAGATCAAGATCGAATATGAGTTAGATATGATAGAGGAGTTCGAGTATAAATGCACAAGTAGTCAAGTAATTCCTACTTCGAGTCTATATGCCGGTTGTAGTCTAGATTCACTAATGTACCCTTTGACTCGGGGTTGACACCAATGAACTCTAAATCCCTACAACCAATGCTCTGATACCATCTGTAGCGACCCGACCAAATCATGTTTAACGGCGCCGTCTACGTAGGCCCCATTACATGGTCATAAGTCTTTAAGACAAAGTTTGATCGAAAATATGTCGCATTCATTTCATAAGTGTGAGTGTTTCAAAGTTTACAAAAGTAGTTTCCATATCTAGTACATAACAATGTTTAAAGTACAAATGAAACACGTGCGACACAGTTTAAAGTAGTCAAAAGACGCTCCACGATATGCAAGTATACTCGACATCCAAAGCAAGTCTCAAAAAGAAAGTGCGGAAGCATGTATCACCTAATGTTCAAGGACCTGAGAAAAACATAGAAATCTGTCAACGAAAACGCTGGTGAAATCATAGGTTTAAGTAAGTAAGTGAGTAAAAGTAAGTCGAACCACAAGATTTACATCAATGATAAATAGTAATACATTCTAAAAGTTAATATTCACGAGCACCCAATTATCAAGGCTTAACATTCCGTCCGTTGATACCCCATTAATAGTGCTAGAACAACACTGTTTCCCAAAAATATATTTCATCCGTAGACGGTAGCGAACCGTCCTAGATGAGGGTTTGTCAAACTCATATGGCCATACAACATAAGTTCACGCCTACACTTACACACTGCAAGAGTAACTAATGATAATCGAATTGAGAATTTCGTTCTAAACTCGTATGTAGAATGTTTGTTTTCCTCTACTTGTTTTCACTTAGTTTAAAAGTAATGTTTATGTTTTCTCATCCCAAATGTAAGTTCAAAACAGTAAAAGTGGGACTATGATCTCACCTTGAGCGCAAGAGTAAATAAGTACTTCGACAAGTAACGTGTGCAAAGAACAATGCTAGTCTTGACCTAAACAAATAGGTTGTATCAATAACGATAGTCACGATTGGTCAAAGATGTTCAATTAGTCCTATGGCTCGTTACGACTCGATTATGTAGCATGTGAATCAATTTGTCAAGTTTCATGCAAGATACAAGTATAGAAACAAGTTAGGAATGTTGCATAATCATTTGGTTAAGTTTGACAAAAAGTCAAACTTTGGTCGGTCAAAGTCAACGAAAAAGTCAACACATTCGGGTCAGGTCCCGAACTATTTTTCTGAGGTTTTTAATCATATATGAGCATGTTAGAACAAGTTACATGTGAATCGGAGGTGCATAGCATAGCAAACATTATTCGAAAATTGACAAAGTTGGACAGACCACTTTGGCGCACCGCACGGGTATATGGCGCGCCGCGCCATTACCTGTGCAGAGAAATCTGGCAGTTTTTAAGTTTTATGCACGAACCTAACTTCAAACAATCACCATTTATGACCCGCAAACAACCAAAACATGTATCTTATATCATCGGAAAGGTATTTTGACAAGGAAAACAACTAAACACATTTAACCAATCACATTTACTTTTACAACAACCAAAATCACATTCAAAGCTCCTCATTAAATGCATTCAAGTTCATAAATGAAATTTGATGATTCGGCAACCAATTTACATGAATGATATGCCGTTTCGAAGGTGATCAAGCATACAATACAACCTAACACTTACAAATAACATTTCATGTCATTCAAAGCATTAAATGTTCACATTAAATTCTATCAAACCCTAACCAACAACATAAAAATCACTAATCATGTTTATGAAGTTTTCTAAAACAACCTACACATCAAATTGAAGCTAGTGATACTAGGAACACATTTAATACATGCATTTATAACATTTAACAACATTCAAATAACCAAATCACCAAATCAAACACACCAAAGTTCATATTCAAACTAGTTACTTCAAATAACGAAATCGAACATATAAATCATATATTCATGTTAGACTTGAGCCATAGACACTAATTAACAACTTTATAACTTAAAAACATCAAGAACACAAAATCTAGTGATTTTAGAAAGTTACCCAAATGTAATGAAATCGGTATGGAATCGAAGAGGAAGTTGCAAGGATTTCAAATATGTAATTTGTTTTGATTGATGCTTGCTCGATTTGATTTAGATGATGATTCTTCAAATTGGAGAATTGAAAGAAAATATGGAAGTAGAAGAAGAAAAGGGAAATGAAAAAGAAAAGATGGGGTGGGGGTTGACTAGTCAAAGGCTAGTCACCTCTTTGATCACTTGGCAAAACTAGTCCCTCAAGTTTGGTTTCGGGTGCGTAAAATTTCCTAAACAAGGTAATTTAAAACGCGTATTAACGGGAGATGTTATAAACATATAACGGAGTTTAAAATAGTATAACGGAAAAAGGCGAGATGTTACAATATGTTGGTCATCATCCACAGGTAGAGAGAGGTTCAGATGAGGAAATGGAGGAAGCAGATGACATTAGGGATGTCATTAGGGAGGCTATGACTGACGTCTACCAGCGTATAGATGAGGTATAAATGACAAACCAGGATAGACATAGTCGATACGAGCAGTGGCAAGCCCAGAATGAGTACGAGCATTCCAGGCAACGACAGCATGATAGATGGCACTATCATCAGCATCAGATCATGAGCCAGCTATCACCTCAGGATCACTACGTACCGACCCGACCTACTTACTATCCTCCACACCAGCCGAATATGCGACCACCATTTACTCTCTACGACCCTAACCAGGCCTATCAGTACACCTATAACCAACCATAGAACCCACCCAATGACATGAACTGGAACCCCTATCCAGATTGATATAGTTCTGTTGGTTATTTTTATGATTATTATTTTTTTTATTATTTTTATTTATTTATGTTTAAAACATATGATATTGTGATACTTTAATGTAATGTTTAATATTTTTATTATGTTGTACTAATATTTCATATTTTGATTTGAAAGTGGGATTTTAAGCCCCATTTCAAATTACCATGCATGTTATTATTTGTATGTATATTGTCAATTGTACACAACAGGGTAAAACGGCGCATTTTCAAAGACTGGCATTAAGTTCAGCAAAAGCTACTAATTTTGACGACAAAACGAAAAACAAATGTGATGTAACAACAAGACGGAATGAACAAATGATGTGCACCATTTATCATTCAACAAACAAACGCCAATATGTTTGGAAACTTTGGTAAAATTTAATCATTTTTCTACGCTAATCACCTCAATAATTTAAATTGTTACTGATTTCTTGCAAATGAGGGCATTGCAAGATCTTAAGTGTGGGAAGGGGTTAAATTCTTTTGGATTTTTAAAATTTTTTGACTTAAACACTTGGTTACCATTAAAAATACTAGTAACGCAGTAGTTGTATTAGAATCTAGTGCTCTTTGATAATAAAGAACAGCCCTAGTCTTATATACTGACTACCCAATTCTAGTAAAATTTTTCAAAATTTTCAATTAAATGAACTCAAAATCATGTTTATACATATTTATGAACGGTAAAACTAGGTGTTAACACCGAAATTATTGTTACCTCGGAAAAGACATAAATTGAGAAATAACCCAAAATGTTAGAATTCATTTAAAATGGAATAGAGGACAATAAAAAGGCAAAGAAAGGAAAATAAAAGCCAAGTGTGGGAAAAATTTACCAAGTTATTTAAAACATATATCACATATTTTTGTACAAATAACTGAAGATACTTTTGTTTTGGACAAATTTTATCAGTTTTACCCAATTTCTTATAATATATTTGAAAGAAAAGATGGATCTACACGATGAATCAATTCCATCATTAAAAGAAAGTAAAGTCTTCCAAAAAAGAAACGCGCTTCTTGATTTAGGTCAGAAAGTTGTCATCCAGACCAGTTGTAGAGTCTACGAAAAACCTTGAAAAGTTTTCTCGAAAATCAGCTGGAAATCCACGGACCTCAGCATTAAACAGGGTCACCAAGTGGTCAGACTTATCCTAACCATGAGAGAATCTGTCTCGTAAAATGGGGAGGGCGCCGTGCAAATTAGCTTGATAAGACTAATGAATCAGATTCCCAGAAAGGATAATCTCCTTAAAAGATCAAAAATCAGCTTTTAAGACTGATATTACTCAATCCTTGAGATTGACATTTAAATATTGAGAATTACAAACTCATGGAATTCGATGATATCTAAACTCGAGCTTGAACGAGAAAATATTTTGATCAAATTAAAACCGATTTATTTTCTGAAAACCCATTTTTAATGCGTTCATTACCATTGAACGTAAAATCCTAGGAATTCACCTGGAATTCATTAGGTCACCTGAACCAAATCGGGTGTCAACCATAAGAACGGTGGTTGCATAGCATGGTCAAATACATGACCTTGTGCCAGATCGAAAAACTATAGGGTGAGCTTTACTATTGCTCCTACAAAGGATAGTAATTGCATCCGACACGTTATAAACCATAATTAAAAGCATGTCACGGGACATTGCCTTAACAGTTGCTTGTTCAACGCTTTCCTTTACAACCGGACGGTAGTTTACCGAAAGGTAATATACTGAGCAAGTATACTGGATGTGTTGCTTTCCCAATACAAGGTTAGCAAGTGGGTGACACAAAATTGCAAGTTTCAAGCTAAAATTTTCAAATCTGAAACCCACAAAACCCACAAAAACAAATTTGCAAACACTGGTGAAGGGTTATTCTGGAAAACTTATCTAGGGTAAAAGCTAGATTTAATTTTCAAAAGATCAAATGTTTTTATAAAGATCCAATTTCCTTAAGGATCTAAATTTTCATAGTCATGTGGGACTGTAAACCACATCGTTACTACCATTGTTCATACCGCCGTATAGAAATCACTGATGCACAAAGTGTGAAGAATAAATAAGTGATTCTAGTATGTTTTTATTTCAAGACTATATTGCTTGAGGACAACCAACGCTCAAGTGTGGGAATATTTGATAATGCTAAAAACGAACATATATTTCATAGCATTATCCCTCAAGAAAAACAAGCTTTTAGTTGCAATTGTTCTATTTACAAGTGATATTCGTTTAAATAATAAAAGGTGAAGACAAAAGATAGATTCGACGAATTGAAGACGCAAACGACCAAAAAGCTCAAAAGTACAAAGTACAATCAAAGTGGTTCAAATTATTGATGAGAAACGTCTCAAAATTATAAGAGTACAAGACGCAAAACGCAAAGTACAAGATATTAAATAGTACGAAAGGACGTTCGAAAATCCGGAACCGGAACCAGAGTCAACTCTCAACGCTCGATGCAACGGACTAAAAATTACAAGTCAACTATGCACATGAATATAATATAATATATAAATAATTCTTAAAATTATATATATATATATATATATATATATATATATATATATATATATATATATATATTATATATATATATATAAACCGTCGGCAAACTAGTGTACAAATGAGTGTGAGCTGGAACAGCGCTCCATGCGATCGCATGGGAATCAGGCATCAAAGCCATGCGATCGCATGGCCCTAAAATGCTGGCCACATCTATAAAAGGCGACGAGTTTCATCGAACAAAAACGCATCTTTTATCTATCTCTCTCTCAAACGTATACATATACATATACATATATATATATATATATATATATATATATATATATATATATATATATATATATATATATATATATATATATATATATATTATAATTTTAATTTTAATTTTAATTTTAATAATAAGGGTATGTTAGCGAATGTTGTAAGTGTGTAAGTCGAAATTCTGTCCGTGTAACGCTACGCTATTATTAATCATTGTAAGTTATGTTCAACCTTTTTAAATTAATGTCTCGTAGCTAAGTTATTATTATGCTTATTTAAGCCGAAGTAATCGTGATGTTGGGCTAAATATTAAAATTGGGCAATTTGGCATTGTACCATAATTGGGGTTTGGACAAAAGAACGAGACTTGTGGAAATTAGACTATGGGCTATTAATGGGCTTTATATTTATTTAATTAAATGATAGTTTGTTAATTTAATATAAAGATTTACAATTGGACGTACCTATAAATAACCATATGCACTCGATCGAACACGATGGGCGGGATATTTATAAGTACTAATAATCGTTCATTTAACCAGACACGGGAATGGATTAATAGTTAATGGACTTATTAAAACAGGGGTGAATTATATACAAGGAAAATTGGTGTAATTATAGTTTAAGTCCCCAATTAGTTGGAATATTTGACTTCGGATATAAGGATAATTTGACGAGGACACTCGCACTTTATATTTATGACTGATGGACTGTTATGGACAAAACCAGACGGACATATTGAATAATCCAGGACAAAGGACAATTAACCCATGGTAATAAACTAAAATCAACTCGTCAAACATCATGATTACGGAAGTTTAAATAAGCATAATTCCTTTATTTCATATTTAATTGCACTTTTAATTATCGCACTTTAATTTATTGTCATTTTATTTATCGTACTTTTTAATTTTCGCAATTTTATTTATCGTCATTTTATTTATCACACTTTTATTTATCGTAATTTCATTATCGTTATTTACTTTACGCTTTAATTTAAGTTATATTTATTTTTAATATTTTACATTAGGTTTTAACTGCGACTAAAGTTTTAAAATCGACAAATCGGTCATTAAACGGTAAAAACCCCCTTTTATAATAATAATACTACTTATATTTATATTTATATTTATACAAATATAGTTTTAAAAATATAGCGTTAAACTTGGCTAGCTCCCTGTGGAACGAACCGGACTTACTAAAAACTACACTACTGTACGATTAGGTACACTGCCTATAAGTGTTGTAGCAAGGTTTAGGTATATCCACTCTATAAATAAATAAATAACTTGTGTAAAATTGTATCGTATTTAATAGTATTTTGTAGTAAAAATACTACTATTTTGTACCCCTTCGCTTTAACATCAGAACTTTATATGTATCGACAACGTCCGTATTTCCTAAATTGTAACAATAACCCAGGAACCTCTAAACCACCAGGTTTTTCTAAACCATTGTGCAAAATGACGGCTCGTATTAGAGGAACATCATATATCCCTAGAAAATTAGGAAAACGAACCAAGTCCGAAAAAGAAGAAACCAGTGATTCAGATTAGAGGGTTGTAATCATGTTGTGTATTATATGTATTGTAGTGTGCTTGTACTTTTATGTTCTATGTAAAAATTACTTGTATTGTTTGTTAATTATCTTTTACGAATCTAATCCTTGTCTATTTTACAGTATAAAAACACAAAATGGACGTTAAGGATAGACAACCAAAAATTTTAGAAGACCTACCAGGAGATATGATTGATGAAATCTTGTCTAGAGTTGGGCAGAATTCATCAGCACAATTAGTTACGGCAAAATTAGTTTGCCAAACGTTTGAAAGACATTCCAGGCATGCCTTAGTATATAAAATGCTTTCCTTTGAAAGATGGGGTATATCACATTGGGGAGACTTTAAGTTACGTCAAGTTTTCTTTAAGGCATTTAGTGCGGGAAACCCAGATGCAATTTTACGCTACGGGTTACGAACCTATTTTGACTCAACATATCCCAACATAGGACTCTGTTCTTTAGAAAGTGCTTCTAACATGCAACATAAAGAAGCATGTTATGCTTACGGGTTAGTGATGTTCGCTTCTTACCAAAGTGAGAAAAAGAACATCGGATTGCAACTTTTAAATAAAACCTTCCCACAAGTGACGGATTCAGTAGTTGGGATGAGAAACAAGGTTTTTAGATTATTACGAGGCTGTTGGGCATTACGAAACCCTCGTCTTTTTGACGACATTACAACATGCTACCTAGCCAATGGTCATAACGGTTACTTTCCACAAGACCAAGGATGGAAAGTCGTCTTAGTAAAACCTTAATGCATGACTTGTTTCTGGACTTATGAATTACGTGTATTTATTTCTTTTGCTGAACAACTTGCGTATTAGCTAGATTTTTCTTCAAAACTGTCCTGTATCAAAGTGTACTATATTTCATGTTATATGTAGTATAGCGAAGTTGTAAGTTTGAAGAATATTTGTATGTGATATATTATTATAATCAGTTTTTCATATGGAATTATAGTAGTTGAATTGTATATTAGCTACTAAGTATGAACTTAACGGGTAGATAGTACCCGAATTTAAACTTATAAAACGCTAATATGAAGAAAAAGCTTTTATAAATGAGTTCATATTATGCTATGAAATACTATTGACTACTCTTAATATTCTGTATGATTAACTCGATTCAGTTGGCTATTTTGAAGGAAATGGCACCGGCGACTCGTCAGAATTTGAACATGAACGAGGAAGACTTTCGTGTTTTCCTTGCAGCAAACATAGCAGCAGTACAGGCTACGATGCAAAATAACAATAACTCTGGATCTAGCAGTGGAACTAATTTCACAAGAAATCGTGTCAGATGCTCCTACAAAGAATTCACTGCCTGCAAACCTTTGGAATTTGATGGAACCGAAGGACCAATTGGATTGAAATGGTGGACCGAGAAAGTCGTATCGGTGTTTGCCATAAGTAAGTGTACTGAAGAGGACAAAGGTAAGTACTCTACGCATACCTTCACAGGTACTGCGTTAACGTGGTGGAACACCAATCTTGAACAGGTAGGACAAAATGTTGCTTACGCACTACCGTGGTCGGCATTCAAGCAATTGATGAACGAGCAGTACCGTCCTAGAAACGAAGTCAATAAACTCAAGGTAGAACTTAGGGAGTTACGAACACAAGGGTTCGACATTACCACATATGAACGACGATTCACAGAGTTGTGCCTATTGTGTCCGGGAGCGTTCGAAGATGAAGAAGAGAAGATCGACACGTTTGTAAAAGGGTTACCAGTAAGGATTCAAGAAGATGTGAGTTCACACAAGCCCGCTTCCTTACAAAAGGCAAGTCGAATGGCTCATAAACTCATAAATTAGATTGAGGGAAGAATTAAAGAGCAGGCGGCCGAAGAAGCCAACACGAAACAACTCAAGAGGAAATGGGAGGAAAACGGTGACAAGAGTCACCAGAACAACAACAACAACAACAACAACAACAACAACAACAATTACAACCACAATCGCAACAACTATCCCAACAATCGCAACAATAACCGTAATCCTAATAATAACTACAACAAATATCCCAACAACAACTACAACAACCGTTCCAACAACAATAACAATCTCAACAACAACCTCAATAACAACAACGGCAACAAAAACCAAAAATGCCAAAGGTGTGAAGAGTACCATCAGAATGGGTTCTGCACGACATTTTGCACCAAGTGTAAAAGAACTGGCCATGGTGCGAAAAAGTGTGAGGTCTACGGACCAAAGTTTAACAGAACTAAAGGAACAAATAGTGGCGAAACAAGTAATGCCGCCTTTGTTTGTTATGGATGTGGAAAAATGGGCCACATTAGAAGTAATTGCCCGAATCAGGGGAATACTAATGGGCAGGGCCGCGGAAGAGTTTTCAATATTAATACGGCAGAAGCGCAGGAAGACCCGGAGCTTGTTATGGGTACGTTTCTTATTGATAATAAATCTGCTTATGTTTTATTTGATTCGGGTGCGGATAGAAGCTATATGAGTAGAAATTTTTGTGCTAAATTAAGTTGCCCATTGACGCCTTTGGATAGTAAATTTTTACTCGAATTAGCAAACGGTAAATTAATTTCAGCAGATAATATATGTCGGGATAGAGAAATTAAACTGGGGGATGAAATGTTTAAAATTGATTTAATACCAGTCGAGTTAGGGAGTTTTGATGTAATAATTGGTATGGACTGGTTGAAAAAGGTGAGAGCAGAGGTCGTTTGTTACAAAAATGCGATTTGCATTGTGCGTGAAAAAGGAAAACCTTTAATGGTGTACGGAGAAAAGAACAACGCAAAATTAAATCTTATTAGTAGTTTGAAGGATCAGAAACTAATAAGAAAAGGTTGTTACGTCATTCTAGCACACATCAAGGAAGTTAGACCTGAAGAAAAGAACATCAGTGATGTTCCCGTCGCAAAAGAATTTCCCGATGTATTTCCGAAATAATTACCGGGATTACCCCCACATCGATCCGTTGAATTTCAAATAGACTTTGTACCAGGAGCTGCACCAATAGCTCGTGCTCCATACAGACTCGCACCCAGCGAAATGAAGGAATTACAAAGTCAATTACAGGAACTTTTAGAGCGTGGTTTCATTCGACCAAGTACATCACCATGGGGAGCTCCTGTTCTGTTTGTCAAAAAGAAAGATGGTACATTCAGGTTGTGTATCGACTACCGAGAGTTGAACAAACTTACCATCAAGAACCGTTACCCATTATCGAGAATCGACGATTTATTTGATCAACTACAAGGCTCGTCGGTTTATTCGAAGATTGATTTACGTTCTGGGTATCACCAAATACAGGTAAAGGAGGATGACATTCCGAAGACTGCTTTTAGGATGCGTTACGGTCATTACGAGTTTATGGTTATGCCGTTTGGATTGACTAACGCACCAGCTGTGTTCATGGACCTCATGAACCGAGTGTGTGGGCCATATCTTGACAAGTTTGTCATTGTCTTCATCGATGACATACTTATTTACTCGAAGAATGATCAAGAGCACGAAGAACATTTGAGAAAAGTGCTAGAGTTGCTAAGAAAAGAAAAAACTGTACGCTAAGTTTTCAAAGTGTGCATTTTGGTTAGAAGAAGTTCAATTCCTCGGTCATATAGTGAATAAAGAAGGTATTCAGGTGGATCCAGCAAAGATTGAAACCGTTGAAAAGTGGGAAACCCCGAAAACTCCAAAACACATACGCCAATTTTTAGGACTGGCTGGTTATTACAGGAGATTCATCCAAGATTTTTCCAAAATGGTAAAACCCTTGACTGCATTAACGCATAAAGGGAAGAAATTTGAATGGAAGGATGAACAAGAGAAAGCGTTTCAATTGTTGAAGAAAAAGTTAACTACGGCACCTATATTGTCATTACCTAAAGGGAATGATGATTTTGTGATATATTGTGACGCCTCAAAGCAAGGTCTCGGTTGTGTATTAATGCAACGAACGAAGGTAATTGCTTATGCGTCTAGACAATTGAAGATTCACGAGTAGAATTATACGACGCATGATTTGGAATTAGGCGCGGTTGTTTTTGTGATGACCCGGGAATTTCCGACCAAATTTAAACTTAATCTTTATATATTTCTGACACGATAAGCAAAGTCTGTTACACCGAGTCTCGAAAACTTTGGAACAGTCTACATGAATGTATTTGCCCTTTGACTATGCCCGATGATTCACGAACATTGTGAGTAAATAAATATATATATATATATATATATATATATATATATATATATATATATATATATATATATATATATATATATATATATATATATATATATATATATATATATATATATATGAACTTTATACATAAGTAGTATTATATATATATTGTAATATATAAATATTAAAGATTCAATAAATTATATAATTGATGAATACGATATAATAAATGGTAATATACTATACGTAATTATAAGATAAAGTATAATTGCTATATAAATATTATTATCATCATTAAATTTACTAAAATTAGCATTTTTGGTATTATTAATATAATCATATTATTATTACCATTATTTTTAAGTTTATTATATTTTGTATCTTGTTAATAATAATAATATTATTATTAATAATATAATTATTAGTAATTAGTATTATTATTATTATTGTTTAATATAAATAGTATTATTATTATATATTTATAATTTTTTTATTTCTAATATTAATAGCTGTAAACAATATGGGTTTAGGATCAGATTCAGTGCACATTCTTTCAACCTTTATTTAATTTTGGATTGTATGGAACTGATTTCAATCTATAACAGTTAAAGGATGTCAATTCTGTTAACAATCGATGTCATTCCTTATTTTTTTCATTTAATTATTTATTTTCTGTACGAGTAAATAAAATCTTGTCAATCTCATTCTGCTATAAAACAAGTTAATAGAATTTTTTATGTTAAAATAATTTTCCAATATCACATTATATACATATACAAATGCTAATTGAAAGGGAGTCATTTTTCTTCTTCTTTAATTTCTTATCAACCCGGAACCACCGACTTGTACAATTGCTTGTTGCAGCCAAGAGTTTTTAAACCCAGCTCAAACACTTAAATATTGGGATACTACTCTTGCCTTGTTACCAACAACTCAAACATCAACACCCCAAAACCAACTTGATCACCAACACTAACATGGAACCAACGTCTATTATTGTTTCTAAATACTCTAATCACCATCAACCGAAAATCACCACCACCTTTTGATCATCACCTCTGCTCGTTTCTTTCTTCTAACAACTTAAAACACCAACAAAAATCTTATGTTTGCTACTCTTCTGATCGACACCCAAGCAACCATATACTACAACTATTCCAATTTCTATTGGAGTTGAAAACCATTCGAACCACCTTCACCATCGAACTACCACAAATCAAATATTTCTTATTGTCCGAAACAACAAGACATTAAACTCAACATCATGTTTAGTAAACCGCACACTAACTTCCATTACAAAAACAAGACATAACAACAAACCAAACTCCACGGTATGGAAGGTGATTTAACCAAAACATCCTTTAATCATTAAAAATCGAAACCTTTTGTTTTGGGCTGCTGTCCACGTCTGATTCACAGTAAAAAAAAAAAGGGAAAGAAAGAAGAGTATTATTAGATGACAACTTGGTTTTTAAATAATGCTACTTTATAGCAATTAGTATGTGTGCAAGTGGGGAGGTATTAAGATTAAAAAGCCGACCAGTGGAATAAAGGTAACATGGGATACCTTTGCCTAATTAGAGATATAGTTCTTTAATGTAGTCAAAAATGAAAATTAAATAATAAAATACTCCGTATCATTTAGACTACAGCTCTTGCAACTACCTTTCTGTTTCAACTGATCACGTAATTGTTTCCTTTTCTAGCCAGCGAACTAACCAAAACAATCACCCTTTTGCTGCTTTGTTTCTAATCTATGTCACGATCCAAGTTAAGTCCCAACAGCTCATTCTTTTTATAGTATAAGAAGGTGATTGCTTATTATGGTTACCATGACCCAATAGGAGATTATTCAAGCCCAAGTCTTATTGCTGGCCCAACATCAAAATTACAACTATTTTTAATCGACCAACTACTTTTGTTATTTGGCTGACTACGGCTGCTGCTTGTTCGTTTAAGGTTTCTGTTGCCGAAGATCAAACACAACCTTCCATTAGATTTTGTTTCTATGATCTATAGTTCAGAGTTATGTAGTATCGATGATGATGATTAGGATAATGATTCAGGATGTAATGATGTATGATGATGATGTTGTATAAGGAAGTAGAGAACATGGGGTAAAAGATTTAGTTTAGGTGCTTAAAACAGAAGAGAAACAGTTAGAGGAATGGTTTGGTTGTTATGTTGGTGAACAAGAGGTCCTGGGTTCGAAACCAGGCCTAGGCGAATGCTTTATATTTTTTTTTTTTTAGCTGGGCTGCTGTGATTTGTTTGAGACTGATGGGCCGTAATTGTAATTGGGCCGAGAACTTTGAATTAGATATTGAGTCAGATTATTTAAATGACGGGTTAAATATTGTTGGACAAGGAGACGTAATAGGGAAAACTAATATGTAAGAATGGTTAAGGGGTGTGTTGGCGAATGGGAGGTCACGGGTTCGAGTCTCGTCTGGGCCAATTCTTTTTAGAAAAAAAGATTATGAAGGGTATACACTTTTAATTATTATTATTATTATTATTATTATTATTATTATTATTATTATTATTATTATTATTATTATTATTATTATTATTATTATTATTATTATTATTATTTTTATTTTTATTATCATTATTATTATTTTTAACATTATTATTACTATTATTATTATTATTATTATTATTATTGTTAACATGATTTTTATATATACATATAATTATTATCATTATTTTGATTATCATTAATAATATTATTATTATCATGGTTATTATTATTATAATTATTTTATTATTAAGTATTGTTAATATTATTATTATTAATATAAGATAACACAACTTTTTATTCATTATTATTAATATTATTGAACTAAAAAAAACAATTAGTTACGTAAAACTATATTTAATACATATAACATACTAAAATAACAAGTATATTACTAATATTAATATATAAACTTATTTGATTATTGTATATGTTTTAATATATATACAAATGATATAGGTTCGTGAATCCGAGGCCAACCCTGCACTGTTCAATGTCGTCATATGTATTTTTACTACAAAATACAATATCGTGAGTTTCATTTACCTTTTTACCCTTTATATTTTTGGGCTGAGAATACATGCGCAACTTTTATAACTGTTTTACGAAATAGACACAAGTAATCGAAATTACGTTCTATGGTTGAATAATCGAAACTGAATATGCCCCTTTTTATTAAGTCTGGTAATCTAAGAATTAGGGAACAGACACCCTAATTGACGCGAACTCTAAAGATAAATCTATCGGGCCCAACAAGCCCCATCCAAAGTACCGGATGCTTTAGTACTTCGAAATTTATATCATGTCCGAAGGAGGATCCCAGAATGATGGGGATATTCTTTTATGCATATTGTGAATGTCGGTTACCAGGTGTTCAATCCATATGAATGATATTTTTGTCTCTATGCATGGGACGTATGTTTATGAGAAATGGAAATATGAAATCTTGTGGTCTATTAAAATTATGAAATGATTATTTATGATAAACTAATGAACTCACCAACCTTTTGGTTGACACTTTAAAGCATGTTTATTCTCAGGTATGAAAGAAACATTCCGCTGTGCATTTGCTCATTTTAAAGACATTATTTGGAGTCGATCATCGCAATGGAACCAGATGTTGGTGACTTCGTCCAGATGGATTAGGACGGGTCCTTTCAGTTGGTATCAGAGCGGTGGTCTTAGCGAACCAGGTCTGCATTAGTGTGTCTAACTGATAAGTCGTTAGGATGCATTAGTGTGTCTGGACCCCGACCGTGTCTGCATGTCAAAAGTTTTGCTTATCATCTCGTGTCAAAAATTCCCTGCTTATCATTCTTAGGGAATCACTTGCTTATCATTCTTAATCTAGACATATCTTACTGCCTGGATTGCATGAAGAGTGTATAGACAAAATTCATATCTTAGCGTATCTGCTAATTCATATCTTAGCATATCTATTACTGTAAACTTTACCTAACATACTCCGTAGATTCCTCCATAACTTATGGGATTTTAGTATTATATATGCATATATGTAAATTATGTATTGCAGGGTACTAATCTACATCCTATAATCTATTTCTTATCGAAAATCCTTCATCTGATCGTACGAGATGAATCCCTCAACCAGTTCGAATTCCTCGGATTCCGACAGCTATTCCGATATGGAGTTTCACCTAAGCTCCGAAAGTGGTGTCACCAGAATGAATCAATCAATCAGCCATCCCCAATTCATCTGCTGGGTTCGTAGTTGACTTAATCAATGGAGACGCGAAGAAGACGATCCTTTTCACCAACCGAATTACCTCTTGGCGATGAACCTGAAGCACTTATCAGCGAACTAGTCCGAAACACCATTTTCACCCTCATTCTCCGGATATCTCACCATGATTATATACTATCTCAAATTCTGGACCTTATTCATTCGCTCGTTCATACCGACAATCATCCCGGAGTAATAAAGTCAATGAGTTTCGCGCCCGAGTTGTAGCCTTGGAAAATATGGTGCAAAATGTACCAGCTTCAACAACATCAACGAAATCAACTGTA
This sequence comes from Rutidosis leptorrhynchoides, assembly GCF_046630445.1. Taxonomy (NCBI): domain Eukaryota; kingdom Viridiplantae; phylum Streptophyta; class Magnoliopsida; order Asterales; family Asteraceae; genus Rutidosis; species Rutidosis leptorrhynchoides. Next base: position 28,469,796 of record NC_092339.1, on the reverse strand, counting down.
CCACCAGCAACAACACAAACCACAACAACACACGCCTCAACATCACAATCGGCACCCCGAGCATAATCATCGTTCTACATGACGTTCTGCATCATTTATCTTCGTTCAACATGGCGAATATGTAATCTCTAATGTTTTAGAGATTATATATTCTTGTTCTAACGTAAATCAAATGAGTTTAATATCATATTAACTCATTAAATCCATGATTGCATCTGAAGAAAATATATATACAAGCATATTTTCATAAAGATTGTAATTAAAAATTCTTTCATACAAACTGTTAATGGTGAAAATATTTTAACGGGTAGGTAATACCCGAGGAATATTTAGATTTCACATTAATAAGTTACATTGTACATTCTTCGAATCTGATTCAACGGTCATTTACTATCCTATTTACAACCATCGATATACGTATCAGTTCACCGCAGAATAACCATTTTCATTCAATTTCATATTTGGATTTTGAACTATCAGAATCCAACAAGTGGCATAATGAAGAAAACATTTGACGAAATAAAAATTTGATAGAAACAAACAAATTAACTACGAAAAAAAAAAAATTTGTTAAGAATCCACGCTAACTGTTCCTAGCTAACTGATTACATTTTATTTATCGCAGTTTGTTTATCGCAATTTTATTTATCGTCATTTAATTTCTGTTATTTACTTTACGCACTTTATTTATCGTCATTTAAATTTCTGTATTTATTTTTACGCACTTTAAATATCGGGACATGTATACAAGGTTTTAACATATCATATCGACTCATATATATATATATTATTTGGAATCACCATAGACACTCTATATGCTGTAATGATAGAGTTCGCTATACAGGGTTGAGGTTGATTCTATAATAATATATATACTTTGAGTTGTGATCGAGCCTGAGACATGTACACGGGTCACGATACGTATTTATTAATTCGTATATTATATATTTAACTATATATGAATCGTTGGAGTGTTAACTGTGGACTATCAACTGTGGACTGCCAAAATTGGACAATTAAAATGAATTAAAATATTGATTATAACATATGAAACTAAATAATTCTTTAAGTTTGCCACTTGATTTCATCTTAAACCTCATTTGTATCTTGACGATTACAATCTATGTTCAAAGCTTTCATGATTCTTGAAAACACCTCAATCGGGAGAATGAACCAACCGCACTTCATCTACGGAAGAAAAGATTGATGCATATAGTTATGCATCTGAAAAACTCTCGGAAACTGAATAAACGTTTAACACGTAGTTGTGTTAATTCCTTAGTGTTATTATTACCCAAGATAACTTGATAATCTCTTTTCAAAGTAGCGAATTTTGTCACAGCTCCAGCAAGACAACTTCGACTTTTCGTTCGAAACAACCTTATTATAACCTTGATATATATGTGTGCTCTTTTATTGTTACCGGGGAACCTTTCATATTCTACCATATTACCAGCAGACGTACCAGCAACCTCGTTGCTTATTGGTTTAAATCTCTCTGATAAATCATTATATTTATTCATTGAAACCCTATCATATACTCATCCGCATCTTGTAACGAGAACTGTCATACCAATTACCGGGAATCAGCAATCAGTACTTTGAAAACTCACAGCATATCTACATCAACAGTTATATGTATAACATTTATCTCTTAGAATTATGATCTTTCATTCTGAAATTCTGAAAAGCACTCAATCTACAAATCAATAATCTGAATGTTGAGAAAGCTGAATGAAGAAGCAGAAACCGTAGACAACTGTAAATGACCTTAATCATCGGAAGTTTGATGATAAAGTATAGTATGTTGGAAAAGCTCAGAAAAGTTGGAACTGGAAAACAGATTGAGCTAACCACGAAGGAGACCAAGGACAAATACAAGGACCATACCCTATATTCAAGGAATCCAGGTAATTCTGGATCCGTTGAAATCCTTAGAGGATATCTTGCTCCGAAGTCATGTTAAAATCTTGCGGAAAATTTTTCTTCATCAACCTTCGTACTTGTAAATTCCAAGATATCATCGTACCTTTCATTATAAATATCCTCCATATTTCTGAAGATATTTTTATAACTATTCTTATCTAAAATCATTAATCTCTTCGTGCTATCAGTGTTACATCATATAGAAACTGTTAGTTTCTATATTCTGTAAACTTTTGAGCTTAAAATATGAATGTTATTGAAGTAATGTTGGGAACTGATGCATGAGTTAGTATAATATAATGACACTTGATCAACGTGATTATATTACAGTAAGTCATGCTGAGTTTCTAATGGGACGTGATGATTCACAGATCATAACGTCATCATGTGCCATGTTACATAACTCTTTCATTCTACTTAACTTCTGAACATATCAAGAAAATATATTCTTGATAGTTCTATTCTTAGTGATTCTGGTAATTTGACAAATCAAATCGTGCTAATACGTTCTTTCTTGTTTCGAACATTAAGTTCATTCAAAATTCCATACTTACGAATTATAGACCGTTACTCGCTTTACTAGAGGTCGAGAAGATTATAAATAAATAAAAAAGAAAAAAAAGCAAAGAGCTCCAAAATATAAGAGAAAATATAAAGCCTAATAATAACACGGAGGTCACAAACCATGGATATTAATACGAATAGCAATATAAAGACACGGTATAATTAATAATAGTATCACCCCAAGGTAATAGTAGAAGTAAATAGATTTTTCTGGTGGAAGATTGAAAAGAAGGATGACAGAAATGATAATTGAGAAAATATCAAAGATTAGAACGGGATTAAGCATTTTCACAATCTTTTGGATGTATGAATTAAGAAAGGAAGTATAGGAATGGTGAGAATAATGGAACAAAAAAGTTTAATTTATAATGGGAATATCAGACAGAGTAATCGAGGCAGATCACCGTATTTAATTATAAAGATCTTAATTTCCTTATTCGCCTAAGAATCAAATCTTTTAGATTTCGAAGGTTTTCTTTAAATCCTTTGAATTCCGGAATTCAACCAAGACAACGTCAAAAGTTAAGACGCATCTTATTTTCTAAATTCAACCATGACTAGTCAAAAGTTATGATGAAACTTGTCTTTTTCATTTCACTCTTTTAAGATAGCTTCATTCGTACTATTTGAATAATCGAACTATTTTATCCTTATTACTCAATGGTAATAAAACTCTATTTATCAACTCATATTCGTCATGAAAACATTTTTATTGTTAATCATGACCACCTCACTCAAATTTCGGGACGAAATTTCTTTAACGGGTAGGTACTGTGACGACCCGGGAATTTCCGACCAAATTTAAACTTAATCTTTATATATTTCCGACACGATAAGCAAAGTCTGTTAGACCGAGTCTCGAAAACTTTGGAACAGTCTACATGAATGTATTTGCCCTTTGACTATGCCCGATGATTCACGAACATTGTGTGTAAATAAATAAATATATATATATATATATATATATATATATATATATATATATATATATATATATATATATATATATATATATATATATATATATATATATATATATATATATATATATATATATGAACTTTATACATAAGTAGTATTATATATATATTGTAATATATAAATATTAATGATTCAATAAATTATATAATTGATGAATACGATATAATAAATGGTAATATACTATACGTAATTATAAGATAAAGTATAATTGCTATATAAATATTATTATCATCATTAAATTTACTAAAATTATCATTTTTGGTATTATTAATATAATCATATTATTATTACCATTATTTTTAAGTTTATTATATTTTGTATCTTGTTAATAATAATAATATTATTATTAATAATATAATTATTAGTAATTAGTATTATTATTATCATTATTATTTAATATAAATAGTATTATTATTATATATTTATAATTTTTTTATTTCTAATATTAATAGTTGTAAACAATATGGGTTTAGGATCAGATTCAGTGCACGTTCTTTCAACCTTTATTTAATTTTGGATTGTATGGAACTGATTTCAATCTATAACAGTTAAAGGATGTCAATTCTGTTAACAATCGATGTCATTCCTTATTTTTTTCATTTAATTATTTATTTTCTGTACGAGTAAATAAAATCTTGTCAATCTCATTCTGCTATAAAACAAGTCAATAGAATTTTTTATGTTAAAATAATTTTCCAATATCACATTATATACATATACAAATGCTAATTGAAAGGGAGTCATTTTTCTTCTTCTTTAATTTCTTATCAACCCGGAACCACCGACTTGTACAATTGCTTGTTGCAGCCAAGAGTTTTTAAACCCAGCTCAAACACTTAAATATTGGGATACTACTCTTGCCTTGGTTACCAACAACTCAAACATCAACACCCCAAAACCAACTTGATCACCAACACTAACATGGAACCAACGTCTATTATTGTTTCTAAATACTCTAATCACCATCAACCGAAAATCACCACCACCTTTTGATCATCACCTCTGCTCGTTTCTTTCTTCTAACAACTTAAAACACCAACAAAAATCTTATGTTTGCTGCTCTTCTGATCAACACCCAAGCAACCATATACTACAACTATTCCGATTTCTATTGGAGTTGAAAACCATTCGAACCACCTTCACCATCGAACTACCACAAATCAAATATTTCTTATTGTCCGAAACAACAAGACATCAAACTCAGCATCATGTTTAGTAAACCGCACACCAACTTCCATTACAAAAACAAGACATAACAACAAACCAAACTCCACGGTATGGAAGGTGATTGAACCAAAACATCCTTTAATCATTAAAAATCGAAACCTTTTGTTTTGGGCTGCTGTCCACGTCTGATTCACAGCAAAAAAAAAAGGGAAAGAAAGAAGAGTATTATTAGATGACAACTTGGTTTTTAAATAATGCTACTTTATAGCAATTAGTATGTGTGCAAGTGGGGAGGTATTAAGATTAAAAAGCCGACCAGTGGAATAAAGGTAACATGGGATACCTTTGCCTAATTAGAGATATAGTTCTTTAATGTAGTCAAAAATGAAAATTAGATAATAAAATACTCCGTATCATTTATACTACAGCTCTTGCTACTACCTTTCTGTTTCAACTGATCACGTAATTGTTTCCTTTTCTAGCCAGCGGACTAACCAAAACAATCACCCTTTTGCTGCTTTGTTTCTAATCTATGTCACGATCCAAGTTAATCCCAACAGCTCATTCGTTTTATAGTATAAGAAGGTGATTGCTTATTATGGTTACCATGACCCAATAGGAGATTATTCAAGCCCAAGTCTTATTGCTGGCCCAACATCAAAATTACAACTATTTTTAATCGACCAACTACTTTTGTTATTTGGCCGACTACGGCTGCTGCTTGTTCGTTTAAGGTTTCTGTTGCCGAAGATCAAACACAACCTTCCATTTGATTTTGTTTCTATGATCTATAGTTCAGAGTTATGTAGTATCGATGATGATGATTAGGATAATGATTCAGGATGTAATGATGTATGATGATGATGTTGTATAAGGAAGCAGAGAACATGGGGTAAAAGATTTAGTTTAGGTGCTTAAAACAGAAGAGAAACAGTTAGAGGAATGGTTTGGTTGTTATGTTGGTGAACAAGAGGTCCTGGGTTCGAAACCAGGCCTAGGCGAATGCTTTATATTTTTTTTTTTTTTTAGCTGGGCTGCTGTGATTTGTTTGAGACTGATGGGCCATAATTGTAATTGGGCCGAGAACTTTGAATTAGATATTGAGTCAGATTATTTAAATGACGGGTTAAATATTGTTGGACAAGGAGACGTAATAGGGAAAACTAATATGTAAGAATGGTTAAGGGGTGTGTTGGCGAATGGGAGGTCACGGGTTCGAGTCTCGTCTGGGCCAATTCTTTTTAGAAAAAAAGATTATGAAGGGTATACACTTTTAATTATTATTATTATTATTATTATTATTATTATTATTATTATTATTATTATTATTATTATTATTATTATTATTATTATTATTATTTTTATTATTATTATTTTTATTATTTTTATTATCATTATTATTATTTTTAACAATATTATTACTATTATTATTATTATTATTAATATCGTTAACATGATTTTTATATATACATATAATTATTATCATTATTTTGATTATCATTAATAATATTATTATTATCATGGTTATTATTATTATAATTATTTTATTATTAAGTATTGTTAATATTATTATTATTAATATAAGATAACACAACTTTTTATTCATTATTATTAATATTATTGAACTAAAAAAAACAATTAGTTACGTAAAACTATATTTAATACATATAACATACTAAAATAACAAGTATATTACTAATATTAATATATAAACTTATTTGATTATTGTATATGTTTTAATATATATACAAATGATATAGGTTCGTGAATCCGAGGCCAACCCTGCACTGTTCAATGTCGTCATATGTATTTTTACTAAAATACAATATCGTGAGTTTCATTTACCTTTTTACCCTTTATATTTTTGGGCTGAGAATACATGCGCAACTTTTATAACTGTTTTACGAAATAGACACAAGTAATCGAAATTACGTTCTATGGTTGAATAATCGAAACTGAATATGCCTCTTTTTATTAAGTCTGGTAATCTAAGAATTAGGGAACAGACACCCTAATTGACGCGAACTCTAAAGATAGATCTATCGGGCCCAACAAGCCCCATCCAAAGTACCGGATGCTTTAGTACTTCGAAATTTATATCATGTCCGAAGGAGGATCCCGGAATGATGGGGATATTCTTTTATGCATATTGTGAATGTCGGTTACCAGGTGTTCAATCCATATGAATGATATTTTTGTCTCTATGCATGGGACGTATGTTTATGAGAAATGGAAATATGAAATCTTGTGGTCTATTAAAATTATGAAATGATTATTTATGATAAACTAATGAACTCACCAACCTTTTGGTTGACACTTTAAAGCATGTTTATTCTCAGGTATGAAAGAAACATTCCGCTGTGCATTTGCTCATTTTAAAGACATTATTTGGAGTCGATCATCGCAATGGAACCAGATGTTGGTGACTTCGTCCAGATGGATTAGGACGGGTCCTTTCAGTTTTTGCATTAAAGACTTGGAGGCACTACTTATATGGGGTCAAAAGTATTATATATACCGACCACAAAAGTCTTCAACACATATTTAATCAGAAACAACTGAACGTGAGGCAACGCAGATGGATTGAATTGTTGAATGATTATGACTTTGAGATTCGTTACCACCCGAGGAAGGCAAATGTCGTAGTCGACGCCTTGAGCAGAAAGGACAGAGAACCTATTCGAGTAAAAGCTATGAATATAATGATTCATACTAAACTTACTACTCAAATAAAGGAGGCGCAACAAGGAGTTTTAAAAGAGGGAAACTTAAGGGATGAAATACCCAAATGATCGGAGAAGCATCTTAATATTCGGGAAGACAGAACCAGGTATAGGGATGAAAGAATTTGGGTACCAAAATTTGGAGGTATGAGATAAATGGTACTTGGAGAAGCTCATAAAACCAGATACTCAATACATCCTGGAAAGGGGAAGATGTACAAAGATCTCAAGAAACATTTTTGGTGGCCGGGTATGAAAGCCGATGTTGCTAAATACGTAGGGGAATGTTTGACGTGTTCTAAAGTCAAAGCTGAGCATCAGAAACCATCAGGTCTACTTCAACAACCCGAAATCCCGGAATGGAAATGGGAAAACATTACCATGGATTTCATCACTAAATTACCAAGGACTGCAAGTGGTTGTTGGGGTGTGTTAGGATGAATATCGTATGAATGTGTGTGTCACACCCCCAGTTAGGGTCTGGGTGAAATGTGACTTAATATCAAATCAACCAACATATTATAATATACGAGAACAATACTAAATGATAAAACAAACTTTATTGAGCACGCAGCGGAAAATGAAACGTAGTTACAATGATAGGAATAACAATAATGGAAATGTTCACATGCAGAAGTAATAAATGCGATATCTCTTGATCCTATGTCCAAGTAGCATCACATAAGCAGTAAGTATAAGAGCTTGAATCAAACAGCACCTGAGACAAAACATGCTAAAGTGTCAACCAAAAGGTTGAGTGAAGTTCATAGGTTTAACAAATAAGTTTGACCGTTTGTTTTAGACCACAAGATTTAATTTGTAAGGTTGATCTCCCGCAGGATCAAAAAGTAGATCTCGCAGATCCAAAAGTTATGCCAGTGCGTGATATTTAGACTAAACGTTCAAGTTTGCCCCATGACAAGTTGTGTCTGTCCTTGTCGGTTTAAATTTCATTATCAAGTAATACAAAGACTGAGTCAAATGTATCGGGGACGTTACTCCCGATAGGCCTACCCCCAATAAATAAGCATGCCGCAGCACTTAAAAATATCACTGTAGGGACTTAGTCGGACATAGCCGGGTATAGCATAGTTTTAGCAGTTGGTACTTGTGTCTAAATTGTAAATAGTAAAAGCAGCATGTGTCTCACCCCAAATAAATTAAATAAGTTTGCTAGCAATAAAGAGTGGGGCTATGAATTCACCTTAGTAAGTAGAGAGAGTTATTCCTCAGAATAGAGAGTTGAACGAGTGAGCAAGAAAGTCAACCTATTGACATTTAAGAGTAGTTAAGTGTTTTGCCCATGTTTAAGTTTAAGTATGTGTTTAAGTATAGTTTGTTTTACTAAGTTTCTATTCCTAGTAAGTTACTATTTTTATAAAGTTTCTATTTTTAGAAAGTTTCTTATTTTACTAAGTTTCTATGACTAGAGAGTTTCTACTTTTATGAGTGTTTCCATTTTAGGATACTTGCCGTATTAGATAAGCTTCCAATCACCCCTTTCCCTTCGAATGGCTAATTTAGATCTAGGGGCTTGAGCCATAGGACCCTTTAAATCGGAAGTCCAAACCCTCTGCCTAGAATCTCGTAGAAACCATTCGTCAAGAAAGTTCGAAGATCTATACATCTCTAATACATATCCCAAAATGTTTGTGTGCTACAATATAAGTAGTAGGTTATAGGTGCTAGTAATAGTAATAGTATATACATGTTAAGTACTAGTATAAGTAGTATTAGGGTTTAAGGTTTTAATATGTATATGTATATATAAAAATATATATATATTTTTTTTACATGTATATATGTATATATAAATCTAGGTGTGTTTATGGATAACAAGTTTATAATATGAATATGAATTAACAAAGATTAAAGTTTATGTAAATAGTTTAGGGTTTATGTTATACCTTTGAAGATTCAAGATAATTAACAAAGAAAAGATGAACACGATGAAGATGGAAGATCAAAGCCTTAAAAATCTTGAAGAACTCCTTGAAGATTCTTGAAGAACACGAAGAACAAGCTTGAAGATCCGAATACCACAAGAGAGGGAGAGGGAGAGATTGTTTTTGAGAGGATTTTGGTGTGATTTGTGAATGAGAAACTAGGAGTTTATATAGTGCAAGTATTAGAGTGTTAGTCAACATAAGGATGTTCTAATTAATGATTTTATTTTGTTTTATAATTTTTAGTCAACAATAGGTGGTACTAGTTTATATATATATTTTATTTTAATTTTTAGTCAACATAAGGATGTAATTGTTTAAGATTCTTTAGTCTCATTATTATTACTATTATTACTATTATTATTTTTACATTTACTACATGATAAGTATTATTTCTTTTTACTAATTCATGACTTGTATATATTTAGTTCCCAATTGTTTTATTATTTATATAAATGTCAATTTTTATTTATTACTTATAGGTTATTAGTTATAATATTACATAAATGCATAAATTTTAATTAGCAGTGAGTGTCGACTAACAGTTTATTATTTTCATCTTTTATTAACTTGTCAATTATTGCACAAAGTTAATTAATATGTTTTCTAACTCTTAACACTTAACAATTGTTGATTAAAGTTTGATCATTAAGTTTTAATTATATTGTTTGGGCATTTAATATTGAAAAAATATAGAATGGAAAAATGAGGGTCGTTATAGTACCTCCCCGTTATTGAAAACTTCGTCCCGAAGTTTTTAGGTAGTTTTCTCGTTTGCATCAGCAGTTGAGAAGAGATGGGGATATTTCCGTTTCATATGGTCTTTTCGTTCCCAGGTATATTCGGGGCCTCTACGCGAATTCCACCGGACTTTAACGATAGGTATATTGCTTTTACGCGTTTGTTTGACCTCTCCTTCCATGATTTCTATAGGTTCTTCAACGAAGTGCATTTGCTCATCAATGCGGACATCATCCAGAGGAATAACGAGTGTGTCATCGGCAAGACACCGTTTAAGATTTGAGACATGAAACACATCATGTACTTGACTAAGTTCGGTTGGCAGTTCTAATCGGTATGCCACGGGACCGACTCTTTCAGTGATTGTGAATGGTCCAACATATCGTGGACTGAGTTTACTTCGCTTACCGAAGCGGACAACACCTTTCCAAGGGGATACTTTCAACATGACTTTATCTCCAACTTGGTATTCGATGTCTTTTCGTTTCTTATTGGCATAGCTTTTCTGTCGGCTACGGGCAGTTTCTAAACGTTGCTTGATTTGAACGATCTTTTCGGTAGTTTCGTGAATAATTTCAGGACCAGTTAAATGTCTGTCCTCAAGTTCATCCCAACACAAAGGGGATCTACACTTCCGTCCATATAAAGCTTCAAAAGGTGCAGCCTTAATGCTGGAGTGATAACTGTTATTATAAGAAAATTCAACCAAAGGTAGATGTCTATCCCATCCTTTGCCGAAATCGATTGCACAAGCACGTAGCATATCCTCCATAGTTTGAATGGTTCGTTCACTTTGACCATCGGTTTGCGGATGATAAGCTGTACTCATGTCGAGTTGAGTTCCAAGAGCAGATTGTAAAGTTTTCCAAAATCTAGAAACAAATCGACTATCGCGATCAGAAATGATCGAGATAGGAACACCATGACGTGAGACGATTTCTTTAATATAAAGCTGTGCTAATCTCTCCATCTTGTCAGTTTCCTTGATCGGTATGAAATGTGCAGATTTAGTAAGACGATCAACTACGACCCAAATAGTATCGTTACCGTTCGAAGTCTTAGGTAACTTAGTAACGAAGTCCATAGTGATACCTTCCCACTTCCACTGCGGAATGTCGGGTTGTGTCAACAGACCAGAAGGCTTTTGATGTTCGGCCTTGACTTTCAAACAAGTGAGACACTTACTAACATAAGTAGCAATATCGGCTTTCATGTTAGGCCACCAGTAGAATTCCTTCACATCGTGATACATCTTACTGGAACCGGGATGGATAGAATATCTAGTCTTATGTGCTTCATCCAAGACTAGTTCGCGAAGATTACCAAAACGAGGAACCCAGATTCTATTGCCAAAGTACCGTGTACCATTAGCTTTCACTTGAAGTTGGTTCTCAAAACCAATAGGTCCTTCACCTTCGATAAGTGTCGGTCTAATAGCTTCCAATTGAGCTTCACAGATTCGTGAAATAAGATTCGATTTGATTTTTAGGTTTAAAGCACGAACACGTTTAATATCATCTTTTCGACTAAGGGCATCGGCAACTACATTCGCCTTGCCAGGATGATATTTCAGCTCACAATAATAATCGTTCAATGTCTCGAGCCATCGACTTTGCCTCATATTCAGCTGTTTTTGATCAAAGATGTGTCGAAGACTTTTATGGTCAGTGTACACCGTAAAGTGATTACCATAGAGATAATGTCTCCATATCTTTAATGCAAATACCACGGCACCTAACTCTAGGTCATGTGTGGTATAGTTTACTTCATGTTTCTTCAACTGTCTAGATGCATAGGCGATAACCTTCTCTCGTTGCATTAAAACACAACCAAAGCCATGCTTTGAGGCATCGCAGTAAACAACAAAGTCGTCGGTACCTTCAGGTAAAGAAAGAATCGGGGCTGTGGTCAACTTCTCCTTCAGAATCTTGAAAGCAGATTCCTGTTCTTCGGACCACTCAAATTTCTTCCCTTTTTGAGTCAGCTTTGTAAGAGGTTTGGCAATGAGAGAAAAATCTTTTATAAACCTTCGATAGTAACCGGCAAGTCCCAAAAATTGACGAATATGCTTTGCAGTCTTTGGTATCTCCCAGTTCTGAATAGCAGTAATCTTAGCTGGATCGACATGTATTCCGTTTCTATCAACAACATGTCCGAGAAATTGTACGGTTTTGAGCCAAAACTCGCACTTAGAAAATTTAGCATAAAGTTGTTCCTTTCGTAAGAGTTCAAGAATCATGCGCAAATGTTGCTCATGCTCTTTCTCATTCTTCGAATAGATCAAGATGTCGTCAATGAATACGATGACAAATTTGTCAAGATACGGTTTACAAACACGATTCATGAGGTCCATGAACACGGCAGGAGCATTAGTTAAACCAAAAGGCATGACACAGAATTCATAGTGCCCATAACGAGTGCGAAAAGCAGTCTTAGGAATATCGGATTCCTTGACCTTGAGTTGGTGATAACCGGATCTTAAATCAATCTTTGAATAAACACTTGACCCTTGAAGTTGGTCAAATAGATCATCAATACGTGGCAACGGATAACGGTTCTTGATAGTAAGCTTGTTAAGTTCGCGGTAATCAATGCACATCCTTAATGTACCATCCTTCTTTTTAACAAACAGAATAGGAGCTCCCCAAGGGGACGAGCTTGGACGAATGAAACCTTTATCCAATAGTTCTTGGAGTTGGTTGGATAATTCCTTCATTTCGGAAGGTGCTAAACGGTATGGTGCTTTAGCAACAGGAGCAGCACCAGGAGTTAAATCAATTTGGAATTCAACTTGTCGAGGAGGTGGAATACCCGGAAGATCTTCGGGAAACACATCGGGAAAGTCTTTAACTACTGGTACATCTTCAATTCGCTTCTCTTTCGATTCAATCAGATTAACGTGGGCTAGAATAGCTGGATAACCTTTCATAAGGTATTTGCGGGTTTTAATACAGGAGATAATATTGAGATTGGAACCACTCTTTTCACCTTGGATAATAAGAGTCTCTCCATTTCCTAATGGAACATGAACGGTTTTATCGTAACACATGATCGCAGCTCTTAATGGACGTAACCAATCCATTCCAACTACGACATCGAAACTTCCTAGCTCGACCGGCAAAAGGTCTATCTTAAATTCTTTGCTGGCTAAGATTAGGTTGCAGTTTTTATAAATTTTATCAACTTTCATGATCTTTCCATTGGCTACTTCTACTAATCGTTTAGTTTCTAAGGGTTGAGGCTTTTCAGTAAATAGGGTACAAAATTCATTAGATACGTAACTTCGGTCGGCACCAGTATCGAATAAAATAGTTGCGTAGCAATTATTGACGAGATACGTACCCGTGATGACCTCATCTTCATCTCGGGCTTCAGCAGCAGTAATAACAAATGCACGACCCTTTGCAGCAGTAGTATTGGCTCCAGTAGCAGGATTATCTCTCTTCTTAGGGCAATTTGGACTAATGTGTCCCTTTTCCCCACAAGTATAACAAGTAGGAGGAGCTTTGGCAGGAACAATAGATTTATTCTTTGGAGGAGTCCTACACGTCTTAGCTACGTGTCCCACTTTCTTACACAACGAACAAGTGGCAGTGCACTGCCCCGGGTGATGCCTTTCACAACGAACACAAAAAGGATAAGTGCCCCTATAATTCGTCCTTGTACTATCCATAAGCTTTTTACTAACATTCTGAGTTGAACCTTGAGACGGCTCAAACTTCCTCTTACCATCATTACCCTTGGTTTCAACTTGCTTATTGGCCGACGCCCTTCTTCTCTTGGCCAACATGAGATTTTGTGCCATGAGAATCACAGCATCCAAAGTAACCTTCTCAGCAGCAATAACATTCCCTTGAACATCCTCGGGAAGACCTTCAATATACCGCTCAATTCTTCTAGCTTCAGTAGGAAACATTTCAGGACATAGAGTAGAAAGCTCCAGATAACGATTGGTATAATTCTCAATGTCAGTACCCTTGACCCTGAGTTCCCAGAACTCAGCTTCAAGCTTCTGAACTTGACTCCTTGGGCAGAATTTGTTGACCATCATACTTTTGAGTTCGTCCCATGGAATTGCATTAGCATTATCAATTCCTACGGACTTGGCATAAGCAGTCCACCAAGTTAAAGCATTACCACCCAACGAGCTAGTGGCATACTTTACTCGATCATCATCACCACAGTTGCAAATACGGAAAATAGATTCCATCTTTTCGAACCAACGAACTAGTTCGACAGCTTCTTCGTTTCCCTTAAAAGCGGGAGGGTGACAGTTTGTAAAGTCCTTGTAGGAACAAGGTTTTGGTTGAGTATTAGCATGATTAGCTTGGGCGTTGCCTTGGGCAGCAGCGAGTAACTGTTGGAATTGCTCAGTAGTTAACACAACGTTGTTAACGGTAGGTGCAGCTGGACGAACCATGATGTCACTACATAAAAGTGAACATATGTTTGATAAGTTTAACAAGTTATAAGTTTGAGTAATCACAAGTATGAATAAACTAAAGTATTGATATCGCATGATATTAATAAAACACTTTATATTATTAGAACGAGGCATTAAATAAGCCTTTATTACACGATTCGGAAATAGAAATTGTTTAAGGCACAGCCTTTACATAGATGGAAAATAGGAAAAATAACTAGGAAATATTAAGATTGAAGTAGTCTTCATATTTCGTCTCCAACCTTCTTCATAAACTCCTCAACTTTCTCATTTTTCGTCTTTTGTTTCTCATAGAGATACTCGAAGTTGTCATAAAGGTTGGTAACACGACTGTTTACGGCATTAGTGTTGTACTCTCTTATGGCAAGTTGTTCGTCGACTCGACCTTTCTCCATTTTCATTCGGACATCAACATCCTCCTTGAGGTAAGCAAGTGATTGCTTTCCCCAGCGAGTGTTGCGTTCTTCCTCGCACTTTAGCATCAGCAACTCCTTTCTTAGCTCGACGTTTTCTTTCATAAGTTTCTTCATTCGACGATCCACTCTTTCCATGTGGCGAAGTAGACCTCCAATGTTTCTCTCGGTATCATTTCGTAATCTCATGATTTCATACTTAGGACCATCATAAAAAGGAGATCGGGCTCTCTTCCTTGATGGACCAACTTCTTCATGCCGTTTTCCCTTATCTTCGGTTCTCGGAGTTGGGTAGTATTGAGGAGACCCATGTGAATCTAAAATAGTATTCGGGCTATAATTCAGCGGTGGTGAAGCAGGACTATAAAGAGGACTTCGAACTGGTCTCGAAGTTGAAGAGTGTCCAACACCTACTTCGGTGGTAGGGTTGTGAGTTGCTTTGTTGGGCTTGTTAACGTTTGAGCTTGACATCCTATCATTAGGAAAGAGACCTTGATTAGAATCTTTGAGTCAAGTTTATTAAAGCATAATTGTTAAGATTATACGACAATCCTAAGTGCTTTAAGTCTAAGGCAGGAAAGGTTATAGTTTCCTAGATTGCTAAGGCACCCTAGCTAACAAGTAAGGCACACATAAAAATGCAATCCTGGTTCTCTATAACAGCCTGGTTTGCTCTGATACCAATCTGTCACACCCCCAGTTAGGGTCTGGGTGAAATGTGACTTAATATCAAATCAACCAACATATTATAATATACGAGAACAATACTAAATGATAAAACAAACTTTATTGAGCACGCAGCGGAAAATGAAACGTAGTTACAATGATAGGAATAACAATAATGGAAATGTTCACATGCAGAAGTAATAAATGCGATATCTCTTGATCCTATGTCCAAGTAGCATCACATAAGCAGTAAGTATAAGAGCTTGAATCAAACAGCACCTGAGACAAAACATGCTAAAGTGTCAACCAAAAGGTTGAGTGAAGTTCATAGGTTTAACAAATAAGTTTGACCGTTTGTTTTAGACCACAAGATTTAATTTGTAAGGTTGATCTCCCGCAGGATCAAAAAGTAGATCTCGCAGATCCAAAAGTTATGTAGTGCGTGATATTTAGACTAAACGTTCAAGTTTGCCCCATGACAAGTTGTGTCTGTCCTTGTCGGTTTAAATTTCATTATCAAGTAATACAAAGACTGAGTCAAATGTATCGGGGACGTTACTCCCGATAGGCCTACCCCCAATAAATAAGCATGCCGCAGCACTTAAAAATATCACTGTAGGGACTTAGTCGGACATAGCCGGGTATAGCATAGTTTTAGCAGTTGGTACTTGTGTCTAAATTGTAAATAGTAAAAGCAGCATGTGTCTCACCCCAAATAAATTAAATAAGTTTGCTAGCAATAAAGAGTGGGGCTATGAATTCACCTTAGTAAGTAGAGAGAGTTATTCCTCAGAATAGAGAGTTGAACGAGTGAGCAAGAAAGTCAACCTATTGACATTTAAGAGTAGTTAAGTGTTTTGCCCATGTTTAAGTTTAAGTATGTGTTTAAGTATAGTTTGTTTTACTAAGTTTCTATTCCTAGTAAGTTACTATTTTTATAAAGTTTCTATTTTTAGAAAGTTTCTTATTTTACTAAGTTTCTATGACTAGAGAGTTTCTACTTTTATGAGTGTTTCCATTTTAGGATACTTGCCGTATTAGATAAGCTTCCAATCACCCCTTTCCCTTCGAATGGCTAATTTAGATCTAGGGGCTTGAGCCATAGGACCCTTTAAATCGGAAGTCCAAACCCTCTGCCTAGAATCTCGTAGAAACCATTCGTCAAGAAAGTTCGAAGATCTATACATCTCTAATACATATCCCAAAATGTTTGTGTGCTACAATATAAGTAGTAGGTTATAGGTGCTAGTAATAGTAATAGTATATACATGTTAAGTACTAGTATAAGTAGTATTAGGGTTTAAGGTTTTAATATGTATATGTATATATAAAAATATATATATATTTTTTTTACATGTATATATGTATATATAAATCTAGGTGTGTTTATGGATAACAAGTTTATAATATGAATATGAATTAACAAAGATTAAAGTTTATGTAAATAGTTTAGGGTTTATGTTATACCTTTGAAGATTCAAGATAATTAACAAAGAAAAGATGAACACGATGAAGATGGAAGATCAAAGCCTTAAAAATCTTGAAGAACTCCTTGAAGATTCTTGAAGAACACGAAGAACAAGCTTGAAGATCCGAATACCACAAGAGAGGGAGAGGGAGAGATTGTTTTTGAGAGGATTTTGGTGTGATTTGTGAATGAGAAACTAGGAGTTTATATAGTGCAAGTATTAGAGTGTTAGTCAACATAAGGATGTTCTAATTAATGATTTTATTTTGTTTTATAATTTTTAGTCAACAATAGGTGGTACTAGTTTATATATATATTTTATTTTAATTTTTAGTCAACATAAGGATGTAATTGTTTAAGATTCTTTAGTCTCATTATTATTACTATTATTACTATTATTATTTTTACATTTACTACATGATAAGTATTATTTCTTTTTACTAATTCATGACTTGTATATATTTAGTTCCCAATTGTTTTATTATTTATATAAATGTCAATTTTTATTTATTACTTATAGGTTATTAGTTATAATATTACATAAATGCATAAATTTTAATTAGCAGTGAGTGTCGACTAACAGTTTATTATTTTCATCTTTTATTAACTTGTCAATTATTGCACAAAGTTAATTAATATGTTTTCTAACTCTTAACACTTAACAATTGTTGATTAAAGTTTGATCATTAAGTTTTAATTATATTGTTTGGGCATTTAATATTGAAAAAATATAGAATGGAAAAATGAGGGTCGTTATAGTGTGTAAACTAGGAAGATTGTAGAGAGAAAACTAGAATTCTATTCCACAACTTCCTTGAACACCTTTACAAATCTTTGGCTATGTGTGTGAATGACTCACTTCTAAGGTTGCCTTGTGGGATATAAATAGCCCTCGTCTATATCCCACCTTTACAAGGCTTAGCACACAATCTATGCAATTCCCGGGGACCTAACAATCTCCCCATTTGCATTGATTGTGTGCAAAAATTTAGCAACCTTACTAATTACATACAAACGATCTAAAACTACAAGTCTAGTCTTCAATTTATGTATGTAGCCGTTGTTGACGATCTTTAATTTCTTGAATTCTTGGAACTTCAACGGACTTCTTGAGAATCTTCTTTAAATTTGCGCGAATTGCTGAAGACCTCGTACTTTCCCTTATATATCCCCCTCAAAATGTGATTAACTCTTATGCATATTTTGATCTGAGAGGGAAAGGGTATCAAAGCCTACGCAAAGATAATCGGCGTTGAATCTTCATGCATAGCTCCCCTTTAACTAATGCGGAAACTTAATCAAGGTATCATAGTCAGGAATCGTGGTAAGCATGTGTTCACTCCCCCTGGAAAGAATAACTGGTGCTCCCCCTAGAAGTTAGAACACTTTCTCCCCCTTGACAAGTTACGTCAGTCAAGGTATGATGTTTAACATCTCTTTGAAGACCGGGTCCCATACTTAAGTATATGGAAACCGTAGTGAAGTCAAATCATTTTCGTTTGAAATACCACTGATAGGTATTATCAATGGCATCTATGGATTCTTCACCCCACTTTGTCGGGACACTTGGTTTAGCTTTTAAGAATAGTTCCAGTGGAATTGAAGGGAATGAAGTTTTAGCCATATGCACGGATCTTGGCTTAAGCTTGAGTAGCTCTCTAAAAGAGTATTTGGTTTTTGTTGTTGCGATGAAAGGACCCGTTCATATACATTATAAACGATTCAAAATAGTTGATTACATCGCGAGGTATTTGACCTCTATATGATACATTTTACAAACATTGCATTTGTTTTTAAAAGACAAACTTTCATTACATCGAAAATTGACAGGCATGCATACCATTTCATAATATCCACTATCCAACTATAACTTGACTTAATAATAATAATCTTTAATGAACTCAATGACTTGAATGCAACGTTCTTCAAAATATGCCATGAAAGACTCCAATTAATATCTTTAAAATGAGTAAATGCACAGCGGAAGATTTCTTTAATACCTGAGAATAAACATGCTTTAAAGTGTCAACCAAAAGGTTGGTGAGTTCATTAGTTTATCATAATCATTCATTTTCATCATTTTAATAGACCACAAGAATTTCATTTCCAGTTCTCATAAATATACGTCCCATGCATAGAGACAAAAATCATTCATATGGTGAACACCTGGTAACCGACATTAACTAGATACATATAAGAATATCCCCTATCATTCCGGGATCCTCCTTCGGACATGATATAAATTTCGAAGTACTAAAGCATCCGATACTTTGGATGGGGTTTGTTAGGCCCAATAGATCTATCTTTAGGATTCGCGTCAATTAGGGTGTCTGTTCCCTAATTCTTAGATTACCAGACTTTAATAAAAAGGGGCATATTCGATTTCGATAATTCAACCATATAATGTAGTTTCGATTACTTGTGTCTATTTCGTAAAACAGTTATAAAAAGTTGCGCATGTATTCTCAGCCCAAAAATATAAAGGGTAAAAAGGCAAATGAAACTCACCATACTGTATTTCGTAGTGAAAATACATATAACGTCATTGAACTAGTGCAAGGTTGACCTCGGATTCACGAACCTAAATTAATTATATATAATTATATGTTGGTCAATATTTGTCTAACAATTAGGTCAGGTCATAGTGTACCACAATCCTAATGCTCGAGACTAATATGCAAAAGTCAACAAAAGTCAGTTTGACTCAAAATGATTTCCAAAATTTATACATGATTATAATATATTTTAAATATCGTCGTTTTATATTTTTAAATATTTTTAAAAGATTTATTAGAGTAAATAATATAATTCATTTATTAATAAATAAAATTTTATATTAAAATTTATATAATAAAATATACTTTTATATATATTAAGTAATAAAATTTATAGGGTTCATTTAATATCATAAAGATAATATGATAGTTATTATTAAAGTAATTTATTACACGTAGTAAAATATGTTTGTATTACATATTTATTTGATAAAATAATATCTATAATGTTAGTAAGTAAAAGTTGTATTATTTTGTAATAATAATTATTATTATAAAAATATCAATATTTATAATTACTAAGATGATATTATGATAAAACGATAATTCTAATTATGATAACTTTAATATTTACGATAATTTTTAATATTATCTTTAAAATAATAATTCTATTTAAAATGATAATAAAAATGATATTTTATAGTAACAATGACATTTCTATTAAAATGATAATTTTTGTTAAAATGATAATTTTTGTTAAAATGATAGTTTTGATACTAACGATACTTTTAATAATAATAGTAATGATAAAAATAATAAGAACGATAATTTTATCTAAATTAATATCTTATAATATTTTAATTTTTTCATGATACTCTTACTCATTATTTCCTAATCGTTTCGTTTAATAGCTTTTAATCGTCTTTTATATCGTGTTCATAATAATGATAATAATAGTAATCAAAATAATTAGGTGTTACTAATATTAGTTTTAATTACAATAATACTAATAATGATAATTACTATGATATTATTAACGATAATGATAATATAATAATAATAATAACAATAACCATTTTTAAATAATGATATATATATTAATAATGATAATAATAATAATGATAATAATAATAATAATAATAATGAGATAATAATAATAATTAGATAATAATAATAATAATAATAATAATACTAATTATAACTTTAATGATAATAACGATAGTAATAATAATAAAAATAACAATTTTTAATGATAAATCCTTTTATTGATAAAGATAATAATAATAATAATAATAATAATAATAATAATAATAATAATAATAATAATAAGATAAAACTAGAACGATGATAATAACGACGATAATAATAATCATTTTTAATAATAATACAAACATTCGATGGACTATAACTTCAAATACGTTCATCGAAATCATTCGATATCTAAATGAAAATTTCTTAATTTTTCGCTAGCTTTCCAACGACATGCATATCTTATACCTTATCTCAGTTGCATATATAACTAATTCAGGATTCAACATAACCTAACTAAAGGCAATATCAAAAGTACAAACATGCATAATCCTATATACTCGAGCACTAGTCAGGGATACACTATTAGTATGTAAAAGTTAAATTATGAGTACTCACGTATCAATATTGAGATTCAATATTGCAGGAACGGTACGTAGACGCAACGGAGATGATAAACACTATATTGACCTCACGAGCATACCCATGAACCATAACCAATCACCTCCATAGCTATAACCCATAATTTCCTTAATCCAATCCCACTCGAAAAACAATTTTGAAATCACTCGGACAGCACTCCGACGTAATATTTTATGTATACTAATAATATCTTGAAATAATACGGAGTAAATATATATATGTAAATCGATTGAGAGAGTTTAGAGAAAAATATTTTCAAGTTTCTATGAAATAATGAAACCTATTGAATTCTATTTATAATAGATTTTTGAATTATTAAAGTGAATTATTAAAGTATGAATTATTAAAGTGAATTATTAAAGTATGAATTATTAAAGTATGAATTATTAAAGTTAAAGTAACAATAAAGTAAAGGTAAAGTTTAAGTATAGTAAAAGTATAAAACTATGTACGTATAATACGCGTATAAATATATATAATATTAATTTAAATCGTTATATATATTTAATAAAATAAAATATAAATATCGTTATCTTTATCATACTGGTTAAGTAATGAGTTGTCAAAATTAGTTCTAGATATTTATAAAAGTTATATACATTTTAATAATAAAGTTCTTTTTAAACTGAAAACATTTTTGTACGTTTGAAACTAAATCAAATAAATATAATAATTTTGTTTTCCAAAACCAAATATATTTTTAAGAATCATTTTGTTTAAAGGTTAAAATAATGGAAATCGTTATATCATAAAACGTTTTAGAAAAGTAGAATCATATATATTCATAATAGGTTTCAAGTTTTTAAATTACAGTCTGTTGGTGAAGCATGGGATAAAGTTCAAAGGTTAAATAAACGTATGAAATCATCTTAATGAAAAATGTCGAGTTACTTAACTTGTCGATATCCAACATCTAAGTTAGTTACACTTCACGTTCTTACTTATAAATCACTTTACCATTTTTCGAATGTTGTCAAAAAGAATAGATTTCTTAAATCACAGTGGACCTCATAACATAGACCCGTAATCATATCACAATGTATCTGATAAATCAATCATTTGATATTATCTTCTAATTCCATCGATAAACATATTGAAACAATACGTTAATGTAAAGTATTATACGTTTAATACTTTATTAATATTCTCAAGTTATAATATATATATATATATATATATATATATATATATATATATATATATATACATATTTATTTATATATAACGGTTCGTGAATCGTCGGAATTTGGTCGAGGTTATAATGAATGTATGAACACAATTTAAAATTCTTGAGATTTAACTTAACAAACTTTGCTTATCGTGTCAGAATAATATAAAGATAAAGTTTAAATTTGGTTGAAAATTTCCGGGTTGTCACAGTACCTACCCGTTAAAGAAATTTCGTCCCGAAATTTGAGTGGAAAGGTCGTGAATGATAATAAGTATGTTTTCATGATGCATACAGGCTGAAAATTAGAGTTTTATCATCAGCGAATAATTTGGATAACCAATCCATTTATATGAAGAGTACGAATGAAGCTAACATAGAAGAGTGAAATGAGTAAGTGTAGATTCATCTTATCATTTGACGTAGATATGATTGATTTCCAGATTTCAAGGGATTTGAAGAAAATCTTTGTAATAAGATTTGATTCTCCTGTAACAAAGGGAATTAGGATCCGCTTTAAATGCGATCGTCCATTTTAATTGTTCTGTCAGAGATTTTCTTATAAATTCACCTCCTTCGTTTTCTTACAACTCACACCTTCTGTTGATGCATTTTATGCAAGTCCCTAGACATCTACCCACGTCCATTGCAGGTACAACAGTTTACAGGCCACCATGATCATTCGTTATTATCCTATCTGTGTTTGTATGTGGTTACAGGAACTGCAGGAACGAGATTTGGATGTTTGACTATGTTAAACTTAGTCAGACGTCCGAGTGAAGCCTCACTCGTATGGCTGACAGGCTCATGCGCACGGTTGATGCTGAGCTAAATCACAATTACAACCTAAATGAGAAGACACGAGTGAGTGATCACCCGTACGACTGATGAAGCCAACTCGTATGTGTGATGGATGAATCGTACGGGTGAGTCAACAGCAGGGGTATATAAAGTCTTATGTTCTTCATTTTAGGTTAAGCCTCTCATTTGTTACACACACTCAGATCTGGTGAGCTCCTCTGATTCTCTCTCAACCCAAATCACCCAGGTGGTGAATAATAGCTCTAGGTGCTGATCTAATCACACTTGATTTAGTTGTGGTATGACTAAATTAATCCCAAAAAGCTTAACCTATTCACTAGAGGTTTTGATTCACTTATTCCGTCATTGTGTGAGTTAAATCTGTTGATTTCTAAGTTCTTAGTCATGTTTCATCACCTTCTATTCTTTCCCCCTCAACTCATATTTTAAAGTATTCATCAATATGCTTCATCCAGTTCTGATTCTCGATATACTTCTAACTTTCATATCGGTCATTCTTCTTTTTCATCTACCGCCGGAAGAATCTATTTACTTCTACTATACTCTTGGGTTTATAGTCTTTCTAGTTATCCCGTGTCTTTATATTGCTATATGCATTGATATATATGGTTTATAACTTTTGGTTTGTCGTTGGGCTTTATATCTTCCCTTATATTTCAAAGTCTCTGTTTCTATCTTCTATAATCATTGTCATCCACAGTTAATGCTCTCTTTTATTTGCTGCAATTTATACCCCAATTTCTATTTCGGAGTTTTGTCCTTTCGTTTCTTCTACTTGCGATTAAGCACCGCTTGTAATGGTCCAGAATTTGCAGATATGAATTTTGGAATGAACATTGTTAATGTTCAAGGAAGAAAATTGTAATGGCACGATCTTGACTTGTCAAATTACCAGAATACCTCAGAAAAAGCCGAATCATCAAGAAATATTTTCTTGATATTTTAGAGGTTAAATAGAATACAAGAGTCATATAACATGGCACATGATGATGTTATGATCTGTGAATCATCACGTTCCATTTAGAAACTCAGCATGAATTACTGTAATATAATCACGTTGATCAAGTGTCATTATATTATACTAACTCATGCTTCAGTTTCCAACACTATTTCAAAAACATTCATATTTTAAACTCAAAGGTTTACAGAGTATAGGAACTAAACAGTTTCCTTTTTATGTAATACAGATAGCGCAAAGAGATAAATGATTCCAGATAAGAATAGTTATGAAAATATCTTCAGAAATATGGAGGATATTTATAATGAAAGATACGATGATATCTTAGAATTTCTAATATCAGAGGATGATGAAGTATATTGTCTGTAAGGGTTTAGTGTCAGGAGCAAGGAATTCGTTAATGACTTCAGCAGACACTGAATCATTTGGATTCTTTGAAGGCAGGTTCAGTCTTTGTGATTTGTCCACGGCCTCCTTCATACTTTGCTCAATCCGTTTTCCAGTTCCAAAACTTCTCTATTTCTGAGCTTTGCTAATACACTAATCTTTATCATCAAACTTTTTACTGCTAAGGTCGTTTACAGTTTTTGTTGCTTCATCAGCATTTCGAGACCTAGTTCGCGGTTCAGAGTGTTTTTCAGAAACTTCACATTCGAAGTATGTAAGCCTTGGAAATAGACGTTGTGTATAACTGTTGGCGTCAACATGCTGTGAGATTTCAAAATACTGATTGCTAATTCCCAATGATTCGTATGGCAATTCTCGTTACAAGAGGCAGATGAGTAAATGATGAGGTTTCAATAAATATAATGATTCTTCGGAATGCCCAAGATCAGTGAAGTTGTTGGTAAGTTTATTGCTAATGTGGTGGAATATGAAAGGTTCTCCGGTAACAAAAGGGTAATCACATATATCAAAATTATGATAAGGCTACTCCGAATGAAAAAATCGAAGTTGTCTTGCTGGAGCTATGATATAATTTGCTACTTTGCAAAGGAATTGCAAGGTTATTTTTGCTAATAAATGCCAAAAGATCTGACACAGATATGTGTTGAATTATGACTTTGGTTTTGAGAGCTTTTTAAGTACATAACTGTGGGTAATATGTGGTTGGATCATCATCT
The DNA here is from genome assembly GCF_046630445.1 of Rutidosis leptorrhynchoides. Lineage (NCBI taxonomy): Eukaryota > Viridiplantae > Streptophyta > Magnoliopsida > Asterales > Asteraceae > Rutidosis > Rutidosis leptorrhynchoides. The sequence goes on along the minus strand of NC_092339.1, from coordinate 28,444,519 downwards.
CGATTGCTCATTATTTGAAGTGTCTTCAGAGATTTTTGAAGGGTTTGAACACAGATTGTAATCGTTTGTATACATTTGATGTTCTAACACACTTTTGAAGTCAAAGTATAGCTTTGAAAGATATAGGAATCTAAAAGTGATGGTACCAGTTATATCTCAAATTGAATTCTGAGATTTTAAAATCAGAATATGTAATTGGGTTTGAATAAGTATGGTTGTTTTGATTTCTATGAAAGAATGTATATTATTGTGAAAGTAGGAAGTATAATTGATAATTTGCTTAATCTGATTCGAAGAATGTAACATATTAATTGTGAATTTTTATATATCTCTCGGGTATTACCTACCCGTTAAAAAAAATTTCACAATTAATATTTTGTACATAAGAATTTTATTACAGTCTTTATGAAAATATATATGTATATATTCTCCTCAGATGTAACATAGATTTTAATGAGTTAATACTAAATTAAACTCATTCGATTTACGGTTGGAACTAGAATTGAATAATTCCTTGAAGGCTTTAGAGGTTACATAAGTATTTCTTCAATAATATTGAAATTATGAATCAATACTTCATTATTGTTGAGATGTGATGTTGGTTTTCGTTAAATTCTTATGAACTTCGCAAAGTACGAATGATGTTATCTGAAAAGTTTCGGTTACATCAATGATGAAGTGTAAAATCAAATATATACTTGATTTATTAGGAATTGGAATTTGTTGAATTGAGACAGAGATTGTAGTTAACGATGGTTAAGTCGCGGGCGAGGGATGTACATTATTGAATATTTGTAATATGAATTAACCGAGTAGTTAAGATTCACACACAATAGCTTAGCACGGAAAGATTTATTTTTTATTTCAATATATATATATATATATATATATATATATATATATAATATATATATATATATAATTTCTTGAGAGGGAATGAGTTAATTCTTCATAACTTGTTGATACAATATACACGTTATTGATTCGTAATGATGTCCACAGTGATTCTTGAACTGATGGAGTTTGTGATGTTATAAGTGTTGTTGATTTTGATGTTGACTGTACTGACGATGCTGGTGACGTTGACGGTACTGTTGATGCTGTTGGTAAAACAAGTTTAACTTGTTAATCACACACCATTTTTGTCAGGGTTTCTACTCTTCCTTCTATCATTTTGGTTCGCTTAACTGATTTATGGTTAGGGCTAGATTAGATAATCTCTAAGACTTTAGAGATTATATAATCGCCGCGGAATGTTTCTCCAATGAAGTTATGAATTAATACTTCGTCAGTTATTGTTGTTGGTACTCCTTGGTATCTATGGTGCGTATGACGTTGATGCTCGTGGGACAGATTGTGAAGTTGAGGTTTACAATGCGGTTGTGGTTGGAGGCGGTAATGGTACTGTTGGCGTTGATGATGGTGGTACTGGTTATGCTGTTGGTGCTGCTGCTGGTGTTTGTAATCTCTGCACCATATTCTCCAAAGCCACTACCCGAGCGCGAAGTTCGTTGACTTCTTTTATTATTCCAGGATGATTGTCGGTCGAAACGATTGGATAAATAAAATCTATAATTTGATGTAGTATATAATCGTGACGAGATACCCTGGAAATGAGAGAGAAAATGGTGTCTCGAACAGGTTCGCCGGTAAGTGCTTCAGGTTCTTCGCCAAGAGGGCAATGTGGTGGATGGAAAGGATCGCCTTCTTCTTGTTTCCAATGATTGAGGAGGCTACGAACCCATCCCCAATTCATCCAGAATAGGTGATGACTGATTGGTTGATCCATTCCGGTCACACTGCTTTCGGAGCTTGAGTGAGATTCCATTTCGGAATCCGAGTGACTTGAACTGATGACAAATTCCATTTCGTACGATTGGATAAAGGATTTTTCGATATAAAATGATTTTTCAGCTATCGGGTGGTATTCTATTTACATAGGATATCTATATATAGAGATCAAAAGATTTCATAGATTACGGAGGAATTTGCGGGATATGTCAGGCAAAGTTTAAAGTAACAGATACGATAAGATATGATTTAGTAGATACGCTAAGATATGAATTTTATCTATACACTACTCATGCAATTAATGTAGCAAGACGTGTCTAGACTAATAATGATAAGCAGGTAATTTCCTATGGATGATAAGCAGATGATTTCCGACTAGAAATGATAAGCAAAACTTTTGACATGCAGACACGGTCGAAGTCCAGGCTCACTAATGCATCCTAACAACTTATCAGTTAGGCACACTAATGCAGACCTGGTTCGCTAAGACCACCGCTCTGATACCAACTGAAAGGACCCGTTCATATACATTATAAACGATTCACAATAGTTGATTACATCACGAGGTATTTGACCTCTATATGATACATTTTACAAACATTGCATTTGTTTTTAAAAGACAAACTTTCTTTACATCGAAAATTGACAGGCATGCATACCATTTCATAATATCCACTATCCAACTATAACTTGACTTAATAATAATAATCTTTAATGAACTCAATGACTTGAATGCAACGTTCTTCAAAATATGCCATGAAAACTCCAATTAATATCTTTAAAATGAGTAAATGCACAGCGGAAGATTTCTTTAATACCTGAGAATAAACATGCTTTAAAGTGTCAACCAAAAGGTTGGTGAGTTCATTAGTTTATCATAATCATTCATTTTCATCATTTTAATAGACCACAAGAATTTCATTTCCAGTTCTCATAAATATACGTCCCATGCATAGAGACAAAAATCATTCATATGGTGAACACCTGGTAACCGACATTAACTAGATACATATAAGAATATCCCCTATCATTCCGGGATCCTCCTTCGGACATGATATAAATTTCGAAGTACTAAAGCATCCGATACTTTGGATGGGGTTTGTTAGGCCCAATAGATCTATCTTTAGGATTCGCGTCAATTAGGGTGTCTGTTCCCTAATTCTTAGATTACCAGACTTTAATAAAAAGGGGCATATTCGATTTCGATAATTCAACCATATAATGTAGTTTCGATTACTTGTGTCTATTTCGTAAAACAGTTATAAAAAGTTGCGCATGTATTCTCAGCCCAAAAATATAAAGGGTAAAAAGGCAAATGAAACTCACCATACTGTATTTCGTAGTGAAAATACATATAACGTCATTGAACTAGTGCAAGGTTGACCTCGGATTCACGAACCTAAATTAATTATATATAATTATATGTTGGTCAATATTTGTCTAACAATTAGGTCAGGTCATAGTGTACCACAATCCTAATGCTCGAGACTAATATGCAAAAGTCAACAAAAGTCAGTTTGACTCAAAATGATTTCCAAAATTTATACATGATTATAATATATTTTAAATATCGTCGTTTTATATTTTTAAATATTTTTAAAAGATTTATTAGAGTAAATAATATAATTCATTTATTAATAAATAAAATTTTATATTAAAATTTATATAATAAAATATAATTTTATATATATTAAGTAATAAAATTTATAGGGTTCATTTAATATCATAAAGATAATATGATAGGTATTATTAAAGTAATTTATTACACGTAGTAAAATATGTTTGTATTACATATTTATTTGATAAAATAATATCTATAATGTTAGTAAGTAAAAGTTGTATTATTTTGTAATAATAATTATTATTATAAAAATATCAATATTTATAATTACTAAGATGATATTATGATAAAACGATAATTCTAATTATGATAACTTTAATATTTACGATAATTTTTAATATTATCTTTAAAATAATAATTCTATTTAAAATGATAATAAAAATGATATTTTATAGTAACAATGACATTTCTATTAAAATGATAATTTTTGTTAAAATGATAATTTTTGTTAAAATGATAGTTTTGATACTAACGATACTTTTAATAATAATAGTAATGATAAAAATAATAAGAACGATAATTTTATCTAAATCAATATCTTATAATATTTTAATTTTTTCATGATACTCTTACTCATTATTTCCTAATCGTTTCGTTTAATAGCTTTTAATAGTCTTTTATATCGTGTTCATAATAATGATAATAATAGTAATCAAAATAATTAGGTGTTACTAATATTAGTTTTAATTACAATAATACTAATAATGATAATTACTTTGACATTATTAACGATAATGATAATATAATAATAATAATAATAACAATAACCATTTTTAAATAATGATATATATATTAATAATGATAATAATAATAATGATAATAATAATAATAATGTGATAATAATAATAATTAGATAATAATAATAATAATAATAATAATACTAATTATAACTTTAATGATAATAACGATAGTAATAATAATAAAAATAACAATTTTTAATGATAAATCCTTTTATTGATAAAGATAATAATAATAATAATAATAATAATAATAATAATAATAATAATAATAATAATAATAATAATAATAATAATAATAATAATAATAATAAGATAAAACTAGAACGACGATAATAACGACGATAATAATAATCATTTTTAATAATAATACAAACATTCGATGGACTATAACTTCAAATACGTTCATCGAAATCATTCGATATCTAAATGAAAATTTCTTAATTTTTCACTAGCTTTCCAACGACATGCATATCTTATACCTTATCTCAGTCGCATATATAACTAATTAAGGATTCAACATAACCTAACTAAAGGCAATATCAAAAGTACAAACATGCATAATCCTATATACTCGAGCACTAGTCAGGGATACACTATTAGTATGTAAAAGTTAAATTATGAGTACTCACGTATCAATATTGAGATTCAATATTGCAGGAACGGTACGTAGACGCAACGGAGATGATAAACACTATATTGACCTCACGAGCATACCCATGAACCATAACCAATCACCTCCATAGCTATAACTCATAATTTCCTTAATCCAATCCCACTCGAAAAACAATTTCGAAATCACTCGGACAGCACTCCGACGTAATATTTTATGTATACTAATAATATCTTGAAATAATACGGAGTAAATATATATATGTAAATCGATTGAGAGAGTTTAGAGAAAAATATTTTCAAGTTTCTATGAAATAATGAAACCTATTGAATTCTATTTATAATAGATTTTTGAATTATTAAAGTGAATTATTAAAGTATGAATTATTAAAGTGAATTATTAAAGTATGAATTATTAAAGTGAATTATTAAAGTATGAATTATTAAAGTGAATTATTAAAGTTAAAGTAACAATAAAGTAAAGGTAAAGTTTAAGTATAGTAAAAGTATAAAACTATGTACGTATAATACGCGTATAAATATATATAATATTAATTTAAATCGTTATATATATTTAATAAAATAAAATATAAATATCGTTATCTTTATCATACTGGTTAAGTAATGAGTTGTCAAAAGTAGTTCTAGATATTTATAAAAGTTATATACATTTTAATAATAAAGTTCTTTTTAAACTGAAAATGTTTTTGTACGTTTGAAACTAAATCAAATAAATATAATAATTTTGTTTTCCAAAACCAAATATATTTTTAAGAATCATTTTGTTTAAAGGTTAAAATAATGCAAATCGTTATATCATAAAACGTTTTAGAAAAGTAGAATCATATATATTCATAATAGGTTTCAAGTTTTTAAATTACAGTCTGTTGGTGAAGCATGGGATAAAGTTCAAAGGTTAAATAAACGTATGAAATCATCTTAATGAAAAATGTCGAGTTACTTAACTTGTCGATATCCAACATCTAAGTTAGTTACACTTCACGTTCTTACTTATAAATCACTTTACCATTTTTCGAATGTTGTCAAAAAGAATAGATTTCTTAAATCACAGTGGACCTCATAACATAGACCCGTAATCATATCACAATGTATCTGATAAATCAATCATTTGATATTATCTTCTAATTCCATCGATAAACATATTGAAACAATACGTTCATGTAAAGTATTATACGTTTAATACTTTATTAATATTCTCAAGTTATAATATATATATATATATATATATACATACATATTTATTTATATATAACGGTTCGTGAATCGTCGGAATTTGGTCGAGGTTATAATGAATGTATGAATACAATTTAAAATTCTTGAGATTTAACTTAACAAACTTTGCTTATCGTGTCAGAATAATATAAAGATAAAGTTTAAATTTGGTTGAAAATTTCCGGGTTGTCACAGCGGAAACGTGTGTGGTGCCAGCTTTGATTGACACTTGTTTCGGAAACTGAATCTTTGAAGTTTTAGAAACTAGGTCAACTTTGGTGCGAGGGGTTTTTCTCGGACCTATGGATGACTTCTTGGCTTTGTGTGGAAACCAACCATATTGATCACGATAACCCGTAATCTCTCCATTCTCCCCATATGTGGTTTTCAGAAACGGACGATTCACGTTGGTTTCGTAGCCGGAATAAATCTTTTTGCTTGAGGAAAATGTTGTCTTGGGTTTAGAAATTGTAGGAGGAGTGGATTTCATCTTGATGACCTTCTTCTCAACCGTTTGAGGATAATCTGGAATCGTAGTCGTTGATTTATCCACTACTGATATCGGATCAGTATTAACTGCTAGTGACACCATTTTGGGTTTCGGAATTGGTGTTGATTTAACATCTAACTCCTTTTGTAACTCCGAAAAGAGTTCCTCAAAGTCACGAGTTAATGTTTGATTTTGAATCCGAGCATGATAAAGATCATTGCGAAGTTGAGTAATGATCTTTGAATCAAGCTCACGTTCCTTGGAAAGTATTAGTTTTTCAACAACCTGTGAACTTTGAAGAGTAGTCACTTTCTTTTGAAGCTTTTCAGATTCTGATTTACTGTATGCAACGAGAGATTCCAGTTCTTTGAGTTGAGCTTGCAACTTGGAAATCTCTGAAGGTGTCGTTTGAACTTCTTGTTCTTTCATCTGTTGAAGTTCTGTTTGAAGTTGTTGATGAAGTTTGTATTGTATAAAGATACAATTGGAAGGTTGACTTCTGTTGTGGCATGAACAACTATATTCATAATGTGCAGTCTCTTCAACAGAGGATGGTTCTCGTGGAGTCATTAACAAAGCAATCGACTCAAGTTGTGTAGCTTTTGTATCTTCCACAAATCTGATAAAAGCACATTTTTTGGGAGTGTTGTAATAACAAGAACATCTCTTGTCTCGATGATTGAATCTTACAATGAAATCGGGTGTCATCATCATGAAACGTTGAATAATATCAAGTATTATCGCCTTTTCTCCCCCTCAAAATATGATTCCGGTGAATCAAATTTTGTTTTTGAACGTTTCGTTAACTTTCGTTAAGTCCTCGTTAGTTCAGATTCGGTAAGGGACCACTCTTATAAATTTTGAATCCTGTCAGGGACCAAAAGTGTCAATTTGTCACTAAGATTCGGTAAAGGACTGCAGTTGCAAACTTCTGAAAGTTTCAGGGACTAAACTTGTGAAAAGTCCTCTCAGATTCGATAAATGGGCTTAGAGTTATTTGGACAGCCCAATTCAGATTCGGTAGGCCTTTGTTGGGCTTAAGCTACCACAATGTGAATCAGGTGAGCCTTGAAACCAAATACGAGTCCAGGAACAGGAACAAATACCGAGTCTGTAACTGAATGGAATACCGAGTCTTATACCGAATGTATACAGAATGAGATACCGAATGTGATATCGAATTCACATATACCGAATGATATACCGAGTGTGTAACAAACAAACTCAGATATACCGAATGAATACCGAGTTCTATGAACATGAAAAATCAAAAATTCTTCAATCGCATCAAATACGATTAAAAACCTATTGTAATAGGATCCAATAGCAGCGATTAAAGTGTTTCAATGAAGATTAATTTCCAAAACAGTCTCACAATCCAGGATTTAATGAAGAACATCCATGGCGGTTTTGTATGAACACGAAGATCAATCTCACTATTTTAATCACTGTTAGGCCGCGATTCCTTCAATAAAATTACTCATAATCATCACATAAACACTCGACTAGCATCAAATCGTCCAGAAACAACATACATCAACCCAATTCATGAATTGTTGACTTTTTGAAAAAGTCAAACGGACTTGAATCGTGAATCAAATGATGTATTTGAATCAAATTAACTGTTCTCGAAGCTCGTATAGGTATTTAGAAACTTGTATCAATGATTAATTTGTCGTGAAAACTGTCAAATCGATCCAGAGTGCAAGTTGTATCACGAAGAACAAAAACTCAAAATTGAGGAATCTGAGATGATTGTTGTTTATATTTGTTGATGATTAAGATTCGGTATGCTCGATTTAATTTTTTAGATCGATGAATATGTTTTTGTGAGGAGAACAGAGATAAATCGATGGATATACTGTATATGATAGGAGAGAGATAGAAGTGATCAGATCGATGTACAGTAGGAGAGAGATGATTTGGATTCGGTATCCAATAAAAGGAAGACTCGGTATATTTTTTATTTATCTGATGTTGTACAGTGAAAAGAGAGATATATGATTGTTACTGTAGATCGATGTAATATTATTCGAGGAGAGATAAGATAGATCTGGTCACTCGGTACTGTAGAAGTCAGATCTTTGAGATTTGGTAGTCCTTTTTTTTATTGTGAATATGTAATAAGAAAATGAAAATTATTGAGATTCGGTAAATTTTGACTTTGAAAATTTGAAGATTCGGTTTGAAAATTCGATGAAGATATGAAGATGAGTATGAAGGTATTTTGAAGATTTGAAGATAAGTATGAAGATTGGATGAAGATTTGAATGAGAGTATGAAGGTGGTTTGAAGATACACACGATATTCGGATCAACACTCGAATGAGCTTTCGCTCTGATACCAAATGTTGGGGTGTGTTAGGATGAATATCGTATGAATGTTTGTAAACTAGGAAGATTGTAGAGAGAAAACTAGAATTCTATTCCACAACTTCCTTGAACACCTTTACAAATCTTTGGCTATGTGTGTGAATGACTCACTTCTAAGGTTGCCTTGTGGGATATATATAGCCCTCGTCTATATCCCACCTTTACAAGGCTTAGCACACAATCTATGCAATTCCCGGGGACCTAACAGTGGTTTTGATACTATTTGGTTAATAGTTGATCGTCTCACCAAATCAGCACACTTCCTGCCAATAAGAGAAGATGACAAGATGGAGAAGTTAGCACGACTGTATTTGAAGGAAGTCGTCTCCAGACATGGAATACCAATCTCTATTATCTCTGATAGGGATGACAGATTTATTTCAAGATTCTGGCAGACATTACAGCAAGCATTAGGAACTCGTCTAGACATGAGTACTGCCTATCATCCACAAACTGATGGGCAGAGCGAAAGGACGATACAAACGCTTGAAGACATGCTACGAGCATGTGTTATTGATTTCGGAAACAGTTGGGATCGACACCTACCGTTAGCAGAATTTTCTTACAACAACAGCTACCATTCAAGCATTGAGATGGCGCCGTTTGAAGCACTTTATGGAAGAAAGTGCAGGTCTCCAATTTGTTGGAGTGAAGTGGGGGATAGTCAGATTACGGGTCCGGAGATAATACAAGAAACTACCGAGAAGATCATCCAAATTCAACTACGGTTGAAAACCGCCCAAAGTCGACAAAAGAGCTACGCTGACATTAAAAGAAAAGATATAGAATTTGAAATTGGAGAAATGGTCATGCTTAAAGTTGCACCTGGGAAAGGCGTTGTTCTATTTGGTAAACGAGGGAAATTAAATCCAAGGTATATTGGACCATTCAAGGTTATTGATCGTGTCAGACCAGTAGCTCACCGACTTGAGTTACCTCAACAACTCGCGGCTGTACATAATAATTTCCACGTCTCGAATTTGAAGAAATGTTTTGCTAAAGAAGATCTCACTATTCCGTTAGACGAAATCCAAATCAACGAAAAACTTCAATTCATCGAAGAACCTGTCGAAATAATGGATCGTGAGGTTAAAAGACTTAAGCAAAACAAGATACCAATTGTTAAGGTTCGATGGAATGCTCGTAGAGGACCCGAGTTCACCTGGAAACGAGAAGATCAGATGAAAAAGAAATACCCGCACTTATTTCCAGAAGATACTTCAACACCTCCAACTGTTTAAAATTTCGGGACAAAATTTATTTAACGGGTAGGTACTGTAGTGACCCGAACTTTTCCATGTTTATATATATTAAATGAAATTGATATTTATATGATTAAGTGTTTCCAACATATTAAGCAATCAAACTTGTTAAGACTTGATTAATTGAAATAGGTTTTATATATACAATTGACCACCCAAGTTGATCGGTGATTCACGAACGTTAAAACTTGTAAAAACTATATGATGTCATATATATGGATATATATATATAGTTAACATACTATTATGATAAGTAAACATATCATTAAGTATATTAACAATGAACTATATATGTAAAAACAAGACTACTAACTTAATGATTTCGAAACGAGGCATATATGTAACGATTATCGTTGTAACTACATTTAATGTATATATATCATATTAAGATATATTAATACATCATGTTATCATGATAATGTAATAATTTAACATCTCATTTGATATAATAAACAATGGATTAACAACATTTAACAAGATCGTTAAACTAAAGGTTTCAAAACAACACTTACACGTAACGACTAACGATGACTTAACGACTCAGTTAAAATGTATATACATGTAGTATTTTAATATGTATTCATACACTTTTGAAAGACTTCAAGACACTTATCAAAGTACTTCTACTTAACAAAAATGCTTACAATTACATCCTCATTCATTTTCATCAATAATTCTACTAGTATGCACCCGTATTTGTACTCGTATAATACACAGCTTTTAGATGTATGTACTATTGGTATATACACTCCAATGAGCAGCTCTTAGTATCCCATGTGAGTCACCTAACACATGTGTGAACTATTATTTGGCAACTAGCATGAAATATCTCATAAAATTATAAAAATATTAGTAATCATTCATGACTTATTTACATGTAAACAAAATTACACATCCTTTATATCTAATCCATATACCAACGACCAAAAACACCTACAAACACTTTTATTCTTCAATTTTCTTCATCTAATTGATCTCTCTTAAGTTCTATCTTCAAGTTCTAAGTGTTCTTCATAAATTCTATAAGTTCTAGTTTCATAAAATCAAGAATACTTCCAAGTTTGCTAGCTTACTTCCAATCTTGTAAAGTGATCATCCAACCTCAAGAAATCTTTCTTATTTATAGTAAGATATCTTTATAATATAAGGTAATACTAATATTCAAACTTTTTTTCAATTTCAATAACTATAACAATCTTATTTCGAGTGGAAATCTTATTTGAACTTGTTTTCGTGTCATGATTTTGCTTCAAGAACTCTCAAGCCATCCAAGGATCCATTGAAGCTAGATCTATTTTTCTCATTTCTAGTAGGTTTATCCATAAAACTTGACGTAGTAATAATGTTCATAATATCATTCAATTCATATATATATAACTACCTTATTCGAAGGTTTAAACTTGAAATCACTAGAACATAGTTTAGTTAATTCTAAACTTGTTCTCAAACAAAAGTTAATCCTTCTAACTTGACTTTTAAAATCAACTAGACAAATGTTCTATATATATATGATATGCTAACTTAATGATTTAAAACCTGAAAACACGAAAAACACCGTAAAACTGGATATACGCCGACGTAGTAACACCGCGGGCTATTTTGGGTTAGTTAATTAAAAACTATGATAAAATTTGAAATAAAAATTTTTCTTCTGGGAAAATAATTTTTCTTATGGACATGAAACTATATCCAAAAATCATGATTAAACTCAAAGTGGAAGTATGTTTTCCAAAATGGTCATCTAGACGTCGTTCTTTCGACTGAAATGACTACCTTTACAAAAACGACTTGTAACCTGTATTTCTAACTATAAACTTATACTTTTTCTGTATATATTCATAAACTTAAGTTAAATATGAAACCATAGCAATTGTATTCACTCAAAAAGGATTTAAAACGAAGAAGTTATGGGTAAAACAAGATTGGATATTTTTGCTTGTTGTAGCTACGTGAAAATTGGTAACAACTCTATATTAATCATATCCTAGCTAAATTGTATTGTATTATACATGTATTCTAATATATTATGTAATCTTGGGATACCATAGACACGTATGCAAATGTTTTGACATATCATATCGACCCATCTATATATATTATTTGGAACAACCATAGACACTCTATATGCAGTAATGTTGGAGTTAGCTATACAGGGTTGAGGTTGATTCCAAAAATATATATACTTTGAGTTGTGATATAGCCTGAGACGTGTATACACTGGGTCGTGGATTGATTCAAGATAATATATATATCGATTTATTTTTGCACATCTAACTATGGACAATTAGTTATAGGTTACTAACGAGGACAGCTGACTTAATAAACTTAAAACAGTAAAATGTATTAAAAATATTGTAAATATATTTTGAACATACTTTGATATATATGTACATATTTGTTATAGGTTCGTGAATCGACCAGTGGCCAAGTCTTACTTCCCGACGAAGTAAAAATCTGTGAAAGTGAGTTATAGTCCCACTTTTAAAATCTAATATTTTGGGATGAGAATACATGCAAATTTATAAATGTTTTACGAAATAGACACAAGTAAATGAAACTATTTTATATGGGTGAATGATCGAAGCCGAATATGCCCCTTTTTAGCTTGGTAGCCTAAGAATTTGGGAACAGACCCCCAAATTGACGCGAATCCTAAAGATAGATCTATCGGGCCCAACAAGCACCATTCTGGAATTTGGAATGCTTAAGTACTTCGAAATTATCATGTCCGATGGGTGTCCCGGAATGATGGGGATATTCTATATGCATCTTGTTAATGTCGGTTACCAGGTGTTCACCGTATGAATGATTTTTATCTCTATGTATGGGATGTATTGAAATATGAAATCTTGTGGTCTATTATTTCGATTGATAAATATATAGGTTAAACCTATAACTCACCAACATTTTTGTTGACGTTTAAAGCATGTTTATTCTCAGGTGATTATTAAGAGCTTCCGCTGTTGCATACTGAAATAAGGACAAGATTTGGAGTTCATGCTTGTATGATATTATGTAAAAACTGCATTCAAGAAACTTATTTTTGATGTAATATATTCTTATTGTAAATCATTATGTAATGGTCGTGTGTAAACGGTATATTTTAGATTATCATTATTTGATAATCTACATAATGCTTTTTAAACCTTAATCAATAGAATAAAGGTTATGGTTGTTTTAAAAATGAATGCAGTCTTTGAAAAACGTCTCATATAGAGGTCAAAACCTCGCGACGAAATCAATTAATATGGAACGTTTATAATCAATATGAACGGGACATTTCACGTTAAATCTTATTTTAGCGAGTCAAACTATACCCCGATTATTTAAATTGAGACCTAGCCTAGTTTTGACTTTCGCCAAAACTTAAATCGTAACGGTTTCCCTTTTTACAATTTCACGATTATATTACTAATGATATTACCCAAACCACCGAATCCTATTTTTAAATTAGTGTTAATAATTTATTCATAAGTTCGTCTAAACCACTTTTAGTGTTAAAGCTTAATCTATATTAATATAAATAACCTTCGCTATTTATATCTAACAAATTAAGTGATAATGATTAAATATCTAATCATATAACAATGGTTCTTTTAGCTAGGCACAATGTTAAAAATACTCAAGTTACATTATAATATTCTAAATGATAACAATCCATAATCGAGGGGTTCTACATCTAAGCAAATACACGGGAGTAAACTAGCTAATCATAAAAAGAGGACGGGAGTAAAAAAATAAATATACATTAACAACCATGATAACAATAATACCATAGATAATAAAAATGATAATAACAATAATGAATAAATTAAATAGAACAACTTACAAAAGACTTTAATTTATTGATTGCAAATGGTAAGAAATGAAAATGACAGCACCCGTGCACACGAATAATAATACCCTTAAAAATGAAACTATCAAATCTTGAACTCGAAATTAATATTGGTACCGAAATATAAACTGAAGATTAAATTGGTACGGAGTATATGGGAAATAAATTTAGACAGTAGATATCTATAATTTTTCTATGGTTGTTGCCTACTGCCTACTTGTTAGCCTCTGTCCTAACTACTCTCCTATTACTTGCTAACCTACGGAGTATATATATATATATATATATATATATATATATATATATATATATATATATATATATATATATATATATATATATATATATATATATATATATATATATATATATATATTGTGTTGTTGACTAACTAGCTTTTTTAACTTGTACTCAATAATCTTTATATATATATATATATATATATATATATATATATATATATATATATATATATATATATTGTTATAAAAGTAATAATTGGATGATAATTTTATTATTATTATAGATATTGCATAGTATATTTTTTTGAGTATAAATAGGTGTGTTGAGTTAGAGTTTATGGGATGTATTTTTTTGGTTAACAAAAACACTCTCTCTCTCTAGATTCCAAATGCCACCAAACTCTCATTGTACATTTTTCTATAAATAAAAAACCAATTACTCATACCTTTTGTTCAACCTTTGTTTTCTCAGTTTTACAGTATCTCTATCTCTATATACCTTCTACAGTCAAGAACCACTAAAGGTAGTTATAAGCCTACTGAATTATAACACGTTATCAGCACGAAAAGCTTAGTGTAATTAAAAGATATCTCAAACGATCACGAATCACTAATCAAGGTATGAAATTATTAATAATTTTCAGACTCGAATATATCAAATTTTGGACTACTAACATTTATATTTATGTTATTTAAGTTATATATGGTCGGTTATATCACCTGAATTATATTTCTGTAATCTAACTTTTACTAACTTCACTAACATTTATATTTATGTTATTTAAGTTATATATGGTCGGTTATACCACCTGAATTATATTTCTGTAATCTAACTTTTACTAACTTCACTAACATTTATATTTATGTTATTTAAGTTATATATGGTCGGTTATACCACCTGAATTATATTTTCTGTAATCTAACTCTTATTAACTTCACTAACATTTATATTTATGTTAATAAGACCTCATGATTGTACGCAACACGTCATTTGACAACACGGTACTTTATGTACGCAACACGTCATTTGACAACACGGTACCATGGGTCGAGATTAATTCCGATCAATACGAATACGACGGGGTCTTTATATGTTATCTAACATTTATGATTACTTATGCAATTAATCATTATTTATTTCATGCATACTAATGTTTATTCTTAAATTTATAATTTTAAAAGTTAAAATAAAAAAAAATAGTTTGTATTTTTATTAAAAGTAAATCTTAAAAGTTAAAATAAGAAAAAGTAGTTTGTACTTTTATTAAAAGTAAATCTTAAAAGTTAAAATACAAAAAGTAGTTTGTATTTTTATTAAAAGTAAATCTTAAAAGTTAAAATAAGAAAAAGTAGTTTGTATTTTTATTAAAAGTATATCTTAAAAGTTAAAGTAAGAAAAAAAAGGGGATGGTAAAATGGAATAGTTTTTTGTCAAAAATGAAGTATTGAAAATGAAGTGGTCTCCTTCTATAACTAAAAAAAATATATATATACTTTTATCAAATGAATTTTTTTGTGGCCGACAATTTCAAACACGAGTCCGTGTTTAGTTTATCAAGAATATCTCTTGCTTTGGTGAAAGGTCACGATCACGATATCAGGTGTTGTGAAAGAATTAAAAAATTGGTCAAGTGGCCTTTTAAAAACTAGAAAAAAAAATTTAAACAAAATTTTTTTTTTATATATTTATAATTTACGGGTAACGTAAAAAAAAGGAAGTTTTTTTTTTAAAAAAAAAAACAAAGAAAGTGTTTAAATGAGTTTTACAGAAAGGGGGAAAGCAAAGTAAAAAAAAAAAACTTTTTTCCAAACAAAGGTAAATGAAAGTAGGACTTAATACAAGAAAAAAGTAAACATCTCCTAGACGTGATAAAATCTATCAATGATAAGTATTAGACTTGATGAGCTAAATGTGACAAAAATGTTTCAACATGTCTTATGTTAATTTTCTAAAATAAGTTATTATTATTCCGAGTTTAACACATATACATATGTTAATTAAAAACAACCTTTTTGTTCTTATGTAGTGTTGGGTTGCAATTTTGGTTGTATGCCATAATTCCATCCAGTAGAGTGACAATAGAAAACTTTTGATGATAATCAATAAAAAACTTTTTTCCAAACTTGTCAAATGTTTTGTTAAAAACGTGACCGTTGAAAAAAGGAGGTTGAATAATAAAACTTAAAAAACAAATTATTTTTTTAAGAGTGTGCATCAAAATGGCCCGTTTAATAATGGGGAGTAAAAATATAGTCAAATTGTTTCAACGAACAAGGGTTCAATTGGATGTCTCTTAAAAAAAATCCGCGGGTACGGGTGATGGATCCAATGGATCCGCATCCACGACCCGCGGGTGCTATCCCTAATTGTGACAAGTACAAATCAACTAAAAGTCTAAAAAATAAATGCTCTTATAGGGACCAAATGTTCACAATAATTGCCTAAGCTAGATATGAAACAAATAGTTCATAAAAAAAAAAAAAAGGTCGTTGTGCGTTTTCGGGATGATAGCCGAAATACACTTACAAAAGTAGGTCAGCCGTCAATTCTTTATGGCCATATCAACGTAGATCAATAAAATCATTTATGGTTTTGATAAAAGATTAATTAAAAATTAATTGTTTTTTTGGTCTTGGATTCTCGGTAACAAAAGCAAAGGTTGTATTTGGTTGCCACAACAAACAAGACTGTGATGACCCGGAAATTTCTGACCAAATTTAAACTTAATCTTTGTATGATTAACATTTTCGACACGATAAGCAAAGTCTGTAAAACTGAATCTCAAAATTTTTGAACTACTTTTATATATTTAAATACCTTTCGGTTGTTTTCGACGATTCACGAACAATTATATGTAAATAGATACATATATACTATAACTTGAAAAGGTAACAATGTATTAATTATTTGATACCGTACATTAAACTTATTGGTTTAAATATCTATTTGAATATATATGATAAGTTGAAATATTTATTATTAAAATTTATTTATAAATAACTTCCAATGTGTATTTAAAAAAACTGATTTATATATATTAAAAAGATATATACATATATATAATTTCAAGTTATTTAGTAAACGATAGTAACATTTCAAATTGCTACAGTACCCAAAATGCTACAGTGTTTTTGAAAATCACTATTTGCTACAGTGAAATTGACTTTGCTACAGTGAATTGCTACAGTAAAAATTGACTTTGCTACAATAACTTTGCTACAGTGGTATATTTACAGTAACTTTGCTACAGTGGTATATTTTATGGATGATTTAAGACTATATTTTGACAAAGGTACGATTCATGAAACGTAAAGTACAAGTTTTCTCAGCGTACGAAAGGGCGTTCGAAAAACCGGAACCGGGACATAAGTCGAGTGACAACGTACGACTTATCGGAACAAAAATTACAAGTCAACTATGCACGTGAATTTAATATAATATATAATTAATTAATTTAAATTATATATATTATATTTATATTTATTTTATATTATGTCGACAAGCTAGGAGCCAAAACAATGTGAGCTGTCCCTGGTCCTCATGCGAGTCGCATGGCCAGAAGGCCATTTCCATGCGAGTCGCATGACTCCAGATTTCAGGCCACATCTATAAATTTCAGTGTTTTCGCTCGATTTAAATCACACACATACACAAATATATATATACTCCGTAATATTATTTATTATTTATTATTTATTATTATTATTATTATTATTATTATTATTATTATTAATAAGATTATTATTAATCTTATTATTTTTTTTATTATTATTAGTGTTATTATTTTTGCGATACAAAAATAATAATGTACAAAAAAATATTACGACGGAGTGATGTCCAAGTAATTTTCAAAACGAGTTTCCGAGCGAGCTAGAGCTAAGGAAAATATGGGTTATTGCCAAGGAAATTATGGGTAATGTTCGGGGGTATTTTTGTGAATCAAACCTCGTGTTTATCATCTCCGATGCGTCTACGTGCTTTCCTGCAATATTGTATATCAATATTAAACTGTGAGTTTCATATGATCCCTTTTACTCAATATATTTTTGGGCTGAGAATACATGCGACTGTTTATAAATACTGAAAATACTAGATTTATATGCGTGAGTTTCATTACTCCCTTTTTATATATATTTTTGGGACTGAGAATACATGCGCTGTTTTACTAAATGGATACAAATACTAAAACTGATTTTGTGTGAGTTTCATAAGATCCCTTTTACTCTCTACATTTTTGGGCTGAGAATACATGCAAATGCTTTATTAACCGATATACAATATTTATATGCGTGAGTCTCATTTGCTCCCTTTTTAATTGCTTTTGCAATATATATTTTTGTGCTGAGAATACATGCACTTTATTTTAAACACAATGGATACAAGTACATACTAAATTCTACACTGAGTTTGAACCGAAAATCCCTTAGCTTTGGTAACTAGTAACTGCCAGTTATAAGAACTGATGGGCGCGAGTAGTAGTATATGGATCCATAGGGCTTGACATCCCCGTCCGAGCTAGAGCGCTAGCCTTTTAACGGACGTATGCTATTTGAGAAGCGTACACGTTGGTTTGCGTGTATTATTAAGATGATTATACAAAGGGTACAAATTATATATACGTTAAAGTTTAGTTACCAGGGTGCTCAATTTCGTAGAATATTTTGATAAACGTTTCTGGATGAAACAACTGAAATCTTGTGATCCACTTTTATATAATCTATTGATAAACATTTCTGGATGAAACAACTAAAATCTTGTGATCCACTTTTATATACAGATTATACGAAACACTAAAACTATGAACTCACCAACCTTTGTGTTGACACTTGTTAGCATGTTTATTCTCAGGTTTCCTAGAAGTCTTCCGCTGTTTGCTTAGATGTTAGACAAGCTATGTGCATGGAGTCTTGCATGACATATTTTTCAAGGAAACGTTGCATTCACCAAATCATCACCATGTATCTTATTTTGACTGCATTGTCAATGGAAGTACTGTTGTAAACTATTATTTATGGTGATTGTCTATATGTAGAAATCATTAGATGTCGAAAACCTTTGATTTAAATATTCATTTATGGTGTGCCTTTTCAAAAGAATGCAATGTTTACAAAACGTATCATAGAGGTCAAATACCTCGCAATGAAATCAATGAATGACGTGTTCGTCCATATGGATTTGGACCGATCGTCACAAAGACAGAGGTTGTTGACTTTTGTTGTTAAACATGGCACAAGTGAACAATAACAATAGATTATTGTTTTTGAAAAGAATAATGATGCGTTAATTTTATTGTATAAAATAAAATTAAAGAAAATGGTTTTCATTGATGACTATGAACAAAGGCAAACAAAGTGTTTGTGGTATTTGGTGATTAAAAAAAGTGCATCTAAAGCTTCTACTGAAAATAATATGCATCTAAAGCTTCTACTGAAAATTAATGTGCAAGGTACAACGTATAACTATATGGTCAAATTCATTTGAGCCTTCGGAGTCACAAGTATATGATGTATATATATATTACTCAATTAACAAAATAGTAAATCTAAATTAATTCATATGAATAGTAAAACGAAATTAATTAATTTACTATTCACATAAAAAAACGCAAATGATAAAAAGCGCATCGCATATGATAAGCGCATATGATAAAAAGCGAATATGATGAAAAGCACAACGCATATGATGAAAATCGCATATGATTAAAAGCGCATATGGTGAAAAACACAGCGCATATGATTAAAAGCGTATATGGTGAAAAGGATATATGATAAAAAAAAAAAAAACACATATGGTGATTTATAAAAAAAAAAAAAAAAACACATATGGTGATTAATGGAAAGCACATATGGTGATTAATGAAAAGTATATTGTGAAAAAGAATCACAAATGTTTCTTGAAAGAATTCAAGGTAAGATATATGAACCAATTCATTCATCATGTGAACCATTTTGATATTTCATGGTTCTAATAGACGCATCTAGCGGATGGTCTCATATTTGTATGTTATCAAGCCGTAATATGGCATTTGCAAAGTTTCTTGCATAAATTATTAAATTGAGAACACATTATTCTGATTACACCATTAAAAGGATGAGACTTGATAATGCTGGTGAGTTAACATCTCAAGCATTTAATGATCATTATATATCTACAGGGATTGTTGTTGAACATCCAGTTGCTCATGTGCATACACAAAATTGGTTTAGCTGAATCAATAGATAAACGCTTACAGCTAATAACTAGACAATTGATAATGAGTACAAATCTCTCAATATTTATATGTGGACATGTAAATTTACATGCTGCGACATTAATTCGCATTATACCATGTGGAAGTCGTAAATATTTTCACTTAATACTTGATTTTGGCCAAGAGCCAAATATTTTCTACCTTAAAATATTGGTTGTGCAGTGTATGTTCCAATTGTATCACCACAACACAATAAAATGGTTCTTCAAAGAAAGATGATAATATATTTTGGATATAAAACATCTTCAATCATAAGATATATTGAACCCATGATGGGTGATGTTTTTACAGCACGTTTTGCTGATTGTCATTTTAATAAAACATTGTTCCCTAGATTAGGGGGAGAAATAAAAATAAAAAATAAAATGATGCTTCATGATGTGAACATCAATTAAGGTATATTGAACTCGCACAAAAGAATGTGAAACTAAAGTTCAAAAATAATGCATATGCAAAAACTTGCAAATTAATTACTTTATGCATTTACAGATATAAAAAAGTGACTAAATCATATATACCAGCGATAAATGCTCCAGCTCGAACTGAAATTCCAAAAGCTGGCAATAATGTCACTGTTGAGTCTTTGCCACGCATCAAACGTGGAAGATCAATTGGTTCCGAAGATAAAAATCCTCGAAAAAGAAAATCAGCTGATAATGAGGTAAGAGAAAGTGTTCAAGAAGAACCACAAATCAATATTCCTTCTGCAGAGGATATTGATAAATGTAAATACTAAAATTGCGATAAATTATACAATATTATGGAACCGAAATGAAACTAAAATCTCTATGAGATATTTTCATATAATGTTACAATGACATCATGAATAAAGATGATGATCTGGAACTAAAATCTGTCATTGAATATACAAAATGGACATGATTGAGCTCAATGGAAAGGAGCAATAAGAGCTGAATTAGAATCGCTCGATAAAAGAAAAGTTTTCGGATCAATCGTTATCACTTTTAAAGATGTGAAACGTATGGGATACAAATGAATTTTTATCCGAAAAGAAATGTGCAAATGAAGTTACAAGGCAAAACTAGACTTGTGACTCAATATTTCCCACAAAGACCAGAAATAAATTAGGAGGAAAAATTATCCTCCTGTAATGGATACAATTACTTATTAGATACTTAATCAACCTGGTAGTTATTTAAATGCATCTCATGAATGTTGTTACTACTTATCTGTATGGATCACTTAATAGTGATATATATGAATATACCTAAAGGGTTAAGGTATCATAAGCATCTAATGTAAAACCCAAGGGAATATATTCCATTAAATCACAAAGATTTCTAAGTGGGTTTATACAAACGGGACGTATGTGGTATAACCGATTAAATGACTACTTGATAAAAAAAAGGGTATAAATATAAACTTATTTTGCACGTATGTTTTATAAAAACAATGTTCGGATATGAGATCGTAGTTGTTTATGTCAATGTTCTTAACATCATATGAACAAATAAAGAGATCTATGAAATCATTCAACTTCTAAAGAATTATTTTGAAATGAAAGATCTTGAAAAAACCAAGTATTACCTTGGATTGCAAATTGAGCATATGCCTAATGGTTTACTTGTACATCAAACAACTTATACCGAAAAGATTTTAAAACATTTTTTTTTAAAGACAAACTCATTGTTGTTAGATCACTCAATATTGACACTGATCTATTTCATCCCTGCGAAGATCATGAAAATTTTAACAGATCGAAAGTTCTATATTTTAGTGCAATTGAGGTTCTTATGTATCTTATAGATTATACAAGATCTGACATTTCTTTTGCAGTTAATTTGTTGACAAGGTTCAGCTCAGCCCCTACCAAAAGACATTGGAATGGGATCAAACAAATAGTTTGATACCTTCGGGGAACTACTGATTTATAATTATTTTATTCTAACGAATCAAAACAAGATTTGGTTGGTTATGCAGATGCAGGTTATTTATCTGATCCACATAAAGCTAAATCTCAAAATGGATATGTATTCCTAAATGGAGGTACCGCAATATCATGGCGTTCTCAAAAACAAACACTTGTTGCAACATCATCAAATCATGCCGAAGTAATTGCATTACATGAAGCCAGTCGGGAATGTTTTTGGTTGAGATCAATGACACAACTCATTACTGATTCTTGTGGACTAGAACGCAATAAAAGTTCAACAACTATCTATGAAGATAATGTAGCTTGCATAACACAGATGAAAGAAGGGTATATCAAAAGTGACCGAACAAAACACATACCCCCTAGAATTTTCTCATACACTCAAAATCTCATTAAGGACAACCAGATTGAAATGAGATATGTTCAGTCTAGCAAAAACTCTGCTGACTTTTTCACCAAAGCACTTCCAACTGCTATTTTCATAACACACGTTCATAATATTGGCATGAGGCATGTTCAGAAGATGTAACAACTCAGGCGTTGCCTACTTGAGGGGGAGTCAACTCTATGCTGCACTCTTTTTCCCTTAGCTAAAGTTTTATCCCAAAGGGTTTTCTTTAGCAAGGTTTTTAACGAGGCAGTACTAGTTATTCACTAATAAAATTATCATCCAAGAGGGAGTGTTATAAAAGTAATAATTGGATGATAATTTTATTATTATTATAGATATTGCATAGTATATTTTTTTGAGTATAAATAGGTGTGTTGAGTTAGAGTTTATGGGATGTATTTTTTTGGTTAACAAAAACACTCTCTCTCTCTAGATTCTAAATGCCACCAAACTCTCATTGTACATTTTTCTATAAATAAAAAACCAATTACTCATACCTTTTGTTCAACCTTTGTTTTCTCAGTTTTACAGTATCTCTATCTCTATATACCTTCTACAGTCAAGAACCACTAAAGGTAGTTATAAGCCTACTGAATTATAACATATATATATATATATATATATATATATATATATATATATATATATATATATATATATATATATATATATATATATATATATATATATATATATATATATATTGTGTTGTTGACTAACTAGCTTTTTTAACTTGTGCTCAATAATCTTCTTCGCATGCCTTTTTAATAGTATTCCGTATTTAAATTATATCACTTGAAGTAATAGGTAGACTTGGACTAGCTGGTGATCTACTTTCTGCTGTAAAGACTGAAAAAGAAATAGTATTAAACATAAAAGCCACCGTCCCATCATGTAAAAGTTGAATCTGAATCTTGGTAATAGAATTACGCGTTTCGCGTATATCCTACGAGTTCCACGTAGATCTGAAGTTTACACCTTTCGTGTGATATCCTACGCGATCCGCGTATGTGTAAATTTGCAGTTTTTCGTCTTTTGTTCTCGGTTGATCGTTTGTTGACGTATATTGACTTGGAACTTTCATTTAAACTCTTTTTCTTCGATCATCTTGAACTTGCATATTTTTCGTCTTTTATTCTTGATTTCGGATAAACGTTTTCTCGATATATAATTGGTTTAATTCGTCGTTTATCGTCTTTTCTTCCAAATTTAACATGTGTATTACTTTCGTCGCTTTTCTCGTAAAATGTGAATCTAATGTCCTTGTAAACGATAAAAGAATATGAAATATAAATGATATTGCGTCGAAATATATGTATGTTTATAGTAATATCACTAACCGTCAACTCTCTCTTGTGACGAATTTATATGACTATATGAGTACGTATCTTCTCGAATGTTGAGTGGTTTATTATGGCACCGTGGAAAGGCAATTTTACGGTGGTGGAACATACGAATTTACGAATGTCTTTAGGCTGAAATCCTCAATTAAGGAAATATGAGGAAAGAGGTTTGAGTTCTTTAAATTAATTCATCACAGTACGTATGAAAGAAATATGATCAAAATAATGAAGGCTCGTAGAATTTGCATGATCAACGATTTACATTGCAATGCCGAAAACTTTTTGAATGACCCATTTACACTTGCTCGGTAACATCATATCTGAGTAAACTTTTTAACATTGCAATTTATGAAGGATCGTTAAGTTTATGAACAATTCAAACCTTTTTATAGAAAAATTGAAATATGGTATTGACGGTATTAATGATTAAAGATCAATATCAATTCTTAATTTACACAATTTTGATACTAGAGGATTCGGTACCGGAACTCCTGATACTATGTGGTCCATATTAGGTAAACATATAATGTAAAAAAGATAAATTGCTATCTTTTCACATTCGAGGAAAAAATATATAGATTTATTATTCTTAACTCTGTTAAGAGCTTTACTAATCCATTTGTTTTTTCTTATTAATTATTAGACAAGTCTTCACATATGTATTACACTAGTGAAATGACCAGTGGAACTACGGGTTTGTTTAAATGAAACAGTTTAATGATGGTATAAAGTGAATTTAAACGCTAAAGTCATTTAGTTTAATGACCCGACGGATTCCGACTAAGAAACTTCTCGTTGTTTTTTACAAACACATTTGATGTACCCAACTTGGCCGGAACAAATGAATTACATTTATTCTCTCAACACCATCTTTCAATTTTCATCACAATTACTATTTTCCTTGTCATAAAAGTCTACATTAGAATATTTTATTGAGACGTGTATTTCGTATACATATATAACGTAGTTAATCTCGTAAAGAGAACTCGTATTTGAATTTGAATAATAATAATAATATAATAATAATTAATAATTAATGAGAGTGAATTTTTTAAACATGAAATAATAAATAAGTAGATTTAATTTAATTAGTTATTAATTAGATTAATGACATCACTTTAAGGGCTTAGATTTTTTTCTTTTTCTTTTTGATTTTTTCTTAACAAAGGAATTAGCCTAATAATAACATCATCATTATAGGATTTTAATAGAAACTATAGATTCGAGAGATATTATGTGGTAAATGTTTAAACTTATATCTACTGAATGAAATATGCAATATGTAAATATTAATGATGTAACAACAATTTTATCTAAATTAAAGTGTTAGTTTAACTACTATAAGACTTTTGCCAAGTTAATGAGCAATAAACGAGTAAGCAATGAAAACTAGAAATGTAAGATTTATGTACTATATGGTATTGGTATCAAAAAATAGATACGAACATCGAACCAGTACTGTTACCATTATATTCAGTACGATATTTGAAAAAGGATTTGATCATTTTGCAGAATCAACACTATGCAATTCGGTATGATATTGGTGTCGATACCATCCCTACAAACTTCATGTCCTTCCATATTTTTGTTGATTCAATTAAATTCGATTAAAGTACATTTATCATATGCATAAACTTGTTAATCAAGTATCACAAGACAATGTAATGTTTAGTAATATTCTCATAAGAAGTTTTATGTTCAAACTGCAACGAATCTTATAGTGGCTACTAGAAAAAGTTAAAAACGATTAGAAAATAACCTAATTATGGTACCTATATACAAGTAAAAATATCCACTCTTACCATCCAATTATCCAATTAAATGTTCTCATGGTTCACACAATCCAATTTATGGTTATCCAATTAAAATAAATAAAAGAAACATGTACTCCGTTGTATAAAACCGAAAATCCTTACCTAACTTAAAATTTTCATATATAAAGTCATGTCAAGCCTCATAATTTCTACAAAATTCTTTCTCGTTAACATTCTTATTCTTATCTTAATTTTTTTTTTTTTTTTTTTTTTTTTTATCAATGGACGATCAATACGTCCTCATCGTTGATTCCTCCTCCGACGAAACAACCGTCGTGACACACAAATCTCCACCAAAAGAACAATGTAACACAGTCCACATTATCATCACATTAGCCCTTTTCGCTATCATCATCGGCGCAATACTATCAACTATGGTCGCTAACATCGAACCCTCAGATCCTAATCCTCCAAGCATTAACTCAATTTGCTCGATTGGACATGATCCTGATTCATGTTTCACTGACATGTCATCCATCCCTAGTTCTCATCCAGAATTGATCTTCAATTTAACGTTGAAACTAGCGTTAAACGAGGTTACAAACATTTCGTCGTTATTAACAACCTTAATTTCGACTTCTAATCAACTACAAGATGTTTACGCGTTAAATGATTGTGTGAGTTTGTTTAATGATGCCGTGAGTCAGCTTAATAGGTCAGTTGACACAATATGTAATGGTAATGCATATAATATTAATAATGTGTTGTTGAATGAGAAAAAAGTGTCGTATTTGAAGTCGTGGATTAACGTTGCGATGAACGATCAGGAGATGTGTGTGGATGGATTAGAAGAGATGAGATCGACGGTTGTGGATAGAGTGAAGGTGAAGATGAAGAGATCGAGTGCGTATATGAGTATGAGCTTATTGATACTCGATTATTATGAGAATAAAACGGTAGTTGGTTGGTTAGTTAATCGGTTTTCATTTGTATTGAGGTACACAGGATTGATATAGTGATTGAATTGAATGAAATTTTGTTGTATGAAATTAAATTTTGCAAATTGTATATGTTCTTTGTTTTGTTGTTTAAGTGACAACGATATACTTTGTAAACTTATTACTCTTTAATTTTGAGGGGATATGAATTCATGTTATCTTATTATCTCGCTTTTTGGTTGATCCTAAGTTCCTAATGTTATGTGGAATTAAATATTATTCATACTTAAAATATTGAATAAACATGTTCTACCAACTATAAATCACCATGAATAGTTGAGGGTCAAATCTTGACCTATTATAAAAACAACTACTAAACATGAACATCGAGTGAGTGAGTTTGGCATCAGAGTTTACAAGACCTTATATATGTCTTCCTATTAGCTCAATTTTATTTCAATATTTTGAAAAGACATTTCCAAAATTAAGAAAAATAAAATTAAAATGTTAGACCGTATTTCTTTAAAAAAAAAATATTTATGATAATCAAAACCCAAATTCTCTCGGCCCAAACTTTTGAAAGTCGCTCGGCCCAAAAGCACTTCCAATTAGTAAAAAAGAATTTATATACTAATAATCTAATATGTAAAACTCAAAAGTTGGGCCCAAAACACCGATTATGATGAAAAATACTCTGTGATGTAAAAGATCAAATATCAGATATACATGGAATATACCTACACTATTAGTAACAACAAAACAAAAGGTAATAGAAAATGATTAATGATTAAACGTGTCCAAATCCTGGTTACACCATCATTATAAAAAGTTAATCAAGCGCGACACAATAAAATCGATGTTCTGTATCAACTAATCAACTATTAATGATTTATATTCCTTTCGGTTTACCTACATAATCAATACTAAATTCATGATATGCACCCTAACTTATTTCATGCTATAAAATAAAAATAATATTTCATCCTTCTCGGTATAATAAGTGTTTACAATTGATTTTTCAAAATCTTTAATTGTCAACTTTGAGTGTAAATATTTTTATTTGTATTATATAATATTTAATAAAAATTATAAGGATGTAGACACATTTAAAATTCAATTCATTCACATATTTTTCATCATATACTATATAACATTAATAAAAATATTTACAATAAAATTTGACAATAAAGATTTTTAAAAATCAATAGTGAACACTTATAATAGGACAGATAAAGTATATAATACTCCGTAGTTAGTGAAACACCCAATAGTTTAACACACACGAACATGATCAAAGACGGAAGAAATACAATGAATCAAAGTAATCGATAAATTGTATTAATAAACACCGAACAAACAATCGTTTGACAAATGAAACATTGGTTGATCAGTGAGAGATCAAACATTTCCTCTCCCCAATCTCTGAATCGCCGCAACAACTCGTGCAATAGGGTTCCCAAACTCTTAACCCTAAAACGTAAAATGAACAGATATACATATATACATGCAGCCCGTTCGCACGAACGCAATTGTTGTACAATGAGTCCTTCATTTGTACGAATGAAGGTTATATGGACATGACCTTGATTCACATGAATAAGACTTCCATTCGTGCGAATGAACACTCAATTCGCTTAAGTTTCTGGAAATGACCAGTTTCATGCGTTTATGATAATGCTAAAAAGGAACATATATTTAGTATCAATATCCTTCCAATATGTAAAGCTTTTAGTAACTATTGTTCTATTTTTATGTAATAATCGTTTAAATAAATAAGTGCGAAAACAAAAGAAGAAAACGACGATTTGAAGACGCAAATGACCAAAAAGCTCAAATGTACAAGATATAATTCAAGTGGTTCAATTTATTGATAAGAAACGCCTAAAAATGACAAGAGTACAAGCCGCGAAAAGCAAAGTACAAGATATCTAAGCGTACGAAAAGGCGTTCGAAAATTCGAAACTGAGACATAAACCGAGCATCAACGTACAACTCAACGGAGCTAAAATTACAAGTCAACTATGCACAAGAATATAATATAATATATATAAAATTATATAAAATTATATGTTATTATATTATATATTATAATATTCAGCAGCCCACGTTTAACTCAATTTGGTGAGCTGGAATCCGAAGCACCGTACTCGCGGAGCTGTAAGGCACAAAAGTACCGCACTCGCGGAGCTGTACAATTTAAAGTGGGTCTATAAAAGCTCACGCATTCTGCTCAAATTCTACACGCCTTTTTCTTTTCCTTTCTTTCAATCTATCGATATATATATATATATATATATATATATATATATATATATATATATATATATATATATATATAATTTTAATTTTAATTTAAGTTTAATAATAATTGGGTTACTGTAAGAAATATTTTACGGGTTTTAAAGTCGGAACTCTGTCCGTGTAACGCTACGCGATTAAATACCACTGTAAGCTATGTTATTCCTTTTTAAATTAATGTGTCGTAACTAAGTTATTATTATGCTTATTTGAGCCGAAGTAATTGTGATGTTGGACTAAATATTAAGATGTGGTTATTGGATTTTGTACCATAATTCGGGTTTGGACAAAAGACCTACACTTGTGAACATTGGACTATGACTATTAATAGATTAGGGATATTGTCTAATTGAGCGACAACTCATTGGAACCTGTTGAACCTATCTTCAAATTAGTTAATCTAATAATTATTAAAATGATTACAAATGTCCTATTTAGTGACGTTTATACGACATTGTTTACAATCATTTAATTAATCAATTGGATTGGGTAATTGATTATTCATTATGGCCAAAGGAATAAATTAATGTATCATGGATCAATTAAAACAGAGGTAGATTACATACAAGGATAATTGGTGTAATTGTTAACAAAGTATTAAAACCTTGGATTACACGCAGTCGATAACCTGGTGTAATTATTAACAAAGTATTAAAACCTTGTTACAGTTCGAATCCCTAATTAATTGGAATATTTGACTTCGGAAATAAGGTTAATTTGACGAGCATTTTATAATTATGACCGATGGACTATTATGGACAAAAACCAGATAGGTATCAAATAAACCAGGACAAAGGACAATTAACCCGGGCAACAATTAATTAAAATCAAAACGTCAAACATCATGATTACGGAAGTTTAAATAAGCATAATACTTTTATTTCATATTTCATTGTACCTTTATTTACTGTCATTTCAATTACTGCAATTTACTTTATCGCAATTTAAATTCTGTCATTTATATTATCGTCATTTATCTTTACGCTTTATTTAAAATCGACAAACCGGTCATTAAACGGTAAAAACTTGAGGGACAAACCGGTTTATTTAAATTTCTTTTAAGGTGTAGGTATTGTAACATCCCGCATTTTCCGTTAAATTATTTTAACGCCCGTTTTTTTTTTATATAATATCTTCCGTTATCTAAATTCGTACCTTTCGTTGACTAACGTACTAATATTTCCGTTATTTAATTATAACATCACTCGTCTACTCGAGCGTTTTTAAAATAATTCGTTTGGTTAATTCTCGCACCCGACTACAAACTTGAGGGACTAAACTTGCCAAGAGGGCAAAGGGATGACTAGGTCAACTTGTCAACCTTCACCCTCCTCCATTCATTTCATCCTCCCCATTTCATTACTTCCATTTTTATTCTCTCAAACCCTCAAACACAAAATCATCATCTAAATCCAATCTATCAAGCTTGCAACAAAACAAATTACATATTTGGAATCCTCTCTTCATCCTCTACAATTTGATACCAACTTCATCTCGTTTGGGTAACATTTCTAAAACTCTAGATTTCTCTAAATTCGTGTTTTTAATTTGAAATGGTGTTAGTTAGTGTCTATGGCTCGTGTCTAGCATGAATACATGTTTTGTTTGCTCGATTTGTTATTTTGAGTAACTAGTTTGAACTTTTGAAATGGGTGTGCTTAATCTTGAGTTTTGGATGATTAAATATTGTTAAATTGTTAAGGTTCATGTTTTAATTGTGTTACTAGTATCACTAGCTTTATTTTGATGTATAGGTTGATTAAGAAAACTTCAACCACATGAATATTGATTTTGTGAGTTTTGGTTAGGGTTTGATAACTCTTAAAATGGACTTTTGATGATTTGAATGCCATGAAATATTGTTGGTAAGTATTTGGTTGGATTTTATGCTTGATTACCTTCGAAACGGCATATCATACATGTAAATTGGTTGCCCAAATCATGAAATGCATTTTGCGAACTTGAGACTTTGATTATGAACATTTAATGATCACTTGACGAGTTTTCGGCTATTGTAAATGATGTCATTGTTTGATGATATGTGTTTAGTTATATTCCTTGTCAAAATACCTTTCCGATGACATAAGATACATGCTTTAATCATTTGCGGATCATAAATTGTGAATGTTTGATGTTTGATTCGTGCATTTGTGTGATTTCAGCAAAGCAGGCCTGAGTACCATTTTGGACGCCGTCCAACCTTTGGGACGCCGTCCAGTCCTTCATTTCTGGACGCCGTCCAGCCTTTTTGGACGCTGTCCAGATGGCCTATCAGGTGCTGTCCAACTTGGTCTTTTTACGAAAAATATTTGCTATGCTACGCACCTCCGATTCACATGTAACTTGTTCTAACATGCTCATATATGATTAAAAACCTCAGAAAAATAGTTCGAGACCCGACCCGAACGTGTTGACTTTTTCGTTGACTTTGACCCGACCAAAGTTGACTTTTAATCAAACTTAACCAAATGTTTGTTCAATCGTTCTAACATGCTTTTATACTTGTATTTTTCATGAAACGTGACAATTTGACTCACACGCTATAGTAATCGAGTCATAACGATCCATAGGACTAATTGAACACATTTCGCCCGACCTTGTGTCGTAACCGGTTAATTGATACAACTTACTTGTTTAGGTCAAGGCTAAGCAACTTTCATGCACACGTTTACTTTGTGAAGTACATTTATACTCGTGCACTCGAGGTGAGATCATAGTCCCACCTTTTCAACAACTTTTTATACTTTTAAATTGTGGGCTGAGAAACATATACTTTGTTACATTTTGTACTACTTACTTTAATACTTTGAATGCAAGTACGATGAAACAAACATTCCACAGCGAGTTAGAACAAAAATCCTCAATTCGATTATCATTAGTTACACTTGCAGGGTGTAAGCGAGAACTTATATTGTGTGGCCATACGGGTTTGAAAAACCCTAGTTTCGGACGGTTCGCTACCGTCTACGGATGAAATATATTTTCGAGAAACAGTGTATGTTCTAACACTATTGTGATGGGGTTCTATGGAAGGAAACGTTAAGTCTTGATAATTGAGTGCTCGCGAACATACTTTTGGAATGCAAATGATTTTGATAATCAACGTTAAGGGAATACTAAATCTTGTGGTTCAAAAACAGTATTTATTACAAACACCTATGATTTCACCAACGTTTTTCGTTGACAGTTTTCTATATGTTTTCTCAGGTTCATACATGACTATTTGATACATGCTTCCGCGTACACTCATACTTGCTTGGGGTCAAGCATACACACATGCATACGCTAGTGATAGCACCTTTGGATTCAAACATATTTGTTTACATACTTACGCTATTTATAGCAACTATGATTTTAAACTAATTATGTCACAAGTTATATCATTTATACTTTACTACTTTTGTAAACTTAAACTTGTTGTTGATCCGTTTGGTAAACTAAACTTTGTAAGTTTTGTACGTTACGAATGAATGCGACATAATTTTGGTCAAACGTGTCTCATATAAGGACTACGACCACGTAACGGGACCTAAATTAACGGCGCCGTCAATGACGATTTTGTCGGGTCGTTACAGATGGTATCAGAGCGTTGGTTGTAGGGAAATAGGATATGCATTAGTGTGTCTCACAGAGTCGTTAGGACACATTAGTGAATCTAGACTACAACCGGATAGTTAACCATTGCATTCTGACATACATTTGCTATAGATAGCACTTACTTGACTACTTGTACATTATACTTGAATCATTCTTAGGCAAACTTTTTAATGGCACCAAACTTTCATCATACGAATCCGTATTCTGCCACTTTCTGGTAACACACGTAAATTCAAAATTCATACTCGTAAGGATGACGATGACTTCATTAGTCACACTTGTTCGGGAACTCTGTCTCCTAGATTGTTATTCGCCACCGTTTCAACTTACTATCAGGGTCACACCGGTGTTCCTTACTATCTACCACTTCTTGTTACTACCATCACTACTCTAGGTGAGTATCGTCATCACTATTTATCACTACGGTTGCGTACTATTCGTTATCATGATTCGTTACACTTCTCGTACCGGAATACATTATTGTTTGACTTGAATCGCATTGACGTGAAAAATCATTTATACACTTCCCCCGGGAAAACGCTTCTTCAGAGTTGCACTAATTCTTTTGATTAAATACGAAGCACGTTAGTGATGTCGCTATACTTTATTCATTCTAAATCTTTATGATTATGCGAACATGAATCTATGGAGTGATGTAGGAATGGAGGTATGAGTTAGCGTAATATAACGACACTCGATCAACGTGGTTATATTACGGTAGGTCATACCAAAGTTCTAATGACACGTGATGGTGGTTGGACTCGATCAACCTAATCACCACCATGTGGCATGTACATGACTTCATTTTTCTTGTTGGATATCCAAAAACTCCGAGAATATTGATAACAACCATACCCGGGACACATCGTCGATTATTGTCGAACCATATTTATGCTTCCAAATGAATGACAAATTCTTTCAACTTCAAAACGTATGTTACACGTGTATACTATCTCGTTTTCGCACAGTTTTATCGACGAACTACAATATGCTTGTTATGCTCACATCGAGGCGAAAATTTATCTCGCATCACACTCATACTTCCGATTCAGGAAATTTTCTATCTAAATTCTCAATGGAAGGAGAGACTCTTCACGTTATACTAGTATTCGCCACGAGGGGGAATATTCCTAACGAATGTTTTTCGGAAACCGATAAATCTTCCGCGGCGTGAAATTCTTGAGAAACAGAAACTCGTTCCAACAAACGTTTTCAAGTCCTAACAAACTTGTTCAAATATACCTTACAGAAATGTACCTCGTTTCGGATCGAGGTGCTCGTTTCACTTCTAGACTTACAAAAAGCCTCGGGACCACGTTTAAACATGAGTACAACACATCAACCACATCCTGAAGGACCAAACAAACATACGATTCAAACTTTGGAAACCATAATACGAGTTCGTGTTATCGACTTCAAATTTACTTGAGGAAAAGTACTTGCCTTTAGTCAAATTCTCTTACTACATAATTTTTCATTCGAGTATTAACGCCACACTTTTCTAGGACCCGTATAGCCGCAATTGTTGTTTTCTTAAATTGTTGAACCGAAGTAGGTGACAAGCAAACCACCGGACCCGAACTCATTCATGAAACAACCGAAAAATTATTCAAATTCAAGAAAGGCTCAAGACGGCCCGTAGTTGCCAAAAGAGCTACATCGATGTTAGACGTAAACATTTCAAATTCCAAGTGGGTAACCACGTAACGTTAAAATTCACACCTTGAAAAGGTGTAATCCATTTCGGGAAACGTAGAAAGCTAAATCTGCAATATTTTGCTCCTTTGAAAATCTTGGGGCATACTGGGCCCGTTGCTTACCGTTTCAAACTCCCAACTGAACCGAATTCCGTTCGTCCTACATTCCATGTATCACACTTAAAGCAGTGGCTTGCCGAACAAGAACTTGTTATCCTCTTCGACGAGCTTACTATCGGTGATAAACTTTACTCCCTAGGAGAACCGGTTGAAACTATAAATCGTGAAACCAAACTCTGAGACGACGTGAAATCCCGACTGTCAAGTTCGTTGAAATACCCAAGGAAGTACCTTAACTTATTCGTAGAATTTGCAACGCGAGGTTTCGAAGAAGAAACAACAACTACTACTTCCAACTAAATTTCGGGACAAAATTTCTTTTAAGGTGTAGGTAATGTAACATCCCGCATTTTTCTGTTAAATTATTTTAACGCCCGTCTTTTTTTTTTAGATAATATATTTCGTTATCTAAATTCGTACCTTTCGTTGACTAACGTACTAATATTTCCGTTATTTAATTATAACATCACTCGTCTACTCGAGCGTTTTTAAAATATTTCATTTGGTTAATTCCCGCACCCGACTACAAACTTGAGGGACTAAACTTGCCAAGAGGGCAAAGGGATGACTAGGTCAACTAGTCAACCTTCACCCTCCTCCATTCATTTCATCCTCCCCATTTCATTACTTCCATTTTTATTCTCTCAAACCCTCAAACACAAAATCATCATCTAAATCCAATCTATCAAGCTTGCAACAAAAAAAATTACATATTTGGAATCCTCTCTTCATCCTCTACAATTTGATACCAACTTCATCTCGTTTGGGTAACATTTCTAAAACTCAAGATTTCTCTAAATTCGTGTTTTTGACTTGAAATGGTGTTAGTTAGTGTCTATGGCTCGTGTCTAGCATGAATACATGTTTTGTTTGCTCGATTTGTTGTTTTGAGTAACTAGTTTGAACTTTTAAAATGGGTGTGCTTAATCTTGAGTTTTGGGTGACTAAATGTTGTTAAATTGTTAAGGTTCATGTTTTAATTGTGTTACTAGTATCACTAGCTTCATTTTGATGTATCGGTTGATTAAGAAAACTTCAA
This sequence comes from Rutidosis leptorrhynchoides, assembly GCF_046630445.1. Taxonomy (NCBI): domain Eukaryota; kingdom Viridiplantae; phylum Streptophyta; class Magnoliopsida; order Asterales; family Asteraceae; genus Rutidosis; species Rutidosis leptorrhynchoides. The sequence continues at coordinate 28,409,002 of NC_092339.1, read as the reverse complement.
ACACATGAATATTGATTTTGTGAGTTTTGGTTAGGGTTTGATAACTCTTAAAATGGACTTTTGATGATTTGAATGCCATGAAATATTGTTGGTAAGTGTTTGGTTGGATTGTATGCTTGATTACCTTCAAAACGGCATATCATACATGTAAATTGGTTGCCCGAATCATGAAATGCATTTTGCGAACTTGAGACTTTGATTATGAACATTTAATGATCACTTGACGAGTTTTCGGCTATTGTAAATGATGTCATTGTTTGATCATATGTGTTTAGTTGTATTCCTTGTCAAAATACCTTTCCGATGACATAAGATACATGCTTTAATCGTTTGCAGGTCATAAATTGTGAATGTTTGATGTTTGGTTCATGCATTTGTGTGATTTCAGCAAAGCAGGCCTAAGTACCATTTTGGACGCCGTCCAGTCCTTCATTGCTGGACGCCGTCCAACCTTTTTGGACGCCGTCCAGATGGCCTATCAGGTGTTGTCCAACTTGGTCTTTTTACGAAAAATGTTTGCTATGCTACGCACCTCCAATTCACATGTAACTTGTTCTAACATGCTCATATATGATTAAAAACCTCAGAAAAATAGTTCGAGACCCGACCCGAACGTGTTGACTTTTTCGTTGACTTTGACCCGACCAAAGTTGACTTTTAATCAAACTTAATCAAATGTTTGTGCAATCGTTCTAGCATGCTTTTATACTTGTATTTTGCATGAAACGTGACAATTTGACTCACACGTTATAGTAATTGAGTCGTAACGAGCCATAAGACTAATTGAACACATTTCGCCCGACCTTGTGTCATAACCGGTTAATTGATACAACTTACTTGTTTAGGTCAAGGCTAAGCAACTTTCATGCACATGTTTACTTTGTGAAGTACATTTATACTCGTGCACTCGAGGTTAGATCATAGTCCCACCTTTTCAACAACTTTTTATACTTTTAAATTGTGGGCTGAGAAACATATACTTTGTTACATTTTGTACTACTTACTTTTATACTTTGAACACAAGTACGATGAAACAAACATTCCACAGCGAGTTAGAACAAAAATTCTCAATTCAATTATCATTAGTTACACTTGCAGGGTGTAAGCGAGAACTTATATTGTGTGGCCATACGGGTTTGACAAACCCTCATTTCGGACGGTTCGCTACCGTCTACGGATGAAATATATTTTCGAGAAACAGTGTATGTTCTAACACTATTGTGATGGGGTTCTATGGAAGGAAACGTTAAGTCTTGATAATTGGGTGCTCGCGAACATACTTTTGGAATGCAAATGATTTTGATAATCAACGTTAAGGGAATACTAAATCTTGTGGTTCAAAAACATCGTTTATTACAAACACCTATGATTTCACCAACGTTTTTCGTTGATAGTTTTCTATATGTTTTCTCAGGTTCATACATGGCTATTTGATACATGCTTCCGCGTACACTCAAACTTGCTTGGGGTCAAGCATACATACATGCATACGCTAGTGATAGCACCTTTGGATTCAAACATATTTGTTTACATACTTACGCTATTTATAGCAACTGTGATTTTAAACTAATTATGTCGCAAGTTATATCATTTATACTTTACTACTTTTGTAAACTTAAACTTGTTGTCGATCCGTTTGGTAAACTAAAATTTGTAAGTTTTGTACGTTACGAATGAATGCGACATAATTTTGGTCAAACGTGTCTCATATAGGGACTACGACCACGTAACGGGACCTAAGTTAACGGCACCGTCAATGACAATTTTGTCGGGTCGTTACAATTATTAAGCCAGACATTAATGCGCCAGATTATGAAATCAAAGGACAAATCCTACACATGGTAACTAATCAATGTCAATATAGTGGTACACCAAAAGAAGATCCAAACGAACATCTTTGAACCTTTAATAGGATCTGTACTCTATTCAAAATCAGAGAAGTTGAGGATGAACAGATCTATCTCATGTTGTTTCCCTGGACTTTAAAGGGAGAAGCCAAAGATTGGTTAGAATTGCTACCTGAAGGGGCGATTGATACATGGGATGTTTTAGTTGAAAAATTTCTTAAAAGATTCTTTCCGGCATCTAAAGCCGTGAGACTTTAAGGAGAAATTGTTACGTTCACTCAAAAGCCAAATGAAACTCTATATGAGGCATGGACAAGATTCAGAAAGTTGTTGAGAGGATGTCCTCAGCATGGTTTAGATACTTATCAAATAGGACAAATATTCTACCAAGGTTGCGATGTTACTACACGAAAAGACATCAACACATCAGCTGGTGGTTCCATTATGAAGAAAACCGCAATCGAAGCTCACAAAATCTTTGATAACACAGCATCCCACTAGCATGAGTGGTATCAAGAAAAAGATATCTTTCGTTCATCTAAAGCGGCTAGAGCCGATTTTAGCCATGACTTTGATTCTGTTTTTGCAAAAATAGATGCTTTCGAAAGACGAATGGAAAAGTTGACTAAAGATATTCACGCAATACGAATCAGTTGTGAGCAATGCGGTGGACCACACTTAACAAAAGATTGTCACATTGAGTAAACGATGGAACAACGTGAGAATGTTTCCTACATGAACCAAAGGCCGGGAAATAATTATCAAAATAATTATCAACTACCAAGGCCAAACTTCAATCGAAATCAAAACATTCTTTACAATTCAAATGGACCCAACAATAACTCGTACATCCAACAAGGTCCGAATAACCAACTAACTCAAAACAACACTTTCAATCAACAAAGACCTAGCTTGTATAAACCACCACAACAAATCGAAGAGAAAAAGCCAAATCTAGAAGAAATGATGGCAAAGCTAATGGAATATCAAACACAATTTATTACATCTCAAACCCAAACAAATGAGAGGTTTGATCAGTCATTAAGAACTCAACAAGCTTCAATTTTGAATCTAGAAAAACACGTAGGTACTCTTGCTAGCATGATGAGTGAGAGGGAACAAGGAAAGCTACCGAGTAATACTGAAGTAAATCCTCGGAATGAGAATGTTAATATGGTGTCAACAAATTCTGAAAAACCAGCACCAGAAGATGGGAAGGTTTTAGATGTGAGTAACAATGAAGAAGTTACAACACCACCACCACCCGAGTATGTAAAGCCAGTGGTGGCACCATACAGACCACCCATCCCATTTCCAAGAAAAGGAGTTGAGTATGAGCAAGTGATAGGTAATAAAGTTTGTGATACCTCTGGAAAGAAGAAGAAGAATAAGAAAGTGCAAGAAACAAAAACAGTAAAAATAAACCCGGTAAAGACAGTTCCACCAAAATATCCACCAGGTTGGGTGATCCGGGTGAATTTATTGTTCCTTGTCTACTTAGTGATTGTGTCATGTATGATGCACTAGCAGATTTAGGTGCGCGTGTGAGTGTTATGCCTCTTTCATTATATAAGAGATTAGGAGTAGGTGAGTTAAGTCCAACAGAGATGAGTGTTCGACTTTTTGATCAAACAATTAGGCACCCAGTTGGAATTGCTGACAACCTACCCATTCAAGTGGGTAATTTAACCTTTTTAGTCGAATTTATTGTCATTGACATAGAAGAGGACTCAAACATTCCTCTAATTTTAGGTCGACCATTCTTAGCGTCCACCGGGGTGTTATTTGATGTAAGAGAGGGTAGAATGACACTTAGTGATGGTGACAAATCAGTCACCTTTGTGAGTCGAAAGGCTAAATCTCCACCAACCAAAACCGTTGAACCAACAAAAACGATTGGTAAGAACCATGTTGTTTTACCAACTCCAACGGTAGTGCTTAACAATAATAAAATGCCTAAGTGTGGGGAAGATGAAGTAACACCTAATGATGACTTGATAACAAAGAACCCCATTGTTGATATGAAATTAAATGATCCCGTTATTAATAGTTCAATGAAGAAACTTATTAAACGGATTCGCGATGGTAGAACCAAGGGGAACTTTAAGTTATGTAACCGGTTAGTATCCAATCTATCACCTAAAGAAAAGGCGAAACTAGTTGAATTTGTGGATATTACACAGGAATCAGACCAATGGCTTAAAGCAAAAGTCACAGATATGCAAGTTGATTATGGTCCAAAAGAAATTGACGATGAAGTTAATCACAATTTCGACACCACAGCTACCTAAGTGTGGGGAGATTCAAATGTTCTAAAAAAGAAAATACTGTCTAGAGTTAGTTATTCTGTTCTCGTGTAGTTCCGATAATGGAATCCGATTGGTCTTTTCCACTAGCAGACACTAAAGAACTAGTTTTCTCCCCCCATTCTGAATTTTTTTTTTTTTTTGTAGGTTTTATATGAAATTAATATACTTTTTAAATTTAAGTTTTGTGTGAATTTAAAAACAAAATTTACTTTATTTCATTAAGTTTAAAAAATGATTTCTAAAATTTGTCGTAATGTTAAAGACTAGGTCATGGAACCAAAATTGCTTTACCCAAGGACGGGGCGAAAACTTTTGTTATCATTATTTTAATATTATTAATCTTAAGTATGCCAAAAATATTATATGAACGTGGGGTTATATACCAAACTTCAAAAATATGTATATATATGTTTGTATTTTATGTTATGTACAAAACAGGGTAAAACAACGCACTTTCAAAGACTGGCATTAAGTTCAGCAAAAACTACTAATTTTGACGATAAGACACAAAACATATGTGAAATTACAACAAAAGGAATGAACGATGAGGCGCGCCATCTATCATTCGACGGGCTTAGTAATTACAAACTGGGTATTTTTAATCACTTTTCCACACTAATCACCCTCATGAATTTATAATTATAGTCTGATTTCTTGCAAATGAGGGCATTGCAAGATCTCAAGTGTGGGGAAGGGTTATAAATTCTCTCGGATTTACACTTAGTTTAATTGCCAAATTTTGTGAAAATTTAAAAATTTTTCAACTAAATGAATTCAAAATCATGTTTATACATATTCATGAACGATAAAACTAGGTGATAATACCGAAATTATTGTTACCTCAGAGAGAACATAAATGGAGAAACAACCCAAAATGTTAGAATTCATTTAAAATGGAATAAAGGAGAATAAAAAGGCAAAGAAAAGAATAAATAAAAGCTAAATGTGGGAAGAATGCACCAAGTTCCTTAAAACATATATCACATATTTTGTACAAGATTATTGCAGGTACTTTTGTTTTGGACGATACTAATTAATTTTACCCGATTTACTGTAATATATTTGAAAGAAAGATAGATCTACACCATGAATAAATTCCATCATTAAAAGGAATTAAAGTCTTCCGGAAAAAGACACGCGCTTCTTGATTTAGGTCAGGAAGTTGTCTTCCAGACCAGCTGTAGGTTGACGAAAAATCTAAAAAAGTCATCTTTAAAATCAGCAGGAAATCCACCAACCTCAGCATCAAACAGGGTCACCAAGTAGTCATACTTATCCTAACCATGAGAGGATCTGTCTCGTAAAATGGGGAGGGCGCCATGCAAATTAGCTTGATAAGACTAATGAATCAGACCCCCAGAAAGGATAATCTCCTCAAAGATTAAAAATCAGCTTTTAAGCGTAATATTACTCAATCCTTGAGATTGACCTTAAAGATTGAGAATTACAAACTCATAGAATTCAATGATATCTAAACTCGAGCTTGAACGAGAAAATATTTTGATCAAAAATAAAACCGATTTGTTTTCTGAAAACCTATTTTCAATGCGTTCATTACCATTGAACGTAAAATCCTAAGAATTTACCAGAATACATTAGGTCACCTGAACCAAATCGGGTGTCAACCGTAAGAATGGTGGTTGCATAGCATGGTCGAAGACAGGACCTTGTGCCAGACCGAAAAATTATAGGGTGATCTTTACTATTTCTCCTACAAAGGATAGTAATTGCATCCGACACGTTGTGGACCATGCACATCTGCATGTCATTAGACATTGCCTTAACAGTTGCTTGTTCATCGCTTTCCTTTACAACCGGACGGTAGTTTACCGAAAGGTAATATACGGAGCAAGTATACTGGAGGTGTGCTTTCCTAATATATGGTTAGCAAGTGGGTGACACAAAACTACAAGTTTTGAGCTATTATTTTCAAATCTGAAACCCACAAAATCCACAAAAACATTTTGCAAACACCGATGAAGGGTTATTCCGGAAAACTTATCTAGGGTAAAAGCTAGAATGAATTTTCAAAAGATCAAATGTTTTCATAAAGATCCAATTTCCTTAAAGGATCTAAATTTTCATAGTCATGTGGGACTGTAAACCACATCGTTACTATCATTGTTTATACAGCCGTATTAAAATCACTGATGTATAAAGTGTGAGAATAAAAAAGTGATTCGAGTGAAGTGTGATTTAATTTCAAGTTCTGTATTGCTTGAGGACAAGCAACGTTCAAGTGTGGGGATATTTGATAATGCTAAAAAGGAACATATATTTAGTATCAATATCTTTCCAATATGTAAAGCTTTTAGTTACTATTGTTCTATTTTTATGTAATAATCGTTTAAATAAATAAGTGCGAAGACAAAAGAAGAAAACGACGATTTGAAGACGCAAATGACCAAAAAGCTCAAATGTACAAGATATAATTCAAGTGGTTCAATTTATTGATAAGAAACGCCTAAAAATGTCAAGAGTACAAGCCGCGAAACACAAAGTACAAGATATCTAAGCGTACGAAAAGGCGTTCGAAAATTCGAAACTGAGACATAAACCGAGCATCAACATACAACTCAACGGAGCTAAAATTACAAGTCAACTATGCACAAGAATATAATATAATATATATATAATTATATAAAATTATATGTTATTATATTATATATTATAATATTCAGCAGCCCACGTTTAACTCAATTTGGTGAGTGGGAATTCGAAGCTCCGCACTCGCGGAGTTGTAAGGCACAAAAGTATCGCACTCGCGGAGCTGTACAGTTCAAAGTGCGCCTATAAAAGCTCACGCATTCTGCTCGAATTCTACACACCTTTTTCTTTTCCTTTCTTTCAATCTATCGATATATATATATATATATATATATATATATATATATATATATATATATATATATATATATATATATATATATATATATATATATATATATATATATATATATATATAATTTTAATTTTAATTTAAGTTTAATAATAATTGGGTTACTGTAAGTAATGTTTTACGGGTTTTAAAGTCGGAACTCTGTCCGTGTAACGCTACCCGATTAAATACCACTGTAAGCTATGTTCTTCCTTTTTAAATTAATGTCTCGTAACTAAGTTATTATTATGCTTATTTGAGCCGAAGTAATTGTGATGTTGGACTAAATATGAAGATGTGGTTATTGGATTTTGTACCATAATTCAGGTTTGGACAAAAGACCGACACTTGTGAACATTGGACTATGACTATTAATAGATGAGGGGTATTGTCTAATTGAGCGACAACTCATTGGAACCTGTTGAACCTATCTTCAAATTAGTTAATCTAATAATTATTAAAATGATTACGAATGTCCTATTTAGTGACGTTTATACGACATCGTTTACAATCATTTAATTAATCAATTGGATTGGGTAATTGATTATTCATTATGGCCAAAGGAATAAATTAATGTATCATGGATCAATTAAAACAGGGGTAGATTACATACAAGGATAATTGGTGTAATTGTTAACAAAGTATTAAAACCTTGAATTACACGCAATCGATAACCTGGTGTAAATATTAACAAAGTATTAAAACCTTGTTACAGTTCGAATCCCTAATTAGTTGGAATATTTGACTTCGGGAATAAGATTAATTTAACGAGCATTTTATAATTATGACCGATGGACTATTATGGACAAAAACCAGATAGGTATCAAATAAACCAGGACAAAGGACAATTAACCCGGGCAACAATTAATTAAAATCAAAACGTCAAACATCATGATTACGGAAGTTTAAATAAGCATAATACTTTTATTTCATATTTCATCGTACCTTTATTTACTGTCATTTCAATTACTGCAATTTACTTTATCACAATTTAAATTCTGTCATTTATATTATCGTCATTTATCTTTACGCTTTATTTAAAATCGATAAACCGGTCATTAAACGGTAAAACCCCCCCTTATATATATTATAATTACTATATATGATGTGTTACACGGAGGGTATGAAATACTATATATTTTTAATTATTTATTTACAGATGGGATATACCTAAACATTGCTACAACACTATAGGCAGTGTACCTAACCGTAGAGTAGTATAGTTTTTAGTAAGTCCGGTTCGTTCCACAGGGAGACGACTTATTTTACACTATATTTTAAACAACTATATTTGTACAAATATATATATATATATATATATATATATATATATATATATATATATATATATATATATATATATATATATATATATATATAGTAGTAATATATAAAAAGGGGTTTACCGTTTAATGACCGGTTTGTCGATTTTATATTTTAAGCGTAAAGATAAATGACGATAATTAAAATGACAATAAATAAAAGGACAGTAAAATAATTATGCTTATTTAAACTTCCGTACTCATGATGTTTGACATTTTGGTTTTAATTTATTACCCTGGGTTAATTGTCCTTTGTCCTGGATTATTCAATATGTCCGTCTGATTTTTGTCCATAACAGTCCATCAGTCATAAATATAAAGTGCGAGTATCCTCGTCAAATTATTCTTATATCCGAAGTCAAATATTCCAACTAATTGGGGACTTAAACTGTAACAAGGTCTTAATACTTTGTTTAATAATTACACCAGGATATCGACTGCGTATAACCCAAGGTTTTAATACTTTGTTAACAATTACGCCAAGTGTCCTTGTACATAATTTACCCCTGTTTTAATAAGTCCATTAACTATTAATCCATTCCCGTGTCCGGTTAAATGAACGATTATTAGTACTTATAAATATCTCGCCCATCGTGTCCGATCGAGTGTATGTGGTTATTTATAGGTACGTCAAATTGTAACCTTTATATTAAATTAACAAGATATCATTTAGTTAATTAAATATAAAACCCATTAATAGCCCATAGTCCAATTTCTACAAGTGTCGGTCTTTTATCCAAACCCCAATTATGGTCCAAGGCCCAATTACCCCGTCTTAATAGTTAATCCAACATCATGATTACTTCGGCTCAAATAAGCATAATAATAACTTAGTTACGAGACATTTTGTTTAAAAAGAGAACATAACTTACATTGAGTATTTATCGCGTAGCTTTACACGGACAGAATTTCGACTTTAGAATTCGTAAAATAACCGTTACATAACCCAAACTAATCTAATATAAAACTAACCTTATATATATATATATATATATATATATATATATATATATATATATATATATATATATATATATATATATATATATATATATATATATATATTATATTATATATTATATATTACAGAGAGTAGAGAGAATGATATATATATTTTTGATGCACCAAACTGCGACTTTTATAGGCATGTGGGCTGGAAAAGGGCCTCATGCGATCGCATGGGCTTTGCCCTTCAAGGCCATGCGATCGCATGGCCAGCTGGGGAGGCTCACATGTCTTTGTTTTTTAGTTTGCCGACGGTTTATAAATAATAATATAATATATAAATAATTATAAGAATTATTTAAATATTATATTTTATTTATGTGCATAGTTGACTTGTAATTTTTAGTCCGTTGCTTCGAGCGTTGAGAGTTGACTCTGGTCCCGGTTTCGAATTTTCGAACGTCCTTGCGTATAATTTAATATCTTGTACTTTGCGTTTCGAATCTTGTACTCTTGTAATTCTGAGACGTTTCTTATCAATAATTGGAACCTCTTTGATTGTACTTTGTACTTTTGAGCTTTTTGGTCGTTTGCGTCTTCAATTCGTCGAATCTGTCTTTTGTCTTCACCTTTTATTATTTAAACGAATATCACTTGTAAATAGAACAATTGCAACTAAAAGCTTGTCTTTCTTGAGGGATAATGCTATGAAATATATGTTCGTTTTTAGCATTTTCAAATATTCCCACACTTGAGTGTTGCTTGTCCTCAAGCAATATAGTCTTGAAATACTAGAATCACCTCTTTATTCTTCACACTTTGTACATCAGTGATTTCTATACGGCGGTATAAACAATGGTAGTAACGATGTGGTTTACAGTCCCACATGACTATAAAATTTAGATCCTTTAAGAAAATTAGATCTTTATGAAAACATTTGATCTTTTTGAAAATTCAATCTAGTTTTTACCCTAGATAAGTTTTCCGGAATAACCCTTCACCGATGTTTGCAAAATATTTTTGTGGGTTTGGTGGGTTAATGATATCTAAAATTTTAGCTCAAAACTTGTGGTTTTGTGTCACCCACTTGCTAACCTTGTATTGGAAAAGCAAAACGTCCAGTATACTTGTTCCGTATATTACCTTTCGGTAAACTACCGTCCGGTTGTAAAGGAAAGCGTTGAACAAGCAACTGTTAAGGCAATGTCCCCTGACATGCTTTTAATTATGGTCTATAACGTGTAGGACGCAATTACTATCCTTTGTAGGAGCAATAGTAAAGCTCACCCTTATAATTTTCCGGTCTGGCACAAGGTCTTGTCTTTGACCATGCTATGCAACCACCGTTCTTACGGTTGACACCCGATTTGGTTCAGGTGACCTAATGAATTCCAGGTGAATTCCTAGGATTTTACGTTCAATGGTAATGAACGCATTGAAAATGGGTTTTCAGAAAACAAATTGGTTTGTAATTTTGATCAAAATATTTTCTCGTTCAAGCTCGAGTTTAGATATCATTGAATTCCATGAGTTTGTAATTCTCAATCTTTAAGGTCAATCTCAAGGATTGAGTAATATCAGTCTTAAAAGCTGATTTTTGATCTTTAAGGAGATTATCCTTTCTGGGGATCTGATTCATTAGTCTTATCAAGCTAATTTGCACGGTGCCCTCCCCATTTTACAAGACAGATCCTCTCATGGTTAGGATAAGTCTGACCACTTGGCGACCCTGTTTGATGCTGAGGTCCGTGGATTTCCTGCTGATTTTAGAGATGACTTTTCTAGATTTTTCGTCAACCTACAGCTGGTCTGGACGACAACTTCCTGACCTAAATCAAGAAGCGTGTTTCTTTTTCGGAACACTTTACTTCCTTTTAATGATGGAATTGATTCATCGTGTAGATCCATCTTTCTTACAGTAAATCGGGTAAAACTTTTTATTTTAGTCCAAAGCAAAAGTACCTTCAGTTATTTGTACAAAAATATGTGACATATGTTTAAAATAACTTGGTAAATTTTCCCATACTTGGCTTTTATTTTCTTTTATTTGCCTTTTTATTGTCCTCGATTCCATTTTAAATGAATTCTAACATTTTGGTTTGTTTCTCAATTTATGTCCTTTCCAAGGTAACAATAATTTCGGTGTTAACACCTAGTTTTATCGTTCATAAATATGTATAAACATGATTTTGAGTTCATTTAATTGAAAATTTTGAAAAATTTTACTAGAAGTGGGTAGTCAGTATATAAGACTAGGGTTGTTCTTTGTTATCAGAGAGCACTAGATTCTAATACAACTACTACGTTACTAGTATTTTTAATGGTAACCAAGTATTTAAGTTAAAAATTTTAAAAATCCGAAAGAATTTAACCCCTTCCCACACTTAAGATCTTGCAATGCCCTCATTTGCAAGAAATCAGTAACAATTTAAATTATTGAGGGTGATTAGTGTAGAAAAATGATTAAATTTTACCAAAGTTTCTAAACATATTGGCGTTTGTTTGTTGAATGATAAATGGTGCACATCATTTGTTCATTCCGTCTTGTTGTTACATCACATTTATTTTTCATCTTGTCGTCAAAATTAGTAGCTTTTGCTGAACTTAATGCCAGTCTTTGAAAATGCGCTGTTTTACCCTGTTTTGTACAATCGACAATATACATACATACAAATATAAACATGCAAGGCAATTTGAAATGGGACTTAATATCCCACTTTCAAATCCTAAATGTGAAATATTAGTACACAATAATAATAAAAATGATAAAAATTACATAAATATATCCAATAACATAAATTTAAACATGAATAAGTAAAAAGATAAAAAAAAAAAATCATAAAAATAACCAATGGAACTAAATCAGTCTGGATAGGGGTTCCAGTTCATCTCGTCAGGTGGGTTCCATTGTTGGTTATAGGTGTCCTGATAGGCTTGGTTATAGTCATACCGGTTAAAGGGTGGTCGGATGTCGGGGTTGTGTGGCGGAAAATGAGCAGGTCGAGTAGGTACGTAATTATTTGGTACCTGATATGATAGCTGGCTCATGATTTGGTGCTAATGAACTAACCAGCTATCGTGTTGGCGTCGCCTATAATCCTCGTATACTCGCTCGGAGTTCCACTGCTCATACATACTATGTCTGGCCGCGCTCGTCATTGCTTCCTCATCTATACGAACGTGGACGTCAAGAATAGCATCTCGAAAGACATCCCTAATGTCTTCCGCTTCCTCCATTTCTTCGTCTGAACCCCTTTCTACCTGTGGATGATTACCTTCATAGGGCAATGCCTGGTTCGTCTACTTTTCAATACCTTAGCACCCACATAAACCCGCAATCCTATGGTCTCATCCTGTTCTCTACAAAGCTGTAATGGACCCCCTTGATTCCTATCAACACCTAAATACTCTCCAATGAGAGTAACAAAAATACCTCCTCCTATTATACTCCCATCCTGCATTCCTTCTACCATTTTAGATAAATAAAAACCAACACAGTAAGGGATATTAACAAAGCTTCTCGGGTCTCGAATACACTTTAGGTAAAATAAATCATGTAAGGTCATTTTCTCCTTATTGTGACCTCTCTGTGTAATCGAGTTAGCCAAAAATCTATGAATCACACGAAGCTCGGCTTTGTTAATATGTAAGTATGAGTGTTTTCCTCCCAGTGTAAAAACATTATAGTTTGGCATACGCCTCCAAACGGCGTCAGCGTCAAAGTTCCTATCTACCCTTTCACCACGATAAATCAAACTCATACAATCGGGTAGTAGCAATTCACTAGGAGTGTAAATCTGTAATGCCCTGGCCATGTCCATCATGGACATTCTGTACATCCTACCGCCAAGGATAAATCTAAGAAAACTTCTATCATCTAACCTATCTACATCTACATTTAACGCTATAGTACTCATCAGCTCAACACACCATTCCTTATATACAGGTCTACGAATGGTGAAAAGACGTTCCCAATCTGTAAAAGAAGAACTGCCATACCTTTGAATCATTTGCTGTCTAACATGGTCAGCTAGATGGACCATTTCCAAAGGATTCCAATCAATTATCCTCGGCACCTCTACCTCTTTTGTTACTAATTTGAATTTATTACTTTGATATGCCGGGTAATCTCTCCATCGTCTATCGAATCTCAGATTAGGATGTAACGTGTGTTCTGGAATTGTTGGGTATTCGACAGGCGGATGCGGGGGAAATACTGTGAATTCATTAGGTAACTGTAGTGGATCATAATAAGGTACGTGCTGATCAGGCTGATGTTGTGGTTCCTGTTGTAGTTGTTCTTCAGGTTCATATTGCATTTCTGGTTCTGGTTCGGAGCTGGAGCAGGTTGTCTAGATGATGATGCTCCTGAACCTCCAGTATCGGCTTTCTGCAAAACACATTAGACACAAAATTTGTGCATCCAAGTATGCATTAGTGTTAGCAAAATAACAACTTAAAACATTCACAATAACATGTTAAATCAAAATTTAACTTATACACATTTTCACAATTTTTCACAATTCTACACTTTTTCAAATAAGCACATATGAAAATGTATACAAAGTTCATAAGCATTTAACTCAAATAACATGTCAAAATAGTCATTACTAATAATTAAACAAGTCTCAAATGGCAAATATATCAAATTAATCAAGTTCATGAATTTTCGCCTAAAAAGTCCACTTTAATCTTTAAAAATCATGTTTAGGATCAATGTTTGGATCATTTAACTACCTAAACATGTTACACTACTCAATTTAGCAATAATTCATGACAAAAATCGGCCATAACCTGTTTATATCAAAAAGCCCCAAATTGCTCAAGAACACAAACCCTAGATTTCTAAAAATTTTGAAGTTTTTGGCTTCAAATCATGTTAAATAGCATCAATCTAGGTTATACATGCATAAAATACTAACAATTTATCACTAATTACACTAGAAATTAACAAAATTGCATTAGGTAAAATATTGGTAAATATCACAAAAACTAGGAATTTATAGAGTTTAGGGGTGTAATTTTTACCTTTTTGCTGAAGAATGCGAATCTAGGCATGATTAGAGCAAGAAATTTGACGAATTACGGTGAATTTTGGTGAAATTTGGTGAATATTTGGGAGTATTTTCGTGTATGTGTGTGTGTTGTGGTGTGAGGCAGAACAACTGAGAGTTTTTTATCTGGCCAGTTTTCCAGCCTCATGTGATCGCATGAGGTTGGTGTGTAAACCCCATGCGATCGCATGGGGTGCCGGGTACAGTGATTTGGCCCTTTTTTTTTTTAAACCTTATACTTTATAAATCATATAATTAATAAAATTTTAAAAATTTGTTTCTTTTTAGGATGAGGGCTTTTTGGATCGATGTCCTAGTCCGTCCCTCGACAAAATTTTAAAATTTGTCACTTTTTAATCGCGGTTTTAAAAGTAAAGATTTTTGGGTTTTTTAATGTTTTTGGCATACTTTAATTCAATAAGATTAAAAATAATGATAATAAAAGTTCTCGTCCCTCCCTCGGGTAAAGCAATTTCGGTTCAAAGACCTAGTCTTTAACTCATGACGAAATTTAAAAATCATATTTTTTAACTTACGAAATAAAGTAAATTTTTGTTTTTAAATTCACACCAAACTTAAATTTAAAAAAGCATAAAATTAAAAATTCATATTTTTAAAAATTAAAAATTCACACCAAATTTATATTATATTTTTGTTTTTATACATACAAACTTATATTAATTTTTCAAATATTTGCAATTTTAAATATATTGATTTTAAAAAGTTTACAATATTATTTTAATATTAATATATTAATTTTAAAAATATGGTAAAAATAAAATTAAAAATCTTTTTGGCTTTTATCCCACTTTAATCAATCAAATATTATCAAAAATATACGCCCCTCTTTTCAGTAAAGTAATTTCGGTTCCATGACCTAATTTAACTTATGACGAATTTTTGAAATATTTTGGTTGATTGATTAAAGATATTTATACCTTAAGAATAAACGGTAAATTTCGCAGTGATGTAATAAATTTTTGTATGATATCAATAATTTCGGTCGCAAGACCTAATTTAATTGAATACCAATTTAATACTTTATAGCGAACAAATTAGCGTTTATTATCAAAAGGTTAAAAATAAAAATAAAAATAAAAATTGAAAACTGTACATACTTACCTGTGAAATATATTTTTTAGTGATATGCTCTAGCCCACTCATAAGATAGTCGGACTAATTGATTTTCCATGGCTACATAGGCGTGACCTCGAGCATTCAACGTTTTTTCTTCTAAACATATGAACGGTCCGTCTCTGCATAAAGTAACAAATTCGGTGTTTGAATAGGTTTGATTATTTGAACATTTACCTTCGTGTGACCATTTTCCGCATTTGTGACATTTTTCAAGGTGTCGTGCTCTTCTTTTCGCTGCGGATATTGATTTTCCTTTATCAAATTGTAACTTATTATTTTCGCATCTGGATTCTTTTCTTACTCCGTCCAATTTTTCTCTGATTACTGATACCAGTTCACTCTGAAGTGTGTCATTATTACATTTAGTGATCAAAGCGTGTAGCATTAGACCATGGTTTAGTTCACAGGAAGTCTTCATTTCGAAAAACCTAAAAAAAAATAAAAATTCAGAATGGGGGGAGAAGACTAGTTCTTTAGGGTCTGCTAGGGAAAGACCATTCGGGTTCCATTTTCGAGAACTACACGAAAACAGAAAATCTAACTCTAACAGAAATACATATTATCCTTTAAAAGACTTGATTCTCCCCACACTTAGTTAGCTGTGGTGTCGAAATTGTGATTAACTTCGTTGTCAACTTCCATCGGACTATCTATGTAATGTTTAACTCTGTGACCATTAACCTTAAATTCAATCCCATTTGAATTTATCAATTCTACTGTTCCGTATGGAAAAACTCTTTTGACTATGAATGGTCCAGACCATCTTGATTTCAATTTTCCAGGAAAATAGCTTGAATCGTGAATTGAAAAGAAGAACTATGTCGCCTTCTTTAAATTCTTTTGAACTTCTGATTCTTTTATCATGCCATTTCTTCGTTCTTTCCTTATAGATTAATGAATTTTCGTATGCTTCATGTCTTAATTCTTCTAATTCGTTTAATTGACTTAACCGTAGACGTCCGGCTTCATGTAAATCAAGATTACATGTCTTCAAAGCCCAGAATGCTTTGTGTTCAATTTCTACTGGAAGATGACATGCTTTTCCGTAAACGAGTCTAAAAGGTGTGGTTCCAATTGGAGTTTTGTAGGCTGTTCTAAAAGCCCAGAGTGCATCCTCCAATTTAATGGACCATTCCTTCGAATTTGATCCTACGGTTTTCTCTAGAATACGTTTTAAAGCTCGGTTGGTATTTTCAACTTGTCCACTTGTTTGTGGATGATAAGCAGTGGAGATTTTATGAGTTACTCCATATCTTTTGAGAACTTTCTCAAGTTGATTATTACAGAAATGAGTTCCCCGATCACTTATTAAAGCTTTCGGTGTTCCAAACCTTGCAAAAAGACATTTTAAAAAGTTGACTACAACTCGTGCATCGTTAGTTGGGAGAGCTTGTGCTTCCGCCCATTTAGATACATAATCAATGGCTACGAGAATGTAGAGATTATTATGAGATTTTGGAAATGGACCCATAAAGTCAATACCCCAAATGTCAAATACTTCACATACTTGAATGACATTTTGTGACATTTCATCACGTTGACTTATTTTTCCGGCCCTTTGACAAGCATCACAGGATTTGCAAAGAAGGTGTGCGTCTTTGTAAATTGTAGGCCAATAGAATCCAGCATCGTAAACTTTTCTTGCTGTTAGTTGAGGCCCATAATGCCCTCCTGTTGGTCCTGTGTGACAATGGTTTAAAATTTTACTAGCTTCATCTCCGAATACACATCTGCGTATTATTCCATCGGGACAACTTTTAAACAAATGTGGATCTTCCCAGAAATAGTGTTTTATATCACTAAAGAATTTCTTTCATTTTTGGTACGATAATCCTTTTTCAAGGAATCCACATACTAAGTAGTTTGCATAGTCTGCAAACCATGGAATTTCATTATAATCTATCTTCAATAGATATTCATCAGGAAAGTTGTCTTGTATGGCCGATTCATTTAGAACTTCTAATTCAGGTTTTCAAGATGAGAAAGATGATCAGCGGCGAGATTTTCTGCTCCCTTTCTATCTCGGATTTCAATATCAAACTCTTGTAAGAGTAAGATCCAACGGATTAATCGTGGTTTGGCATCTTGTTTCGAAAATAGGTATCTAAGAGAAGAATGGTCGGTATAGACCACCGTTTTAGCTAGAACGAGATATGAACGAAATTTGTCAAAAGCAAAGACAATAGCAAGGAGTTCTTTTTCAGTAGTTGTGTAATTTATTTGTGCTCCTTGTAACGTCTTACTAGCATAATATATAGGTTGAAATCGTTTTTCAATCCTTTGTCCTAAAACGGCTCCCATTGCAAAATCACTTGCATCGCACATAAGTTCAAACGGTAGATTCCAATTTGGAGTTATCATGATTGGCGCATTAGTGAGTTTTTCTTTAAGAATATTAAAAGATTTGATGCATTCATCTGAAAAGATAAATGGAGCATCCTTTTCTAGGAGTTTATTCATAGGAGTGGCAATTTTAGAAAAATCTTTTATGAAACGTCGGTAAAAACCGGCATGCCCTAGAAAACTCCTAACTCCTCTAACATTGGTGGGATGTGGAAGTTTAGCAATTACATCTACTTTAGCTCTATCCACTTCAATTCCTTCCTTTGAAATTTTATGTCTAAGAACGATGCCTTCTTTAACCATGAAATGGCATTTCTCCCAATTAAGAACTAGATTTGATTGTTCGCATCTAATAAGCATTCGTTTGATTGTTCGCATCTAATAAGCATTCGTTCAAGATTAACTAGACATGATTCAAAAGTATTAACTAGACATGATTCAAAAGTATCACCGAAGACTGAAAAGTCATCCATGAAAACTTCCATGCATTCTTCTATCATGTCATGAAAAATCGCCATCATGCACATTTGAAAGGTTGCAGGGGCGTTGCAAAGTCCAAATGGCATGCGTTTGTAAGCAAAAGTACCATAAGGGCACGTGAACGTGGTTTTCTCTTGATCCTCGGGTGCTATTGGAATTTGAAAATATCCGGAAAAACCATCAAGAAAACAATAGTAACTATTTCCGGCTAATTTTTCCAACATTTGATCAATAAAAGGTAAGGGAAAGTGATCTTTTCTAGTGGCGTCATTTAATTTTCTATAATCAATACAAACACGCCATCCTGTTACACTCATAGTAGGAATAAGCTCATTTTTCTCATTTGTAATGACAGTCATGCCACCCTTCTTAGGTACGCATTGAACTGGGCTTACCCATGGACTATCAGAAATTGGATAAATTAAACCTGCATCTAGCAGTTTAATAATTTCTTTCTTAACAACATCTTGCATATTAGGATTTAGTCTTCGTTGACGTTGCACATACGTTTTATGACCTTCTTCCATAAGGATTTTATGTGTGCAATACGAAGGACTTATTCCTTTAATATCATGAATTTTCCATGCAATAGCTGGTTTATGAGCTTTTAGCACAGAAATGAGTTGAGATTTTTCATTTTCAGTAAGAGAAGACGATATTATTACAGGTAATTCAGATTCACCATGTAAATAAGCATATTCCAAATGATTTGGAAGTGGCTTTAACTCTAATGTCGGTGGTTCTTCTATCGAGATTTATATCGATATCTGTCTTCTTCTTTTAGCATTTGAATTTCTTCTGTTATTGGTTCATATCCATTAGCCATAAGTGTAGCTAACATTTCAGTTTCATCAATTGGTTCAGTTCCTTCTCCTAAAGAACATTCTCCTGTTCCTTGTAATTCTGGAAATTCTTTTAACAATTCTGCATGTGATTCTATAGTTTGAATATAATAACATGTATCATCTGCAGATTGCGGTTGTTGCATAGCTCTATCAACTGAAAAGGTAACACTCTCATCCTCTATACTTAGGGTCAGTTTCTTACCAAACACGTCTATCATTACTTTAGCCGTGTTTAAGAATGGTCTTCCTAATATGAGAGGAACTTGAGAATCTTCTTCTATATCCAGAACAACAAAATCTACTGGAAATACTAAAGTACCAACTTTAACTAGCATGTTCTCCATTATCCCTCTAGGATATTTTACTGATCTATCGGCTAGTTGTATACTTATTTGTGTTGGTTTCAATTCTCCAAGGTCTAGTTTAGTGTATAGTGAATACATCATTAAATTTATACTAGCACCTAAGTCTGCCAATGCTTCTATTGAACTAAGACTACCCAGAAAACATGGAATTGTGAAACTTCCTGGATCTGATAATTTTTCTGGTATCTTATTCAACAGCACTGCTGAACAATTAGCATTCATAGTAACAGCCGAGAGTTCTTCCATTTTCTTTCTATTCGAGATTAGATCTTTCAGAAATTTAGCATATCTAGGCATTCCTGAAATTACATCAATGAAAGGAAGATTTACATTTATCTGTTTAAACATATCCAAGAATTTGGATTGCTCGGCTTCAAGTCTCTCTTTTCTCATTTTACTCGGGTAAGGAAGTGGTGGTTGGTATGGTTTAACATAAGGTTTAGCCTTAACTTTGTTATCTTCATTAACCTTTTCAACTACCGGTTCTTTTTCCTTATCTTGTTCAGGTTGTGGTTCTTGTGGAGTAGGAATAGCTTCCTCAGAAATTACAGGTATTTCAGGTGGTTTAAGTGTCATACCACTTCTTGTGGTAATGGCTTTAGCTGTTTCATTTCGGGGGTTAGCATTTGTATCACTAGGTAGACTTCTCGGTTTTCTTTCACCTATCAACCTTGCTAGGTTGCTCACTTCTTGTTCCAGATTTTGAATAGAAGCTTGTTGATTTCTAAATGCTTGAGCATTTTGTTCATTGGTTTGTTTCTGAGATGTGAAAAACTGTGTTTGAGATTCAACTAGCTTCGTCATCATATCTTCTAAATTCGGCTTTTTATCATCGGTTTGTGGTGGTTTGTTTTGAAAATTAGGTCTTTGCTGATTGTAAGTATTATTGGATACTTGTTGATTGCTAGGACCTTATTGGTTGTTGTATGGAACATTGCGATTATAATTCTGGTTTTGATTGTAAATCGGTCTTGGCGGTTGATAATTATTTTGATAATTATTTCCAGTCATTTGGTTTAGATATGAAACATTCTCTCTTTGTTCCATTGTTAGTTCAATACTGAGACAATCTTTTGTCAAATGTGGTCCTCCACACTGCTCACAACTAATTCGTATTGAGTGAATATCTTTGGTCATCTTTTCCATTCGTCTCTCGACAGCATCTATCTTTGCTGAAATGGAATCTAAGTCATGGCTAGAATCGGCTCTAGCTGCTTTAGATGATCTAACGATATCTTTTTCTTGGTGCCACTCATGTGAGTGGGAAGCAGTGTTATCAATAATTTTGTAAGCATCAGTTTCTGTTTTCTTCATAATGGAACCACCAGCTGCTATATCTATGTCTTTTCTTGTAGTGATGTCGCATCCTTGGTAGAATATTTGTACTATTTGACAAGTGTCTAAATCATGTTGCGGACATCCTCTCAATAACTTTCCAAATCTGGTCCACGCCTCATATAGAGTTTCATTTGGCTTCTGTGTGAACGTAACAATTTCTCCTTGAAGTCTTACGGCTTTAGATGCCGGAAAGAATTGTTTAAGAAATTTTTCAACTAAAACGTCCCATGTATCAATCGCCCCTTCAGGTAACGATTCCAACAAATCTTTGGCTTCTCCCTTTAAAGTCCAGGGAAATAACATGAGATATATCTGTTCATCCTCCACTTCTCTTATTTTAAATAAAGTGCAGATTCTATTAAATGTACGAAGATGTTCATTTGGATCTTCCTTCGGCGCACTACTAAATTGGCATTGATTAGTCACCATGTGTAGAATTTGTCCTTTGATTTCATAATATGGCGCATTAATGTATGGTTGAGTAATTGCGTGACCTTGGCCAGTGCGTTTAGCTCTCATTCGATCTTCCATACTTAAAGGTTTCAGATTTTCCATGATTGAATTTGTTGAATCTGAATCACTAGAGGATTCTGATTTAATGGTTCGTTCCTTAACAATCTCTGTTTGAATGATTGGTGGTTCCGGAGGAAAGATTAATGGTTCAGGATCTATGAATCGTCCCTGAATATTCTCCGGATTCTCAATTGTGAGGTCGGGTTCAAAAAATGAATTATCGAAAATTTGAATTGGAGTACTTGGTCGACTGGATGACGATTCTAAAGAAAAATCAACGGCGACAATGTTTGCTAGATGTCTTGATCGAGTTACAGGTGGTGAACGTACAAAAGGTGGTGAACGTTTCGCTCGGTGCATTCACTGAATATCCTATTAGTTTTTAAAAAGAAAGAAAAATTATATAAGTTATCCAATTAATAGACTTTTCTGATTTTGCCCACGTTTTAAAATAGCCAAAAGATACAGCAGAGGGGCAGGATTCGTTTGGTCTCAATATAATTGAGTACTGTTTGGCTCCAATAACCCGA
This sequence comes from Rutidosis leptorrhynchoides, assembly GCF_046630445.1. Lineage (NCBI taxonomy): Eukaryota > Viridiplantae > Streptophyta > Magnoliopsida > Asterales > Asteraceae > Rutidosis > Rutidosis leptorrhynchoides. The sequence goes on along the minus strand of NC_092339.1, from coordinate 28,387,096 downwards.
TCCACGTACAAATCCAACTATTACTACGAACCAGAAAATTTTGATGTCTATCAATTTAACCGCTTAAAATAATTTTTCGTAATTTAAAGAAATTTAGAGAAGAAGTAGAAAATTCTATGTCCTAAAAACTAGAATGGCGAGAAATAAGAAAGAAAAAGAGCGCGTCGGTATTAAAATTGGAGAAATAAGAAAGAAAAAGAGTGACTTATAAAACTTTAAAACACTCGACTAACCCAACCTTATTATTATCACTAACTTAAAATTAAAATTGCAAATTGAGATTATAATTGGAGTGATAATTGATACATAGGTAAAAGGCGTCGAAAAATAAAAATAAGAAAGTAGCGCGTTGAAACTTAAAAAGGAACTAAAAACTAAAAATTAAAAGTTGCGTCTAAAAATATTAAAGCTTACAAGGAATTCTATATCCCAACTGGCAATATCTTAAAAAGGTACTGAAAACTAAAAAAAAAACGTCGCAAAATTCTAAAGCACCTAAATCTTAGTCTAAAGAAAAAGCACTTAAGGGATTTTACGGCAAAGCCTAAAAATCTAGAAATAAAAATAACTATGGCAAAAACTATGGATTAAAACTAAATACGAGCGAAAAATACAAATATTACGCTAAAAACAAATAAAAAGGGTACAAAATATAAAAATATACTTAAAGTTGTAAAAAGTATAATTTTTATAAAAATATTATTTTTATATTATTTATTTAATAAAAATATTAATTTTATAATTTAATTAAACTAAATAAACTAAAAATACAAATTAATTAAAATCTAAACTAACTAATTAAATATTAAAAACCTAATTAGGGTTTTAAATTAAATAATAATAATAATAACCCGTAATTAATGCTGAACTAGGGCTTCCTGTGGCCTGTCAGAGACCCTCATACGATCGCATGAGTAATTGCCTTCGGGCTCATGCGATCGCATGAGCTTGGATTTTGGGCCAGGATACAGGCTGCTACAGTACTGGACTCGAGTGTTTTTTTTTTGTTTTTTTTTTCTGATTTGGGTTTTATTTTTCTATTTTATATATTTATATAATATATTTATATAAATTAAATAAAACTTATATTTTTATAAAATAAAGATAAAGAAACTTTTATAGAACTTAAATATTTAACAAACTCTTAAAAATATTTATATTTTTGTTTTTCTTTTTATATTTTAGAATATTTAAAACGTATTTTTACAAAAGCGTATTTTTTTTATAAAAGTAAACTTAAAAATAAAAATCTTTTTTTTATTTTATATATTAGCGTTGCGCTTCCGGCTTTTAAGCTAGATAAAATCCCCGGCAGCGGCGCCAAAAACTTGATGTGTTACACGGAGGGTATGAAATACTATATATTTTTAATACGAAATACGTTACAATTTAAACAAGTTTTAATTATTTATTTACAGATGGGATATACCTAAACATTGCTACAACACTATAGGCAGTGTACCTAATCGTAGAGTAGTAAAGTTTTTAGTAAGTCCGGTTCGTTCTACAGGGAGACGACTTATTTTACACTATATTTTAAACAACTATATTTGTACAAATATATATATATTTATATATAGTAGTAATATATAAAAGGGGGTTTACCGTTTAATGACCGGTTTGTCGATTTTATATTCTAAGCGTAAAGATAAATGACGATAATTAAAATGACAATAAATAAAAGGACAGTAAAATAATTATGCTTATTTAAACTTCCGTACTCATGATGTTTGACGTTTTGGTTTTAATTTATTACCCTGGGTTAATTGTCCTTTGTCCTGGATTATTCAATATGTCCGTCTGGTTTTTGTCCATAACAGTCCATCAGTCATAAATATAAAGTGCGAGTATCCTCGTCAAATTATTCTTATATCCGAAGTCAAATATTCCAACTAATTGGGGACTTAAACTGTAACAAGGTCTTAATACTTTGTTTAATAATTACACCAGGATATCGACTGCGTATAACTCAAGATTTTAATACTTTGTTAACAATTACGCCAAGTGTCCTTGTACATAATTCACCCCTGTTTTAATAAGTCCATTAACTATTAATCCATTCTCGTGTCCGGTTAAATGAACGATTATTAGTACTTATAAATATCCCGCCCATCGTGTCCGATCGAGTGTATGTAGTTATTTATAGGTACGTCAAATTGTAACCTTTATATTAAATTAACAAGATATCATTTAGTTAATTAAATATAAAACCCATTAATAGCCCATAGTCCAATTTCCACAAGTGTCGGTCTTTTATCCAAACCCCAATTATGGTCCAAAGCCCAATTACCCCGTCTTAATAGTTAATCCAACATCATGATTACTTCGGCTCAAATAAGCATAATAATAACTTAGTTACGAGACATTAACTTTAAAAAGAGAACATAACTTACATTGAGTATTTACCGCGTAGCTTTACACGGATATAATTTCGACTTTAGAATTCGTAAAATAACCGTTACATAACCCAAACTAATCTAATATAAAACTAACCTATATATATATATATATATATATATATATATATATATATATATATATATATATATATATATATATATTACAGAGAGTAGAGAGAATGATATATATATTTTTGATGCACCAAACTGCGACTTTTATAGGCATGTGGGCTGGAAAAGGGCCTCATGCGATCGCATGGGCTTTGCCCTTCAAGGCCATGCGATCGCATGACCAGCTGGGGAGGCTCACATGTCTTTGTTTTTTAGTTTGCCGACGATTTATAAATAATAATATAATATATAAATAATTATAAGAATTATTTAAATATTATATTTTATTTATGTGCATAGTTGACTTGTAATTTTTAGTCCGTTGCGTCGAGCGTTGAGAGTTGACTCTGGTCCCGGTTCCGGATTTTCGAACGTCCTTGCGTATAATTTAATATCTTGTACTTTGCGTTTTGAATCTTGTACTCTTGTAATTCTGAGACGTTTCTTATCAATAATTGGAACCTCTTTGATTGTACTTTGTAATTTTGAGCTTTTTGGTCGTTTGCGTTTTCAATTCGTCGAATCTGTCTTTTGTCTTCACCTTTTATTATTTAAACGAATATCACTTGTAAATAGAACAATTGCAACTAAAAGCTTGTCTTTCTTGAGGGATAATGCTATGAAATATATGTTCGTTTTTAGCATTATCAATATATAATTATATATATTTTATATAAATATAGTTGTTAAAAATATAGCGTTAAACTTAGCTAGCTCCCTGTGGAACGAATCAGACTTACTAAAAACTACACTACTCTACGATTAGGTACACTGCCTATAGTGTTGTAGCAAGGTTTAGGTATATCCCATAAATAAATAAATAAAACTTGTGTAATTTCATCGTATTTCGTAATAAACAATAATAGTATTTCATATACACCGCTGCACACATCAGTTTACATCAATTTAGTTGTATAGTAAAAACGTTAATATTAAAATATTCGCTAGGATACGGATATCCAAAATATGCATCAACGGTCACAATTCTTTCTCATCAAAAACATACTTTTTTAAATTAAATAATACTCTCTATGTACCAATTTAAAATAAAGAACAACGATTTCCTCTTTTGATATTAGAATGTCACTTTCATCGTTATTTTAAGTATATAATTTGAAATAAAATACAAATAAATGTAAAAAAAATAATCCTTTTAAAAATGGACAAATATTTTTCAACAAATTAAATTAATTAAAATAAAAATAAAACTACGAATATATAATAGGCCTAACTTCCCGTATACTTCCCGTTAATTAACACTAATTGATTTAGCTAGTCAAATGTGTAACGCTAATCAATTTTAATTAAATACAAAAAATGTCAAATAGTTACATATCTTTTTACGCCAAAAACAGACCGTTTCAAATAACACTAAATTTTTTTATTTTCTTTAGTGTATGTATGTATAAACTATAAATATAAAATATTTTCTTTATATAAAATATTAATAATACGTTAGCACATTTCCAACATGCTCCCTAACACTCCCTTTCCCTCCCAACAACAAAATTTCGAATTTCAAAATTCAAACCTTTTTCCACCACTTCCTACCACCCTACCACCACCACCACCACTATCTTCACTTCCTACACTGATTAGCACTACTCCCGTGTGTCGTCCAGTGACACCTCCCTCTTCGTCTACTCGCCCAATTACCGATGCGGTCACATTTGATTCCCTCCTCAACAACATACAAAACACCCATGTTTCCGGCGCATCACCTGCGCACAATTTTTTTAGGGATCAGACTCACAGTGGGGTTAACTCTAAAGGGGTTATTTTCATCGGAAGATTACCTTTAGGTTTTGACAAGATGGGCCTTCAAGAATCGTTTGGGTCGTGCGGTACTATTTCATAAATCAAATCTTGGCCGGATCCAAAGTATGCTTTCGTGACTTATGATTCATGCTCAGCTGCTGAAGACGCTCTTTGTAAGATGAACGGTATCACTATGTTTGGAAAGATGATTTTTTTTGGTAAGGCTGCTCGTAAACTTCCTTTTGGGTCTCACTGTTCTTCTACGGGTCGGGTTCGTGATAATTTTTTGCGGGTCAATTTGAACGATAATTTTGATTTTTTGAACAAATTGCGTTTTTGTGCTTTGTTGGTAAATCATCAACCTTTTTTGAACCAAAAGTTTGTTAGTTGTTTAACCCGTAGGGGTGTTCTTGTTAACCGGGTCTTCAAGTGGGGGTATTTTGGCTTCGTGGTCATGTGCACCGATGCTTTGAGTTTGGAAAAATTGTGTGCTGACCATCCTTCCAAGGATGGACTGATTTGCATCAACCCTTTTACTTCCCGAGCAGTGTTTTTTTCATTTTACCTGGGTCGAGTTATCGGGTATCCCGGCTAGTTTGTATTTTGAGGAAAATATCAAAGAGCTTGCAGCGGGTTTTGGAAAAGCTATCTTTGTTGCTCATTCATCTTCCAATCTCAAGAAATTAGGGGCTGCCTATGTGTTCATCGAAATGAATCATCCGATCTTTGATTGTTGATGTGGTTAAGTAGGTTAAAAATAATTTAGGCCCGAGAACATTTTTTATTCCAGGAAATGAATTAACTCCAGTTGAGCTCGATGGTGTCCTCAATGACGCTTTCCCTTCATTGGATTTGGCTACTTCTAACCGTGCCGTTTGTGAAGGTGACACTTTACCTTCGTTTGGAGGAGTGCTCTTTAATGATAATGGTGTGCAACCGTTGAACTTGGGCACTGAATCCTCTTACCCGATTAATTTGGATAGTGTTTCAGTGAAGGTTAAAAAAACAATGGTGGATGCCTATTTACCTTCCACCTCTTCTGTTCCTATAAACGATGATGTGTGTCCCTGTTCCGGTAAACCGTGTGAAAAGAAGTGTATGAAATCTTGGAGTTTTTGTAAGTGACCTAATGTTTCTTTTATTTGTTTGGCTACCAAATCATCTAATCGTGATGTTGGTAGTAATTGTGTTGAGAATTGCTTCATTCCTCCTGGCTCTCCTATGAACAATGATCTGTTCGTTGGTAATGTGTTAATCCCTACACCGGTTGATCGCGATTCGGGTTCAGCAGTGGTTAATCAAGATTTAGCTACTCCAATCGTTTCTAATTTACCTGCTTGTGATTCTGTTATAGAATCAGAGGACGATTTGGACGATTTTGTTCAGGGTACGGTTCTGTTTGGTAATAAGGATATTAACGTTGTTTGTGAAGAAGCTATACCTTCTGACTCTGAGATTGTTGGGCCGTGCCATGGCAAAATGGAAGGTTTAGTCATGGGTCCAAATGATTTTCAGTCCATTGCTTTTAAATTCAACAAAGTCGATGGTAAAAAATCTTTAATTTCCGATCCCTTTAAGGCGTTCAATGATGTTATGTGTGACGACCCGAAAATTTCCGACCAAATTTAAACTTAATCTTTATATGATTTCAACACGATAAGCAAAGTCTGTAATATTGAGTCTTAAAATGTTTGAGCAATTTTTCATGAATGAATTTGACCTTGACTATTCTCGACGATTCACGAACAACCGTTTGTAAGTAGTTATGTATATATAGATGAATATGTATATATAATAAATGGAAATACATTAATATTATGCAATATAGTTGTTATTGTAATATTATTATTACTTTTATTACTATTAATACTAATGATAATATTAATAATTAATATCAGTATTATAAATGTTATTATTTTAATAAATTATATAAAGATATAAAAGTTGATACATTTGATTTATTATTGTTATTATTATTAATATCATCATTATTATGACTAGTAGTAAAGTGATAATGTTAGTTATTATGATTAATATTAATACTATTATTAGACATTATTATTATTAATATTATTAGTATGCTATTATTGTTAATATTTGTATTAGTAATTTATTAATAACATTATCAATGTTATTATCAATATTACTACGAACATTATCATTAATAATTATAATTGTCTGTATTATTATTATTTATTTGTTATTATTAATAATAAAATTATTATCAATATTATTAGTATTACTATTAACTTATTTAATTATTAATTATTAATTATTAGAAATATTGATATTATTATCATTATTATAAATTTTATATAATTGTTGTTAGTATTAATACATGTATATATTTAATATTACAGATTATAATCAGTTACATATACATATACATATGCAAAATACAGTTAAGTTTATAATCAAATACATATACAGATTTATAGTTATATAAAAATAGTTTATACATTTTTTTTTACAGATAAACACGTAATTAATTATAGGATCCAAATCAGATTCAATTTGTCAAAACAACTGTATGTAATTGATTGAAAGTACCAATTTATTTACAATACGAACGAATTCTGTTAGCAATTGCTTTCAGCTTTTTATTTTTTTTTCTTCTTTTCTGTCCTTGTTTGTCTGTAAACGAATGACGACACCATAACTTTTCTTTATAGCAGTCGATGAACTCAATATGAAATACAATTCAATTTTTTTTACTGCAACTCGTTTCGTTTCTAATTTAGATTATCACAAAATCCCAACCTTTCTAACAAAACCCATATCATCACCTTCACCGAACCTTCATCTTTCTTCAAATGAATCCATTTCCTCCACTTACATGAACAACCGTCACTCTCTCTCCCTCTCTATATTTGTTCTTCTTCCTTAAATAAACAAGACCCAACACCATCCTCCACTCATTTAACCATTCACAAACCACCATCCGACAACCACCATCATGAACCAACCTCCACCTTCAATTAAACACCATCGTTTTCTTTTTCTTTCTGCAGACCACTACTGAGATCATCCCACCACCCTAGTGATCACCCACGAACCATTACCATAGTAAACCAATCACCACACACCATCGAATCACTCACTAGTATGCTCCTGTTTTAGTTCTACTATATTTTTCTACTCGAACATAACACAACCAACAAAGTGACTGTTTCATTTCTGTTTCTTTGTTCCAACTACAGACGGCTACTGCTATTAAATAAGCTACTGCAGAGTATTTATTTTTCTCTTTCAATCGACCTCCAACGAAGACCCACCAAGCCACAAATCCATCGGCATGGATGAATATTGTTTGTGTTATTTTTTTCCCTGACGAGCAAGACTTGGAACCGTGATATTTATTGATGAATGATAATGATAAAGAACCAAATGATGAGTGGTGATGTTTCTTTATGTTTCTAGTTGGAAACCAAACACCACAAAGATAATACGGGCCTTATATTATATCCTAAAGTTGAAAATGAATGTATTAAAGTTACTCCATGAAGAGCATTAAAATATGGCACACTAGTGAAGAATCCAAGCATTATGGCTGACAAATTAGCCACATAAAAAGACGTGGGGATATATGAAAAATGGTACACGATGCAATTGATTCTAGCTGTTCTTTTTTTTCGGTCGAGTAAGAAACCCAACAGACACGATCATTATGGGAAGCCATTTCCTTTTTAACGTAGGCCTGCTCTTGGACTAGGTATTCTATTGTGAGATTGGGCCTAGAATAAAGTATTTTTCGTTGGGCTGCAACCCTTTCGTGTATCTGTGCTATTGCCATTCGCAACCTGCACAACAGGTTGCTTTACAGCTACATGCCTACGTATTTTTTTTGTTCAATCTTCATTCCAAGAACTCAATGATTACGATGATAAACGATTTATTGATGAGGGATGTCGACAATTATAATCATTGATGATGATGATTAGAATAGGATTATGATTATGATTTATAATTATGGTTATGAATTATGATTATGATTTATAATTATGATTATGAGTTATGATTATGATTTAGGATTATGATTATGATAAAGAATATTGATACATCACGAATAAATGGTGTATGATGATAATTGAGATGAATTGATTAGCGAAGAAAAAGAGGAAGGACAATTAATACGGGTTATATAATTATCTATGAGTGATAAATCAGAAAGAAATAGGCGGACGAATGGTTTAGAGGGGGTTTGGGTTAGCGTAAGGTCGCGGGTTCGAGCCCGGGTTGAGGCAGTTTTATATGTTTTTGGAAGCTTTTCTCTTAAGGTAGTCTTATTATTATTATCATCATTGTTATTATTATTATTATTATTATTATTATTATTATTATTATTATTATTATTATTATTATTATTATTATTATTATCAAGTATTATTATTAAAAATATTATTTTCATTATCATTATTATCAAACTTATCATTTTATTAAAAACTACTATTATTATTATTATTAAAAGTATCATTTTATTAAAATTTTTATTTTATTATTGTTATTATTAACCGTACTATTATTATTATTATTATTATTATTATTATTATTATTATTATTATTATTAATATTATAATAATTAGTAAAAGTATTATTATAAATATTATAGTCAATATTATTATTACTATTATTATTATCATTCCTATTATTAAAAGTATTAAAATTATTATTTTTATTAAAATTATCATTTTTAATAAGATTACCTTTACTATTAAAATTATTATTATTAGTATCATTAATAGAATCATTAATATTATTATCATTATTCTTTTGAAAAGTATTATTATTATTATTATTATTATTATTATTATTATTATTATTATTATTATTATAACTACTGATATTATTATAAAGATATTACGATTTTTCATTTATCAGTATTATTTTAACCAAATAAATACTAGTTACATAAAAATATATCTAACATATAACCTAACTCTATTATTATTTTTATAATAAGTAAGATATATAAAATAAATATATTTAAGTTATTAATGGAACTCATAAATCATTAAAATAACAAATATATCACTAATAATAAATATATTGTTCGATTACAATTATATGTGTTAATATATATATATATATATATATATATATATATATATATATATATATATATATATATATATATATATATATATATATAAATGATATAGGTTCGTGAATTCGAGGCCTACCTTGCATTGTTCAGTTCCGTCGTATGCATATTTTTACTACAAAATATCGTATAGTGAGTTTCATTTGCTCCATTTTTAAATGCTTTTGCAATATATATATTTTTGGGACTGAGAATACATGCGCTGCTTTTATAATTGTTTTACGAAATAGACACAAGTACTTAAAACTACATTGTATGGTTGGATTATTAAACCGAATATCGCCCCTTCAAGTCTGGTAACCTAAGAATTAGGGAAATGACCCCTAATTGACGCGAATCCTAAAGATAAATCTATGGGCCTAACAAACCCCATTCTGGAATTTGGAATGCTTTAGTACTTCGATTTAAATGGTGATTGCGATTGCCAATATTATGGCATACTTGCGAGTATGCGGGGAATATTCTATATGCATTATGTTAATGTAGGTTACCAGGTGTTCATCATACGAATGGATTTTATACACTTGCGAGTGTAATGATATTTATGAAAAATGAGGATCTTGTGGTCTATTAAAATTATGGAAATGATTGATTATGATAAACTAATGAATTCACCAACCTTTTGGTTGACACTTTAAAGCATGTTTATTCTCAGGTATGAAAGAAATCTTCCGCTGTGCATTTGCTCATTCTAGAGATATTATTTGGAGTCATTCATGACATATTTCAAAAGACGTTGCATTCGAGTCATCGAGTTCATCAAGATTATTATCAAATCATTTATAGTTGGATATATTAAGAAGTGGTATGCATGCCGTCAATTTTTGATGTGATGAAAGTTTGTCTTTTTAAAAACGAATGCAATGTTTGTAAAATGTATCATATAGAGGTCAAATACCTCGCGATGTAATCATATGTTATTGTATTCGTCTTTATGGATTACGACGGGTCTTTACATTATGGACAATATGGAAGGCGTTCAAATTGGTGTCGTTAACTCTAGCAATCCACCTTCTGAGTCGGTGCAAGTTAAAAATTCGAGAATCGAGAGAAAAAAGAATCCGACTCGTGATGAGCAGATGGAGGCGTTTGGCAAATTTATCAAAGACCCTTGAGTGTTTTGTGTTTCGGGGTGATGGCGGTTTTTTTATTTTTTATTTTAGTCTTTTAATAAATATGAATCTTAATCTTCCGGTAATCGGTTAGATTGGATTTCATTTTTTACGTTATGTTTTGTCGTGTTTTTTTGTGTTGTCGTAGGTCTTTTATCTTCTTAGTTAGTGTTGCGAGCTTTGTTTAGTCTTTGTTTAGTTTTGCTCGAGTTTCATGGTTTGTAAGTTTAAAGAATGTTTTATTTTTTATGAACCTTCTTTTGTTTTATATATAAGTTTATTCGTTTTTACGCCAAAAAAAAAAAAAAAACTTTAAATATAAATAAATATAAATAAAGTATTACAGGCTTATAAGTACACAACCTCTTTTTACACATACACAACCAAACACGCTTTACAATGTTATACAGTACAACACTGTAAAGCGTGCTCGATTGTGTATGTGTAAAAAATGGTTGTGTGAGTACCCAGTCGTCCAGTGTTATAGTTTTCGTTTTTTTCTAAAAAAAAAAAAAAAAAAAAAAAGTACTCCTATAAGGAAGAGAAAAATAAAATATCACCTCACCAAACTTTTACCTATATACTTTATAAAGGTCCTCTGCAAAACGCTCCGAAAAAGAAAAAAACAACACAGATATCTCAGTCAATGGAAGAATCTGTAAATTTCGTCAATGGCTACGGCAAAATTGATCCTACCGACGACGAAATCACCCCCGTTCCCTTTGAGTCGCCTGCACCGAAACGCCGTAGAACCGTCGCCGTCATCGTCACTCTCCTCCTCTTCGCCGTCATCATCGGATCAATACTCACAGCTGGAGTAGTCAATACTCCGAACTCAAAACCCTCAGACTCCAATTCAAAATCCATAAAATCATCGAAATCAATCAAAGCAGTTTGCGCAGTCACACAACATCCAGATTCATGTTTCACCGACGTTTCAACGATCGATTCCGGTAACTTCATCGATCCAGAAATGATATTTAACCTAACGTTACAGCTCGCCGTTACGGAGCTCGTAAACATATCGTCGTTACCTAAAACCCTAATTTCACAATCAACCGATCTACGTAGCGGATCGGCGTTACGAGACTGCGTGAGCTTGTTTGATGACGCGGTGAGTCAACTCAGTCAGTCGATTGATGCGATGAGTGGTGGTGAGAAGAAGAAACCGTTGTTGACGAAGGAGAAATTGGCGGATTTGAACACGTGGATTAGCGCTGCGATGACGGATCAAGAGACGTGTGTGGATGGATTAGAAGAAATGAGATCAACGGCTGTGGATGAAGTGAAAATGAAGATTAAAAAATCGAGTGATTATATGAGTAATAGTTTAGCAATACTTGATAATCTGGAGAAGATACTTGCAGAGTTTGGGCGTCATTTGCATTGAGGTTGTTTTTTATGTAATTCTAATTCTAATTTTAATCCTCTGTATGTTAGTATGTAATATGTAATTATAGTACAGTACATTTTTTATATATGTTGTTTGTATAATTTGAAATGAAAAAAATATACGGGGTCATGTGTCTGTTTAACCAATTAATCTGAATGGTACGTTATAAATTATAATAGTGACAATATTTTAAGGTTGTGGAATATGGAAGTTGTGAGGGAATGAATATTATGAACATGGTTCATAAAACAAAATGTTAAAAAAAGATGGTAAGAAACTAAAAGATGTTTATTAAGATTCAAAAGTTAAAATTGTTGGACCTTATCATAAATTTTACTCCGTAATAAATTGTAAAATGGTTAAGCGGAAGGATGTTGGAAGAATTAGAAGAGCTTTTCAGATTGTGAGATGGATACACTTTGTCTAAGGAAGGTGATGATCAATGTAATTAATGGTTTTTAGATATAGAATTGGCATATTTTTACAAATAAAAGATTGAGGATTTTAGAAGATTGTAAAAAAGATAGTTTGAGCAAATTTCATGGTGTAAGCCGTAAGGGAGTTTAAATGGAGGTGAATATGTGGAGGCATAGAAAAGAATATGCTTACGGTCCTAGGTATAAAACTGATTACAAAACGAATAATGTTTTGAATAGTGTGTTATGTTAATTTTTGAAGAGGAAATTTTAACCAATGAAGCATTGTTTCTTGACACGTGGCCATAGTAGAAGATATATGGATTAAAATTTATGAGCGGTGGGATTTGGGTAGTTTGAATATTGGGTCGATTGAAGAGTTGATCAAACAACAAAGAAACACGTTGTTTTCTAGTGTTAAGAAGATTGTTTGAATGTGCATGATTTGGACAACATTGTTTGAATGATTTGGACAACATTGTACGGTAATGGGTTAATTGTAATTTAACCCTTTATTTACTAAAAACCCCGGCTTTCTAGGCCGTCAAAGGCAATTCACAACTTTCAAACGACAATCACAATATAAGTAACCCTTTATTTACTAAAAACCCCGGCTTTCTAGGCCGTCAAAGGCAATTCACAACTTTCAAACGACAATCACAATATAAGTTACAAAATTGCCCCTTAAACAATGAAAACTTTGTCAATTTTACGGGGATAAAAAATGTAAGAATATTATTTCAATAAAAAAATCCTAAACAAACTCCACCCGAATTTTTAATGACTCATATCTTCTTGCTCACTACACGTTAAAATGTCCCGGCACCACCGTTCAACTCGAAATAATTTTACGAACACAATGCAACTAACTAAACGCGAAACAGACGTTTTTTAAAAACCACTACGGAATAATATTTTGGATTATTTTTCATACATATACATACACATACACCTATAATAAACAACTCAAATTAAGCAATTTTTCTGGCATTAAGCACGCGCATGCCATTATGTATACTAGGTACTAATCACGTGTATCCAGACACATCCGCCACAACGCGTTTGTAATTGAATATTCAACCCGGAAGGTCCCGTCACATCGTGCGAGCCGATCCGGATCTAGTTATAACATATTAGAAACCATAAATTGTGGTCTACTACAAGAGATAGGAAGAAAAAAAAAAGATATTTTAACTACTTATGAAATAAATGGAATAATTGATAGTTGTTCTCTTTTATTTGACACGAGTCGTTTTCTTCCTTATGAAGCTTTGTGTGTAGTTTTTTTTTTGGCCATTTCCTTTTTGATTTGTTTCATATTTGTTGTTGCATTTGTGTAATTGGGTTAGTTTTGATCCGAATAGTTGCATCTTGTAAGTTTTGTGAAATTGTACTAGTTTAGTGTTATGTTGTTGCTTATGATGTAGCCCATATTTTGGGTCGCCCTACGTCTCATCATATGAAAGAAATAGTATTTTAAGTATGTTTTTATTTATATACGAGTAATATTCATTAAATGCTCCGTAATAAATAAAAAATATAAAGTTAAAATTGAAAAATAAAGATTTTTAAAAGTTAGAATAAACACAAAAATGAATGGATGATAGTATGTCTTTTGGTTATTAAAGTCTATTTGAAAATAAAGATACACAATAACTTTAATTTTAAATCATATAATTGAAGCTATTAGCTAACCTTGTATCAATTCATTTGTGTATGAGGAAATAGCTTAATTTAAAATTTGAGAACAGAGAGTGAAAAGTTGAATACATAAAATACCATATAATAAAAATAAGACTAAATTATCACAATCATCCCTGTATTTGTCAGTTTTAATCGTTTTAGTCCCTATTTTTACAAAGTTGCAACTTTCATCCTTAAATGCATAAATACGTCCCAAAATAGTCCCTCATACTAATTTTTGTTAAGAGAAAATTGCGCGGATAGTCCCTGTGGTTTGTACTAGACACCATGGATAGTCATACTTGTCGATTTGAGGAAGGATAGTCATTCTGATGTGTTTCTTGTGCAAGGATAGCCCACTTGACATTTTCTGTCTAATTATTCTGTTAACCCTGTCACACGTGCATCCCACACGAGGGTATTTTTGTCTTTCTATGTTTCTACCTGGATTCCCACATCCACATACTTTATTTACTTTAATTAATTAATTAATGTCAACTTTATTCATCTCAAAAGTTATAAACCCCATCTTTAATTCAATTTCAATTCAAATTAAAATGTAAATTTAAATGAAAATCAAAATTCAAGTCCATACAAATACATAATTAATGAAAATCATATTTTCAATCACTTTGTCAATTGTGGGAAAATCACAAACAAATAAATAAATTCATAAAAACTAACTTTACGTTTCATCTTTTCAAGTCCAAATAAATAAATACAAATCCTTCTTTTAATATCTATCGTGTTTAATTTTGAGTGATAATGGGTTATGAAGGAAATGGGTTTTTATGTTCTTTGGATCTTCATCTTCTCCAGATCTGAATCAAATTGCGATGGCGGTAGAGGGTTGGCGGCGAAGGTGGTAGAGGGATGGTGGCCATCTTGAAACATCGATCTCTGATTCATATTGGTTGCACAAGATCTGGAAGAAACGAAGATAAAACGATGGAGGGTGTGCTTCGATTTTTGATCCTGCTTCTACATGCTCCTTCGATATTTAAACTCGGTACTTGTTCATAGCTTTCTTGATATTTTTCGATTACCAGATCTGTAGTTATAAAGGTTCAAACCTTGATACAAGATTCTGACCGGTTCAAGGATGATCCGGTAAAAACAGACACAAAAACAGATCTGGGTTTTCCAGTTAGTAGTTAAGTGGATGGTGATTGTTGGGTTTTTTGATTGTTGGCTTTCAAGTAGCAGTTCGTGTTAAATCTCGTTGAACCCTTTTTAGAAAGAAAAAAAAATAAAAAAATTGGTAGATCTCGATGGTTAATAGATAAGTGTAATATTGTGATGTAATTGGATAAAGATTTGTGGTGATGAATGGGTTTTCATCTGACATGTATACATTTTTTAGTAAACAAATTTTTTTTAAGGTTTTAATTTTTGGAACTTTGGAATGATAAAAGTGGGGTTCTAAATCTGGATTGGGTTTGATGTGGGAAGAACAAGTTGTAGATTTATGTGTTAGTTGTGTGTATTTAATTTGTCAGGTTATTATTATTATTGTTGTTATTATTATTATTATTATTATTATTATATTATTATTATTATTATTATTATTATTATTATTATTATTATTATTATTATTATTATTATTTGTAAGACCCTAATATGCATTGTACAGCAGAGTAAATATGGCACATGAAGTGTGGGTGACCTTGTATATTAAAACAGAGGTCAGAGGGCGAACTGAGCAGGGTGCGCTCAGCGCACACTTAGGGGTGCGCCTGGCGTACTCCTCACTGTAGTCGGGTTCTGTTTGTTTTATTCAGATATTTTGATGGGCATTTTGGTAATTTCACTTGTTGACGAGTTGGAGGCCAGTAGGTCAGATCTTGGGGTATCATTCACTCCATTTTCAGCAACCTTATCTTCTTCACTTTAATTTTGGAGAGAGTGTGTGATTTCTTGAGTGAGAAAGCTTAAATCCAAGAGGAAGAAGTTGTTCTAGGGCCAAAGTGCGGGTATTAAAGTCGTTCATCTACTCGCTAGCTACGTTGTGGTTGTAGTGGTAAGCTCTAATCTTGTTTTCCTTACTTTGATTTTGTGTAGGGTTAGGGTTTAGGTAAACGAAGAACATAAAACCCTTATTTGTTGATTTTGGGTGTTCTTGGGTAAGATGGAGTCATGAAGACTCAATGGTAACTAACCTAGGGTTTCAAAGTGTTAATTGAGGTTTATAAGTCCTAATTGGTTAGTTAATTACTAGCACACCTAGGTAATTGGTAAATGGGTGTTAGTTGGGTTAGTGGATGACCCGAAATGGGTGTGTTGATTTTAAATGAGTCAAAGGGGTTAATGATTGACCTAGTTGGGGATTATGGGTATGAATTACCCTAATTGTGTTATAGTTAGTGTTGATAGACCTTAATCACTAGCTTTTAAGTGATTGACGACGGTCTTAACCCTTAAGGGGCGGTTTTGGTGAAAATGGGGCATTTAATGCATTTAAGTCATTAAATGCACTTGAGTGAATTGTTGGTGTTTAGCCCAACAAGTTTGTTTGTTGATTGAGTACTTATTGTATTAGGTACTCGGCTTTGAAGCATTCGGAAGTATAAAATCATCACCAAATCGTTGAGGTGAGTGGAATAATTATATATGTATGTATATGATTTATTTGCTTGTGGGGTATGGGTTAAAGTTCGATGTTGACGATACCATATCCTAGAGTATATTGTTGGTACGTTTTGATGAGGGTTTAAGTTCGATGTTGACGATACCTCATGTATGGATTTAAAGTTCGATGTTGATGAAGCCATACCGCTATTGTAGCGAAATTCGATGAGGGTTTTAAGTTCGACGTTGACGATACCTCATATGTGGGTTTAAGTTCGATGTTGACGATACCACATTTATTGGGACGAATGGGAATTAAGTTCGATGTTGATGATACCATTCGTTGAGCTAGCCTTGGGATTCGAATACTAATGGATGTTGTGAACATCAATGCTTATGTATTGTGTTGTAGCATATTGTATTGTTGCGTTATATGATATTGTTATACTAGCTTGGGTTATCGAGGACTTAGCGTTATACATTATAATGGTATGCTAATTATGTTGCTAGTAGGTATACGGATTTGTTGTAAGTGTGTGCAAGTAAGTAAGTTATATATATATATATATATATATATATATATATATATATATATATATATATATATATATATATATATATATAATTATTGCATTCACTAAGCTTTAGCTTACCCTCTCGTTGTTTATCTTTTTATAGGCTCGGGCTTTGACAAAGGTAAGGGCGTACGGTTGGATTAGAGATTCCCGCTTGTTTGATAGTGGACGCTTTTGGATGTGATAGTTTTTGGAGTTTGACCGAGATTTGGGTAGTTTAACCCCAAACACCATGCTCTTAGTGTCGTTTGGAATTTAAACTAATGTGGTCGAAACTCGTGTTTTGTATGAAACTCGTAAAACGGCCGATGTGGGCCCCGTTTTGTAAAACTCATTTTATTATTGAATCGTGTGAGTTTTAACTATTATGACATGTTGTGAAAAGCATTTCGTCTAAATATGTCGGGAAGTGGGAGATCTTTATTTGAAAAATTGCCAAACCGGACAGAACTGAAAACTGACCTGTGCGCGCCGCGCACCCTGAGGTGGTGCGCGTGGCGCACTCCACTGTAAAAAAAAATTGTTTCGCGTATTTGGTTGGTTATTGGTTTGGGTTGTTACAAGTGGTATCAGAGCATGGTCTAAGGGATTTAGGTGACTTGAGATAGGTGCCTAGACTTAGACTTATTTGTGTATGAGCTTTATGCGGGACTTGTAGGAGACGGGTCGGACCGGGAGTTGATTAGTGCTTAGGTTTATGTGAATTAACCTTGCACTAATTGTTTTGTGTTGTTTTAGCGATCATCATGCGAGATAGGCGTTGTACTAGCAAGTTAATGCGACGTGCTCGCGTAACAATGATTAGCTACCATTGTTACGGGTTCAAATCATGTCAAACAAGCGATGTACGACGATTGTTGAGCAAGATGGGGTAGTGTGGTGTAGATGTATATACATATGTGTTAAGTCCTTTCGTTTTGTGCTTAATTTACTTCGTTTTATAGAATGAAGATGAGAAATGGACACGATACCAATGACGGAAGTACGAGTGAGGACGTCGAACTCACGGTCAAGGTCGAGGCCATCTTTAAAAGGCTAAAAAAGGACTTTCTTGACGATGTTCGAAAGGTTTTCCAAGAGTCGGTTGATGGACAAGTGACCGAAATGATAAATGAACGAATGAAAGCCGCAATAGAGGAGGCTTTGGAAGCTAGAAACATTTATCCACGAGGCGAAGGGGGTGAAGGTAATGGTGGGGGTGGAAGGCGGGACTTCCACTACAAAAATTTCAAGGATACTCAACCTCCGATGTTTAATGGGGTGAGGGATCCATTGAAAAGCACTTGTTGGATTTCCGATATCGAGGGAGCTTTCCGTATCGCGGAATGTCCTCCCGAGAAGAAGACAAGGTATGGGTCTAGCATGTTGCGCGAAGAAGGCGAGTTGTGGTGGGACAATAAAATCAAATTATATGGTGAAGAGCAATGCATGAGCTTGACATGGGAGGAGTTTAAGAAGGAATTTTTTCAAGAATACCGAACTTCTTCCGATCTTGATAGAATCCGGGACGAGTTGCACAATTTGCAACAAGGTTCAATGGACTTGGTCACTCTCAAGTCTACCTTCTTGGGAAAGACTGGTTTTTGTCCGGAATATGTTGGTGACGATCACAAGCTAATGAAAGATTTCTACCGTACCATGAATGATGAGTATAAGGGTAAGATTAGTCGAGGAGCGGCTAAGTCTTTTGAAGAGTTATTTGAATTGGCTCGGGGTTTTGAGCCGGAGGTTCCAAGAAAAAGCGATTTCACTTTTTCTAAAAGAAAGTTTGAAGGTTCTAGTCATTCTAACTTTTCTAACAAGAAGAACAAGAACAAGAAGGGTTTCGAAAGTGTAAATAGTGTGAAGAAAGGAGGTTTCGGGAACTTTATCCCTACTTGCTACAATTGTGGGGTACGAGGTCATTTGGCTCGGGATTGTACCAAGCCTCCTTCAACAAACAAGCTCACTTGTTTTAATTGCAACAAAGAAGGACACCGAAGGTCGGAGTGCCCCGACTTGAACACCGATCATGTTAAACGGTTGGAGAAAGCGACGGGCACGGCTAGGGGTCGCAACTATTTGATGACGAATGAGGAGGCCAAGCAATCCAACGGAGTCGTTTCAGGTACTTTCATGGTTAACTCTAATCCGGCACGAATCCTATTTGATAGTGGTGCCAATTTATCGTTTGTTTCTCCAAGATTCGTGCCTAAGTTAAATAAACCACTAGTTAAGTTAAGTCGTCCGGTAGAAGTTGAAATAGCGGATGGCAAGACGGCGCTAGTGGTTGATGTGTGTAAAAATTGTAATGTTGTGTTTGGTGCTGAAAATTTTAAAATCGATCTCATTCCGATGACTTTGGGTGATTTTGATATCGTCGTTGGTATGGATTGGCTCGATCATAATAGAGCCGATATTGCATGCCATGATAAGTTTATTCGGGTAAAAACCCCAAGTGGGGGAGAGTTAATTATTCACGGTGATAAACGAAGAAGACTTGTGCCGATATGCACTTTTGCACGGGCACGTCGTTTCCTTGTTAGTGGTGGCATGACTTTTCTAGCCCATGTTGTTGATACTCGAGATGAGCCACCCTCCATTCGTGAAATTTCGGTGGTAAATGAGTTTGAAGACGTTTTTCCGGATGAGTTACCGGGTGTTCCGGCGGAAAGACAAGTTGAATTTCGCATTGAGTTGGTTCCGGGAGCTACTCCCATTGCTAAAACTCCTTATCGTTTAATGCCGACGGAAATGCAAGAGTTGTTAAATCAAAACCAAGAGTTGCTTGAGAAGGGTTTTTTTGACCGAGTGCTTCGCCATGGGGCGCTCCCGTTTTATTCGTAAAGAAGAAAGATGGCAGCATGCGGATTTGCATCGATTATCGGGAGTTGAACAAAGTGACGATCAAGAATCGTTATCCTTTGCCTAGGATCGACGATTTGTTTGACCAACTCCAAGGTGCAACGTATTTCTCCAAAATCGACCTACGGTCCGGCTATCACTAAATGCGGGTCCGGGAGGAAGATATCAAGAAAACGGATTTCCGAAAGCGTTATGGGCATTTTGAATTCGTAGTTATGCCTTTTGGTCTTACGAATGCACCGGCGGCATTCATGGATCTTATGAACCGAGTGTGCCAACCTATGATGGACAAGTCGGTAATTGTGTTCATTGACGACATACTTGTCTATTCGAAGAGTATGAAGGAACATGAACATCATTTGCAGAGTGTGTTAAAGACATTGCGGAAGGAGAAGTTATATGCTAAATTCTCCAAATGTGAATTTTGGCTAAGGGAAGTTCAATTCCTTGGCCACATCGTGAACAAGGACGGTATTCAAGTAGATCTGGGGAAGATAGAGACGGTAAAGAGTTGGGGGCAACCGACTACGCCTACGGAAATCCGAAGTTTTCTCGGATTGGCCGGTTATTATCGTCGGTTTATCCAAGACTTTTCTAAGATCGCTTCTCCATTGACGAAATTGACAAGAAAGAACGCAAGATTTAATTGGGAGAACGAGCAAGAAATTGCTTTTCAATTGTTAAAAGAGAAGTTATGTCAAGCTCCGGTGTTAGTGTTGCCGGAAGGTGTGGAAGACATGACGGTTTATTGTGATGCTTCTTTAAATGGGCTCGGGTGTGTTCTAATGCAAAGAGGTAAAGTCATCGCTTATGCCTCTCGACAATTAAAGGAACATGAAACGAGATATCCGACTCATGATCTTGAGTTGGCGGCGGTTGTGCATGCGTTGAAAATTTGGCGCCATTACTTGTATGGTGTCAAGTGTACGATTTATTCGGATCACAAGAGTTTGAAACATCTTTTCGATCAAAGAGATTTGAATTATCGTCAACGTAGGTGGATGGATGTGGTAAAAGATTATGATTGTGAAATACTTTATCATTCGGGCAAGGCGAATGTGGTCGCGGATGCGTTAAGTCGAAAGAGTCACCACCCGGCGTTACGATTAAGATTGTTACGTATGATTATTACTAACGATTTTCTTGAAAAACTTGGTGTGATTCAAATTGAAGCTTACGTTCACAACAAGCATGCGGAACGAATTGTGGGGAAATCGGAATTCATTACTATGGGTTCACGTGGTTTGTTGTCTCTTCAAGGAAGAGTGTGGGTGCCTAACATGGGTGATTATTGTAACACCCCAGCTTAACATGACCACAATATTGTTCGCTTTGCCCGCAGGCGCACGGCTTTTTCTTGGCGACCACATACGAGAAGCACTTTCTCAGGAGGTCACCCATCCTGGTAGTGCTCTCGCCTGAGCACGCTTAACTGCAGCGTACTCGCACATCTGCTCTGCATGTGGTCCCAAAACGCGTTGTGTCATTTAAGCGTGAGTATTACCTTATAATCCCATGATCACTCATGTTCGTGGGCGATGTGGGATTTGCCTAGGGTGTTACATTCACCCCCCCTTAGGGACTCATCGTCCTCGATGAGGTTTACCCCACCACCCCCAACGGCACATGAGTGGCTCTGATACCAACTGAAATGTCCCGTTCTTATTGATTAAAAACGTTCCATATTAATTGATTTCGTTGCGAGGTTTTGACCTCTATATGAGACGTTTTTCAAAGACTGCATTCATTTTTAAAACAAACCATAACCTTTATTTCATAAATAAAGGTTTAAAAAGCTTTACGTAGATTATCAAATAATGATAATCTAAAATATCCTGTTTCCACACGACCATTACATAATGGTTTACAATACAAATATGTTACATCGAAATCAGTTTCTTGAATGCAGTTTTTACACAATATCATACAAACATGGACTCCAAATCTTGTCCTTATTTTAGTATGCAACAGCGGAAGCTCTTAGTATTCACCTGAGAATAAACATGCTTTAAACGTCTACAAAAATGTTGGTGAGTTATAGGTTTAACCTATATATATCAAATCGTAACAATAGACCACAAGATTTCATATTTCAATATACATCCCATATATAGAGATAAAAATCATTCATATGGTGAACACCTGGTAACCGACATTAATAAGATGCATATATAAGAATATCCCCATCATTCCGGGACACCCTTCGGATATGATATAAATTTCGAAGTACTAAAGCATCCGGTACTTTGGATGGGGTTTGTTAGGCCCAATAGATCTATCTTTAGGATTCGCGTCAATTAGGGTGTCTGTTCCCTAATTCTTAGATTACCAGACTTAATAAAAAGGGGCATATTCGATTTCGATAATTCAACCATAGAATGTAGTTTCACGTACTTGTGTCTATTTTGTAAATCATTTATAAAACCTGCATGTATTCTCATCCCAAAAATATTAGATTTTAAAAGTGGGACTATAACTCACTTTCACAGATTTTTACTTCGTCGGGAAGTAAGACTTGGCCACTAGTTGATTCACGAACCTATAACAATATATACATATATATCAAAGTATGTTCAAAATATATTACAACACTTTTAATATATTTCGATGTTTTAAGTTTATTAAGTTAGCTGTCCTCGTTAGTAACCTACAACTAGTTGTCCACAGTTAGATGTACAGAAATAAATCGATAAATATTATCTTGAATCAATCCACGACCCAGTGTATACGTATCTCAGTATTGATCACAACTCAAACTACATATATTTTGGAATCAACCTCAACCCTGTATAGCTAACTCCAACATTCACATATAGAGTGTCTATGGTTGTTCCGAAATATATATAGATGTGTCGACATGATAGGTCGAAACATTGTATACGTGTCTATGGTATCTCAAGATTACATAATATACAATACAAGTTGATTAAGTTATGGTTGGAATAGATTTGTTACCAATTTTCACGTAGCTAAAATGAGAAAAATTATCCAATCTTGTTTTACCCATAACTTCTTCATTTTAAATCCGTTTTGAGTGAATCAAATTGCTATGGTTTTATATTGAACTCTATTTTATGAATCTAAACAGAAAAAGTGTAGGTTTATAGTCGGAAAAATAAGTTACAAGTCATTTTTGTAAAGGTAGTCATTTCAGTCGAAAGAACGACGTCTAGATGACCATTTTAGAAAACATACTTCCACTTTGAGTTTAACAATAATTTTTGGATATAGTTTCATGTTCATAATAAAAATCATTTTCCCAGAATAACAACTTTTAAATCAAAGTTTATCATAGTTTTTAATTAACTAACCCAAAACAGCCCGCGGTGTTACTACGACGGCGTAAATCCGGTTTTACAGTATTTTTCGTGTTTCCAGGTTTTAAATCATTAAGTTAGCATATCATATAGATATAGAACAGGTGTTTAGTTGATTTTAAAAGTCAAGTTAGAAGGATTAACTTTTATTTGCGAACAAGTTTAGAATTAACTAAACTATGTTCTAGTGATTACAAGTTTAAACCTTCGAATAAGATAGCTTTATATGTATGAATCGAATGATGTTATGAACATCATTACTACCTCAAGTTCCTTGGATAAACCTACCGGAAATTAGAAAAATAGATCTAGCTTCAAAGGATCCTTGGATGGCTTGAAAGTTCTTGAAGCAGAATCATGACACGAAAACAATTTCAAGTAAGATTTCCACTCGAAATAAGATTGTTATAGTTATAGAAATTGAATTAAAGTTTGAATATGATTATTACCTTGTATTAGAAAGATAACCTACTGTAAGTAACAAAGGTTTCTTGATCTTGGATGATTACTTGGAATGGATTTAGAAAACATGGAAGTAAACTTGCAATCTTGGAAGTATTCTTGATTTTATGAAACTAGAACTTTTGAAATTTATGAAGAACACTTAGAACTTGAAGATAGAACTTGAGAGAGATCAATTAGATGAAGAAAATTGAAGAATGAAAGTGTTTGTAGGTGTTTTTGGTCGTTGGTGTATGGATTAGATATAAAGGATATGTAATTTTGTTTTCATGTAAATAAGTCATGAATGATTACTCATATTTTTGTAATTTTATGAGATATTTCATGCTAGTTGCCAAATGATGGTTCCCACATGTGTTAGGTGAATCACATGGGCTGCTAAGAGCTGATCATTGGAGTGTATATACCAATAGTACATACATCTAAAAGCTGTGTATTGTACGAGTACGAATACGGGTGCATACGAGTAGAATTGTTGATGAAACTGAACGAGGATGTAATTGTAAGCATTTTTATTTGGTAGAAGTATTTTGATAAGTGTCTTGAAGTCTTTCAAAAGTGTATGAATACATATTAAAACACTACATGTATATACATTTTAACTGAGTCGTTAAGTCATCGTTAGTCGTTACATGTAAATGTTGTTTTGAAACCTTTAGGTTAACGATCTTGTTGAATGTTATTAACCCATTGTTTATTATAACAAATGAGATGTTAAATTGTTATATTATCATGATATTATGATATATAATATATCTTAGTATGATATATATACAGTTAAATGTCGTTACAACGATAATCGTTACATATATGTCTCGTTTCGAAATCATTAAGTTAGTAGTCTTATTTTTACATATGTATTTCATTGTTAATACACTTAATAATATATTTACTTATCATTTAACATAATTAACCAAGTGTATCAATATCTTAATATGATTCATATGTACCTAGTAAGACGTTGTTATAACGATAATCGTTATATATATCGTTTTCGAGTTTCTTAAATTAATAGTCTCATTTTTATGTATATAACTCATTGTTAAAATACGTAATGAGATACATACTTATAATAAAATAATGTTAACTATATATATAACCATATATATGTCATCGTATAGTTTTTACAAGTTTTAACGTTCGTGAATCACCGATCAACTTGGGTGGTCAATTGTCTATATGAAACCTATTTCAATTAATCAAGTCTTAACAAGTTTGATTGCTTAACATGTTGGAAACACTTAATTATGTAAATAACAATTTTATTTAATATATATATAAACATGGAAAAGTTCGGGTCACTACAATTATCGACAAGTGCTACTTGATGAAGCACATAAGTCAAGGTATTCCATTCATCCGGGCGCGACGAAAATGTATCTTGACTTAAGGAAAGATTATTGGTGGCCGGGCATGAAACGTGATGTTGTAAAGTATGTTGAGCAATGTGTCACGTGTTTGCAAGTTAAATCCGAACACCAAAAGCCGTATGGTAAGTTACAACCGTTGAAAATTCCGAAATGGAAATGGGAGCACATTACCATGGATTTCATTACAAAATTACCAAAGACGGCGAGAACCTAATTTGATTCAATTTGGGTGATAGTTGATCGATTGACGAAAAGTGCCTTGTTTCTTCCCATTCGGGAAGCGATATCATCGGAGACTTTGGCTAAATTGTTTATCAAAGAGGTAGTCGCTCGACATGGGGTTCCTATATCTATTATTTCGGATCGAGATACCCGTTTCACATCTCGATTTTGGGAAAAGTTTCACGAAGATATGGGTACACAATTGAAATTGAGCACGGCGTATCATCCTCAAACGGACGGTCAAACCTAACGTACGAATCAAATTTTGAAGGATATGTTACGGGCGTGTATTATTGATTTCGGTGGTAGTTGGGATGAGCACTTACCTTTGGTGGAATTCTCGTACAATAATAGTTATCATACTAGTATCGGGATGCACCTTATGAGATGCTTTATGGGCGAAGGTGTCGAACTCCGATTTGTTGGGGTGAGATTGGTCAAAAAGAAATCGGGAGTACCGATTTGGTCTTAGAAACGAATAGCAAGATTGATATGATTCGGGATCATTTGAAAAAGGCTCAAGATAGGCAAAAGTCGTATGCCGACAAGCGTAGACGAATGATCGAATTTCAAGAAGGTGACATGGTGATGCTTAAGGTTTCGCCATGGAAAGGTGTTATTCGGTTTCGAAAATGGGGAAAGTTAGCTCCTCGATTTATTCGGCCATTTAAGGTTTTAGCTCGTGTTGGTGAAGTTGCGTATCGTTTGGAATTACTCGAAGAGCTTGCGGGGATCCATAATACATTTCATGTTTCCCATCTCCGTAAGTGTCTTACAGATGATTCATCTTGGGTACCGTTAGACGAAATTGAGCTAAACAATAAGTTAGAATATATTGAGGAGCCGATTGCCATACTCGATGAGAAGGTTAAAAGGTTGAGACATAAAGAGGTTAGAACTTTTAAAGTTCAATGGCGTCGTAGTAAAGGTTCCGAGTTTACTTGGGAGCCCGAAGAATTCGTGTTGGTTTATCTTCCCTCTTGTCATGCGGCTTGGATCGCGAGGACGCGCTCCGATTCAAGTAGGGGAGAGTTGTAAGACCCTAATCTTCATTGTACAGTAGAGTAAATAGGGCACATGAAGTGTGGGTGACCTTGTATATTAAAATAGAGGTCAAAGGGCGAACTGAGCAGGGTGCGCTCAGTGCACACTTAGGGGTGCGCCTGGCGCACTCCTCACTGTAGCCGGGTTCTGTTTGTTTTATTCAGATATTTTGATGGGCATTTTGGTAATTTCACTTGTGGACGAGTTGGAGGCCAGTAGGTCAGATCTTGGGGTATCATTCACTCTATTTTCAACAACCTTATCTTCTTCACTTTAATTTTGGAGAGAGAGTGTGATTTCTTGAGTGAGAAAGCTTAAATCCAAGAGGAAGAAGTTGTTCTCGGGCCAAAGTGCGGGTATTAAAGTAGTTCCTCTACTCGCTAGCTACGTTGTGGTTGTAGTGGTAAGCTCTAATCTTGTTTTCCTTACTTTGATTTTGTGTAGGGTTAGGGTTTGGGTAAACGAAGAACATAAATGGGTGTGTTGATTGAGGTTTATAAGTCCTAATTGGTTAGTTAATTACTAGCACACCTAGCTAATTGGTAAATGGGTGTTAGTTGGG
Organism: Rutidosis leptorrhynchoides; assembly: GCF_046630445.1. Lineage (NCBI taxonomy): Eukaryota > Viridiplantae > Streptophyta > Magnoliopsida > Asterales > Asteraceae > Rutidosis > Rutidosis leptorrhynchoides. The sequence goes on along the minus strand of NC_092339.1, from coordinate 28,360,159 downwards.
TTAGTGGATGACCCGAAATGGGTGTGTTGATTTTAAATGAGTCAAAGGGGTTAATGATTGACCTAGTTGGGGATTATGGGTATGAATTACCCTAATTGTGTTATAGTTAGTGTTGATAGACCTTAATCACTAGCTTTTAAGTGATTGACGACGGTCTTAACCCTTAAGGGGCGGTTTTGGTGAAAATGGGGCATTTAATGCATTTAAGTCATTAAATGCACTTGAGTGAATTGTTGGTGTTTAGCCCAACAAGTTTGTTTGTTGATTGAGTACTTATTGTATTAGGTACTCGGATTTGAAGCATTCGGAAGTATAAAATCATCACCAAATTGTTGAGGTGAGTGAAATAATTATATATGTATGTATATGATTTATTTGCTTGTGGGGTATGGGTTAAAGTTCGATGTTGACGATACCATATCCTAGAGTATATTGTTGGTACGTTTGATGAGGGTTTAAGTTCGATGTTGACGATACCTCATGTATGGATTTAAAGTTCGATGTTGACGAAGCCATACCCGCTATTGTAGCGAAATTCGATGAGGGTTTTAAGTTCGATGTTGACGATACCTCATATGTGGGTTTAAGTTCGATGTTGACGATACCACATTTATTGGGACGAATGGGAATTAAGTTCGATGTTGACGATACCATTCATTGAGTTAGCCTTGGGATTCGAATACTAATGGATGTTGTGAACATCAATGCTTATGTATTGTGTTGTAGCATATTGTATTGTTGCGTTATATGATATTGTTATACTAGCTTGGGTTATTGAGGACTTAGCGTTATACATTATAATGGTATGCTAATTATGTTACTAGTAGGTATACGGATTTGTTGTAAATGTGTGCAAGTAAGTAAGTTATATATATATATGTATAATTATTGTATTCACTAAGCTTTAGCTTACCCTCTCGTTGTTTATCTTTTTATAGGCTCGGGCGTTGACAAGGGTAAGGGCGTACGGTTGGATTAGAGATTTCTGCTTGTTTGATAGGGGACGCTTTTGGATGTGATAGCTTTTGGAGTTTGACCGAGATTTGGGTAGTTTAACCCCAAACACCATGCTCTTAGTGTCGTTTGGAATTTAAACTAATGTGGTCGAAACTCGTGTTTTGTATGAAACTCGTAAAACGGCCGATGTGGGCCCTGTTTTGTAAAACTCATTTTATTATTGAATCGTGTGAGTTTTAACTATTATGACATGTTGTGAAAAGCGTTTCGTCTAAATATGTCGGGAAGTGTGAGATCTTTATTTGAAAAATTGCCAAACCGGACAGAACTGAAAACTGACCTGTGCGCGCCGCGCACCCTGACGTGGTGCGCGTGGCGCACTCCACTGTAAAAAAAAAAAAAATTTTGTTTCGCGTATTTGGTTGGTTATTGGTTTGGGTTGTTACATTATTATTATTATTTATGTTTGGGCATGATGTACTCAAGTATTTAAAACTTGATATTAATTTGGTTTCTTGAAAATGAAAAATAAAGGGAAAGGGAAGAAGGTGTGTGTTAGGGAAGAAGTAGTTGTTAGTGAAGAATATATATAAAATGACGAAAATACCCTCACATGCTTGGCACATGACTAAATTTTAACATAAAAATTAACGGAGTTAGTGAGTTGGACTATCCTTGCTCCTTATGCAAACCACAATGACTATCCTTCCTCAAATCGACAAGTATGGCTATCCATGGTGTCTAGTACAAACCACAGGGACTATCCGCGCAATTTTCTCTTTTGTTAACTGTCCATTAAATATACAACATATGCTATACATGTGACCATTCACCCTTTATATTAAACGATTACCCCTAATCGATTTCACATATTGAAGATATAAAGCATCGAATTCAAGCAATATAGTTCTCTACCCATGAATCCTACCAACACTGTTTTCGATAATATTTTTTCATCTCTTCTTTAATATATTTAGTTCTCTAGCTACAAAAGTGAATTTGATTATGTGTTATTTTCGATACAAATTTCATTACAGTTATTATTTTTTATAACTCATAATTGTCGAAAATCTATATTTTTGTTGAAGTTCTAGGGTTTAGTATACTTTGTGAAGTAGTTGTTTGGTAACTTTTGCATCTCTATTTTTATATACTTATTTCTCCAGTTACATACGTTTAATTGATTAAGAGTATTCGATGGTTCTTTATATATATTTTTTCTTATGACACATAATTGTTCAATTTCCGTAACTTTGTTGAAGTTCTACGGTTTTCTATGATGTGTGATCCAGTCTATTAGTCTGTTCTTGTTCTTACATTATCATGTCCATAGTTTCACTTAAAGTTTATTAATTAAGCAATTAATTAACCGCTTAAATTAAAGTTGGGAAAAAATTACGCCGTTGGTACCTGTGGTTTGTTTACATTTTCTTGATAACACCTAAACTTAATTTATTGCACAGTTGGTACCTAAGCTTTGCCTAACTTTCGTGGTTAGTACCCAACCTAACTTCCGTTAAGTTTTTAATGTTAACCCCTCACATGTGTCATGCATGTGAGGGCAAATTCGTCATTTTAAATAATTGTTGAGTTTAATCAAAGGTATTCCATCTAAAGTACACAAAAGCATTGCTGACTGAAATCAAAGCTATAAAATCAAAACCATTAGTGTTGGACATTTAAACCATCACATTAGGCCTTTTAATTGCAAATAACACACCTAGTGGAAACACAGAAGACAACAATAACAATGCAATGAATAAGCTTATTATTGAAAAAGAAAATAGTTTTTCTTTCAATAACTATTTTTTTTTCTTTTTTCTTTTTAAATAAAAAGAATTTAAATTAATAAGAGTTTTTCAACAAGATGTGAAAAACCATAATACAACAACCATCATATGGACTTACAAACATTACGTCCAAAAGATCATGTAACAAAATACAAATGTCACCACCATAACTAAAGCTCTTACAAAAAAACCATGCCATGAAACTAAAACTAAATAACCACTCAACAAAACCATGGATTGCAGGAAGCATATATATAGATTTAGAGAGGCTCACAAAGCTCCGAAGGCACCGCCCACTATAATGTTGACAATGCTCCTTGACCAAATGATCAGACCATACAAATTAACTAATAGAATCATGCCATAACTAATATTTTCGACAATTGCCCAATTTTAATTAAAATTGCAGCATTCAGTTATGGAATTATAGCATACTCTCTGGCTCCAGTATACAAATCATAATACACAGCAGAGGCGTCTTTGGACATAGGCAACATAGACAACTGCCTAGGGTCCAAAAATTAGAAGGGCCCAAAATTTTTATTATATATACAATTGTCGAATAGTTAAGTAAATTAAATAAAATATTGTCGAATAAATATTCGATAATACAAAATTTTGTTACGGATGTCTTGAAAACTTCTTTCGTATAGATAAATTTTAACATAATCTTTTTATCTGTATTAAAAAAATTTAACGTGTATAAGGGCCCATTTTTATTTTCGCCTAGGGCCTCTAAATTGTAGAGACGGCCCTGATACACAGTACCAATATAGATACGTAAAACATAATGAAAATATGAAATAAGCACTTACATTACTAATAGAACACCACAGGTGATGGCTATGTGCAAATTCGTTTGACCCGACATCACGACTATCGAAATCGATCGGGAACAAACAAACATAATCCTAGGCGACGCACCACCATCCATTTGATGCTTGAACTCGCTAACGTTATTCTTGCACCACCGACGACACTATCATCGTTTCCGGCACCATCATCGTTATTGGCGAATCAAAACCCACCTCTTCATCATCCTCAACCCGTTGATTTCAAATTTAGGGTTTGGGTTTGAGTTTGGTGATTTGGGTATAAAATCGGGCCAATTAACATATTATGAAGTGAAGTGATCGACAATTTAATATGAATTATGAAATCGTACGATAAAAAACGGGAATTCAAGATAAAAAGTGAAAAATATTAACCAATGCTAATTGCTTAGGTGATTAGTTGTTTGAACTGCATCGCCTTCACTGAATCAATTTTCTCCCCGATCCATCCCATCCTTTTGTTCAAAAAGTACTCGATTAGTGAATAAGAAGTGTATGAAGTAATTTTGCCCTAATTTGTTCATCAGTTACACATACTAATCACGTATCATATCATCTTTATTTTCCTTTAGGGGAAGGGACGAAAATACCCTCACATGCGTTGCACATGTGAGGAGTTAATGGTTAACATTAAACAGACGTTAGCATGGGGTACTACTAACCACACAAAAATAAAAGTTTAGGTGTAACGGTGCAAAAGTGTACAAATCACAGGTACTAACGGCGTAATTTTTTCTAAAGTTGGAAAACAGAGTGTTCTTGTAGAAAGTTAAACATTATAATACTTGATGGAATACTATAAATAGATGTTTAGATCCAAATACTGAGTGTAAAGAATTCAGACTGTATTAATTTGAAGTTAAAAAAATATTATTGCTTGATTGTTTTGAATACAAAGCTACATAAATCTTAGTGATTTCGTTTGAATAATACGATTAGTATTTTTTTGGTTCAAGTTTTTTTTTTTTTATCTTCTAATTTTATTCGTTATTGCTAATAATTTCTATTATTTATGTTTAATATGTCGTATTCGATCACTTTTATACTTGGCTTCATCTTCTAATTATCTTGGTATCATGTGTCTTCTTTGCAGATGTTAAACGTTTAATTGGGAGGAGGTTTTCTGATCCATCAGTGCAAAGTGATATGAAGCACTGGCCGTTTAAAGTGATCCCTGGTCCCGGTGATATGCACGTGCTGTGCACATGTTGATACTTAGCAGACAGTTAACAAAAGTTAGTATGAGGGACTATTTTGGGACGTTTTTATGTATTTAAGGATGAAAACTGCAGCTTTGTTAAAATAGGGACTAAAAATGACAAACACAAAGATGATTTTAGTAATTTAGTCTAAAAATAAATAAAGGAAAGTAAACATAAAAAAATATAAAACCGACCTCCCACCACTAGTTTTATACTCCGTATGTTAAAGAAAAGGTCGCGTGTAACCTTTGTGTTATACAGACAACTAAGTAATCCTCTAGCTACATGTCAAAACACACATAGATTAGATACGATTTCATTTAGTGGTAAACAAATTTCGGAACAAAATTGACTAAAATTACATTCTTTAGTTTAAATCATTCATTCTAATCGTACATAAAAAACCAATTATAAAAATGTTATTATGTGTGATGTTTTAAATAAGGATTATCATAGTTTAAAAGTAATTTAAATATAAAGAAAATTTGTAAGCCCCTAATGATGATATTACTAAAATAATTAATTATATTCAATATAAACATTAACATGTTTATTGTATAATATATATAAAACATTATGTATAAGATTATGATAAAAACACCACCATGATCATATGTACGATATATTAAGCATTATGTACAATCTTATGGTAAAACACATCCATGACCATATATACAATATTTGAAGCATTATATACAACCTTATGATAAAACATGTCCATGATTATATGTACAAACTTTAAAACAAATTGTACAATCTTTTACAAAACACTCCATGAACATATACTCCGTACAAACTTTGAAGCTATTGTACAACATTCAATTGTATTTTAAATATAAAAAAAAAATTAAAGAGACATATGTTATTACTAATAATTATTATTGAAAATATAAATAAACAATTTTATAGCAAACTTTATTATTATTATTATTCAAATATAAGTATTCTTTACGGGATTAATTACGTTACATATGTATACGAAATACATGTCTTAATAAAATGTAATGTAGAATTTTATGATAAGAAAAATAGTAACTGTGATGAAAATTGGAAAATTGTTGTGGGAGAATAAATGTAGTTTATTTATTCTGACCAAGTTAAGTATGTCAATATGTTTGTAAAAACAACGACAACTTTCTTAGTCGGAATCTGTAATTCCACGGGTCATTAACTAAATGACTTTAGCATTTACGTTCACTTAATACCTAAAACATATCATTAAACTGTTTATTAAACAAACTCGTAATTTTACGGGCTATTTCAACCTTTTGATTTCTACTCTTTAGTTTAACAACTAGTTTACGAACCCTCGCTTCGTTCCGGGGGTTCGGTTTTCAATGTATTTTAGTGCGTTTAGTTTGTAAAATTATTTCGCGGCTAACGATGATGTCGTTGAAGCGCAACTCGAGTCGAACTAAAAGGTATAATACGTGAAAGATTTAAATGTTATTTTAAATTAACAATATATGTGCTATGTGCATCTCCGCGTTTCGCTACGGAATTGTCGACTTTTAAAAATTTAACGCAAAATCAACGTGTATGAAAAGTACCTCAAATATTTAGCGTTTTTTTTAAAAAGATTCCATTTTGCGTATAGTTAGTGACATTGTGTTCCTAAAATTATTTCGAGTTTAACGATGGTGTCGGAAAAATTTAGCTCGTTGCGAGTGAGAAGTTATGATCCGTTGAATATTTAGGTAGAGTTTAATTAAGATTTTTTATGAAAATGGTTATTTGACACTTTACTCCCCTGTTTGGGGGGCGGTTTTAATTTTTGAACAAATTTTGGGGGTTTTTTTTGGAAAAAGGAAAAAAAAAGGTGAAAACAAAAAAAATTTTAAAAAATATTAAAAAAGGTGAAAATACGAAATATATTATATAATATTATTATAGTTATAATAACGGGGATGCGAGTCGGGTCGGGGTAAGGGGGTAGGGTTGGGGGGTGTTTTGTATTTTCTAGAGAGTGTGGGGTTTTTTTAGGAAAATTGGGGAGGGGCCGATTAGTGCTTTGGATAAAGTTTGAGGTCCTTAGTGTGAGATTGAGATAGTCCAAATAGTAGTATTGGGGAGGGGGCCAATTCGTACGTTGAATAAAGTTTGGAGGCCTTAGTGTGAGATTGAGATAGGCCAAATAGTACTATTCATTTGGACTATCTCAATTAGGTATGAGTTATTATAATATCTAAAATTATCTGTTGGTATTTTTTTAAAGTAAGGTAGCAGTTCTTGATAATTGAACGGAATCTCAACTAGAACTTTTCAAACCTCGAATCATCAAGCTACACGTAACCTTTAATCTTTGATTATTAGCAAGGAGAATAAAATGTCCAGTTTTTCCAACAATTCTATAATGTTTGTAAGTTTTCAAATAACGTAATATACTACTGTAATATTAGATTATCAACAATAATAAATATACATATTTGTAACATTATAATTTCTGACGTTGACGAGTATTTGACCTTTATAATCATGATGAGGTTCCAATAGATTATTCTTTTACAATATCCTAGCAAACTTTTTTTTTTATCACCCCATGAACAAGTACATTGTCTTTTGCATAGAGGATAAACCCATGGTAATTAAATCTTCCGAGTGCGAGATCTGGTACTGGGTGAATTATTCATTACGTGCACCCTTTCTGAACGATTTGACACAGCCACGAATCAAATTCGAGTATTGTGCTTCATTGGACAATTCGGTTGCAACTCAGGCAAGCCTGCGTGATTTAGCCTAACAAACTTGTAATCTTCTAAGCTCTGGAAGTAAATAACCGTAACAAGATAGGAGTGCAGAACTATCTTATGTCATAGGTGACAATATTCCACATTAAAAATTATCAGAAGTAAATGGAAAGTGGATATCACGTCTTTTAATTCGTGGGAAATTTCAAACAATATAAATATGTAATTTGAAAATTGAAAATAATATTATTCATTCTCGCATGCTCACATACTTTAATCCCTTCATCATGCCGCAACTTCAATCTAAACTAATTATCGATTCGTTTGCCAACAATTGCAATAACTCGGTACTAATTTGTAAATAACAAATAACTATTGGAAGGGCTAAAAAATTTTATACAAGTTACAACCTTATTATTTGTCTTTGATCACATTTGTTGAGACCCTTTGATTTAGCATTAAGTCATGTCTAGTAGAAAGACGATTAGTGCATTTTATCTTTAGTAGATACAGATAAATGATTATGCGTTAGTTGAATTGAGCTAGTGGTAGTGGTCCTGTGGATGTAGCCTGTAGGACGACTACAAGTGCTGATTTTTGACTATACAAACCAAGTGGAGGGAGGTAGTTGTGGTGAGGTTAATAGGGAAATCGATGAAAATACATTTTTTTTTCAAGGCTTCAAACAAAATACACTTTTTTTTAAAAAAAATTGCCTTTTTACACCATTCGGTAGACGGGATTTCTGTCTACCACCTTTATCTGTCATCTACTACCATTTTACAAAGTAGTAGACAGTAACAACAAGGTAGTAGACAGTGAGAACAAAGCAGTAGACAGCCAATTGCAAGATAGCTGACCGTCTACTGCCTTGTTGTTACTGTCTACTACCTTGTTGTAGGTGTCGACTGATATGTATTATTGGTGTCGACACCTACAACAAGGTAGTAGACAATAACAACAAGGCAGTAGACGGTCAGCTACCTTGTAATTGACTGTCTACTGCTTTGTTCTCACTGTCTACTACTTTGTAAAAATGGTAGTAGACGACAGATAAAGGTGGTAGACAGAAATTTCGTCTACCGAATGGTGTAAAAAGATAATTTTTTTTAAAAAAGTGTATTTTGTTTGAAGCCTTAAAAAAAAAAAGTGTATTTTGAACAATTTCTCAGGTTAATATTATTGAACCAAACATTTGGACTAATATTAGTCCATGAGTGTCAGCCAAGGCCCAATTAAGAGAATAAACCAACCCACTACTTACTTAAAATGTGAAATGGACTGTCATTTATCACATGCTATGTTTGGTGAACTGGTGGTTGTGTATGCCATATAAACTAAACAAAAACCATTTCAATCAATTATTATATAAACTAAAAACAATTTTGCTGCCCGAAATCAAGCAAAGGAAAACAATCTTATCATATAAAATTGCTCAAATATGAACATCAATCTAAGTTATTTTTAAGTACTAAATTGGAATAACAAAAGCACAGATTTAAAGATATGAAACAGACAAGAAGAGGTTAAGAGAACCCCTACCATACTCGTACCAGAAACTATCTTTTAGGTGGTGCTTACACATCTTTAGTTACTTATAATGGACCCTCATTTAGCAATAAACACGTGTCCCAATAGGTTAAATAACCAAAATGGGTCCCCCAGAGAACCCTTAATTGGAAAGACCCATACATGTTTGTAGCTCCTTAAAGTGCAATATAGTGAAACATTTGGACCCAGCCCAAGATTATATAATCAGCAGCAGACAACACTGTTGGTATGATTATGGTATTTTTCTAACTAAATTTGTCTACAAGCTATAAATCCCACTGCCTTATTAAGATATATAGTCGTTTCAATTATAACAGAGATAAACATACCTTTAGTCAATCATGTCTAATCGTAGAACGAGAGCTTCTAAGAACTCAGAACACGAGATAAATAATCTCGTGTTGAAATTGCAGGCGTTGCTACCAGCTTCAAGTTCTACCAGCAACAAAACTAGGGTACGCGCGTTGTTATAATTTTACTAGTTTGTTATTACTAATTATGGTAATCTTAGAATGATGTATGCAAGTAATATGTTAAAGCTAACTTGTATAAATATTATGAAAAAGGTACCAGCATCAAAGACACTTAAAGAGACATGCAATTACATTAAGAGCTTAAGAACAGAAGGGGACAATTTAGGAGACCGACTATCGCAACTACTGGATTCGATGGAAAAAAACGGCGTTGATGTGAATAGCATCAGAGATCTTCTGCAGCAATAGTGTGCGTCTGTGTTTGAATGTCTTAGAGTCGAGCAGATACATCGTGTATTTGTCTTATTATCAGGTTATACCACATACCATGTGTTGTTTGACTCAATCAGACAGATATTAGCCTGTTATTTAGATACAAGTTACTAATATAATATCTGTGTGTGTTTATATTGTCTTTCTCAATTGATCAAGTGCATAATTAATAAGATAACTGATTATGGGAATTTAAATATGTAATTTGCTAAAGAATGTCTATTTTTCATCAACTAAAAATCAAACCAGTTACATATAATACTTGATCAAGGTAAGAGTTAGGACCTATTTACTTTTTCTGTATAGCTCATTGTTATTTTTTTGTCACTTAATCTGAAAAATGGTACGTTTATAAAAAACATAGAAACAGAGACCCCTTCCCACTCTTCCCAAACATCCCAAACATAGGCATATTCTAACAACATTTAATACGGAATAAAAGTAAACAATGCCGCTTAGTTTAATTCAAGCTTCACCTGCATTTCAGATCCATAAATTAGTAACTCATTAACCATCCTAAGTTAGCAGCACCTGTAAAACTTGAAATGTTCATCCAAACACCCGACTATTCACGATTCTTTCGACTTCAGGCGGAGTCAAATGCCTTATTCCATTCAGATTGAGCCACCTGTCCCCTCCTTCAACGCTACCACGATGTTGTCTATCTTCCATTTTCAACACTTTCAAACCTTCACTTGATTTCGGAAAGAACCCTTCGGGTCTCAAACACCAAGATTTAAAAACACCAAACAAAACCGCCAAATCATTCGCTAGTCTTTCTACACCACCATCATTAAACTTTGCATAACTCATAAACACACCACTAAAGATAAGAGAATCAATAGCACTAGCCAAATTTCTCCATACTCCAACAAAATCTATCTTATTTAAATTTAACTCCAAAACTGACATTTTCGCTTGCAAATAATCAAGCGCTACGATAAATGACCTGGACACCGCCCAACCTTCTTCGATTCTTTCCGTCCACTGCTTCTTGTTCTTCATATAATCACGACTGCAAGCATCAAATCCCCTTAAAATAACTGTCGTTAACTTTTCGACCCATTCGGTCCTAAATTTCTCTAACTTACTAATTTCCTCATCAATTATACCACCATTATCCAATTCCATTTCAAGAAAAAACACTTCTTCACACCATTCTTTCAAAACCGACTCAAAATACCGTGCTGCATTAATACACTTTGTAACTTTAATCAAAGCATCATCGTCAGTCAAAGCAGTCAACCCTTCGGCTTCTTGACATCTTAAAAGTAAGAAATCTAGTAAATGATGTACAATCGGCGCACCTGCTAATCTAATAAATCTCGCTCTTAATTCAACACGTGGAACCGATCGGCACCGTTCGATAACTGACGATAAACGCCTAAGAAAAGAACTCGATATTGCAGGTGACCCGTACGATTCTGAACCTAAAACAAGACCCGATTCTTGAACTTCCGTCAACCATTTTTTCTCATCCTCGATTTCAGGTCTCAGTTTATCGATTGCGTCACTTCGTTCTATCTCAGCCCACAAATCAAGCCAGTCGGGTCGATCACAGAAGACAGATAAAGATGATACAGATTGCATATTCCCATCTTCCTCAAGTGATAACGTAATCCCTGATTGTGCTACGAGAGATTTGACTTTTTTATCAAATGAAATCATCAGGTCAATAAAATGTAACCACGATATTCTAGCTAGTGATCGATTTTCGGTAGTATTCTCTTCATCGAGCTGACTTATATAATTAGGGAAAATTTCCTTTGCCATATAAGTTGATAAAGATGTTACCATTGCTGAAATCCATTCTTCTCTGCACGAGTAACCTGACAGCATCGCTTGATCAACGAGTGGCTGCAATAACTCGTCCATCGAATCGACATAATCACGAGTTATTTTATATACCAGAGCGAAAATAAGTTCGGGCTTGTCAGCCCATTTAGAAAAATGGTGTTGAGATGCAATTGATATAGGGTTCACAAGCTCTTCAATGGCCCAAAGCGGCTGATGCAGCGTAATTTCAAGATTATGCCCTTGAAGTTGTCTGAACTTTCGTTGTGTTTGCAATTCTTGTAGTTTGCACAGTACAAGAAAACTGTCACAATATTGGTGTTTGAGGTCACCATGCATCGTTAAAAGAGGATTTGTAGATTCAGCCGATTTCTTTGCTTCTGGATTAGCGTGGCTTAAAGTAGACAATGGCGGGGGCCAGTTAAGGGAGGTAAGAAGGGACCGATAATCGGCAATTGTTTGAGGTCTTAGAATGGCTAATGCTCGATCCACCCTGTGATCAACAGCTGATATGAGACGAGACCATTGAGGGCGTGTTCTTAAAACCTTAGTTAGAACATCTTCTGCCAGTTTGAGAGCATTAATAGCAGCAAAACATGATTCCTGCGAGATCAGAAGGGTGAGAAATGATTACTTTATTATAGGTTCCAAGATATGGGTCGGGCGGGTTGGGTCAGATCATCTACGGTTGTAATAGGTTACTTTCTGCATAGACTATGAATGAGTTGGGTATATTCGTCATCGCCCCAATTCAATATTATCACGATAATAATCTAGATTTTCCAAATAGAACGATTTAGGATGTTGTATGCGCTAAAAGTACACAACTTTCACCCCATTCAATAGATTGGCCCATTGAACATGTTCCATCTTCAGCTAAAAGTTAATGTTTGGCCCATTTAAGATTAACAATATCAGAAATCAACCAACTCATTACTAAATGGGTCAAAACTGCCGCTTGTACCAGTATAGAAGCAGCAGTTAATCATAGCTATTTGCTTGCTCACCTCCGAATTCTGGGAAGATGTTTGCTTCCTTAAATTTCTATTTACACTGGATGAGACCGCATCTTCTATGTCTCCGACCAAAGTGTCAAGTTTTAATGCAGTTTCTGCAAGATATTAGAAATTTACAATGAAATTTAAAATTTTATTTATGATAAAAGCAACATAAAATTTAGCATAGAAACATACCAATAAAGCTCCCACTTCAACAACTCCCATTTCTTAATAAACTCGAAGACACCAAGCAAACACTTAAAAGAGTGAATTTGTAGAGTTAAAGATTCTCCTAACAAACTATGTCCGATACCAACACATGTTATTCACTAAACCATAAGAAAGTAACACCTTTAATGGTCAATGTACCCACAATATGCAAATATTACCATCATATAACTATGTATTTTGTTAATTAGTTAACCTCAGAGTTATTTGAGCCATTAAAAGCAACATTTTCAGGTCGATATCAATATGAAAAGCATTACATCTATGTTTTATTGGCAGAGTAAATCCATATTCTATACCAATTTAGCAACAAAATATATAAATAAATAAATAATATATTTGAAAGAGAGTATAAACCTAAGATGATATTTTTATAAGTTTAAAACTAACCAGCATATACTCTAACTGCCTCAACCCTAGCCACTTCACGAGCAAGTGCTGGCAACTCCTTCCCCAAGAAGCTTTCTGATCTTTCCCTCTGTTCTTCTCCCTCTCCATCTGCACACACATAGTTACGCGTAAATAAACAGAAAAATAGATATAAATATGCAAGTAAAACTACAAAAAGACAATAATATTATTCATTGAATGTTTAAATACTCATGTAGCAAGTTCATTACCTGATATAGAATATTGAAAACTGCTTAATTTGGCATTTATGTCGTTAAAGAGGACTCCTACTTGATCTGAGTATGTAGAGTAAGCAAGCAAACAAGTACCAAGCTTTTGGTTTAAATCTGTTAGGCTCTGATCCAAACGATTACAATCGTTCTGCAAATCGGAAACAAGTTTTGGAGCTTGTTGAAGATCATCGATAGTGTGTAGTTCAGAATCAAGAAAAGAGAGAACCGAGGAAGAAATAGACGAGACGTTAGGTAGAGGTTCAATCATAGTGCCTTTGTTATGATTGATTGATTTGGCCAATTTGTTTGAATATTATGTGAAGATGTTCAAGGGTTAGGTGTATGACTAGTAGATTATACAACTGGTCTTCATCCACTTTTTACCAAAAATGGTGTGAGAAGAGTACAAATTTGACAGCAATACTCCTGCAAAGAAGTTAAGAATAAATCAAGTTTACTTATTGTAATGAATGAACCGTCTTAATGATATAAATGACAATTTTATCCCCACCCCTAGATATGAAGCAATTAACACCAGCAAAGTACTATACATACAGATTAGTAAATTGGGGGTGAAATTTATTTTCACAATTTCGAGACCATACATATTCGCAATTTTACGAAATGAAAAGTAGACACAGAACAAATAATTTTAAAGCATATATATATTCACAAACTATATATTAGCAAACTAGTAGTAATATACATTCACAATTTCAGTATGAATATTCACAATTTCAGAGCTGCGTGCCTGCGTATATATTACGATATAGATACTATACACATAATGAATATTCACAATTCCTAAGCTTCTATGATAAGCATAAATCAATGGCTTGAAATACAGGAACATGTCAACAATCATAACTACACATGAATAACACTACCAATTCAATATTTCAAACTCAAATACCTCAATGCAAACTTTTAAACCAAAATGTAACATATCATTTCATTTTAAAAGTGTGATTAATTGCATTATAGTTAATCTGGCAAATAAGCTCTGTAGCATAACAACAAAAATCTTCAATGTAACTTAATTATAAAAGCATAATAATTATATTAATGCAAAACCTAATCAATTTCTTGCAAAGAAGCATCTGCAACGGATTGAAGAAGAGCACGTGATATGGTTCCACCTAACACCACTAACACTATATTTGATTAATTTCCGTGAATAAGTTTGCCTCTAACAAGAACTTGGAACCAAAATCTGGATGTAATATGCGAAATTGGGGAAAATTATTGATTGTAGTAAGGGTTTAATATAAGGGTTTGTATGGGGTAAGGGGATAAACAAAGTATTTTGCAAGAAATTTAATTACTGGAGCAAGAAAGATCTGGGTAAAGAAGGCGTGAAATAAGGCAACGAACGATGGGGTAATTTGGTAAAGGAGATGGCTGAATGGGGAGTGGTAAGGTTTTTTATGGTGAGAGATTAATCTCATAAGTTAGGGTGAATGAATAAGTCAAAAGTATACAGGAAAAATGGGTGACCGAATAATCTCCCTAGGCAATTAATCTTTAATTTCAAAGTAAATAGGCACTTGGTTTATTCAGCAAACAAATTTGAAGTTGTTTTGACAAAAACAAGATAACTAACAAACATCTACAAATAAAAGATTAAAGATTGCCATTAAGGAGATATATTACTTTAAAGTGAGCAATCGATCGTGGTTGTACCTGTGAACCTTAATTTATGAGTTCAAGTCACTTTAAGGACATCAGTTTCTCAACTCCTTAGCCAACTAGGAAATAAGTCTTGTCCCCAAGTGCTCAAACTTTACATAACATACGCATATACGAGTGAACAACAACTCCTTTGTAATTTAGCATCACGGGACGATAAAAAATAAGAAAAAAAGGAATAGTTGTTATTCAGAAACAAAACTCGGTAACATGATTATTACCGACGTTGATTGGCCAACAAAAAGATACAATTCAGCGCTTATGTTTTATTATTCCTTCCATCTAACACTTAGGATTTAATCATCTATTTTCCTACAAAGGTTTACTATCTTGTACTGTAACGACAGAATATAACTTCAAGTAAAGTACAAAACAAGTGTATTTTTACACTCTGGCTGATCTGGTCATCTGCTTCATAAACTTCACTTCTACACTGCTCTAACTATAGAAATGAGTAAAATTGCACTAAATAATTAACTGTGGATCTGATAATGAATTATACATTTATACACTGCCAAAGCTGATATCACTGTTAATTAATCAAAACACACCAACTGATTTTACGAATCTCGAATTATAAATAAGGATTTATTTTATGCAAACCAGTGATTCAACAAATCTAAAGCTCCATATGTAACTATCAAATTCATCTTATAAACACTATCCATTTGAGTATCCATAAAAAACAACTATACTATGTTCAATTATTTTCACTAATATTGTCTTCTCTAGCATCGACATAATTAATATTATTGACTTCTTTCAACTTTCATATAAACCTATATACAATTAATTTCCAGGATCTTGCTTTTCGAAAAAAATTAATTTCCAGAAAAATTATAAACCTAGTAACCATACAATCTATATCATAAATAAAAAAACTAAGCTGAAATTGTTAGGTAATACTATTACAGATTCAGAACACATATGTTGTTTAATTGGTGAACACAAAAAGATACATAGATATACCGTGTATAGTGGCCGATATGAGGTTGATCGTCGCCGTAGACTGTAATCGCTCACGATCTATCTCCGGCAGATGACGGTGTTGCACCACGATGATGGACTGACTGTTTTGT
This sequence comes from Rutidosis leptorrhynchoides, assembly GCF_046630445.1. Taxonomy (NCBI): domain Eukaryota; kingdom Viridiplantae; phylum Streptophyta; class Magnoliopsida; order Asterales; family Asteraceae; genus Rutidosis; species Rutidosis leptorrhynchoides. The sequence goes on along the minus strand of NC_092339.1, from coordinate 28,343,982 downwards.
GATAGATAGTTATGGGCCTAATTATAGCCCAGATCTGAGTACTTAAACACTCACATTCTGGCCCGTATAGAAAACAAAGTTAGTGACGTATAGTTAGTTATCATTCTGGCCCGTATAGTTATCAATTAGACGTTTCTTGTATGGTTTTCAATTCATAATACCTAATTTGCCCTCTCACAATTTAATTTCTCAATAGCATATATTAATTAATCTACATACTTAATAATTATAAAATTTCCATCAAATCATTAACATTGTTTGATTACATTGTTGTTTGGCCTTCCAGGTTCCCCCTACCCGGTTTTTGGTTTGTTCTTAAACGTATTAGTTTTACAGGAGATCAACTTTGAGGAAAAAACAAAACGAGAAAAAAAAAATAAAGTCTTGGATTCTTTTTTTATATATTCATTCATTAATTTGTACTTCATTGTTAAATACGTTCGCCAGAGATTTGGTTATCACTATTGCATTAATTTCTTTAGTTGACTAAAATTTAGGAACGTGATGCAGAATTATAAGATTACTTGTATTGCTCATAATGTCACATGACAACCTCAATGTTCAGTTCTCAGTGATCTTTAGCTTTCGTCAATTGCATAGGTTATGTGTTATAAGAGTAAATTATTAGTCGCATAGAAAATATGAGTATAAAAAATTTTAATTGACGGATATATCCGCAGATTGCTCAAGCGGTTTTTATGGATTTACGGATCGGATTTTCTCCTCAACGGATCAAGTACATCCATCGCCTGCCCGTGACCCGTCAACGGGTACAAAATTTTACCCGCCACGTACCCGCGGGTGAAGTTTTCTAAAATTATCCGCCCATCACGGGCGCGGGTACCCGCGGATCACGGGTTTTTTTTAGATCAATTGCCATCCCTAGGAACTATCGAGCTTAACAACATCACAAAATCGAACAAATGCTCACGACTAAACTACCGCCATCACATGTTAACGCTTTTGTGTTGCTTTTGTCTTGATATGCAACACGATTTCCTATATAACATAGATAAAGACGAAATAGTTTGCATATTCCCATCTTTCTCAGGGGATAGTGAAATTCCTGATTGTGCTACAAGAGATTCGACTTTTTATCATATGAAAATCATCTGGTCAAATAAGACCATTTCAGATGGTGAATGTGGCCGTCACGAGCAGTTAGTGCACTTTTTGGTCAAAAAGTGTTATTTGACTATGACATGTCATAGTCAGTTTATGACAATTTTTAATCGATGTGTTAGTTTTTTGTATCATACACTGTTGCAAAACACCCCGTCTCGAGCCGTCTCGACGTCCGTTGCGACGGTTTGGTGACTAGCCCGTCTCGTCTCGAAAAAAACCGTCTAATATGACAGTCAACGGTCAAAATTCGGGTCAAAGTCGAAAAAAATCAGGTCAAAGTCTCTCAAAATTCGGAAAAGCCAGAAAGTCGGTAAAATCGGTCAAATTTGTCGTATTTTAGTTTGAATTTTCTGCATTATATTAATGGTGATAGTAAGTATGAGTACAAATTAGTTAATTAAAGTTTTTGGCTTTAAAATATGTACACATATATACATTTATATACTTATATATTTAAAAGTCAACTTTGGTCAACGTCCGTCTCGACCCCCGTCTCGAACCCCGTCTCGAACGACTCGACCTTTTTAGGACCCGACCGTCTCGACCCAGTCTCACGTCTTTTGCAACCTTGGTATCATATATTGGGTAGGGTGATGTGGTAAAATCTGATTGGAAATTGGTGAAAAAATATAATTAATTATATAAAATATATATTTATTAAATCAAAAAATGCATGATTGGTTGCTGAAAAAAATAAAGGAAGCTTTCAGAACCGTCACATACATAACTGACGCCCCACACACTTAAAGAAAAATAGATGTGCGGAGATACTTATGATGATTGGTGTTTATTATTATCCATTATAATAACAATTATGCAGTTTCGATTACACAAAACATTTAAGCAAATTACCACATTCATGGCTATTATAATAATACTCACGTCCATGTATCGTTTTAGATCTTGAAACCTACTCATGAAGTTATTTGTTAATCTAATCCTTTTCAAAAAAGGCATGTGAACAAACGGAGATGTTGTAACTCAAACGGAGACGCATCTCTCCGATCTTTTTTTTTTAAAGGGATATCGGGTTGACAATTTTGATTGATTTTATTACGTTTTGATTAATATTGAAACTGGAAAGTGTATAAGCTTACATATTAATTAAAATTCAATCTGGGTCAACTATCCATGCCTTGTTGGCTGTGTACAAGGAATTAGTTTCTATCGAAAGTTTTTTACGTTTTCCCACAGCTTAATTAAATCCTTATATAACAAGACACGATGATATCGTCTTTGAAATCTTTGTTCACATTAATTATGATTTGTTAATAATCTTATTGGATATGTGCGTTGTGCACTATACATGTGTCGTGGGCACTTTGAATTTGCACCATGGCTGCTCCGCATAAGTCCATGGTTGCAATATTTTTAGTGCGTTGCGCAACACTTTGCATGTGTTGCGCGCACTTTGCACCAATGACGGCTTCGCATAAGTCCATGGTCGCAAGATTTTATGTGCGTTGCGCAACACTTTACATGTGTTGCGCGCACTTTTTCTTTGCACCATGGCGGCTCCGCGTAAGGCCATGGTTGCAAGATTATTTGTGTAACGACCCGTCAAAATCGCTATTGACGCGGCACGTTAATCATTGATTCCACAGTGAGGTTTTGACCTCTATATGATACGTTTTGATAAAATATTGCATTCATTAAAATAAGTGACTTTCTAAAAATAGAAAGTTATAAACATGTGGGCGAGTGCTTAGGTATAAGCAAAACCCCGAAATACATAAGTCTTTAATTTACAGGTTGACATCACAGTCCAATTATTTATTACACAACGCAGTTTTATTTTGAATGCAATAAACTTCGTACAAAGCATGAGAGACTCCATGCAGGCAGCAAGCACATCACAGCGGAAGCATTCTAAGGACCTGAGAATAAAACATGCTAAAAAGTCAACACGAATGTTGGTGAGTTATAGGTTTAATTGCCCGAGTCATAAACATATATAAAGATAGACCACAAGATTTCATCAAAAGTTTATCAATAGATTCTACGTAACAGAGCACCCTGGTAACTAAACTTAACGCTATAGTGATAATTACCCCATTCGTTTTAATACACGCAAACCAATGTGTCTTAAACTCAAATAACATACGTCCGTTAAAAGGCTAGCGCTCTAGCTCGGACGGGGATGCCAAGCCCTATGGATCCATACACAATTATTCGCGCCCACCAGTCCATATCCTATGTACTGGCAGATACTAGTTACCAAAGTTAGGGAATTTTCGGTTTAACTCAGTGTAGAATTTAGTATGTACTTGTATCTTATTGCGTTTAAATAAATTGCATGTATTCTCAGCCCAAAAATATTTAAAGTATTTAAAAAGGGATCTATAACTCACAGTTCAATATTGAGACTCAATATTGTAGGCAAATTGCATAGACGTAATGATGGTAGACGACTGTATGGTTGGCCTTGGATTCAAGAACAATACCCCGAACAATACTCAATATTTCCTTAGCTTAAAGCGGTTTGAAACCCGAATTAAAACACCCTCGAATATACTTTATTATTATTAAACTTAAATTAAAATTATAATTATAATTATAAATTTAAATTTAAATTACATATGAAAATAAAATATGAAGTATATCGTCGAACAAACTGGCCTTTTATAGTACTTTTCGATTTACTGTAGCTCATGCGATCGCATGAGTTTTCAGTGTTTTTGCCATGCGATCGCATGGCCGCCTTTTCCGTTTTTGTTTGCTAGTTCGTCGATATCAAATAGTGTTTACTGTAGCAAATATTGTACTGTACAAATAGTGTTTACTGTAGCAACTATTGTACTGTAGCAAATAGTGTTTTACTGTAGCAAAGTCGTTTTTACTGTAGCAAATAGGGTTTTACTGTAGGAAAGTCGTTTTTACTTGTACATATATATATATATATATATATATATATATATATATATATATATATATATACATATAATTGTTCATGAATCGTCGAGAGTAATCAAAGGTAATTGTATATATGAAACAGTTCTAAAATTTTGAGACTCAATCTAACAGACTTTGTTTAACGTGTTAAAATAATAAATCGTATAGAGAATTGGTTTAAATAAGTCAAAAATTTTCGGGTCATCACAGTACCTCCCCGTTAAAGAAAATTTCGTCCCGAAATTTTGAGTAGTACCTGTTTCGTGAGCGATATCAGTGAACAAATGTGGATACTTTTGCTTCAATTGATCTTCACGTTCCCAAGTAAACTCGGGTCCTCGTCTTACATTCCAACGAACCCTAACTATCGGTATTTTGCTTTGTTTTAATTGTTTGACCTCACGGTCCATGATTTCAACAGGTTCTTCGATAAAATGGAGTTTATCATTGATTCGTATTTCGTCAAGAGGAATTACGACAACCTCTTCAGCTAAACATTTCTTCAAATTTGACACGTGAAATGTGTTGTGAACACTACTAAGTTCTTACGGTAGCTGTGACGATCGCTCCAAATCCATATGGACGAACACGTCATTCATTGATTTCATTGCGAGGTATTTGACCTCTATATGATACGTTTTGTAAACATTACATTCTTTTAAAAAGGCACACCATAAATGAATATTTAAATCAAAGGTTTTCGACATCTGATGATTTCTACATATAGACAATCACCATAAATAATAGTTTACAACAGTACTTCCGTTGACAATGCAGTCAAAATAAGATACATGGTGATGATTTGGTGAATGCAACGTTTCCTTGAAAAATATGTCATGTAAGACTCCATGCACATAGCTTGTCTAACATCCAAGCAAACAGCGGAAGACTTCTAGGAAACTTGAGAATAAACATGCTAAAAAGTGTCAACACAAAGGTTGGTGAGTTCATAGTTTTAATGTTTCATATAATCTGTATATAAAGGTGGATCACAAGATTTCAGTTGTTTCATCCAGAAACGTTTATCAAAATATTCTACGAAATTGAGCACCCTGGTAACTAAACTTAACGTATATATAATTTATACCCTTTGTATAATCATCTTAATAATACACGCAAACCAACGTGTACGCTTCTCAAATAGCATGCGTCCGTTAAAAGGCTAGTGCTCTAGCTCAGACGGGGATATCAAGCCCTATGGATCCGTATACCTCTATTCGCGCCCATCGGTTCTTATAACCGACAGTTACTAATTACCAAAGCTAAGGGATTTTCAATTCAAACTCGGTGTAGAATTTAGTATGTAATTGTATCCATTGCGTTTAAAATAAAGTGCATGTATTCTCAGCCCAAAAATATAGATTGCAAAAGCAATTAAAAAGGGAGCAAATGAAACTCACACATATAAATATTGTATATCGGTTAATAAAGCATTTGCATGTATTCTCAGCCCAAAAATATTTAAAGTATTTAAAAAGGGATACTATAAACTCACCTTAGCAGCATATAAAGTCGTTCACCAAAATGTGATCGAAACACGGATTACCAAATAACTGTAGATCTCAACATATCAATATTGTAGAAAAGTACGTAGACGTAACGGAGATAATAAACACTAGATTTGATTCATAAATATACCCCCGAACATTACCCATAACCTCCATGGCAATAACCCATAATTTCCTTAACTCTATCCCGCTTGAAAACATATTTTGAAAGTGACACGCTCATGACCTTGTCGTAGTATTTTAGGTATAATACTAATAATAATTAGATTAATAATAATAATAATAATAATAATAATAATAATAATAATAATAATAATAATAATAATAATAATAATAATAATAATAATAATAATAATAATATAAATACGGAGTAAGATGAATATATATGTGTGTAAACTGAGCCGAAATCGATGAAATTTATAGACCTCGCCTGGCTAGACCTCCCATGCGATCGCATGGGTTTGAAGGCCACAGGCCATGCGATCGCATGGCCCTATTTTTCCAGCCCACATGTTTTTGTCCTAACATTTGTCGACATAATAAAATATAAATATAATATATATAATTTAAATTAATTAATTATATATTATATTAAATTTACGTGCATAGTTGACTTGTAATTTTTGTTCCGATAAGTCGTACGTTGTCACTCGACTTATGTCCTGGTTCCGGTTTTTCGAACGCCCTTTCGTACGCTGAGAAAACTAGTACTTTTTGTTTAGTGACTCATACCTTTGTCAAAATATAAACTTAAATTATCCCTAAATTATATCACTCAAAGTGTATCTTAAAATTTCGAGTGTTTTGGTCATTTACTTCTATAAATTATCGTCTCGTAGTATATACATATACATATGTACATTTTTTTTATTTTGAAATAGTGTTTTCCTGTAGCAAAGTTACTGTAGCAAAGTCAATTTGTACTGTAGCAAAGTTAATTTTTACTGTAGCAAATAGTGATTTTCGAAAACACTGTAGCATTTTGGGTACTGTAGTAATTCGAAAATACTGTAGCAAATTAGTGTTTTACTTGTTTATTTTAAACGTTTTAGTTCACTTATCTAAATATTAATCGAATTAACAAACGAATGTTGCTATCGTTTACTAAATAACTTGAAATCATATATATATATATATATATATATATATATATATATATATATATATATATATATATATATATATATATATATATATTGTTCGTGAATCATAGGGAACAGTCAAAGAATAATTGATTATATGAATATAGTTCCAAAACTGTCGTGACTCAATATTACAGACTTTGCTTATCGTGTCGGAAATGTTAATCATACAAAGATTAAGTTTAAATTTGGTCAGAAATTTTCGGGTCATCACAGTAGCTTTAATCGATAAGCAACTGTTCCAATTCTTTCGGTGATTTCAAAGGGTCCTACGTACCTAGGACTTAACTTTCCTCGTTTACCGAATCGTACTACGCCTTTCCAGGATGACACTTTCGACATGACTTTGTCGCCTACTTGAAATTCTAGCGGTTTTCTTCTTACATCAGCATAACTCTTTTGGCGACTCATGGCCGTTTTCAATCGCTGTTGTATTTGAATGATCTTTTCGGTGGTTTCGTGAATAATTTCTGGTCCAGTAAGTTGTCTTTCTCCTACTTCACTCCAACAGATAGGAGATCTGCACTTTCTACCGTAAAGTGCTTCAAATGGCGCTGCGTTGATGCTCGTATGATAGCTGTTATTTGTATGAAAATTCTGCCAACGGTAAGTGTCGATCCCAACTGGTTCCAAAGTCAATCACGCATGCCCGTAACATGTCTTCCAATGTTTGTATTGTTCTTTCACTTTGACCATCTGTCTGTGGGTGATAAGCGGTGCTCATATCTAATCGAGTTCCTAATGCTTTTTGTAATGACTGCCAGAAACGTGATGTGAATCGGGTGTCGCGATCAGATATGATGGAGATAGGTACACCATGCCTGGAAACTACTTCCTTCAAATATAGGCGTGCTAATTTCTCCATACTGTCTGTCTCCTTTATTGGTAGAAAGTGAGCTGATTTAGTTAAACGATCAACTATCACCCAAATAGTATCATGACTACTTGTAGTCCTTGGCAATTTCGTAATGAAATCCATGGTTATTCTTTCCCATTTCCACTGCGGAATTTCTGGTTGTTGCAGTAATCCCGACGGCTTTTGGTGCTCAGCTTTGACCTTTGCACACGTCAAACATTTGCTTACATAAGTAGCAATTTCTATCTTCATATTAGGCCACCAATAGAACTTCTTGAGATCGTGGTACATTTTCCCATTTCCTGGGTGAATTGAGTACCTCGTTTTGTGTGCTTCATCTAGTACTAGTTGCCTTAGGTTACCATGTCTTGGTACCCATATCCTACCAGCAAAATACAGGGTTCCATCGGCTTTTACTTCAAGCTGTTTTTCTAACCCTCTGCTCATTTCGCCTTTTTCATTTTCTTCTTTTAAAGGGTCTAACTGTACTGCTTGAATTTGCTTTGTGAGATCAGTATGAATTGTAATATTCAAAGCTCGGACCCTAAGAGGTTTTACTCTTTCTTTTCGACTTAGGGCATCAGCTACAACATTAGCCTTTCCGGGGTGGTAACGGATTTCACAATCGTAATCGTTTAACAACTCTACCCAGCGACGTTGCCTCATATTGAGTTGTTTTTGATCAAAAATATGCTGAAGACTCTTATGGTCAGTGTACACTGTACACTTGGTGCCATATAGGTAGTGTCTCCATATTTTGAGTGCAAAAACTACTGCTCCAAGTTCCAAATCGTGCGTCGTATAGTTCTTTTCATGAATTTTTAGTTGTCGTGAGGCATATGCGATAACTTTTGTGCGTTGCATTAATACACATCCTAAACCTTGGCGCGAAGCGTCACAATAGATCACTAAATCATCATTTCCTTCTGATAATGACAAAATGGGTGCAGACGTTAACTTCTTCTTTAATAACTGGAATGAGGATTCCTGTTCCGTGGACCAATCATACTTCTTTCCCTTTTGAGTTAATGCAGTTAAGGGTTTGGCGATTCTAGAGAAATCTTGAATGAATCTTCGGTAGTAACCAGCAAGACCTAAGAATTGGCGGATTTGTGTTAGAGTCTTCGGTGTTTTCCATTTACTAATGGCTTCGATCTTGGCAGGGTCAACTTTAATTCCATGTTTACTGACAACATGGCCCAAAAATTGTACTTCTTGTAACCAGAAATCACACTTCGAAAATTTTGCGTACAATTCTTCTTTCTTGAGTATCTCTAGTACCAGTCTTAAGTGTTGCTCATGTTCTTCCTTGTTCTTCGAGTAAATCAATATGTCTCGATAAAAACAATGACAAATTTATCTAAATACGGTCTATAGATGCGATTCATTAGATCCATTAATACTGCTGGAGCATTAGTCAATCCAAAAGGCATGACTAAAAATTCATAATGACCGTAACGGGTTCTGAACGCGGTTTTAGGAACATCTTCTTCCATCACTCTCAGCTGATGATATCCGGAGCGTAGATCAATCTTAGAATAAACACTTGATCCTTGCAATTGATCAAACAAATCATCAATCCTCGGTAATGGGTACCGATTCTTGATCATTAATTTGTTTAATTCTCTGTAATCTATGCACATTCTCATAGATCCATCCTTCTTCTTGACGAACAGAATAGGAGCACCCCAAGGTGAAAAACTGGGACGAATAAATCCACTGTCCGATAATTCTTGCAAATGGTCTTGTAATTCTTGCATTTCTGAAGGTGCAAGTCTATATGGAGATCGGGCTACAGGTGCATGAAATGTCCCGTTCTTATTGATTAAAAACGTTCCATATTAATTGATTTCGTTGCGAGGTTTTGACCTCTATATGAGACGTTTTTCAAAGACTGCATTCATTTTTAAAACAAACCATAACCTTTATTTCATAGATAAAGGTTTTAAAAAAACTTTACGTAGATTATCAAATACTGATAATCTAAAATATCCTGTTTACACACGACCATTACATAATGGTTTACAATACAAATATGTTACAACAAAATAAGTTTCTTGAATGCAGTTTTTACACAATATCATACAAGCATGGACTCCAAATCTTGTCCTTATTTAAGTATGCGACAGCAGAAGCTCTTAATAATCACCTGAGAATAAACATGCTTAAAACGTCAACAAAAATGTTGGTGAGTTATAGGTTTAACCTATATATATCAAATCATAATAATAATACACCACAAGATTTCATATTTCAATACACATCCCATACATAGAGATAAAAATCATTCATATGGTGAACACCTGGTAATCGACATTAACAAGATGCATATATAAGAATATCCCCATCATTCCGGGACACCCTTCGGATATGATATAAATTTCGAAGTACTAAAGCATCCGGTACTTTGGATGGGGCTTGTTGGGCCCAATAGATCTATCTTTAGGATTCGCGTCAATTAGGGTGTCTGTTCCCTAATTCTTAGATTACCAGACTTAATAAAAAGGGGCATATTCGATTTCAATAATTCAACCACAGAATGTAGTTTCACGTACTTGTGTCTATTTTGTAAATCATTTATAAAACCTGCATGTATTCTCATCCCAAAAATATTAGATTTTAAAAGTGGGACTATAACTCACTTTCACAGATTTTTACTTCGTCGGGAAGTAAGACTTGGCCACTGGTTGATTCACGAACCTATAACAATATATACATATATATCAAAGTATGTTCAAAATATATTTACAACACTTTTAATATATTTTGATGTTTTAAGTTTATTAAGTCAGCTGTCCTCGTTAGTAACCTACAACTAGTTGTCCACAGTTAGATGTACAGAAATAAATCGATAAATATTATCTTGAATCAATCCACGACCCAGTGTATACGTATCTCAGTATTGATCACAACTCAAACTATATATATTTTGGAATCAACCTCAACCCTGTATAGCTAACTCCAACATTCACATATAGAGTGTCTATGGTTGTTCCGAAATATATATAGATGTGTCGACATGATAGGTCGAAACATTGTATACGTGTCTATGGTATCTCAAGATTACATAATATACAATACAAGTTGATTAAGTTATGGTTGGAATAGATTTGTTACCAATTTTCACGTAGCTAAAATGAGAAAAATTATCCAATCTTGTTTTACCCATAACTTCTTCATTTTAAATCCGTTTTGAGTGAATCAAATTGCTATGGTTTCATATTGAACTCTATTTTATGAATATAAACATAAAAATTATAGGTTTATAGTCGGAAAAATAAGTTACAAGTCATTTTTGTAAAGGTAGTCATTTCAGTCGAAAGAACGACGTCTAGATGACCATTTTAGAAAACATACTTCCACTTTGAGTTTAACCATAATTTTTGGATATAGTTTCATGTTCATAATAAAAATCATTTTCTCAGAATAACAACTTTTAAATCAAAGTTTATCATAGTTTTTAATTAACTAACCCAAAACAGCCCGCGGTGTTACTACGACGGCGTAAATCCGGTTTTACGGTGTTTGTCGTGTTTCCAGGTTTTAAATCATTAAGTTAGCATATCATATAGATATAGAACATGTGTTTAGTTAATTTTAAAAGTCAAGTTAGAAGGATTAACTTTTGTTTGCGAACAAGTTTAGAATTAACTAAACTATGTTCTAGTGATTACAAGTTTAAACCTTCGAATAAGAGAGCTTTATATGTATGAATTGAATGATGTTATGAACATCATTACTACCTTAAGTTCCTTGGATAAACCTATTGGAAAAGTGAAAAATGGATCTAGCTTCAACGGATCCTTGGATGGCTCGAAGTTCTTGAAGCAGAATCATGACACGAAAACAAGTTCAAGTAAGATCATCACTTGAAATAAGATTGTTATAGTTATAGAAATTGAACCAAAGTTTGAATATGATTATTACCTTGTATTAGAATGATAACCTACTGTAAGAAACAAAGATTTCTTGAGGTTGGATGATCACCTTACAAGATTGGAAGTGAGCTAGCAAACTTGAAAGTATTCTTGATTTTATGAAACTAGAACTTTTGAAATTTATGAAGAACACTTAGAACTTGAAGATAGAACTTGAGAGAGATCAATTAGATGAAGAAAATTGAAGAATGAAAGTGTTTGTAGGTGTTTTTGGTCGTTGGTGTATGGATTAGATATAAAGGATATGTAATTTTGTTTTCATGTAAATAAGTCATGAATGATTACTCATATTTTTGTAATTTTATGAGATATTTCATGCTAGTTGCCAAATGATGGTTCCCACATGTGTTAGGTGACTCACATGGGCTGCTAAGAGCTGATCATTGGAGTGTATATACTAATAGTACATACATCTAAAAGCTGTGTATTGTACGAGTACGAATACGGGTGCATACGAGTAGAATTGTTGATGAAACTGAACGAGGATGTAATTGTAAGCATTTTTGTTAAGTAGAAGTATTTTGATAAGTGTATTGAAGTCTTTCAAAAGTGTATAAATACATATTAAAACACTACATGTATATACATTTTAACTGAGTCGTTAAGTCATCGTTAGTCGTTACATGTAAGTGTTGTTTTGAAACCTTTAGGTTAACGATCTTGTTAAATGTTGTTAACCCAATGTTTATAATATCAAATGAGATTTTAAATTATTATATTATCATGATATTATCATGTATGAATATCTCTTAATATGATATATATATATACATTAAATGTCTTTACAACGATAATCGTTACATATATGTCTCGTTTAAAAATCATTAAGTTAGTAGTCTTGTTTTTACATATGTAGTTCATTGTTAATATATTTAATGATATGTTTACTTATCATAATATCATGTTAACTATATATATAACCATATATATGTCATCATATAGTTTTTACAAGTTTTAACGTTCGTGAATCACCGGTCAACTTGGGTGGTCAATTGTCTATATGAAACCTATTTCAATTAATCAAGTCTTAACAAGTTTGATTGCTTAACATGTTGGAAACATTTAATCATGTAAATATCAATCTCAATTAATATATATAAACATGGAAAAGTTCGGGTCACTACAGTACCTACCCGTTAAATAAATTTCGTCCCGAAATTTTAAACTGTTGAAGGTGTTGACGAATCTTCTGGAAATAGATGCGGGTATTTCTTCTTCATCTGATCTTCACTCTCCCAGGTGAACTCGGGTCCTCTACGAGCATTCCATCGAACCTTAACAATTGGTATCTTGTTTTGCTTAAGTCTTTTAACCTCACGATCCATTATTTCGACGGGTTCTTCGATGAATTGGAGTTTTTCGTTGATTTGGATTTCATCTAACGGAATAGTGAGATCTTCTTTAGCAAAACATTTCTTCAAATTCGAGACGTGGAAAGTGTTATGTACAGCTGCGAGTTGTTGAGGTAACTCAAGTCGGTAAGCTACTGGTCCGACACGATCAATAATCTTGAATGGTCCAATATACCTTGGATTTAATTTCCCTCGTTTACCAAAGCGAACAACGCCTTTCCAAGGTGCAACTTTAAGCATGACCATCTCTCCAATTTCAAATTCTATATCTTTTCTTTTAATGTCAGCGTAGCTCTTTTGTCGACTTTGGGCGGTTTTCAACCGTTGTTGAATTTGGATGATCTTCTCGGTAGTTTCTTGTATAATCTCCGGACCCGTAATCTGTCTATCCCCCACTTCACTCCAACAAATCAGAGACCTGCACTTTCTACCATAAAGTGCTTCAAACGGCGCCATCTCAATGCTTGAATGGTAGTTGTTGTTGTAGGAAAATTCTGCTAACGGTAGATGTCGATCCCAACTGTTTCCGAAATCAATAACACATGCTCGTAGCATGTCTTCAAGCGTTTGTATCGTCCTTTCGCTCTGCCCATCAGTTTGTGGATGATAGGCAGTACTCATGTCTAGACGAGTTCCTAATGCTTGCTGTAATGTCTGCCAGAATCTTGAAATAAATCTGCCATCCCTATCAGAGATAATAGAGATTGGTATTCCATGTCTGGAGACGACTTCCTTCAAATACAGTCGTGATAACTTCTCCATCTTGTCATCTTCTCTTATTGGCAGGAAGTGTGCTGATTTGGTGAGACGATCAACTATTACCCAAATAGTATCAAAACCACTTGCAGTCCTTGGCAATTTAGTGATGAAATCCATGGTAATGTTTTCCCATTTCCATTCTGGGATTTCGGGTTGTTGAAGTAGACCTGATGGTTTCTGATGCTCAGCTTTGACCTTAGAACACGTCAAACATTCTCCTACGTATTTAGCAACATCGGCTTTCATACCCGGCCACCAAAAATGTTTCTTGAGATCCTTGTACATCTTCCCCGTTCCAGAATGTATTGAGTATCTGGTTTTATGAGCTTCTCTAAGTACCATTTCTCTCATATCTCCAAATTTTGGTACCCAAATCCTTTCAGCCCTATACCGGGTTCCGTCTTCCCGAATATTAAGATGCTTCTCCGATCCTTTGGGTATTTCATCTTTTAAATTTCCCTCTTTTAAAACTCCTTGTTGCGCCTCCTTTATTTGAGTAGTAAGGTTATTATGAATCATTATATTCATAGATTTTACTCGAATGGGTTCTCTGTCCTTCCTGCTCAAGGCATCGGCTACCACATTTGCCTTCCCCGGGTGGTAACGAATCTCAAAGTCGTAATCATTCAATAATTCAATCCACCTACGCTGCCTCATATTCAGTTGTTTCTGATTAAATATGTGTTGAAGACTTTTGTGGTCGGTATATATAATACTTTTGACCCCATATAAGTAGTGCCTCCAAGTCTTTAATGCAAAAACAACCGCGCCTAATTCCAAATCATGCGTCGTATAATTTTGTTCGTGAATCTTCAATTGTCTAGACGCATAAGCAATCACCTTCGTTCGTTGTATTAATACACAACCGAGACCTTGCTTTGATGCGTCACAATAAATCACAAAATCATCATTCCCTTCAGGCAATGACAATATAGGTGCCGTAGTTTGCTTTTTCTTCAATAATTGAAACGCTTTCTCTTGTTCATCATTCCATTCAAATTTCTTCCCTTTATGCGTTAATGCAGTCAAGGGTTTTGCTATTCTGGAAAAGTCTTGGATGAACCTTCTGTAGTAACCAGCTAGTCCTAAAAACTGGCGTATGTGTTTCAGAGTTTTTGGGGTTTCCCACTTTTCAACAGTTTCTATCTTTGCTGGATCCACCTTAATACCTTCTTTGTTCACTATGTGACCGAGGAATTGAACTTCTTGCAACCAAAATGCACACTTTGAAAACTTAGCGTACAATTCTTCCTTCCTCAATACTTCTAACACCTTTCTCAAATGTTCACCGTGTTCTTGGTCATTCTTTGAGTAAATAAGTATGTCATCAATGAAAACAATGACAAACTTGTCAAGGTATGGTCCACACACTCGGTTCATAAGGTCCATGAACACAGCTGGTGCATTAGTCAAACCAAACGGCATGACCATAAACTCGTAATGACCGTAACGTGTTCTGAAAGCAGTCTTTGGAATATCATCTTCTTTCACCCGCATTTGATGATACCCGGAACGTAAGTCAATCTTTGAATAAACAGACGAGCCTTGTAGTTGATCAAATAAGTCGTCGATTCTCGGTAGTGGGTAGCGGTTCTTGATGGTAAGTTTGTTCAACTCTCGGTAGTCGATACACAACCTGAAAGTACCATCTTTCTTCTTGACAAACAAAACAGGAGCTCCCCACGGTGATGTGCTTGGTCGAATGAAACCACGCTCTAAAAGTTCTTGTAATTGGCTTTGTAGTTCTTTCATCCCGCTGGGTGCGAGTCTGTAAGGAGCACGAGCTATTGGTGCAGCTCCTGGTACAAGATCTATTTGAAATTCAACGGATCGATGTGGGGGTAATCCCGGTAATTCTTTCGGAAATACATCGGGAAATTCTTTTGCAATGGGAACATCATTGATGCTCTTTTCTTCAGTTTGTACTTTTTCGACGTGTGCTAGAACAGCATAGCAACCTTTTCTTATTAGTTTTTGTGCCTTCAAATTACTAATAAGATGTAGCTTCGTGTTGCCCTTTTCTCCGTACACCATTAAGGGTTTTCCTTTTTCTCGTATAATGCGAATTGCATTTTTGTAACAAACGATCTCTGCTTTCACTTCTTTCAACCAGTCCATACCGATTATCACATCAAAACTCCCTAACTCTACTGGTATCAAATCAATCTTAAATGTTTCGCTAACCAGTTTAATTTCTCGATTCCGACATATATTATCTGCTGAAATTAATTTACCATTTGCTAATTCGAGTAAAAATTTACTATCCAAAGGCGTCAATGGACAACTTAATTTAGCACAAAAATCTCTACTCATATAGCTTCTATCCGCACCCGAATCAAATAAAACGTAAGCAGATTTATTGTCAATAAGAAACGTACCCGTAACAAGCTCCGGGTCTTCCTGTGCCTCTGCCGCATTAATATTGAAAAATCTTCCGCGGCCTTGTCCATTCGTGTTCTCCTGGTTCGGGCAATTTCTAATAATGTGGCCCGGTTTTCCACATTTATAACAAACTACATTGGCATAACTTGCTCCGACAGTACTTGCTCCGCCATTACTCGTTCCGACACCATTTGTTCCTTTCGTTCTATTAACCCCTGGTCCGTAGACCTCACACTTCGCCGCGCTATGACCATTTCTTTTACACTTGTTGCAAAATTTGGTGCAGAACCCCGAGTGGTACTTTTCACACCTTTGGCATAGCTGCTTCTGATTGTTGTTGTTGTTGCGGTTATTATTGTTGTTGGGATGATTGTTGTAGTTGCTGTTGTTGTTGTTGTTGTTGTTGTTGGGCCGTTTGTTGTAGTTGCGATTGATGTTGCGATTGTTGGGATAATTGTTGCGATTATTGTTGTAATTGCTGTTGTTGTTGTATTGGTGATTCTTATCACCGTTTTCCTCCTACTTTCTTTTGACTTGCTTCACATTGGCCTCTTCAGCAGTCTGTTCTTTAATTCTTTCTTCAATCTGGTTCACTAGTTTGTGAGCCATTCTACATGCCTGTTGTATGGAGGCGGGCTCGTGTGAACTTATATCTTCTTGGATTCTTTCCGGTAATCCTTTCACAAATGCGTCAATCTTCTCTTCCTCATCTTCGAATGCTCCCGGACACAATAGGCACAATTCTGTGAATTGTCTTTCGTACGTGGTAATATCAAATCCTTGGGTTCTTAACCCTCTAAGTTCTGTCTTGAGCTTATTGACCTCGGTTCTGGGACGGTACTTCTCGTTCATCAAGTGCTTGAATGCTGACCACGGTAGTGCGTACGCATTGTCTTGTCCCACTTGCTCTAGATAGGTATTCCACCATGTTAACGCAGAACCTGTGAAGGTATGCGTAGCGTACTTCACTTTGTCCTCTTCAGTACACTTACTTATGGCAAACACCGATTCGACCTTCTCGGTCCACCGTTTCAATCCGATCGGTCCTTCGGTTCCATCAAATTCCAAAGGTTTGCAGGCAGTGAATTCTTTGTAGGTGCATCCTACACGATTTCCTGTACTGCTAGATCCAAGGTTATTGTTGGTATGTAGCGCAGCCTGTACTGCGGCTATGTTTGAAGCTAGAAAAGTACGGAATTCCTCTTCATTCATATTCACGGTGTGTCGAGTAGTCGGTGCCATTTCCTTCAAAATAGTCAAATGGAACAAGTTAATCATACAGAATATTAAGAGTAGTTAATAGTATTTCGTAGCATAATATGAACTCATTTATAAAAGCTTTTTCTTCATATTAGCGTTTTATAAGTTTAAATTCGGGTAGTACCTACCCGTTAAGTTCATACTTAGTAGCTAATATACAATTCAACTACTACAATTCTATATGAAAAACTGATTATAATAATATTTCGCGTTCAAACTTTTACACAATATTTTACAAACTTACAATACCGCTTATTTTACATATAGCATGAAATATAGCACACAATAAATTTGATACAAGATGGTTGTGAAGATAATTCTAGCTAGTACACAAGTCGTTCAGCAAAGGCAATAAAGACACGTAATTCATACGTCCAGAAACAAGTCATGCATTCTGGTTTTACTAGGATTACTTCCCATCCTTGGTCTTGTGGAACATAACTGTTATGGCCGTTGATAAGACAGCGTGTTGTAACGTCGTCAAAGGGACGAGGGTTACGTAATGACCAACAGTCTCGTAATAACCTAAAAACCTCATTTCTTATCCCAATTACCGACTCCGTTACTTGTGGGAACGTTTTGTTTAATAGTTGTAGCCCGATGTTCTTGTTCTCACTTTGGTGAGAAGCGAACATTACTAACCCGTAAGCATAACATGCTTCTTTATGTTGCATGTTAGCCGCTTTTTCTAAATCACGAAGTCCTATATTCGGATATACTGAGTCAAAATAATTTCTTAACCCGTTGCGTAAAATAGCATTTGGGTTCCCCGCAATATATGCGTCAAAGTAAACACATCGTAACTTATGGATTTCCCAATGTGATATCCCCCATCTTCCGAACGAAAGCCTTTTATAAACCAAGGCATTCTTGGAACGTTCTTCGAATGTCTTACAAACTGATCTCGCCTTAAATAGTTGTGCCGAAGAATTCTGACCGACTCTAGACAAGATTTCATCAATCATGTCTCCGGGTAGGTCTCTTAAAATATTGGGTTGTCTATCCATTTTGTGTTTTTATGCTGTAAAATAGACAAGAGTTAGATTCATAAAAAAAAATACTTATTAATACAAGCAATTTTTACATATATCATAAAGCATAAGCACACTATATTACTTATATTACACCACACGAATACAACTATCTTATTCCGACTCGCTTGTTTCTTCTTCTTCGGTTTTGGTTCGTTTTGCCAAGTTTCTAGGGATATATGATGTTCCCCTAATACCAGCCGTCGTTATCCACATTGGTTTAGAAAAACCTAGTGGTTTAGAGGTTCCCGGGTCATTGTTACAACTTAAGGACTTCGGGGATTGACGATACATATAAAGTTCATCGGGGTTGGAATTAGATTTCTCTATTTTTATGCCTTTTCCCTTATTATTTTCTTTTGCCTTTTTAAATTCAGTTGGGGTAATTTCTATAACATCATCGGAATTCTCGTCGAAATCCGATTCATCGGAGAATTGGTAATCCTCCCAATATTTTGCTTCCTTGGCGGAAACACCATTGACCATAATTAACCTTGGTCGGTTGGTTGAGGATTTTCTTTTACTTAACCGTTTTATTATTTCCCCCACCGGTTCTATTTCTTCATCCGGTTCTGATTCTTCTTCCGGTTCCGATTCTTCTTCCGGTTCCGACTCTTCTTCCGGTTCCTCTTCGGGAACTTGTGAATCAGTCCACGAATCATTCCAATTTACATTTGACTCTTCATTATTATTAGGTGAGTCAATGGGACTTGTTCTAGAGGTAGACATCTATCACATAATATCAAACGCGTTAAGAGATTAATATATCACATAATATTCACATGTTAAAAATATATAGTTTCTAATAAAATTTGTTAAGCAATCATTTTTCAAGTAAACATGGTCGAAGTCCAGACTCACTAATGCATCCTAACAAACTAGATAAGACACACTAATGCAAAATTCTGGTTCTCTAAGACCAACGCTCTGATACCAACTGAAATGTCCCGTTCTTATTGATTAAAAACGTTCCATATTAATTGATTTCGTTGCGAGGTTTTGACCTCTATATGAGACGTTTTTCAAAGACTGCATTCATTTTTAAAACAAACCATAACCTTTATTTCATAGATAAAGGTTTTAAAAAAACTTTACGTAGATTATCAAATACTGATAATCTAAAATATCCTGTTTACACACGACCATTACATAATGGTTTACAATACAAATATGTTACAACAAAATAAGTTTCTTGAATGCAGTTTTTACACAATATCATACAAGCATGGACTCCAAATCTTGTCCTTATTTAAGTATGCGACAGCGGAAGCTCTTAATAATCACCTGAAAATAAACATGCTTAAAACGTCAACAAAAATGTTGGTGAGTTATAGGTTTAACCTATATATATCAAATCATAATAATAATAGACCACAAGATTTCATATTTCAATACACATCCCATACATAGAGATAAAAATCCTTCATATGGTGAACACCTGGTAATCGACATTAACAAGATGCATATATAAGAATATCCCCATCATTCCGGGACACCCTTCGGATATGATATAAATTTCAAAGTACTAAAGCATCCGGTACTTTGGATGGGGCTTGTTGGGCCCAATAGATCTATCTTTAGGATTCGCGTCAATTAGGGTGTCTGTTCCCTAATTCTTAGATTACCAGACTTAATAAAAAGGGGCATATTCGATTTCGATAATTCAACCACAGAATGTAGTTTCACGTACTTGTGTCTATTTTGTAAATCATTTATAAAACCTGCATGTATTCTCATCCCATAAATATTAGATTTTAAAAGTGGGACTATAACTCACTTTCACAGATTTTTACTTCGTCGGGAAGTAAGACTTGGCCACTGGTTGATTCACGAACCTATAACAATATATACATATATATCAAAGTATGTTCAAAATATATTTACAACACTTTTAATATATTTTGATGTTTTAAGTTTATTAAGTCAGCTGTCCTCGTTAGTAACCTACAACTAGTTGTCCACAGTTAGATGTACAGAAATAAATCGATAAATATTATCTTGAATCAATCCACGACCCAGTGTATACGTATCTCAGTATTGATCACAACTCAAACTATATATATTTTGGAATCAACCTCAACCCTGTATAGCTAACTCCAACATTCACATATAGAGTGTCTATGGTTGTTCCGAAATATATATAGATGTGTCGACATGATAGGTCGAAACATTGTATACGTGTCTATGGTATCTCAAGATTACATAATATACAATACAAGTTGATTAAGTTATGGTTGGAATAGATTTGTTACCAATTTTCACGTAGCTAAAATGAGAAAAATTATTCAATCTTGTTTTACCCATAACTTCTTCATTTTAAATCCGTTTTGAGTGAATCAAATTGCTATGGTTTCATATTGAACTCTATTTTATGAATCTAAGCAGAAAAATTATAGGTTTATAATCGGAAAAATAAGTTACAAGTCGTTTTTGTAAAGGTAGTCATTTCAGTCGAAAGAACGACGTCTAGATGACCATTTTAGAAAACATACTTCCACTTTGAGTTTAACCATAATTTTTGGATATAGTTTCATGTTCATAATAAAAATCATTTTCTCAGAATAACAACTTTTAAATCAAAGTTTATCATAGTTTTTAATTAACTAACCCAAAACAGCCCGCGGTGTTACTACGACGGCGTAAATCCGGTTTTACGGTGTTTGTCGTGTTTCCAGGTTTTAAATCATTAAGTTAGCATATCATATAGATATAGAACATGTGTTTAGTTAATTTTAAAAGTCAATTTATAAGGATTAACTTTTGTTTGCGAACAAGTTTAGAATTAACTAAACTATGTTCTAGTGATTACAAGTTTAAACCTTCGAATAAGATAGCTTTATATGTATGAATTGAATGATGTTATGAACATCATTACTACCTTAAGTTCCTTGGATAAACCTATTGGAAAAGTGAAAAATGGATCTAGCTTCAACGGATCCTTGGATGGCTCGAAGTTCTTGAAGCAGAATCATGACACGAAAACAAGTTCAAGTAAGATCATCACTTGAAATAAGATTGTTATAGTTATAGAAATTGAACCAAAGTTTGAATATGATTATTACCTTGTATTAGAATGATAACCTACTGTAAGAAACAAAGATTTCTTGAGGTTGGATGATCACCTTACAAGATTGGAAGTGAGCTAGCAAACTTGAAAGTATTCTTGATTTTATGAAACTAGAACTTTTGAAATTTATGAAGAACACTTAGAACTTGAAGATAGAACTTGAGAGAGATCAATTAGATGAAGAAAATTGAAGAATGAAAGTGTTTGTAGGTGTTTTTGGTCGTTGGTGTATGGATTAGATATAAAGGATATGTAATTTTGTTTTCATGTAAATAAGTCATGAATGATTACTCATATTTTTGTAATTTTATGAGATATTTCATGCTAGTTGCCAAATGATGGTTCCCACATGTGTTAGGTGACTCACATGGGCTGCTAAGAGCTGATCATTGGAGTGTATATACCAATAGTACATACATCTAAAAGCTGTGTATTGTACGAGTACGAATACGGGTGCATACGAGTAGAATTGTTGATGAAACTGAACGAGGATGTAATTGTAAGCATTTTTGTTAAGTAGAAGTATTTTGATAAGTGTATTGAAGTCTTTCAAAAGTGTATAAATACATATTAAAACACTACATGTATATACATTTTAACTGAGTCGTTAAGTCATCGTTAGTCGTTACATGTAAGTGTTGTTTTGAAACCTTTAGGTTAACGATCTTGTTAAATGTTGTTAACCCAATGTTTATAATATAAAATGAGATTTTAAATTATTATATTATCATGATATTATCATGTATGAATATCTCTTAATATGATATATATACATTAAATATCTTTACAACGATAATCGTTACATATATGTCTCGTTTAAAAATCATTAAGTTAGTAGTCTTATTTTTACATATGTAGTTCATTGTTAATATATTTAATGATATGTTTACTTATCATAATATCATGTTAACTATATATATAACCATATATATGTCATCATATAGTTTTTACAAGTTTTAACGTTCGTGAATCACCGGTCAACTTGGGTGGTCAATTGTCTATATGAAACCTATTTCAATTAATCAAGTCTTAACAAGTTTGATTGCTTAACATGTTGGAAACATTTAATCATGTAAATATCAATCTCAATTAATATATATAAACATGGAAAAGTTCGGGTCACTACAGTGCAGCTCCTGGTATGAGATCAATCTGGAATTCTACACATCTGTGTGGAGGTAGCCCCGGTAATTCTTCTGGAAATACTCCGGGATATTCTCTTACAACCGGCATGTCATCAATGCTTCTTTCTTCAGTATTGATCTTCTTTACGTGTGCCAGAATAGCATAACAACCTTTTTTATAAGTTTCCGGGCCTTTATACAGCTGATAAAGTTCAGCTTTGAGTTGCTCTTCTCCCCATAAATCATTAATGACGTTTCATCCTTACGAGGGATGCGGATTGCTTTCTCAGTGCAAACAACTTCCGCTCTTGTTTTGGACATCCAGTCCATGCCAACGATTACGTCAAAACTTCCTAATTCTACGGGTATCAAATCGATTTTGAAGGTTTCACCAGCGAGATTTATTTCGCAACCATGGCAAATTTTATCGGCTTTTATTAGTTTACCATTAGCTAATTCAATAGTATATCTATCGTCTAAAGGCAATGATGCACATTTTAGTTTAGAACTAAAGTCTTTACACATATAACTTTTATCAGCACCCGTATCAAACATAATAGAAGCTAGTTGATTATTAACGGTAAACGTACCCGTGACAAGATTAGGATCCTCACGTGCTTCACTGGTACTAACATTAAATGCCCTCCCACGTGCGGGTTCTTTGTTCTTCTCCTTATCAGGGCATTGATTTATAAAGTGACCAGACTTCCCGCATCTAAAACATTTCTTGACATCGGTCGGTTTTGTCTTTACTTCAGAAACAGTGGCATAACAATCTTTCGCCACATGTCCTTTCTTGTTGCACTTATCACAGACCACTTGACAATAACCTGCATGATGTGTGTAACATCTTTTGTAGAACGGATGGGGTCCCTTATAGTTTGGACTTGCAGTTGCCCCATCTTGTTTACCTTTAAAAGTTTCATGTTTCTTCAGGTGAGTACTTTTGCCCTTATAGTCTTCCCATTTCCTCTTTCCTTCAGTTGTCTTGACTTCGGTAATTGGTGCCTTAATCGAACTCTCGGTGATCTGGTCTATGAGTTGGTGTGCCATTGTCATGGCTTCCTGCATCGTATTTGGTTAGGACGATGTAACATTTCATTTGATATTGATCGATAAACCGTCAATATACATTTCTATCTTTCGTTTCTCGTTTGGCACCAATTCGGGACACAACAAGGCTAGTTCCATGAACCACTTTTCATAGTTATTGAGATTCGCGCCGATAACCTTCAGATTATGTAACTCAGATTCCATTTTTTTGATCTCGTTTTGAGGACAGTACTCCTCGATTAGCATCTTTTTCAGTTCTTCCCAAGAGATATCATATGCCGTATCTATTCCATCTGCTTTAGCATAATTGTTCCACCAAGTAAGTGCACCGTCTTGCAACATGCACAAAGCATACTTTGACTTGTCTCCGTTCGCACAATTACTGATTTTGAAAACGGACTCCATCTTTTCAAACCATCGGGTTAGACCGACTGGTCCCTCGGTTCCACTAAACGCCTGTGGTTTGCATCCTTGAAAAGTTTTGTATGAGCATCCGTTTCGTGAGTTTGTGTTTACGGCTGCTGCTTTGGCTGCTGCTTCGGCTGTTGCTTTTGCTGCCTCGGTTGCAGCAATTCTTTCATTCACATGTTTCTCGACTAGTTGCTCAAACTCAGCATCCGACATTTGAGACATGTTTCTTCAATAAACACAACAGATATAATTTAATCATATAGAATATTATAGGTAAAATGAGTTGTCAATAGTTAATCGTAGCATATTAATAATATGAACCGATTATTATAAAAGCCTTTTCTTCTTATTAGCATTTTATAATTATTTCTAGGGTATTACCTACCCGTTAAGTTCATACATAATAGCTAGTACAAGGAATTAACTACTAAAATCCTAATAATATTCCACTATGAAAAATTATAGCGAGTTACTACATTATTATGTAATAATAATAATAAGAAGTAGTAATAATACAAATAATCATTCCATGCATTTATTATTAATAAACCAAAATAATACAATACCATACAATACCGATATTTTACATATGATTATTCTACATAACAAGATAGAGTAGCACACATAAGTAATAGAATAGCGCATGGAAGATTTATGGTTGCGAGGTCGTTTATTCAGAACTATCAGAAACTTCTTCCCATTTGGTTCTCTCTACCAATTGTTTGTGTGCACATGGTCCGACAGACATTCTGGCAGTGTATTTTATTTTTAGTTGGGGTTTTGAGGTACCCGTTGCCTCAATGGGTTTAATACAATAAGGGTGGTTACGGATCGAATGGTCCTGTTCCTTTTTAATAATTAAGGACATTTTATTATTGTGGTTGTTTTTATTATCTATAGCAAGTTGGAATTTCTCCTTAGTGATCTCTTTTATTTCATTAGCGAAATCCTCCTCTTTACTGATCTCGTCTGATGACGAACTGTCTGAGTCATGTGTAGGAGAATATGATGACGAACTGCCAGAATATGTACCGGTGGTCATGAACCGAAATCTGCCAGGCGTAATCGGCACAACCCGCCCGTCGGTGGTATATCTGGACCAATGTCCATATTTGTTTAGAAATGGACGATCCTCGTTTACTCCAGGGATCATGGGTCCATGCCAATGATACTGTGGCTCCGGAAAACTAAAGCTGGGTGGAGCTGGAACCTCCTCTGGGTTTACCGGGAGTTGGGATTCCCCGGCTAACACAATTTCTTCGTTAATAGGTATTGGAACGCCCTTTTCAGTTGTGGATAGAATAGATTCAGTGTCCGATTCCGAGTCGTACAAAATGATAGGATTAGAAGAAGTCATCTATCACATAATTGAAACAACAATTACGTTAGCATATAAATTTATCACATATAATGTTTTTGACCAAATGATAAGCAAAAATCAGTAAAAACAGATATGGTCATAGTCCAGACTCACTAATGCATCCTAACAATTACCAGTTAAACACACTTATGTAATTTCTGGTTCCTTATAACCTCAATCTCTGATACCAACTGTAACGACCCGTCAAAATCGCTATTGACGCGGCACGTTAATCATTGATTCCACAGTGAGGTTTTGACCTCTATATGATACGTTTTGATAAAATATTGCATTCATTAAAATAAGTGACTTTCTAAAAATAGAAAGTTATAAACATGTGGGCGAGTGCTTAGGTATAAGCAAAACCCCGAAATACATAAGTCTTTAATTTACAGGTTGACATCACAGTCCAATTATTTATTACACAACGTAGTTTTATTTTGAATGCAATAAACTTTGTACAAAGCATGAGAGACTCCATGCAGGCAGCAAGCACATCACAGCGGAAGCATTCTAAGGACCTGAGAATAAAACATGCTAAAAAGTCAACACGAATGTTGGTGAGTTATAGGTTTAATTGCTCGAGTCATAAACATATATAAAGATAGACCACAAGATTTCATCAAAAGTTTATCAATAGATTCTACGTAACAGAGCACCCTGGTAACTAAACTTAATGCTATAGTGATAATTACCCCATTCGTTTTAATACACGCAAACCAACGTGTCTTAAACTCAAATAACATACGTCCGTTAAAAGGCTAGCGCTCTAGCTCAGACGGGGATGTCAAGCCCTATGGATCCATATACAATTATTCGCGCCCACCAGTCCATATCCTATGTACTGGCAGCTACTAGTTACCAAAGCTAGGGGATTTTCGGTTTAACTCAGTGTAGAATTTAGTATGTACTTGTGTCTTATTGCGTTTAAATAAATTGCATGTGTTCTCAGCCCAAAAATATTTAAAGTATTTAAAAAGGGATCTATAACTCACAGTTCAATATTGAGACTCAATATTGTAGGCAAATTGCGTAGACGTAATGATGGTAGATGACTGTATGGTTGGTCTTGGATTCAAGAACAATACCCCGAACAATACCCAATATTTCCTTAGCTTAAAGCGGTTTGAAACCCGAATTAAAACACCCTCGAATATACTTTATTATTATTAAACTTAAATTAAAATTAAAATTATAATTATAATTATAAATTTAAATTTAAATTACATATGAAAATAAAATATGAAGTTTATCGTCGAACAAACTGGCCTTTTATAGTACTTTTCGATTTACTGTAGCTCATGCGATCGCATGAGTTTTCAGTGTTTTTGCCATGCGATCGCATGGCCACCTTTTCCGTTTTTGTTTGCTAGTTCGTCGACATCAAATAATGTTTACTGTAGCAAACAGTGTACTGTAGCAAATAGTGTTACTGTACAAATAGTGTTTACTGTAGCAAATCACCGTAGCAAATAATGTTTACTGTAGCACTGTAGCAAAATACGGTTTCACTGTAGCAAATAGTGTTTTACTGTAGCAAATAGAGTTTTACTGTAGCAAAGTCGTTTTTACTGTAGCAAATAGGGTTTTACTGTAGGAAAGTCGTTTTTACTTGTACATATACACATATATATATATATATATATATATATATATATATATATATATATATATATATATACATATATACATATACATATAATTGTTCATGAATCGTCGAGAGTAATCAAAGGTAATTGTATATATGAAACAGTTCTAAAATTTTGAGACTCAATCTAACAGACTTTGTTTAACGTGTTAAAATAATAAATCGTATAGAGAATTGGTTTAAATAAGTCAAAAATTTTCGGGTCATCACAATTTGTGCGTTGCGCAACACTTTACATGTGTTACGCGCACGTTTCCTTTACACCATGACGGCTCTGCGTAAGGCCATGGTTGCAAGATTATTTGTGCGTTGTGCAACACTTTACATGTGTTGCGCGCACTTTTCCTTTGCACCATGGCGGCTCCGCGTAAGGCCATGGTTGCAAGATTATTTGTGCGTTGCGCAACACTTTACATGTGTTGCGCGCACTTTTCCTATGCACCATGGCGGCTCCACGCAAGGCCATGGTTGCAAGATTATTTGTGCGTTGCGCAACACTTTACATGTGTTGCGCGCACTTTTCCTTTGCACCATGGCGGCTCCGCGTAAGGCCATGTGTGACGACTCGAAAATTTTCGACCAAATTTAAATTTAAAATTTATATGATTTTGACCGACGATTCACGAACAAATATTTGTAACTAGACATGAATAAAAATAAACGTGATAAAAATATAATAATAACTTAGTCATAAAACGTTTAGATTTAAAATAATATTATTATATATATATTAGGACGATGATTTTAGGAAGCAAATGACCATAACACTCAAAAGTATAAGTTACATTTTAATCAGTATACTCATTGGTGAAATAAGTCTAATTATTAATAAAGGTACGTGTCACGAAACGTAAAGTGCTAGTTTTCTAAGCGTACGAAAATGCGTTCGAGAAACCGGAACTGGCACGTAAGTCGAGTGTCAACGTACAATTCATCGGTACTAAAATTTCAAATCAACTATGCACGAGAATAAAATATAATATTTAATTAATTCTAAAGATTTAATATATTATATATTAAATAATATTATTTATTTTACTCATATGAAAAATGAGTGTTGGGAAGCAATTGTGAACTGTATTTTCAGTCCATGCGATCGCATGGACATATAGGCAAAATCCCATGCGATCGCATGGGGGGTAGGTGGGCTTGACATCCCTTTAAATATCGAGCGATTTCAGTTTCTAATTCATTTCATCACACACTTACGCAGCACACAAAAATATATGTATATATATAATTAATATTATTATTATTATTATTAATATTAAGTTTATTAATATTAATCTTATTATTATTAGTATTATTATTATTATTAATTATACATAAAATACTACGACGAGGTTCTGCTCGCGTGTTTTCAAAAAGGGTTTTATGAGTGGGATAGAGCTAAGAAAATTATGGGTTATACCTATGGAGGTTATGGGTATGGATCAGGGGTGTAGCTCATGAGGTCAACCTAGTGTTTATCGTCTCCGTCGCGTCTACGTACTTTTCTGCAATATTGAATCACAATATTGATATGTGAGCATTCATATCTTATCTTTTATATATTAATAGTGTATACATGTCTAGTGCTCGAGTATATATGTTTATGCATGCTAGTATGCTAAATTTTATCGTTAAACAGTTTATGATGAATCACGAATTAAATACATATATTACTGATAAAACGTGTATGATATGCATGTTTTTGGAAAGCTGGCAAAAAAATCAATAACTTTTCATTTAGAAATCGTGAAATTTCGATGAACGAATTAAAAGATATGGGCAACTGAATTATGATCAACGTTGATTGAAATTGCTTTTGAATCTGAAATTAATATTTAAACAACTTGTCTATGAGATTGATAAATTGGAATTTTAGATATTACTAATCGAGTAAATGAATTTCTATATAAGGCACGTCTCGTTTTGTTGAACAATTGTCAAAATTGATTGTTTTATCATATTTTAAAGCCTTATAAAAACTATAGTTTAATTTTATAAGAATTGGGAAACTATGTGAAATGTTAAAATGTTTCGATTGCCCTGATCATTCAACTATAGTATTGAGTCAGATTGACTTTTTGAAACGACTTTTGATAACTTTTGTATGTCGATCTCGAGCATTAGGATTCTGATACACTATGACCAGACCTAGCTTGATAGACATTTATTGACCAACATACGTTCTCTAGGTTGAGATCTACGGTTATTTGGTATTCCGAGTTTCGGTCACATTTCGGTGAACGACTTTATGTACTGCCAAGGTGAGTTTCATTTGCTCCCTTTTTAAATGCTTTTGCAATATATATTTTTGGGTTGAGAATACATGCACTTTATATTAAACGCAATGGATACAAGTACATACTAAATTCTACACCGAGTTTGAACCGAAAATCCCTTAGCTTTCGTAACTAGTAACTGCCAGTTATAAGAACTGGTGGGCGCGAGTAGTTGTATATGGATCCATAGGGCTTGATATCCCCGTCCGAGCTAGAGCACTAGCCTTTTAACGGACGTATGCTATTTGAGAAGCGTACACGTTGGTTTGCGTGTATTATTAAGATGATTATACAAAGGGTATAAATTATATATACGTTAAGTTTAGTTACCAGGGTGCTCAATTTCGTAGAATATTTTGATAAACGTTTCTGGATGAAACAACTGAAATCTTGTGATCCACCTTTATGTACAGATTATGCAAAACATTAAAACTATGAACTCACCAACCTTTGTGTTGACACTTGTTAGCATGTTTATTCTCAGGTTCCCTGGAAGTCTTTTCTGTTTGCTTATATGTTAGACAAGCTATGTGCATGGAGTCTTACATGGCATATTTTTCAAGGAAACGTTGCATTCACCAAAATCATCACCATGTATCTTATTTTGACTGCATTGTCAATGGAAGTACTATTGTAAACTATTATATTACGGTGATTGTCTATATGTAGAAATCATCAGATGTCGAAAACCTTTGATTTAAATATTCATTTATGGTGTGCCTTTTCAAAAGAATGCAATATTTACAAAACGTATCATATAGAGGTCAAATACCTCGCAATGAAATTGATGAATGACGTGTTCGTCCATATGGATTTGGAGCGATCGTTACAGTATGGTTGCATGATTTTTTGTGCATTGCGCAACACTTTGAATGTGTTGCGCGCACTTTTCCTTTGCACCATGGCGGCTCCGCGTAAGGCCATGGTTGCAAAATTATTTGTGCGTTGCGCAACACTTTACATGTGTTGCGCGCACGTTTCCTTTGCACCATGGCGGCTCCGCGTAAGCCCATGGTTGCAAGATTATTTGTGCGTTGCGCAACACTTTACATGTGTTGCGCGCACTTTTCCTTTGCTCCATGGCGGCTCCGCGTAAGGCCATGGTTGTAAGATTATTTATGCGTTGCGCAACACTTTACATGTGTTGCACGCACTTTTCCTTTGCACCATGGCGGCTCCGCGTAAGGCCATGGTTGCATGATTTTTTGTGCATTGCGCAACACTTTGAATGTGTTGTGCGCACTTTGCATTTGCATCATGGTGGCTCCGCGTAAGGCCATGGTTGCAGTTTATGTGTTTTGCATAGTTTCTTTTGGGCACTATACCTTATACATTTCCATTACTTTACAATGGTAAATCGTAAAATTTTAATTATTGTTCCATACACGTTCATCGCTCCTAAAGGTGGTGTCAACTTAATGTTGGATTTCAACACCACTAAATACTTTAGTAGTATTGAAATGCGGGCTAGCATGGTACTAGGCTCTTAGTGGGAAAGACGTGTTCTATTGTCACGCGCGTCTGTAAAACCTATTTTGAGTGGACCTATTTACACAATATGTGTTCTTGGGAATATCTCCCCTTTAGGAGGAGCATCATTATGCCTCTATATAACACCGGGTCGCTCCCATTTCATGTTTCGTTGTGTCGTCGTTGACTATACTATTTGTCGGAACTGACGCACTTCATTACCTTCTTTACTAAAGGTGTAGAGTTATGACGCAAATATTCCGCAACACGCTTCAACAATACATGGTATCTTTCCATACTACTTTTACGCGTTGAGTGTCACTTATGGCATTAATCCCGCATAGCACCATTCACACTTCTCACGACTCTATTGTACGTTGTACATGCTTAGATCAACTTTACATTGCGCCTTAGTGGCTCCGCATAAGCCCATGGCCGCAAGTCTGTTCGTACTTTGCGCACATTGCACCATGGCAGCTCCACATAAGCTCATGGTTGTTGTTCTAGTGTTGCGTCCCTTGCACGGTTCTTTGAACAGTTGTGTAGTGATTTATGCAGTCTTTTGCACAACCCCTTTACGCGGAATTTTCTGCGGTTCCTAGCGCACCTATCTGAGCGTAATTCTTTGCGTGACGCCTTGTGTGGTTCTTTCCTACTAGAATTATACCTGTGTAACTTTCCTTATGTGTTTCTGTATCACCCTTTTGAAGGTGGTTTCAACTTAATGTTGGATTTCAACACCACTAGATACTTAGTAGTATTGAAATAGGGGCTACCAGGATATATGGCTTAAACTGATTGGTTCCTTTGGCGACGACTTGAAGCCGAAAATACTTTTACGTATGTATCGTGCCATGGCGGCTCCGCGTAAGGCCATGGTCGCTAGATTTTGTGCGTTGTGCGCACTTTGATTTTGCACCATGGCGGCTCTGCATAAGCCCATGGCTACATTTCGTTTGTACGTTGCGCACGTTGCTTAAAACCATGGTGACTTTGCATAATTCCATGGTTGCAGCTCATTTGGCATGCGACGACATTAAAGATATGTAATAGAGCTAGTTGGACTTGATCACCCAATTTATTAGCTTATGTTCTTTACGACCACACGGTACACATCTTCTTCTTATGGATTCTCGCCTACTTCCTTGCCTACAATCATTTTCATGATTGGTTTTCGGGTTCTAACCGTATGATTAATTGTACGGGTTTCCCTGGTTCGTTACATGATTAAAATCATTCGACTGAAGACACACCGTTACGTAGATTATGAACTATTGAATTGATAGTTTAGTTACATAAACCATCATCATCATTCATTCATTCGTGGTTAGGGTTAACAGGTCAGTCTCTTACGACGGTAACCTACAACTTTTCCATCGATCAACGAACGTTATCGATGGTGGACTTAACATTTAACCACCCCATCGATATCATAATATCGATCTGGATTATTCACGGTAGCCGGACCGGAGAGTTAAATCCTAAGATCCTTAAACCCCACATTACTAGCAATTACGCTAGGATTATCTACAGTTTACGAACCAGAGAATGGAATCATGTAGTTCTCAAAAATCTATTCCTCATGGCAAGTTTTAATGCGTCGCAAATATAATAACTTTCAAATGCCAATAATTCTTTTTCGCGCATATTTTTTCCAATAGTTTACGCGCGGTTCCTGCCTACTTAAGGGGTGTCCTCTAGCCCCCGCGCGGCAGAAGCCTGTTTGGTTACAAGGCAAGAATATAACAGCAGGTGAAGGGAATTAGTTTTCCCCTAGCCAAGTGCCATGCAGACTAGAAGGCTGCCAAGTCGACTTAAAATACGAGCATTGGTTTGCTTGTGCATATTAAATTATCCTAAGTATTGGTTTACTTAGGGAAACTCTTAAGTATAAAAACATTGGTTTGTTTTTAGTTAGCATTGCCTTACCACACAACTAAGTGCACCCCTAGTACGTGACAGAGCAAATGATGCTGTAACTTATGAGTATAAACTTTTTTCGGACTCACATAAGGGTTTTTTGTTAAAATATTGGTTTATTTTACGCAGCGCCCGAAATTGTGCATAAGTTTTGGTTAACTTATGCGCACATTGTGTGAATTGTCTTAATTCGCGATAATAGGCAATTACAATCAAATGCATAAATGTCCATGATTACGCTGCGTAAGCGCGAGTCTGGGATGTCCTGTATACAACTACAAGTTCCGATCAGCTAGTTGTTTCAAGATGTCACTTTGACGTGGTCTTATTTGTAGTTCGCCATGACATGTTTTCACATTTCATACCAAACTAGGGGGAGTGATGGTATACTATCAGTATCCCTTCAGTTTTGTTTTTTCAACATCGCTGTTTTGTGCATTGCGGATGGTAGTAAAAGTTAGCATGCTCACGTCGCTGCATTGCGTTAAGCGCAAGGATGCATCGTGAGTAGTTGTGGTTAACATGCATGCGTCACATTTGGTCGTATCACGCATAATTGCAATGCGCAGGGCTGTGTCGCGCATAGTTATGATGTGTGGGCCGTACTGTGCAAGGTTCCACCCTACGGATTCCCACTCACCACATGATCGCATGGCGGGCGGAATTATTACATCGCGTCATCACATTACTATGTGGATTCGTTAAGCATTGCGCTTGATTTCGTAGTCGGTGCGGGTTATGTGATGAGTTATTTGCGGTAGCATATTTGTAACTTCGATATGACATTACTATGTCACAACGAACTTGGGGGACTTGATGATGTGCGGAGCCCATCGGGCTAAGTAATTGGGCTTGGTCCATGGGCCGCGGTCAAGTCTTCCTCCTCAAACCCTAATTCTCTCTTATAAATAGAGGGGTAATCTAAGCATTTAGCGTACACATTCTACACTAGGGTTTTTACCTACCACTTTTGGTAGGGTTTTCCCCTTCGCCGCCAATCGGCACCGTCCATCGGCCGGCGGTCAGCCCTTAGCATGTAGTGACCCGAACTTTTCTATGTTTATATATATTAATTGAGATTGATATTTACATGATTAAATGTTTCCAACATGTTAAGCAATCAAACTTGTTAAGACTTGATTATTTGAAATATGTTTCATATAGACAATTGACCACCCAAGTTGACCGGTGATTCACGAACGTTAAAACTTGTAAAAACTATATGATGACATATATATGGATATATATATATAGTTAACATGATACTATGATAAGTAAACATATCATTAAGTATATTAACAATGAACTACATATGTAAAAAAAAGACTACTAACTTAATGATTTTTAAACGAGACATATATGTAACGATTATCGTTGTAAAGACATTTAATGATATTCATACATGATAATATCATAATAATATAACAATTTAAAATCTCATTTGATATTATAAACATTGGGTTAACAACATTTAACAAGATCGTTAACCTAAAGGTTTCAAAACAACACTTACATGTAACGACTAACGATGACTTAACGACTCAGTTAAAATGTATATACATGTAGTGTTTTAATATGTATTTATACACTTTTGAAAGACTTCAATACACTTATCAAAATACTTCTACTTAACAAAAATGCTTACAATTACATCCTCGTTCAGTTTCATCAACAATTCTACTCGTATGCACCCGTATTCGTACTCGTACAATACACAGCTTTTAGATGTATGTACTATTGGTATATACACTCCAATGATCAGCTCTTAGCAGCCCATGTGAGTCACCTAACACATGTGGGAACCATCATTTGGCAACTAGCATGAAATATCTCATAAAATTACAAAAATATGAGTAATCATTCATGACTTATTTACATGAAAACAAAATTACATATCCTTTATATCTAATCCATACACCAACGACCAAAAACACCTACAAACACTTTCATTCTTCAATTTTATTCATCTAATTTATCTCTCTCAAGTTCTATCTTCAAGTTCTAAGTGTTCTTCATATATTCTACAAGTTCTAGTTACATAAAATCAAGAATACTTTCAAGTTTGCTAGCTCACTTCCAATCTTGTAAGGTGATCATCCAACCTCAAGAAATCTTTGTTTATTACAGTAGGTTATCATTCTAATACAAGGTAATAATCATATTCAAACTTTGGTTCAATTTCTATAACTATAACAATCTTATTTCAAGTGATGATCTTACTTGAACTTGTTTTCGTGTCATGATTCTGCTTCAAGAACTTCGAGCCATCCAAGGATCCGTTGAAGCTAGATCCATTTTTCTCTTTTCCAGTAGGTTTATCCAAGGAACTTAAGGTAGTAATGATGTTCATAACATCATTCAATTCATACATATTAAGCTATCTTATTCGAAGGTTTAAACTTGTAATCACTAGAACATAGTTTAGTTAATTCTAAACTTGTTCGCAAACAAAAGTTAATCCTTCTAACTTGACTTTTAAAAGCAACTAAACACATGTTCTATATCTATATGATAGGCTAACTTAATGATTTAAAACCTAGAAACACGAAAAACACCGTAAAACCGAATTTACGCCGTCATAGTAACACCGCGGGCTGTTTTGGGTTAGTTAATTAAAAACTATGATAAACTTCGATTTAAAAGTTGTTATTCTGAGAAAATTATTTTTATTATGAACATGAAACTATATCCAAAAATTATGGTTAAACTCAAAGTGGAAGTATGTTTTCTAAAATGGTCATCTAGACGTCGTTCTTTCGACTGAAATGATACCTTTACAAAAACGACTTGTAACTTACTTTTCTGACTATAAACCTATACTTTTTCTGTTTAGATTCATAAAATAGAGTTCAATATGAAACCATAGCAATTTGATTCGCTCAAAACGGATTTAAAATGAAGAAGTTATGGGTAAAACAAGATTGGATAATTTTTCTCATTTTAGCTACGTGAAAATTGGTCACAAATCTATTCCAACCATAACTTAATCAACTTGTATTGTATATTATGTAATCTTGAGATACCATAGACACGTATACAATGTTTCGACCTATCATGTCGACACATCTATATATATTTCGGAACAACCATAGACACTCTATATGTGAATGTTGGAGTTAGCTATACAGGGTTGAGGTTGATTCCAAAATATATATAGTTTGAGTTGTGATCAATACTGAGATACGTATACACTGGGTCGTGGATTGATTCAAGATAATATTTATCGATTTATTTCTGTACATCTAACTGTGGACAACTAGTTGTAGGTTACTAACGAGGACAGCTGACTTAATAAACTTAAAACATCAAAATATATTAAAAGTGTTGTAAATATATTTTGAACATACTTTGATATATATGTATATATTGTTATAGGTTCGTGAATCAACCAGTGGCCAAGTCTTACTTCTCCATGAAGTAAAAATATGTGAAAGTGAGTTATAGTACCACTTTTAAAATCTAATATTTTTGGGATGAGAATACATGCAGGTTTTATAAATGATTTACAAAATAGACACAAGTACGTGAAACTACATTCTATGGTTGAATTATCGAAATCGAATATGCCCCTTTTTATTAAGTCTGGTAATCTAAGAATTAGGGAACAGACACCCTAATTGACGCGAATTCTAAAGATAGATCTATTGGGCCTAACAAACCCCATCCAAAGTACCGGATGTTTTAGTACTTCGAAATTTATATCATATCCGAAGGGTGTCCCGGAATGATGGGGATATTCTTATATATGCATCTTGTTAATGTCGGTTATCAGGTGTTCACCATATGAATGATTTTTATCTCTGTGTATGGGATGTGTATTGAAATATGAAATCTTGTGGTCTATTGTTACGATTTGATATATATAGGTTAAACCTATAACTCACCAACATTTTTGTTGACGTTTAAAGCATGTTTATTCTCAGGTGAATACTAAGAGCTTCCGCTGTTGCATACTAAAATAAGGACAAGATTTGGAGTCCATGTTTGTATGATATTGTGTAAAAACTGCATTCAAGAAACTGATTTCGATGTAACATATTTGTATTGTAAACCATTATGTAATGGTCGTGTGTAAACAGGATATTTTAGATTATCATTATTTGATAATCTACGTAAAGCTTTTTAAACCTTTATTTATGAAATAAAGGTTATGGTTTGTTTTAAAATGAATGCAGTCTTTGAAAAACGTCTCATATAGAGGTCAAAACCTCGCAACGAAATCAATTAATATGGAACGTTTTTAATCAATAAGAACGGGACATTTCAGTTGGTATCAGAGCGTTGGTCTTAGAGAACCAGAATTTTGCATTAGTGTATCTTATCGAGTTTGTTAGGATGCATTAGTGAGTCTGGACTTCGACCGTGTTTACTTGAAAAATGATTGCTTAACAAATTTTGTTGGAAACTATATATTTTTAACATGTGAATATTATGTGATATATTAATCTCTTAACGCGTTTGATATTATGTGATAGATGTCTACCTCTAGAACAAGTCCCATTGACTCACCTAATAATAATGAAGAGTCAAATGTAAATTGGAATGATTCGTGGACTGATTCACAAGTTCCCGAAGAGGAACCGGAAGAAGAATCGGAACCGGAAGAAGAATCGGAACCGGAAGAAGAATCGGAACCGGATGAAGAAATAGAACCGGTGGGGGAAATAATAAAACGGTTAAGTAAAAGAAAATCCTCAACCAACCGACCAAGGTTAATTATGGTCAATGGTGTTTCCGCCAAGGAAGCAAAATATTGGGAGGATTACCAATTCTCCGATGAATCGGATTCCGACGAGAATTCCGATGATGTTATAGAAATTACCCCAACTGAATTTAAAAAGGCAAAAGAAAATAATAAGGGAAAGGGCATAAAAATAGCGAAATCTAATTCCAACCCCGATGAACTTTATATGTATCGTCAACCCCCGAAGTCCTTAAGTTGTAACAATGACCCGGGAACCTCTAAACCACCAGGTTTTTCTAAACCAATGTGGAAAACGACGGCTCGTATTAGGGGAACATCATATATCCCTAGAAACTTGGCAAAACGAACCAAAACCGAAAAAGAAGAAACAAGCGAGTCGGAATAAGATAGTTGTATTCGTGTGGTGTAATATATGTAATATAGTGTGCTTATGCTTTATGATATATGTAAAAATTGCTTGTATTAATAAGTATTTTTTTTTTATGAATCTAACTCTTGTCTATTTTACAGTATAAAAACACAAAATGGATAGACAACCCAATATTTTAAGAGACCTACCCGGAGACATGATTGATGAAATCTTGTCTAGAGTCGGTCAGAATTCTTCGGCACAACTATTTAAGGTGAGATCAGTTTGTAAGACATTCGAAGAACGTTCCAAGAATGCCTTGGTTTATAAAAGGCTTTCGTTCGAAAGATGGGGGATATCACATTGGGAAATCCATAAGTTACGATGTGTTTACTTTGACGCATATATTACGGGGAACCCAAATGCTATTTTACGCAATGGGTTAAGAAATTATTTTGACTCAATATATCCGAATATTGGACTTCGTGATTTAGAAAAAGCGGCTAACATGCAACATAAAGAAGCGTGTTATGCTTACGGATTAGTAATGTTCGCTTCTCACCAAAGTGAGAACAAGAACATCGGGCTACAACTATTAAACAAAATGTTCCCACAAGTGACGGAGTCGGTAATTGGGGTAAGAAATGAGGTTTTTAGATTGTTACGGGACTGTTGGACATTACGTAACCCTCGTCCCTTTGACGACGTTACAACACGCTGTCTTATCAACGGCCATAACGGTTATGTTCCACAAGACCAAGGATGGGAAGTAGTCCTAGTAAAACCAGAATGCATGACTTGTTTTCTGGACGTATGAATTACGTGTCTTTATTGCCTTTGCTGAACGACTTGTGTACTAGCCAGAATTATCTTCACAACTATCTTGTGTCAAAGTTATTGTGTGCTATATTTCATGCTTTATGTAAAATAAGCGGTATTGTAAGTTTGTAAAATATTGTATAAAAGTTTGAACGCGAAATATTATTATAATCAGTTTTTCATATAGAATTGTAGTAGTCGAATTGTATATTAGCTACTAAGTATGAACTTAACGGGTAGGTACTACCCGAATTTAAACTTATAAAACGCTAATATGAAGAAAAAGCTTTTATAAATGAGTTCATATTATGCTACGAAATACTATTAACTACTCTTAATATTCTGTATGATTAACTTGTTCCATTTGACTATTTTGAAGGAAATGGCACCGACTACTCGACACACCGTGAATATGAATGAAGAGGAATTCCGTACTTTTCTAGCTTCAAACATAGCCGCAGTACAGGCTGCGCTATATACCAATAATAACCTTGGATCTAGCAGTACAGGAAATCGTGTAGGATGCACCTACAAAGAATTCACTGCCTGCAAACCTTTGGAATTTGATGGAACCGAAGGACCGATCGGATTGAAACGGTGGACCGAGAAGGTCGAATCGGTGTTTGCCATAAGTAAGTGTACTGAAGAGGACAAAGTGAAGTACGCTACGCATACCTTCACAGGTTCTGCGTTAACATGGTGGAATACCTATCTAGAGCAAGTGGGACAAGACGATGCGTACGCACTACCGTGGTCAGCATTCAAGCACTTGATGAACGAGAAGTACCGTCCCAGAACCGAGGTCAATAAGCTCAAGACAGAACTTCGAGGGTTACGAACCCAAGGATTTGATATTACCACGTACGAAAGACGATTCACAGAATTGTGCCTATTGTGTCCGGGAGCATTCGAAGATGAGGAAGAGAAGATCGACGCATTTGTGAAAGGATTACCGGAAAGAATCCAAGAAGATATAAGTTCACACGAGCCCGCCTCCATACAACAGGCATGTAGAATGGCTCATAAACTAGTGAACCAGATTGAAGAAAGAATTAAAGAACAGACTGCTGAAGAGGCCAATGTGAAGCAAGTCAAAAGAAAGTGGGAGGAAAACGGTGATAAGAATCACCAATATAACAACAACAGCAATTACAACAATAATCGTAAAAATTATCCCAACAATCGCAACATCAATCGCAACTACAACAAACGGCCCAACAACAACAACAACAACAACAGCAACTACAACAATCATCCCAACAACAATAATAACCGCAACAACAACAACAATCAGAAGCAGCTATGCTAAAGGTGTGAAAAGTATCACTCGGGGTTCTGCACCAAATTTTGCAACAAGTGTAAAAGAAATGGTCATAGCGCGGCGAAGTGTGAGGTCTACGGACCAGGGGTTAATAGAACGAAAGGAACAAATGGGGTCGGAACGAGTAATGGCGGAGCAAGTAGTGTCGGAGCAAGTTATGCTAATGTAGTTTGTTATAAATGTGGAAAACCGGGCCACATCATTAGAAATTGCCCGAACCAGGAGAACACGAATGGACAAGGCCGCTGAAGAGTTTTCAATATTAATGCGGCAGAGGCACAGGAAGACCTGGAGCTTGTTACTGGTACGTTTCTTATTGACAATAAATCTGCTTACGTTTTATTTGATTCGGGTGCGGATAGAAGCTATATGAGTAGAGATTTTTGTGCTAAATTAAGTTGTCCATTGACGCCTTTGGATAGTAAATTTTTACTCGAATTAGCAAATGGTAAATTAATTTTAGCAGATAATATATGTCGGAATCGAGAAATTAAACTGGTTAGCGAAACATTTAAGATTGACTTGATACCGGTAGAGTTAGGGAGTTTTGATGTGATAATCGGTATGGACTGGTTGAAAGAAGTGAAAGCAGAGATCGTTTGTTACAAAAATGCAATTCGCATTATACTAGAAAAAGGAAAACACTTAATGGTGTACGGAGAAAAGAGCAACGCAAAGTTAAATCTTATTAGTAACCTGAAGGCACAAAAACTAATAAGAAAAGGTTGCTATGCTGTTTTAGCACACGTCGAGAAAGTACAAACTGAAGAAAAGAGCATCAATGATGTTCCCGTCGCAAAAGAATTTCCCGATGTATTTCCGAAAGAATTACCGGGATTACCCCCACATCGATCCGTTGAATTTCAAATAGATCTTGTACCAGGAGCTGCACCAATAGCTCGTGCTCCTTACAGACTCGTACCCAGCGAGATGAAAGAACTGCAAAGCCAATTACAAGAACTTTTAGAGCGTGGTTTCATTCGACCAAGCACATCACCGTGGGAAGCTCCTGTTTTGTTTGTCAAGAAGAAAGATGGTACATTCAGGTTGTGTATCGACTACCGAGAGTTGAACAAACTTACCATCAAGAACCGCTACCCACTACCGAGAATCGACGACTTATTTGATCAACTACAAGGCTTTTCTGTTTATTCAAAGATTGACTTACGTTCCGGGTATCATCAAATGCTGGTGAAAGAAGATGATATTCCAAAGACTGCTTTCAGAACACGTTACGGTCATTACGAGTTTATGGTCATGCCGTTTGGTTTAACTAATGCACCAGCTGTGTTCATGGACCTTATGAACCGAGTGTGTGGACCATACCTTGACAAGTTTGTCATTGTTTTCATTGATGACATACTTATTTACTCAAAGAATGACCAAGAACACGGTGAACATTTGAGAAAGGTGTTAGAAGTATTGAGGAAGGAAGAATTGTACGCTAAGCTTTCAAAGTGTGCATTTTGGTTGGAAGAAGTTCAATTCCTCGGTCACATAGTGAACAAAGAAGGTATTAAGGTGGATCCGGCAAAGATAGAAACTGTTGAAAAGTGGGAAACCCTGAAAACTCCGAAACACATACACCAGTTTTTAGGACTAGCTGGTTACTACAGAAGGTTCATCCAAGACTTTTCCAGAATAGCAAAACCCTTGACTGCATTAACGCATAAAGGGAAGAAATTTGAATGGAATGATAAACAAGAGAAAGCGTTTCAGTTATTGAAGAAAAAGCTAACTACGGCACCTATATTGTCATTGCCTGAAGGGAATGATGATTTTGTGATTTATTGTGATGCATCAAAGCAAGGGCTCGGTTGTGTATTAATGCAACGAACGAAGGTGATTGCTTATGCGTCTAGACAATTGAAGATTCACGAACAAAATTATACGACGCATGATTTGGAATTAGGCGCGGTTGTTTTTGCATTAAAGACTTGGAGGCACTACTTATATGGGGTCAAAAGTATTATATATACCGACCACAAAAGTCTTCAACACATATTTAATTAGAAACAACTGAATATGAGGCAGCGTAGGTGGATTGAATTATTGAATGATTACGACTTTGAGATTCGTTACCACCCGGGGAAGGCAAATGTGGTAGCCGATGCCTTGAGCAGGAAGGACAGAGAACCCATTCGAGTAAAATCTATGAATATAATGATTCATAATAACCTTACTACTCAAATAAAGGAGGCGCAACAAGGAGTTTTAAAAGAGGGAAATTTAAAGGATGAAATACCCAAAGGATCGGAGAAGCATCTTAATATTCGGGAAGACGGAACCCGGTATAGGGCTGAAAGGATTTGGGTACCAAAATTTGGAGATATGAGAGAAATGGTACTTAGAGAAGCTCATAAAACCAGATACTCAATACATCCTGGAACGGGGAAGATGTACAAGGATCTCAAGAAACATTTTTGGTGGCCGGGTATGAAAGTCGATGTTGCTAAATACGTAGGAGAATGTTTGACGTGTTCTAAGGTCAAAGCTGAGCATCAGAAACCATCAGGTCTACTTCAACAACCTGAAATCCCGGAATGGAAATGGGAAAACATTACCATGGATTTCATCACTAAATTGCCAAGGACTGCAAGTGGTTTTGATACTATTTGGGTAATAGTTGACCGTCTCACCAAATCAGCACACTTCCTGCCAATAAGAGAAGATGACAAGATGGAGAAGTTAGCACGACTGTATTTGAAGGAAGTCGTCTCCAGACATGGAATACCAATCTCTATTATCTCTGATAGGGATGGCAGATTTATTTCAAGATTCTGGCAGACATTACAGCAAGCATTAGGAACTCGTCTAGACATGAGTACTGCCTATCATCCACAAACTGATGGGCAGAGCGAAAGGATGATACAAACGCTTGAAGACATGCTACGAGCATGTGTTATTGATTTCGGAAACAGTTGGGATCGACATCTACCGTTAGCGGAATTTTCCTACAACAACAGCTACCATTCAAGCATTGAGATGGCGCCGTTTGAAGCACTTTATGGTAGAACGTGCAGGTCTCCGATTTGTTGGAGTGAAGTGGGGGATAGACAGATTACGGGTCCGGAGATTATACAAGAAACTAACGAGAAGATCATCCAAATTCAACAACGGTTGAAAACCGCCCAAAGTCGACAAAAGAGCTACGCTGACATTAAAAGAAAAGATATAGAATTTGAAATTGGAGAGATGGTCATGCTTAAAGTTGCACCTTGGAAAGGCGTTGTTCGATTTGGTAAACGAGGGAAATTAAATCCAAGGTATATTG
Organism: Rutidosis leptorrhynchoides; assembly: GCF_046630445.1. NCBI lineage: Eukaryota > Viridiplantae > Streptophyta > Magnoliopsida > Asterales > Asteraceae > Rutidosis > Rutidosis leptorrhynchoides. Next base: position 28,300,949 of record NC_092339.1, on the reverse strand, counting down.
GACCATTCAAGATTATTGATTGTGTCGGACCAGTAGCTTACCGACTTGAGTTACCTCAACAACTCGCGGCTGTACATAACACTTTCCACGTCTCGAATTTGAAGAAATGTTTTGCTAAAGAAGATCTCACTATTCCGTTAGATGAAATCCAAATCAACGAAAAACTTCAATTCATCGAAGAACCCGTCGAAATAATGGATCGTGAGGTTAAAAGACTTAAGCAAAACAAGATACCAATTGTTAAGGTTCGATGGAATGCTCGTAGAGGACCCGAGTTCACCTGGGAGCGTGAAGATCAGATGAAGAAGAAATACCCGCATCTATTTCCAGAAGATTCGTCAACACCTTCAACAGCTTAAAATTTCGGGACGAAATTTATTTAACGGGTAGGTACTGTAGTGACCCGAACTTTTTCATGTTTATATATATTAATTGAGATTGATATTTACATGATTAAATATTTCCAACATGTTAAGCAATCAAACTTGTTAAGACTTGATTAATTGACATATGTTTCATATAGACAATTGACCACCCAAGTTGACCGGTGATTCACGAACGTTAAAACTTGTAAAAACTATATGATGACATATATATGGATATATATATATATATAGTTAACATGATACTATGATAAGTAAACATATCATTAAGTATATTAACAATGAACTACATATGTAAAAACAAGACTACTAACTTAATGATTTTTAAACGAGACATATATGTAACGATTATCGTTGTAAAGACATTTAATGATATTCATACATGATAATATCATAATAATATAACAATTTAAAATCTCATTTGATATTATAAACATTGGGTTAACAACATTTAACAAGATCGTTAACCTAAAGGTTTCAAAACAACACTTACATGTAACGACTAACGATGACTTAACGACTCAGTTAAAATGTATATACATGTAGTGTTTTAATATGTATTTATAAACTTTTGAAAGACTTCAATACACTTATCAAAATACTTCTACTTAACAAAAATGTTTACAATTACATTCTCGTTCAGTTTCATCAACAATTCTACTCGTATGCACCCGTATTCGTACTCGTACAATACACAGCTTTTAGATGTATGTACTATTGGTATATACACTCCAATGATCATCTCTTAGAAGCCCATGTGAGTCACCTAACACATGTGGGAACCATCATTTGGCAACTAGCATGAAATATCTCATAAAATTACAAAAATATGAGTAATCATTCATGACTTATTTACATGAAAACAAAATTACATATCCTTTATATCTAATCCATACACCAACGACCAAAAACACCTACAAACACTTTCATTCTTCAATTTTCTTCATCTAATTGATCTCTCTCAAGTTCTATCTTCAAGTTCTAAGTGTTCTTCATATATTCTACAAGTTCTAGTTACATAAAATCAAGAATACTTTCAAGTTTGCTAGCTCACTTCCAATCTTGTAAGGTGATCATCCAACCTCAAGAAATCTTTGTTTCTTACAGTAGGTTATCATTCTAATACAAGGTAATAATCATATTCAAACTTTGGTTCAATTTCTATAACTATAACAATCTTATTTCAAGTGATGATCTTACTTGAACTTGTTTTCGTGTCATGATTCTGCTTCAAGAACTTCGAGCCATCCAAGGATCCGTTGAAGCTAGATCCATTTTTCTCTTTTCCAGTAGGTTTATCCAAGGAACTTAAGGTAGTAATGATGTTCATAACATCATTCAATTCATACATATAAAGCTATCTTATTTGAAGGTTTAAACTTGTAATCACTAGAACATAGTTTAGTTAATTCTAAACTTGTTCGCAAACAAAAGTTAATCCTTCTAAATTGACTTTTAAAATCAACTAAACACATGTTATATATCTATATGATATGCTAACTTAATGATTTAAAACCTAGAAACACGAAAAACACCGTAAAACCGGATTTACGCCGTCATAGTAACACCGCGGGCTGTTTTGGGTTAGTTAATTAAAAACTATGATAAACTTTGATTTAAAAGTTGTTATTCTGAGAAAATGATTTTTATTATGAACATGAAACTATATCCAAAAATTATGGTTAAACTCAAAGTGGAAGTATGTTTTCTAAAATGGTCATCTAGACGTTGTTCTTTCGACTGAAATGACTACCTTTACAAAAATGACTTGTAACTTATTTTTCCGACTATAAACCTATAATTTTTATGTTTATATTCATAAAATAGAGTTCAATATGAAACCATAGCAATTTGATTCACTCAAAACGGATTTAAAATGAAGAAGTTATGGGTAAAACAAGATTGGATAATTTTTCTCATTTTAGCTACGTGAAAATTGGTAACAAATCTATTCCAACCATAACTTAATCAACTTGTATTGTATATTATGTAATCTTGAGATACCATAGACACGTATACAATGTTTCGACCTATCATGTCGACACATCTATATATATTTCGGAACAACCATAGACACTCTATATGTGAATGTTGGAGTTAGCTATACAGGGTTGAGGTTAATTCCAAAATATATATAGTTTGAGTTGTGATCAATACTGAGATACGTATACACTGGGTCGTGGATTGATTCAAGATAATATTTATCGATTTATTTCTGTACATCTAACTGTGGACAACTAGTTGTAGGTTACTAACGAGGACAGCTGACTTAATAAACTTAAAACATCAAAATATATTAAAAGTGTTGTAAATATATTTTGAACATACTTTGATATATATGTATATATTGTTATAGGTTCGTGAATCAACCAGTGGCCAAGTCTTACTTCCCGACGAAGTAAAAATCTGTGAAAGTGAGTTATAGTCCCACTTTTAAAATCTAATATTTTTGGGATGAGAATACATGCAGGTTTTATAAATGATTTACAAAATAGACACAAGTACGTGAAACTACATTCTATGGTTGAATTATCGAAATCGAATATGCCCCTTTTTATTAAGTCTGGTAATCTAAGAATTAGGGAACAGACACCCTAATTGACGCGAATCCTAAAGATAGATCTATTGGGCATAACAAACCCCATCCAAAGTACCGGATGCTTTAGTACTTCGAAATTTATATCATATCCGAAGGGTGTCCCGGAATGATGGGGATATTCTTATATATGCATCTTGTTAATGTCGGTTATCAGGTGTTCACCATATGAATGATTTTTATCTCTGTGTATGGGATGTGTATTGAAATATGAAATCTTGTGGTCTATTGTTACGATTTGATATATATAGGTTAAACCTATAACTCACCAACATTTTTGTTAACGTTTAAAGCATGTTTATTCTTAGGTGAATACTAAGAGCTTCCGCTGTTGCATACTAAAATAAGGACAAGATTTGGAGTCCATGTTTGTATGATATTGTGTAAAAACTGCATTCAAGAAACTGATTTCGATGTAACATATTTGTATTGTAAACCATTATGTAATGGTCGTGTGTAAACAGGATATTTTAGATTATCATTATTTGATAATCTACGTAAAGCTTTTTAAACCTTTATTTATGAAATAAAGGTTATGGTTTGTTTTAAAATGAATGCAGTCTTTGAAAAACGTCTCATATAGAGGTCAAAACCTCGCAACGAAATCAATTAATATGGAACGTTTTTAATCAATAAGAACGGGACATTTCATAGCCACCCTCCCGAGATCATCATCTCGGCTAGGGTTATCACGGTATCCGGACCAGAGGTTAACGCCGTTGAACTAATAAAACCCTCCTCTATTGCACTCAAGCGTGTTTCTATCCTAGGCGAAAATATGCTTGATCAGTTGTGTCAGTTTTTTGTATCATATATTGGGTAGGGTGATGTGATAAAATCTGATTGGAAATTGGTAAAAAAATATAATTAATTATATAAAATATATATTTATTAAATCAAAAAATGCATGATTGGTTGCTGAAAAAAATGACGGAAGCTTTCAGAACCGTCACATACATAACTGACGCCCCACACACTTACTAACTGACGCCCCGTTAAAATCCATTAGTTTTTGTGAGTTTCGCAACATAGAGTGACGGATGGATTTTGATGCGCCGGTAGGTGTGGTCTAAATGTAACCATGATTCTAGCTAGTGATTGATTTTCAGTAGTATTAATGATATAAATTGATGAATATTGGATATGAATAAGTTAACTCGAATTCACTTAAATGATTATTTTAACACACACATACACTATACAAATATTAATAATCACTATAATTAATTTCAATTATATATAATGTTTCATTAAATTTATGCAAATTCCTTTCACCTTTTTATTGCATTAAATTTTTAACATTTCTTATTTTTAACAATGGGATATTTCCTTTCATATATAATTGATACCCCCTTATGCACATCTTTATCTTTATCTTTATCTTTATCTTTATATATATAATAAGAAACACAAAAATAGGTCATCTCAATTTTGAACTTTTAACCCTAACCATCCATTTATAAGTTACCATTAGATCTAAACCATTAAAAAGTAATGTAATGATTATGACCTCATAATCTTCAAGATTAACAATAATGAGATTAAAATACCCTTACAATAAAAAAAAAAAAAAAAACACGGGATGAAATATAGAAAATAGGGGTTCTCCCCATTTTTATCCATTCAATTTCAAGCAGGAAAAAAAACTCTAACGCTCTCCCCAAAATCTTGGACACCGATCAAGCTAAACTGTTAAGGTATCATCCCAAATTAATAAGAAAAATCATCAACAATTACACTCTGATCGTTGATTCGATGGTATTAGAGCACCAGGAGTCGGATCGCGTTACCACCGTTACAAGGATTTAACGGTGGGGACGGTGGCAACCACCACTCCGCCCCACCGTTAAATCGGCGTTAAATCCCTTTCACGGTGGCCACCGTTACCCACCCGACGCTATTTTTCTACTTTTTTTTTCTTTTTTTCTTTCTTCTTCTTTTTCTTTATTTGCTTTTTTTTTTCTTATATTTGGAGGCTGTAATGAAGAAGGGGAGAAGAAGTGCAGGTTGAAATGAAGGAGAGAAGAAGAAGTAGAAGAGAGGCACAAAAAGAGGATATAGGTATTATCCTATATTTGTTATAAAATTAAATAAAATTAATAATTTTAATAAATAGAAAATAATTTAAGTATTGTGTTTTTTTAAGTATTGTTTTTTTTAAGTATTGTTTTTTTAAGTAATGTAATTTTTTTTATTAATGAAATTTAGTATTGCATTTGTTTTTATTTTTTTAATATATAATTAAACTAAATAATATTATTAAAAGTATTAAAAAATAATTAAATAATGATTTAACACTGAGATTTAACACTGAACCATTTCCCCTGTTTTGGCCTCAGTGTTAAATCCAGTGTTAAATTTAACACTGAGATTTAACACCGAATGACTCCCTGTGCTCTTAGACCCTAGATCGCCGTTAAATTGGTTTTTTTAAATAGCCATCGATGATTCTGCTACAATCTTCCAGGTACGCAAATCCTATTTTAACAATCTTTAGAATTAGTTATTAAATTAGATAAATTTAATGTTAATGATAATACATCTTCAAGGGCCACCGTTGGTTATCAATTTTATGTATATTTGATCTTTTTCATCAATACGAGTTATCTATTTTATCTTTATTGACTAAAATTCGGTACAAATGTTGTATGTGTACAGAACATAACAGAAAACAAGGTACACATATATTGCATGCTTTAAGGTGGTGCTCTTGATCAATCTACTTATAACAGGTCAATTTGGGCTATGATTGATCTGAAATGGGTATAAGTATGACAAACTGGTTGTTTAATACGGAGTACTTGTTTTAGACACTTTGATATCCTATTTGCAGTGGGATGAATTTGAACAAAGAGAAGTAAATGTGAAAAGAAATATAGAAAAACGATCACTAATTCAATGGTTGATCTATTTGTCAGTACAACGTGCTTCAGCATTAGCTAAGGGAAAGCCCAACACCAACGGTTTTACCTCCAAAGATTCTTCCGAGCTCAAGTGCCTGCTTGGATCTTGTGCAGAAACTTTTGGGCTCCCCTTCCAGGATGCAGTGGAAATTATTGATGTTTCTTTGGGTAAAAAATTTGTAAAAAATTGTACAATCTCTATCTTGATAGAGTAAGACCACATTTCTGTCAAGCAATTTCCGGTAACTAAAAGAGTATGTTTACTTAATCTCATACGTTACCTCCCATCTCTTATTCTAAACTTGTATGAATTTATGAAAACTCAAGCAACAAAAGATGTCATGCTATTATTATGATTTTGTTTGTTTCTTCATTGGATATAAATAATAAATAATAAGCATAACACTTCTACGTTACTATCTTTATAAGTCATGTAGTCATGTTAGCTGTGAATTGAGGATTGACATTAGCTGTGAATGTGCAGCCATGCAAGGGATCTGTTGACCTCTTAGAATTGGACACATGTTGCATACTACCTTTGTGAATGATGAATTCTTGTCCTAATTATATTTTGAAGGTACATTTAGTTAACAACTTTATGTTACCGTTGTTGATGTTGTATAAATTACTGATCAAATGGATTTAAGCTAAATGATTTAATTAAAAAGAACTTGGTTTGATGGGAAGAACATGCTGGTAGTGATTGAACTTATATTGTATAAAAACTTTACATGGCTTTATCAAGAATGTCAATTTATTATAAGAATTGCTTTCAAACATTTGATTGATATTTATTCAAAATATAGTATAAAGCCATGCGTTCGTGTTTTACGGGCTTTTAATAATCAAAAATTGAGGATTGTCTTAAATAGAAGAAAAATGGAGTCAATAAAGTGTTATATCTATAAGCATGCAAGTAATAATAGTGAATCTTAGCTACACATAATAGATGGTGAAATGGGTAGGTCAAATGGGATGGGTAACGGGTCAATATAGGTTTAGAAATAGGGAAAGCGCTCTCATCCTATCAAATTAGTTAGTTAAGATGGGGCTTCATATTGTGATTGATGACACTTTTAGTAAACACTTATTTACACATTTAACCATCTTATTCGTTGCTTGATACTTTGAAGATAGTTAAGTTTGAGTTCAATTGGGCTTAACCTTCTGATCGATGATACCTACAAAGTTTCATTTCTGCTCACTTCTAGCTTTTGATCAGTTCATATTAACTTAGTTGTGACATCATGTTGAATTGTGTATTTTGAAACGAAAAAACCTTTTCTTTTTCTTCTTTTTATCAAGGTATGTCATGAACTCTTTTTGCTGAAGAAGAGATTCTTCAAGTGACTGCATCAAGCATGAGAATTCATTTATGAAATACTTAAATTGTACCGTATGTTTTTGAACTTAGCTCTACATTGTTTGTTATTTTAGTTTTTAACATTAGCTCTAAATTGTATGTTTTTTAACTTATAGCTCTAAATTGGTTATGTAGACAACGGGTTCCTTTCTAATTCAGTAATAATTCACCATGTGCTTGAAATACAACTTACGAAATTTAGGGATGGCAATGGGCGGAAAAAACCCGTGACCCGTAGGTACCCGTGCCTGTGACGGGCGGGTAATTATGAAAAAATGTACCCGCGGGCGCGGGTCGGGTATAATTTTGTACCCGTTCGCGGGTCGCGAGTATTTCGTACCCGTCACGGGTAAAACCTGACACGTGAATCCATGATGCCCGCTTGAGCTACCCGCGGGTATACCCGTTTACCAGCATACATATACTTAATTATATATTATATAATTTAAATTTTCTAATGTATTTTTATAATTATTCGCGGGTAAACCCGCGGGTAATGGGTATACGTGACAAAAAATTAGTTAAAGTGCACATTATGTAAACCCGCGGGTTGCGGGTACGGGCAGAAAAATTTACCTTTTGGCTGGTAAACGGCTACTCGCGGGTAAATAAAAATCTCAACAGGCGGGTCGCGGGTACTAAGGTGTGATGACCCGGAAATTTCCGATCAAATTTAAACTTTAATTTTTATATGTTTCCGACACGATAAGCAAAATCTGTAATGTTGAGTCTCGAAAGTTTTAAAATCTATATTCATGTCATCAATTACCCTTCGACTATGCTCAACGATTCACGAACATTTATGTGTATACTGATATGTATATATAATATATACTTATTAATTGAAAACGTTAACAAAGTATTAGATATATAAAAGTATTTGTTTCAATATGTTTATCGAGGGAATTAGAAGATAATATCAAATGATTGATTTATCAGATATATTGATTTGAGAAATCGTTTCTTTTAACAGTATTCGGAATTAATGGTAAAGTGGTTTACAAATGAGAACAAAGTTTCACTCATCGAGAGTTATACAAAAGTTAATGGAGAATTGAATTTCATAATACTTGAATAATCTATTTTCAAACGTGCGAAAACGTTTTTCGATATAATAGAACTTGTTATTAAAATGTCTTTGTTCATATAACGTAATTTGGAACTTTGGTTGATAGATATATAAATAACTTGCAACGTGTATTTAAAACGTATTTTTGTATATTAAATATATATTATTTCAAATTAGTTAAGTAAACGATAATAACACTTGTTTATTTGATTCGATCGATATTAAGATATATTATTTAGAAAGTTTAAGGAAATTAAAATAAACGTTAGCGCATAAAGGAATTATATCAAATTAAGTTTTAAAACATAAACGTTTTATGATATAATATTTTTTAATTATGTAAACAATCTTAAATTACATTTTGAAATATATTTAGTATTTAAAAAAACTAAATATTATATTATTAAATAAATATTTCAATTATATATAATTTATATTTTAAATGAAGGTATATATATATGTATATATATTTATATATTACAAAATGATTAAATATAATATTTAACTAGATATAAAATGTTTTAGATTTAAATATACTTGGTTAAATAACGAGACTTTGATTTATAGAAGTAAATGACCAAAACACTCAAAAGATTAAGTTACACCTTGAGTGGGTTAGTTTTTCATTAATTTAAGTCTAATTATTAATAAAGGTACACGTCACGTAACGTAAAGTGCTAGTTTTCTAAGCGTACGAAAATGCGTTCGAGAAACCGAAACCGGGACATTGGTCGTGTGACAACGTACAAGTTTTTGGAACTAATTTTACAAATTAACTATGCACGTAAATATAATATAATATTTAATTAATTATATAAATTAATAATAATATATATAAATATTATATAAACTGTCGGCAGCCCACGAGAAGAATGAGAGACAGCTGGAAACAAGACCTTCGCGAGTGCGGAGCTTTGTGCCTATATACCTCCGCGAGTGCGGAGGAAGTTGGGACAGAAATGGATATAAAGCTCGATCGAATTCACGTTCATTTCACAATTCATTTCACATACTCCGTAATCATTATCAATATTATTTATATTTATATTATTATTAATATTAATTAGTATTAAGATTATAATTATAAATCTTAATTTTAGTATTATTATTATTATTAGTATTATACATAAAATATTACGACGAGGTTCTGCTCGCGTGTTTTCGAAACGGGTTTATGAGCGGGATAGAGCTAGGAAAATTATGGGTTATAGCTATGGAGGTTATGGGTATTGTTCGGGGTTTTGATCGTGAGTCAAACTTATGTTTATCATCTCCGTTGCGTCTACGTACTTTTTCTGCAATATTGAATCTCAATATTGATACGTGAGTACTCATAATTTAATTTTTACATACTAATAGTGTATCCCTGATTAGTGCTCGAGAATATAGGCTTATGCATGCTTGTACTTTTGATATTGCTATTAGATATGATATGTTGAATCCTGAATTAGTTACATATGCGGTTGAGATAAGGTATAAGATATGCATGTCGTTGGAAAACTAGCGAAAAATTAAGAACTTTTCATTTAGATATCGAATGGTTTCGATGAACGGATTTGAAGTTATAGTCAATCGAATTTTTGTATTATTATTAAAAATGATTATTATTATCATCGTTATTATCATCGTTCTAGTTTTATCTAATTATTATTATTATTATTATTATTATTATTATTATTATTATTATTATTATTATTATTATTATTATCAATAAAAGAAATTATCATTAAAAATTGTTATTTTTATTATTATTACTATCGTTATTATCGTTAAAGTTATAATTAGTATTATTATTATTATTATTATTATTATTATTATTATTATTATTATTATTATCTAATTATTATTATCATTATTATTATTATCATTATTAATATATATATCATTATTTAAAAATGGTTATTGTTATTGTTATTATTATTATATTATCATTAAAAATAATTATTAGTATTATCGTTAATAATGTCATAGTAATTATCATTATTAGTATTATTGTAATTAAAACTAATATTAGTAACACCTAATTATTTTGATTACTATTATTATCATTATTATGAACACGATATAAAAGACGATTAAAAACTATTAAACGAAACAATTAGGAAATAATGAGTAAGAGTATCATGATGAAATTAAAATATTATAAGATTATTGATTTAGATAAAATTATCGTTCTTATTATTTTTATTATTACTATTATTATTAAAAGTATCGTTAGTATTAAAACTATCATTTTAACAAAAATTATCATTTTAATAGAAATGTCATTGTTACTATACAATATCATTATTATTATCATTTTAAATAGAATTATTATTTTAAAGATAATATTAAAAAATATCGTAAATATTAAAGTTATCATAATTAGAATTATCGTTTTATCATAATGTCATCTTAGTAATTATAAATATTGATATTTTTGTAATAATAATTATTATTACAAAATAATACAACTTTTACTTACTATTATTATAGATATTATTTTATCAAATAAATATGTGATACAAACATATTTTACTATGTGTAATAAATTACTTTAATAATACCTATCATATTATCTTTATGATATTAAATGAACTCTATAAATCTTATTACATAATATATATATATATGAATGTATATTATATAATATAAATTTTAATATAAAACTTTATTTATTAATAAATAAATTATATTATTTACTCTAATAAATCTTTTAAAAATATTTAAAAATATAAAACGACGATATTTAAAATATATTATAATCATGTATAAATTTTGGAAATCATTTTGAGTCAAATTGACTTTTGTTGACTTTTGCATATTAGTCTCGAGCATTAGGATTGTGGTACACTATATTGTTAGACAAATATTGACCAACATATAAATATATATAATTAATTTAGTTTCGTGAATCCGAGGCCAACCTTGCCCTTGTTCAATGACGTTATATGTATTTTTACTACGAAATACAATAGGTGAGTTTCATTTGCCTTTTTACCCTTTATATTTTTGGGCTGAGAATACATGCGAAATTTTTATAAATGTTTTACGAAATAGACACAAGTAATCGAAACTACATTATATGGGTGAATGATCGAAGCCGAATATGCCCCTTTTGCTTGGTAACCTAAGAATTAGTAAACCGATCTACTAATTGACGCGAATCCTAAAGATAGATCTATTGGGACTAACTAACCCCATCCAAAGTACCGGATGCTTTAGTACTACGAATTCGTTTTTATCATGTCCGAAGGATTTCCCGGAATGATAGGGGATATTGTTATATGCATCTTGTTAATGTCGGTTACCAGGTGTTCACCATATGAATGATTTTTGTCTCTATGCATGGGACGTATATTTATGAGAACTGGAAATGAAATTCTTGTGGTCTATTAAATTGATGAAAATGAATGATTATGATAAACTAATGAACTCACCAACCTTTTGGTTGACACTTTAAAGCATGTTTATTCTCAGGTGTTAAAGAAATCTTCCACTATGCATTTGCTTATTTTAAAGATATTACTTGGAGTCATTCATGACATATTTCAAAAGACATTGCATTCAAGTCGTTGAGTTCAATAGAGATTATTATTAAGTAAATGACAGATTAGGTCATTTATAGTTGGATATTATGAAATGGTATGCATGCCTGACAATTTTCGATGTAAAGAGAGTTTATCTTTTAAAAATGAATGCAATGTCTGAAAAATGTATCATATGAAGGTCAAATACCTCGCGATGTAATCAACTATTGAGAATCGTTTATAATGTATATGAACGGGTCCTTTCAGTTGGTATCAGAGCGGTGGTCTTAGCGTCTGCATTAGTGTGTCTAACTGATAAGTCGTTAGGATGCATTAGTGAGTCTGGACTTCGACCGTGTCTGCATGTCAAAAGTTTTGCTTATCATTTCTAGTCGGAAATCATCTGCTTATCATCCTTAGGAAATTACCTGCTTATCATTTTTAGTCTAGACACGTCTTGCTACATTAATTGCATGAGTAGTGTATAGACAAAATTCATATCTTAGCGTATCTGCTAAATCATATCTTATCGTATCTGTTACTTTAAACTTTGCCTGACATATCCCGCAAATTCCTCCGTAATCTATGAAATCTTTTGATCTATATATATAGATATCCTATGTAAATAGAATACCACCCGATAGCCGGAAAAATCATTTTATATCGAAAAATCCTTTATTCAATCGTACGAAATGGAATTCGTCGTTAGTTCAAGTCACTCGAATTCCGAAATGGAATCTCACTCAAGCTCCGAAAGCAGTGTGACCGGAATGGATCAACCAATCAGCCATCATCTATTCTGGAAGAATTGGGGATGGGTTCGTGGCCTCTTCAATCATTGGAGACAAGAAGAAGGTGATCCCTTCCATCCACCACATTGCCCTCTTGATGAAGAACCTAAAGCACTTACCGACGAACCTGTCCGAAACACCATTTTCTCTCTCATTTTCAGAGTATCTCGTCACGATTATATATTACATCAAATTTTAAATTTTATTTATCCGCTCGTCCGAACCGACAATCACCCCGGTGTAATAGAAGAAGTCAAAGAACTTCGCGCTCGGGTAGTGGCTTTGGAGAATATGGTGCAGAGATTACAAACACCAGCAGCAGCAGCAGCATAACCAGTACCACCATCATCAACGCCAACAGTACCATTACTGTGATGCCCCGTACAAAACCATCGTGTACGAATCATCAACAACAGGATCAATACAAGGTTAAGTACTATATGCGTTTTCAAAAAGAGTTTGCATTCATTAATAAAGTGATGTCTAAACCAACATCGAATGTTTTACAATCCAAAAGCATGCTTCACTAAGTAGAAGCAAATAATAAGTGTATGTGACCACAATGGTCGTTACAAGTCATAGTTCAAAAGTACTAAAGTTGAATGCAAGGTAAAGTAGTTCATGCGAGGACAACTCTAAGCAGCGGGTGTCTACAGCACGACTAGTACACAGCGGAAGCTAACCTCAAGCACCTGAGAAAAACATGCTTAAAAACATCAACACAAAGGTTGGTGAGCTATAGTTTAAGTATAACAGTAAGTAAGGTAGGCCACGAGATTTCAGTGCTACAAAGAGCGTTTCAAAATAGTATGATAAAGTATATGTTAACCGTGGGCACTTGGTAACTAACTTAACGTTTATACCCCCTGAAAGTACACTTGGCAAGTGCGTATGTCTACGAAGTATTAAACACTCGTTAAATGCTAGCGCTACTAGCCCGAGTGGGGATGTCAAACCCTATGGATCCATATCTAAGATTCGCGTTCACGGTTCAAAAACCAATGATTAAACGTTACCGAGCTAAAGGGAATGTTTATGCCGTTGTATAACCCACACATATATAAGTTTAAGTACTCGTGCCTAGTATGTAAAACATAAAAATCCGCATGTATTCTCAGTTCCCAAAATAAGTTAAAGTAAAAAGGGAATGCTATAACTCACAATGATAATGTAGTCGTAAAGTTGGTTCTAAAAAGGTGTGCAAGTAATCGGTCCGAAGGTCCTCAACCTAAGTCAAATAGTACTAAATCAGTAAATCGTCTTAATAGGTTTAAAAGTATGTAAATAAGGTCTTAAGGGTCATCATCATTCATCATTTAACAAAAGGTGTAAAGTAAGTTTCGTTTATGAAAGTAGTTTAAAACAAAGGCTGACTTCAGTCAGTCACCACGGCCTCTACCCTTATTGAATTAAGGTGAGACCAGTGGATATGACTCCGTATATGAGTCCTTTAAGTGTGGTAAAATTTAAAGAAGCAAACTCGTCTTCGTTTGACCGTGGCGACGGTCTAAGTGCGAGTAGGTCAGAAATTTCTGCACAACGTTAAAGGACATAGTGACGATCGGAGGGCCATAAATCCTAAACCGTAACTCGGACTAAGACGAGTCCTATATGAAAAGTTATATACTCGAAAAGAGATATTTGAAAATAATAATCACAACATCCCAGGTCTATTGGTCTGTTACAGAATCACCAAAACAGTAGGTATAAGACAGAAAGCAGTAAAATATGGGTTCCGGTGCTCGATGCTTATCACGGTTCTCATCCTTGATGCATATAGCTTCAAGTGTACAACTCATTGATGTGTTTGCATAATTTTCACCAAGATTTGACCATCATAACCCAAGTGCAAGTCTAAGACATGAAGCACAACTCACTTAAGTGTTGCAAGTGTTTTGATGAACCAAAGTTACATCAAAGTCTTAGATTTAACACATATATGAAATGTAAAAGTAATGTAGAACTATAAACTTGAAAATAAACTACTAATCAAGATCTTAAAATATAGAACATAGTTCTTAGTTAGATCTTGAAGATCCAAGACTCAAAAGTCTAGATCTAAGGTTATTAAGTTAAATCTTAAGGATTAATACTTGTATCTTTACTTTAGTGAAACCATAAGTTACAAAACTTAGATTATCAACTAGTAAAGTGTATAAATGAAATAACAAACTAATTTAAATAAGTTAATGAGTTCATGGGTTGCATACTTTAAAGATTCAAGCCTAAGCTTGATCTTTAAGGAAAGTAAACTTTAAAGTTTATTTCATGAATCACAAGTATGCTTTCAACATATGAACTTTGATCTTTTGAAACAATAATTGTAGAATCATAAACTAGTAGGTTTATGTTCTTGTGTTCTTGAAAAATACAAAATATTATGGAGAATCAAACTAAAGAGTTTGATTCTTAAACATGTAAGTAAATAACTAATCAACTACAAGTAAGTAAGCTACAACAAGATCAAGTAACAATTTAACAACAAAGAATGATGATGAAGATGATTGGGATTCGGTTTTAGCAAAGAAAAAGAGAAAGGAAAAACTCAAGTTACTTACAAGAACTAGAGAGAAAAAGAGAGGAAAGGTTGAGAGAAAAATGAGAGATAAGTGTGTGTTTTGAAAATGAGAGAAAATCAAGTGATGAAGTGATGAAAAATGAAATTAAAACACTCCATATGGGAGCCTAAAGGCCACGGTCAGTAGAATCAAGGAGAGGGGAGGGAGAAGTTCCAAGGTTATTAGCATGTAAAGCTCATGAAAGTTGGATAAAAGATGGCCATGCATGGGGATAAGGTGCTAACTATATTCCAAGTCTTCTAACTAACAAGTTACACTTAAAATGATACTTACAAGTATTACTTACATATCTAGATGGGCTAACTAGTTCAACTAAGGAGTGTAGGGTGAGCTTTATAAGCCCATGTTCAATTAAAAGCCCAAGTTGTGTGTAATTAACAAATGAATCCAAATAAAGCCCATGTAACTAACTAATCACCATAGTTAATTAAAATGATTAATAAAACTAATCATGAATGTAAATAATATCTAAAAATATTATTCGTGTAAGTCTCGAGTGTCACAAAGACGTTTCGGGCAATTAAAGTCAAGTACGTTTAGTCATGGCAACATGTAAATGTAATAACATACATTCGTTTAATCACACGTATTAATAATAATAATTATTAATAAATAAACGTTGGAAATTCCAGGGTCGTTACATTACCCACCTGTTAAAGAAAATTTCGTCCCGAAATTTTAAGCTGAGGTAGATGGAGGAGTCGGGCAAAGGTGAGGATACTTCCGCATCATTTGATCCTCTCGCTCCCAAGTAAACAAAGGTGAGGATACTTCCAACCACAACCACGTCGTAAACCTTAACTTTTCAATCTGTCCCACGAGCATCAACGTCATACGCACTATAGTGTACCAACAACAATAACTGACGAAGTACTAATTCATAACTTCATTGGAGAAACATTCCGCGGCGATTATGCAATCTCTAAAGTCTTAGAGATTATCTAATCTAGCCCTAACCATAAATCAGTTAAGCAAACCAAAATGATTGAAGGAAGAGTAGAAAACCTGACAAAAATGGTGTGTGGTTAACAAGCTAAACTTGTTTTACTAACAGCATCAACAGTACCGTTAGCGTCACCAGCATCGTCAGTACAGTCAACATCAGAATCAACAACACCTATAACATCACAAACTCCGTCAGTTCAAGAATCACTGTGGATATCATTACGAATCAATGACGCGTATATTGTATCAACGAGTTATGAAGAATTAACTCATTCCCTCTGAAGAAATTATATGTATAATTTATATATATATTTTGAAATAAGAATAAATCTTTCCGTGCTAAGCTATTGTGTACGAATCTTAACTACTCGGTTAATTCATATTACAAATATGCAATAATGTACGTCCTTCGCCCGCAACTTAACCATCGTTAACTACAATCTCTGTCTCAATTCAACAAATTCCAATTCATAATAAATCAAGTATATGTTTGATTTTACACTTTCATCATCGATGTACCCGAAACTTTTCAGATAACATCATTCGTATTTTGCGAAGTTCACAAGAATTTACCGAAAACCAACATCACATCTCAACAAATAACGAAGTATTGATTCATAATTTCAATATTATTGAAGAAATACTTATGTAATCTCTAAAGCCTTCAAGGGATTATTCAATTCTGGTTTCAACCATAAATCGAATGAGTTTAATTTAGTATTGACTCATTGAAATCTATGTTACATCTGAAGAGAATATATACATATGTATTTTCATAAAGACTGTAATAAAATTCTTTTGTACAAAATATTAATTGTGAAATTTTTTTTAACGGGTAGGTAATACCCTAGAGATATATATAAATTCACAATTAATATGTTACATTCTTCAAATCTGATTAAGCAAAATATCAACTATACTTCCTACTTTTACAATAATATACATTCTTTCATAGCAATCAAAACAACAATACTCATTCAAACCCAATTACATATTCTGATTTTGAAATCTCAGAATTCAATACGAAATATAACCGGTACCATCGCTTTTAGATTCTTACATCTTTCAAAGCTATAATTTGACTTTAAAACTGTGATAGAACATCAAATGTATATTAACGATTACAATCTGTGTTCAAACCCTTCAAAAATTTCTGAAGACACTTCAAATAATGAGCAATCGAGATGATGATTCAACCACATATTACCCACAGTTATGTACTTAAAAAGCTCTCGAAACCAAAGTCATAATTCAACACATATCTGTGTCAAATCCTTTGGCATTTATTAGCAAAAATAACTTTGCAATTTCTTTTCAAAGTAGCAAATTCTATCACAGCTCCAGCAAGACAACTTCGATTTTTTATTCGGAGTAACCTTATCATAATCTTGATATATATGATTACCTTTTTGTTACCGGAGAACCTTTCATGTTCCACCACATTAGCAATAAACTTATTCACAGCTTCACTGATCTTTGACCTTTTGAAGAATCATTATATTTACCGAAACCTCATCATTTACTCATTCGCATCTTGTAACGAGAATTGCTATACGAATCATCGGGAATTAGCAATCAGTATTTTGAAATCTCGCAGCATGTCTACGCCAACAGTTATATGTGTACATATAACGTCTATCTCCTGGACTTACATACTTGAATGTGAAGTTTCTGAAAAATACCCTGAACTGCGGAATAGTTCTCGAAATGTTGATGAAGCAGCAAAAACTATAAAACGACCTTAACAGTAAAAAGTTTGATGATAATGAATAGTGTGCTGGCAAAGCACATAAAAAGAGAAGTTTTGGAACTGGAAAACGGATTGAGCAAAGTATGAAGGAGGCTGTGGACAAATCACAAATACTGAACCTGACTTCAAAGGATCTAAATGATCCAGTATCTGCTGAAGTCATTAACGAATACCTTGCTCCTGACTCTAAACCCCTGCGGACAATATTCTTCATCATCCTCTGATATTAGAAATTCTAAGATATCATCTTATCTTTCATTATAAATATCCTTCATATTTCTGAAGATATTTTTATAATTATTCTTATCTGAAATCATTTACCTTTTTGCTCTATCTGTATTACATCATAAAAGAAACTATTTTAGTTTCTAAATTCTGAAACCTTCGAGTTTAAAATAAGAATATTTTTGAAGTAGTGTTGGGAACTGAAGCATGAATTAGTATAATATAATGACACTTGATCAACGTGATTATATTACAGTAATTCATGCTGAGTTTCTAAATGGAACATGATGATTCACAGACCATACCGTCATTATGTGTCATGTTATACAACTCTTGTATTCTATTTAACCTCTAAAATATCAAGAAAATATTTCTTGATGATTCGGCTTTTTTCGAGGTATTCTGGTAATTTGACAAGTCAAGATCGTGCCATTACAATTTTCTTCCTAGAACATTAACAATGTTCATTCCGAAATTCATATCTGCGAATTCTGTACCATTACAAGCGGTGCTTAATCGCAAGAAGAAGAAACGAAAGGACAAAGCTCCGAAACAGAAATTGGGGTATAAATCGCAGCAAATAAAAGAGAACATTAATTGGAGATGACAATGATTATAGAAGACAGAAGCAGGGACATCGAAATATAAGGGAATATATAAAACCCAACAACCACCCAGAAACTATAAACCGTATATGTCGATGCATATAGCAATATAAAGACACGGGAGAACTAAAAACACTATAAAACCAAGAGTATAGTAAAAGTAAATAGATTCTTCCGGTGGCAGATGAAAGAGAAGAATGACAGATATGAAAGTTAGGAATATATCAAGAATCAGAACTGGATGGAGCATATTGTCGAATGCTTTAAAGTATGAATTGAGAAGAAAGAATAGAAGGTGTAAATGGTAAGGAAACGAAGGGGGTGGATTTATAGTAAAATATCCGACAGAGCAATCAAAACAGATGGTCGCATTTAAAGCGGATCCTAATTTCCTTGATTACCGATAAATCAAATCTTATTATGAAGATTTTATCCAAATCCTTTGAACTCTGGAAATCAATCCTATCTACGTCAAAAGATATGACGAATCTACACTTACTCATTTCGCTCTTTTGTGATAACTTTACTCGTACGCCTCACTTAAACAAATTGTTTTATCTATATTACTCAAGGATGATAAAACTCAAATTTTCAGCTCGTATGTATCATAAAAACATACTTATTGTCAACCATGACCATCCCAGTCAAATTTCGGGACGAAATTTCTTTAACGGGTAGGTATTGTGATGACCCGGAAATTTCCGATCAAATTTAAACTTTAATTTTTATATGTTTCCGACACGATAAGCAAAATCTGTAATGTTGAGTCTCGAAAGTTTTAAAATCTATATTCATGTCATCAATTACCCTTCGACTATGCTCAACGATTCACGAACATTTATGTGTATACTGATATGTATATATAATATATACTTATTAATTGAAAACGTTAACAAAGTATTAGATATATAAAAGTATTTGTTTCAATATGTTTATCGAGGGAATTAGAAGATAATATCAAATGATTGATTTATCAGATACATTGAATTATGATTATGAGTCTCTATTACGAGGCCTACATTGATTTGAGGAATCGTTTCTTTTTAACAGTATTCAGAATTAATGGTAAAGTGATTTACAAATGAGAACAAAGTGTCACTCATCGAGAGTTAGACAAAAGTTAGTGGAGAATTGAATTTCATAATACTTGATTGATCTATTTTCAAACGTGCAAAAACGTTTTTCGATATAATAGAACTTGTTATTAAAATGTCTTTGTTCATATAACGTAATTTGGAACTTTGGTTGATAGATATATAAATAACTTGCAACGTGTATTTAAAACGTGTTTTTGTATATTAAATATATATTATTTTAAATTAGTTAAGTAAACGATAATAATACTTGTTTATTTGATTCGATCGATATTAAGATATATTATTTAGAAAGTTTAAGGAAATTAAAATAAACATTAGCGCATAAAGGAATTATATCAAATTAAGTTTTAAAACATAAACGTTTTATGATATAATATTTTTCAATTATGTAAACAATCTTAAATTACATTTTGAAATATATTTAGTATTTAAAAAAACTAAATATTATATTATTAAATAAATATTTCAATTATATATAATTTATATTTTAAATGAAGGTATATATATGTATATAGAATATATTTATATATTACAAAATGATTAAATATAATATTTAACTAGATATAATACGTTTTAGATTTAAATATACTTGGTTAAATAACGAGACTTTGATTTATAGAAGTAAATGACCAAAACACTCAAAAGATTAAGTTACACCTTGAGTGGGTTAGTTTTTCATTAATTTAAGTCTAATTATTAATAAAGGTACACGTCGCGTAACGTAAAGTGCTAGTTTTCTAAGCGTACGAAAATGCGTTCGAGAAACCGGAACCGTGACATTGGTCGTGTGACAAAGTACAAGTTTTTGGAACTAATTTTAAAAATTAACTATGCACGTAAATATAATATAATATTTAATTAATTATACAAATTAATAATAATATATATAAATATTATATAAACTGTCGGCAGCCCACGAGAAGAATGAGAGACAGTTGGATACAGGACCTCCGCGAGTGCGGAGCTTTATGCCTATATACCTCCGCGAGTGCAGAGGAAGCTGGGACAGAAATGGATATAAAGCTCGATCGAATTCGCGTTCATTTCACAATTCATTTCACATACTCCGTAATCATTATCAATATTATTTATATTATTATTAATATTAATTAGTATTAAGATTATAATTATAAATCTTAATTTTAGTATTATTATTATTATTAGTATTATACATAAAATATTACGACGAGGTTCTGCTAGCTTGTTTTCGAAACGGGTTTATGAGCGGGATAGAGCTAGGGAAATTATGGGTTATAGCTATGGAGGTTATGGGTATTGTTCGGGGGTTTTGTTCGTGAGTTAAACTTGTGTTTATCATCTCTGTTGCGTCTACGTACCTTTCCTGCAATATTGAATCTCAATATTGATACATGAGTACTCATAATTTAATTTTTACATACTAATAGTGTATCCCTGATTAGTGCTCGAGAATATAGGATTATGCATGCTTGTACTTTTGATATTGCTATTAGATAGGATATGTTGAATCCTGAATTAGTTACATATGCGGTTGAGATAAGGTATAAGATATGCATGTCGTTGGAAAGCTAACGAAAAATTAAGAACTTTTCATTTAGATATCGAATGGTTTCGATGAACGGATTTGAAGTTATAGTCAATCGAATTTTTGTATTATTATTAAAAATGATTATTATTATCGTCGTTATTATCGTCGTTCTAGTTTTATCTTATTATTATTATTATTATTATTATTATTATTATTATTATTATTATTATTATTATTATTATTATTATCTTTATCAATAAAAGGAATTATCATTAAAAATTGTTATTTTTATTATTATTACTATCGTTATTATCGTTAAAGTTATAATAATAATAATAATAATAATAATAATTATTATTATTATTATTATTATTATCTAATTATTATTATTATTATCATTATTATTATTATCATTATTTATATATATATCATTATTTAAAAATGGTTATTGTTATTGTTATTATTATTATATTATCATTAAAAATAATTATTAGTATTATCGTTAATAATGTCATAGTAATTATCATTATTAGTATTATTGTAATTAAAACTAATATTAGTAACACCTAATTATTTTGATTACTATTATTATCATTATTATGAACACGATATAAAAGACGATTAAAAACTATTAAACGAAACAATTAGGAAATAATGAGTAAGAGTATCATGATGAAATTAAAATATTATAAGATTATTGATTTAGATAAAATTATCGTTCTTATTATTTTTATTATTACTATTATTATTAAAAGTATCGTTAGTATTAAAACTATCATTTTAACAAAAATTATCATTTTAATAGAAATGTCATTGTTACTATAAAATATCATTATTATTATCATTTTAAATAGAATTATTATTTTAAAGATAATATTAAAAAGTATCGTAAATATTAAAGTTATCATAATTAGAATTATCGTTTTATCATAATGTCATCTTAGTAATTATAAATATTGATATTTTTATAATAATAATTATTATTACAAAATAATACAACTTTTACTTACTATTATTATAGATATTATTTTATCAATAAATATGTGTTACAAACATATTTTAATATGTGTAATAAATTACTTTAATAATACCTATCATATTATCTTTATGATATTAAATGAACTCTATAAATCTTATTACTTAATATATATAAAAGTATATTTTATTATATAAATTTTAATATAAAACTTTATTTATTAATAAATAAATTATATTATTTACTCTAATAAATCTTTTAAAAATATTTAAAAATATTAAACGACGATATTTAAAATATATTATAATCATGTATAAATTTTGGAAATCATTTTGAGTCAAATTGACTTTTGTTGACTTTTGCATATTAGTCTCGAGCATTAGGATTGTGGTACACTATGACCTGACCTAATTGTTAGACAAATATTGACCAACATATAAATATATATAATTAATTTAGTTTCGTGAATCCGAGGCCAACCTTGCCCTTGTTCAATGACGTTATATGTATTTTTACTACGAAATACAATAGGTGAGTTTCATTTGCCTTTTTACCCTTTATATTTTTGGGCTGAGAATACATGCGAAATTTTTATAAATGTTTTACGAAATAGACACAAGTAATCGAAACTACATTATATGGGTGAATGATCGAAGCCGAATATGCCCCTTTTGCTTGGTAACCTAAGAATTAGTAAACCGATCTACTAATTGACGCGAATCCTAAAGATAGATCTATTGGGCCTAACGAACCCCATCTAAAGTACCGGATGCTTTAGTACTACGAATTCGTTTTTATCATGTCCGAAGGATTTCCCGGAATGATAGGGGATATTCTTATATGCATCTTGTTAATGTCGGTTACCAGGTGTTCACCATATGAATGATTTTTGTCTCTATGCATGGGACGTATATTTATGAGAACTGGAAATAAAATTCTTGTGGTCTATTAAAATGATAAAAATGAATGATTATGATAAACTAATGAACTCACCAACCTTTTGGTTGACACTTTAAAGCATGTTTATTCTCAGGTGTTAAAGAAATCTTCCGCTGTGCATTTGCTTTTTTTAAAGATATTACTTGGAGTCATTCATGGCATATTTCAAAAGACGTTGCATTCAAGTCGTTGAGTTCAATAGAGATTATTATTAAGTAAATGACAGATTAGGTCATTTATAGTTAGATATTATGAAATGGTATGCATGCCTGTCAATTTTCGATGTAAAGAGAGTTTATCTTTTAAAAACGAATGCAATGTCTGAAAAATACATCATATGAAGGTCAAATACCTCGCGATGTAATCAACTATTGAGAATCGTTTATAATGTATATGAACGGGTCCTTTCATAAGGACCCGTACTCGTCGCCCACGGGTGCCATCCCTAACGAAATATATTAATATATTCATTTGACAAATAATGTATAACTAAAACATGAATCTTACAAAAGCATGAGTGGTACCAGTTAAGCCATCACTACATGCTTTATGCACATAACCACCTGCAATTGAGTTTGCAATTACTATTCTAAGCATATTGGACAAAAGTTAGACACATGTACATACAACAACCTGCTTTCAAGATGTAGCTAAAGTTATAATTTGAGGTGGGTAAATAAGAGGGCTAAAAGGATTGAATAATACGGAGTAAGTCATTATGAAACTCAATATATTGGGGTAAATTTAACGCTCCGTACTATTTATCGTGAACGTGATTCGCCTTGAATAACAAACTCATGCGTTATCTACAACTTATTTTGTCCCACCGATATTTTTGAAGGTTTTACGTCTTTATATTTTTAATATGTGGGGTGTAGTGTGACACTTTCAAGTTTAATGTTGAAGTTTAACTACAATGATTTTTATTTTTTAATACGCTCTTTATAAATCCCACGAATTCGCGGGTATTAAACTAGTTATAAGTTTATAAGATACTCGTAATAAAGATAATGGTATTACCTTCATGTATTCAGTATAAGTGGGATATTTCCTTCATGTATCGAGTATAAGACCTCTTTAGTCTCAATGTAATATGTGCCTAAAATAATAAATAAAATCTTTTGCTTGTGGACAAAAAAATTGTTCATGTGATTGTGATTGTGATTGAAGATCGAATATAACTATGTAAATTTCTTATGTCATGTGTTTTACTTTCTTGTTTATGCTTGAATATTCTATCCGTGTTTATTGTTGTCTGGGTTATAAACTCACCAATAATTAACTATCGTGACTAGCTAGTTAAGTTTGTTAATGTGTATTATAAAATAATTCTCCACACGTTATCACTTTACCCAAATTCATTCCATATTTTCCCTCAGTTTACAAATTCAATTAATGAGGAATGTAAATCAAACTCCCCAACACAATCCGCACAATGATCAACAACATATTGTAAACGAGCAATAACATTTACTAACATCATCAACCACATTTACTTGTGAAATTTGCATAGAGTCGGTGACACTACTGAACATAAAATTCGGAAACAATAACAAATGTGTTCACCCATTCTATAATGATTGTACGATCAAGTACATTCAAGTGAAGCTAGAAGATAACATATCTAATATCAAGTGTCCATCCTTAACTTGTGATCACTTGTTAGAACCATAATCTTGTCAACCCAAAATTCCACCCAAGGTGTTTGATAAATGGTGTGATGTGTTATGTGAGTCTTTTGTGTTAGGATGATAGGGTTTATTGCCCAAATTGAGATTGCTTCGCTTTGGTTTTTAATGAATGGGGTAATGTTGGTAATTTAAAACGATACGTATGTCCGATTTGCAAGCAACCTTTTTGTTATAAGTGTGAAGTTCCTTTTTATTTTTGAACGACGGTATTGGCATCACTCAGAGGCGACATAACCACCTTCGCGATCATATGCAATCCACACACACGTTTGGAGGAAACCCAAATTGCAACAACCATGACAATATGGTTGAAGGTTGCGAAAACCCCCTTCGAGAAGCTAATTGCTGGCAGTACCAATTAAATCTCGGTCCTTGGAATCGTACATGTGGCTCTCATTGAATACAAACACGTCGCCCCTTGTATAATACTCAGGCAATGCCTCGGTGCAGTGGTCGGAAGTTCCTTGACATGCTTGTTATAGCTGCGAAGAAAGTGGGGAGACTAGGGATGTAAACGTTATCGTGTTTGGTGTTCTTTCCGAACGGAAAAAATTGGATTGGACCGTCCTAATATTCTAATAATGTGAAATTGCTTATGCAAGAGAGATAATTAGAAGTAGCACGTACGTTTTGTATTTTCTTCAAAGACTTCGTACCTAAAGACATAAATTATACACTCCTTCCGTTCTAAAAAACTGTCATTCCTATTATTTTTGTTTGTCCTGAAAATATTGTCTCTCGCTTTAAATAACAAATAAAATCACTAAAGTTTCAATTATACCATTAAATTATAGGAAATTCAACATTAAATATAGCAATTAATTTATTTCCTAATCTTTATAACAACTTTATAACACCACTAAATGATGGATAAATTAAATAATTTATTAATATATCTTAAATTTAATAGAAAATCAAACATAATACTTTTTTTTTTTTTTAAACGGAGGGGTATCAATCGATAATATTAAGGTTAACAACGTTATTTGATGCATCTTTTACTATGTCATTGAGTTAATCAAAGTTACGTGTTATATTAAACGGCCATGACTCATGACAAAATATATGATGCTAAATCACTTTTGGTTGTTGGACCACGATCGAGTTCATAGAAAGTTGGTCAATATTAGCTTACAGTGCTACTATAATTCACGGTACTAACTTTAAAATTAATTGTAATTGTAATTCGCCTACCTATATGTTGTGCTTCATATATATATATAATCTCGTTAGAATGTTACGTATTTCATTTTCTCAGGGTTCTTTCCTTTTCGAGGGTTTCAAATCGTACATACAACAATAGAAATAGAAATATACAATACAAATACAAAAATATATTAATTAAATAATCGTCATTTCTCAATTCATATCTTCAGATGAGATATAGTATAGTATATATACTCGATCTTTCTAATCAATTGAAATTTATTTTTTTATTTACTATTCCGTATTATATACGTATTCGTAAATCAAAAGCGATCTCGAATACAAGCATCCAAGGTACGTATAACGTACGTACCATGTATTTTTGACTAAAAAAAAGGACGTAATTACCTTTAACAATTAATTAAGCCTATGTGTGCAGTGTGTGAAGATTTAATAAATAAAAATATATGGACAAAAGGAATCCACCTCCCACCTCCTACCTCGATTTAAGCTGATTACTTTTTAAAAATATATATCGATCGTACAAAACAATGTATATCTAAATCTTCCTTACTACTATACGATCGACTACTTTACACACGTATTAATTAAGTATTTGCATGGAAAGATGCTAATGACGATGAAGTACAAAAAATGTACGTCCACACACGTGCGTCCACTTAATTTCCAACTCTTTTTGTCGTTAATGCCTGATGCTGATTTTGTTTGGATTTTTGCACGCAATTAGAAATCGGTCGGTCTTCACTGCAACTAAATTAAAACAATGTAATCAACACCTAGTGGACAATTGGGCGTATCTAAACACAATATCATGTACGGAGTATAACTTTATACGTATGATACTTAAAATTTAATTATTTAATACTAGTAATTGATGATTAAAAAGAGGTCCGCAATTTTGATTAGTTAACCGGGCTGCGGGGCGGTATATTTCTATGATGATCACACGATGACAGTTAGAAAGCCACAGTAAATCAAATCTACTATATATACATTTATATAGTAATATTTGATATATTTAAGGAATGTTTCCTTAATTTAACTTTACAATTATAATATTTCCTGTAATTAAGCTAAGCATGCCACACCACAACAAAAATGTAGTTTTGTCATGCTTTTTTCTTCACGCTTGCATCAAATGTGTACTTAATTTTTATATATTTCCACGCCCATAAATGTTGTAAAATTTTCTACACTTTTAGATATGTACTAACAGATCTTTCACATGTATAGATGTGCGTAAATATGAATACAATTAAAAACGTGAGTGAAATTAAAGTAAATTACACAGACAAAAATGTGAAAAAAAATGGAAGTAAAATACACGCTAAAAAGTGTGTGAAAAAGAAATACATGTTTCAAAGCGTGAACAAAAAACAAGGAAAATTGCACGCCTAAAATTGTGATGAAAATTATAAAGAACCGCACATTTACAAGCGTGAAGAAAATTTAGAAAATCAATAAGTCCAAATACACACATATCCTACAAATAATAATACCAAATTATCCTTATCCATTATCCTTATCCTTATCATTGTTCCTTATATACAGTCCCCTCCCCCTGTACAGTTACTAATACACACATAAACCAAATGCCCTAATTTAATTTAAATCACAATCACAATAACAATAATAAATCGAGTTCTGCTCCTGACCAGGCTCCTAAACCCTAAACGAAATCGCTAAATTAGGTTGTAAGTTCTATTTGATTTGAATAAGATATCGCCAATGAATTCGTATAAGATACCGCCAATGAATTCGTTCATGATGGATATGAAGTTCATAGCATTCATCAAATTGTTCATCAATTCAAGTGTTCCGTTCAAAATAAAAGCTGATACGAACAGGTAGAGTCATCATGTCGTTCTTCGGATCTGTTATATGTTCGATTATGTTTCATTCGTTCAAATAACTTATTGAGTTAGGGTTTCGATTAAACTGATGTTGTTAGTAACTTGTATAGTTGAGTAATTGGTGCATTTATTTCATTTATATGTTTGTTGAATTTTAATTAGGTTTTCAAAGTAATTTTTTCTTAATTTGTACGTGGAATTCTAATTGATGCCTGAAATAGGATCATCTGTTATTTGCTTACTCATATTATGCCTCAAACAGGATTCAAATTTATCATTTATTTTGTATTTGTTAATGCTACATGTGAATTTCTATTGCTCCTGTTACTTCTATTTTTATTTATATTTATATTATTATTTTTATTTAATATATTTAAAATAACTGTATTTTATTTAGAATATGAATAGTTCCCTTATTTGAGAAAATCAATTAAATAGATGGGATGAACAATAAAATGACACGTGACAAAAATAAAGGAGGATTTAACACGTCAGCATAATGACACGTGCTTTATATGATGTATATAGATAGATAGATAATAAAATCAAACAAACAAAGATATACACAATATATATACTATAATAAAATCAACCTTTTCGATTTTCGGCTTAAGACCAAATTTTATTTTAGAAGCCAACTACATTCAAAGAATCGTCAATATTTTCGGTAAAACCAAAAATTTAAACTAAATCAAATCAGCCAACTGATTTACACACATCATCTTGGGTCAGTTGGTGTCATGGTTGAAACCGTTTAATGAATACCCCCTAGCAAATGGTACTCATTTCTTATTTAGAAACAGAGTTATGTCATGTGGAAGCTCTTTGCAAATGGGAGCAAGTTCGAGCTTCGTGTGAAGAACTTACACCTCTTTCCACAGTGTGATTAGTCTTGTTCCTGTCACATAAGGGGATTTCGGTGAACAGACATTTGATTTTTACAGGTGAGTCGAATTTTAATAAAAAACAGAGAGTGTCCTGCCAATTTACACATTTTTAAGAATATCAATACTTTCTTAAATATACTATGATCGAAATTTGTCATCTGAAATACTCCGTACTAAAATTTTGAACGTAAACAATAATCTAACAATACATTCACGTCTTTAACCATCTATGCTAGCTAGGACAATTTTAATTATCCAAAAAGACGCTTGGTGACAATATTGAAGACGAAGCTAAAAAAGACGACTAACCGGGACTTGTCTGAATGAGCTAGCTATATGCGAAACTACATAAACTATGTCTTGTACCTTAAATTTTTACATATTCGATCATACAGTGATCGATCAAGCAAAATACGAATTGTTTTCATACTCCATTATAAGCAGTGTTGCAAAAGTCGGCTGACTTGGCCGACGCGTCGTTTTTAGGCATGGCCGATGCGTCGTTGCTAAAAAGTCGGTCAAAGTCGGTCATAGTCGGTCAAAGTCGGTCAAATTTTTTTTTTTTTTTTTTTTTTTTTTTTTTGTAATATTGTTAATTGTTCATGTTTATTGTAAATATAGTTTATATTTTAAGATGCGATCTATATGATATTATATATAAATATCTATTTAATAAAATTATTTTAAAAAGTCAACGTTAGTCAACGCCCGTTGCGTTCCCGTTGCGTTCGACGCGTCGTTTTTTAGGCATTGCCGATGCGTCCCCAACTCGCATATTTTACAACCTTGATTATAAGCATACCTTGAGAGTCTAATTTCATTGTTTTTTTTTTTAAAAAAAAATGTTAATTTTACGTGAAAGAAGAAAAAATATACAGCAAGGAGGAGGTTTAAGAAATTAAATTATGGAAGGATAGGGTCGGTGAAGAGGTAGTGAGGGTTGTTCCTTGAAGGGACTACGTGTCATGTGGAGTACAAACTAGTAATTTTGCATGCCAATCTAACTTCATGTCATGTCAACCCCTTTGACTGGTCAACACACTTCACATTACCTTGTTCCCCTCATCATTTAATTTTGTTTTCGTTTCTAGCAAAATGTCACAAATCTGCGTAATGTGAATGTTTGTTACCGAACTAAAAAAAGGCATGTGTTTGCAAACATTACAATGTGTCACGGGTACTGGTTGGAAGTTAAATAGCTCGTATTGTATTGTGTACGTGTTTAGTCATAGGTTTATTTCAATTAAATCATGTATATATGTCGATATGATCATGTTCGTAGGTTTGTATCAAGATGAGTATCATTGCATATTGTTTCAAGTAGATTGTAGGATTTCCTTGAATGTATAGATCGTTCGAATATGTATCATTTGTGTCTTTTTTTTTACAATCTATTTTAATTTTAATTGTATGTTTTTGCTAGAATAATTTTACTATCAATGTTCACAATTCACAATTATATAAGAGTAATTTTTATTGTGACAATCCAGTACTCTTGTATATAGCTTCAACTTGGTTTTTTTATGTTGACCAACTTTTAAATATTCTATAGTGAAGGGCTTCTGTTTTTCTAAAATATTTACAAAAAATATTTTTCACATAATTAATTATTTATTATTATTATTATTATTATTATTATTATTATTATTATTATTATTATTATTATTATTATTATTATTATTATTATCAAGGCAAAATTTATTCCACATAATTAATGAATACCAAGTAGGCAAGTAGTTGATAAATCCCGAAATTTGTGCATTCAAGGCGTGTGTTGTAGAAACAAAATCAGCACAATTACAATGGACCTATCAAAATTTTTGATAATTTATCATTTTCTATATATAAAAAAAACTAAATTTAATCGTGAGGGTAAGATGGAGTCAATTGGTGTATTTTTTTTTTAGTAAAAAATAAGTATTGGCTGTGACGTGTTAATATCATGAAATGAACGTAAATACAGGTGAATGTTTTTAAAAAGATTTTGAGTGGTGTGATAAGATATGATTAAAAGTTGACCGTGGTAAAATGAAATAGAATAAAGAAGAATTGAGGTGTTAGACCATTTCTAATGCAGCGTGATAGGTCAACTTTTACCTCCATCACGCCACAATGCGGCGTGATGAGAGGAAAAACTGGTTGGCGTGATGAGAGCATCACGCGAAGCTTTTTGAGCGTGAAGGCTTTTTAACCACTCAAAAATTAGATTAATGCTTTTCTAGTTTAATCAATAAAATAAAAATAATAAAATTACCCTATCACACTCCATCACCCTAGTAACATTACAAACTCTATCACGTCATCACACCATCACATTGCCACATCAGCACTACACCCCGCAAAAATACCTCATCACACCCCATCACGCCATCACCATTACAAATGGTCTTAGATGTGATTGAGTGTGAACAAATCTAACGCGAAATTTTTTTCCCCTCAGGTTATGCGTTAGTCACTAACGCTACGTTAACTCCATCGATCACATGGCGCACCAAACTGACTAGGCTGATGTCTCTTGGCTGAAGTCGGGTCCCCGGGATATGTATGGTGTAATAAACTATGTAAATTAATTGAAGAACAAATAATAATAGTGTTATAGAAGGAAGAAGTGATGTGATAGGCACATTGTAGGGACGAGTGTTCGGAATGGGAAAGATCGAGTATCACTTAATTGACTTTAAATGACATCAGTGATCAATTCGCGTATCTAAATATTTTATGCTCATTATCCACTACATATATGTTATTTTTTTAGCAATGTTTTAAGCATCTGCTATATATATATATATATATATATATATATATATATATATATATATATATATATATATATATATATATATATATATATATATATATATATATATATATATATATATATATAATAGTTTTCTTATTCCATAAAACAACATTTCGACCTATCTATTCTAGTTCTAGACTGTTTTATATAACAAACAACAAACAACTGATTTATGTTACCGACAAGTCGATGGAAATCGAAAATTGCCACGCACGTCTTGTTATCAAGTAGACATTTTATTAATTGATTTTTTATTAATTATAAAAGTAAAAATCCTTCACTTGGGCACTTGGCTATTTACATTACAATAAAACCAAATGACATATTTATATTGAAATAACATTACTATAGGATAAATTTTAAAATACAAAGTTATTTGTAGTTATCATGAGAGTAGGAAGATGGAGGGTATTTAAATAGAAGCATAGCATAGCCCATACCTATCTCCCATGCACTTGTTCATCTTTCTCACCCTTTTAAGTTCACTCCACTTGTTATTTAAATTCATATATTTCCATATTAAAGAGTAAAACCAAAAGCATGTCGACAAGAAGATCAAGATCAAGAAACCCAACGGTTTCAAGAATTAGTGACGATCAAATTAATGATCTTGTTTCCAAGTTGCAGCAGCTTCTTCCCGAAATCCGAACTCGCCGATCGGACAAGGTATTCATGCCATCCCAAATTGTCATAGTTACATTTTATCATTAGTATATTACGTTGAACTTGAAATTAATATCATTTTTGCATCAAACTCTTACGAAACGTTACATTGTATTTTACTAAATTTATAATCTGACGTATGCCAGTATGCCACTTCAAGTAGTCATAATATACTTATTTATTTAATTGACTAAGCATAGATGTGTTGTTTCAGTTAGTTTGACTAAGTTACCACTTACCCCACTCAAAAAAGCGTATTTTTGTATCCAAATTAGTAAATGTACTATTAAACCAAAATTAAATATTATTGAATTAATTCAGGTATCCTCATCAAAAGTGCTACAAGAGACATGCAACTACATCAGGAACTTGCATCGAGAGGTCGACGATTTAAGTGAAAGACTTTCGGAGTTGCTCGAGAATAGCGATTCGAATCAAGCTTCTATCATTAGGAGTTTGCTTATGCAAGAGTTAATATAAGCTAAGATATTATTATTCACACATTAATATAATACGTATTAATTATCGTTCTAGTTTAATTTACCCATTATGTAACTTTTTATATACTCCGTAATATACTAATATATATGGGGTATGTCATGTCATCTTATATTAGAAAAAAGGTGTTGTTACCAAAAGGACTTACTTGATTTACTTAATTAGTTAAGTATTAACTTATGTTATAAAAGTGATTAGTATGTTATTCATTTTCACATTCAACAACAACAACAACAATACTCAATTCCACTAAAGTGGAGTATGGGGAGGTTAGATGTAGACAGTCTTTCCTCTACCCTAGAGTAAAAGGGAAGTCATTCCTCCCCCCACGGATACCTATCGGTCCGCGGGTAGAGGAAGTCGTCCCTCCCTATACTATAGAGCAGAGAGGTTGCTTCCCAAGGACCTCCGGCCAGAAGAACCATGAAATCCGTTAAGTGAAGTAACTAAAAAGCAAGTAAAGTAGATAAAAAAGAAACCTTAGCATGGAAAATGTAAAGATAAATATGGCATGTAACAAAGTAAAGTAAAAGAACATATAAGTGAAAAATGTAAGTGTCAAATATGCAAGTATAACAAGTCGTGTAAGTATAATATGTGTATGTAAGCATGTAGGTATAAAACATGTAGTTATAATATGCAGTATAAAACATATAAGTAAACTATGTAAGCATAAAGACATATAGCATGTAAATACGTGTAATTTAATGCGATATATTGTAATGCAACATGTAACGGTATAGTGCAATAACACATGTAAATAAGTATAATGTAATGCACACAACAAATTGCGAAAATGCTACAATAAGTATAAGTATAGTATGTGAAAAAAAAAAAAACATAGAAATACAAAGCATATATGAAGCACAAAAGCAAGTAGGCAAAAAGGCATACGATAAAAATATATAAAACTAATTAGAAAATTAAAAATAGGGAAATAAAATAAAATAAAATAAATATACAACCTAGTCATCAATCCTAATTCTACTCCTCCACAAATTTCTATCAGAAGTCATGTCCTCGGTCAATAAAAGCTCCTTCATGTCAAGCTTCAGTCTATCCTCCAACCTACGTGTAGGTCTACCTCTTCTCCTTACGCCGCCAGCCGTGAGGGCTTCCACTCTCCTGACCGGTGCTGTGGGTGGCCGCCTCCTTACATGGCCAAACCATCTAAGCCGTCCTTCTCTCATCTTGTTGACGATATTCCCAACTTTTAAGTTCTTTCTAAAAATTCCATTAGGTATCATGTCTAACATGGTCTTACCACACTTCCACCTAAGCATCCTCATTTCTGCCACCTCCATCCTCCTCTCTTGGGCCTTCGTCATTGGCCAACACTCCGATCCGTACAACATGGCCGGTCTAATCGCTACCTTGAAGAATTTCCCCTTCAATTTAAGGGGTATCTTCTTGTCGCACAAAACCCCTTTCGCAGCTCTCCACTTCAACCATCCTACTCTTATACGGTGAGACACATCCTCATCTATCCTTCCCGATTTGTGTAGCATTGATCCTAAGTATCTAAAGGAATCCTGTGGATGTAAGACCTGATCCCCAATACGAATATCCACCGTATCATTGTGATCTTCGATCCTCCCGTAGTCGCATCTAAGATACTCCGATTTAAGTCTACTAATCCGCAGTCCATATTGTTCCAGGGCATTCCTCCATTGCTCCAGCCTTCTGTTTAGCTCATCCTGGGATTCCGATACTACAACAATATCATCGGCAAAAATCAAGCACCAAGGAATACTCCCTTGTATCCTTTGAGACAGGTCGTCTAAGACTAAAGCGAAAAGAAAAGGGCTAAGAGCAGATCCTTGATGTAAACCTACTTCTACTGGGAAATACTCTGTGTATCCTACTGTCGTCCTAACGCGAGTTTTCGTCCCCTGGTACATGTCCATAATAGCTCTTATATACCTACTTGGGATACCACTACTATTAAGGATCTTCCAAATCAACTCTCGTGGGACACTATCATAAGCTTTTTCTAAGTCTAAGAAAGCCATGTGAAGGTTCTTTTGTTTCTCTCTATACTTCTCCATAAGACTTCTAATAATGTGAATTGCCTCCATCGAGGAGCGTCCTGGCATGAACCCAAATTGATTCTATGACACCTTTGTCTCGCATCTAAGCCTATTCTCAATCACTCTCTCCCATAGTTTCATGGTATGGCTAAGTAACTTTTTACCTCTATAGTTACTACACGTCTGCGCATCCCCTTTGTTCTTGTAAATGGGAATAACCTCGCTCAGTCTCCACTCCATTGGAATTTTTGCACTTCTAAACGTCGTGTTGAAAAGGTTTGTCAACCACTTAACCCCATCATCGCCTAAGCACCGCCACGCCTCTATGAGGATTTGGTCCGGTCCTACTGCTTTGTTTCTCCCCATCTTGCGTAGGGCCACTCTAACTTCCCCATGGTTGATCCTCGTGCAGAAACAGTTGTTTTGGTATTGTGGGGCCATATCATAGCCATGTGGTTCTCCATTCCTAGTCCTTCCCCCAACGAAAAGGGATGAGAAATATTCTTCCCATCGTTTCCTAATTTTGTCTTCCTTCACTATGCTTTGACCTGCTTCATCCTTGATATATTTGATGTTAACTAGATCTCTTCGCCGACGTTCCCTAGCTTTGGCTATCCTGTAGATGTCGTTTGCCCCTTCTTTAGAGTCTAGTCTCTTATATAAGTCTTCGTAAGCTTTATCTTTTGCACGTGTAACGGCGATCTTTGCTTCTCTCTTGGCTTCTTTATAGCTATTTTCTATGCTAGCTCTGTCTGCTAGTGTACCCCCTCTAAAGGAGGTGAGCTCCCGAAACCTCGCTTGTTTAAGCGCGACTTTAGTTTGGACCTCGTCGTTAAGCCACCATGATTCTCTACAACCATTTTGGGCTCTCGACGTCCCAACTGCCACTCCCAAGGATTCTTTTGCCACCCCTCTAATAGTGGACGCTAGGTTGTTCCACATCTGATCTGCATCAATAAAGGCTGCATTTTCCATTTCAGCACCCATTCTTTCAACAACATTAGCTCTAAAAGTCTCCGCCTTCTCTCCATTTAAGTTCTTCCAGAGGATTCTGGGTTGTTGTACCTCTCTCGTCCTCCTGTTTACCCGTCCCTGGGTACCTAACTCAATGACCAACAGTCTATGCTGGGAAGAACAAGTCCAGGTTAGGAGGACCTTACAGTCCTTACAGTTCCTAAGGTCACCCCTGCGAAGAAGGAAAAAGTCAATTTGGGTACTATGACCCCCACTATGGAAGGTGGCTAGCTGAGCATCCCTCTTCTTAAAGAAAGAGTTTGCAACAACCAGATCATTGGCAATGGCGAACTCGAGAATTGAGCGCCCTTCTTCATTTCTAACCCCATACCCAAAGCCCCCATGGGCTCCCCTATATCCCTCTACCTCCACTCCTATATGACCATTAAGATCGCCCCCTATAATCAAACGATGGTCCGCTGGACATCCCGTTACAACCTCATCTAACAATTCCCAAAAACTCTTCTTCTCCGCTTCTCCTAAACCTACGTGGGGTGCGTAAGCGCTAATGACCGTGAACGTCTCCTCATTAATTATAAATGTTACCGACATAATCCTATCGCTAAACCTACCCACATCAACAACATGATCCTTGTGTGTTGGACCTAAAAGGATTCCTACTCCATTTCGAGCTGTCCTAGAGCCCGAGTACCACAACCTGTAGTTATTAATGTCCACCGCCTCCTGTCCCTTCCATCTAGTCTCTTGAACGCACACTATTTCCACCTTACACTTAAGAAAGATATCCACAAGCTCAATCCTCTTGCCCGTCAAAGTTCCTACGTTCCAACTTCCCACTCTAATCTTACCTGGGGTTGCTACTCTACTCCCTCCTCCAACCCCTCTAAAGCTACCCGCCCCTAAACTAGGAGGACATGACCTCACGTGACCATACGAAAGTGTGGTGTCTATATTATCCGGTAGGCTACAACGTAACAAAAAAGCAAGAAAAGCAAGAAAAAAGGAATTTATGTAACTAATTAATAGATAAATATATAGGTATATATATAGCCAATAATAATTATATATCTTTAATATTTACTAATTAATAGATAAATATAAAAAATACACCGTATATGTTGATGTTATGATAACAATTGTAGTATGGATACAAATAGGTATCAAAACAGCAGCAAATAGATACAGTATATATTATTATGGGTATATATAAAAATTTAGTTTTAATATTTAATATTAGATAAATATAATAAGTACTAATATAAGTAGAACGCATAAAAAATATAGAGAGCAAGAAACGGGAAGCAATTAACAAAAGATCAAGGTGAAGAAGTAACCGGCCGGAAAAATTTCCGGTAGCAGTCGGCGGATTGACGGCGGACAGTGTAGCCGGCGAGCAAAGGTGGTTTTTTTTCTATGCGAAAAAGAAACGTTCCCGTGCTTGAGGTGTAATCAGTAAGAGCTTACCCGCCTGGAATTGACCGGAAAACGCAACTCTTTCGCCGGAAAACTCACCTCCGGCTGTTGCACCTGTGGCGCGTGACAGCTCCGACGCCGGCAAGACCGGTCTTGTTAGGTTCGTACAGTAAAATCGCGTTAGATTAATGTGGCGGTGTCTTCTATTAATCAGCTATTTTGCTGTTATTTACAGGAAAAGAAAAAAATATTGTTGGGAGTTTAGGGATTTTGAATGTTGGGAGAGAAGAAAACAGTAGGAGAGAGAAAGTGTCCTGGGATTGGAGACATATCAAATTTTATAGTGTTGTAATCAGTAACAGCTATTGTGCTGTTATTCACATTCAAATGAGTTTTTTTTCTTTTTCAGTTATATATGTTTTGTTTTTGAACCTAGCAAGAATATTAAATTTTATAGTATTTATTTATTAAAGTTGTATGACGTTTAATTAGTTTTTTATTAACATATATAAATAAAAGAATCTTATGAAATCTTGCCGTTCAAAAAAAAAAAAAAAAAAGAAAAAAAAAAATCTTATGAAATCTCGTGATGGCGTAGATTATATAATCACTTAATTACACTGAATCAAGTCCATCTACGATTACCACTTGTGTCTCATTTTGACCATGTATCGATCATTTTGACATAAAATAAGCGAAAACGTCCTTAATAAGTAGGACCGTACATGTTAGTTTTTATTATAGCACTTTGAATAATCAATCTCAAGATTATCGTTGTTAGTTACGTAACATTTGTAAAATATGCGTATGTTTCATTTATTAACCGCCCATTATAATGGCAAAAAAAGAAGATAAAACTGAAGTTCTCACCGTGCGTTTATATAGTCAACAGAAAAAAAATCGCATAAGAAACGATAACCATTAGCGCTTCCATCACCGGGCCAAACATAAATGACCGATACCTTTTCATTAGAGGTTGAGAGTTCGATTTTCTGAGACGACAACATTGCACACAATAAGATCACATGATCTTTTTTTTTTTTGGTAAGCGAGGAAACTCTCATATGAAGGAGCACATTGGCTCCCCGCATAGAAGGTAAAACCTCGGGTAATTAACCTCCCGAGCACGAGACCTGGTACCGGGTGAATTGCGCATTATACGCACCCTCTAGTCACACTCCCTTTTTGAACAATTTGGCATGGCCAGGAATTGAACCCGGGTGGTGTGCTTCATTGGGCAACTCGGTGGCCACTCGGGTAAGCCTGAATGGTTATATCACATGATCTTGAATTCCACCTAAAGTCGCCTTTTACACATCGCGTTGTGGGGGCCCGCAGGAATGAGGTTTTACCGGCCATGCCCTCGGATTGGTTCGAGCTTACTCCAGGGCAGCACTTGAGGCCGCGTTATTCAACTGCGAGAGATGATTGCGTGGGTGGTCTAGTCCTCCCGGGTGATCTAAAATGCTGTTAAAAAAAAAGTATTACATTTGTTTGATCAATTAATTAAGAATTTGAATTATATTTGGGGCGAACAAAATATTTTCCCATATCAAAGACTTGGAGTATATCATATCATATATATTATATATGATATAATACTATCGTGTGTCCGGTATGTAATAATGGGGTCGAGGATTGTGGTCACTTATTTTTTAGATGTACGGTTGCTTCTGAAGTATGGCGTAATATTCGAATTTGGTTAAATTGAAACATGCCGGTATGTGGATCGTGGGAACAAGCTTCATCTTGGATCGAGTCGTTGCAAGTATCGGAGAGTGTCAAAAACCGGATTATCGCGGTCGGGGTTACTTTACTTTGGTCTCTATGGCGGTTTCGTAACGGCATCGTATTTTATGAATCTTTTTGTAGTAGAAGTTCTTTAGTCGATGTAATTAAATTATATACTTTTAGATGACTTAAATATAGAGGTCATGATGTTTCTAATTGGAACTCATGGCTCCTATCCCCGTTGTAACTTTTTTCTCTCTTAGCATCTTGCTAGGGAACGTGTTTTTAATATAATTATTCTTTGGTTGTAAAAAAAAATCATATATATTATATAATTATAATGCGCGTGCTAATAATATTACGTGTCAATTTTTCAATTAATTCGAATTAAATAATCCTACGTGTCATTTTCTTATTTAAACTAAATTAAATAATCCTAACTTCCTAAAATAATTTCCTAAATTAAAGGTATATAATTTAACAGTAAATTATATATCATTAAATTTAAATTTAGTAATAAACTTCTCCTATAAATAGAATCACAATCATAATTAAATTTAATACTAAATTTATTAATATGTTTTAATATTAGTTTTATACACCTATTATTACTGAATTTAGATTACACACCTATATTATTAAATTCATTAATATTAATATTATTACTGAATTTAATATAATTCAATGACACGTAAACGGGCTCATAATATATCATTAATATTTAATATTACTGCTTTCGATACATATGTTATTAGTAATAAACGGCTTTTTTATGTAATTGTATTATATAGTTAATAAATATCGAATACTAAAGTTATTAAATACTAATTTATACAACTTCCTTGCAATGCACGGGCTCACGTTAGTATTCAAAACTAATTCTTTGATACAAAGATTATTAATAATAAATGATTTTTTCCATTGTAATTGTATTACGCATTTAGTAAAATATCAATACCAACGTTATCGAATATTAATTTGTACAACAGCCGTGCAATGCACGGGCTCATAAAACTAGTATATATATACACATTATATAAAACAAGATGTTGAATAGCTTATGCGACATCATTATTTAGTCTCTACTTTAAAAATTGCTAACATGTCAATTTATTAGAAAAAATAAATTTTAATTAGTTATATTTGAAAGATTTTAGATATATTTACATTATTTATATTATTTATTAATATTTATTTAAACTAAATTATCTTATACATCCGTGATATATTTTATGTAAAGAAAGAATTGTGTTTTTGAATGATTTATTAATCCTTTTACATACTAAATGACGTGCCTTTTTTGGTGGTTTTAGTCTCTCCACCCATTTCAAACGACAACAACAACAATGTTACAAAACCTCCCCTTAAATAATATTTAATTTTTTAATTTTTCAAAGGTAAAAACCGTAAAATTATTATTTTATTAAAAAAATTTAAACAAACTACACTCAAATTTTTAACGCCACATATCTTCCCACTCGCCGCACGTAAAAATTTTTCGACACCATCGTTCAACTCGAAATAATTTTACGAATACAATGCAACTAACTATACGTGAAACGGATGTTTTTTAAAAACCGCTAAATATTTCGGCGTATTTTTCATACATATACACGTATAATAAACAACCCAAATTACGCACTTTACTGGCGTTGAAAACGCGCATGCCATTAGGTATACTAAGTACTAATCATGTTTATCCAAACACACCCGCCGCAACGCGTTTTTAATTCTATAAATATGAAACGCTACAACCTGGAAGGCTCCGCCGCATCGCGCGGGCTGATTCGGATCTAGTTTATTTTTATTTTTCTTCCTAATAAATCAACATTCCACATAATTCTTTATTACGTAAATTAAAATTCCATATAACATCCATTTATAACATTGCTTTAACAAAATAATAATAATAATAATAATAATAATAATAATAATAATAATAATAATAAATAATTAAATATAATAATACTAAAATTACATACTCCGTAATAATTTTAATAACAATAATAAAATAATAATTCGTTTAATATAATAATGATTACATATAACAATACTAAAATTATAATTTATATTATACATTATATTTATATTTATAATTATAATAACAATAATAAAATATGTATTTACAAGCGTTAAGACCATTACATATGACAATTTACGTAGATCCTTTTATCTTTACTTTATGGTGGGTGTATTATAAGTAGTGGCGGAGCTTGAACAATGGTTTTGGAGGGGCCGAACATGACATATTATATTGAAATACCAAATAATTTTAGTAAATAATATTAATTTTAAGTATGTTTGTGATACCCACGATAAAAAAGGGCCTCTCCGGGACCAAAGGATCTTAATTTCAGGTAACAATCAAAATGAAATTTGTAGCCGTTTGAGTTACGAGCGTTTAAGCTTTTAAATCAACTAAATTCGAACATGTTTGAAGGAGATGTAACCAAAACGGTGGCAACTCACAAATTCTGCGAGTCTTCACTATTTTGGTCATTTCTCCTTCATACGGACTCCGTTTTAGTTGATTAAAAAACCCAAAGGTGAGTAACTCAGAGGGCTACAAATCTCTACTAGCTACTCAAACTTTTGGGCGAGGGCCCCCTCCTGCCCTAAGAAAGCTCCCCCTTGGTAATAAGCACCATTTAGCCATGAGGTTAGCACTTAGCCGTGACACTTTCTCCATATGTATAGCGGGTGATTTTAAGAAGAGTTGAGTCTTGATGCTTTAAATAGTTTGTGTTATGTTTTGATGGTTATAGGTAAGTCATAAATTGGTAGTGTTTATTTAAGTGTTAGTTATAACGATGTGGTGTTTATGTAGTGATAATGATGTGTCACTTAAAATGATACGGAGTATAATTTTTGTCATGATAATAAGTGGTCTAACAAACTCAAATAAAACTTTGGTTGCAAGATGGTACATGTGTAAAAACAAGAATATGTGATATGAAAAATATATTTGCAAGATGTGACAACATCTAATGTTAAAATAATTAAATAAAATACATCGTCAGTTTAGCTTAAAAATTATATTTCGAGTAAACAACTAGCTGTTTACCGAATAACCACGTAAAATATTAAGTCTTATTAATATTTAATGAAATAGACTTTAGTGTGTTTGTTTTGCTGTTTATTTATATTTATACTTAACTTTTTAAACCTAAATAAAACAATTATTTTTAAAATAAATCATAATTAATTGCCTGATCATTCTTACCGGCCGTCCATCGCACGAGTTTAATGAATGCGATTTATCATATCTAATATTTAATTAATTTTTTATTAACCGTCCATCGATATATATATATATATATATATATATATATATATATATATATATATATATATATATACCCATAGTAAAAGTTAGATAGTGGTATCATATATACAAATATCACTAATCTAAATAAATAAAATTTTTAAAAAGGATCCTTAAACAATTATTATACACATTCCTTCTATAATTTCTTATAACAACGGTAGCATGTGTCATAGTCACCGAACATTGATTTCATCATGCATCTTCAATGGTTATACTTTCATCACATGCTCAAC
The DNA here is from genome assembly GCF_046630445.1 of Rutidosis leptorrhynchoides. Classification (NCBI taxonomy): domain Eukaryota; kingdom Viridiplantae; phylum Streptophyta; class Magnoliopsida; order Asterales; family Asteraceae; genus Rutidosis; species Rutidosis leptorrhynchoides. Next base: position 28,258,443 of record NC_092339.1, on the reverse strand, counting down.
TAAATGAAAGGCATGTAATCTCGGTATAACATGTGCCCTAGCTACCCAAACCTATTAGTCACTTCGATAGCCCTTAAAAGCTATTACAAATTAATGGTGTTATGCATCGAAAGCCTGAACCTCTGTCCTGATTATATCTGAAACTCCTTTAAGTCCCGTTAGTTTCTAATTGGAAGCCAAAAAACGTGAAACAAGCCCAAATGTCGGTTTATATACCAAGTAACGTATATTCTACAAGTAAAAGCCAATTAAACATCATCACTAAACGTATTAAAAAAATCTCTTCACGCTACTTATAGAGGACGAGTACTTTTACTTAAATATATGTCTTAATTGGGTTATATTGTTACCCTTTTCGACCGTTACACATTAACAGTGTGTGTGTTTACCTCTTAATGCATAATTCAGCTTTAAATGGTGGATCAATATTCAGTATGTTTGGTTTGCATCACTGAATGAATGTGTGTGCTGAACGAAAAGAAGAAACATGTTGAATTGTTCACCATTTGAAATGTCTCTAAAACGTTTAGTTGTGCACGTTTTCTGCATATATTCTTCTAATTCTCATTTTTTCGCATCTCTATCTCTTCTATCTACTTCAACATGTATCCCATATATTTATTCACAATAAGTGAGTCGAATTGGTCACGCTTGATTGTATTGCACTAAATACTCATCTTAATTCGTGTAATTAGTCTGCGCGCATGCACGCACACATACACACACACGCACACACATGCCCCCCACCCACCCACCCACCTACCCACACATACACACATACACACACACACACATACACACACACACACATATATATATACATATATATATATATATATATATATATATATATATATATATATATATATATATATATATATATATATATATATATATATACACCCCCAGTTATGGGCCTGGGCGAAATGTGACTTAATATCAAAATATACCAACATATTATAATAAACGAGAACAAAACTAAATGAGAAAATTAACTTTAATGAGTACGCAGCGGAAAATGAAATGTCGTTACAAAGGAATAAGTAAATGTTTAAATGCAATAGTAATAAATGCGATATCTCTTGATCCTATGTCCAAGTAGCATCACATAAGCAGTAGATAAGAAAGCTTCAATCAAACAGCACCTGAGATAAAACATGCTAAAGTGTCAACCAAAAAGGTTGAGTGAAGTTCATAGGTTTAACAAAAGTTTGACGTTGTTTTAGACCACAAGATTTAGTTTATAAAGTTGATCTCCCGCAGGATTAAAAAGTTATGCCAATGCGTGATATTTAGACTAAACGTTCAAGTTTGCCCCAAGACAAGTTATCGTTTATACTTGTTGGTTTAATTTCATTATTAAGTAATACAAAGACTTAGTTAAATGTATCGGGGACGTTACTCCCGATAGGCCTACCCCCAATAATTAAGCATGCAAGCAGCAATTAAAAATATCACTGTAGGGACTTAGTCGGACATAGCCGGGTATAGCACAGTTTTAACAGTTGGTACTTGTGTCTAAATTGTAAGATGTAAAAACAGCATGTGTCTCACCCCAAGAATAAAAGTAAATAAGTTGTGCAATAGTAAGTGGGGCTATGAATTCACCTTAGTAGAGAGAGAGAGAGAGAGCTAGTTATTCCTCGGAATAGAAAGTTGGACGAGTGAGCAGAAAAGTCAACCTATGACATTTAAGAGTAGTAAGTGTTTTTGCCCATGTTTAAGTAAATGTTTAAGTATGATAGTGTTTTAAGTATAGTTCGTTTTCCTTTTCTAGTAAGTTTCTATTTTTAGAAAGTTTCCACTTTTGGTAGGTTCCTTATTTTAGTAAGTTTCTATAATTAGAAAGTTTCTACTTTTAAGAGTGTTTTCCATTTTAGGATACTTGCCGTATTAGATAAGCTTCCAATCACCCCTTTCTCTTCGAATGGCCATTTCAGGTCTAGGGGCTTGAGCTATAGGACCCTTTAAATCAGAAATCCAAACCCTTCCGCCTAGAGTTTCATAGAAACCATTCGTCAAGAAAGTTCGAAGATCTATACATCTCTAATACATATCCCAAAATGTTTTTATGTGTTACAATATAAGTAGTAGGTTATAGGTGCTAGTAATAGTAATAGGGTATACATGTTAATTAATAGTATAAGTAGTATTAGGGTTTCATTAATTAGGGTTAGTTAATTAAAGTAGTAATTAATAACTAGGGTTTAGTAATTAATGTCCCAGGGTTTAATAAATTAGGGTTTAGTAAATTAGGGTTTTATTTAATGTAGTAATGATTAGGTAATGATTAGGGTTTTAATAATTAAAGTGATATTAAATAATTAGGGTTTAAGAATTAGGGTTTTGTTTAATGTAGTATAGTTTAGGGGTAATTAGGGTTTAAGGTTTTAATATGTATATGTATGTATTTTCGTGTATATATATATATATATATATATATATATATATATATATATATATATATATATATATATATATATATATATAAAATATATTTTTTACATGTATATATGTATATGTGTCGATATGTATATATATTTATGTTGGTTTATTTTGTTTCCTTAATTAACCATAACAAATCTTCCATGTAATAACCAAGGGTTTTAAGATCAAAGTTTCCCTTTTTTTTTTCTAGTCGACATGCATACATACATATATATGTTTATATTTTTTTTTACATGTATAGATCTAGGTGTTTATGTATTTACTTATGTATAACAAGTTTATAATATGAATGTGAATTAACAAAGATCAAAGTTTATGTAAATAGTTTAGGGTTTATGTTATACCTTTGAAGATTCGAAGATAACTAACGAAGAAAAGATGAACACGATGAAGATTGAAGATTAAAGCCTTGAGAAACTTGAAGAACACCTTGAAGATTCACGAAGAACACGAAAAACGCTTGGAGATTACTTGGAAAACCCTTGAAGATTGATAATGATTTTTGATGGGGTGGTGATAATTTTCAGTTTTGGGCCGAAAATTAGAGAGAGAGGGATAGATTTGGGATAGAGTTGTAATTGTGATTTGGTACATAGATTGGGTTAGCCTAGGTCTCTATTTATAGGGAGGATAGAATTATTCTAGAATTAGGGTTTAATAAGGAATTACTTAGGGAACAAGTTGGCTTAAAAAATGGGTCATGGGAGGGTGTCTTGGCCGAAAATTTTAGGGGTAAAAGGGTAATTTTACCCTCCCTAAAATCAGCTAGGGTTTTAGGGTTAGGGTTTAACATTTTTAACTTTAAACCTTGCACTTTAATTTAGCTTAAATGGTTCCTTAATTATCTTAGTTTGATTATTTTTAATACACAAGTTTTAATGTTATTTATTTAGTCACAAAATTTAATAAGCTTATTATTTTTATCTTGTATTAACTTGTCGTTTACAAAGTTAATTATTAAATAAAGTCTTAATTGTTAAGTTTTACTCCATCCGTCCCGGATTAATTGTCCAGTATTCCTTTTTGGTACGTCCCAGATTAATTGTCCACTTCCAAATATGGAAAGTAAATTTGATAAAGTTTACAATATTGTCCCTAATGAATTAATTAGATTACAAAGGTGAGAGAGATTTCTAATTAATTAGTTGAGGGTAAAACAGTAAAGTGAGAAAAAAGTACAGAAAAAGTACAGTATGATAATGACATTTCTTAAACTGTGTGTTTTTTGTCTGGGGACAATTAATCTGGGATGGAGGGAGTAATTATTTAGTTGGGCATTTAATAAGGAAAAGTATAGAATGGAAAAATGAGAAATATAGAATGGAAAAATGAGGGTCGTTATAGTACCTCCCCGTTATTGAAAACTTCGTCCCGAAGTTTTTAGGTAGTTTCTTCGTTTGCATCAGCAGTTGAGAAGAGATGGGGATATTTCTGTTTCATATGGTCTTTGCGTTCCCAGGTATATTTGTGACGACCCGGAAATTTCCGACCAAATTTAAACTTAATCTTTGTATGATTTCGACACGATAAGCAAAGTCTGTAAAGTTGAGTCTCAAAAAGTTTAAACTATTTTCATATATTCATGTGACATTCGACTGTCCCCGATGATTCACGAACTATTGCTTGTAAATATGTAGATATATATAAATATGTGTATATATAAATATATCTATAATATATATATAATAACATATAAATGAATAAACTATCATATACATTTATTGTTATAAATAAATATGTACAATAAAATACATTGTAATAAAAACTATTATTTTATATGTATATTTCTTGTATATATATATATTGTTATATTTAATTTAATTATTTAATATATATTTATTTGCGTAGTAAATTTTGTTATTTACAACTGTTTATATATATACATAGTGTATATTAAATATAATTAATTTTGAGCTTAAATGGTAAATGTCTGTAACTTTCGGTTAACGTTTAATTATTTTTAAAATAGGTCTAATATATATATATATATATATATATATATATATATATATATATATATATATATATATATATATATATATATATATATATATATATATATATATATATATATGAAGTTTTAAGATAAAAGTTGTTCCAAAATTTGATTAAAAAGATAATAGTTTTGATAAATATATTTTTTTTTACCTTTTCAATCTAAGTTTTTGTACTCCGTACATATAAATTGGAACAGAAAATAAATAATTTTCGAATCTTTTTGATCAGGTTTCAAACAGTTAATGACCAAAATAAATAAATGGACTTAATTTAAAAATTTGGGATTATTAGGAACACTTTTATGTATTAACTGTTTAGCAATGGACACGATATAAAATCCAGTTGAAAGTGTCGGTAGGATACATACAACTGATTTTCACGTGAATTCATGGGTACTGTGTTTGTTCTTATACTTTTATCAATATCCTATCTCTTTATTATATGTAAGCATACACATATAGAGATATCCATCACCCTCACCATACTTTCTCTGTATCCATTGGGTTCACACACTCACCAACCCCTATGATCACCAACCACCACAAATCACCATCGTGGAACCCTCTACCGCCACTATACACCACCATCGACCACTTTTCTCTTCTCCTTCCTTTCTCCTTCGTGACCACCTTTCATCACCCTTGAACACCCGGTAAGCATCACTACCCATCTATCACTCTACTACTACTACCTATAACTGTTTTACTGTTCCGGGTTCACTTACACAAACACACTACAAAACTCGATCATCATTTTTCTCACTAGTTTCCTTTTCTGAAACTTAAACCACCCACCACCTTTGTCTTTCTCTAACCACCCATCTCCATTATAATACTCAAAGATTTCTGTTTTATCACACCTCAAACATCATCATCATCATTGACATAGAACCCACTTTATCACCCTCATCCGACAAACATGCACCCTATTTCTTTCCTTCGATCGTAACACAAACCTCACTATCTACTAACTTACTATTTATGTTTTCATGATAAAATATCAAAGAACCCACCTACAAGTTATTTTCGATTATGTGTAGGTTATTGTTTTACTACTGAGATAAAAGACAACTCAAAAATCAAAACAATCATGGAAGCAACAACTAATATCGAATTTTCTTTTTGAACCAAAGCATGCGAATGGAAATACTACTTTTATATTTTTTTTAATTATTATGGCTGACAAATTTTTTTTAGCAAAGATTACCCCACTTATCCTTTTATTTCTTAGTAGGTTACATGGAGAATATAGACCCATTAAAGATTTGTGCACTTAACTAAAACAACTAGGAAAGTATCGGCCAAAACTCATGTCACGGTTCACTATTAATTTCGCGTTATTTTTTTTAAAAAAAAACCAAGATGATATGTGGTGATGAATCTTATAAAAATGGTTGGAACTTGCAATCTGGTAACTTTGCAAAATTTTATTTTAATTACGGTACAGCTTAGGAACATATATATTTTTGTGATTTGTCCCACCTTGAAGGCACTAGTTGGAGGGAGTGTACTTTATGTGGCAAGAGACTAGATTAAGGATCGGAATATATATATATATATATATATATATATATATATATATATATATATATATATATATATATATATATATATATATATATATATATATATATATATATTTTTTTTTTTTGCCTTTGTCGAACTACTACACCCAACATGGTTTCTTTCTTAAAAAATCCAAACAGCTCGATGGTTTGATGGATTTTGGGTTTAGCGCGGGCTGTGATAATTTTTTTTTTTTAGAAAAAGAAGGAGAAGAAATAGGGAAAATAGAATATTAGGGGTTAAATAAAATTAAGTATGATTATACAGCAGAAAAACAAAAACGGACGAATGATTAAGGATGTTATCGGGTTAGCGGGACATCGCGGGTTCAAACTCGGACTTGGGCATTTTTTTAAGGGCTACTTCTTTGAGGTAGTTTACTTATTACTCATTATTATTATTATGATTATCATTATTATCATTAGTAGTAAAATTATTATTATAGTTATTATTATTATCAGTAGTATTATCATTATGATCATTATTACTAAAAGTATATTTTTTTATTACTTAGCATTTTTATTAGTATTATTATTGAAATAAACTTTTTTTTACCATTTTTATTATTAAAAGTATCACTTTTATTATTATTAGAATTATCATAATTTTTATCATAATTAGTATTATTTTTATCATTATTATTATTAATATAATTAATGTATTAAATAAAGATTTTCTATATAAAAATATATTTATGACATAAAACCTAACCATATTAATACTTTTGTAATAAATACCTATATAAAAATTAATATATTTAATTAAGTTATTAATAAAACACATGATATAAAATAACAAATAAAATCACTAATAATGTATATATTTGTTCGATTACCATTACATGTATTAATATACAAGATTGAATAATAGGTTCGTGAATCCGAGGCCAACCCTGCACTGTTCAGTTGTTCAATGTCGTCATATGTATTTTTACTACAAAATACAGTATTGTGAGTTCATTTGATTCCCTTTTACTCTTTACATTTTTGGGACTGAGAGTACATGCGCTACTTTTACAACTGCTTTATTAAATGCTTTTGAAATACATTTTGAACTGCAAATACATGAAATGCTTTTATAAATGTTTGACGAGATAGACACAAGCAAAACATTCCTAGAATGAATTATGTGGACGTGATAATTGCCACCATTGAATTATGTGGACGTGATAATTGCCATAATTGATATGAATATTTTTCCCCTGATTATTATTGCTTGGTAACCTAAGAATTAGGGAACATCACTAATTTTGAGAATTAGTGCACGCCTAATTCACGCGAATCCTAAAGGTAGCTACCGGGTTGTGACACCGTTTTTTTTTATAATAAATACGTGGCGGAAGCATAATATTAATTAAATACGATATCGACATTTGTACAAACCGATGTCACGTGTCATTAAAACAATTTACATATTAACAGGAAGAGACGTAAATACATTATGTTTTCAAAAGTACACGGTTCATATTCTAAAAGACCACATCAGAGTTAACCCTGTCAAACATAACATCATCATGCCCGTCTTCTCCCAAAAGCACTATCTACAAAAGCTAACAACCTGCAGGGAGGAGATGGTGGGGAATTAGCACGAAGCTAAGTGAGTACGACTAACTACAGGCCATAGCATACATAAGCGTTATTCTGATCATGTCACAATAGTCTAACACACAAACATCACCCAAGTGCCGTCTACAGAGACTCTGGCGGCTCGGCCAAACCATTAACCACCAGCTGATAGGACTGGGGCTTACCAGAAGTTCCTCCACCACCGTATGTATATACATAATCCACACGCGACGGACGCGTCATTCACATATATATACACCACGGCTGTCTAGGCTACCACAGAGGAACCAACCCGCAGGTTGATCTCTCCTACTGAGGCTACCACACAATAGGGACGCACCGGGCTCCAGCAGACAAGCATCAACTAACATGCAATCATCACAAGTACTAACTAACCACAACAATAAGTATATCTAACAAGCATGGCAATCATAATATAACATGCTTCTATATACTATACTCTCCAGTTAGTCCCACTCACCAAATACCAGCAAACGAGAAGGTATTCAGGTATCTAATCACTGAACCTTCTCTTTCTCCTTTTCTCCTGAGAAAAACATATACACAAGTTAGTTTCTGTTCGTTAACATCAAATAACACAATATATAAATTTTTGTATCAAAAACTGTCCGCTATAAATTTTTGCTTAACACTTATGCACTTTCAAAATTTACATCCTGAACATCAAAATATAAACGGGCAGCATAACGGCTAAAAATCAACACTTACGTAAAATATTCTGCCCTGGACACTCAGTCGGTCGATTGACTCTTACAGTCGGTCGACTGTCGACACAACCGGTCGACTGACTTTCCCAGTCGGTCGATTCATTTGGTATTACAGCAATCGGCCGAAGGTAAATCTCAGTCGGTCGGTTGTCTTCGTCAATCGGTCGGTTCAACCCTCAGTCGGTCGACTGTCGACCGACAGTCGGCCGAGTGTGTTCATCTTCATCAGAAACTGAACAAAGGCTACGGACTTCACGATGAAATCCTCAAATCTCAATCTAGAGCTCGTTTTAAACACCAAAATCGACCACAACTTGTTCACTACATGTTATAGACTCAAAACCCACAACAATTTGACCATAACAACACTTAAATCACTTGTTTTGACACAAATTCAAGCTTTTTACAAAACTAACACAAAACCTTAAATTTCTCAAAGATTAGAGCATGGAAGCTTGTGATTCTTACCTTAAAAGAATCAGTGAATCACAAGGAACACAAAAATATGAACAATTTTAGCTCTAGATAAAGATCAAGGATTAGGGTTAGATTGTAGGTGGAAGGGAAGGTACGGGAGTGTTTGGTGAATTTTCTAGAAATGGCAAGAACATAGCCCACTAGTCACTTAATTGTGGATAATTCCCACAATGTGTGACACACGGGTATTTATCAGTTATCTGATATCTTTCGTACGTCATTTGGCAACCCAAACGGAGTCCGAATTAAATAAACAAACATGTTCTATGACCCTTGTCACGAACTGGTCCTAACCACATCATTAAATAATAATAAATAATAAATAAAAATAAAAGCATATAGTAACACATTACTAACTTAAGGGCAAAAATAGTAATCTTACAACTAGGCCCGATTGAGGATGTTACAAATCTACCCCCCTTAAGAAGATTTCGTCCTCGGAATATGGTCAAGGTCAAACAAATGGGGATAGCGCGCTCTCATTAACTCCTCGGTTTCCCACGTCAGGTTGGAACCTAAACTGTGCCGCCATTCCACTAACACCATAGGAATCTGTTTCTTTCTTAGCCTTGTGACTTTCTTATCCACTATTTTAACCGGCTCTTCTACTAATTTCTTAGTCAAATCAACTTTCAAATCTTTCAACGGTAGAATCAAACTTTCGTCGTCTACTTTACACTTCCTTAAATAACACACATTGAACGTGTTGTGAATTCCTGCTAACTCTGATGGAAGATCTAAAACAACAGTCTGACCATTCAAAATTTCCTTGATCAGAAATGGCCCAATAAATCTCGGAGCTAGTTTACCACGTTTGCCAAATATGATAACCCCTTTCCACGGCGAAACTTTCAAGTAAACACGATCACCTACATTAAATGTTACCGGACGTCTGCGCGGATCAGCATGCATCTTTTGTCTGTCTCTGGTTGCTTTTAACTTCTCACGTGCAATTTCAACCTTTTCTGCAGTTATCTGAACAATTTTGGGACCTGCAAATTGTTTCTCACCTGCTTCTAACCAACATGTCGGAGTTCTACACTTACGACCATACAACATTTCATACGGTGGCATTCCGATACTCGAATGATACGAATTGTTGTAAGAAAACTCTATCAGTGGAAGATGTGAATCCCAAGAACCACCATATTCTAAGACACACGTTCTCAACATGTCTTCTAATGTCTGAATTGTCCGTTCACTCTGACCGTCTGTTTGTGGATGATATGTTGTACTTAAATTCACACGCGTACCCAAATTCTGTTGTAAACTGTTTCAGAAGTTCGATACAAACCTAGTATCTCTATCGAAAACTATTGACAACAGTATACCATGTCGACTAACGATATCTTTCAAGTACAATTCTGCCAAATCACTTAACGAAGCTGTTTCATGAGTAGCTAAAAAGTGAGCACTCTTTGTTAGACGATCCACAATCACCCAGATCATGTCGTGTCCTTTCTGGGTTCGGGGTAACTTAGTTACAAAATCCATCGTTATATGATCCCATTTCCACTGAGGAATTTCTAACTGTCTTAGAGATCCATACGGTTTCTGATGTTCTGCCTTAACTTGCGCACAAGTATGACATTTTTCGACAAAATTTGCAACATCTGTCTTCATTTTCGGCCACCAATACAATGTTTTCAAGTCTCTATACATCTTTGTACTACCTGGATGCACTGATAATCTCAATTTATGCGCTTCAGTAAGGATTAAATCCCTCAAATCTCCAAGCATAGGCACCCAAATTCGATCTTTATAGGTCTTTAATCCTATAGAATCATTGTATAGGTCAAATTTTCTTTTAGTCATTTGTTCAGTCTTTAGGTTTTCGTCATTCAAAGCTACTAACTGAACGGTTTTCAATCGATCAATCAAGTCTGAAACCATTTTAATTCTCATAAATCTAACATTTTCGATGGTTTTCTTGCGACTCAGAGCATCTGCGACCACATTTGCTTTACCCGGATGGTACTTAATCTCACAATCGTAGTCTTTAATCAATTCTAAACATCGACGTTGACGCATATTTAATTCCTTCTGCGAAAAGATATATTGAAGACTCTTATGATCTGTATAGATTTCACATTGTGTACTAGGGGTGTGCACCATTTGGTTTAAAACCATTTAAACCGAATATCGAATTGAAACCAAATTGAAAAAAACCAAACCGAATTTGAAAAATGGTTTTCAGATCGAGAAAAACCGAAACCGAATTTTAATTCGGTTTTTCGGTTTGGTTTTCGGTTTTGAAATTTTTTAATTTGGTTAACCGAAAACCGAATATAAAACCAAATTCAATTTATACAATATTAAATAAATATTTTAAGTTATTTATATTATTGTATACATGTACGAGAAATGATTTTGAATAGATATTTAAACACTTCAATTCAAATTCGGTTTACTTGGATTGAAATCCTATTTTAATCTTTAATTTCATAATTTTCCTTTTAACTCCACATTTTTCAAGTCGATTTGCTATTCAGTTCAATTTATGTGTGTGTGTGTGCACGTTGAATCAATCAAATTTATATACACTTCTTTACAACAGTTTATCTATGACTAAAACAGAGAAAGTTTTAGTTTTTTTATTGGTATTGGTTTTGTTTATTTTTTGATATAAAATGTATTGTATTATGATATTATATAAGCTTATTTTATTTTCTAAAATTTGTATATATTAGTACGATACTTACAAAGTTAATAATATAATGTTTATTTACATCGTGAGAAAAAAGTAAAAAAAAAAAATCGATGTGTAAGTTAATTTGGTTTTAACCGAATCCGAACCGAATTCAAATTTGGTTTTCGGTTCGGTTTTGGTTTTGGTTTTGATATTTGAATTTGGTTTCGGTTTGGTTTTTGGTTTTAATATTTAGAATTTCAAAACCGAAAAAACCGAACCGAATAAACCGAAAAAATGAAAACCGAACCAATGAACACCCCTAATGTGTACCATACAAATAATGTCTCCAAAGCTTCAAAGTAAACACAACTGCAGTTAACTCTAAATCGTGAGTAGGGTAGTTTCGTTCATGATTCTTCAACTGTCGTGAAGCATACGCTATAACTTTATTACTCTGCATCAAAACGCAACCCAGACCTGTACATGACGCATCGCAGTAGAACCACAAAATCTTCTGTTCCCTCTGGTAAAGCTAAAACCGGCGCTTGACATAACATCTGTTTGAGAGTCTGAAAAGCCTTTTCTTGTTCATCAGTCCATCGAAAGGGTACATCTTTTCTAGTTAACTTATTCAATGGACCTGCTATTTTAGAGAAGTCTTTGATAAATCGGCGGTAATAACCTTCTAAACCCAGAAAACTCTTAATTTCTGTCGACGTTTTCGGTGAGTTCCAATTCATTACGGCCTCTATCTTAGACTGATCTACTTTAATATCATGTTCACAAATAACATGACCCAGAAACTGTACTTCAAGCAACCAAAATTCACATTTGGAGAATTTAGCGTACAACTATTCCTGTTTCAGAAGCTCTAACACCAACCTCAGATGCGTAGCATGATCTTTCTTGGTTTTCGAATATATTAAGATATCATCTATGAAGACAATCACAAACTTGTCAAGATACTGGCGACACACCCTGTTCATTAAATCCATAAACACTACTGGCGCGTTTGTTAACCCAAATGGCATAACTAAAAATTCATAATGACCATATCTAGTTCTGAACGCTGTTTTCGGTATATCGTTCTCTGCAACACGTACTTGATGATACCCTGAACGTAAATCAATCTTTGAAAAGTAAGAAGCACCCTGTAACTGATCGAATAAATCATCTATTCTCGGTAAGGGATACTTATTCTTTATTGTTCTCTTATTCAAATCACGGTAATCTATACACATACGAAGCGACCCATCTTTCTTTTTCATAAACAACACAGGAGCACCCCATGGTGAAGAACTTGGTCGAATAAACCCCTTATCTAACAATTCCCGAATCTGAGACATCATTTCTCGGATTTCTGATGGATCTAATCTGTAAGGAGCTTTTGCAACTGGCGTAGCACCGGGAACCAAATCAATTTTATGCTCTACTTCACGTACTGGAGGTAACCCTGGTAAATCATCTGGAAATACTTCGGGAAATTCTGACACAACGAGAATATCGGTCACCTGCTTCTTCTCTTTCTTAACATCAATCACGTAGGCTAAGAATGAATCACACCCTTTCGTTATTGCCTTCTGAGCTTTCATTATGGAAACCATAGGAAAGTTAAATCTACTGCGCTCTCCCTAGCTATCACTCGGGATCCATCGGCCAAACAGAAAGAAATCATATTCTTATCACACTTAATATTAGCCCTATTAGCTCTTAACCAATTCATACCTATGACTACATCAAAGCTAGGTATAGGCATCAACAAACAAGTTAAAGGGAAGGAATGGCCGTCAATTTCGATGGCAATTCTAGACACATATGATGTGCATGGAACCATTTTACCATCAGCTACTTCTATTCCCAAAGGCTCATCTAACATCCTAACAGGCAACTTCAACTTATCACAGAAGCCTAAGGACATAAAAGAACGATTCACTCCTGAATCAAACAACACACGAGCTGGCAAGGAATTAACCAAGAACGTACCGGTAATGACATCATCGGTAGCGGTTGCAGCGTCTACCATCATCTGAAAAGCCCTTGCCTCTGCTGTTGGAGGATTCTTTCTCTTCTGCCCGACAGTAGAAGCAGAAGATCCCCCAGAAGTAACCGACTTCGCCCCTGACCCTGCCCCAGAACCGGATCTTGACGTAGATGGACAATTAGCAGATCTATGCCCCTCTTGATGGCAACTCTAACAAACATTAGACTTAAAAGAACAAGCTGTTGATTCATGACCTAACACTCCACATTTCAAACACCTTCTGGTCATTGGAGAACATGGACCAACATGTGTTGACTTACAAACATTACACCACCCAGACTGAGTTGAACCCGACCCACTCATACCAGACTTACTTTTCTGTTTAAACCCACCAGACTTCTTACCACGAAATCCAGATTGCTTACTTGATTGCTGAACAGACTGACCCCCCGATTGACTTTCTGATTTTCCTCCAAAAGATCCACTTTTTGAACTTTCTCTTTTCGCTGCCATGATATCACCTTCAGTAATCTTCGCCATCTCATGAGCCTGTGCCAATGTGGTTGCAAATCTCGCAACTGTTCTATATTCTGTCTTAATCACCCGCATAAAATGCTGAATCTTATCCTTTTTAGTCGGTACTCACTGTTGAACAAACCTTAACTTCGATGTAAAATCTCTGAAAACCTCATCAATCGTCATACTTTCTGTCATCTTCATACTCAGAAACTCGGTTTTCAATCTTTCCATCTCATACTCAGAACAATACTGCTCACGAACCTTAGCAGTAAATTGTTCCCAGGTAATTTGACTGATCTGTTCTTTAGGTAAATATGCAGTGATAGAGTCCCACCATTCCATTGCTTCACCTTTGAGAAGCCTACTAGCAAATAACACCATGGATTCCGGCTCACAAAAACATGCTTCTAACGCCCTCTCCACTTCTCTTAGCCAATTGAGGGTCATCGTAGGGTTTGTGTGTCCGCTGTACTCAGGAGGTTTGCAGTCCATAAACTGTTTATAGGTACAGTTCCTTCTTGTCTCAGGGACTTAAAATGGGCACATCATTTGATTAGGAAAAGTCTGGTTAAACGGAAATGGCATTTGATAGTTTTGATAGGTATTTTGTGGAAACTGTGATTGGGAACTGCCACCGGCTTGATTATAAAGGTTTAAAGGAAAATTTGTGTTTAACGCAGTGGTATTAGGGTTCCATTGCACCCGTTCTTGTTCCAATTCCTTAATTTTCTCCTGAGCTTCTAGTAACCGACTTTGAAGTTCTATTACTTCTTGAGAAGTTTCTTCTTCTGAAGACACATGTCCATCTTCGTCAGGGGCTCTAAAAGTACCAGTTCCAGGGACAGTATGACCAGTAGCGGTTGCTTCATTATCTGCCATTACTGCACTACCATAACACTCACACCAAAGCTTAGTATAAATTCTGTTAGTACTAATAACTAACACATATCCTGTCCTAATACTCACTTAACCCATCCCCAATATGTTATGTTTGACATAACTCTTCTAAGTTTGGGAACATGACATGTAGATCACAATGCACATGCTGCCAAACTCAGCTCTGATACCAACTTATGACACCGCTAATTTTTTTTTATAATAAATACGTGGCGGAAGCATAATATTAATTAAATACGATATCGACATTTGTACAAACCGATGTCACGTGTCATTAAAACAATTTACATATTAACAGGAAGAGACGTAAATACATTCTATTTTCAAAAGTACACGGTTCATATTCTAAAATACCACATCAGAGTTAACCCTGTCAAACATAACATCATCATGCCCGTCTTCTCCCAAAAGCACTATCTACAAAAGCTAACAACCTGCAGGGAGGAGATGGAGGGGAATTAGCACGAAGCTAAGTGAGTACGACTAACTACAGGCCATAGCATACTTAAGCGTTATACTAATCATGTCACAATAGTCTAACACACAAACATCACCCAAGTGCCATCTACAGAGACTATGGCGGCTCGGCCAAACCATTAACCACCAGCTGATCGGACTGGGGCTTACCGGAAGTTCCTCCACCACCGTATGTATATACATAATCCACACAAGACGGATGCGTCATTCACATATATATACACCACGGCTTTCTAGGCTACCACAGAGGAACCCAACCCGCTGGTTGATCTCTCCTACTGAGGCTACCACACAATAGGGACGCACCGGGCTCCAGCAGACAAGCATCAACTAACATGCAGTCATCACAAGTACTAACTAACCACAACAATAAGTATATCTAACAAGCATGGCAATCATAATATAACATGCTTCTATATACTATATTCTCCAGTTAGTCCCACTCACCAAATACCAGCAAACGAGAAGGTATTCAGCTATCTAATTACTGAACCTTCTCTTTCTCCTTTTCTCCTGAGAAAAACATATACACAAGTTAATTTCTGTTCGTTAACATCAAATAACACAATATATAAATTTTTGTATCAAAAACTGTCCGCTAATTTTTTTTGCTAATTTACATCCTGAACATTAAAATACAAACGGGCAGCATAACGGCTAAAAATCAACACTTAGGTAAAATATTCTGCCCTGGACACTCAGTCGGTCGACTGACTCTTACAGTCGGTTGACTGTCGACACAATCGGTCGACTGACTTTCCCAGTCGGTCGATTCATTTGGTATTACATCAATCGGCCGAAGGTAAATCTCAGTCGGTCGGTTCACTCAACAGTCGGTCAGTTGTCTTCGTCAATCGGCCGGTTTGACTCTTACAGTCGGTCGACTGTCGACATAACCGGTCGACTGACTTTCCCAGTCGGTCGATTCATTTGGTATTACATCAATCGGCCGAAGGTAAATCTCAGTCGGTATGTTCACTCAACAGTCGGTCGGTTGTCTTCGTTAATCGGCCGGTTCAACCCTCAGTCGGTCGACTGTCGACCGACAGTCGGCCGAGTGTGTTCATCTTCATCAGAAACTGAACAAAGGCTACGGACTTCACGATGAAATCCTTGATAGTTATGCGAGGTGTATATAAAATACTATTAAATTTTACAAGGAAATACTATTAAATACGATACAATTTTACACAAGATATTTATTTATTTATAGAATGGATATACTTAAACCTTGCTACAACACTTATAGGCAGTGTACCTAATCGTGCAGTAGTGTAGTTTTTAGTAAGTCCGGTTCGTTCCACAGGGAAAATCTTTAAACAAAGCTTAACGCTATATTAGTTTACTTTTATAAAAATACAAATATATATATAAGTAATATTATTATTATAAAGGGGAGTTTTTTACCGTTTAATGACCGGTTTGTCGATTTTAAAACTTTAGTCGCAGTTAAAACAAAATGTAAAATATTAAATAAATAAAAGACTTAATTTAAAGCGTAAAGTAAATAACGATAATGAAATTGCGAATAATAAAAGTGCGATAAAATAAACTTGCGATAATTAAAAAGTGCAATAATTAAAAGTGCAATTAAATACAATAACAATAAATAAAAATGCGATAATTAGAAGTGCAATTAAATATAAAATAAAGGAAATTAAATATGAAATAAAAGAATTATGCTTATTTAAACTTCCGTAATCATGATGTTTGACGTGTTGATTTTAGTTTTATGCCCATGGGTTAATTGTTCTTTGTCCTGGATTGTAACAACCCGGAAATTTCCGACCAAATTTAAACCTTAATCTCCATATATTTCCGACATGATAAGCAAAATCTGTTAAAATGAGTCTAGAAAATTTGGAATCTATATTTAGGTAATCAATTACCCTTTGACCATGCCTGACGATTCACGAACAATTGTGTGAAAATAAAATATACAAATATATATAGATATAAATATAAGTATCATTATTATTTATTACTCTTATTAATACATTATTATTTTTAGAAGTATTAATATTAACACAAGTATATATATTTATAAATACAGATTATAGTAATATGTATACAAATATAAATACATATATATAAACACATATATATATGCATATATAAATAAATACGTATATAAAATCATAGGATCCTAAACTTGTTAACATCTCTATCGCGCTATAAGGAATTTTGTTTGTGACTGTTGAACATTGTTTCACTCCAATCTATCCATCTAATTCTGTTACCTAGCACGTACAACTTTATCTTTTTATTATTTATTTTTTTCATTCTTCCTGCCTATATTTTCTGTAATGATGATCTCATGGTCATAATCAAACAAAAGATTATCACAACATATTACTGCACCAAATAGTTGATCTCTATTTCCATAAACAACTATCCACTTCTTTAAAATGGGAAATTGGACAGAGGAGATAGAAACCGCCATCATCATTAATTCTATTATTCTCCTTCCTTCATTCTTCTTTCCTTGTATCCTTCATAACCGAACACCACCTTGTCTTCTCACAATCTTCACTCAGACCCGCCACACACCATGACAACGAACCCACCTTCATCACGAGTATAAACATCGAGCATCATCTTCATCACCAAAGTTTGGCCACCACCGGCCATTGCCGCCATCACTCTACCCCAATTGATCACCACTCACAAGCCATCACCTCAACAAACTACAACTACCATAATTTGCTACAACTATCCGGCTTCTTTCTTCACAACCTCACGATCACCACCTTCATCACAACAGCAAAACATCACCATAAAACTTGCAACTTTCTTCGTGAACTACTGTTTCTATAGTGGTCGTAACAGGTTGCTACTTCGTATCTATTAATCCATATATGTCACCTGCTATTCGTTTCTGTTTACTTCCTGTTTTGTTCGAAAACTTCACAACCCACCTCCTCTATCAAACATCTTGCTGTTACTTTGGACAACTATGAATTATCACTTCAAACCGTCACCCATCCTCCACTCCAATGAGCCACCACTTTCATCACCCTTGATCACCACCATCTACCAACCAAACGTTATATCTTTGTTTTAACCACCATAACCATTATCATGAACCCATTAGAACCTTAACATCACCTAATCACTCCAAGGATCACTCAAAACCGTCACCTGCAAAGAGTTCACGAAACTGTAGCTGCTATATCTATCTTTCTGTTATAAATTGTGAATGCTACGCTACCTTTTTCCTTCTTCTATTTTTCTGCTTTTACAACCGATTCCACAACCTTGTCCCTCTTGCTCGCTTCTGTTTTCACAAACCAACAGTTACATAAACGATGCACAAGAATAAAGAAACCCTAAATTGTCTTGTTTCCCTTATACAAATATATAAAGTTCATAGTGTGTTTTTCTTCCTCTTCGTTCCTATTTCCTGTTACGACTTGAACCAAGATCAAGAACGCCATCAAAACTCACCATGGATCACCACCCGTTACCAACCCATCGAATAAACTTTATATATATATATTTTTTTTTCTGTCTCAGTCGAACAACCCAAACACAATCATCGCTGTATTACTGCAGATATTGTGTTTCTGTTTTCTGATATGGACGAGCAAGAAAGAATGAAATAGGACTCGACAAATTCAATTGTGGTTAATAATACCCTTTAGTTTCGTTTGTGATTAAACCCAAAGTCAATCCACCAAGATAATTAGATCCACTTTTGGGTCACGAGAATGTTTAAGATGAAGAAATATGATAAACCGAATACCCCACTTGATTTATTTAATTCCAAAAAACTTTATAAAAGTATTGGTAATTTGTCGGCTAGATGATGTTAAAGACACGAGTAGGTTTTTTTTATGAAGTGGGCCGAGACCCATGGGAACTTTCTTGTGAGCTAGTAGATTGTAACGGTTAGAACGGGTTAAAAGAATATATCGGGTATGGTTTAATCAGAAAAGAGCCGCAGCTCAAATGGTTAAGGGGGTGTTGAGAGTATACGGGAGGTTGTGGGTTCGAGTCCCGTTCCTGCCATTTATTTTTACAAGCCATTCTAAAGGTAGTTTTTTTTTTTTTTTTTTTTCAATTTTTTTGTTATTATTATTATTATAATAATTACATTTATTATTGTTATTATTATTATTAGTACTAAAATAAACATTTTAACTAAAATATTTACTACCATTAGAATTAATATTATCTGTATCATAAAACTTGATTTTAGTACTAGTATTACTGCTAAAAATTAATATTGTCATCTAAATATTATTATCATTATTATTATTATTATTATCATTATTATTATTATCATTATTATTATTATTATTATTATTATTATTATTATTATTATTATCATCGTCCCTATCTTATTATTATTACAATTATTAAATTTTTTTTTGCAAAACATGAGCTATTTATATAAAAATATAATTATTTCATAATTATACTAACTTTACATAATACTACGTTTTAACTAATATAAATATTAGTTATATTGATATAATGATAATTAACTTATATATCAAATAGGCATTATAAAACATTATAGGTATTAATAAGATTATATAGAAGTATTAATCCTAATACATAGCTAAATATATATAAATTGGTTTCCATCACGTTTATATGTATTAATAGATATACAAATGATATAGGTTCGTGAATCCAAGGCCAACCTTATACGTGTTCAATGATGTTATATGTATTTTTACTACAAAATACATTAGGTGAGTATATAGTCCCTTTTTAAACTTTAAATATTTTGGGATGAGAATACATGCATTTTATGAATTTCGTTATGGACACAAGTGATAAAACTAAATTCTCGGTTGAGTTGTACCATGGCATATTTCTTTATACTTGGTAACTGCAAATTACGTGAGGAGCGTAAACGCGAATCCTGTTGATAGATCTATCGGGCTGACATCCCCAACCGGGCTGGACGACCAGCATTTAACGGTTGCACAGTACTTCGTTCTCGTTACTACACTTGGTACGGTGTAGGGTTTATTTAAGAATATGCTGCGATGACTTTTAGTTAAGTATGGTTACCAAGTGCTCAACTGCTTTTCTATACACGAGGAGTGTATTATGTATAAACTTTAAATCTTGTGGTCCATAGTTATAATGCTGCTAGCATCAAACCTATATATCTCACCAACTTTATGTTGACTTTTTAAAGCATGTTATTCTCAGGTACGAATTAAGTCTTCCGCTGTGCTTTGTCTCATATTAAAGACATTACTTGGAGTCGATCATCGCAATGGAACCAGATATTGATAATTTCGTCCAGGGGGACTTGGACGGGGGTTGACATGGATTATTTAATATGTCCATACGAATTTATCCATAATAGTCCATCAGTCATAAATATAAAGAGCGAAAGCCTTCATCAAATTATTCTTATTCCCGAAGTCAAATATTCCAACTAATTGAGGATTCGAATTGTAACAAGGTTTTAATACTTTGTTTAATGAATACACCAGGTTATCGACTGCGTGTAAACCAAGGTTTTACTACTTTGTTAACAATTACACCAATTACCCTTGAATGTAATTCACCCCTGTTTCAACAAGTCTATTAACTATTAATCCAGTTCCGTGTCCGGTAAAATGAATAATTATTGGTATTTATAGATATCCCGCCCACCGTACCCAGTTAAGCGTATGTGGTTATATATAAATACGTCGAATTATAAGTTTGTATATTAAATTAACAAGGTATTGTTTAGTTAATATAAAACCCATTAATAGCCCATAGTCTAATTTTGTGACGCCCCGTACAAAATTATCGTGTACGGTACATCAACAACAGGATCATTACAAGGTCAAACACTATATGCTGTTTGAAAACCGATATGCATTCATAAAAGATAAGGTTTTTACAAAAGATGAATAGGAAACATTAACATGAGTACATGATACTAAGGTCATGACAAAGCTATTGTTCTGAAAATAACATAAGTTGCGAATGCAAAGTAAAAGTTCTATGCTTGATACATCTCTAAGTAATGCAGCGGAAGTCTAACACAGCAAGTCTGTAACAGCAAGTCTATACACCGAGACTAGAATAGCAAGGCTAACAGCGGAAGCAACATCGTCTAAGCACCTGAGAATTACATGCTTAAAAAGTCAACACGAATGTTGGTGAGCTATAGTTTGTTTGTATCAGTAATGTAACGTAGGCCACGAGATTTCAGTGCTGCAAACAGCGTATCAAAACAGTATGTTCAAATCAGTATGAAAAGTATATGCATAACCGTGGGCACCCGGTAACTAAACTTAACGTTTATAACCCCCTGAAAGTACACTTGGCGAGTGCGTATGTTCACAAAGTATTAAACACCCGTTAAATGCTAGCGCGACTAGCCCGAGTGGGGATGTCAAACCCTATGGATCCATATCTAAGATTCGCGTTCACCGGTTCAAAAACCAATGACTAAACGTTACCGTGCTAAAGGGAATGTTTATGACGTTATATAACCCACATACATACAAAGTTTAAGTACTCGTGCCTAGTATGTAAAACGTAAAAAGCGCATGTATTCTCAGTCCCAAAATAATTAAAGTAAAAAGGGATGCTATAACTCACAGTGATAAAAGCGGTAAAGTCGGTAATGAAAGTACGCAAGTAGTAAGTCGGTCCGAAAGGTCGTCAACCTAAATCAAAGGTTACTAGGTCAGTAGGTTGTCTTAATAAGTTCTAATAGTGCATAAAATAAGTTTAAGTGTCATCATCATCATCATCATTCATCATCATAAAAGCTAAGTGAGTTTGACAAGAATAGAGATCGAAACAATAGGCTGACTTCGGTCAGCTGCTACGACCTCTACCTAAATCGAAAAGACGCATGGTCAGTGGCTATGGCTCCGTATATGAGTCCCCTAACAGCTGACCAATTTTCAGGACCTAACTCGTCTTCGTTTGACCGTGGCGACGGTTTAAGTGCGAGTAGGTCAGAAATTTCAGCACAACGTTAATAGGGTGTAGTGACTCTCGGAGGGCCATAAATCCTAAACCGTAACTCGGATTAAGACGAGGCCTAAACGGAAAATCATATACTCGAACCGAACTAACTGAAAGTCAACTTTCCAGTAGCCCAGGTGGTCTGATCAGATACGAAAATCAGTGGACATGTGCTCTAGTGGGGTTCTTGGTGCTCGATGCTCATCACGGTTCTCATCCTTGACGCTTGTAGCTTCAAGTGTACAACTCGTTGATGGTTTAGCATCACTTTTGACCATGATTCACCATCAATACACAATATGTTAAGACCAAGTAAGAATACAACTCATTCATGAGTCTTAGATGGATGATGAACCAAGGTTACATCATATCCTTAGTCTTAACACTAATACAAGTCACAATAACAACTAAAGTTACAAACTTTACGTCAATTTAACAAGTATGAACACAATCTAAGTCAAAAGAGGTGATGGAACCCTAAGTTAGAGAGCTTGGATCCATTTCACACAAGTTACAAGGTTACAAAGCTAGAAAGCTTGAACCTTTAAGTGTTCTTGAAGATCTTGAAGCATAAAGCTTGGATCTTTAAGATATATGAAGATAACAAACACAAGTTTGAATCTTTTTCACAAAACAACATGATCAAAGCAAAAAGAACTTAGATCTAACAAAAAGATATGAAGATTCAAGCTAGAAAGCTTGCATCTTGATTGTTCTTGAAGATCTTGAAGCATAAAGCTTGAATCTTGAAGATGCATGAAGATTACAAACAAAAGTTTGAATCTTTATCATAAAATAGAAAGATTAAAGTATAAAAGAAGTAGATCTACAAAAGTTATGAAGATTCAAGCTAAAAGCTTGAATCTTCCATGTTCTTGAAAGATTCATGCTTGAATCAACAAGATATAAGTAAGATCAAAGCTAAAAGGAACTTTGATCTCCATAAAATGATGATGATGATGATCATGAATTTGAAAAGGAAAAGAAGAAGGAAAAGAAGAAGGAAAAGAAGACTTACAAGTAATACTAGAAAGGAAAGAAAGAGAGAAAGAACAAGTGTGTGAAAAACTAAAATGATCAAGTGTGGAAATGAGAGGCTAAAGGCTAGTATTTATAAGCAAAGATGAAAGGACCCGTTCATATACATTATAAACGATTCACAATAGTTGATTACATCGCGAGGTATTTGACCTCTATATGATACGTTTTACAAACATTGCATTCGTTTTTAAAAGACAAACTTTCTTTACATCTAAAATTGACGGCATGCATACCATTTCATATTACATCCAACTATAATTGACTTAATATTAATCTTGATGAACTCAACGACTCGAATGCAACGTCTTTCAAAGTATGTCATGAATGACTCCAAATAATATCCTTAAAATGAGCTAATGCACAGCGGAAGATTTCTTTAATACCTGAGAATAAACATGCTTTAAAGTGTCAACCAAAAGGTTGGTGAGTTCATTAGTTTATCATAATCAATCATTTCCGTAATAGTAATAGACCACAAGATTTCTGTTTATAAATATATGTACACTCGCAAGTGTATAAAAGTATTCTATAAGTTGTAGGCACCCGGTAACAAGCCTTAACGCTCATGTTTTACCCTCTGAAGTACACCAGATCAGGTGTGTTTAATATAACCTCGAAGTACTAAAGCATCCCATAGTCAGGATGGGGTTTGTCAGGCCCAATAGATCTATCTTTAGGATTCGCGCCTACCGTACATAGACAAGTAGCTTAATGTTACCAAGCTAAGGGTATATTTCTGGTTTAAATCCACGGAGAATTAGTTTTAGTACTTGTGTCTATTTCGTAAAACATTTATAAAACAGCGCATGTATTCTCAGCCCAAAAATATATATTGCAAAAGCAATTAAAAAGGGAGCAAATGAAACTCACAATACTGTATTTCGTAGCAATTATGTATATGACGGCACTGAACAAGTGCAGGGTTTGTCTCGGATTCACGAACCTATATTAAGTATATACATTTATATGTTGGTCAATATCTGTCTAACAATTTAGGTCAAGTCGTAGTGTATCACCATCCTAATGCTCGAGACCGACATGCAAAAGTCAATAAAAGTCAACTTGACCCAAAATGACTTCCAAAATCTATACATGTTTATTATATAACTTATATATAGTCATTTTATATATTTAAATATATTTATCAGATCTTATTATACTAAATAATACAAGTCATTTATTAATAAATAAAAATTTATATTTAAATTCATATATGATAAAAATATACTTTTATATATCTCAAGTAATAAAATTTATAAAATTCACTTAATATCATAAAAATATAGTGGTATGTATTATTAATGTAATTATATTACGTGTGGTAAAAATATCTTTATACGCATATTTATTTGATTAAATAATATTGATAATAATAATAATGATAAAAATAATAAAATGATAGTTTCAATAAAAATATTAATTTTTAGTAATAAATATTAAAATTAATAATAATTCATTTGACCATATCTTTTAATCCGTTCATTGAACCCACACGATTTCTAAATGAAAAGTTATTAATTTTTCTTTAGCTTTTCAACGACATGCATATCATATACCTTATATCAGTAGCATATGTATCAAATTTGTGATTTATCATAAACTATTTAACGACGAAACTAAGCATACAAACATGCATAATCATATATACTCGAGCACTAGTCAGGGATACACTATTAATATATAAAAGATAAGATATGAATGCTCACGTATCAATATTGTGATTCAATATTGCAGGAAAGTACGTAGACGCAACGAAAATGATAAACGTTAGGTTGACCTCACGAGCAATACCCTCGAACAATACCCATAACCTCCATAGCTATAACCCATAATTTCCTTAGCTCTATCCCGTTTGAAAACTTATTTTGAAATCGTCTAAATATAACTCTGTCGTAGTATTTTATGTATACTAATAATATCTTGAAATAATACTAAGTAAATATATATATGTAATTCGATTGAGAGAGTTTAGAGAAATATATTTTCAAGTTTCTATGAAATAATGAAACCTATTGAATTCTATTTATAATAGATTTTTGAATTATTAAAGTGAATTATTAAAGTATGAATTATTAAAGTAAATTATTAAAGTATGAATTATTAAAGTGAATTATTAAAGTATGAATTATTAAAGTGAATTATTAAAGTTAAAGTAAAGTAAAAGTAAAGTAAAGGTAAAGTTAAAGTATAGTAAAAGTATAAAAACTATGTATGTATAATACGCTTATATATATAATATTAATTTAAATCGTTATATATATTTAATGAAATAAAATATAAATATCGTTATATTTATTATACTGGTTAAGTAATGAGTTGTCAAAAGTGATTCTAGATATTTATAAAAGTTATATACGTTTTAATAATAAAGTTCTTTTTAAACTGAAAACGTTTTTGTACGTTTGAAAATAGATTAATAGAATATTATGAAAACCAATTCTCCACTAGCTTTTGTCTAACTTTCGTAAATGACACTTTTTATTTATATTTATAAATAGCTTTATAAATTATTCTGAATATCGTTAAGAGGAATAGATTTTCTCAAATCATAGTGGACCTCTCAACAGAGACTTGTAATCAAAATTCAAAGTTTCTGATAATTCAATCATTTAATATATATTTTTTTTAATTTCGCCGAAAATCATATTGAAACAAATACGTTCGTATAAAGTATTATACGTTTAATACTTTATTAATATTCTCAAGTTATAATATATATATACATATACATATCTATTTATATATAACGGTTCGTGAATCGTCGGAATTTGGTCGAGGTTATAATGAATGTATAAACACAGTTTAAAATTCTTGAGATTTAACTTAACAAACTTTGCTTATCGTGTCGGAATAATATAAAGATTAAAGTTTAAATTTGGTCGGAAATTTCCGGGTCATCACAGTACCTACCCGTTAAAGAAATTTCGTCCCCGAAATTTGATAGAGGTCGTCATGACTAACAATGAGAATGTTATTATAACGATTATAGAGTTTTATCATGTTCAAGAAGAATGGATAAAATAATTCGATTACTCGAAGCGTGTGAGTGAAGTTATCGCAAATGAATGAAATAAGATCATAGTGATTCGTTGTATCTTTTGACGTCATCACGATTGATCTCCGAAAAGAAAATCTTTGTAATCTATATTGGATTTGATTATTCGGCGATTAAGGAAATTATGATCCTCTTCGAATTAATGCGATAATCTATTTTGATTTCTCTGTCGGATATTTCACTATAAATCCACCTCATTTGTTTTCTTACAACTCACACCTTCTCAACTCATATTTTAAAGTATTTGTCAATATGCTTCATCCAGTGCTGATTCTTGATATACTCCTCACTTTCATATCTGTCGCTCTTCTTTTTCATCTGCCTCCGAAAGAATCTATTTACTTCTACTATACTCTTGGTTTTATAGTGTTTTTAGTTCTCCCGTGTCTTTATATTGCTATATGCATTGATATATACGGTTTGTGATTTCTGGGTTGTTGTTGGGTTTTATATCTTCCCTTATATTTCAAAGTCCTTGCTTCTTCTATAATCATTGTCATCCACAGTTAATGCTCTCTTCTATTTGCTATGATTTATACTCCCATTTCTAGTTCGGAGCTTTGTCCTTTCGTTTCTTCTTCTTGCGATTAAGCACCGCTTGTAATGGTCCAGAATTCGCAGAAATTAAATTTCGGAATGAACATTGTTAATGTTCTAGGAAGGAAATTATAATGACACGATCTTGACTTGTCAAATTACCAGAATACCTCGGAAAAGGCCGAATCATCAAGAAATATTTTCTTGATATTTAGAGATCAAAGAGAATACAAGAGTCGTGTAACATAGCACATGATGACGTTATGATCTGTGAATCATCATGTTCCATTTAGAAACTCAGCATGAATTACTGTAATATAATCACGTTGATCAAGTGTCATTATATTATACTAACTCATGCTTCAGCTCCCAACACTTCTTCAAGAATATTCTTATTTTAAACTCGAATGTTTCAGAATTTAGAAACTAAAATAGTTTCTTTTATGATATAATACAGATAGCGCGAAGAGGTAAATGATTTCAGATAAGAATAATTATAAAAATATCTTCAGAAGTATGGATGATATTTATAATGAAAGATACGATGATATCTTAGAATGTCTAATATCAGAGGATGATGAAGGATATTGTCCGCAGGGGTTTAGAGTCAGGAGCAAGGTATTCGTTAATGACTTCAGCAAGTACTGAATCATTTGGATTCTTTGAAGGCAGGTTTAGTCTTTATGATTTGTCCACAGCCTCCTTCATGGTCTGCTCAATCCGTTTTCCAGTTTCAAACCTTCTCTTTTTCTCAGCTTTACCACTATACTATTCTTTATCATCAAACTTTTGACTGTTAAAGTCGTTTACAGTTTTTGCTGCTTCATCAGCATTTTTCCAATTTCGGAGAACTGTTTTTCATAGTTTGGGATGTTTTTCAGAAAATTCACATTCGAAGTATGTAAGTCTAGGAGATAGACGTTATATGTATACATATAACTTTTGACGTAAAATTGTTGCGAAATTCAAAATACTGATTGCTAATTCCCAGTAGTTGGTGTGACAATTATTGTTGCAGGATGTAGGTGAGTACATGATGGGGTTTTAATGAATAAGTATAGTGGCTTTTCGGAGAGGCTTAAGTCGAAGGTTAATGAAGTTGTTGATAAGTTTACTGCTAATGTGGCGAGATATGAAAGGTTCCCGGTAACAATGATGAAGGGGTAATTGTTATAATAAGGTTTATTCGTATAAACAAATGAAGGTGATTTGTTAAAGCTATGACAAAACTGTCTATTTTGGAAAGAGATTGAAACATTATATTTGGTAATAAATATCAAAGGATCTGACACGGATACGTGTTAAACTATAACTTTTGTTTCGAGAGCTTTTCAGGTGCATGACAGTGGGTAATGTGTGGTTGGATCATCATCTCACATGTCTTTAAGAATTTCGAAGTGTTTGAACACATTTTGTAATTGTTAATATACATATGATGTTCTAAGATTTTGAATGATACAAATATTTTTGTGAGTTTCATGAATAGAAATGAGGTTCTAGGACAGTTTTGAAGTCAAAGTATAGTTTTGAAAGATGTAGAAATCTAAGAGTGATGATTTCAGTTATATCTTGAATCGAATTCTGAGATTTCAAAATCAGAATATGTAATTAGATTTTGAATGAGTATGGTTGTTTTGATTTCTATAAAAGAATGTATATTGTTGTGAAAGTAGGGAGTATAATGGATGATTTGCTGAATCAGATTCGAAGAATGTAATATATTAATTGTAAATTTATATATCTCTCGGGTATTACCTACCCGTTAAAAAAAATTTCACAATTAATATTTTGTACAACAGAATTTTATTACAGTCTTTATGAAAATATATATGTGCATATTTTCTTCAGATGTAACATAGATTTAATGAGTTAATATTAAATTAAACTCATTTGATTTACGGTTGAAACTAGAACTGAATAATCCCTAAAGACTTTAGAAATTACATAACTTTTACGGAGTATTTATTCAATAAAATTGAAATTATGAATTAATACTTCGTTATTTGTTGGTGTTTGTAACCCTTGCACCATATTCTCTAAAGCCACTACTCGAGCGCGAAGCGCGTTGACTTCTTCTATTACACCGGGGTGATTGTCGGTTCGGACGAGCGGATAAATAAAATCTAGAATTTGGTGTAGTATATAATCATGACGAGAAACTCTGAAAATGAGAGAGAAAATGGTGTTTCGGACCGGTTCGCCGGTAAGTGCTTCAGGTTCATCACCAAGAGGGCAATGTGGTAGATGGAAGGGATCACCTTCTTCTTGTCTCCAATTATTGAGGAGGCTACGAACCTATCCCCAATTCATCCAGAATAGATGATGGCTAATTGGTTGATCCATTCCGGTCACACTGCTTTCGGAGCTTGAGTGGGATTCCATATCGGAATTTGAGGGACTTGAACTAATGACGAATTCCATTTCGTTCGATTGAATAAAGGATTTTTCGATATGAAATGATTTTTCAGCTATCGGGTGGTATTCTAATTACATAGAATATCTATATATATATAGCGCAAAAGATTTCGTAGATTACGGAGGAATTTACGGGATATGTCAGGCAAAGTTTACAGTAACAGATACGCTAAGATATGGATTAGCAGATACGCTAAGATATGAATTTTGTCTATACACTATTCATGCAATCAATGCAGTAAGACGTGTCTAGACTAAGAATGATAAGCAGGCAATTTTCGACAAAAATGATAAGCAAAACTTTTGACATGCAGACACGGTCGAAGTCCAGGCTCACTAATGCATCCTAACGACTATCAGTTAGACACACTAATGCAAACCTGGTTCGCTAAGACCACCGCTCTGATACCAACTGAAAGGACCCGTTCATATACATTATAAACGATTCACAATAGTTGATTACATCGCGAGGTATTTGACCTCTATATGATACGTTTTACAAACATTGCATTCGTTTTTAAAAGACAAACTTTCTTTACATCTAAAATTGACGGCATGCATACCATTTCATATTACATCCAACTATAATTGACTTAATATTAATCTTGATGAACTCAACGACTCGAATGCAACGTCTTTCAAAGTATGTCATGAATGACTCCAAATAATATCCTTAAAATGAGCTAATGCACAGCGGAAGATTTCTTTAATACCTGAGAATAAACATGCTTTAAAGTGTCAACCAAAAGGTTGGTGAGTTCATTAGTTTATCATAATCAATCATTTCCGTAATAGTAATAGACCACAAGATTTCTGTTTATAAATATATGTACACTCGCAAGTGTATAAAAGTATTCTATAAGTTGTAGGCACCCGGTAACAAGCCTTAACGCTCATGTTTTACCCTCTGAAGTACACCAGATCAGGTGTGTTTAATATAACCTCGAAGTACTAAAGCATCCCATAGTCAGGATGGGGTTTGTCAGGCCCAATAGATCTATCTTTAGGATTCGCGCCTACCGTACATAGACAAGTAGCTTAATGTTACCAAGCTAAGGGTATATTTCTGGTTTAAACCCACGGAGAATTAGTTTTAGTACTTGTGTCTATTTCGTAAAACATTTATAAAACAGCGCATGTATTCTCAGCCCAAAAATATATATTGCAAAAGCAATTAAAAAGGGAGCAAATGAAACTCACAATACTGTATTTCGTAGCAATTATGTATATGACGGCACTGAACAAGTGCAGGGTTTGTCTCGGATTCACGAACCTATATTAAGTATATACATTTATATGTTGGTCAATATCTGTCTAACAATTTAGGTCAAGTCGTAGTGTATCACCATCCTAATGCTCGAGACCGACATGCAAAAGTCAATAAAAGTCAACTTGACCCAAAATGACTTCCAAAATCTATACATGTTTATTATATAACTTATATATAGTCATTTTATATATTTAAATATATTTATCAGATCTTATTATACTAAATAATACAAGTCATTTATTAATAAATAAAAATTTATATTTAAATTCATATATGATAAAAATATACTTTTATATATCTCAAGTAATAAAATTTATAAAATTCACTTAATATCATAAAAATATAGTGGTATGTATTATTAATGTAATTATATTACGTGTGGTAAAAATATCTTTATACGCATATTTATTTGATTAAATAATATTGATAATAATAATAATGATAAAAATAATAAAATGATAGTTTCAATAAAAATATTAATTTTTAGTAATAAATATTAAAATTAATAATAATTCATTTGACCATATCTTTTAATCCGTTCATTGAACCCACACGATTTCTAAATGAAAAGTTATTAATTTTTCTTTAGCTTTTCAACGACATGCATATCATATACCTTATATCAGTAGCATATGTATCAAATTTGTGATTTATCATAAACTATTTAACGACGAAACTAAACATACAAACATGCATAATCATATATACTCGAGCACTAGTCAGGGATACACTATTAATATATAAAAGATAAGATATGAATGCTCACGTATCAATATTGTGATTCAATATTGCAGGAAAGTACGTAGACGCAACGAAAATGATAAACGTTAGGTTGACCTCACGAGCAATACCCTCGAACAATACCCATAACCTTCATAGCTATAACCCATAATTTCCTTAGCTCTATCCCGTTTGAAAACTTATTTTGAAATCGTCTAAATATAACTCTGTCGTAGTATTTTATGTATACTAATAATATCTTGAAATAATACTAAGTAAATATATATATGTAATTCGATTGAGAGAGTTTAGAGAAATATATTTTCAAGTTTCTATGAAATAATGAAACCTATTGAATTCTATTTATAATAGATTTTTGAATTATTAAAGTGAATTATTAAAGTATGAATTATTAAAGTGAATTATTAAAGTATGAATTATTAAAGTGAATTATTAAAGTATGAATTATTAAAGTGAATTATTAAAGTTAAAGTAAAGTAAAAGTAAAGTAAAGGTAAAGTTAAAGTATAGTAAAAGTATAAAAACTATGTATGTATAATACGCTTATATATATAATATTAATTTAAATCGTTATATATATTTAATGAAATAAAATATAAATATCGTTATATTTATTATACTGGTTAAGTAATGAGTTGTCAAAAGTGATTCTAGATATTTATAAAAGTTATATACGTTTTAATAATAAAGTTCTTTTTAAACTGAAAACGTTTTTGTACGTTTGAAAATAGATTAATAGAATATTATGAAAACCAATTCTCCACTAGCTTTTGTCTAACTTTCGTAAATGACACTTTTTATTTATATTTATAAATAGCTTTATAAATTATTCTGAATATCGTTAAGAGGAATAGATTTTCTCAAATCATAGTGGACCTCTCAACAGAGACTTGTAATCAAAATTCAAAGTTTCTGATAATTCAATCATTTAATATATATTTTTTTTAATTTCGCCGAAAATCATATTGAAACAAATACGTTCGTATAAAGTATTATACGTTTAATACTTTATTAATATTCTCAAGTTATAATATATATATACATATACATATCTATTTATATATAACGGTTCGTGAATCGTCGGAATTTGGTCGAGGTTATAATGAATGTATAAACACAGTTTAAAATTCTTGAGATTTAACTTAACAAACTTTGCTTATCGTGTCGGAATAATATAAAGATTAAAGTTTAAATTTGGTCGGAAATTTCCGGGTCGTCACAAAAGAGTGATCACATGGATTGATGACATGGCAAGATCTAGGGTGGTGGTGGTGGACGATTTATGGAGGGGGAGGGGAAGGACAAAAAGTTTACTTTTTGGCTAATGGTGTCTAAAGTGTGTCCTTTTGCTAGAATCTTATGTAACAAAGTTAATTATCCTTATCCATAATGCTAGCATGACTCACTAATTATTTATTTATTTATTTATTTATTATTATGGGCCACTAGTAAATATATTTGGGCTAATTAATTGGGTCACTAGCTAGAGTAGGGTGGGCTTGAGCCCAACAAGGTAAAAAGTCCAAAAAGGCTAACTATTGGGCTTTAGCAATTAAATAAATAAAATTAAGCATCCAAAGGCCCAAGTAATTATTATTATAAAATAATAATTAATATTTTGATGTCCAAAAGTTCCGGTTCCGACTAAAGTCAAACGTACGCGCAGTCCGCGTTTTAATCGTAACGGCAAGTAACGCTAACGGTTATAAAGCATCCAATGGACAAATTAAGCATTCTAATCATACCAAGGCACGTTTTAAAGTATATATGAATATAAAACACGTGTGCCAAGGTTCCATAGTAATAAAGTAACGCAGTATGCACAAATACGCAGTTTCACAAAAATACAAGGCACAAAAGCAAGTCGAAAAAGCCGGGTCGTTACAAATTTCCACAAGTGTCGTTCTTTTATCCAAACCCCAATTATGGTACAAAGCCCAATTACCCAATTTTAGTAATTAGCCCAACATCATGATTACTTCGAATTAAATAAGCATAATAATAACTTAGCTACGAGACATTAATTTAAAAAGGTTGAACATAACTTACAATGATTAAAAATAGCGTAGCGTTACACGAACAGAATTTCGACTTACACCCTTACAACATTCGCTAACATACCCTTATTATTAGGATTTAAAATTAAAATTAAAATTAAAATATAAATTATATATATATATTTACGTATATATTGAGAGAGATTGAATTTGGATGATAAAAATGATCAGAATTCGTTTGGCTTTATAGGGAATTGAGTTCAGGGTACTCCGCGACTCGCGGTAATTTTTGCCTTCAAACTCCGCGAGTCGCGGAGTTTGAAAATACAGCTCACCCTCCTTTGGCTTCTTTCTTGCCGACGATTTATAAATATATTATAATATATATATTAATTTTAAGAATTAATTATATATTATATTATATTTATGTGCATAGTTGACTCGTAATTTTTAGTCCATTGCGTCGAGCTTTGAGAGTTGACTCATGTCCCGGTTCCGGATTTTCGAACGTCCTTGCGTACAATTTTATATTTTGTACTTTGCGTTTTTGAATCTTGTACTCTTGTAATTTCGAGATGTTTCTCATCAATATTTGGAACCTCTTTGATTGTACTTTGTACTTTTGATCTTTTTGGACCTTTGCGTCTTCAATTCATCGAATCTGTCTTTTGTCTTCACCTTTTATTATTTAAACGAATATCACTTGTAAATAGAACAATTGCAACTAAAAGCTTGTCTTTCTTGAGGAATAATGCTATGAAATATATGTTCGTTTTTAGCATTATCAAATATTCCCACACTTAAGCGTTGCTTGTCCTCAAGCAATATAGTCTTGAAATACTAGAATCACTTCTTTATTCTTCACACTTTGTACATCAGTGATTTCTATATGGCGGTATAAACAATGGTAGTAACGATATGGTTTACAGTCCCACATGACTATAAAAATTTAGATCCATTAAGGAAATTGGATCTTTATGAAAACATTTGATCTTTTGAAAATTAAATCTAGTTTTTTTTTACCCTAGATAAGTTTTCCGGAATAACCCTTCACCGGTGTTTGCAAAATATTTTTGTGGGCTTGGTGGGTTTCAGATTTGAAAATTTTAGCTCAAAACTTGCGGTTTTGTGTCACCCACTTGCTAACCTTGTATTAGGAAAGCAACACGTCCAGTTTACTTGCTCCGTATATTACCTTTCGATAAACTACCGTCCAGTTGTAAAGGAAAGCGTTGAACAAGCAACTGTTAAGGCAATGTCCCCTGACATGCTTTTGATTATGGTTTATAATGTGTCGGACGCAATTACTATCCTTGGTAGGAGCAATAGTAAAGCTCACCCTTATGATTTTTTGGTCCGGCACAAGGTCCTGTCTTTGACCATGCTATGCAACCACCGTTCTTACGGTTGACACCCGATTTAGTTCAGGTGACCTAATGAATTCCAGGTGAATTCCTAGGATTTTACGTTCAATGGTAATGAACGCATTGAAAATGGGTTTTTAGAAAAAAAATCGGTTTATAATTTTGATCAAAATATTTTCTCGTTCAAGCTCGAGTTTAGATATCATTGAATTCCATGAGTTAGTAATTCTCAATCTTTAAGGTCAATCTCAAGGATTGAGTAATATCAGTCTTAAAAGCTGATTTTTAATCTTTAAGGAGATTATCCTTTCTGGAGATCTGATTCATTAGTCTTATTAAGCTAATTTGCACGGTGCCTCCCCATTGTACGAGATAAATCCTTCTCATGGTTAGGATAAATCTGACCACTTGGCGACCCTGTTTAATACTGAGGTCCGTGGATTTCCTGCTGATTTTAGTGATGACTTTTCTAGATTTTTCGTCAACCTACAGCTGGTCTGGACGACAACTTCATGACCTAAATCAAGAAGCGCGTGTCTTTTTCGGAAGACTTTACTTCCTTTTAGTGATGGAATTGATTCATCGTGTAGATCCATCTTTCTTACAGTAAATCGGGTAAAACTTTTTAGTTTAGTCCAAAGCAAAAGTATTTTCAGTTATTTGTACAAAAATATGTGATATATGTTTTGAATAACTTGGAGAATTTTCCCACACTTGGCTTTTATTTTTCCTTTTTGTTCTCCTCTATTCCATTCTTAAATGAATTCTAACATTTTGATTTGTTTCTCAATTTATGTCCTTTCCGAGGTAACAATAATTTCGGTGTTAACACCTAGTTTTATCGTTCATAAATATGTATAAATATGATTTTGAGTTCATTTAATTGGAAATTTTGAAAATTTTACTAGAAGTGGGTAGTCAGTATATAAGACTGGGGCTGTTCTTTATTATCAGAGAGCACTAGATTCTAATACAACTACTGCTTTTACTAGCATTTTTAATGGTAACCAAGTGTTTAAGATCAAAAAATTTTAAAATCCGAAAGAATTTAACCCCTTCCCACACTTAAGATCTTGCAATGCCCTCATTTGCAAGAAATCAGTAACAATTTAAATTATTGAGGGTGATTAGCGTAGAAATGATTAAATTTTACCAAAGTTTCCAAACATATTGGCGTTTGTTTTCTGAATGATAAATGGTGCACATCATTTGTTCATTCTGTCTTGTTGTTATTTCACATATATTTTGCATCTTGTCGTCAAAATTAGTTGCTTTTGCTGAACTTAATGCCAGTCTTTGAAAATGCGTTGTTTTACCCTGTTGTGTACATAAGATAAAATGCAAACATATATACATATTTTTGAAGTTTGGTATATTACCCCACATTCAAATATTATTAAAATCTAAAAATAAAAATTAGTAAAAAAAAAAAAATTAATACAATTCTAACATAAGTATTAAATGTATCAACATTACAAATAATAAAATAAATAAAACTAAGTACACTAGGGATGATACTGATACCAGTAGGGGTTCCATGCAAAACCGTATGTGCTATAGAATGCTTCGGCAGGGTTATACGTAGGATACGGTGGTTGCATCTCTATAGACCAGGGAGGGAATATGGGCGTTGGAGTAGGAATATAGTTTCTACCTATATATTGGCAATAAGCTATGATTTGGTTTTGATGAACTTGCCAATCTTCAAATGCTCTATGTCTAGCATTTTCGTACTCCTGTGAAGCTATAAACCTTTGCATTTCTTGCATTTCATTTCCCCCTCCTACATTACCTTGCTGTTGGTTTCTCTCAATCTGTGGATGTCTACCATTATATCGTACTGCGGCGTTATTTCGCCTCTTCAAAATTTTAGCACCATGGTATAAATTTAAACCTATTGTATCTTGGGGTTCTGGTTCTTCTACTAATAATCCCCCCGACTTATATCCACGTTGAGATACTCAGCAATCAAAGTAATAAATATACCACCTCCTATTATGCTATGCGGTCTTATCCCCCTAACCATAGCTGATAAATAAAAACCCACACAATACGGTATACTTACAGTGCTTTGTGGGTATCGAATACACATGTGGTAAAACAAATCCTGTTCATTTACCTTTTCCTTATTCTTACCTCTTTGTGTAATCGAGTTCGCTAAAAACCTATGAATTACTCTTAACTCTGCTCTATCTATATCCAAATAAGAGTAATTCCCCCCTTTGAACCGGTGATGGCTAGTCATCTGACTCCATACACCATGTGTATCAAAATTTTCATCTATCTTTCTACCATTTAGTATCAACCCTCTACAATCGGCAGATGCTAACTCCTCAGGTGTATATATACGTAAAGCCTGAGCCATGTCTAGTAAAGATATGTGGCGCATCGAACCTCCTAACAAAAATCTAATAAAAGATCGATCGGTTAAACGAGCTACCCGATCATTTAATTCTATACTACACAACAATTCTTCACACCATACTTTATATACAGGTCTACGCATGGTGAATAAACGTACCCAGTTGTTAAAAGTAGAATTACCATACCTCTGTGCAAGTAATTCCCTAATTGGCCCGACCAATTCTACAGCTTCTAATGGTCCCATTCTATGACCCTAGGTACCTCAACAGCTTTAGAATGATGAGTATGCAATCCCCGTTGGTATTTTGGATAATCTATCCAACGTCTGTCAAATCTCAAGTTCGGGTGCAAATCTTCTAAATGCATATCAGAAAATGTAATTACTGGATGAGGTATATCTTGCTTGTAGTAGTTATCCACCTCCTGTTGGTCCGCATTCTCAGGAGGAGCATTGCGAGCTTGGGATGAAGATTCACCCCTTTCAGTCTGCAAAACACATCAAACACAATTTTTGTGCATCCAAATATGCATTAGTGTCAGCAAAATCATCAATCAAAATAATTACAATGACATGATCAATTTATATCAAACTTAAGCTCATTTTCATATTTTCATCAAATCTACACTTTTTCAAATCAGCATATAAGAAAATGTTCTTCTAGTTCATAAGCATTCAACTCAAATAACATGTCAAAATAATCATTACTAGCAATTAAACAAGTTTCAAAGGCATTATCTCTCAAAAATCAAGTTCATGAATTTTAGACTTGAAAAAGTCCACTTTAATTCTCAAAATTATGTTTAGGCTCAAAGTTTGGATCATTTAACTACCTAAACATGTTACACTACTTAATTTAGCAACAATTTATGACAAAAATCGACCATAACCTGTTTATATCAAAAAGCCCCAAATTTGCTCAAGTACACAAACCCTAGATTACTCAAAATTTGAAGTTTAAGGCTTCTAATCATGTTAAATAGCATCAATCTAGGTTATACAAGAATAATACATAAACAATTTAAGCATAATTACACTAAAAAGCATCAAAATCAAATTGGATATAAAATTGCTCAAGAACACTAATTTCGGATTAAATGGTGTTTAGGTGTAGAAATTTACCGTTTTTCTTGAGTAATTCCTTGATAGCATCCTTCTCAACATGATTTTAGTAAAAGATTTGATGATTAACGGTCAAAAATTGCGAATTTGGTGTGTATTTTTCGGTTTTTTCGGGTTATTTTCGCAGTTTGTTTTGTGGGTGTTGTGTGGACTGAGCTGTTCCAGCTCCTTTATTTTTTTCTGTAATTCGGTCCCTCCGCGAGTCGCGGAGTTTTTACCCTTCAAACTCCGCGAGTCGCGGGGTTTGTATTTTTTTTTTTATATAAAATCTTAACTTATGAAACAATTAAGTAATTAATTTTAAAATTTTGTTTCTCTTTGTTTTAGGACGAGGTCGTTTCGGATCGATGTCCTAGTCCGTCCTTCGACAAAATTTTAAAATTTGTCTTTTTCAAGCGATTGTTTTAAAAGCTTAGATTTTTGGGTTTTTTTTTTTTTGGCATACTTTAATTCAATAAGATTAAAAATAATGATAATAAAAGTTCTCGTCCCTCCCTCGGGTAAAGCAATTTCGGTTCAAAGACCTAGTCTTCAACTTACGACGAATTTTAAAAATCATATTTTTAACTTAGCGAAATAAAGTAAATTTTTGTTTTTAAATTCACACCAAACTTAAAATAAAAATACATAAAAATTCAAAATTAATATTAAAAATTCACACTAAACTTATAATTTGAAATGCATAAAATTAAAAATTCATATTTTAAAAATTAAAAATTCACACCAAACTTAATTTAAAAATTCATATTATAAATTCACACCAAACTTATATTAATTTTTCAAATATTTACAATTTTAAATATATTATTTTTACAAAGTTTACAATATTAATTTAAGATTTATATATTAATTTTAAAAACAAGGTAAAAATAAAATTAAAAATCGTTTTGGCTTTTATCCCACTTTAATCAATCAAATATTATCAAAAATATGCGCCCCTCTTTTCGGTAAAGTAATTTCGGTTCCAAGACCTAATTTAACTCATGATGAATTTTTGAAATATTTTGGGTTGATTGATTAAAGATATTTATACCTTAAGAATAAACGTTAAATTTCGCAGTGATGTAATAAATTTTTGTATGATATCAATAATTTCGGTCGCCAAACCTAATTTTATTTAATACCAATTTAATACTTTATAGCGAACAAATTAGCGTTTATTATCAAAAGGTTAAAAAAAAATAAAAAAAACTGTACAGACTTACCTGTGAAATAGATTTCTTAGTTATATGATATATCCCATTCATAAGATAGTCGGTTTAATTGGTTTTCCATGGCTACATAGGCGTAACCTCGAGCATTCAGTGTTTTTTCTTCTAAACATATGAACGGTCCGTTTCTGCATAAAGTAACAAATTCGGTGTTTGAATAGGTTTGATTATTTGAACATTTACCTCCATGTGACCATTTTCCGCATTTGTGACATTTTTCTAGGTGTCGTGCTCTTCTTTTCGCTGCGGATTTTGATTTTCCTTTACCAAATTGTGACTTATTATCTTCGCATCTAGATTCTTTTCTTACTCCGTCCAATCTTTCTCTGATTACTGATACTATTTCACTCAGAAGTGTGTCATTATTACGTTTAGTGATCAAAGCGTGTAGCATTAGACCATGGTTTAGTTCACAGGCAGTCTTCATTTCGTAAAAACCTAAAAAAATAAAAATTCAGAATGGGGGGAGAAGACTAGTTCTTTAGGGTCTGCTAGGGAAAGACCATTAGGGTTCCATTTTCGAGAACTACACGAAAACAGACAATCTAACTCTAACAGAAATACATATTATACTTAAAAGACTTGATTCTCCCCACACTTAGTTAGCTGTGGTGTCGAAATTGTGATTAACTTCGTTGTCGACTTCCATCGGACTATCTATGTAGTGTTTAACTCTGTGACCATTAACTTTAAATTTAATCCCATTTGAATTTATCAATTCTACTGTTCCGTATGGAAAAACTCTTTTAACTATGAATGGTCCAGACCATCTTGATTTCAATTTTCCAGGAAATAGCTTGAATCGTGAATTGAAAAGAAGAACTCTGTCTCCTTCTTTAAATTCTTTTAAACTTCTGATTCTTTTATCATGCCATTTCTTCGTTCTTTCTTTATAGATTAACGAATTTTCGTATGCTTCATGTCTTAATTCTTCTAATTCGTTTAGTTGACTTAATCGTAGACGTCCAGCTTCATGTATATCAAGATTACATGTCTTCAAAGCCCAAAATACTTTGTGTTCAATTTCTACTGAAAGATGACATGCTTTTTCATAAACAAGTCTAAAAGGTGTGGTTCCAATTGGAGTTTTGTAGGCTGTTCTAAAAGCCCAGAGTGCATCCTCCAATTTAATGGACCATTCCTTCGGATTTGATCCTACGATTTTCTCTAGAATACGTTTTAAAGCTCGGTTTGTATTTTCAACTTGTCCACTAGTTTGTGGATGATAAGCAGTGGAGATTTTATGAGTTACTCCATATCTTTTAAGAACTTTCTCAAGTTGATTATTACAGAAATGAGTTCCCCGATCACTTATTAAAGCTTTCGGTGTTCCAAACCTTGCAAAAAGACGTTTTAAAAAGTTGACTACAACTCGTGCATCATTAGTTGAGAGAGCTTGTGCTTCCGCCCATTTAGATACATAATCAATGGCTACGAGAATATAGAGATTATTATGAGATTTTGGAAATGGACCCATAAAGTCAATACCCCAAATGTCAAATACTTCACATACTTGAATGACATTTTGTGGCATTTCATCACGTTGACTTATTTTTCAGGCCCTTTGACAAGCATCACAGGATTTGCAAAGAAGGTGTGCGTCTTTGTAAATTGTAGGCCAA
This sequence comes from Rutidosis leptorrhynchoides, assembly GCF_046630445.1. Taxonomy (NCBI): domain Eukaryota; kingdom Viridiplantae; phylum Streptophyta; class Magnoliopsida; order Asterales; family Asteraceae; genus Rutidosis; species Rutidosis leptorrhynchoides. The sequence continues at coordinate 28,217,477 of NC_092339.1, read as the reverse complement.
TAGAATCCAGCTTCATAAATTTTTTTTGCTGTTAGTTAAGGCCCATAATGCCCTCCTGTTGGTCCTGTGTGACAATGGTTTAAAATTTTACTAGCTTCATCTCCAAATACACATCGGCGTATTATTTCATCGGGACAACTTTTAAACAGATGTGGATCTTCCCAAAAATAGTGTTTTATATCACTGAAGAATTTCTTTCGTTTTTGGTACGATAATCCTTTTTCAAGGAATCCACAAACTAAGTAGTTTGCATTGTCTGCAAATCATGGAATTTCTTTATAATCTATCTTCAATAGATATTCATCAGGAAAGTTGTCTTGTATGGCCGATTTATTTAGAACTTCTAATTCGGGATTTTCAAGACGAGAAAGATGATCAGTGGCGAGATTTTCTGCTCCTCTTTTATCTCGGATTTCAATATCAAACTCTTGTAAGAGTAAGATCCAACGGATTAATCTTGGTTTAGCATCTTGTTTCGAAAATAGGTATCTAAGAGCAGAATGGTCGGTATAGACCACCGTTTTTGCTAGAACGAGATATGAACGAAATTTGTCAAAAGCAAAGACAATAGCAAGGAGTTCTTTTTCAGTAGTTGTGTAATTTGTTTGTGCTCCTTGTAACGTCTTACTAGCATAATATATAGGTTGAAATCATTTTTCAATCCTTTTCCTAAAACGGCCCCCATTGCAAAATCACTTGCATCGCACATTAGTTCAAATGGTAGATTCCAATTTGGTGTTATCATGATCGGCGCATTAGTTAGTTTCTCTTTAAGAATATTAAAAGATTTGATACATTCATCTGAAAAGATGAATGGAGCATCCTTTTCTAGGAGTTTATTCATAGGAGTGGCAATTTTAGAAAAATCTTTTATGAATCGTCGGTAAAAACCGGCATGCCCTAGAAAACTCCTAACTCCTCTAACATTGGTGGGATGTGAAAGTTTAGCAATTACATCTACTTTAGCTCTATCCACTTCAATTCCTTCCTTCGAAATTTTATGACCAAGAACGATGCCTTCTTTAACCATGAAATGGCATTTCTCCCAATTAAGTACTAGATTTGATTGTTCGCATCTAATAAGCATTCGTTCCAGATTAACTAGACATGATTCAAATGTATCACCGAAGACTGAAAAGTCATCCATGAAAACTTCCATGCATTCTTCTATCATGTCGTAAAAAATTGCCATCATGCACCTTTGAAAGGTTGCAGGGGTGTTGCAAAGTCCAAATGGCATGCGTTTGTAAGCAAAAGTACCATAAGGGCACGTGAATGTGGTTTTCTCTTGATCTTCGGGTGCTATTGGAATTTGAAAATATCCGGAAAATCCATCAAGAAAACAATAGTAACTATTTCCGGCTAATCTTTCCAACATTTGATCAATGAAAGGTAAGGAAAAGTGATCTTTTCTGGTGGCATCATTTAATTTTCTATAATCAATACACACACGCCATCCTGTTACAGTCCTAGTAGGAATAAGCTCATTTTTTTCATTTGTAATGACAGTCATGCCACCCTTCTTAGGTACGCATTGAACTGGGCTTACCCATGGACTATCAGAAATTGGATAAATTAAACCTGCATCTAGTAGTTTAATAATTTCTTTCTTAACTACATCTTGCATATTAGGATTTAGTCTTCATTGGCATTGCACATACGTTTTATGACCTTCTTCCATAAGGATTTTATGTGTGCAATACGAAGGACTTATTCCTTTAATATCATGAATCTTCCACGCAATGGCTGTTTTATGAGCTTTCAACACAGAAATGAGTTGTGATTTCTCATTTTCAGTAAGAGAAAACGATATTATTACAGGTAATTCAGATTCACCATGTAAATACGCGTATTCCAAATGGTTTGGAAGTGGCTTTAACTCTAATTTCGGAGGTTCTTCTATCGATGATTTGTATCGATATCTGTCTTCTTCTTTTAGCATTTGAATTTCTTCTGTTGTTGGTTCATATCCATTAGCTATAAGTGTAGCTAACATTTCAGCTTCATCAATTGGTTCATTACCTTCTCCTAAAGAACATTCTCCTGTTCCTTGTAATTCTGGAAATTCTTCTAACAATTCTGTATGTGCATCTATAGTTTGAATATAATAACATGTATCATATGCAGATTGTGGTTGTTGCATTGCTCTATCAACTGAAAAGGTAACACTCTCGTCCTCTATACTTAGGGTCAATTTCTTACCGAACACGTCTATCATTGCTTTAGCCGTGTTTAAGAATGGTCTTCCTAATATGAGAGGAACTTGAGAATCTTCTTCCATGTCCAGAACAACAAAATCTACTGGAAATACTAAAGTACCAACTTTAACTAGCATGTTCTCCATTATCCCTCTAGGATATTTTATTGATCGATCGGCTAGTTGTATGCTTATTCTTGTTGGTTTCAATTCTCCAAGGTCTAGTTTAGTGTATAGTGAAAACGGCATTAGATTTATACTAGCACCTAAGTCTGCCAATGCTTCTATTGAACTAAGACTACCCAGAAAACATGGAATTGTGAAACTTCCTGGATCAGATAATTTTTCTGGTATCTTATTCAACAGTACTGCTGAACAATTAGCGTTCATAGTAACAGCCGAGAGTTCTTCCATTTTCTTTCTATTCGAGATTAGATCTTTCAAGAATTTAGCATATCTAGGCATTCCTGAAATCACATCAATGAAAGGAAGATTTACATTTATTTGTTTAAACATATCCAAGAATTTGGATTGCTCGGCTTCAAGTTTCTCTTTCTTCATTTTACTCGGGTAAGGAAGTGGTGGTTGGTATGGTTTAACATAAGGTTTAGCCTTAACTGTGTTATCTTCATTAACCTTCTCAACTACCGGTTCTGTTTCCTTATCTTGTTCAGGTTGTGGTTCTTGTGGAGTAGGAATAGCTTCATCAGAAGTTACAGGTATTTCAGGTGGTTTAAGTGTTGTACCACTTCTTGTGGTAATGGCTTTAGCTGTTTCATTCCGGGGGTTAGCATTTGTATCACTAGGTAAACTTCCCGGTTTTCTTTCACCTATTAATCTTGCTAGGTTACTTACTTCTTGTTCCAAGTTTTGAATAGAAGCTTGTTGATTTCTAAATGCTTGAGCATTTTGTTCATTGGTTTGTTTTTGAGATGTGAAAAACTGCGTTTGAGTTTCAACTAGCTTCGTCATCATATCTTCTAAATTCGGCTTTTTATCATCGGGTTGTGGTGGTTTGTTTTGAAAATTAGGTCTTTGCTGGTTGTAATTATTGTTGGATACTTGTTGATTGCTAGGACCTTGTTGGTTGTTGTATGGAATATTTCGGTTATAATTCTGGTTTTGATTGTAAATCGGTCTTGGCGGTTGATAATTATTCTGATAATTATTTTCAGGCCTTTGGTTTATGTATGAAATATTCTCTCTTTGTTCCATTGTTAATTCAATACTGAGACAATCTTTTATCAAATGTGGTCCTCCACACTGCTCACAACTAATTCGTATTGAGTGAATATCTTTAGTCATCTTTTCCATTCGTCTCTTGACAGCATCTATCTTTGCGGAAATGGAATCTAGGTCATGGCTAGAATCGGCTCTAGCTGCTTTAGATGATCTAACGATATCTTTTTCTTGGTGCCACTCATGTGAGTGGGAAGCAGTGTTATCAATAATTTTGTAAGCATCAGTTTCGATTTTATTCATAATGGAACCACCAGCTGCTATATTGATGTCTTTCCTTGTAGTGATGTCGCATCCTTGGTAGAATATTTGTACTATTTGACAGGTATCTAAACCATGTTGCGGACATCCTTTTAATAACTTTCCAAATCTTGTCCATGCCTCATATAGAGTTTCATTCGGTTTCTATGTGAACGTAACAATTTCTCCTTGAAGTCTTACGGCTTTAGATGCAGGAAAGAATTGTTTAAGAAATTTTTCAACTAAAACGTCCCATGTATCAATCGCCCCTTCAGGTAACGATTCCAACCAATCTTTGGCTCCTCCCTTTAAAGTCCAGGGAAATAACATGAGATATATCTGTTCATCCTCAACTTCTCTTATTTTAAATAGTGTGCAGATCCTATTAAAGGTACGAAGATGTTCATTTGGATCTTCCTTCGGTGCACCACTAAATTGGCATTGATTAGTCACCATGTGTAGAATTTGTCCTTTGATTTCATAATCTGGCGCATTAATGTCTGGATGAGTAATTGCGTGACCTTGGCCAGTACGTTTAGCTCTCATTCGGTCTTCCATACTTAAAGGTTCCAGATTCTCCATAATTGAATTTGTTGAATCGGAATCACTAGAGGATTCTGATTTAATGGTTCGTTCCTCAACAATCTCTGTTTAAATGATTGGTGGTTCCGGAGGAAAATTTAATGGTTCAGGATCTATGAATCGTCCCTGAATATTCTCCGGATTCTCAATTGTGAGGTCGGGTTCAAAAAATGGATTATCGGAAATTTAAACTGGAGTACTTGGTCGACTGGATGACGATTCTAAAGAAAAATCAACGGCGGTAATATTTGCTAAATGTCTTGATCTAGTTACAGGTGGTGAACGTACAAGAGGTGGTGAACGTCTTGCTCGGTGCATTCACTGAATATCCTATTAGTTTTTAAAAGGAAAGAAAAATTATATAAGTTATCCAATCAATAGACTTTTCTGATTTTGCCCACGTTTCGAATAGCCAAAAGATGCATCAGAGGGGCAGGATTCGTTTGGTCTCAATATAATTGAGGACTGTTTGACTCCAATAACCCGGTCCACGTACAAATCCAACTATTACTACGAACCAGAAAATTTTGATGTCTATCAATTTAACCACTTAAAATAAATTTTCGTAATTTTAAGAAATTTAGATAAGAAGTAGAATAAAAAATCTATGTCCTAAAAACTAGAATAGCGAGAAATAAGAAAGAAAAAGAGCGCGTCGGAAAAAGATCGAAAAATAAAAATAAGAAAGAAAAAGAGTGACTTATAGAACTTAAAAACACTAGACTAACCCAACCTTATTACTATCACTAACTTAAAATTATAATCGCAAATTGAGATTACTAATTGGAATGATAATTGATACATAGGTAAAAGGTGTCTAAAAATATTAAAGCTTACAAGAAAAACTATATCCCAAACGGCAATAACTTAAAAAGAAACTAAAACTTAAAAAGGCGTCGCAAAATTCTAAAGTACCTAAATCTTTGTCTAAAAAAAAAGCACTTAAGGAATTCTACGGCAAAGCCTAAAAATCTAGAAGTAAAAATAACTATGGCAAAAACTAAGTTTAAAACTAAATATGAGCTAAAAATACAAATATTACGCTAAAACGATTAAAAAGGGACAAAAATATAAAAATATACAAAAAGTTGTAAAAAGTACAAATTTTATAAAAATTTTATTTTTATATTAATTATTTATTAAAACTATTAATTTTACAATTTAATTAAACTAATTTAACTAAAATATAAATTAAATAAAAAGTAAAACTAATTATAATAATAATAAGTAATTAGGGTTAATAATAATAATAATAATTAATAATTACTCCGTATTTAATGCGAATTAGGGTTTCAGTCACGGGTGTCAGGGCTGCTCCGCGAGTCGCGGTATTCGAGGCTGCAAACTCCGCGAGTTGCGGGGTTCCAATTTTCAACTCAGGTACAGTTTAAAATTCGACGCTTTTTTTTATTTTATATTTTTTTTCTGTTTTCTGTTTTAAAATCTAAAATATTTATATAATAAAAACTTATATTTAAAAACTAAAATAAAAATAGAACTACTTTATAATTTTAAAAATATCTTAAAAATAGATTTATATATATATTAATTTTTTTTAAATAAAAATATTTAAATAAAACTTATATTTTTATAAAATAAAAATAAAGAAACTTTATAAAACTTAAATATTTGACAAAATCTTAAAAAAATATATAAATTTTTGTTTTCTTTTTATATTTTCGATTAATAAAAAACGTATTTTTACAAAAGTGAATTTTAATAAAAGTAAACTAAAAATAAAAATCTTTTTTTTATTATTATATTTAGCGTTGCGCTTTCGGCGTTTAAGAGTCCCCGGCAGCGGCGCCAAAAATAACTTGATGTCAAAGCTAAGGGGTATAAAAAATACTATTAAATTTTACAAGGAAATATTATTAAATACGATACAATTTTACACAAGATATTTATTTATTTATAGAATCGATATACTTAAACCTTGCTACAACACTTATAGGCAGTGTACCTAATCGTACAGTAGTGTAGTTTTTAGTAAGTCCGGTTCGTTCCACAGGGAAAATCTTTAAACAAAGCTTAACGCTATATTAGTTTACTTTTATAAAAATACAAATATATATATATATAAGTAATATTATTATTATAAAGGGGGTTTTTTTACCGTTTAATGACCGGTTTGTCGATTTTAAAACTTTAGTCGCAGTTAAAACAAAATGTAAAATATTAAATAAATAAAAGACTTAATTTAAAGCGTAAAGTAAATAACGATAATGAAATTGCGAATAATAAAAGTGCGATAAAATAAACTTGCGATAATTAAAAAGTGCAATAATTAAAAGTGAAATTAAATACAATAACAATAAATAAAAATGCGATAATTAGAAGTGCAATTAAATATAAAATAAAGAAAATTAAATATGAAATAAAAGAATTATGCTTATTTAAACTTCCGTAATCATGATGTTTGACGTGTTGATTTTAGTTTTATGCCCATGGGTTAATTGTTCTTTGTCCTGGATTATTTAATATGTCCATACGGATTTGTCCATAATAGTCCATCAGTCATAAATATAAAGAGCGAAAGCCTTAGTCAAATTATTCTTATTCCCGAAGTCAAATATTCCAACTAATTGGGGATTCGAATTGTAACAAGGTTTTAATACTTTGTTTAATGAATACACCAGGTTATCGACTGCGTGTAAACCAAGGTTTTACTACTTTGTTAACAATTACACCAATTACCCTTGAATGTAATTCACCCATGTTTCAACAAGTCTATTAACTATTAATCCAGTTCCGTGTCCGGTAAAATGAATAATTATTGGTATTTATAGATATCCCGCCCACCGTACCCAGTCAAGCGTATGTGGTTATATATAAATACGTCGAATTATAAGTTTGTGTATTAAATTAACAAGGTATTGTTTAGTTAATATAAAACCCATTAATAGCTCATAGTCTAATTTCCACAAGTGTCGTTCTTTTATCCAAACCCCAATTATGGTACAAAGCCCAATTACCCAATTTTAGTAATTAGCCTAACATCATGATTACTTCGGATTAAATAAGCATAATAATAACTTAGCTACGAGACATTAATTTAAAAAGGTTGAACATAACTTACAATGATTAAAAATAGCGTAGCGTTACACGGACAGAATTTCGACTTACACCCTTACAACATTCGCTAACATACCCTTATTATTAGGATTTAAAATTAAAATTAAAATTAAAATATAAATTATATATATATATATATTTACGTATATATTGAGAGAGATTGAATTTGGATGATAAAAATGATCAGAATTCGTTTGGCTTTATAGGGAATTGAGTTCAGGGGTACTCCGCGACTCGCGGCAATTTTTGCCTTCAAACTCCGCGAGTCGCGGAGTTTGAAAATACAGCTCACCCTCCTTTGGCTTCTTTCTTGCCGACAATTTATAAATATATTATAATATATATATTAATTTTAAGAATTAATTATATATTATATTATATTTATGTGCATAGTTGACTCGTAATTTTTAGTCCATTGCGTCGAGCGTTGAGAGTTGACTCATGTCCCGGTTCTGGATTTTCGAACGTCCTTGCGTACAATTTTATATTTTGTACTTTGCGTTTTTGAATCTTGTACTCTTGTAATTTCGAGACGTTTCTCATCAATATTTTGAACCTCTTTGATTGTACTTTGTACTTTTGAGCTTTTTGGACCTTTGCGTCTTCAATTCATCGAATCTGTCTTTTGTCTTCACCTTTTATTATTTAAACGAATATCACTTGTAAATAGAATAATTGCAACTAAAAGCTTGTCTTTCTTGAGGAATAATGCTATGAAATATATGTTCGTTTTTAGCATTATCAATCCTCAAATCTCAATCTAGAGCTCGTTTTAAACACCAAAATCGACCACAACTTGTTCACTACATGTTATAGACTCAAAATCCACAACAATTTGACCATAACAACACTTAAATCACTTGTTTTGACACAAATTCAAGCTTTTTACAAAACTAACACAAAATCTTAAATTTCTCAAAGATTAGAGCATGGAAGCTTGTGATTCTTACCTTAAAAGAATCAGTGAATCACAAGGAACACAAAGATATGAACAATTTTAGCTCTAGATAAAAATCAAGGATTAGGGTAAGATTGTAGGTAGAAGGGAAGGTACGGGAGTGTTTGGTGAATTTTCTAGAAATGGCAAGAACACAGCCCACTAGTCACTTAATTGTGGATAATTCCCACACTGTGTGACACACGGGTATTTATCAGTTATCTGATATCTTTCGTACGTCATTTGGCAACCCAAACGGAGTTCAAATTAAATAAACAAACCTGTTCTGTGACCCTTGTCACGAACTGGTCCTAACCACATCATTAAATAATAATAAATATTAAATAAAAATAAAAGCATACAGTAACTCATTACTAACTTAAGGGAAAAAAATAGTAATCTTATAACTAGGCCCGATTGAGGATGTTACAAATCTACCCCCCTTAAGAAGATTCCGTCCTCGGAATCTGGTCAAGGTCAAACAAATGGGTGTGGTGTGGTGTTTAGTACTTCGAAAAAGATTCTGATTGAGGGTGTTACACGGGTTTAACACCCCCACCCAGAATGTTCACTAGACGGAAGGGCTAGTGGGTGTGGTGTTTAGTACTTCGAAGTTTATATGATTATTATACAGACGAGATGTTCTATTTTGGGGATATTATTATGCGCATTATATGTTAAGGTCGGTTACCAAGCCAAGCTATAAAAGCAATGAAAAGTGAATGTTATGTATTGAGAGAATGATTTTATACACAGGTTATGTGTATGTTATTTTTGTGCACAAGATATGTGTACGGTTACTAAGATTTATGAAAAATGATTTCGTACACGAGAAAGGTGTACTGTATTTAAAAGATATCGCATGTACATTATAGGTGGGTATAGGATTCGGGCCCATTTGTACCATACAGGATTTAAATCTTGTGGTCTATCAAAATAATGAATTTTATTGTTTTATGATAAACTTATGAACTCACCAACCTTTTGGTTGACACTTGAAAGCATGTTTATTCTCAGGTATGAAAGAAATCTTCCGCTGTGCATTTGCTCATATTAAAGATATTACTTGGAGTCATTCATGACATATTTCAAAAGACGTTGCATTCAAGTTGTCGAGTTCATCAAGATTATTATTAAGTCAATTATAGTTGGATATATTATGAAATGGTATGCTTGCCGTTAACTTTCAATGTAAAGAAAGTTTGTCTTTTTAAAAACGAATGCAATATTGTAAAATGTATCATATAGAGGTCAAGTACCTCGCGATGTTACCAAATGTAATGTATTCGTCCAGATAGATTAGGACGGGTCCTTTCAGTTGGTATCAGAGCGGTGGTCTTAGCGAACCAGGTCTTGTATTAGTGTGTCTAACTGATAGTCGTTAGGATGCATTAGTGAGTCTGGACTTCGACCGTGTCTGCATGTCAAAAGTTTTGCTTATCATTTCGTGTCAAAAGTTACCTGCTTATCATTCTTAGTCTAGACATGTTTTACTGCATTGATATCATAAATAGTGTATAGACAAAATTCATATCTTAGCGTACCTGATAATTCGTATCTTAGCGTATTTGTTACTGCAGACTTTGCCTGACAGCTTCCGTAGATTCCTCCGTAACTTATGGGATTTTAGTATTATATATGCATATGTAAATTATGTATTGCAGGATACTAATCTACATCCTATAATCTAATTCATATAGAAAATCCTCCATCTGATCGTACGAGATGGATCCCTCAACCAGTTCGAATTCCTCGGATTCCGACAGCTATTCCGATATGGATATCCACCTCTGAAAATAGTATAACCGGAATGGATCAACCAACCAGCCATCGTCAATTCATCTGATGGGTTCGTAGTCGACTTAATCAATGGAGATGCGAAGAAGGCGATCCCTTCCACCAACCAAATTCACCTCTTGGTGAAGAACCCGAAGCACTTACCGGCGAACCTATCCGAAACACCATTTTTAGTCTCATTTCCAGAATAGCTCGACACGATTATATTCTATCCAAAATTCTAAACCTTATTCATCCGCTCGTTCCGACCGACAATCATCCCGGAGTAATACAAGGAGTCAACGAACTTTGCGCTCGAGTAATCAATTTGGAAAATATGGTGCAAAACGTACCAGCTTCAGCAACATCACCGGTATCAACAGTACCAACAACAACATAAGTTTCAACATCACATGCCCCAATATCTCATTCTGTACCTCGAGTATAATCATCATTCTACTAATCATTCTACATTATTTATCTTCGTTCTACATCATTATCTTCGTTTCTTATGGCAATTATGTAATCTCTAATGTTTTAGAGATTATGTACTCTAGTTCTAACCATAAATCAAATGAATTTAATATCATATTAACTCATTAAATCCATAATTACATCTGAAGAAAATATACATGTATATATGTTTTCATAAGAATTGTAATTAAAAATTCTTTTTCACAAACTTTTAATGGTGAAAATATTTTAACGGGTAGGTAATACCCGAGGAATATTTAGATTTCACATTAATAAGTTACACTATACATTCTTCGAATCTGATCCAACAGTCATTTACTATCCTACTTACATCCACCGATATACGAATCCGTTCACCACAGAATAACCATTTTCATTCAATTTCATATTTGGATTTTGACCTATCAGAATCCAACAAGTGGCATAATGAAGAAAACATTGGACAAAATAAAATTTGTTAGAAACAAACAAATTAACCATGAGAAAATTTTGTTAAGAATCCACGCTAACAAAATCCTAGATAACTGTTCCTAGCTAACTGATTACATTTTATTTATCGCAATTTAATTATCGCAATTTTATTTATCGTCATTTAATTTCTGTTATTTATTTTACGCACTTTATTTATTGTCATTTAAATACTGTTATTTACGCATTTAAATATCGGGACACGTATACAAGGTTTTGACATATCATATCGACACATCTATATATATTATTTGGAATAACCATAGACACTCTATATGCAGTAATGCTGGAGTTAGCTATACAGGGTTGATGTTGATTCTACAATAATATATATACTTTGAGTTGTGATCGAGTCTGAGACATGTACACGGGTCATGACATGTATTAATTAATTGGAATATTATATATTGCTAACTGTGGACTATCAACTGAGGACTACCAACATTGGACAATTAAAATGAATTAAAATATTGATTATAACATATGAAACTAAACATTTCTTCAAGTTTGCCACTTGATTTCGTCTTAAACCTCATTTGTATCTTGACGATTACAATCTGCATTCAAACATTTCATGATTCTTGAAAACACCTCAATCGAGAGGATAAACCAACCGTACTTCGTTTACGGAAGAAAAGATTGATGCATATAGTTATGCACTTGAAAACACTCGGAACCTGAGTAAACGTTTAACACGTATTTGTGCTAGCTCCTTTGGCGTTGTTATTACCGAAAATAACTTTGCAATTCCTTTCCAAATTAGCCAAATTTTGTCACAACTCCAGCAAATCAACATCGACATTTCATTCGAATTAACCTTATTATAACTTTGATATATAAGTTTGCCTTTCATCATCGATACCGGGAAACCGTTTATATCCCACCACATTAACAGTAAACTTACCGACAACTTCAATGATCTTTGACTTTCTGAAAAATCATTATATTCATTAAAACCCTATCGTATACTCATCGGCATCTTATAACGATAATTGCCATACCAAATACCGGGAGGCATCAATTAATAATCTCAAATTTCTCAGTGATTCTACGACAACAATTATATATATATATATATATATATATATATATATATATATATATATATATATATATATATATATATATATATATATATATATATATATATATATATATATATATATATAACTTCTATCTCCTGGGTTTACGAACTTCAATTATGAATTTCTGAAAATGCGCTTTAATCTATGAAACAGTTTTCTGAATCTTGAAAAAGCTGATGAAATCTTTGGCGATTACCTTGCTCCCTAATCATTCCAAATCATTGTGAATGAATTTCTTCATCACACTTTGGTTCTAAAATTATTAGATATCATGGTATCTCTCATTATAAATATCTTCAATATTTCTAAAGATATCTTCATAAATATTCTCGTCCGATATTAATTATCTCTCCGCGCTATCTGTGTTATCTCATAAAAGAAAACTGTTTTAGTTTCTATATTCTGTAAATCTTCGAATTTAATATATGAATGTTTTGAAGTAGTGTTGGGAGCTGAAGCATGAGTTAGTATAATATAATGACACATGATTAACGTAATTATATTACAGTAAGTCATGCTGAGTTTCTAATGAAACATGATGATTCACAGACCATAACGTTATCATGTGCCATGTTACACGACTCTTACATTCTATTTAATCTATAAACATATCAAGAACATAATTTCTTGATAGTTCTATCTTTTCTCAATGATTCTGGTAATTTGACAAATCAAATTGTGCTATTTCGTTCTTTCTTGTTTAGAACATTAAGTTCATTCGAAACTCCATACTTACAAATTCTGGACCATTACTCTCTTTACTAGAGGTCGAGAAGAGAATAAAAAGGCAAAAAGCTCCAAAATATAAGAGAAAATATAAAGCCCAATAACAACATAGAGGTTACAAACCATGGATATTAATACGAATAGCAATACAAAGACACGGTAGAATTAAGAATAGTATCACCCCAAGGTAATAGTAGAAGTAAACAGATTCTTCTGATAGAAGATTGAAAAGAAGGATGATAAAAATGATAATTAGGAAAATATCAAGGATTAGAACGGGATTAAGCATTTCACAACCTTTTGGATGTATGAATTAAGAAAGAAAGTATTGAAATGGTAAAAGTAATGGAACGGAAGAAGTTGATTTATAGTAAAAATATCTGACAGAGCAATCAGGACTGATAACCGCATTTAATTATAGAGATTCTAATTACCCTAATTATCGAAGAACCAAATCTTATTACGAAGATTTTCTTTAAATTCATTAAATTTCGGAAATCAATCATATCTACGACAAAAGATATGACAAGACTTTATTTTTCTCATTTCGTTCTTTTGTGATAGCTTCACCTATACTCATCGCGTAATCAAATTGTTTTATCCATATTCCTCGACGGTGATAAAACTCTATTTATCAACTCATATTCGTCATGAAAATATTTTATTTGTTAGCCATGACGACCTCGATCAAATTTCGGGACGAAATTTCTTTAACGGGTAGGTACTGTGACGACCCGGAAATTTCTGACCAAATTTAAACTTAATCTTTGTATGATTTCGACACGATAAGCAAAGTCTGTAAAGTTGAGTCTCAAAAAGTTTAAACTATTTTCATATATTCATGTGACCTTCGACTGTCCTCGATGATTCATGAACCATTGCTTGTAAAAATGTAGATATATATAAATATGTGTATATATAAATATATGTATAATATATATAATAACATATAAATGTATAAACTATTATATACATTTATTGTTATAAATAAATATGTACAATAAAATACATTGTAATAAAAACTATTATTTTATATGTATATTTCTTGTATATATATATATATATATATATATATATTGTTATATTTAATTTAATTATTTAATATATATTTATTTGCGTAGTAAATTTTTGTTATTTACAACTGTTTATATATATATATATATATATATATATACATAGTGTATATTAAATATAATTAATTTTGAGCTTAAATGGTAAATGTCTGTAACTTTCGGTTAACGTTTAATTATTTTTAAAATAGGTCTAATATATATATATATATATATATATATATATATATATATATATATATATATATATATATATATATATATATATATATATATATATATGAAGTTTTAAGATAAAAGTTGTTCCAAAATTTGATTAAAAAGATAATAGTTTTGATAAATATTTTTTTTTTACCTTTTCAATCTAAGTTTTTGTACTCCGTACATATAAATTGGAACAGAAAATAAATAATTTTCGAATCTTTTTGATCAGGTTTCAAACAGTTAATGACCAAAATAAATAAATGGACTTAATTTAAAATTTTGGGATTATTAGGAACACTTTTATGTATTAACTGTTTATCAATGGACACGATATAAAATCCAGTTGAAAGTGTCGGTAGGATACATACAACTGATTTTCACGTGAATTCATGGGTACTGTGTTTGTTCTTATACTTTTATCAATATCCTATCTCTTTATTATATGTAAGCATACACATATAGAGATATCCATCAACCTCACCATACTTTCTCTGTATCCATTGGGTTCACACACTCACCAACCCCTATGATCACCAACCACCACAAATCACCATCGTGGAACCCTCTACCGCCACTATACACCACCATCGGCCACTTTTCTCTTCTCCTTCCTTTATCCTTCGTGGCCACCTTTCATCACCCTTGAACACCCGGTAAGCATCACTACCCATCTATCACTCTACTACCACTACCTATAACTGTTTTACTATTCCGGGTTCACTTACACAAACACACTACAAAACTCGATCATCATTTTTCTCACTTGTTTCCTTTTCTAAAACTTAAACCACCCACCACCTTTGTCTTTCTCAAACCACCCATCTCCATTATAATACTCAAAGATTTCTGTTTTATCACACCTCAAATATCATCATCATCATCATCGACATAGAACCCACTTTATCACCCCCATCCGACAAACCTGCACTCTATTTCTTTCCTTCGATCGTAACACAAACCTCACTATCTACTAACTTACTGTTTATGTTTTCGTGATAAAATATCAAAGAACCCACCTACAAGTTATTTTCGATTATGTGTAGGTTATTGTTTTACTACTGAGATAAAAGACAACTCAAAAATCAAAACAATCATGGAAGCAACAACTAATATCGAATTTTCTTTTTGAACCAAAGCATGCGAATGGAAATACTACTTTTATATTTTTTTTTATTGTTATGGCCGACAATTTTTTTTAGCAAAGATTAACCCACTTATCCTTTTATTTCTTAGTAGGTTACATGGAGAATATAGACCCATTAAAGATTTGTGCACTTAACTAAAACAACTAGGAAAGTATCGGCTAAAACTCATGTCACGGTTCACTATTAATTTCGCGTTTTTTTTTTTTAAAACCAAGATGATATGTGGTGATGAATCTTATAAAAATGGTTGGAACTTGCAATCTGGTAACTTTGCAAAATTTTATTTTAATTATGGTACAGCTTAGGAACATATATATTTTTGTGATTTGTCCCACCTTGAAGGCACTAGTTGGAGGGAGTGTACTTTATGTGGCAAGAGACTAGATTAAGGATCAGAATTTTTTTTTTTTTTTTTTTTTTTTTTTTTTTTTTGCCTTTGTCGAACTACTACACCTAACATGGTTTCTTTCTTAAAAAAAATCCAAACAGCTCGATGGTTTGATGGATTGTGGGTTTAGCGCGGGCTGTGACATTTTTTTTTTTTTAGAAAAAGAAGGAGAAGAAATAGGGAAAACAGAATATTACGGGTTAAATAAAATTAAGTATGATTATACAGCAGAAAAACAAAAATGGATGAATGATTAAGGATGTTATCGGGTTAGCGGGACGTCACGGGTTCAAACTCGGACTTGGGCATTTTTTTAAGGGCTACTTCTTTGAGGTAGTTTACTTATTACTCATTATTATTATTATTATTATTATTATTATTATTATTATTATTATTATTATTATTATTATTATTATTATTATTATTATTATCATTATTATCATTAGTAGTAAAATTATTATTATAGTTATTATTATTATCAGTAGTATTATCATTATGATCATTATTACTAAAAGTATATTTTTTTATTACTTAGCATTTTTATTAGTATTATTATTGAAATAAAATTTTTTTAAACTATCATTTTTATTATTAAAAGTATCACTTTTATTATTATTAGAATTATCATAATTTTTATCATAATTAGTATTATTTTTATCATTATTATTATTAATATAATTAATGTATTAAATAAAGATTTTCTATATAAAAATATGATTATGACATAAAACCTAACCATATTAATACTTTTGTAATAAATACCTATATAAAAATAAATATATTTAATTAAGTTATTAATAAAACACATGATATAAAATAACAAATAAAATCACTAATAATATATATATTTGTTCGATTACCATTACATGTATTAATATACAAGATTGAATAATAGGTTCGTGAATCCGAGGCCAACCCTGCATTGTTCAGTTGTTCAACGTCGTCATATGTGTTTTTAATACAAAATACAGTATTGTGAGTTCATTTGATTCCCTTTTACTCTTTACATTTTTGGGACTAAGAATACATGCGCTACTTTTACAACTGCTTTATTAAATGCTTTTGAAATACATTTTGAACTGCGAATACATGAAATGCTTTTATAAATGTTTGACAAGATAGGCACAAGCAAAACATTCCTCGAATGAATTATGTGGACGTGATAATTGCCACCATTGAATTATGTGGACGTGATAATTGCCACAATTGATATGAATATTTTTCCCCTGATTATTATTGCTTGGTAACCTAAGAATTAGGAAATATCACTAATTTTGAGAATTAGTGTACGCCTAATTCACGCGAATCCTAAAGGTAGCTACCGGGTTTAACACCCCCACCCAGAATGTTCACTAGACGGAAGGGCTAGTGGGCGTGGTGTTTAGTACTTCGAAGTTTATATGATTATTATACAGACGAGATATTCTGTTTTGGGGATATTATTATGCGCATTATATGTTAAGGTCGGTTACCAAGCCAAGCTATGAAAGCAATGAAAAGTGAATGTTATGTATCGAGAGAATGATTTTTATACACAGGTTATGTGTATGTTATTTTTGTGCACAAGATATGTGTACGGTTACTAAGATTTATGAAAGATGATTTCGTACACGAGAAAGGTGTACTGTATTTAAAAGATATCGCATGTACATTACAGGTGGGTATAGGATTCGGGTCCATTTGTACCATGCAGCATTTAAATCTTCTGGTCTATCAAAATGATGAATTTTATTGTTTTATGATAAACTTATGAACTCACCAACCTTTTGGTTGACACTTGAAAGCATGTTTATTCTCAGGTATGAAAGAAATCTTCCGCTGTGCATTTTGCTCATTTTAAGGACATTATTTGGAGTCGATCATCGCTATGGGATCAAATGTTGATGACTTCATCCAGATGGATTAGGACGGGGCATTCATCAGGTATGAAAGAAATCTTCCGATGTGCATTTGCTCATATTAAAGATATTACTTGGAGTCATTCATGATATATTTTAAAAGATGTTGCATTCGAGTCATCGAGTTCATCAAGATTATTATTAAGTCAATTATAGTTGGATATATTATGAAATGGTATGCATGCCGTTAACTTTCAATGTAAAGAAAGTTTGTCTTTTTAAAAATGAATGCAATATTTGTAAAATGTATCATATAGAGGTCAAGTACCTCGCGATGTAACCAAATGTAATGTATTCGTCCAGATGGATTAGGACGGGTCCTTTCAATATTCGAGCCCTCTACGTGAATTCCAACAGATTTTAACGATAGGTATATTGCTTTTACGTGTTTGTTTGACCTCTCCTTCCATGATTTCTATAGGTTCTTCAACGAAGTGCATTTGCTCATCAATGCGGACATCATCCAGAGGAATAACGAGTGTGTCATCAGCTAGACACCGTTTAAGATTTGAGACATGAAACACATCATGTACTTGACTGAGTTCAGTTGGTAGTTCTAATCGATATGCCACGGGACCGACTCTTTCAGTGATTGTGAATGGTCCGACATATCGTGGACTGAGTTTACTTCTTTTACCGAAGCGGACAACACCTTTCCAAGGGGATAATTTCAACATGACTTTATCTCCAACTTGGTATTCGATGTCTTTTCGTTTCCTATCGGCATAGCTCTTTTGTCAGCTACGGGCAGTTTCTAAACGTTGCTTAATCTGAACGATCTTTTCGGTAGTTTCGTGATGATTTCAGGACCAGTTAAATGTCTGTCCTCGAGTTCATCTCAACACAAAGGGGATCTACACTTCCATCCATATAAAGCTTCAAAAGGTGCAGCTTTAATGCTGGAGTGACAATTGTTGTTGTAAGAAAATTCAACCAAAGGTAGATGTCTATCCTATCCTTTGCCGAAATCGATTGCACAAGCACGTAACATATCTTCCATGGTTTGAATAGTTCATTCACTCTAACCATCAGTTTGAGGATGATGAGCTGTACTCATGTCGAGTTGAGTTCCAAGAGTAGATTGTAAAGTTTTCCAGAATCTGGATACGAATCGACTGTCACGACCATGACGTGAGACAATTTCTTTAATATAAAGTTGCGATAATCTCTCCATCTTGTCGGTTTCCTTGATCGGTATGAAATGTGCAAATTTATTAAGGCGATCAACTACGACCCAAATAGTATCGTTACCGTTTGAAGTCTTAGGTAACTTAGTAACAAAGTCCATAGTGATGCACTCCCACTTCCACTGCGGAATATCGGGTTGTGTCAACAAACCAGAAGGCTTTTGATGTTCGGCCTTGACCTTCAAACAAGTGAGACACTTACTAACATAAGTAGCAATGTCAGCTTTCATGTTAGGCCACCAGTAGTATTGCTTCACATCGTGATACATTTTACTGGAACCGGAATGAATAGAATATCTAGTCTTATGTGCTTCGTCCAAGACTAGTTCACGGAGATTACCGAAACAAGGAACCCAAATTCTGTTGCCAAAGTACCGTGTACGATTAGCTTTCACTTGAAGTTGGTTCTCGAAACCAATGGGTCCTTTACCTTCGATAAGTGTCAGTTTGATTGCTTCCAATTGAGCTTCACAGATTTGTGATATAAGATTCGATTTGATTTTCAGGTTTAAAGCATGAACACGTTTAACATCGTCTTTTCGACTAAGGGCATCAGAAACTACATTCGCCTTGCCAGGATGATATTTCAGCCCACAGTGATAATCGTTCAATAACTCGAGCCATCGGCTTTGCCTCTTGTTCAGCTGTTTTTGATCAAAGATGTGTTAAAGACTTTTATGATCAGTGTACACCGTAAAATGGGTACCATACAAATAATATCTCCATATCTTTAATGCAAATACCACGGCACCTAACTCAAGGTCATGTGTGGTATAGTTCTCTTCATGTTTCTTCAACTGCCTAGATGCGTAGGCAATAACCTTTTCTTGTTGCATCAAAACACAACCAAAGCCTTGCTTCGAAGCATCGCAGTAAACAACAAAGTCATCAGTACCTTCAGGTAAAGATAGAATTGGGGCTGTGGTTAATTTCTCCTTCAGAATCTTGAAAGCAGATTCCTGTTCTTCGAACCACTCAAACTTCTTTCCTGTTTGAGTTAGCTTCGTAAGAGGTTTAACAATGAGAGAAAAATCTTTTATGAACCTTCGATAGTAACCGGTAAGTCACAAAAATTGACAAATATGCTTCGCAGTCTTTGGTATCTCCCAGTTCTGAATAGCTGTAATCTTAGCTGGATCGACATGTATTCCATTTCCATCAACAACATGTCCAAGGAATTGTATGGTTTTGAGCCAAAACTCGCACTTAGAAAATTTAGCATAAAGTTGTTCCTTTCGTAAGAGTTCAAGAATCATGCGAAAATGTTGCTCATGTTCTTCCTCACTCTTGGAATAGATCAAAATGTCATCAATGAAAACAATGACAAATTTATCGAGATAAGGTTTGCAAACACGGTTCATAAGATCCATGAACACATCAGGGGCGTTGGTCAAACCAAAAGGCATGACACAAAATTCATAGTGCCCATAGCGAGTGCGAAAAGCAGTCTTAGGAATATCGTATTCCTTGACTCTGAGTTGGTGATAACCGGATCGCAAATCAATATTTGAATAGACGCTTGACCCTTGGAGTTGGTCGAATAAATCATCAATACGCGGCAACGGATAACGGTTCTTGATAGTAAGCTTGTTAATTTCACGATAAATAATACACATCCTTAACGTACCATCCTTCTTCTTAACAAACAGAATAGGAGCTCCCCATGGGGACGAGCTAGGACGAATGAAACCTTTATCCAATAGCTCTTGGAGCTGGTTGGATAATTCCTTCATCTCGGAGGGTGCTAAATGATACGGAGCTTTAGCAATAGGAGCAGCACCATGAGTTAAATCAATTTGAAATTCAAATTGTCGAGGAGGTGGAAGACCAGGAAGATCTTCGGGAAACACATCGGGAAAGTCTTTAACCACTGGTACATCTTCAATATGCTTTTCCTTCGATTCAATCATCTTAACGTGGGCTAGAATAGCTGGATAACCTTTCATAAGGTATTTGCAAGTTTTAATACAGGAGATGATGTTGAGATTGGAACCACTCTTTTCACCTTGGATAATGAGAGTCTCTCCATTTTTCAATGGAATTTGGACAGTTTTATCGTAACACATGATAGCGGCATGTAATGGACGTAACCAATCCATTCCAACTACGACGTCAAAACTTTCCAGCTCGACCGGCAAAAGGTCTATCTTAAATTCTTTATCGGCTAAGAGTAGGTTGCAGTTTTTATAGATTTTATCGACTTGCATGATCTTTCCATTAGCTACTTCTACTAATCTTTTAGTTTCTAAGGGTTGAGGCTTTTCAGTAAATAGGGTACAAAAATCACTAGACACATAACTTATGTCGGCACCAGTATCGAATAAAATAGTTGCATAATAATTATTGACAAGATACGTACCCGTGATGATCTCATCCTCATCTCGAGCTTCTGCAGCAGTAATAACAAACGCACGACCCTTCGCAGCAGTAGGATTAGCTCCAGTAGCAGGATTATCCTTCTTCTTAGAATAATTTGGACTAATGTGTCCCTTTTCTCCACAAGTATAGCAAGTAGGAGGAGCTTTGGATGGAACAATAGCCTTATCCTTTGGAGAGTCTTACATGTCTTAGCTACGTGTCCCACTTTCTTACACAACGAATAAACAGCAGTACACTGCCCCGGGTGATGCCTCTCAAAACGAATACCTAAAGGATAGGAACCCTTATAATTCGACTTTGTACCATCCGCAGGCTTCTTACTAACATTCTGAGTCGAACCTTGAGATGGCTCAAACTTCCTCTTACCATCATTACCCTTAGTTTCAACCTGCTTATTAGCCGACGCTCTCCTTCTCTTGGCTAACATAAGATCTTGTGCCATGAGAATCACAGCATCAAGAGTAACCTTCTCGGCAGCAATAACATTCCCTTGAACATCCTCGGGAAGACCTTCAATATACCGCTCAATTCTTCTAGCTTCGGTAGCAAACATCTCAGGACATAGAGTAGAAAGCTCAAGATAACGGTTGGTGTAGTTCTCAATATCAGTACCCTTGACCTTGAGTTCCCAGAACTCAGCTTCAAGTTTCTGAACTTGACTCCTTGGGCAGAATTTGTTGACCATCATGCTTTTGAGTTCGTCCCATGGAATTGCATTAGCATTATCAATTCCTACGGACTTGGCATGAGCAGACCACCAAGGTAAAGCATTACCACCCAGTGAGCTAGTGGCATACTTTACTCGATCGTCATCACCATAATTGCAAATACAGAAAATAGATTCCATCTTCTCGAACCAGTGAACTAGTTCGACAGCTTCTTCATTTCCTTTGAACGCAGGAGGGTGACAGTTTGAAAAATCCTTGTAGGAACAAGGTTTCGGTTGAGGATTAACATTATTAGCTTGGGTATTGCCTTGTGCGACAGTGAGTAACTGTTGGAATTGCTCGGTAGTCAAAAAAATATTGTTAACAGTAGGTGCAGCTGGACAAACCATGATGTCGCTACATAAGTGAACATAAGTTGGATAAGTTAACAAATTATAGGGTTGAGCAATTACAAGCATGAATAAGATAAAGTATTGATATCACATGATATATATATATATATATATATATATATATATATATATATATATATATATATATATATATATATATATATATATATAAAACACTTTATATTATTAAGGAACGAGGCATTAAATAAGTCTTTTAGTACACGATTCGGAAATAGAAATAGTTTTAAGGCATAGCCTTTACATAGATGGAAAATGGAAAAATAACTAAAGAATATTAAGATTGAAGTAGTCTTCATGTCTCTTCTTCTCTTCCTCAATCTGCTTCATCACTTTTTCCATGTTATCCTTCACAAGTTTCTCTAGCCTTTCGGTTTAAGATTCGAGGGACTCTTTGATAAACTTATCATATCGTTCGTTCTTTCCTTTTTGCTTTTCGTAGAGGTACTCGAGATTGTCATAAAGGTTGGTAACACGACTGTTAACGGCATTGGTGTCGTATTCCCATAAGGCAAGTTGTTTGTCGACTCGGCTTCTCTCCATTTTCATTCGGAAGTCAACATCCTCCTGGAGATGAGCAAGTGATTGCTTCCCCCAACGAGTGTTGCGTTCTTCCTCGCATCTTAGCAGCATTAACTCTTTTCTTAGTTCGACGTTCTCTTTCATAAGTTTCTCCATTCGGAGCGCCCTCCAATGTTCCTCTCGGTATCATTTCGTAGGCTCATGATTTCATACTTAGGACCATCATAAAAAAGAGATCGGGCTCTCTTCCTTGATGGACCGGCTTCTTCATGACGTTTTCCTTTATCCTCGATTCTCAGAGTTGGATAATATTAAGGAGACCTTTGTGAATTTCGCAGAGTATTTGGGCTATAGTTTGGTGAAGTAGGACTGTAAGAAGAACTTCAAACATGTCTTGATGTTACAGAGTGTCCAACACCTACTTCGGTAGTAGGGTTGTGAGTTGCCTTGTTGGGCTTGTTAACGCTTGAGCTTTACATCCTATCATTAGGAAAGAGACTTTGATTAGAATCTTTTAGCCAAGTTTAGGAGAGCATAAATGTTAAGATTATAGGGCAATCCTAAGTGCTTTAAAGTCTAAGGCAGGAAAGGTTATAGTTTCCTAGATTGCTAAGGCACCCTAGCTAGCAAATAAGGCACACATAAAAATACAATCCTGGTTCTCTATAACAGCCTGGTTATGCTCTGATACCAATCTATCACACCTCCAGTTATGGGCCTAGGCGAAATTTGACTTAATATCAAAATATACCAACATATTATAATAAACGAGAACAAAACTAAATGAGAAAATTAACTTTAATGAGTACGCAACGGAAAATAAAATGTCGTTATAAAGGAATAAGTAAATGTTTAAATGCAATAGTAATAAATGTGATATCTCTTGATCCTATGTCCAAGTAGCATCACATAAGCAGTAGATAAGAAAGCTTGAATCAAACAGCACCTGAGATAAAACATGCTAAAGTGTCAACCAAAAAGGTTGAGTGAAGTTCATAGGTTTAACAAAAGTTTGACCGTTGTTTTAGACCACAAGATTTAGTTTATAAAGTTGATCCCCCGCAGGATCAAAAAGTTATGCCAATGCGTGATATTTAGACTAAACGTTCAAGTTTGCCCCAAGACAAGTTATCGTTTATACTTGTTGGTTTAATTTCATTATTAAGTAATATGAAGACTTAGTCAAATGTATCGGGGACGTTACTCCCGATAGGCCTACCCCCAATAATTATGCATGCAAGCAGCAATTAAAAATATCACTGTAGGGACTTAGTCGGACATAGCCGGGTATAGCATAGTTTTAACAATTGGTACTTGTGTCTAAATTGTAAGATGTAAAAACGGCATGTGTCTCACCCCAAGAATAAAAGTAAATAAGTTGTGCAATAGTAAGTGAGGCTATGAATTCACCTTAGTAGAGAGAGAGAGAGCTAGTTATTCCTCGGAATAGAAAGTTGGACGAGTGAGCAGAAAAGTCAACCTATGACATTTAAGAGTAGTAAGTGTTTTTGCCCATGTTTAAGTAAATGTTTAAGTATGATAGTGTTTTAAGTATAGTTCGTTTTCCTTTTCTAGTAAGTTTCTATTTTTAGAAAGTTTCCTCTTTTAGTAGGTTCCTTATTTTAGTAAGTTTCTATAATTAGAAAGTTTCTACTTTTAAGAGTGTTTTCCATTTTAGGATACTTGCCGTATTAGATAAGCTTCCAATCACCCCTTTCTCTTCGAATGGCCATTTCAGGTCTAGGAGCTTGAGCTATAGGACCCTTTAAATCGAAAATCCAAACCCTTCCGCCTAGAGTTTCGTAGAAACCATTCGTCAAGAAAGTTCGAAGATCTATACATCTCTAATACATATCCCAAAATATTTTTATGTGTTACAATATAAGTAGTAGGTTATAGGTGCTAGTAATAGTAATAGGGTATACATGTTAATTAATAGTATAAGTAGTATTAGGGTTTCATTAATTAGGGTTAGTTAATTAAAGTAGTAATTAATAACTAGGGTTTAGTAATTAATATCCTAGGATTTAATAAATTAGGGTTTAGTAAATTAAGGTTTTATTTAATGTAGTAATGATTAGGGTTTTAATAATTAAAGTAGTATTAAATAATTAGGGTTTAAGAATTAGGGTTTTGTTTAATGTAGTATAGTTTAGGGGTAATTAGGGTTTAAGGTTTTAATATGTATATGTATGTATTTTCGTGTGTATATATATATGTATATAAAAAATATATTTTTACATGTATATATGTATATGTGTCGATATGTATATATATATTTATATAGGTTTATTTTGTTTCCTTAATTAACCATAACAAATCTTCCATGTAATAACCTAGGGTTTTAAGATCAAAATTTCCCTTTTTTTTCTAGTCGACATGCATACATACATATATATGTTTATATTTTTTTTACATGTATAGATCTAGGTATTTATGTATTTACTTATGTATAACAAGTTTATAATATGAATGTGAATTAACAAAGATCAAAGTTTATGTAAATAGTTTAGGGTTTATGTTATACCTTTGAAGATTCGAAGATAACTAACGAATAAAAGATGAACACGATGAAGATTGAAGATTAAAGCCTTGAGAAACTTGAAGAACACCTTGAAGATTCACGAAGAACACGAAAAATGCTTGGAGATTACTTGGAAAACCCTTGAAGATTGATGATGATTTTCGATGGGGTGGTGATAATTTTCGGTTTTGGACCGAAAATTAGAGAGAGGGGGAGAGATTTTGGAGAGAGTTGTAATTGTGATTTGGTACATAGAATGGGTTAGCCTAAGTCTCTATTTATAGGGAGGATAGGATTATTCTAGAATTAGGGTTTAATAAGGAATTACTTAGGGAACAAGTTGGCTTGGAAAAGGGGTCATGGGAGGGTGTCTTGGCCGAAAATTTTAGGGGTAAAAGGGTAATTTTACCCTCCCTAAAATTGGCTAGGGTTTTAAGGTTAGGGTTTTACATTTTTCACTTTAAACCTTGCACTTTAATTTAGCTTAAATGGTTCCTTAATTATCTTAGTTTGATTATTTTTAATACACAAGTTTTAATGTTATTTATTTAGTCACAAAAGTTAATAAGCTTATTATTTTTATCTTGTATTAACTTGTCGTTTACAAAGTTAATTATTAAATAAAGTCTTAATTGTTAAGTTTTAATTATTTAGTTGGGCATTTAATAAGGAAAAGTATAGAATGGAAAAATGAGAAATATAGAATGGAAAAATGAGGGTCGTTATAATATATATGTGCAGGATCAATAGGGAAGTAACCAATCGGGGGGAAGCGGGGGGAAGCAAAAAATATTTTTTTTTGGTTTTTTGGAATTTTTATTTTTATTTTCAGGCATCAAGATCACACGAAAATATGAACATTTAAAAAAGACATTTCGTGATGAATGTTATTATTTTGGCGGGAAAACGATCGACAAAAATTACATTCAAGATAATATTGTTCATGAAGAATGTTAACGTTTTTTTTTATGTTTTGTGAAGTAAAATTTAGCCCGATTTAGAGTTTAGGCTTTAGGGTTTGGTGTTTTGGGTTTATTCCATAAACCCAAAACACCAAACCCTAAACCCTAAACTCTAAACCGTTCGTATTAAAAACTCAATCTAAATCCTAAATCTAAACCCTAAACCCTAATATCTAAACCCTATAAACCCTAATATCTAAAACCTCAACATACGCTCGAAAAACACGATAATTGTTATATATTACTTCTTCGAGTGTTTTTCCGCCAAAATAAAAATATTTATCACAAAGTGTCTTTATTAAATGTTCATATTTTCATCCAATCTATAATGTCCGTGAAATTTTTTTTCAAAAAACGAAAAAAAATAATTATTTTTGCTTCCATCCGATTTGTTACTTCCCTCTTGATAATACCAATATATATATATATATATACACACACACTTTTATCCTAATTTTCAATTATATTTTATCAAATCATTTTCACAAAATTTGACACTAACCACTATATACCTTCAAAATTTGACAATGGCAAGTCATAATAAAAAATCTACGTTGTCTCAAAAAGGTGCAAAATCTGACTATGTCACAATCACCTTTATGAGAGGTCTAACTGACATCATTCTACATGTGAGATGGAATTCGATAGACAGTACTACAAATGAAAGTTTATTGACTTCTACTTAGTTGAGCTATAAAGTCCGGGATTTGAAAAAAAACATGGAAATTGATAATCAAAAATATAATAATAGTGACACCACAAAGACGGGTGTAGCAACATTAAAAAAGTAAACGAAAGGACTCGAACCCAGGTGAGAAGGGTAGTCAACGAAAAAAGAATACCAACCACGCTGGAACTTATTCTTCAAATATATATATAACAAATAATAGTGAAGGCCCATAAAGACAACCCCACCTCTTCGTGAATAGTGTAAAACAACAGGGTCTAAAGTATAAAACAAACAACAGACGTGTGAATTTTAGGGTGTTTTTGGATGAAACTAATCGGAGCTGATGCTTATGGACTAAAACTGAGTTGGAGCTAAATTTTGAAGCTGGTAGCTGAAGTTTATTATTTTTTAATAGTGTTTAGTAAACTAGGTGGATCTTATTTTCAATTCATAAGCTTTTTTTTTTCCACTAAAAGTAGCTAATTTTTTAAGAGCTTATAATTTTCATATGCTCTGCTTTTTATGTCTACTAAACAAAGGTTATTACTTGAAACTTATTAAAATCATAACCTTAAACTCCTATAAGCTCCCATAAGTTCCAACAAGTTGGTGTGCCAAACACACTCTTAGTATATGTGACAAAATATAACTATTTACATCACAACACTGTGATAGTAGCAAGGATTCGAATATCAAATTGAAGTTTAGAAAGAAGAGGGAAAAGTTAAATGGGAAATTGGCCCAAATACACTTTTTTAAAAAGTTTTATTCCAAAATACACTTTTTGAAAAAAAATTGTCTATTTACACCATTAGGCCGACCACCTAATGGGTCGACTACACCTTTCCCGGGTCGACCGCCACATTTATCAAAGTGGTCGACCCTGGAATATATACATGTGGGTCGACTACCATATTAAGTAGGTCGACCACTGTATTCGACCTAAAACTACATGGACAACCTTAATGATGGTTGAGTATACATTTTAAGCATTGAAATAGCGAGTTCCACATTTTAAATTAAAAATTTTCGCTCCACACACCCTAGATACGAACCATCAACACTCATTCATTGCAGATACACTCAATTCAATATTAGCTTCTTCTTATCACATATCGATTTCAAAGATACAACCCTAATTCAAAGATAAACCCTAATTCGTTGATCAACTGCCAAGGATGACTGATGTGGAGGAAAACCCTAATTCGATCGTCTACTGTTTAATTGTATTTGTGTATATGTAACTGTATCTATATGTGTATATGTATGTATATGTAAAGGTATATGTATATGTGTGTCTGTATGTAACTTTATCTATATGTGTATATGTATGTATATGTAAAGGTATATGTATATGTGTGTCTGTATCTATATGTAACTGCATATGTATGTATATTCTGTATATGTATGTATATGTAAAGGTATATGTATATGTGTGTCTGTATGTAACTGTATCTATATGTATGTATGTATATGTAAAGGTATATGTATATGTGTGTCTGTATGTAACTGTAACTGCATATGTATGTGTAATTTGTATATGTATGTATATGTATACATTGTCTATATGTATGACATATACATTGTTTGTTTATAGGTATGGTTCGAGGCGAAGGTTACTATCCGAAGCATGTCGCTTATTCGTGAAATTAAAAATAAACTCACTCCGGCTCAGACAAAGCTTTTCAGAGAAACCTTTTTTGGTCATTGGTTAGATATAAAGTGTGATGACAATGATCCGGGATACATACATTGCTTATTAATGAATCAGATTGACCGTCCAAAAAACTTTGCAATCAACGGACGCGAAATATGTGAGGAGCCAGAAGAGCTATGGTTTCGAGCTACTCGAGGTCATGTCATTAGGTGCGGTCGACGTGAGTTTTGCTTGGTTATCGGGATGCGGTTTGGTCCGGTTACTTCATTTGTAGAACGGATAGGTCAAGAGAGGTCTGATTTTGACCACTCAGTTTCATCTCGTGTTTTTAGTAAATGACATAGTGGTCCCTGTAACATTCGTGTTACATCCGTCCCACATCGATTGGAGAGGGGAACGAAGCATGCCTTATAAGGGTGTGGAGACCTTTCCTAGCATGACGCGTTTTGGGACCACAAGCGAAGCAGATCCCATGAGAACTCTGCAGTTAAGCGTGCTCAGGCGAGAGCACTACCAGGATGGGTGACCTCCTGGGAAAGTGCTCGTCGTGTGTGGTCGCCAAGAAAAATCCGTGCGCCTACGCGCAAAGCGAACAATATCATGCTACGGGGAACGTTTACCTGGGATGTTACAGATGGTATCAGAGCTAGGCCCCAGACCAAATGTGCACAGTGAGCACGCTGTGTCCCATTAGGGGAAGGATTGTAACATCCGTGTTACATTCGTCCCACATCGGTTAGAGAGGGGAACGAAGCATGCCTTATAAGGGTGTGGAGACCTTTCCTAGCATGACGCATTTTTAGACCACAAGCACAGCAGATCCCATGAAAACTCTGTAGTTACGCGTGCTCAGGAGAGAGCACTACCAGGATGGGTGACCTCCTGGGAAAGTGCTCGTCGTGTGTGATCGCCAAGAAAAATCCGTGCGCCTACGGGCAAAGCGGACAATATCACGCTACGGGGAACGTTTACCTGGGATGTTACAGTCCCCGCCATCTTTCAGAGTTTCACTTCGCTTTTTTTAAAGATGTGTTGAAAGGAAATGACAAGGATAAGGTCATAGTCGCCATTGCATTGATGATTAACTTATGCTTCCTTGGCAAGCAGTTGCGGGATGGTGTAGACGATGATATGCTTCTTTTATTAGAGGACTTTGAATTGATGAACAACTATCCGTGGGGTTCTTTCATATGGACGAAACTTTACAATAGTTTGTATCACGTGTTGGTACCTTATAAAGAGAGGGCGGCAGATAAAACTCAGAAGGGGGTGATGTCATACCATTTGAGTGGCTTCACTTGGGCGTTTAAGCTATTAATCCGTACTTATAAATGTTAAGCAATTAACATGTTTCTTGTTTAACCAATTTTGTTTTTTGTTTGAAGATGTGGATATGGGAGGCATACAAACACCGAATAGAAGCATACGCTGTCAAGCCAGAAGGTGATGGCATCCCTCGTGGAATCCACTGGAAACGGAAGAAGAAAGTCATGGGATGGAATGAGTACGTTGAGTTGATGCGACTACCGGTGAGTATAATTATATTTTTATGTTTATGTTTATGTTTATGTTTATGTTTATGTTTATGTGTATGTATATGTAAACTGTATATTATATGTATATGTGTATGTATATGTAAACTGTATATTATATGTATATGTGTATGTGTATGTAAACTGTTTATGTATATGACAGGAGGATATCCCTAACGAAGAACGACCTCTTATTCATTTGAGGCCCACCAAGACAGAGGGTAAGTGTGAGTGGTGGGTGGCTAGTTTAAACTTTTTCAAGAACCCCGATGCTAAAGTCCCGGTGAAGAAAACTGATGGTCCAAAGACAATTGATGATGAGACGAAGAAGGAGTTAACGGATATGATACAGAATCTGATAAAGAGATTAGATGATCAAGAAAGAAAAACATGCCAAGGAGATGAAGATGATGAGTGATCGGGTTGAGACTGGCATCCATGTTACACGTGAGACACTAAAGATAGTGCAGGGTTTACATGTTTCTAGAGCCAATCATCGGACAAGTATTTAAAACTCTATGGTATGGTATACAAGCTTCAACAAGAACAACAAGAAGTAAAGGTAATTTCTTATTATTAGTTATAAGTATAAACTGTGACTAGTTTGTGATTTCAAATTGTGCAGTCAATTAATGAGTAGGCGACCATATAATGGGTCGACTATCACATTAAATGCCTATAATCGACCATGATCATGGTTGACTATAGGCATCATATTCTGTTAACTAACATTATTTTTTGTGATTCTGTGGTAGGATGATGGTGGATTCATTGGTGGATAGATGTCAGATGTAGAAGTTCAAACAAACAAGAAAGATTTGTTTGACAATGTGAAGGTTGCTTCACCGGTAAATCTTAGGAAAAGCAAAAGGGACTGTCGGGTTGCAAGGACAAGTATGTCTCCTTACGTTACACCGTCACAGATGATGAAAAAGTTTGGTAAAAGAAAGCTTGACATACCAGAGAAAGAAATCCTGATACCACAACAGCAGAAAGGGAGACTGAGGGTTCCAGTAGTTGCTGATAGTGTTATTCTAGAAATCGTTGACGATTTGATTCATGAATCTGGATTTATCTATCCCGGGCCTCAGTCATTATATGCGGATGAAAGGAATCTGGAAGGCCCAATGACACCGGAATAGATGATGACTCCATATTTTGAGTGTATTTTAGTATTTGTTCAGGGCCTATCCAACGGATTTATATACCTCACTGACGAGTTTTGGGAGCGGATCTATGGTAAATTTGAAGGCGGGTACCTAGATAACTTTGTAAGTTTTTTATAAACTAATTCTTAATATCGTAAATTTAAATGTATATGATGAGATTGACTAAGTATTTGTTAATTGCATAATATTAATGGTTAGGGATCTTTGTTGTTGTGGTGGAGCTACCATTTAGATCAAATGGGTTTTCATCCGCTAAAGGATCGTAAAAGATGTGCGATCATGCCAGTCGACATGATTAAGTGGATGGGGATTTTTAAGTCTGGTGTAACACTTGACCCGAATTACACCAATCCCGATATCACATGTTATGCTGACGGTTCGAGACTCCCTTTCCCACATTGGTCGAAGTATCAGAAGGTTAGTAAAACCTTATACATATACATATACAATTTACATATACATAAGGCATTGAGAAAGTTACTCCAGGTTTTTACAGTTATACGTATAACTTTAAATTGTTGGTCCTGTTCCCAACATGTTTGGAAAATGCGGATCACTGGGTGTTTATTGTGCTTGATCTGAAGGACTTCACCGTCGTCATTTATGATAGTTTTATCAAGTATAAATCAATTAACCACCGCGCTTATTATGTTTCTGATTTGGGTAAGTGTCTTCTAGAGTTCTTGAGGGCTATTAGCTACACTCCTCCACCACAGGTTTCGATGTTATCTACATTCACTTATATCGACTCACCTCAGCAGTCAGGATATCTGGGTGACTGTGGTGTATGGGTTTGCTTACACATGGAGCATTTATCTTGTGACCTAACCTATCCATTTGAGAAAGATACGGCGAAGGTTGCAATGGAATACAGACACGGGATGGGGAGGACATTCTTTAGATCTCGAATCGAAGTACGTAAAAGGCGTTAATGTTTGAACTGGTATTGTATTTTGAACAGGTTGTGTAGTGTTGAACATGTTGTATGCATGTGTAGCATGATGTGTAGTTGTATGTTAGGTGAACAGGGTGAACAGGCTCCATCTTATACATTTAATTTTGTTTGGTCGACCACATGTGAAAACCTATGGTCGACCATGAATGATTTACACTAGAGTCGACCCAGATGTGGGTCGAGTACATGGCAAATGGACTGTGGTCGACCGGCTCTAATGTAGTGATCGACCACTAGTAATTTTTCAAGATTAAACAAACAGTCTTGGTCCCACATTTAGATAGCATTTCTTATCCTTATTAGCTACGGATAAGAAATCCAAATTTCAGGATTTTATTTGGATAACGTTAGGTTTTTGTACTCTATAAGTAGTAAAGAACTGGCATTGCATGTTCATCCACACCAAATCCATATTCAAACACACCAAATCCATATTCAAAACAAATTTGCAGTTGATGTTCTCCAGAACTCCAATGTTTCAAGGTTTACTTTACTGGTGAGTCCTACAACACATATAACTTTACATTTTTAGTGATGAGTAAGTTAAAGATATATATTTGTTTAGGAGGTCATTTTGAACATGTCAATAATCATATAGTTTATATGCCACTTAATTGTCCCAGAGTACCTTTGAAACTTCCAATCGCGCCAAACAACCCCTTAAATCGTACGATTTTGTTAAAATATGTGTTGAATAAGATCGATGTTGCACAAGATTTAGTTATATCTATGAAATACGTTGTCGATAAATGTGTCTTGGATATCACTGATGATGAAGATGATTTTAATGATTTTTTGAATTTTGCCATCTCAAATCAACCCGTTCACATATATCTAGAAGGTATTACGAATTCAATGCATGTTTTAGGTCGAAACCTTACTAATCCTACTGATCAGTTCTACCTACAACAATAATACAATAATCAGTACAACCTACAACAACCTTACAATAATCAGTTCAACCTACATCATCCATCTAATAATCAGTTCAACCTACAACATCCATACAATAATCAGTTCAACCTATAACAGTCATCCATCAATCAGTTCAACCTTCAACACCAAACTAACAATCTGTCACGACCCTACTTTTTCCGTTATCTTTACCGTTTATTATTTAATGTCCGTTAATTTTTATTCGTGCCACATCATTTCTATGACTTATATTATTATTTTAGTAATAATATATTATTTATTATGTGTTATATGAATATTTGTATTCGTATTTAAAGTTGTACGTTTCTACGTGTCATGGATTTCTATCCAGCGAATCATTTCGGTTTTTAAACCAACGATTAGACTTTTGGGATTTTTGAATCCAAATTATTTTAAATATGATATTTTTATATCATATGATTATATATAGTGTTTATATATTTTATTTTTCGCGCGTGCGTGTTCTTTCCGAATATTTAATCGCGCAGCGGTGTTTTCGCGTTTCGGGTTTGGTTCGGGCGTTCGGGCCACAAGCTAATAGACTAAACTTCAATATGGGCCAAAGAGGGGCCCACCCTCTCCCTTGTTCGGCCAAAATCACCCATGAGACCCATGGGTTGATTTTTGAAATTACTCCATATCTTTATTTTTCCTTTCCATTTTTCTTTCACTACTTCATTTTTTTCCCCTAACCTAAAAATTCCCCTCCTTCTCCCCTTGATTTTGTCCGTCGCCCAACACATCATCACCATCATCTTTCTTCATCAATTTTTGCTTGGAATTTAGGGCTTTCAACATCAACGGATTCATCTCATCATTCTCTACGCATCTATACTAATCAATTCTTGATTAGGGTATAAACCCTTACCCTAGATTTTTTATTTTTATTCATTTTTTTTACTATTTTTGATGTTATTATGATAGTATAGTACTTGTCCATTGTTGTATTGATGATTGGATGCGTAGAAATACTCGTTTGTGTATGTGTTCGGTTTGATTAATTTTGGACAGCAGGCTTTTTGATGAAATCAGTAAACTTAACAGTGGTTTTTGATAAAATAAAGTATTTAGATTATTTCCCCTCATCAAGACAATAATTTTAGGCTTTGAATTCATGTTGATTTGAGTTTCGGATCAAAAGTTACGCCCGATTTAAGGTTTTGATGAAATTAAAATGTAAAAATGATTTTGATCAGTTGGGGTCCGACTTTGTGATCATACTTGGAGCATCTAGGGTGCACCATTGGGTTAGGATTGATGATTGGATGAACATTCATGTTTGGGTCATCGAAATTCGAGCCACGGATCACCCGGAAAGGCTAAAACAAGATTT
Source organism: Rutidosis leptorrhynchoides (assembly GCF_046630445.1). Lineage (NCBI taxonomy): Eukaryota > Viridiplantae > Streptophyta > Magnoliopsida > Asterales > Asteraceae > Rutidosis > Rutidosis leptorrhynchoides. The sequence goes on along the minus strand of NC_092339.1, from coordinate 28,183,069 downwards.
AAAATGAATTAATGAATATGTTAGGCTAATGGCTGTAGGTCATGACTTATGAACTGACCTTAGGGTGTTCTTGAGCTACTTAATGTGTCGGGTTGGTTGGTTAGATGAGGGTATATATAAAATTCGTCGAAAACCGACACCCGAGGCTCAAGTTATGACCCGATGAACTTTTAATTAAACTTATGGTTATAAAATTAAACCTTAGGTTATAAATAATGTTTGGTATTATAATTAAATTACTTATAATTTAAAAATAATTAATTTAATTAGACTTATGATATATATTTATTATATCATTTAATAATTACTTTATGATTTAATTATTCATTTAATTAAACTTATGATTAATAATACATTTTATTATTAATGAAAATACTTATGATAAGTATTAAACTTATGTTATGAGATTATTATACCAAGACTTATAATAAGGATTAATTATTTATTTATTTATTATAATACTTAGCTATTATTTAATTATAATACAATTTAATTATTAAATACTTATGGTTTAATAATTATATTAAAATACTTATGATATGATTAATAATTCATTATTAATTAATAATACTTATGATATGATTAAAAATTTATTATTAATTAGTAATACTTATGTTATGATTAATATTTAATTAATTAATTAAATAATTATGTTATAATAATTATATCATTTAAACTTATGTTAAATCTAATAATTCAATTTAATTTAATTAAACTTATGATATGACATGATTATACAAGTATGACTTTAAATAACATTCTAACTTATACAGTATTATTAATATAATTCACACTTTAATTTCAATGGTGACTAAGTTTGACCAAGGTTGACTTTTGAGTTGACTTTCGGTTGACTTTGACTTTCAGTTGACTTTTCTAATTAAGGAAACTTTCCAAAGATAAAAACTTTCCAAAAATAGAAACTTTCTTAAAATAGAAAATTTCCAAAAATGAAAACCTGCTAAAATAGAAACTTTCTAAAAATAGAAAATACGTGTTATACGCTGTCCTGATCATACCGAAACATACTGAGTGTTGTTCTATGCTTATTTGCAACAAGTACTATAGCTATCATACTAAGAATTGACTTAGGTTAGTTATTTATATCGACCTGCTTTATTTATAGGTCGGCGTTGTGGTCATTCTTGATCACTTTATCTTTTGCTGTTCGCATTACTGTGTTGTTGCTTCATTTGCTTTAAGGTGAGTTATAGTCCCATTTTTCTATGTTAAATCTTTTTGGATGAGAATAAATGCAATTTATTTTACATATTGGACACAAGTGGAATTTGGTTTAAATTATTCATTGTGAGTCGAACGAAAATATTCCCTAATCTGATAATTTTAATCACTGGTTTCTACTGGTGAACGCGAATCCTATGGATAGATCTATCGAGCCTGACAGCCCCATTTCGTGCTAGTCGCGCTAGCAGTTACAGACGGAATGTATTAGTACTTCATATTTTGGAAGATACACATGTTAAGTGTATTTTTTTATATTAGTTTTGTTAAGGGTATGGAGTTGTTAAGTGATTACCAGGTGGCTCACGGGTTAATGGAATAATGTTTTATATGTTTTTGAGCATAAAATTTTGTGGTCCAAAATGAGTCTTTATGTTTTCAAACATAAATTTTTATGGTTTAAATTAAATATTGTTTGCAATATTAAACCTATAATTCACTCAATATTTTTGTTGACAGTTTACTCGCATGTTTTATTCTCAGGTTCATGATTGATTGATTCCGCTGTGCTTAGAGAGTCTGCATATTTATCAAGGTTGTAAAAGTCGCGAGTCGGGGACGCATCGGTCAAGACCTAAAAAGGACGCGTCGGCCGAGTCGGGGGACGCGTCGGGGACGCATCGGTCGTTGACCAACGTTGACTTTACTAATAATTTCTTATATATATATATATATATATATATATATATATATATATATATATATATATATATATATATATATATATATATATATATATATATATATATATATATATATAATAGTTGATTATGTACCATAAATTTCTTAAATAAGAACTCGAATTTAAAAACAATCAAACTTGAAACTCAATTAATGTTACCGAGTACATAATCAGTAAGGACACAGAGAAAAGAGCGGCCCAAAAAATGAAAACAACCCCTAATTTTAAAATATATCAGATCTTGATGAAAATTTGACTGACTTTGACCATTTTTGACCGTCTTTGACAGACTTTGACCGAACTTTTAGCTCTGACCGTCTTTTGAGTCGTTTTCTGAAAAAACGGGAAGGAGAACCCAAAAAAATGACGCATCGGCCGACGCGTCGGCCAAGTCGGCCGACTTTTACAACACTGATATTTATGATGTCAGCTTTTGTTAAACATTAACTTGCATTCTATTTTGATACATTAAATTATGGGTAATTGTTGACTTTGTTTTGGTCAACTTTTGGTTAAGTATTTATGTATGGTTTTTCTAAACTTACATATTTTGGTAGGTTTCCTTTATAGAAAATCATTTTTAAATAAAGAATGCAAGGTTATTTATTAAATTCATTTAGAGTTATGATCAAGCTGTGGGACCAAGATAACGATGGTCGTCAAGTGTACTTTGACGGGTCGTTAAACAATCAATTCAACCTACAACACCAAACTACCAATCAATTCAACCTACACCACCCATACACTGATCAGTACAACCAACAAGATCCATACACAAATCATTTCAACCTACAACATCAATCTATAAATCTGTTCAACATACAAACTCAAACTACAGATGAAATCAACCAACAAATACAATACACCAATATGTTGAACCCAAAACCACCACAAGTTGAAGAAAAGGAAGATCCTTACATCATTGACCTACCTACTTCTGACCAAAGCGAATCCGACCATGATGATATGGAAAATGTGAATCCAGTCAAACCCACAAAACACCCTTTGCTAACTACATAGTTGATAAGGATGATGTTCCTGATAGTGATGATGAATATGAAGATGAATACGTTGATCCAAAATCAAATTTTGACCAGTCAATTAAGTATAATCCCCAAACAGATGATATATTTTGGAACATGCCACTGTTACTATCTAACACCCAACCTGAAATGAAACTTAGATCGATGACCATATATGAAACCTCAGATCTAGTTAAATTGAATCAGACTTTCGAAAACAAGAATGATTTTCTTATGCAGTTATGTCATGACCCGGAAAATTTCGACTAATATTTAATCAAACTCTCGATACGATTTAATATTTTTGACATGATAAGCAAAGTCTGTTAGGTTGAGTCTCAAAAATTTTGAACTGTTTCATAAATTTATTTAACCTTCGACTGTTCTCGACAATTCACGAATAACTTTTTGTAATAGATATGTATATATATATATATATATATATATATATATATATATATATATATATATATATATATATATATATATATATATATATATATATATATATATATATATATCATAACTTGAAACATGTTAATATAATACTATACTATTTAATTATTAGAATTAAATATGTAAAATAATTTACGATATAATAAATTTTATTATTAAAACGAAATTTTATATATTGTAGTTTGATTATATATATTTAACGAACTTTAAAATAAACATTGGCTTGTATATAAGAATTAAACTGTCGGCAATCTTGGATGCTATTCCCTTTGTGCATGTGAGATAATCGAATTATATATATATGTTTCTGTCCTTGTCGAGCATAATCACATACATGAAAACAATAGTATATATTATTCCTCATGATGGCTTTTCTTATTAAATGAGATAATAACACAAGTTGTTCCTGGTTGATTCCTTTGTTGCTTTGTTGAACACACACACGAATAACATATGTATATACATATTATATTACATACCACTCAATCACCTTTTGTTTACATGTAACGGTATCCTTGTTTCTTGATTAGTAATTGACATTATTAACAAACAACTAGTTGATGTTGTCTCTATCATAAAATACTTTAGATATTTATAATTATATTATTGTTTTGATTGGCCCTTGTTATATTATATATCATACATACATGATGAACCATAATCATCAACACCATTTCCTTCATTTCATTTTCTTCTTCTGTTACCCGACTTATGTTATGCCTTCTCCTCTTCGAAAACAATCAACCATACTCCCTCACTTTTATTACCTCTTTGATCACCATTAAAAACCACCTTATTAGATCACTAAATCCTACTCAAATTATCATCACTAAACTAAATATTACAAACCACCATCGATCACCCAACACCCTATTGCTTATTTCCTGCTCGACTTACAACTCCAAATAGGTGTGCTATTTTCTAATTCAAAGGTAACCAAATCAACCCACTTTCCTGTTTGCTTACTGTTTGTCAACTACCACTCATCACCTCTGGTGGTTTTTGAGCCGATCACCATCTTCAAATATCATCACAACCATCACAAACCATCACCCCTCAAATGTGTGACTATTATTTAACCATACTCAAACCATTTAACCTGCAACATAATCGAACTCTTTTTGTTTCTAGTTACAGTTCGACAGAAACCATTATCAACACAAACATTTGTTACTACTACCTGGTTGTTGTAAACCGAAGAACACCACCATTTTTCATTTCTGGATTCCTGTCCAAGCACGACTGCAAATTACCACTTCTCTTCTGTTCCAGCTGCAAATCATCACTAGTGCCATCACTTTTGCGTTTTCCTGTTTCTTCTCCTTCCACCTGCAAAACACCACACAAACAATCACTGTTCATGATTAACTAGCCTGTAATAGCCGCTATAAACTGCTACGTCTGTTTCTGGCTGTTAAACAAACCTAAACCACCTTCACGTTTCTGTTTTTGCAACACCACCACTAACAACCACCTCCATCTCTTTCTCTACTTATCTTCTCAGATTGAAACAATCACCATAAACCGCCCAAACATAATCAAAACCTTTCCTTTCTGCTACTACTATCTGTTTCGTTATAACCACAAAGAAAACCCACACCTGCAACACCCATCTTGATCGACCCAATTCAAAACACCACAACTACTGTAATCTGCTATACTTGTTTATCCTGTTTTCCTATCAAAACAACCCAAATTCACCTTCGATTTACAATCACACAACAACAACCTGGTTACCTATTATTGAGCACGACTATATGCATTAATTCCTAATTTATTCAATCAACCAAAAACCATCTAACCTTCTTAAACTGCTGCTGTGTTGTGTTAACTTTACAATTGAGCACTTCCATCGATAAACCTGTAAAATTTTATTGTTGTTTTGTGTTCTTATTCACGAAGAACCACCACGAAAAAAAACCAACCATTCGATCATCAAAACCTACTATTTATTCTCTGTTTCGAACGAACACCCCAAACCTAGAAAATAGAAACCCTCGTTATTGCCATTCAAGAACCTGCAACTAATCTGTTATTGTGAGATGACGATGAATTTATGATGAATTGATGATAATGATGACACGAGAATGATACGATGAAGATTGATGATGTTTACCTGCTATTCTTGATGATTGGTGCTCGAACAATGATGATGATGAACCAAAGATTGATTGCTTGATCAATTGATCGATTGATTGAACCAAAAATTCCATGAACCATCGCGATAATTTTTTTTCCCCTTCCTGCGTTTTGCTCTGACGAATCTCGATCTGTTTTGGAGCCGACAAACAAAACGTGTAATTGCTTTTATTAGGTATTATTATTATTATTATTATTCTTATTATTATTATTATTATTATAATTATTATTATTATTATTATTATTATTATTATTATTATTATTATTATTATTATTATTATTATTATGAAAGTAATACAAATTATTATTGTTATAATTAATATTAGGATTATTATCATTCTATAATTTTTATTATCATTATTATTATTATTATTATTATTATTATTATTATTATTATTATTATTATTAATATAAGTATTATTATTAATATTATCATTATTATTATTATTATTAATATGATTAATATGATTATCATTATTAGTATTATTATTATTAAAATTATTAGAACTATTATCATTAGTAGTAAAATTATTCTATTAGTAATATTATTATTATTATCATTATTTTATCATTATTATAATTATCATTTTTACAAACAAAAGATAGCTATATATATATATATATATATATATATATATATATATATATATATATATATATATATATATATATATATATATATATATATATATATCATAAGTATACTAATATTAGATTTTTCTAACTAATAAAATATTATTTATATTAATATCACATTTATTAAAGTATATATATCGTATAAGTATTATAACAAATAATAAAGAATTAATATAATTATATATAAGGATATTAATCTATATATTATAAAATATATATATAAACCTAGTTGATTAATATTTCAACGTGTTAACATATATACTTAATATAGATTCGTGAATCCGAGGCAACCTTACATTTGTTCAATGACGTCATATGTATTTTTACTACAAAATACAGTATCGGGAGTTTCATTACTCCCTTTATATATATATTTTTGAGACTGAGAATACATGCGCTGCTTTTATAACTGTTTTACAAAATAGACACAAGTACTTGAAACTACATTCTATGGTTGAATTATTATACTGGATATCACCCTTTTAGCTTGGTAGCCTAAGAATTTGAGAACAGACCCCCAAATTGACGCGAATCCAGAAGATAGATCTATGGACTTTGACACGTCCCATCCGGGTTACGGATGCTTTAGTAGTTTAACTTTATATACAGATGAGTGTACCTGTATATTGGGGTTATTCTAGATGCATTTGTTAATATCGGTTACCAGGTGTTCACCATATGAATGATTTTTAATTCGCAGGTTATGCGTACTATTTTGTACTCGGGTTACGTGTACAATTAAATATCTGAAATCTTGTGGTCTATTAAAATGATGGAAATGAATGATTATGATAAACTAATGAACTCACCAACCTTTTGGTTGACACTTGAAAGCATGTTTATTCTCGGGTTTGAAAGAAATCTTCCGCTGTGCATTTGCTCATTTAAAGATATTACTCGGAGTCATTCATGGCATAATTCAAAAGACGTTGCATTCAAGTCATTGAGTTCAAGATTATTATTAAGTCATTTATAGATTGGGACATATTATGATAGAGTATGCATGTCTGTCAACTTTCAATGAAATGAAAGTTTGTCTTTAAAAACGAATGCAATGTTTGTAAAATGTATCATATAGAGGTTAGTACCTCGCGATGTAACCATATGTTATTGTATTCGTCCTTATGGATTAGGACGGGTCGTCTCATATGGTATCAGAGCGGTGGTCTTAGCGAACCAGGTCTTGCATTAGTGTGTCTAACGGATTGTTATTAAGATGCATTAGTGAGTCTGGACTTTCGACCTTAGTTGCATGTCAAAAAGTTTTGCTTATCATTTCTCGTCGGAAAATTACATGCTTATCATTCTTAGTCTAGACACATCTTATGGCATTGATTGCATGAATAGTGTATATATAAAATTCATATCTTAGCGTATCTGCTAACTCATATATTAGCGTATCTATTACTGTAAACTTTGCCTGACATATTCCGTAAATTCCTCCGTAATCTACGAAATCTTTTACTCTCTATATATATAGATATTCTATGTAATTAGAATACCACCCGATAACCGGAAATCATTTCATATCGAAAAATCCTTTATTCAATCATACGAAATGAAACTCGCCCCAAGTTCAAGTCCCTCGAATTCAGATATGGAGTTTCACTCGAGCTCCAAAAGCAGTGTGACCGGAATGGATCAACCAATCAGCCATCATCTATTCTGGATGAATTAGGGATGGGTTCGTAGCCTCCTCAATCATTGGAGACAAGAAGAAGATGATCCCTTCCATCCACCAAATTGTCCTCTTGGCGAAGAACCTGAAGCACTTACCGGCGAACCTGTTCGTAATACCATTTTCTCTCTCATTTTCAGAGTGTCTCGTCATGATTACATACTATCTCAGATTCTAGATTTTATTCATTCGCTCGTTCGAACCGACAACCACTCCGGTGTAATAGAAGAAGTCAACGAGCTTCGCGCTCGGGTAGTGGCTTTAGAGAATATGGTGCAAAGGTTACAAGCACCAGCAACATCACCGGCATCAACAGTACCACCACCAACAACAACATTCACATCCCACCCCTCAACATCACAATCTGTACCTCGAACGTCAACATCATACGCACCGTAAATACCAAGGAGTACCAACAACAACAAATGATGAAATATTGATTCATAACTTCATCGAGGAAATATTCTGCAGAGAATATGTAGTTTCTAAAAGTTTTAGAGATTATTTATTCTAGTTCTAATTGTAAACCAGATGAGTGAGTGAAATGATGAAATGAAACCCAGACTGGAATGGTGCACGATTTACAAGCTAAACTTGTTTTACCAACAGCATCAACAGTACCGTCAACATCACCAGCACCGTCAGTGCCGTCAGCATCGCCAGCATCAACAGCACCTACAACATCACAAGCTCCACCAGATCTATAATTACCGAGAACAACATCACTAATCAACAACAAATATGTCATATCAACGAGTTATGAAATATTAACTCATTTCCACTAAAGAATTTATATGTATATCTTATATATATATAAATTTTAGAAACCATAGTATATCTTTTCGTACTAAGCTATTATGAATGAATTAAATAAGGGTAGATACTACTCGGTTAATTCGTACTACTAATATGCAATGATGTACATCCTTCGTTAACGACTTAATCATTGTTAACTACAATCTCTGTTCCAAACTCAATGAATTCCAATTCATAATAAATCAAGTGTATTAATCAATTGCAGGTTTGATTTTACACTTTCATCTTCGATGTACTCGAAACTTTCTAGAAACATCATTCGTACCTTGCGAAGTTCACAAGAATTCCACGAACACCAACATCATGCATCAACAAATAACGAAGTATTGATTCATAATTTCAATTTCATTGAAAAAATATTCCGTAAAAGTTATGTAAGTTTTTAGGGATTATTCAATTCTATTTTCAACCGTAAATCAAATGAGTTTAATTTGATATTAACTCATTAAATCTATGTTACATCTGAAGAAAATATACACATATATATTTTCATAAAGACTGTAATAAAACTCTATTGTACAAAATATTAATTGTCAAATTTTTTTTTACGGGTAGGTAATACCCGAGAGATATATATAAATTCACAATTAATATGTTACATTCTTCGAACCTGATTCAGCAATCACCAACTATACTCACTACTTTCACAACAATGTACATTCTTTATAGTAATCAAAACAACCATTCTCATCCAAATTTGATTACGTATTCTGATTTTGAAAAATCAAAATCCAATTCAAGATTTAACAGAAAACATCACTCTTAGATTCCTATATCTTTCAAATCTATACTTTGACTTCAAAACTGTGCTAGAACATCATTTCTATTCATAGAACCCAGAAGAAAAAAAATAATTGTATCATTCAAAATCCTAGAATATCATATGTATATTAACAATTATAATCTGTGTTCAAACCCCTCGAAATTCCTAAGACACTTCAAATAATGAACAATCGAGATGATGATCCAACCACATGTTACCCACAGTCATGCACCTAAAAAACTCTCGAAACCAAAGTAAAAGTTTAACACATACCTGTGTCAGACCCTTTGGCATTTATTAGCAAAAATAACTTTACGATTCCTTATCAAATTAGCCAGTTTTGTCACAGCTCCAGCAAGTCAACTTCGACTTATCAGTTGAAACAGTCTTATTATAACCTCGATATATACGTTGCCCTTTCGTCATCGTTACCGGAGGACCTTTTATATCTCACCACATTAGCAGTAAACTTACCAACAACTTCATTGATCATTAAGCCTCTCCGAAAAATCACTATACTTATTCATTGGAAACCCTATCATGTACTCATTTGTATCTTGTAATGGTAGCTGCCATACCAAAAAGCTTGAATCATTATTCTCGTATGTCGCAGCAATTCTACACCAACAGTTATATATACATATAACGTCTATCACCAAGACTTACATACTTCGAATGTGAAGTTTTTGAAAAACATCCTAAACTGCGAACTAGTTCTCCGAATTTTGGAAAAATGCTGATGAAGTATAAAAAACTGTAAACGACCTTAACAGTTAAAAGTTTGATGATAAAGAATAGTGTGTTGGCAAAGCTCAGAAAAAGAGAAGGTTTAGAACTGGAAAACGGATTGAGCAAACTATGAAGGAGGCTGTGGACAAATTACAAAGACGAAATCTACCTTCAAAGAATCCAAATGATTCAGTACCTGCTGAAGTCATTAACAAACACCTTGCTCCTGACTCTAAACCCTTGCGGATAATATTCTTCATCATCCTCTAATCTTAGATATTATAAGATATCATCATATCTTTCATTATAAATATCTTGGATATTTCTGAAGATATTTTCATAACTCTTCCTATCTGAAATCATTTACCTCTTCGCGCTATATGTATTACATCATAAAAGAAACTATTTTAGTTTCTAAATTCTGAAACCTTCAAGTTTAAAATAAGAATGTTTTTGAAGTAGTGTTGGGAACTGAAGCATGAGTTAGTATAATATAATGACACTTGATCAACATGATTATATTACAGTAAGTCATGCTGAGTTTCTAAATGGAACGTGATGATTCACAGATCATAACATCATTATGTACCATGTTACACGACTCTAATATTCTATTTAACCTCTAAACATATCAAGAACATATTTACTTGATATTTCTATCTTTTCTGATTTCTGGTAATTTAACAAATCAAATCGTGCTACTACATTTCCTTTCTGCTTAGAACATTAGTTATGTTCATATCTACAAATCCGAAACGTCTTGATCGCTTTAATTAAGGTCGGGAAGAGAAAACAAAAGCATTAAGCTTCGTAATATAAATAAGAATATGAGCGACATCAAACAAGAAATTACAAACCGTGTATATCTATGCGAATAGCAAGATAAAGACACAGGAGAATTAGGAATACTATAACCCTAAGGTAATAGTAGAAGTGAACAGATTCCTCCGGTGACATATGAAAAAGAAGAATGACAGATAAGATAACCAAGAAAATATCAAGGATCAGAACTGGATGGAGCATTTCTCACAATTTTTGGAAGTATGAATTAAGAAAGAAAGTATAGGATTGGTGAAAATAATGGAACGGAAGAGATCAATTTATAATGAAATATCAGACATAGTAATCGAGACAGATTACCGCATTTAATTAAAAAGGATCCTAATTTTCTTAATTTCCGAAGAATCAAATCTTATAAAGATTTCGAACATTTTCTTTTAATTCCTTGAATTCCGGAAATCAACCATGGCTACGTCAAAAGTTAAGACGAATCTCTATTTCTTTATTTCAATCTTTTGCGATAGCTTCACTTATACTCTTCGCGTAATCGAATTATTTTATCCATATTACTCAATGATGATAAAACTCTATTTATCAACTCATATACGTCATGAAAACATTTTTATTGTTTGCCATGACAACTTCAATCAAATTTCGGGACGAAGTTTCTTTAACGGGTAGGTACTGTCATGACCCGGAAAATTTTGACTAATTTTTAATCAAACTCTCGATACGATTTAATATTTTTGACACGATAAGCAAAGTCTGTTAGGTTGAGTCTTAAAAATTTTGAATTGTTTCATAAATTCATTTAACCTTCGACTGTTCTAGACGATTCACGAATAACTTTTTGTAATAGATATGTATATATAGATATATGTGTATATATATATATATATATATATATATATATATATATATATATATATATATATATATATATATATCATAACTTGAAACATGTTAATATAATACTATACGATTTAATTATTAGAATTAAATATGTAAAATAATTTACGATATAATAAATTTTGTTATTAAAACGAAATTTTATATATTGTAGTTTCATTATATATATTTAATGAACTTTAAAATAAACATTGGCTTGTATATGAGAATTAAACTGTCGGCAATCTTGGATGCTATTCCCTTTGTGCATGTGAGATAATCGAATTTTATATATGTTTATGTCCTTGTCGAGCATAATCACATACATGAAAACAATAGTATATATTATTCCTCATGATGGCTTTTCTTATTAAATGAGATAATAACACAAGTTGTTCCTGGTTGATTCCTTTGTTGCTTTGTTGAACACACACGAATAACATATGTATATACATATTATATTACATACCACTCAATCACCTTTTGTTTACATGTAACGGTATCCTTGTTTCTTGATTAGTAATTGACATTATTAACAAACAACTAGTTGATGTTGTCTCTATCATAAAATACTTTAGATATTTATAATTATATTATTGTTTTGATTGGTCCTTGTTATATTATATATCATACCTACATGATGAACCATAATCATCAACACCATTTCCTTCGTTTCATTTTCTTCTTCTGTTACCCAACTTATGTTATGCCTTCTCCTCTTCGAAAACAATTAACCATACTCCCTCACTTTTATTATCTCTTTGATCACCATTAAAAACCACCTTATTAGATCACTAAATCCTACTCAAATTATCATCACTAAAATAAAATATTACAAACCATCATCGATCACCCAACACCCTATTGCTTATTTCCTGCTCGACTTACAACTCAAAATAGGTGTGCTATTTTCTAATTCAAAGGTAACCAAATCAACCCACTTTCCTGTTTGCTTGCTATTTGTCGACTACCACTCATCACCTCTGGTGGTTTTTGAGCCGATCACCATCTTCAAACATCATCACAACCATTACAAACCATCACCCCTCAAACATTTGACTATTATTTAACCATACTCAAACCATTTAACCTGCAACATAACTGAACTCTTTTTATTTCTAGTTACAGTTCGACAGAAACCATTATCAACACAAACACTTGTTACTACTACCTAGTTGTTGTAAACCGAAGAACACCCCCATTTTTCATTTCTGGATTCCTGTCCGAGCACGACTGCAAATTGCCACCTCTCTTCTGTTCCAGCTGTAAATCATCACCAGTGCCATCACTTTCGCGTTTTCCTATTTCTTCTCCTTTCACCTGCAAAACACCACACAAACAATCATTGTTCAATCATTGTAAACCTTCACGTTTCTGTTTTTGCAACACCACCACTAACAACCACCTCCATCTCTTTCTCTCCTTATCTTCTCTGATTGAAACAATCACCATAAACCGTCCAAAACATCATCAAAACCTTTCCTTTCTACTACCACTATCTGTTTCGTTAGAACCACAAAGAAAACCCACACCTGCAACACCCATCTTGATCGACCCAATTCAAAACACCACAACCACTGTAAGCTGCTATACTTGTTTATCCTGTTTTCCTATCAAAACAACCCAAATTCACCTTCGATTTACAATCACACAACCACAGCCTGGTTACCTATTATTGAGCACGACTATATGCATTAATTCCTAATTTATTCAATCAACCAAAAACCATCTAACCTTCGTAAACTGCTGATGCATTGTGTTAACTTTACAATCGAGCACTTCCATCGATAAACCTGCAAAATTTTATTGTTGTTTGCTGTTCTTATTCACGAAGAACCACCATGAAAAAAACCAACCATTCGATCATCAAAACCTACTATTTATTCTCTGTTTCGAACGAACACCACAAACCTGGAAGCTAGAAACCCTCGTTATTGCCATTCAAGAACCTGCAACTAATCTGTTATTATGAGATGATGATGATGATGAATTTATGATGAATTGATGATAATGATGACACGAGAATGATACGATGAAGATTGATGATGTTTACCTGCTATTCCTGATGATTGGTGCTCGAACAATGATGATGATGAACCAAAGATTGATTGCTTGATCAATTGATCGATTGATTGAACCAAAAATTCCATGAACCATCGCGATAATTTTTTCCCCCTTCCTGCGTTTTGCTCTGACGAATCTCGATCTGTTTTGGAGCCGATAAACAAAATGCGTAATTGCTTTTATTAGGTATTATTATTATTATTATTATTATTATTATTATTATTATTATTATTATTATTATTATTATTATTATTATTATTATTATTATTATGAAAGTAATACAAATTATTATTATTATCATTAATATTAGGATTATTATCATTTTCTAATTTTTATTATCATTATTATTATTATTATTATTATTATTATTATTATTATTAATATAAGTATTATTATTAATATTATTATTATTATTATTATTATTATTATTATTATTATTATTAATATGATTAATATGATTATCATTATTAGTATTATTATTATTAAAATTATTAGCACTATTATCATTAGTAGTAAAATTATTCTATTAGTAATATCATTATTATTTTATTATTATTATTATAATTGTCATTTTTACAAACAAAACATAGCTATATATATATATATATATATATATATATATATATATATATATATATATATATATATATATATATATATATATATATATATATATATATTACATATATCATAAGTATACTAATATTAGATTTTTCTAACTAATAAAATATTATTTATATTAATATCACATTTATTAAAGTATATATATCGTATAAGTATTATAACAAATAATAAAGAATTAATATAATTATATATAAGGATATTAATCTATATATTATAAAATATATATATAAACCTAGTTGATTAATATTTCAACGTGTTAACATATATACTTAATATAGGTTCGTGAATCCGAGGCCAACCTTACATTTGTTCAATGACGTCATATGTATTTTTACCACAAAATACAGTATCGTGAGTTTCATTACTCCCTTTTTATATATATTTTTGGGACTGAGAATACATGCGCTGCTTTTATAACTGTTTTACGAAATAGACACAAGTACTTGAAACTACATTCTATGGTTGAATTATTATACTGGATATCACCCTTTTAGCTTGGTAGCCTAAGAATTTGGGAACATACCCCCAAATTGACGCGAATCCTGAAGATAGATCTATGGACTTTGACACGTCCTATCTGGGTTACGGATGCTTTAGTAGTTCGACTTTATATACAGATGAGTGTACCTGTATATTGGGGTTATTCTAGATGCATTTGTTAATATCGGTTACCAGGTGTTCACCATATGAATGATTTTTAATTCGCAGGTTATGCGTACTATTTTGTACTCGGGTTACGTGTACAATTAAATATCTGAAATCTTGTGGTCTATTAAAATGATGGAAATAAATGATTATGATAAATTAATGAACTCACCAGCCTTTTGGTTGACACTTGAAAGCATGTTTATTCTCGGGCTTGAAAGAAATCTTCCGCTATGCATTTACTCATTTAAAGATATTACTAGGAGTCATTCATGGCATATTTCAAAAGATGTTGCATTCAAGTCATTGAGTTCAAGATTATTATTAAGTCATTTATAGATTGGGACATATTATGATAGAGTATGCATGCCTGTCAACTTTCAATGAAATGAAAGTTTGTCTTTTAAACACGAATGCAATGTTTGTAAAATGTATCATATAGAGGTCAGTACCTCGCGATGTAACCATATGTTATTGTATTCATCCTTATGGATTAGGACGGGTCATCTCAAATTACGTACAAAGTGTGTTAGTGAAGGATTCCAGATAAAACCAAAGTACTCAGACAAGTTAAGGTATACAGCTACATGCGTATGACCAAATTGTTCATGGTAAATTACTGCTAGGTGTATACAAGATAGCAACAACTTTCAAGTACGGAAGTTGAATGATTTACACACGTGCTCAAATACCCAAATTCTGCCAAACAATAGGCATGCCACCAAGAAGGTCCTAGGGAATATATTGAAAGAGGTGATGAAACAAGAAGGTCGTGTCTATCGATCGGATGATATCAGGAATGATATGTCAGCTCGATTTAAGATTAGTCTATCATACCACCAAGCATTGAAAGCCAAATGTTACACAATTGAGATGTTGAGGGGTAGTCTTGAAGAATCCTTTCAAATACTACCTAATTATCTATATAATTTTAGATTGTCTAACCTAGGTAGCGTAACCAACATTCGAACGGAGGACGAAGGCAGATTTGTTATGAGTTACATGTCCATTGGTGCAGTGGTATGTTTAATGCCGTCTTCATTTACTTATGAATTTAACTTGTATTCATTACCAATGTTCCAATACTTTTATATGTAGACACGTTCGTTTTTTAACTATGCACGTCCTGTA
Source organism: Rutidosis leptorrhynchoides (assembly GCF_046630445.1). Lineage (NCBI taxonomy): Eukaryota > Viridiplantae > Streptophyta > Magnoliopsida > Asterales > Asteraceae > Rutidosis > Rutidosis leptorrhynchoides. The sequence continues at coordinate 28,166,774 of NC_092339.1, read as the reverse complement.
ATCATAGTCGATGGGGCTCATTTAAAAAGTCGTTATTTGGGGACTAACTTGATTGTTGTCCGGATGCTAATAATGGAAAACTTCCATTATCCTACGGTATTGGAGCAGGAGAGACCACCGATCATTGGACATGGTTTTTTGGTAATCTAAGAGACTCTCTATAGTCGTCAGGGTGTTGTATTGATAATCTTACCATTATATTTGACAGGGCACCGGCAATAGCTGCTGGCATATCAATTGTATTTCCAGAAGTATTTCATGCACTATGTTGTAGACATCTGTTAGGAAACCTCAAAAGTGTGTCTAAAAGGGTTAAAAATTACGAGTGGCATTATTGGAAAATGTGCAAAGCGTATAGAAAATCTGACTATGATCACCACTATGGTATACTATAACGATGTATTCTAGACATTACACGTACACTCACTACTATTGGCCTCAACAGATGGTCCAGACATCATGCAGATCGTTTTCGTTATGCTTACTTGACAATTAATAGTGCAGAGTGTAGTGACCCGAACTTTTCCATGTTTATATATATTAATTGAGATTGATATTTACATGATTAAATGTTTCCAACACGTTACGGTCATTACGAGTTTATGGTCATGCCGTTTGGTTTAACAAATGCACCAGCTGTGTTCATGGACCTTATGAACCGAGTGTGTGGACCATACCTTGACAAGTTTGTCATTGTTTTCATTGATGACATACTTATTTACTTAAAGAATGACCAAGAACACGGTGAACATTTGAGAAAGGTGTTAGAAGTATTGAGGAAGGAAGAATTGTACGCTAAGTTTTCAAAGTGTGCATTTTGGTTGGAAGAAGTTCAATTCCTCGGTCACATAGTGAACAAAGAAGGTATTAAGGTGGATCCGGCAAAGATAGAAACTGTTGAAAAGTGGGAAACCCCGAAAACTCCGAAACACATACGCCAGTTTTTAGGACTAGCTGGTTACTACAGAAGGTTCATCCAAGACTTTTCCAGAATAGCAAAACCCTTGACTGCATTAACGCATAAAGGGAAGAAATTTCAATGGAATGATGAACAAGAGAAAGCGTTTCAGTTATTGAAGAAAAAGCTAACTACGGCACCTATGTTCTTCATATATTCTACAAGTTCTAGTTACATAAAATCAAGAATACTTTCAAGTTTGCTACCTCACTTCCAATCTTGTAAGGTGATCATCCAACCTCAAGAAATCTTTGTTTCTTACAGTAGGTTATCATTCTAATACAAGGTAATAATCATATTCAAACTTTGGTTCAATTTCTATAACTATAACAATCTTATTTCAAGTGATGATCTTACTTGAACTTGTTTTCGTGTCATGATTCTGCTTCAAGAACTTCGAGCCATCCAAGGATCCGTTGAAGCTAGATCCATTTTTCTCTTTTCCAGTAGGTTTATCCAAGGAACTTAAGATAGTAATGATGTTCATAACATCATTCAATTCATACATATAAAGCTATCTTATTCGAAGGTTTAAACTTGTAATCACTAGAACATAGTTTAGTTAATTCTAAACTTGTTCGCAAACAAAAGTTAATCCTTCTAACTTGACTTTAAAAATCAACTAAACACATGTTCTATATCTATATGATATGCTAACTTAATGATTTAAAACCTGGAAACATGAAAAACACCGTAAAACCGGATTTACGCCTTCGTAGTAACACCGTGGGCTGTTTTGGGTTAGTTAATTAAAAACTATGATAAACTTTGATTTAAAAGTTGTTATTCTGAGAAAATGATTTTTATTATGAACATGAAACTATATCCAAAAATTATGGTTAAACTCAAAGTGGAAGTATGTTTTCTAAAATGGTCATCTAGACGTCATTCTTTCGACTGAAATGAATACCTTTACAAAAACGACTTGTAACTTATTTTTCCGACTATAAACCTATACTTTTTCTGTTTAGATTTATAAAATAGAGTTCAATATGAAACCATAGCAATTTGATTCACTCAAAACGGATTTAAAATGAAGAAGTTATGGGTAAAACAAGATTGGATAATTTTTCTCATTTTAGCTACGTGAAAATTGGTAACAAATCTATTCCAACCATAACTTAATCAACTTGTATTGTATATTATATAATCTTGAGATACCATAGACACGTATACAATGTTTCGACCTATCATGTCGACACATCTATATATATTTCGGAACAACCATAGACACTCTATATGTGAATGTTGGAGTTAGCTATACAGGGTTGAGGTTGATTTCAAAATATATATAGTTTGAGTTGTGATCAATACTGAAATACGTATACACTGGGTCGTGGATTGATTCAAGATAATATTTATCGATTTATTTCTGTACATCTAACTGTGGACAACTAGTTGTAGGTTACTAACGAGGACAGCTGACTTAATAAACTTAAAACATCAAAATATATTAAAAGTGTTGTAAATATATTTTGAACATACTTTGATATATATATGTATATATTGTTATAGGTTCATGAATCAACCAGTGGCCAAGTCTTACTTCCCGACGAAGTAAAAATCTGTGAAAGTGAGTTATAGTCCCGCTTTTAAAATCTAATATTTTTGGGATGAGAATACATGCAGGTTTTATAAATGATTTACAAATAGACACAAGTACGTGAAACTACATTCTATGGTTGAATTATCGAAATCAAATATGCCCCTTTTTATTAAGTCTGGTAATCTAAGAATTAGGGAACAGACACCCTAATTGACACGAATCCTAAAGATAGATCTATTGGGCATTACAAACCCCATCCAAAGTACCGGATGCTTTAGTACTTTGAAATTTATATCATATCCGAAGGGTGTCCCGGAATGATGGGGATATTCTTATATATGCATCTTGTTAATGTCGGTTACCAGGTGTTCACCATATGAATGATTTTTATCTCTATGTATGGGATGTGTATTGAAATATGAAATCTTGTGGTCTATTATTATGATTTGATATATATATGTTAAACCTATAACTCACCAACATTTTTGTTGACGTTTTAAGCATATTTATTCTCAGGTGATTATTAAGAGCTTCCGCTGTCGCATACTTAAATAAGGACGAGATTTGGAGTCCATGCTTGTATGATATTGTGTAAAAACTGCATTCAAGAAACTTATTTTGTTGTAACATATTTGTATTGTAAACCATTATGTAATGGTCGTGTGTAAACAGGATATTTTAGATTATCATTATTTGATAATCTACGTAAAGCTTTTTAAAACCTTTATCTATGAAATAAAGGTTATGGTTTGTTTTAAAAATGAATGCAGTCTTTGAAAAACGTCTCATATAGAGGTCAAAACCTCGCAACGAAATCAATTAATATGGAACGTTTTTAATCAATAAGAACGGGACATTTCAGTTGGTATCCGAGCGTTGGTCTTAGAGAACCAGAATTTTGCATTAGTGTGTCTTATCGAGTTTGTTAGGATGCATTAGTGAGTCTGGACTTCGACCGTGTTTACTTGAAAAATGATTGCTTAACAAATTTTGTTGGAAACTATATATTTTTAACATGTGAATATTATGTGATATATTAATCTCTTAACGCGTTTGATATTATGTGATAGATGTCTACCTCTAGAACAAGTCCCATTGACTCACCTAATAATAATGAAGAGTCAAATGTAAATTGGAATGATTCGTGGACTGATTCACAAGTTCCCGAAGAGGAACCGGAAGAAGAGTCGGAACCGGAAGAAGAATCGGAACCGGAAGAAGAATCGGAACCGGATGAAGAAATAGAACCGGTGGGGGAAATAATAAAACGGTTAAGTAAAAGAAAATCCTCAACCAACCGACCAAGGTTAATTATGGTCAATGGTGTTTCCGCCAAGGAAGCAAAATATTGGGAGGATTACCAATTCTCCAATGATTCCGACGAGAATTTCGATGATGTTATAGAAATTACCCCAACTGAATTTAAAAAGGCAAAAGAAAATAATAAGGGAAAGGGCATAAAAATAGAGAAATCTAATTCCAACCCCGATGAACTTTATATGTATCGTCAACCCCCGAAGTCCTTAAGTTGTAACAATGACCCGGGAACCTCTAAACCACCAGGTTTTTCTAAACCAATGTGGAAAACGACAGCTCGTATTAGGGGAAAATCATATATCCCTAGAAACTTGGCAAAACGAACCAAAACCGAAGAAGAAGAAACAAGCGAGTCGGAATAAGATAGTTGTATTCGTGTGGTGTAATATATGTAATATAGTGTGCTTATGCTTTATGATATATGTAAAAATTGCTTGTATTAATAAGTATTTTTTTTTATGAATCTAACTCTTGTCTATTTTACAGTATAAAAACACAAAATGGATAGACAACCCAATATTTTAAGAGACCTACCCGGAGACATGATTGATGAAATCTTGTCTAGAGTCGGTCAGAATTCTTCGGCACAACTATTTAAGGCGAGATCAGTTTGTAAGACATTCGAAGAACGTTCCAAGAATGCCTTGGTTTATAAAAGGCTTTCGTTCGAAAGATGGGGGATATCACATTGGGAAATCCATAAGTTACGATGTGTTTACTTTGACGCATATATTGCGGGGAACCCAAATGCTATTTTACGCAATGGGTTAAGAAATTATTTTGACTCAATATATCCGAATATTGGACTTCGTGATTTAGAAAAAGCGGCTAACATGCAACATAAAGAAGCATGTTATGCTTACGAATTAGTAATGTTCGCTTCTCACCAAAGTGAGAACAAGAACATCGGGCTACAACTATTAAACAAAACGTTTCCACAAGTGACGGAGTCGGTAATTGGGGTAAGAAATGAGGTTTTTAGATTGTTACGGGACTGTTGGACATTACGTAACCCTCGTCCCTTTGACGACGTTACAACACGCTGTCTTATCAACGGCCATAACGGTTATGTTCCACAGGACCAAGGATGGGAAGTAATCCTAGTAAAACCAGAATGCATGACTTGTTTCTGGACGTATGAATTACGTGTCTTTATTGCCTTTGCTGAACGACTTGTGTACTAGCTAGAATTATCTTCACAACCATCTTGTATCAAATTTATTGTGTGCTATATTTCATGCTATATGTAAAATAAGCAGTATTGTAAGTTTGTAAAATATTGTGTAAAAGTTTGAACGCGAAATATTATTATAATCAGTTTTTCATATAGAATTGTAGTAGTTGAATTGTATATTAGCTACTAAGTATGAACTTAACGGGTAGGTACTACCCGAATTTAAACTTATAAAACGCTAATATGAAGAAAAAGCTTTTATAAATGAGTTCATATTATACTACGAAATACTATTAACTACTCTTAATATTCTGTATGATTAACTTGTTCCATTTGACTATTTTGAAGGAAATGGCACCGACTACTCGACACACCGTGAATATGAATGAAGAGGAATTCCGTACTTTTCTAGCTTCAAACACAGCCGCAGTACAGGCTGCGCTACATACCAACAATAACCTTGGATCTAGCAGTACAGGAAATCGTGTAGGATGCACCTACAAAGAATTCACTGCCTGCAAACCTTTGGAATTTGATGGAACCGAAGGACCGATCGGATTGAAACGGTGGACAGAGAAGGTCGAATCGGTGTTTGCCATAAGTAAGTGTATTGAAGAGGACAAAGTGAAGTACGCTACGCATACCTTCACAGGTTCTGCGTTAACATGGTGGAATACCTATCTAGAGCAAGTGGGACAAGACGATGCGTACGCACTACCGTGGTCAGCATTCAAGCACTTGATGAACGAGAAGTACCGTCCCAGAACCGAGGTCAATAAGCTCAAGACAGAACTTAGAGGGTTACGAACCCAAGGATTTGATATTACCACGTACGAAAGACGATTCACAGAATTGTGCCTATTGTGTCCGGGAGCATTCGAAGATGAGGAAGAGAAGATCGACGCGTTTGTGAAAGGATTACCGGAAAGAATCCAAGAAGATATAAGTTCACACGAGCCCGCCTCCATACAACAGGCATGTAGAATGGCTCACAAACTAGTGAACCAGATTGAAGAAAGAATTAAAGTACAGACTGCTGAAGAGGCCAATGTGAAGCAAGTCAAAAGAAAGTGGGAGGAAAACGGTGATAAGAATCACCAATACAACAACAACAGCAATTACAACAATAATCACAACAATTATCCCAACAATCGCAACATCAATCGCAACTACAACAAACGGCCCAACAACAACAACAACAACAACAACAACAACAACAACAACAACAACAACAACAACAACAACAACAACAACAACAACAACAACAACAACAACAACAACTACAACAATCATCCCAACAACAATAATAACCGCAACAACAACAACAATCAGAAGCAGCTATGCCAAAGGTGTGAAAAGTATCACTCGGGGTTCTGCACCAAATTTTGTAACAAGTGTAAAAGAAATGGTCATAGCGCGGCGAAGTGTGAGGTCTACGGACCAGGGGTTAATAGAACGAAAGGAACAAATGGTGTCGGAACGAGTAATGGCGGAGCAAGTAGTGTCGGAGCAAGTTATGCCAATGTAGTTTGTTATAAATGTGGAAAACCGGGCCACATTATTAGAAATTTCCCGAACCAGGAGAACACGAATGGACAAGGCCGCGGAAGAGTTTTCAATATTAATGCGGCAGAGGCACAGGAAGACCCGGAGCTTGTTACGGGTACGTTTCTTATTGACAATAAATCTGCTTACGTTTTATTTGATTCGGGTGCAGATAGAAGCTATATGAGTAGAGATTTTTGTGCTAAATTAAGTTGTCCATTGACGCCTTTGGATAGTAAATTTTTACTCGAATTAGCAAATGGTAAATTAATTTCAGCAGATAATATATGTCGGAATCGAGAAATTAAACTGGTTAGCGAAACATTTAAGATTGATTTGATACCAGTAGAGTTAGGGAGTTTTGATGTGATAATCGGTATGGACTGGTTGAAAGAAGTGAAAGCAGAGATCGTTTGTTACAAAAATGCAATTCGCATTATACGAGAAAAAGGAAAACCCTTAATGGTGTACGGAGAAAAGGGCAACACGAAGCTACATCTTATTAGTAATTTGAAGGCACAAAAACTAATAAGAAAAGGTTGCTATGCTGTTCTAGCACACATCGAGAAAGTACAAACTAAAGAAAAGAGCATCAATGATGTTCCCATTGCAAAAGAATTTCCCGATGTATTTCCGAAAGAATTACCGGGATTACCCCCACATCGATCCGTTGAATTTCAAATAGATCTTGTACCAGGAGCTGCACCAATAGCTCGTGCTCCTTACAGACTCGCACCCAGCGAGATGAAAGAACTGCAAAGCCAATTACAAGAACTTTTAGAGCGTGGTTTCATTCAACCAAGCACATCACCGTGGAGAGCTCTTGTTTTGTTTGTCAAGAAGAAAGATGGTACATTCAGGTTGTGTATCGACTACCGAGAGTTGAACAAACTTACCATCAAGAACCGCTACCCACTACCGAGAATCGACGACTTATTTGATCAACTACAAGGCTCGTCTGTTTATTTAAAGATTGACTTACGTTCCGGGTATCATCAAATGTGGGTGAAAGAAGATGATATTCCAAAGACTGCTTTCAGAACACGTTACGGTCATTACGAGTTTATGGTCATGCCGTTTGGTTTAACTAATGCACCAGCTGTGTTCATGGACCTTATGAACCGAGTGTGTGGACTATACCTTGACAAGTTTGTCATTGTTTTCATTGATGACATACTTATTTACTTAAAGAATGACCAAGAACACGGTGAACATTTGAGAAAGGTGTTAGAAGTATTGAGGAAGGAAGAATTGTACGCTAAGTTTTCAAAGTGTGCATTTTGGTTGGAAGAAGTTCAATTCCTCGGTCACATAGTGAACAAAGAAGGTATTAAGGTGGATCCGGCAAAGATAGAAACTGTTGAAAAGTGGGAAACCCCAAAAACTCCGAAACACATACGCCTGTTTTTAGGACTAGCTGGTTACTACAGAAGGTTCATCCAAGACTTTTCCAGAATAGCAAAACCCTTGACTGCATTAATGCATAAAGGGAAGAAATTTCAATGGAATGATGAACAAGAGAAAGCGTTTCAGTTATTGAAGAAAAAGCTAACTACGGCACCTATGTTCTTCATATATTCTACAAGTTCTAGTTACATAAAATCAAGAATACTTTCAAGTTTGCTAGCTCACTTCCAATCTTGTAAGGTGATCATCCAACCTCAAGAAATCTTTGTTTCTTACAGTAGGTTATCATTCTAATACAAGGTAATAATCATATTCAAACTTTGGTTCAATTTCTATAACTATAACAATCTTATTTCAAGTGATGATCTTACTTGAACTTGTTTTCGTGTCATGATTCTGCTTCAAGAACTTCGAGCCATCCAAGGATCCGTTGAAGCTAGATCCATTTTTCTCTTTTCCAGTAGGTTTATCCAAGGAACTTAAGGTAGTAATGATGTTCATAACATCATTCAATTCATACATATAAAGCTATCTTATTCAAAGGTTTAAACTTGTAATCACTAGAACATAGTTTAGTTAATTCGAAACTTGTTCGCAAACAAAAGTTAATCCTTCTAACTTGACTTTTAAAATCAACTAAACACATGTTCTATATCTATATGATATGCTAACTTAATGATTTAAAACCTGGAAACATGAAAAACACCGTAAAACCGGATTTACGCCGTCGTAGTAACACCGTGGGCTGTTTTGGGTTAGTTAATTAAAAACTATGATAAACTTTGATTTAAAAGTTGTTATTCTGAGAAAATGATTTTTATTATGAACGTGAAACTATATCCAAAAATTATGGTTAAACTCATAGTGGAAGTATGTTTTCTAAAATGGTCATCTTGACGTCATTCTTTCGACTGAAATGACTACCTTTACAAAAACGACTTGTAACTTATTTTTCCGACTATAAACCTATACTTTTTCTATTTAGATTCATAAAATAGAGTTCAATATAAAACCATAGCAATTTGATTCACTCAAAACGGATTTAAAATGAAGAAGTTATGGGTAAAACAAGATTGGATAATTTTTCTCATTTTAGCTACGTGAAAATTGGTAACAAATCTATTCCAATCATAACTTAATAAACTTGTATTGTATATTATGTAATCTTGAGATACCATAGACACGTATACAATGTTTCGACCTATCATGTCGACACATCTATATATATTTCGGAACAACCATAGACACTCTATATGTGAATGTTGGAGTTAGCTATACAGGGTTGAGGTTGATTTCAAAATATATATAGTTTGAGTTGTGATCAATACTGAAATACGTATACACTGGGTCGTGGATTGATTCAAGATAATATTTATCGATTTATTTCTGTACATCTAACTGTGGACAACTAGTTGTAGGTTACTAACGAGGACAACTGACTTAATAAACTTAAAACATCAAAATATATTAAAAGTGTTGTAAATATATTTTGAAAATACTTTGATATATATATGTATATATTGTTATAGGTTCGTGAATCAACCAGTGGCCAAGTCTTACTTCCTGACAAAGTAAAAATCTGTGAAAGTGAGTTATAGTCCCACTTTTAAAATCAAATATTTTTGGGATGAGAATACATGCAGGTTTTATAAATGATTTACAAAATAGACACAAGTACGTGAAACTACATTCTATGGTTGAATTATCGAAATCAAATATGCCCCTTTTTATTAAGTCTGGTAATCTAAGAATTAGGGAACAGACACCCTAATTGACACGAATCCTAAAGATAGATCTATTGGGCATTACAAACCCCATCCAAAGTACCGGATGCTTTAGTACTTCGAAATTTATATCATATCCGAAGGGTGTCCCGGAATGATGGGGATATTCTTATATATGCATCTTGTTAATGTCGGTTACCAGGTGTTCACCATATGAATGATTTTTATCTCTATGTATGGGATGTGTATTGAAATATGAAATCTTGTGGTCTATTATTATGATTTGATATATATAGGTTAAACCTATAACTCACCAACATTTTTGTTGACGTTTTAAGCATGTTTATTCTCAGGTGATTATTAAGAGCTTCCGCTGTCGCATACTTAAATAAGGACGAGATTTGGAGTCCATGCTTGCATGATATTGTGTAAAAACTGCATTCAAGAAACTTATTTTGTTGTAACATATTTGTATTGTAAACCATTATGTAATGGTCGTGTGTAAACAGGATATTTTAGATTATCATTATTTGATAATCTACGTAAAGCTTTTTAAAACCTTTATCTATGAAATAAAGGTTATGGTTTGTTTTAAAAATGAATGCAGTCTTTGAAAAACGTCTCATATAGAGGTCAAAACCTCGCAACGAAATCAATTAATATGGAACGTTTTTAATCAATAAGAACGGGACATTTCAGTTGGTATCCGAGCGTTGGTCTTAGAGAACCAGAATTTTGCATTAGTGTGTCTTATCGAGTTTGTTAGGATGCATTAGTGAGTCTGGACTTCGACCGTGTTTACTTGAAAAATGATTGCTTAACAAATTTTGTTGGAAACTATATATTTTTAACATGTGAATATTATGTGATATATTAATCTCTTAACGCGTTTGATATTATGTGATAGATTTCTACCTCTAGAACAAGTCCCATTGACTCACCTAATAATAATGAAGAGTCAAATGTAAATTGGAATGATTCGTGGACTGATTCACAAGTTCCCGTAGAGGAACCGGAAGAAGAGTCGGAACCGGAAGAAGAATCGGAACCGGAAGAAGAATCGGAACCGGATGAAGAAATAGAACCGGTGGGGGAAATAATAAAACGGTTAAGTAAAAGAAAATCCTCAACCAACCGACCAAGGTTAATTATGGTCAATGGTGTTTCCGCCAAGGAAGCAAAATATTAGGAGGATTACCAATTCTCCAATGATTCCGACGAGAATTCCGATGATGTTATAGAAATTACCCCAACTGAATTTAAAAAGGCAAAAGAAAATAATAAGGGAAAGGGCATAAAAATAGAGAAATCTAATTCCAACCCCGATGAACTTTATATGTATCGTCAACCCCCGAAGTCCTTAAGTTGTAACAATGACCCGGGAACCTCTAAACCACCAGGTTTTTCTAAACCAATGTGGAAAACGACGGCTCGTATTAGGGGAACATCATATATCCCTAGAAACTTGGCAAAACGAACCAAAACCGAAGAAGAAGAAACAAGCGAGTCGGAATAAGATAGTTGTATTCGTGTGGTGTAATATATGTAATATAGTGTGCTTATGCTTTATGATATATGTAAAAATTGCTTGTATTAATAAGTATTTTTTTTATGAATCTAACTCTTGTCTATTTTACAGTATAAAAACACAAAATGGATAGACAACCCAATATTTTAAGAGACCTACCAGGAGACATGATTGATGAAATCTTGTCTAGAGTCGGTCAGAATTCTTCGGCACAACTATTTAAGGCGAGATCAGTTTGTAAGACATTCGAAGAACGTTCCAAGAATGCCTTGGTTTATAAAAGGCTTTCGTTCGAAAGATGGGGGATATCACATTGGGAAATCCATAAGTTACGATGTGTTTACTTTGACGCATATATTGCGGGGAACCCAAATGCTATTTTACGCAATGGGTTAAGAAATTATTTTGACTCAATATATCCGAATATTGGACTTCGTGATTTAGAAAAAGCGGCTAACATGCAACATAAAGAAGCATGTTATGCTTACGGATTAGTAATGTTCGCTTCTCACCAAAGTGAGAACAAGAACATCGGGCTACAACTATTAAACAAAACGTTTCCACAAGTGACGGAGTCGGTAATTGGGGTAAGAAATGAGGTTTTTAGATTGTTACGGGACTGTTGGACATTACGTAACCCTCGTCCCTTTGACGACGTTACAACACGCTGTCTTATCAACGGCCATAACGGTTATGTTCCACAAGACCAAGGATGGGAAGTAATCCTAGTAAAACCAGAATGCATGACTTGTTTCTGGACGTATGAATTACGTGTCTTTATTGCCTTTGCTGAACGACTTGTGTACTAGCTAGAATTGTAGTAGTTGAATTGTATATTAGCTACTAAGTATGAACTTAACGGGTATGTACTACCCGAATTTAAACTTATAAAACGCTAATATGAAGAAAAAGCTTTTATAAATGAGTTCATATTATGCTACGAAATACTATTAACTACTCTTAATATTCTGTATGATTAACTTGTTCCATTTGACTATTTTGAAGGAAATGGCACCGACTACTCGACACACCCTGAATATGAATGAAGAGGAATTCCGTACTTTTCTAGCTTCAAACACAGCCGCAGTACAGGCTGCGCTACATACCAACAATAACCTTGGATCTAGCAGTACAGGAAATCGTGTAGGATGCACCTACAAAGAATTCACTGCCTGCAAACCTTTGGAATTTGATGGAACCGAAGGACCGATCGGATTGAAACGGTGGACCGAGAAGGTCGAATCGGTGTTTGCCATAAGTAAGTGTACTGAAGAGGACAAAGTGAAGTACGCTACGCATACCTTCACAGGTTCTGCGTTAACATGGTGGAATACCTATCTAGAGCAAGTGGGACAAGACGATGCGTACGCACTACCGTGGTCAGCATTCAAGCACTTGATGAACGAGAAGTACCGTCCCAGAACCGAGGTCAATAAGCTCAAGACAGAACTTAGAGGGTTACGAACCCAAGGATTTGATATTATCACGTACGAAAGACGATTCACAGAATTGTGCCTATTGTGTCCGGGAGCATTCGAAGATGAGGAAGAGAAGATCGACGCGTTTGTGAAAGGATTACCGGAAAGAATCCAAGAAGATATAAGTTCACACGAGCCCGCCTCCATACAACAGGCATGTAGAATGGCTCACAAACTAGTGAACCAGATTGAAGAAAGAATTAAAGAACAGACTGCTGAAGAGGCCAATGTGAAGCAAGTCAAAAGAAAGTGGGAGGAAAACGGTGATAAGAATCACCAATACAACAACAACAGCAATTACAACAATAATCGCAACAATTATCCCAACAATCGCAACATCAATCGCAACTACAACAAACGGCCCAACAACAACAACAACAACAACAACAACAACAACAACAACAACAACAACTACAACAATCATCCCAACAACAATAATAACCGCAACAACAACAACAATCAGAAGCAGCTATGCCAAAGGTGTGAAAAGTATCACTCGAGGTTCTGCACCAAATTTTGTAACAAGTGTAAAAGAAATGGTCATAGCGCGGCGAAGTGTGAGGTCTACGGACCAGGGGTTAATAGAACGAAAGGAACAAATGGTGTCAGAACGAGTAATGGCGGAGCAAGTAGTGTCGGATCAAGTTATGCCAATGTAGTTTGTTATAAATGTGGAAAACCGGGCCACATTATTAGAAATTGCCCGAACCAGGAGAACACGAATGGACAAGGCTGCGGAAGAGTTTTCAATATTAATGCGGCAGAGGCACAGGAAGACCCGGAGCTTGTTACGGGTACGTTTCTTATTGACAATAAATCTGCTTACGTTTTATTTGATTCGGGTGCGGATAGAAGCTATATGAGTAGAGATTTTTGTGCTAAATTAAGTTGTCCATTGACGCCTTTGGATAGTAAATTGTTACTCAAATTAGCAAATGGTAAATTAATTTCAGCAGATAATATATGTCGGAATCGAGAAATTAAACTGGTTAGCGAAACATTTAAGATTGATTTGATACCAGTAGAGTTAGGGAGTTTTGATGTGATAATCGGTATGGACTGGTTGAAAGAAGTGAAAGCAGAGATCGTTTGTTACAAAAATGCAATTCGCATTATACGAGAAAAAGGAAAACCCTTAATGGTGTACGGAGAAAAGGGCAACACGAAGCTACATCTTATTAGTAATTTGAAGGCACAAAAACTAATAAGAAAAGGTTGCTATGCTGTTCTAGCACACGTCGAGAAAGTACAAACTAAAGAAAAGAGCATCAATGATGTTCCCATTGCAAAAGAATTTCCCGATGTATTTCCGAAAGAATTACCGGGATTACCCCCACATCGATCCGTTGAATTTCAAATAGATCTTGTACCAGGAGCTGCACCAATAGCTCGTGCTCCTTACAGACTCGCACCCAGCGAGATGAAAGAACTGCAAAGCCAATTACAAGAACTTTTAGAGCGTGGTTTCATTCAACCAAGCACATCACCGTGGGGAGCTCTTGTTTTGTTTGTCAAGAAGAAAGATGGTACATTCAGGTTGTGTATCGACTACCGAGAGTTGAACAAACTTACCATCAAGAACCGCTACCCACTACCGAGAATCGATACTTATTTGATCAACTACAAGGCTCGTCTGTTTATTCAAAGATTGACTTACGTTCCGGGTATCATCAAATGCGGGTGAAAGAAGATGATATTCCAAAGACTGCTTTCAGAACACGTTACGGTCATTACGAGTTTATGGTCATGCCGTTTGGTTTAACTAATGCACCAGCTGTGTTCATAGACCTTATGAACCGAGTGTGTGGACCATACCTTGACAAGTTTGTCATTGTTTTCATTGATGACATACTTATTTACTTAAAGAATGACCAAGAACACGGTGAACATTTGAGAAAGGTGTTAGAAGTATTGAGGAAGGAAGAATTGTACGCTAAGTTTTCAAAGTGTGAATTTTGGTTGGAAGAAGTTCAATTCCTCGGTCACATAGTGAACAAAGAAGGTATTAAGGTGGATCCGGCAAAGATAGAAACTGTTGAAAAGTGGGAAACCCCGAAAACTCTGAAACACATACGCCAGTTTTTAGGACTAGCTGGTTACTACAGAAGGTTCATCCAAGACTTTTCCAGAATAGCAAAACCCTTTACTGCATTAACGCATAAAGGGAAGAAATTTCAATGGAATGATGAACAAGAGAAAGCGTTTCAGTTATTGAAGAAAAAGCTAACTACGGCACCTATATTGTCATTGCCTGAAGGGAATGATGATTTTGTGATTTATTGTGACGCATCAAAGCAAGGTCTCGGTTGTGTATTAATGCAACGAACGAAGGTGATTGCTTATGCGTCTAGACAATTGAAGATTCACGAACAAAATTATACGACGCATGATTTGGAATTAGGCGCGGTTGTTTTTGCATTAAAGACTTGGAGGCACTACTTATATGGGGTCAAAAGTATTACATATACCGACCACAAAAGTCTTCAACACATATTTAATCATAAACAACTGAATATGAGGCAGCGTAGGTGGATTGAATTATTGAATGATTACGACTTTGAGATTCGTTACCACCCGGGGACGGCAAATGTGGTAGTCGATGCCTTTAGCAGGAAGGACAGAGAACCCATTCGAGTAAAATCTATGAATATAATGATTCATAATAACCTTACTACTCAAATAAAGGAGGTGCAACAAGGAGTTTTAAAAAAGGGAAATTTAAAGGATGAAATACCCAAAGGATCGGAGAAGCATCGTAATATTCGGGAAGACGGAACCCGGTATAGGGCTGAAAGGATTTGGGTACCAAAATTTGGAGATATGAGAGAAATGGTACTTAGAGAAGCTCATAAAACCAGATACTCAATACATCCTGGAACGGGGAAGATGTACAAGGATCTCAAGAAACATTTTTGGTGGCCGGGTATGAAAGCCGATGTTGCTAAATACATAGGAGAATGTTTGACGTGTTCTAAGGTCAAAGCTGAGCATCAGAAACCATCAGGTCTACTTCAACAACCCGAAATCCCGGAATGGAAATGGGAAAACATTACCATGGATTTCATCACTAAATTGCCAAGGACTCAAGTGGTTTTGATACTATTTGGGTAATAGTTGATCGTCTCACCAAATCAGCACACTTCCTGCCAATAAGAGAAGATGACAAGATGGAGAAGTTAGCACGACTGTATTTGAAGGAAGTCGTCTCCAGACATGGAATACCAATCTCTATTATCTCTGATAGGGATGGCAGATTTATTTCAAGATTCTGGCAGACATTACAACAAGCATTAGGAACTCGTCTAGACATGAGTACTGCCTATCATCCACAAACTGATGGGCAGAGTGAAAGGACGATACAAATGCTTGAAGACATGCTACGAGCATGTGTTATTGATTTCAGAAACAGTTGGGATCGACATCTACCGTTAGCAGAATTTTCCTACAACAACAGCTACCATTCAAGCATTGAGATGGCGCCGTTTGAAGCACTTTATGTTAGAAAGTGCAGGTCTCCGATTAGTTGGAGTGAAGTGGGGGATAGACAGATTACGGGTCCGGAGATTATACAAGAAACTACCGAGAAGATCATCCAAATTCAACAACGGTTGAAAACCGCCCAAAGTCGACAAAAGAACTATGCTGACATTAAAAGAAAAGATATAGAATTTGAAATTGGAGAGATGGTCATGCTTAAAGTTGCACCTTGGAAAGGCGTTGTTCGATTTGGTAAACGAGGGAAATTAAATCCAAGGTATATTGAACCATTCAAGATTATTGATCGTGTCGGACCAGTAGCTTACCGACTTGAGTTACCTCAACAACTCGCGACTGTACATAACACTTTCCACGTCTCGAATTTGAAGAAATGTTTTCCTAAAGAAGATCTCACTATTCCGTTAGATGAAATCCAAATCAACGAAAAACTTCAATTCATCGAAGAACCCGTCGAAATAATGGATCGTGAGGTTAAAAGACTTAAGCAAAACAAGATACCAATTGTTAAGGTTCGATGGAATGCTCGTAGAGGACCCGAGTTCACCTGTGAGCGTGAAGATCAGATGAAGAAGAAATACCCGCATCTATTTCTAGAAGATTCATCAACACCTTCAACAGCTTAAAATTTCGGGACGAAATTTATTTAACGGGTAGGTACTGTAGTGACCCGAACTTTTCCATGTTTATATATATCAATTGAGATTGATATTTAAATGATTAAATGTTTCCAACATGTTAAGCAATCAAACTTGTTAAGACTTTATTAATTGAAATATGTTTCATATAGACAATTGACCATCCAAGTTGACCGGTGATTCACGAACGTTAAAACTTGTAAAAACTATATGATGACATATATATATATATATATATATATATATATATATATATATATATATATATATATATATATATATATATATATATATATATATATAAATATATATATATATATATATATATATATATATATATATATATATAGTTAACATGATACTATGATAAGTAAACATATCATTAAGTATATTAACAATGTACTACATATGTAAAAACAAGACTACTAACTTAATGATTTTTAAACGAGACATATATGTAACGATTATCGTTGTAAAGACATTTAATGTATATATATCATATTAAGAGATATTCATACATGATAATATCATGATAATATAATAATTTAGAATCTTATTTGATATTATAAACATTGGATTAACAACATTTAACAAGATCGTTAACCTAAAGGTTTCAAAACAACACTTACATGTAACGACTAACGATGACTTAACGACTCAGTTAAAATGTATATACATGTAGTGTTTTAATATGTGTTTATACACTTTTGAAAGACTTCAATACACTTATAAAAATACTTCTACTTAACAAAAATGCTTACAATTACATCCTCGTTCAGTTTCATCAACAATTCTACTCGTATGCACCCGTATTCGTACTCGTACAATACACAGCTTTTAGATGTATGTACTATTGGTATATACACTCCAATGATCAGCTCTTAGCAGCCCATGTGAGTCACCTAACACATGTGGGAACCATCATTTGGCAACTAGCATGAAATATCTCATAAAGTTACAAAAATATGAGTAATCATTCATGACTTATTTACATGAAAACAAAATTACATATCCTTTATATCTAATCCATACACCAACGACCAAAAACACATACAAACACTTTCATTCTTCAATTTTCTTCATCTAATTGATCTCTCTCAAGTTCTATCTTCAAGTTCTAAGTGTTCTTCATATATTCTACAAGTTCTAGTTACATAAAATCAAGAATACTTTCAAGTTTGCTAGCTCACTTCCAATCTTGTAAGGTGATCATCCAACCTCAAGAAATCTTTGTTTCTTACAGTAGGTTATCATTCTAATACAAGGTAATAATCATATTCAAACTTTGGTTCAATTTCTATAACTATAACAATCTTATTTCAAGTGATGATCTTACTTGAACTTGTTTTCGTGTCATGATTCTGCTTCAAGAACTTCGAGCCATCCAAGGATCCGTTGAAGCTAGATCCATTTTTCTCTTTTCCAGTAGGTTTATCCAAGGAACTTAAGGTAGTAATGATGTTCATAACATCATTCGATTCATACATATAAAGCTATCTTATTCGAAGGTTTAAACTTGTAATCACTAGAACATAGTTTAGTTAATTCTAAACTTGTTCGCAAACAAAAGTTAATCCTTCTAACTTGACTTTTAAAATCAACTAAACACATGTTCTATATCTATATGATATGCTAACTTAATGATTTAAAACCTGGAAACATGAAAAACACCGTAAAACCGGATTTACGCCGTCGTAGTAACACCGCGGGCTGTTTTGGGTTAGTTAATTAAAAACTATGATAAACTTTGATTTAAAAGTTTTTATTCTGAGAAAATGATTTTTATTATGAACATGAAACTATATCCAAAAATTATGGTTAAACTCAAAGTGGAAGTATGTTTTCTAAAATGGTCATCTAGACGTCGTTCTTTCTACTGAAATGACTACCTTTACAAAAACGACTTGTAACTTATTTTTCTGACTATAAACCTATACTTTTTCTGTTTATATTCATAAAATAGAGTTCAATATGAAACCATAGCAATTTGATTCACTCAAAACGGATTTAAAATGAAGAAGTTATGGGTAAAACAAGATTGGATAATTTTTCTCATTTTAGCTACGTGAAAATTGGTAACAAATCTATTCCAACCATAACTTAATCAACTTGTATTGTATATTATGTAATCTTGAGATACCATAGACACGTATACAATGTTTTGACCTATCATGTCGACACATCTATATATATTTCGGAACAACCATAAACACTCTATATGTGAATGTTGGAGTTAGCTATACAGGGTTGAGGTTAATTCCAAAATATATATAGTTTGAGTTGTGATCAATACTGAGATACGTATACACTTGGTCGTGGATTGATTCAAGATAATATTTATCGATTTATTTCTGTACATCTAACTGTGGACAACTAGTTGTAGGTTACTAACGAGGACAGCTGACTTAATAAACTTAAAACATCAAAATATATTAAAAGTGTTGTAAATATATTTTGAACATACTTTGATATATATGTATATATTGTTATAGGTTCGTGAATCAACCAGTGGCCAAGCCTTACTTCCCGACGAAGTAAAAATCTGTGAAAGTGAGTTATAGTCCCACTTTTAAAATCTAATATTTTTGGGATGAGAATACATGCAGGTTTTATAAATGATTTACAAAATAGACACAAGTACTTGAAACTACATTCTATGGTTGAATTATCGAAATCAAATATGCCCCTTTTTATTAAGTCTGGTAATCTAAGAATTAGGGAACAGACACCCTAATTGACACGAATCCTAAAGATAGATCTATTGGACCTAACAAACCCCATCCAAAGTACCGGATGTTTTAGTACTTCGAAATTTATATCATATCCGAAGGGTGTCCCGGAATGATGGGGATATTCTTATATATGCATCTTGTTAATGTCAGTTACCAGGTGTTCACCATATGAATGATTTTTATCTCTATGTATGGGATGTATTGAAATATGAAATCTTGTGGTCTATTATTATGATTTGATATATATAGGTTAAACCTATAACTCACCAACATTTTTGTTGACGTTTTAAGCATGTTTATTCTCAGGTGATTATTAAGAGCTTCCGCTGCCGCATACTTAAATAAGGACGAGATTTGGAGTCCATGCTTGTATGATATTGTGTAAAAACTGCATTCAAGAAACTTATTTTGTTGTAACATATTTGTATTGTAAACCATTATGTAATGGTCGTGTGTAAACAGGATATTTTAGATTATCATTATTTGATAATCTACGTAAAGCTTTTTAAAACCTTTATCTATGAAATAAAGGTTATGGTTTGTTTTAAAAATGAATGCAGTCTTTGAAAAACGTCTCATATAGAGGTCAAAACCTCGCAACGAAATCAATTAATATGGAACGTTTTTAATCAATAAGAATGGGACATCTCACAGAGTCCATGAACGCACTGTCAGTTCATGCGAGGAAACTCCCTGTTACAATGCTTCTTGAATTCTTTAAAGCTTCAGTTCAACAATGGTTTTGGGAACACCGAAACACTGCTGATGGTTTAACAACACCTGTCACACCATATGCAGAGCGTGAATTGGGTAAAATAAATCGTAAGTCTCTAACTTGGAA
Source organism: Rutidosis leptorrhynchoides (assembly GCF_046630445.1). Classification (NCBI taxonomy): domain Eukaryota; kingdom Viridiplantae; phylum Streptophyta; class Magnoliopsida; order Asterales; family Asteraceae; genus Rutidosis; species Rutidosis leptorrhynchoides. The sequence continues at coordinate 28,146,391 of NC_092339.1, read as the reverse complement.
TGTGAAACCGATATCAAAAGTTAAGTTTGAGGTAATGGATATGAAAAAAGGCGGTAAAATTAATCTACAAGATAAAACTTGCACATGCAAACAATGGCAGTTTTCCGGTCTACCTTGTGGACACGTAATGGCAGTAGCAAGGTATTTTGTCCTACGTGACGTTACTACACACGTTCAGAAGTATTTCACCACTGAAACTTACAAGTCTGCATACATGGAAGACATTAACCCACTAGATCATATTTCTGAATGGATAGATCCAGGAAATCTACAAACCGTCTGACCGCCATTGGTTACAAAATGACAATCAGGAAGACCGAAGAATACTGCTCGTATACCGTCCCAAGGAGAAGACAAAGATAATTTCAAATCTAAAAGAAAATGCAGTCGTTGCTTGGAATATGGACACACTAGATCAACTTGCACCGCACATTATGATCTATCTGAAGGTACACAAAAGTCTAAGTCTGAGTCAAAAACGAAGGCAAAGCCGAAGGGGATGGGAAAGGGGAAGGGGAAGGGAAAACTTGAAGACTCATGCTCAACACAATTTAACTTGACTTATAATTTTAGTGATGATTAGCTTCTTCGTTGTGTTTTAAATGTGTTTATTGGTCATGGATGTTAGGTTTGTGTGTTTGTATGTATGTTGTCTGTTTAACTGTCATGCATTTAAGTCTTTGTGGTTTATTAATAAGTTAGGTATGTTATAAGTCTGTAATTTGTGGTTTATTAACAACCTTATCTAAAATCCAAAAAATCTTATCCAATCCAATTGTGCTTTTATGCTTAGTCAACGTACTTATTGGTCGACTACAATGCTACTATGGTCGACTAAAGCTAGTCGACCGAGTTTTGGCCAACAAGTCGGTCGACCTGAGGGTCGACCATCTTATTGAAGTAGTCGACCAACAACTATAAAGAATGTTGGTCGACCACCTTGAAAACTAAACTGGTCGACCCGGTAAAGGGGTAGTCGACCCATTATGTGGTCGACCTAATGGTGTAAATAGACAATTTTTTTTCCAGAAAGTGTATTTTATAATAAAACTTTAAAAATAAGTGTATTTGGGCGAATTTCCCAAGTTAAATTCTACTCGATGTTCATTACGCGATTGTGATTAAGAGATGATATCTATAATTTCTGCATAATGGATAATGGCAAAACATCTGAGTTTGAAATGGCATAAAAATGTTTTCTTTGTTATGTTACAGTTATTATACTCGATCAAAAGTGTATCTATTAGGATTACTCCATACAAGTTATGATTTGGGCCTCTTTCGGGCTGATATATATTGGGCTTTGATAGTAGACCGATTCGAGATGGTCAATCTCCCAAGAAAATAAGATTAAGAAGAGAGACTTTGGCAAACACCAAACTTTTCATTCATGGTCATTTAAAATAACCAAGTTACAATTTATAATACTAAAATGCAGTAACTGAAATCAAACGTGCATAGCTAATGATAACTGAATAAAAGGAACATGGAGATAATAAAGGAATAATGCATGTATGTGCCTAGAAACGTGGATGTGATGTTTATCCTAAATCCCACGTTTAACAACAGACACTTTTGACTGCTTCCATTTAGCCTAGGTAGCAGTAAACTGGGCTGCCAATTTGGGCTCACACAAACTTAGTTGTTGGACCTGTATCAATACCCGCCAGTTGAAAATCAACCTTGTCCTCAAGGTTGGAACTTGATACAGCAATATCTTCTGATGTCTCTAAAACTAAGAATTGTGGAGAGTTGCAACGGTGACCGGGGTAAAACTTCTTGGGACAACGGAAGCACAAGCCTTGGCTACGGCGCGACTGTACTTCGGACGGAGTACGACGACGAACTGGGAGGGAGTTGGTTTGGGTGGATTGTTTGGATGGAGATGGTGACAGTGGTGTAGTGGTAAGGGTATTTGAGGATGTGGTGAGGGAATTTTTGTTGTTAGGAGTGTAGGGAGAGTCATGAGAGGGAGTAGTAGGCGACTCAAAGCCTACGTTTAACTTGTCTTCAATGAGTTTAGCCAAACCGTATGTTTGATGGAGTGTAGTCGGGTTGAGCGTAGCCAATTCACGTTGGATGTCAGGGTTGAGCGTAGCCAATTACGAACGGGTTCGCCGGTAAGTGCTTCAGGTTCTTCACCAAGAGGTGAATGTGGTGGATGGAAGGGATCGCCTTCTTCCTGTCTCCACTGATTAAGTAGATTACGAACCCATCCCCAATTCATCCAGAATAGATGATGGCTAATTGGTTGATTCATTCCGGTTACACTGCTTTCGGAGCTCGAGTGGAAATACATATCGGAATAGCTGTCGAAATCTGAGGAATTCGACCTAGATGCGGAATTCATCTTACACGGTTAGATAAAGGATTTTTGATATGAAATGATTTTTAGATATCGGATGATATTCTAATTACATAGAATACCTATATATAATACAAGGGATCCGTAAATTACGGAGGAACTTTCGAAAGCTGTCAGATAAAGTTTACAGTAACATATACGCTAAGATATGAATTAGCAGATACGCCATGATACGAATTTTGTCTATATACTATTCATGCAAGAAATGCAATAAGACGTGTCTAGACTAGGAATGATAAGCAGGTAATTTCCGACAAGAAATGATAAGCAAAACTTTTGATATGCAGACACAGTCGAAGTCCAGACTTACTAATGCATCCTAACAACTATCAGTTAGACACACTCATGCAAGACCTGGTTCACTAGGACCAACGCTCTGATACCAACTGTGACGATCGCTCCAAATCCATATGGACGAACACGTCATTCATCGATTTCATTGCGAGGTATTTGACCTCTATATGATACGTTTTGTAATCATTGCATTCTTTTGAAAAGGCACACCATAAATGTATATTTAAATCAAAGATTTTCGACATCTGATGATTTCTACATATAGACAATCACCGTAATAATAGTTTACAATAGTACATCTGTTGACAATGCAGTCAAAATAAGATACATGGTGATGATTTGGTGAATGCAACATTTCCTCGAAAAATATGCCATGTAAGACTCCATGCACATAGGATGTATAACATATAAGCAAACAGCGGAAGACTTCTAGGGAACCTGAGAATAAACATGCTAACAAGTGTCAACACAAAGGTTGGTGAGTTCATAGTTTTAGTGTTTCGCATAATCTGTATATAAAAGTGGATCACAAGATTTCAGTTGTTTCATCCAGAAATGTTTATTAATAGATTCTACATAACAGAGCACCCTGGTAACTAAACTTTAACGTTATAATGATAAATACCCCATTCATTTTAATACACGCAAACCAACGTGTCCTAAACTCAAATAACACACGTCTGTTAAAAGGCTAGCGCTCTAGCTCGGACGGGGATGTCAAGCCCTATGGATCCATATACTGTTATTCGCGCCCACCAGTCCATATCCTATGTACTGGCAGCTACTAGTTACCAAAGCTAAGGGATTTTCGGTTCAAACTCAGTGTAGAATTAAGTATGTACTTGTATCCATTGCGTTTAAAATAAATTGCATGTATTCTCAGCCCAAAAATATATATTGCAAAAGCAATTAAAAAGGGAGCAATGAAACTCACCTTAGCAGCACATAAAGTTGTTCATCGTAATGTGACAGAAACTCGGATTACCAAATAACCGTAGATCTCAACCTAGAGAACATATGTTGGTCAATAAATGTCTATCAAGCTAGGTCAGGTCATAGTGTATCATAATCCTAATACTCGAGATCGACATACAAAAGTTATCCAAAGTCGTTTCCAAAAAGTCAATTTTGATAGTTGTTTAACAAAACGAGACGTACCTTATATAAGGATTCATTTACTCGGTTGGTAATATTCAAAAATCCAATTTATAAATCTCGTAAACAAGTTGTTTAAATCTTAATTGCAGATTCAAAAGCAATTTCAATTAACGTCAATCATAATTCAGTTGATCATATCTTTTAATCCGTTCATCGAAATTATTCGATATCTAAATGAAAAGTTATTGATTTTTCGCGAGCTTTCCAAAAACATGTATATCATATACCTTTTACCAGTAATATATGTATTTAATTCGCGATTCATTATAAACTGTTTAACGACGAAATTTAGCATACAAGCATATATAAATATATATACTCGAGCACTAGACATGGATACACAATTAATATATAAAAGATAAGATATGAATGCTTACGTATCAGTATTGAGATTCAATATTGTAGGAAAGTACGTAGACGTAACGGAGATGATAAACACTAGGTTTGATTCACAATTATACCCCCGAACATTAACCATAACCTCCTTGGCAATAACCCATAATTTCCTTAGCTCTATCCAGCTTGAAAACCATTTTGAAAGTGACACGCTCATAACCTCGTCGTAGTATTTTATGTATAATACTAATTAATAATATTAATAATAATAAGATTAATAATAATAATAATAATAATAATAATAATAATAATAATAATAATAATAATAATAATAATAATAATAATAATAATAAATAAATAAATAAAATAAATACGGAGTAATATATGATTAGAGAAAGAAGTGTGAAAATTGAGCCAAAAGTCGAGCAATTTATAGAACCTTTTCTGAAAAAGTACCCCATGCGATCGCATGGGATTTGTGCTTCAAGGCCATGCGATCGCATGGCACCCTGGGACAGCTCACAAATTTTTAACTTCTTGTTTGTCGACATAATTTTATATTATATATATAATATATTTAATTTATATAATTAATTATATATTATATTAAATTCACATGCATAGTTGACTTGTAATTTTTGTTCCGATAAGTCGTACGTCATCACTCGACTTATGTCCCGATTCCGATTTTTCAAATGTCCTTTCATACGCTGAGAAAACTTGCATTTTATGTTTCGTGTCACGTACATTTGTCAAAATATAGCCTTAAATTATCCCTAAACTATACCACTCAAAGTATATCTTAAACTTTCGAGTATTTTGGTCATTTACTTCTATAAATCATCGTCTCGCTATTTGTTAATATATATATAATAACAATTCGTTTTTATGACCAAGTTAATATTATATTTTATCGTATTGTTAAATATATATTTTCAATATTAATAAACACGTTTTAAAATACATATCGCAAGTTATTCATATATCTAATTCCAACAGTTAATATTCCTTATTATTGTATGTGTCCAAATTACGTTATTTAAACAAACACTTTACCATTTATTCCGAATACCGTTAAGAATGAATGATTTCCCAAATCAACGTGGACCTCACAACAGAGACCCGTAATAATATCATAATCCTTAAGGGACTCATTAAATATCTTTTAATTCAATCGTTTGGCATAATCTTTTAATTCCGTAGTTGAATATATCAATCAGATAATCAAACCAATAAGTTTAATGCACAGTATCATTTACTTAACATTTTGTTATGTTTTCAAGTTATAGTATATGTACCTATTTACATATAATTGTTCGCGAATCGTTGAGAACAATCGAAGGGTAATTGAATAATTCAAAATTTTGAGATTCAACTTCATGGACTTTGCTTATCGTGTCGGAAACGTTAAAGATTAAGTTTAAATTTGGTCAGAAATTTTCGGGTCATCACACCTAGGTAGCAGTAAACTGGGCTGCCAATTTGGGCTCACACAAACTTAGTTGTTGGACCCGTATCAGGCTTCGTTTTGATGTTTTTATGGTTTGATTGAATCATTGAAAGAACATTGAAACAACATACCGAACAGGATAAAGCTAACAAAGTGCTGAGAGTAAATTATTTATAGGTTCACCGTGATAATAATATTATGATAACAAGTTAAGATATTTCACAATCTTTAAAAACATTTTTAGTTGAGTAATATACAATATAGACATAATATATATTTTAAGCCAAAACAAACACAATCACAACATAATCATAAAATACAAATCACTTCAAATTGTAATGTATGTGGGAATTAAACAAAGTAAACAACCAAGTGATTAACTAGCAGCATGGCCCTGAAGAAGTCCATCGCGTATCTGAGTAGCCACATCACGAACAGCACCAGGTCCATGAGGGACTAGAACCAATTTCTTTCATGGTGTCAAAATATTGAGTGACTAGAACCATGTCCATTACGTCTTTAGCCGTGGTTCCAGGCACATTAACCGAGAACCCCAAAACACTATCTCTCAATCCGTCCACAATGGCTTGTCGTTGTCGTGCAATACCCAAACCAGATAGGTACTTTGCTTCAGCCTCACCCTCAGCTCTATTTACTTGAAGAATTTTATCAGCTTCCGCTTTTTCGGTAGCTGCTAACCTCATTCTTGCAGCTATATCCATTATCCATATAATATAATAAGTACACTTTTAAATAGTATATTATTAATACTAAATGTCTCAATTCTTAATAGATTGTATAAAGATGAAAGTACTCCCTTTGTCCCAAAATTATTTTTCTCGCAACTCCGACTTTAAATATTTTATTTTGTGTTATAAATATTTAACGAAAGTTATATCAATGAAAACAAATTTTAAAACGGAACTCATTCATATAACTTTCACCAAATATTATATAGAAATAAAAGATATATTTAAAGTCAAATTTAAAAAGAAAACTATGAAAAGTCAAACGGTACAGTTATTTTGGAACGGAGAAAGTATAATTAGTTACCTGCATTAATCTCATTCATTGCTTTCTTTACGCGCTCATCGGGTTCTATGTCAACAATCAGTGTTTGCACAATCTCAAAACCATATGCAGACATTGCCTATAAATTGATACGAGTAAATAAAATACTTAGGGTAAAGGGGAAAATGGTTTCATTGATATCAAATGATCGTGTGTCAAATGATTCGATAAGTTACCTTTTCGAGTTCATCTTCAACAGCCTTTGCAACTTCATTCTTTTGCTCAAAAACATCGTCAAGATTAAGCTTTGGAACAGTAGCTCTTATAACTAAAAGTGGGAGAATATATGTGATCAGGTTAAACGATCTGATCTTAAACTAAAGGTATATATAGTGACATGTTTTGAGTTTTTACCATCAAACACATAAGCCTGGATTTGTTTACTTGTGTCGCTGAGTTTATAAAAGGCATCACTTGCCTTATCAGACAGAGCACGGTACTGTATTGAAGCTACAACATTAACGAATACATTGTCCTGATCAAAGACAAAATACTTATGTTAGTTCATATAAAATTACCTTTAATTTGTAATTTTAATATATAGTAACTGATTTATTCAAATACTAATGTTATTCAACTCTGCCTCCAACTTATACATTAAACTTAAAGATTATTCGTTCTAACCAGCTGTATTAGCTCTTGATGATCACTTAAACAAAACTAGACACAAACAACAAATTTTTATATAAATAATCAGAATGACAACATATATACCTTTGTTTTGGTCTCACACTTGACATCCAATTGTCGAAGACGCAAGGTGAGATGTCCAGCGAGCTTCTTTCCGAAAATCCAAGGAACACAATGACAACCTGGTTGAAGAACATCGTCAAACTTCCCAAAAGATTCCTTGATAGCAACTGTGGATTGATCAACTTGAACCAAACAGCATAGGTTTCCCATGTTCCTATAATGCAAAAAAAAAATACTATAATAACCATAGTTTAAACTTTAAAAAAAATCACTAAATTAAGACTCATTAATTAATTAGCAGTCATGAGTTTGTTTATATATAGACACATATGCTTTCAAGTTTCAAGACAAGACTGCAACAATTCATGATCATTCAAATCATCGTTAAGGACTTCAAGGTACGGCCCAAATTGAAATGATACGGCCCAAATTTGAAATCTACAAGGTTGAAGTTAAAAAATGAAATAAAACCTGAAAAAAGATGGTTGCAAACCAAGAGATGAAGGATGATGCACTTGTTACAAAATATAGCCTATGTCAAGCAGCGGCGGATCTTAGTGCAACCCAAAGGGGTATCCGCCCCACCTGGATTTAACGGATAAAAAAATTTTACACAAAAAAAAAAAAAAATTTACTAAAAAATAAGGTTTTTATTAGTGTTTACCCCTGCTGGAAATGAAGAATTTATTAAATTTTCGCATCCGCCCCACCTGTTTTTGAGTTCAAGTTTCGCCACTGATGTCAAGTCAATGGTAAGAACATTTTGTTTTGCATATCATATTACTAGCTAGCTGGGACCCTCTAAATGTCAACAAGTTGAAAAGTAGACACATTTTTTTATATGACAAAATTAAGTTAAAGTATATCGATATATAGGTAAGTTTCATGGGCATAAAATTTATTCGAACCGGTTGTAGATATTTAATTACTATTGTATTGTTTCAATACAATATTTATTCGACTTAATTATACGGATAGTCCATGTGATTTGTTAACTCTTACAAGCTATCTCGTCCTATAGCTTATTTTTCTTGCACGGATAGTCTTGTAACGAGCATTAACTTTTAAATGGACAATATCAAGAATATCACTAATTTTGAAAACATCAACAAACATATGCATCATTGGTTTGCAATTCTTATTGATTACAAATGGTTCATGACGAGAATCGAACTTACAATCTTAAAGTTAAAGTTGATAAGTTACTTTGATATTGTTAGGCCAAAGACAATAGAATAAGCTTGTAAGTTGTATGATTGTTGTTCATCTTAAATTAGTGGAGTATAATTTCCTTGAACAAAAATGTTGTAATTTGTTCTTATAAAAGCAGTTGACATGTAGCAATAGCTCAATGTTACTCAATACATTTGAAGCTGAGACCGACATGTGTAAGCTTTGACATAAAATAGACGCAGGTTCAATCCTGACTCGCGGCAAGAATTTACAACACTTGTGGCATTGAGATATGTGAAAGGTGCAGGTGAACGTAATTTTCCGGCATCCGACTCTTTCTAGGTGAGTATGATGGATTTCCAAAGGAAACACAGGTTGGGATGTAGCCTTTTGATATAAAGCAGTTGACAATAGTTTTTTAAGTTTCTATTACTATTAAGAATAAGATTGATCAACTACTTCGATTACTATTGATTGATTTTTGACAGGATATACTTGTAACGAAAATACAAATAATCGTGCGAACGTGGTTACTCATTACACTAAATTTTCCTTTTAACGCGCATTTGCCATTTACCTAAAAAAAAAAAAAAAGGGACCACTTGATTTTCTTTAAATTTCTGGAAAACAAACTTACGTAAGCTTTTTAAATTTCACTATTAGCTTTGAATCTATTCTATTTGTATTTTAAAAAATAATTCGTTAATTAAGCTACTAATATAAGTTTAGTGATTGACATTGTTAACAAGAGGTTGACATTGTTAACAACAAATATATCCGAGGAAGGTGGGGAGGGAACTGTACAATTTATTTAACTAACAAATTTAATCACAATTGTCAAAATTATTGATTAGTACACCTCTTCTCTAATTATCTATATAACAAAAGGTTGCCAATTTGCCATAGTTACAGTAAAAAATTATCAATAAGATGTTTGTTTTTCGAAGCAGCAGCTGAAAGTTTTAACTGTAAAAGAATGTCAGGGCGTTACAAATATTGTGATCTATTTGGAGCATATGAAAGGATAATGAATGATTTTTTTTTTTTTTTTGAAAAGCAAAACAATTATTATAATATAATAAACTGGATGATATCGTTACATGTCCCTACCCACAAACTATACAATAATATATACATTATCATGATTTGGACAAAGGAGCTAAAAACTAAAAAAAGGAATTCGGGGAGCATCATAGGCTAATCGGACTAATGAGGGAACGAACTTGTAGATACAAGCAGGGGAGGAGAAGAAAAACAGTGCCGATCGAAGCGGCGACAAAGTTATCGAAAACCTACCCTTTTAATCTACCCACATAAGCCAATTAGAAACTACGATCACTACCCAAATGTCTAAATGTCAAATAACTTGTCAACCAATGCCTGTGCGGTTTGATATCGGAGAAACATAAGAGGAGGGGTTGATGAGCCATTGGTGCCATGCAATTGAGAGTTTTTTTCCCGATCGACTTGAGATCCAGCTATAACTTTGTGATTGGATTTCAGATATAATCATGACAGGGTTCCACTCTTTATTTTTAAAGACTTTTAGATTCCTATGTTTCCAAATGATGTAGCAAGTGATCCATTTGATAGCTTGCCATAAGGAAGATCCTGTGGTGCTATGCGTGAAGCCTTGATCATGAATGAGAATATCGTTGATGTTGGTTATCGTTGTGTTGTTTTGATTCCACCAAGTTAACAAGTGAGACCAAATAGAATTCGCTTTTTGGCAATTTACCAACACATGTTCAATGGTTTCGATTTGATGATCGCATAATGGGCATAGAATGGTGTGTAAGTCTATTCCTTTTTTGTCGAGTTCATATCTTACCGGGATTTTATGTTGAATGGCTCTCCATGCGAATATGAATATCTTTTGAGGGACTAATTTGTTGCGAGGGAGTGATATGTTTTTTGAATGATTGCCATATTTTAATGAGTTGATTACCTTTGACATATGTGAAGTCGTGAAAATGCCGGATGGATCGAGGGAGAATTTCCATGAGTCAGGACGGGTAGAGAGACTAACAGTTGAGATTAGATTATTGAGTTCTGTAAGATCATCTAGAGTTCGACCACTCGGTGGCCGGCTCCAGTTCCAATTTCCAACCGAAATAGAGTTGATGATCGAGATTCTTTCAGCAACCGTTGCATCTTTGTGGGAGTCTAACATGTAAAGTCTGTGAAAGGTTGATTTGAGGTTATCAGTGCCAATCCACGTGTCGTTCCAAAAACTGATGGTGGTGCCGTTGCCAATACACTTCAATAATGAGGATGAGAAGGAGGAGCCTAGGATGTCCGCAGTTTTTCCGGCTTTGATGATCTCTTTCCATATGGTGTGACCTGAAATGTTCCTGCACAAAATGTTAGTATCCAACCCCCCCCCCCCCCCCCCCCCCGCGGCCCATAAATGCTTTTGATTATTTTAACCCATAAAACGTTATTTTCATTTTTAAATCTCCACCACCATTTGCACAGTAGTGCTATGTTTTTTGCAAAAAGGGACCCTATGTTTAAACCACCGTTTTCATATGGTAATAAGATTTGATTCCATTTGATCCAGTTGATTTTATTATCATTGGAAGAACCCCCCAGAAAAATTTCCGTCTTTTGGATTCTAGAACCTTTAGGATTGCGATTGGTGCATGGAAGAGTGAGAAGTAGTATAATGGAATACTAGTGAGTATGGATTTTATGATCGTAAGGTGACCGCCAAAAGAGATTGATTTGGCGGCCCAGTCAGAGAGTCTTTTGTCGAACTTCTCAACGATCGGCTGCCAGGATGATGAGTGGGTTGTGGGCACACCTATGGGGAGACCGAGATAAGTGAACGGGGTAGCTCCTGCAGAGCAGTTTATGTAACTGGCCATTAGATTATTTTCACTGATGGATGTACCAATACCATAAATTTTGCTTTTACGGAAATTGACTTTAAGTCCAGAAATATTTTCGAAACATTTTAAGAGTTTGGAGATACATTTTGCATTCCGTTTGTTCCATTCCCCAAAGAATATAGTATCGTCCGCGTATTGCAGATGGGTGACGACGAGATTATCGTGACCGATTTTTAGACCCTGCAATTGACCATTGGTCAGCGCTCTTTTGGTGAGAATATTGAGGCCTTCGGCAACGATGATGAAAAGGAACGGCGACATGGGGTCGCCTTGACGAATTCCTCTTTCGGGGATAAATTCATTGGTAGGTGAACCATTAATCAATACGGAGATGGATGAGGAGGAAAGACAAGCTCGAATGAAACTAATCCATTTTGGGCCAAAGCCCATGTAATGCATGGTTTTAAATAGGAAGTCCCATTCGATGCAGTCGAAAGCCTTTTCGAAGTCGACTTTGAAGATTAGACCTTTTTGTTTTTTACGTTTTAATTCATCAATAATTTCATTTGCAATAAGAACGCTGTCGAGGATATTGCGACCTTTGAGAAATGCGGTTTGTTCGTAGCCTATGACTTTATGGATGACTTTGGCGAGACAATTGGAAAGAATTTTTGTGAGGATTTTGTAGTAACTACCTATTAAGCAGATTGGTCGATATTCGTTTAGTCCGATGGGGTTAGGTTTTTTCGGAATTAAGGTGAAGAAAGAAGCGTTACACCCTTTGGAAATCTCCGAGTTGACCCAGAACCATTCAAGTGATTTAATGAGATCTTCTTTGATCAAGTCCCAATACTTTTTAAAGAATTTCATATTGAAACCGTCTGGGCCAGGTGTTTTGAAACTATCGCAACTACATAGAGCATCCCAAATTTCGTTTTCGTTGAATTCAGCTTCAAGGATGAGGTTGTCTGATGACGAAATGCAATCGATATGTGGTTCGTTATCAAAACAGCACTCATCTCGGAGATGTTTGGATTTGAAGATATTATTAAAGTATGAGTATGTTTCATGTTTGATTAAGTTAGGATCTTCGGACCATGTACCATTTATTGATAAACCGTGAATGTTATTTTTGCTTGTTCTTCTATACTTTAATAATATCTTCAAATCCAAACATCTCCGAGATGAGTGCTGTTTTGATAACGAACCACATATCGATTGCATTTCGTCATCAGACAACCTCATCCTTGAAGCTGAATTCAACGAAAACGAAATTTGGGATGCTCTATGTAGTTGCGATAGTTTCAAAGCACCTGGCCCAGACGGTTACTTTGGCACAAACTCATGTACTCACTATGTTAAATGCCGCTTCCACATGATGGAACGACTATTACTTTTTTTTTTTTTTTTGTAAATGAAGAAACCTCCCTATGAACGAGCACATTGGCTCCTCATAAAAGGTAAAACTTCGGATAATCAAGTCTCCTGAGCGCGAGACCTGGTACCGGGAGATTTGCGCATTATGCGCACCCTGTAGTCACACTCACTTTTTGAACAATTTGGCATAGCCAAGTTTTGAACTCGGGTGGTGTACTTCATTGGACAACTCAGTGGCCGGCCATTCAGGCAAGCCTGCGTAGTTGGAACGACTATTCCTTGGAATTAATAAATGTATAACCATTTACTATGTTAAACTTATACATGAATATCTTATATATATTTTCACCTCACAATCGTGATATTGTGTATAGTAGTAGTTGTTGTAGTAGTAATAATTAATATATTTTCAACGATCTGATGCATGAGGCAACCTCAAGTTTTACTACTATTTTAGAAACGTGACGCCTGCAATGCGCCAACTAACATACGACACATTACCAAAGGGATTATAGCCAAAATGCCCATTCCCAAACAAAGTCTTGCGCTGGAGCCCAAAAAAAAAAAATTTTACCAGGTTGCCCTCGCAAGACGCAAGAAGACTTGCGTCTTGCCCTCGCAAGGCGCAAGCTTGCGTCCTTGCGCCTTGCGAGCTTGCGACCTTATCTGATCAGATGTTGGATTTTCAGATAAGATTTAGTAAGATTTCCTAGATTTTTGTCGGATAAGATTTTTACCCTATTTATAGTATGACCCTGGAACTTTGATTTCACAGTCTCATAACAATTCCAACCTTGTGCAATTCATTGATTAAAGGCACTTTAAGGTACTAATTTAAGCATTTTCTTCACTAATTTTACTAATTTTAATATTTATTATTTGTGTTAATGATGATTATTTTTAATTATTTTGTTATTTACAGTTAATCTCAGTTAATATCCATGGACAGAAGAGCTAGAGCTTTGTAACGACCCGCACTTTTTCGATCGTTCTATACTTATAAGATTAATATTTACATAAATTAAACCTTACCAACATGATAAGCAATCCAAATTGTCGAGACTTATGTTTTTCGAAAAGAGTTTTACACAACGTTTGACCGTCTAGTTTGACCGATGATATCACGAACTATACAATATATGATAATTATACGTTGGTGTATATATATATGTATATATACATATTTAACATGACCTAAGAATGTTTTAATATCTCATTTTGTATTAATAACAATAAGTTATAAGTATATTTTGAAACTACTAACTTAAGTTTTCAAAACGATAACCATACGTAACGTTATTTGACTTAAATACTTATGACCTATAATGTTTATACATATATCGTATAAGTAATGTATTTGATCACTTTTAAAGACTTAAATACATAAAACAATATAAGTATATTTACAAAAGATAGCTATATTTGAATCCTCGTTCCGTTTTCTCAAAGATTTCTATACGTATACCTAGGGTATATGTACCCGTATCATACGCAGCTTCTAGATGTATTTACTATTGGTATATACCAATAAAAATCTGCTCCTTAGCAGCCTTAAATGATTAAGAAACATGTGGAACCAACCATTTGTCAAGTAGCATGAATTATTTAGCAAGAAAACAAAGTTAGGTATCTTTTTTTTCCTTTATAACCTAAAAACGTTTTTATGCATGCACACCATTTCTTCACCCCATTTTCTCATACTTACACTTCCATTTCTCTCTCAAAATACTCTTAACTTCATACTTGATCATCTCCAAGCATTTTCCCCATCATTTAGCTTCAAAAACAACACTTAAACCTCATAAGAAAACCTTACAAAAACACTTCAAGAAATCCTTCCAAGAACACCAACTTACTTCCAATCTTTCATCCACTTCCATCACCCTTTTGGTTCTAGGTTCTTACTCCTCTTTTACAACAACCTTGTCCAAGGAACTTGAGGTAGAATCTATGTTCATAACCTTATTCGATTCATATATATATAGCTATCTTATTTTGTGGTATAAAATTTTAACAACAAGAACATAGTTTGAATGTTTTCAAACTTGTTTGCAAACTAAATAGATCCTTCTAACTTAACTTTTAAAATACTCCAAGACCTGTAATATAACTTAAATATATGCTAATTTAACAAGGTATAACTTGGTTTTTCAAAGATTATCTTAAAAACTGTTTTTACGACGTCGGAGTGCCACCGGGGGCTGTTTTGGGTTGGATAATTAAAAACCATCTTAAACTTTGAATTGGAGGTTTATTTTCTGGAAAAATGATTTTTACTATGAATATGATAACACATAAAAATTTCATGATTTAACTCAAAGTATAAGTATTTTTAGAAAAATAATCATTTAAGGTTGTTTACATGATGGAAAATGATTAACTTCATAAGTTTCACTAAAGTTTGATCTATGCCGTGTGATTTTGAATACAAACTAAGGTATTTACAGTTCATAGTCTTAAAGAGGGACTCGATCCAAGGAGATGGCAAGTTGAATCAACGAAAACGGAGTTGTAACGAAGAAACTATGACCGAAACAAAATCGGATATCCAAGACTAGTTTAGCCACGAAAATAATTGGGAAAAATTAAATAAATCACATCTTTTTAAGTTAACATGATATTTTATATATATGTACTTATAATTCAATTTTATATGGTTCAGGATCACCCGTAAACAACACGAGAAGATTAATCATAAGATCCCATGATTGTACGCAACACGTCATTTGACAACACCGGTACTTTATGTACGCAACACGTCATTTGACAACACCGGTACCGTGGGTCAAGATTAATCTCGACCAATACATATACGATGGGGTTTTATTTATTTCGTTGGGGGTTTTATTTATTTCATTGCGGGTATATTAAACATCTAAAAATGAACCATTAAAATTGAATTACTAACAACGAACTGCTAACTACGGACTAAGGAATTATTCAAAGTATTAAAAGTATAACAAGTATATATATGTGACGTTTGTTTAAAAAGAAAAGGTATTGATATATTATATATGGATAGGTTCGTGATATCAACCGGAGACCAAGTCAAATTATATATATATCTTCAAGACGAAAGTGAGTATATAGTCCCACTTTTAAACTCTAAATATTTCGGGATGAGAATACATGTATTTTATGTTTTACGTTATGGACACAAGTAACTGAAAAATATATTCTACGTTGAGTTGTACCACTGGCATACTTCCCTGTAGCTTGGTAACTGTTATTTACAGCGGTATTGTAAACGCGAATCCTGTTGATAGATCTATCGGGCCTGACAACCCCAACCGGACTGGACGACCAGTATTCAACGGTTGCACAGTACTTCGTTTCGTGACTACACTTGGTACGGTGTAGTAAGATTTCATAATAAAGGGAATATGCGACGTGATTAAATGTTAAGTATGGTTACCAAGTGCTCAACCACTTAGAATATTTTTATTAAACTGTTTATATACGAAATCTTGTGGTCTATATATATATATTGCTGCCGGCATTAAACCTATATCTCACCAACTTTATGTTGACCTTTTAAAACATGTCTATTCTCAGGTGATTACTAAAGCTTCCGCTGCATTATGTTGAATTTGAGCAGGATCTTGCGTACGCATATTTGTGTCAAAAATAAAACTGCATACCCAAGGATTTGTGTTGTAAAATATGCTTCAAATCGTGTTGTTATCATTATATGTAAAGTTTGTAAGTCGAAGATTATCGCTAAACGATAATCATCTTTTTATTGTCTAAAGCTTGTAACAAAAATAATGGTTATGGTTTGTAATGTATAATATATGCAGTTTCTCTTTTAAAAATGTCGCATATAGAGGTCAATACCTCGCAATGAAATCATACATTATCTAACACGTTCTTATGGTTAAGGACGGGTTATGACATGTGGTATCAGAGCGGTGGTCTTAGCGAACCAGGTTTGCATTAGTGTGTCTAACCGATAAGTCGTTAGGATACATTAGTAAGTCTGGACTTTGACCGGGTCTGATTTAAAAACCATTGCTTATCATTGTTGGTTAAAATTTATATGTAAATATTATGTAGTACTAATGGGTTAGTTGTTGTATGATAGATGTCGGGCTCAAAACTTGTTATCACATTCAGCGACTCCGAACCAGAATCTTCAGATGGTGTTCCAGTCATTAACCTATCCGATGACGAAAATGATATCTTTGGGGAAGACTCACAAATTCCGGATGAACCAACTATAGAGAACCCGGAAAGTGAACCCGAGGAGGAAAGTGAACCCGAGGAGGAAAGTGAACCCGAGGAGGAAAGTGAACCCGAGGAAGAAATACAGGAAATTACAAAAGACGAGTTCGAACTAGGAAAGAAACGAAAGGCTAATGAATTAGAAAATTCAAATCCTGAGTTTAATAAGGATGATGTGGCACCAACTCCACTAGACACTACCACCCCTATTCCCGCTATTCCTATTCGTTCTATCCCGGCATCCAGTTCTTCAGTCCCACAGCCAAAATATAGGCAGACAGCCAGGATAAGCGTTAAGCGATTCTTTGAACCTAAACGTCCTAGAAAATAGACCAAACGATGCGCTGCCGTATTAAACCATGGGATCATATAATGTTTTGTATAATATTATTAGTGTGGTTTGCTTAATGTTCGATGTAAGATAAGCATATGTAAAATAGTGAAGTGTGAAATGCAATAATTTTCCATGGTTAAGTATTATTTAGATGGTAGTAATTGATTCTGTACTAAGCTATTAAGTATGGACATTAACGGGTAGGTACTACCCTAGATATAATTATAAAACGCTAATAAGAAGAAAAGGCTTTTATAATAATACCTGGTTCATATTATTAATAAGCTATAATGTACTGTAATATACACTACATCTATAATATTCCATGTGAATAATTATTTTCTTTTCATTCTTATAGAAGAATATGGCGCGATTGAACCGAATGACGGAACAAGAAATCCAGGAACTCATCAATCAACGAGTGAACGACAGAATGTTATGGGTCGAGGCTGCAAGAGGTGCTGCAGTTAACCCAAATCCTCGTGTGGGGTGCACTTACAAAACTTTTCAAGCTTGCAAGCCCTCATCATTCAGTGGAACAGAAGGACCGATCGGTTTAACCCGATGGATAGAAAAGATGGAGACTGTGTTTAAAATCAGTGGTTGTGTTGAAAAGGACATGACCAAGTATGCATCATGCACTTTACAAGATAGTGCACTCACGTGGTGGAAAAATTATGTGAAGGCTGTAGGAGGAGATGTAGCTTATGATACTCCATGGGAAGAATTCAAAACAATGTTAATCAACGAATATTGTCCAAGGAACGAGGTTAGGAAGTTGGAAGATGAATTACGAAGTCTGAAGGTTGTTGGTACTGAAATCACCAACTACAATCAGTGATTCATGGAATTAGTTTTGCTATGTCCTGAATTGGTTCCAACCGAAGAACGGAAGATTGAAATGTACAAAGATGGTTTGCCCAAAAAGGTCAAGGCAAACGTTACAGCATCGAAACCTAAGACAATTCATGAAGCTATAACCATGGCAAACAAGCTAATGGATCAGGTCATCATGGATAAGAAAGTATCCAATACTGATGTGAAGGTATCAGGTAACAAAAGAAAGTGGAATGGAAATTATGATCGAGGTAACCAACAACAATCTTTTAAGAAACAAGAAATCACGCAAGGTGCGGGTAGTGGTTTAAGCTTTGGTTATAAAGGACAAAATCCTTTATGCAACCGATGCCACAAACATCACTCTGGTTACTGTAATGTGGTATGCAACAAATGTAATCGAAAGGGTCATCTTGCTGAAGATTGTAGGGCTCTCGTTATAAATACAAATGGTACCAAGACTCCTGCCACCAATGCAAATAGAACTGCTTTGGCTACCATTACTTGTTATGGGTGTGGAAAACAAGGTCATTATAAGAGCCAGTGCCCGAATCCAGAGAAAAATATCGGACCTGCACGAGGGAGAGCATTTGTTATTAATGCTAGAGAGGCGTGTGAAGACCCGGAGCTTGTTACGGGTACGTTTACCATTAATAACTTATCCGCATCTATTATATTTGATACTGGTGCTGATAGAAGTTACGTGTGTAGAGACTTTCACGCTAAATTGAATTGTTCATCATTACCTCTAGATGCTAAGTACATGATTGAGTTAGCTAATGGTAAACTAATTAAAGCCGATAAAATTTGCCGTGATTGTAAAATAAATTTAGCCGGAGAAACATTTAAGATTGATTTGATACCCGTAGAATTAGGAAGTTTTGATGTAATAGTCGGCATGGACTGGATGTCCAAAATAGGAGCCGAAGTTGTGTGCGCCAAGAAGGCAATTCGCATTCCTCGTAAGAATAAAACGCCAGTAATGATTTATGGAGAGAAGGGTAACTCAAAGCTAAAACTCATTAGTTATTTGAAAGCTCAAAAGTGCTTGAAGAAAGGGTGCTATGCTATCTTAGCACATGTTAATAAAGTCGAAAAGAAAGAAAAAGAGAAGTGCATCAATGACGTGCCTGTGGCAAGGGATTTTCCTGAAGTATTTCCGGAAGAGTTGCTAGGATTACCTCCATTTAGATCTGTAGAATTTCAAATAGATCTTGTACCAGGAGCTGCACCGGTTGCCCGTGCTCCATATAGACTTGCACCGTCCGAGTTAAAAGAACTTCAGAGTCAGTTAAAAGAATTACTGGATCGTGGATTCATACGACCAAGTACTTCACCGTGGGGAGCTCCAATTTTATTCGTCAAGAAGAAAGACGGATCTTTCCGAATGTGTATAGATTATCGTGAATTAAATAAGTTAACTATCAAGAATCGGTATCCACTACCGAGAATTGACGACTTATTTGATCAACTCCAAGGATCATGTGTGTACTCGAAAATTGACCTAAGATCGGGCTATCATCAATTACGTGTCAAAGAAGAAGATATACCGAAAACTGCTTTTCGGACACGCTACGGTCATTACGAATTTTTGGTTATGCCGTTTGGATTGACGAATGCGCCAGCTGTATTCATGGACCTCATGAATCGAGTTTGTAGTCCATATTTAGATAAGTTTGTTATCGTTTTCATTGATGATATTCTTATCTATTCCAAGAGTGAGCAAGAGCATGAGCAGCATGTAAGGTTGATATTAGAGTTGTTAAGAAAAGAACAGCTATATGCTAAATTTTCTAAATGTGCTTTCTGGTTGAAAGAAGTGCAATTTCTTGGCCACGTTGTTAGTAGCAAAGGAATTCAGGTTGATCCAGCAAAAATTGAAGCCATTGAAAAATGGGAGACTCCTAAGACACCAACGCAGATACGCCAATTTTTGGGTTTAGCCGGTTATTATAGAAGGTTTATTCAAGATTTTTCCCGAATAGCTAAGCCGTTGACAGCATTAACGCAAAAAGGGAAGAAATACGAATGGACCTCGGAGTAGGAGAACGCATTTCAATTACTGAAGAAGAAGTTAACTATGGCGCCTATTTTATCGTTACCTGAAGGGAACGATGATTTTGAAATATATTGTGACGCTTCGCGACAAGGTTTTGGTTGTGTTCTTATGCAACGAAAGAAAGTTATTGCATACGCATCTCGACAATTGAAGATTCACGAGCGGAATTATACGACGCATGATCTAGAACTGGGAGCAGTCGTGTTTGCGTTAAAGATATGGAGACACTACTTATATGGGGTTAGATGCACTGTGTTTACTGATCATAAAAGTCTTCAACATATTTTCGATCAGAAACAGCTGAACATGAGGCAACGTAGGTGGGTCGAGCTGATAAACGACTACGATTGTGAGATTCGCTATCATCCCGGGAAAGCGAATGTAGTGGCTGACGCATTAAGCAGAAAGGAACGAGAACCAATTTGAGTACGAGCGATGAACATAAAAATTCGCATGAATCTCAACTCACAAATCAAAGAAGTTCAACGAGAAGCACTTACTAAAGAAAATATAGGAAATGAAATAATGAAGAAGTATGAGAAGCAACTCGTTATGCGGGAAGATGGAATTCGATATTTTGCAAATCGTATTTGGGTACCGAAGTTGGGTGGATTAAGGAAGTTGATATTGAACGAGGCACATAAGACAAGATATTCGATACATCCTGGAGTTGGAAAGATGTACCAAGATCTTAAGACGCATTATTGGTGGCCTAATTTGAAGACAGACGTTGCAACATATGTTGGGGAATGTTTAACTTGTTCCAAAGTCAAAGCAGAACACCAGAAGCCGTCAGGGTTACTTCAACAACCAGAAATTCCAGAATGGAAATGGGACGGTATTACCATGGATTTCATCACGAAGTTACCAAAGACTGCCTGGGGATACGACACCATTTGGGTAATTGTTGATCGTCTTACCAAATCTGCACATTTCTTGCCTATAAAGGAAACAGATAGAATGGAGAAATTATTACGATTATATATAAAGGAAATAGTTTCAAGGCATGGAATACCTATTTCCATTATATCTGATCGTGATAGTAGATTTACCTCAAAGTTCTGGCAATCACTACAGGAGGCACTAGGAACTCGTTTGGATATGAGTACCGCATATCATCCGCAAACGGACGGGCAGAGTGAAAGAACAATTCAGACTCTTGAAGACATGCTCAGGGCATGTGTGATCGATTTTGGAAACGGATGGGATAAGTATCTACCATTAGCAGAATTCTCGTATAATAATAGTTATCATGCGAGCATTAAAGCTGCACCATTCGAAGCATTGTATGGAAGGAAGTGTAGATCTCCTATCTGTTGGAATGAAGTAGGAGATCGACATTTAACTGGTCCCGAGATCATACACGAAACGACTGAGAAGATAGTACAAATCAAGGAGAGATTGAAAACAGCCCGTAGTCGCCAAAAGAGCTACGCCGATGTCCGAAGGAAACCATTAGAGTTTCAGATCGGTGACATGGTTATGCTAAAGGTGTCACCTTGGAAAGGTGTGATACGTTTTGGAAAAAGGGGTAAACTGAACCCAAGATATGTAGGCCCGTTCAAGATCATCGAACGCATTGGACCGGTAGCTTATCGACTCGAGTTACCGCAACAACTCGCCGGAGTACATAATACCTTTCACGTCTCGAACCTTAAGAAGTGTCTTGCAAAGGAAGACCTCACCATTGCTCTTGAAGAAATCCATGTCGACGAGAAACTACAATTCATCGAAGAACCAATCGAAATCATGGACCGTGAAGTTAAACAGCTCAAGCAGAGCAACATACCGATCGTTAAGGTTCGTTGGAATGCTCGAAGAGGTCTCGAGTTTACGTGGGAACGGGAGGATCAGATGAAACAAAAGTATCCACACTTGTTTCTCGATGACGCAAAATAGGTACAATTTTAAAATTTCGGGACGAAATTTATTTAACGGGGAGGTAATGTAACGACCCGCACTTTTTCGATCGTTCTATACTTATAAGATTAATATTTACATAAATTAAACCTTACCAACATGATAAGCAATCCAAATTGTCGAGACTTATGTTTTTCGAAAAGAGTTTTACACAACGTTTGACCGTCTAGTTTGACCGATGATATCACGAACTATACAATATATGATAATTATACGTTGGTGTATATATATATGTATATATACATATTTAACATGACCTAAGAATGTTTTAATATCTCATTTTGTATTAATAACAATAAGTTATAAGTATATTTTGAAACTACTAACTTAAGTTTTCAAAACGATAACCATACGTAACGTTATTTGACTTAAATACTTATGACCTATAATGTTTATACATATATCGTATAAGTAATGTATTTGATCACTTTTAAAGACTTAAATACATAAAACAATATAAGTATATTTACAAAAGATAGCTATATTTGAATCCTCGTTCCGTTTTCTCAAAGATTTCTATACGTATACCTAGGGTATATGTACCCGTATCATACGCAGCTTCTAGATGTATTTACTATTGGTATATACCAATAAAAATCTGCTCCTTAGCAGCCTTAAATGATTAAGAAACATGTGGAACCAACCATTTGTCAAGTAGCATGAATTATTTAGCAAGAAAACAAAGTTAGGTATCTTTTTTTTCCTTTATAACCTAAAAACGTTTTTATGCATGCACACCATTTCTTCACCCCATTTTCTCATACTTACACTTCCATTTCTCTCTTAAAATACTCTTAACTTCATACTTGATCATCTCCAAGCATTTTCCCCATCATTTAGCTTCAAAAACAACACTTAAACCTCATAAGAAAACCTTACAAAAACACTTCAAGAAATCCTTCCAAGAACACCAACTTACTTCCAATCTTTCATCCACTTCCATCACCCTTTTGGTTGTAGGTTCTTACTCCTCTTTTACAACAACCTTGTCCAAGGAACTTGAGGTAGAATCTATGTTCATAACCTTATTCGATTCATATATATATAGCTATCTTATTTTGTGGTATAAAATTTTAACAACAAGAACATAGTTTGAATGTTTTCAAACTTGTTTGCAAACTAAATAGATCCTTCTAACTTAACTTTTAAAATACTCCAAGACCTGTAATATAACTTAAATATATGCTAATTTAACAAGGTATAACTTGGTTTTTCAAAGATTATCTTAAAAACTGTTTTTACGACGTCGGAGTGCCACCGGGGGCTGTTTTGGGTTGGATAATTAAAAACCATCTTAAACTTTGAATTGGAGGTTTATTTTCTGGAAAAATGATTTTTACTATGAATATGATAACACATAAAAATTTCATGATTTAACTCAAAGTATAAGTATTTTTAGAAAAATAATCATTTAAGGTTGTTTACATGATGGAAAATGATTAACTTCATAAGTTTCACTAAAGTTTGACCTATGCCGTGTGATTTTGAATACAAACTAAGGTATTTACAGTTCATAGTCTTAAAGAGGGACTCGATCCAAGGAGATGGCAAGTTGAATCAACGAAAACGGAGTTGTAACGAAGAAACTATGACCGAAACAAAATCGGATATCCAAGACTAGTTTAGCCACGAAAATAATTGGGAAAAATTAAATAAATCACATAAGTTAACATGATATTTTATATATGTGTACTTATAATTCAATTTTATATGGTTCAGGATCACCCGTAAACAACACGAGAAGATTAATCATAAGATCCCATGATTGTACGCAACACGTCATTTGACAACACCGGTACTTTATGTACGCAACACGTCATTTGACAACACCGGTACCGTGGGTCAAGATTAATCTCGACCAATACATATACGATGGGGTTTTATTTATTTCGTTGGGGGTTTTATTTATTTCATTGCGGGTATATTAAACATCTAAAAATGAACCATTAAAATTGAATTACTAACAACGAACTGCTAACTACGGACTAAGGAATTATTCAAAGTATTAAAAGTATAACAAGTATATATATGTGACGTTTGTTTAAAAAGAAAAGGTATTGATATATTATATATGGATAGGTTCGTGATATCAACCGGAGACCAAGTCAAATTATATATATATCTTCAAGACGAAAGTGAGTATATAGTCCCACTTTTAAACTCTAAATATTTCGGGATGAGAATACATGTATTTTATGTTTTACGTTATGGACACAAGTAACTGAAAAATATATTCTACGTTGAGTTGTACCACTGGCATACTTCCCTGTAGCTTGGTAACTGTTATTTACAGCGGTATTGTAAACGCGAATCCTGTTGATAGATCTATCGGGCCTGACAACCCCAACCGGACTGGACGACCAGTATTCAACGGTTGCACAGTACTTCGTTTCGTGACTACACTTGGTACGGTGTAGTAAGATTTCATAATAAAGGGAATATGCGACGTGATTAAATGTTAAGTATGGTTACCAAGTGCTCAACCACTTAGAATATTTTTATTAAACTGTTTATATACGAAATCTTGTGGTCTATATATATATATTGCTGCCGGCATTAAACCTATATCTCACCAACTTTATGTTGACCTTTTAAAACATGTCTATTCTCAGGTGATTACTAAAGCTTCCGCTGCATTATGTTGAATTTGAGCAGGATCTTGCGTACGCATATTTGTGTCAAAAATAAAACTGCATACCCAAGGATTTGTGTTGTAAAATATGCTCGAAATCGTGTTGTTATCATTATATGTAAAGTTTGTAAGTCGAAGATTATCGCTAAACGATAATCATCTTTTTATTGTCTAAAGCTTGTAACAAAAATAATGGTTATGGTTTGTAATGTATAATATATGCAGTTTCTCTTTTAAAAATGTCGCATATAGAGGTCAATACCTCGCAATGAAATCATACATTATCTAACACGTTCTTATGGTTAAGTACGGGTTATGACAAGCTTCACACCGACTTTCACAAGGAGAGTCAGAACAACAAGTTGCTGAAAGACGACGACTATTAGCCGAACGTCCTATTCTTACTGGTTTGAAGGTTGCTGCTCAAGATAGTTTTTCTGCGTACTGGCGGGGAATATATGCTGGAGCTTTTCTCTATCAAGATAATGAGTACTATCCCAGACTTGTTAGGGAATTCTATGCAAACTATGTGTTTGATCCACGTAAATTGAAATGTGTTCACGTGAACATGTTTGGTTATTCCTACGATTGGACGTTGGAGGAGTTTGCTGAGATTCTGGATATTCCAGATGGAGATTTCAAGTTTTTCAGTCTTAGCAAAGATGTGAAAAATGCCCCGAGGAGGTCAGCTACAGGAAATTCATTCTCAGCTTCTGGGTTTATTTCGGGACTATGTAAACCTGGTTTTGACATGCCAAACAGTGGTCCTGTCATTATCAGGGAAGAACATATTCAGGACCAGTATCAACAGATGATGACGGTCATCAAGAGGAATGTCATGTTTCGAGATGATGCTGATGTGGAGCTATATGTAACTGAAGTTTTGATTTTGGTGTGTTTGCTCGAACAAATCCCAATTAATCTGGCATATGTGGTTGCTAATTGGATGGCGGGATTGCCTGCAGCTGGCGGGAGAGGATTTCCCTATGGCATGTTGTTGAACAACTTCTTTGCTGATGAAGATGAGTTGGTGTATCCCTCTGATCGGGAGGTGTTGAATGCTGAGATTATGTATGCTGCTTAAATTTTATAATTGGGTTGATCATGTAATAAACTAGGACGTAGGGCCTTTTGTACTACTTTCGGGTTAATGAAATATCCTAATGGTATTTTAATTTTAGCCTATCTGTTTTATTGCTTATTTTAATTTCAGTACAAGTTCAATGACGACGGGAGTAATTTGGTCAATAACTTTTATAAACTTACACTTGAGCACTAGATAAATATTTGTAAACATAGATGGACATATACATTAACAGAAGATAAACAAATAAAAAAAACTCAAACAGCAGCAACATAAAATATTAATCATACTATACGCAAAGACGCAAATCGAACCTTGCGACTGGACGCAAGACGCAAAGACTGTGGTTCTTGCGACCTTGCGTCTTTGCGTCTTGCGCTTGTTTTTATTAGGTTATAAACCTATATTCAGCATTCACTTGACACACACACACACATACATATTCCCAGACGCAGAGAAGCAAAAAACGGCAAACCTAGCCAAACGTAAATACGCAAAGCTCCATCATCTTCTCTCTCATTCGAACAGTAGATCGTAACCACCATCACCACCTGCACTACCCCCAGTTCATCGTATTCACCACCACCACCATGTACCAGCATCTACGTCACCAACTACGTCGCCATCGTCTTCGTCTGCTTCATTTTAACTAAGAAAGAAATCAAGAAATCAACCTAATAACAATGGCAAATCCGCAGGTTAGTTCTTCCTTCACTATAATGTTAGTTATATGGGAGTTGTATATAAATTTCATATGTTCATATATAAATGTGAAAACGTGCACACCTACTGTTCGATGAAATGTCTCTATGATAATCATCATTATTTAACCGTATTCTTGCTTTTTTTAATAATGGGGTATATTATCTCTTTGTTTGTATAGTTATTTGGTGAAACAACAATTTGTTGCTCGTCAAATTAGTTTGACTGTCCAGGCGCAAGGATCATTTTGCGTCTTTGCGTTCCGGACACAATTTGGTCGCAAGACCAAATTTACGACCTTGCGTACCAATGGTTTAACACGCAAGACCAATCTTGCGCCTTTGCGTATCCTATGCTGATGTTGTTATTGTTAATTTTACAGGGATGGGTTGAAGGTAAACTGACGATGAAGAATAAAATAAGTATTATAGGTGATGTGAAGAAAGTAATGACTGAAAATCAAATTAAAATATTTAAAGAAACGTGTTTTGGTGTATGGTTAGATCTTGAATACATGGGAAACGATCCCGAACTTGTACATGCAATGCTCCAACGTAAAACTGTACGGCCGGAAAGAATTGATGATGCTAAGTACCCAGAGGAGGAAGATGACATATGGTTTAGATTTAAGCCTAATTTTTCTATTAGATTTGGTCGCCGAGAGTTTTTTCTAGTAACGGGGTTTTTGTTCGGTACCCGTACGGATATGGCACATTACATCCCTAAAGATTATAAAAAAGAGACGGCTCCAATTAGAAAATGTTTATTTTCATCAATTAAAGAGAGCACAAACATTTTGATTGGTGATATTGAAAAGAAGCTTCTAAAAAGTAGTCGGGTTGGTGTTTCGGACGATGATGTGGTTCGACTAGCAATCATATTAGTTGTAGAGAGAGCTTTTATGGGTATACAATCTGCCCATGTGGTGAACAAGAAGTTCTTATATTTAGTTGAAGATTTTCAAGTGTTAATAAGTACCCATGGGGGTCTCGTATATGGGAACCGACTTACGAAGCGGTTAGTGAAGGGTTTGGTGTTCGGGAAAGCCAATTAGAGAGCGGCAAGGCGTACACTTTGGCGGGATTTATGTGGGCATTTAAGATAACGACATGTTTGATTTCAAATACTTTTATTATTTAAAGATAATATATATTGATATTGTTAAAACAAATGATTTGTAGATTTGGATCCTCGAGGCTTACCGTCGTACCATTAAATCCTTTGCTACAAAAACGGACAAGAATGGAGTGCCAAGGGCTCTTTTTTGGAAGCGTACAACAGCGGAGACTTTCGGAATCTCTGATTACATTAAACTCTTAGATATTCAGATTAGTTGCATTTAATTTTTGAAATAACCATTGACTGTTGAAACAGGGATGATATGGCAAGGACGCAAGACCATTCCTGCATCCTTGCGTCTCTCTTAAGCTTGGACGCAAGGTTGTACTTGCGGCTTTGCGTACGTGCTACATTGGAGACGCAAACCTATATTTGTGTCCTTGCGTCTTGTTGACCAGAAAAGTTCCAAGTATTTTTTGTAATCTTGTGTATAAAGTAGTGTTTAATTATTATGCAGGATGATTGTCCCAAGAACAAGAAACCTCTACGTGGTCTCTTCCCCACTGATACAGAGAAGGAGTGTCAATGGTGGATTGATAGTGAAGCGTTATTTCTTGGAACATTAGTTGAACAGGAGATCCAGCAAGATGAAACCGAAATAATTCCAGAAACTGTAGAGCAGACACAGACACAGACACAGACATCAACACATCAAAATACCGAGGTACAAGAATTACATCGTGTGGTAGCGTTGTTGACCGAGCGGGTGGACAAAAGTGAAAAAGAATTTAAAGAGCGGATGGATAAAGTTGAAAATGAATTAACCGAATGTAAAAGGAAATTTTCGGAATACGAAGAAACCCCTTTTTCAGAGCAAGAGTATCCCGTATATTTTGAATTATTAATTTTTTTTTCATTTGAATATTTGTTCTCATCTGAATTTATATATTTTTTATTTTATATTTGTTATTTGCTTAGGACGATACGTACTATGATAAATCTTTCTCTGACAATGAGATTATCAACCCTTCTCCGATGCAAATACGACGTGGAATAAGAGAAAGACAGCCCATGCGTGCATTAAGGTCCCCGTTTACTTCACCTGGATATAGAAATAGAAAACCAATTGAGAAGGTAAATTTCTGCATTACAATATTATAATAGTGTCTTTTTTTAAAAAAAAAAATCCTAAATATTTGTTGTTCTTGATTCACTGATGTGGACGCAAGGTTAGTCTTGCGTCCTTGCGTCTGTGTTTTTTGTTAACCAGATTTCCTGTTTTGCACAGTTGTCCAGACATGTCATTGAGAAAGTGGAAAACATGAATGTGGTCAACCTTGATACAGAAGAGCAATGTGTTGATAAGCAATTGGTTGATCAAAAAGCTGTGGTTGAGCAACCTAATGATGATATTATGGTAGTTGATAACGTTGCACCTGGTGAAACAGAAGGACCAAAGAATGTAAGTTGTAAGGATGTGAAGGTGTGTTTTAAGAGAAAAAGGATGGAAAAGGACTGGGCTAGTGAAGAAGAAATCTGGGACATGATTGAAAGGACCCGTCCTAATCCATCCGGACGAAGTCCGTATCGATTATAAACGATTCACAATAGTTGATTACATCGCGAGGTACTTGACCTCTATATGATACATTTTACAAACATTGCATTCGTTTTTTAAAAGACAAACTTTCATTTCAACGAAAGTTGACGTGTATGCATACCATTTCATAATATCCAAACTATAAATGACCTAATCTGTCATTTACTTAATAATAATCTCTAATGAACTTCAACGACTCGAATGCAACGTCTTTTAAAATATTTCATGAATGACTCCAAGTAATATCCTTAAAATGAGTTAATGCACAGCGGAAGATTTCTTTCAAACCTGAGAATAAACATGCTTTCAAGTGTCAACCAAAAGGTTGGTGAGTTCATCAGTTTATAGTAATCATTTCATTTTCATCATTTTTAATAGACCACAAGATTTTTAAATATTATAAAATGTGCAGAAGTCCCATTCCAACTGCACAAAAAAATATCTTTCATATGAAGAACACCTGGTGAGGATTCAAAATATAATAGTAACCATCTGTGCCGGTCTTTCACCTCACGGCTGAATACATGTGCCTTCAAAATATAGAACCTCTGTGCCGGTCTTTACACCCCACGGCTGAACACATGTTTATAAAATATAGGCCAACCGGTGCCAAAATGTCATAAATAATAAACCATCCACCCCGCTCGGGAGCTCATACGCTCTAACGGAAACCGGGGGCTAATGCGTGTCATAATAATCAACCCCAATGCCAGATAATTCTATCATAGAATGCAGTTAAGGTACTTGTGTCTATTGCGTTAAACATTTATAAATGCGCATGTATTCTCAGTCCCAAAATATATATTGCAAAAGCATTTAAAAAGGGAGCAAATGAAACTCACCATACTGTATTTTGTAGTAAAAATACATAGAACGACATTGAATAAGTATATGGTTGGCCTCAGATTCACGAACCTATATCATTTAGATATATATTAACACATATAGTGGTAGTCGAACAAATTTGTACATTATTAGTGATTATTGTTATTTTAATTTGGTGTTTCATTAATAACCTAATTAATTATATTTATTAATATATATTATAAAAGTATTAATGTAGTTATGTTGTATGTAGTATATATGGTTTTATATACTAATAGTTATTTGATAGAATAATATTGGTAATAATATTAAATGAAAAGTTGTTTTATTTTACAATAATAATAATAATAATAATAATAATAATAATAATAATAATAATAATAATAATAATAATAATAATAATAATAATAATAATAGTTATTAATAAAAATGATAATTTTTATAAGAATGATACTTTTAATAATAATGGATACTAATAATAATACTATAAAAATAATGATATTACTAATAATAATACTAATATCTATATTAATAACTATAATACTAGTAATATTATTAATAATAATAACTATGAAAATAATGATTTTTCTAATAATAATAATAATACTAATATTTCTATTAATAACTATATTGATAAAATTACTACTAATAATAATACCAATACTCATGATAATAATACTAAAAATAATAATAATAAAAATAGTAATAATAATATGTATTTGTAATATGCTTAATCATACTTCTATATTATTTTCATAACATTATCATTCCTTAAATCACATACTTAACTTAAATCTTATCATTTTAATAATATAACCTCAATATAATAATAATAATAATAATAATAATAATAATAATAATAATAATAATAATAATAATAATAATAATAATAATAATAATAATAATAATAATTTTATTCATAATAATTTAATAATAATAATAATAATAAAGGAAATAAAATTAAAAGAGTGTACCCTTTAAAACATCCTCTAAAAAGAATTGACCAAGACGGGACTCGAACCCGCGACCTCTCACTCCCTAACCAATCGCCCAACCATCCACTCTGCTTAACATTTCTGATTTTATTCCCTTCTCTATTTTACTTAACCCAGTCTTCTGTCTCGACCCCAAAATGCCAAGAAGAATTCGGCCCAAGTAGCACAACGATCCTAGCCCAAGATTTACAACCCAATTATAGAAACCTAATTTGTATCTGATATTGATACGGCCACTAGGTTTATTTTATTTATTTTATTTATTATTATCCATATATTCGACATATTAGGTTTACAGCTCATTATATCACTAACTCGAAATCACCATAAATCATTACAGCAACCGTATAAGGCATAATCAGGACCATGTCATCATCTCCATCGATTCTTAATCGTGTATCATCACAAAACAGAAACCTGGATAGCTTCAGTTCATCATCATCTTTATCATCATCGGTTCATCATTATTCATCATTATTTTGGGAAAATAGTAATAGAATAGAAAATAATCGAGATAGGGGTTGTGTGGATTTTTGGTTGGCTTCGAGACAGCAGCAACAGTATATGTAATTATATGGTTGGTTTTTCGAATAGGAGATGGAACGAAAACAGTAGATTATCGACCTCGGCTCTATAGCAGCTAGTTACCATTACGGTTTGCAACTGTAGCAGGTATGAATATGTAGGTTTTCAAAGGTGGGTTGTGGTTCGAACGAGATAGAAGAAAAACGCAGGTGGGTTTGGTTTGTGGTTGTGGCAATCGACAAAACGGAAAAAGTAGAAGCAAGAATAAATGGGTTCCGGTGGTCTTTGGACTGCAACAGTGGTTTTCGAAATAGGAACATAAAGGTGAAGTTGCAGTATCATTTTAGAACGATATAGCAGAAGAGCAAGGTGATTTTAATGGTGTTGTTGTGGATTAGGGTGATGTTTCAAGAGTGACCGATAGTGGTGTTAAAGCTAGCAATTGGTTTGAGTGGTGATAGATTATCAATATGAATAAGGGTTGGGTTTGTGTTGTGATCAACAATAAATCAATGACTTGAGGTGGTTTTCAACAGGAAGTAGGAATTAAAAGAAGACGATGGTATTTGTGGATGTTGGTTCTTGTTTGAGCTCGATCAAATCAGTAACTAGCAGAAGAATTGTATAGTAGTAGGTTAACTAAAGTGATTAAGTGGTGTTCGACAAAGAGAACAGAAATAGAGAAGAAGATGCAGTGGGTTTTCTTGTTAAGTATGTGGTGCCTATGTATACGTAATCATATATATATCTTATATAATTATTAGTGAAAGTGATATGAAACATAAAGGAACTCCTGATGATGAAAGATTAGACATTTGATTAAAGTAGGACAATAACAATAACCCAATTTACGGATGAATTGAAATGGAAACAAGTAGGTATTGGGGCCGGTGGTGTGTGTAAAAGAAAAAGTGATGATGACTTATAACAAACAAGGACATGAATCAATTTAATCAATTGTATATGTGTAGTTATGTATATATAAATATCCAATATATGATTGTAGTGAGTTCTGTTGGTTACACAAAAAGAGAAGTAAAGAAGTCAAGTGATTCTTTGATCAGAAAGAAAACAACAAATTAACAATAGTCTGATTGGTACTTGAAATTGAATTGAATCCAAACAAATCGTACGATTGATTTTTATATTATTATTAATAATTAATAATTATAATAAAAATATTCTATATACAAATTATAATAATAATAATAATAATAATAATAATAATAAATTTTTTAATGAAATTGATAATAAAAATATTATTAATGATAATTATAATAATAATACTAATTATATTAGTATTGATAATAATATTTGTAATTATTATTTATATATCTATATATATATATATATATATATATATATTCATTCTAATATTATTAAATTATTATTATTATTTTACATTTTTAAATACACACAATTGTTCGTGAATCGTCGGGCATAGGTCAAAAGGGAAAATGCATATATGAAACAGTTCAAACTTTTCGAGACTCAACATTACAGAATTTTGCTTATCGTGTCGAAAACATATAAAGATTAAAGTTTAAATTTGATCGGAAATTTCCGGGTCATCACAGTACCTACCCGTTAAAGAAATTTCGTCCCGAAATTTGATCGAGGTCGTCATGACTAACTATACAAATGTTTTTATGACGAATATGAGTTGATAAATAGAGTTTTATCATCATCAAGTAATATAGGTAAAACAATTTGGTTACGCGAAGAGTATAAGTGAAGCTATCGCAAAAGGGTGAAATGAATAAATGTAAGTTCGTCTTAACCGATGACGTAGTTACGGTTGATTTCTAGAATTCAAGGGATTTAGATAAAATCTTCGTAATAATATTTGATTCTTCGGTAGTTGAGAAAATTAGGACCCGCTTTAAATGCAATCATCTATTTTAATTGCTCTGTCGGATATTTTACTATAAATCCACCCCCATCGTTTCCTTACAACTCACACCTTCTATTCTTTCTCCCTCAACTCATACTTTAAAGTATTCATCAATAGGCTCCATCCCATTCTGATCCTTGATATCCTCTTAACTTTTACATCTGTCATTCTTCTTTTTCATCTACCACCGGAGGATTTTATTTACTTCTACTATTATCTTGGGGTTATAGTGTTATTAATTTTCCCGTGCCTTTACGTGGCAATACGTATTGATATGCACGGTTTGTAATTTATGTATTGTTGTCGAGCTTTATATTTTCTTTTATATTCAAGGCTTCCATACTTTTGTCTCCTCTTTTCGAATTCAAGTCAAGCGAATAATGGTCCGAAATTCATAGATATGGATTTTGAAATGAACATAGTTAATGTTCTAAGAAGGGAATTGTAATGGCACGATCTTGATTTGGTAAATTATCGGAATATCCAGAAAGATAGAACTATCATGAAGATATGTTCTTAATACGTTTAGAGATTGAGTAGAATGCAAGAGTCGTGTAAATGGCACATGATGACGGTATGTTCTGTGAATCATCACGTTCCATTAGAAACTCAGCATGAATTACTGTAATATAATCACGTTGATCAAGTGTCATTATATTATACTAACTCATGCATCAGTTTCCAACACTACTTCAAAAACATTCATATTTAAATTCGAAGGTTCGCAGAATATAGAAACTAAAACAGTTTCCCTTTATGATATAATACGAACAGCGCAGAGAGATAGTAAATATCGAACGAGAATATTTATGAAGATATCTTCAGAAATATTGAGGATATTTATAATGAAAGATACGATGATATCTTAGGTTTTTTAGAATTAAATTGTGATGAAGAAATTCATTCTCGATGATTTAGAGCTATTAAGGAGTAAGGTATTCGCTAAAAATTTCATCAGAACAGAATCATCAGGATTCTTTATGTACAAGTTTAGTCCTTGTAATTTAATTAGAGTCTCCTTCATGGTTTCGCATAATCCGCTTTTCGGTACTAAATTTTTCTATTGAGCGTTTCCAACACTCCATTCTTTATCATCATACTTTTGACTGCTAATGTCATCAACAGTTTTCGCTGCTTTATCAGCTTTCTCAAAATTCGAAGAACTGAGTCGTAGACTAGAGTGCTGTTCAGAATTTCATAATAGAAGATCATAATTCTAAGAGATAGATGCTATATGTATACATATAACTGTTGATGTAGAAACGTTGCGAAATTCAAAATAATGATTGCGGATTCTTGGTAATTGGTATGGCAATTCTCGTTATAAAATGTGAATGAGTATAAGGTTTTAATGAACAAATATAATGGTTATTTGGAGAAACTTAAATCAATAAGTAATGAAGTTGCTGGTAAGTTTAATGCTAATGTGGTGGAATATAAACGGTTCCCCGGTAACGATGATGGAGGGGTAATCTTTATAATAGGGTTTATTCGAATGAAAAACTTGAAGTTGATTTGCTGGAGCTGTCACAAAATTGGCTAATTTGAAAAGGAATTGCAAAGTTATTTTCGATAATAACAACGCTAAAGAAGCTAGCACAGATACGTGTTAAACGTTTACTCATGTTCCGAGTGTTTTCAGGCGCATAACTATATGCATCAATCTTTTCTTTCGTAGATGAAGTGTGGTTGGTTCATCCTCTCGATTGAGGTGTTTTCAAGAATCATGAAAGGTTTGAAAGCAAATTGGAATCGTCAACATACAAATGAGGTTTAAGATGAAATCAATTGGCAAACTGGAAGTATTGTTTAGTTTCATATGTTTATAATCAATATTTTAATTCATTTTAATTGTTCACTGTTGGTAGTCCTCAGTTGATTAGTCCACAGTTAGCTAGGAACAGTTAGCTAGGATTTTGTTACCTTGGATTCTTAACAAAATTTCTCATAGTTAATTTGTTTGTTTCTAACAAATTTTATTCCGTCAAATGTTTTCTTCATTATGCCACTTGTTGGATTCTGATAGGTCAAAATCCAAATATGAAATTTGAATGGAAATGGTTATTCTGTGGTGAACGGATTCGTATATCTGTGGTTATATGTAGGATAGTAAATGGATGTTGAATCGGATTTGAAGAATGTACAGTGTAACTTATTAACGTGAAATCTTAAATATTCCTCGGGTATTACCTACCCGTTAAAATATTTTCATCATTAACAGTTTGTACGAAAGGATTTTTAATTACAATCTTTATGAAAACATATATACATATATATTTTCTTCGGATGTAATCATGGATTTAATGAGCTAATATGATATTAATCTCATTTGCTTTTCGGTTTGAGCTAGAATAAGTAATCTCTAAAACTATTAGGATCCACATATTCTTCGCAGAATATTAATGAAGTTATGAATCAATACTTCATCGTTAATTATTAGGATCTACATATTCTTCGCAGAATATTAATGAAGTTATGGATCAATACTCCATTGTTCATTACTGTTGGTACTCCCTGGTATCTATGGTGTGTATGGTGTTGATGTTCATGGAACAGATTATGAAATTGAGGCTTGAGATGCGGATGTTGTTGTTGGTGGTACTGTTGTTGCCGATGCTGTTGCTGAAGCTGGTAGGTTTTGCACCACGTTTTCCAAATTGATTATTCGAGCGCGAAGCTCGTTGACTTCTTCCATTATTCCGAGATGACTGTCGGTCGGAATGAGCGGATGAATAAGGTTTAGAATCTGAGTTATGATATAGTCATGGCGAGATATTTGGGAGATGAGGGTGAAATGGTGTTACGAACAGGTTCGCCGGTAAGTGCTTCAGGTTATTCGCCAAAAGATGAATTCGGTTAGTGGATGGGATCGCCTTCTGCGCGTCTCCATTGATTAAGTCGACTATGAATCCATCAGATGAATTGGGGATGGATGATTGGTTGATTCATTCTGGTGTCGTTGCATCCGGAGCTTAGATGACTATCCATTCTGAATAACTATCGAGATAACTATCGGAATTGCTGTCGGAATCCGAGGGACTCGATCTAGTTGAGAGATTCATCTCGTACAATCAGATGAAGGATTTTCGATAAGAAATAGATTATAGGATGTAGATTAGTACCCTGCAATACATAATTTACATATGCATATATAATACTAAAATCCCATAAGTTACGGAGGTATCTACGGAAGCTATTAGGCAAAGGTAACAATAACAAATACACTAAGATATGAATTTATCTATACACTGTCTATGCAATAGAGGCAGTAAGACGTGTCTAGATTTTAAGGATGATAATCAAATACTTTTCGACACTAAATGATAAGCAAAACTTTTGACATGCAGACACGGTCGGAGTCCAGACTCACTAATGCATCCTAACGACTTATCGGTTAGACACACTAATGCAGACCTGGTTCGCTAAGACCACCGCTCTGATACCAACTGAAAGGACCCGTCCTAATCCATCCGGACGAAGTCTGTATCGATTATAAACGATTCACAATAGTTGATTACATCGCGAGGTACTTGACCTCTATATGATACATTTTACAAACATTGCATTCGTTTTTTAAAAGACAAACTTTCATTTCAACGAAAGTTGACGTGTATGCATACCATTTCATAATATCCAAACTATAAATGACCTAATCTATCATTTACTTAATAATAATCTCTAATGAACTTCAACGACTCGAATGCAACGTCTTTTGAAATATGTCATGAATGACTCCAAGTAATATCCTTAAAATGAGTTAATGCACAGCGGAAGATTTCTTTTCAAACCTGAGAATAAACATGCTTTCAAGTGTCAACCAAAAGGTTGGTGAGTTCATCAGTTTACAGTAATCATTTCATTTTCATCATTTTTAATAGACCACAAGATTTTTAAATATTATAAAACGTGCAGAAGTCCCATTCCAACTGCACAAAAAAATATCTTTCATATGAAGAACACCTGGTGAGGATTCAAAATATAATAGTAACCATCTGTGCCGGTCTTTCACCTCACGGCTGAATACATGTGCCTTCAAAATATAGAACCTCTGTGCCGGTCTTTACACCCCACGGCTGAACACATGTTTATAAAATATAGGCCAACAGGTGCTAAAATGTCATAAATAATAAACCATCCACCCGGCTCGGGAGCTCATACGCTCTAACGAAAACCGGGGGCTAATGTGTGTCATAATAATCAACCCCAATGCCAGATAATTCTATCATAGAATGCAGTTAAGGTACTTGTGTCTATTGCGTCAAACATTTATAAATGCGCATGTATTCTCAGTCCCAAAATATATATTGCAAAAGCATTTAAAAGGGGAGCAAATGAAACTCACCATACTGTATTTTGTAGTAAAAATACATAGAACGACATTGAACAAGTATATAGTTGGCCTCAGATTCACGAACCTATATCTTTTACATATATATTAACACATATAGTGGTAGTCGAACAAATTTGTATATTATTAGTGATTATTGTTATTTTAATTTGGTGTTTCATTAATAACCTAATTAATTATATTTATTAATATATATTATAAAAGTATTAATGTAGTTATGTTGTATGTAGTATATATGGTTTTATATACTAATAGTTATTTGATAGAATAATATTGGTAATAATATTAAATAAAAAGTTGTTTTATTTTATAATAATAATAATAATAATAATAATAATAATAATAATAATAATAATAATAATAATAATAATAATAATAATAATAATAATAATAATAATAATAATAATAATAATAATAGTTATTAATAAAAATGATAATTTTTATAAGAATGATACTTTTAATAATAATGGATACTAATAATAATACTATAAAAATAATGATATTACTAATAATAATACTAATATCTATATTAATAACTATAATACTAGTAATATTATTAATAATAATAACTATGAAAATAATGATTTTTCTAATAATAATAATAATACTAATATTTCTGTTAATAACTATATTGATAAAATTACTACTAATAATAATACCAATACTCATGATAATAATACTAAAAATAATAATAATAAAAATAGTAATAATAATATGTATTTGTAATATGCTTAATCATACTTCTATATTATTTTCATAACATTATCATTCCTTAAATCACATACTTAACTTAAATCTTATCATTTTAATAATATAACCTCAATATAATAATAATAATAATAATAATAATAATAATAATAATAATAATAATAATAATAATAATAATAATAATAATAATAATAATAATAATAATAATAATAATAATAATAATAATAATAATAATAATAATTTTATTCATAATAATTTAATAATAATAATAATAAAGGAAATAAAATTAAAAGAGTGTACCCTTTAAAACATCCTCTAAAAAGAATTGACCAAGACGGGACTCGAACCCGCGACCTCTCACTCCCTAACCAATCGCCCAACCATCCACTCTGCTTAACATTTCTGATTTTATTCCCTTCTCTATTTTACTTAACCCAGTCTTCTGTCTCGACCCCAAAATGCCAAGAAGAATTCGGCCCAAGTAGCACAACGATCCTAGCCCAAGATTTACAGCCCAATTATAGAAACCTAATTTGTATCTGATATTGATACTGCCACTAGGTTTATTTTATTTATTTTATTTATTATTATCCATATATTCGACATATTAGGTTTACAGCTCATTATATCACTAACTCGAAATCACCATAAATCGTTACAGCAACCGTATAAGGCATAATCAGGACCGTGTCATCATCTCCATCGATTCTTAATCGTGTATCATCACAAAAAAGAAACCTGGATAGCTTCAGTTCATCATCATCTTTATCATCATCGGTTCATCATTATTCATCATTGTTTTGGGAAAATAGTAATAGAATAGAAAATAATCGAGATGGGGGTTGTGTGGATTTTTGGTTGGCTTCGAGACAGCAGCAACAGTATATGTAATTATGTGGTTGGTTTTTCGAATAGGAGATGGAACGAAAACAGTAGGTTATCGACCTCGGCTCTATAGCAGCTAGTTACCATTACTGTTTGCAACTGTAGCAGGTATGAATATGTAGGTTTTCAAAGGTGGGTTGTGGTTCGAACGAGATAGAAGAAAAACGCAGGTGGGTTTGGTTTGTGGTTGTGGCAATCGACAAAACGGAAAAAGTAGAAGCAAGAATAAACGGGTTCCGGTGGTCTTTGGACTGCAACAGTGGTTTTCGAAACAGGAACATAAAGGTGAAGCTGCAGTATCATTTTAGAACGATATAGCAGAAGAGCAAGGTGATTTTAATGGTGTTGTTGTGGATTAGGGTGATGTTTCAAGAGTGACCGATGGTGGTGTTAAAGCTAGCAATTGGTTTGAGTGGTGATAGATTATCAATATGAATAAGGGTTGGGTTTGTGTTCTGATCAACAATAAATCAATGACTTGAGGTGGTTTTCAACAGGAAGTAGGAATTAAAAGAAGACGATGGTATTTGTGGATGTTGGTTCTTGTTTGAGCTCGATCAAATCAGTAACTAGCAGAAGAATTGTATAGTAGTAGGTTAACTAAAGTGATTGAGTGGTGTTCGACAAAGAGAACAGAACTAGAGAAGAAGATGCAGTGGGTTTTCTTGTTAAGTATGTGGTGCCTATGTATACGTAATCATATATATATATTATATAATTGTTAGTGAAAGTGATATGAAACATAAAGGAACTCCTGATGATGAAAGATTAGACATTTGATTAAAGTAGGACAATAACAATCACCCAATTTACGGATGAATTGAAATGGAAACAAGTAGGTATTGGGGCCGGTGGTGTGTGTAAAAGAAAAAGTGATGATGACTTATAACAAACAAGGACATGAATCAATTTAATCAATTGTATATGTGTAGTTATGTATATATAAATATCCAATATATGATTGTAGTGAGTTCTGTTGGTTACACAAAAAGAGAAGTAAAGAAGTCAAGTGATTCTTTGATCAGAAAGAAAACAACAAATTAACAATAGTCTGATTGGTACTTGAAATTGAATTGAATCCAAACAAATCGTACGATTGATTTTTATATTATTATTAATATTTAATAATTATAGTAAAAATATTCTATATACAAATTATAATAATAATAATAATAATAATAATAATAATAATAATAATAATAATAATAATAATAATAATAAAAATTTTAATGAAATTGATAATAAAAATATTATTAATGATAATTATAATAATAATACTAATTATATTAGTATTGATAATAATATTTGTAATTATTATTTATATATCTATATATATATATTCATTCTAATATTATTAAATTATTATTATTATTTTACATTTTTAAATACACACAATTGTTCGTGAATCGTCGGGCATAGGTCAAAAGGGAAAATGCATATATGAAACAGTTCAAACTTTTCGAGACTCAACATTACAGACTTTTGCTTATCGTGTCGAAAACATATAAAGATTAAAGTTTAAATTTGATCAGAAATTTCCGGGTCATCACAATGATCAACTAACTTATAAATAATCAAGGTTGTCTTATACCACCACCAACTGGAGCATGGAGAGATCGGAGAAAGCATGCACCCCCTGCAAAAGATCCCACGACAATTATACAGAGCAAGCAAGAGACCCGTTGCATGTTCATCTTTCAAAGTGATCAGTTCATTTACCTTAGTACGGAGTTTTGGATTCGCTTGCTGGGGTTAGGAAAGGCAGGATATTTGGAGAACTTGGTGT
This sequence comes from Rutidosis leptorrhynchoides, assembly GCF_046630445.1. Taxonomy (NCBI): domain Eukaryota; kingdom Viridiplantae; phylum Streptophyta; class Magnoliopsida; order Asterales; family Asteraceae; genus Rutidosis; species Rutidosis leptorrhynchoides. The sequence continues at coordinate 28,105,223 of NC_092339.1, read as the reverse complement.
GTGTTCATCTTAATTTTGTGTTTATGGCATGAATTAATTTGTGTTAATATCTTAACTTGTCTTCTTAATTTGTAGCACATTGATGGCTGGGCTACATTTCTTTTAAGATATCGTCAGAGATTTCTCCCCAGAGCAAGCCAGATGTTTAACACTCCCGAGTTTCCACATGAGGTGGTTAAAGCAAGTTCTCGATGGACGATTATGCCATCTGGATTCCTGGCTCAGCTTGCAAACTTTAAAGAATTTTGGGGAGTAAGTCAGAAGGAGAAGGAGGAGAAGTTGAAGCAAAAGGAGGAGAAGTTGAAGCAGGCCAAGGCCAAAGATCCTAATTTCAAAGAAAATGAAGGAATCACTGCCTTTAGGGAACCAAATTACATGTATATAATTGCTCTTGGGGATGGTAGTGATGAAATGTATCCAGTTTGGTCTTCCTGTGATCAGGTACTTACATTCTAATTATCAATCTGGTGTTGTTTATAATTAGTAATCACAACATGTTTTTTGTAAACTGGAACAGGCGCAAGGTAGATATTGCGACCTTGCGTCTGGTAATGTGCTTGGACGCAAGGTAAGTCTTGCGACCTTGCGTATCGTTGTAATTTGGCCGCAAGGTAAGTATTGCGACCTTGCGTATCCGTGTAATTTGGACGCAAGGTACATTTTGTGTCCTTGCGTATGGATGGTTTTGTGACTAAACTTTCTTTCTGTTTCAGATCTTGATCCCAGTACACTTTAGACACCCAGAACATTTCTTACTGCTATCATTAAAGTTAGAAGAAATGAAAGTTTATGTGTACGACAGTTTGCCCGGTCTTGCAAGTGAACAGCTACAACATGTTGTCACAATGTTGTGTGAAAACTTGCTCGTCTACTTGCACGCGATTGACTACTATAATAAGATGCCAGAATCACAGCTTGAAGATTACTACCAAAACAATGAGAGTATGGAGTTGATGATTGAAACTGGGCGTAATGTGCCAGTGCAGGCAGGTGAAACCGGCGACTGTGGGGTTTGGGTGTGCATCCATATGGAGAGACTGGTGTTTGCATGGGAGGGGCTTGATGACATTGGAGATCCAAAAAAGGCTGCACAGGAATATAGGAACAGAATGGCAAGGACGTTCTTCCGTGCACGTTTTGATACACTACCGCCACCACCAGAGGAAAAAGATGCGACAAAGAATGTTAAAAAGGTTGCACAGGTTGTATGATTATTATTACTGTTTAAATACTAATTATTTTGTATTACACTTAGTTGTTAAGTTGTGTAATTTTTTGTATAATTAGTAGTCTGTCATTGGCGCAAGATTGAACTTGCGACCTTGCGTATGTTTTAATGTGGTCGCAAGGTCTATCTTGCGACCTTGCGTATCTGTACAATTAGTTGTCTGTCATTGGCGCAAGATTTAACTTGCGACCTTGTGTATGTTTTAATGTGGTCGCAAGGTCTATCTTGAGACCTTGCGTATATGTATAGTAGTAGTCTGTCTTTGGCGCAAGATTTAACTTGCGACCTTGCGTATGTTTTAATGTGGTCGCAAGGTCTATCTTGCGACCTTGCGTGTATATATAGTAGTCTGACATAGGCGCAAGATTGAACTTGCGACCTTGCGTATGGTTTAATGTGGTCGGAAGGTCTATCTTGCAACCATGCGTATCTGTAAAATTAGTAGTCTGACATGGGCGCACATAAAATAGATAAACTTCGAGAATTTATTATAACGATCGATATGACATAAAAAAAATACAATACGAAAATAAACTGAAACTTGGAGATTGGTTTACTAATTATCGCTCGCTAGATTACATGTTGCATAAAACTGAGACTGATAAGCATGAAACGCTTCTTTGTCAGTGAGTTTCTCCTTACCCTTCTTCGACTTTGAAGTTGAGGCCGATGTTTTTACTACCCTTTTCGTGGTTGGTTCACCAGTTCGATCAACTGAAGATCTGCACGTATCCCTACTATGACCTGGTTCTTTGCAACGAGTACATGTTCTGTAACATCCTCAATCGGGCCTAGTTGTAAGATTACTATTTTTGCCCTTAAGTTAGTATTGTGTTACTATATGCTTTTATTTTTATTCAATATGTATTATTATTTGATGATGTGGTTAGGACCAGTTTGTGACAAGGGTCGCAGAATAGGTTTGTTTATTTAAATTGGATTTCGTTTGGGTTGCCAAATGATGTACGAAAGATATCAGATAACTGATAAATACCCGTGTGTTGTGAGGTGGGGAATATAGCGGCCTTAAGTGATTAAGTGTAGGATAATATTTTCATTTTCCAATTATTCCCAAATATCACCAACCGTACCTAACCTTCATCATACATCAAACCCTAATCCTTAAACATTGATCTTGAGCTCAAATTGGTGTTAGAATTGTGTTTGTTATCATTTACTGAGTCTATCAAGGTATGTAACATGTGTTTTTGTGTTCAATTCGTTGTTAAATTCATAGTTTTGTGTGAGTTTTGTAAAAAGCTTGAATTTGTGTCAAAAAAATTGATTTAAGTGTTGTTATGGTCAAATTGTTGTGGGTTTTGAGTCTATAACAAGTAGTGAACAAGTTGTGGTCGATTTTGGTGTTTAAAACGAGCTCTAGATCGAGATTTGAGAATTTCATCGTGAAGTCCGTAGCCTTTGTTCAGTTTCTGATGAAGATGAATACACTCGGCCGACTGTCGGTCGACATTCGATCGACTGAGGGTTGAACCGGCCGATTGACGAAGACAACCGACCGACTGTTTAGTGAACCGACCGACTGAGATTTACCTTCGGTCGATTGATGTAATACCAAATGAATCGACCGACTGGGAAGGTCAGTCGACCGGTTGTGTCGACAGTCGACCGACTGTAAGATTCAGTCGACCGACTGAGTGTCCAGGGCAGAATATTTTACCTAAGTGTTGATTTTTTAGCCGTTATGCTGCCCATTTGTATTTTGATGATCTGATGTAAATTTTGAAAGCGCATAAGTGTTAAGCAAAAATTTTTAGCGGACACTTTTTCTGACAAAAAATTTCTGTATTGTGTTATTTGGGGTTAACGGACAGAAACTAACGTGTGTATATGTTTTCTCAGGAGAAAAGGAGACAGAGAAGGTTCAGTGATTAGATAGCTGAATACCTTCTCGTTTGCTGGTAATCGGTGAGTGGGACTGACTGGAGAATATAGTATATAGAAGCATGTTATATTATGATTGTCATGCTTGTCAAATATACTTATTGTTGTGATTAGTTAGTTCCTTGTGATGACTGCATGTTGGTTGATGTTTTCCTGTTAGAACCCAGTGCGTCCCTATCTTGTGGTAGCCTAATTCGATAGGAGAGATCAACCTGCGGGTTGGGTTCCTCATGTGGTAGCCTATTTGCATCCGTGTAGTATATGTTTGAATGACGCGTTCGTCGCGTGTGGATGATTTATGCAGCACGGTATGTAGGAGGAACTTCCGGTAAACCCCAGCCTGATCAACTGGAGGTTAATGGTTTGGCCGAACCGCCGGAGTCTCTATAGACTGCACTACTGGGTGATGTTTGTGTGTTAGACTATGTGACATGATTAGTATAACACTTATGTATGCTATGGCCTGTAGTTAGTCGTACTCACTTAGCTTCGTGCTAATTCCCCTCCATCTCCTCCCTGCAGGTTATTAGCTTTTGTAGATAGTGCTTTTGGGAGAAGACGGGCATGATGATGTTATGTTTGACAGGGTTAACTCTGATGTGGTCTTTTAGAATATGAACAGCGTACTTTTGAAAACAGAATGTATTTACGTCTCTTCCTGTTAATATGTAAATTGTTTTAATGACACGTGACATCGGTTTGTACAAATGTTGATATCGTATTTAATTAATATTATGCTTCCGCCACGTAGTTATTATTAAAAAAAAAAAATAGCGGTGTCTCAAGTTGGTATCAGAGCTGAGTTTGGCAGCATGTGCATTGTGATCTACATGTCATGTTCCCAAACTTAGAAGAGTCATGTCAAACATAACATGCTGGGGATGGGTTAAGTGAGTATTAGGACAGGATATGTGTTAGTTGTTAGTACTAATAGAATTTATACTAAGCTTTGGTGTGAGTGTTGTGGTAGTGCAGCAATGACAGATAATGAAGCTAATGCTACTGGCCCTGCTGCCCCTGGAACTGGTACATTCAGAGCCCCTGACGAAGATGGACATGTGTCTTCAGAAGAAGAAACTTCTCAAGAAGTAATAGAACTTCAAAGTCGGTTACTAGAAACTCAGGAGAAAATTAAGGAATTGGAACAAGAACGGGCGCAATGTAACCCTAATACCACTGCATTAAACACAACCTTTCCTCCTAACTTTTATAATCAAGCCGGTGGCAGTTCTCAGTCACAATTTCCACAAAATACCTATCAAAACTATCAAATGCCATTTTCGTTTAACCAGACTTTTCCTAATCAAATGATGTACCCATTTCAAGTCCTTGAGACAAGAAGGAATTGTACCTATAAACAGTTTATGGACTGCAAACCTCCTGAGTACAGCGAACACACGAACCCTACGATGACCCTCAATTCCCTAAGAGAAGTGGAGAGGGCGTTGGAAGCATGTTTTTGTGAGCCAGAATCCATGGTGTTATTTGCTAGTAGGCTTCTCAAAGGTGAAGCAATGGAATGGTGAGACTCTATCACTGCATATTTACCTAAAGAACAGATCAGTTAAATTACCTGGGAACAATTTGCTGCTAAAGTTCGTGAGCAGTATTGTTCTGAGTATGAGATGGAAAGATTGAAAACCGAATTTCTGAGTATGAAGATGACCGAAAACATGACGATTGATGAGGTTTTCAGATATTTTACATCGAAGCTAAGGTTCGTTCAACAGTGGGTGCCAACTGAGAAAGATAAGATTCAGCATTTTATGCGGGTGATTAAGCCGGAGTACAGAACTGTTGCGAGATTTGCAACAACCTTGGCGCAGGCTCATGAGATGGCTAAAGTTACAGAAGGTGATATAATGGCAACAAAAAGAGAAAGTTCGAGAAGTGGATCTTTTGGGGGTAAATCAGAAGGTCAATCGGGTGGACAGTCAAATCAGCAGTCAAGTAAGCAATCCGGTTTTCGTGGTAAAAAGTCAGGCGGGTTTAAACAGAAAAGTAAGTCTGGTATTAGTGGATCAGGTTCAAGTCAGCCTGGGTGGTGTAATGTTTGTAAGTCAACCCATACCGGTCTGTGTTCTCCAATGACCAGAAGGTGTTTGAAATGTGGAGTGTTAGGTCATGAATCAACAGCTTGTTCATTTAAGTCTAATGTTTGTTGGAGTTGCCATCAAGAGGGGCATAGATCAGCGAATTGTCCATCTGCGTCGAGAGCCGGTTCTGGGGCAGGGTCAGGGGCGAGGTCTGTAACTTCTGGGGGATCTTCTGCTTCTACTGCAGGGCAGAAGAGAAAGAATCCTCCAACAGTAGAGGCAAGGGCATTTCAGATGACGGTAGATGCTGCAACCACTACGGATGACGTCATTACTGGTATGTTCTTGGTTAATTCCTTGCCAGCTCGTATGTTATTTGATTTTGGAGCGAATCGATCTTTTATGTCCTTAGGCTTCTGTGATAAGTTGAAGTTGCTTGTTAGGATATTAGATGAGCCTTTGGGAATAGAAGTAGCTGATGGTAAAATGGTTCCATGCACATCATCTGTGTCTGGAATTACCATCGAAATTGATGGCCATTCCTTCCCTTTAACCTGTTTGTTGATGCTTATACCTAGCTTTGATGTAGTCATAGGTATGAATTAGTTAAGAACTAATATGGCTAATATTAAGTGTGATAAGAAGATGATTTCTTTCCGTTTGGCCGACGGATCCCAAGTGATAGCTAGGGGAGAGCGCAGTGGATTTAACTTCCCTATGGTTTCCCTAATGAAAGTTCAGAAGGCAATAACGAAAGGGTGTGATTCATTCTTAGCCTACGTGATTGATGTTAAGAAAGAGAAGAAGCAGGTGACCGATATTCCCATTGTGTCAGAATTTCTAGAAGTATTTCCAGATGATTTACCAGGGTTACCTCTAGTACGTGAAGTAGAGTATAAAATTGATTTGGTTCCAGGTGCTACGCAGTTGCAAAAGCTCCTAATAGATTAGCTCCGTCAGAAATCTGAGAAATGATGTCTCAGATTCAGGAACTTTTAGATAAGGGGTTTATCCGACCAAGTTCTTCACCGTGGGGTGCTCCTGTTTTGTTTGTGAAAAAGAAAGATGGGTCGCTTCGTATGTGTATAGATTACCGCGATTTGAATAAGAGAACAATCAAGAATAAGTATCCGTTACCAAGAATAGATGACTTATTTGATCAGTTACAGGGTGCTTCCTACTTTTCAAAGATTGATTTACGTTCAGGGTATCATCAGGTATGTGTTGCAGAGAACGATATACCGAAAACAGCGTTCAGAACTAGATATGGTCATTATGAATTTTTAGTTATGCCATTTGGGTTAACAAATGTGCCAGCAGTGTTTATGGATCTCATGAACAGGGTGTGTCGTCAGTATCTTGACAAGTTTGTGATTGTCTTCATAGATGATATCTTGATATATTCGAAAATCGAAAAAGATCATGCTACACATTTGAGATTGGTATTAGAACTTCTGAAACAGGAACAGTTGTATGCTAAGTTTTCTAAGTGTGAATTTTGGTTGCGGGAAGTACAGTTTCTAGGTCATCTGATTTGTGAACAGGGTATCAAAGTGGATCAGTCTAAGATAGAAGCTGTAATGAACTGGAACTCTCCGAAAACGCCGACAAAAATCAAGAGTTTTCTGGGTTTAGCAGGTTATTACCGCCGATTTATCAAAGACTTCTCTAAAATAGCAGGTCCGTTGAATAAGTTAACTAGAAAAGATGTAGCCTTTCGATGGACTGATGAACAAGAAAAGGCTTTTCAGACTCTCAAACAGTTGTTATGTCAAGCGCCAGTTTTAGCTTTACCAGAGGGAGCAGAAGATTTTGTGGTCTATTGCGATGCATCACGTGCAGGTCTGGGTTGTGTTTTGATGCAGAGAAATAAATTTATAGCGTATGCTTCACGACAGTTGACGAATCATGAACGAAACTACCCTACTCACAATTTAGAGTTAACTGCAGTTGTGTTTGCTTTGAAGCTTTGGAGACATTATTTGTATGGTACACATTGTGAAATCTATACAGATCATAAGAGTCTTCAATATATCTTTTTGCAGAAAGAATTAAATATGCGTCAACTTCTGTGATGACCCGAAAATTTCTGACCAAATTTAAACTTAATCTTTATATGGTTTCGACATGATAAGCAAAGTCTGCAATGTTGAATCTCAAAATTTTGAACTGTTCAATTGACCATCGACCGTTCTCGACGATTCACGAACAACTATCTGTAAATAGATACATATATATTTAGATATATAAATATATATTAATTTGAAATATAATTTGAATTAATTTATGATTTAATTATAAGAACTAAAATGTAAAATAACAAACGATATAATAAAGTTGTTATTTAAAACGAATCCATACATATATAAAAATATAAAGAGTATATTAAAAATAAATATTAATGATTGATATTACACAAGTTAAATTCAAACTTATATTATTAAAAAATAAACGGTTAGCCGAAAATGAGTTCTATAAGTTATAAGACTTATTAAAAATGTATTTAGGAACAGTTTGTTAAATTTTAGAAATTTTTTTATATTTTTTACCCATGATTGAGAGGGACAGTTGATGTAAATTTTTTTACCATAATGGCCAAATTAAATAAATATAGTTAATCTAAAAATTTGGAGTTTTTCGAAGAACTTTTATCCGCCACTAATTATCAATGGAACACGAATATTACCCCTATTATATATGTCAACACAGAAACACAGTAACTTGATCCGTGAACTAAATTTCTTCATAGTGGATACAGTGTTTGTACAGTTAGATTAAATTATTATAAGATATTTATCATAATTTCTATATGTATGTAAAAGAATATAATCGTTTATCATTTAATTAACTTTTCTTCCTTCTTCTTTTCTTTGCCATCAACCGAACATTTTTCTTTGTTGTTACTATCATCAACCATGAACACCAACGTTAACCACTTCAAATCCACACCATCATATGCATACACATGATCATATATCATCCCCACCATGCTCAAATCAATCGAATACTATTTTTTTTAATCCGGTTACTACCTGCTCGAAAGCCCTTCAAGAATACCACCACTTTCATCTAATCACCATCCTATCAATTATTCTACTTCGCTGTTACATGTTTATGTTTTAATTCTGTCCGAAGGAAACCCATAAAGAACCGTTGCCTGTTATGTCTATTTGCTACTCAAAAACAACCAACACCATGATCCTTGGGTCACCACCATCTACCTACCTATATTATGATTCGAACACACACCACTCCTACTTCCACCTAAGTACTACAGCTTTGGTTAGAAACCGCAACATTGCCATCTCTCTACATCTCTCTCATCGTATCCTTCTTGTGATCTCTGTCCAAACAACCTAACAAAACTACAAACATTGTGCCTTAGTGTGCTGGTGTGAACTCTCAACAAACCACCACCATATCTTTAAAACCCATGTCACCACCTTTCGAAACATCATCAAAAACTGTTGTGCTATTATTTTTTTCTGCCGTCTGTTTCTCCTTGCTATTATTCGACAACCAAAACATTCTTGGTAAGCTACTACTACAACTAAACTTTTCTATTTATGTTAAATGGAAAAGGGATCTAATGTAAAGATTCATTATTAGTGGATTAGTGCTAGTAAGGCCAATTAGAAGATACAAATAAAGGATTAGAATTGCCGACAAAAGAGAATATATAATGACAAAGTGATAGTGGCACACTTGGCTATAGTTTTTGTTTATTTATTTATTGGTGTTTCGGTTTAACATATAGTAGAACAAGCCACCAATAATTGTAGCGGATTACTAGATTGATAAGTGGATTCCATATATTAACATAGAGCTGTAAGTTTTGTTATGGATCTTAAACACTTATATCAAGCTGCTGTGGCTGTGTTGCGTGTCCAACCAGAACCGAGCTACCGTCCTTGATAACCGATGTTTAATGGATCACTATGGTTAACTAGTTGGGCCACCATGACTATCCATTTTGTATTGGGCCGTGAATTTGATTTAATATTTGGGCTGTGAATTTGACTATAGTTAATTAGAACAAATTGATGATAATGAAAGTTGATGGGGAATGGATCATATGATTAGAATTATAATTAGGATATGATATATATGATGGTGATGAGAGATGATATACGAATATGGTATTGAAAATATTTAAACTGTTGATGATGATTAAGAGCATGTTATCACGATGATCATGATGATAATGATGATGATGATGGTATTTGTTAAGATAATAATAAGGAATAAGATATTGGATGATGATGTCGTGATATGGTGGCACGACGATGTTGTTATTGATATTAGGATAATGATACTGATATAGATGATGGTATGATGAAGAAAGATATAAATATTATGGGTGAACTATAATTAAAATGAGATATTAATTGGAAAAAAATGGAAATGGTTGAATGACTGAAAACGTTATCGGGTTAGTGGGACGTCGCGGGTTCAAACCCGGACTTGGGCATTTTAAAGACTTCTTCTTTGAGGTAGTTTACTTATTACTCATTTTTATTATTAATAATAATAATAATAATAATAATATTATTATTATTATTATTATTATTATTATTATTATTATTATTATTATTATCATTTTAATGTAAGTAGTATTATTATTGAAACTAAATTTTTCTATAAAAATTATCATTTTATTAATGGGACTATCATTATTATTATTATTAGAACTATCATTATTTTTAACATTACTATTTTTATTATCATTTTTTTTATTATTTCTAACACTAATATGATTATTTTTATCATTATTATTATTAGTATTATTAATATATCAAATAAAGATTTTCTATATAAAAATATATTATTTACATAAAACATAACTATATTAATATGGTTGTGATAAATATTAATTATCTATTTGATGTATATAAAAATAAATATAGTTAATTTAGTTATTAATTAATCGTACAAGTTACTAAAATAACAATTAATAATAATAATACCTAAATTTGTTTGATTACCATTTTATGTGTTAATAAACATATAAATGATATAGGTTCGTGAATCCGAGGCCAACCCTGCTTTGTTCAATATAGTCATATGTATTTTTACTACAAAATACATTAGGTGAGTTCATTTGCTCCCTTTTACTCTTTACATTTTTGGGACTGAGAATACATGCGCTGTTTTTACAACTGCTTTATTAAATGCCTTTGAAATATATTTTGAACTGCGAATATATGAAATGCTTTTATAAATGTTTGACGAGATAGACACAAGCAAAACATTCCTCGAATGAATTATTATGCAGACAGAAGTTCTGCGGATTATTATTGAATTATGTGGACATGATAATTACCACTATTGAATTATTTGGACATGATAATTGCCACCAATTGATATGAATGTTATGTATCAAGAGAATGATTTTATACACAGGTTATGTGTATGTTATTTTTGTGCACAAGATATGTGTACGGTTACTAAGATTTATGAAAGATGATTTCGTACACAAGAAAGGTGTACTGTATTTAAAAGATATCGCATGTACATTACAGGTGGGTATAGGATTCGGGTCCATTTGTACCATGCAGGATTTAAATCTTGTGGTCTATCAAAATGATGAATTTTATTGTTTTATGATAAACCTATGAACTCACCAACCTTTTGGTTGACACTTTAAAGCATGTTCATTCTCAGGTATGAAAGAAATCTTCTGCTGTGCATTTGCTCATTTACATGGAGTCGTTTATGACATATAGAAGTCAGTTCATTGATATGGTACCAGATGTTATTGTATTCGTTCAGGAAAATTTGGACGGGGTACGACATGTGGTATCAGAGCGGTGGTCTTAGCGAACCAGGTCTTACATTAGTGTGTCTAACTGGTAGTTGTTTAGATGCATTAGTGAGTCTGGACTTCGACCGTGTCTGCATGTCAAAATTTTGCTTATCATTTCATGTCAAAAATTACCTGCTTATCATTCTTAGGGAATCACTTGCTTATTATCTTAAGTCTAGACACGTCTTACTACATTTAGTGCATCGATAGTGTATAGACAAAATTCATATCTTAGCGTATCTGTTACTATAGACTTTGCCTGACAGCTTCCGTAGATTCCTCCGTAACTTATGGGATTTTAGTATTATATATACATATGTAAATTATGTATTGCAGGATACTAATCTACGTCCTATAATCTAGTTCATATCGAAAATCCTCCATCTGATCGTACGATATGGATCCCTCAACCAGTTCGAATTACTCGAATTCCGACAGCTATTCCGATATGGATATCCACCTGAGCTCTAAAAATAGTATAACCAGAATGGATCAACCAACCAGCCATCATCAATTCATCTGATAGGTTTGTAGTCGACTTAATCAATGGAGACGCGAAGAAGGCGATCCTTTCCACCAACTAAATTACCCTCTTGGCGAAGAACCTGAAGCACTTACCGGTGAACCAGTCCGAAATACCATTTTCTCCCTCATTTCCCGAATATCTCGTCATGATTACATACTATCTTAGATTCTAAACCTTATCTATTCGCTCGTTCCGACCGATAATCATCCCAGAATAATATAAGAAGTCAACGAACTTCCACTCGAATAATCAATTTGGAGAATATGGTGCAAAATTTACCAGCTTCAACAACATCATCGGCATCAACAGCACCACCAACAACAGCTCCAGTACTTCCAACAATATCCGCATTCCAAGCCTCAACATCACACACCTAAACCTCTCAATCGGTACCTCGATCATAAACCTCGTTTGACATGGTGACTATGTAATTTCTAAACTTTTAGAGATTATGTATTTTAGTTCTAACGATAAGTCAAATGAGATTAATATTATATTAACTCATTAAATCCATGATTACATCTGAAGAAAATATATGTATAAATATTTTCATAAAGATTGTAATTAAAAATTCTTTCGTACAAACTGTTAATGATGAAAATATTTTAACGGGTAGGTAATACCCGAGGAATATTTAAGATTTCACATTAATAAGTTACACTGTACGTTATCCGAATCTGATTCAACAATCATTTCCTCTCCTACTTACGTCCACAGATATACGAATTCGTTCACCACAGAATAACCATTTTTTTTTCAATTTCATATTTGGATTTTGACTTATCAGAATCCAACAAGTGACATAATGAAGAAAATATTTGACACCATAAAATTTGTTAGAAACAAACAAATTAATTATGAAGAATTTTGTTAAGAATCCACGCTAACTGTTCCTAGCTAACTGGTTACATTTTATTTATCGCAATTTAATTATCGCAATTTATATTCTCGCAATTTTATTTATCGTCATTTAATTTATGTTATTTATTTTACGCACTTTAAATATCGGGACACGTATACAAAGTTTTGACATATCATATCGACGCATGTATATATATTATTTGGAATAACCATAGACACTCTATATGCTGTAATGCTTGAGTTCGCTATACAGGGTTGAGGTTGATTCTACAATAATATATATACTTTAAGTTGTAATCGAGTCTGAGACATGTACACGGGTCACGATACGTATTATTTAATTCGAATATTATAGATAAAACTATATATAAATTATTGAATTGCTAACTGTGGACTATCAACTGAGGACCAACATTGGACAATTAAAATGAATTAAAATATTGATTATAACATATGAAACTAAACAATTCTTCAAGTTTGCCACTTGATTTCATCTTAAACCTCATTTGTATCTTGACGATTACAATCTGCGTTCAAACCTTTTATGATTCTTAAAAACACCTCAATCGAGAGGATGAACCAACCGTACTTCATCTACGGAAGAAAAGATTGATGTATATAGTTATGCACTTGAAAACACTCGGAACTTGAGTAAACGTTTAACACATATCTGTGCTAGCTCCTTTGGCATTGTTATTACCGAAACTAACTTTATAATCCTTCTCCAAATTAGCCAGTTATGTCACAGCTCCAGCAAGTCAACTTCGACTTTTCGTTCGAAATAACCTTACAAAACCTTAATTTATATACGTGCTCTTTTATTGTTACCGGAGAACCTTTTATATTTCACCATATTACCATCAGCGTTTAATCATCTAAAAACACAATTCTCTTGAACCCACTTCAGATTGATAACCGGTGATTCAGATATGGTAGCATTAAATGCAGAGGAAACAGCAAAATGGTAGATGGTCTAAACGGTCAAAAGTTCGATAATAAAGAATGGAATGTTGGGAACGCTCGATAGAAAATTTGGTACTGAAAAACAGATTGAGCAAACTATAAAGGAGACTGTGGACAAATCACAAGGACTAAACCTGTACTTAACGAATTCAGATGATTCTGTATCTGATGAACTTCAGCGAATATCTTACTCCTTATTTATTCTAAATCCTTGCGAAAGGATCTTCTTCATTAACCTTCGATATTAGAAATTCCGAAATATCGTCATAAATATCTTCGATATTTCTGAATATATTTTCAAAACTATCCTTATCTGAAATCAGTTATCTTTTCACGTGATCTGTATTACACCATAAAGAAAACTGTTTAGTTTCTATATTCTGTAAACCTTCAAGTTTAAATTATGAATGATTTTGAAGTAGTGTTGGGAACTGAAGCATGAATTAGTATAATATAATGATACTTGATCAACGTGATTATATTACAGTAAGTTATGCTGAGTTTCTAATGGGACGTGATGATTCACAGATCATAACGTCATCATGTGCCATGTTACACGACTCTTACATTTTATCTAACTTATAAACATATCAAGAACATATTTCTTGATATTTCTATCTTTTCCCGTAAACTTCTGGTAATTTAACCAATCCAGATCGTGCCATTACAATCTCTCTCTTAGAATATTAGTCATGTTCATTCAAAACTCCATATTTATGAATTCTGGACCATTACTTGAGGTACTTAATGGATAAAAGAGAAAACAGGGCATAAAGCTTCGAAGTGTAAATGGGGGTATAAATCGTAGCAAATAAGAGAAAGCATTAACTGTGGATGACAATGATTATAGGATAAAGAAGCAGGGGCTTCGGAATATAAGGGAAGATATAAAACCCAATAACAACACATAAATTACAAACCGTGTATATCAATGCGTATAGCAATATAAAGACACGGGAAAATTAGGAATACTATAACCCCAAGGTAATAGTAGAACTTCTAGATTCCTCCGGTGGTAGATGAAAAATGAGAATGATTGATATGAAAGTCAGAATTATATCCAGAATTAAAACTGGATTAAGCATATTGACTGATAATTTGGAAATATGAATTAAGGTATAGAAAATGAGAGTGGTGGAAAATAATGGAACGGAGAAGCTTAATTTATAATGGAAATATCAGACAGTATAATCGAGGCAGATCACCGTATTTAATTATAGAGATCTTAATCTCCTTATTCACCGAAGAATCAAATCTTTTAGATTTCGAAGATTTTCTTTAAATCCCTTGAATTCCGGAATTCAACCAAGACAATGTCAAAAGTTAAGACGAAACTTTATTTCTTAAATTCACTCTTTTGAGATAACTTCACTCATACGTTTCGAATAATCAAATTGTTTTATCTGTATTACTCAATAACGATGAAACTTTATTTATCAACTCAGATTCGTCATGAAAACATTTTTATTGTTAGCCATGACGACTTCACTCAAATTTCGGGACGAAATTTCTTTAACGGGTAGGTACTGTGATGACCCGGAAATTTCCGACCAAATTTAAACTTAATCTTTATATGGTTTCGACATGATAAGCAAAGTCTGCAATATTGAATCTCAAAATTTTGAACTGTTCAATTGACCATCTACCGTTCTCGACAATTCACGAACAACTATCTGTAAATAGATACATATATATTTAGATATATAAATATATATTAATTTGAAATATAATTTGAATTAATTTATGATTTAATTATAAGAACTAAAATGTAAAATAACAAACGATATAATAAAGTTGTTATTTAAAACGAATCCATACATATATAAAAATATAAAGAGTATATTAAAAATAAATATTAATGATTGATATTACACAAGTTAAATTCAAACTTATATTATTCAAAAATAAACGGTTAGAAAATGAGTTCTATAAGTTATAAGACTTATTAAAAATGTATTTAGGAACAGTTTGTTAAATTTTAGAAATTTTTTTATATTTTTTACCCATGATTGAGAGGGACAGTTGATGGAAATTTTTTTTTACCATAATGGCCAAATTAAATAAATATAGTTAATCTAAAAATTTGGAGTTTTTCGAAGAACTTTTATCCGCCACTAATTATCAATGGAACACGAATAATACCCCTATTATATATGTCAACACAGAAACACAGTAACTTGATCCGTGAACTAAATTTCTTCATAGTGGATACAGTGTGTACAGTTAGATTAAATTATTATAAGATATTTATCATATCATCTATATGTATGTAAAAGAATATAATCGTTTATCATTTAATTAACTTGTCTTCCTTCTTCTTTTCTTTGCCATCAACCGAACATTTTTCTTTGTTGTTACTATCATCAACCATGAACACCAACGTTAACCACTTCAAATCCACACCATCATATGCATACACATGATCATATATCATCCCCACCATGCTCAAATCAATCGAATACTATTTTTTTTAATCCGGTTACTACCTGCTCGAAAGCCCTTCAAGAATACCACCACTTTCATCTAATCACCATCCTATCAATTATTCTGCTTCGCTGTTACATGTTTATGTTTTAATTCTGTCCGAAGGAAACCCATAAAGAACCGTTGCCTGTTATGTCTATTTGCTACTCAAAAACAACCAACACCATGATCCTTGGGTCACCACCATCTACCTACCTATATTATGATTCGAACACACACCACTCCTACTTCCACCTAAGTACTACAGCTTTGGTTAGAAACCGTAACATTGCCATCTCTCTACATCTCTCTCATCGTATCCTTCTTGTGATCTCTGTCCAAACAACCTAACAAAACTACAAACATTGTGCCTTAGTGTGCTGGTGTGAACTCTCAACAAACCACCACCATATCTTTAAAACCCATGTCACCACCTTTCGAAACATCATCAAAAACTGTTGTGCTATTATTTTTTTCTGCCGTCTGTTTCTCCTTGCTATTATTCGACAACCAAAACATTCTTGGTAAGCTACTACTACAACTAAACTTTTCTATTTATGTTAAATGGAAAAGGGATCTAATGTAAAGATTCATTATTAGTGGATTAGTGCTAGTAGGGCTAATTAGAAGAAACAAATAAAGGATTAGAATTGCTGACAAAAGAGAATATATAATGACAAAGTGATAGTGGCACACTTGGCTACAGTTTTTGTTTATTTATTTATTGGTGTTTCGGTTTAACATATAGTAGAACAAGCCACCAATAATTGTAGCGGATTACTAGATTGATAAGTGGAATCTATATATTAACATAGAGCCGTAAGTTTTGTTATGGATCTTAAACACTTATATCAAGCTGCTGTGGCTGTGTTGCGTGTCCAACCAGAACCGAGCTACCGTCCTTGATAACCGATGTTTAATGGATCACTATGGTTAACTAGTTGGGCCACCATGACTATCCATTTTGTATTGGGCCGTGAATTTGATTTAATATTTGGGCTGTGAATTTGACTATAGTTAATTAGAACAAATTGATGATAATGAAAGTTGATGGGGAATGGATCATATGATTAGAATTATAATTAGGATATGATATATATGATGGTGATGAGAGATGATATACGAATATGGTATTGAAAATATTTAAACTGTTGATGATGATTAAGAGCATGTGATCACGATGATCATGATGATGATGATGATGATGATGGTATTTGTTAAGATAATAATAAGGAATAAGATATTGGATGATGATGTCGTGATATGGTGGCATGACGATGTTGTTATTGATATTAGGATAATGATAATGATATAGATGATGGTATGATGAAGAAAGACATAAATATTATGGGTGAACTATAATTAAAATGAGATATTAATTGGAAAAAAATGGAAATGGTTGAATGACTGAAAACGTTATCGGGTTAGTGGGACGTCGCGGGTTCAAACCCGGACTTGGGCATTTTAAAGACTACTTCTTTGAGGTAGTTTACTTATTACTCATTATTATTATTATTATTATTATTATTATTATTATTATTATTATTATTATTATTATTATTATTATTATTATTATTATTATTATTATTATTATTATTATCATTATCATTTTAATGTAAGTAGTATTATTATTGAAACTAAATTTTTCTATAAAAATTATCATTTTATTAATGGGACTACCATTATTATTATTATTAGAACTATCATTATTTTTAACATTACTATTTTTATTATCATTTTTTTTTATTATTTCTAACACTAATATTATTATTTTTATCATTATTATTATTAGTATTATTAATATATCGAATAAAGATTTTCTATATAAAAATATATTATTTACATAAAACATAACTATATTAATATGGTTGTGATAAATATTAATTATCTATTTGATGTATATAAAGATAAATATAGTTAATTTAGTTATTAATGCATCGTACAAGTTACTAAAATAACAATTAATAATAATAATACCTAAATTTGTTTGATTACCATTATATGTGTTAATAAACATATAAATGATATAGGTTCGTGAATCCGAGGCCAACCCTACTTTGTTCAATATAGTCATATGTATTTTTACTACAAAATACATTAGGTGAGTTCATTTGCTCCCTTTTACTCTTTACATTTTTGGGACTGAGAATACATGCGCTATTTTTACAACTGCTTTATTAAATGCCTTTGAAATATATTTTGAACTGCGAATACATGAAATGCTTTTATAAATGTTTGACGAGATAGACATAAGCAAAACATTCCTCGAATGAATTATTATGCAGACAGAAGTTCTGCGGATTATTATTGAATTATGTGGACATGATAATTGCCACTATTGAATTATGTGGACATGATAATTGCCACCAATTGATATGAATGTTATGTATCGAGAGAATGATTTTATACACAGGTTATGTGTATGTTATTTTTGTGCACAAGATATGTGTACGGTTACTAAGATTTATGAAAGATGATTTCGTACACGAGAAAGGTGTACTGTATTTAAAAGATATCGCATGTACATTACAGGTGGGTATAGGATTCGGGCTCATTTGTACCATGCAGGATTTAAATCTTGTGGTCTATCAAAATGATGAATTTTATTGTTTTATGATAAACCTATGAACTCACCAACCTTTTGGTTGACACTTTAAAGCATGTTCATTCTTAGGTATGAAAGAAATCTTTCACTGTGCATTTGCTCATTTACATGGAGTCGTTTATGGCATATAGAAGTCAGTTCATTGTGATGGTACCAGATGTTATTGTATTCGTTCAGGAAAATTTGGACGGGGTATGACAACGTCGATGTTTAGAATTGATTAAAGACTACGATTGTGAGATTAAGTACCATCCGGGTAAAGCAAATGTGGTCGCAGATGCTCTGAGTCGCAAGAAAACCATCGAAAATGTTAGATTTATGAGAATTGAAATAGTTTTAGACTTGATTGATCGATTGAAAACCGTTCAGTTAGTAGCTTTGAATGACAAAAACCTAAAGACTGAGCTAATGACTAAAAGAAAATTTGACCTATGCAATGATTCTAGAGGATTAAAGACCTATAATGACCGTATTTGGGTGCCGTTGCTTGGAGATTTGAGGGATTTAATCCTTACTGAAGCGCATAAATCGAGATTATCAGTGCATCCAGGTAGTACAAAGATGTATAGAGACTTGAAAACATTGTATTGGTGGCCGACAATGAAGACAGATGTTGTAAATTTTGTCGAAAAATGTCATATTTGTGCGCAAGTTAAAGCAGAACATCAGAAACCGTATGGATCTCTACGAGAGTTAGAAATTCCTCAGTGGAAATGGGATCATATAACGATGGATTTTGTAACCAAGTTACCCCAAACCCAGAAAGGACACGACATGATCTGGGTGATTGTGGATCGTCTAATAAAGAGTGCTCACTTTTTAGCTACTCGTGAAACAGCTTCGTTAAGTGATTTGGCAGAATTGTACTTGAAAGAGATCGTTAGTCGACATGGTATACCATTGTCAATAGTTTTCGATAGAGATACTAGGTTTGTATCAAACTTCTGGAACAGTTTACAACAGAATCTGGGTACGCGTGTGAATTTAAGTACATCATATCATCCACAAACAGACGGTCAGATTGAACGAACGATTCAAACATTAGAAGACATGTTGAGAGCGTGTGTCTTAGAATATGGTGGTTCTTGGGATTCGCATCTTTCATTGATAGAGTTTGCTTACAACAATTCATATCATTCGAGTATTGGAATGTCGCCATATGAAATGTTGTATGGTCATAAGTGTAGAACTCCGACATGTTGGTTAGAAGCAGGTGATAAACAATTTGCAGGTCCCGAAATTGTTCAGTTAACTGCAGAAAAAGTCGAAATTGCACGTGAGAAGTTAAAAGCAGCCAGAGACCGACAAAAGATGTATGCTGATCCACGCAGACGTCCGGTAATTTTTAATGTAGGTGATCGTGTATACTTGAAGGTATCACCGTGGAAAGGGTGATCAGATTTGGTAAACGTGGTAAACTAGCTCCGAGATTTATTGGGCCATTTTCTATCAAAGAAATTTTGAATGATCAGACTGTTGTTTTAGATCTTCTATCAGAGTTAGCAGGAATACACAACACGTTCAATGTTTGTTATTTAAGAAAGTGTAAAGTAGACGATGAAAGTCAGATTCTTCCATTGAAGGATTTGAAAGTTGATTTAACTAAGAAGTTAGTAGAAGAGCCGGTTAGAATAGTGGACAAGAAAGTCACAAAGCTAAGAAAGAAACAGATTCCTATGGTGTTAGTGGAATGGCGGCACAGTTTAGGTTCTAACTTGACGTGGAAAACCGAGGAGTTAATGAGGGCGTGCTATCCCCATTTGTTTGACCTTGACCAGATTCCGAGGACGGAATCTTCTTAAGGGGGTAGATTTGTAACATCCTCAATCGGGCCTAGTTGTAAGATTACTATTTTTGCCCTTAAGTTAGTATTGTGTTACTATATGCTTTTATTTTTATTCAATATTTATTATTATTTGATGATGTAGTTAGGACCAGTTTGTGACAAGGGTCGCAGAACAGGTTTGTTTATTTAAATTGGATTTCGTTTGGGTTGCCAAATGATGTACGAAAGATATCAGATAACTGATAAATACCCGTGTGTTGTGAGGTGGGGAATATAGCAGCCTTAAGTGATTAAGTGTAGGATAATACTTTCATTTTCCAGTTATTCCCAAATATCACCAACCGTACCTAACCTTCATCATACATCAAACCCTAATCCTTAAACATTGATCTTGAGCTCAAATTGGTGCTAGAATTGTGTTTGTTATCGTTTACTGAGTCTATCAAGGTATGTAACATGTGTTTTTGTGTTCAATTCGTTGTTAAATTCATAGTTTTGTGTGAGTTTTGTAAAAAGCTTGAATTTGTGTCAAAACAATTGATTTAAGTGTTGTTATGGTCAAATTGTTGTGGGTTTTGAGTCTATAACAAGTAGTGAACAAGTTGTGGTCGATTTTGGTGTTTAAAACGAGCTCTAGATCGAGATTTGAGAATTTCATCGTGAAGTCCGTAGCCTTTGTTCAGTTTCTGATGAAGATGAACACACTCGGCCGACTGTCGGTCGACATTCGATCGACTGAGGGTTGAACCGGCCGATTGATGAAGACAACCGACCGACTGTTTAGTGAACCGACCGACTGAGATTTACCTTCGGTCGATTGATGTAATACCAAATGAATCGACCGACTGGGAAGGTCAGTCGACTGGTTGTGTCGACAGTCGACCGACTTTAAGATTCAGTCGACCGACTGAGTGTCCAGGGCAGAATATTTTACCTAAGTGTTGATTTTTTAGCCGTTATGCTGCCCATTTGTATTTTGATGATCTGATGTAAATTTTGAAAGCGCATAAGTGTTAAGCAAAAAAATTTAGCGGACACTTTTTCTGACAAAAAATTTCTGTATTGTGTTATTTGGGGTTAACGGACAGAAACTAACTTGTGTATATGTTTTCTCAGGAGAAAAGGAGACAGAGAAGGTTCAGTGATTAGATAGCTGAATACCTTCTCGTTTGCTGGTAATCGGTGAGTGGGACTGACTGGAGAATATAGTATATAGAAGCATGTTATATTATGATTGCCATGCTTGTCAAATATACTTATTATTGTGATTAGTTAGTTCCTTGTGATGACTGCATGTTGGTTGATGTTTGCCTGTTGGAACCCAGTGCGTCCCTATCTTGTGGTAGCCTAATTCGATAGGAGAGATCAACCTGCGGGTTGGGTTCCTCATGTGGTAGCCTATTTGCATCCGTGTAGTATATGTTTGAATGACGCATTCGTCGCGTGTGGATGATTTATGCAGCACGGTATGTAGGAGGAACTTCCAGTAAACCCCAGCCCGATCAACTGGAGGTTAATGGTTTAACCGCCGGAGTCTCTATAGACTGCACTACTGGGTGATGTTTGTGTGTTAGACTATGTGACATGATTAGTATAACACTTATGTATGCTATGGCCTGTAGTTAGTCGTACTCACTTAGCTTCGTGCTAATTCCCCTCCATCTCCTCCCTGCAAGTTATTAGCTTTTGTAGATAGTGCTTCTGGGAGAAGACGGGCATGATGATGTTATGTTTGACAGGGTTAACTCTGATGTGGTCTTTTAGAATATGAACCGTGTACTTTTGAAAACAGAATGTATTTACGTCTCTTCCTGTTAATATGTAAATTATTTTAATGACACGTGACATCGGTTTGTACAAATGTCGATATCGTATTTAATTAATATTATGCTTTCGCCACGTATTTATTATTAAAAAAAAATAGCGGTGTCACATGTTCTTACTGTTTTTTCAGTGTCTTCACCCGTTGACGGATGACGTTTTATTGATTTTGTGCGTCCGGGAGCTCTTTTCGGCTTAATGGGAGGATTTACAATTGGTAGGACGTTGGGCCCCGGATCCGACCATTCAGACTGATGGGGCAAAGGAAGGATGTGCTCCATATACGTACTTATATAAGTTTCTGTCATGAACCAATGAGATACAAATTGAGTAACATCAGCTACTCCAAAGAGTCGTGCTGCTGCAATAACATGTCCGCATGGTATGCCTGATCCTTGCCACTGCCCACATGAACAAACTTTATCTGCTAGATTAACGAGGCCATTTTTCGCCCATCGCGCACTTCTACTAGATTGTTTGTCGATGGAATTGCTTGCCATCTTCTTGACTTTTTCGTCCTCTTGGCTAGTTTATGTTCAGCATATGGAGTAACAGTTGAAGTAAGACTAACCGATTGGTTGCGATGTTTGAAATACCAATCTTGTACCGAAGCGCGAAAAAATTCCAATAACATGCAAACATATAGTTTTCGAGCGTGTACGAATACTGCATTAACAGACTCTACACTGTTGCTAGTAAGGTATGAATACCTAACATGTTCAGCTCTACTTCTAGACCATTTGTGGAACCCAACATCACTTAAAATTTTGTAAGACGCTTTCAATCTTCTTCGAAATACATTAAGATGATCCTCAAAATCTGACGCACGATAAGCTTTGACCATTTTCCAATAATGCCATTCAAAATATTTGAATTTGTTGGATTTACTTTTAATGCTTGCAAACAAATAACGAGCGCAGAAACAGTGAAACGCTTCGGGAAACACGGTTGAAACACCATGTGCTATTGGCAAACCTCGATCGGAAATAAAAGTAAGCTCTGACATACAATCACCCATTCCACAAGTCATTAAATGGTCTCGTAGGTTGCCCAAAAACCAATCCAAAGACTCGTTTGTCTCGCCGCCAGCAATTCCATAAGCCAATGGCAAAATTCCATTATTGCCATCCATCGCAACAGCAACTAAATTTGTACCCAAATATCCTGCCTTCAAATGCGCTCCATCGACGATGATTATCGGGCGACAATATTGAACAAATGATCGAACCTGCAGGAATGAACAATGTTAAAACAAATATTTTTTAATAGATACGCAATGAACGCAAGGACGCAAACAAATGGTAATGGTGATACTTACAACTACGCCAAGGGAATAATAACACATCAGAAATCTATTTTCTTTATCTGTGATCAAATTCGTTACGCTTCCGGGGTTGTGAATCTTAATGTTATATAGGTAAATAGGAAGCATTTGGTACGACTCTTCACTACACCCACGAAGCATCTGTAATGTATGACATTTGGCCCTCCATGCTTGATTGTAAGATATGTTGACACCGAATCAGTTGCCTATATCCGCACGTATATCGTTTGCTTTATATTCCCGGTTTGCAGATTTGAATGAATCCACAAGCATACTACCCAACACCTTTTTGGTTGCATGTTTATTGTTTCCCATAATTAGTGTGCGTGAGCATGTGTGTACGTCATGCAGTTTCTTTACCATAAAGTTTTCAGTGAATCGTATTATGTAAGCACTACATTTCCACTCACAGTTTGGCAACACACATTTAGCGGTGTACCGAGATTTGTCTGACTTTACAGGCTTTATTTGGAAGTTTTCTTCAAGACATTTTGTAAAAAGGGTGTTTATAAACTCTTCTTTATTTAGGAAAGTTTGACGAACTTTTATTAAATCTGACACCCTATACGTGGTTGGTATTTCAGTCGTATGTCCGCGCTCTTCCTCATGCTGACTCAAAAGAGTTGGCATATTCCAGAACGGATCTTGCTTTTCTTCTTCATATTGGAATTCTGCATCTCCGTCTTTTCCTCCATCTGAATCACTATCTTCGACCAGAGGTACCTCAAACGGGTGGTTTAATTCTTTAATTTTACATACGTTTTCAAGACCATAGTTATGCAAATCAAACTCTTCTGTGTTTGGAAGTGGCAATTCAGGTTCTTCCACTTCGAAATTGTTACTTGCGAGGTTTTCTTCGGTATCATGTTGTAGTAACAATTGTTGTGGTTGGTGTTTTGGTGTTTTGGTGGTTTTGGTTTTTTTGGTGTTTTGGTGGTTTCTTGGTTTTGTTGTAGTAGTGGCTGGTTTGTCGAGTATTTTGTTTCTGGATTTCGTTGTGGCTGATGCATTATTACTCTATCGACAATATAAATATCAATAGGAGCATTTACAATTGCATATTGTAAAAACTCTTGAAAGTCTTCATCATCATCAGTAATATCAAAAAAATGATTATTAAAAACATATCTCATTGAAACAGCTGCATTGGGTGAGAATTCAATCTTTTTAAGAACATTTTTTAACAATATTCTCCGATTCATTGGTTTTACGGGCGCAATTGGGAGTCTTAAACCGAATTCTAAAACAATCTCGTGGCATATATATGGGTATGTTGTTAATGTACTCAAAATAACCCCCACAACATTTATTAACAACAAATTTATCATCATTAACACAATTCATAATGACAAAAAATAGTGAAAAAATAGTTAAAATAGTATATCAACGTGGGTATAAGCTCTGCATTGAAAACTTTTGAAATTGTTATGAGACTGTGATTTCAAAGTCTCATGGTCAATCTAAATATAGGGACAAAATGTTATCCGTAAAAATCTAGGATATCTGACGAAATCTTATCCACAAAATCATATTTCTGATCAGATAAGGTCGCAAGCTCGCAAGGCGCAAGGACGCAAGCTTGCGCCTTGCGAGGGCAAGACGCAAGTCTTCTTGCGTCTTGCGAGGGCAACCTGACAAATTTTTTTTTTGGGCTCCAGCGCAAGACTTTGTTTGGGAATGGGCATTTTGGCTATAATCCCATTACCAAATGATTTTGACGAGTACTTGCAGAAGTTGAAACAAACATCAAGTGAATTTTTACTAAATTTTACATAGTGCTTAATTGATTTATATACAGACGTATATATGAAAGAACTGATATAGATAATCAACATCCTTACTCGTTATTGCTCTATAGCATTGATTGTGTGTATTGGTCTTGGGCAAATGTTCAAATGCGTAGATAGGGCAATACACTCGATGTGATCACGGTCATCTGACGGTTATGCTTGAAGTCGTTGCCTAATACGGCATGTGGATTTGACACGCATACACTGAGTTAGCATGTTCAATCAATGAACATCCTAAATACAAGTTCGTTGTTCCACAACTTGTTAAATGACTCGGTAGGATCGTATAACTCCTTTGGGTATGTTTCATTTTTTATTCCCATATGTATCTCCATGTGTGTTTTACAACTGTTTCATTTATTGGCCGAAAGTTCTTTTGAGAACCAACATTTTGCCCTCGAGTAGTGATCATGCATATATTTTCCGAGGGAAAATACATCCACAAACAACAATATGAGATGGGTTTTTTAGGCGTCATCGTCGTTAACCTCCGGTCCGGTTACCGTGATAACCCGTACCCGAGATGATGATCTCGGGAGGGTGGCTAACGAATTGCCCGCCGATCGATAGTCGGAACCTAACGACGACAAGAGGGAGAAAAACCCTACAAGATCCGTAGGTAAAAACCCTAGATCGTGAGAGATCGTGTAGTCGCCGTAAAGAGGCATTTAGCGTGAGATGCGGAGAGCCGTATGCGATGGATGCCGAATGCGTTGCGGTGGAGGGGCGTGTGAACTTGATGTAGGTTTTCCCCAATATTTATAGATGGGAATTAGGGTTTAGATGACTTGTGGACTAAGTCAATCTTAAGCCCTAATTAATAAACCCTACGCCATCAAGTCCCCCAAGTTCGGTATGATATTTTTGCCAAGTATCGTATCGAACTTCTCATTATGCTGCGGAAAATAAGTTCACATGATCCTGCGCAAACAACTGTGCGTAAACCCGCGAACAGATGCGTGTAAAACCGCATGCAGAGTGCGCGGGGAAACCGCGTGAACCACCATGCGTAAAACTGCATGAAAATTGCGTCTAAAGCTGCGGACACTGTGCGCAAAGCGCGCGAACAGTTTTTTGGGGTTAACGGACAGAAACTAACTTGTGTATATGTTTTCTCAGGAGAAAAGGAGACAGAGAAGGTTCAGTGATTAGATAGCTGAATACCTTCTCGTTTGGTGGTAATCGGTGAGTGGGACTGACTGGAGAATATAGTATATAGAAGCATGTTATATTATGATTGCCATGCTTGTCAAATATACTTATTATTGTGATTAGTTAGTTCCTTGTGATGACTGCATGTTGGTTGATGTTTGCCTGTTGGAACCCAGTGCGTCCCTATCTTGTGGTAGCCTAATTCGATAGGAGAGATCAACCTGCGGGTTGGGTTCCTCATGTGGTAGCCTATTTGCATCCGTGTAGTATATGTTTGAATGATGCATTCGTCGCGTGTGGATGATTTATGCAGCACGGTATGTAGGAGGAACTTCCAATAAACCCCAGCCCGATCAACTGGAGGTTAATGGTTTAACCGCCGGAGTCTCTATAGACTGCACTACTGGGTGATGTTTGTGTGTTAGACTATGTGACATGATTAGTATAACACTTATGTATGCTATGGCCTGTAGTTAGTCGTACTCACTTAGCTTCGTGCTAATTCCCCTCCATCTCCTCCCTGCAAGTTATTAGCTTTTGTAGATAGTGCTTCTGGGAGAAGACGGGCATGATGATGTTATGTTTGACAGGGTTAACTCTGATGTGGTCTTTTAGAATATGAACCGTGTACTTTTGAAAACAGAATGTATTTACGTCTCTTCCTGTTAATATGTAAATTATTTTAATGGCACGTGACATCGGTTTGTACAAATGTCGATATCGTATTTAATTAATATTATGCTTC
Source organism: Rutidosis leptorrhynchoides (assembly GCF_046630445.1). NCBI lineage: Eukaryota > Viridiplantae > Streptophyta > Magnoliopsida > Asterales > Asteraceae > Rutidosis > Rutidosis leptorrhynchoides. The sequence continues at coordinate 28,078,215 of NC_092339.1, read as the reverse complement.
CGCCACGTATTTATTATTAAAAAAAATAGCGGTGTCACATGTTCTTACTGTTTTTTCAGTGTCTTCACCCGTTGACGGATGACGTTTTGTTGATTTTGTGCGTCCGGCAGCTCTTTTCGGCTTAATGGGAGGATTTACAATTGGTAGGACGTTGGGCCCCGGATCCGACCATTCAGACCGATGGGGCAAAGGAAGGATGTGCTCCATATACGTACTTATATAAGTTTCTGTCATGAACCAATGAGATACAAATTGAGTAACATCAGCTACTCCAAAGAGTCGTGCTGCTGCAATAACATGTCCGCATGGTATGCCTGATCCTTGCCACTGCCCACATGAACAAACTTTATCTGCTAGATTAACGAGGCCATTTTTCGTCCATCGCGCACTTCCACTAGATTGTTTGTCGATGGAATTGCTTGCCATCTTCTTGACTTTTTCGTCCTCTTGGCTAGTTTATGTTCAGCATATGGAGTAACAGTTGAAGTAAGACTAACCGATTGGTTGCGATGTTTGAAATACCAATCTTGTACCGAAGCGCGAAAAAATTCCAATAACATGCAAACATGTAGTTTTCGAGCATGTACGAATAGTGCATTAACAGACTCTACACTGTTGCTAGTAAGGTATGAATACCTAACATGTTCAGCTCTACTTCTAGACCATTTGTGGAACCCAACATCACTTAAAATTTTGTAAGACGCTTTCAATCTTCTTCGAAATACATCAAGATGATCCTCAAAATCCGACGCACGATAAGCTTTGACCATTTTCCAATAATGCCATTCAAAATATTTGAATTTGTTGGATTTACTTTTAATGCTTGCAAACAAATGACGAGCGCAGAAACAGTGAAACGCTTCGGGAAACACGGTTGAAACACCATGTGCTATTGGCAAACCTCGATCAGAAATAAAAGTAAGCTCTGACATACGATCACCCATTCCACAAGTCATTAAATGGTCTCGTAGGTTGCCCAAAAACCAATCCAAAGACTCGTTTGTCTCGCCGCCAGCAATTCCATAAGCCAATGGCAAAATTCCATTATTGCCATCCATCGCAACAGCAACTAAATTTGTACCCAAATATCCTGCCTTCAAATGCGCTCCATCGACGATGATTATCGGGCGACAATGTTGAACAAATGATCGAACCTGCAGGAATGAACAATGTTAAAACAAATATTTTTTAATAGATACGCAATGAACGCAAGGACGCAAACAAATGGTAATGGTGATACTTACAACTACGCCAAGGGAATAATAACACATCAGAAATCTATTTTCTTTGTCTGTGATCAAATTCGTTACGCTTTCGGGGTTGTGAATCTTAATGTTATATAGGTAAATAGGAAGCATTTGGTACGACTCTTCACTACTCCCACGAAGCATCTGTAATGTATGACATTTGGCCCTCCATGCTTGATTGTAAGATATGCTGACACCGAATCAGTTGCCTATATCCGCACGTATATCGTTTGCTTTATATTCCCGGTTTGCAGATTTGAATGAATCCACAAGCATACTACCCAACACCTTTTTGGTTGCATGTTTATTGTTTCCCATAATTAGTGTGCGTGAGCATGTGTGTACGTCATGCAGTTTCTTTACCATAAAGTTTTCAGTGAATCGTATTATGTAAGCACTACATTTCCACTCACAGTTTGGCAACACACATTTAGCGGTGTACCGAGATTTGTCTGACTTTACAGGCTTTATTTGGAAGTTTTCTTCAAGACATTTTGTAAAAAGGGTGTTTATAAACTCTTCTTTATTTAGGAAAGTTTGACGAACTTTTATTAAATCTGACACCCTATACGTGGTTGGTATTTCAGTCGTATGTTCGCGCTCTTCCTCATGCTGGCTCAAAAGAGTTGGCATATTCCAGAACGGATCTTGCTTTTCTTCTTCATATTGGAATTCTGCGTCTCCGTCTTTTCCTCCATCTGAATCACTATCTTCGACCAGAGGTACCTCAAACGGGTGGTTTAATTCTTTAATTTTACATACGTTTTCAAGACCATAGTTATGCAAATCAAACTCTTCTGTGTTTGGAAGTGGCAATTCAGGTTCTTCCACTTCGAAATTGTTACTTGCGAGGTTTTCTTCGGTATCATGTTGTAGTAACAATTGTTGTGGTTGGTGTTTTGGTGTTTTGGTGGTTTTGGTTTTTTTGGTGTTTTGGTGGTTTCTTGGTTTTGTTGTAGTAATGGATGGTTTGTCGAGTATTTTGTTTCTGGATTTCGTTGTGGCTGATGCATTATTACTCTATCGACAATATAAATATCAATAGGAGCATTTACAATTGCATATTGTAAAAACTCTTGAAAGTCTTCATCATCATCAGTAATATCAAAAAAATGATTATTAAAAACATATCTCATTGAAACAGCTGCATTGGGTGAGAATTCAATCTTTTTAAGAACATTTTTTAACAATATTCTCCGATTCATTGGTTTTACGGGCGCAATTGGGAGTCTTAAACCGAATTCTAAAACAATCTCGTGGCATATATATGGGTATGTTGTTAATGTACTCAAAATAACCCCCACAACATTTATTAACAACAAATTTATCATCATTAACACAATTCATAATTACAAAAAATAGTGAAAAAATAGTTAAAATAGTACCTCAACGTAGGTATAAGCTCTGCATTGAAAACTTTTGAAATTGTTATGAGACTGTGATTTCAAAGTCTCATGGTCAATCTAAATATAGGGACAAAATGTTATCCGTAAAAATCTAGGATATCTGACGAAATCTTATCCACAAAATCGTATTTCTGATCAGATAAGGTCGCAAGCTCGCAAGGCGCAAGGACGCAAGCTTGCGCCTTGCGAGGGCAAGACGCAAGTCTTTTTGCGTCGTGCGAGGGCAACCTGACAAATTTTTTTTTTGGGCTCCAACGCAAGACTTTGTTTGGGAATGGGCATTTTGGCTATAATCCCATTACCAAATGATTTTGACGAGTACTTGCAGAAGTTGAAACAAACATCAAGTGAATTTTTACTTAATTTTACATAGTGCTTAATTGATTTATATACAGACGTATATATGAAAGAACTGATATAGATAATCAACATCCTTACTCGTTATTGCTCTATAGCATTGATTGTGTGTATTGGTCTTGGGCAAATGTTCAAATGCGTAGATAGGGCAATACACTTGATGTGATCACGGTCATCTGACGGTTATGCTTGAAGTCGTTGCCTAATACGGCATGTGGATTTGACACGCATACACTGAGTTAGCATGTTCAATCAATGAACATCCTAAATACAAGTTCGTTGTTCCACAACTTGTTAAATGACTCGGTAGGATCGTATAACTCCTTTGGGTATGTTTCATTTTTTATTCCCATATGTATCTCCATGTGTGTTTTACAACTGTTTCATTTATTGGTCGAAAGTTCTTTTGAGAACCAAAATTTTGCCCTCGAGTAGTGATCATGCATATATTTTCCGAGGGAAAATACATCCACAAACAACAATATGAGATGGGTTTTTTTAGGCGTCATCGTCGTTAACCTCCGGTCCGGTTACCGTGATAACCCGTACCCGAGATGATGATCTCGGGAGGGTGGCTAACGAATTGCCCGCCGGTCGATAGTCGGAACCTAACGACGACAAGAGGGAGAAAAACCCTACAAGATCCGTAGGTAAAAACCCTAGATCGTGAGAGATCGTGTAGTCGCCGTAAAGAGGCATTTAGCGTGAGATGCGGAGAGCCGTATGCGATGGATGCCGAATGCGTTGCGGTGGAGGGGCGTGTGAACTTGATGTAGGTTTTTTCCCATATTTATAGATGGGAATTAGGGTTTAGATGACTTGTGGACTAAGTCAATCTTAAGCCCTAATTAATAAACCCTACGCCATCAAGTCCCCCAAGTTCGGTATGATATTTTTGCCAAGTATCGTATCGAACTTCTCATTATGCTGCGGAAAATAAGTTCACATGATCCTGCGCAAACAACTGTGCGTAAACCCGCGAACAGATGCGCGTAAAACCGCATGCAGAGTGCGCGGGGAAACCGCGTGAACCACCATGCGTAAAACTGCATGAAAATTGCGTCTAAAGCTGCGGACACTGTGCGCAAAGCGCGCGAACAGTTACGCAGGCGCACGAACATCTGCGCGAAAGATACATGTACTTAAAACCGCATATAACGAATTAAAAGCTCAATAAGATAGATAAACCTTTGATACCCGCGTGATTGCGAGAGTATGAGACGTCATGTTGCGTCTCTCAACGAGAGCACCACTTGATCATGCATATATTTTCCGAGGGAAAATACATCCACAAACAACAATATGAGATGGGTTTTTTTAGGCGTCATCGTCGTTAACCTCCGGTCCGGTTACCGTGATAACCCGTACCCGAGATGATGATCTCGGGAGGGTGGCTAACGAATTGCCCGCCGGTCGATAGTCGGAACCTAACGACGACAAGAGGGAGAAAAACCCTACAAGATCCGTAGGTAAAAACCCTAGATCGTGAGAGATCGTGTAGTCGCCGTAAAGAGGCATTTAGCGTGAGATGCGGAGAGCCGTATGCGATGGATGCCGAATGCGTTGCGGTGGAGGGGCGTGTGAACTTGATGTAGGTTTTCCCCCATATTTATAGATGGGAATTAGGGTTTAGATGACTTGTGGACTAAGTCAATCTTAAGCCCTAATTAATAAACCCTACGCCATCAAGTAGAGAGATAATATTCCCTATCTGCAAGTGTAGAAACAATTTCTTGATTTGTGGGTGGAAAAATGACTTTCTTTTTATTATAGGGTAAGAGGAATGATTGTGTACGTTGCATCTGTCATATATCTCACATTAGTAGGATTGAGTGTTATTGTTGTTGTAGGAATCATAAATGCCCGTAGCTGCTTAAAAAGGCTATTTAATGAGACATCATTAAGACATTTACACTAGTAATTTATACTTGAATATGATATGATAAATCATGGGACATCATCAGGACATGTATACAAATATTGAGTGATGGCACAAGCAATATAATCTTGACTTCAACACGTTCAAGCATGTCACATGGGCGACCCTGAACTTCAATCATTGTACCTAATCATATCATCCGAATCCGGTATTTTGGTTAACCCACCATCCACCACAAGATCTTGCCCGGTAACAAACCCGGAATCATCCGATACCAAAAACAACACACTTTTCGCCACATCCTCAACCCTCAACTCAACCCCTTTCAAACTCGATAACGCCCCGTACACATTCATCGTCCTTTTCGCTTCCTCAACCCCCCTTTTAGCCAACGAAGTCACAACAGCAGAAGGCGACACACAATTCACTCGTATTCCATACTCGCCCAATTGCTTACTCGCTGACCGTACTAACCCCAACACCGCGTGCTTCCCCATCACATAATCCGTACGCATGCTCGCACCACGTGACGCCACAATACTCCCTGTACAAACAATACATCCTCTCACGTGCTTCTCCACCATCGCACGTGCGGCATATTTTACACAAGCAGCCATTCCACGTACGTTGATACCGTACAAATGGTCGAATTCTTGTAAATCGAGATCGAGAATCGTTTGACTGGATTGACTTACGATTCCTGCGTTGCTAAACATGATGTCTAGCTGTCCGTACGTTTGAACGGTGAAATCGATTAGGGAGATTACTTGTTGTTCGTTAGATACATCGCAATGAAAGTAAGTGCAGCAATTAGAGCCAATTGAAGAAGCTACTTGTTCGCCTTTTTCATTCTGGATATCTGCAATTACGACGAATGAGCCGTGGTTAGCTAAAAGACGAGCGGTTGCTTCTCCGATTCCGCTTGCGCCGCCGGTGATTATGGATATTTTTCCGGCGAGTTTTTGGGTTGTTGATGTAGCTATTTTAGCTTCCATAATTCTAGTAGTAACAGAAATGATGTAATTAACTGATGTAATTTAACCGTACCACTAGATAACTAGTGGTTGTATTTAAAGTTAGAAATATTGGTAGTTGGCTGCAAAATGAGTGGGACCATGACTCATTCATTTCAACTTAGTTACACGTGGTAGTCACCATTTTTATAGTACATGCTATATCACAAAATGTGCATTGCAAAGTTATTTTTTTTTGAAAAGCCAAACAATATTATTAAAATAAAGAAAAGAGTACAATCGGGATGTCCAGGGGACATAATTACAATCGAATAAGACGTAAATATCTACATGTAAACTCGAAAAGGTATGCTAAAAACTAAAGATTAACACGAAGAAATGGACAATAGGGTTGGTTAAAATGATGGTAGGAAAAAGCCTTCATCCACCGGTCACTACTTAGGAGGATCAACTTGAAAAGACAAGCCGGACTAGACTCGAAAAACAGTGCTGATCAAGCAGCGACAAAGCAATCGAGCCTAGCACCACTTAGACCCCACTAAATAATAATTCGGCGGAATCCGGCATAAAAAACCTACGTTAACCAACACCTACTCGAGAATTCGAGGCATCGAAAAGTTTGGGATTCGTAATCCATGTTAGCCAATTCAACGATCCTTTTTTCCAGCGACAATTTATCCACTCGAAGCATTTACTTTGGATATCCGCGATAATATTTGGGGGGCTGAGGTGAGAATTACCAAAGGTGCGGGAATTTCTATGAGTCCAAATATGATAAGCAGTGACCCAAACCACGGCTTGCCAAATTGTGAAACCAAGATTCGAGGAAATAAAAGGAGAAGTGCTTTTAGCTATTTCTGAAGTGTTGGAAAAAATTAAAAGATCGAATTTCCACCATTTTCGGATTCTTTCCCAAATGTCTTTGGCGAAGGAGCAAGAAATTAGCGTGTGCTGCAAAGTCTCAATATCGTCGTCACAAACCGGGCATCTTAGAGAGTGAAGATCAATACCCTTTTTATCGAGGGCAGCCCTAACCGGGAGTTTGTCTTGTTTCATTCTCCAAATAAAGATGCCAATCTTTTGCGGGATAAAAGGGTTGATATCGGTAGGTTGGGGGGGCAGCATAGAGGTGAAGAGATTTCCAGCTGCTACGATGTTAAGCAACTGAACGATCGAGCAGGTAGTGAACACTCCGTTACCGTTGTGTTTCCAGGACCAAGAAGAAGAAGTGCTATTCGAGAAATGATGGCATCTGATTTCGGCAATAAGTCTATCTAATTCATCCGCCGTCCTCCATCTAGGCTCAATGTTCCAAGCCCAAGTGAAATCTAGCGAAGAATCAGAGAAATGAATCCGATATGGAATCAGGACGTCTTTGGAAGATTCAATCCTAAAAAGTCGAGGGAAAGCGTCTTTAAGAGGAACGTCGCCAAGCCATTTATCTAGCCAGAATCTCGTATCGGCACCTTTACCTACATCTTTAACAAACGCATTAGAAAGATTACACCCTAACTTGGTTAGGGTGTTTTCAATTTTGATAATGTTAAACCACGTACGACCCGATAGTTTTTTCATTTTGCTGTCGGGTAAAGGAGAAGTGAAACCCAAACCCCCCCCCCCCCCCCCCCCCCCCCCCCGTTACCATAAATGCTTTTAATAATACGAATCCACAAAACATTGTCACCCGAAAGAAATCTCCACCACCATTTGGCGAGGAGAGAAAGATTTTTAAATTTTAAAGAGCACACATTTAGGCCACCGAATTCATAAGGTAAAATGATTTGGTCCCATTTAACCCAAGCCATTTTCTTTTCATCATGAGAACCCCCCCAAAAAAAATCACGGCGAAGACCTTCAAGTTCTTTGATTACACTTACCGGTGCTTTAAAAAGTGAGAAGTAATATAGAGGTAGGCTTGTTAGGACCGCTTTAATGAGAGTGAGTCTACCACCGTAAGAAATGGTTTTTGCTTTCCAATCCGAGAGTCGTTTTTTAAATTTTTCAAAAATGGGGGACCAATTATTATGTGAGTTTAGGTTTGCCCCGATTGGAAGTCCAAGATAATTAAATGGAAACGAACCTTCTTTACAACAAAACCAAGTAGCCAAGCTTTTTAGTTCGGAGTTAGAGGTTCCAATACCATAAACACTGCTTTTATTAAGATTAATTTTAAGACCGGAAAGCTCCTCAAAACACTTAAGTATTTTCAAAATATTTCTAACCTCAGATTTGTTCCATTTCCCAAAAATAATGGTGTCATCCGCATATTGAAGATGCTACACAACAACCTTATCACTACCAATCTCAACACCATTAATGAATTTTTTGTTTGTTGCAAGTTTTAAAAGTTGGTTTAAACCTTCCCCGGCTAGGATGAAAAGAAAGGGAGATAATGGATCTCCTTGTCTTACACCCCTTTTAGGGAAGAATTGGTCGGTGGGAGAACCATTAATTAAGACCGAGATCGATGTCGAGTTGAGGCAAGACATAATCCATTTGACCCATTTAGCCCCGAAACCCATTGCATTCATAATTGAACTAAGGAAATCCCAATCTAAACAATCGAAAGCCTTTTCAAAGTCAACTTTAAAAATAAAACTTTTTTGTTTTGTGGATTTGAGGTCATCAATGGACTCAAGTGTGATTAAAACTCCATCAAGAATGTATCTATTAGAAATAAATGCACTTTGTTCATCACCTATTAGTCTCGGGATAATTTTCCTGATTCGGTTTGCAAGTAATTTTGAAAGAATTTTATAATAACTACCGATGAGACTAATAGGTCTATAATTAGAAAAGTTGAGAGGATCATTGACCTTTGGGATAAGTGTGATGAAGGAGGCGTTGCATCCATTAGAAATGGTTCCCGAATCCCAGAATCCGTTTATAGCATTAAGGAGGTCACCTTTGATTATGCCCCAGAATTTGATGTAAAACGCTATGTTAAAACCGTCCGGGCCCGGTGCTTTGTTTCTACCACAACCTTTGATCGCATCTAATACTTCTGATTCACTGAACATAGATTCTAAAGCTACGGTAGAAGCAGGGTCAATTTTTGGCCCTTCCCAACTATTTAACATCCAAGCATCCGAGGTGTTTTTCTTGAAGAGACCCTGAAAAAAATTAAAAGCTTCATTTTTTATAAGTAACGGGTTAGAATTCCATACCCCACCGATGTTGATGCCATGAATATTATTTTTCTGATTTCTTCGGCGTATGTAGGAGTGAAAGAATTTACTGTTCTCATCCCCTTCTAAAGCCCACTTAAATCTAGACTTTTGTTTGAGCATTTCAACATGAGACTTATCTTTACTAAGAAGAGATTCCTTGTCTTTCATCCATTTGGTGTAATCATCCACGCTAAGGTCGGTTAACTCGGCTTTCCTTTCCCAATCATTCACGACACGGGACAATTCCTCTATTTCAGTTTTCAATTTTCCATGTGAGGTAGAATACCATTTTCGAAGTTCTTGTTTGACTAACTTGAGTTTATCACGAAAAATGCAGTCAGGTTTAGTACTGTTGACGGTTTTCTCCCAAGTAGATTTGATGATGTCGTAGGATTCTTCATGATTTAACCATTCATCAAAAACCTTAACCGGTTTAGGACCAAAATCAGCATTACCATCTTGTAAAATAAGAGGGCAATGATCCGTATGCTTTTTATCCAAAACCAAAACATTAATATTCGGCCATTGAGATAAGAGATTTTCAGAAACAAGAAATCTATCAAGTTTGCTGAATTTTCTTCCGTTATCACTAATTCGAGTATAAGTTCTTCCTCCCAGTGGCAAGTCAAGCAAGGAGTTATCTTTAATAAAATCGTTGAAAAGTTTTGCTCTTCTTTCACAAAATTCCGTGTTCTTTCTTTCAGAGGAGAATCTGACTTCATTGAAATCACCAAAAATGGCCCACATTGCACCGTCATAATTCAAAATATCATTAAGATCGTTCCACATTTTCTTTTTTTCCGGATCGGTTTGAGGCCCATATGTGTTCACGAGAATGAGTTCCGTACCTACATCTTTCCAAAATCCTTTTATCGCAATAAAGGAGTCACGCTCAACAACACGGTTAGTAATAAAAATATTTGGGTCCCAAATCGTGATAATCCCGCCCGAATTACCTTTTGATTTTTTGAAAGCGTATTTATAGTTGTTGTTACCCCAAACCGATTCCACCCAACGTTCTGAAATCCTATCGGCTTTAGTTTCCTGAAGAGCAATGACATTAGGGTTTTGAAGGAAACACACACGTTTGAACCAATTGAATTTGTTTTTGTCATCTAGACCTAAGCCTCTAATATTTAGTGATAAAATCTTCATTATTAAACGGTTTAAAAAAATCTCGACAAAAAAGGAAGAGTACAGAAAGTACCTCAACATGTAGATTGAACAGATTTTCTTGTTAGCCCGAGAAGTTTACCAATGTCCTCACAATGCATCGAACTTTCAGAAAGCGAGTGAGAGTCTTATAGATGTATGCTTTCCATATATATATATTTATATTTATATAAAACTGAGACATCATCAACTAGTTTAACCAGTCATTACTTAAATTGTTATATAGTTAAAGACACACGCATCCGATATTTTTATTTTTAATAAGTATATCAGCGGAGCTCTATGAATAGTAAACGCATGCATTTCCGTCATTTTACCCTATGCAGAAGCTCCACATGTTTCCATTCTCACATCACTGTATTACCACCTAGGTTTCTATCCCTCTCTCACAACAAATCCCCAACACCATACGCCTCTCCATCTTTTACTCTGACGAATCCGTCTTCTCCAACCTTTAATATTCTCTTTTTTCACTGACAATACCGATGTGTTCTATCAACGATTGCGGGACTTCGAAGCTGTCGATTAAATATTAGGGTTTTCTTCATCTACTAAGTCGATTCTATTAATGCATCTACTCACTAGATTACATCGGTCGTTAGCTGTCGTACATCTGCTCGTAATCGATTCGAACAGGTTCTCCGTTCGGAGATCAAACCGGTGGACGGCGGTTGCTTGAACAGGAGGTGGACGACAGCTGGTGGTAGACTGCAGCTGTTTGAGATGCAGCGGATGGACTGCCAAATCTTCTTCAAAATCCCTAATAAGGTAAGTGCAGGTGGTTGTTTTTGTAAAATAAATAATTTTTATTACCAACAAATGTCGGTTTATACTCCTATTGTAGTCAAGTGTTTGATTAAATGCTTCGATAAATATTGAAATAAAAATGCTTGACATTAGTACTCTATTAATTTTTGTAGTGTTGAAAGCATGTATTTGTATGCCTTACTGCTGTTGAAATAGTGTAATTTTTTGAAATTATGTTGGTTTTATGATGTATTTGTGTAGGTAGTTCATGGAAATCTATAGTTATGGAGGTTGGATATTCTTTGGAAAACGAGTGAGTTATGGAGGTTGGGTAAAAGATCAATGTGTGATTGGATCAAAAGAGATAATATGGGGTACGGGTCAGAATGTGTTGGGTTGGCCAAAACATATTCTCTTCTTTAATAGTTCCAGTACGGGTAGGCCGGTAATCGGTCAAAGCAATTATGTTACTAGCCATATTAGTAGATTACTGCTTCTTAACGATATTAGTATGTTACTGCTTTTGTTCAACTCTTGGCTTACTTGGTTCTTATTTTGCAGTATGTTGAAGACCTTGAGATGTTTGTGTGTTGTTTGAAAAGAAAATATAAAGGTTCATTAGTTATGCCTAAAAAGTGGTCCCATTTTAGGTCAGCTGTCCTCTAATTTTTATAAATACAATACGCTAATAATGTATTATTATGAATATAACTTTTCATGTTGCTTAACTCATGGTCATATTAAAGTATCCTAATTAGAAGTTATTCGCCTTCGTAATTCATTATCATCATTATTACCGATAAAATATTGATTATTATAGGTTCCGAAGCATCAAAAGTTCGATTTTTATGCAATTGTGTGCCACATGAGCCCACTTGGTAAGCACAACAAAACTTTATGGGGATCCTTACTATTTTAGATGGCTTTTAAAATAAAGGTTTGTATTATACGTATAAAAAGTGATTGTTTGCTTTAGGGAACTAGGCTTCTAAAGATTGTAGTAGGTAGGCGATTTGATGAGAAAACAATTTTTAAATGGTCATTTGTGTTGTGTAAATGTAACTTTTAACGTTGCACTGATTCTCCATACCACAACATCACATGGGTGTCTGCTTGTATTTTCACACCTTTAATAAGTACTCTGTAGTATACATTGCTGAGTATAGGTGACAATGGTGGGTCGACAGGTTATCCCTCTAACCGTTCTTACACTCTTACTTAGAAGGTACGTTGCATTGATTATGCTGTCTTATTACTATCATTTCCAATATGTTGTTCTGTTTAGGAATTGTTGATCTATAGTATATCTTTGTGCAGTTATTTGTAGTTCCATGTACTTTATTAATTTATTCTGAATATCCACTAATTTAGAAATGGTTGCTGTATCTTATTTCTTACCCATTTTGTAATTGGTCAAATAAATCCCACTAAAAATATTGTATTTTATATATATACTGTAACGATTTTTTACTTTTGTACTGTTTTAAGGCGAATTAGATGTGATAATGAATGCGAAGCTGGAGATGATATTGGTTTATCTAGAAAAAATAAAGAAAAAAAAATGGGATTGTGAGATATATTTTCTGTAATTTTAGTTATTAAAAATGTTTTCTTGGTTTATGTTGTTCCAGGATGTTTTTGTGGTAAGATGGCTGTTGTACAGGAATAATGGATTGCTTATGTGATGAAGAAATATTATGTTAGCACCAAAGATTGCTTAAAGGTAAAAAGGCCAGAATATATTCACACTAACTCATTACTTATATCAACACATATACCATTTTCAGACAGACAGATTCACATTCACGGAACAATACAACGACTTAATGAAACCAGGTCTTGAACCTCGATCCGTCAGGTGTAGACTCTGAATATCAGGTTTGAAAATCTTTTATGTTATACCAAGTAAGAATGACGTAGTTGACTTTAATAGTTTAAGAGGACAATTTGGTGGGGATGCTAAGCTCCATCGTAAGATTGTAAATGGATCCATCGGTGCAATTCATTAAGGTTTTGCTTTTTAATTAACCTTAGTTGTATACATCATGATTTTATTGAAGTTCAAATTAATTTTATGTTTTTAGTGTTTAAATTAATTGGGTTTACAAGTATCACCTCTAATCTGCATGTTTATCTATTGTTTCATGTTAAATAGTTCCTTCTATGTAAAAATGATATATATGTTTTTATAATCACTTGCAGTCGGTATACCTGTCATAAGATGGTCCATAAGATGGTCCGGAATAGATAGTGAGGGTAACATTTTACTATTCGACTTACTGAGACCAAGTCTTGAGGGCCTGTTTTGCTGTTTGTATATTATGATTTATGAGAGAGATTTTGGGTTGAAATGATCAATTGTTAACTATATTTCTACACCATACAGCTGCAAGTTATATACTACGAGTATTATTCGTATTTGTGCTTGGTAGCATATTCAGTGTCTCAGTTGTGAATTTCTTTTATAGTTTGCAAATAGGTAATTTGGGATTTTGTATTCTACTATGCATCGAGTATTTCAGTTGTGTTTGCCACTTTGTTATGTTCAGTAACGACGCATGTGCTATGATCCTATTAGAAACTGGTTTAGATTCTTTAGCAAAACTTTTTATCAACCTCTCTAATAAGTAATCTTTTGTAATATAACAAACATATTCTCTAAATACATATAGTAATATTAAAGTATTAACAATCTTTGAACACAATCTAACGAATTAATTGCAGCATCGCGCGAACCTGGCCTCTTTCTAGCTGTATATATTCACTTACAAAAAATTAGCTACAGTAACAGTCAAAATTGGCCAACTGATTTTGACTTTGAAAATCAAGATATTTGGAGGGGTATATATTAAACAAACCAAAAGTAAACAAAATCGAATTGGTGGATCAGTTGGTGAGGTTGCTTGGTGTAAGCTGATGGTCGCAGGTTCAGGCTCGACTCTTGCTGCAGCATCTTCTTTTTCTTCGGGCTACCGATTTTGAGTCCAGTGAAGCGGGCCGACCCGAATACTTGTTTATATAAAATTGAAACATCATAAGTACTAGTTTAACCGGTCATTATTTCTATTAACATCATCCGATGAAACTTAAAACCTAACTATCGATAAGAATCTTTATTATGCCTACAACCAATCAATTGTAATTATTAAAAGACGGAACGTTCTAGACTTTCTTGATGAGTTTCTTAGAGTGCTCCCAACCAAGACTAAATTTCTTTCAGGACTAACCAACCATTCAACGCCACATCAGTACCTCCATCCCACTTCCTTCACAGGACTAAACCAGGACTAAATACTCCAACAATGACACTCCTTCCCCACCTACTATATTAATTAATTAATCAATTGTACAAGATTAGTAGCAAAAAGTACCACAAAACTTGCAAGCCTTCCGTCCTCAAATGTGTTGTAAATGGACGGAAACATGGACGAGATACCTGGGCGCCATCCTGGACTAAAGCTGGGCTAGGTGGTGCCAGTGGTGTCCTCCTGGACGGGACCATTGGGAGCACTCTTAGAGCGGTTGAGTTACTACTATCATACTCCGTATATTTTATGTAAACTGTATATCACGAAATTACTACTATAAGACTATTTCTAACTCTGGCGGTGATGTCAGAGTCGGATTATGTACTTTTTGGTGAAAAAGTGGGTATTTGACTGTGACTGTATTTGACAACCGTTAACCCAAAATGTCAAATTATTGTGTCAAATATTGATAGGGTGAAGTGGTAAAATCTGATTGGAAGTTGGGTGAAAAATAAATAAATTAAATATAAATAATAAGTATATACTGTGAATGGGATCACGAGCCAACACGAAACGGAAAAATTAAGACAATAACCTCACGAAAATATACTGTTCTGTTCCAAAGGCAACTCACAAACATCAGCTTGCGTCCTAGACAGTGTATGCTTGTTGAATTGTTTCTATGTTTAGACACAGAGTCTAACCACCGATCCAACGTGACCCTTCAGCGTATGCAATTCTCTCAACCTAACAAATACCTGAACTCAAATCAACATTCATGAAATGTTGGGGAAAATTTGAATCGAAGCTTTAGAAATATTTGAAAAGAAATAATAAACCATAGCATGCGATATCTGCTCTCCGTTTGGCTTCATATGGTTAAGTTCAGTGACATTCGTGCGATTAACAAACCGAGCTGACACAAGCACAAATAACATATAAAAATTGCACACGCGATGACACAGCATAACTTACCACAATACGAATTGTGATTGAAACCACGTACATGTGCCAAAAAGCAGATACAGTATAGGTCAACCAAAATTTTCCCATTTTATATATGTTATATATTACATATATGTTCTCATTAGGATGAATACCAGCGAAACCACTGATTTCTCTATAAGTTCATCAATTGATTCGTCTTTATTTTGACCGAGTAAAGCAGAGGAAGGATACATGTTGGTTCCCATTCCAAGGCGTAGACCTGTTTCTTTTCCTATGGCCAACTAATCCCGTGTTAAAGGTCACAAAGATTAGTATTCGATTAGAGTTCACAAATCGATGGTTCGGGTACCGGGTCAACACTAGTAATTATTATTTTTTATTTTTTTTATTTTTGAAAGGCAAACTCACACACCCACCTAAATCTAACTCGAATATATACACCACGAATTTTCCTAAACAGGATTCGAACCCTCAACCTCAAGGTTGTAAGGGTGACATCGATACCGCCAAGCCATTGGCTCTTTGGTCACTAGTAATTATTATACAGGGTATAGAAAAATTCAAACACCGAATCTGGAAGTTAAGCCTAGTACAATTCATTCCTGAAACCTGAAAGGAATGTAGTTGCCAATTTCAAGTCGCTACTTTCCAAATCCATAATATTTTCGTTATCTTTGTGAATCGATTCGTATTGGCTCAAGTAAACTCACGATGAACAAAAAACCTAACTTAAAAAATACCTGTGACCATTAAAACATTCACTCCAAGATTCAAAGCCCTTCGAATAGTCTCAGCACTATCATGTCGAGGTGGATCAAAAGCTGCATGAACCCCATAAATTGCCACAGCCCTCCAGGACTCTCTTTTCGTCCCTCCGGAACTTCCTATTTTTATAACATAAAAAGGCGCATATTAAATAATACATTATACAATCAACAATTCACAAAACACACAAATAAAAAAAACGTAAAAGAAGACAAAATGAATTACCTCAAGTGACTGTAACCCACGGTCTCCATACTTGTCAATCACAGCAAGCGACTATAACGAGACATATGTTCGCCTATTGCTCCTGTTAGAAGAGTTGAGGCCCTTACGGTTGACAATGTAAGGAGACGGGGTAAATCTAGATGATGGTGAGAGTATACACTTAAGCTCGACTTGCGGAGCTTTTATTGACCTTGAAGATGACTTCTGATGGAGGAAGGATACCATCATGTTTAAGAACTTAAGAAAAAGGTCAATATATGTAATATTATCATTGTCTTATAAGGGTTTTTTCCAAATGTTACTCTAACCTGTTGCTATTATTTTGGCTGATTTCTATACAAGAAAGTAAAAAACGTGAAGAGTTTCGAAAGTTGATGGACATATTGAGTCTGGTATGCTTACTTCTAAAAGTCTCTGGAGTGAAGATTATGTCATAAGGTCGATGATTTATCATTTTATCCTTTTTATTTACCAAATTTTTCGAAGTAAGACCACTTACGCAATTATATCCTTTCGGTCTGATTCACCTGCATATTTAGCTGTGTTATCAAACAAAACTGGTGCCACACCAAGACAACTGTCTGAAGATGTAAACAAGAGACTTGAAAAGCAGGCCAGTTCAACCCATTAACTTTTACTGTGCATAATATGGAGCTTATTGCGCCAAAATAAATGAAAGTCAATCAAATACAATTAAAGTCAAAGTTGTTCAACTCCTAACTTGTTCCCGACTAACACTTTTATAGCTTTGGCATGCACAATACAAGTTAATGGGTTGAATTGACATGCTTTTCAAGTCTTCCGATTATAGCTTATCTTTTGGTGGCATCAGCTTTAACATAGCCAAAATACTTAGGTGATACATTTACCTGTAGAACGAAAGGGATAGAATCGTATAAGTGGTCTTATTTTGAGAATTTGGTAAACAAAAAGATATAATTATAAATCACCGATGCTCACCCTAGAGACTTTTGAAAGTAAGCATACCATCCATCAACTTACGAAGCTTTTCACGTTTGATAATTTCTTGTGTAGAAATCAATTAAATAACAGTAAAAGGTTAGTGTAACATAAAAAAAAAAAAATCCTTTCTCTGATTACATTCGCAAGATTCGCATGATATTACAGACAATACTATAATACAACCATAAAATGCATTGGCAACATAAGAATTAAGAAGTGAAAATTTCGTATCCAAAAGCCTTTCTCCATAAACAGTTGTTCTGTTCCAAATGTAACTTATAAACTAACGTTAGCTTGTGTCTTAAACAATGTATGCTTATTGTTTCTATGTCTAGACTTTGAGTCGAACCACCGATTCAACGTGACCCTTCAACCATTGCAATGTTCTCAACCTAACAAAACCAAACACAAATTCACAAATTGGGGCAAAATGGAAGCTTTGGAAATATATATACTTTTAAATTAATAGACAATACCTTGCAATTTCTACTCTCCGTTTGGCTTCCTCTGCCATCTGGGGTTAAGCACCAAAGTCCTTTTGTCGCGTGAAAGCAATCTTTAAAATAATAAAAATTTATCAATGATTCGACGTTTTAACAAATAATACGAATTTTGAAGCTATATATCACAAAAGGTCGACCCTTGACACATACCCTCCTCTCATTAACAAGGTCCCACGCCCGTCCACTAGGAGCCTATCGGATAAAAACTTTATAAGATCAAGTGGGAAGTAAAAGACGATATTGTAGATCCAAATTACACCGATCCATCCCTACGTGATTCCTTCCATCGCAGCAAAGGCTCAATTGGCATAAACTTCGATCGATGGCAGAGATCTTATACAAAAAAAAAGTGATGTAATGGATATAAAGCTTGTTGCAATGAAAAGCATACTGGTAATTTGTACCAATTGGGCAACCAGAAAACGACAACAAGCAGCCAGCCCAACCAGGACGTTCCACAAACGACCAACTACGGGACATCGTCGCGAAAACTTAACAATGTCTGACTTGAAGATATTTCGCTAAAGCCATCTTTCAGAAGTCATCTTAAGCTGCTTTCTCAAAAGTAGGCATGCCAAATGTACGTTGACTATTAAGTTTGATGAATTGGTCCAGTAAAAAAAAAACACTAAATATGTATACAGTTACATGCAGGTACAACCCTAGTCGTGAAAA
This sequence comes from Rutidosis leptorrhynchoides, assembly GCF_046630445.1. Lineage (NCBI taxonomy): Eukaryota > Viridiplantae > Streptophyta > Magnoliopsida > Asterales > Asteraceae > Rutidosis > Rutidosis leptorrhynchoides. The sequence continues at coordinate 28,059,935 of NC_092339.1, read as the reverse complement.
TTTCGGCAAGTTTCCAGCTATCTAGAAGTGGAGATGGCTTCACTCGATCCTCTACTGAAACGAAATCGATATGTATACACGTAGCAAAATAACATGGGAATATATACAAAATATATGCCACGTAGAACATAGAAAAATGCACGAACCGTCATTAATAATTGCGATGATAAGAACCATGAAAGGTGGGAAATCAAATCTCCATAACAAAGCGAGCAGCATAAAACCGATCTGACACAAGCACAAATAACATATAAGATCAAGACCTAGTATAAACATAAAATACGCATACATGATGACACAATAACTTACGACAATACGAATAGTGATTGGAACCGCATAGATCTTCCAAAATAGCAGATACAGTTAGGTCAACCAAATGGAAAAAGGATCGACTGGTAAAAACGGCACTGATGATGACACTAAGACCCTGATAACTACCACGACCCTCTAGAACTCTCTTTCGTCCCTCCGAAACTTCCTATTTTTTTAACATTAACGACACATATATAATTATACATTATACAATCAACAATACACAATACACAAAATATGACACAAAACAAAAATATAAGAGAAAATGAAATAAATCACCTGATGTGCTACAGCAAGTGACTGTAACCCACGGTTAGCAAACATATCAATCAAAGCATGAACTTTGCATTCTATATCCGATTTGTTGTGTGAAAAACTCAAGATTTAAACCAAGGTACCTAACTAGTTACTCAACCTTCAATGTTCACAAAATACGATCAGGGCTAGAACGCAAGTTTGTTATGGATAGAGATGATAGTTTTAACCCCCTATTTATAATGGTATATGAACATCAGGTCTAAAGTACTCAACCTGTCTTTAAGCTTACAACCTCTCAAAGTGTTTACTCTATTATTCTTGACAAAAAATTCCATTACTTCAACAATATAAGTATAGGAATTAATAACAGGTAAAAATTAGAAACCTCAAATACTGGGTACTCAAAAGTTTCAGTTACACCACTTGACAAAAGTTATCAATCTTATCAATCACCTACCCACAATCCATAAATAGAATAATCAACGTTTTCCTAGTAAAATAAGCTTAATAGATTTCTAATTACTGCTATTAGATAACATAATATTCTTAACATAGCAATGTAGCATAACAATAAGGAGAATTAATAAGTAAGCTAAACTAAGGAGAATAATCATTAACACCTTAGCATTGTAAACATGCATGGGATGATTTTACGTTCTAAACCAAGAAAAGCAATGAAAATTGTACGATATCCAACACTAGCTACCTTGGGCCGTTAATTAGGCGCATCCTCCATATTTTCATAAACAATTGCTAATTTAGTGTCTGTTGGACCGAATCTATCACTATCATATGTACGGACTGAACCCTTGTAATTGATGTAATTTCTTATCAATATTGGTAGCTGAGAAATCAATTTTCTATTGTAATGAGGAGTCTCCTCTGTTTATACATTGTAAGAAGGATAATTTGGTGTTTCCTACTGGGAATTCTTTTATTTTTAGTGGTTCTCCATCTCTATAATCATTTTATTGGAATACAAGACCTCCATTCGTTATCTTGGAGTTTATAATAATTACTATATTCCTTTTGAAAGTTAAATTGAGAACTAATGTGTCGCTTAAATCTCTCAGAAAGCTGACAATGCTTTCAGCTATCCAAATTAGTGGATGGTTCAAGAGCTAGCAAATTTTAGTATCTTCCCGAAAAATTAGTTCTATCATCAACAACTTTCATAGCTACTATAGGATCCTCGAACTTCCTTTACACACTTCTTATTTTCGTCCAACCAATTTCCATCATCTATTTTTGTTTCATTAAATCTAATAGTTCGCATAAAGAGGAATTCATCAACAAATTAATTGTTAAAGTTGTTTAATTTATGTCAAACTTCTAACAATTGTTTATATTACTTTCACTATCGAAAGCAGTTAAGTTGTTATTACTAACAAAGTTTGCATAAAAAAAGTTAAAATCAATATAATAAGATTTTACTGCTATTTTATAATCACCACTTTTATATCTAATGAAATTGGACTCGTTTATGTTTTAGTTGATCGAGTAATCAGCAACATCAATATGTTTCAAATCATAAAATATTGTGCGATCTTCATCTTTCACACGTGTCTCCAAGATATTTTACTCAATTATTAACTGAAAGGAGAGTAATTGTTTGGGCTAATACTATTATATTACTATTAATTAACTAAAACAAATATTTTTGCACGTCATAATGACAAAACAACGACAAAGATACCTCCTCTGTAATGCCATTTTTATTATAAAAAAACATGAATCATTCAGAGTTTTCTTCACCTTGAACAAGTTATCTTTTTACTATTAACGAGATTTCTTTTATCTTGAACTCCTGAAAACACTATATGTTTGCTTCTTGCGATAAGTAATATAAAGATTTTCAAATCTACCTTGGTTGGTGCTTTATAACCATTGACACATTTCATGTTACTACTTTATCGAATGTGGAAAAAACTGCGAAATTTAAACAAAATAATAATATGAGATGTGTCAAATTGTTTAAAAGCAACCGCCAAGGTAGACTTAAAAATCTTTGTATTGTCTATCAAAAGAAGCAGAGAAAATGTTTATTGGAGTTGAAGATATAAAAGACTCATTGATGGTGAAAGAAAACTCATTAAAGTTAGAAGAAAATTCTGAAAGGATTTGCATGTTTAACATAAAAATGGTACTACATTAGAGGTATCTTTGTTATTACTTTATCATTATGACGTTAAAAAATATATTTGTTTGAGTTAAATAACAATAATATATTAGTATTAACCTAAACAACTTTTCTTTCCGTATATAATCGAGCAAAATAACCTAGAGACACGTTTGAAAGATGAAGATTGTACAATATTATATGATTCGAAGCAGATTGATGTTCCTGATCACTAGACCAACTAGAATATAAATGAGTTTAATTTCCTTATAATTAAAGGGGGCTATATTATAGAATAGTTGGAAAGGCTTGGTCTACTTATTTTAGGTTTTTCATTCGAAACTTTGTGAATAATAACAGTATGGATGTTTTATCGAAAGTGAACGTGACACAAAAATTAAGTATTGACAACTTGTTAGAAGTTTAGCATAATTAAGATATCTCTAACAATATATTTGTTGATAAATTGTTATTTGAGCGAACTATTAGGCTGAGCAAAACAAAAATAGACGACTGAAGTTAGTTGGACGAAATTTAAAAAGTGTGTAAATGGAAGTTCGAGAATCTTAAAGTAGCAATTAAAAATTCTAAAATTGTTGATATTATTAAAACTAATTTTTCAAATTATACAACAATTTGCAGGCTCTTGAAACATCAATGGATTGGGAAAGCTAGAAGTATTGTCGGTTTTCTGAAAGATTTAAGCTACACATTATTTCTTGATTCAACTTTGGTGAAGGATATAAATAATTGTTATGAACTCCAAGATTACGAATCGAGTTTCTGTATTCCAGGAAAATTGATTACGGATGTTGATGACTACCAAAATCAAAAGAATCCTCAGTATCAAACACAAACTAACCCTCCTTAGAATGTACAAACAAAAAAGACTCTTTATTGCAATAAAAAGTCGAGTTTCTCGACAATTAAGATTGATAAGAAACTACATAAATCACATGGGTTCGGTCCGTAAATATAATTGTGAAAAATGCAGTCCAACTGACACAAATTGGCAATTGCTATTCAAAGAACTTTTTCAAAACTATTATCATCCTTGTATGTGATGTGATAATAGAGCAGTTTGTAAAGTAAAATAAGTTACCGTATTGATCGAATCTATTAAGCTATTATGAAAAGAGAGAAGAGGAGCCTATTTGACAGCCGAATGTAGCAAATATCTTATATTGATCGGGATGATTTAATCGAGGTAATTTCCCGCAAATCCAACGGTTCTAAGGAGCCAAATTCATTCCTGAAAAACAAAACAATGGCACCTTGTGTTTGAGTTATTAATAAGACTTTGAGATAAATAAAGATAAAGATTACTATTAATTATAACTATAACTATCAATATTTAGTAGAAAGCCCATATAACCTCTACGAATACAAGCATCTTATTTTAGATTTTTCAAGAGAAATAATCTAATAAGTCATAAGAAAAAAGATGCACTCCAACTAGGAAATACATCAGATCAAACTAAAAACAAAAACATAAGAAACAAAAACTTAACAATGTCTAAAGAAATAATTAGACTAATTTTGAAAATATAAAAAAAAAAATCCGGAGTGTGTACTTTACAGAACACAAGAATCTCATGAATTTCGATAAACCAGAAATGAAAATAACTATGTAAACACTTACAGAATTAACTCAATTAGAATAAGAACAATCATCACAAACAGATGAAAATAACAATCTCCATATCAACAATCAACAAACAAACTATTAGAAAACATATTCTAATAAGAAACATGGAATCACATGATTCATCACAAGACAGAAAAATGTATGCCTGGCAAATGGGTCAGGTTGGGTCGGTTTGGGTAACGGGTCAAAATAGTTTTGAGTTGAAATGGGTCATAGGTCAAACGGGTCAATTTTTTAAACGGGTCAAAATGGGTCAGGTTGGGTCGGTTTGGGTAACGGGTCGAAACGGGTCACAGGTCAGTTGGGTCAAATAGGTTACATCGCTTTTTTTACATTTATTACATTATTTTAGTTATTATTTATTATATATACATAAGAACTATTAATATACATAATAAATGAGATAACCATGAATGCTTTCATAAATTTTTGACGGATGAAACTTTTTGTGCTCGACCCATTCACAAAAACCATTAGACTCATTTCTATTTATTGATCTTTGAGTATTGATACCCATTAGACCCGTTCCTTCATTTTTTGTATAGGACTCAATAGGTCGGAGAGAAACTCATTTGAATTTTTTATACGTTTTAATTTACATTGTTAGGCTTAATTTTTCTCAAGACCCAATTGACCTGAAAGCTTGACCCATTTGACCCTAATTTGAGTGTATGGGTCACAATTGCCAGGTCTAGAAAAATGTCATAATAAGTCCTGAGAAAATTAAGACATCTTGTCAAACAATTAATAAGCCTAACACGAAGACTCATGATGTATCAGAGGAAAGAGACAACATTTCACGAAGACACAAATCATACAGTAACAAACAATTTCTAATTGAACTATATATTTTTAATCTACATTCAAAGAGATCAAGATAGATGCGTAAATGATAAACAACATATCTAATTAATACACAAATCATGTCATGTGTTACAACAAAGTACATGAGAAGCAAAAGATTATACATACCAGAAAGGCATATGACAAACATAACATGTGATAAAAAAAATAGTTTATTAAAAAATACATACCAATTCGTAACAACAAGCTAACACACAAGGATTATAACAAAATTAAAACTTGCACAAACCTCAAATTTAGCCATAAAATCAACTCACTCTTAGAAACTACATATTCCATATGACCAAGAACAGAATACCATACATACAAAAATAAAGTAATCTTCCAGCTTATTAAAAAAATTGTTTGACCATTTTGACTCAAAAAAGTCAAACAAACCAACACCATAAACTTTACTAGCAATATCTTTTATTCATTCTTTATTTATCAACCATCCACCCAATCATTTATCATTTAACTCGCAGAAAGGAGTATTATTAACATTAAGCAAGCAAAACTTTCAATTCTTAGCAGCTAATCTGGTCTACTTAGATGCAGTGATTATCAATATTTAGCCAGACTGAAATTTAGACAACTTTGTAAACGACATTGTTAATGAGCCAAATAAAATATTTGTAAATGACAATTTTTTGTTCATTAACAAAAAATTGGTAAAAAATGAACGAACGGATTTTTCTTTAAAAATATATTATTTTCAGAGAATGCACAAGCATTCGTCGCCTGCAAATCGGATCGAAGAGATCGGGAGGAGAATGGAGATAAGCAATAAAAAGAAAAAAAAAGAACACGCCGGATCTCCGACGAGATGCCGAAGGTCGCTGGCGGCGCCGCCGGGGAAGTTTTAAGGGTTTGGGTGGGAAGACTTAGAGAGGGGGTCGGAACGAAAGTGGGATGGAGTGTCCGATTGTGTGCTACCACCATCTGAGCCTCTTGCTGCTGCATTTTATGGGCTGGATGGGAGTGCTGGTGGGCCGAAGGTTGTCAAGGATGCAGGGATGATCGATAGTTATAGTGGGCCTAATGATGGGCTTGGGCCAGGTGGTTTATCATCTCTTGCTTCTGTTAATAATGGATTTATGTCGTATCGATAAATCATGTGGTGTCAAGTGCAAGTTTAGTTGTACCAATTTTCAAAAGAAAACATTAGCGGTGTCTTGTTCGGGTTTGGGTTCAAAGAAAGTGGATGTATCGGTGCGCGAGAGCTCTTCGGCGGTTGAACGTGCTTTTCTCGAGTCAATTCTGGGTCCCTCACCACTAGAAGCTAAATTGGAGAGATCATCGCCGGAGGCTTCTTTTGGTTCTCCAAAGGCTTAAAAAAACGAGTAAGAACTTCTCCGTGGAAAAGGTTGAAGAGAAGGTATCGAGGACGGGTGAGAGAGGTAAGAAGCCTTAGTTCGTCGTAGTTGTTTTGATGGGTTCTAAATTTGTTTTGATGGATGAACTTTTATATCTATCATCTTATTTTTTGATTTCATAATGGTTTATTGGTTTGTTTGTTAGGTTCTTGTTGAGCGGTTTTCATTGTTCATGTATTTCGTCCTTTTTGGTTGGACGCTTTGTTCGTTTGGTTGGTTTGTCTCGGCTCTCTTTGTTAGGCTTGATGTTGGTTAGTTCGGTTAAGTGAGTCGAGATTTCGCTTATGTATCGGTATGATTGCTTCTTTCCTCATTAGATGAAAGTTTATGGTATAAAAGTGTAAATTTTTTTCGCTAAAAAAGGGGTTTCATATAGTTACTTTTAGAACTTCTTTCTACAATAACCTTACCCTATCATAAACGCAAGTATTCCATATTTATTAGAAATGTAACATCATCACTACTAGTTCAACCAGATTGAAAGTCGCTTTGTCGATTCGGAGGGCAGACAAATTCAAAGTATAGAGCACATAATTGTTTATTAGCAGAGTTAACTCCGGCATCGCATTTGTTCGCTAGGAACAAAGCTCTTTTTGATGGTGAAGTCCCGTGTTGGATGGTTATCGTTTGTCTCATCAAGCTCAAAGTATTTCAATGGGCATTATCTTCAAAGTTATGCCGGAGTCATTTGGGAGAATAATCTATGCTTATTAATTCGATAAGCATGAGTTCATGGGTCTCTGTTTAGCGTATGGTGCCTGCCCCACCTTTTGTTTTATCATTTCATAGACGTTTATAGTCTCAATTACTTGTGTTTTCGGAAAGAGTAGTTTTTTCTCTTTGCCTTGTTTTGTATTTCGTCGATTTAATGAAACGGTCCCTTTTCAATTTATTTATTTTTTAGAACGGCTTATTTCGGCATCGAATATTCTCATTTGTTATCCACTCACGCGTTGGGAGGAAACTCATCACACACCATCGCCGCATTGGGTACCCGGTGTGCTTTGGATTAAACCGAGTGACTTGGAGCATACACCTTTATCACCACAACCCTTGAGAAAACCTCCCCGAGATTCGAACCCTCGCCAAATAAAGGACAAGGGACCGGCAACACAGGCTTTGTACCACTCAAGCAACTAGGCTGGTGGTCCCCTTTCAATTCTAATTTCCGTTTTCGCAAATAAAATTACTACTTCAACCGGCCACTACTATTAATATCATCAGATAATCCAACCAAATTCATATTATGTTAACCTGTCAATTAGAATCCTAATTATGCCTTACAATCAATCATTATCATCACAAGACTACACGTTCAGGACTTTCTTGATCGAGTTTCTTAGAGTAGTTGAGTTGTTACCATCATATATCTCATGTTCAGCTTTTATCACCAACGGCCAATGGGATTGCAAATTTATATTCACATGATCTTAACGGACAATACTAGACTGCAACCATGCAATGTGTTGGCGATCATAAGAATTTAAAACTGAATAACATCATATCCAAAAGCCTTTCTTTATATGCACAACAAATTACGGCATAAAAAAGGTTCTCATTTTTCCCAGTTCACAGAGTATACACTGGATCACGAGCTATCAACAAAAGAAAAAATAAGACAATCACCTTACGAAAATAAACAACTGTTGTGTTCCAAAGGTAACTTACAAACTAACGTTAGCTTTGTTTCTTAGACGGTGTATGCTTGTTGAATTGTTTCTATGTCTAGACCCTTGAGTCTAACCACTGATTCAACGTGACCCTTCAACGTATGCAATTCTCTCAACCTAACAAAACCAAATAAAAATAAATAATACCTTGCGATTTATACTCTTCGTTTGGCTTCTTCTGCCATCTGGTTAAGCACAGTCACATTCGTGCGATCACCAAACATTTTTGTGTCAGGAACTTCAAGCCCGTGAAGGGAAATGGAATCTCCAAATTAAAGCAAGCAGCAAAAAACCGAACTGACACAAGCACAAATAACATATAAGATCAAGACCTAGAATAAACATAAAATACACACACGGGGACACAAAATAACTTACCACAACACGAATAGTGATTTGAACTGCATATATCTGCCAAAAAGAGCAGATACAGTTAGGCCAACCAAAATTTTCCCATTTAATATATCTCGATTATTACATAAATTTTCACATTTTATAAATCCAAATTTTAGAATAAAAAACACACCAGGGAAAACACTGGCGAAACTAAGGCTTTCTCGATAAGTTCATCAATGGGTAGAGCGGCGATTGACTCGTCTTTATTTTGACCGAGTAAAGCAGAGGAAGGATACATATTGGTTCCCATTCCAAGGTGTCGACCCATTTCTTTTCCTACGGCCAATTGATCCCCTGTTCAAAGGTCACAAAGATTAGTATTCAATTAGAGGTGATAAATACATGGGTTGGGTAACAGGTCAACACTAGAAGCTATTATACAGGGCATAGAAAAAATTCGAACAATAAATCTCGAAATTAATCCTAGTACAATTCATTCCTGAAACTGAAACGAATGTAGTTGCCAAATTCAAGTCACTACTTTTCCAATTTCTTGAAATTTCGATAAAGAGCAGCATGAGCCTGATAAACTGCCACGGCCCTCTAGGACTCTCTTTTCATCCCTCCAGAACTTTCTATTTTTATAACATAAAAAGGCACATATACAATTACAATCTACATTCACAATTATACATTATACAATCAACAATACACAAAATACAAAACACGCTCGCAAAATAAAAGATATAACAAAAAGAAATGTAAAATAAAACGAAATGAATCACCTGGTATGCTACAACTAGTGACCATAACCCACGGTCTGCTAACTTATCAATCAAAGCATGAACTTTGCGTTCTATATCCGATCTGTTGTGTGCAAGACTCGAGATTTAAACCAAGGTACCTAACTAGTTACTCAACCTTCAATGTTCACAATACACAATCAGGGCTAGAGCGCAAGTTTATTATGGATAGATATGATAGTTTTAACCCATTTATATCAGGACATGAACATCAGGTCTAAAGTACTCAACCTGTGTCTTTAAGCTTACCTCAAAGTGTTTTTTTTTCTTGACAAAAAAATTTCATTACTTCCACAATATAAATCCAAGAATTAATATCATGTAAATAACATATAACAGTTCATAAGAGGCGACATGATCCGTAAGAGTTGGTAAACGAATCGTACGGGTTAAGGTCATTTAAGAGTTGGGTTTTGAGTCACCTCGCTTTTAGGCAATTAGACTCTACTACTATGGATATAGAAGAAGTCGTTACATCTCAATATAAATTGCAATCTTTCTACATAATGTTTAACATTTCCACTCTACATCTTCAAAATTCAAACAATGATGGCAAACATTTTATGAGAATATGAGTATATTGAAACAGCATGCATGAAAAAGACAGCATTAAAACGAGAGAACATTAGATTCAATGACACATAGAAAATGAAAACATATTATATTATACGAACCAAAGTGAATCTAACCAACATTAAAACTACATGGGAGGTATAGTTATGTTTTTTAACTTCAACTTTCCAACAAATTTTTTCGCATTTCTATATTTTGGATAAGTAGTTTCCCATTAGAGCAATCAGACATATCAAATACTGAGTATTCAAAAGTTTCAATTACACCACTTGACAAAAGTTATCAATCACCTACCCACAACGCATAAACAAAATAATCATAAATGTATCTAACTTTAATTGTTTCATTACTTCAATCAATGTAAATACGGAATAAATATGAATATTGTTTTTTTAGTAAAATAAGCTAATAAAAGATTTCTAATTACTGCTATTAGATAACATAGCAATACATAACAACAGTAAATATAACTAATAATTAAGCTCAATTAATTGACTAACACCTTAGCATTGTAAACATATCAAAGATTTTACCCTCTAAAACAAGAGAAGCCATGGAAATTGTAAGATAAATACGAAACTTGTTGTGCAAGCTAGAGTTTATTAATCACCTCGATTAATATCAAATACTTGTTGATTTGGGCCGTCAGCTCCTCCTCACTCGTTTCATAATGGCTTGATAGATTCGATCCACACGGTAACTTATTTTGAATTACAAACTGTTTTATTGTCACATACAAGGATCAAGGATGGTATAGGTTTGGAAAAGCTTTTTGAAAAGCAATTGTCGTTGAACTCAATTTTTCACAATCATATCAATGGTTGAACTCTGTGATTGATGTAATTTCTGAACAATTTTAGTAGCTAAGAAAACCGATTTTTTTAATGTAATAAGGAGTCTCCTCTGTTTGTACATTGTAAGGAGAATTATTTTGTGTTTAGTACCGAGAATTCTTTTGGTTTTAGTAGTTCTACATCTATGTAATCAATTTTGCTGAAATAAAGGAACTCCGTTCGTCATATCTTGAAGTTTATAACAATTCTTTATATCACTTTCGAAGGTTGGATCAATAACTAATGTGTCGCTTAAATCTCTCACAAAGCCGACAATAATTCATCTTTCCAAATCATTCGAAAAATCAGTTCTATTATCAACAATTTTAATAGCTACTTTAAGATTCTCGAACTTCCATTTACACACCTTATTTTCGCCCGACCAACTTCCATCGTCTATTTTTGTTTTACCCAGCCTAATAGTTGCTCAAAAATCAATGCATCCACAGATTTATTATTAGAGATGTTAAATTTATGCCAAACTTCTAATAAGCCAACAAAACGCAGTGTTTGTAACACTTTCGATAAAACATCTCCACTGTTATTACTCACAAAATTTGCATCGAAAAAACTAAAATAAATATAAAAAGTTTTTTTCTAATATTTTATAAGCGCCCCTTTAATTTTAATGAAATTGGACTCATTTATGTTCTAGTTAGTCCAGTGATCAGCAACATCAATATTCTTCGAATTATAAAAATATTGTGCAATCTTTATCTTTAAAACACGTCTCTTAACTTATTTTTCTCGATAATTAACTAAAAGAATAGAAGTTGTCTGGGTTAATACTAATATATTACTATTAATTAACTTATACAAATAATTTTGCACATCCTAATGACAAAGAAACAATAAACATACCTCATCCGTAGTGCCATTTTTATGATAAAAAAACATGAACCATTTAGAGTTTTCTTTTATCTTCAACAAGTTGTCTTTCTACCGTTCACGAGTTTTCTTTTGTCTTAAACTCCATTAAACACTTTGTCTGCTTTTTGCGATACGCAACATAAATATTCTCAAGTCTATTTTGGCTGGTGTTTTTAAACCATTTGACAAATTTAACGTTACTAACCATCCGGGCATAGCCTGGATGGCCACTGAGGTATCCCCATGATAGCATCCACCCGGGTTCGAGTTTGAGTTCCGCCTCGGCTTGTTCAAAAAGAGAGATGACTGGAGGGATGTCGAAAGACAATTCACCCGGTAGAGGGATGTCGAAAGACAATTCACCCGGTAGCGGGTATGGCACTCAGCGGGCTCGTTCCCCCAGGTTTACCCTCTGCAGGGGAGTCAAAGATTCGTTCGTAGGGGGGGTTCCTGAGTAACCAAAAAAAAAAAAAAAAAAAAAAATTTAACGTTACTACTTTTCTTAAATTTCTCAGTTTCTACACATTTGATAATTTGCTTATGTACATACGCGCAAGTTTCATTGGGGAAAACATAATAGCAAATTTCCCAGTTTCAACACTTCAAAAAAGAATATAATAAAATATCATAGAAGGTGTGGTGTATATTATATTCCAAAACAATTCTTTTAAAATGTTTATCAAGGCAACAATCTTTTAATTGTTAACCCGATGGAACTTGCAGCACATGCACCTAAACAAATTGTCGAATGTGGAAAAAATGGGAAATTTAAAAAAGTAATAACATGAGATGTGTCAGATGATTCAAAGCCACCAACCAGAGTAGACTTTACAATCTTTATGTTGCATATCACAAGAAGCAGGAAAGTGTTTTATAGAGTTAAAGATAGAAAAAAACTTGGTTGGCGGTAAAGGAAAACCCGTTGAAGGTAGAAAAAAACTTGGTTGGCTGCTTGTTTATCATAAAAATGACACTAAAGACGATGTATCCTTGTTTCTTTGTCATTATGACGTGAAAAAATATTTATTTGAGTTGATTAATAATAATATATTAGACAACTTCTTTCTTTCAGTTAACAATCGAATAACTAACCTAGAGACGCGTTAGAAAGATGAAAATTGCACAATATTTTATAGTTCGAAGTATTAATGTTGTTGATTACTGAACCAAATTGAACATAAACGAGTCCAGTTTTCAATTAAAAGAGGCGAATATAGAATAGTAGGAAAATCTTGGTATACTGACTTTAGCTTTTTCAAAGCAAACTTTGTGAGTAATAAATAGAGATGTTTTATGAAAAGTAAAAAAGATACAAACACCGAGTGTTGATGACTTGTTAGAAGCCTCACATAAATTAAACATCTCTACCAATAAACCTGTTGATAAATTACTCTTTGAGCGAACTATTAGGCCGAGTAAAACAAAAATATACGATGGAAGTTGGTTAGCCGAAAATAAGTGGGGCAAATGGGAGCATGGGAATCTTAGGGTACTATTAAAATTGTTGATAATAGAATTGACTTTTCGAAATTATACTACAGTTTGCAACTCTTGAACCATCCATGGATTTGAAAAGGTGAAAGTATTGTCGATTTTCTGAGAAATTTTAGCGACACATTAGTTTTCGATCCAACCTCCGAAAGTAATATAGTTAATTGTTATAAACTCCAAAATGACGAATGGAGTTCCCCTATTCCAGCAAAAGTGTGAAACTGATTACAAAGATGCAGGGCTACCAAAAACAAAAAAAAAATCGTAAGTACCATAAACAAAATAATCCTCCTTACAATATAAAAACGGAGGATACTTTATATAATAGAAATTTGATTTCTCATCTACTAAGATTGATCAAAAATTACATCAGTCACAATGGTTCAATCCGTAGAAATGATTATGCAAAATTTAGTCTAACGAACACAAAATTGGCAATTGTTTTTCAAAAAACTTTTCCGAACCTGTTATCATCTATGTATATGACAATGAAAGAGTTTGTAATGCAAAACAGGTTACCGTATGGATCGAATCTATCAAATTATTATGAAAAAAGGAGAGCAGAAAGAACCAAAACTGATGGTATAAGGCAGCAAGTATTTGATATTAACCGAGTTGATTTCCCGAATATACGATTGTTCTTCAGAGCCAACGCCATTCCTGAAAAACAAAACGATGACACCTTGTGTTTGAGTTATGAGAATATGCTATTGATAAGTAAATTTCTAATATGGAATGGCATAATCTGGTGAGGCATGAGATTATGCAATAAATAAAGATAAAAAGATTATTAGTTATAACTATCAATATTTAGTAGAAAGCGCGTATAAAACCTCTACGCATACAAGCATCTTTATTTAGGATTTTTCAAGAGAAATAAACTAAGTCATAATAAATAATATGCACTCCAGCTAGATACATCATATCAAACAAAAAAACAGAAGAGACAAAAAACTTAACAATGTCTATTCATGAAATAATTAGACTAATTTTTAAAATAGACAACGTAGTACTATCATACAACAGATTATGAACTTTAACACAATCCTGGAGTAACACTTACATTTTCAAACTAGATTTTATAACACGAGTAAGAAGCTAAGAGAATAAATACAGATTGATGGCAAAGCAGTTATAAAAGAGACATCATAGATCTAGAAAACTTGGAACGCAACAAAAAAAAAAAAAAAAAAAAAAAAAAAAAAAAACCTTTTATAAGACCATCAACCACACAAGTTACCAAAAAAAAAAACTTTAAACACCCAATGATAGACTAAGAACCTTTTAATAACAAGATATCAACAACAACAATAAGAAAGTCTGAACACACTAGTGCTCAAAACATAGAAAAGAGCACAAACAATAAACTGTGCAATCATCAACAAGTTGAACTGAAGATGTAAACGAAAAAAATAAGGATTTAAATCGATTACCTGAAACTTTGGATGAGTTCAAGAGAAAAAGAAGGATCGAGAGAAATAGCGGCGCATATGATCTATACTCCGTAGTATTAGGGTTGAGGGTATCATGGTCTTTTTGAATGTGAAATGAAATTAGATTAATGTTTTGCGTATTTGGCAGCTTGAATATGTTTACAAGAGTTTAAAACTTTTTAAGAGAGAGAAAACTCAAAAACTAACCGAACTAATGTTTATGATAAAACCTGTAACTATTTGTTATTTTACTTTTTATTTTAACAGTTTTAGCTATTATGTCAAACACATAAATACATATAACAAGTTACCGACTACCAGTTATCAACTATCAGTTACCAGCTACCATCTAATTTTGCCAAACATACTCATAGTTAGAGTTGGAGCTGGAAGTTGAAGCTTATTTTGAAAAAGTGGAAATTGGAGTTTATTTCTCGTCGGATTTGAGTCTTTTGAGCTCTCTGAGTGGTCTAGCTACCCGCTGGGATTATGTTCATCAATGCCAAATTCTCACTTTTCGGTTTCCTTTAGCTCGGAAAATCAAGTGGCGAATGAATGGAGTTCTGGCTTTTAGTTAGTGAAGGTTTGCCATTTTTTGTTGTGGTTTGTCTTTGCAGGTGACGGTAGGGTGGTTGTCGGACCCTTTTTCTAGCCAGAAGTTTATTATCGTCGTCCTAGCCGTTTGTTATGCTTTCTATGTTGTTTAATGTCAGTGCAGCCGCTATTTAAGTTTCACGTTGTTGGAATCTTTTGTTTCCCATATAGTTGTTGATCTTCCGATCCTTTGGCTAAAAAAGATATATTTGTAACATCACCACTACTAGTTCGACTGGTCACTACTATTAATATCAGATAAAACTAAAGAATCTAATCAAAATCATATATTATGTTACTTGAAACGCTATTTATGCCTTGCAATCAATCATCAATCATAATCATCACAAGACCACACGTTTAGGACTTTCTTGATCGAGTTTCTTAAGAGTAGTTGAGTTTTTTTTTTTGGATAAAGTAAGAGTAGTTGAGTTGTTATCATCATATATCACATGTTCAGACTTTTATCACAAAGGGCCAATGGGATTGCAAGTTTACATTTGCATGATCGTAACAGACAATACTAGACTACAACCATGAAATGCGTTGGCGGTCATAAGAATTAAGAACTGAAAACATCATATCCAAAAGCCTTTTTTCATATGCACAACAAATTACGGCATAAAAAGGTCTCCCTTTCCCAGTTCTCAAAGTATACACTGGATCACGAGCCATCACGAAAGAAAAAAAAAATAATACACGAAAATAAACAACTGTTGTGTTCCAAAGGTAACTCACAAACTAACATCAGCTTGTGTCCTAGACAGTGTACGCTTGTTGAATTGTTTCTATGTCTAGACCCTTGAGTCTAACCACCGATTCAACGTGACCCTTCAACGTATGCAATTCTCTCAACCTAACAAAACCAAATAAAAATTAACAATTTGGGCCAAAAATGGAAGCTTTAGAAATATTTGAAAATCAATAATTAACAGACAATACCTTGCGATTTCTGCTCTTCGTTTGGCTTCTTCTGCCATCTGGTTAAGTTCGGTCACATTGGTTCGATCACCAAACATTTTGGTGTCGGGGACTTCAAGCCCGTGAAGGGTTCGTTGTGCATGGGCCCATTGAAGCTCACGTTGTTCCTTACCAAAATCCTTTTGCCTCGTGAAAGCAATCTAAATTATAAAAAAAAACAATAATTAACAATTTGCAAAATAATAAAATTTTTAAATAAATAAAACTATATAGCAACACACACACACACACACAAATATAGAATAATAAAAATAAATGCACAAGTTTGTATTACAAAAGGTAGACACGTGACACATACCCTCCTCTCGAGGACAAGGTCCCAGGCGCGTCCACTAAGAGCGTATCGAATAAAGAACTTGAGAAGATCGAGTGGGAAGTAAAAGACGATATTATAGAGCCAGATTACACCCGCCCATCCCCACCCGATTCCTTCCACTGCAGCAAATTCCCAATTCGCATAAACTGCTATTAATGTAGCAATCTGGTACAAACAAAATATAATTAATATTATATATTTAATATTTACTAATTAAAAGTTAAAAAAATACTAAAATAACTACTAATGTGTACCAATTGGGCAACAGCAAAAGCGATAACAAGCAGCCAACCAGGTCGTTCCACAAATGACCAGCTACGCGACCTCGTCACAAAAATTAGGGCTTGGCTTATTGTGCTGACTTGAAGATATATTGCTGAAGCCAGCTTTCGGAAATCGTCATGAGCGGTTTTCTCGAGAGTAGCCACACCAAATGTACGCTGCATATTACATTTCAAAAATGGTTCAATAAATGGGTAATCAGGTAAACGGGCCCACTACAAGATTTGCTTACAGTGAGGTTTGAACCTGAGACCTGTTGGAAGGAACTCAGGGCCTCAACCACCACTAGGTTATCTTGAGATGGTTTAGTTAAGTACACGGAATCCGTAAATAAGTATACGGTAAGATGCGGGTATAAATGTACGTACCGGAAAGAAATCCGTTTTATAAGCCGCCCAGAAGAATATAACGGTCATCATGGCTAAGTAAGTACCGAGTACGACCCCGGTAGTGAAAATTTCGGCAAGTTTCCAGCTATCCGGAAGTGGCGATGGCTTCACTCGATCCTTCGATATGGTCATAATGGTTCCTAAAATGAAACGGTTATGAATACGGGTAGCAAATAAGACGAGAAAAGGATATTGTACTGGGAAACGCGAAACTGAAAACTAGATATCGAATTGCAAGATTAGAAACTAAGACGCGAAACAGAAAAAGAAACGTGAATAATGAAACTTTGAGAAACGTGCCTCGACCCAACCCATTTAGTCATAAAAAAATGTGGCACGTTTCGGCCCAAACCCATTAGATCATTGACCCAACCCGACCTGTTTCCAGGTGTAACCATAAAACACAAAAAATGCACGAACCATCGTTAAGGATTGCGATGATAAGAACCATGAAGGGTGGGAAATCAAATCTCCATATCAAAGCAAGCAGCATGAAACCGAGCTGACATAAGCACAAATAACATAAAAAGATCATTACTTTAGAACAAAATTAAAACACGAACACATGATGAGACAAAATAACTTACCACAATACGGATAGTGATTGAAACAGCATAGATCTACAAAAATTGCAGATACAGTTGGGTTCAGCAAAATGTATTTTCTTTAAAATAAAATAAAAAATAAAAAAGATATGGCGAGACATTACAGTGTAATTTTTCATTCTTTGGAAAATGGCTCGACTGGTCAAAACGGCACTGATGATAACACTAAGACCGGGCTCGGTTAGGACTATATCAGAAGCACTACGGGCTGCATCGGTTGCATCGGCAACCGCAATCCCGATATCGGCCTTTTTAAGGGCAGGAGCGTCATTTACTCCGTCACCAGTCATTCCACATATATGTTTCCTAGCTTGCAAACGCTTTACTATTTCATATTTGTGTTCTGTAAAAAAAATTACAAAAAAACATTTCAAGTATATTAATAATAAATTACAGATCTTTTTCATTTTTTTATTAATTTTGAATGAAGGAAAAAAAATCACACCAGGGAAAACACCAGCAAAACCATCGGCTTTCTCGATAAGTTCATCGATGGGTAGAGCGGCGATTGACTCGTCTTTATTTTGACCGAGTAAAGCAGAGGAAGGATACATATTGGTTCCCATTCCAAGGCGTCGACCCGTTTCTTTTCCAATGGCCAATTGATCCCCTGTTAAAAGTCACAAAGATTAGTATTCGATTAGAGGTGACAAATGGTTGGGTCGGGTAACGGGTCAAGCCTAGTACAATTTAAACCCAAAACTAAAATGAATGTAGTTTCCAATTTGACACGACTTTTCCAAATTCATAATATTATCGTTATGCTTGCGATTTAGAGGAATCGTATATGTTCAGCTATATTCGACCTCAATAGTTAAAAAAAAGTGTTGCAAAGTCGGCCGCGACAGAAAAGTGCCCAACCCGGCCCGTTCTGCTCAAAATTGGTTAAAAAAAACTCGGGTCAACGGCGGCCTGAGTCGGCCAATAATGTCGGGTCAACGATTAAAACTCGGTCAATCTTTTATCTTTTATACCTATGAATAGAAGATCAATATTTTTATAATTTATGTTGGATTTATTCTTGTTTACTATATTTAGATTTGAAATGTATATGTCTAAGATATATCTACATTTAAAAGTCAACGTTAGTCAATGTTAAAAATTAGAAATATGGACCTGTAATCATTTTAACATTCACTCCGAGATTTAAAGCCCTTCGAATAGTCTCGGCACTATCATGTCGAGGTGGATCAAAGAGCGGCATGAGCCCAATAAACTGCCACGGCCCACCAGGACTTTCTTTTCGTCCCTCGGGAACTTCCTATTTATAAAAAACAAAAAAAAAGCAAATTTAATTATATAACTCAACAATAAACAAAACACTCACACAAACTGAAAAAAAAAAATGTAAAAGAAAACGTCATGAATCACCTGGTACGCTACAGCAAGTGACCGTAAGCCACGGTCAGCAAACTTATCAATAACGGCATGAACTCTGCGTTCTATATCTGATTTGTTGTGTGCAAGATTCAAGATCTAAACCAATACAAAAATATATAAAATTACAAATGTAGTAAAAAGTTAATCTTTTTGTGTAATATTGTTTTGGTTGTCATTAAATTGATACTCATATACATATACATATACATATACATATACATATACATATACCAACCTGCTCAGGGGCACCTTTGCTGACTCTATGCATTTTACCCTGATTATCCAAATAAGTCAACGCTGTGCGCTTATCGGTAGGATTAAATGGCAGAAAATGCAGCTCTTGGATTTCAGCACGCGCCTATTTTTAAAAAATAAATAAATAAAATATTAACAAGATAAAACTTTCTCCCATCCAAATTAACTGATATCTTTAGCTATATTATAATTATTACCTCTTTTGGATCAGCCAGCATATTGACTATAGCAGCATCAATAGCATCCTGGTTTTCAGTTCTTGAGGCTCGTGCTGACATCAGCACAACAGTATCTGCATCTACTCCCTTTGCAAACACCTAACAGATTAAGCCAACACAAATGTCAAATACCTTGTCAACCCACAAAAAAAAAATATATTAAAAAACAATTGAAGTCAACAAAAAAACTTACTTCAATAAGATTCTTGTCAACTGTAAGCTTGTTTAAAGTCAACGTTCCAGTTTTGTCACTGCAAAGCACATCCATTCCAGCCATTTCTTCTATCGCTGTCATTCTTTTTGTAATTGCTCCCTGTTAAAATAACAAACATATAAAAGTATAAGACAATATATCATAAATCACTAAAAATAAAGTATCTATTAAAAGAAAATTATCGATTAGGTCAACGAACCTGCTGAGCCAATCGATGAGACCCGATGGCCATTGTCACCGATAAAACAGTAGGCATAGCAATTGGGATTCCACCAATAAGGAGTACTAATAGATTATCAATTCCAGGCCTATATTGCCTATCTTGAATCGGGAACATTACTATTATCTCGATCACCATTCCAGCAGCAATCGAACAAATGCAAAAATTCCCAATTGCAGTCAAAACCTAAAAAGATGTATATAAGGGGTAAAATAATCAAAACCCAATTCCAAAAAACTAAAAAGTCAACACCTTTGATATGAAGTTTGAATCTTTTTCATCTTCACCTTTTGAAAGTGTCCAACTTGGTTCGTGCTGTCAACAAGATGGGCTGCCTTTCCGAAAAACGTGTGGACCCCGGTTGCAATCACAACTGCCTCGAGCTCACCCTGTTTGCAAGTCGAACCGGAATAAACACCGTCCCCGGGACCTTTTGTTACCGGAAGTGACTCACCTGTTAGAGCCGACTATACCCAAAAAAAAAAAAAAAAAACTTGACCAGTTCAGTACAAAATAACATGATTTGATCAAGAAACGGTTATACAAACAGTTGATAACTCACTTGATCAATCTTTAAAGGATCACCATCGAGCAAACGAGCATCGGCTGGAACAATATCACCAAGTTTGATACTAATTATATCGCCTGGAACTAAGATGGAAGCATCTTCCTCGTTCCATCTCCCATCTCGTAGAATCTATAAAATTTTTGAATAAATCATTCAAAAATGATATTATTATGTCAAATATATATAGAATTATGAAAAAGTAAATGATGATACCTTTGCTTTTGGAGATAGCTGAGCCATGAGAGCAGCAGCTGCATTACCAGCATTGTTTTCTTCAATGAAACTAATTGTGGAGTTGATAATTAGCAGAGTAATAATACCCACAAAATCCTGCCAATCAGGAGGCTTTCCCTACAATTTTTTTTACTAAAATTAAGCTTTTTTATAAAAGAAAAAAGAATAATACTAGAAAATATGTATAGTATATAATGTTTGAAGAAAAGGGTTTTTTTCAAGTTCTTACTCCTCCATTAGCAAGAGCAATTGCCATAACAGCAGCAGCTTCCATAACCCATGACAATGGATTCCACATAAAACCCAAAAACTTCAAAAATTTGCTTTCCTAAAAATACCCATATCATAATTTTGGTCAAATCTTACTCAGAAAATTATGCTCTAAATAAATTTAAAAAAATAAAAATAATAAAGCATCATAACAAGATTTGGGAACAGAACACAAACACACATGAAATAGTAATAATATTTGAATTGGAGTGTACCTTTTTTTCTTCAAGTTTATTATGGCCAAAAATAGCTAATCTTTCTTCAGCAGCAGTACTAGTGAGACCCTCTTTGCTACATCTCAAATTCTCAAAAACTTCCTCAATTGGAATACTTTCCTGCACAACATAATTGAACCGGATAAAAAAATTATAAAAAAATTTAATTTTAATTTTTAATTGAAAATAAAAAAGAAAGTAGAATGAGTAACATAGATCCATTACCAAATCTACAGTTTCCTTCAGCACAGCGTCAAGAACTTCAGGCTTTTCTTCTCCCATTTTTTTTGTGGTTTCTTGAAAAGCAACTAGTTGCAAATCAAGCACAAAGCTTTAATATATAAAAGATTATGAAATAATGAAAACCCAGATGAAAAAACACAATATTATTATATGAATTATTATTATTATTATTATTATTATATGAATAATTGTGGTTTAAGAAATATAAAGAGGCTTCTCACCTATAACAAATCTACAAGGAGCTGAACCGCTGATGAGAGATAATAGAAGTAAGTAAGCAACAGTACTAACAGGCCCCTAAACAAACCAACAAAATAAAATATATTTATTAATTATTAATTTATTAATTTATTAAGTGGAGTAATAATTAAGGAGTAATTTTATAATAATTTTATAATTTAATTAGTATAAAATGAAAACATTTGTTTGATATAGTTGAAACTTTTTACCCTAAAACAAAACTCCGTGGTAGAAGTCCTGCTCCTCTGTTTCAATTCTCAAGAAAATAAAAAGTAAATTAAAATAAAACTTTTCTAGATTAATATATAAAAAATTTCTAAAGTTTATGTATTCTGCATTGAGGGTTGCACTTTTGTGGCGTGTAGCAGCTCCGATTGACTACTATTTTATCAAGAATATTTTTTAAGCTATTCAACAAAATATAGGAAGTGCGTGCAAACGTTGGAGTATTATTGTTATTTTAGCAAATTGTAGTATCATTTTGAATAAACGTACTTGAAACAACAGCACTATAAGATACATTTTTATTCGGCTATTTTGATATCGAATATTCTCATTTATCAAAACAGCACCAGTGAGACGACCCGTCTTAATCCATAAGGACGAATACAATAACATATGATTACATCGCGAGGTAATTGACCTCTATATGATACATTTTTCAAACATTGCATTCGTTTTTTTTTTTTTTTTTGAAAAGCAAGAGAGAATATATTAAAAAGAAACACGAAGGAAACTACAAGGAGATGGCCAAGGCCAAAACAAGCGAAGGCCGAGCCAAAAAACACGAACAAAAAATAAAAAAAAAAGGTGCAAAGATTGCAACCCACACGAGTTTTAGCTATCTAGATACAAAGAAGGATAAGAAAGCCAAATATGCCAATCGATACATTTGTCTTTGATCCTGCTAGAGACCCATTCGAACGATTTTACTTGGATTTCATTAACGAGAACCGGCGCATTCCTCCCTTTGTTTTGAAACACAGTCATATTTCGATTCTTCCACACATTGCATTCGTTTTTAAAAGACAAACTTTCTTTACATTTAAAGTTGACGGCATGCATACCATTTCATAATACATCCAACTATATTTGACTTAATAATAATCTTGATGAACTCAACGACTCGAATGCAACGTCTTTCGAAATATGCCATGAATGACTCAAAAATAATGGTTCTTTTAATAATAATAATAATAATAATAATAATAATAATAATAATAATAACAACAACAAAACTAATAAAATAAAACTACCTTTAAAAGTATTTCCAAAAATGAATGCCCCAGACCAGGCTCGAACCCGCGACCTCTCACTAACAAGACTAAGACACATACCCCTAACCGATGTTCTGCTTATTGTTTTCTTATAATATCTCGTACATTAAATCAATTAACATGTACGAAGCTGTCATATGAATTCATCATCATCATCCTTATATCTTTTTCATACTCGCATCATCATACAAACATTAAATCACGTCTTCATCGTCATCTTACACAGTCAGCATCATCTTAAACATGATCATTTCATCATCATTATCATTTCTAATTTGATCAAAAAGTTTCATAAACGAAACCCAAAAAGGAAACCCGTTTTCATTGTGTTTCCCTTTTTCTTCTTCAACTTCATAAAACCCATTTAACTAGTCCCATAGTTTACGGCCCAAGAGGCATTCACTTGGCCCAATCGATAGGAGCTAATCTCGGCCCAAGACAAGGAGCAAAATCACGGCCAAAGTTGGTAATTACTAAGTTCACTTTGTTTAATTACTCTAAATTCGTTTATACATACCCCACCATCATACGTTCCTTTATATCCACAACACAAGTGGATGTCTTGTATGATCATCAAGACCCACAAAAAAAAAGAAGAAAAAAAAAAAACACAACCAAAGTATCAAGTGGACAGAGAATAGAAGGAAGAAGAATATCTAAACAGATTATCATCTTTTCTCTTTCGCCACTACCCTCATTACAGCAACATCATCATATTTACCAAGTGTGTAAGCGATGGGTCTGGAACAGACAGAAAACAATGGAGGTTTATGGTGATGATGAGGATAAAGGTGATGATGATGTACGTGGGTTTGAAGGTTGTCTTCGGTGATGGTGATCCGTAGGCTTCATCACGACAGAAGGCAGCAGAAGATGGAGACAGCGGTGGTGGTTGTTTGGCTGCGTATTTGAGTTACGAGAGAAGCAGTTACAACAGTAGGATAGCAGCCTAATGGGTAAATAAAGATGGTGTTTGTTGCTCAATCATAAACAGAAAAGTTAAACCGTACCTTTGGTGTTCGAATAAACAAAAAGAAACAAAAGCGAGTACGAGTATATTTGCTGCAATAGATTATAATGGTGGCTCGTGGTGTTAATCGGCTTGTGTTTAGTCGATCAATAACATAAGTAAGTATAAGGTTATAAAGGTGATGGTTGAGTGGTGTTCTTTGAGCTTGAAAACGAATAACAGATTTTAGCGATCGGGTTGATGTTATTGTGGGTTTGGTGGTAGTGATGATGGTTGCCGGTGTTGCAGTAGAGGAGGGTAAGGTGGTGATCAATGAAGGTGCCGGTGGTTGTGGGTGATAATCTAAGGTGGTGGATGGCGTGAGGGTGGCGGTTTGTGAAGAAGGTGAAGGAGATAGTGACTCTTGGTGGGGTATGATGGCCGCTAGTTTGCAGGTGGTGGCGGGAATGATAGTAGGGTGGCCGGTTGTAGTACATGGTGGAAGGGGGTGGTCAAAATACTTGTGTTTAAAAAAAATGGCAACATGTATATGTATATATAATTCATATTCATATTTATGTTGTGGACAAGAATAAAAGAAAGCACAGTAACCTTAATAATATAATTCACGGGAATATAAACTGTTAGTTCTGCCGACAGTTTCACGGGTACTATATCGTAGTTCATTGTTAAACAGTTACGGATAAAAGTGTTCCTAAAAATCCCTAATTTTTAAATTAAGTCCATTTATTTATTCTGGTCACTATAATATAAAATTTGGTCATTAACTATTAAATAAAAATTACATTAATTATTCACTCCTGTGACAACCCGAAAATTTCTAACTAAATTTAAATCTAACTTTTATATGATTCCGACGATTCACGAACAATTACTTGTAAATAATTACGCATTATTTTGATATATTAATATTATTATTATTAATTTCCTTTTTAAATAATATATCAATAAATAATATCATTATTATCAGTATTGTTTTTATGATTAAAAACAATATTATTATTATTATTATTATTATTATTATTATTATTATTATTATTATTATTATCATCAAAATTATTACTATTCATCATTTATTATTATTACGATTAATATGATTATTAATATCATTAACATAATTTATATTATAATCATTATTATTATTAAGAGTATTATCATTACTAATATTATTATTGTTGTTAAATTAATACAACTTATTATTATTATTATCATTAATGTTATTATTATTATTTGTATTATTATTAACTAATATTAATAATTATTATTATCTTTATTATTATTTATTATTATTATCATATTTACAATTATTATTATTATATATTTACTAATATATTTAATAATAATATCAATTAAAATAAAAATAAAATAAAATAAAGAAGTCAAAAACAGTACACTAATTTTATATATATTTTATTTCCTACTGATTTTTATTTTGTATCCTATCAATCAATATTTGCTTTTTTTTAATTTGATCGTACCTGTTTTTTATTTCATCATGATATCTGCTTTATTTTATTTTATACCTGCTTTTCCATTTTTTTTTTATTTTATCTGTTCTTGATCAAAGATACAATCGACACCCACTCAATCGATCACATTTTTCTTTGTTTATAAAACAGACGACCTTACATTATCATTTATCAATCACCACTAACCATTACAGCTTTTGATTCGATTGAATTAAAACAGAAAACCCATTAAAAAGCTCGAAATACTCTGTTGCATAACTTTTTATCAAAAGCTCGATTTAGCATCAATCTTCAAAATCTATAAATGTAGTCGTGTTTGGAATCCTCTAAACAATCTTCGTGTAAAATCCCAAAACCCAATTCATCATATCGTGTACGAATTTTGAAGTCAAAGTTTCAATTTTTAAAAGTCAAACAATTGTTCATCAAGAAATTCGAAACGATTTTGATGTTTCAGATTCAATTGAGTACCCAAAAAGCTTCTATGAATCGTTTACAACACAATTCATGTTGTAATTATAACCTGAAATAATCTAAATTTCAAAATCAATGTGAAAGTTGTTGTGTTCATCGCGAGCTACTGCAGCAGCTATATTTTTTTTATTTTCGATTCTGTTAATTCATTAACAACCACAACAAGTTGTTTATATTCAATTCAAGTTTTAAAACAGATTGGTAATTCAATTATTGGTTGTTGCTGCTATGGATTTTCGGTTCCAGTCTGTGAGTTTGGAGAAGGAGAAACAGAAATATTTCGGGTTAAATAAAATTCGAATGGGTTTTGAAACAGAAAAGTTGAATTGGTCGCGTGGTTGGGAGTGTTTTCGGGTTAACGAGAGGTCGCGAGTTCGAGTCCGTGCAGTGGCATTTTTTTTTTAGAAAAACTCCTAAGGTAGTTTTCTTATTATTATTATTTATGTTAAATTACTTATTAATATTCTAATACTAATACCATAATTATTATTACTATCTTTAATATAATTTATACTATTATCATTATTACTAGTTGCAGTGCCCGTGCGTTGCACGAACAATTGTATGGGCTGCGTTTAGTGTGGTTGGTCGGATAGGAATCGGGTAAAGTGGCTAATTCCTTTGGTAATTGGTTTAAGAACAATTGTATTGAGTTAGTAAGAAGTTAGAGTAATATGAAACACACATGAGGTTTAATTTATTTATCAACAACCATAGAACTGCATATTTAAAAAAAAAAAAAAACTATAGTCTCATAGGGGGGTTTTGTGTTGCATGAAAATAATGGGAATGGTAAACATAGTGACTCCGCTGTTGATGTGCCTTTGACTTGAGAAGGAGTTGATGTGCAGGAACAAATCCGATGCCTTTTTTGGTAAAATATATCTATGGTAATGAAGCAAATTAAATTAATCAATGTCATTATGTGCAATAGTAATAAAGCGAATGAGTATATGAAAGTAAAATATTAATAAAATACCCTGCGAAGGCTGGTGTGGCGGTGGGAACATGTGTGTAATCTGCATTGTACAGTAATAACATCAAATCAATGTGTTGGAGATGAAATAATTAGAAAATTGAAATTAGTAGCAAGCATGCCTCTATGAATCATGTTTCAAGTTGAAGAAAGTTTCCCTGTATACAACATTTCGTGTGTAACCCTTTAAACGTTCGTCGCTATCATTTATCATGACGATTTTTAAACCAGACGGATCGGTTACCCGTGATAGGGCAACGTATAGCTGACCGTGGCTAAAAACTGGTTTCGGTAGGTAAAGACCGACATATTTTAAAGATTGTCCCTGGCTTTTGTTTATTGTCATTGCATAACAGGGCTTGACTGGGAATTGGATTCGTTGCATCACAAAGGGCCATTTTGTTTGTGCCGACGTTAGAACAATCCGTGGAATGATGACGGATTTTCCTATATGTGAGCCTGTTATAATCCGGGCATGAAGAACAAACTTTTGGAAATCTGTTAGGATGAGACGTGTTCCGTTACACAGGCCTGCGCTTGGGCATAGATTTCGTAACAACATAACTGGTTGACCTAATTTTAGCTTTAGTTTGTGAGGAGGAACACCTGGGAAGTTTAATGTATTTAAGTATTCCACGGGATATGTTTGTTGTTGTTCCATGTTGTCGGTTGAGCCCTTGCAAATCTCATCAGAGCTTTTGTATGTCATTGTTGCTCCTTGTAATTTTTTGAACATATGTTTATTAATCTCATCTGCGTCATCATTTCTTGGTGTCAAAATAGCCCTTTCTCGTAAATAATCTTCATCTTCTTGTCTCATGGGGAAATCTGGAAATGTTGTGTCAACGATCATTTCAATCGGGGGTTTTTTGGATGCTACAATGAATTCTTCGGGAATTTTTATCCATGTTGGCTCGTCCTCCCCATCTTTAGCAATTGCAGGAACTTTGCCTTCCCCTATATCTAGGACCCATTTATTGAAGTTTTGTTTCCGTGTATCTAGATGTCCATCTGGAGTGTATTCGTTTACCCACATAATGCGGGATAGTGTGTGCAGGTGACAATGTTGCCATAAGTCTGACCTGTTAATGCATGCATGTACTATTTCTTGTCTTTTGCCCTTTGGTATGACTGGAAGTATTTGTCTAAAGTCGCCCCCTAGTAAGACAGGCATACCTCCGAAAATCTTTGATCTGTTTCTGTCATCCTTTGCCCCTAAAATGTCTCGTAAAGTTTTATCTAGGGCCTCGAAAGCGAACCTTTGTGTCATTGGTGCCTCATCCCAAATTATTAAACGGACTTCTTGAATAAGCGATGCCAAGTGTGTTTGTTGTTTTATTCCGCATGTGCTGTTTTCCATTAATTCGAGGGGGATGACAAATCGACTGTGTGCTGTCCGGCCTCCGGGTAAAAGCAATGATGCAATACCTGCAGTTTAGGTTTGTTAGTCTTGTTAGGGGTATCTTATAAGAAATAATTTTTGGTGCAGTACGTAATACGGTAATGGTAATAGGAGTTGCCAATCATTTGTTGGCAAAGGTTAACATACCTGAAGATGCAACTGCGAGGACAATAAGCCTTTCTGACCTTAATTTTGCGAGGACAGCATTGTATAAGAATGTTTTTCCGGTGCCGCCGGGACCATATAAAAAAAATAGACCACCTTGTTGTTTATGCACAGCATTAACGACTTGGAGATATATTTGTAGCTGCTCTGGGTTGAGTGAGCTGAAAAGGGTGTTATGCAAGGTAGTCATTTCTTTTATATTGTAGTTTAATTCCTCCCGTATTAGACGATTGTCCATTTGGGTTAGCATTGATTGGTCCAGCTGCGGAAGCTCGGGGAAGTCAGCTAAAGATTTGCCATTTTTATTTAAAATGCCTTGTATCTCAACTAAGCAATAATTTTTAAGCTGAGCCTCGGTTAGGATCAAATCTGGGAAGTTGAATATCTTTCTTTTTTTATACAGAATGTCCTCCGATAAAGCTTCCCAATTTAGTTCCCATAGTGTGAGTGGTTTGGTTACATTGCAAAAGAGTAACATGGTTACAAATAAGTCTCGAAGTTGCGAACCTGTTGCCCATAGCCTAGCTTCAGAGATGGCCTCTGTCCATTCTTTATCATCGTTCAACAAACCATGTGCAAAGCATGCATCTTTAAACGTGGGGTGTATTACACCATCTACAGTTCGAATTTTTTCAAAAGAACGGGGACCTTTAACTATGTTCAACAACATCCGCAGGTAGTAACGTTCACCTGATGCAGGGTTTGAATAGACAATACGTCCGATGCATGATCTTAGTTTTCTCCGGGTCCATATTTTTGCGTCTTTGTTCCATACATAATCTTTGGGCAATTTCGCGTAAGTTAGGGAGCGCGCATGTTCATCCTGTTTGTTAAGTTCAAACCACTGGGTGAACATTGTCTCTTTAATGCTCTCTCTGTGGAGAAGGGGAGGAAGTTGTTGGGAATCGCGCAATGTTACTGATTGTTGATTGGGCAAATGGTATGACAATTTGATGACCGATGGCCGTGAATAATGGATGTCAAACGAAAACAATCGCCAGACCGCCTCACACAGTGATAAATATCGACAATCCAAATAATTCTTAATTTCGTCAACGTCAATAACAGTTTGGACTGTTGTGTTTTCGTTGGGGATCATGTTTTCTTGTATGACTATTGTTGCTCGATCCGGACCTTTGTTTAAGTATTTGAATAAGTACTTGATTGCGCGTGATCTATTGCACCATTCGACATTAATGTGGGCGTTGTACTTGAGCAACAAATACCTGTTGTAGGGGACAACAAAACTATTATCAAGGCTAGTGTTGTTCTTGCGAAATTTGACTCCGTTGTTGCGACGCCTATAATTGGCGTACCCGTCTTCGTCAATAGTGGTTTCTGCATAATATGGCTTAGGAAAGTGTTTTGAACATTTCCTGTCAATAATGCAAGGAGCATCCATATGCGCACCACCGCAAGGTCCGTGTAACATGTATTCAGTGACTGCTTTAAACCCTTCTGGATCGTGTATTTGAGACGGAATCTCTGCTGATATGAGGTCATCGATGTCGGACGGTGTCTTGCACTTGTAAGCATGTGTCAACCATATTAACATATGCACATGTGGTAATCCGCGCTTTTGGAATTCAATAATGTAGAGACCTGAAACAACATATGGGATTAAAGGGATTGTTAACATATATGTAATATTTGGGTTGGGGGGGTGGGGGGGGGTTAAAATGGCAAATTATCAAAGTTAAAAACCAATGCATTATGCGTGGATGCAAATGACTAAGTGCGCGTTCATAATACCTGCCTGACACGTTCCGAATATGTGTTCTGTCATGATATCATTTGTAAGAGCGTCTAGTTTCTGTTTGAATACTCGAGCGACAACTTCAGGGCGATCTGGTGCCTTTTGGCCGTCGATATAGGAGAGCATTTCATCAATTTCGGGCCATTTTGGGTTAGAGGTGAAGGTGATGAATAAATCAGGGTTATCAAATTCACGACATAAAGCCATTGCATCCTGGTAATTTTGGACCATATACCGTGGGCTTCCTGTATGGGAAGCTGGCAAAATAATTCTCTTTCCGATTGATGCCGCTGACGTGTCGCCCCTTGTAACAGCATCACAAACATTATTGTATAGGTCGGTTCGTAACTCATTTTGGTGATGTCTGACCCACTGCAATCTTTGTTCTTCAACATATGTATATGCGTCGACCAAGAATTGTTGGAATAATCGGCCACCTCGTAGGAGAGTTGTGCCCTCATTTTCACGATGCTGAATTCTATAGCAGTAGTACTCTCGCATTGTGACGTATCCTCTGGCAGTCTGCCTTTTGCCGCTATTATTATTATATGGTATCGCTTCGTGATATCCGGTTTCACCATATGGAAATAGTAAAGGGTATTGCAACGCCATGTAAAGGTGATGTAGCTCAGATATTCTTTTCGGGGCACTATTCTTTTTTTGCACAATGATATCTCGTGAAGAATTGCAGTGTCCAAAGTCGCTAGTGACTAAAGCAGCTATTTCACCAACATTGGGTGCATTATATTGTCGTGAGCTGGTAATCTTAGCAACTAAATGTAGTTCACAATCTAACGTTGGGTTATTAGTTGACCAATCCCGTGCCATACGAAATGCCTTTGCTACCGCACTGTGCTCATCTAGCATGCTAATGAGATTCCTGGTTAGGGTTTCATCAACTGTCTCTTTAGAATCTTGGCCTAAGAAAGCAGACATACGATTTTTTGCCTCGTTCTGTGTATCATAAAAGTAGAGTTGTGCATATTTTGGTGGCCCTGCAGCCTCTGGTATAAGCGAACCAATTTTATGATAGGTTTGCCCACTTATCCTAAATGTATATGGACCTCGGCCACGGTTAACAGAATGGTCTATTTTAGCCCCAAAAGATGTAAAACAAAACATGCTGTTATATATGCGTATTTGTTCTCGGAATTTAGATGATGTGGAGTCGTTGTAATTAAGTAGTGTTTGCAACAACGGAGGAGACGGCATGAGCTGTGAGAGTAACACTTTTCCATTCTGACAACACATCGAGAAGGATGGCCTGGAAGTGTTTTTTGGCTTGTTATTCCGCTCTTCATACCACATTGTTGCGTAACAGTTCCGGCACTTAAATGATGGAGGTCCATGAGAACGGTAAGAAACATGTGTGCCTGGTGGATTAAAGTAACAGGGGTATTGTGTATTAGATTATTCAAAGTAGTAATAATTTTTCGCTAGATTTGTAACAAACAAAGTTAGCAAAACACTTTATAAACTTACAAATAACTCTGTTATTTTGCACAACATATACAAATTTATCAACATACATTTCAGTAGTAAAAATATAAATTATTTCAGATTATTAATGCAAAAGTACAAACACATTCACACCAAAAACCTATAAAATATCATATGGATAGAAAATATCGTGGACACGTTGCAGCGTTATACGTGTACGAATAACTCTACTTGTAAACATTTTAGTGTGGAAATGATTACCTGCAGAGGTGGATGCGGGAGTTACTGGACGTTTTGTACATACTCTGGGACCCGTGGCCAACGCACCTGGGACAATATAAGTAAACGGAGTAAATATACGGCGTTATGTTAAAGCGTCGAATATTATGAAGATGGAGTATGATTTCTCAACTTACCTGTGGAACATGCGGCATCTTGGGTGACTGTCTGAGGACTGCAAATATATGATGGGTCCGGTGTAGCTTTGCTCGTCTTGGAGAGGGAAGTCAATTTCAGGGCATAGTATTTCTGGATTTTTCCATCATGTGTGTTCGTTGTAGATGAGTAGAGGGATAGCTGACCAGCTAACAAAGCCCATGGAGGCAGGAGAGACGTATCTGCTGTCAATTAGGGAAGTCGATAGAAACTGTTAGTAGTTGTTGGAATTCGAAACCAGATTTGAAGACACTTAAGCAGCCCTATTGATGTAATTACCTATTGACGTAGATGCGGCGCCTACAATAGTATGGGTGCCTATGTTCTCGTGTGTATTTAAACTACCTGCAATTTGGTTTGCGCGATGTCGGGTATTTAAGACCAGGCCACCAAATGAAACTATTCCCCCAGAACCTGATGTGGTTGATGATGTGTAAATTTTCATCGGGCCCTTTAGAATGTCCGAGAGTTGAGTCTGGGGTAAAGCACCTAGTGATCAGAAAAATATTAAAAACCTTCCATGTGTGTCTGTGTGTATATATATATGTATATGTATATGTATATGTATATATATATATGTATATATATATATTTATATTTATATATATATTTATATTTATATATATATATATATATATATTTATATATATATATATATATATATATATATATATATATATATATATATATATATATATCAGCGATACACATATGAAAACATATATTTGTATTCATATATATACTGTTACCTGTATATTGATAGACAAATTTATGTTACCTGTATATTGATAGACAAATCTATGTACGTGTCACCAGACCTGACTATACAGGGGAGTTATTATTCAAGTCCAGATGGGTGATTGCATAAATAAGGCAGTTTTTGTTGGTTCTTTTTTAGGTTTTTTAGTAATTCTAGACGAAGCGGTAGGGAAATCATGTGAACGTGTTTTGTATACGTGCAAACAAAGCAATAATGCTCTCATGTCCGTTACGTAATCACAATTTAACATGCCGGCAACCTGACAAAATACCTGTGGACAACTACGGTTGCAGGCCGAGGGGTGTAGAAGGCGTCAAGTAAAATGCACATGTTTTTTGTACATATATCAGGGATACACATATCAGAATATATTTTTTTAATTCAGATATATATTGTTACCTATATATTGATAGGTATATTTATGTGTGTGTATATATTCATATCCATAGATGTATTTGTATATCTCTATTTACAGGGTTGTTATTACCTAAGTTTCTACCAGGGATGCCTATACAGGGGTGTTACTATCCAAGTACAGAAGGCTCATAGCATAAATAAGGCGGTTTTTGTCGGTTGGGTTTTTAGGTTTTTACTATACCTAGTCGAATCGGCAGGCAAATCATGTGAACGTGTTTTGTATAAGTACAAACAAAGCAATAATGGTCTCATGCTCGCAACCTAATCACAATCTAACCTGAGGGCAAACTGGCAAAATACTTGTGTAGAACTACGGTTGCAGGCCAAGTGTTGTAGAAGGCGTAAAGTAAAATGCACATGTTTTTGTACAGGGGTGTTATTACCTGAGTGGACCGGGGTGATATTGTTGGTGGGATGAGTGTGTACTTGTTCCTCAACACTTGTTCTTCCTGCACAAATTGAAGATAGCTGAGTAAACAGACTACATATATATATGTATATATATATATATATATATATATATATATATGTATATATATATATATATATTATATATATATATATCAGGGATACACATATCAGAATATATTTTTTTAATTCAGATATATATTGTTACCTATATATTGATAGGTATATTTATGTGTGTGTATATATTCATATCCATAGATGTATTTGTGTATCTCTATTTACAGGGTTGTTATTACCTAAGTTTCTACCAGGGATGCCTATACAGGGGTGTTACTATCCAAGTACAGAAGGGTCATAGCATAAATAAGGCGGTTTTTTTTGGTTGGGTTTTTAGGTTTTTACTATACGTAGTCGAATCGGGAGGCAAATCATGTGAACGTGTTCTGTATAAGTACAAACAAAGCAATAAGGGTCTCATGCTCGTAAGCTAATCACAATCAAACATGAGGGCAAACTGGCAAAATAACTGTGTAGAACTACGGTTGCAAGCCAAGGGGTGCAGAAGGCGTAAAGTAAAATGCACATGTTTTTGTACAGGGGTGTTAGTACCTGAGTGGACCGGGGTGATATTGTTGGTGGGATCAGTGTATACTTGTTCCTCAACGCCTGTTCTTCCTGCACAAATTGAAGATAGCTGAGTTTACAGACTATAGTCAAAACCGAGAGCGAGCATGTAATGTACCGTTCATAGATAAGTCATATTTTGTTGCCAGGGTTTTTTGGTTTTAAAATAAGGCTAAATGAATCGGCAGGCAGATGTTGTAAACGTTTTTTGTGGGGTTTTTTTTTTTTTTTTAAAACCATAGCAAAAGTATGATGTTAAATGAGGCTGGGTTGTAATGGCTGCACAAAGTATTCGGAAAAAATCATACCAACAAATAATGACCGTCTTGTTTAATCGGTTCTAGCATAAAAGTTTGGAACCGTAAACGGAGCAAATGATATACTCCATTAGGTTTAAAATATTAGGATGCTTGATGAATAACCTGGGTGAAAGTAGGCTCGGTCGTGTATTATGAGACCACAGAACACTTGCTTTCGCCCGTTTGGCCCGGTAGATGTTGAAGTGTGAATTGAGATGGGTCCATTGAGTAAATCTGTGAGTTGCAGATGCTTCCGAATGCCTGAAAAAAAAAATTGATCAACGGTTGAAAGGGAAAAATAAATCAAGCTTAAATGTGGAAGACAACACGGGGCATTCCTTTGGAAATATGGGCAGATGGGGAGGGCAATGTAGTTGAAGCCATGTGAGATGAGGAGTTGCAAAAATATGTACAAAGTATACTTATAGGTGTGCTCAACAAAGTAACACATGGGACTATTAGTATTCATAGGGGTGTTTAGCTTTCCAGGCTAATTAATATTGTTACATATGAGTTATAGACTTTAAGAGTAGTAATTGTTTAGGGGAAATATGAAAGGGTCTTGTCATTAATAAACTGAATTGTGAACCCAGTTGACCCTGCCCTTTGCAAACAGTTGAGACAAAAGACAACCCTATATCGCGCGTGTGTACGCGAGAATTGCCAACCATCTCTCTTGAAGTCCCTTTTTTTTCTTTCCTCGGAGTCCTGATGCTCGACAGGATTCTAGCAGAACGAATGCCAGCTCCTAATTTAATCACAGGGTTTTTTTCCTGAGATAAATGCATTCATTCAACATTACATAAAAGAACCTCAGAGAACAAAAATATTTCTACTTCAGGGGAAAAAAAAATTAATAAAAAAAAAAATAAGATGGCAGAGCTAAAATTAAAACAACTAATCAAAGGGAAAAGTTTTTTTAAGCTAAATTTTCAATCAAAGGGAAAGTGCGAGTAATTATTATTTGCCAAAAGAAAACAATAAGATGCTTCCAATTAAAGCACCTGACCGAACCTTCTATCAAGCATGCAATTGCAACTCCAAAAAATCTGTCTGTAACTTGCCAAGTTCGGGTTACTTTCTTTCGGCTTTTTACCAACGACCGCGTGAGGTGTTTGGCCACACTCAGTGTCGAATTTCAAACAAATGTACATGCTTTTGTTGGTCACAACATGATCGTAGGTTTTGTTCAATATAACCTGAAATTAAGAATGTCATTTGTGCACATAAGTCAATAACTACACTTAAATTAAAAATAAAAATGGGTATACAAACTTGGACTCGTATTAAATACCATACTGAGTAGTTTATTGAGAGTTAATCTAAAACGTGGCTTCGAGAGCTTCGGCCCAAACTTCTGCACTACCGGTAGAAGCAGCTTCAGCATATTCTTCCATTGAGAGGCTAATATAAGTTTGGTTTCTTTTAAGTCACATAGGGTCAAATAGCCCTCAGTCTGCAGTTTAGGGGGAAAAATTATGTAAAAATTAAAAATTATATGTGAAGATATACAATGGAAATTCGTAGACATAAACATAAACATTGACATAAACGTCTAAAAACATAAACATAAGCTTCATTTTTTCAAAATAGCCAAAAGTTTATATTTAATTAAGAATAGAAGGTTGACCAATATTGACTTAAACAGGTTTGTGAAGCTCTGGCTCAGCAAAACAATACACGACCGGAAAGTTTGGTTGCTTTTAAGTCACATAGGGTCAAATAGCCCTCAGCCTGCAGTTTAGGGGGAAAAAGTATTTGAAAAATTAAAATTATATGTGAAGATATACAATGTAAATTCGTAAACATAAACATGAACGTTGACATAAACGGCTAAAAACATAAACGTTAGCCTCATTTTTCGAAAATAGTCAAAAGTTTATACTTAATTACAAATTAAAGGTTGACCAATATTGACTTTCACAGGTTTTTGGAGCTATAGCTCAGCAAAACATTTTTTATCAAGCAATAAATCCGGGCAACACTTATATGCATACAACGGAGGTTTGGTCAGGTTAAGTACAAAATGCCTAAAACGTGCAACGAAAAGTGAACACCAATTAGTAGGCAGGGTACACAGTTCGTTTAGTATTCAAGTTTGGACATCGTAAAAAACCTACCATGGGCCACCTTTTGATTGACAGGTACATGGCTCTTGTAATCATCCAAAATATGTGGCATGTTGCACATATCTGGCAACACCAACACATACAGTGGCTGTGTGGCTACTGTTGAAACCTGCACATTTTTAAAACCCTCGGTAAGAACCTGTACGTTATGCATGACATGCACGGACACAGAAACAAAGTATATTTTAGGATGACGACATTGTTATCGTTAGATATATGTCTAACGACACCCTCGCGTAAGAAAGAAGGTGACAGGTGGTTGACATATAAAAGGCAATAAGGCAATGGCACGCTCGACGCAAAAAATAATAGCACCAAAGTTGGGAATACCATTGGCAAATGAGATGACTGTAATGCATTTAAAAATCAACCAAGGCAACACAAACATAATGAGAATAATGGCTTCCGATGTATAAGCCAAAATTGCTTTTATTCAGGTAGTTGATTATTTTAAGTAGCAATGAAACCAAACAAAAATACTGGAAAATTAAAAACTGTCTTAGAAAACCAACATGGAAATTTTAAAGGTCAACAGGCTGACTCTTTTTATTAATCACTAAAAAACAACCTACGCATCACGACAAACGCTAGTCTTGGGATTCGTGTCATCTCCAGCTATCTCAGCCTCATCGTCAGTGTCACTTGTAACCACAAACCTGCAGGGGGAGCATAATGGTGTGCATAAGAATAACAATGGTGTATGAAGGCCACAAACATAAAACGGAAGAAATTTAATTGTGCGTGCAGGTCTGGTGCTATACATGTAAGTGTATTGTGTGCATACAAATATAATTACATCTTACTTGCGACGGGTGACACGCTCTTCAATCTTTGAAGGAGTAGGAACTTCCACGGCTCTTTTTGCGGCCTTTGCTGCTGTGGGCGTGGGACTGACCAGCTTCACGGATTTGTCGACGGGACCAGCCCCTAAATCGCCGCCCGA
This sequence comes from Rutidosis leptorrhynchoides, assembly GCF_046630445.1. NCBI lineage: Eukaryota > Viridiplantae > Streptophyta > Magnoliopsida > Asterales > Asteraceae > Rutidosis > Rutidosis leptorrhynchoides. Next base: position 28,022,202 of record NC_092339.1, on the reverse strand, counting down.
ATCGTTAGAGGGTGGGTTTTCGGGAGCAATTTCGTGCGGGTAAACTTTAACACAATTGAAACTTTCATATGGCCCGTGCTCAAAATAGGATATTGTCTTCAACAAAACGACTTGGTTGGTATTCAGGAGATTAGCAAGCGCATTCAGCAACACCGTGTTGCAGGTATCCTAATCGACAACACGTTAGCAAAATAAACACCTATTAACGTGTTGAGCTTATTAAAAATAGAGCATTACCGCGTCTAGCTCGAGCAACAGCCTCGCTTCGGTGGTGTTGGTCAGTTCCTCGGCTGTCTCATCGAAAAGAACAATAACCGTGCTTGCAGTTCCATCGGTGACATCACATTCCACACGAAACCTGAAACATTCACACGCGTGTGACAAACCCGTGGTTATAAAGGGAATTCAGGTGGTCAAGCATCACATTTATAAAGGATCCTATTGCAGAACTGAATACCTAGAGAGTGGTTCTGGAACAACATCGCTACACGACTCGCACCAGTGTTGGTTATGCTTACGTGAGAGCCCCTTCCGCGCCTTGCATACACTGCAAGTGTTATAGTACCAGCTGTTTTTTAGGCGGATGTTTGTGATCTCGACTCTGCACTTGAACACTTCGTCCGACTACAATGAAAAGGTAATAAATCAAGCAGAATTCGATGTGTATTTCAATTGATAACAGAAAGGGATGATGTAGCGTTAGTGATACTTACAATGTGCTTTTTCCCCTTCCGTACCAGTGCAATCAACTCAGAAAGTGTCCCTTCTTTTGGTGGTGGAAGCTTCCACCCTGTAGAAGTGTCACCCACCTCGTATGGGAGTTCAACGCCCCTGCAAAAAGAACGGTGTGAACTGTTTTGGATCAAAACAGTTAATAATATTAAATTTACACGCTACTATCAGTGTGAACCAGACCTCATTTTCTCCAAAAAATTCGCAAGTGTCGGAATCTGAATGTCATTGATAATTTGGGTGGCAGAGGTGCTCGAGAGAGAGAGGTTGCCTGCAAATAGCTGAAAATCAGTGACACAAACAGGGCATTAAGAGATCGAAATAATTGATGGACGCTATGTTCAGAGGGTACCGTTGAAGGTCTTTTTGACTGAAACAGAGGTTAGAATGATGCAGTACAAAGCATTAGCAGTAGGCATCTGTTCCACAAAAGACGGACCCAATGTTCCCCAAAGGGTGGTTTTCATTCTTCGACCCCTATGCAAAAGTAAAACATTAGAAACAAACATAGAGTTAGCTATTGACATAAGGGTGTAGGTTAGAGTTTTAAAGTTTAGATTGTTGAATACCTTTCATTAGCTAGGTCAAACTCTAGAATGACCGCTCCTGATTTCTGGGTTTGGGGCTCCCCGACATTCAGGGCCCGCCCTACAACGTCTACAACATTCACAGGAAACTGTTTCAGTAAGTAAAAGAAAATTAAACTACAGGGCAATAAATGGGCAGGGGTAATGAAGCTATACCGATGACGTATTTGCCCGAAGTGACTTCCATGTCTTCCATTTCAACGCAACTGAAGGGATGGCGTACAAACAAAGCCTCGTCACGTGCGGGCTGTTTTCTGAGAAACGTGGAACCGGTGAGCTGAATGAGAACCTTGTTGTCCTTCATTATACGGTACTCGTCTTTATTGCGGACCACATCAAAGTGGTTGAGCAAGTATACGGAGCCTTCCTTTAATCGAGGGATGAAATGGTGAGAAACATTGCTCTTAGCGGTCATCTGAATAACGTCGCCCTGCATCACATAAAATGTTACTCATTAGTTGAGCGGGTGCAAAGTGATAATAACCGCAATATAATCGTCTACCATGTGCCGTGAGTCAGTTTTTGTAAGTTAGACAGTGATTTTTTTTATCTAATGTAATCAAGTAATTCGTTGTTTGGCCAAAAATATTATTCTCCACTGAATCTGTTACTAAAATTTAAATGCTAGACACTAAAAATAGCAAATAGTAATAATAAGCGTATTCAGATGTTTGTAAGATTATCGAAATTAGAGTCGTAAACTTAGAAACTACATCAACTATTTTTGAATCAGGCGCTGAAATCTGCAAGCTACGACAATTCATATAAGCAAGTGATTTCTTTATATAAATTCACTCGCAAGTGATTTTATATGTAGCTTTATGCATTTTGAGGGTCTTTATTTTTATTGTACATTTTTGCAAATGAAAGTGAAGTCATATATTATTAACAATAAATCAAAATGTACTTTCATGTAACACGAAGCTATGGGCATAGCACATCTCTTAATGTGTATATTAAGCAAGTGAAAGTAGTTTTGATTATTATGGATGCCTTCTTTAATCAAGTGTCTTTGAGCCGACATATGTCTCCTATTCTGTGAGGAATTTTTTTTTCATTGTTAACAGCTATTAGCATCTTATGCCATTTGAAGATGCAGCATAAACTTTAAATTATGGTGGACCATGAATTGTGGACAAAGTCACATATGTTATATATCCTAGTTGTTTATTTGTTTTTAATTCAATCTATTACTAACTAATAGTGTATAAGTTTGACCAATAGTGTGTAAATCTGATTGACCTAGGCAGAGGCATTCTAACTACAATTATAACCACAGCTATTGCAAAAGTCTAACACACAACCTTAAAACTAACACACAACCTAAAAACCAAAATCTATGAGGTTTAGGTGGGTTAAAAATATCTAACATCAAATATGGTCGAAAGTAAATAACTGCATATATATGAGGTACAGTGCATTGTTAGACTATATCATTTTTTAAAAATTAAACTTCAATCCTGGTGAGCAATAATTATAACCACACCTATTGCAAAAGTCTAACACACAACCTAAAAACCAAAATCCATGACGTTTATGTAGGTAAAAAAGATCTAAGAGCGAATATGGTCGAAAGTCAATAACTGAATATATATGAGATGTAGTGCATTGTTAAACAATTTCATTTTTTAAAAATTAAACTTCAATTCTGTTTAGGAATAAAACATGTAATACCGGGTTGGACCTCAACAGGTAATTACATATTCATTTAGACCTGAGCACATAATAATTCAACAAAATTACCCCAAGTAAATGAAAATCATAAGTTAATTTTTAGACCTGTTCATCGGAAGCTATGAAGTCTGTGCTCAGATACGTGCCGTAGGTGGTATACGTATCCCAAGTTCTACAGATCATGACTTTCACCTCAGCTTCCTTGCCAATTTCGAGTTCCCTAAGAAACGCGTATGCTTTTCTCTCAACACTGCCGGCGGACGCTCCTGTAGCCTGTGCCATTGTAATATTATTAATTGAAGATTCTGTTGCAGGTGATATTCTACACAATAGTGAGTGACCTTGCAATTTATACCCATCCCAACCGTGTATCAGGCAATGGAGGAAACCAACCGTCTGTGAAACATACGAATTGAAGAAAAAAATTCAATTGGACAAACAAAGGGTTCTGCAACAGCCCAATTCAATTGAGATATTGAATTTAGTATAGGAGTTGAATTGGGATACCGTTGTAAATTAAGTGTGACCGGAAACAGATCTGGCATCAAGGAAGGTGGACGGTTAGATTAGAGGGAAGGTAGCGTGCATGCAGGAGAGTCAATCGGATAACCGTCCTACAATTTACTGAAAATAAAGTAGAATGGGGAGAAGAAACGGTGGAGGGAGAGAATGGTGGGGAGTAGCGGGTAAAGAGGATTTAATTCAATCGATTTATTTTTTTTCTTTTTTTTTTTTGGAACTGAATATTTAGTGAATTTTTATATAGATACCTCTTAAGTCATTTATAAACCGTATTGGAGGTTACGTATAAAAATACAGATGGTTGAATAAATAACAGGGAATTAGAATAAATAACAGGCAATTAATTACCCTAAATTATGACTCAGGGTGTGAGGATTTAGGTAGTAATAGATGATTTTAATTATTATTATTTGTTGGATAAGATTCAAAGCATAATACTCAAAAGATAATTACTTTGTTTTGATGATGACACACAAAAACTGAGAAGTCAAATCATATGTAGGACGACATGAGTTCATGAGCCTAAACTATCTCTAACAAGAGACCAATAATTAAGAAATTATTTTGTGAAAATTACTACACGGCTGTACCACGGTCGACCGTGATATCATCCGTGTGTGTCCTGCACCAACGAGTTCAAGTTATTCAAAAACTGCAAACCCACGGCTGACCTCACGGACTACCGCAGCTCGAACGCAATTCCTTCTGTCACCAATCTTGATCAAATAAAGTTTGACTAGTTCCCGACATCTATAATTTATAAAACCTTTTTAAACATGCTTAATATAGTTGCCTTATTTGATCTTAAAAGAGTTTTCAACCAAAAGATGTAAATTTTCATTAATCACACCTAATGACATCTTAATGATATTTCAAGCTTGATTTAGGCTATAACACTCAAGTGTCATATCCCTTTACCCCAATTCATAGTATCATTTAAACATACTAATAATGGTCATTAAAGTCCCAATTAAATAGTTGCTCTCTCATTAGTTCTATGTATCATTATTTGTGCAAGTATGTAATTAGTTAAATCTAGTCAAGTTGTAACAAGAATCATCATGTTCAAACTAGATTCAAACTAGTTCAATTAAGTTGTAATAATATTCTAAAGGGCAAGAAACTCCCATAAACTAAATGACAAGTGATTAAGAAGGTTGATGAAGATTTTTGGAAGTTATTGGTTTGTCAAGAGACAAAAATCTGCAATTACCTCTTTTGGTAATTAATGACAATTGGTCAAGGATTGAAGACTTTCCTCTTTAAAGCACATGTCAACTTCCAAGCTAATGGCCAAAACATAAAGGGTAATGAGGATAATTTCAGAAGTAATTGGCCACTAGTTGCAGCTATTCAACAAGGCAAAATGACAAATTTCAAAGGACAAAAACGGCCATAAGAATCATATGTCAGGAGTACACGATCGAACCACGGTCGACCGTACAGTGAGCCGTATGACTTCCAGGCAGATTTCTCTTCCCTATAAAAGCCAAGCCTTGAAGCATTTGAAGACTCACCTCTTGCACTCATATCTTCTCATACTTACTGATATCATTCTTATACTTAATTTGTAATCTTTTAGAGTGATTCTAGCAAGAGTACTTGTAAGCTTAAAGTTGTAAGTTTACTTGTAAACTATCTTCTTAAAGGGATCTAGAGGATAGTTGTGTTTTCACTAGGATAAAGTTCATTAGGATCTTGTGGTAAGAGCTATAGGTGTTTGTGAAGTCTTCAAAGGGACGTAAGAGTTCACAAGGAGCGGCTTATCGAAGTACTAGTGTTGTATCCGGACACTCCACCGAGTTTGGAGTATCATAGTGAAGAAAAATCTCAATTCGTAGAATTGAGGAGTGGATTAAGGAAGATTAGTTAACATCTTCCCGAACCACTATAAATCGTTGTGTTTGTTCTCTCTTCCCTTATATTTTTACTTACAATTTAACTTATATTTGTATTGTTAGTATTATTGGAGAACAAACATTTCAAATCACACTATATCAAGTTCAACAAAACGCTAAATAATTTTTTTAAAATCGACTAAGTAACTATTCACCCCCCTCTAGTTACTTACATTATTATTATTAGTATCATTAAGATCATTAGTATTATTATTAAAACTATCATTATTATTATCATTTTAAATATTATTTTCATTATTATGATTAGAATTATTATTATTATTATTATTATTATTATGAAAACAAAACAACTTATTATTATTTTCATAAATATTAGTATTAGTATCATTTCCTAAATATTAAGATTATTATTATTATCATAAATACTATTATTAATATTATCACTATTATTATTAGTATGATTATGATTATTAGTATTATGATTATTATTATTATTATTATTATTATTATTATTATCGAAATAACACAAACTATTATTGTTATTTTCATTAATATTAGTATCATTTTATATTTATAAATATTATTATTAATGTTATCATTATTATTCTTACTAATATGACTATCTTTATCAATATTATTATTATTAAAAAGTATTATCATTATTATCATTTTTACAAAAAGTTATCATTTTTGCTATCATTAAAACTATATCATTATTATTATTAACATCTTTACTAGTATCATTATGAATATTATTATTATTATTACAAAATAATACAACTCTTTATTCATTATCATTATTAATATTATATTATCAAATAAATATTTATATATAGAATATATAAAAGTATATATATATATATATATATATATATATATATATATATATATATATATATATATATATATATATATATATATATATATATAAATAAACAAATGAAATAATATATATAAACTTATTCGATTACAAGTATATGTGTTAATATATATACTTGATATAGGTTCGTGAATTCGAGGTCAACTCTACACTTGTTCAGTGCCATCCTATGCATAATTACTACAAACTATCGTATCGTATCGTGAGTTTTCATAGTTCCCTTTTTATATATATTTTTGGGCTGAGAATACATGCAATGTTTTATATCTGTTTTACAAAATAGATACAAGTACTAAACTTAATTGTACGCGGGTTAGAATCACAAATTATTCCCCTAGCTTGGTAACTTAATCTATTGATCTCTGTACCGAAGGCGCAAATCCTATTAATAGATCTATCGGGTTTGACAACCCCATCCGGGCTAGTCGCGCTAGCAGTCAACGGATGTTTAGTACTTCGAGGGTATTTTTCGCACTTGATTCAGTGCTCTATAGACATCAGGGGTATTCATTATTATATTATTATCATTAAGACTGTTACCAGGTGCCCATGGTTGTAGAATCTTTTTATTACACTGCGGTGTAAGGATATTTATGAAGATTGAAATCTTGTGATCTATTACTATTATCAAAATCATTAGTTAAGATAAACCTATGAACTCACCAACCTTTTGGTTGACACTTTTAGCATGTTTATTCTCAGGTACTTTTTGCTTCCGCTGTAGAACTTTGCTGTTACATAGAAGTCAATCCAAGCACTGGGACCAGAGTTAACATCGCTGTTAATGGATTTTGACGGGGTGTTACAGTTGGTATCAGAGTGTTGGTCTTAGCGAACTAGAATTTGCATTAGTGTGTCTAACCGGTAGTTGTTAGGATGCATTAGTGAGTCTGGACTTTGACCGTACGTGTTTATTTTAAATTTTACTTATCATTTCTTGTCGGAAAGTTTCAACTTATTTTTAAGGCAATTCTCTATATGATTGAATGCTTTCGACTCGATAAGCAAACTTATTATTATAAGTCTCAAAATTTTGAAAGGTTTTATGAAGTCATTTTATGTGACTAAATTATATTCTAATATTCCTATATTATCTATTAAATAAAAAGGTGTGACTATGTGTTTGTACGTTCCTACGTATAACTTTTTTATTCGATGAATCGTCTCGGTTTCCAAACCAGCGATTAGATTTTCGAGATTTCCAAATCTGAATTATTTTAATACGATATTTCGATGTCGTATGAGTAAATAAAATATTCCTATGTTTTATTTCTTAAATTATTATTCTTCTCGCGTATTTAATTTGTGTAGCGGTATTTTTCTCGGATCACGCTCGTTTAATCGTCGGGCCAATTTATAAAAATCAAATTTTTATGAGTGAGTCATCTAAGACATGTTGGCTGAAATTCTCATGGATAACCCAGATTTATAAGGTGCATTAAAGTCTAGTCTACACTCTGACCTATAGCTTTAGAATATTATTACTTGCATCACATATATGCATATCTTTTATTCTGTCACTCCGGGAGGAACTCCCATTGTGATTCACAATATTCAATAACTCACATGCATTATCTTTATAAAACCACCTCGGTTGGTTAAACCGAGGGCTGTCACTCATCATTATTGAAATTTTCAACATTTCTATGTCACCTATCTTGGTTTTGTGTATTACGTATGGATTACATTAAATGTCATCCATGATTTTTGAAATTTCTACGTTTGTTACTACTCATACTCAAACGTATATAAATCCCTGTTATATTATATTGCGTACCTATGTGCCCTTATACCTTTATGCATTGGTTTGCGAACCGGAAAATGTCATTATTGACTCATAAAGATTCTCGATAACTCAAAGACGTTATAATGTTATCACTTATCATATTCATTACTTTAAAAATCTTTGCTTTCTCGATATGTTGATCATTGAACTTTCTTGACGGGTGGCGTCTACGAAACTCTAGAATGGAAGGATTTGGATTACCGATTTAAAGGATCCTATAGCTCAAGCCTCTAGACCTGAATAGGCCATTACGAATTGAAAGTCTTCAATTGAAAGATTATCTGATTACATACTTATCATTTTTATCTCGACGCGTCATACTGCAATTATTTCATAGATGGAGTATAGACAAATCATATCTTATCATATCTATCCCAATAGACTTTGTCTAACACTTTTCCTAAATTTTCTTCGTAAATTACGGAAATCTTTTTGCTATACATACGTATTCAAGGATACAAATATATCATTGAGTATTCAATACTCATTTCATATCAAACTGTAGTGACCCGAACTTTTCCATGTTTATATATATTAATTGAGATTGATATTTACATGATTAAATGTTTTCAACATGTTAAGCAATCAAACTTGTTAAGACTTAATTAATTGAAATATGTTTCATATAGACAATTGACCACCCAAGTTGACCGGCGATTCACGAACGTTAAAACTTGTAAAAACGACATGACGATATATATATGGATATACATATGGTTAACATGAGATTATGATAAGTAAGTATCTCCATAAGTATATTAACAATGAGTTATATACATATAAACAAGACTACTAACTTATGGATTTCGAAACGAGACATATATGTAACGATTATCGTTGTAACGACATTTAAATGTATATATATCATATTAAGATATATTAATATATCATAATATCATGATAATATAATAATTTAACATCTCATTAGATATAATAAACAATGGGTTAACAACATTAATTGAGATCGTTAACTTAAAGGTTTCAAAACAACACTTACATGTAACGACTAACGATGACTTAACGACTCAGTTAAAATGTATATACATGTAGTGTATTTAGATGTATTAAAATACTTTTGGAAGACTTCAAGACATATATCAAAACACTCATACTTAACGAAAATGGTTACAGTTAATTTTCCATTCTTTTCTTTCATCAAGAATTCTAGTCGTATTCTTACCCGTATTATACACAGCTTCAAAACGTACTTACTGTGGGTATATACCAATAGGAACTAGCATGTGATTCCACTCTTGATTATGTCATATATGACTAATCAATTTTAACTTCTACCATGAGCTAGTCAACTAACTAGAACTCCTTTTAACCCCACTCACCACTCACCAATTACCACTCATCATTCACTCCATTTCACTTCCAATTCTCTTTCTAATTCTCTCTCAACACACACACACACACACACACACTATTATGAACGTATTTTTCCAGTAGTTAATCATCATATTCATCAAAAATCACTTCAAGAATCAAGCTATAATTATCATAAGAAGAACACTTCAAGAACACTTCAAAAATCCCTTCAAGTTTACTAATTTACTTCCAAGCTTTCTAATCCATTCCAAGTAATCATCTAAGATCAAGAAACCTTTGTTATATACAGTAGGTTATCTTTCTTATTCAAGGTAATATTCATATTCAAACTTCGATTCAATTTCTATAACTATAAACTATCTTAATTCGAGTAAAAATCTTACTTGAACTTGTTTTTGTGTCATGATCCTACTTCAAGAACTTTCAAACCATCCAAGATCCTTTGAAGCTAGATCATTTCTTGTCACTTCCATTAGGTTTACCTACTAAACTTGAGGTAGTAATGATGTTCATAACATCATTCGATTCATATATATAAAACTATCTTATTCGAAGGTTTAAACTCGTAATCACTAGAACATAGTTTAGTTAATTCTAAACTTGTTCGCAAATAAAAGTTAATCCTTCTAAATTGACTTTTAAAATTAACTAAACACATGTTCTATATCTATATGATATGCTAACTTAATGATTTAAAACCTGGAAACACGAAAAACACCGTAAAACCGGATTTACGCCGTCGTAGTAACACCGCGGGCTGTTTTGGGTTAGTTAATTAAAAACTATGATAAACTTTGATTTAAAAGTTGTTATTCTGAGAAAATGATTTTTATTATGAACATGAAACTATATCCAAAAATTATGGTTAAACTCAAAGTGGAAGTATGTTTTCTAAAATGGTCATCTAGACGTCGTTCTTTCGACTGAAATGACTACCTTTACAAAAACGACTTGTAACTTATTTTTCCGACTATAAACCTATACTTTTTATGTTTAGATTCATAAAATAGAGTTCAATATGAAACCATAGCAATTTGATTCACTCAAAACGGATTTAAAATGAAGAAGTTATGGGTAAAACAAGATTAGATAATTTTTCTCATTTTAGCTACGTGAAAATTGGTAACAAATCTATTCCAACCATAACTTAATTAACTTGTATTGTATATTATGTAATCTTGAGATACCATAGACACGTATACAATGTTTCGACCTATCATGTCGACACATCTATATATATTTCGGAACAACCATAGACACTCTATATGTGAATGTTGGAGTTAGCTATACAGGGTTGAGGTTGATTCCAAAATATATATAGTTTGAGTTGTGATCAATACTGAGATACGTATACACTGGGTCGTGGATTGATTCAAGATAATATTTATCGATTTATTTCTGTACATCTAACTGTGGACAACTAGTTGTAGGTTACTAACGAGGACAGCTGACTTAATAAACTTAAAACATCAAAATATATTAAAAGTGTTGTAAATATATTTTGAACATACTTTGATATATATGTATATATTGTTATAGGTTCGTGAATCAACCAGTGGCCAAGTCTTACTTCCCGACGAAATAAAAATCTGTGAAAGTGAGTTATAGTCCCACTTTTAAAATCTAATATTTTGGGATGAGAATACATGCAGGTTTTATAAATGATTTACAAAATAGACACAAGTAGGTGAAACTACATTCTATGGTTGAATTATCAAAATCGAATATGCCCCTTTTTATTAAGTCTGGTAATCTAAGAATTAGGGAACAAACACCATAATTGACGCGAATCCTGAAGATAGATCTATTGGGCCTAACAAACCCCATCCAAAGTACCGGATGCTTTAGTACTTCGAAATTTATATCATATCTGAAGGGTGTCCCGGAATGATGGGGATAATCTTATATATGCATCTTGTTAATGTCGGTTACCAGGTGTTCACCATATGAATGATTTTTATATCTATGTATGGGATGTGTATTGAAATATGAAATCTTGTGGTATATTGTTACGATTTGATATATATAGGTTAAACCTATAACTCACCAACATTTTTGTTGACGTTTAAAGCATGTTTATTCTCAGGTGAATACTAAGAGCTTCCGCTGTTGCATACTAAAATAAGGACAAGATTTGGAGTCCATGTTTGTATGATATTGTGTAAAAACTGCATTCAAGAAACTGATTTCGATGTAACATATTTGTATTGTAAACCATTATGTAATGGTCGTGTGTAAACAGGATATTTTAGATTATCATTATTTGATAATCTACGTAAAGCTTTTTAAACCTTTATTTTTGAAATAAAGGTTATGGTTTGTTTTAAAAATGAATGCAGTCTTTGAAAAAACGTCTCATATAGAGGTCAAAACCTCGCAACGAAATCAATTAATATGGAACGTTTTTAATCAATAAGAACGGGACATTTCAGTTGGTATCAGAGCGTTGGTCTTAGAGAACCAGAATTTTGCATTAGTGTGACTTATCGAGTTTGTTAGGAGGCATTAGTGAGTCTGAACTTCGACCGTGTTTACTTGAAAAATGATTGCTTAACAAATTTTGTTGGAAATTATATATTTTTAACATGTGAATATTATGTGATATATTAATCTCTTAACGCGTTTGATATTATGTGATAGATGTCTACCTCTAGAACAAGTCCCATTGACTCACCTAATAATAATAAAGAGTCGGAATGATTCGTGGACTGATTCACAAGTTCCCGAAGAGGAACCGGAAGAAGAGTCGGAACCGGAAGAAGAATCGGAACCGGAAGAAGAATCGGAACCGGATGAAGAAATAGAACCGGTGGGAGAAATAATAAAACGGTTAAGTAAAAGAAAATCCTCAACCAACCGACCAAGGTTAATTATGGTCAATGGTGTTTCCGCCAAGGAAGCAAAATATTGGGAGGATTACCAATTCTCCGATGAATCGGATTCCGACGAGAATTCCGATGATGTTATAGAAATTACCCCAACTGAATTTAAAAAGGCAAAAGAAAATAATTAGGGAAAGGGCATAAAAATAGAGAAATCTAACTCCAACCCCGATGAACTTTATATGTATCGTCAACCCCCGAAGTCCTTAAGTTGTAACAATGACCCGGGAACCTCTAAACCACCAGGTTTTTCTAAACCAATGTGGATAACGACGGCTCGTATTAGGGGAACATCATATATCCCTAGAAACTTGGCAAAACGAACCAAAACCGAAGAAGAAGAAACAAGCGAGTCGGAATAAGATAGTTGTATTCGTGTGGTGTAATATAAGTAATATAGTGTGCTTATGCTTTATGATATAAGTAAAATCACTTACGCGATTTATAAAATCATATATGTATAAATTTACCCTTACTTATTTTGGGTTAGTACATACTAAGTTATACCTTCAAGATGATTAAAAATCGCTCCTTTATTGAGTTGTTTTAAGTCAAATAATTTTGTGCAAATGGTACTCGTTATACATACTTCTAAATTTACCAAGAACTTCGTTCCATTTATGTTGTCGCATCAAATGTTTAAAGGTTTTTCAAAACTTCCTCGGTTGATTTTATTAAAGGTTTTCGTATTAGACTACACCATGTAGGGATCACACTTCTTCTCTCCCTCCGTTAGGGATGAAGCTTACTATTAAAATCCTTGTTAAAAACGCTTGAGCCACTTTGGGTGGCAGATTTATAAAAAAAAATAAAATTTGTTAGGAAGTCTTTGTACTCGAAAAATGTTCCTTTTAAGGTTAAACATGGCAAAATCGCAGGCTGATAAATCAGTTTTCTGAGGTACACTCAATGGTCACCCCATTGTAGGAAGGGCACTAGGTGAGTTTCTATTCTCAATATTTCACGGCTAATCGCAACATCCTCGTAAAAATCATCTCTATGAATTAGTAGGTTGAGGTACAAGGAATCGTTTTGAAATTCTTTTCACTTAGAGTAAACCGTTCTTTACGACCAACGGTCCACGTATCTTCTTGTCCGCGCATCTCCTTAAGTATAAGGATAAATTCAGAACAAACCGCTCGAAGAGTTCACCCTGGTTCAAAGATCACACCTTTCGTGCGATTCTCTTTCGGAAATGTAAAGTAACATACTTTAGGAATCTATGAATCTTGTTATCCTCTTGGAAGGGACTGCTTAAAACATCTGTAATACGGATATGGTTACTCTACACATTCCTTTCTTCGTTGGTTGCAACTATATGTTGTTCTAGTTAATGTTAACCCTAACTTCAACATGTAACTGAAAGGATAAAGTTACATTATGGAACTGTTCTTTCATTCCATCTAAGGATAAGTTCACCTGCAGTATGGTAAACTGGGTGATATCCTTCATTGTTCGTTCAGACCGTCCTGAAGGCACTATAGATAATTATGGCTTGCATTGCATATAAGTCCGATTATTCACTTTCAGCAAAAGTTTCAATTCATATAGTCAAATGAAACGTTCTTAAATATCGAGTTCTTTATGCCTATGGTCTCTTTCTGAAATCAAGGGGTTAGTAAAATCCGTGGCTAACACTATCCAGACATCAAATCGCATGGTTATGATCACCATGTTTTCCATCCTACATGTCAGCTTTGTATTGCGACATAAGCGCTCAATGTTTTAGATGAGTTTAGTAACATTCATGATGTATTTCATGCATCCAGCTTACTAAAGATGCATGTAAGGCTAAAAACATCATCTTTTCTTTTGTGGATATATTCAGACAACATACTCATGTTAACCAGAAACGAAATCAATTTGTTGATCTCCTAAGAGACTTAATTAATAGCATATACCTATTCTTACTTTTATACGCCAGAGTACCTTTCAAGGTAAATAGCTCACTTTTTAGCCCACGAATCTTTCGGAACTTTGATACGCTACTTCTTATTTAAATATGGTACCATTTTTTTTTGTCACTCCTCAAATTTCGGGATGAAATTTCCATTAACAGGTGGGTAATGTAACGACCCGGCTTTTTCGACTTGCTTTTGTGCCTTGTGTTTTTGCGAAACTGCGTATTTGTGCGTACTGTGTTACTTTATACTCTGGAAACTTGATTTACGTGGTTTACTTCCATTTATATGTTAAAACGTGCCTTAGAGTACGTAAGATACATAACTTGATCATTGGAAGCCTTTATAACCGTTAGTGTTATTTGACGTTTCGAATAAACCGCGAACTTGCGCGCACGTTTAACTTTTGTCATAATCGGAATATTATGACTGCGAAATATTAATTATTATTTTATAATAATAATTACCTGGGTTTTTGGATGCTTAATTACGCGTAGTAATTTAATTATGCACAATAGTTAGTCTTGTTGGACTTTCTACCTTGTTGGGCTCAAGCCCACCCTACTCTAGCTAGTGACCCAATTAATTAGCCCTTGTCCATGTCATCAATCCTTTTCAAATTCTTTGCTTATAAATACTAGCCCTTGTCCATGTCATCAATCCTTGTCAAATTCCAAATTCCTTGCTTATAAATACTAGCCCTTGTCCATGTCATCAATCCTTGTCAAATTCCTTGCTTATAAATACTAGCCCTTGTCCATGTCATCAATCCTTGTCAAATTCCTTGCTTATAAATACTAGCTATTTACCTCTCATTCAAATCACTTGCTCATTTGATTTTCACACACACTTGTTCTTTCTTTTTCCCTTTCTAGTATTGCTTGTAAGTCTTCTTTTTCTTCTTCTTTTCCTTTCTTTTTCGTGGCCATCATCATCATATTATGGAGATCAAAGTTCCTTTTAGCTTTGATCTTGCTTATATCTTGTTGATTCAAGCACGAATCTTTCAAGAACATGGAAGATTCAAGCTTTCTAGCTTTGAATCTTCACCAACTTTGTAGATTCATCTTTCTTTTGCTTTAATCTTGTTATTTTGTTATAAAGATTCAAACTTTTGTTTGTTATCTTCATATATCTTAAAGATCCAAGCTTTATGCTTCAAGATCTTCAAGAACACTAAAGGTTCAAGCTTTCTAGCTTTGTGACCTTATAAATTGTGTGAAAGGGATCCAAACTCTCTAGCTTAGGGTTCCATCACCTCTTTTGACTTGGATCATGTTCATACTTGTTTGATTGATGTAAAGTTTGTAACTTTGTTTGTAAATAGGACTTGTAATTGTGTTAAGACTAAGGATATGATGTAACATTGGTTCATCATCCATCTAAGACTCTTAAATGAGTTGTGTTACCACTTGGTCTTAACATATTGTGTATTGATGGTAGAATCTTGGTCAAAAGTGATGCTAAGCCATCAACGAGTTGTACACTTGAAGCTACAAGCATCAAGGATGAGAACCGTGATGAGCATCAAGCACCAAGAACCTTACCGGAGCACTTGTCCACTGATTTTCGTATCTGATCAGACCACCTGTGCTACTGGAAAATTGATTTTCAGTTATTTCGGTTCGATTAGATGATTTTCCGTTTAGGCCTCGTCTTAATCCGAGTTACGGTTTAGGATTTATGGCCCTCCGAGAGTCACTACACCCTATTAACGTTGTGCTGAAATTTCTGACCTACTCGCACTTAAACCGTCGCCACGGTCAAACGAAGACGAGTTAGGTTCTGAAAATTGGTCAGCGGTTAGGGGACTCACATACGGAGCCATATCCACTGACTATGCATCTTTTCGATTTACGTAGAGGTCGCAGCAGCTGACTGAAGTCAGCCTATTGTTTCGATCTCTATTCTTGTCGAACTTACCTAGCTTTTATGATGATGAATGATGATGATGATGACACTTAAACTTATTTTATGCACTATTAGAATTTATAAAAACAATCTACTGACCTAGTAACCCTTGATTTAGGTTGACGACCTTTCGGACCGACTTACTACTTGCGTACTTTCATTACCGACTTTACCGCTTTTATCACTGTGAGTTATAGCATTCCCTTTTTACTTTAACTTATTTTGGGAACTGAGAATACATGCGGATTTTATGTTTTACATACTAGGCACGAGTACTTAAACTTATATATGTGTGGGTTATACAACGGCATAAACATTCCCTTTAGCTCGGTAAAGTTTAATCATTGGTTTTTGAACCATGAACGCGAATCTTAGATATGGATCCATAGGGTTTGACATCCCTACTCGGGCTAGTCGCGCTAGCATTTAACGAGTGTTTAATACTTTGTAGACATACGCACTTGCCAAGTGTACTTTCAGGGGGTATAAACGTTAAGTTAGTTTCCGAGTGCCCACGGTTATACATATACTTTATCATACTGATTTGAATTACTGATTTGAAATGCTTGTTTGAAGCACTGAAATCTCGTGGCCTACATTACATTACTGAATACAAACAAACTATAGCTCACCAACATTCGTGTTGACTTTTTAAGCATGTATTTCTCAGGTGTTTAGACGTTGTTGCTTCTGCTGTTAGCCTTGCTGTTCTAGTCTCGGTGTATAGACTTGCTGTGTTAGACTTCCGCTACATTACTTAGAGATGTCTCAAGTATGAAACTTTTACTTTGCATTCCCAACTTATGTTATTTTCAAAACAATAGCTTTGTAATGACCTTAGTATCATGTACTCATGTTAATGTTTCCTATTCATCTTTTGTAAAATGTTATCTGTTCATGAATGCAAAACTAGTTTTCAAACAGCATATAGTGTTTGACCTTGTAATGATCCTGTTGTTGATGTACCGTACACGATGATTTTGTACGGGGTGTCACAATTGGTATCAGAGCATTGGTTATAGGGAATTAGGTTGCATTAGTGAGTCTAGGACCGACCCAAGTAAGATTCACTAATAGGACTAATCTACAACTTGCTAGTTTACTTGTTTCTGCGGAACTTGCTGCATGCTACCGTTTCCTTTTACTGCTATGTAAACTCGCTGCATGCTTTTGCTTATTCTAGCTACTGCATGCTACTATCTGCTTTCGATTGCATGTTACTTCTGTTTAGTACTGTTAATATTGCCATGCTATATACTGCTGTAAACAAGCTAGGTTGCTGTAGTGCCTGATTACGTGCTTGCTTCATGCCTGCTATTCGCTGCACCGACTTGGAAAAACTTACCTTTCCTAGTTCAGATGTTCTTCTGAACCCATTTCCCACACGTCTAACCCTAAGGATTAGTATTGTAATCCACCTGTTACTACTGTTACACCGTTCCAGGGATCGAAACGATTCTTCACGCAATCTAGGAGGAGTACCCCTCGGATTACACGCCCACTAAAGTCGATCCTCGGAGGAGGAGATATTGGAGGATTTGTCGGAGTAACCGCACCCCGAGCTCACTCTAAATAGCCACGTACGACGTGTGAACATTCGAAGGTTGTTCAGTTCCTGCAAGATGGCTCGTATCTCGTACACTTTCATGACCGTCACTTATCTCTTTCGTTCTTCACCACTGCTCGACGATCTGACGACATTTCTGGATTTAGTACCCTAACACTCTTAGGCATTGGGGAAGTCGGGAGGACATCTCCTTTCACAAGGTCAGAGTGCCTTCTACTGATGCTCAACCATACCCAAAGACTTGGGAGTCGCCTCAAGACATATCGTACTACTACTTGCTACACATACAACTCGACGCGAGACCCAGATTGAATTTCTAGAAAGGAACCTAACGATGTTACCTGAACCTGAACATTTTGAAGAAATTTCAGGACATTTAGGCATTGGTGCATGACCTACGGAACTTACGCACCCACACCGAGAAACCGTGAGATTAATTATGTAGATTTTGTTTTGAGATAGCATAGATAAAGCACCATTGGATGAAATTGAGTAGAACTGAAAGTGATCACGTTACATTGACCATATGGAGTGATATTGGAATGAACGTACGATTTAGTACAATATAATGACGCCAGGCCAGCGTAATTATATTGAAGTGAATTATGCAGAAGTCCCAATGTTACTATATAAGCAATATGAAGCGATTCAAAGGAAATTTTGGTAGGAACCACTTGAGTATACGCATTATGGTCTGATAAAGGCAGGAATAACCACTTAGTCTAGATACTGTACGAAAAGGGCCTGGACTGCAGAATTGATAACCCGAAAATTTGTTATAGATATAGACACCCTGGATACTTAAGGAAAAAGTTCTCAAATAGGAAAAAAAAAAAACTTTGGACTCACATACGATAGAGCAATCGTTATCTCAGCTATGGAGACTCGCATGGATCCTGATTTTAGTTAGGGTACGTTTCTTCACAACGATTTATCATCTCGGAATTGTTTAATACTAGAGTGATAGAAACCTTATATCTAAGAATCCTAGTGTGATGACTAATAAGCCATTAACAATCATGAGAGTTAAGTATTCTGTAGGACAAGCTAATGGTAAGTTGGCAGAGATAGAGGAATAATTTAAGATAGTACCTTAAAAATTAACAGGTGGGTCATTTGGAGATGACCTCATGCCAACAAAACTTGGAAGTTTATAGTAGTAGTTGGAAAGGATTAGTTACCTGCGCACAAGCAGATGTTATTTGAGAAGGTTGATAAAAATTTTCACGGCAGTATAATAAGATTTGGTTGGAATGGACCTTAAAGTTAACCTAATACTCATCGAGTTAGAAAGCTTTGAGGAAATAGTTGGAACGGACTGACTTTCAAGGACGAAAGCGAAAGTTATTTATAGTAAGAAGATTATTCTTATACCTCGCGAGAATGGTGAGCCAAAAGCCATCCGGATTAATTCAACAACCCGAGATCCCACAATGGAAATGGGAAGGGATGACGATGGATTTCATTCTGAAACTACCGAAAACAGTCGGCAGTTATGACACTATCGGGGTTATCGTTGATCGCCTCACCAAATCTGCTCATTTTCTAGCCATGAAAGAAATCGATACAATGGACAACGATACATAAAGGAAATTGTATCCCGTCACTTCAGCAATTCAAATACTATACTACCCAAGAATCGTATTTGATACTCATTCTTATGCGACACTAAATCCTAACTTATTCCGAGAGAATTCTTAATCAATGATAATCACACCATCACCCTTCTTACTTCGATATTAGTCATACCAGTTCGGAATTTCCAAAATCAATGGGTAGTTAATCCCCGTCCTCATACTCTCCCTTTCGTTTCTCACTTATAAGCAACAACTTTATACTTAAGTATTTTTGGTCGAAGGACTTATGCCCTACTAATAGTCATCAACCACATTAAAATTCAACAGTTTTCATTACCTCGTAACATTTTTGCTCAAATATCACTCGAGATTTTCAAAAGTCTTTTACTCGATTCTCATCAATCTTTTTTCAACTTGTAACCTCCGAAATATGAAAATTTTGTTTGCCAAAATTTTACTTACACTATTTTACTGTGCGATCCTCTCAAAACTTAATAAGAATAAATTTATTTTATTTGCCATTCGTGCACATTTTTGAAATCGTATACGTTATATAAAATAAAGTAAATAATTACTTCTTTTTGACAAATACATATGAAATTTTACTTTCACTTTTACAAATCAAATCTTTTATTCAAAGGATATTTTACCTTGAATGGTACGTGTTGTACATAACCCTAGTTTGCTAAGAACTTAATTTCTTTTCTTACATCGTCACCTTAAATGAATTCTATAAAATTTTCGTTGCTTGTCAATATAAAATTTTTCGTTGCTTATTCGTATCCAAGTCATCATGAAGACAGACAACTGTCAAAACTAAGAGATTCATGTGTGTGTATGTGATGAAGGCACTTACTACCACGTCATGCAGAGCCTTCGGGCATCCACAAACACTTAAACCATTCAAAATTACTGCGTTACCCCAGGGATCTTATTCTTCACACCTGTCGGAGCAATGCTCTATCTTACATAACTCAAAGTCCTGACCTATTCCAAGGAAATTCTCATCTAGCGATATTAACATCATTAGTATTCCGACTTTAATATTAGCCATAACCTGTGTGGCATTCTGCAAAGTCAAGAAGCGATTAACTTCTCATCCTCATGCTCTATCCTTCATACCTCACTTTTTAGCAACGGCTTCGCACGTAAACATTTTTGGGCCAAAGACTTAAGTTCGGATAATCATCAAAACTACATTTAATTCATTAGTTTTCATTACCTAGTAACATGTCAACCGATGATTCAAAGATTTTTCACTCGACCTTTTTCAACTCGTAACCTCTGAAATACGAAAAACTATGTTTATCAAAATTTTTACACGTTGATTTACACGTTGCTTATTTGTGCAGTGCTCACGAGATTTATGGACAAATGAAAGTACTAAACACTTTTCTATCACTTACGCGATTTATAAAATCATATATGTATAAATTTACCCTTACTTATTTTGGGTTAGTACATACTAAGTTATACCTTCAAGATGATTAAAAATCGCTCCTTTATTGAGTTGTTTTAAGTCAAATAATTTTGTGCAAATGGTACTCGTTATACATACTTCTAAATTTACCAAGAACTTCGTTCCATTTATGTTGTCGCATCAAACGTTTAAAGGTTTTTCAAAACTTCCTCGGTTGATTTTATTAAAGGTTTTCGTATTAGACTACACCATGTAGGGATCACACTTCTTCTCTCCCTCCGTTAGGGATGAAGCTTACTATTAAAATCCTTGTTAAAAACGCTTGAGCCACTTTGGGTGGCAGATTTATAAAAAAAAAAATTGTTAGGAAGTCTTTGTACTCGAAAAATGTTCCTTTTAAGGTTAAACATGGCAAAATTGTGGGCTGATAAATCAGTTTTCTGAGGTACACTCAATGGTCACCCCATTGTAGGAAGGGCACTAGGTGGGTTTCTATTCTCAATATTTCACGGCTAATCGCAACATCCTCGTAAAAATCATCTCTATGAATTAGTAGGTTGAGGTACAAGGAATCGTTTTGAGATTCTTTTCACTTAGAGTAAACCGTTCTTTACGACCAAGGGTCCACGTATCTTCTTGTCCGCGCATCTCCTTAAGTATAAGGATAAATTCAGAACAAACCGCTCGAAGAGTTCACCCTGGTTCAAAGATCACACCTTTCGTGCGATTCTCTTTCGAAAATGTAAAGTAACATACTTTAGGAATCTATGAATCTTGTTATCCTCTTGGAAGGGACTGCTTAAAACATCTGTAATACGGATATGGTTACTCTACACATTCCTTTCTTCGTTGGTTGCAACTATATGTTGTTCTAGTTAATGTTAACCCTAACTTCAACATGTAACTGAAAGGATAAAGTTACATTATGGAACTGTTCTTTCATTCCATCTAAGGATAAGTTCACCTGCAGTATGGTAAACTGGGTGATATCCTTCATTGTTCGTTCAGACCGTCCTGAAGGCACTATAGATAATTATGGCTTGCATTGCATATAAGTCCAATTATTCACTTTCAGCAAAAGTTTCAATTCATATAGTCAAATGAAAAGTTCTTAAATATCGAGTTCTTTATGCCTATGGTCTCTTTCCGAAATCAAGGGGTTAGTAAAATCCGTGGCTAACACTATCCAGACATCAAATCGCATGGTTATGATCACCATGTTTTCCATCCTACCTGTCAGCTTTGTATTGCGACATAAGCGCTCAATGTTTTAGATGAGTTTAGTAACATTCATGATGTATTTCATGCATCCAGCTTACTAAAGATGCCTGTAAGGCTAAAAACATCATCTTTTCTTTTATGGATATATTCAGACAACATACTCATGTTAACCAGAAACGAAATCAATTTGTTGATCTCCTAAGAGACTTAATTAATAGCATATACCTATTCTTACTTTTATACGCCAGAGTACCTTTCAAGGTAAATAGCTCACTTTTTAGCCCACGGATCTTTCGGAACTTTGATACGCTACTTCTTATTTAAATACGGTACCATTTTTTTTGTCACTCCTCAAATTTCGGGATGAAATTTCCATTAACAGGTGGGTAATGTAACGACCCGGCTTTTTCGACTTGCTTTTGTGCCTTGTGTTTTTGCGAAACTGCGTATTTGTGCGTACTGTGTTACTTTATACTCTGGAAACTTGATTTACGTGGTTTACTTCCATTTATATGTTAAAACGTGCCTTAGAGTACGTAGGATACATAACTTGATCATTGGAAGCCTTTATAACCGTTAGTGTTATTTGACGTTTCGAATAAACCGCGAACTTGCGCGCACGTTTAACTTTTGTCATAATCGGAATATTATGACTGCGAAATATTAATTATTATTTTATAATAATAATTACCTGGGTTTTTGGATGCTTAATTACGCGTAGTAATTTAATTATGCACAATAGTTAGTCTTGTTGGACTTTCTACCTTGTTGGGCTCAAGCCCACCCTACTCTAGCTAGTGACCCAATTAATTAGCCCTTGTCCATGTCATCAATCCTTTTCAAATTCCTTGCTTATAAATACTAGCCCTTGTCCATGTCATCAATCCTTGTCAAATTCCAAATTCCTTGCTTATAAATACTAGCCCTTGTCCATGTCATCAATCCTTGTCAAATTTCTTGCTTATAAATACTAGCCCTTGTCCATGTCATCAATCCTTGTCAAATTCCTTGCTTATAAATACTAGCTATTTACCTCTCATTCAAATCACTTGCTCATTTGGTTTTCACACACACTTGTTCTTTCTTTTTCCCTTTCTAGTATTGCTTGTAAGTCTTCTTTTTCTTCTTCTTTTCCTTTCATTTTCGTGGCCATCATCATCATATTATGGAGATCAAAGTTCCTTTTAGCTTTGATCTTGCTTATATCTTGTTGATTCAAGCATGAATCTTTCAAGAACATGGAAGATTCAAGCTTTCTAGCTTTGAATCTTCACCAACTTTGTAGATTCATCTTTCTTTTGCTTTAATCTTGTTATTTTGTTATAAAGATTCAAACTTTTGTTTGTTATCTTCATATATCTTAAAGATCCAAGCTTTATGCTTCAAGATCTTCAAGAACACTAAAGGTTTAAGCTTTCTAGCTTTGTGACCTTATAAATTATGTGAAAGGGATCCAAGCTCTCTAGCTTAGGGTTCCATCACCTCTTTTGACTTGGATAATGTTCATACTTGTTTGATTGATGTAAAGTTTGTAACTTTGTTTGTAAATAGGACTTGTAATTGTGTTAAGACTAAGGATATGATGTAACTTTGGTTCATCATCCATCTAAGACTCTTAAATGAGTTGTGTTACCACTTGGTCTTAACATATTATGTATTGATGGTAGAATCTTGGTCAAAAGTGATTCTAAACCATTAACGAGTTGTACACTTGAAGCTACAAGCATCAAGGATGAGAACCGTGATGAGCATCAAGCACCAAGAACCTTACCGGAGCACTTGTCCACTGATTTTCGTATCTGATCAGACCACCTGTGCTACTGGAAAATTGATTTTCAGTTATTTCGGTTCGATTAGATGATTTTCCGTTTAGGCCTCGTCTTAATCCGAGTTACGGTTTAGGATTTATGGCCCTCCGAGAGTCACTACACCCTATTAACGTTGTGCTGAAATTTCTGACCTACTCGCACTTAAACCGTCGCCACGGTCAAACGAAGACGAGTTAGGTTCTGAAAATTGGTCAGCGGTTAGGGGACTCACATACGGAGCCATAGCCACTGACTATGCATCTTTTCGATTTATGTAGAGGTCGCAGCAGCTGACTGAAGTCAGCCTATTTTTTCGATCTCTATTCTTGTCGAACTTACCTAGCTTTTATGATGATGAATGATGATGATGATGACACTTAAACTTATTTTATGCACTATTAGAATTTATAAAAATAACCTACTGACCTAGTAACCCTTGATTTAGGTTGACGACCTTTCAGACCGACTTACTACTTGCGTACTTTCATTACCGACTTTACCGGTTTTATCACTGTGAGTTATAGCATTCCCTTTTTACTTTAACTTATTTTGGGAACTGAGAATATATGCAGATTTTATATTTTACATACTAGGCACGAGTACTTAAACTTATATATGTGTGGGTTATACAACGGCATAAACATTCCCTTTAGCTCGGTAAAGTTTAATCATTGGTTTTTGAACCATGAACGCGAATCTTAGATATGGATCCATAGGGTTTGACATCCCTACTCGGGCTAGTCGCGCTAGCATTTAACGAGTGTTTAATACTTCGTAGACATACGCACTTGCCAAGTGTACTTTCAGGGGGTATAAACGTTAAGTTAGTTACCGAGTGCCCACGGTTATACATATACTTTATCATACTGATTTGAATTACTGATTTGAAATGCTTGTTTGAAGCACTGAAATCTCGTGGCCTACATTACATTACTGAATACAAACAAACTATAGCTCACAAACATTCGTGTTGACTTTTTAAGCATGTATTTCTCAGGTGTTTAGACGTTGTTGCTTCTGCTGTTAGCCTTGCTGTTCTAGTCTCGGTGTATAGACTTGCTGTTACAGACTTGCTGTGTTAGACTTCCGCTGCATTACTTAGAGATGTCTCAAGCATGAAACTTTTACTTTGCATTCCCAACTTATGTTATTTTCAAAACAATAGCTTTGTAATGACCTTAGTATCATGTACTCATGTTAATGTTTCCTATTCATCTTTTGTAAAATGTTATCTGTTCATGAATGCAAAACTGGTTTTCAAACAGCATATAGTGTTTGACCTTGTAATGATCCTGTTGTTGATGTACCGTACACGATGATTTTGTACGGGGCGTCACACCTACCCGGAGACATGATTGATGAAATCTTGTCTAGCGTCGGTCAGAATTCTTCGGCACAACTATTTAAGGCGAGATCAGTTTGTAAGACATTCGAAGAACGTTCCAAGAATGCCTTGGTTTATAAAAGGCTTTCGTTCGAAAGATGGGGGATATCACATTGGGAAATCCATAAGTTACGATGTGTTTACTTTGACGCATATATTGCGGGGAACCCAAATGCTATTTTACGCAATGGGTTAAGAAATTATTTTGACTCAATATATCCGAATATTGGACTTCGTGATTTAGAAAAAGAAGCTAACATGCAACATAAAGAAGCATGTTATGCTTACGGATTAGTAATGTTCGCTTCTCACCAAAGTGTGAACAAGAACATCGGCCTACAACTATTAAACAAAACGTTCCCACAAGTGACGGAGTCGGTAATTGGGGTAAGAAATGAGGTTTTTAGATTGTTACGGGACTGTTGGACATTACGTAACCCTCGTCCCTTTGACGACGTTACAACACGCTGTCTTATCAACGGCCATAACGGTTATGTTCCACAAGACCAAGGATGGGAAGTAATCCTAGTAAAACCAGAATGCATGACTTGTTTCTGGACGTATGAATTACGTGTCTTTATTGCCTTTGCTGAACGACTTGTGTACTAGCTAGAATTATCTTCACAACCATCTTGTATCAAATTTATTGTGTGCTATATTTCATGCTATATGTAAAATAAGCGGTATTGTAAGTTTGTAAAATATTGTGTAAAAGTTTGAACGCGAAATATTATTATAATCAGTTTTTCATATAGAATTGTAGTAGTTGAATTGTATATTAGCTACTAAGTATGAACTTAACGGGTAGGTACTACCCGAATTTAAACTTATAAAACGCTAATATGAAGAAAAAGCTTTTATAAATGAGTTCATATTATGCTACGAAATACTATTAACAACTCTTAATATTCTGTATGATTAACTTGTTCCATTTGACTATTTTGAAGGAAATGGCACCGACTACTCGACACACCGTGAATATGAATGAAGAGGAATTATGTACTTTTCTAGCTTCAAACATAGCCGCAGTACAGGCTGCGCTACATACCAATAATAACCTTGGATCTAGCAGTACAGGAAATCGTGTAGGATGCACCTATAAAGAATTCACTGCCTGCAAACCTTTAGAATTTGATGTAACCGAAGGACCGATCGGATTGAAACGGTGGACCGAGAAGGTCGAATCGGTGTTTTCCATAAGTAAGTGTACTGAAGAGGACAAAGTAAAGTACGCTACGCATACCTTCACAGGTACTGCGTTAACATGGTGGAATACCTATCTAGAGCAAGTGGAACAAGACGATGCGTACGCACTACCGTGGTCAGCATTCAAGCACTTGATGAACGAGAAGTACCGTCCCAGAACTGAGGTTAATAAGCTCAAGACAGAACTTAGAGGGTTACGAACCCAAGGATTTGATATTACCACGTACGAAAGACGATTCACAGAATTGTGCCTATTGTGTTCGGGAGCATTCGAAGATGAGGAAGAGAAGATCGACGCGTTTGTGAAAGGATTACCGGAAAGAATCCAAGAAGATATAAGTTCACACGAGCCCGCCTCCATACAACAGGCATGTAGAATGGCTCACAATAATCGCAACAATTATCCCAACAATCGCAACATCAATTGCAACTACAACAAACGGCCCAACAACAACAACAACAACAACAACAACAACAGCAGCAGCAGCAACTACAACAATCATCCCAACAACAATAATAACCGCAACAACAACAACAATCAGAAGCAACTATGCCAAAGGTGTGAAAAGTATCACTCGGGGTTCTGCACCAAATTTTGCAACAAGTGTAAAAGAAATGGTCATAGCGCGGCGAAGTGTGAGGTCTACGGACCAGGGGTTAATAGAACGAAAGGAACAAATGGTGTCAGAACGAGTAATGGCGGAGCAAGTAGTGTCGGAGCAAGTTATGCCAATGTAGTTTGTTATAAATGTGGAAAACCGGGCCACATTATTAGAAATTGCCCGAACCAGGAGAACACGAATGGACAAGGCCGCGGAAGAGTTTTCAATATTAATGCGGCAGAGGCACAGGAAGACCCGGAGCTTGTTACGGGTACGTTTCTTATTGACAATAAATCTGCTTACGTTTTATTTGATTCGGGTGCGGATAGAAGCTATATGAGTAGAGATTTTTGTGCTAAATTAAGTTGTCCATTGACGCCTTTGGATAGTAAATTTTTACTCGAATTAGCAAATGGTAAATTAATTTCAGCAGATAATATATGTCGGAATCGAGAAATTAAACTGGTTAGCGAAACATTTAAGATTGACTTGATACCAGTAGAGTTAGGGAGTTTTGATGTGATAATCGGTATGGACTGGTTGAAAGAAGTGAAAGCAGAGATCGTTTGTTACAAAAATGCAATTCGCATTATACGAGAAAAAGGAAAACCCTTAATGGTGTACGGAGAAAAGGGCAACACGAAGCTACATCTTATTAGTAATTTGAAGGCACAAAAACTAATAAGAAAAGGTTGCTATGCTGTTCTAGCACACGTCGAGAAAGTACAAACTGAAGAAAAGAGCATCAATGATGTTCCCGTCGCAAAAGAATTTCCCGATGTATTTCCGAAAGAATTACCGGGATTAGCCCCACATCGATTCTGTTGAATTTCAAATAGATCTTGTACCAGGAGCTGCACCAATAGCTCGTGCTCCTTACAGACTCGCACCCAGCGAGATGAAAGAACTGCAAAGCCAATTACAAGAACTTTTAGAGCATGGTTTCATTCGACCAAGCACATCACCGTGGGGAGCTCCTGTTTTGTTTGTCAAGAAGAAAGATGGTACATTCAGGTTGTGTATCGACTACCGAGAGTTGAACAAACTTACCATCAAGAACCGCTACCCACTACCGAGAATCGACGACTTATTTGATCAACTACAAGGCTCGTCTGTTTATTCTAAGATTGACTTATGTTCCGGGTATCATCAAATGCGGGTGAAAGAAGATGATATTCCAAAGACTGCTTTCAGAACACGTTACAGTCATTACGAGTTTATGGTCATGCCGCATGGTTTAACTAATGCACCAGCTGTGTTCATGGACCTTATGAACCGAGTGTGTGGACTATACCTTGACAAGTTTGTCATTGTTTTCATTGATGACATACTTATTTACTCAAAGAATGACCAAGAACACGGTGAACATTTGAGAAAGGTGTTAGAAGTATTGAGGAAGGAAGAATTGTACGCTAAGTTTTCAAAGTGTGCATTTTGGTTGGAAGAAGTTCAATTCCTCGGTTACATAGTGAAAAAAGAAGGTATTAAGGTGGATCCGGCAAAGATAGAAACTGTTGAAAAGTGGGAACCCCGAAAACTCCAAAACACATACGCCAGTTTTTAGGAATAGCTGGTTACTACAGAAGGTTCATCCAAGACTTTTCCAGAATAGCAAAACCCTTGACTGCATTAACGCATAAAGGGAAGAAATTTGAATGGAATGATGAACAAGAGAAAGCGTTTCAGTTATTGAAGAAAAAGCTAACTACGGCACCTATATTGTCATTGCCTGAAGGGAATGATGATTTTGTGATTTATTGTGACGCATCAAAGCAAGGTCTCGGTTGTGTATTAATGCAACGAACGAAGGTGATTGCTTATGCGTCTAGACAATTGAAGATTCACGAGCAAAATTATACGACGCATGATTTGGAATTAGGCGCGGTTGTTTTTGCATTAAAGACTTGGAGGCACTACTTATATGGGGTCAAAAGTATTATATATACCGACCACAAAAGTCTTCAACACATATTTAATCAGAAATAACTGAATATGAGGCAGCGTAGGTGGATTGAATTATTGAATGATTACGACTTTGAGATTCGTTACCACCCGGGGAAGGCAAATGTGGTAGCCGATGCCTTGAGCAGGAAGGACAGAGAACCCATTCGAGTAAAATCTATGAATATAATGATTCATAATAACATTACTACTCAAATAAAGGAGGCGCAACAAGGAGTTTTAAAAGAAGGAAATTTAAAGGATGAAATACCCAAAGGATCGGAGCAGCATCTTAATATTCGGGAAGACGGAATCCGGTATAGGGCTGAAAGGATTTGGGTACCAAAATTTGGAGATATGAGAGAAATGGTACTTAGAGAAGCTCATAAAACCAGATACTCAATACATCCTGGAACGGGGAAGATGTACAAGGATCTCAAGAAACATTTTTGGTGGCCGGGTATGAAAGCCGATGTTGCTAAATACGTAGGAGAATGTTTGACGTGTTCTAAGGTCAAAGCTGAGCATCAGAAACCATCAGGTCTACTTCAACAACCCGAAATCCCAGAATGGAAATGGGAAAACATTACCATGGATTTCATCACTAAATTTCCAAGGACTGCAAGTGGTTTTGATACTATTTGGGTAATAGTTGATCGTCTCACCAAATCAGCACACTTCCTGCCAATAAGAGAAGATGACAAGATGGAGAAGTTAGCACGACTGTATTTGAAGGAAGTCGTCTCCAGACATGGAATACCAATCTCTATTATCTCTGATAGGGATGGCAGATTTATTTCAAGATTCTGACAGACATTACAGCAAGCATTAGGAACTCGTCTAGACATGAGTACTGCCTATCATCCACAAACTGATGGGCAGAGCGAAAGGACGATACAAACGCTTAAAGACATGCTACGAGCATGTGTTATTGATTTCGGAAACAGTTGGGATCGACATCTACCGTTAGCAGAATTTTCCTACAACAACAGCTACCATTCAAGCATTGAGATGGCGCCGTTTGAAGCACTTTATGGTAGAAAGTGCAGGTCTCCGATTTGTTGGATTGAAGTGGGGGATAGACAGATTACGGGTCCGGAGATTATACAAGAAACTACCGAGAAGATCATCCAAATTCAACAACGGTTGAAAACCGCCCAAAGTCGACAAAAGAGCTACGCTGACATTAAAAGAAAAGATATAGAATTTGAAATTGGAGAGATGGTCATGCTTAAAGTTGCACCTTGGAAAGGCGTTGTTCGATTTGGTAAACGAGGAAAATTAAATCCAAGGTATATTGGACCATTCAAGATTATTGATCGTGTCGGACCAGTAGCTTACCGACTTGAGTTACCTCAACAACTCGCGGCTGTACATAACACTTTCCACGTCTCGAATTTGAAGAAATGTTTTGCTAAATAAGATCTCACTATTCCGTTAGATGAAATCCAATTCAACGAAAAACTCCAATTCATCGAAGAACCAGTCGAAATAATGGATCGTGAGGTTAAAAGACTTAAGCAAAACAAGATACCAATTGTTAAGGTTCGATGGAATTCTCGTAGAGGACCCGAGTTCACCTGGGAGCGTGAAGATCAGATGAAGAAGAAATACCTACATCTATTTTCAGAAGATTCGTCAACACCTTCAACAGCTTAAAATTTCGGGACGAAATTTATTTAACGGGTAGGTACTGTAGTGACCCGAACTTTTCCATGTTTATATATATTAATTGAGATTGATATTTACATGATTAAATGTTTCCAACATGTTAAGCAATCAAACTTGTTAAGACTTGATTAATTGAAATATGTTTCATATAGACAATTGACCACCCAAGTTGACCGGCGATTCACGAACGTTAAAACTTGTAAAAACGACATGACGATATATATATGGATATACATATGGTTAACATGAGATTATGATAAGTAAGTATCTCCATAAGTATATTAACAATGAGTTATATGCATATAAACAAGACTACTAACTTATGGATTTCGAAACAAGACATATATGTAACGATTATCGTTGTAACGACATTTAAATGTATATATATCATATTAAGATATATTAATATATCATAATATCATGATAATATAATAATTTAACATCTCATTAGATATAATAAACAATGGGTTAACAACATTAATTGAGATCGTTAACTTAAAGGTTTCAAAACAACACTTACATGTAACGACTAACGATGACTTAACGACTCAGTTAAAATGTATATACATGTAGTGTATTTAGATGTATTAAAATACTTTTGGAAGACTTCAAGACATATATCAAAACACTCATACTTAACGAAAATGGTTACAGTTAATTTCCCATTCTTTTCTTTCATCAAGAATTCTAGTCGTATTCTTACCCGTATTATACACAGCTTCAAAACGTACTTACTATGGGTATATGATAATGCTAAAAACGAACATATATTTCATAGCATTATTCCTCAAGAAAGAAAAGCTTTTAGTTGCAATTGTTCTATTTACAAGTGATATTCGTTTAAATAATAAAAGGTGAAGACAAAAGACAGATTCGACGAATTGAAGACGCAAACGACCAAAAAGCTCAAAAGTACAAAAGACAATCAAAAAGGTTCCAATTATTGATAAGAAACGTCTCGAAATTACAAGAGTACAAGATTCAAAACGCAAAGTACAAGATATTAAATTGTACGTAAGGACGTTCGAAAATCCGGAACCGGGACCAGAGTCAACTCTCAACGCTCGACGCAACTGTCTAAAAATTACAAGTTAACTATGTATATAAATATAATATAATATATAATTAATTATATTAATTATATATATATTATATATATATTATAAACCGTCGGTAAATAAAGAGCCAAACTCCTCTGAGCTGTAAAAGCAAACTCCGCGACTCGCGGAGTTTGAAGGCCAAAAAGGCCGCGAGTCGCGGAGCCCCAAAAGTCGACTTTTCCTATAAAAGCAACCGAATTCTGATCGCAAATCATCATCTTTTTCTTCTTCTCCTCATACGTAAAATATATATATATATTTATAATTTATATTTTAATTTTAATTATAATTCTAATAATAAGGGTATGTTAGCGAATATTGTAAGGGTGTAAGTCGAAATTCTGTCCGTGTAACGCTACGCTATTTTTAATCATTGTAAGTTATGTTCTCCTTTTTAAATTAATGTCTCGTAGCTAAGTTATTATTATGCTTATTTAAAACGAAGTAATCATGATGTTGGGCTAATTACTAAAATTGGGTAATTGGGCTTTGTACCATAATTGGGGTTTGGACAAAAGAACGACACTTGTGGAAATTAGACTATGGGCTATTAATGGGCTTTATATTTGTTTAACTAAATGATAGTTTGTTAATGTTAATATAAAGATTTACAATTGGGCGTCCCTATAAAT
Organism: Rutidosis leptorrhynchoides; assembly: GCF_046630445.1. NCBI lineage: Eukaryota > Viridiplantae > Streptophyta > Magnoliopsida > Asterales > Asteraceae > Rutidosis > Rutidosis leptorrhynchoides. Next base: position 27,990,007 of record NC_092339.1, on the reverse strand, counting down.
TACCATATACACTCGATCGGACACGATGGGCGGGGTATTTATATGTACGAATAATCGTTCATTTAACCGGACACGGGAATGGATTAATAGCCACTAGAATAATTAAAACAGGGGTGAAATTACATTCAAGGGTAATTGGTGTAATTGCTAACAAAGTAGTAAAACCTTGGTTTACACGCAGTTGATAACCTGGTGTATTCATTAAACAAAGTATTAAAACCTTGTTACAATTCGAATCCCCAATTAGTTGGAATATTTAACTTCGGGTATAAGAATAATTTGATGAGGACACTCGCACTTTATATTTATGATTGATGGACTGTTATGGACAAAAACCAGACGGACATATTAAATAATCCAGGACAAAGGACAATTAACCCATGGGCATAAAACAAAAATCAACACGTCAAACATCATGATTACGGAAGTTTAAATAAGCATAATTCTTTTATTTCATATTTAATTTCCTTTATTTTATATTTAATTGCACTTCTAATTATCGCATTTTTATTGTTATTGTATTTAATTGCACTTTTAATTATCGTACTTTTTAATTATCGCAAGTTTATTTCATCGCACTTTTATTATTCGCAATTTCATTATCGTTATTTACTTTACGCTTTAATTTAAGTCTTGTATTTATTTTTAATATTTTACATTTGGTTTTAACTGCGACTAAAGTTTTAAAATCGACAAACCGGTCATTAAACGGTAAAAACCCCCCTTTATAATAATAATATTACTTATATATATATATATATTTATATTTTTATAAAAGTAAACTAATATAGCGTTGAGCTTTGTTTAAAGATTTTCCCTGTGGAACGAATCGGACTTACTAAAAACTACACTACTGTACGATTAGGTACACTGCCTATAAGTGTTGTAGCAAGGTTTAAGTATATCCATTCTATAAATAAATAAATATCTTGTGTAAAATTGTATCGTATTTAATAGTATTTTCCTGCTAAAATTAATAACTATTTTATATACACCTCGCTAAACATCAAGTATTTTTGGCGCCGCTGCCGGGGAACTCTCTTAAAAGCCGGAAGCGCAACGCTAATATAAAAAAAAAAAACGTTTTAATTATTTGAAAATATAAAAAGAAAAACAAAAATATAAATATTTTTAGGAGTTTGATAAATATTTAAGTTTTATAAAGTTTCTTTGTTTTTATAAAAACATAAGTTTTATTTAAGTATTTTGTTTTTATTTAAAAACATATAAATATAAAAAATATATATATATATAAATCTAGTTTTATGATTTTTATTTATAAAATTATAAAGTGATTCTATTTTTATTTAAGTTTTAAATATAAAGTTTTATTAATACACATATTTAAAAACAGAAAATAAAATAAATAAATAAATAAAGAAAAACGCGTTGAAATTAAACCTGTCAGCTGAAATTCTGAACCCCGCGACTCGCGGGGTTTGTTGTTTGAAATACCGCGACTCGCGGAGTAATTCTGACACCGACAGAAACCCTACTGCAATTAATCACGGAGTAATTATTAATTAATTATTATTATAAACCCTAATTATTATTATTATTATAATTAAGTTTATTTTTAATTTAAGTTTTATTTAATTTATATTTTAGTTAAATTAGTTTAATTAAATTGTAAAATTAGTAGTTTTATTAAATAAATAATATAAAAATAATATTTTTATAAAAATTGTACTTTTTACAACTTTTTGTATATTTTTATATTTTGTCCCTTTTCAATCGTTGTAGCGTCATATTTGTATTTTTTTTCGCTCATATTTAATTTTAAACTTAGTTTTTGCCATAGTCATTTTTACTCCTAGATTTTTAGGCTTTGCCGTAGAATTCCTTAAGTGCTATTTCTTTAGACTAAGATTTAGGTGCTTTAGAATTTTGCGACGCCTTTTTAAGTTTTAGTTTCTTTTTAAGTTATTTCCATTTGGGATTTAGTTTTTCTTGTAAGCTTTAATATTTTTAGACGACTTTTACCTATGTATCAATTATCATTCCAATTAGTAATTTCAATTTGCGATTATAATTTTAAGTTAGTTGTAGTAATAAGGTTAGGTTAGTCAAGTATTTTTAAGTTTTATAAGTTTCTTTTATTTTTCGTCACCTTTTATTTTTCAACCATTTTTCTTTTTCGACCTTTTTCGACGCGCAATCTTTTTCTTTCTTATTTCTCGCTATTCTAGTTTTAGGACATAGATTTTTATTCTACTTCTTATCTAAATTTCTTAAAATTACGAAAATTTATTTTGAGTGGTTAAATTAATAGACATCAAAATTTTCTGGTTCGTAGTAATAGTTGGATTTGTACGTGGACCGGGTTATTGGAGCCAAACAGTCCTCAATTATATTGAGACCAAACGAATCCTGCCCCTCTGCTGCATCTTTTGGCTATTCGAAACGTGGGCAAAATCAGAAAAGTCTATTGATTGGATAACTTATTATAATTTTTCTTTCCTTTTTAAAACTAATAGGATATTCAGTGAATGCACCGAGCAAGACGTTCATCACCTTTTGTACGTTCACCACCTGTAACTAGATCAAGACATTTAGCAAATATAACCGCCGTTGATTTTTCTTTAGAATCGTCATCCAGTCGACCAAATACTTCAGTTCAAATTTCCGATAATCCATTTTTTGAACCCGACCTCACAATTGAGAATCCGGAGAATATTCAGGAACGGTTCGTAGATCCTGAACCATTAAACTTTCCTCCGGAGCCACCAATTATTCAAACAGAGATTGTTGAGGAACGAACCATTAAATCAGAATCATCTAGTGATATCGATTCAACAAATTCAATTATGGAAAATCTGGAACCTTTAAGTATGGAAGACCGAATGAGAGCTAAACGCACTGGCCAAGGTCACGCAATTACTCATCCAGACATTAATGAGCCAGATTATGAAATCAAAGGACAAATTCTACACATGGTGACTAATCAATGCCAATTTAGTGGTGCGCCGAAGGAAGATCCAAATGAACATCTACGTACCTTTAATAGGATCTGCAAACTATTTAAAATCCGAGAAGTGGAGGATGAACAGATATATCTCATGTTATTTCCCTGGACTTTAAAGGGAGAAGCCAAAGATTGGTTGGAATCGTTACCTGAAGGGGCGATTGATACATGGGACGTTTTAGTTGACAAATTTCTTAAACAATTCTTTCCTGCATCTAAAGCCATAAGACTTCAAGCAGAAATTGTTACGTTCACACAGAAGCCAAATGAAACTCTATATGAGGCGTGGACTAGATATGGAAAGTTGTTAAGAGGATGTCCGCAACATGGTTTAGACACCTGTCAAATAGTACAAATATTCTACCAAGGATGCGACATCACTACAAGAAAAGACATAGATATAGCAGCTGGTGGTTCTATTATGAAGAAAACCGAAACTGATGCTTACAAAATTATTGATAATACTGCTTCCCACTCACATGAGTGGCACCAAGAAAAAGACATCATTAGATCATCTAAAGTAGCTAGAGCCGATTCTAGCCATGACTTAGATTCCATTTCCGCAAAGATAGATGCTGTGGAGAGACGAATGGAAAAGATGACTAAAGATATTCACTCAATACGAATTAGTTGTGAGCAGTGTGGAGGACCACATTTGACAAAAGATTGTCTCAGTATTGAATTAACAATGGAACAAAGAGAGAATATTTCATACATAAACCAAAGGCCTGAAAATAATTATCAGAATAATTATCAACCGCCAAGACTGATTTACAATCAAAACCAGAATTATAACAGAAATATTCCATACAACAACCAACAAGGTCCTAGCAATCAACAAGTATCCAATAATACTTATAATCAGCAAAGACCTAATTTTCAAAACAAACCACCACAACAAACCGATGATAAAAAGCCGAATTTAGAAGATATGATGACGAAGCTAGTTGAAACTCAAACTCAGTTTTTCACATCTCAGAAACAAACCAATGAACAAAATGCTCAAGCATTTAGAAATCAACAAGCTTCTATTCAAAATCTGGAACAAGAAGTGAGTAACCTAGCAAGGTTAATAGGTGAAAGAAAACCGGGAAGTCTACCTAGTGATACAAATGCTAAACCCCGGAGTGAAACAGCTAAAGCTATTACCACAAGAAGTGGTACAACACTTAAACCACCGGAAATACCTGTAACTTCTGATGAAGCCATTCCTACTCCACAAGAACCACAACCTGATCAAGATAAGGAAAAAGAACCGGTAGTTGAAAAGGTTAATGAAGATAACACAGTTAAGGCTAAACCTTATGTTAAACCATACCAATCACCACTTCCTTATCCGAGTAAAATGAAGAAAGAGAAACTTGAAGCCGAGCAATCCAAATTCTTGGATATGTTTAAACAGATAAATGTAAATCTTCCTTTCATTGATGTGATTTCAGGAATGCCTAGATATGCTAAATTCTTGAAAGATCTAATTTCAAATAGAAAGAAAATGGAAGAACTCTCGGCTGTTACTATGAATGCTAATTGTTCAGCAGTGCTGTTGAATAAGATACCAGAAAAACTATCTGATCCAGGAAGTTTCACAATTCCATGTTTTCTGGGTAGTCTTAGTTCAATAGAAGCATTGGCAGACTTAGGTGCTAGTATAAATCTAATGCCGTATTCACTATACACTAAACTAGACCTTGGAGAATTGAAACCAACAAGAATAAGCATACAACTAGCCGATAGATCAATAAAATATCCTAGAGGGATAATGGAGAGCATGCTAGTTAAAGTTGGTACTTTAGTATTTCCAGTAGATTTTGTTGTTTTGGACATGGAAGAAGATTCTCAAGTTCCTCTCATATTAGGAAGACCATTCTTAAACACGGCTAAAGCAATGATAGACGTGTTCGGTAAGAAACTGACCCTAAGTATAGAGGATGAGAGTGTTACCTTTTCAGTTGATAGAGCAATGCAACAACCACAATCTGCAGATGATACATGTTATTATATTCAAACTATAGATGCACATGCAGAATTATTAGAAGAATTTCCAGAATTACAAGGAACAGGAGAATGTTCTTTAGGAGAAGGTAATGAACCAATTGATGAAGCTGAAATGTTAGCTACACTAATAGCTAATGGATATGAACCAACAACAGAAGAAATTCAAATGCTAAAAGAAGAAGACAGATATCGATACAAATCATCGATAGAAGAACCTCCGAAATTAGAGTTAAAGCCACTTCCAAACCATTTGGAATACGCTTATTTACATGGTGAATCTGAATTACCTGTAATAATATCGTCTTCTCTTACTGAAAATGAGAAATCACAACTCATTTCTGTGTTGAAAGCTCATAAACCAGCCATTGCATGGAAGATTCATGATATTAAAGGAATAAGTCCTTCGTATTGCACACATAAAATCCTTATGGAAGAAGGTCATAAAACGTATGTGCAACGCCAACGAAGACTAAATCCTAATATGCAAGATGTAGTTAAGAAAGAAATTATTAAACTGCTAGATGCAGGTTTAATTTATCCAATCTCTGATAGTCCATGGGTAAGCCCAGTTCAATGCGTGCCTAAGAAGAGTGGCATGACTGTCATTACAAATGAGAAAAATGAGCTTATTCCTACTAGGACTATAACAGGATGGCGTGTATGTATTGATTATAGAAAATTAAATGACGCCACCAGAAAAGATCACTTTCCCTTACCTTTCATAGATCAAATGTTGGAAAGATTAGCCGGAAATAGTTACTATTGTTTTCTAGATGGATTTTCCGGATATTTTCAAATTCCAATAGCACCCGAGGACCAAGAGAAAACCACATTCACGTGCCCTTATGGTACTTTTGCTTACAAACGCATGCCATTTGGACTTTGCAACGCCCCTGCAACCTTTCAAAGGTGTATGATGGCGATTTTTCACGACATGATAGAAGAATGCATGGAAGTATTCATGGATGACTTTTCAGTCTTCGGTGATACATTTGAATCATGTCTAGTTAATCTGGAACGAATGCTAATTAGATGCGAAAAATCAAATCTAGTTCTTAATTGGGAGAAATGCCATTTCATGGTTAAAGAAGGCATCGTTCTTGGACATAAAATTTCAAAAGAAGGAATTGAAGTGGATAGAGCTAAAGTAGATGTAATTGCTAAACTTCCACATCCCACCAATGTTAGAGGAGTTAGGAGTTTTCTAGGGCATGCCGGTTTTTACCGACGTTTCATAAAAGATTTTTCTAAAATTGCCACTCCTATGAATAAACTCCTAGAAAAGGATGCGCCATTCATCTTTTCAGATGAGTGTATCAAATCTTTTAATATTCTTAAAGAGAAACTCACTAATGCACCGATCATGATAACACCAAATTGGAATCTACCATTTGAACTAATGTGCGATGCAAGTGATTTTGCAATGGGAGTCGTTTTAGGACAAAGGATTGAAAAACGATTTCAACCTATATATTATGCTAGTAAGACATTACAAGGAGCACAAACGAACTATACAACTACTGAAAAAGAACTCCTTGCTATTGTCTTTGCTTTTGACAAATTTTGATCATATCTCGTTCTAGCAAAAACGGTGGTCTATACCGACCATTCTGCTCTTAGATACCTATTTTCAAAACAAGATGCTAAACCAAGATTAATCCGTTGGATCTTACTCTTACAAGAGTTTGATATTGAAATCCGAGATAAAAGAGGAGCAGAAAATCTCGCCGCTGATCATCTTTCTCGTATTGAAAATCCCGAATTAGAAGTTCTAAATGAATCGGCCATACAAGACAACTTTCCTGATGAATATCTATTGAAGATAGATTATAATGAAATCCCATGGTTTGCAGACTATGCAAATTATTTAGTATGTGGATTCCTTGAAAAAGGATTATCGTACCAAAGACGAAAGAAATTCTTCAGTGATATAAAACACTATTTTTGGGAAGATCCACATCTGTTTAAAAGTTGTCCCGATGGAATAATACGCCGATGTGTATTTGGAGATGAAGCTAGTAAAATTTTAAACCATTGTCACACAGAACCAACAGGAGGGCATTATGGGCCTCAACTAACAGCAAGAAAAGTTTATGAAGCTGGATTCTATTGGCCAACAATTTACAAAGACGCACACCTTCTTTACAAATCCTGTGATGCATGTCAAAGGGCCGGAAAAATAAGTCAACGTGATGAAATGCCACAAAATATCATCCAAGTATGTGAAGTATTTGACATTTGGGGTATTGACTTTATGGGTCCATTTCCAAAATCTCATAATAATCTATATATACTCGTAGCCATTGATTATGTATCTAAATGGGCGGAAGCACAAGCTCTCCCAACTAACGATGCACGAGTTGTAGTCAATTTTTTAAAACGTCTTTTTGCAAGGTTTGGAACACCGAAAGCTTTAATAAGTGATCGGGGTACTCATTTCTGTAATAATCAACTTGAGAAAGTTCTCAAACGTTATGGAGTAACTCATAAAATCTCCACCGCATATCATCCACAAACAAGTGGACAAGTTGAAAATACCAACCGAGCTTTAAAACGTATTCTAGAGAAAATCGTAGGATCAAATCCGAAGGAATGGTCCATTAAATTGGAGGATGCACTCTGGGCTTTTAGAACAGCCTACAAAACTCCAATTGGAACCACACCTTTTAGACTTGTTTATGGAAAAGCATGTCATCTTCCAGTAGAGATTGAACACAAAGCATTTTGGGCTTTGAAGACATGTAATCTTGATTTACATGAAGCCGGACGTCTACGATTAAGTCAACTAAACGAATTAGAAGAATTAAGACATGAAGCATACGATAATTCGTTAATCTATAAATAAAGAACGAAGAAATGGCATGATAAAAGAATCAGAAGTTCAAAAGAATTTAAAGAAGGAGACAGAGTTCTTCTTTTCAATTCACGATTCAAGCTATTTCCTGGAAAATTGAAATCAAGATGGTCTGGACCATTCATAGTCAAAAGAGTTTTCCCATACGGAACGATAGAATTGATAAATTCAAATGGGATTGAATTTAAAGTTAATGGTCACAGAGTTAAACATTACATACATGGTCCGATGGAAGTCGACAACGAAGTTAATCACAATTTCGACACCACAGCTAACTAAGTGTGGGGAGAATCAAGTCTTTAAAGGATAATATGTATTTCTGTTAGAGTTAGATTGTCTGTTTTCGTGTAGTTCTCGAAAATGGAACCCGAATGGTCTTTCCCTAGCAGACCCTAAAGAACTAGTCTTCTTCCCCCATTCTGAATTTTTATTTTTTTAGGTTTTTACGAAATGAAGACTGCCTGTGAACTAAACCATGGTCTAATGCTACACGCTTTGATCACTAAAAGAAATAATGACATACTACCAAGTGAAATAGTATCAGTAATCCGAGAAAGAATGGACGGAGTTAGAAAAGAATCCAGATGCGAAGATAATAAGTTACAATTTGGTAAAGGAAAATCAAAATCCGCAGCAAAAAGAAGAGCACGACACCTAGAAAGATGTCACAAATGCGGAAAATGGTCACATGGAGGTAAATGTTCAAATAATCAAACCTATTCAAATACCGAATTTGTTACTTTATGCAGAGACGGACCGTTCATATGTTTAGAAGAAAAGACACTGAATGCTCGAGGTTACGCCTATGTAGCCATGGAAAACCAATTAAACCGACTATCTTATGAATGGGATAGATCATATAACTAAGAAATCTATTTCACAGGTATGTCTGTACAGTTTTTATTTTTATTTTTATTTTTAACCTTTTGATAATAAACGCTAATTTGTTCGCTAAAAAGTATTAAATTGGTATTGAATAAAATTAGGTTTGGCGACCGAAATTATTGATATCATTCAAAAAAATTTATTACATCACTGCGAAATTTAACGTTTATTCTTAAGGTATAAATATCTTTAATCAATCAACCCAAAATATTTCAAAAATTCGTCATGAGTTAAATTAGGTCTTGAAACCGAAATTACTTTACCGAAAAGAGGGGCGCATATTTTTGATAATATTTGATTGACTAAAGTGGGATAAAAAGCCAAAAAGATTTTTAATTTTATTTTTACCATATTTTTAAAATTAATATATAAATCTTAAATTAATATTTTAAACTTTGTAAAAATAATATATTTAAAATTGTAAATATTTGAAAAATTAATATAAGTTTGGTGTGAATTTATAATATGAATTTTTAAATTAAGTTTGGTGTGATTTTTTAATTTTTAAAATATGAATTTTTTTTAATTTTATGCATTTCAAATTTTAAGTTTGGTGTGAATTTTTAATATTAATTTTGACTTTTATATTTAAATTGTGTGAATTTAAAAACAAAAATTTACTTTATCTCATTAAGTTAAAAATATGATTTTTAAAATTCGTCGTAAGTTGAAGACTAGGTCTTTAAACCGAAATTGCTTTACCCGAGGGAGGGACGAGAACTTTTATTATCATTATTTTTAATCTTATTGAATTAAAGTATGCCAAAAACATTGAAAAAACCAAAAAAAAATCTTAGCTTTTAAAACAATCGCTACAAAAAGACAAATTTTAAAATTTTGTCGAGGGGCGGACTAGGACATCGATCCGAAACGACCTCGTCCTAAATAACAAAGGAAACAAAATTTTAAAATTAAATTCTTAATTATTTTATAAGTTATTGATTATATAAAAAAAAAAAAAAAATATCAAACTCCGCGACTCGCGGAGTTTGAAGGGTTATTCACCGCGAGTCGCGGGAGGACCAGAAATCAGAAAAAAATAAAGAGCTGCAAACTGATCAATCCACACCCTCAAAACCGAAAAACACAGCGAAAAAAGACTCCGAAAATACACCAAAAACACCTCCAAAATCACAATTTTTAACCGTTAATCACCAAATTTTTTGCTAAAATCATGTTGAAAAGGATGCTATCTAGGAATTACTCAAGAAAAACGGTAAATTTCTACACCTAAACACCATTTAATCTGAAATTAGTGTTCTTGAGCCATTTTTTTCCCAATTTGATTTTGATGCTTTTTAGTGTAATTAGGCTTAAATTGTTTATGTATTATGCTTGTATAACCTAGATTGATGCTGTTTAACATGATTAGAAGCCTTAAACTTCAAATTTTGAGTAATCTAGGGTTTGTGTTCTTGAGCAAATTTGGGGCTTTTTGATATAAACAGGTTATGGCCGATTTTTGTCATGAATTGTTGCTAAATTAAGTAGTGTAACATGTTTAGGTAGTTAAATGATCCAAACTTTGAGCCTAAACATGATTTTGAGAATTAAAGTGGACTTTTTCAAGTCTAAAATTCATGAACTTGATTTTTGAAAGATAATGCCATTTGAAACTTGTTTAATTGCTAGTAATGATTATTTTGACATGTTATTTGAGTTGAATGCTTATGAACTTGGCGAACATTTTTCGTATATGCTTATTTGAAAAAGTGTAGATTTGATAAAAATGTGAAAATGAGCTTAAGTTTGATATAAATTGATCATGTCATTGTAATTATTTTGATTGATGATTTTGCTGACACTAATGCATATTTGGATGCACAAAAATTGTGTTTGATGTGTTTTGCAGACTGAAAGGGGTGAATCTTCATCCCAAGCCCGCAATGCTCCTGCTGAGAATGTGGAACAACAGGAGGTGGATAACTACTACAAGCAGGATATACCTCATCCAGTCATGACCTTTTCTGATATGCACTTGGAAGAATTGCACCCGAACCTGAGATTTGACAGACTTTGGATAGATTATCCAAAATATCAAAGGGGTTTGCATACTCTTCATTCTAAGGTTGTTGAGGTACCAAGGGTCATAGAATGGGGACCCTTAGAAGCTGTAGAATTTGCCGGGCCAATTAGGGAATTACTTGTACAGAGGTATGGTAATTCTTATTTTAATGACTGGGTACGTTTATTCACCATGCGTAGACCTGTATATAAAGTATGGTGTGAAGAATTGTTATGTAGTATAGAGTTGAATGATCGGGTAGCTAGTTTAACCGATCGTTCTTTTATTAGATTTTTGTTAGGCGGTTCGATGCGCCACATGTCTTTACTGGACATGGCTCAGGCTTTACGTATATATACGCCTGAGGAGTTAGCGTCTGCCGATTGTAGAGGGTTGATACTAAACGGTAGAAAGATAGATGAAAATTTTGATATACACGGTGTGTGGAGTCAAATGACAAGCCATCACCGTTTCAAAGGGGGAAATTACTCTTATTTGGATATAGATAGAGCCGAATTAAGAGTGATACGTAGGTTTTTAGCTAATTCGATTACACAAAGGGGTAAGAACAAGGAAAAAGTAAATGAACAGGATTTGTTTTACCATATGTGTATTCGAGACCCACAAAGCGCTGTAAGTATACCATATTGTGTGGATTATTATTTATCAGCTATGGTTCGGGGGATGAGACCGCATAGCATAATAGGAGGTGGTATTTTTATTACTTTGATTGGTGAATATCTCGGTGTGGATATAAGTCGGGGGGGGGGGGATTATTAGTAGAAGAACCAGAACCCCGCGATACTATAGGTTTAAATGTATACCATGGTGCGAAAGTTTTGAAGAGGCGAAATAACGCCGCAGTACGATACCATGGTAGACATCCACAGGTGGAGAGAAACCAACAGCAAGGTAATGTAGGAGGGGGGAATGAGATGCAAAAAATGCAAAGGTTTATAGCTTCTCAGGAATACGAAAATGCTAGACAGAGAGCATTTGAAGATTGGCAAGTTCATCAGAACCAAATCATAGCTCATTGCCAACATATAGGTAGAAACTATATTCCTACACCGAAACCCATCTTCCCTCCCTGGTCTATAGAGATGCAGCCACCGTATCCTACGTATGACCCTGCCGAAGCATTTTATAGCACCTATGGTTATGCCTGGAACCCCTATTGGTACCAGTATCATCCCTAGTATACTTAGTTTTTTTTTTGTAATTTGTAATTATTGATACGTTTAATACTTTTGTTAATATTGTAATCATTTTTATAATTGTCTAACTTTTATTCTTAGATTTTAATAATTTTTGAATGTGGGGTAATATACCAAACTTCAAAAATATGTATATATGTTTGCAGTTTATCTTATGTACACAACAGGGTAAAACAACGCATTTTCAAAGACTGGCATTAAGTTCAGCAAAAGCAACTAATTTTGACGACAAGATGCAAAATATATGTGAAATAACAACAAGACGGAATGAACAAATGATGTGCACCATTTATCATTCAGCAAACAAACGCCAATATATTTGGAAACTTTGGTAAAATTTAATCATTTTCACACAAATCACCCTCAATAATTTAAATTGTTACTGATTTCTTGCAAATGAGGGCATTGCAAGATCTTAAGTGTGGGAAGGGGTTAAATTCTTTCGGATTTTAAAAATTTTTACTTTATACACTTGGTTACCATTAAAAATACTAGTAAAGCAGTAGTTGTATTAGAATCTAGTGCTCTCTGATAAAAAAGAACAGCCCTAGTCTTATATACTAACTACCCAATTCTAGTAAAATTTTTGAAAATTTTCAATTAAATGAACTCAAAATCATGTTTATACATATTTATGAACGATAAAACTAGGTTTTAACACCGAAATTATTGTTACCTCGGAAAGGACATAAATTGAGAAACAAACAAAAATGTTAAATTTCATTTAAAATGGAATAGAGGACGATAAAAAGGAAAATAAAAGCCAAGTGTGGAAAAATTTACCAAGTTATCTTAAACATATGTCACATATATCTGTAACAAATAACTGAAAATACTTTTGCTTTGGACTAAACTAAACTGTTTTACCCGCTGAAAGAAAAGAAAAGATGGATCAACACGATGAATCAATTCCATCATTAAAAGGAAGTAAAGTCTTCCGAAAAAGACACGCGCTTCTTGATTTAGGTCATGAAGTTGTCGTCCAGACCAGCTGTAGGTTGACGAAAAATCTAGAAAAGTCATCACTAAAATCAGCAGGAAATCCACGGACCTCAGCATTAAACAGGGTCGCCAAGTGGTCAGATTTATCCTAACCATGAGAAGGATTTATCTTGTACAATGGGGGGGGCACCATGCAAATTAGCTGGATAAGACTAATGAATCAGATCCCCAGAAAGGATAATCTCCTTAAAGATTAAAAATCAGCTTTTAAGACTGATATTACTCAATCCTAGAGATTGACCTTAAAGATTGAGAATTCAAACTCATGGAATTCAATGATATCTAAACTTGAGCTTGAACGAGAAAATATTTTGATCAAAATTATAAACCGATTTGTATTCTGAAAACCCTATTTTCAATGCGTTCATTACCATTGAACGTAAAATCCTAGGAATTCACCTGGAATTCATTAGGTCACCTGAACCAAATCGGGTGTCAACCGTAAGAACGGTGGTTGCATAGTGGTCAAAGACAGGACCTGGTGCCATACCGAAAAATTATAAGGGTGAGCTTTACTATTGCTCCTACCAAGGATAGTAATTGCGTCCGACACGTTATAAACCATAATTAAAAGCATGTCAGGGGACATTGCCTTAACAGTTGCTTGTTCAACGCTTTCCTTTACAACCGGACGGTAGTTTATCGAAAGGTAATATACGGGACAAGTAAACTGGACGTGTTGCTTTCCAAATACAAGGTTAGCAAGTGGGTGACACAAAACCATAAGTTTTGAGCTAAAATTTTCAAATCTGAAACCCACCAAACCCACAAAAATATTTTGCAAACACCGGTAAAGGGTTATTCCGGAAAACTTATCTAGGGTAAAAACTAGATTTAATTTTCAAAAAATTAAATGTTTTCATAAAGATCCAATTTCCTTAACGGATCTAAATTTTTATAGTCATGTGGGACTGTAAACCATATCGTTACTACCATTGTTTATACCGCCATATAGAAATCACTGATATACCAAGTGTGAAGAATAAAGAAGTGATTCTAGTATTTCAAGACGATATTGCTTGAGGACAAGCAACGCTCAAGTGTGGGAATATTTGATAATGCTAAAAACGAACATATATTTCATAGCATTATTCCTCAAGAAAGACAAGCTTTTAGTTGCAATTGTTCTATTTACAAGTGATATTCGTTTAAATAATAAAAGGTGAAGACAAAAGACAGATTCGACGAATTGAAGACGCAAACGACCAAAAAGCTCAAAAGTACAAAAGACAATCAAAAAGGTTCCAATTATTGATAAGAAACGTCTCGAAATTACAAGAGTACAAGATTCAAAACACAAAGTACAAGATATTAAATTGTACGCAAGGACGTTCGAAAATCCGGAACCGGGACCAGAGTCAACTCTCAACGCTTGACGCAACGGACTAAAAATTACTAGTTAACTATGTATATAAATATAATATAATATATAATTAATTATATTAATTATATATATATTATATATATATTATAAACCATCGGTAAACAAAGAGCCAAACTCCTCTGAGCTGTAAAAGCAAACTCCGCGACTCGCGGAGTTTGAAGGCCAAAAAGGCCGCGAGTCGCGGAGCCCCAAAAGTCGACTTTTCCTATAAAAGCAACCGAATTCTGATCGTAAATCATCATCTTTTTCTTCTTCTCCTCATACGTAAAATATATATATATATATTTATAATTTATATTTTAATTTTAATTATAATTCTAATAATAAGGGTATGTTAGCGAATATTGTAAGGGTGTAAGTCGAAATTCTGTCCGTGTAACGCTACGCTATTTTTAATCATTGTAAGTTATGTTCTCCTTTTTAAATTAATGTCTCGTAGCTAAGTTATTATTATGCTTATTTAAAACGAAGTAATCATGATGTTGGGCTAATTACTAAAATTGGGTAATTGGGCTTTGTACCATAATTGGGGTTTGGACAAAAGAACGACACTTGTGGAAATTAGACTATGGGCTATTAATGGGCTTTATATTTGTTTAACTAAATGATAGTTTGTTAATGTTAATATAAAGATTTACAATTGGGCGTCCCTATAAATTACCATATACACTCGATCGGACACGATGGGCGGGGTATTTATATGTACGAATAATCGTTCATTTAACCGGACACGGGAATAGATTAATAGCCACTAGAATAATTAAAACAGGGGTGAAATTACATTCAAGGGTAATTGGTATAATTGCTAACAAAGTAGTAAAACCTTGGTTTACACGCAGTTGATAACCTGGTGTATTCATTAAACAAAGTATTAAAACCTTGTTACAATTCGAATCCCCAATTAGTTGGAATATTTAACTTCGGGTATAAGAATAATTTGATGAGGACACTCGCACTTTATATTTATGATTGATGGATTGTTATGGACAAAAACCAGACGGACATATTAAATAATCCAGGACAAAGGACAATTAACCCATGGGCATAAAACAAAAATCAACACGTCAAACATCATGATTACGGAAGTTTAAATAAGCATAATTCTTTTATTTCATATTTAATTTCCTTTATTTTATATTTAATTGCACTTCTAATTATCGCATTTTTATTGTTATTGTATTTAATTGCACTTTTAATTATCGTACTTTTTAATTATCGCAAGTTTATTTTATCGCACTTTTATTATTCGCAATTTCATTATCGTTATTTACTTTACGCTTTAATTTAAGTCTTGTATTTATTTTTAATATTTTACATTTGGTTTTAACTGCGACTAAAGTTTTAAAATCGACAAACCGGTCATTAAACGGTAAAAACCCCCCTTTATAATAATAATATTACTTATATATATATATATATTTATATTTTTATAAAAGTAAACTAATATAGCGTTGAGCTTTGTTTAAAGATTTTCCCTGTGGAACGAACCGGACTTACTAAAAACTACACTACTGTATGATTAGGTACACTGCCTATAAGTGTTGTAGCAAGGTTTAAGTATATCCATTCTATAAATAAATAAATATCTTGTGTAAAATTGTATCGTATTTAATAGTATTTTCCTGCTAAAATTAATAACTATTTTATATACACCCCGCTAAACATCAGTATATACCAATAGGAACTAGCATGTGATTCCACTCTTGATTATGTCATGTATGACTAATCAATTTTAACTTCTACCATGAGCTAGTCAACTAACTAGAACTCCTTTTAAC
Organism: Rutidosis leptorrhynchoides; assembly: GCF_046630445.1. Taxonomy (NCBI): domain Eukaryota; kingdom Viridiplantae; phylum Streptophyta; class Magnoliopsida; order Asterales; family Asteraceae; genus Rutidosis; species Rutidosis leptorrhynchoides. The sequence continues at coordinate 27,973,922 of NC_092339.1, read as the reverse complement.
CCCACTCACCACTCACCAATTACCACTCATCATTCACTCCATTTCACTTTCAATTGTCTTTCTAATTCTCTCTCAACACACACACACACACTATTATGAACGTATTTTTCCAGTAGTTAATCATCATCTTCATCAAAAATCACTTCAAGAATCAAGCTATAATCATCATAAGAAGAACACTTCAAGAACACTTCAAAAATCCCTTCAAGTTTACTAATTTACTTCCAACCTTTCTAATCCATTCCAAGTAATCATCTAAGATTAAGAAACCTTTGTTATATACAGTAGGTTATCTTTCTTATTCAAGGTAATATTCATATTCAAACTTTGATTCAATTTCTATAACTATAAACTATCTTAATTCGAGTAAAAATCTTACTTGAACTTGTTTTTGTGTCATGATCCTACTTCAAGAACTTTCAAGCCATCCAAGATCCTTTGAAGCTAGATCATTTCTTGTCACTTCCAGTAGGTTTACCTACTAAACTTGAGGTAGTAATTATGTTCATAACATCATTCGATTCATATATATAAAACTATCTTATTCGAAGGTTTAAACTCGTAATCACTAGAACATAGTTTAGTTAATTCTAAACTTGTTCGCAAACAAAAGTTAATCCTTCTAACTTGACTTTTAAAATTAACTAAACACATGTTCTATATCTATATGATATGCTAACTTAATGATTTAAAACCTGGAAACACGAAAAACACCGTAAAACCGGATTTACGCCGTCGTAGTAACACCGCGGGCTGTTTTGGGTTAGTTAATTAAAAACTATGATAAACTTTGATTTAAAAGTTGTTATTCTGAGAAAATGATTTTTATTATGAACATGAAACTATATCCAAAAATTATGGTTAAACTCAAAGTGGAAGTATGTTTTCTAAAATGGTCATCTAGACGTCGTTCTTTCGACTGAAATGAATACCTTTACAAAAATGACTTGTAACTTATTTTTCCGACTATAAACCTATACTTTTTCTGTTTAGATTCATAAAATAGAGTTCAATATGAAACCATAGCAATTTGATTCACTCAAAACGGATTTAAAATGAAGAAGTTATGGGTAAAACAAGATTGGATAATTTTTCTCATTTTAGCTACGTGAAAATTGGTAACAAATCTATTCCAACCATAACTTAATCAACTTGTATTGTATATTATGTAATCTTGAGATACCATAGACACGTATACAATATTTCGACCTATCATGTCGACACATCTATATATATTTCGGAACAACCATAGACACTCTATATGTGAATGTTGGAGTTAGCTATACAGGGTTGAGTTTGATTCCAAAATATATATAGTTTGAGTTGTGATAAATACTGAGATACGTATACATTGGGTCGTGGATTGATTCAAGATAATATTTATCGATTTATTTCTGTACATCTAACTGTGGACAACTAGTTGTAGGTTACTAACGAGGACAGCTGACTTAATAAACTTAAAACATCAAAATATATTAAAAGTGTTGTAAATATATTTTGAACATACTTTAATATATATGTATATATTGTTATAGGTTCGTGAATCAACAGTGGCCAAGTCTTACTTCTCGACGAAGTAAAAATCTGTGAAAGTGAGTTATAGTCCCACTTTTAAAATATAATATTATTGGGATGAGAATACATGCAGGTTTTATAAATGATTTACAAAATAGACACAAGTACGTGAAACTACATTCTATGGTTGAATTATCGAAATCGAATTGCCCCTTTTTATTAAGTCTGGTAATCTAAGAATTAGGGAACAGACACCCTAATTGATGCGAATCCTAAAGATAGATCTATTGGGCCTAACAAACCCTATCCAAAGTACCGGATGCTTTAGTACTTCAAAATTTATATCATATCCGAAGGGTGTCCCGGAATGATGGGGATATTCTTATATATGCATCTTGTTAATGTCGGTTACCAGGTGTTCACCATATGAATGATTTTTATCTCTATGTATGGGATGTGTATTGAAATATGAAATCTTGTGGTCTATTATTATGATTTGATATATATAGGTTAAACCTATAACTCACCAACATTTTTGTTGACGTTTTAAGCATGTTTATTCTCAGGTGATTATTAAGAGCTTCCGCTGTCGCATACTTAAATAAGGACGAGATTTGGAGTCCATGTTTGTATGATATTGTGTAAAAACTGCATTCAAGAAACTGATTTCGATGTAACATATTTGTATTGTAAACCATTATGTAATGGTCATGTGTAAACAGGATATTTTAGATTATCATTATTTGATAATCTACGTAAAGCTTTTTAAACCTTTATTTATGAAATAAAGGTTATGGTTTGTTTTAAAAATGAATGCAGTCTTTGAAAAAACGTCTCATATAGAGGTCAAAACCTCGCAACGAAATCAATTAATATGGAACGTTTTTAATCAATAAGAACGGGACATTTCACAAACCCTATTCCAAACTCATAATATGGATTCCTCGAACTCCTCGAGCTCAAATGGCAGTGTAACCGGAACAAACAAACCAATTAGTCATCATCTGTTCTGGATGAATTGGGGATGGGTTCGTAGTCTACTTAATCAATGGAGAAGTGAAGAAGGTGATCCTTTTCACCCACCACATTGCCCTATTTGTAAAGAACCTGAAGCACTTACCGGCGAACCAATCCGGAACACCATTTTCACCCTCATTTCCAGGATATCCCGCCACGAGTATATAATATCCAGAATTCTAGATCTTATTCATCCACTCGTCCGAACCGCCAATCATCCCGGAATAATAGAAGAAGTCAACGAGCTTCACGCTCGAGTAGTGGCTCTGGAGAATATGGTGCAAAATCTAAGAGCATCAGCAGCACCAGCAGCATAATCAGTACCACCAGTACCATCATCACCACCAACAACAACATCCACATCCCATGCCTCAACATCACACTCGGTACCTCGGATATCAACAGCATACGCCCCATAGATACCAAGGAATATTAGTAATAATGAGTTAAGATGTATTGATCCATTCTTCCTGAAGAATTATATATGTATACTTTATATATATATATATATATATATATATATATATATATATATATATATATATATATATATATATATATATATATATATATATGGTTTGGAACAATAATAAATCTTTTCGTACTAAGCTATTATGTGTGAATCTTAACTAGTATGTACTACTTGGTTAATTCATATCACTAATATGCTATGATGTACATCCTTCGTTAATGGCTTAACCATCGTTAACTACAATCTGGGTTTCAACTCAATGAATTCCATTTCATAATAAACCAAGTGTATTATTCGAATACATGTTTGATTGTATACTTTCATTTTCGATGTACTCGAAACTTTTTAGAGAACATTATAAGTGCCTTGCGAAGTTCACAAGGATTCCACTAGCATCAACATCATTCACCGAGGAATATCAATAACAATGAACGATGAAGCATTGATTCATAACTTCATTAGAGAAATATTTCGCGACGATTATGTAATCTCTAAGGTTTTAGAGATTATTCATTCTCGTTTCAACCATAAATCAAATGAGTTTAATATTATATTAACTCATTAAATCCATGATTACATCTGAAGGAAAATGTACGTATATTTTCATAAAGATTGTAATTAAATATTCTGATGTACAAACTGTTGATATTTTAACGGGTAGGTAATACCCGAGGAATATTTATATCTCACATTAATATGTTACATTGTACATTCTTCAATTCTGATTCAATGGTCAGTAACTATACTACTTACAAGATATATGTATTCGTTCACTAAAGAACAACCACTACATATTTTGACATATCGGAATCCAATTAAAACTCTAGCAAGTGTTATCTTCCTCAAGATCACTACATTCATAAATTATATTCATTCGTATTCTATGATGAATTATCACATCAAACCACCAAAATTATCATTCATTACTTTTGAAATCAACAGCGTCTATTCGTCAACCATTAGATCCGTTGATGATTACAATCAGTGTTTAATCATCTAAAAATAAAATTTCTTGAAACCATCTCGGGTTATCAATCAATGATTCAGATTCGTTAACCTTGAGAATGCTGACCAAGCAGCAAAAGCTATAGATGGTCTTAATGGCCAAAAGTTTGATGATAAAGAATGACGTATTGAAAAAGCTCATATTTAGAACTGAAAAAAACACATTTAGCTAACCATGAAGGAGACCAAGGACAAATACAAGGACCAAACCCTATATTCAAAGAATCCAGGTAATTCTGGATCTGATGAAATCTTTAGAGAATATCTTGCTCCGAAGTCATGTTAAAAGCTTGCGGAAAATTTTTCTTCATCAACTTTCGAACTTAGAAATTCCAAAATATCATCATAAATATCTTCGATATTTCTGAAGATATTTTCATAAATATTCTCGTCCGAAATTATATACCTCTTCGTGCTATCTGTATTACATTATATTGGAAACTTCTGTAAAACCTAAGTATAAATTATGAATGAATTTTGAAGGAGTGTTGGGAATTGAAACATGAGTTAGTATAATATAATAACGTCAGGACAACGTGATTATATTACAGTAAGTCATGCTAAATTTTTAATGGAAGATGATGATTCATAGACTTTATAATCATCATTTGTCATATTAACGACTCTTACATTCTACTTAACCTCTGAACATATCAAAAACATATATTCTTGATAGTTCTATCCTCAGTAATTCTGGTAATTTAACAAATTAAATCATGATATCACGTTCCTTTCTACTTAGAACATTAGGTTCATTCGAAACTTCATACCTACAAATTCTGGACCATTACTCGCTTTACTTAGAGTCGAGAAGAGAATAAAAAGGCAAAGAGCTCCGAAATATAAGAAAAAATATAAAGCCTGATAACAACACATAAATTATAAACCGTGTATATCAATACGTATTGCAACGTAAAGACACGGGAGAATTAAAAACATTATAACCCCAAGGGCATAGTAGAAGTAAACAGATTCCTCTGGTGGTAAATGAAAAAGAAGAATGACTGCATATATGGTCAATATAATAACAGGTATCAATACGGGATTGAGCATATTAACAAATCTTTTGGAAGTATGAATTTAGGAAGAAAATATAGAAGTGGTGAAGATAATAAAATGGAAGAAGCTAATTTATAGCAAAATTCCAAACACAGCAATCAAGGCAATGCACCGCATTTAATCAAAGAAATCTCAAAATTCCCTAATTACCAGAGAATCAAATCTTATAAAGATTACGAAGATTTTCTTTAAATCCCTTGAATTCCGGAAATCAACTTTAACTATATCAAAAGTTAAGGTGAACATCTAATTTCCTCACTTCACTCTTTTGTGATAGCTTCATCAAATCATTTTATCCATATTATTTAATGTCGATAAAACTCTATTTATCAACTCAAATTCGTCATGAAAACATTGAAAACATTTTTATTGTTAGCCATGATGACCACAATCAAATTTTGGGATGAAATTTCTTTAACGGGTAGGTACTGTGACAACCCGAAAATTTTTAACTAAATTTAAATCTAACTTTTATATGATTCCGACGATTCACGAACAATTACTTGTAAACAATTACGCATTATTTTGATATATTAATATTATTATTATTAATATCCTTTTTAAACAATATATCAATAAATAATATCATTATTATCAGTATTGTTTTCATGATTAAAAACAATATTATTATTATTATTATTATCAAAATTATTACTATTCATCATTTATTATTATTATGATTAATATGATTATTAATATCATTAACATAGTTTATATTATAATCATTATTATTATTAAGAGTATTATCATTACTAATATTATTATTGTTGTTAAATTAATACAACTTATTATTATTATCATTAATGTTATTATTATTATTTGTATTATTATTAACTAATATTAATAATTATTATTATCTTTATTATTATTATTTATTATTATTATCATATTTACAATTATTATTATTATATATATATTAATATATTTAATAATAATATCAATATCAATATCAATAAAAATAAAAATAAAATAAAATAAAATAAAGAAGTCAAAAACAGTACACTAATTTTATATATATTTTATTTCCTACTGATTTTTATTTTGTATCCTATCAATCAATATTTGCTTTTTATTTTTTTAAAAAATTTGATCGTATCTGTTTTTTATTTCATCATGATATCTGCTTTATTTTATTTTATACCTGCTTTTCTATTTTTTTTTATCTGTTCTTGATCAAAGATACAATCGACACCCACTCAATCGATCACATTTTTCTTTGCTTATAAAACATACGACCTTACATTATCATTTATCAATCACCACTAACCATTACAGCTTTTGATTCGATTGAATTAAAACAGAAAACCCATTAAAAAGCTCGAAATACTCTGTTGCATAACTTTTTATCAAAAGCTCGATTTAGCATCAATCTTCAAAATCTATAAATGTAGTCGTGTTTGGAATCCTCTAAACAATCTTCCTGTAAAATCCCAAAACCCAATTCATCATATCGTGTACGGATTTTGAAGTCAAAGTTTCAATTTTTAAAAGTCAAACAATTGTTCATCAAGAAATTCGAAACGATTTTGATGTTTCAGATTCAATTGAGTACCCAGAAAGCTTCTATGAATCATTTACAACACAATTCATGTTGTAATTATAACCTGAAATAATCTAAATTTCAAAATCAATGTGAAAGTTGCTGTGTTCATCGCGAGCTACTGCAGCAGCTATATTTTTTTTATTTTCGATTCTGTTAATTCATTAACAACCAGAACAAGTCGATTATATTCAATTCAAGTTTTAAAACAGATTGGTAATTCAATTATTGGTTGTTGCTGCTATGGATTTTCGGTTCCAATATGTGAGTTTGGAGAAGGAGAAACAGAAATATTTCGGGTTAAATAAAATTCGAATGGGTTTTGAAACAGAAAAGTTGAAATGGTCGTGTGGTTGGGAGTGTTTTCAGGTTAACGAGAGGTCACGAGTTCGAGTCCGTGCAGTGGCATTTTTTTTATAGAAAAACTCCTAAGGTAGTTTTCTTATTATTATTATTTATGTTAAATTACTTATTAATATTACTAATACTAATACCATAATTATTATTACTATCTTTAATATAATTTATACTATTATCATTATTATGATTTTAATTATTATTATTATTATTAGTATCATTAAGATCATTAGTATTATTATTAAAACTATCATTATTATTATCATTTTAAATATTATTTTCATTATTATGATTAGAATTATTATTATTATTATTATTATGAAAACAAAACAACTTATTATTATTTTCATAAATATTAGTATTAGTATCATTTCCTAAATATTAAGATTATTATTATTATTATCATAAATACTATTATTAATATTATCACTATTATTATTAGTATGATTATTAGTATTATTATTATTATTATCGAAATAACACAAACTATTATTGTTATTTTCATTAATATTAGTATCATTTTATATTTATAAATATTATTATTAATGTTATCATTATTATTATTACTAATATGACTATCTTTATCAGTATTATTATTATTAAAAATTATTATCATTATTATCATTTTTACAAAAAGTTATCATTTTTGCTATCATTAAAACTATATCATTATTATTATTATTAACATCTTTACTAGTATCATTATGAATATTATTATTATTATTACAAAATAATACAACTCTTTATTCATTATCATTATTAATATTATATTATTAAATAAATAATTATATATAGAATATATAAAAGTATATATATATATATATATATATATATATATATATAAACAAATGAAATAATATATATAATAATATATATAAACTTATTCGATTACAAGTATATGTGTTAATATATATACTTGATATAGGTTCGTGAATCCGAGGTCAACTCTACACTTGTTCAGTGCCATCCTATGCATAATTACTACAAACTATCGTATCGTGAGTTTTCATAGTTCCCTTTTTATATATATTTTTGGGCTGAGAATACATGCAATGTTTTATATCTGTTTTACAAAATAGATACAAGTACTAAACTTAATTCTACGTGGGTTAAAATCACAAATTATTCCCCTAGCTTGGTAACTTAATCTATTGGTCTCTGTACCGTAGGCGCGAATCCTATTGATAGATCTATCGGGTTTGACAACCCCACCCGGGCTAGTCGCACTAGCAGTCAACGGATATTTAGTACTTCGAGGGTATTTTTCGCACTTGATTCGGTGCTCTATAGACATCAGGGGTATTCATTGTTATATTATTATCGTTAAGGCTGTTAACAGGTGCCCATGGTTGTAGAATCTTTTTATTACACTGCGGTGTAAGGATATTTATGAAAATTGAAATCTTGTGATCTATTACTATTATCAAAATCATTAGTTAAGATAAACCTATGAACTCACCAACCTTTTGGTTGACACTTTTAGCATGTTTATTCTCAGGTACTTTTTGCTTCCGCTGTAGAACTTTGTTGTTACATAGAAGTCAATCCAAGCACTGGGACCAGAGTTAACATCGCCGTTAATGGATTTTGACGGGGTGTTACAACTCCCAACCCCAAGTAAAATATAAAAAGTTTTAAAATTTATCAAATAACTTCTAAATGTATTATTAATAAGCCTATAATTTATAAAACTCGTTTTTGGATCACCGTTTATTTTAAAATCACGTAAGTTCATTTTTAACTCGTTTACTATCAATCGAATAAAAATTGAGCGTTACCTTTGCTTATTAAATAACTTCTAATTTACAAAATATATATATATTATATATACTTTATTTATATATAGATACGTTTTATATATTATTATTATTTTTACAAAATTAATTATAACAATTACAATATATACTATTTCATATTATTATACACACACACACACACACACATATATATATATGTATGTATGTATTTTAATATATGCATATCTATTTACAAGAAATCGTATCGTGAGTCGTCGAAAATAGTCAAATGTTAAATGAGTTCATGAAAATAGTTCAAAAATTTTGAGACTCAGTTTAACAGACTTTGCTTATCTTGTCGAAATCATATAAAGATTGAGTTTAAATTTGGTCGAAAATTTTCGGGTCGTCACAGTACCTACCCGTTAAAGAAATTTCGTCCCCGAAATTTGATCGAGGTCGTCATGGCTAACAATAAGAATGTTTTCATGATGAATATGAGTTGACAAATAGGGTTTTATCATCATTAAGTAATATAGATAAAACTTATTTGATTTCGTGAAGAGTACGAGTGAAGTTATCATAAAAAGTGAAATGAGTAAATGTAGATTCATCATATCTTTTGACGTAGATAGGATGATTTCCGGAGTTCAAGGGATTTAGAGAAAATCTTCGTAGTAAGATTTGATGCTTTGGTAATTAAGGGAATTAGGATCCCCTTTGGTTAAATGCGATGATCTGTCTCGATTGCTCTGTCTGACATTTCACTATAAATCTATTACCTTTTCATTTCTCTTATATTTTGGAGTTCCATACTTTTAGTTTTCTCTTCCTGACTTTAAGTCAAGCGAATAATGGTCCAGAATTCATATATATGAAATTTGAAATGGACATAGCTAACGTTCTAAGAGAGAAATTGTAATAGCACGATCTTGATTGGTTAGATTACCAGAATTCAAGAGAAAAGATAGTACTATCAAGAAAATATGTTCTCGATATGTTTGGAGATTAGTTAGAATGTAAGAGTCGTATAACATGGAACATAATGACGTTATGGTCTGTGAATCATCACGTTCCATTAGAAACTCAGCATGACTTACTGTAATATAATCACGTTGATCAAGTGTCATTATATTACATTAACTCATGCTTCAGTTCCCAACACCACTTCAAAAACATTCATATTTTAAATTTGGATTTTTCAGAATTTAGAAACTAAAACAGTTTCCTTTCTGATGTAACACTGATATCGCGAATAGACAAATGATTTCGGCTAAGAATAGTTATGAAAAAATCTTCAGAAATATCGAGGATATTTATAATGAAAGATTCGATGATATTTTAGAATTTCTAATATCGATGGATGATGATGAAGATTTGTCCGTAAGGATTTAAAGTCAAGAGTAAGGTACTCGTTAATGACTTCAGCAGATACTGAATTATTTGAATTCTTTGAAGGCAGGTTTAGGATTTGTGATTTGTCCACAACCTCCTTCATGGTTTGCTTAATCCATTTTTCAGTTCCAACATTTCCAACATGCAATTATTTATCATCAACTTTTGGCTGTTAAGGTCGTTTACAGTTTTTGCTGCATCATTCAGCTTTTTTTCAACATTCAAAATATTGATTTGTATACTGAGTGCTTTTCAGGATTTCAGAATGGAAGATCATAATTCTAAGAGGTAAATGTTATATACATACATATAACTGTTGAGGTAGAAACGTTGTGAGATTTCAAAATACTGATTGCTAATTCCCGGTATTTGATGTGGTAACTCTCGTTATAAGATGTGGATGAGTATATGAATAGGTTTTAACAAAAAAATATAATGGTTCTTCGGAGAGACTTAAGTCAATGAGTAATGAAGTTGCTGGTAAGTTTACTGCTAATGTGGTGTAATATAAATGGTTTGCCGGTATCGATGACGAAAGGCAACTTATATATCAAAGTTATAATAAGGTTTATTTGAATGAAATTTCGAAGTTTTCTTGCTGGAGCTGTGACAAAATTTGCTATTTTGAAAAGGGATTGCAAAGTTATTTTCGATAATAACAACGCCAAAGGAGCTAGCACAGATGCGTGTTAAACGTTTACTCAGGTTCCGAGTGTTTTCAGGTGCATAAATATATGCATCAATCTTTTCTTCCGTAGATGAAGTGCGGTTGGTTCATCCTCTCGATTGAGGTGTTTTCAAGAATCATGAAAGGTTTGAACGCAAATAGTAATCGTCAAGATACAAATGAGGTTTAAGATGAAATCAAGTGGCAAACTTGAAGAAATGTTTAGTTTCATATGTTATAATCAATATTTTAATTCATTTTAATTGTCCAATGTTAGTAGTCCACAGTTAGTAATTTAATAATTCATATATAGTTTAATATATAATATTCGAATTAATTAATACGTATCGTGACCCATTGTATACATGTCTCAGACTCGATCACAACTCAAAGTATATATATTATTGTAGAATCAACCTCAATCATGTATAGCAAACTCGATCATTACCGCATATAGAGTGTCTATGGTTATTCCAAATAATATATATAGATGCGTCGATAAGATATGTCAAAACATTGTATATGTGTCCCGACGATATTTAAAGTGCATAAAGTAAATAACAGAAATTAAATGACGATAAATAAAATTGCGAGAATTAAATTGTGATGAAATAAATTGCGATAATTAAATGTAATAAGGAATTAACAGCTAGCTAGGAACAGTTAGCTAGAATTTTGTTAGCGTGGATTCTTAACAAAATTTCTCATAGTTAATTTGTTTGTTTCTAACAAATTTTATTTTGTCAAATATTTTTTTCATTATGCCACTTGTTGGATTATGATTGGTTAAAATCCAAATATGAAATTTGAATGAAAATGGTTATTCTGTGGTGAACAGATTCGTATATCTTGTGGATGTAAGTAGGATAGTAAATGACTGTTGAATCAGATTCGAAGAATGTACAGTGTAACTTATTAATGTGAAATCAATATTTCTCGAGTATTACCTACCCGTTAAAATATTTTCACCATTAACAATTTGTACAAAAGAATTTTTAATTACAATCTTTATGAAAATATACTTACATATATATATTTTCTTCAGATGTAATCGTGGATTTAATGAGTCAATATGATATTAAACTCATTTGATTTACGGTTAAATCTAGAGTACATAATCTCTAAAACATTAGAGATTACATAATCATCATGTCGAACGGAGATAAATGATGTAGATCGATTCGTAGAACGATGATTATGATCGAGGTACATAATGAGATGTTGAGGCGTGTGATGTTGAAACTTGTGTTGTTGGTGGTACTGGTATTGATGTTGGTAGTACTTTTGGTGCCGGTGATGTTGCTGAAGCTGGTACGTTTTGCACCATATTTTCCAAGGCTACAACTAGGGCGCGAAGCTCGTTGACTTCTTCTATTACTCCGGGATGATTGGCGGTTGGAACGAGCGGATGAATAAGATTCAGAATTTGAGATTGTATATAATCATGGCGAGATATCTGGGGAATGAGGGTGAAAATTGGGTTTCAAATTGGTTCACCGGTTAGTGCTTCAGGTTCTTCACCAAGAGGTGAATTCGGTTGGTGGAAGGGATCGCCTTCTTCGCGTCTCCCTTGATTAAGTCGACTACGAACCCATCAGATGAATTGGGGATGGCTGATTGATTGATTCATTCTGATGACGCTGCTTCCGGAGCTTAGGTGAACATCCATGTCGGAATAGTTGTTGGGTTCCGAAGAACTTGAACTAGTGACGAGTTCCATTTCATAAGATTGAGTAAAGGATTTTTTGAGATGAATGATTTTCGGCTATCGGATGGTATTCTAATTACATAGAATATATATATATATATATATATATATATATATATATATATATATATATATATAAAGCAAAATGTAAGACCCTAATCTTCATTGTACAGCAGAGTATATAGAGTATATAGAGAGTGATCTGAGCTTAGTGCGCGCCGTGCACACCAAAGGGAGCCGTGCACTCCCTACTGTAGCCGGGTTTTTGCTGTTTTAATGAGATATTTTGATGGGCATTTTGGTAATTTCATTTGTGGATGGGATAAAGGCTACCAGATCTGTTTGGGTGGAGTCATAACTCCATTTTCAACTACTTTATCCTTATCACTTTAAATCTAGAGAGAGACTTTGATTCTTGAGTGAGAAAGCTTAAATCCAAGAGGAAGAAGTTGCTTTCGGGTCAAATCGCGTGCACTAAAGTTGTTCATCTCATCTCTAGCTTCGTTTTGGTTGTAGTGGTACGTTCTAACTTTAATTTCCTTACTTTAATTTTGTGTAAGGGTTAGGGTTTGAGTTAGTGATGAACATAAAACCATATTTGGTGATTTTGGGTGTTCTTGGGTAAAATTGAGTCATGAAGACTAAATGGTGACTAACCTAGGGTTTCAAAGTATTAAATGAAGTTTATGAACCCTAATTGGTTAGTTAATTTCTAACATACCTAGTTAATTAGTAAATGGGTGTTAGTTGGTTAGTGGATGACCCGAAATGGGAGTATTGACTTTAAGTTAGTCAAAGGGTTAATTATTGACCTAGTTGGAGATTAGGGGTATGAAATACCCTAATTGTGTCTTAGTAAGTGTTGTTGGACCTTAATCACTAGCTTTTAAGTGATTAATGATGGTCTTGACCCTTAAAGGGTGGTTTTGGTGAAAATGGGGCATTTAATGCATTTAAGTCATTAAATGCACATGAGTGAAGTGTTGGTATTTAGTCCAACAAGTTTGTTTGTTGATCGAGTACTTATTATATTAGGTACCTTGCTTTGAAGCTTGTGGAGGTATAAATCGTCACCAAATCGTTAAGGTGAGTGGAATGATTATATGCATATGTATGTAATGTATTTATTTGTATGCTATGGTATGAACCAAAGAGCCGGTAGTGCCATAGTATGTGCGAGCGTGCTATGATGTGAACCAAAGAGCCGGTAGCGTCATAGTACGTGTGTTATAGTGTGAACCAAAGAGCCGGTAGCGCTATAGCACGATTTGTTAGGGTGTGAACCAAAGAGCTGGTAGCATCTTAGCGTTGTTAGAGTGTGAACCAAAGAGCCGGTAGCACTCTAGCGTGAGTATGACTCGAGTTGTGATGTGAACTAAAGAGCCGGTAGCATCATGACAAATGCGTATGGTGTGAACCAAAGAGCCTGTAGCACCATGACGCGAGAATGGTTAACCATGGTTGTGTATTGTTGTGTAGCATATTATATTATGTCGATTATATGTTATTGATTACGCTAGTAGCGGTTTGTTGGAGTTTATTAGCTTTGTACTTGAGATGGTATGCTAATAGTATTGCTAGCGTGTATGCGGTAAATGTGTAAGTGATTGCAAGTAGGTATATTATATATATGGGTATAATTATTGCATTCACTAAGCTTTGCTTACCCTCTCGTTGTTTATCTTTTTATAGGCTCCGGCATTGACAAGGGTAAGGGCCTTCGATTGGATTAGAGATCCCGCTTGTTGTATAGGGGACGCTTTTGGGATATGATAGCTTTTGGAGTTTGACCGAGATTTGGGTAGTTTAACCCCCAAACACCATGCTCATAGTGTCGTTTGGATATTAAACTCTTATGGTCGAACTTTTATTCATTTGAACGAAACTCGTAAAACGGCCGATGTGGGCCCCGTTTTGTAAAACTTATATTATGATTGAAATGTGATATTTTTACTTATATGAACATATTGTGAAAAGCGTTTCATCTAAATATGTCGGGAAGTCGAAGATCTTTTCGCGTGAAATGGAAAAAGTGGACAGCGGGCTGCCAAGCCCTGTGCGCGCCGCGCACCCCTCCTGGTCAGCCCTATTTTAAAAAAAAAAATTATGCTGCAATTTTGGAAGGATAACGGGTTGGGTTGTTACACAAAAGATTTCGTAGATTACGGAGGGGTTTACGGAATATGTCAGGCAAAGTTTACAGTAACATATACACTAAGATATGAATTAGCTGATACACTAAGATACAAATCTTGTCTATACACTATTCATGCAATCAATGCAGTAAGATGTGTCTTGACTTTACGGATGATAAGAAGGTAATTTTCGACACGAAATGGTAAGCAAAACTTTTGACATGCAGACACGGTCGAAGTCCAGACTCACTAATGCATCTAATCAACTATTAGTTAGACACACTAATGTAAGACTTGGTTCGCTAAGACCACAACTCTGATACCACATGAGACGACCCGTCCTAATCCATAAGGACGAATACAATAACATATGATTACATCGCGAGGTACTTAACCTCTATATGATACATTTTTCAAACATTGCATTCGTTTTTAAAAGACAATATTTCTTTACATTTAAAGTTGACGGCATGCATACCATTTCATAATACATCCAACTATATTTGACTTGATAATAATCTTGATGAACTCAATGACTCGAATGCAACGTCTTTCGAAATATGCCATGAATGACTCCAAGTAATATCCTTAAAATGAGCTAATGCACAGCGGAAGATTTCTTTAATACATGAGAATAAACATGCTTTAAAGTGTCAACCAAAAGGTTGGTGAGTTTATTAGTTTATCGTAATCAATCATTTCCATAATTTTAATAGACCACAAGATTTCATTTATTCAATAATCATACACTCGCAAGTGTTTAAAATTCATTCATATGGGTTGAACACCTGGTAACCGACATTAACAAAATGCATCTAGAATATCCCCAAACATATAACATTGAAGTACTAAAGCAGTTCAAATTCTCTGACTGGAGCGTGTCAAAGCCCATAGATCTATCTTTAGGATTCGCGTCAATTGGTGGCAATTATAATAAACACCAATTCTTAGGCTACCAAGTTCAACAAGGGCGATATCTGGTATAGCAATTCAACCATGGAATGTAGTTTCGATTACTTGTGTCTATTTCGTAAAACATTTATAAAAGCAGCGCATGTATTCTCAGTCCCAGAAATATATATTGCAAAAGCATTTAAAAAGGGAGTAAATGAAATTCACGATACTGTATTTTGTAGTAAAAAATACATATGACTGCATTGAACAAGTGTAGGGTTGGCTTCGGATTCACGAACCTATATCATTTATATATATATATATATATATATATATATATATATATATATATATATATATATATATATATATATATATATATATATATATATATATATATATATATATTAACACATATAATGAACTTCAAATAACTCCATCTATTAATTATATAGTATTTATATATATTTAGTGTTGTAGTTTTGTGATGACCCGAAAATTTTTGACTTATTTAAACCAATTCTCTATACGATTTATTATTTTAATACGCTAAACAAAGTCTGTTAGATTGAGTCTCAAAATTTTAGAACTGTTTCATATATACAATTACCTTTGATTACTCTCGACGATTCATGAACAATTATATGTATGTATATATATATGTACAAGTAAAAACGACTTTTCTACAGTAAAACCCTATTTGCTATAGTAAAAATTACTTTGCTACAGTAAAACACAATTTGCTACAGTGAAACACTATTTGCTACAGTAAAACCGTATTTTGCTACAGTGCTACAGTGATTTGCTGCAGTGAAACACTATTTGCTACAGTAAAACACTATTTTCTACAGTAAAACACTATTTGCTACAGTACACTATTTGCTACAGTAAACACTATTTGATGTCGACGAACTAGCAAACAAAAACAGAAAAGGCGGCCATGCGATCGCATGGCAAAAACACTGAAAACTCATGCGATCGCATGAGCTACAGTAAATCGAAAAGTACTATAAAAGGTCAGTTTTGCTCGACGAAATTTTTCATAACTATTTCTGTAACTTAAATTTTAATTTATAATTATAATTATAATTTAAGTTTAATAATAATAAAGTATATTCGAGGGTGTTTTAATTCGGGTTTCAAACCGCTTTAAGCTAAGGAAATATTGGGTATTGTTCGGGGTATTGTTCTTGAATCCAAGGCCAACCATACAGTCGTCTACCATCATTACGTCTACGCAATTTGCCAACAATATTGAGTCTCAATATTGAACTGTGAGTTATAGATCCCTTTTTAAATACTTTAAATATTTTTGGGCTGAGAATACATGCAATTTATTTTAAACGCGATAAGACACAAGTACATACTAAATTCTACACTGAGTTAAACCGGAAATCCCTTAGCTTTGGAAACTAGTAGCTGCCAGTACATAGGATATGGACTGGTGGGCACGAATAATTGTATATGGATCCATAGGGCTTGACATCCCCGTCCGAGCTAGAGCGCTAGCCTTTTAACGGACGTATGTTATTTGAGTTTAAGACACGTTGGTTTGCGTGTATTAAAACGAATGGGGTAATTATCACTATAGCGTTAAGTTTAGTTACCAGGGTGCTCTGTTACGTAGAATCTATTGATAAACTTTTGATGAAATCTTGTGGTCTATCTTTATACATGTTTATGACTCGAGCAATTAAACCTATAACTCACCAACATTCGTGTTGACTTTTTAGCATGTTTTATTCTCAGGTCCTTAGAATGCTTCCGCTGTGATGTGCTTGTTGCCTGCATGGAGTCTCTCATGCTTTGTACAAAGTTTATTGCATTCAAAATAAAACTGCGTTGTGTAATAAATAATTGGACTGTGATGTCAACCTGTGAATTAAAGACTTATGTATTTCGGGGTTTTGCTTATACCTAAGCACTCGCCCACATGTTTATAACTTTCTATGTTTAGAAAGTCACTTATTTTAATGAATGCAATATTTTATCAAAACGTATCATATAGAGGTCAAAACCTCACTGTGAAATCAATGATTAACGTGCCGCGTCAATAGCGATTTTGACGGGTCGTTACAGTTGGTATCCGAGCTTGAGGTCATAGGGAACCAGAAATTACATTAGTGTGTTTAACTGGTAATTGTTATGATGCATTAGTGAGTCTGGACTATGACCATATCTGTTTTTACTGATTTTTGCTTATTATTTGGTCAAAAACATTATATGTGATATATTTATATGCTAACGTAATTGTTGTTTCAATTATGTGATAGATGACTTCCTCTAATCCTATCATTTTGTACGACTCGGTATCGGACACTGAATCTATTCTATCCACAACTGAAAAGGGGGTTCCAATACCTATTAAAGAAGAAATTGTGTTAGCCGGGGAATCTCAACTCCCGGTAAACCCAGAGGAGGTTCCAGCTCCACCCAGCTTTAGTTTTCCGGAGCCACAGTATCGTTGGCATGGACCCATGATCCCTGGAGTAAACGAGGATCGTCCATTTCTAAACAAATATGGACATTGGTCCAGATATACCGCCGACGGGCGGGTTGTGCCGATTACGCCTGGCAGATTTCGGTTCATGACCACCGGTACATATTCTTACAGTTCGTCATCATATTCTCCTACACATGACTCAGACAGTTCGTCATCAGACGAGATCAGTAAGGAGGAGGATTTCGCTAATGAAATAAAAGAGATCACTAAGGAGAAATTCCAACTTGCTATAGATAATAAAAACAACCACAATAATAAAATGTCCTTAATTATTAAAAAAGAACAGGACCATTCGATCCGTAACCACCCTTATTGTATTAAACCCACTGAGGCAACGGGCACCTCAAAACCCCAACTAAAAATAAAATACACTGCCAGAATGTCTGTCGGACCATGTGCACACAAACAATTGGCAGAGAGAACCAAATGGGAAGAAGTTTCTGATAGTTCTGAATAAACGACCTCGCAACCATAAATCTTCCATGCGCTATTTTATTGCTTTTGTGTGCTACTCTATCTTGTTATGTAAAATAAGCATATGTAAAATATCAGTATTGTATGGTATTGTATTATTTTGGTTTATTAATAATAAATGCATGGAATGATTATTTGTATTATTACTACTTCTTATTATTATTATTACATAATAATGTAGTAACTCGCTATAATTTTTTATAGTGGAATATTATTAGGATTTTAGTAGTTAATTCCTTGTACTAGCTATTATGTATGAACTTAACAGGTAGGTAATACCCTAGAAATAATTATAAAATGCTAATAAGAAGAAAAGGCTTTTATAATAATTGGTTCATATTATTAATATGCTACGATTAACTATTGACAACTCATTTTACCTATAATATTCTATATGATTAAATTATATCTGTTGTGTTTATTGAAGAAACATGTCTCAAATGTCGGATGCTGAGTTTGAGCAACTAGTCGAGAAACGTGTGAATGAAAGAATTGCTGCAACCGAAGCAGCAAAAGCAACAGCCGAAGCAGCAGCCAAAGCAGCAGCCGTAAACACAAACTCACGAAACGGATGCTCATACAAAACTTTTCAAGGATGCAAACCACAGACGTTTAGTGGAACTGAGGGACCAGTCGGTCTAACCCGATGGTTTGAAAAGATGGAGTTCGTTTTCAAAATCAGTAATTGTGCGAACGGAGACAAGTCAAAGTATGCTTCGTGCACGTTGCAAGACGGTGCACTTACTTGGTGGAACAATTATGCTAAAGCAGAAGGAATAGATACGGCATATGATATCTCTTGGGAAGAACTGAAAAAGATGCTAATCGAGGAGTACTGTCCTCGAAACGAGATCAGAAAAATGGAATCTGAGTTACGTAATCTGAAGGTTATCGGCGCGAATCTCAATAACTATGAAAAGCGTTTCATGGAACTAGCCTTGTTGTGTCCCGAATTGGTGCCAAACGAGAAACGAAAGATAGAAATGTATATTGACGGTTTATCGATCAATATCAAAGGAAATGTTACATCGTCCAAACCGAATACGATGCTGGAAGCCATGACAATGGCACACCAACTCATGGACCAGATCACAGAGAGTTCGATTAAGGCACCAATTACCGAAGTCAAGACAACTGAAGGAAAGAGGAAATGGGAAGACTATAAGGGCAAAAGTACTCACCTGAAGAAACAAGAAACTTTTAAAGGTAAACAAGATGGGGCAACTGCAAGTCCAAACTATAAGGGACCCCATTCGTTCTGCAAATGATGTTACACACATCATGCAGGTTATTGTCAAGTGGTCTGTGATAAGTGCAACAAGAAAGGACATGTGGCGAAAGATTGTTATGCCACCGTTTCTGAAGTAAAGACAAAACTGACCGATGTCAAGAAATGTTTTGGATGCGGGAAGTCTGGTCACTTTATAAATCAATGCCCTGATAAGGAGAAGAACAAAGAACCCACACGTGGGAGGGCATTTAATGTTAGTGCCAGTAAAGCACGTGAGGATCCTAATCTTGTCACGGGTACGTTTACCGTTAATAATCAACTAGCTTCTATTATGTTTGATACGGGTGCTGATAGAAGTTATATGTGTAAAGACTTTAGTTTTAAACTAAAATGTGCATCATTACCTCTAGACGATAAATATACTATTGAATTAGCTAATGGTAAACTGATAAAAGCCGATAAAATTTGCCATGGTTGCGAAATGAATCTCGCTGGTGAAACCTTCAAAATCGATTTGATACCCGTAGAATTAGGAAGTTTTGACGTAATCGTTGGCATGGACTGGATGTCCAAAACAAGAACGGAAGTTGTTTGCGCTGAGAAAGCAATTCGCATCCCTCGTAAGGATGAAACGTCATTAATGATTTATGGGGAGAAGAGCAACTCAAAGCTGAACTTTATCAGCTGTATGAAGGCCCAGAAACTTATAAGAAAAGGTTGTTATGCTATTCTGGCACATGTAAAGAAGATCGATACTGAAGAAAGAAGCATTAATGACATGCCGGTTGTAAGAGAATATCCCGGAGTATTTCCAGAAGAATTACCGGGGCTACCTCCACACAGATGTGTAGAATTCCAGATTGATCTCATACCAGGAGCTGCACCTGTAGCCCGATCTCCATATAGACTTGCACCTTCAGAAATGCAAGAATTACAAGACCAGTTGCAAGAATTATCGGACCGTGGATTTATTCGTCCTAGTTTTTCACCTTGGGGTGCTCCTATTCTGTTCATCAAGAAGAAGGATGGATCTATGAGAATGTGCATAGATTACCGAGAATTAAACAAATTAACGATCAAGAATCGATACCCATTACCGAGGATTGATGATTTGTTTGATCAATTGCAAGAATCAAGTGTTTATTCTAAGATTGATCTACGCTCCGGATATCATCAACTGAGAGTGAAGGAAGAAGATGTTCCTAAAACCGCGTTCAGAACCCGTTACGGTCACTATGAGTTTCTAGTCATGCCTTTTGGATTAACTAATGCTCCAGCAGTATTCATGGATCTAATGAATCGCATCTGTAGACCGTATTTAGACAAATTTGTCATTGTTTTTATCGACGACATATTGATTTACTCGAAGAACAAGGAAGAACATGAGCAACACTTAAGACTGGTACTGGAGATACTCAAGAAAGAAGAATTGTACACAAAATTTTCGAAGTGTGATTTCTGGTTACAAGAAGTACAATTTTTGGGCCATGTTGTCAGTAAACATGGAATTAAAGTTGACCCCGCCAAGATCGAAGCCATTAGTAAATGGGAAACACCGAAGACTCCAACACAAATCCGCCAATTCTTAGGTCTTGCTGGTTACTACCGAAGATTCATTCAAGATTTCTCTAGAATCGCCAAACCCTTAACTGCATTGACTCAAAAGGGAAAGAAGTATGATTGGTCCACAGAACAGGAATCCTCATTCCAGTTATTAAAGAAGAAGTTAACGTCTGCACCCATTTTTTCATTACCAGAAGGAAATGATGATTTCGTGATCTATTGTGATGCTTCACACCAAGGTTTAGGATGTGTATTAATGCAACGCACAAAAGTCATCGCATACGCCTCACGACAACTAAAAATTCATGAAAAGAACTATACGACGCACGATTTGGAACTTGGAGCAGTAGTTTTTGCACTCAAAATATGGAGACACTATCTATATGGCACCAAGTGTACAGTGTACACCGACCATAAGAGTCTTCAGCATATTTTTGATCAAAAACAACTCAATATGAGGCAACGTCGCTGGGTAGAGTTGTTAAACGATTACGATTGTGAAATCCGTTACCACCCCGGAAAGGCTAATGTTGTAGCTGATGCCCTAAGTCGAAAAGAAAGAGTAAAACCTCTTAGGGTCCGAGCTTTGAATATTACAATTCGTACTGATCTCACAAAGCAAATTCAAGCAGCACAGTTAGAGGCTTTAAAAGAAGAAAATGAAAAAGGCGAAATGAGCAGAGGGTTAGAAAAACAGCTTGAAGTAAAAGCCGATGGAACCCTGTATTTTGCTGATAGGATATGGGTACCAAAACATGGTAATCTAAGGCAACTAGTACTAGTTGAAGCACACAAAACGAGGTACTCAATTCACCCAGGAAACGAGAAAATGTACCACGATCTCAAGAAGTTTTATTGGTGGCCTAATATGAAGACGGAAATTGCTACTTATGTAAGCAAATGTTTGACGTGTGCAAAGGTCAAAGCTGAGCACCAAAAGCCGTCAGGATTACTGCAACAACCAGAAATTTCGCAGTGGAAATGGGAAAGAATAACTATGGATTTCATTACGAAATTGCCAAGGACTGCAAGTAGTCATGATACTATTTGGGTGATAGTTGATCGTCTAACTAAATCAGCTCACTTTCTACCAATAAAGGAGACAGACAGTATGGAGAAATTAGCACGCCTATATTTGAAGGAAGTAGTTTCCAGGCATGGTGTACCCATCTCTATCATATCTGATCGCGACACCCGATTCACATCACGTTTCTGGCTGTCATTACAAAAAGCATTGGGAACTCGATTAGATATGAGCACCGCTTATCACCCACAGACAGATGGTCAAAGTGAAAGAACAATACAAACATTGGAAGACATGTTACGGGCATGCGTGATTGACTTTGGAACCAGTTGGGATCGACACTTACCGTTGGCAGAATTTTCATACAATAACAGCTATCATACGAGCATCAACGCAGCGCCATTTGAAGCACTTTACGGTAGAAAGTGCAGATCTCCTATATGTTGGAGTGAAGTAGGAGAAAAACAACTTACTGGACCAGAAATTATTCACGAAACCACCGAAAAGATCATTCAAATACAACAACGATTGAAAACGGCCATGAGTCGCCAAAAGAGTTATGCTGATGTAAGAAGAAAACCGCTAGAATTTCAAGTGGGCGACAAAGTCATGTTGAAAGTGTCACCCTGGAAAGGCATTGTACGATTCGGTAAACGAGGAAAGCTAAGTCCTAGGTACGTAGGACCCTTTGAAATCACCGAAAGAATTGGAACAGTTGCTTATCGATTAAAGCTACCGCAAGAACTTAGTAGTGTTCACAACACATTTCACGTGTCAAATCTGAAGAAATGTTTAGCTGAAGAGGATGTCGTAATTCCTCTTGACGAAATACGAATCAATGATAAACTCCATTTTATCGAAGAACCTGTTGAAATCATGGACCGTGAGGTCAAACAATTAAAACAAAGCAAAATACCGATAGTTAGGGTTCGTTGGAACGCAAGACGAGGACCCGAGTTTACTTGGGAACGTGAAGATCAGATGAAGCAAAAGTATCCACATTTGTTCACTGATATCGCTCATGAAACAGGTACTACTCAAAATTTCGGGACGAAATTTTCTTTAAGGGGGAGGTACTGTGATGACCCGAAATTTATTGACTTATTTAAACCAATTCTCTATACGATTTATTATTTTAATACGCTAAACAAAGTCTGTTAGATTGAGTCTCAAAATTTTAGAACTGTTTCATATATACAATTACCTTTGATTACTCTCGACGATTCATGAACAATTATATGTATGTATATATATATATGTACAAGTAAAAACGACTTTCCTACAGTAAAACCCTATTTGCTACAGTAAAAATTACTTTGCTACAGTAAAACACAATTTGCTACAGTAAAACACTATTTGCTACAGTGAAACCGTATTTTGCTACAGTGCTACAGTGATTTGCTACATTGAAACACTATTTGCTACAGTAAAACACTATTTGCTACAGTAAACACTATTTACTACAGTGAAAACGTATTTTGCTACAGTAAACACTATTTGATGTCGACAAACTCGCAAACAAAAACAGAAAAGGCGGTCATGCGATCGCATGGCAAAAACACTGAAAACTCATGCGATCGCATGGGCTACAGTAAATCGAAAAGTACTATAAAAGGTCAGTTTTGCTCGACGAAATTTTTCATAATTATTTCTGTAACTTAAATTTTAATTTATAATTATAATTATAATTGAAGTTTAATAATAATAAAGTATATTCGAGGGTGTTTTAATTCGGGTTTCAAACCGCTTTAAGCTAAGGAAATATTGGGTATTGTTCGGGGTATTGTTCTTGAATCCAAGGCCAACCATACAGTCGTCTACCATCATTACGTCTACGCAATTTGCCAACAATATTGAGTCTCAATATTGAACTGTGAGTTATAGATCCCTTTTTAAATACTTTAAATATTTTTGGGCTGAGAATACATGCAATTTATTTTAAACGCGATAAGACACAAGTACATACTAAATTCTACACTGAGTTAAACCGAAAATCCCTTAGCTTTGGTAACTAGTAGCTGCCAGTACATAGGATATGGACTGGTGGGCGTGAATAATTGTATATGGATCCATAGGGCTTGACATCCCCGTCCGAGCTAGAGCGCTAGCCTTTTAACGGACGTATGTTATTTGAGTTTAAGACACGTTGGTTTGCGTGTATTAAAACGAATGGGGTAATTATCACTATAGCGTTAAGTTTAGTTACCAGGGTGCTCTGTTACGTAGAATCTATTGATAAACTTTTGATGAAATCTTGTGGTCTATCTTTATACATGTTTATGACTCGAGCAATTAAACCTATAACTCACCAACATTCGTGTTGACTTTTTAGCATGTTTTATTCTCAGGTCCTTAGAATGCTTCCGCTGTGATGTGCTAGTTGCCTGCATGGAGTCTCTCATTCTTTGTACAAAGTTTATTGCATTCAAAATAAAACTGCGTTGTGTAATAAATAATTGGACTGTGATGTCAACCTGTAAATTAAAGACTTATGTATTTCGGGGTTTTGCTTTTACCTAAGCACTCGCCCACATGTTTATAACTTTCTATGTTTAGAAAGTCACTTATTTTAATGAATGCAATATTTTATCAAAACGTATCATATAGAGGTCAAAACCTCACTGTGAAATCAATGATTAACGTGCCGCGTCAATAGCGATTTTGACGGGTCGTTACAAGTTTATATATAATTAATCTATATATCTAAATGGCATAGGCCAAATGAATAGTGACATTTATAAGTTTCACAAACTCACACGAAACTTTTTATTTTTTTACAATTCAACCACACACTTTATAATAATTAACTTTATAACTTTTATAAACTTACCACAAAGTTTTCACATTTTATAATTTAATCATTAAACTTCTTATTCATTATAGATCTACCACATAATTTTTACTATCTAATAACTATGTATTATTATATTATTATATATATATATACACACACACATATATATTATATAAATACTTTTCCCTATTTTATTAAATAGTTTGTACCAATCGTTGTTGTACGTCTCACTTTATTGATTGAGTATTTGGGTATTTTCTCTCGACAAGACGAAAAGTAAAACAAAAAATGATGAATAATTACTTTCACGCTTATTACAAATCAATCACATAACTATTTTTGGTTCTTCCTCGACAAAACGATAAATAAAAAAAATGATAAATAATTATTTTCTCAATAATTATCTATGTAATTAATCTTAATCAAGGATGAAGATTCAGCGCAAAGCCAGGTCGCCCAACTAGTTTATACTAAATTCTAATATATATTTTATTTATATTTTATATCTTATGTTATATATGTATCTATTTTTTATATATATAATAAAAATGTTAATATTTTTAATATATAATTATAGATAATATTAATATAATTATAGTATAAGTATATTTTTATATATAAAATATTTATTTGTTATAATAATATAATAATAATAATGAAATTTTAAATAATAAAAAAATAGTTTTAACTAATGAAAATTTTAATAATAATGATACTTTTGATAATACTAATAATTTTAATGAAAATAAAAATGTAAATTTTAGTAAAAATGATAATTTCAAAAATAATGGTTCTTATAATAATAGTAATAATAATAATAATAATAATAATAATAATAATAATAATAATAATAATAATAATAATAATAATAATAATAACAGCAACAAAACTAATAAAACTAATAAAATAAAACTACCTTTAAAAGTATTTCCAAAAATGAATGCCCAGACCAGGCTCGAACCCGCGACCTCTCACTAACAAGACTAACACACATACCCCTAACCGATGCTCTGCTTATTGTTTTCTTATAATATCTCGTACATTAAATCAATTAACATGTACGAAGCTGTCATATGAATTCATCATCATCATCCTTATATCTTTTTCATACTCGCATCATCATACAAACATTAAATCACGTCTTCATCGTCATCTTACACAGTCAGCATCATCTTAAACATGATCATTTCATCATCATTATCATTTCTAATTTGATCAAAAAGTTTCATAAACGAAACCCAAAAAGGAAACCCATTTTCATTGTGTTTCTCTTTTTCTTCTTCAACTTCATAAAACCTATTTAACTAGTCCCATAGTTTACAGCCCAAGAGGCATTCATTTGGCCCAATCGAGAGGAGCTAATCTCGGCCCAAGACAAGGAGCAAAATCACGATCCAAGTTGGTAATTACTAAGTTCACTTTGTTTAATTACTCTAAATTCGTTTATACATACCCCACCATCATACGTTCCTTTATATCCACCACACAAGTGGATGTCTTGTATGATCATCACGACCCACAAAAGAAAAAGAAGAAAAAAAACACAACCAAAGTATCAAGTGGACAGAGAATAGAAGGAAGAAGAATATCTAAACAGATTATCATCTTTTCTCTTTCGCCACTACCCTCATTACAGCAACATCATCATATTTACCAAGTGTGTAAGCGATGGGTCTCGAACAGACAGAAAACAATGGAGGTTTATGGTGATGATGAGGATAAAGGTGATGATGATGTACGTGTGTTTGAAGGTTGTCTTCAGTGATGGTGATCCGTAGGCTTCATCACGACAGAAGGCAGCAGAAGATGGAGACAGCGGTGGTGGTTGTTTGGCTGCGTATTTGAGTCACGAGAGAAGCAGTTACAACAGTAGGATAACAGCCTAATGGGTAAATAAAGATGGTGTTTGTTGCTCAATCATAAACAGAAAAGTTAAACCGTACCTTGGGTGTTTGAATAAACAAAAAGAAACAGAAGCGAGTACGAGTATAGTTGCTGCAATAGATTATAATGGTGGCTCGTGGTGTTAATCGGTTTGTGTTTAGTCGATCAATAACATAAGTAAGTATAAGGTTATAAAGGTGATGGTTGAGTGGTGTTCTTTGAGCTTGAAAATGAATAACAGATTTTAGCGATCGGGTTGATGTTGTTGTGGGTTTGGTGGTAGTGATGATGGTTGCCGGTGTTGCAGTAGAGGAGGGTAAGGTGGTGATCAATGAAGGTGCCGGTGGTTGTGGGTGATAATCTAAGGTGGTGGATGGCGTGAGGGTGGCGGTTTGTGAAGAAGGTGAAGGAGATAGTGACTCTTGGTGGGGTATGATGGCCGCTAGTTTGCAGGTGGTGGCGGGAATGATAGTAGGGTGGCCCGTTGTAGTACATGGTGGAAGGGGGTGGTCAAAATACTTGTGTTTAAAAAAAAATGGCAACATGTATATGTATATATAATTCATATTCATATTTATGTTGTGGACAAGAATAAAAGAAAGCACAGTAACCTTAATAATATAATTCACGGGAATATAAACTGTTAGTTCTGCCGACAGTTTCACGGGGTACTATATCGTAGTTCATTGCTAAACAGTTACGGATAAAAGTGTTCCTAAAAATCCCTAATTTTTAAATTAAGTCCATTTATTTATTCTGGTCACTATGGTATAAAATTTGGTCATTAACTATTAAATAAAAATTACATTAATTATTCACTCCCAACCCCAAGTAAAATATAAAAAGTTTTAAAATTTATCAAATAACTTCTAAATGTATTATTAATAAGCCTATAATTTATAAAACTCGTTTTTGGATCACCGTTTATTTTAAAATCACATAAGTTCATTTTTAACTCGTTTACTATCAATCGAATAAAAATTGAGCGTTACCTTTGCTTATTACATAACTTCGAATTTACAAAAATATATATTATATATACTTTATTTATATATAGATACTTTTTATATATTATTATTATTTTTACAAAATTAATTATAACAATTACAATATATACTATTTCATATTATTATACACACACACACACACGCACACACACACAGATATATATCGATACAAGAAATTGTATCGTGAGTCGTCGAAAATAGTCAAATGTTAAATGAGTTCATGAAAATAGTTCAAAAATTTTGAGACTCGGTTTAACAGACTTTGCTTATCTTGTAGAAATCGTATAAAGATTGAGTTTAAATTTGGTCGAAAATTTCCGGGTCGTCACAGCCAGCAACCAGCAGTACAAGATACATTAGTTGCAAAACAGCACTGGCAACAAAAGAATAACTAATACTGTGAACTATAATGCACGGAATATAGCAAGGCTAGGGTTGAAAACGAGCCGAGCCCGAACTCGGCTAGGTTAGTTTAAATTTCATAGAGCTCGAGCTCGGCTCCGTTCGAGCCTAACAGTTTAAGCTCGAGCTCGGCTCGTTAATTATATAATCTTTTTTCTTTATGTTATTTACTCCGTAATTTATTTGTATTTCAAGTTCATTGTTTTTGTAATCTTTATCAACATATAATAAGTTTTACTATTATTCTTTCAACTATTATTAATAATATATGAATAATTATTATATAACTTTATATTATAATATTTAAAAATATTTATGTATAAAATGAAAAACTCGTTTAGGCTCACGAGTTTGTTCGAGCTCGAGATATGAAGCTCGAGTTTGGGCTCATTTACTAAACGAGCTTAAGATTAAGTTCAAGCTCGGGCTCGAGCTCGTTTAGTCTCCGCTCGAATTGATCTTTTAACGAGTCAGGCTCGAGCTCGTTTAGACTCCGCTCGAGTTGATCTTTTAACGAGTCGAGCTCGAGTAGCTCGACTCATTTACAATCCTAAAAAGGGCTAATAAACTAAAAGAAAGTTGCATCAGCATGACTGTTAAAGCATCGAACAAATGGATAGTAATGAATCCAATGAAAATTCAATGGGGTCCCACAAAAAAATCGCATCTAATTATATTTGAATGATACTTTTGTAGTTATTTACCTCAAAAAAACCTTATATTTTTAAGAAGGTATTGTATAAAAAAATTCTCAAAGTAGCGGGTTCCTTGAACGCCATACCCATACACTTACAATCGCTCCTGGAAAGGGACGTAAATAAGATAGCTCAATGCCAACAACAAGAAACAGTTAAGATGCATACATTCTTAGATTAGATATCCAACGTTGTCAATCAATCTTCAAAGATTTTATTCTTCGTGATATCCATTCAAACGATCTCACTTTGAATTTCATTAAGTTCTACGAGTGCATTCCATCCTCTTCTTTGAAAAGTAACTTGGTTTCAGTTTTGTTGGCACTTGAATTTCATTAAGTGCCATATCTGTTTGTCCAAAGTCGTTAAAATTTGTGAAGAATGACCATTGAAGCATTCTTCTATGCTTAGATTTGTTATATTCTCGACATTTTATCACTTGAAAACTCGATCCCAAACATATATGGTGTGTTTGCATAGTGTCAAGGTGTGTTCAACCGACTCCAACCCATCATTGAATGTATGACACCAAACGCTATTTATATCTAAACCTCTTTTCAAGAACTAAACGAAAAAGTAATCTTTTTTTTGCTCTCCACGCGAACACCTCAATCTTTTCAGGTACTAAACTCTTGTGATATTTCCCACCTTCAAACCACTTGCTGCGAGTAGTTTGTTATCAGCTAAAGTAGCTGGTTTCTTGATTGTGAAAAACCCATTCGCATGTATCAACCACTTCAATAAATCTTTCTTGTTACTGTTAAAATCACACAAATTTAACATGTTAGAAAGCTCTTCCAGTTCTCCTAGCGCTCGACCTATAGGTTATCTCGACGAAGTCCAGTTCCATCTACTGTTTGCGTAGATCTTCCCACACGATAAGTGATTGTTGCAGCTTTATTAACTTCAAGATTGTATAACCCGCTAAACTTGAATCTTAGTTGCTCTCCATTTAGCCATGTATCATCCCAAAAAGGCATGTCTCTGCCATTGCATGTCACACAAACAAGAGACTTGTACTTGTAGTATTTAAATGTTATCCTCGTATATTTATAACACCAATCTCATCATTGATCTAGATAATTAACTGTTAACTTAGCGTCACATCATATATTTTCCTTAAAGGTTGAAAGAATACCAAATGTTGTTATTCAACTAAAATTTTCCCAACTCGTACTTACAAATATTACTTTTATATACATAAAAAAAGAATTAGTCAGTTGTACATGTCTTCCACCATTTTTCCCAAAAAAGTAGGATAGGAAAGGCGTTTAGATAACACTATCGTGTCATTGGTGTAGATGTAGTTTGGACCTTAGATCATACGTTGTATCTAGATTAATGGCGGAAACACTAATTAGAATGAGTCGAATACGTATTAGACTAACGGGATCGAATTAACCAATGAATAATTGATAGAATCGATGCCTAAGACTGTGTATTCGGTTGGTAAGGGTTTTGGGACGATTAGCAGCAAGTAATACGATGGCCTAAGGGTTTATGGTGTGTAACCTAACACAAAACCACGAAACCCGTATTTATACTAAATACAGCGACCATCGGCCGGTGGTCGGGGACCTTCGGCCGATGGTGACAGTCCCTCGACCGATGGTCCCTACCATCGGTCGATGGTCTTGAGCAGCCAACCGACTGCTTGACCTATTCACGACATTATACTAAGCATCATAAACACAAAGTATAAGTGTCCACGTACATATATGACTGAAATATCAAGTACATAACAAATAGAACAATAAACGTAATAGAACTCGGGATTTATGCACCAACAAACTCCCCCTAAGACCTAGTTCTATTCCATAAGTCTTCAGTCATCATACGGATCGATCACCATGTTGTTCAAGTAGCACAGCTTAGCCACTTTAACATACTGTTCAGCCTGTACCCTGTTTTCACAACGATAAAGCATACGGTTATAGTACAAAGTAAAAATATCAGCTTCGGTACAGTTCCTTAACCAGATCGGATCCAACACAAGAATACAATCGATATCATCTTCCTTCAGCTTATCTAAAACAATCACAGCTTCCTCAGAACGATCATCATAAAACCACCAACGAAATCTCTGACTCCAATTCTGCGGCAATTTTCTTAACGGAACCTTCTTCATAGTCTTTGCCGGCTTATACTTCAAAATTTGTCGAGATACTCCATTAATAGGATCAACCCTGTACACAGTCTTAGGCATCGATTCTATCAATTATTCATTGGTTAATTCGATCCCGTTAGTCTAATACGTATTCGACTCATTCTAATTAGTGTTTCCGCCATTAATCTAGATACAACGTATGATCTAAGGTCCAAACTACATCTACAAAGTGGTATCAGAGCCTTGTGTTGCTGATCCATACGTTTTTGAGTCGAATTTTTGATTTTTGTGATTAGGTTTTGTGTCAAAACGGGTTTCAATTAAAAGGTTGGAACTTTTACGTTTAAATCTAGTGTTTTCGAGTGTTTTTGTGTTCAAAGGTGTTTTTGTGAAGTTTTCATCGGTTTTGTTTGAGTCCAGAACGTTAGAATCAATCAAAATTTGAGTTTTGGCCAAAAACCCTAGTTTTTTCTGCCCAGATACGTAAGAACTACCCTCGGCCGATCGTCATTGACCATCGACCGAGTGTCTTGACCTTCGACCGATAGTCACTCACACTCGACCGATCGTCTTAAGTTGAACCAGAGGACAGTTTGTGATAACCTTGAACCGTTTGTCTAGACCATCGACCGTTCGTCCTTAAACCATCGACCGATTGTCTCAGTCCTCCGACCGATCGTCTCAGTCCATCGGCCGATCCTCTTTTAATCCAGAATAATTTAATTAATCCATAATTAATCACTTAATCAGTTAATAATGTCTGATACAAACGAGAAATTAACAAACGAATATAGTGCACTTGTTATTGCACCCGGAATTCAAAGACTATTATTAAGCGAAAGTGAATCAGGATCTAACAATAAAGTTCCGAGGCTTGAAAACTTAAAAGACTTTTTAGAATGGAAAGTTAGGTTTGTGATTTACCTTAATGGACAAGATTCTCGACTTTGGGAGTGTATTGAGACTCCTTTTTTTTTGCCATCAGGGGCTGACGGTGAACCTAAAGAAACTCATGATTTTGATCCCGCAGAACGCGAAGGGTATAATCTTGAGTGTCGGTGTTATGCTCAGTTAACGCAAGCCTTGTCTAAGGAAATGTTCGGTCAGTTTAAGAACCGTTATAAGACGTGCTATACTCTTTGGCAGGCTATTGTGTCCGCAACTGAGGGTACTGCTACTTATAAAGCAACTAAAGGTAAAGTGTTGAAGGATGAGTGGAAGGTGTTTGCAGCCCTTCCAACAGAAACTTTGAGCCAGACTTTAGAAAGGTACAGGTTATTGGTTGCCGAGATGACGGATTATGGGATTGAGGTAAAAGATGATAAGGCAATAAAAGTGTTGGCACTTGGTCTTCCTGAGAAGTGGGATTATGAAGTAGAGAAGATCCAAAACCTATATGTTGCTTCTGGACATCCTTTGACATTGACTGCATTTACTTCAAAGTTAATGGAGAAGGATATTCAGGTTGAGGCCAAAAGGAAAAGGCTTGGTACTGTAGCAGCCAATGTCACATCTAGTGCTTCTTCTTCTGGTCATGCTCCATTGCAGACAGCGTACATCACAGCAAATGCAAATCAGATATCTGCACCAAAGTCACAATCTGGTTACTTTAATGCCAAAATACAGAACTCTACAATTAAGATGATTGAGGACGTTCCGACTCAGCAGACTCAGATTCCACCTCAGACTCAGACTCAGAGTCCTATGTTTCAAACTGACAATATCAGGAAAAGATCTATTGAGTCCATTCAGGAGGACATGGCTTTAGCTGCAATCGTTGTTAACTCTTACAACGATATGATTAGTGGACAGGTTCTTAACAATCATCTCGAGAATGAAGATTATGATCAGATCGATGAAGATGAGCTAGAGAGGATGGACATTCTGTACTGTATGGGTAGCATTGTTAGGTGTGCAAGGAAGTATTTAAAGAGAACTGGTCAACGATCTTTGAGTTTAAACAGGGATTCTAAGTTTGGTTTTGACATGGCGAAGGTTAGATGTTACAACTGTGATGAACTTGGTCACTTCAAGAAGACTTGTACTAGACCACCAAAGGCTGGTTATCATGATCCTTTTCTTAGTACAACCATCTCAGTGACTCCCCAACACGTCATTGTTGAGAAGGAATCATCTGGTTCTGCTCAACCTAAAGCCTTAACTGGTTCCACAATATATCCTGATGAAGTTTGTGACTGGTCTATTCCAGTTGATGCTCAGAAAGCTAATGTTGTATTTGTGGGAAAGAGTCCGGCTGAAATTGAGGAAGAAAGAGTAGTTCGAAGAAGAGCAGGTTGTAAGGGTAAAGATAATCCAAACTGCACATGCTACGTGTGCAAGTGTGATGCAAGGTTAAAAAGAGCTGAGGAGCTTATGAAATGGTGTTTCAGAAAGAGGGTTAAGGAACAGCTGTATGATAAGTTCCGGAAAGCCAAGGATTTGTCAGACATTGAGTTTACTACTGATCCATCCGATGAAGAAGAAGGTAAAAGTTGTCATGAGGGTACTTGGTTCAGAGAAGAGTTGGGTCATTTGCTCAACCGTGATTTTGTGAGTGGTGATAAGAAAGTTGTGACGGTTCAAAGTCAAGTTAGTTCAGATAATAGTGAGGGTAAGGAAGGTTATGAAGCTGATTATTCGGACAGCACAAGTTCGGAGTACGAATCAGAGTCAGATGCAGAATCATAGGATGGAAGGAATAACTATGCTTTTATGGCTAATACTTCCAGTAACGATAAGGTATGTACTGATTCAATTTCTAAATGTGCTTATTGTTTTGGTTATGAACAGAAAATTGAAAGACTTGAATGCGTTATTTCTAAGCTAAGTGAAATACCTGTTACTTGTGAGACCTGCCCTAAACTTAGGACTGACCTTAAGAACCTAAGCTTAGAAAATCAGACCAACAAGAAGAACTATGAAGATGCCCTTTTCTACCTTAACAAACAGAAAGAATATGTTGAGGTGATTAAGTCTCTAGAAAACCAAATAGGTCACATGAAATCAACCATTAGAGATGATGAAAAGGTGATCACAATGTATTTGGGGCAAATAGAGACTCTTAAGGCTGAAAAGGATTCTTTTAAGTTAAAATATGAGTCTGAGAAAGCTAGAATAGATAACTGGCAGAGGATGTTGTATGTGACTCAGACTTTTAATCATCCTAAACGGGAGGGTCTGGGATATTCTGAGGTTGCACCACCTCTTATGGGTGAGTATGTTAATAAGCCCGTAGAGAAGTTTAAGGAACCAGTGGTGGAACCACCATATGGTAAACCTAAGGAGACCCCAGTAGTTAGTGCTAGTAAGGTTGTTGATTCTAAGAACCCTACAGAGGTTGTTTATGAGACTGAGTCTGATACTGACATAGACACTCAGAAAGATAGCAAACCATTTGTGCCAGTGACTAAGCCAGTTACGATTCTTAAGAATCCAAAACACAGTGAGAATAGGAGTGAGAGTCTTAAGACGCCGACAAAGAGTGTAGAAAGGCCCAAACAGAGTAAGAAAAGACCACTTTGTCTACTCCTATTAAGTTTGTTAAAGAAAATAATTCAGGAAAACAGCAGGTTAGTGTTAGTAAGGTAGAACAACCACCTAAAGGTGGGAGTTCTAATTCTGAGAAAGTGTCCAAGTATGTTCCGCCTAGTCGGCGTCAGACTGTTGAAAAACAGGTTTTGACACCCCCTACGATTAGACAACGTACTGAACAGCCTAGGAGACAGTTTTCACCGATTAGACGCAGGTTGTTTAACGTTAATGATTTTGATAATGTTAACTGTTTCAAATGTGGGAGGCTGGGACACAGGGCTGTGGATTGTGGACCCATTAGACAGACACCCCGCAGGAAGATTGATCTCAGCCCAAATCGTTCTTTTTATAGAAGATCATCTTCTCCTGTGCACAATTCAAATGTGAAAGTAATTGATTCAAAGGTTTTTCAAACTACCGATTATTATAGAAAACCATTGCCTAAAAATACAGTTTGGAGACCAAAATCTGAGGTGAAGGGTGTTCAACGTCCTGCAGGTCCTTCGGGATCCAAGGGACAATGGGTGGAATTGCCAGTTGTTGGCATTGACGGGAAACCCACTGCCATTAGGGCATGGGTTGCCCTTTCTAACTAATCCTCTTACTTTAATGTGCAGGTCGCCTACAATCCACGCTGCAGTACATGGATTGTTGATAGTGGGGCGTCCAGGCACATGACAGGGAACTTGTCCTTACTTTCTAATGTGAAAACAGTGGATGGTGGACCGGTTTCTTTTGCTGGTAGTGAAGGAGGGTTTATTACTGCTCAAGGTGTAATCGCGAATGAAAATGTCAGCTTTGATAAGGTTAATTTTGTGGAGCAGATGTCAAACAATCTGCTTTCAGTCTCTCAGGTTGCTGACAAGAAGTATACAGTAGCATTTGATGATAAACAATGCTATATTTTGAAGAAAGAATTTGTTATTCCGGAAGACATGATTCTGATGACTGCTCCCAGATGCAAGGATCTCTATATCCTTGACATGCGTAAGGCTCATGTAAAGGAAGCTACTGGCCATCAGGCTTTCGTTTCTAAAGCTACTGAACAAGAGTCTATCATATGGCACAAGCGTATGGGTCATTTGAGTCTGAGGAAGATGAACAATCTAGTCCACAATGGATTAGTTGAGGGTGTTAATCTTAAAAGTTTTCATATTCCTGATGTGTGTCTTCCATGTAAACAGGGGAAACAAACGAAAAAGTCACATGCTACCAAAAAGCATCATTCTGTTAACATTCCTTTGGAGCTGTTGCATATGGATCTCTTTGGTCCAGTCAACTGTAAAACTCTCACAGGAGAATCCTATTGCTTGGTAGTTACTGATGAATATTCACGTTTTTCTTGGGTGGTGATGTTGAAGAATAAGTCGGATACTTTTGAGCATATTAAGGTGCTGATTCTAAAGCTCGAAAGTTTATATAAATTGAAAGTGAGAAAGATTCGTACTGATAATGGTACGGAGTTTAAGAACAATCAGATGCTGCAGTTTTGTAACGAAAAGGGGATACAACAGCAGTTCAGTCCTGCTTATACACCACAGTCAAATGGTGTTGCTGAGAGAAAGAACAGGACTTTGATTGAGACCGCAAGAACAATGTTAGCTGATTCATGTCTTCCGATTGCCTTCTGGGGTGAAGCAGTGAGTACAGCGTGTTATGTTATGAACAGAGTTCTCGTGGTGAAGCGTCATGGTAAAACTTGTTACGAGCTGCTGCATAAGAGAAAACCTAATATTAAACATTTCGAACCCTTTGGCGCACCTTGTACTATTTTGGTACGTGATGCTGGAGGAAAATTTAATTCAAAGGTTGTTTCTGGTATCTTCTTGGGTTACGGGAATCCGAACAAGCGGGTGTACAACAATGAGACAAAACGTCTGGAAGAACAGTTTGAAGTTGATATTCAGCGCAATGCACTGCCTCGTGTCAGTAAAGGTTATGCATGGCAGTTTGAGTATGATAAGCTTTTTGATTCATTCAATCTTCCACCAGGTGCTACAGAGGAAGAACTTCTGACTCAGATATTGTTTGATTCTCGGAATTCTTCAGAAAATGTTATCACTATTCCTACGCAGGTTCAGAATCCGGTTTCTAGCGTGCAACCAAGTCCACAAAGTGTTCAAGGTAATCTTGAGTCTAATGAGGACGGGGTAGTTGATACAGATGAAGATAGTGAGTTAGATGATGATGTGGAACGTACAGTATTGACAAAGAGACATCTGAATCCTCTATATAACCAACCATCTACTGTGACTGATCCAGAATAGATAGCAGATGCAGGAGGTGTACGGAGATCGAATCGTGTTATTCTGCCACCAAAGCGTCTGGCAGACTATTATGTGGATACAAGAGGACTGCCTAGTGTCAATCCTCCTCAAACTACTACATCTGGGGCATCCACGTCAGGAGTTATCTCTACATCCGAGGTTCCCGCGGTTACTGAAAATATGACTGCAGTTGAAGATGTTCAAAGTGAAAGTGCGAATTTGGTGACAGCTTTTTATTCATCATTGAACAAGACAGGGAGAGTGTTTGTTCATGCCCACTCGTGTTATGTGTGTCAAATCGAGCCGGAAGATGTATACGAAGCTTTAAAGTACGATGAGTGGGTAAGTGCTATGCAGGAAGAGCTGTTGCAATTTAAACATCTTAAGGTTTGGAGTTTAGTCAATCCACCGCATGGTTGTGTACCCTATGGTCTTCGTTGGGTTTTGAAGAATAAGAAAGATGAGCAGGGTATAGTGATTCGTAATAAAGCTAGATTGGTGGTTAAGGGATATCAGCAAATCCCGGAAATTGACTATGATGAGGTTTTTGCTCCAGTTGCGAGACTGGAGGCTATCAGGATTTTCTTGTCCTTCGCGTCCTATATGGGTTTCAAAGTTTATCAAATGGATGTGAAGAGTGCGTTTTTGTATGGTGAGATAAACGAGAAAATGTTTGTTGAACAACCGCCTGGTTTTGAGGATCCGCATTTCCCAGAAAAGGTGTATCGACTAGAAAAGGCGCTATATGGTCTACACCAAGCTCCTAGAGCTTGGTATGCAACGTTGTCCAACTACATCTACAAAGTGGTATCTCGACGATTAGCAGCAAGTAATACGACGGCCTAAGGGTTTATGGTGTGTAACCTAACACAAAACCACGAAACCCGTATTTATACTAAATACAGCGACCATCGGCCGGTGGTCGGGGACCTTCGGTCGATGGTGACAGTCCCTCGACCGATGGTCCCTACCATCGGTCGATGGTCTTGAGCAGCCAACCGACTGCTTGACCTATTCACGACATTATACTAAGCATCATAAACACAAAGTATAAGTGTCCACGTACATATATGACTGAAATATCAAGTACATAACAAATAGAACAATAAACGTAATAGAACTCGGGATTTATGCACCAACAATTGGTGTTATCTAAAAGAATTTCAAAAAGAATAATGTAATGGTTGGTAATGGTTAAAGAAGCACTAGCAGTATAAAAATTTGTTAATATAATTTGATACATGGTTTATGATAAATTCTTTGATCCAACTAATTTCATGCTTCATGCTGTTTTCTGTTGACAATAAAGGTATAAGTAATGTATGTTTTGAAGCAAAATAAACTTCCTTAAGAATTGGAATTGCAATTAAAGTGTACATTATTCATTGAAAGTTGTACCTTTGAAATGTGGTCCAGATGACCTAGAAAAGCACAAACTATGAAAATGTGGCATTCTATCTATACATGCCATGTTGTAAATGTAATCGTTTTCTTGGACCATTACCAACAGTAACATCTTTTTTTTAAATTAACACACCATCACATCAGCGTCACATTATTATTTTTATTTCATATTTTTTATCACTAACTCATCACATATCACTCCAAATCATCACACATTTCGTCAACCATTAAAAGTTAAATAATTAAAGAAAACACAAATCTAAACTTAAAATGTACAAATAATTAAAACCACATCTTTTGTGATGCATTTTGCCTGAAAGAGACTAAATGGTTGGCTAACCAATATTGACAACACATTGTCATGGTGCTACTAATGGTACCAATATTGACAAGTGAGATTGTCATAGTATTAACACCATTGGAAATGTTCTTATAACGTTATTTGTGTTGAATCTTCAATTGTAAAGTTCTAGTTTAGGTTAAATTCAGATAACTATGTTACGCGTTTTTAAACAAGGTTAGATCATACATAGTAGTTTGGTGAAGTTGTGATGTGGTCTAGCGGTTGGTGGTCTGCCTCCTTTACGGGAGGTCAGGAGTTCGACCCCCGTTGACTACATATTAACCCAAAATTTCATCTTTGCCATGAAATTCCACTCATGGCACCTTTTCCACATCACGCTGGGGGGTAAAGAGGAGGGATTTTACCGTCCATGCCCCGCATAGAATTGGCGCGGTTTCCTCTTGAGCACGCAGTTTGGGGCGGGTATAACTGTGTAGGAGATGAACGTGTTGGTTGTTAAGTCCTCCCTGTGTGATCCTAACAGCTGTCAAAAAAAAAAACATAGTAGTTTGGTAAACCATATATTAGTATAATATTCGAATTTTAGTTTATCTGGAGTAAAATAAATTAGTTCAACAATCAACGTTTCACTAATCATACGTCGATAAAGAAACTAATTATGCTATTCACAAGTTCACAAGAGAGAAATACAGTTTTGAAAAAAGCACGTTAATACATCTTTTATTGAATGTCGTTTGAAAAACGTAAAATCTCTGTTGAAAAGGCAATTCTACACATCCTCTTGATTGATACAATACTTCCTCTGTTTTGGTATGAATATAAAAGTTAAAGTTAATACTACGATAAACTGAAATTAATATTAATAAAACTACTAAGATAATACAATAATAATAAAGTGAACAAAATATGGAAGGCACATTTACTTTCTATAGCTTTTTGTAAAGACGACAACTTTTTCATTTTATATAAAGACAATCAATATTGAGAAATGTCAAAAGCCATAAAATAAACATACTTTTTTAGCTATCCGTTCTATCAATTTCCTTTTAAAAAGAAAGATAGTAGTTACTCCGTATGTATATATGAAAATGCCACCTATGAGTATATAATAATTGAATTTTCGTTGTCACGATTCCATTATCTTAAAGCTAAAGCAAAGTTTCAAATCCGTACTACAATAATTATGCATGAATTTAGTTTCTTGTGTTTGTTCATATGTTAACCTTACTAAAATAAATATGTAGGCATGTATATGATTCATGACATGTCAACATGTAATCAATCATTTGTTTACCCATACCTTTCATCACATGTCTACATTATAATTATATAGCTAGGTAAACTATTTTTATTATTATCCTTTTAGAATTAGAAAATTTAAGTTTGCTAGAATTTGTTTTCACAAGGAAAAACGGATATAGACAAATCACAAGTGTGTGTTACTTAATCATTTACCACGTATTGTTTATTATCTATACATAACTTTAAAAAAGGTTTAAATTTTTCATATTAGTTATAAAAATTGAATAATTCATATTCATATCCATATTCATATCTTATACTAAACTTCATAGTTAGTGGTATGTTTTGCATTAGGAGTTCGACCCCCGTTATCTACAAAGAATAAATCTGCCGGTAGATCAAACATGTGGATAACACCATCAAGGCAGCCGTGTGAGAACGCAATCACACCCTTGATCTTCCACATAACCGCCTTCGCTTTCACCATTGGAACACCGACCACATACGTGCGCACATCTTTTGACAAACTCGATTTTTCATCCCGAGCCAACTCCCATCATCAACCATGACTCTTAAGAAAACCTCTTGTTCATCTTCCTCGGTCGACCACAACAAAGTTGCCATTGGAGAAGATCTACCCGAAGTACCGAAAGCTCTAGTGTACCCAATTCGATCCGAATTTTCACTAGCTTCAACTTCCTTTGAGCTCCTACTCAAACAAGATTCCTTAACAATTCCAGAAAGCATTAGCATGCTAAGACTTTGAGCCTCTACAAAATCACCTAGTCATTCCTCCTTATGAACTTCAACCATATACATGGTTCCCCTTTTAAATCAGTGAGCAACCACATAATCTCCCTTAAATACTACCCACTTTTGATCTTCAAATAGGACATGACAATTATCGTCATCCAATTGCCCAATCAAAATCAACCGACTCTTGAGCTTTGGAACGAACCACACATTTCTCAAGATCCAAACATAATTCAAGTGTCTAACCACGAGATCACCAATACCCGCAATATCAAGTGTACTCCCATTCGCAACTCGAACCTAACCAGAGTATTCTTAGAAATTCACCATCTCGTTCATGTATGGGGTAACATGATACGAGGCACCCGAATCTAAAACCCAAGATTCGTCAAGAACCTTTTTTTGGCACATCAACGCATCTTCGATCACCACAGTTGATACGCTCCCACCCGACTTAAGACTCGGGCACTTTGACTTATAGTGACCAACTTGTTGACAATTCCAACACACCACGTTCTTGCTCCTTGACGGACTTCTTGACCAAGCTCTTCCCCGACTAACACTTAGAGCCGAACCCGAACTTCCATTCGAATTTTTTCCTACGAATACTGTGATGACCCGTCCAAATCCTTTTGGACGAATACATCCATCATTGATTTCACAGTGAGGTACTGACCTCTACATGAAACGTTTTGTAAACATTGCAT
Source organism: Rutidosis leptorrhynchoides (assembly GCF_046630445.1). Lineage (NCBI taxonomy): Eukaryota > Viridiplantae > Streptophyta > Magnoliopsida > Asterales > Asteraceae > Rutidosis > Rutidosis leptorrhynchoides. The sequence goes on along the minus strand of NC_092339.1, from coordinate 27,932,530 downwards.
TCTTTTGAAAAGGCACACCATAATTGAATACAAAAGTCCAAGGTTTTTGACGTTTGATGATTTCTACATATAGACAATCACCGTAATTAATAGTTTACAATACTACATCCGTTGATAATGCAGTCAAAATAAGATACATGGTGATGATTTTGTGAATGCAACATTTCTCAAATAAAGCATGTATGACTCCATGCACATAGCTTGTATCACATATAAGCAAACAGCGGAAGACTTCTAGGAACCTGAGAATAAACATGCTTAAAAGTGTCAACACAAAGGTTGGTGAGTTCATAGTTTTATTGTTGTGCATAATCTGTATATAAAGGTGTATCACAAGATTTCAGTTGTTTCACCCAGAAACGTTTATCAAAATATTCTACGAAATAGAGCACCCTGTTAACTAAACTTTAACGTTATTATAAGTACTCCTGTTTTAACATACATGCAACCAACATGTACAATACACGCAATCCAACGTGTACTAAACTCAAATAGCATACGTGTAGTGACCCGAACTTTTCCATGTTTATATATATTAATTGAGATTGATATTTACATGATTAAATGTTTCCAACATGTTAAGCAATCAAACTTGTTAAGACTTGATTAATTGAAATATGTTTCATATAGACAAATTGACCACCCAAGTTGACCGGTGATTCACGAACGTTAAAACTTGTAAAAACTATATGATGACATATATATGGATATATATATAGTTAACATGATACTATGATAAGTAAACATATCATTAAGTATATTAACAATGAACTACATATGTAAAAACAAGACTACTAACTTAATGATTTTTAAACGAGACATATATGTAACGATTATCGTTGTAAAGACATTTAATGTATATATATTATATTAAGAGATATTCATACATGATAATATCATGATAATATAATAATTTAAAATCTCATTTGATATTATAAACATTGGGTTAACAACATTTAACAAGATCGTTAACCTAAAGGTTTCAAAACAACACTTACATGTAACGACTAACGATGACTTAACGACTCAGTTAAAATGTATATACATGTAGTGTTTTAATATGTATTTATACACTTTTGAAAGACTTCAATACACTTATCAAAATACTTCTACTTAACAAAAATTCTTACAATTACATCCTCGTTCAGTTTCATCAACAATTCTACTCGTATGCACCCGTATTCGTACTCGTACAATACACAGCTTTTAGATGTATGTACTATTGGTATATACACTCCAATGATCAGCTCTTAGCAGCCCATGTGAGTCACCTAACACATGTGGGAACCATCATTTGGTAACTAGCATGAAATATCTCATAAAATTACAAAAATATGAGTAATCATTCATGACTTATTTACATGAAAACAAAATTACATATCCTTTATACCTAATCCATACACCAATGACCAAAAACACCTACAAACACTTTCATTCTTCAATTTTCTTCATCTAATTGATCTCTCTCAAGTTCTATCTTCAAGTTCTAAGTGTTCTTCATATATTCTACAAGTTCTAGTTACATAAAATCAAGAATACTTTCAAGTTTGCTAGCTCACTTCCAATCTTGTAAGGTGATCATCCAACCTCAAGAAATCTTTGTTTCTTACAGTAGGTTATCATTCTAATACAAGGTAATAATCATATTCAAACTTTGGTTCAATTTCTATAACTATAACAATCTTATTTCAAGTGATGATCTTACTTGAACTTGTTTTCGTGTCATGATTCTGCTTCAAGAACTTCGAACCATCCAAGGATCCGTTGAAGCTAGATCCATTTTTCTCTTTTCTAGTAGGTTTATCCAAGGAACTTAAGGTAGTAATGATGTTCATAACATCATTCAATTCATACATATAAAGCTATCTTATTCGAAGGTTTAAACTTGTAATCACTAGAACATAGTTTAGTTAATTATAAACTTGTTCGCAAACAAAAGTTAATCCTTCTAACTTGACTTTTAAAATCAAATAAACACATGTTCTATATCTATATGATATGCTAACTTAATGATTTAAAACCTGGAAACACGAAAAACACCGTAAAACCGGATTTACGCCGTCGTAGTAACACCGCGGGCTGTTTTGGGTTAGTTAATTAAAAACTATGATAAACTTTGATTTAAAAGTTGTTATTATGAGAAAATGATTTTTATTATGAACATGAAACTATATCCAAAAATTATGGTTAAACTCAAAGTGGAAGTATGTTTTCTAAAATGGTCATCTAGACGTCGTTCTTTCGACTGAAATGACTACCTTTACAAAAATGACTTGTAACTTATTTTTCCGACTATAAACCTATACTTTTTCTGTTTAGATTCATAAAATAGAGTTCAATATGAAACCATAGCAATTTGATTCACTCAAAACGGATTTAAAATGAAGAAGTTATGGGTAAAACAAGATTGGATAATTTTTCTCATTTTAGCTACGTGAAAATTGGTAACAAATCTATTCCAACTATAACTTAATCAACTTGTATTATATATTATGTAATCTTGAGATACCATAGACACGTATACAATGTTTCGACCTATCATGTCGACACATCTATATATATTTCGGAACAACCATAGACACTCTATATGTGAATGTTGGAGTTAGATATACAGGGTTGAGGTTGATTCCAAAATATATATAGTTTGAGTTGTGATCAATACTGAGATACGTATACACTGGGTCGTGGATTGATTCAAGATAATATTTATCGATTTATTTCTGTACATCTAACTGTGGACAACTAGTTGTAGGTTACTAACGAGGACAGCTGACTTAATAAACTTAAAACATCAAAATATATTAAAAGTGTTGTAAATATATTTTGAACATACTTTGATATATATGTATATATTGTTATAGGTTCGTGAATCAACCGGTGGCCAAGTCTTACTTCCCGACGAAGTAAAAATCTGTGAAAGTGAGTTATAGTCCCACTTTTAAAATCTAATATTTTTGGGATGAGAATACATGCAGGTTTTATAAATGATTTACAAAATAGACACAAGTACGTGAAACTACATTCTATGGTTGAATTATTGAAATCGAATATGCCCCTTTTTATTAAGTCTGGTAATCTAAGAATTAGGGAACAGACACCCTAATTGACGCGAATCCTAAAGATATATCTATTGGGCCTAACAAACCCCATCCAAAGTACCGGATGCTTTAGTACTTCGAAATTTATATCATATCCGAAGGGTGTCCCGGAATGATGGGGATATTCTTATATATGCATCTTGTTAATGTCGGTTACCAGGTGTTCACCATATGAATGATTTTTATCTCTATGTATGGGATGTGTATTGAAATATTAAATCTTGTGGTCTATTATTATGATTTGATATATATAGGTTAAACCTATAACTCACCAACATTTTTGTTGACGTTTTAAGCGTGTTTATTCTCAGGTGATTATTAAGAGCTTCCGCTGTCGCATACTTAAATAAGGACTAGATTTGGAGTCCATGCTTGTATGATATTGTGTAAAAACTGCATTTAAGAAACTTATTTTGTTGTAACATATTTGTATTGTAAACCATTATGTAATGGTCGTGTGTAAACAGGATATTTTAGATTATCATTATTTGATAATCTACGTAAAGCTTTTTAAAACCTTTATCTATGAAATAAAGGTTATGGTTTGTTTTAAAAATGAATGCAGTCTTTGAAAAACGTCTCATATAGAGGTCAAAACCTCGCAACGAAATCAATTAATATGGAACGTTTTTAATCAATAAGAACGGGACATTTCAATACGTCTGTTTTATAGTTCAGGCTAGGGTTTCTATACCTGGAACAGACGGGGATGTCAAGCCCTATAGATCCATATATAACTACTCGCACCCACCAGTTCTTATAACCGACAGTTACTAGTTACCAAAGCTAAGGGATTTTCAATTCAAACTCGGTGTATAATTTAGTATGTACTTATATCCATTGCGTTTAAAATAAAGTGCATGTATTCTCAGCCCAAAAATATATATTGCAAAAGCAATTAAAAAGGGAGCAAATGAAACTCACCTTAGCAGCACATAAGGTCATTCACCGAAATGTGACCGAAACTCAGAATGAAAAATAACCGTAGATCTCAACCTAGAGAACATATATTGGTCAATACATATCTAACAAGCTAGGTCTGGTCATAGTGTATCACAATCCTAATGCTCGAGACCGACATGTAAAAATTAACAAAAGTCATCTCAAAAGTCAACCTGACCTAATATGATCTTTAAATCTATTCATGTTTATTAACATAGTATAAGTCTTGATAATTGAACGAATTTATAGTTTATCAAACTCAAAATATTATTTATTTCAGGAGCTATATTATATTTGAATTATCATGGCAATCGAACATGATTTTCATTTAGTTTTCCAATACTTGAAAAATCAGATTATAGTGTTTATAAAGCTTTAAAACATGATAAGACAGTCAACTTTGACAATTGTTCAACAAGACGAGACGTGTCTTGAATAGAAATTCATTTACTCGATTAGTAATATCTAAAAATCTAATTTACCAATCTCATAGACAAGTTGTTTAAATATTAATTTACAGTTTCAAACACAATTTTAATTAACGTCATACATAATTCAGTTGAACATATCTTTTAATTCGTTCATCAAAATCACGCGATTTCTAAATGAAAAGTTAATAATTTTTTGCCAGCTTTCCAAAAACATGCATATCATATACTTTATATCCGTAGCATGTGTATCAAATTCGTGATTCATCATAAACTATCTAACGACAAAATTAAAGCATACTAGCATGCATAAACATATATACTCGAGCACTAGACATGGATACACTATTAATAAATAAAAGATAAGATATGAATGCTTACGTATCAATATTGTGATTCAATATTGCAGGAAAGTACGTAGACGCTACGGAGATGATAAACACTAGGTTTGACTCACGAGCTATACCCCCGAACTATACCCATAACCTCCATAACTATAACCCACAATTTCCTTTGCTCTATCCTGCTCGTAAAACTCGTTTTAAAAACATGCGAGCAGAACCTCGTCGTAGTATTTTATGTATAATACTTAATTATAATAATAATACTACTAATAATAATAATACGATTAATAATAATAATATTAATCTTAATATTAATAATAATAATAATATATATATATATATATATATATATATATATATATATATATATATATATATATATATATATATATATATATATATATATATATATATATATATATTGTAGAGAGATTGAGAGAAACAGATGGATGAATTCGGCCAGAAAACGTCGAGCTTTATAGTACTTGGTCTCAACAACCCTGCCATGCGATCGTATGGCATTATAGGCCATTCGCCATGCGATCGCATGGGGTGCCTTTCCAGCCCACACTCGCTTGTCGACATATTATTCACTGTAGCAAATAGTATTTTACTGTAGCAAATACTTTTTTACTGTAGCAATAGTGTTTACTGTAGCAAGTCATTTTTACTGTAGTAAATAGTGTTCACCGCAGCAAAGTCATTTTACTGCAACAAATAGTGTTTTACTGTAGCAAATAGTGATTTTTCGAAAACACTGTAGCAAAATGATTTTTACTGTAGCAAATAGTGATTTTCGAAAGCACTGTAGCAAATTAGTGTTTTACTTGTTCATCTTAAACGTTTTAGTTAACTTATCTAAATATCAATCGAATTAATAAACGAATGTTAATATCATTTACTAAATAACTTGAAATTATATATATGTATATATCTTTATTTAATATACATAAATCAGTTTTTAAATACACATTGCAAGTTATTTATAATTAATTTTAATAATTAATATTCTAACTTATTGTATATATATATATATATATATATATATATATATATATATATATATATATATATATATACAAATAGAGGTTCGTGAATCATCGGTCAATAGTCAAAGGTTAACTGAATATATAACATTAGTTCAAAAATTTTGAGAATCAATATTAACGACTTTGCTTATCTTGTCGAAATTATATAAAGATTAAGTTTTAAATTTGGTCGGAAATTTCTGGGTTGTCACAGTACCTACCCGTTAAAGAAATTTCGTCTCGAAATTTGATTGGGATGGTCATGGCTGACAATAAGTATGCTTTCATGACGCATACGAGCTGAAAATTAGAGTTTTATCATCATTGAGTAATATAGATAAAACAATTCGATTTTTTGAAGAGTACGAGTGAAGTTATCACAAAAGATTGAAATGAATAAATGTAGATTCGTCATATCTTTTGACGTAGATATGATTGATTTTCGGAGTTCAAGGGATTTAGAGAAAATCTTCGTAATAAGATTTGATTCTTCGATAATTAAGGAAATTAGGATCTTCTTTGATTAAATGCGATAACCTGTCACGATTGCTCTGTCAGATTTTTTTCGCTATAAATCCACTCCCTTTGTTTCTTTATTTCCATAGCTAACCTTCTATTCTTTCTCCCTCAACTCATACTTTAAAGTATTCGTTAATATGCTTCATCCAGTTCTGATTCTTGATATACTCCTAACTTTCATATCTATCATTCTTCTTTTTCATCTGCCGTCGGAGGAATCTATTCACTTTTACTATACTCTTGGCTTTATAGTATTATTAATTCTCCGGTGTCTTTACGTTGCAATGCTTATTGATATACACGGTTTGTAATTTACGTGTTGTCGTCGGGCTTTATATCTTTTCTTATTTTTCAGAGTCCCTGCTTCTGTCTTTCTATAATCATCGACATCCACAGTTAATGCTCTCTCCTATTTGCTGCGATTTATACCCCCATTTCTATTTCGAAGCTTCATGCTCTGTTTTCTCTTCTATCAATTAAGCACGGCATGTAATGGTCCATAATTCACAGATATGAATTTCTTAATGAACATAGTTAATGTTCTAAGAAGGAAATTGTAATGGTACGGTCTTGATTTGTCAAATTACCAGAATACCTCGGAAAAGACCGAATCATTAAGAAAATATTTTCTTGATAGTTTAGAGGTTAAATAGAATGAAAGAGTTATGTAACATGGTTCATGATGAGGGTATGATCTGTGAACCTTTATCATGTTCCATTAGAAACTCAGCATGACTTACTGTAATATAATCACATTGATCAAGTGTCATTATATTATACTAACTCGTGCTTCAATTCCCAACATTACTTCAAAAACATTCAAATTTTAATTCGAATTTTTCAGAATCTTGAAACTAAAACAGTTTTCTTTATGATGTAACACAGATAGTGCGAGGAGATAAATGATTTCAGATAAGGATAGTTATGAAAATATCTTCAGAAATATCGAGAATATTTATAATGAAAGATACGATGATATCTTAGAATTTCTAATATCGAAAGATGATAAAGAAGATTTGTCCGTAAAGGTTTAGAGTCAGGAGCAAGGTATTCGTTAATGACTTCTGCGGATACTGAATCATTTGGATTCTTTGAAGGCAGGTTTAGTCTTTGTGATTTGTCCACAGCCTCCTTCATGGTTTGCTCAATCCGTTTTCCAGTTCCAAACCTTCTCTTTTTCTGAGTTTTGCCAACACACTATTCTTTATCATCAAACTTTTGGCTGTTAAGGTCGTTTACAGTTATTGCTGCTTCATTAGCATCCAAAGTTATCATAACCGAATCGTCGGTTATCAATCCGAGGTGTTTTCAAAAGTTTGAAGGGTTTGCATGAAGATTTTAACTGTCAAGATACATATGATGTTCTAGAATTTTAAATGATACAAATATTTTTCTGGGTTTTATAAATAAAAGTGATGTTCTAGTACAGTTTTGAAGTCAAAGTATAGCTTTGAAAGATGTAAGAATCTAAGAGTGATGTTTTCTATTAAATCTTGGCTTGGATTCTGATTTTTCAAAATCAGAATATGTAATCAAATTTGAATGCGAATGGTTGTTTTAATTTCTAGGAAAGAATGTATATTGTTGTGAAAGTAGTGAGTAAAGTTGATGATTTGCTGAATCAAAATCGAAGAATGTAACATATTACTTGTGAATTTATATATCTTTCAGGTATTACCTACCCGTTAAAAGTTTCACAAGTAATATTTTGTACCAGAGAATTTTATTACAGCCTTTATGAAAATATAAGTATGTATATTTTCTTCAGATGTAATACAGATTTAATGAGTTAATATCATATTAAGCTCATTTGATTTTCGGCTGGATTAGAAATGAATAATCTCTACAACATTAAAGATTTAATAATCTTCGCGGAGTATTTCACTTATGTAATCAATACTTCGTTATTCAGTTTTATTGATATTTCTTCAGTGAATCATGTTGGTGCTTATGGAACTCTTGCTAACTTCGCAAGGTACGAATGATGTTTTCTAGAAAGTTTCGAGTACATCGAAAATGAAAGTGTAAAATCAAACGTGTAATTGAATAATACACTTAGTTTATTATGAAAAGGAATTCATTGAATTTGAAACAGAGATTGTAGTTAATGATGGTTAAGTCGTTAATGAAGGATGTACATCATTGCATATTAGTAATATGAACTAACCGAGTAGTACCTATCAGTTATGATTCACACGTAATAGCTTGGTACAAAAAGATTTATTTTGATTTCAAAATTCATATATATTAAATATACATATAATTTCTTCGGGGGAAATGAGTTAATACTTCGTAACTCGTTGATACAATATACGCGTTGTTGATTTGTGATGATGTTGGTGATTATGAAATTGACGGAACTTGTAGTGCTACAGGTTTTGCCGGTGTTGGTGATACTGACGGTACTGTTGATGTTACTGGTAAAACAAGTCTAGCTTTTAAATCATGCACCATTCCGGTCAGGGTTTCTACTCTTCCTTCTATCATTTCGGTCCACTCATATGATTTACAGTTACAGTTGGAATAGATAATCTCTAAGACTTTAGAGATTACATAATCGCCGCAGAATATTTCTCCAATGAAGTTATGAATCAATACTTCATCGGTTATTGTTGTTGGTACTCCTTGGTATCTATGGTGCGTATGACGTTGATGTTCGAGGTACATATTGTGATGTTGAGGCTTGCGGTACCGATGTTGTTGGTGGTGGTAATGGTACTGTTGGTGTTGATGCTGGTGGTGCAGTTGGTGGTTGTGGGGCTTGTGATGCTTGTAAGTTCTGAATCATATTCTCCAAAGCCAATACTCTAGCGCGAAGCTCGTTGACTTCTTCTACTACACCAGGATGATTGGCGGTTCAGATGAGCGGATGAATAAGATCCAGAATTTAAGAGAGTATATAATCATGACGAGATACTCTGAAGATGAGAGAGAAAATGGTATTACGAACAGGTTCGCCGGTAAGTGCTTCAGGTTCTTCGCCAAGAGGGCAATGTGGTGGATGGAAGTGATCGCCTTCTTCTTGTCTCCAATGATTAAGTAAGCTACGAACCCATCCCCAATTCATCCAGAATAGGTAATGGCTTATTGGTTGATCCATTTCGGTTACACTGTCTTCGGAGTTCAGGTGAATATCCATATCGGAATAGCTGTCGGAGTTTAAGGAATTTGAACTAGATACGGGATCCATCTTGTATAATTAGAGAGATGATTTTTGATATGAAATAGATTATAGAATTTAGATTGGTACTCTTCAATACATAATTTACATATGTATATATAATACCAAAATCCCGTAAATTACGGAGAAATTTTCAGAAGATGTCAGAAAAAGTTTACAATAACAGATATGCTAAGATATGAATTTTGTCGGTACACTATCTATGCAGTAAATGCAGTAAGATGTGTCTAGACTTAGGAATGATAAGCAGGTAATTTTCGAAAAGAAATGATAAGTAAAACTCGGTAAAAACAGATACGGTCATAGTCCAGACTCACTAATGCATCCTAACAATTACTAGTTAAACACACTAATGCAAATTCTGGTTCCCTATGACCTCAAGCTCTGATGCCAACTGTGATGACCCATCCAAATTCCTTTAGACGAATACATCCATCATTGATTTCACATTGAGGTACTGACCTCTACATGAAACGTTTTGTAAACATTGCATTCTTTTGAAAAGGCACACCTTAATTGAATAAAAAATTCCAAGGTTTTTGACGTTTGATGATTTCTACATATAGACAATCACCGTAATTAATAGTTTACAATACTACATCCGTTGATAATGCAGTCAACATAAGATACATGGTGATGATTTTGTGAATGCAATGTTTTCTCGAATAAAGCATGTATGACTCCATGCACATAGCTTGTATCACATATAAGCAAACAGCGGAAGACTTCTAGGAACCTGAGAATAAACATGCTTAAAAGTGTCAACACAAAGGTTGGTGAGTTCATAGTTTCATTGTTGCGCATAATCTGTATATAAAGGTGGATCACAAGATTTCAGTTGTTTCATCCAGAAACATTTATCAAAATATTCTACGAAATTGAGCACCCTGGTAACTAAACTTTAACGTTATTATAAGTACCTCTGTTTTAACATACATGCAACCAACATGTACAATACACACAATCGAACGTGTACTAAACTCAAATAGCATACGTCTGTTTTATAGTTCAGGCTATGGTTTCTATACCTGGAACAGACGGGGATGTCAAGCCCTATGGATCCATATATAACTACTCGCACCCACTAGTTCTTATAACCGGCAGTTACTAGTTACCAAAGCTAAGGGATTTTCGGTTCAAACTCGGTGTAGAATTTAGTATGTACTTGTATCCATTGCGTTTAAAATAAAGTGCATGTATTCTCAGTCCAAAAATATATATTGCAAAAGCAATTAAAAAGGGAGCAAATGAAACTCACCTTAGCAGCACATAAGACCATTCACCGAAATGTGACCGAAACTCGAAATGAAAAATAACCGTAGATCTCAACCTAGAGAACATATGTTGGTCAACATATCTAACAAGATAGGTCTGGTCATAGTGTATCACAATCCTAATGCCCGAGACCGACATGTAAAAGTTAACAAAACTCATCTCAAAAGTCAACCTGACCAAATATGATCTTTAAATCTATACATGTTTATTAGTATAGTATAAATCTTGATAATTGAACGAATTTATAGTTTATCAAATTCAAAATATTATTTATTTCAGGAGCTATATTATATTTGAATTATCATGGCAATCGAACATGATTTTCATTTAGTTTTCCAATACTTGAAAAATCAGATTATAGTGTTTATAAAGCTTTAAAACATGATAAGACAGTCAACTTTGACAATTGTTCAACAAGACGAGACGCGTCTTATATAGAAATTCATTTACTCGATTAGTAATATCCAAAAATCCAATTTATCAATCTCATAGACAAGTTGTTTAAATATTAATTTACAGTTTCAAACACAATTTCAATTAACGTCATACATAATTCAGTTGACCATATCTTTTAATTCGTTCATCGAAATCACGCGATTTCTAAATGAAAAGTTAATAATTTTTCGCCAGCTTTCCAAAAACATGCATATCATATACTTTATATCCGTAGCATGTGTATCAAATTCGTGATTCATCATAAACTATCTAACGACAAAATTAAAGCATACTAACGTCATACATAATTCAGTTGACCATATCTTTTAATTCGTTCATCGAAATCACGCGATTTCTAAATGAAAAGTTAATAATTTTTCGCAGCTTTCCAAAAACATGCTTATGTATCAATATTGTGATTCAATATTGCAGGAAAGTACGTAGACGCTAAGGAGATGATAAACACTAGGTTTGACTCACGAGCTATACCCCCGAACTATACCCATAACCTCCATAGCTATAACTCATAATTTCCTTAGCTCTATCCTGTTCGTAAAACTCATTTTAAAAACATGCGAGCAGAACCTCGTCGTAGTATTTTATATATAATACTTAATAATAATAATACTACTAATCAGGGCCGGGCCTGGTGCCGTGCGAGGTGTGCGGCGGCACTGGGCATCAAAAATATGGGGGCATTAATTTTTCGGTTCATGCTACGTTATACTAGACAGTTTTTAGATAATTTACAGCAATCAAACGTATATTATGATTATTATATTATCTTTTATGTATAGATTGAACTAATATCTAAGGAAAATATAAAGTTTTTTTTAAATAAAGCTCGAGGAGTTTTTATGGTTGAGTACAGGTGAAGAAGACGATCAAATAGATGATGGGAAAGTAGTCACGTGAGGTGGTTTGACTTTATTGCCATATTTACTTAAAACCTCCCAACAGAATTTAATATATATAGTATTAGTTCTTATACTTTCTAAAGTCTTAAAAAAGTATTTTGTTATGTCTTTTCATTTTTCATAGTTAACAAATGTTCCGTAATTTATAGGTAAACATGTGCATTAAATTATAATTTTTGTTATGTCTTAATTTTATATAACAAAGCTCCGTAGTTTATACTATGTAAATATTAGTGTAATATTTGTAATGGTACTTTTTCATATTACATTACATTATAGTTTAAATAGATATAGATATACTTCTCACCTTTTAGAAATACGTTTTGATTTATCAACATCAACAATTATACAATACAATACAATAAAATTTACGAGAATAATGAAAATAATACTCCAATTTGCGTCAATAAAGAAGGATCAACAAATCAAAAATACTGAAAGCTTTTAAAATTCTTGTAATCTTGAGGCTATATAATTTTTTTGTATGTTAAAAATTTCATTAGGGGCATATTTTTATGTTTCGCACCGGGCATCACAAAATACAGGCCCGGCCCTGCTACTAATAATAATAATACTAATATATATATATATATACACACACACACATATAGTAATAGTGTTTTACTGCAGCAAATAGCGTCACTGTAGCAAATAGTGTTTACTGTAGCAAATAGTGTTCGCTGCAGCAAAATGATTTTTACTGTAGCAAATAGTGATTTTCGAAAACACTGTAGCAAATTAGTGTTTTACTTGTTCATCTTAAACGTTTTAGTTAACTTATCTAAATATCAATCGAATTAATAAACGAATATTAATATCGTTTACTAAATAACTTGAAATTATATATATGTATATATCTTTATTTAATATACATAAATCAGTTTTTAAATACACGTTGCAAGTTATTTATAATTAATTTTAATAATTAATATTCTAACTTATTGTGTGTGTATATATATATATATATATATATATATATATATATATATATATATATATACACACACACACACAAATAGAGGTTCGTGAATCGTCGGTCAATAGTCAAAGGTTAACTGAATATATAACATTAGTTCAAAAATTTTGAGAATCAATATTACAGACTTTGCTTATCTTGTCGAAATTATATAAAGATTAAGTTTTAAATTTGGTCGGAAATTTTCGGGATGTCACAAATACCTTCGCTAAGAATCAAATCCTGGATTCCTTCAAAAGTTAACTTACTAGTTCCGGATACTAACCGCCGTAACCGTACCGACCCAACTCTCGGGCAATGAAGATAGCAAAAACAACGCCTCAAGCTCATCATCGAATCTAACCTTCATTGACTTCAAACGAGTTAAAATTGAATTAAATTCGTTAACATGATCCACCTCCGAAGAACCCTCCATCATCCTAGCATTCACCAATTGCTGAATCAAGAAAACTTTATTCAAAGCGGATGACTTTTCATACATGTTAGATAAAGCCGCAAGTACACTCATCGTTGCGGTTTCACCCACGATGTTGTAAGCAACGTTCTTGGGCAGAGAAAGTTGAACAACTTCTAGGGCTTGCTTATCCAACAACTCCCACTCGCCTTGAGTCATCTCTTCCGGTTTAACACATTTCAACGGTTGGTAAAGCTTCTTTTGATAGAGCACATCTTCTATTTGCATCTTCCAAAAGCTAAAATCATTCCCATCAAACTTATCAATCTTCACATCACTCTTTTCAGCCATTGTTCCCGTGAAACCGAATCGAAGCTCTTGATACCGCTTGTTAGGAATGGAGCACGTGAGCCCTAACAAGACTAGATAACCCTAGGTTATCAAAACCCACTTACAATAAACGAAAATAATTTATGTATATGAAGAAACTAGCAAAAACGATAAAGACAAGAGAATTTAACGAGGTTATATGTAATCACGAATGATTACTTTAATCCTCGGCCACCAAAGAGAGTTCTTTTATTGATAAATTTTGTGAATACATGTATGGGTTACAATAAGATGTTTAAATAGGCAAAACTCAACAGGGAAATTGCTTTGGGAACAAGAAAACGCGTTTTTGGAAACTTCCCCGTCAGGCATAGTCGTGCCTCGCCCATAAAGGGTCGCGCCGCGCCTCCACGGCAAAATCCGAAACAGAAACTTTCTTCAGCTCGACTCCTGTTCATACTTTAGGCCGCGTCGTACCTACGATAGGCCGCAGCGCGCCTTATCAGACGAACCGAATTCTTCTTTTCGAATCCTTGTTTAACTCGCTTCGCACTAGGTAACTTATCAATCTAATGATGGGGCGGTTATTCGGTGGTTTGTGTTATGGCTATGTGAATACATTGCGACATGCTAATGATGCGCAACACATGAGCGCCTGTCACTGCCCGACCATAAGGCGTATACTCAGGCGACAATTGGTGCACCACAAATATGTGTTCTAGTACGTTGACAATGTTGGGGCGGTTATTCAGTGGCTATATAATTCATCTTGGCCGATTTAAACTAATATATTTTTTTATAGTTAACCAATGTTCTTTCATAATTTATATGCGAAATATCACGAGAGTTAGTTTTGGAAATGCTACGATTATTTCGTAGAGTTTCCATACAAAGCATACGTATCCATTAAATACACACCTAATAACATATATGTTGTAAATTTAGTGTAATTTTGGGTTTTAATCTACACTTGTAAATGGGTTTGGAGGTACGGAGTGTACACCCATTAAGTGATAGATTACCCGAACCCAAAAGTGGTTTTCCATTATTTACTATCATGACTTGGTCTACCTAAAATTTGACTAAGTGTTTTCAGTACTAAGTTTTCTTAGTAAGCTGAAATTTGGCTAAGTGTTTTATGCTGGTTGTTCAGCATTGCTGGTCCTTGTGCTGGTTGTTCTGCATTGCTGGTCCCTGTGCTGGTTGTTTTGCGGAGCTGGTCCCTGTGCTGGTTGTTTTACGCAGCTGGTCCCTGTGCTAGTTGTTCTGCGCAGCTGGTCCCTGTGCTGGTTGTTCTGCGCAGCTGGTCCCTGTGCTGGTTGTTCTGCGCAGCTGGTCCTGTTTGCTGGTTCCTCTGCGCTGCTGGTCCTGTATGCTGACTTTTGCGCTGCTGGTCCTGTTTGCTGATTTTTGCGTTGCTGGTCCTTTTGCAGTGCTGGTTCTTAAGAGACAGCAGTAAGAAAACACTTAACACAATTTTGAGTGATTACGGAAGAATTATTCTTGCACCCACTTTTGCTTTAGTGGTTGAAGGAATAATACTTGTTTATTATAAAGTGATCACTCATGCTTTGATAGTTGTAAAATATAATATTTGTTTATTGTAAAAGTAACAACTTTTACTTTAATGATGGAAGTGATAATATTTGTTTATAGAAATATTCTTCCTGTAACCACTTTTGAATATTATAGAAGATACTTTTATTAATCAATCGGCCAATTGATTTTAATAAAAGACTCTTTCATGATTAAGGGTGTATATAAATATATTAACCAATATGCATGAGAAAAATACACAAGTTACGAACACCAAAATATTCTTCTGCAAAAGGAATTCTTGTTTCTGCCAAAACAAGAATTTAATCTCTGTCTTATCCCAAAGTGATATTCGTGTAACCCAGGCTATAAGGGTCGAATAATTACTTTCAAAAAGTGATACCACGATTCAGTGATTTATCCGGCTATCGATTATTTTACCCTACACGAAAGAATTTAATAAAACCTCCAACAATCGAAAGTAATTATTTGTTATAATCGATGGCGGCTACGATGAAACACATGACGGCGAATTTCTCCAAACTTGATAAGTTTGAGGGAATTGATTTTAGGAGATGGCAAAAGAAGATGCACTTCTTTCTGAGCAGCATGAGTGTGGTGTACGTACTCAGCACACCAATTCCTGAAGATCATGGTGATGATGCCACTATTGAACAAATTCGTAAAAGGTGCAAGTGGGAGAAAGATGACTACATCGCTAGAGGTTTAATCCTCAATGGTATGGCTGATTCCCTTTTTGATATTTACCTAAATGTTGAATCTTCTAAAGAACTATGGGACTGTTTAGAAACCAAGTATATGTCTGAGGATGCTTCTAGTAAAAAGTTCCTTGTGAGTAATTTTAATAATTACAAGATGGTCGATTCTAGACCGGTCTTGGAACAATACAATGAGCTCATTCGTATACTTGGTCAATTCACACAACATAAGATGAACATGGATGAGTCTATTCAAGTCTCAAGTATAATTGATAAACTACCTCCATCTTGGAAAGAATTTAAACATTCTTTGAAACATAAGAAGGAGGAGTTAACTCTTGTTGAGTTGGGTAGTCATCTGCGTATTGAGGAATCCCTCAGGTTGCAGGATAATGACAAGCCAAAGAGCAACGAAGTTGCTGGTACGTCTGTTGTCAATATGGTGGAACATAAAAAGTTCACTAGTAATAATGACAAAAGGGGCAAACGTAAACATTAAGGTTATAACAAGGCTAATCCGAACAAGAAGTCTAAATTGACTTGTTGGAAGTGTGGTAAAACTGGACACATGAAAAAGGATTGCAAGGTTATTTTTGGTAATAATAATGTCAAAGGATCTAGCACAAGCGGTTCGGGAAATGGTTTAAACAACCACAACTCGAAAGGTCAGAATATATTTAATAATTCAAATGAGAATTATTATGTTTCATATATATCTGAGGCTTATTTTGTGCAGGATGATGATGTCGCATGGTGGGTTGACTCGGGAGCCACCACCCATGTATGCAAGGATAGATTTTGGTTCAAGACTTACGAGTCCGTGACTGATGGATCAATTCTTCATATGGGAAATGAGTCAACAGCCTCTGTTCATGGACGTGGAAGTGTGGATTTGTGTTTTAGTTCTGGAAAAACTATTTGTTTGTTTGATGTTTTGCATGTACCACAAATAAGAAAAAAATTGGTTTCCAGTAGTGTGTTAAATTGTTGTGGTTATAAACAAGTGATTGAATCTGATAAGTTTGTTTTGTCAAAACATGGTATGTTTGTTGGTTTTGGTTATTTATGCAATAGAATGTTTAGACTTAACATTAATCACTTGAATGTTAATTTTGCTTTTATATCTACTTCTAGCATAAATAATTCTACACTTTGGCATGCTAGACTAGGACATATACACTTTAAAAGAATGCAAGATATGTCTAAAGATGGATTAATACCGACTTTTGACATGAACAATGAAAAGTGTAAAACGTGTATGTTAACAAAGATCACTAAGAAACCATTTCAAAATGTACATCGTGATACTGAGATTTTGGAATTAATACATAGTGATTTATGTGATTTGCATGCTACTCCTACTTTAGGGAACAAGAAATATTTTGTGACTTTTATTGATGATGCTTCTAGATTTTGCTATGTTTATTTGTTACATACTAAGGATGAAGCATTAGATAAATTTAAAATATTTAAAACTGAAGTAGAATTACAACAAAAGGCTTTGATTAAAAGACTTAGAACAGATAGGGGAGGTGAATACATTGACCAATCGTATTTCCAATCCGTTGGTATTATCCATGAGACCACAGCTCCTTATACTCCACAACAAAATGGTATATCTGAAAGGAAGAATAGGGTCCTTAAGGAAATGGTTAATTCCATGTTATCCTATTCGGGTTTAAGTGAAGGATTTTGGGGGGAAGCTATGTTAACAGCTTGTTATTTGCTTAATAGAGTTCCTAACAAAAGAAACAAGATTACACCTTATGAACTTTGGAATAAAAGGAAACCTAACTTGAATTATCTTCGGGTATGGGGCTGTAGGGCGGTTGTAAGACTACCTGATCCCAAGAAGAAAAGTTTAGGTGAAAGAGGTATAGATTGCATATTTGTTGGATATGTTGAACATTCCAAGGCATATAGGTTCTATGTAATAGAGCCTAATGAGTTTGTCTCAATCAATTCTGTGATTGATTCAAGGGATGCAATCTTTGATGAAAATCGATTTTCATCTATACCTAGACCAAAGGATATGATTCCAAGTAACAATGGAATCAATAAGGATTGTAATGATGAAGTCTCTGAAAAGGCTGTTGATCAGTCACTTGAGCTTCGGAAAAGCAAAAGAAAAAGGAAACCTAAATCATTTGGACCAGATTTTCAACTATACTTAGTTGAAGGTTCTAGGGATGATGTTTCTACCCAATATTCCTATTGTTTCAATGTTGATGATGATCCTAAAACATATGATGAAGCAATGAGGTCTCAGGATGTTGCATTCTGGAAAGAGGCAATTAATGATGAGATAGATTCTATCATGGGCAATAACACTTGGGTGTTAGCTGATCTACCTCCTGGTTGCAAACCTTTGGGTTGCAAATGGATTTTCAAAAAGAAGATGAAGGTGGATGGAACTATTGAAAAGTTCAAGGCAAGGTTAGTCATTCAAGGCTTTAGACAAAAGTCTGGAATTGACTATTTTGATACTTATGCTCCCGTGGCACGTATCACTACCATTAGACTGCTGATTGTTTTGGCTACGATTCACAATCTAGTTATTCACCAGATGGATGTGAAGACAGCATTCTTGAATGGTGAATTGGATGAGGAGGTTTATATGAACCAACCTTAGGGCTTTGTCATGCCAAGAAATGAAGGCAAGGTGTGCAAACTTGTGAAATCCTTATATGGTTTGAAACAAGCACCTAAGCAATGGCATCAAAAGTTTGACGAAGTGATTTTATCTAGTGGTTTTAAATTAAACCAAGCAGATAAATGTGTATATAGTAAATTTGATGATTCTGGTAAAGGAGTTATAATTTGTCTATATGTTGATGACATGTTAATCTTTGGGACTGACCAAAGTCAGGTTGATTTAACAAAAGAATTTTTGTTATCAAAATTCTCCATGAAAGATATGGGGGAGGCTGACGTTATCCTTGGCATTAGGATCAAACGTGAAAGCAAAGGAATTTCAATTTGTCAATCTCATTATATTGAGAAGGTGTTGAAAAAGTTCAATTGCTTTGAATGTAATCCTGTGAGTACCCCTGTTGATCCAAGTGAGAAGCTTATGCCTAATCAAGGTGAAGCTGTATCACAACTTGAGTATTCTCAGGTGATTGGCTGTTTGATGTAAGCCATGACTTGTACAAGGCCGGATATTGCTTTTGCTGTGGGAAAACTGAGTAGATATACTAGTAATCCTAGTACTCATCACTGGCAAGCAATTAGGCGGGTACTGAAGTACTTGAAGAAAACTATGGACTATAGTTTATCTTATAATGGGTTTCCTTCGGTAATAGAAGGATATTCTGATGCGAGTTGGATAACCAATATTGAAGATCATTCTTCAACGAGTGGTTGGGTGTTCTTGCTTGGGGGAGGTGCTATTTCATGGGCTTCTAAGAAGCAGACATGTATTACCAACTCAACGATGGAATCTGAGTTTGTCGCTTTAGCTGCTGCTGGTAAAGAAGCAGAATGGCTTAGAAACTTGATCCATGAGATACCATTATGGCCTAAACCTATAGCACCCATGTCTATCCATTGTGATAGTGCTGCGACATTGGCAAAGGCTTATAGCCAGATGTACAATGGAAAGTCTAGACACTTAGGTGTCAGACATAGCATGATTCGTGAACTCATCATGAATGGGGTGATTTCTATAGTGTTCGTGAGGTCACAACAGAATTTAGCTGATCACTTGACGAAGGGATTGGCAAGAGACTTGGTGAACAAGTCTGCTGTGGGGATGGGTTTAAAGTCCGCATAAATTTCTAATTATAAGATACCCAATTCCCTTCTGATGAAAATTAGAAGTTGAATTCAATGTGGAAGGCTTATACTTAGAAATTTGGAGTACAAAAATTTTGTATCATCCCAAGGTAAGGTATGTACTCGGACCTGTTGAAGGTGAGGATGAAGTTTAGCTTCTTAATGGTTTATTTGAAAAAGTGCAATAGCAGGTGCATGACTGAAATGAACTACCTATGTGAATGTGAAGTTTTGCCGCTTCAACAAAGCTTGGACTTTTGCTTTAGATACATTCATGAATGGATATGGACACATGGCTTGTAAAGTGTCAGGATAGCTTTAGAGTATTTGAAAACTTATGTGTATGTTATTTTCAGTTATTCAAATGGGTTGAAGGGTTCAATTCTTAGAACACCCCGATTCTCGAATATTTGGAATGTGTAATGTACTAAGGTGAAAATTCAATCTTCAAGATATTTTCATTTATGCATGAGTTTTGTTTTAATTTGTTTAATTCTCATGAAACGAATTGCACTAAATTGGGGAGGATTGTTGTAAATTTAGTGTAATTTTGGGTTTTAATCTACACTTGTAAATGGGTTTGGAGGTACGGAGTGTACACCCATTAAGTGATAGATTACCCGAACCCAAAAGTGGTTTTCCATTATTTACTATCATGACTTGGTCTACCTAAAATTTGACTAAGTGTTTTCAGTACTAAGTTTTCTTAGTAAGCTGAAATTTGGCTAAGTGTTTTATGCTGGTTGTTCTGCATTGCTGGTCCTTGTACTGGTTGTTCTGCATTGCTGGTCCTTGTGCTGGTTGTTCTGCATTGCTGGTCCCTGTGCTGGTTGTTTTGCGCAGCTGGTCCCTGTGCTGGTTGTTTTGCGCAGCTGGTCCCTGTGCTGGTTGTTCTGCGCAGCTGGTCCCTGTGCTGGTTATTCTGCGCAGCTGGTCCCTGTGCTGGTTGTTCTGCGCAGCTGGTCCTGTTTGCTGGTTCCTCTGCGCTGCTGGTCCTGTATGCTGACTTTTGCGCTGCTGGTCCTGTTTGCTGATTTTTGCGCTGCTGGTCCTTTTGCAGTGCTGGTTCTTAAGAGACAGCAGTAAGAAAACACTTAACACAATTTTGAGTGATTACGGAAGAATTATTCTTGCACCCACTTTTGCTTTAGTGGTTGAAGGAATAATACTTGTTTATTATAAAGTGATCACTCATGCTTTGATAGTTGTAAAATATAATATTTGTTTATTGTAAAAGTAACAACTTTTACTTTAATGATGGAAGTGATAATATTTGTTTATAGAAATATTCTTCCTGTAACCACTTTTGAATATTATAGAAGATACTTTTATTAATCAATCGGCCAATTGATTTTAATAAAAGACTCTTTCATGATTAAGGGTGTATATAAATATATTAACCAATATGCATGAGAAAAATACACAAGTTACGAACACCAAAATATTCTTCTGCAAAAGGAATTCTTGTTTCTGCCAAAACAAGAATTTAATCTCTGTCTTATCCCAAAGTGATATTCGTGTAACCCAGGCTATAAGGGTCGAATAATTACTTTCGAAAAGTGATACCACGATTCAGTGATTTATCCGGCTATCGATTATTTTACCCTACACAAAAGAATTTAATAAAACCTCCAACAATATACTATTAGTCTCTCGAATTCATTTATCATCTGTGAAACCGTAGGGGGCAGTTTTCATTTTATGTTTCTTATAACACTTTCAACTCCTTGAGATTATTATCTCGGCGAGGGTTTCTCGTGGTAACTAGACTGACTAGTTAAATTGTCCTTAAACGAAGTATGTGGGGGAATTTAATAAAAAAGTTAGCGACCGTTAAAAATAGATTCCTTAAGTAAATATGATAAACCCTAAACAATCGCAAGGTTTTAAAAAATGTTTTGTCCTAGGTTAGTAATATGCCTCTCTTTTTTTTCTTTTTTTTTTTTTTATAGCAAGGAAACCTCTTTATGAACATGCACAGTGGCTTCCCATAGAGGGTAAAACCTCGGGTTATCAAGCCCCCAAGCGAAACCTGGTACCAGGTGAATTGTCCATTATTCGCACCTTCTGGTCACACTCCTTTTATGAAAAATTTGGCATAGCCAGAATTTGAAATCGGGTGGTGTACTTCATTGAGCAACTCGATGACCACTCAGGCAAGCCTACATGGTTATTAGTAACATCACAAGTACTCTGATGTAATTTAGCGAATTAAATATATATATTTTGACTTATGGAGTATGACGTAACTTTTTTTTTTTTAAAGCAAACAAGAATACTATTAATATATAAATATAAATCAGTATTACATCCAGCATGGAAGGCTATACAATATATCAACTATTTATAAGCAGAAAATTTGTAAACATGAAAACAGGAGGATTATCTGCAGCAAAACCAAATTAAAAATAAAGCACTTAGCATAAGTCTGACTTGAGAACAAGCTGGGTAATCGAGCAGGACAATGCTAAAGAATAGCGACAAAGCCGCCCTCAATCCACCCCTTTAGACCACACGCCAAGGCTTCATATTGATCCAGTAAATAGTTGCAGATATGGAACGAGTAACAGAGAGTATGTATCTTCAACATCAGAAACATTAAACTGGAGAAGTTGAAAAAACTAACGAATCGAGGATTATTGATTGATCAGCCAATTCCTTTTTTACTGGGAGGGTTAGCATCAAAAAACCTTGGGTTTGAGATCCATTTTAACCAATCAAGTTGTCCTTTTTTCCATCGGCATGAGATTCATTCGAAGGTTTTGGATTGGATTTCAGCTATGAGGTTAGGGGTGCTTAAACGATCTTTGACAAAGACGTAACTTGAATGGCCCTTTTTCCTTAAGAGATCACTATCACTTCACTATTGTTCTAATAAAATGCATTTTTTATTTGACACAATACTGACAACTCGAAATTGATATGGCATTACATAATGTGACATATTCATTAAGCGGTTGTGGATATATGAGGGTTTCAGAACTTAAACCGTTAACATTTTGCTTTTTAGCGATAAAATGTTATATCCATAATCAACTAAATTACTCGTTATTTACATATATAATTATATTTGTTACTTCGTATTTGTTACCCTTATTATCAAGTAAGTATTTCAATTTATGTTTTAATGAGTAGCATCTTTTACTTGCACTCGTGTATGAGTTAGACCACTCCCAACCATGACGCACTTCCTCCCCAGGACACACCGTCACATCAGCGTCACATCAGCTTTCTCTCTCCATTTATTTTTCACTTCCTCCCCATCACACACCACTACCAACCATGACATACTTCCTCCCCATCACATACCCCACAAAATTAATTAAATATGTAATGTACAAGTTATTTATGGTAATGTACAAATAAATTATGCTGAAAAATAAGGAAAGAGAAAATATATTCGTGCTGCAATATGTCATGAGGAAGAAGGAAAGGAGGGCGGAGGAGTGAGGGCGGAGGAGGGAGGAGGTGAGGACACATGAATGACAATGGAGTTCTCGGGAGGACGGATGAGGAATCAATGAGTTCGGAGCCCGTTGGAGGTGTTCTTATGAATCGATTTAAAAGTTGCAATATGGGGGAAAAAGCATCAATTTGAGAGGACACAAAACCATGTGAGGTGGTACTATACATGCATGTGACTCGGAAGTGACAAAACCTTATATGGTTGGATCCACACAGCTTTGGCCTACACCTCACCCACACGGAATTAAAACCCGTTAAATTTGGTGGTACCATTTCCGTAGTCCGTACTACTTTCCGTATCAATTTCCAATATTCGCACCTCTATTTCCCTTTTTATCTTTCAACAAAACACATCGATTTTAGAAATAAACACAACATAAAACTTTTTCTTATTGAAAAGAAAAAAACACAACATAAAAAATATTTTACTCCGTATTTTATTTTTCAAAATCCATGTATCTTATTATTTATTTATTCGATTTATATAATTACTATAATTAAATTATAATTAAATAATTAAGTATATATATATTTACTTCACGAGGTTTCTATTCTGTGATTATAATTATTCAGTTATTTCTTTTAGTGTTAGGTTAATTGTTAATTACTTTGTATTTGTTTCAAAGCATATCAAATATCAAAGACGTTTAAATAAATAAAGGATTTTTATATTAAGGTTATCATTAACACGATTAAAAAACTTGCACAATTATGTAAGCGACATCATAAAATTAATAATCAGTTGTTATGTACAAATATTTTAAACGTATTAACGCCAACTCTAGATGTTGTCGTTAGGAAAATTTATAAATAAAGTCTAATCTATTTGGCACAATAAAAAACTCTTAAGTTTTAATAACAAAACAACTACTACCTCTGTCCCACTACAAGTGTCCACATTTCTATTTTGGGATGTCCCATTTCAAGTGTCCACTTTGTGTTTCAACCAATGAGAAGAGGTTATTCTGGAGAGAGAAGATTTCTGATTGGTGGAGAATGAAGTTAGTGGGATTTTTTAAAACTGTGTGCAAAAAGTAAGTGGACACTTGTAATGGGACGGAGGGAGTAAAAGATAATAAAAGTAAAAACGACAATATATAAAATCGGAGCAAGAAAATATCAAGTGGGACGACAAGTGTATTGTGACAACCTCTTGTTTTTTGTTTGTTTTAGTTTTCTTCGTTCGATATGTAAGGTGATATAGGGGTATGCCAATTTGATAATAAAGTCAAAACAACATAATGGTGTTACATGATAACTTCTTCTTTTTTTTTTTTTTCTTTTTTTTTTAATTTCAATTCGGATTTCAAATGTGAAAATATAATATTATATATATATGATAATTTAATAATGGTCGTTTTATTCTTTATATGACAAAGGAAATAACATATGTGTCGTTCAAAGTGCATAATTAATAATTAATTTATGTCATTATATTATAGAGTTGAAAACGATAAAAAAAAATCTTATTTAGGAAAATGTTGGTAGCGGGGTACAAATGCAACTGCATAGTGTACAGAAGAATAATATATTTATTTTATTTATCTTTTTGAGAACGGGGATGATTCTCACACACACACTTTTTTGATCCTCACACACCAATTGAGTATTATTAGAAGAGTAAAAAGTTAAAATATGTATGTGAGGATCAAAAAAGTGTGTGTGAGAATCATCCAGCACAAAAAGAATACTTCAATATTTAATATTTTAATTTAATTAAAGGTGTCAAAAGATATAGGAAAGCATGTTGAGATACAAATATAAATGCATAATGTACACGTAGTCAATGAAAAGAATATCAAAAAGACATGATCCGGAGAAATTGAATGCTTTAGGGAGCAGTACCACATGGTGCTCACTATCCCCATGGTCCTGATACCTATTCAAATTATTGTTGCTCATTAAAAGCAACTCCTATTAAAATTAAAATACAAATTACATTATTGTTAATTATAGAGTATATCTTATAATAATACACTCTTAAGAGTTTTAGAGTGTTTGGTTTGTGGGTTGTTTTAAATCTTTTGATTCGGCCGTTTAAGGAACAAGCTGATAACAATCAATAAGACTGAGAATTCACGAAACACACTAAAAGGTTAGATGTATAATATGTTTTCAATCCAATTAGTCTTTTGCTAGAGTAGTGTTTCTTAATAAATTGTTGTTTAAGATCATTTCTAAATGGGCACCAAAAAATTGGGTCACAGGGCTCTGAAGCCTCTGCCGCCTTTAACCCGGCGTCAGATCTAACGCATTTGGACCACTAGTCACCATCCTAAAGGAAAAAAGTAGGCGTCAGAATTTTTTGGACAAATAAAATTTTACTAAATAATCTTATGTATTATTAATTTATTTATGTTATTCATAACTTTCAATTACATTCTACCACATCACCTAACACAAATTTAACACTCCATTTTATTTACCTTCATTCCATAATCTTCGCGCATCACATAAAAATTACACCATCTTTTTATAATGTAACATGCATGACTAGAAGTGATCTAAAAGAATAATCCTCTTCCAATTGTATACCAAATGTCATACTACATGATGAAATTTGGTAGTGGAATAATGCATGGATGTGATCTGATTCTTCTTTTTATCCACGAGATGTGGACTTAGAATAGATAAGATGTATGCCAAACCCCACTCAATTTTAATCCACAAACTGAGAGGCATATATAAAAACGGGAAAATAGATTATATATTTTTTTTAATTCGCGTTACTTTTGGAGGTCAAATATTTTTATTTATATAATTAAAGCGGTTTATTTTAGGCTATATATCTTGTGACTCTTTCGATGATTTGTGTAACCACTCAGAATGAATAATGCTGGTGATATTTAAGCCTTGAGACTTATAGAGAATTTGTGATGCCAACGGCCAACCACTAGACATTTTTGTAATGGTTTCATTTTAAAACCAATACATATGATAATATAATATTTTTTGTTCTTTATTCTTTGATAGTATAGTTTAGTTATGGAAAAAATTTGTATACATATGATATTAAGTATTTAAGTATGAATTAGTCATATTTTGTGTTACGTGACAAATGGATAGTAGTTGATGATGTTATAATTCAGCATTCTTTTCTTATTTTGAAGATATACAAGTTGAAAGCATCACATGTACCAGTTTTCAGAACACAACAAAATTTCCTAAAAAAGAAAAAAGGCTAATACAAGGATACAAATTTACATGTAGATATAACACTACTTGAGATCAAATTCTGTACGTAAAGGGGACTATGTTAAAAAAAACGTCACTCTTGTAGTTTAGATATGGTTGTTCACCAAGATTATGATTCAATTTTTGACGTTTAAGTAATTTCTCTAGTCGTATTTTATTTTTTTGTCAAACTTTACCTATTTTATGCACAACATGTACCTACGGTGGTTAAACAACCATCACTAACTTGACCAAAGTACCGAAAGGAAGCTAAATGTAGAAGAAATTGACACGTAAATAATTGACGCCCGTTTTATTTTAATAACCAGCATAACACCTTAAGGGGTTTTATTATTCAACGATTTGTATGTACGAAATAGGTCTATGTTTTAAGGGTGTTGATCAGCATACAATCTTTTTTTTTTTTTTTTTTACCATGTTTATAATTATAGGGAAAGAAGGGTAAAATGGTCAAAATGTTTAATTTGGTTGTGTATGGTAAAAAAAGGTTATGTACAGATCAATAATCATGTTTTAAAGTCGTCCAAAAGTCTACTATTGGTTAATGCGTAATTAAATATCTAAAACCATTTTATTCAATGTTCGTAAAACTGTATATTTCTGTTGTAACAATATTGTTGTTATGTAAGCATATTATAAGTTCATAACTATTGTGTTGACTATATATTAGTTAAGAGTTTAAAAAATAGGACAAAACAGTGAATCGGGTAACCCATTAGGCCATTATAGATTCAGCCCACCATGTCTTAAAATGACCAATTTTTACAATGTAATAGTCAATCCATGTGATCCACCTATACCCATCATGCCAACTTTATGCTTGGTCCCTAAAACTATGATTCAAAACCAACTAACCAATAAACGATCAACGACTAATAAACATATGTAATGTGTACTTGCAAAAACATCCAAATTCAACAACTTTATGTACTCTATGGATGTTACTCCGTACAAAACAAGATACGGAGTATATATTTGAATCACATGTGTGGAGCTAAAATCATAATTAAATCTACCTAATATGGTCAATTTAAGTCTTGAACCATGTGGGTTGGATTGGGTTAGGCCGGTGCGGTGGTTACAAGAGCAAGTTGGCTCATAAGCTAGGGTAGCCTAGCTCCTCTATGTTGCACCAATATTGGCATCTTCATTTAAAGCATTAATCATTAATAAATGGACTAATTTAATACAAGGTACAACACCAACATGGATCAATTTGGATTAGCGTAGAAATTAGAATAAGAGGTAAGAATTTCAATCGAAGATAAAAAAAAATATTAACGATGCATATTATATGATTTTTTAAAGGGTTAAAGCTACTTGTGGTTATAAACTTTTCATCTTAATCCAATGTAGGCTATATATTCGAAAAAATACTAATGTAGGTTATATATATTATAAAAGATCGTGTTAATATAGACCAACATAACTTGTTAACCGGGGAAAAAATCTTCATTGCCACGTCAGTTTTCGATCATGTTCTTCGATCAAATTCCGGCAAAAAAAAAAAATCGAGTTATTAATAAGATCAACCCATTTGTTTCAGATCCAAAGTAATTCTTACTCCGTATTTCATTTTTATTTTCTTACTCCATATTTGATTCTTACTCCATCAATTTATTTTATGAGGAAATCTTGATGATCATCCAGTGAGTGCTTACTCAAAATCTCATAGGCTAACTCAAAGTTTTCATCAAGTTATAAGCATTTTTTTGTTTCGAAAAATTGTTACTGAAATTGACTGATTTCTCAGATTTGATTATGTGTTTGTGATGTAACATCCCGCGTTTTTCCGTTAAATTTATTTTAACACCGTCTTTTTTTTTTTTAAAATAATACCTTTCGTTATTTAAATTCGTAGTTTCCGTTGACTAACGTTCATAATATTTCCATTATTTAATTATAACATCACTCATTTACCCGAGCGTTTTCAAAATATTCGTTCGGTAAAATCCCGCACCCGCTTCTAAACTCGAGGGACTAAAATTGACACGGGGCAAACTAGTTGACTAGGTCAACTAGTCCACCCCAATCACCACCATTCAACCATCTCCCTCTCTCTCTCTTTCTCTCTAGCAAGAACGCACACAAACCCCAACTTCATAAAATCACCATCTAAATCCGGATCGGGAAGCAAACTTCAAAACAAATTACATATTCGTGATCCTCTCATCATCCTCTTCGATTTGGTACCAAATTCACCGATTTTGGGTAACTTTCTAAAATCACTAATTTTCTTTAAATTCGTGTTTTTGACTTGAAATTGTGTTAGTTAGTGTCTATGGCTCGTGTATAATATGAATATATGTTTTGTTTGCTCGATTTGTTGATTTGAGTAACTAGTTTGAACTTTTGAAGTGGGTTAGCTTAATCTTTGATTTTGGATGATTAAAAGTTGTTTAATTGTTAAAGTTCATGTTTTAATTGTGTTACTAGTATCACTAGCTTCGTTTTGATGCGTAGGTTGATTAAGGAAACTTCAAAAACATGAATATTGATTTTTGCGGATTTTGGTTAGGGTTTGATAGACTTAAAATGAGCTTTTGATGTTTCGAATGCCATGGAATGTTAATTGTTAGTGTTTAGTTGTAATGTATGTTTCATTACCTTCAAAACGGCATATCGTATGTGTAAATTGGATTCCCGGATCATAAAATACGTTTTACGAACTTGAAACTTTGAAAATAAACCTTTCTTGATCAATTGACGAGTTTTCGGTTATTGTAATTGATGTTTTTGCTTGTGAAAGGTAGTTAATTGTATTCCTTGTCAAAAGAGCTTTCCAATGATATAAGATGCGTATTCTAAATGTTTTCGGTTCATAAAATATGTTAATTTGAGTTTTGGTTCGTGACTTGGACCATTTTTCTGCAAACTGCATGTTTCCCAGGTATTGCGCGCCGCGCATATACCCGCGCGCCACGCAAAACAGAAATCCCAGATGTTTGCCCCCTTTAGTCAAGTTCTGACCTGGTTTTACACTTGGGTGCGCGCCGCGCAACCCATTGCGCGCCGCGCAAAACCCCCAGGCCAGGCTCTTGTGTTTTTAAATGATCTCAAAATGTTTCTCGCTTAACCGTAACCCCGATTAACATGAAAATCGGCTATTGTGTTCATATATGATTTCTCATCAGGGGAAAATTGTCGGATACCCGACCCGACCCCGTTGACTTTGACTTTGACCAAGTTTGACTTTTAGTCAAACTTAACCAAACTTTTATGCAAATGTTCTAACATGCTTTTATACGTGATTCTTGCATGAAACTTGACAACATGATTCACATGCTATACTAATCGAGTCGTAACGAGCCATAGGACTAATTGAACACATTTCACCCGACCTTGTGTCGTAACCGGTTAATTGATACAACTTACTTGTTTAGGTCAAGGCTAAGCAACTTTCATGCATACGTTACTTTGTGAAGTACTTTTATACTCGTGCACTCGAGGTGAGATCATAGTCCCATCTTTCAACAACTTTTATACTTTTAAATTATGGGATGAGAAACATATACAGTTTTATACTACATACTTTATTACTTTGAACACAAGTGCAAGGAAACAAACATTCCACAGCGAGTTAGAACAAAAATCCTCAATTCGATTATCATTAGTTACACTTGCAGGGTGTAAGCGAGAACTTATATTGTGTGGCCATACGGGTTTGACAAACCCTCATTTCGGACGGTTCGCTACCGTCTACGGATGAAATATATTTTCGAGAAACAGTGTATGTTCTAACACTATTGTGATGGGGTTCTATGGAAGGAAACGTTAAGTCTTGATAATTGGGTGCTCGCGAACAATACTTTTGGAATGCAAACGATTTTGATAATCAACTATGGGAATACTAAATCTTGTGGTTCAAAAACAACGTTTACAAACACCTATGATTTCACCAACGTTTTTCGTTGACAGTTTTCTATATGTTTCTCAGGTTCATACTTGGCTATTTGATATATGCTTCCGCGTTCACTTATACTTGCTTGGGGTCAAGCATACATGCATACACTCTGATTTCTTGCTTGGAGTCAAGCATACATACATGCATACGCTAGTGATAGCATCTTTGGATTCAAACATATTGTTTACATACTTACGCTATTTATAGCAACTGTGATTTTAAACTAATTATGTCGCAAGATATTTCATTTGTACTTTACTACTTTTGTAAACTTAAACTTGTTGTCGATCCGTTTGGTGAACTAAACTTTGCAAGTCATGCACGTTTCAAATGAATGCGACATAATTTTGGTCAAACGCGTCTCATATAGAGACTATGACCACGCAACGGGACCTAAGTAGCGGCGCCGTCAATGACGATTTGGTCGGGTCGCTACAGATGGTATCAGAGCGTTGGTTGTAGGGAACTAGGACGTGCATTAGTGTGTCTAACAGAGTCGTTAGGACGCATTAGTGAGTCTAGACTACAACCGGATAGTTAGCATTTGCATTCTGACATACATTTGCTATAGATAGCACTTACTTGACTACTTGTGCATTATACTTGAATCATTCTTAGGCAAACTTTTTAATGGTACCCAACCTTCATCATACGAACTCGTATTCCGCCACTTTTTGGTAACACACGTAAATTCATGATTCATACACGTATGGATGACGACGACTTCATTAGTCACACTTGTTCGGGAACTCTGTCTCCCGGATTGTTATTTGCCACCGTTTCAACTTACTATCGGTTTTCCACTGGTGTTTCTTGCTATCTACTTTTTGGTGTTACTACCATCACTACTCTAGGTGAGTATCGTCATCACAAATTATCACTACGGTTGCGTACTTTTTGTTATCATGACTCGTTACTCTTTTCATACCTGAATACCTTATTGTCTGACTCGAACCACATTGCCGTGAACAATCATTTATACACTTCCCTCGGGGAACGCTTCTTTATAGTTGCACTAATTCTTTCGATTCAATACGAGTCACGATAGAGACGTTGTTACACTTTGTGTATTTTAAACTTCACGATTACACGAACTTGAATCTATAGAGTGATGTGGGAATGGAGGTATGAGTTAGCGTAATATAACGACACTCGATCAACGTGGTTATATTACGGTAAGACATACCAAAGTTCTAGTGACGCGTGATGGTGGTTAGACTCGATCAACCTAAACACCACCATGCGCCATGTACATGACTTCATCTTTTCAGGTTTGGACATCCGAAAACTCCGAGAATATTTATAACAACCATACCGGGGACACACCTTCAATTATTGTCAAATTATATTTATGCTTCCGAATGAATTACCGATTCCATTCGACTTCAACCGTATGTCACACGGGTATACTAGCTCGTCCTCGCGCAGTCTTATTGACTAACTACAATTTACTCGTTATGCTCACATCGGGGCGGAAACTTCTCTTGCATCACCCTTGTACTTCTGGTTCAGGAGGTCCTTATTCTAAATTCTCAATGGAGAGCGACTCTTCACGTCATACAAGTATTCGCCGCGAGGGTGGATAGTCCTAACAATCGTTTTCAAAACCCGATAAGAACTTGCCCCGACGAACGTTTTTGAAAACCGATGAATCTTCCGCGACGCGAATTTTCTTGAGAAACTTGTCCTAGCTAACGTTTTCAATTCCTAGCAAACTTGTTCAATATGCCTTAGGGAAATGTACCCCGTTTCGGATCGAGATCCTCGTTTC
The DNA here is from genome assembly GCF_046630445.1 of Rutidosis leptorrhynchoides. Lineage (NCBI taxonomy): Eukaryota > Viridiplantae > Streptophyta > Magnoliopsida > Asterales > Asteraceae > Rutidosis > Rutidosis leptorrhynchoides. Next base: position 27,900,296 of record NC_092339.1, on the reverse strand, counting down.
ACTTCTAGATTTTGGAGTGCCTCACAAAAAGTCTCGGGACCACGTTTAGACATGAGTACCGCGTACCATCCAAAACCCGACAGACCGAGCAAACATGCGATTTAAACCTTGGAAACCATAATACAAGTTTGTATTACCAACTTCAAATTTACTTGAGAAAAGTATTTTCCTTTAGCTTAATCCTCGTACTACAATGATCTTCATTCGAGTTTTAACGTCACACCTTTTGAAACCACATGTGACCGGAAACGTCATCCTCCTTTTTGTCGAAACCAAGTAAACGATGATCAATTCACCGGGGCCGAGGTTATTCGTGAGCAACCGAGAAAATTTATTCATATTCGGGTAAAACCCTACGCGACTCGTAATCACCAAGAGCTACGCCGATGTTAGACGTAGACATTTCAAATTCCACGTGGGAAACCGCGTCACGTTAAGAGTCGCACCTTGGAAAGGTGCAATCCGTTTCGGGAAAACGTAGGAAGCTAAATCCGCGATATTTTAATCCTTTTGAAATCTTGGGGCGTTTTAGACCCGTTGCTAGCCGTTTAGATTTTCTGGCTCATTTCGAGTCTCCGTTCATCCTACATAGAACCTGAAGACGTAACTTGCTATTCCCTTCGATGAGCTTACTATCGACGATAAACTTCACTTCCTAGGAGAACCGGTTGAAACCATGAATCGTGAAACAAAAACCTTCAAACAACATACGACCCCGACCTTCAAGTTCGTTGAAATGCCCAAAGACGTACCTTCACTTCTTCGTAAAAAAAAAAAAAAAAAAAAAAAAAAAAAAATTACAACGCAAGATCTCGAGGAAGATTCAACAACTACTACTTCCAACTAAATTTCGGGACGAAATTTCTTTTGAGGCGTGGATAATGTAACATCCCGCGTTTTTCCGTTAAATTTATTTTAACACCGTCTTTTTTTTTTTTAAAATAATACCTTTCGTTATTTAAATTCGTAGTTTCCGTTGACTAACGTTCATAATATTTCCATTATTTAATTATAACATCACTCATTTACCCGAGCGTTTTCAAAATATTCGTTCGGTAAAATCCCGCACCCGCTTCTAAACTCGAGGGACTAAAATTGACACGGGGCAAACTAGTTGACTAGGTCAACTAGTCCACCCCAATCACCACCATTCAACCATCTCCCTCTCTCTCTCTTTCTCTCTAGCAAGAACACACACAAACCCCAACTTCATAAAATCACCATCTAAATCCGGATCGGGAAGCAAACTTCAAAACAAATTACATATTCGTGATCCTCTCATCATCCTCTTCGATTTGGTACCAAATTCACCGATTTTGGGTAACTTTCTAAAATCACTAATTTTCTTTAAATTCGTGTTTTTGACTTGAAATTGTGTTAGTTAGTGTCTATGGCTCGTGTATAATATGAATATATGTTTTGTTTGCTCGATTTGTTGATTTGAGTAACTAGTTTGAACTTTTGAAGTGGGTTAGCTTAATCTTTGATTTTGGATGATTAAAAGTTGTTTAATTGTTAAAGTTCATGTTTTAATTGTGTTACTAGTATCACTAGCTTCGTTTTGATGCGTAGGTTGATTAAGGAAACTTCAAAAACATGAATATTGATTTTTGCGGATTTTGGTTAGGGTTTGATAGACTTAAAACGAGCTTTTGATGTTTCGAATGCCATGGAATGTTAATTGTTAGTGTTTAGTTGTAATGTATGTTTCATTACCTTCAAAACGGCATATCGTATGTGTAAATTGGATTCCCGGATCATAAAATACGTTTTACGAACTTGAAACTTTGAAAATAAACCTTTCTTGATCAATTGACGAGTTTTCGGTTATTGTAATTGATGTTTTTGCTTGTGAAAGGTAGTTAATTGTATTCCTTGTCAAAAGAGCTTTCCAATGATATAAGATGCGTATTCTAAATGTTTTCGGTTCATAAAATATGTTAATTTGAGTTTTGGTTCGTGACTTGGACCATTTTTCTGCAAACTGCATGTTTCCCAGGTATTGCGCGCCGCGCATATACCCGCGCGCCGCGCAAAACAGAAATCCCAGATGTTTGCCCCCTTTAGTCAAGTTCTGACCTGGTTTTACACTTGGGTGCGCGCCGCGCAACCCATTGCGCGCCGCGCAAAACCCCCAGGCCAGGCTCTTGTGTTTTTAAATGATCTCAAAATGTTTCTCGCTTAACCGTAACCCCGATTAACATGAAAATCGGCTATTGTGTTCATATATGATTTCTCATCAGGGGAAAATTGTCGGATACCCGACCCGACCCCGTTGACTTTGACTTTGACCAAGTTTGACTTTTAGTCAAACTTAACCAAACTTTTATGCAAATGTTCTAACATGCTTTTATACGTGATTCTTGCATGAAACTTGACAACATGATTCACATGCTATACTAATCGAGTCGTAACGAGCCATAGGACTAATTGAACACATTTCACCCGACCTTGTGTCGTAACCGGTTAATTGATACAACTTACTTGTTTAGGTCAAGGCTAAGCAACTTTCATGCATACGTTACTTTGTGAAGTACTTTTATACTCGTGCACTCGAGGTGAGATCATAGTCCCATCTTTCAACAACTTTTATACTTTTAAATTATGGGATGAGAAACATATACAGTTTTATACTACATACTTTATTACTTTGAACACAAGTGCAAGGAAACAAACATTCCACAGCGAGTTAGAACAAAAATCCTCAATTCGATTATCATTAGTTACACTTGCAGGGTGTAAGCGAGAACTTATATTGTGTGGCCATACGGGTTTGACAAACCCTCATTTTGGACGGTTCGCTACCGTCTACGGATGAAATATATTTTCGAGAAACAGTGTATGTTCTAACACTATTGTGATGGGGTTCTATGGAAGGAAACGTTAAGTCTTGATAATTGGGTGCTCGCGAACAATACTTTTGGAATGCAAACGATTTTGATAATCAACTATGGGAATACTAAATCTTGTGGTTCAAAAACAACGTTTACAAACACCTATGATTTCACCAACGTTTTTCGTTGACAGTTTTCTATATGTTTCTCAGGTTCATACTTGGCTATTTGATATATGCTTCCGCGTTCACTTATACTTGCTTGGGGTCAAGCATACATGCATACACTCTGATTTCTTGCTTGGAGTCAAGCATACATACATGCATACGCTAGTGATAGCATCTTTGGATTCAAACATATTGTTTACATACTTACGCTATTTATAGCAACTGTGATTTTAAACTAATTATGTCGCAAGATATTTCATTTGTACTTTACTACTTTTGTAAACTTAAACTTGTTGTCGATCCGTTTGGTGAACTAAACTTTGCAAGTCATGCACGTTTCAAATGAATGCGACATAATTTTGGTCAAACGCGTCTCATATAGAGACTATGACCACGCAACGGGACCTAAGTAGCGGCGCCGTCAATGACGATTTGGTCGGGTCGCTACATGTGAAATCCATCAATGAGTTTATGTTTAGAATGATCTACCGCAACTAACTGCAAATTTTGATGAGTTTTGGTCAAGTTTTGAGGTGCTTTCGATTTGCACCACCACGAGCCGCCATGGATGATGACCGGATTTTTCTGTAGAAAATTAAGATGACCGTGTTGCAGGTTACCTTTTGTATACATCGATACACTTTTTGAAAGTATGTGATATATAGTGGTAATTTTTGAGTATATAACATACATTGAAAAAAATATGACTATTGAGTAACTTAAACTTTTTTTTATAAAGAGCTGATACAAAGTTATTGATATAAGGTAAGCACAAATAATATTTTACTATATAGTACTACTTCTTTAAAGTTTAAGTGAAGTGATTAGCGCCTCTTCGTATCAAGGTGAACCGTTTATTGATATAATAACAACAACAACAACAAAACCCAATACCACGTAAGTGGTATATGGGGGAGGTGGGATGTAGACAATCCATCACATATCCGAGAATAAACACACGTCATTTCTCTACTCAGAGTGAAACAATCTCAAAAGTAGAGAAAGTCTCTATCTCTCTATTCGACGGATAAAGAGATGCTTCCGAATGGACCTCCGGCCAATAAGTATGAATTTTTTTTTAAAAAAAATAGTAAAATAAAATTGAGACTCCATGAAAATGGTAGAATCAAATTTTAATGGGTTTTAAATCCCGCCGAAAATTCAATTTAGGCTCTAAACGATAGTCGAGACGTCAATAAATCGACGCTTGTTGTTGACTCAAAAATAGAGCTGTAAGTTTAAGTGAAGTAATTAACGTCTCTTCGTATCAAGGTGAACCGTTTGATCGAGAGCTATTTTTTTAGTCTCATTCCAAATAAAAGAAGTGAATCAAGTATATTATGTAGGTTGTTGTGTTAGTTTGTTGTTGTTGGCATAAAGCCATAAAGGTAACATGTATGATGTATAGTATTGCCCATTGAATCTTTTTATTTTATTATATATATATTGTTATAATTCAGTAGGCTTATAACTACCTTTAGTGGTTATAAGAACAAAGAGAGAGAAAAAAGAGAAGAAAGAGAGAAGAAATGTTGATATTGATATTTCAAGAGAAATGGTGCACCTTAAATGGCTACCATACATGTCTATTTATAGCATAAAATATTACTATGCAAGAAATATAATAATAATAAAATTAACATCCAATCTAGATATTTTATAACACTCCCCCTTGGATGACAATTTTATTAGAGAATAACTAGTACTGCCTCATTAAAAACCTTGCTAAAGAAAACCCATTGGGATAAAACTTTAGCTAAGGGAAAAAGAGTGCAGCATAGAGTTGACTCCCCCTCAAGTAGGCAACGTCTGAGTTGTTACATCTTCTGAACATGCCTCATGTCAATATTATGAACGTGTGTTCTGAAAATAGCAGTTGGCAGTGCTTTGGTATAAAGATCAGCAGAGTTGTTGATTGAACGTATCTCATTTTAATCTGGTTGTCTTTTACGAGATCTTGAGTATATGAGAAGAATCTGAGGTTTTCATCTGAAACTGTATCATCTAAATCTTTTATGTACAAGTTTAGCCCCTGTGATTTGTCTACAGTCTCCTTCATGGTTTGCTCAAATCCTTGTTTCAATTCCTATTCCCTTGTAGTTTTTTTCTGAGCCTTACCAACATACCATTCTTTTCCATCAAACTTATGACCGTTAAGACCGTCTATGGCTTTGGCGCCTCGTCAGTATTTATATTTTGTTCAGTCACTTTTGATACTCTTCTTTCATTTGTATTATGCAAGCTGCATTATCTTCATATATAGTTGTTGGTGAAGATAGTTGTTAGTCTTTTATAGCGTTCTAGTCCACAAGAATCAATAATGATTTGTGTCATTGATCTCAACCAAACACATTTTCGAGTAGTTTCATATAATGCAATCACTTCGTCATGATTTGATGATGTTGCAACAAGTGTTTGTTTTAAGAACACCATGATTTTGTGGTACCTCCATTTAGGAATACATATCGAGTTTGAGATTTATCTTTATGAGGATTTGATGAATGACCTGCATATACATAATCAACCAAATCTTGTTTTGAAACGTTAGAATACAATAATTTTAAATCAGCAGTTTCTCAAGGGTATCAAAATATGTGTTTGTCCCATTCCAATGTCTTTTTGTAAGGGCTGAGTTGAACCTTGTCAACAAAATAACTGCAAAAGAAATGTCAGGTCTTGTATAATTTGTAAGATACATAACAGTCCCAATTGTACTAATATATGGAACTTCTGATCCATTAATATCTTCATGATCTTCACGGGGATGAAATGGATCAGTGTCAATATTGAGTGATCTAACAACCAATTGGTTTTATCTTTAAAAAAAATGTTTTAAAATCTTTTCAGTATAAGTTGTTTGATGTACAAGTAGACCATTAGGCATATGCTCAATTTTCAATCCAAGGTAATACTTGGTTTTTTCAAGATTTTTTATTTCAAAATAATTTTTTAGAAGTTGAATGATTTCATAGATTTCTTTATTTGTTCATATGATGTTAAGAACATTGACATAAACAACTACGATCACATATCCGAACATTGTTTTTATAAAACATACGTGCAAAATAAGTTTATATGTATACCCTTTTTTTTTATCAAGTAGTCATTTAATCGGTAATACCACATACGTCCCATTTGTATAAACCCATTTAGAAATCTTTGTGATTTAATGGAATATATTCCCTTGGGTTTTACATTAGATGCTTATGATACCTTAACCCTTTAGGTATATTCATATATATCACTATTAAGTGATCCATACAGATAAGTAGTAACAACATTCATGAGATGCATTTAAATAACTACCAGGTTGATTAAGTGTCTAATAAGTAATTGTATCCATTACAGGAGGATAAGTTTTCCTCCTAATTCATTTCTGGTCTTTGTGGAAAATATTGAGTTACAAGTCTAGTTTTGCCTTGTAACTTCATTTGCACATTTCTTTTCGGATAAAAATTCATTTGTATCCCATACGTTTCACATCTTTAAAAGTGATAACGATTGATCCGAAAACTTTTCTTTTATCGAGCGATTCTAATTCAGCTCGTATTGCTCCTTTCCATTGAGCTCAATCATGTCCATTTTGTATATTCAATGACAGATTTTAGTTCCAGATCATCATCTTTATTCATGATGTCATTGTAACATTATATGAAAATATCTCATAGAGATTTTAATTTCATTTCGGTTCCATAATATTGCATAGTTTATCGCAATTTTAGTATTTACATTTATCAATATCCTCTGCAGAAGGAATATTGATTTGTGGTTCTTCTTGAACACTTTCTTTTACCTCATTATCAGCTGATTTTCTTTTTCGAGGATTTTTATCTTCGGAACCAATTGATCTTCCACGTTTGATGCGTGGCAAAGACTCAACAGTGACATTATTGCCAGCTTTTGAAATTTCAGTTCGAGCTGGAGCATTTATCGCTGGTATATATGATTTAGTCACTTTTTTTATATCTGTAAATGCATAAAGTAATTAATTTGCAAGTTCTTGCATATGCATTATTTTTGAACTTTCGTTTCACATTCTTTTGTGCGAGTTCAATATACCTTAATTGATGTTCACATCATGAAGCATCATTTTATTTTTTATTTTTTTCTCTCCCCCTAATCTAGGGAACAATGTTTTATTAAAATGACAATCAGCAAAACGTGCTGTAAAAACATCACCCATCATGGGTTCAATATATCTTATGATTGAAGATGTTTTATATCCAAAATATATTACCATCTTTCTTTGAAGAACCATTTTATTGTGTTGTGGTGATACAATTGGAACATACACTGCACAACCAATGTTATAAGGTGGAAAATATTTGGCTCTTGGCCAAAATCAAGTAGTAAGTGAAAATATTTATGACTTCCACATGGTATAATGCGAATTAATGTCGCAGCATGTAAATTTACATGTCCACATATAAATATTGAGAGTTTTGTACTCATTATCAATTGTCTATTTATTAGCTGCAAGCGTTTATCTATTGATTCAGCTAAACCAATTTTGTGTATGCATATGAGCAACTGGATGTTCAACAACAATCCCTGTAGATATATAATGATCATTAAATGCTTGAGATGTTAACTCACCAGCATTATCAAGTCTCATCCTTTTAATGGTGTAATCAGAATAATGTGTTCTCAATTTAATAATTTGTGCAAGAAACTTTGCAAATGCCATATTACGGCTTGATAACATATAAATATGAGACCATCCGCTAGATGCGTCTATTAGAACCATGAAATATCAAAATGGTTCACATGATGGATGAATTGGTTCATATATCTTACCTTGAATTCTTTCAAGAATCATTTGTGATTCTTTTTCACAATATACTTTTCATTAATCACCATATGTGCTTTCCATTAATCACCATATGTGTTTTTTTTTTTTTTTTCTTCATAAATCACCATATGTGTTTTTTCATCATATATTCTTTTCACCATATACGCTTTTAATTATATGCGCTGTGTTTTTCACCATATGCGCTTTTCATCATATGCGCTGCGCTTTTCATCATATTCGTTTTTTATCATATGCGCTTATTATATGCGCTACGCTTTTCATCATATGCGCTTTTCAGCATATGCGCTTTTATAATATGCGCTTTTTATCATATGCGTTTTTATAATATGCGCTTTTTATGTGAATAGTAAATTAATTAATTTCGTTTTACTATTCATATGAATTAATTTAGATTTACTATTTTGTTAATTGAGTAATATATATATACATCATATACTTGTGACTCCGAAGGCTCAAATGAATTTGACCATATAGTTATACGTTGTACCTTGCACATTAATTTTCAGTAGAAGCTTTAGATGCATATTATTTTCAGTAGAAGCTTTAGATGCACTTTTTTTTAATCACCAAATACCACAAACACTTTGTTTGCGTTTTTTCATAGTCATCAATGAAAACCATTTTCTTTAATTTTATTTTATACAATAAAATTAACGCATCATTATTCTTTTCAAAAACAATAATCTATTGTTATTGTTCACTTGTGCCATGTTTAACAACAAAAGTCAACAACCTCTGTCTTGTTTGTTGTGGCAACCAAAAACAACCTTTGCTTTTGTTACCGAGAATCCAAGACCAAAAAACAATTAATTTTTAATTAATCTTTTATCAAAACCATAAATGATTTTATTGATCTACGTTGATATGGCCATAAAGAATTGACGGCTGACCTACTTTTGTAAGTGTATTTCGGCTATCATCCCGAAAACGCACAACGACCTTTTTTTTTTTTTTATGAACTATTTGTTTCATATCTAGCTTAGGCAATTATTGTGAACATTTGGTCCCTATAAGAGCATTTATTTTTTAGACTTTTAGTTGATTTGTACTTGTCACAATTAGGGATAGCACCCGCGGGTCGTGGATGCGGATCCATTGGATCCATCACCCGTACCCGCGGATTTTTTTTAAGAGACATCCAATTGAACCCTTGTTCGTTGAAACAATTTGACTATATTTTTATTCCCCATTATTAAACGGGCCATTTTGATGCACACTCTTAAAAAAAATAATTTGTTTTTTAAGTTTTATTATTCAACCTCCTTTTTTCAACGGTCACGTTTTTAACAAAACATTTGACAAGTTTGGAAAAAAGTTTTTTATTGATTATCATCAAAAGTTTTCTATTGTCACTCTACTGGATGGAATTATGGCATACAATCAAAATTGCAACCCAACACTACATAAGAACAAAAAGGTTGTTTTTAATTAACATATGTATATGTGTTAAACTCGGAATAATAATAACTTATTTTAGAAAATTAACATAAGACATGTTGAAACATTTTTGTCACATTTAGCTCATCAAGTCTAATACTTATCATTGATAGATTTTATCACGTCTAGGAGATGTTTACTTTTTTCTTGTATTAAGTCCTACTTTCATTTACCTTTGTTTGGAAAAAAGTTTTTTTTTTTTTACTTTGCTTTCCCCCTTTCTGTAAAACTCATTTAAACACTTTCTTTGTTTTTTTTTTAAAAAAAAAAAACTTCATTTTTTTTACGTTACCCGTAAATTATAAATATATAAAAAAAAAACTTTTTGTTTAAATTTTTTTTCTAGTTTTTAAAAGGCCACTTGACCAATTTTTTAATTCTTTCACAACACCTGATATCGTGATCGTGACCTTTCACCAAAGCAAGAGATATTCTTGATAAACTAAACACAGACTCGTGTTTGAAATTGTCGGCCACAAAAAAAATTCATTTGATAAAAGTATATATATATTTTTTTAGTTATAGAAGGAGACCACTTCCTTTTCAATACTTCATTTTTGACAAAAAACTATTCCATTTTACCATCCCCTTTTTTTTCTTACTTTAACTTTTAAGATATACTTTTAATAAAAATACAAACTACTTTTTCTTATTTTAACTTTTAAGATTTACTTTTAATAAAAATACAAACTACTTTTTGTATTTTAACTTTTAAGATTTACTTTTAATAAAAGTACAAACTACTTTTTCTTATTTTAACTTTTAAGATTTACTTTTAATAAAAATACAAACTATTTTTTTATTTTAACTTTTAAAATTATAAATTTAAGAATAAACATTAGTATGCATGAAATAAATAATGATTAATTGCATAAGTAATCATAAATGTTAGATAACATATAAAGACCCCGTCGTATTCGTATTGATCGGAATTAATCTCGACCCATGGTACCGTGTTGTCAAATGACGTGTTGCGTACATAAAGTACCGTGTTGTCAAATGACGTGTTGCGTACAATCATGAGGTCTTATTAACATAAATATAAATGTTAGTGAAGTTAATAAGAGTTAGATTACAGAAAATATAATTCAGGTGGTATAACCGACCATATATAACTTAAATAACATAAATATAAATGTTAGTGAAGTTAGTAAAAGTTAGATTACAGAAAATATAATTCAGGTGGTATAACCGACCATATATAACTTAAATAACATAAATATAAATGTTAGTGAAGTTAGTAAAAGTTAGATTACAGAAATATAATTCAGGTGGTATAACCGACCATATATAACTTAAATAACATAAATATAAATGTTAGTGAAGTTAGTAAAAGTTAGATTACAGAAAATATAATTCAGGTGGTATAACCGACCATATATAACTTAAATAACATAAATATAAATGTTAGTAGTCCAAAATTTGATATATTCGAGTCTGAAAATTATTAATAATTTCATACCTTGATTAGTGATTCGTGATCGTTTGAGATATCTTTTAATTACACTAAGCTTTTCGTGCTGATAACGTGTTATAATTCAGTAGGCTTATAACTACCTTTAGTGGTTATAAGAACAAAGAGAGAAAAAAAGAGAAGAAAGAGAGAAGAAATGTTGATATTGATATTTCAAGAGAAATGGTGCACCTTAAATGGCTACCATACATGTCTATTTATAGCATAAAATATTACTATGCAAGAAATATAATAATAATAAAATTAACATCCAATCTAGATATTTTATAACATATATATATATATATATATATATATATATATATATATATATATATATATATATATATATATATATATATATATATATATATATATATATATATATATATATTTAAGAGAAAGATATTTAAAGATTTGGGGATTGGGCTGAACGTTTAATGGGAAAAATAAAATATAAGTGGGCTGTTTGTGTTTGGGCCGAGGCCATACGAGGCGTATTAAAAAGATCAGAGAAATATGATTATTTTACTTTAAATTTATGAGTTTTTCTAATGTTAGCCCTTAGGAATATCCTTAAAAATTTATGAGTTTTTCTAATGTTAGCCCTTAGGGATATCCTTAAGGGTAACTTCCAACTAACACTAATTAAATAAAAAATATGTTAAAGATCCCACGTTCATTTAACCCTGTTTAATAAGTCGATATAAATAATTTTAAATCTCCTCTCTCTTTTTTCTTTTCAATAAAAAACTACAAACTCAATATCTTTTTCTACTTTTCCGGCCATTGATAAAAATCATAAATCCACATTACTTTAAAATTTCAAGTTTATTTAAGAAAATTTAAAATTATGGCAAGTTTGGTTGATTCTCCACAGGTAATATATAAATCACGATTCGATTTAATTATCTTTCTTTATATTGATATGGATGAATGGATATAGATTCCTGAACGTGGGTTTGAACTTTGTAGGGAATTAATTATTTTTATATTAAATAAATAATAAACCGTATATATAATGAGTATATGACGGTTATGCAAAAGAGAAAAAAGAGGGGTCAACTCGGTATATACAAGAAACCGCCACAATTAGTTGATTTTAGTTGGAAGTTATCATCCTAAGTATAGCCCTAAGGGCTAATATTAGAAAAACTCTAAATTTGTTATAATTCAGTAGGCTTATAACTACCTTTAGTGGTTTGATTCTTGATGTTATAATTCAGTAGGCTTATAACTACCTTTAGTGGTTTGATTCTTGATGTTATAATTCAGTAGGCTTATAACTACCTTTAGTGATTTGATTCTTGATTTAGAATACTAATAATGAAGTGTAAGAACAAAGATGATAATGGAGAGAAAGAAAGAAACACTTTGTAAGTGTGAGAAATGGTGCAAGTTTAATGCTTGCATTCATGAGTATTTATAGCCTAAAATCTCAATATAAAAATACATACTTTGTGTACCAAAATTGACTATATGTATACACCAAAATTGACTATCCATATCTATATTATTATTATTATTATTATAACACTCCCCCTTGGATAGCAATTTTATTTTGTTGAAGATCAACTATAAATTACTGCCTCGTTAAAAACCTTGCTAAAGAAAACCCAGTGGGAAAAAACTTTAGCTAAGGGAAAAAGAGTGCAGCATGGAGTTGACTCCCCCTCAAGTAGACATCGCTTCAGCTGTTACATCTTTTGAACATGTCTCATGCCAATGTTATGAACGTGTGTTCTGAAAATAGCAGTTGGAAGTGCTTTCGTGAAAAGATCAGCAGAGTTTTTGCTAGATTGCACATATCTCATTTCAATCTGGTTGTCCTTAATGAGATTTTGAGTGTATGAGAAGAATCTAGGTGGTATGTGTTTTGTTCGGTCACTTTTGATATACCCTTCTTTCATCTGTGCTATGCAAGCTGCATTATCTTCATAGATAGTTGTTGGACTTTTATCGCGTTCTAGTCCACAAGAATCAGTAATGAGTTGTGTCATTGATCTCAACCAAAAACATTCTCGAGTAGCTTCATGTAATGCAATCACTTCGGCATGATTTGACGATGTAGCAACAAGTGTTTGTTTTTGAGAACGCCATGATATTGCAGTACCTCCATTTAGGAATACATATCCAGTTTGAGATTTAGCTTTATGTGGATCAGATAAATAACCTGCATCTGCATAACCAACCAAATCTTGTTTTGATTCGTTAGAATAAAATAATCCTAAATCAGTAGTTCCTCGAAGGTATCGAAATATGTGTTTGATCCCATTCCAGTGTCTTTTGGTAGGAGCAGAGCTGAACCTTGCCAACAAATTAACTGCAAAAGAAATGTCAGGTCTTGTACAATTTGTAAGATACATAAGAGCTCCAATTGCACTAAGATAAGGTACTTCTGGTCCAAGAATGTCTTCTTGATCTTCACATGGACGAAATGGATCAGCTTCAACATTGAGTGATCTAACAACCATAGGAGTACTTAATGGTTTTGCCTTGTCCATATTGAAACGTTTCAAAATCTTTTCAGTATATGTTGTTTGATGTACAAGTAAACCATTAGGCATATGCTCAATTTGTAAACCAAGGCAATACTTGGTTTTTCCGAGATCTTTCATTTCAAATTCTTTCTTTAGAAGTTGAATGGCTTCATGGATCTCTTTATTTGTACCTATGATGTTAAGATCATCAACATAAACAGCTATGATCACATATCCGGATGTTGTTTTCTTAATGAAAACACAAGGGCAAGTAAGATTATTTGTATACCCTTTGCTTATCAAGTAATCACTTAATCGGTTATACCACATACGTCCCGATTGTTTTAACCCATATAAAGATCTTTGTAATTTAATCGAATACATTTCTTTGGGTTTTGCATTTGATGCTTCTGGTACCTTAAATCCTTCAGGTATCTTCATATATATATCACTATCAAGTGATCCATATAGATAAGCAGTCACAACATCCATGAGATGCATTTCTAAATTTTTAGAAACTGCCAGACTGATTAAGTACCTAAAAGTAATTGCATCCATAACAGGAGAATAAGTTTCTTCATAATCAATTCCCGGTCTTTGAGAAAAACCTTGAGCTACAAGTCTAGCTTTATACCTTGTAACTTCATTTTTCTCATTTCTTTTTCGGACAAAAATCCATCTGTATCCTACAGGTTTCACATCTTTAGGAGTGAGAATGATGGATCCGAAAACTTTTCTTTTATTGAGTGATTCTAATTCAGCTCGTATTGCTTCTTTCCATTGAGCCCAATCATGTCTATTTTGACATTCAACCATAGATGTTGGTTCTGGATCATCATCATTATTCATGATGTCATATGCAACATTAAATGAAAATTTCTCATCAAGATTTTTCATTTCATTTCGGTTCCATAATATTTTTGAATATGCATAATTGATTGCAATTTCTGTATTGACATCATCAATCTCCTCTGCAGTAGGAGTACTGATTTGTGGTTCTTCTTGAACACTTTCTTTTACTTCATTATCAGCTGATTTTCTTTTTCGAGGATTTTTATCCTTTGAACCGATTGGTCTTCCACGTTTCTGACGTGGCAAAGATTCATGAGTGACGTTATTGCCAGCTTTTGGAATTTCAATTCGAGCTGGAGTATTTACTGCTGGTATATATGATTTTGTCACCGTTTTTGTATCTGTAAATGCATCAGGCAATTGATTTGCAAGTTCTTGTATATGCATTATCTTTTGAACTTCTGTCTCGCATTCTTTTGTGCGAGGATCAAGATACTTTAATTGAGGTTCACACCATGAAACATCATTTTCTTTATTTTTCATTTCTCCCCCTAATCTAGGGAACAATGTTTCATTAAAATGACAATCAGCAAAACGTGCTGTAAAAACGTCACCTGTCATAGGTTCAATATACCTTAATATTGAAGATGTTTCATATCCAACATATATTCCCAACCTCCTTTGAGGACCCATTTTTGTACGTTGTGGTGTCGCAATTGGAACATACACTGCACAACCAAATGTTCTAAGATGGGAAATATTTGGCTCTTGACCAAAAGCAAGTTGTAGGGGGGAATATTTATGACTTGCACTTGGTCTGATGCGAATCAATGCAGCAGCATGTAAAATTGCATGACCCCATATAGATACAGGGAGTTTTGTTCTCATTATCAATGGTCTAGCGATTAACTGTAAACGTTTAATCAATGACTCGGCTAAACCATTTTGTGTATGCACATGAGCAACAGAATGTTCAACAACAATTCCTATAGACATGCAATAGTCATTAAATGCTTGAGATGTAAATTCACCAGCATTATCAAGTCTCACCCTTTTAATGGTGTAATCAGGAAAATGAGCTCTCAATTTAATAATTTGGGCAAGAAATTTTGCAAATGCCACATTACGGCTTGATAACAGACAAACATGAGACCATCTGCTAGATGCGTCTATTAGAACCATGAAATATCTAAATGGTCCACATGGTGGATGAATTGGTCCACATATATCACCTTGAATTCTTTCAAGAAACATTGGTGATTCTTTCTCAACCTTAAGTGGTGAGGGTCTAGTTATCAATTTTCCAAGAGAGCAAGATGTACATGGAACCATTGTATCATGATGGATTTTTCTATCCTTTAGTGGATGTCCATGAGTACATTCAATAATCCTTTTCATCATTATTGATCCTGGATGGCCTAATCTGTTATGCCATAAACTGAATACACCAGGATCAATATATTTTTCGTTAACTACCATATGTATTTCTGGTACATTTATATGTGTATAATGTAATCCAGAACTAAGTCTTGGCAGTTTTTCAACCACATGACTCTTGTCAGTGATACTTAAATATTTCTCATTTTCTGTTGTCACTGACTGATAATCATACCCGTTAAGGTATATGTCGGAGAAACTCAATAAATTTCTGCTTGACTTGGGAGAAAATAAGGCATCATTTATTAAAAATTTTGTACCATTTGGTAGTATGAAATTTGCCTTTCCTATCCCTTTTATCAAGTTAGCAGGTCCTGATATTGTATGTATAGTTCCTTCCGTTGGTTTTAGATCAATAAAATATTTCTCGGATTTAAGTATAGTGTGTGTAGTTCCACTGTCTGCTATACAGAGATCTCCACCACTTGATTGATGTTGTATTCCAGCAAAATTCATATTGAACTTCATATATAAGAAATAAATAGTGAGTACATTAATATTACACAATATTTTAAACGCAAATAGATAGTACTGAAACATTTAGCAAACATAATGACAAAGACAGACGATATTAAATCGTTTATTTTTCAAAAGACACACAACTTAAACATTCAAGAAATCTTCATATAAATCAGATGGTTTCTCAGTGACTGTTGGATCAATATTATCCACAAAATTTACTTCCTTTTCTTTACCTTTCAGCGAATCCTGATACATCTTAACAAGATGTTTAGATGTTCGGCAAGTATTAGCCCAGTGGCCCATTCTACCACATCTGTAGCAAGATTCTTCAGAATTTTTAGAAGAATTTTCTTCAACATCTTGTTTAATGGGCTTGTTTTGTGGTTGATATTTATATTTTCGTGGATTACTATTTCTTTGACCACCACGGCCACGGCCACGACCACGTCCACGCCCATTACCATTACCATAAGGATGGTTTCTACCATAGTTATGGCTTTTGGCATGATGATGGTGATGGTTATTATAACCACGACCTTGCCCGCGTCCTTGTCCCTGTTTATAATTATTTGCAGTATTTGCTTCAGGGATTGCAAGTGTACCAGTAGGACGGGATTGCTGATTTTTCATTAATAGCTCATCATTTTGCTCTGCAACTAAGAGATATGAATTAAGTTCAGGATATGTTTTGAACTTTAGCATTCTCAAATTTCTTTGCACTGTGATGTTTGCAGCATTCATTGTGGAGAAAGTTTTCTCCATCATGTCTGCATCACTAATTTCATGTCCACAGAATTTAAGTTGTGAACATGTATTATACAGAGCTGAGCTGTATTCATTTATTTTCTTAAAGTCTTGGAACCTTAATGTTCTCCATTGTTCCATTGCAGCTGGAAGTAAAATTTCTCTTTGATTATTGAATCTGCTTTTGAGACCTTCCCATAAAACATGGGGATCTTCTACAGTCACATAATTATTTTGTAAGCATTCATCAATATGTTGATGAATAAAGCAACATGCCGTAGCTTGTTCTTTTTCAGAACAAGTGTTGTTTTCATTTATGGTTTCAAGAATGCCCATTGATTTAAGATGCATTTTTACTTTTATAACCCATGGCATGTAGTTGTTTCCAGTTGATTCTAAAGGAGTAAATTTAAGCTTTTCCAGATTCGACATTTTCTATTATCAAAAATTAAAACAAACATCATGATAAATTAGAGTCAATTTATATTCATAAGTATATAAACATTAAACATAAATTTAATATAACATAAATGATAAGTAGGTGACAGTGTCGACCATGTGTAAGCAATCATAAATAAATGTTATATAACAAAAATATAAATATTAGTAAACATAAATGAAAATTTGGCGACAGTGTCGACCATATATTTTTTCAGGTGGTATAACCGACCTATATCATTCTGGTGGTATAACCGACCATATATCATTTTGGTGGTATAACCGACCATATATCATTTTGGTGGTATAACCGACCATATATCATTTTGGTGGCAGAGCCAACCATATTTAGTATTAAGATTATCGTGCTGATAACGTGTTATAATTCAGTAGGCTTATAACTACCTTTAGTGGTTTGATTCTTGATGTTATAATTCAGTAGGCTTATAACTACCTTTAGTGGTTTGATTCTTGATGTTATAATTCAGTAGGCTTATAACTACCTTTAGTGATTTGATTCTTGATTTAGAATACTAATAATGAAGTGTAAGAACAAAGATGATAATGGAGAGAAAGAAAGAAACACTTTGTAAGTGTGAGAAATGGTGCAAGTTTAATGCTTGCATTCATGAGTATTTATAGCCTAAAATCTCAATATAAAAATACATACTTTGTGTACCAAAATTGACTATATGTATACACCAAAATTGACTATCCATATCTATATTATTATTATTATTATTATAACAAAATTTATTTATTCACTAAATTAAAAATGGACACTTTGACAAGTTTACTGAAAGTATGCTGATCGTTACTTTTAGGTTTTTATGGTTTTATCGCATTTGTGAAAATACTAGTGATTTCTCAAAAGATATAACTTCAACATTGATTTGATAAAAAAAAGATCATCCACCTTATTTTATTTTATTTTTTCCAAAACGCTTCTTTACTAAATACTTTTTACATATTTTTGTATCTAAAACGTAATAATTAGATAAATTTTCAAAAATGCATTCCAAAACACCTTCTAAATAAAATATAGGTAATTTATATAATGACATCGTTACGTAGCAAACTTGAAAACAAAAACATCATAAATTAGCTCAAAACTCTAGTATACTATTTTGCTAATTAAAAGCAGTTAGGATTAGACAAATATTATCACAATATGGCAAAAGTTCTGATTACCCAATTTTTAGAGATTGATACGGCGAAACTTTACTCATTACGTTAAGTTCAACTACAAAATAAGCATCAATCAATTTGAATATAACATTGCTAAACTACGCACGCTTGCCTGAGTAGCCATAGAGTTGCCAAATGAAACACACAACTCGAGTTCGATTCCTGGCTATGCCAAATTGTTCAGATCAAATGGTGCACATAATGCACAATTCACTCGATACCAAAATTTGCGCTCGAAGGACTTTATTAACCGATGTTTACCCTCTATGGGGGAGCCAATGTGCTCGTTTAATAACGATAATAATTTACCCGGAACCAAAGGTTATTGCGACACTATTTCAAATATGAGACCAAGGTTCAAATCTCTATAGATAAATGTATGTATAATTATGATATGTGATGACTATGTATGAGTATGTGCTTTAGAAACATCAATCAATATAATAAGCACATGAATTAATTATAACTAGAAGAGAGCAACAAAATCCCTAATTTAAATAAAGAAGAATACTAATCGAAGTGAGAATAGCGAGTATAAAGAAGAATATATAGGAACTGAGAATAGTGAATATAAAGAAGAATATATAGGAATTAAAAAGGAAGAAAAAAATACCGGGCCAATTAACTTTAAGAAAAAAACAGTGTTTAGTATATATAAAATTTTTGCATATTACCTAATTAACAATTTTCTGTATATGAGAAAATAAGATATTTAACTTAATACTCCGTATATCTCTACATATATTGAAACTCGTGAATCGTGATAAAAGGATAATTATATACCTATATCTAAAAGGCAAAGGCCAAATGAATAGTACTATTCCTTTTTCCACTTTTCGCAAACTTAACCCCCCAACTTTTATTAAAATACAAATCGCACCCCACTTTACACTCTTATTAAAATACAAATCGCACCCCCACTTTATACGTATATTTTTCTCCAAATTTCACAAACTTAACCCCCTAACTTTTTTTAAATAAAACCAGAACGCTAAAAGAGACAACTTTCACAAAAGGAACAACCCTTCAATGTTAGATGTCGAAAAAAATTCTTTTTTACAAAATAGATCAAGACTTTTTTTTTAACTCGCATTCAAAACGGAGCCCCCGGCGCGAAGCGAGGGCTCCACATCTAGTTTTGATTGAATGATTACAACGATTTAAATAGTGCATTTTTTCATTGTTGCCGGCAGCATGACATCATGCATATGTTCTTTTTATTGGCATATGCATTACATCATGCATAGGTGTTTTTAATATTTTTTTAATGTAAACGTGGCATTTTTATATTTTAAATATCAATTTTTCTCATTATTAAAAAAAAACAATTTTATAATTATTCTTCGTTTGTCCCCTCGATGCCATATATAACAGATATTTTTAAGATATTTTTAAAATATTTTTTGTTCTTAATAATTGTAAATAATTCTTTACAACAACGCATGATTTATGTTTTCAAACTTTGTATCGTAAACAACTTTAACGAATTTTTTCTTAACTAATTTGAAACTTATAATATTGCACAGGCGTTGTCGCGTTGATATACTTATCAAATTTTTAATACATTTGCCATAACTATCCATTAACCAGGTTGTACAATATAACGTTTTAATGCATATTGATTGTAGTGAGTTTCGACATTGTGTGACATCCGTCAGTGACTCTTAACCGCCGTTAAAAAATGCATATTCATTGTAGAAAGTGGCGGACCTTAGCGTTACTCAAAGGGGTATCCGCCCCACCTGAATGTAACGGGGGAAATCTTTTACTCTAAAGCCTTTATTTTTTACCAAAAAATAAGGTCTTTATTAGTGTTTACCTCCGCTGGAAATGGAAAATTTATTAAATTTTAGCATCCGCCCCATCTGTTTTTGAGTTCGAGTTCTGCCACTGGTTGTAGATGTGGATGATGGCGAGTATATCACATTATCACCACCCATTTTGTATAAATTTTTAAGTATATTTTATTTTATATATATTTTATACAACGAAACTATTTATTGATGTAAATGATTTTTCATATGTAACGTGCATACTCTCATTTTTTAAATCGAAAACGAGTAACTATTATTCACAAAGAAACAACAACAACAACAACAACAGACCCAATCTCACGTGCGTAGGGTATGAGGGAGGTGAGACGTAGACAATCCTTTTCTATCTTTGAATAAAGAGAAGTCGTTTCTCCACCCCGAGTGAAAAACTCCAAGAGTAGAGAAGGTCCTTCCTCTCTCTGTTCGACGGATAAAGATAATGTGCGTGTTTGTGTATATATAAAGATATAAAGATATATCTGTAAGATAACCAAAAAAATAAAAAATAAAATAAAAAGAGACGCCATGAAAATGATATAATCAAATTTCCATGGGTTTTAGATAATGCCTGAAAATTATTATTCACAAAGAAAGTTCATAAAAAAAAAATTAGACCTCCCAGAATCATACAACTCAACTATTGAGCCAACTAAGACGAAACCAACTAACAAACTCACAACAATAACAACAACAACAACAACAAGTGGATCTGAATCAAAAAACCGAAACACACCTACACATACAACAAAGACATGGAATTCAATCTAACCGACAAAGCGGAAGATTAAGAACCATCTACTATCCTAATCACACGAACCCTACGCTAAACGAAGAAACACCCACGAAACAAAGAGATCAATCGTCCAAGGTTCCCATTTCCACACATTAGACAAGTTTTTTCTTTATTTTCCTTCTCTGTTTCTTGTCTTGCACCGAAGAGGTAGGCGGATCGTTAGAGTTTACAGCATTACCAATTTGAACACTCTTCATAGTATCCATCATCACTTCATTGAAGGCCGCAAAAGAATCAAACACAAGTCGACCACTCATCTCTGAAAAATAGGTTTTTTTGCATGTTGATTTATCAAATTCAGATACAACATCGTTAAAACATAACGAGCCCTTGGTCAAAAGTACATTCGGGTCAGATTCAGCACCGGAAGTGGACTCCACCACAATTGGATAAACATTAATATTACGTCATTCCTTTGACAAAATTTCAAGTTTTTTCACATAATTACCAATACATGGGCATATCAAAACACCACGAGTGATTTTACTAAATCTATAGTATCTATTAAAATACTATCCTAATGATGTCATCTTTCTTAATTAATCCTATACTAATACTTAATCTTGGACACGTGCTATTTAGTTAGGAGGGTTTGCTGATGTCATTAATCAAATATATATGACAATAATATTATATTAAAAATAATCAAATGCTCCGTGTAAATTTAAATGAGTATATGAAACCGACATTAACCTAGCGGCCTATAATTTAATTTCCTGTTCCAAAAAAACATATTAACCCTAACAATCTAACATTAAACATTCACGCCTACTTTCGTCTTCAATAATCCTTAGACACTGTCAGGTTTTTAAATAATTCTTTTACAGTGGTTCTATTTGTCATCCTTGATTCGAATTTTATTGATATTAAAGTGTTTAATTTTTCATTCCTGATTGATCAAATATGCATATGAATATTGTTGTCTAGCAATTACAAATCAATATTTGTATTCTAAAAAGAAAGAAAAAATTAATTATCAGATAAGTTCAAGTGTTCAACTATATACACATTTACTAGAGGATATCCAGTATGTTATCTTCATCATCTATTATATCACTATTGTCTATTACAAATTTTTATAGTTACCGGATTTTTTTTATTTATTTATTTTTTTTATTTTATTTTCGACGTCGTGCTAGATTGGATGTCACATTATGGGATGATTGCACACAACAATTTGTTGACTATGTTTTAGCAAATAGGTATAGGTATGTAGAGAATATAGTTATCATTCTGCAATATGGAATAATGTGGTTGTGTGAAGTTAATTTGTTAATTTTACATTTATCTTTTATCATTTGTTTGTTATTTAGTTGTATGTACTTACGTTTCACATTGAATTCTGTTTTGTAGATGTTCTAACCATTCAAAACATAGTACGATCACATGCTCTTCACAAGACTACTTTGTTTGTTAATGAACCTCTTCCTCGGATCAAAGATTTTAAATATCGATTCAACTATCGATTTAGTGTGAAAAGTTCTTCAACCGTCGCACAAAAGCTTATAAAACCCTTATTTTTATTATAAGTTAGTTGATCTATTTTAGTCATATTTTTTAGCGATAACCATGAAATGCAATACTTGAGCTAATATGTCATATATTTTTATTTATTGTAACGCTATGCCACATTCTGGATTTTACTATCTTTATAAGTATAAAAAATACATGGATGTGCAGTCATTAACAATAAGGTACATTGTTAGACACAAGTTAAATTTGTTTCACAAACATGTTGACTAAACGTGTATACAAATTCAGAATAGGGATGCATATTAAAACAGTTTATTACAATCTATTTTTCTAAAAAAATTTAAAAGACATTTATTTACTAATTATTATTATTATTATTATTATTATTATTAATAAAAATATAAATACTCAACTTGAGCGAACTTTATTACTCCGTATTATTATTTACTGTTAATATAATAATTATAATTACAATTATTATATTATTAGTATTCAAATATGGATTCTTTTTATGAAATTAATTACGTTACATATGTAGGCAAAAATATGTCTCTCTATATATTTGTGAAAACAACAATAAGTTTCTTAGTCAAATGGGTTATTAAAATAAATTACTTTAGCATTTATATTCACTTAATACCTAAAACATGTCATTAAATTATTTCGTTTAAACAAACCCGTAATTTCACGGGTCATTTCACTAGTACTGTACTAATTGATGAATGCAAAATCGTACATAAAAAGGTTGCATATGGTATATTCGAACGAGGAATCAAAACGGGTCAATGTCCAAAAACACCACATTTGAAATTCATAGAAACAGTTTAAAAAATATTAAAATAAAAAAGTAATAAAAATAATAAAAAGCCCTCTTTTTCCATTTCATTTTTCACACACAAAAAACACCGATCGCTGCCGTGCATCACCACCACCACCAACCACCACCTCGGGATTCCAACTTATTTCACCATCATTTCTTTTATCCGCTCTATCTATTAATATCACTCAGTAAGTCTCATCTTCTTTATCTCTATCTCTATATCTATATATTCATGTAGCTATATCTATATCCATACCTATACATACATCCTGATATGAAATAGATACATGAAATTAGGTATGTGTACTACTCTCGAGTAAACTTCAATTAACCTATGGGGCGTAAGAAGCGTACCGTCCCTACTCGCTCCAAACCGGAGACGCCTCCAGTTAATCCGCCACCACCGCCGTTGTTATCCGTCGATGACGGTGAAAACGGTTGCGAGGTTAGTTCAATCACTACTGAACAAAAATTGGATACGAATGTGTTGATTTTACAACAAGATGTACATCAATTAAACTTGGAAAATGAAGTTATGTTAGCGATTGAATCAGAAGGTTATTGTCTTGTAAAAATTGAGTGTGAGAAAGCCCTAAATGCTGTTAGACGTGGAAACCATAAGAAAGCACTTAGGTTAATGAGGGATTTGTGTTTAAAACATGAGAATACGGCTTACTTAGCCTTGATTCACCGAGTGCAAGGGACTGTGTGTGTTAAGGTTGCCGCGCTTATTGATGATCCTACTGCTAAACAACGGTATTTAAAGAATGCGGTCGAGTCTGCTAAGAAGGCTGCAGAGTTAGCCCCTAATTCGGTTGAGTTTGCTCATTTTTATGCTAATTTGTTATGTGAAACGGCTACTGATGGAAAGGATTATGAGGATTCGGTGCATGAGTGTGAGCGTGCACTAGCGATTAAGAATCCGGTTGATCCTGGGAAGGAGAGTTTGCAAGATGAGAGTCAGCTGAAGATTTCGGCACCTGATGCAAGGATAGCTCATGTGCAGAATGAGCTTCGTGCGTTACATCAGAGGGCTAATCTTGGTACTATTTCAACTTGGATGAGGAATTTAGGGAATGGGGAGGATAAGTTTAGGATTATTCCTATTGGAAGGGTTTTTGAAGATCCGATGGATGTAAGAGTAGTTCAAACTAGAAGGCCGAATGATATCAAGAAAGTGAGCAAGACAGATGAAGAAAGGAAGAAGGAGATTGAAGTTAAAGTGGCTGCAGCCAGGTTGTTGCAGCAGAAACAAGAATCGGCATCTGTGTTACAAAATGAAGGAGATAAAGGTTCAGAAGCTTCTTCGGGGCCCAGTCAGCGAACAGGTGAACGGCGGAAAAATGGAAAAGTGAAGAAGGGTGTGTCTGTTAATGAAAGGAAAGATTGTGTTCTTCCTTTTTGGAAGTCAATGGTTGTAGATTTGAAGAAGAATTTGTTCAAGATAAAGGTATCTGATATCAAGGCCCATTTTCAATCATTAAAAGATGGGTTGGCGTATGATGTTATTACAGAAGCTTTGACATTTGGTGTGCGTAATAATGGTTGGAGGTATTGGATGTGTTGTCAATGTGGTGAGAAATTCTCGGATCCTGAATTGCACAAGCAGCACGTTGTACATGAGCACATGGATAGATTATCACCCAAATTCCAGGAGGTATTACCTTTAAATGTTGATGATGAATGGACTGAAATGCTTATGACTTTTCCTTGGAGGGCATTGGATGTTAATGCCTCAGTTAGAATGATCGAATTGCAATCGAATTCCCCAACCAAGAACTATGAATCAGCAAATGACCGTTTTAGTGACAGTTGTTACTTTGATGAATCATGGGATTCATCATTTGGACAAGATAACTATGAGGATAGTTGTAATGGTGTAACTGCAGGGGCCTGCACAAAGCATCTTAAGACTTCTGATTGTGTCCCAATGGAATGTGATCAAAGTGAAGGTTGCAAGGGATATTTTAGTCCTGATAGCTGGCCTTTATCTGATGATGATGAGCGAACGAAGATACTTGAAAAGATTAAAACTTTATTTCAGTTGCTTATCAGACATAAATGCCTTGCAGCTAGTCATCTTACTAAGGTCATACAGTTTACAGTTGAGGAGTTGCATCCACAGCTTATTAACTTAAATGTGGAGCAATCACCTATTTGTATATGCTTTCTTGGTGCATTAGAGCTTAGGAAAGTGCTCATATTCTTGCAAGAATTATCCCATTCTTGTGGAGTAGGTAGGTCTTTAGAGAAAGGTAATGCTATAGAAGAATTGGACAGCATCACACAAGTGAAAGAAATTGCAGAAAAATTTGTTTTTGATAAAGATGGTTCAAGTTTCTTGTTGGATAGTCCAGTTGCTGATGATGATAGTTCTTTACTGACATGGATATTTTCGGGTCCCGCAAGTCGAGATGAGTTGACTTTCTGGACTAAAACACGAGATGAGAAGATACATAAAGGGTTGGAGATTTTAGAGATTATTGGTAAAGAATTTTTACATTTACAGAGCTTATGTGATAGAAAGTTGGAGCATATAAGTTACGAAGAAGCATTGCAGTTGATTGAAGATCTGTGTCTTGAAGAAGGTAAAAGAAGAGAAAATGCTACAGAATTTGCACATCGAAGTTACGAGTCCGTGTTAAGAATGCGACGAGATGAGATTTCTCAAAATGAAAATGCATGTGTAAATAGGTTTGAGGTTGAGGCATTAACAAATGTGTTAAAGGAAGCAGATTCTTTCAATGCTACCCAGTTTCGGTTTGATGATACGTATGGTGGTATGAATGTGAATGTGAATTCTCATTTATTGGATTTAGAAGCTGGTGAAGATGATTGGAGGGCTAATGATTATCTTCATCAGTTGGATTCTTGCATAGAAATTGGAATCCAGAAACAAAAAGAACAGTTGTCTGTTGAGGTATGTTTAATTAAAGAAATATTTATCATCTATCATATACAGAATTACATATATGATATATCATATGTGTGCAGTCTTTCCACTTTATCTCACTTTTTTAGAAATGCAGCTTAGCAAAATTGATGCACGGATCATGCGAAATCTCTATGGGATGCAGCAGTTGGAAGCCAAGTTAGGTCATTTATGTGCTCATGATTTTGGACTCATCGTTGTGCCTCTTGTAAAATCGTATTTGCGGGTTCGTATACAACTTCCTATACATGATAAAAATGTGTGAATATATATTTGCTTACAATTTTCATGTTTTTTTTAGGCACTGTTAGAAAATTTGGCAGAGAAAGATGCTACAGAGAAGTCAGATAAGGCCAGAGAAGCTTTCTTGGCAGAACTTGCTCTTGATGCTAAGAAAGGGATTGGTGATACTCAAAAGCATCATAATGATAAACTAAAGGATAAAAGAAAGAACAAAGATCACAGAAAAACAAAGGATTTGAAGGTTTGAAATAAATTCTAGTATCTTCTATTAGATTATAGATCATGAATATGAATACTGTGCTTGTTTTTAATAGTATTTTCCATACGTATAGGCTACGAGTACTGGTGACCTACATGTTTTACCCCATGAAAATGAAGATAAGGAATATGTGTTAGATGAACAACAGACTGAAGTTGTTACTGAGGAAGATGAAGCCAGGCGTAGAAAGATTGAACTTGAAGCCGAAGAAAGGAAGCTT
Organism: Rutidosis leptorrhynchoides; assembly: GCF_046630445.1. NCBI lineage: Eukaryota > Viridiplantae > Streptophyta > Magnoliopsida > Asterales > Asteraceae > Rutidosis > Rutidosis leptorrhynchoides. The sequence continues at coordinate 27,873,497 of NC_092339.1, read as the reverse complement.
GAAGAGACGTTGGAATATCAAAGGAGAATTGAGGAAGGGGCTAAACAAAGACATCTTGCTGAACAGCATAAGAATGGGTCAAGAATGACCCAAATGAGCATGGTGCCATTACAAGTTTCAGATGTCTATAACAAGCGTAATGCTGTTAACCATGTTGATGATGAAGGGAAGCCTTTAAAGTTGGTAAGTATTATAACATTGGAATTTTATGTAAGAGCATCACTATGATTACCTTTTGGGTCTTACCAACTTTATTTTTTAGGAACTTTTGAAGCAAAGCAATGGACTTTTAAGCCCCCCAGAAGATGGACATAGAGAGATGAATGGTATCAATTGTGTTTTACATTTTATAAAATAAATCTGATAAAGGAAGAAGTAGTATTTATTAGACTACACTCTGTTAATTATCTGTGCAGGCTTACTTAATGAGGGAATTGTGGAGGATGGTGCTTTGTTTTCTGAGCGTAGATCAGGAAGAAGAGGTCGGCGGCATAAAAATGCAACAAAGCTATTAGAAGGACAACTTGTGTCACCTGGAAAGGAGACAACTGAATCTGGACAAAGTACATATAGTGACCATCTCCAAGGTGAGTTTAGATTATATGTATGTATGTATGTATGTATGCATGCATGCATGCATGCATGTATGTATGTATGTGTGTGTGGTTGTATGGGTTTGTAGGTGCGTGTCTCCATGATCTTTTTTGTTTTCCCTTCCCCCTACTCCCTAGTTTACCCACACAGTAACTTTTACAGTTTAAAAGCTACAAAAAAAATTGAAGTTTATTGGGGATGTGTGTGAATTTAAAATCTGAAATTGCAAGAAGCTGCAGCCAACAAGAATCTAAAGGAAAAATTTATTATGAATAACTCCCACTTATGCTAATTTCTAAAAGAGATGTGTAGAAGCTGCAACCTATTGTTGTTTAGATAAAGTTCCTGTAGGTATTTTATGGATTAGGGCAGGGCCTAGAATACATGTATTCTCATCAGATTTCTTTAATCCCTAATAACTCATACTAGGGGCCAAAAATCATGGGTTTTATTGTTTCCATTCATCTTTGTTTTGTTATGTATAATTTTCATAAATTTGTATGGAGTGCCAATGTCCCTACAACCATTTTTTGTTTGGGCAAAATGAAGAGGTAGAAATGAGAAATATAAGATGTCGATGTAGATGAATGGAGTTCTTTTTCCAAGTTTTTCTTTTTTATTTATTATTTATTATTTATAAAGTTTTTAATTATTATTAAATGTATTTGTGATATCAAGATCTCAACTGATGAATCGTACTTTGCTTGTCGACATATATATTTTCTTCAGGAAATAACGACACTAGGTTATTGACGTTGCAAGCCGAAGATGATGACGAAAAAAGGTTCCAAGCTGACTTATCAAAAGCTGTCCGCCAAAGCCTTGGTATTTTGTCTACTTATCTTTAACACAATAACAAACATTATCATGATTTTGTTTTATTTGGGCCATTTTGATTTTGTTAATGCATAACATTCACAATTTTACATTCATCTGAATAGGACAGCACTTTATTAATATATTATTTTCAATACCCTTTATCTAAGTTTTTAGTTTCATTCACGGTTTTGAAAAGGTTTTGATCTAGTTTACTTGATGTAAGTCATGCATATAGCACATTTGGTCCATTTCATGCGTCTTTGGGTATGTTGAAACATGTATCTATGTTGTGTAAGATTTCTTGAATTTGCGTTAACTTTACTAATTTTTGAAAAATTCCAGATGCATATAATTCACACAACAAATATCCTTTAAAATCTGGATCGATGAGCTCTGAAGATATGCTTATACAAGGGGAAGACTCTTGTGTTACATCTATTGAAGTCTTTCCAGAAAATGTAAACGCAAGTGACATTTACGGTACAGGCCTGAAGAATGAAGTCGGTGAATACAACTGTTTCCTAAATGTTATCATACAGGTTATTGTCTTAATATTACCGTTCGCTCTATATTTTGTTCATCTCCTAATTAAATATTTAATTTTAAACTTATATTTGCAGTCTTTATGGCATTTAAGACGGTTCCGGGAGGAATTTTTGAGCAGCTCTACTTGTGCTCATCTTCATGTTGGTGATCCATGTGTTACATGTGCTTTGTATGATATTTTTAGTGCTTTAAATTTGGCTTCCACTGACACAAGAGTTGAAGCTGTCGCCCCAACTTCTCTTCGGATTGCTCTTAGCAACTTGTACCCAGATAGTAATTTCTTTCAGGAGGTATGTTATACTTTTTTATTTGTTAACCTTTTTATGTGCCATAATGGATTATATATAAGTTAGTTTTGTGTTAGGTTAGTTAAGACAAGGGGTTTTGGTAGTGTGAGTGAGATGTAGAAACTTTGTGCATGGATGTGGGCGGTGGCAGTTACAACCCATTTAGCAACTAGGAGTTGTCCAAAGTTCATATTCAATGTGTACGTCGTAAAACTGTTTATTTCAAAAAAGACATAATTACTGAGATAGTCCTTGTGGTTTCACTCAAATTGCTAAAATAGTCCCTAGGGTTTTATTTATCTACTTGGTCCTCGTGGTTTTCAAAACAGTCCCTGTGGTTTCACCAAGTTGTTGAAACCACAAGGATCATCTCAGTAACAAAAAAACTATCTCAGCAACATTTTGAAAACCACAAGTACTATCTCGGTAAAAAAAAACCCTAGGGACTATTTTAGCAATTTCAGTGAACCAGAGGGACTATCTCAGTAATTATGTCTTCAAAAATTAGAGTTCTTTTGGTAATAATGTGGATATTGTTATCTTTAAATCTAACGTGACGATCAACTATTTATTAGAACTCTAAGAGATGGTCAAAGTAAGTGTTTATGGGTCAAAAATAAATTATTCATCTGACCTGAATCCATTATGACTACACGAATCTATTATTAGGTTGTTATTGAATGTACCATATGATTTGACAGGCACAAATGAACGATGCTTCTGAAGTATTGGGAGTAATATTTGATTGCCTACACCAGTCGTTCAATTCTGGTTCTAGGATTTCGCGTAATGAACTAGATGAAAATACTTCAATGGGCCATTGGGAGTGCGCAAATAAAGCTTGTACAGCACATTCTCTTTTCGGTATGGACATATTCGAACGTATGGATTGCTATAGTTGTGGGTTAGAAACTAGACGACTCAAGTACACTTCATTTTTTCATCAAATTAATGCCAATGCCCTACGCACCATGAAGGTATATCTCTTACAGTCTTACCCTTGTGCTTTATTATCTTTTGTAGACGTTAATTATGATACCTTGATAAATAAATTAAATTCTGTTATTATCATATACTTTTTAGGTCATGTGTCCAGAAAGCTCGTTTGATGAACTATTAAATTTTGTTGAGATGAATCACCAATTAGCTTGTGATCCTGAAGATGGTGGATGTGGGAAGCTTAATTATATCCATCACATTCTTTCTACTCCACCTCATGTGTTCACAACAGGTCTTCCTAGCAACTATGATAAATAATCACTAGAGGTGGCAAAGTGGGCGGGTCTCCGGGTTGGGTAACAGGTCAAAATGGGTACTTTTTGGTCACTAGTAATCTAAAAATGATTTAGTTTGTGCATCAAGGATACACTTCTGATTACTGTGGGCCCATTTGACCCTTTTCCTTTCTTACTATTTTGACACCTGTTTGACTAATTAGTACATGGGCTCAAATTGCTACCTTTACCGTCACACATCACATCGTTTCTTGTTCTTGAACATTTTCAAAGCCTAACATATATTTGTTCTTTTGTAGTACTTGGTTGGCAAAACACCTGTGAAAGAGTTGAAGACATCAAGTCGACACTGACAGCACTATCTACTGAAATAGATCTAAGCGTTCTTTATCGTGGACTGGATCCAATTAACAAGCGCCGCCTTGTTTCAGTGGTACACTATTTATCTCTTAGAACGTGCAATCTCCTATTTTTTTGTTAGTTTATATATTAAACTATACCACTTTGCCTATTAGTTTTTTATTGTAGATGAGCAGTAAAATATAAAAACCCAAAAACTTAACCTTTTGGGGCCCTTGCTTTCATTCCTTTTTTTTAATCTAGTACGAGTACGTGAGAATGAAGCAAGGGGTTATTTATAATTTTAATTTAAACCTGAATGTTTGATTGTAAGCATTTAAGTTAGAACATATTGAACCCCATGAGTAATTTGTTGACATCCTATTCCACCTTTTAAAGTTTTTAGTTATTTACAACTTTATCCTCACTGTCAATTTTAGGTATGCTATTACGGACAACATTATCATTGCTTTGCTTACAGCTGTGTTCATCAACGGTGGGTGATGTATGATGATAAAACTGTAAAGGTAACAAACTTTGCACTCATTTATGTTGTATCATGATGTTTTCTTGATACAGTGGCGCACTGACTTTCAAAATTTGTAGGTAATTGGAAGTTGGGAAGAGGTAGTTACAATGTGTGAAAAAGGGCATTTGCAACCCCAGGTTCTTTTTTATGAAGCTGTTATGTAGCCTATAAATACAAGATCGTGTCGCGTTTATAATGCAATTCGTCATTTTAATGGTGGTATGTGGTTCGTCTCTGAAGTTATATAGTTGCAGAAGCTATTATATGGAAATTTTGTAGGAAAGTTATGAGGGAGAATGCATCTGTATGTGAAGAAGTTTTGACCCAGAAAAGTCAAATAGTACAATCTGGCAAAAGTCTAATACCGTACTCACCAGTTGTTATTATCCGCCATTAGTATAAGTATTTTTTTGGAGGAAAAAGGGTATAGATTGTCACTTAAATAGCACCTTTTATGATCAAGTTAATTACTGAAAAATTATGTCATTATTAAACTAGTTTATCACTCATATTTTGGGTTACATTTAACCAAGAAAGCATTTTCGCTTTCGTCCAAGTAAATCAGATACAGGATCCTGCTTTATTAGAGAAGTTATATATTGACCTGGTATAGTAGTAGTACTATACTACTATGTACAAATTGATATAAAAATAAATATATTTGCAATAATACTGTAAATAAAGTTTATAGATACTACATATTTACTATACTTGCAGTTAGTTCTAATTATTCTGGCTAGTAAAAGGGAAATAGTTAAAACAAGAGTGAAGATGTTGGTTGTTACTTGGTATCCATTTTAAGCTTTCATCACATGAAAAACCTCATATGGGGTTGAATTAAGATGAGCAATATGAATTTATGAGCATGTTACAGTATCACCTGACACCTGTATCTGTATGTCCTGTTATAAGTTAGGTGCACAAAAAAATGAAATTGGATGATTGTATGAGCCTTCATCCCATTTGTGCTTACATTATGCACCCATATATGTTAGTCTTTAAATTCTTCATTTGAAGTTTATACCACTTTGTCCTTAATTTTTTCAATAAAAAATAGTTATTACATCGTACAATTTCCTTTAAACTAAATATTCATGCATATTGTTTACATAGCCTTCTAGCTTTTGTATTTAGTCTTCTTTCATCCAACAAACACTCACATTGACACATTCTTTACAAACCATTTCATCCTTCAAAACCTAACCAAGATGACCCTCAAGAGTGGGAACACCATCCAAGCGTGTGCCGCGTGCAAATACCAACGCAAGCGGTGCACTCCCGAGTGTGAATTTGCCCCACACTTTCGGCCTGAACAACCCACGGTTTTCAAAAATGCACACAAACTCTTTGGAGTAAGAAACATGTTAAGAATACTAGAACAAATCAACCCACTCTATAAAACAGAGGCTATGCGGTCTATAATATATGAGGCTAACATGAGAGACAAGTTCCCGGTTCATGGTTGTCTCACTGCAATCCATGACCTTCATCATAAAATAATGCAAGCCGAGGAAGAGCTCTGTAGCATCCTGACTCGGCTTGCTTTTTTCAAACATCAAGAGCGACAACAAGTGACAACATTGCCTGTACATGTTGTCTCTCGTGATTTGTTACATTTTGATGCTAATGATAATACTAATGAAAGTGTCAATGAGCCTTTTTGGCTTCAAGAAAAAAATAATGCAACTGAAACTGGCCACAAGGGTTTGGTATCTCAATGTTTGATTATTGAAGAAGCTGAAGCTGCAGATGAAATTGACCCGTTCTTTGATAATATTGAAGATCGACAAATTTCATTCATAGATCTCAAAGAAGAAAATGAATTAAGGTAATTTTATATCTCTGAAGTTAAGAACATACATTAGATTATTGGCAGATCATCATGCAGAGGTAATTAACTAGGTATCATTCACCGTAATCATACTACTTAACTACCTAGCTACATGGATTTGGCGCAACAGTTGACTACATAACAAACTTTATCTTAAGTTATTACTTTTATATATTTAGTTCGGCTCGTTTCAAATACAGTTGTCACCATATATGTATTTGTGTGTTTAACACAACTTCTTGTTACTGTAATGTGTTAACTAGGCTAAATCTAAGGAACTGCAGTAAGACGACATGATGGATAACTCACGTTTAGTTCGGCTCGTTTCAAATACAGAGTGGTTGAGAAGTTGAGATGATGATATGGTGCTTGCTGCATTGGCCAAAATTAGCAATTTCATTCGTCGCCATGTTTCTGCTTAGTCATCCAATCTATTCACATTAACAGTTTATTAACTTTAATGTTGTTTCACTAGTTTTTGGTTGAAATCTTTAAAAGTTTCTATGTGCTTGCTTTAAGAGTTTATATGTTCACTATGACATAAATATTTATGTCACATGTTCCAAGTGTTTGTCAAAATTGTGAAAGTAATTTCAGGTTGTATGCTAGTTGTTGTGCACCATAAGTTTAACAATTGGTCTTCTATTATAAAATGGGTAAATGGGAGAGATTTTCTCTGTTCATGTTATCCGTGTAGGGCTAGTTTTACTACATGTGCTATCATGTGAACATTTTCAATTGTTTCCATAGCCACCCTAGGGCATGTTTACTTCTCACTTAATGATCTGCGTTGATGTAAAACTCTTAATTCAGTCACTTAATCTGTCACTCAATCTGAAAAATGGCCTCTTGGAGACATAGAAACATGACACTCGTTTCCAAACAGAGGCATAAGGAAACAACACTTGATACAAAAGAAAAGTAAATAGCCCTAAAGAGGTTGGTGAGGTTTAAACATGAGATATCATGACGCCATTATCACTTTGGATGTGTCATAATGTTTCGGTATCACAATTTACATTTGTGACTCTTGAAATGACACTATGACATGTCAGTAAGATAATTTGAGAACCACTTATTTAGAAACAAAATGGCACTTGTGCAATATGTAGAGGGCGTTGACTTAATCAGTTTGAAATCACAGCAAAAAATGAAAAACATTCTTTAGTTTCATCATAGAACGATAAAATGTTGCAAAATAACCAGCCCCAAATAGAAAATGCACCAAAATCCACAGAGTTTGTCTGTCTCTATGTATGTGTTTGTATCAACATGGTTTATTTATATGTAAAGTTCAGAATCCCAATTAAGAAAATGTACTGGAACTTAGATGAGAATGTAGCTTTTGCACATCCCTGTACATTGTTCTTGTGAACTCAAGATTTGAGATTGATGAACACGTCTAGAAAAGCGAGATTAAATGCATTAGATTAATCCATCATGTAATAATAATATTATATTACATATTACATTGTTATATATCAAATTCAATACAAAGATGAAAATGTCCATCTACAGATTTGTCTATACACTTTTGGTTCAAGGAAAGAGTGTATTACCATCCCAATCCCAAAAATTTCCCAATTATAAAATAGCAACTTCACTTGTAATCCAAATGTCTTTTGAAACTCTATCTTATGGTTTGATGTGATCATACCAAAAGTTAAACTAAGTCTGCTGAGACGTATAATGTCATGATTCGAACAACTAACATCCTCTTCCTCTTCATATTATTGCTAATGTCTGTTTTGATTTTGGTGGTCGCAGGCCAATCGGTGACAAATGACTCAAATGCCTCTCAACCTCCTAATGGTCTATGTCTTGAAAAACTTGGGAACAGTTCCTATGTTTATATGGTTCCACACCCAGATGGCTCAAACCGAGTTTTTGTGTGTAACCAACAAGGTAAGATATGGTTAGCCGTGGTTCCTGAGGTGGGTTCCTCGCACAATTTGATGATAGATGAATCCGACCCGTTTCTTGATTTGAGTGATCAAGTTCAATTTGGGACCGAAATGGGACTTATGAGCATGGCGTTCCATCCAAACTTTAGTAAGAATGGGAGATTTTTTGTTGCGTTTAACTGTGATAAGTTTCAGCAGCCTGGTTGTGAAGGTAGATGTTCGTGTAATACAGATGTCAGTTGTGATCCTTCAAAGGTTGATTCTCTTCAAGAAAGTTTTCCTTGCCAATTTCACGTTGCAATTGCAGAGTTCACTGCTAATGGCACCACCTCTTCTTCAAAACTTTCATGGGTGACTAAACTTGATTTATAGTACTACATATATTTCATATATTTTTTTGGTTATGGGTAACCAACTATCTTTTGAGTCCAAGAAAACCTAAAAGTATCAAACTTTTTGACTGGGTGTAACCAACTTTCGATAGTTTCAATTCAATATGATCTCACCTAGTTACCCCCATCGAAATATTGACTTTTCGATTCAATATAACCTCAAAGTATCAAACTTTTTAGGCACAAGAAAACACTTAACAAAAAATATATGTGCACTTTTTATGAGGTGAAATAAGTTAGTTACCTGAAACAGAAATCTGATCAAAATTAGCAACATTTTAAGCAATTTTCTTTTTTCTAAATATATATGTATATTTTGACTAGTAAAGTCAAACCTGTTAAATGATTGGGTTCAAAGTTGGCATGAATATGTTCAGAATGAACTACTATCACAACCGGGTATATTTGTGATCATATTTTTACAGAAGGGACATGCTAATTCGGTTGAGGTAAGAAGAATATTTACGATGGGGCTCCCGTTTGAAGCATATCACGCGGGCCAAATTCTATTTGGCCCTGTTGATGGTTACATGTATTTCATGACCGGAGACGCTTCACATGTTGCTGACCCGTACAACTTTGCACAGAACAAGAAATCACTACTTGGAAAGATATTGAGGCTTGATGTGGACAACATACCGAGTAAGTATATATTTAAATGACCCATTTAGACCCATACTAAATTCTGACCCGTTATCTAACTCGGATGATCTGTTCATCTTACCATCTCCAAATCTATGTTACATGTTTTGTTATAATGTCATGAATGTCATGAATATGAAATTAGGTAAAGAGGAGATAAGTAGGCTTGGCCTATGGGGAAACTATTCAATACCAAAAGACAATCCATACACTATGGATAAAGAACTTGAGCCCGAGATTTGGGCTTTGGGTTTTAGTAATCCTTGGCGCTGCAGTTTTGACTTACAAAATCTTTCTCGATTCATATGTGGAGACATCGGAAAGGTATGTTTTTCTAATTGTATGAATTAAACTACATTTTATAATAATGGCAGATCTAGGAAATGTAGTCATGGGTGTAACTAATTAAAACCTCAAAAAACTTTACACTATCCAATTGTGTTACTCAAAAATATTTACACTATTCAATGTGTTGCTAGTTAAAATCCCAAAAAAATCCACCCCTGATTTATTTATTATACCAACTTGACCGAATAGAAGTTAGAGACAACTTCAAATTGTACTTCAAAATTTCATGTTACATACTTACATATGCAGGATCAATACGAAGAGATCAATATAATAAAAAAAGGTGGAAACTACGGATGGAGAGTTTATGAGGGCCCGTATCCGACCCATCCATTAAAAGCTCCTGGCGGTTACACCAGTTCAACCTCCATAACTCCCATATTTCCTATAGCCGGATACAACCACGATAACATTGATGCAACCAAAGGCCCTGCCTCAATTATAGCTGGTTATGTTTACCGAGCTACCGCAGATCCATGCTTGTATGGCTGGTTAGCATCCTCAAAATCTTTAATCTTTAATTACAAGTTTAAAGACAAACACATTATGATTCATTCATCACTTGGACCAATAATAACGACACATGCATTTACAGGTACATATACACAGACTTGTACAGCTACGCTATATGGGCAACTATTGAAACTACTGAAAACAGTGGGAACTTTTCTAGTGTCAACGTACCGTTCAGTTGTGCGCATGACTCACCAATGGAATGTAGGTTCAAGCCTGGGATGCGCGGTGTGCCTGATTTGGGATACGTGCTATCGTTAAGTCAAGATAACAACAAAGATGTGTATTTGTTGGCTAGCAGTGGTGTGTATAGGGTTGCAGCCCCTAGCCGTTGCGGGTATCGTTGCTCTAAAGAAAAGTTTTCAAATTTAACTAGAGTTCCCTCTTCTGGAACAACCTTATTAATGGCTGCAAGCTTTGTAAAATGTTTCATATCTTTTTTAGTGCTTTTGTCTTTCCTTGAATATTTGACTATTTTGTACCAATGTGGCTTGTGTGAATAACAAATACTTAAATCACGGTGTTATCAACACAGCTATAAACTAGTTGGAAAAAATGTGTTATCGACTGTTTAGGTAATAGGTATGTGTTTGCACAAAGCCTAAATTTAATTTAATCAATATAAATGGATGATGAGAAGTTTTACATAGATCATAAACTAATCTTGATAACAAGTAAAAGTCACAACAAGAGGCACTATGAGAAACTTTACTTGTTAAATAATGATTCCATTAGATACAATCAAGTGCATGCCATTTCTTTAGATCGTGATAACTAACTAACCAACCATATTTCTAACAGTCATAAACAAACAAGATACTGAGTACGAAGTAAATTCAACAACTTAAACAATGCGAGTTCCTAATAAATTAGCAAAGAAAGCGTCAGGAACCACTGATGATAAATTAGTCCTAGTGGAAACCTCTCCACCATTGATAGGAATTAAACTTCCAACATGATTTAACACTTTAGAAAAGTAATCAACCCGATATTTCCCCAAATTGTTAAACCTTTGTGTATCCGGATCATACACAACTAGTTGTCCATTATCCTTAACCAACAAAAACTCACCTTTAATTCCACACCCCAATACTCTGGCAACCTTGGTTTGAAGTTCAAATGACGTATATTTTGTCCACGATGAAATCACTCCGTATTCTTTCATCACCCACACCTCAATCATCACCACCCCAGACCCACTCTCGTTCCAAGCGATCACCGATAGTGATTCTTTAATCGCTACAACCAGCCAACAATCGCCAAAATATCCTCTAGTACGTCCATTAAATTCAAACTTAGGTAGCATTATGTATTTAAATGCCTCCCCATGAAGATCAAAACACACAATCAAATTTGTTTCATCATTATCCACAACCCCAACAGCAGCCCAATGAAACTTCCCATTCAAAAACACTCTACATGGCGACTCATATATAATAAAATCAACACGAGTCTTAATCTCCCTCCATGAATTCGTATTCAATGAGTATATCTCAACTTGCTTAAACTGAAAATCATAATGCAAAATCCTCAACACCTTGTAGTCCTTTACAACATCATCAAACCCAAAACTTAACACAACCCTTGATGGATCATTTCGAAAACGGCCAACAGGGGAAATAGGCAAGTCTTTAAATACTCCAGTGGCAGGATTCCATAACAAAATAATCGAACCAACCGGCAATACACCCAAACAAATCAACCCGTTACAGCTCCCGTAAACATCAAACGGTTTCGACATGTTGATTGGGATTTTGATTGATTTGTAAGAGGAATCAGATAAGATCAAAACAACGTTATGATCAGATGTGGGAGTTAGGGTGGTGGATTTTTCAGGTGAAAAAAGGAAAGATGGATCTGAAGTGGTTGACTGATTTTGGAAATGTTTGGAGATGAAATTAGGGTTTTGAAAGAGGGCGTACCATGATTTGGAAACGGATTTGAAACGGAGGATGTATCTAGTAGGAACACGCGACAGGATATCGATGATTACGTCTTCTGGCAGCTCTTTCGACATTGAAATTCTTCGGTAAATTTAGGGTTTCTGATTAACTGTTTTAGTTTATTACTCTGTGAGGTATGTACAGATAACAGATTATTTAGGGTTTCTACATGTTTAAAAGAAATAATACTCGTAGTAAAGCGCAATCACTAATCGACCCATTTTTAATTATTATTATTTAAAAAAAAAAAACAATAAAATTTAATGACTGAATAAAAATTTATCACAAACATTGAACCCCTAAAACGTATGACTCAAAACTACCGAACTAAACAAACTATAATCTAACAAACAACGAATAGAATGAAGGATAACCAAGAAATTAAAAACGATCGAATGACAACTAAAGCTAAGAGGGTAACCAATCTACGCAATTAAAGGAAGATTAGAAACGATCTAAACTACACAACCAAAATCAAGACGAACCCAAAGAATCCAAGCTCAAATATCTTTGAATTAAAAAAGAATATATCTTTGATAACCTCCCCAAATTGTTCTCGCTCCGCCCCTTGAACCGGTTTTATTCTTATTTTGGTTTTTTTTAACGACAGTTAGGAGTCACTAACGGGTGGTCGAACACAATGTCGACACTCACCCACCCGATCATTTCCTTTGTACGAATAATTACAATCCTCATGCCCCTCAGGAGAAAAACCTTATGATGAATCCATACGGACATCTCGTGTAGACGTGTAATAAAACCCTTCGGCAGTGGCGGAATCAAAAATTTCTTTTACCGGGGGCGAATTTTTTTTTAAAAGCGTAGCAAATCTTTTTGTCAAAATATGGACGTTTTGGGGCAAAATATTGAGATTTTTGGGCAAACTCTGAAGGCTTTGGGGGCAAAATTTTAAGATTTTTGGGGGAAAAAAAAACCACCGGGGGCATAATGAAAACACCCAAATTTTTTACACTAAAACATAAAATTTCATTGGGGGCGGCTGCCCCACTCTGCCTCTACACATTTTCGACTATGCCTTCGGGTGAGGCCCAAACCTTGACCCCCATATGGAAAGGCAAGTCAGTACCATTAAGTCAACTCCTTGTTGTTTCTTTTTTTGCTTTTTAACCTTAGATGGAGCTTTTGGAAGATCACTCGAGTTGATGAGATTAGCCTTTAACTTGTACGCCTTTCATATTGTTCATCGTTTTGAGATTGATGAACATATCTAGAAAAGAGTGATTTAATGCATCAGATTAATCCACCATGACTGTTTGTAATAATAATATTTTTTTTTTTTTTTTTTTTTTTTTGAAAAGCAATATAATTTTATTGATAAGGAAATGATACAACGAGGATTACAACATGAGTAACACTAATATGAGCGAAACTCGAGGACCTATACTAGATATAAAGTAAGAGACTAACAAGATGTAGAATACCCTGATTTCGGAGCAGTATTACCAAACTTAACATCAATCACCATTACCCTCATCATCTACTAGTACATAAAAAGGATTGTTTGTTTCAATTCTATCTTTGGAATATGTCTTATTACTACCTTCACCATCGATGTCCTTCCCTTTATCTCTTTTCCTTAAAACATTCTGATTTCGATTTTTCTGGGACTCCACATTCCAATTTGTTTCCTCCACAACAATATTATCTTTAATACCATGATTATTCTTAACTCCATTTTGCTTGATACCTTTTGCTTCTGTTGACTGCCATTGACTTTTATTATTATCAAAATTCAACTTATGAAATACCCTTCCTTTCTTACTAACATCTTTAGAGCCGTCCTCGACACACTGGTTAATTAAATCAACTGTTTCACCATCATTGTTGTTTTTCAAAGCGTCTTTTAACACTTGTGCTGAAACTTCATCTTCTGTTTTAGGCCTAATTTTACAAGTATTGAAAGAGTGCCCAAACACTTTGCAATGAGTGCATAAAGGCGGTTTCCATTGATAAGTCACCTCAAGTTTACCCACTTTGGCTGGAAAAGAACCAATCGCAGGATAGGAAAATTCGACAACGCTAGGAAGGTCATCAGCTGCATTGACTTCAGTCAAAACTCTAGCAAAACCTAGTCTTCCACTTTTACTTAAACATCTCTCTGAAGTAACTTTGTCCATCAACATAGGCCTACCAATACCACTAACAAGTTTACCTATACTTCTACCACTCCATAGTTCAATGGGTATATTGTGAATGCAAATCCAAATTGGAACTTTTTCAGGTTCAATTTTTTCAAGCCAAACCCCAGGTTCCCACTGATTCACGAAAAAAGGAACATTATTAACTAACCATGGACCACTCTCAAGAACCTCCTTCATACCCTTTTCATTATTAAATTTGCATAAATAAAATCCTGCAGCTGTTTTGACGATTTCTTTAAGGTCATACCTTCGCCACATTCTCCTTAGATGGGCGTTAACAACCCTATATTCCATTGAAGTTCCAATAAAATACCCATATAATTGAAGAGAAAAAGCACTACCGCCCTTCTTAACCTCCTCAGCGGAGAAAACTACTCTCTTTTGACCATTAGACATTAAAAGTGGAGGAATGAACTCCATTTTTAATTCTTCTTCATCTTTGTTTTGTTTTAAGAAGTCAGCAAAAGTGATGTTTGGATTTACCCATGCTCTTGGGGTTTTAGTATTTGTATTGTCTTGCCCATCACTAGTCTCAACCCCTTCCATTTTTGTAGAATTAATCCCAGATACAACATTATCTTTATCACCGCTATTATTATCCCGCGTATTCATTAAATTTACATTGTCACCCAATGTAAATTGGGAGAAATCATCCGGAACAACAATTGACTCTCTAATACCATCATTCTTAAATAATTTAGCAGCATTCTCAGCAGCAGCAAGTAGGTTTACATCAACCGCATTATAATTACCATCTTTAGAACTTTTAAAGAATACCACAGGACTAGCCGGTTTAGCAACAGCAATAGTTTCACCAATAGATTTAGCAATAATATCATCGTTACTAGCAACAATATCATCAATAGAATGATCAGTTACAACAGAATTCTTACCATACCCACCTTTCTTCCTGTTACCCTTGCGTTTTTTAATTACTTCTGGGAGAATTTTTTCATTAGCAGGAATAGAAGAATCACCAACATAAGGAACAAATTGAGCACTCTTCTTTTCCTTTGACGGACCTTCACCAACTTCAATCAGCTGGTTCACTATACCCTTCCTCTTTCTAGAACTATAGGTTTTCAGAATCTTCCTTTCTGAATCACGATTATCCTTCCCAGGTTGATCAATTGGCACATCTCCGTCGTTCTTATTTGGCTGATCAACTTCATCTACCATCAGATTGGAACGTACGACATCATCCATAATCGGAGATGAACGATCCCCATCAGAATCAGATGAAAACGTTTCTCCACTTTTAGAAGTCGCATCCGATGTTCCACGACTAACCGATGGGTTTCGCAAAACCCAAGTAGCACTCTCCATTAAATCTTGGTGCTTTTTCTTCTTCTTGGACACCATGATACTCAACAGAAAGCAATAACAGAAATAGCAGGTTTCTTAAAACTATAACACAAATTTGAAAGCAACAAATCAGACCTATATTCACCTGGGTTTTGGTCGGAAATCCAAGATAGTCTTACTGGAAGAAAACGGCAGCGAACGGCGGTGGATAGGAGGTTCACGCGCCGGCGCGTGTAATTCCGGCAGCCGGAGGAGGCGGCGCGTGGGATGGCGGTGCTGGTCGGATCTGAATGAAAATTTCAGGGTTTGCAATTCGAGTTTGTATGAATCGATTGGTGGGGGTGGTGAGATGTAAAAATCAAAAGAAAAAAACTAAAAATTCGAGGGTGGAAGGCAGTGAACAGTGCCAGATCGCCTTTTAGGAGAGAGAAATACACTCTAACCTGTATCAGTTTTGTAATAATAATATTATTACATATTACATTGTTATATATCAAATTCAATTCAAAAGACGAAAATGTCCATCTACAGATTTATGATTTATCTATACGCTTTTGGTTCAAGGAAAGACTATTAGCATCCCAATCCCAAAAAATTTCCAATTATAACATATCAACTTCACTTGCAATCCAAAAGTCTTTTGAAACTCTAACTTATGGTCTGATGTGATCATACCAAAAGTTAAACTCAAAGTCTGCTGAGACGTATAAATGTCATGATTCAAACTACTAACATCCTCTTCCTCTTCATATTCTTGCTATGCAGCAAAAACTCATGTCCGACTCTCCCTCGTTTTTGTGCATTTTTTGTTCATTAAGATTTTTCAGATTGTTCTTTAATGCCTGTTTTGATTTTGGTGGACGCAGGTCAATCAAACCACTCTTCTAATAATAGGACAAATGACTCAAATGCCCATCAACCTCCTAATGGTCTATGTCTTGAAAAACTTGGGAACAGTTCCTATGTCTATATGGTTCCGCACCCAGATGGCTCAAACCGAGTTTTTGTGTGTACCCAACAAGGTAAGATATGGTTAGCCGTGGTTCCTGAGGTGGGTTCGTCACAAAGTTTGATGATAGAATCAGACCCGTTTCTTGATTTGAGTGATCAAGTTCAATTTGCAACCGAAATGGGACTTATGAGTATGGCGTTCCATCCAAACTTTACTAATAATGGGAGATTTTTTGTTGCTTTTAATTGTGATAAGTTTCAACAGCCTGGTTGTGAAGGCAGATGTTCATGTAATACAGATGTCGGTTGTGATCCTTCAAAGGTCGATTCTCTTCAAGAAAGTTTTCCTTGCCAATTTCACGTTGCAGTTGCAGAGTTCACTGCTAATGGCACCACCTCTTCTTCAAAACTTTCATGGGTGAACAAAGTTAATTTTATAATATATTTCATATATTGATTTGGTTATGGGTAACCAATTTTCTTTTTAGTTCAAGAAAACCTCAAAGTATCAAACTTTTTGACTGGGTGTAACCAACTTTCGATAGTTTCAATTCAATATGATCTCACGTAGTTACCCCCATCGAAATATTGACTTTTCGATTCAATATAACCTCAAAGTATCAAACTTTTTAGGCACACGAAAACACTTAACAAAAAATATATGTGCACTTTTTATGAGGTGAAATAAGTTAGTTACCTGAAACAGAAATCTGATCAAAATTAGCAACATTTTAAGCAATTTTCTTTTTTCTAAATATATATGTATATTTTGACTTGTAAAGTCAAACCTGTTAAATGATTGGGTTCAAAGTTGGCATGAATATGTTCAGAATGAACTACTATCACAACCGGGTATATTTGTGATCATATTTTTACAGAAGGGACATGCTAATTCGGTTGAGGTAAGAAGAATATTTACGATGGGGCTCCCGTTTGAAGCATATCACGCGGGCCAAATTCTGTTTGGCCCTGTTGTTGATGGTTACATGTATTTCATGATCGGAGACGCTTCACATGTTGCTGACCCGTACAACTTTGCACAGAACAAGAAATCACTACTTGGAAAGATATTGAGGCTTGATGTGGACAACATACCGAGTAAGTATATATTTAAAGGACCCATTTAGACCCATACTAAATGCTGACCCGTTATCTAACTCGGATGACCTGTTCATCTTACCATCTCCAAATCTATGTTACATGTTTTGTTATAATGTCATGAATGTCATGAATATGAAATTAGGTAAAGAGGAGATAAGTAGGCTTGGCCTATGGGGAAACTATTCAATACCAAAAGACAATCCATACACTATGGATAAAGAACTTGAGCCCGAGATTTGGGCTTTGGGTTTTAGTAATCCTTGGCGCTGCAGTTTTGACTTACAAAATCTTTCTCGATTCATATGTGGAGACATCGGAAAGGTATGTTTTTCTAATTGTATGAATTAAACTACATTTTATAATAATGGAAGATCTAGTAGGAAATGTAGTCATGGGTGTAACTAATTAAAACCTCAAAAAAACTTTACACTCTCCAATAGTGTTACTCAAAAATATTTACACTATTCAATGTGTTGCTAGTTAAAATCCCAAAAAAAATCCACCCCTGATTTATTTATTATACCAACTTGACCGAATAGAAGTTAGAGACAACTTCAAATTGTACTTAAAAATTTCATGTTACATACTTACATATGCAGGATCAATATGAAGAGATCAATATAATAAAAAAAGGTGGAAACTACGGATGGCGAGTTTATGAGGGCCCGTATCCGACCCATCCATTAAAAGCTCCTGGCGGTTACACCAGTTCAACCTCCATAACTCCCATATTTCCTATAGCCGGATACAACCACGATAGCGTTGATGCAACCAAAGGCCCTGCCTCAATTATAGCTGGTTATGTTTACCGAGCTACCGCAGATCCATGCTTGTATGGCTGGTTAGCATCCTCAAAATCTTTAATTACAAGTTTAAAGACAAACACATTATGATACATTCATCACTTGGACCAATAATAACGATACATGCATTTACAGGTACATATACACAGACTTGTACAGCTACGCTATATGGGCAACTATTGAAACTACTGAAAACAGTGGGAACTTTTCTAGTGTCAACGTACCGTTCAGTTGTGCGCATGACTCACCAATGGAATGTAGGTTCAAGCCTGGGATGCACGGTGTGCCTGATTTGGGATACGTGCTATCGTTAAGTCAAGATAACAACAAAGATGTGTATTTGTTGGCTAGCAGTGGTGTGTATAGGGTTGCAGCCCCTAGCCGTTGCGGGTATCGTTGCTCTAAAGAAAAGTTTTCAAATTTAACTAGAGTTCCTTCTTCTGGAACAACCTTATTAATGGCTGCAAGCTTTGTAAAATGTTTCATATCTTTTTTAGTGCTTTTGTCTTTCCTTGAATATTTGATGGAAGACAATAGATTTAACATTTATGTTTGAATAGAGGCTTGAAGAGTTCACAGGCTGCATCATATTTGACTATTTTGTACCAATGTGGCTTGTGTGAATAACAAAAAATATGATACTGAAATCACTGTGTTATCAACACAGCTATAAACTAGTTGGAAAAAATGTGTTATCAAGTGTTAGGTATGTGTTTGCACAAAGCCTAAATTTAATTTAATCAATATAAATGGATGATGAGAAGTTTTACATAGATCATAAACTAATTGTGATAACAAGTAAAAGTAAGTCACAACAAGCGGCACTATGAGAAACTTTACTTGTTAAATAATGATTCCATTAGATACAAACAAGTACATGCCATTTCTTTAGATCGTGATAATTGAGTAACTAACTAACGATACTTCTAACGGTCATAAACAAGATACTGAGTACAAAGTAAATTCAACAACTTAAACAAGGTAAGTTTCCTAATAAATTAAAACAAAAATATTTAGAGATTAGCAAAGAAAGCATCAAGAACCACAGATGATAAATTAGTCCTAGTGGCAACCTTCTCACCATTGATAGGAATTAAACTTCCAACGTGATTAAACACCCTAGAATAGTAACCAAACCGATATTTCCCCAAATTGTTAAACCTTTGTGTATCTGGATCATACACAACCAGTTGTTCATTATCCTTAACCAACAAAAACTCACCTTTAATTCCACACCCGAATGGTCTGGCAACCTTAGTTTGAAGTTCAAATGACGTATATTTCGTCCACGATGAAACCACTCTGTATTCTTTCAACACCCACACCTCAAATATCACCACCCCAGACCCATTCTCGCTCCAAGCGATCACCGCTAGTGATTCTTTCATCGCTACAACCTGCCAATGAGCGTCTATATATTGTCCAATACATCCTTCAAATTCAAACTTAGGTAGCATTATGTAATTAAACACCTCATCACGAAGATCAAAATACACAATCAATTTGGTGTTATGATTATCCACAAACCCGAAGGCGGCCCAATGAAACTTCCCATTCAGAAACACTCTACATGCCGCCTCATATATAATAAAATCAACACGAGTCTTGATCTCCCTCCATGAATTCGTACACAACGAGAACATCTCAACTTGATGCATCTGATTACCAAAATACACAATCCTAAACACCTTGTAGTCCATTACAACATCATCATACCCAAAACCTAACACAACCAGTAACAGACGATCAGCTTGAGGACGATGGATAGGCGAAATAGGCAAGTCTTTAAAAACCCTAGTAGCAGGATTCCATAACAAAATAATCGAACCAAGCGGAAATACACTCATACAAATCAACCCGTTACAGATGCCGTAAATATCAAACGATTTCGAAATGTCGATTTCGATTGAGAAATTGATTGATTTGTATGAAGAATCAGATAAGATCAAACCAACGGTGTGATCAGATGTGGAAGTTGGGGTGGTGGATTTTTCAGGTGGAAAAAGGAAAGATGGAACTGAGGATTGATTTTGGAAATGTTTGGAGATGAAATTAGGGTTTTGAAAAAGGGCGTACCATGATTTGGAAACGGATTTGAAACGGAGAATGTATCTAGCAGGAACACGCGACAGGATATCAACGATTATGTCCGTAGGAAGCTCTTTCGACTTCGACATTGAAATTCTTCGATAATTTTAGGGTTTCTGATTTATCGGTGAAGTTGAGCTGAGCTGAGCTGAGATGAGTTGAGTGTAGTATATGTTTATATTAACTTTAGGGTTCTTGTACATGTTCAAAGAACAAATACGGAAATATCTTCACATCTCTTAAACATCTACATCAACGTACTGCTTCTTTTTCCAAAACCCCTAGAAATCATTTTCTTTTCTCGTTCTACATAATCACCTACATCGGCTTCTTCTCCATTTTGTAATCTTCAAGACACTATCACTTTAAGTTTTGGGGGCGATTCCGTTCGTCTGACTTCCTTCCGCACCACAGGTTTGTAGCCGTTCTCTACCTTCGTTCTCTGGCCACCGGCATCTCGCCGGTGGTCTGGATTTTCTTGCTTTCTGTCTCAATAAAGTGCAACTGCTCAGATCCTTGTTGCTCCAGCGTCAATCGGCCCAATTTCTTCTATGGTCACTCGAATGGATACCGGGCGGCGATTCCGTGCCCTAGCTGCTCGGGATCTGGGATCTGTTTGAGTTTTGGGGATTGATTTAGGGTTTGGTTCGTTGGGGTGAAGGGTTTTGCTGCTGGTCCCTCTTAACGGTTTCATCGCTGCGCCTTGATTCTTCTTAGGTTGTTGTAGGCGGCGAGTTCCTTTGGAACTCTACAGGTACTTTGGTCGGATTTGGGTTTTGTGGTGGAGTTGCGTGGGTTTTGGCAGGTTTGCGGTTATGCGTGTTTTTTGTCGAAACCTAGCGGATTCCGGTGGCTAGACCGTTGTCTACAATTCCCAAGGGCAGGCGTTGGCTGCAGGCAGCCTTAAGTGGTTGCTAGTAGTCGCTTCCGTTTCTTGGTGGTTGCGGGTGGCGGCTGTTAGAGGTTGGCCGTCATTGTCCGGTGACATTGATGCTAGCTTAGTGGCTAAAAGTGGGTGTCAATGGTTGAGGGCGATGTGTAGTTGTTGATGACATCGTTGACGCCCACTGGTGGATGCTGGCAGCTGATGATGGCACTGGTAGTGGTGGCTGACACTGGTGGTCGCTGGCGGTCGCTGGTTGTTACTGGAGACTGCGGGTGGCTGTTGGCGCTGATTGCTCTCTGCTTGGGTCCGGGGGTTTGCAAATGTACTTTGAAAACTTGGCGGAAATGACTGGTTCCTATATGGTTTGATTCTGCATTTGGTACTGCTTTGTTGCGGCTTGTTTGGTTCATTCATTCCATTTTTCCCGTCGTTAGGTTTTTAGTGAGCTTGACGTTGTTGCCGGCGTTGTTGACTTTGTTGACTTCGGTAAATAGGCCTCGGGTTAGGTGTTCTTGGGTTGCCCGGTGAATGGTTTGGATTGGCGGTTTCTGAGAAGTGTTGGTGCGGGGTTGGATACGGGGTCGGGTTTATGTGTTTGTTTTAGGCTTAGGTTCGGTGGTGGTTTGTTTGTTTGTTTGGCATTCCAACTGTAATTCCTTTAGTGGTCGCTCTGTATTAAATGTAATCGTTCATATTGTTTAGAACGAACAGAGTGTGTGTTTAGGAGTTTTGGTCTTCTGTGATCAAGTACTCCAACTACAGATCGTTTTGATCTGGTTAATGTTGTTCCACCGAAACTTCGGTTCTTATATATATATATATATATATATATATATATATATATATATATATATATATATATATATATATATATATATATATATATATATATATATATAAATATATATATATACATATATACATATTAATATTTTTGCAAAAAAAAAAAAAAAAGAACAAATACGGAGTAGTATAGTACGGAGGCAAATATGATGGTTTTGAAATTGAAATATTTAGTTTTTTAGATGAAATTTAGTACTATAATTTTTGTATTCGATGGTGGTTTTTTTTTTTTTTTTTTTTTAATATTCATTTGCATCCTTTAAGTATCTTTAATTTAAATTGAGATTTAAAGGACAGATTCCAGACTCTTGATAATATTTCCATCACAAGTGATTGAATTTAACAATTACATATGATTGATTTGACATGCAGAATCTCTTGGATTTGACATGCAGAATCACATGTGATTGAGTTTTACAATCACATGTGATTGGCATGCAGAATCACATTTGATTGAGTTTTTACAATCACATGTGATTGACTTTTATCGAATTGAACTGATGATGAACAGTAGCGCGCGAGAGTCTTCATATAAACTTGAAGAGTGATTTTTTGAATCAAACACTTTCAAGTTGTGATTCCTTCATCAAAGTTGTTCAAAATCAATCCATAAACACTCGTGAATCATTAATTGAAGCTAAATCATCACATAATTCATGAATTTAATGATGAACACAAACAATTAGTACTTTTTTCCTCGAAACTTTGACCTTGAAATTCGAATTCGTTTCTGTTGATTTATTTTGGCTAGTAGAAGATATGTTTATCCCACATTGGTGGGAGGAAGATGTGAGGGGTGAGTGACTTGGTTATATAAGAGGGGCTAAGTCTTCATTCCAAATCGCACCAATCAATACACTTTAAGTATTTGATTATTTCTTTCTTTCTTACCCTTGTTTGAGAGTTGTAGTAGTTAAATATTTTGGAGAGTGTAGTTGGCTTAAGAGAGTCGTCTATATCATTGTAACAATTTGTGATATAGTGTATTTCTCTCTTTGGGGGCCGGTGGTTTTTCTCCTGTTTTGGAGTTTCCACGTTAAATCTTGTGTTGTGTATTTGTTCTTATTTCTTTACTGTTTTTCATTGGACGTTTGTTGGGAATTAGTGAGGCCGTAATTTCCCAACAACTGGTATCAGAGCGTCAGGTTTGACGGGGGTCTCGGTTATAGGAGTCGGAGTATGCTCTGTGGTTGCCACGGGAGTGGATCGTCCACATCAGAAACGAGTTCTATTGATCGTATAGGGTATCTGGTTAGACAATATTTTTTCTGATTCGTAGTAATAGTTGGATTTGTTAGTGGCCTAGTTGTGGATTTCCGATTTAAAGGGTCCTGGCTACCTGCTACATCTTTTGGCTATTCGAAACGTGAGCAAAATCAGAGAAAGTTGTTGTCTATAGGATACGGATACGATGTCGAAGTTCAGTCCAATGAGGTTTGATGTAGAGAAATTTGATGGGATGATCAATTTTGGCTTATGGCAGGTTCAAGTCAAGGATGTGTTGATTCAGTCCGGTTTACACAAGGCTTTGAATGGTAAACCCACCCTTGTTCCTGGCAGTGATTCTAGCAGTAAGTTCGATGAAGAAGAATGGGATGATATGGATTTGAGGGCGGCAAGTGCGATTCGTTTGTGTCTTGCAAAGAACGTGCTTGCAAATGTGCACGGGTTATCAACGGCAAATGAGCTTTGGGTTAAACTAGAGCAGTTGTACCAGGGCAAGGGCATCTCAAATCGGTTGTGTCTTAAAGAACAATTTCATACTCTGCGTATGGATGGGGGTTCAAAGATTTCAGATCATCTAAGTATTCTTAACGGTATTGTTTCAGAACTGGAGGCTATTGGAGTTAAAACGGATGGTGAAGATAAAGCTTTGAGGTTGATATTATCTTTATCATCGTCTTATGAACACATGAAACCTATTTTGATGTATGGGAAGAAAACTCTGAAGTTTGAAGACGTTACTAGCAAGCTCCTATCCGAGGAGAAAAGACTGGAAGGTAACGGGGTCTCGTCATCAGGAGATACGATAGTGTTATGTTCGGATAGGCAGAAGAGAAACTCTAGAAAGAATCTGACATGCTGGAAGTGCGGGAAGACTGGACATGTAAGGGTTAATTGTTCCGGTGGAGCTAATCCGGCAAATGGCTCCAAAGACGCTAACATTGTCTCCGTTATTACGGAGAGTGACGAATTCCTCTGAAGTCACGTCATCCTCATGGTGTGTCCGCGCCACCGTGGAAAGGGATGTTCGTTAGCAGGTTCCACAATTACACATGGGCATTGGTTTGGCGTTGATGCAGGCTGTGTGGTGGAAACTGATGTTGTAGCTGATGGGACTTTCGGGAAAGCCAAACAGGGAAGTTGCACCATAAAGTTTCAGCTGGTTGTTCAACAACATGTGCCGAGGTGAAATGCTTGGAATGCGATATTCTAAGTGCTATACTCTTTATGGTGGAGTATGATAATTCTTGTTAAGAGTTATGATTGTATGTGATGACAATGATTGTCGGTTTAGACAATGTTCGATGAAGATGCAAGTTTTGTCTCTTGGGAGATAATGTCAACGGCATGAAGATGAGGATCTTGAAGTTGTCGTCGAGGAAGCGTCTACATCGGTTATCCTTGCAATGTGGAAGCATGGTTATCTTCTTCTATCCAAAAGGTGGAGATTTGTTAGTTTATTTTGGCTAGTAGAAGATATGTTTATCCCACATTGGTGGGAGGAAGATGTGAGGGGTGAGTGACTTGGTTATATAAGAGGGGCTAAGTCTTCATTCCAAATCGCACCAATCAATACACTTTAAGTATTTGATTATTTCTTTCTTTCTTACCCTTGTTTGAGAGTTGTAGTAGTTAAATATTTTGGAGAGTGTAGTTGGCTTAAGAGAGTCGTCTATATCATTGTAACAATTTGTGATATAGTGTATTTCTCTCTTTGGGGGCCGGTGGTTTTTCTCCTGTTTTGGAGTTTCCACGTTAAATCTTGTGTTGTGTATTTGTTCTTATTTCTTTACTATTATTGTTGGGCTGGGTGGTGGGAATTAGTGAGACCGTAATTTCCCAACAGTTTCTTCGATTTAGGAACTGAGATTTTGAAAATAGTTTCACGATGAGATTGTGAACACTTCTACATTTTCTCAAATCGTTCATGATTGATCTGGAGAACTAATCGCCTTGACTTTTTGAAGAACGAAGAGCACAAATCAAATAGCTTTAAATCTGTTGTCGTTGATTCAATTTGATGATGAACGAGGTTTAGGATTATGAAATAGATCATGTATTTCAGCTCAATTCATTGTAAGAATCATCATGAGAAGAATTCACAATTTGAAGGTGATGAAGAACATGAACGTGCTATTGCAGTTCCTCACAATTTAAAGGTGGTGAGAAATCATCTGGAATTGTTCTAAGAGCTAGGATTTAATCTTTAGATCTCAACTTAAAAGTATTCAAATAAATATTCCTTCTATTTCAATAATTATATAATTAATAATTATATGTCTTTGCAAATAAACTAAATCAATGTACGCACTGAAATTCAAGTTAGGTTGCTGCTTTTACAATTTTTATTATTGTACATTGTGCTTGCGAATTGTGAACAACGTATCTAGAAAAAAGTTATTAGGTGTTTCATATTAATAAGTATTAATTAACCATAAAATGAATGGATGTTTACAATTTTTTGTGCAATTCAATACATAGAACAAATTGGGTAAATCTATATATATATATCCACTCATTGGTTTAAGGATGACTTGTTTTAGCAACTGAATCCCATAAATTGTGATTTACAAGCTCTACCTATTTCACTCATATTCAGACACCCAATTTTCATTTAAACATTAACTATGGTCTGATATGATACCAAAAGTTAGACTCAAGGACTGTTGGGATTATCGTTGATCAAATGTCATGATTCGAGTGACTAACATTATCTTCATCGTTGTATCCTTGCTATGTTGCACCAACTCAAGTCTGACTCTACTTCTTTACAATACATTTTTTGTTGTTACGGTTGTTCTTTAATCTCTATTTTCGTTTTGGTGGATGCAGGCCGATTGAAACACTCTTATGTTAATGCAACGAATGTCAATCAACCTTTGAAGGTTGTATGTCTTGAAAAACTTGAGAACCAACAAAGATGTGCTACGGTTAAGTCAAGATAACAACAAAGATGTGTACTTGTTGGTTAACAGCGGTGTGTATAGAGTTGCTGCCCGAAGTCATTGTCGTTACCATTGTTCTAATGGAAAAAAAAAATTGTTTTGATGAAAAGTTTTCAAATAACTCGAGTTCCCTCATCTAGAACATTATTGAAGGTTACAGATATTGTAATATTTTTCATTTCTTTTGTGGTTCTTGTTTTTCTTTGAATTTAGATTTAGATAAAAACCATATAAATCACTTTTATGAAATTAAATTACTTTTAATTCGAGTACTTTGCATGTCATTGAAATTTATGTGTGAGTAAGTGTTAACCTTCAGGTTATTAAATTATTATTTCTTTACTTACTGAATACTTTTATAAGAGTAGGATTTCAACTAACAATAGTAGAATTTCAACTAACAATAAAAAAATTATTGTTCAGTCAAGAACTCGGTATAAATTTAAATTAATCCTTATACTATTACATTCTTCAAGCATTTGCTAAGATACAAACTTTACAAAAATAAGTCCAATCAAACACAGCCCAGGATCTTTAATGAGTAAATTATGTACCTAATCACAATGTTTTTGTTATGATTAGTCTAAGTAATTAACTAAAACTAAATCAAATTCAACCTGAAATCTCCACTTATGAAATTGAATTCACAATCAGTCATTACAAGGACTGAAATTGCGCTTGCAGAAATTGAGAGGGAAGTTTTTTTGTTTTTTTTTGTTTTTTTTTTTTGCAATAACGATAACATAAAACAATGTCTTTTCATCAATTGATGAAAAAGACGAATAAAAGTACAATCGGACCAAACTCAAACCAAGGCTCGGAAGTAGAAAACGATCCCTAAAAAATAACAAAAGAGCCTAGGCTAACTAAAACCGAGCCTTGAGCAACCTTAACACAAAATCGGGTCTCCTCAAAGAGGGAAGGTTGATTAACAACAATATCAAAAATGTTATAAAATATCTAGATTGGATGTTAATTTTATTATTATTATATTTCTTGCATAGTAATATTTTATGCTATAAATAGACATGTATGGTAGCCATTTAAGGTGCACCATTTCTCTTGAAATATCAATATCAATATTTCTTCTCTCCTTCTTCTCTCTTTTTCTCTCTTTGTTCTTATAACCATTAAAGGTAGTTATAAGCCTACTGAATTATAACACGTTATCAGCACGAAGAGCTTAGTGTAATCAAAGGATATCTCAAACGATCACGAATCACTAATCAAGGTATGAAATTATTAATAATTTTCAGACTGAATATATCAAATTTTGGACTACTAACATTTATATTTATGTTATTTAAGTTATATATGGTCGGTTATACCACCTGAATTATATTTCTGTAATCTAACTTTTACTAACTTCACTAACATTTATATTTATGTTATTTAAGTTATATATGGTCGGTTATACCACCTGAATTATATTTCTGTAATCTAACTTTTACTAACTTCACTAACATTTATATTTATGTTATTTAAGTTATATATGGTCGGTTATACCACCTGAATTATATTTCTGTAATCTAACTTTTACTAACTTCACTAACATTTATATTTATGTTATTTAAGTTATATATGGTCGGTTATACCACCTGAATTATATTTCTGTAATCTAACTTTTACTAACTTCACTAACATTTATATTTATGTTATTTAAGTTATATATGGTCGGTTATACCACCTGAATTATATTTCTGTAATCTAACTTTTACTAACTTCACTAACATTTATATTTATGTTATTTAAGTTATATATGGTCGGTTATACCACCTGAATTATATTTTCTGTAATCTAACTCTTATTAACTTCACTAACATTTATATTTATGTTAATAAGACCTCATGATTGTACGCAACACGTCATTTGACAACACGGTACTTTATGTACGCAACACGTCATTTGACAACACGGTACCATGGGTCGAGATTAATTCCGATCAATACGAATACGACGGGGTCTTTATATGTTATCTAACATTTATGATTACTTATGCAATTAATCATTATTTATTTCATGCATACTAATGTTTATTCTTAAATTTATAATCTTAAAAGTTAAAATAAGAAAAAGTAGTTTGTACTTTTATTAAAAGTAAATCTTAAAAGTTAAAATACAAAAAGTAGTTTATATTTTTATTAAAAGTAAATTTTAAAAGTTAAAATAAGAAAAAGTAGTTTGTATTTTTATTAAAAGTATATCTTAAAAGTTAAAGTAAAAAAAAAAGGGATGGTAAAATGGAATAGTTTTTTGTCAAAAATGAAGTATTGAAAATGAAGTGGTCTCCTTCTATAACTAAAAAAAAAAAATATATACTTTTATCAAATGAATTTTTTTTGTGGCCGACAATTTCAAACACGAGTCCGTGTTTAGTTTATCAAGAATATCTCTTGCTTTGGTGAAAGGTCACGATCACGATATCAGGTGTTGTGAAAGAATTAAAAAATTGGTCAAGTGGCCTTTTAAAAACTAGAAAAAAAAAATTTAAACAAAAAGTTTTTTTTATATATTTATAATTTACGGGTAGCGTAAAAAAAAGGAAGTTTTTTTTTAAAAAAAAAAAAAAACAAAGAAAGTGTTTAAATGAGTTTTACAGAAAGGGGGAAAGCAAAGTAAAAAAAAACTTTTTTCCAAACAAAGGTAAATGAAAGTAGGACTTAATACAAGAAAAAAGTAAACATCTCCTAGACGTGATAAAATCTATCAATGATAAGTATTAGACTTGATGAGCTAAATGTGACAAAAATGTTTCAACATGTCTTATGTTAATTTTCTAAAATAAGTTATTATTATTCCGAGTTTAACACATATACATATGTTAATTAAAAACAACCTTTTTGTTCTTATGTAGTGTTGGGTTGCAATTTTGGTTGTATGCCATAATTCCATCCAGTAGAGTGACAATAGAAAACTTTTGATGATAATCAATAAAAAACTTTTTTCCAAACTTGTCAAATGTTTTGTTAAAAACGTGACCGTTGAAAAAAGGAGGTTGAATAATAAAACTTAAAAAACAAATTATTTTTTTTAAGAGTGTGCATCAAAATGGCCCGTTTAATAATGGAGAGTAAAAATATAGTCAAATTGTTTCAACGAACAAGGGTTCAATTGGATGTCTCTTAAAAAAAATCCGCGGGTACGGGTGATGGATCCAATGGATCCGCATCCACGACCCGCGGGTGCTATCCCTAATTGTGACAAGTACAAATCAACTAAAAGTCTAAAAAATAAATGCTCTTATAGGGACCAAATGTTCACAATAATTGCCTAAGCTAGATATGAAACAAATAGTTCATAAAAAAAAAAAAGGTCGTTGTGCGTTTTCGGGATGATAGCCGAAATACACTTACAAAAGTAGGTCAGCCGTCAATTCTTTATGGCCATATCAACGTAGATCAATAAAATCATTTATGGTTTTGATAAAAGATTAATTAAAAATTAATTGTTTTTTGGTCTTGGATTCTCGGTAACAAAAGCAAAGGTTGTTTTTGGTTGCCACAACAAACAAGACAGAGGTTGTTGACTTTTGTTGTTAAACATGGCACAAGTGAACAATAACAATAGATTATTGTTTTTGAAAAGAATAATGATGCGTTAATTTTATTGTATAAAATAAAATTAAAGAAAATGGTTTTCATTGATGACTATGAACAAACGCAAACAAAGTGTTTGTGGTATTTGGTGATTAAAAAAAAAAAGTGCATCTAAAGCTTCTACTGAAAATAATATGCATCTAAAGCTTCTACTGAAAATTAATGTGCAAGGTACAACGTATAACTATATGGTCAAATTCATTTGAGCCTTCGGAGTCACAAGTATATGATGTATATATATATTACTCAATTAACAAAATAGTAAATCTAAATTAATTCATATGAATAGTAAAACGAAATTAATTAATTTACTATTCACATAAAAAAACGCATATGATAAAAAGCGCATCGCATATGATAAGCGCATATGATAAAAAGCGAATATGATGAAAAGCACAACGCATATGATGAAAATCGCATATGATTAAAAGCGCATATGGTGAAAAACACATCGCATATGATTAAAAGCGTATATGGTGAAAAGGATATATGATAAAAAAAAAACACATATGGTGATTTATAAAAAAAAAAAAAACACATATGGTGATTAATGGAAAGCACATATGGTGATTAATGAAAAGTATATTGTGAAAAAGAATCACAAATGTTTCTTGAAAGAATTCAAGGTAAGATATATGAACCAATTCATCCATCATGTGAACCATTTTGATATTTCATGGTTCTAATAGACGCATCTAGCGGATGGTCTCATATTTGTATGTTATCAAGCCGTAATATGGCATTTGCAAAGTTTCTTGCACAAATTATTAAATTGAGAACACATTATTCTGATTACACCATTAAAAGGATGAGACTTGATAATGCTGGTGAGTTAACATCTCAAGCATTTAATGATCATTATATATCTACAGGGATTGTTGTTGAACATCCAGTTGCTCATGTGCATACACAAAATTGGTTTAGCTGAATCAATAGATAAACGCTTGCAGCTAATAACTAGACAATTGATAATGAGTACAAAACTCTCGATATTTATATGTGGACATGTAAATTTACATGCTGCGACATTAATTCGCATTATACCATGTGGAAGTCATAAATATTTTCACTTACTACTTGATTTTGGCCAAGAGCCAAATATTTTCACCTTAGAACATTGGTTGTGCAGTGTATGTTCCAATTGTATCACCACAACACAATAAAATGGTTTTTCAAAGAAAGATGGTAATATATTTTGGATATAAAACATCTTCAATCATAAGATATACTGAACCCATGATGGGTGATGTTTTTATAGCACGTTTTGCTGATTGTCATTTTAATAAAACATTGTTCCCTAGATTAGGGGGTGAAGTAAACAAAATAAATAAATAAAATGATGCTTCATGATGTGAACATCAATTAAGGTATATTGAACTCGCACAAAAGAATGTGAAACGAAAGTTCAAAAATAATGCATATGCAAGAACTTGCAAATTAATTACTTTATGCATTTACAGATATAAAAAAAAAGTGACTAAATCATATATACCAGCGATAAATGCTCCAGCTCGAACTGAAATTCCAAAAGCTGGCAATAATGTCACTGTTGAGTCTTTACCACGCATCAAACGTGGAAGATCAATTGGTTCCGAAGATAAAAATCCTCGAAAAAGAAAATCAGCTGATAATGAGGTAAAAGAAAGTGTTCAAGAAGAACCACAAATCAATATTCCTTCTGCAGAGGATATTGATAAATGTAAATACATAAATTGCGATAAATTATGCAATATTATGGAACCGAAATAAAATGAAAAATCTTGATGAGATATTTTCATATAATGTTACAATGACATCATGAATAAAGATGATGATCTGGAACGAAAATCTGTCATTGAATATACAAAATGGACATGATTGAGCTCAATGGAAAGGAGCAATAAGAGCTGAATTAGAATCGCTCGATAAAAGAAAAGTTTTCGGATCAATCGTTATCACTTTTAAAGATGTGAAACGTATGGGATACAAATGAATTTTTATCCGAAAAGAAATGTGCAAATGAAGTTACAAGGCAAAACTAGACTTGTAACTCAATATTTCCCACAAAGACCAGAAATGAATTAGGAGGAAAAATTATCCTCCTGTAATGGATACAATTACTTATTAGATACTTAATCAACCTGGTAGTTATTTAAATGCATCTCATACATGTTGTTACTACTTACTTATCTGTATGGATCACTTAATAGTGATATATATGAATATACCTAAAGGGTTAAGGTATCATAAGCATCTAATGTAAAACCCAAGGGAATATATTCCATTAAATCACAAAGATTTCTAAGTGGGTTTATACAAACGGGACGTATGTGGTATAACCGATTAAATGACTACTTGATAAAAAAAAAGGGTATAAATATAAACTTATTTTGCACGTATGTTTTATAAAAACAATGTTCGGATATGAGATCGTAGTTGTTTATGTCAATGTTCTTAACATCATATGAACAAATAAAGAGATCTATGAAATCATTCAACTTCTAAAGAATTATTTTGAAATGAAAGATCTTGAAAAAACCAAGTATTACCTTGGATTGCAAATTGAGCATATGCCTAATGGTTTACTTGTACATCAAACAACTTATACCGAAAAGATTTTAAAACATTTTTTTTAAAGACAAACTCATTGTTGTTAGATCACTCAATATTGACACTGATCTATTTCATCCCTGCGAAGATCATGAAAATTTTAACAGATCGGAAGTTCTATATTTTAGTGCAATTGAGGTTCTTATGTATCTTATAGATTATACAAGATCTGACATTTCTTTTGCAGTTAATTTGTTGACAAGGTTCAGCTCAGCCCCTACCAAAAGACATTGGAATGGGATCAAACAAATAGTTTGATACCTTCGGGGAACTACTGATTTATAATTATTTTATTCTAACAACTCGAAACAAGATTTGTTTGGTTATACAGATGCAGATTATTTATCCGATCTACATAAAGCTAAATCTCAAACTGGATATGTATTCCTAAATGGAGGCACCGCAATATCATGACGTTCTCAAAACAAACACTTGTTGCAACATCATCAAATCATGCCGAAGTGATTGCATTACATGAAGCTACTCGGGAATGATTTTAGTTAAGATCAATGATACAAATCATTATTGATTCTTGTGGACTAGAACGCTATAAAAGCGTAACAACTATCTATGAAGATAATACAGCTTACATAATACAAATGAAAGAAGAGTATCAAAAATGACAGAACAAAACATAAATGCTGACGAGGCGCTAAAGCTATAAACGGTCTTAACGGTCATAAGTTTGATGGAAAAGAATGGTATATTTGGTAAGGCTCAGAAAAAGACTGAAAGGGAATAGGAACTGAAACAACGGTTTGAACAAACCATGAAGGAGACTGTAGACAAATCACGAGGGCCAAACTTGTACATAAAAGATTTAGATGATACAGTTTCAGATAAAAACCTCAGATTCTTCTCATATACTCAAGATCTCGTAAAAGACAACCAGATTAAAATGAGATACGTTCAATCAACAACTCTGCTGATCTTTATACCAAAGCACTGCCAACTGCTATTTTCAGAACACACGTTCATAATATTGACATGAGGCATGTTCAGAAGATGTAACAACTCAGACGTTGCCTACTTGAGGGGGAGTCAACTCTATGCTGCACTCTTTTTCCCTTAGCTAAAGTTTTATCCCAATGAGTTTTCTTTAGCAAGGTTTTTAACGAGGCAGTACTAGTTATTCTCTAATAAAATTGTCATCCAAGGGGGAGTGTTATAAAATATCTAGATTGGATGTTAATTTTATTATTATTATATTTCTTGCATAGTAATATTTTATACTATAAATAGACATGTATGGTAGCCATTTAAGGTGCACCATTTCTCTTGAAATATCAATATCAATATTTCTTCTCTCCTTCTTCTCTCTTTTTCTCTCTTTGTTCTTATAACCATTAAAGGTAGTTATAAGCCTACTGAATTATAACAAAAAACAACTACAACAGCTAACGATTCGAGTATTTAAGCAGTGACCTAACGACTAACAGAATCAGTTGAGGACCCGTTAGTTATAAGTCACGTGCAACTCCCGTGACATTCGTTAGTGTCTTAACACTTCCTTAACTCCGTTACATCTTTGTTAAGTGCTTGTGCTGCTCACGTGACGACGGAAGCAGAAGTCACGGCGGAGGAACTGGTGTCGACTGTCGAGCGGCGGAAGAAAAAGAGGACGAGGAAAAAGATGCGGACCCACAACCTTAGCCACCTAATCCGTACAGTTCCGTCATCACGCCGTTAGTTAGAGAACCGGAAACATCAAAGTTGCCACGCCGTTACTGGTAATAGACCAATTTATCTTGTGGATCTGTTTTATACAAAATTATATTTTTTTTTTTTTTTTTTTTTTTGGAAGGCAAGCTTGCATCAGTCCGGACCGAAGCCTAGTCATCATTTGCACACACACTCGCTTTCGGGCAGGAAACCCGAACCACACTCTGAGGATCCGACCCTTAAACCATCCCGAGGGGCAGGCGGGCCGAATCTTAGTCCCGGAGCGGGTCGGTAAAACCTTCCCTTTGGGCCACCTTCAAGGAATAATGTTTCAATTCCTAGAGCGGGTGACGAGGTTCGAACCCGAGACCTCTAGCCCTGCGAGTACATAAGTGTAACCGCGGTACCATTGAAGCAATAATAATTAGTTATAGTTATATGCTTTTGCAAATAATTTCAATCAATGTATGCACTGAAATTCAAGTGAGGTTGCTGCTTTTACAATTCTTATTGCACATTGTGCTTGTGAATTGTGAACTTGAGATTGATGAACACATCTAGAAATAAGTGATTAGGTGTTTCATATTAATCAACAAAATGAACATGAATGGATGTTTACAAAATATTT
Source organism: Rutidosis leptorrhynchoides (assembly GCF_046630445.1). Classification (NCBI taxonomy): domain Eukaryota; kingdom Viridiplantae; phylum Streptophyta; class Magnoliopsida; order Asterales; family Asteraceae; genus Rutidosis; species Rutidosis leptorrhynchoides. Next base: position 27,838,792 of record NC_092339.1, on the reverse strand, counting down.
GTGAAATTCAATACCTAGGACAAATTGGGTTAATCTATATATACCCACTCCCAGGTTTAAGGAAACCAAATTTGTATTGAAACATTAACTATGGTCTGATTTGATACCAAAAGTTAAACTCAACGACTGCTGGGAGTATCGTTGATCAAATGTCATGGTTCGAGTGATTAACATCATCTTACTGATATGTTGCACGAACTCAAGTCTGACTCTACTTCATTATGATACATTTTTTTTCTTCTTTCTTTTAAGTTGTTTTGATTGTTTTTTAATCTTTGTTTTGTTTGTTGATGGACGCAGGCCGATCGAAACACTCTTCTGATAATGTGACGAGTGCCAATCAACCTCCGAAGGGTGTATGTCTTGAAAAACTTGGGAATAGTATGTACGTTGATATGGTTCCTCATCCAGATGGATCAAACTGGGTTTTTGTGTGTAACCAACAAGGTAAGATATGGTTAGCTGTGGTTCCTGAGGTAGGCTCCTATTCCTCACATGGTTTGATAATAGATGAGTCAGACCCGTTTCTTGATTTGAGTGATCAAGTGAAATTTGGGACCGAAATGGGACTTTTAAGCATGGCGTTTCATCCAAATTTTACTAAGAATGGGAGATTCTTCGTTGCTTTTAACTGTGATAAGTTTCAGCAGTCTAATTGTGAAGCCAGATGTTCGTGTAATACAGATGTCGGTTGTGATCCTTCGAAGTTTGATTCTCTTCAAGAATCTTTCCCTTGCCAATTTCACGTTGCAATTGCGGAGTTCACTGCCAACACCACCACTTCTTCTTCTAAACTTTCATGGGTGAGTAAATATCGATTTATGTATTTCTCTGTCGTGCTCAGAATAATTGTCAAATTTGTATTTTTGACTTGCTGACTGTTTTTTGCTACTAGAAAACCTCAAAGTATCGAACTTTTTCATCAATAGTAACCATCTTCCTATAGTTTTGGTTCAATATGATCTGACCCAGTATAAAAATTGGCATGTTTATATTAAAAATGAACTACTCATCAAATTTTTATCAGTTTAAAGTATAAAAATGGTTTGCTTGATCCTGCATATTTGTGATTGTATCTTACAGAAGGGACATGCTAATTCGGTTGAGGTGAGAAGAATATTTACGATGGGGCTCCCGTTTGTAGCATATCATGCGGGCCAGATTCTGTTTGGTCCTACTGATGGTTATTTGTATTTCATGGTGGGAGACGCTTCACATGATTTGGACCCGAATAATTTTGCACAAAACAAGAAACCGTTACTTGGAAAAATATTCAGGCTTGATGTAGACAACCCACCGAGTAAGTAACTTAAAAAGGTGTTTGGAGAATCAACCTGACCCATTTGGACCCACACAAAATTTGAGAATTATCAACCCGTTTTCCAACTTGAGTGACCCACTCATCTTACCATATCCAAGTCTATGACACATTTCTTGTTTCTTTACCATGAATATGAATTCAGGTGAGGAGGAGATACATAGGCTTGGCCTATGGGGAAACTACTCAATACCGAAAGACAATCCATACGTTACGGATAACGAACTTGAGCCCGAGATTTGGGCTTTGGGTTTTAGAAATCCATGGCGCTGCAGTTTTGACATCGATAAGCCTTCACGATTCATATGCGGAGATTGTGGAAAGGTATGATTATTTGATAGTATAAAATTTACTAGGTTTTGGGAAACGGTCACGGACTGTTCTGGATAAGCCGCGTACATCAGAGTATTACTCACCGAGGTAACCCGAACAGAAAAAACCTCGTACCTTGGGTTTTATGCGTTAATTTACATTTTTAAATCGTTTGAATGTAGGATCAATACGAAGAGATTGATATAATAAAAAAAGGTGGAAACTATGGATGACGTGTTTTTGAGGGCCCATACCGGACCCATCAAACAAAAGCCCCCGGAGGGTACACTAAATCAAGCTCCATAACTCCCATATTTCCTATTGCGGGATACAACCACGATAGCGTTGATGCAAGCAAAGGTCCCGCCTCAGTAGTAGGTGGTTTTTTTTACCGTGCTAGCACTGATCCATGCTTATATGGCTGGTTAGATTCTTAAAAAGTGTTTATTGCTATAAAGATTAAATGATCATAATTTACTCGTTACTTTGACTAGCGATAATGATATGTGCGTTTACAGGTACATATATAGAGACTTGTATAGCTATGCTATATGGGCAACTATTGAAACTAGTGAAAACAGTGGGAACTTTACTAGTGTCAGTGTCCCTTTCAGCTGTGCTCATGACTCACCGATGCGATGTGAGTTCAAGCCAGGGGTGCACGATGTTCCTGACTTGGGTTATGTGATATCGTTAAGTCAAGATAACAACAAAGATGTGTATTTGTTGACTAGCAGTGGTGTGTATAGAGTTGCAGCCCCAAGCCGTTGCGGGTATCATTGCTCTAAAGAAAGGTTTACAAATTTAACTAAAGTTCCCTCATCTGGAACAACCTTATTAAAGATTGCAAACTTTGTAAAACGTTTCATATCTTTTTTAATGCTCGTGTCTTTCCTTGAATTTTTTATTCAAGGAAGACCATATATTTGACTATCTTGTACTAATGTTGATGACACTTTTATCAACGTGTTATTAAAAAAGTGATACTACTTTGTGTTTCAAATGATGGTGATCATCCATTCTTAGGCTAATTTATTGATTTCAAAAAGAGCTCATCTTTTTTAACAACATAAAAAAGGTATCACATTTATCTATACTCTTAACTCTAAATTCTGGATTACATGTCTTACATGTCCCCTCCTGATTGACCACATACCTCCCAAAATCACTATTAAAACCGAATTGCCACGGCCTCAAGCCAACTTCTTCTTCCTTTTTCCCTAAAAAGTTGTAAAAAATGCATAAACCTATAGGAACTAAAAAGTTAACCAACAAAAAATACAGGTGCTAAAAAATTAAATATGTATTTACTAAATGTTCCACTAAAATTTAAAATTTTTGTTTTAATTAAAGATATGTTAGATGAATATCATTTTTGTCTTCATATTCAAGTTAGGCTTTAGTGAATTTATTTAAAAAATGAATGATTAAGAGTAATCAGTGTGGCTAAAATATAGAGTTTAATTACATTTAGTAGTTGATATATATATATATATCTCCATATTTTCTCTCCTTAAAAATTTTTGTACAACCTTCTTCAACCTTTCTTTGTTGCCCTAATCTTTACATAGCCACCACCCACCTCTTCTTCATCGTCTAGATCGGCGGTTTTGTAGCTTCTTTGTCGCTTATCTCTCCGACCACTGACATCTCGCCGATGACTTGACTTACTCGCTTTCCCATTAAATAAAGCACAACCACTCTCTTTCCTTTTCCGGCGACGACTTTTGACCCGGTCGACTTCTCCGGTCACACTAAATGAGAGACGGCAAATCTCTGTGACACTTGCACGGGTTCTGGTAGTTTCTTGTGTTTTTGAGGTGTTTGTTGGGTTTTCGGTCGTTCAAGTGAGGTGGCCTAGGTGTTGTTGTTCCAACAGAACTCTACAACCCTCTTTGTCGGACTTCGGGTTTGGTGTGTGTTTTAGGTCGATACGGCTGGATGCGGTTTGTGTGTGTAAGTGTGTGTGAACCCGAAAGATTCCGGTGGTCAGGCTGCTGTCGGTGACTATTGGGGTGGGTGGCAGCTGTTGGTATCCTTGGGTGGTTGTTAGCAGTTGCTGCCAGCTCTTGGTGGACGCAGGTAGCGGCAAATAGAGGTTGGTTGTCGCTGCGGTCACCGGTTTTTGTTGGCGGCTGCCGGCGGAAGTTGGTTGATGTTTGATGACTGCTTGAGTCTGGGGGTGTGTAAATGTCCATAGAAAATTTGGTGGAGATGGCTCGGTTTCTTTACGGTGTGACTCTATGTTTGGTTCCGTTCGGTTGCCGCTCGTATGGTTCGTTCATTTCATTTATCCAGTCACTGACTGTTGGTGATATTAGTGTCATCGTCATTTCGTGTGATAAGGTGATTTACTTGAACCAAATGGATTTCAAGTTAAGCTTATTACAAGTTAGGAGAGTGTGAAGTGCACGCTTGTTTAAGCTAACTTCTAGTCAATAAAAATGAAAGGTTGTGTTGTTTAATTTTTGTCTTTTTGACCAAAAGACATAATTAATGATGAAATGTTGTAAACTCTTAAAGAAACGGTGTAAGCTTTTATGAAATAGTGTAACTATTCATAGTACATTTTTATCAAAATTTATAAGCATTCATGGTCACCTTTTAGCCAAAATGTGCGACCATTTAGAGTACATTTCAGCCAAAAGGTGTAACCTATCATACTCTATTTATAGAAAGTATTTGTCTTATATTCATAGATTGATGAAACATGAACACTCACAATATACAAATTATCTATATTCTTGACTCTAGATTTTAATTGCCTATATTGGAGTTTTGCCTTTGTCTTATCCCAATAAGGATTTCTTGTAACCCTAAGAGAATATAATTATATAGGATCGAAATACTTCATTAGAAAAATGTTTACACGATTCATAAGTTTATCCGGTTTCCCTATACCCTATTTAACACTGACTCCATTAGCTTCGACGCTCATTCACCAAGTTCTTCTCACAACTCAAATGCGACGACATTAAAGTCTCGATCATTGTCATCGTGATAATGATGTGTTTCATATCTTTAGGCTAGTCAATCAAGAGCAGGCTGCTTAACTACTCAGGGCCCATCATTTTAGGGGCCTAAATAAATATAGTTACTGGTATATGCTTAGGCCCAAAATAATTACTGACTAATATTTGAACAACGTATATGGGGCATATTTCCTATCGGGGCAAATAAAAAAGAAGCAGCTATCATGGGCCCATTTTTTCCAAGCCCAAAACATTATTTTCCTTTTTTCAATTACGCCTACTCATCTGTTCAATACGTCTTTTCAATATCATTAGTTCAATACGTCGTCTACTTCCCTAATCGCCTTCAAGCGGTAATATTCGATTTCTCATCTATTCATATGTAGTATTTTATTGTCTTGTTGATTTTGATTTGTTAATTTTAATCATGTTAATTTTCTATGGTTATTGTATGTTAATTTTACTCATATCTAATTGTCCATTGCCTCATGTTATTTTTTTTTAATTTTTTATGGTTATTGTCTTTTATACTCTTATCACTATGTACTTTGTATGTTGTTGTAACTTGTAAGTATAAAGTATGAAGTTGATCGCTGCAAAAACCAGCAAGTTTGGCATCACTGATGATTATAGATACATAAACCATTAAGTTGATGTAAAACCCTTGTTTGAAAATATGAAATCTCATCATGTGTGGTTAGTCTTCTATTGGCACTTGCAATTTACCTTTTGAGTGATTTCCCTTTTAAGCAAAATGTTACATTTAAATATAATTATTACTGTTTTAATTACTATATTCAAAAGAAATTCGCAAGATAAAAGTGACAAGGTTTTCGATATCTCTTTACTAGTGTACCGACAGTTGTACACTTGCAATTAATTAATTTTTATGATTACTGATTAGGCATGACTCCTACATTGCTGAAAAACGTAAGAGACGAAAAAGATGAAGAAATGAAAGTCTCTCAAATTGGTGTACTACATAATTTTTTAATAAACCGAGTCATGAAGAGCAAGAGCATGTACAAATAAATGTAGAAGAGACGAAAGGGCAAGAGCATATTAAAGAACAAGATGCGGACAAAGATGAACATGTCGAGACAAATATAAATGAAGAAAATGTGATATATAACCTTGTTGATAAATTTCAAAATTATGAGAAGTTATTCGATTTTTTATTTTCACATAACTTGAGGGGAATTAAAGATAAAGATCTAAAGTCGTCTAGTGATTTTCTGAAAACTTCACTCCAGTGTGAAGGGAAATCGGATATCAATGGTCATGAACTTTAGATGGAATTTAAAGCATTTGACATAATAGGAGCCGGTGAATTTACGAATTCTTTAGATGTTATGATACATCTGAATGAGGCTTAATTTTTTTTCTCAAACTCAATGATTACATATAGAATATTATTGACTATTCCAGTTACAGTGGCATATGCGGAAAGAAGCTTTTCAAAACTTAAATTATTGAAATTATACCTACGGTCTACAATGTCCCAACAAATACTTGGAGGATTGACGATGATGACTATTGAGAATGAAATCTTAGAGAGTATAAAATGTGAAATTGTGATTAAACAATTTACTACATAGAATGCGAGAAGAGCTTCAAGAATAATTTGTTAGCTATTATAGTATGTAATTCTAAATCTATGTTATTTATGTTTATTGTGATGACATTAGTTGTCATTTTTTTTGTGTGAATAAATTAAATTATTCGGTAGGGTTTAATAGCCTTTTTTCGCCTAGTTTCTAGGCCTTTAAATATCTGGGACCGACCCTGTGTGATCAATCTTTCACCGAATCCATGTTCGATGGCGAAAACAACATGCTATTAAACTTCCCCGTGATCTTTGGAGAACGGTACTAGTTTTTGATCTGACTTGTACTTTGACTTTTTGTTTGACTTTTGATATTCTAAATAATGGTTTGCACCATCAAGATATAGGTGCCCCCTTAACAAAGTCCTACAGAAAACATTAACTAATAACTAATTAAGTACGGAATAATTAGTAAGTTGGTTTATTTATTTTTTTAGAGCAGCATAGTAAGTTGGTTTACCAGTAACCTGTACTTGTGTGAACCCATTTCATGAAGTCACTGATTTTCATCAAATCTTGTTTTAGTAGGATAAAAGCTTCAAGCTTGGGATTAATAAATTTTTTTTTTTTTTCCAAAAAAAATACGCCTTTACATAACAAAAGGAGGTTTTATCAAAAAGGTAAATGTCCATTACAACATACAAAACGAAGCAAAACTTCCGAGCCCAACTGTTGGGAAAAATAGACATAATAATCTGAGGAGTCAAAAGTATTTTGCAGGTTTTAGAGTCTGGAGTTTTAGAGTCTGAAGTTGCAGACTCTGGAATTTTTGAAGTAAACTTATGATGATTTCTTGAAGCCAAAGTCAAAGAATATTCTGGAGATATGCTTGTTATTTAAGAAGATTTGTTTTGAAGATTTGATTTTATCTCCAGAGTTGACTTCCTAGTTATTAGCTAATTTGACTTGTTTTAGTTTATCTTTTCCATTTTTATAGGTATGTAGTTATGGAAACCAAATCTCCAGATTTGGTTTTTTACCTGTATAAATAGGAGCGTATGTTTTCATATGAACTTGTACTTTTACACGATCTATTATCTAATTCTTATTCTATTCATCGTGTTCTCTCATTTTCTGCACTATAATTCTTATTTATTGTATAAAGTGAGAGTCTGGTGTTCATAGTCATATTACTGTGAATTAATAACTGGTATCAGAGCGGAAAAGGTGTAAATCCTATCTCGGTGATCTTTAAAGACGATCCATATTTTTATCAAAATGTCTACCAGTACCATTCCTACCCCAGTTATGGCTGGAAAAGGTGTGCCAATATTTGATGGCACAGATTTTGCAACTTAGAAATTGAAAGTCCTATGGTTTTTAGGATCTATTCATGAAGAAGCTGAACAAGTTCTTACAACAGGACCTATAATTCCTGGTTCAATGATAGCTGCTGTTCCTGCCTCAGATACTGTTGCTGCACAACCTGCCTATTTTCGTGAAACATCAAGAGAAAGGTGGACTGAAGCAGAAGCCATAAAGTTCAAACTAGATAGCAAGATAAGGAGTATTATTGGAAATGCTGTTACTGTTCCAATTCTCAGAAAGATCAGTCATGTCAAGACTGCTAAAGCTATGTGGGATCTGTTACTTAATGACTATGAAGGAGTCACTGTTGTTAAGACTCAGAAGAAGAAGAATCTGATTAGATGCTATGAAAATTTTGCTGCTGAGCCTAAAGAATCTTTAAGTGATCTTCATTCAAGATTTCAGGTTCTGATAAATGATCTTGAAAGTGTTGGTATAGAGAAAACACAACAAGTGTTGTGTCAAAAGTTCATTGAACTGCTACCTTCAAACTTTGAATCTGTGATTACATCTATGATAATTAGTGAGAAGATAGATGATTATGAACTAAGTGAGTTGTTTGGTATACTATCAAACTTTGAGGAAACACAACTGAAGAACAAGATCAATGCTAAGAAGACTGCTAAAGATCCAGAAGCTGCATTGGTGGCTACCACAAAGAAGAATAAGCAGTTTGTGATGACCCGGAAATTTTCGATCAAATTTAAACTTAAATCTTTATATGTTTCCGATACGATAAACAAAATCTGTAATGTTGAGTCCCGAAAGTTTTGAAATCCATATTCATGAAATCAATTACCCTTTGACTACTCCCGATGATTCACGAACAATTGATTGTAAATAAATTTGTACATATATATATATATATATATATATATATATATATATATATATATATATATATATATATACACACACACACACATATATATATATATATATATATATATATATATACATATATAAATATATATAATTCTTAAACATAACTAATATTATATGTATATTGTCATACATATATAAAAAATGTATTAAATATTGAATATATGTTGTCATATATCACATAGTTAAAAAATGTGTAATTGTAATATATTAAATTGAAATTATAAGTTGAAATAAATGGTATAGTAATGTTATTATTATTTTCCAATATTCACATCAAAGTTAGTACTATAAATATAGTATACAAATATGAAACTTGATATATATAAATTGATCTATTATTATTATTATTATTATTATTATTATTATTATTATTATTATTATTATTATTATTATTATTATTATTATTATTATTATTATTATTATTTATAATTATTAAGATTAATAGAATTATTATTATTATTAATACATGTATATTTATTTTTATCATAAAATTTATAACATCAAATCAGAGAAAGTACCAATCATACTATATGTAATTTGTTGTGTGTCTCTAAAAGTCGTACTAATCTAATTCAGATTTAAGAACAAAACAAATTCTGTTACACATCATAATCCACTCTTATATTTTTTTATATCTTTTTCTATATCTGATGACAATCGTGTCGAGCTAATTAAACTAACAAACAAACTTCAATTAATCAATATAGCTATAATGATATCATTTCTTAATCAAATATCTCCAGCCCAACAATATCATCTTTCATTTCTATCCACTCCACCCTCATTATCATGAACCGGCTACCACCAGCCACCTTCACTTCCCACCTATGTTTGCATATGGAACCGCCACTACTACAACCCTTATTACTGTTTCTGCCATTCGAACCAACACCCAAACCACCCAAATACAAACCTTTTGTGCTGCTACTTGTTTTTCGTGAACTCACCCAAATAAACCCCGGTTACTGCTACTGGTATTTCTGTTTAGAATTGATGACGAGATGAAGAATGAAAGAAGTAAGTAATGATTGAGTGATAATGGCTTTTATGATTAAAAAGAAGAGTGGGATGGGACAACATGGGACGGCAACATTGGATGCTATATACCGAAGTATCTTTATATGACTTTGCATTATCGAAAGTATGGTGGAACCCATTTGATACTAAGTCGACATGAAATAAGGTAACAAACCCGCCACCATTACTTTTCTTCTTCTTGATTTGTCGAGCATCAAACCTATCACTCAAACCCAATTCAATCCAACGAACACCACCACCTTTAAATTTCTTGTTTTCGTTTGTTGTACCAGCGAACACACCACAAATCAAACAAACCACAAAAACAGTTACTTTCTTTTAATTCGATCAACACCATCAACCTTTGATCTCGGGTCTATTGTTCATTCCCGGATCATCACCATAGCCAAGCTCGTTACCACATACATGAAAACCTGCTACAGCTCGCTGCCATGTTTGTTTATCCATTTACTATTACTGCTGTTGTAAATTTTTTTTGCTTCTATTCCTATTGCAATGAAGATGATACTTTTAATGTTGCGTGTTCTTTTTCTCTCCTTATGACCGACACATTTTAGAAAGAGAATCCACTCATGCAATTTGAGATTTTTAAGGCAGACAAGTTGCTATATTCCTTCTGTTTCGTGACCCACACACAACACCAATAGTTGGAACCTTTATAAAATTGCTATTATGATTGATTCCTGTTTTATTTAAATCATGAGAAGGATATTATGTGGTAACGAGAAAGGGTGCAAACAACTTGCTGTTTTTACTAATTAAATAAGAATACAATAATGAAACAATGGGAGGAGTGTTCAACGGATTCTAGCTAGTAGAAACCGATCGAAATTAGTTTTTTTTTTTTTTTTCTGTTGGGGCCGAGATCCATTTTGATTATTGGGCCGTGATTATGATTTAGTTGTTGGGCTGTAAAGAGGTTGGACATTGAACTAGTTTTTAAGTATTGGGCTTGTGTTATATTTTTCTGATTTGGGCCAAGAAATGGAGATCGAGTTGATACACAAATAGATTAGGTTCTGTAGATTATGATCCTGTGATGACTGAAGATAGATGAAATACTATACGAGTAACATGATGAGGGTGGCATCGTGATGTCATGAAGATGTTTTAAAACGAAAATAAAATGGTCATATTGATGATCATGATGCACAAAGATTATAATCACGAAGTGGTTATGATAATGATAAAGTTAATGTTAGAATGATATAGATGATACATGAAATGATAACGATAATAATGATATAGAGATGATGGTGATTAATATTAAGAATATATGATAACGTATATGTTTACGTGGTAAATGAGTGATCGAGATAAAAAGGATGATGATGACTATGATCGTGATAAGTGGTGATGAAAATGATGATAATATGATAACTGGAAAAATGATGATGATGTTAGGATTAGGTGATGATGATGCCGTTTGTTATAATAATGATCATTGATCGAAAGGAAGAAAATGATGATAATGGTTTAGGTTATTATCGGGTTAGCGGGACGTCGCGGGTTCAAACCCGGACTTGGGCATTTTTCTTAAGGACTACTTCTTTGAGGTAGTTTACTTATTATCATTATCATTATTATTATTATTATTATTATTATTATTATTATTATTATTATTATTATTATTATTATTATTATTATTATTATTATTATTATTATTATTATTATTATTATTATTATTATTATTATTATTATTATTATTATTATTATTAAGGTTACTAAAATCATTATTTTCAATATTAATATATCATTATTATTATTAAATGATACTATTAGTATTATTATTAAAATTATTATCATTAGTATTATTATTATTATTATTATTATTATTATTATTATTATTATTATTATTATTATTATTATTATTATTATTATTATTATTATTATTAAGATCATGGTTATTATTATTTATCATTAATATTATTATTATTATTATTATTATTATTATTATTATTATTATTATTATTATTATTATTATTATTATTATTATTAATAACATTAAAAATTATCATTTTTATTAAAATTATTAGTTTTAACAATATTAGTATTATTTTTATCATTATTATCCTTAATACTATTATCATTATCATAAATTCGTATCATTATTATTATTATATCATTATTGATAATATTAAAATATTTTAATGAAACACATAAGTTATAAAATGATATCACTAATAATACATATATATTGTTCGATTATAATTAAGTGTATTAATAAATAAAGAAATGATAGAGGTTCGTGAATCCGAAGCCAACCCTATACTAATCCGAAGCCAACCCTATACTTGTTCAATGTCGTTCTATGTATTTTTACTACAAAATACATTAGGTGAGTTACATTGATCCCCTTTTACTCTTTACATTTTTGGGGCTGAGAATACATGCAAATGCTTTAGTAACTGTTTTACAATAATTATATGCGTGAGTTTCATTGATCCCCTTTTACTCTTTACATTTTTAGGGCTGAGAATACATGCAAATGCTTTAGTAACTGTTTTACAATAATTATATGCGTGAGTTTCATTTGCTCCCTTTTTAAATGCTTTTGCAATATATATTTTTAGGACTGAGAATACATGCGCTGCTTTATAAATGTTTGACGATATAGACACAAGTAATTGAAACTACATTCTATGGTTGAATTATCGAAATCGAATATGCCCCTTTTTATTAAAGTCTGGTAATCTAAGAATTAGGGAACATACACCCTAATTGACGCGAATCCTAAAGATAGATCTATTGGGCCTAACAAACCCCATCCAAAGTACCGGATGCTTTAGTACTTCGAAATTTATATCATGTCCGAAGGAGGATCCCGGAATGATAGGGGATATTCTTATATGTATCTAGTTAATGTCGATTACTAGGTGTTCACCATATGAATGATTATTTTTGTCTCTATGCATAGGACGTATATTTATGAGAACTGGAAATGAAATTCTTGTGGTCTATTAAAATGATGAAAATAACTTTAAAGCATGTTTATTCTCAGGTGTTAAAGAAATCTTCCGCTGTGCATTTGCTCATTTTAAAAATATTACTTGGAGTCTTTCATAGCATATTTTGAAGAACGTTGCATTCGAGTCATTGAGTTCATCAAAGATTATTATTAAATCAATTTATAGTTGGATAGTGGATATTATGAAATGGTATGCATGCCTGTCAATTTTCGATGTAAAGAAAGTTTGTCTTTTAAAAACGAATGCAATGTTTGTAAAATGTATCATATAGAGGTCAAATACCTCACAATGTAATCAACTATTGTGAATCGTTTATAATGTATATGAACGGGTCCTTTCATAGTTATTCTCTAGTGTGACGACCCGTAATTTCCGACCAAATTTAAACTTAATCCTTATATGAATTCGACACGATAAGCAAAGTCTTTAATGTTGAGTCTCGAAAATTTCGAACTGTTTCATATATTCATTTGACCTTCGACTAATCCCGACGATTCACGAACCATTATGTGTAAATATATATATATATATATATATATATATATATATATATATATATATATATATATATATATATATATATATATATATATATATATATATATATATATATTATGAATTAAAATATTATATGAGTTAATTAATTATATATGATATTAAAATAAATCTATATGTATATGTAAGGTATATTGAATGTATATTTATATGTTTTCGAATTTATTCAATATACGATAATAGCACTCGTTTGTCAGTCGGTCGATATTAAGCAAGTTTAATTCAAACTTATATGATTTTAAAATAAACGATGATCCGAAAATGAGTTATATAAGTTATAGGCTTATTAAAAGTATATTTAGGATCTAATTATTTAATTTTAACACTTTTTATATTTTACCCATAAATGAGAGGGACAGTTGATGTAATTTTTATTTATTAAATTAATGACTGAATTTTATACCATAATGACCAAAATAAATAAATATAGTTAATCTAAAAGTTTGGGATTTTTCTGAGACCTTTTTATCCGCCATTAATTTCAAATAGTGCACGATACACAGTCCGTGAAAACTGTCGGTAGAATATAAACAATCAACATTCACGAGAGAATTATTAATTAGAAAAAGGGTAAGGTAACTTGTTTTTTCTTCTTTCTGCACATGGGATGTTTAGACATATAATTTTGGATACTGTTATTACTTTTAACTTATATCTATCTATTTCTCTAGCATCTATATTATATATCTACATACTTATGCAAATGCAGAGAATATATATACACATCACATATAGAAATTATAAATCTTCTCTTTCTTCTTCTATAACCCAACACCCTCATCACTTTTAAGCCTACCATCAAACCACCATCAATATAGGATCACAGACCCTTTTAACTTAACTATAAATTGAATTACGAAACAATGGATGGAGCAAAATAAATAATATTCTCAGTACATTGCTCAACTAAAACTAAAGTTACAATATTCTTAAATACAAGAAAGCAAAAATCATCCAACCCACTCTCTTATAAACCATTGAGGAACCACCCATGTCACCTTAGTTCAAATTCCACCACCATCGCTGCAAGAACCGTATTGCAGGATTTGAAATGAAGGAAAGATTCAATACTACACAATACCTCCAGCAAGGAACGAAGGAGAGGTTATGGAGGCAAAATTTTTATCGAAACTATGATTTAGGTTCAATGTGCATAAAGTTTATGGAACTGAATCAGCTCACTTTCATAGTTTCACTTCATCAAAATTGGTATAAATCATACTTGCTCCTACTCATTTATATGTTTTTGTTTTCTGTTAGAAAGAAACCCAATCGACACCACACCCATCTAAACTGCTACCCCGTCGACAAAACTCCACCACCATCACCATAACTCAATATTTTTTTTCCTTCTGTTTTCTGTTTACGACCCAAACCCACCATAGATGTTTTTATGTTTGGCTGCAACAAAACCGAAACCCACTTGGGTTTTTGTTGGTCGAATGTATAACATCAACCATCGACCCATCTCTCTCTCTCATCATCTTCAAACACCACTGGTAACCATCATCTTCCACCAATCATCACCTCAATCACCGTCATTATTTTCTTTTTCTTCTACTACTGCGTTTTATGTTTAACGAGCCTAAACCTTGAACCAAAGAGCCCATATTGATCGGTTAGAACTCACAACCCTCACCACTTTGAAAACCACTATTATCGAACACCCATCACTATTTATTATCACCTTTGTAAAACCATCACCTTCTGCGAAATTCTTTTGTGCTGTAAAAGTTCAAACCCCAACCACACCCAGTTTCCATTATTAATTACTATCATTGTCGGTCCAAAATGAAAAAAGGATACATGCACACTTAGGATTCTTTTTAAGTAAAAGATTATACGGAGTAGTTATAATAGGGGATGGCGCCATACAAGAAATAACAAAGTACATGTGGAATTAAGAAGGACTTGTTGGCCGACAATTTTATTAATTTTTTTGCTGTTGGTTATTTTCTTTCCATGGTGGACCTAGACAAATCACACAACCATGTAATTGATTTATTTACAGATTGGGTTTAAATGAATTACTTAGGCCGAGGTCCTTTGTTGGGCCGGAATCTATAGATCTGTTTTTCGGATTGGGCTAAGTCAAAGGCAAATGGGATAGTAAAATAGTTTCTCGGTTAAATAGATTAAGGTGTAATATAAATCAGAAAAAGAGAAGCGGAGGAGTGTTTAAGGTGTTGTGTTGGTGAACTAGAGGTCTTGGGTTCGAACATTGGCAGGGACGTTTATTGTTTTTTTAAGCCTAGTACATTAAGGTAGCCTTTCTTCTTATTATTATTATTATTATTATTATTATTATTATTATTATTGTTATTATTATTATTATTATTATTATTACTATTATTATTATTATTATTATTATTATTATTATTATTATTATTATTATTATTTACACTATGTTAAGTATTATTATAAAATCATTATTTTAACAAACTAAAAGTTAATTATATAAAAAGATTTCTAGTACACATATAGTAACTGATGTGCGTAGAGGTGTATACGAAATAGTTATACTTTTACTACAAAATACTATTAAATACGATACAATTTTACACAAGTTATTTATTTATTTATAGAATGGATATACCTAAACCTTGCTACAACACTTATAGGCAGTGTACCTAATCGTACAGTAGTGTAGTTTTTAGTAAGTCCGGTTCGTTCCACAGGGAGCTAGCCAAGTTTAACGCTATATTTTTAAAACTATATATATATATATATATGTATATATATATATATATATATATATATATATATATAAGTAATATTATCATTATAAAAAGGGGGTTTTTACCGTTTAATGACCGGTTTGTCGATTTTAAAACTTTATTCGCAGTTAAAACCTAATGTAAAATATTAAATAAATAAAAGACTTAATTTTAAAGCGTAAAGTAAATGACAATAATTAAAGTGCGATAAATTAAAGTGCGATAAATAAATTGCGATAATTAAAAAGTACAATAATTAAAATGACAATAAATTAAAGTGCGATAATTAAAAGTGCAATTAAATATGAAATAAAGGAATTATGCTTATTTAAACTTCCGTAATCATGATGTTTGACGTGTTGATTTTAGTTTTATTACCATGGGTTAATCGTCCTTTGTCCTAGATTATTCAATATGTCCGTCTGGTTTTTGTCCATAACAGTCCATCAGTCATAAATATAAAGTGCGAGTGTCCTCGTCAAATTATCCTTATATCCGAAGTCAAATATTCCAACTAATTGGGGACTTAAACTATAATTACACCAAGTGTCCTTGTATATAATTCACCCCTGTTTTAATAAGTCCATTAACTATTAATCCATTCCCGTGTCCGGTTAAATGAACGATTATTAGTACTTATAAATATCCCGCCCATCGTGTCCGATCGAGTGTATATGGTTATTTATAGGTACGTCCAATTGTAAATCTTTATATTAAATTAACAAACTATCATTTAATTAAACAAATATAAAGCCCATTAATAGCTCATAATCTAATTTCCACAATTGTCGTTCTTTTGTCCAAACCCCAATTATGATACAAAGCCCAATTACTCAATTTTAATATTTAGCCCAACATCACGATTACTTCGATTTAAATAAGAATAATAATAACTTAGCTACGAGACATTAATTTAAAAAGGTTGAACATAACTTACAATGATTAAAAATAGCGTAGCGTTACACGGACAGAATTTCGACTTACACCCTTACAACATTCGCTAACATACCCTTATTATTAAAATTAAAATTAAAATTAAAATATATATATATATATATATATATATATATATATATATATATATATATATATATATATATATATATATATATATATATATATATATATATATATATATATATATATACGTGAGAGATGGAGAAAGAAAAAGATGTGATTAAGTTCGACCAAAACTTCGAAATTTATAGGACCTGACCCTCAATTTGGGGCCATGCGATCGCATGGTTTTTCTTCTTCCTGGCCATGCGATCGCATGGCCAGCTGGGATAGCTCACATGTTGTTGTTTTCTTCTTGCCGACGGTTTTATTAAATATATATAATATATAAATAATTTTAAGAATTGTTTATATATTATATTATATTTATGTGCATAGTTGACTTATAATTTTCGCTCCGTTGCGTCGCGCGTTGAAAGTTGACTTTGGTCCCGATTCCGGATTTTCGAACGTCCTTGCGTACAATTTAATATCTTGTATTTTGCGTTTCGCGTCTTGTACTCTTGTAATTTTGAGACGTTTCTCATCAATAATTTGAACCACTTTGATTGTACTTTGTACTTTTGAGCTTTTTGGTCGTTTGTGTCTTCAATTCGTCGAATCTGTCTTTTGTCTTCACCTTTTATTATTTAAATGAATATCACTTGTAAATAGAACAATTGCAACGAAAAGCTTTTCTTTCTTGAGGGATAATACTATGAAATATATGTTCGTTTTTAGCATTATCAAATATTCTCACACTTGAGCGTTGCTTGTCCTCAAGCAGTATAGTCTTAATATTCCCACACTTGAGCGTTGCTTGTCCTCAAGCAATATAGTCTTGAAAATAAAAATACTAGAATCACTTCTTTTATTCTTCACATTTTGTACATCAGTGATTTCTATACGGCGGTATAAACAATGATAGTAACGTTGTGGTTTACAGTCCCACATGACTATGAAAATTTAGATCCTTTAGGAAATTGGATCTTTATGAAAACATTTGATCTTTTGAAAATTCAATCTAGCTTTTACCCTAGATAAGTTTTCCGGAATAACCCTTCACCGGTGTTTTCAAAATGTTTTTGTGGATTTTGTGCGAATATCGCAATTTAAAAATTTTAGCTCAAAACTTGCGGTTTTGTGTCACCCACTTGCTAACCTTGTATTGGGAAAGTAACACGTTATAGTGACCCGAACTTTTCCATGTTTATATATATTAATTGAGATTGATATTTACATGATTAAATGTTTCCAACATGTTAAGCAATCAAACTTGTTAAGACTTGATTAATTGAAATAGGTTTCATATAGACAATTGACCACCCAAGTTGACCGGTGATTCACGAACGTTAAAACTTGTAAAAAACTATATGATGACATATATATGGTTATATATATAGTTAACATGATATTATGATAAGTAAACATATCATTAATTATATTAACAATGAACTACATATGTAAAAAACAAGACTACTAACTTAATGATTTTGAAACGAGACATATATGTAACGATTATCGTTGTAACGACATTTAATGTATATATATCATATTAAGAGATATTCGTACATCATAATATCATGATAATATAATAATTTAAAATCTATTTTGATATTATAAATATTGGGTTAACAACATTTAACAAGATCGTTAACCTAAAGGTTTCAAAACAACATTTACATGTAACGACTAACGATGACTTAACGACTCAGTTAAAATGTATATACATGTAGTGTTTTAATATGTATTTATACACTTTTGAAAGACTTCAATACACTTATCAAAATACTTCTACTTAACAAAAATGCTTACAATTACATTCTCGTTCAGTTTCATCAACAATTCTACTCGTATGCACCCGTATTCGTACTCGTACAATACACAGCTTTTAGATGTATGTACTATTGGTATATACACTCCAATGATCAGCTCTTAGCAGCCCATGTGAGTCACCTAACACATGTGGGAACCATCATTTGGCAACTAGCATGAAATATCTCATAAGATTACAAAAATATGAGTAATCATTCATGACTTATTTACATGAAAACAAAATTACATATCCTTTATATCTAATCCATACACCAACGACCAAAAACACCTACAAACACTTTCATTCTTCAATTTTCTTCATCTAATTGAACTCTCTCAAGTTCTATCTTCAAGTTCTAAGTGTTCTTCATAAATTTCAAAAGTTCTAGTTTCATAAAATCAAGAATACTTTCAAGTTTGCTAGCTCACTTCCAATCTTGTAAGGTGATCATCCAACCTCAAGAAATCTTTGTTTCTTACAGTAGGTTATCATTCTAATACAAGGTAATAATCATATTCAAACTTTGGTTCAATTTCTATAACTATAACAATCTTATTTCAAGTGATGATCTTACTTGAACTTGTTTTCGTGTCATGATTTTGCTTCAAGAACTTTGAGCCATCCAAGGATCCATTGAAGCTAGATCCATTTTTCTCTTTTCCAGTAGGTTCATCCAAGGAACTTAAGGTAGTAATGATGTTCATAACATCATTCGATTCATACATATAAAGCTATCTTATTCGAAGGTTTAAACTTGTAATCACTAGAACATAGTTTAGTTAATTCTAAACTTGTTCGCAAACAAAAGTTAATCCTTCTAACTTGACTTTTAAAATCAACTAAACACATGTTCTATATCTATATGATATGCTAAATTAATGATTTAAAACCTGGAAACACGAAAAACACCGTAAAACCGGATTTACGCCGTCGTAGTAACACCGCGGGCTGTTTTGGGTTACTTAATTAAAAACTATGATAAACTTTGATTTAAAAGTTGTTATTCTGAGAAAATGATTTTTATTATGAACATGAAACTATATCCAAAAATTATGGTTAAACTCAAAGTGGAAGTATGTTTTCTAAAATGGTCATCTAGACGTCGTTCTTTCGACTGAAATGACTACCTTTACAAAAACGACTTGTAACTTATTTTTTCGACTATAAACCTATACTTTTTCTGTTTAGATTCATAAAATAGAGTTCAATATGAAACCATAGCAATTTGATTCACTCAAAACGGATTTAAAATGAAGAAGTTATGGGTAAAACAAGATTGGATAATTTTTCTCATTTTAGCTACGTGAAAATTGGTAACAAATCTATTCCAACCATAACTTAATCAACTTGTATTATATATTATGTAATCTTGAGATACCATAGACACGTATACAATGTTTCGACCTATCATGTCGACACATCTATATATATTTCGGAACAACCATAGACACTCTATATGTGAATGTTGGAGTTAGCTATACAGGGTTGAGGTTGATTCCAAAATATATATAGTTTGAGTTGTGATCAATACTGAGATACGTATACACTGGGTCGTGGATTGATTCAAGATAATATTTATCGATTTATTTCTGTACATCTAACTGTGGACAACTAGTTGTAGGTTACTAACGAGGACAGCTGACTTAATAAACTTAAAACATCAAAATATATTAAAAGTGTTGTAAATATATTTTGAACATACTTTGATATATATGTATATATTGTTATAGGTTCGTGAATCAACCAGTGGCCAAGTCTTATTTCCCGACGAAGTAAAAATCTGTGAAAGTGAGTTATAGTCCCACTTTTAAAATCTAATATTTTTGGGATGAGAATACATGCAGGTTTTATAAATGATTTACAAAATAGACACAAGTACGTGAAACTACATTCTATGGTTGAATTATCGAAATCGAATATGCCCCTTTTTATTAAGTCTGGTAATCTAAGAATTAGGGAACAGACACCCTAATTGACGCGAATCCTAAAGATAGATCTATTGGGCCTAACAAACCCCATCCAAAGTACCGGATGCTTTAGTACTTCGAAATTTATATCATATCCGAAGGGTGTCCCGGAATGATGGGGATATTCTTATATATGCATCTTGTTATTGTCGGTTACCAGGTGTTCACCATATGAATGATTTTTATCTCTATGTATGGGATGTGTATTGAAATATGAAATCTTGTGGTCTATTGTTACGATTTGATATATATAGGTTAAACCTATAACTCACCAACATTTTTGTTGACGTTTTAAGCATGTTTATTCTCAGGAGATTATTAAGAGCTTCCGCTGTCGCATACTTAAATAAGGACAAGATTTGGAGTCCATGCTTGTATGATATTGTGTAAAAACTGCATTCAAGGAACTTATTTTGTTGTAACATATTTGTATTGTAAACCATTATGTAATGGTCGTGTGTAAACAGGATATTTTAGATTATCATTATTTGATAATCTACGTAAAGATTTTTAAACCTTTATTGATGAAATAAAGGTTATGGTTTGTTTAAAAATGAATGCAGTCTTTGAAAAACGTCTCATATAGAGGTCAAAACCTCGCAACGAAATCAATTAATATGGAACGTTTTTAATCAATAAGAACGGGACATTTCAGTTGGTATCCGAGCGTTGGTCTTAGAGAACCAGAAAATTTGCATTAGTGTGTCTTATCGAGTTTGTTAGGATGCATTAGTGAGTCTGGACTTCGACCGTGTTTTCTTTAAAAATGATTGCTTAACATTTTTGTTGGAAACTATATATTTTTAACATATGAATATTATGTGATATATTAATCTCTTAACGTGTTTGATATTATGTGATAGATGTCTACCTCTAGAACAAGTCCCATTGACTCACCTAATAATAATGAAGAGTTAAATGTAAATTGGAATGATTCGTGGACTGATTCACAAGTTCCCGAAGAGGAACCGGAAGAAGAGTCGGAACCGGAAGAAGAATCGGAACCGGAAGAAGAATCGGAACCGGAAGAAGAAATAGAACCGGTGGGGGAAATAATAAAAAGGTTAAGTAAAAGAGAATCCTCAACCAACCGACCAAGGTTAATTATGGTCAATGGTGTTTCCGCCAAGGAAGCAAAATATTGGGAGGATTACCAATTCTCCGATGAATCGGATTCCGACGAGAATTCCGATGATGTTATAGAAATTACCCCAACTGAATTTAAAAAGGCAAAAGAAAATAATAAGGGAAAGGGCATAAAAATAGAGAAATCTAATTCCAACCCCGATGAACTTTATATGTATCGTCAACCCCCGAAGTCCTTAAGTTGTAACAATGACCCGGGAACCTCTAAACCACCAGGTTTTTCTAAACCAATGTGGATAACGACGGCTCGTATTAGGGGAACATCATATATCCCTAGAAACTTGGCAAAACGAACCAAAACCGAACAAGAAGAAACGAGCGAGTCGGAATAAGATAGTTATATTCGTGTGGTGTAATATATGTAATATAGTGTGCTTATGCTTTATGATATTTGTAAAAATTGCTTGTATTAATAAGTATTTTTTTTATGAATCTAACTCTTGTCTATTTTACAGTTTAAAAACACAAAATGGATAGACAACCCAATATTTTAAGAGACCTACCCGGAGACATGATTGATGAAATCTTGTCTAGAGTCGGCCAGAATTCTTCGGCACAACTATTTAAGGCGAGATCAGTTTGTAAGACATTCGAAGAACGTTCCAAGAATGTCTTGGTTTATAAGAGACTTTCGTTTGAAAGATGGGGGATATCACATTGGGAAACCCATAAGTTACGATGTGTTTACTTTGACGCATATATTGCGGGGAACCCAAATGCTATTTTACGCAACGGGTTAAGAAATTATTTTGACTCAATATATCCGAATATTGGACTTCGTGATTTAGAAAAAGCGGCTAACATGCAACATAAAGAAGCATGTTATGCTTACGGATTAGTAATGTTCGCTTCTCACCAAAGTGAGAACAAGAACATCGGGCTACAACTATTAAACAAAACGTTTCCACAAGTGACGGAGTCGGTAATTGGGGTAAGAAATGAGGTTTTTAGATTATTACGGGACTGTTGGACATTACGTAACCCTCGTCCCTTTGATGACGTTACAACACGCTGTCTTATGAACGGCCATAACGGTTATGTTGCACAAGACCAAGGATGGGAAGTAGTCCTAGTAAAACCAGAATGCATGACTTGTTTCTGGACGTATGAATTACGTGTCTTTATTGCCTTTGCTGAACGACTTGTGTACTAGCTAGAATTGTCTTCACAACTATCTTGTATCAAAGTTATTGTGTGCTATATTTCATGCTTTATGTAAAATAAGCGGTATTGTAAGTTTGTAAAATATTGTATAAAAGTTTGAACGCGAAATATTATTATAATCAGTTTTTCATATAGAATTGTAGTAGTTGAATTGTATATTAGCTACTAAGTATGAACTTAACGGGTAGGTACTACCCGAATTTAAACTTATAAAACGCTAATATGAAGAAAAAGCTTTTATAAATGAGTTCATATTATGCTACGAAATACTATTAACTACTCTTAATATTCTGTATGATTAACTTGTTCCATTTAACTATTTTGAAGGAAATGGCACCGACTACTCGACACACCGTGAATATGAATGAAGAGGAATTCCGTACTTTTCTAGCTTCAAACATAGCCGCAGTACAGGCTGCGCTACATACCAACAATAACCTTGGATCTAGCAGTACAGGAAATCGTGTAGGATGCACCTACAAAGAATTCACTGCCTGCAAACCTTTGGAATTTGATGGAACCAAAGGACCGATCGGATTGAAACGGTGGACCGAGAAGGTTGAATCGGTGTTTGCCATAAGTAAGTGTACTGAAGAGGACAAAGTGAAGTACGCTACGCATACCTTCACAGGTTCTGCATTAACATGGTGGAATACCTATCTAGAGCAAGTGGGACAAGATGATGCGTACGCACTACCGTGGTCAGCATTCAAGCACTTGATGAACGAGAAGTACCGTCCCAGAACCGAGGTCAATAAGCTCAAGACAGAACTTAGAGGGTTACGAACCCAAGGATTTGATATTACCACGTACGAAAGACGATTCACAGAATTGTGCCTATTGTGTCCGGGAGCATTCGAAGATGA
Organism: Rutidosis leptorrhynchoides; assembly: GCF_046630445.1. Lineage (NCBI taxonomy): Eukaryota > Viridiplantae > Streptophyta > Magnoliopsida > Asterales > Asteraceae > Rutidosis > Rutidosis leptorrhynchoides. Next base: position 27,815,157 of record NC_092339.1, on the reverse strand, counting down.
GGAAGAGAAGATCGACGCGTTTGTGAAAGGATTACCGGAAAGAATCCAAGAAGATATAAGTTCACACGAGCCCGCCTCCATACAACAGGCATGTAGAATGGCTCACAAACTAGTGAACCAGATTGAAGAAAGAATTAAAGAACAGACTGCTGAAGAGGCCAATGTGAAGCAAGTCAAAAGAAAGTGGGAGGAAAACGGTGATAAGAATCACCAATACAACAACAACAGCAATTACAACAATAATCGCAACAATTATCCCAACAATCGCAACATCAATCGCAACTACAACAAACGGCCCAACAACAACAACAACAACAACAACAGCAGCAACTACAACAATCATCCCAACAACAATAATAACCGCAACAACAACAACAATCAGAAGCAACTATGCCAAAGGTGTGAAAAGAATCACTCGGGGTTCTGCACCAAATTTTGCAACAAGTGTAAAAGAAATGGTCATAGCGCGGCGAAGTGTGAGGTCTACGGACCAGGGGTTAATAGAACGAAAGGAACAAATGGTTTCGGAACGAGTAATGGCGGAGCAAGTAGTGTCGGAGCAAGTTATGCCAATGTAGTTTGTTATAAATGTGGAAAACCAGGCCACATTATTAGAAATTGCCCGAACCAGGAGAACACGAATGGACAAGGCCGTGGAAGAGTTTTCAATATTAATGCGGTAGAGGCACAGGAAGACCCGGAGCTTGTTACGGGTACGTTTCTTATTGACAATAAATCTGCTTACGTTTTATTTGATTCGGGTGCGGATAGAAGCTATATGAGTAGAGATTTTTGTGCTAAATTAAGTTGTCCATTGACGCCTTTGGATAGTAAATTTTTACTCGAATTAGCAAATGGTAAATTAATTTCAGCAGATAATATATGTCGGAATCGAGAAATTAAACTGGTTAGCGAAACATTTAAGATTGATTTGATACCAGTAGAGTTAGGGAGTTTTGATGTGATAATCGGTATGGACTGGTTGAAAGAAGTGAAAGCGGAGATCGTTTGTTACAAAAATGCAATTCGCATTATACGAGAAAAAGGAAAACCCTTAATGGTGTACGGAGAAAAGGGCAACACGAAGCTACATCTTATTAGTAATTTGAAGGCACAAAAACTAATAAGAAAAGGTTGCTATGCTGTTCTAGCACACGTCGAGAAAGTACAAACTGAAGAAAAGAGCATCAATGATGTTCCCATTGCAAAAGAATTTCCCGATGTATTTCCGCAAGAATTACCGGGATTACCCCCACATCGATCCGTTGAATTTCAAATAGATCTTGTACCAGGAGCTGCACCAATAGCTCGTGCTCCTTACAGACTCGCACCCAGCGAGATGAAAGAACTGCAAAGCCAATTACAAGAACTTTTAGAGCGTGGTTTCATTCGACCAAGCACATCACCGTGGGGAGCTCCTGTTTTGTTTGTCAAGAAGAAAGATGGTACATTCAGGTTGTGTATCGACTACCGAGAGTTGAACAAACTTACCATCAAGAACCGCTACCCACTACCGAGAATCGACGACTTATTTGATCAACTACAAGGCTCGTCTGTTTATTCAAAGATTGACTTACGTTCCGGGTATCATCAAATGCGGGTGAAAGAAGATGATATTCCAAAGACTGCTTTCAGAACACGTTACGGTCATTACGAGTTTATGGTCATGCCGTTTGGTTTAACTAATGCACCAGCTGTGTTCATGGACCTTATGAACCGAGTGTGTGGACCATACCTTGACAAGTTTGTCATTGTTTTCATTGATGACATACTTATTTACTCAAAGAATGACCAAGAACACGGTGAACATTTGAGAAAGGTGTTAGAAGTATTGAGGAAGGAAGAATTGTACGCTAAGTTTTCAAAGTGTGCATTTTGGTTGGAAGAAGTTCAATTCCTCGGTCACATAGTGAACAAAGAAGGTATTAAGGTGGACCCGGCAAAGATAGAAACTGTTGAAAAGTGGGAAACCCCGAAAACTCCAAAACACATACGCCAGTTTTTAGGACTAGCTGGTTACTACAGAAGGTTCATCCAAGACTTTTCCAGAATAGCAAAACCCTTGACTGCATTAACGCATAAAGGGAAGAAATTTGAATGGAATGATGAACAAGAGAAAGCGTTTCAGTTATTGAAGAAAAAGCTAACTACGGCACCTATATTGTCATTGCCTGAAGGGAATGATGATTTTGTGATTTATTGTGACGCATCAAAGCAAGGTCTCGGTTGTGTATTAATGCAACGAACGAAGGTGATTGCTTATGCATCTAGACAATTGAAGATTCACGAACAAAATTATACGACGCATGATTTGGAATTAGGCGCGGTTGTTTTTGCATTAAAGACTTGGAGGCACTACTTATATGGGGTCAAAAGTATTATATATACCGACCACAAAAGTCTTCAACACATATTTAATCAGAAACAACTGAATATGAGGCAGCGTAGGTGGATTGAATTATTGAATGATTACGATTTTGAGATTCGTTACCACCCGGGGAAGGCAAATGTGGTAGCCGATGCCTTGAGCAGGAAGGACAGAGAACCCATTCGAGTAAAATCTATGAATATAATGATTCATAATAACATTACTACTCAAATAAAGGAGGCGCAACAAGGAGTTTTAAAAGAGGGAAATTTAAAGGATGAAATACCCAAAGGATCGGAGAAGCATCTTAATATTCAGGAAGACGGAACCCGGTATAGGGCTGAAAGGATTTGGGTACCAAAATTTGGAGATATGAGAGAAATGGTACTTAGAGAAGCTCATAAAACCAGATACTCAATACATCCTGGAACGGGGAAGATGTACAAGGATCTCAAGAAACATTTTTGGTGGCCGGGTATGAAAGCCGATGTTGCTAAATACGTAGGAGAATGTTTGACGTGTTCTAAGGTCAAAGCTGAGCATCAGAAACCATCAGGTCTACTTCAACAACCCGAAATCCCGGAATGGAAATGGGAAAACATTACCATGGATTTCATCACTAAATTGCCAAGGACTGCAAGTGGTTTTGATACTATTTGGGTAATAGTTGATCGTCTCACCAAATCAGCACACTTCCTACCAATAAGAGAAGATGACAAGATGGAGAAGTTAGCACGACTGTATTTGAAGGAAGTCGTCTCCAGACATGGAATACCAATCTCTATTATCTCTGATAGGGATGGCAGATTTATTTCAAGATTCTGGCAGACATTACAGCAAGCATTAGGAACTCGTCTAGACATGAGTACTGCCTATCATCCACAAACTGATGGGCAGAGTGAAAGGACGATACAAACGCTTGAAGACATACTACGAGCATGTGTTATTGATTTCGGAAACAGTTGGGATCGACATCTACCGTTAGCAGAATTTTCCTACAACAACAGCTACCATTCAAGCATTGAGATGGCGCCGTTTGAAGCACTTTATGGTAGAAAGTGCAGGTCTCCGATTTGTTGGAGTGAGGTGGGGGATAGACAGATTACGGGTCCGGAGATTATACAAGAAACTACCGAGAAGATCATCCAAATTCAACAACGGTTGAAAACCGCCCAAAGTCGACAAAAGAGCTACGCTGACATTAAAAGAAAAGATATAGAATTTGAAATTGGAGAGATGGTCATGCTTAAAGTTTCACCTTGGAAAGGCGTTGTTCGATTTGGTAAACGAGGGAAATTAAATCCAAGGTATATTGGACCATTCAAGATTATTGATCGTGTCGGACCAGTAGCTTACCGACTTGAGTTACCTCAACAACTCGCGGCTGTACATAACACTTTCCACGTCTCGAATTTGAAGAAATGTTTTGCTAAAGAAGATCTCACTATTCCGTTAGATGAAATCCAAATCAACGAAAAACTCCAATTCATCGAAGAACCCGTCGAAATAATGGATCGTGAGGTTAAAAGACTTAAGCAAAACAAGATACCAATTGTTAAGGTTCGATGGAATGCTCGTAGAGGACCCGAGTTCACCTGGGAGCGTGAAGATCAGATGAAGAAGAAATACCCGCATCTATTTCCAGAAGATTCGTCAACACCTTCAACAGCTTAAAATTTCGGGACGAAATTTATTTAACGGGTAGGTACTATAGTGACCCGAACTTTTCCATGTTTATATATATTAATTGAGATTGATATTTACATGATTAAATGTTTCCAACATGTTAAGCAATCAAACTTGTTAAGACTTGATTAATTGAAATAGGTTTCATATAGACAATTGACCACCCAAGTTGACCGGTGATTCACGAACGTTAAAACTTGTAAAAAACTATATGATGACATATATATGGTTATATATATAGTTAACATGATATTATGATAAGTAAACATATCATTAATTATATTAACAATGAACTACATATGTAAAAAACAAGACTACTAACTTAATGATTTTGAAACGAGACATATATGTAACGATTATCGTTGTAACGACATTTAATGTATATATATCATATTAAGAGATATTCGTACATCATAATATCATGATAATATAATAATTTAAAATCTATTTTGATATTATAAATATTGGGTTAACAACATTTAACAAGATCGTTAACCTAAAGGTTTCAAAACAACATTTACATGTAACGACTAACGATGACTTAACGACTCAGTTAAAATGTATATACATGTAGTGTTTTAATATGTATTTATACACTTTTGAAAGACTTCAATACACTTATCAAAATACTTCTACTTAACAAAAATGCTTACAATTACATTCTCGTTCAGTTTCATCAACAATTCTACTCGTATGCACCCGTATTCGTACTCGTACAATACACAGCTTTTAGATGTATGTACTATTGGTATATACACTCCAATGATCAGCTCTTAGCAGCCCATGTGAGTCACCTAACACATGTGGGAACCATCATTTGGCAACTAGCATGAAATATCTCATAAGATTACAAAAATATGAGTAATCATTCATGACTTATTTACATGAAAACAAAATTACATATCCTTTATATCTAATCCATACACCAACGACCAAAAACACCTACAAACACTTTCATTCTTCAATTTTCTTCATCTAATTGAACTCTCTCAAGTTCTATCTTCAAGTTCTAAGTGTTCTTCATAAATTTCAAAAGTTCTAGTTTCATAAAATCAAGAATACTTTCAAGTTTGCTAGCTCACTTCCAATCTTGTAAGGTGATCATCCAACCTCAAGAAATCTTTGTTTCTTACAGTAGGTTATCATTCTAATACAAGGTAATAATCATATTCAAACTTTGGTTCAATTTCTATAACTATAACAATCTTATTTCAAGTGATGATCTTACTTGAACTTGTTTTCGTGTCATGATTTTGCTTCAAGAACTTTGAGCCATCCAAGGATCCATTGAAGCTAGATCCATTTTTCTCTTTTCCAGTAGGTTCATCCAAGGAACTTAAGGTAGTAATGATGTTCATAACATCATTCGATTCATACATATAAAGCTATCTTATTCGAAGGTTTAAACTTGTAATCACTAGAACATAGTTTAGTTAATTCTAAACTTGTTCGCAAACAAAAGTTAATCCTTCTAACTTGACTTTTAAAATCAACTAAACACATGTTCTATATCTATATGATATGCTAATTTAATGATTTAAAACCTGGAAACACGAAAAACACCGTAAAACCGGATTTACGCCGTCGTAGTAACACCGCGGGCTGTTTTGGGTTAGTTAATTAAAAACTATGATAAACTTTGATTTAAAAGTTGTTATTCTGAGAAAATGATTTTTATTATGAACATGAAACTATATCCAAAAATTATGGTTAAACTCAAAGTGGAAGTATGTTTTCTAAAATGGTCATCTAGACGTCGTTCTTTCGACTGAAATGACTACCTTTACAAAAACGACTTGTAACTTATTTTTTCGACTATAAACCTATACTTTTTCTGTTTAGATTCATAAAATAGAGTTCAATATGAAACCATAGCAATTTGATTCACTCAAAACGGATTTAAAATGAAGAAGTTATGGGTAAAACAAGATTGGATAATTTTTCTCATTTTAGCTACGTGAAAATTGGTAACAAATCTATTCCAACCATAACTTAATCAACTTGTATTATATATTATGTAATCTTGAGATACCATAGACACGTATACAATGTTTCGACCTATCATGTCGACACATCTATATATATTTCGGAACAACCATAGACACTCTATATGTGAATGTTGGAGTTAGCTATACAGGGTTGAGGTTGATTCCAAAATATATATAGTTTGAGTTGTGATCAATACTGAGATACGTATACACTGGGTCGTGGATTGATTCAAGATAATATTTATCGATTTATTTCTGTACATCTAACTGTGGACAACTAGTTGTAGGTTACTAACGAGGACAGCTGACTTAATAAACTTAAAACATCAAAATATATTAAAAGTGTTGTAAATATATTTTGAACATACTTTGATATATATGTATATATTGTTATAGGTTCGTGAATCAACCAGTGGCCAAGTCTTACTTCCCGACGAAGTAAAAATCTGTGAAAGTGAGTTATAGTCCCACTTTTAAAATCTAATATTTTTGGGATGAGAATACATGCAGGTTTTATAAATGATTTACAAAATAGACACAAGTACGTGAAACTACATTCTATGGTTGAATTATCGAAATCGAATATGCCCCTTTTTATTAAGTCTGGTAATCTAAGAATTAGGGAACAGACACCCTAATTGACGCGAATCCTAAAGATAGATCTATTGGGCCTAACAAACCCCATCCAAAGTACCGGATGCTTTAGTACTTCGAAATTTATATCATATCCGAAGGGTGTCCCGGAATGATGGGGATATTCTTATATATGCATCTTGTTATTGTCGGTTACCAGGTGTTCACCATATGAATGATTTTTATCTCTATGTATGGGATGTGTATTGAAATATGAAATCTTGTGGTCTATTGTTACGATTTGATATATATAGGTTAAACCTATAACTCACCAACATTTTTGTTGACGTTTTAAGCATGTTTATTCTCAGGAGATTATTAAGAGCTTCCGCTGTCGCATACTTAAATAAGGACAAGATTTGGAGTCCATGCTTGTATGATATTGTGTAAAAACTGCATTCAAGGAACTTATTTTGTTGTAACATATTTGTATTGTAAACCATTATGTAATGGTCGTGTGTAAACAGGATATTTTAGATTATCATTATTTGATAATCTACGTAAAGATTTTTAAACCTTTATTGATGAAATAAAGGTTATGGTTTGTTTAAAAATGAATGCAGTCTTTGAAAAACGTCTCATATAGAGGTCAAAACCTCGCAACGAAATCAATTAATATGGAACGTTTTTAATCAATAAGAACGGGACATTTCACACGTCCAGTATACTTGCTCCGTATATTACCTTTCGGTAAACTACCGTCCGGTTGTAAAGGAAAGCGTTGAACAAGCAACTGTTAAGGCAATGTCCCGTGACATGATTTTAATTATGGTCTATAACGTATTGGATGCAATTACTATCCTTGGTAGGAGTAATAGTAAAGATCACCCTATAGTTTTTCGGTCTGGTACAAGGTCCTGTCTTTGACCATGCTATGCAACCACCGTTCTTATGGTTGACACCCAAATTGGTTCAGGTGACCTAATGAATTCCAGGTGAATTCTTAGGATTTTACGTTCAATGGTAATGAACGCATTGAAAATGAGTTTTCAGAAAACAAATCGATTTGTACTTTGATCAAAATATTTTCTCGTTCAAGCTCGAGTTTAGATATCATTGAATTCCATGAGTTTGTAATTCTCAATCTTTAAAGTCACTCTCAAGGATTGAGTAATATCAGGCTTAAAAGCTGATTTTTAATCTTTTAAGGAGATTATCCTTTCTGGGGGTCTGATTCATTAGTCTTATCAAGCTAATTCGCACGGCGCCCTCTTCATTTTACGAGACAGATCCTCTCATGGTTAGGATAAGTCTGACCACTTGACGACCTTGTTTGATGCTGAGGTCCGTGGATTTCCTGCTGATTTTAGAGATGACTTTTCTAGATTTTTCGTCAACCTACAGCTGGTCTGGACGACAACTTCTTGACCTAAATCAAGAAGCGCGTGTCTTTTTCGGAAGACTTTACTTCCTTTTAATGATGGAATTGATTCATCGTGTAGATCCATCTTTTCTTTTATCTTTATTATAATATTGCGGGTAAAACAGTCAATTTAGTCCAAAACAAAAGCACCTGCAATAACTTTACAGAAACATGTGATAGATTGTTTTTTTTAATTGAATAACTTGGTACATTCTCCCCACACTTAGTTTCTTTCTTTGCCTTTTTATTCTCCTTTATTCCATTTTAAATGAATTCAAGTGTTTTAGGGTGTTTCTCAATTTATGTCCTTTCTGAGGTAACGATAATTTCGGTATTAACACCTAGTTTTCATCGTTCATAAATATGTATAAACATGATTTTGAATTCATTTATTTGAAATTTTTTAAAATTTTCACAAAATTTGGCAAATAAACTAAGTGCAAATCCGAGAGAATTTATAACCCTTCCCCACACTTGAGATCATGCAATGCCCTCATTTGCATGAAATCAGACTATAATTATAAATTCATGAGGGTGATTAGTGTAGAAAAGTGATTAAAAATACCGAGTTTGTAATTACTAAGGTCGTCGAATGATAGATGGCGCGCCTCATAGTTCATTCCTTTTGTTGTAATTTCACATATGTTTTGCGTCTAATCGTCAAAATTAGTAGCTTTTGCTGAACTTAATCTTTACAAGTGCGCTGTTTTACCCTGTTTTGTACATAAGATAGACTACAAACATATATATATATATATATATATATATATATATATATATATATATATATATATATATATATATATATATATATATATATTTATAAAAACCTTTATTTATTAAAACAATTTAAATGAATAATTTTTTAAAAATTTTGTTTCCTTTTTACTTTAGGTAGTTTCGGTATGTTTACCTAGTCCGTCCCTCGACAAAATTTAAAATTTGTCGTTAAAGTGATTGTTTTAAAAGCAAAGATTTTTGGGTTTTTTTAATTTTTTTGGGTATACTTTATATCAATAATATTAAAAATAATGATAACAAAATTTGTAGCCCCGCCCTCGGGTAAAGCAATTTCGGTTTCATGACCTAGTCTTCAACTTACGATGAATTTTAGAAATCATTTTTTTTAAACTTAATGAAATAAAGTAATTTTTTTTTTAAATTCACACAAAACTTAAATTTAAAAAGCATATTAATTTCATATAAAACCTACAAAACAAAAATTCAGAATGGGGGGAGAAAACTAGTTCTTTAGTATCTGCTAGTGAAAAAGATCAACCGGATTCCATTCTCGGAACTACACGAGAACAGAACAACTAACTCTAAATAACATTTTCTTTTTAGAACATTTGAATCTCCCCACACTTAGGTAGCTGTGGTTTTGAAATTGTGATTAACTTCATCGTTAATTTCATTTGGACCATAATCAACTTGCATATCTGTGACTTTTACTTTAAGCCATTGGTCGGATTCCTGTGTAATTTTCACAAATTCAACTAGTTTCGCCTTTTCTTTAGGCGATAGATTGGATACTAACCGGTTACATAACTTAAAGTTCCCCATGGTTCTAGCATCGCGAATCCGTTTAATAAGTTTCTTCATTGAACTATTAATAACGGAGTCATTTAATTTCTTATCAACAACGGGGTTCTTTGTTATCAGGTCATCATTAGGTGTTACTTCATCTTCCCCATACTTAGGCGTTTTATTATTGTTAAGCACTACCGTTGGAGTTGGTAAAACAACATGGTTCTTACCAATCGTTTTTGTTGGTTCAACGGTTTTGGTTGGTGGAGATTTAGACTTTTGACTTACAAAGGTGATCGATTTTTCATCATTACTAAGTGTCATTCTACCATCTCTTACATCAAATAACGCCCCGGTGGATGCTAAGAATGGTCGACCTAAAATTAGAGGAATGTTTGGGTCCTCTTCTATGTCAATGACAATAAATTCGACTAGAAAGGTTAAATTACCTACTTGAACGGGTAGGTTGTCAGCAATTCCAACTGGGTGCCTAATGGTTTGATCAATGAGTCGAACACTCATTTCCGTTGGACTTAACTCACATACTTCTAATCCCTTATATAATGAAAGAGGAATAACACTCACACTCGCACCTAAATCTACTAGTGCATCATACATGACACAATCACTAAGTAGACAAGGAACAATAAATTCACTCGGATCACCCAACCTGGGTGGAGGTTTTGGTGGAACTGTCTTCTCCGGGTTTATTTTTACGGTTTTTGTTTCTTGCACTTTCTTATTCTTCTTCTTCTTTCCAGAGGTATCACAAACTTTATTACCTATTACTTGCTCATACTCAACTCCTTTTCTTGGAAACGGGATGGGTGGTCTGTATGGTGTCACCACTGGCTTTACATACTCGGGTGGTGGTGGTGTTGTAACTTCTTCATTGTTACTCACATCTAAAACCTTCCCATCTTCTGATGCTAATTTTTCAGAATTTGTTGAGACCATATTAACATTCTCATTCTGAGGATTTACTTCAGTATTACTCGGTAGCTTTCCTTGTTCCCTCTCACTCATCATGCTAGCAAGAGTACCTACGTGTTTTTCTAGATTCAAAATGGAAGCTTGTTGAGTTCTTAATGATTGATCAAACCTCTCATTCGTTTGGGTTTAAGATGTAATAAATTGTGTTTGAGATTCCATTAGCTTTGCCATCATTTCTTCCAGATTTGGCTTTTTCTCTTCGGTTTATTGCGGTGGTTTATACAAGCCAGGTCTTTGTTGATTGAAAGTGTTGTTTTGAGTTGGTTGGTTATTCGGACCTTGTTGGTTGTACGAGTTATTATTAGGTCCATTTGGATTGTAAATAATGTTTTGATTTCGATTGAAGTTTGGCCTTGGCGGTTGATAATTATTTTGATAATTATTTCTCAGCCTTTGGTTCATGTAGGAAACATTCTCACGTTGTTTCATCGTTTGCTTGATGTGACAATCTTTCATTAAGTGTGGTCCACCGCATTACTCACAACTGATTCGTATTGCGTGAATATCTTTAGTCATCTTTTCCATTCGTCTTTCGAAAGCATCTATTTTTGCAGAAACGAAATCAAAGTCATGGCTAGAATCGGCTCTAGCCGCTTTAGATGATCGAAAAATATCTTTTTCTTGATGCCACTCATGTGAGTGGGATGCTGTGTTATCAATAATTTTGTAAGCTTCAGTTGCGGTTTTCTTCATAATGGAACCACCAGCTGTTATGTCGATGTCTTTTCGTGTAGCAACGTCGCATCCTTGGTAGAATATTTGTACTATTTGATAAGTATCTAAACCATGTTGAGGACATCCTCTCAACAATTTTCCGAATTTTGTCCACGCCTCATATAGAGTTTCATTTGGCTTCTGCGTGAATGTAACAATTTCTCCTTGAAGTCTTACGGCTTTAGATGCCGGAAAGAATTGTTTAAGAAATTTTTCAACTAAAACATCCCATGTATCAATCGCCCCTTCAGGTAACGATTCTAACCAATCTTTGGCTTCTCCCTTTAAAGTCCAGGGAAACAACATGAGATAGATCTGTTCATCCTCAACTTCTCTGATTTTAAATAGAGTACAGATCCTATTAAAGGTTCGAAGATGTTTGTTTGGATCTTCTTTTGGCGTACCACTATATTGGCATTGATTAGTTACCATGTGTAGGATTAGTCCCTTACTTTCATAATCTGGTGCATTAATATCTGGCTTAATAATGGCGTGACCTTGGCCTGTGCATGTGGCTCTCATTCGGTCTTCCATACTTAGAGGTTCAGTTACTTCCATAATTGAAATTGTTGAATACGAATCACTAGAGAATTCTGATTTAATGGTTTCTTCCTTGACAATCTCTGGTTGAATAATTTGTGGTTCCGGAGGTATGATTATTGGTTCAGGATCTCTGAATTGTCCTTGAATATCCTCCGGGTTTTCAATTGTGAGGTCGGGTTCAAAAAATGGATTATCGAAAATTTGAATTGGACTACTTGGTCGACTGGATGATGATTCTAAGGAAAAATCAACGGCGACAATATTGGCTAGATATCTTGATCGAGTTACAGGTGGTGAACATATAAAAGGTGGTGAACGTTTTGCTCGGTGCATTCACTGAATATCCTATTAGTTATAAAAGATAAAAATTATATAAGTTATCAAATTAATAGACTTTTCTGATTTTGCCCACGTTTCGAATAGCCAATAGATGCAGCAGGTAGCCAGGACCCTTTAAATCGGAAGCCCACAACTCGCCACTAACAAATCCAACTATTACTACGAACCAGAAAATTTTGAATGTCTATAAATTTAACCGCTTAAAATAATTTTTCGTTGAAATTTTAGAGAAGAAATAGAAAATTCTATGTCCTAAAAACTAGAGCGTCGAGAAATAAGAAAGAAAAAGAGCGCGTCGAAAAATAAAATATCGAAAAATAATAAAAAGAACGTAGCGCGTCAAAACTTAAAAGTCTGAAAACTAAGAATTAAAAGTTGCGTCTAAAAGTATTAAAGCTTAAAAGAAATTCTATATCCAAAACGGCAATAACTCAAAAAGTACTAAAATTTATAAAACGGCGTCGCAAAATTCTAAAGCACCTAAATCTTAGTCTAAAGAAAAGCACTTAAGGGATTTTACAGCAAATCCTAAAAATCTAAAAATAAAAGTAAACTACGGCAAAAAACTATATTTAAAACTAATTACGAACGATAAATATACAATTTATGATTAAACGACTAAAAAGATACGAAATATAAAAAGTGATAAAATAACTTATTTTTATAAAAATAATATTTTTATATTTATTTTATAAAAGTATTAATTTTTATATATTAATAAAACTAATTAAACTTAAAAATATAAATTAATTAAAACTAATACTAAATAATATAATAATTTACCCTAATTATAATTAATAATAATAATAATAATAAAAACGTAACCCTAATTCGTTGACTAAGGTACCGGGCCTGTCAAATCAGCTCATGCGATCGCATGAGCTGACCGTTGTAATACCGTGCGGTCGCATGGCTTAAGATAGCAGGCCAAAAGTTGGGCTGCTACAGTGTAGTGGCCCGTATACTTTTATATATATATTTTTTTAATATTTATATAAAATATTTATATAAATGAAATAAAAACTTATATTTTTACAAACTAAAAATAGAAATAAAAATACTTTATAATTTATATATTTTGAACAATTCTTAAAAATATATATATATATATATTTTATTTTTCTTTTTATATTTTTGTATTTTTAATATTTAAAACGTATTTTTACAAAAGCGTATTTTTACAAAAGTAAACTAAGACTTAATAATTTTTTTTTATATATATATAGCATTTCGCTTCCGGCGTTTAAGCAGTCCCCGGCAGCGGCGCCTAAAATACTTGATGTTAAAGCGAAGGGGTACAAAATAGTAGTATTTTTACTACAAAATACTATTAAATATGATACAATTTTACACAAGTTATATATTTATTTATAGAATGGATATACCTAAACCTTGCTACAACACTTATAGGCAGTGTACCTAATCGTACAGTAGTGTAGTTTTTAGTAAGTCCGGTTCGTTCCACAGGGAGCTAGCCAAGTTTAACGCTATATTTTTAAAACTATATTTGTATAAATATAAATATATATATAAGTAATATTATTATTATAAAAAGGGGGTTTTTACCGTTTAATGACCGGTTTGTCGATTTTAAAACTTTAGTCGCAGTTAAAACCTAATGTAAAATATTAAATAAATAAAAGACTTAATTTTAAAGCATAAAGTAAATGACAATAATTAAAGTGCGATAAATTAAAGTGCGATAAATAAAATTGCGATAATTAAAAAGTACGATAATTAAAATGACAATAAATTAAAGTGCGATAATTAAAAGTGCAATTAAATATGAAATAATGGAATTATGCTTATTTAAACTTCTGTAATCATGATGTTTGACGTGTTGATTTTAGTTTTATTACCATGGGTTAATCGTCCTTTGTCCTGGATTATTCAATATGTCCGTCTGGTTTTTGTCCATAACAGTCCATCAGTCATAAATATAAAGTGTGAGTGTCCTCGTCAAATTATCCTTATATCCGAAGTCAAATATTCCAACTAATTGGGGACTTAAACTATAATTACACCAAGTGTCCTTGTATATAATTCACCCCTGTTTTAATATAATTACACCAAGTGTCCCTGTATATAATATTAAACTATAATTACGTCCAATTGTAAATCTTTATATTAAATTAACAAACTATCATTTAATTAAACAAATATAAAGCTCATTAATAGCCCATAGTCTAATTTCCACAAGTGTCGTTCTTTTGTCCAAACCTCAATTATGGTACAAAGCCCAATTACCCAATTTTAATGTTTAGCCCAACATCACGATTACTTCGATTTAAATAAGCATAATAATAACTTAGCTACGAGACATTAATTTAAAAAGGTTGAACATAACTTACAATGATTAAAAATAGCGTAGCGTTACACGGACAGAATTTTGACTTACACCCTTACAACATTCGCTAACATACTCTTATTATTAAAATTAAAATTAAAATTAAAATTATAATATATATATATATATATATATATATATATATATATATATATATATATACACACACACACACACGTGAGGGATGGAGAAAGAAAAAGATGCAATTAAGTTCGACCAAAACTGCGAAATTTATAGGACCTGACCCTCAATTTGGGGCCATGCGATCGTATGGTTTTTCTTCTTCCTGGCCATGCGATCACATGGCCAGATGAGATAGCTCACATGTTGTTGTTTTCTTCTTATCGACGGTTTTATTAAATATATATAGTATATAAATAATTTTAAGAATTATTTATATATTATATTATATTTATGTGCATAGTTGACTTGTAATTTTCACTCCGTTGCGTCGCACATTGAAAGTTGACTTTGGTCCCGGTTCTGGATTTTCGAACGTCCTTGCGTACAATTTAATATCTTGTATTTTGCGTTTTGCGTCTTGTACTCTTGTAATTTTGAGACGTTTCTCATCAATAATTTGAACCACTTTGATTGTACTTTGTACTTTTGAGCTTTTTGGTCGTTTGCATCTTCAATTCGTCGAATCTGTCTTTTGTCTTCACCTTTTATTATTTAAACGAATATCACTTGTAAATAGAACAATTGCTACCAAAAGCTTGTCTTTCTTGAGGGATAATGCTATGAAATATATGTTCGTTTTTAGCATTATCAGTAACTATATATATATATATATATATATATATATATATATATATATATATATATATATATATATATATATATATATATATATATATATATATATATATATATATAGAGAGAGAGAGAGAGAGAAATTATATACTATTTTGTTTTTAAAATAAAATGTTATTATTTAATGTCAAATAATATTAATTAAGTTACATATAAGGAATAAATATATTTTAATTAGATATATAAATATTATTATTAATATCATATAAAAATAAATATTTATATGTATAATATTAATATAACATATATATATAGATATACATAATATTTGAAATGATAAATACATTACTATAAATAATATGATATATAATTAATATAGAAAATAGTTTTATTAGTATTACATGCTCATTATATGTCTTAACATATAAAATCGATATAGGTTCGTGAATCCGAGGCCAACCATGCATTGTTCAGTATCGTCGTATGCATATTTTTACTACAAAATATCGTATCGTGAGTTCATTTGCTCCCTTTTTACTCTTTACATTTTTGGGACTGAGAATACATGCGCCGTTTTTACAACTGCTTTATTAAATGCTTTTGAAATATATTTTGAACTGCGAATACATGAAATGCTTTTATAAATGTTTGACGAGATAGACACAAACAAAACATTCCTCGAATAAATTATTATGCGGACAGAAGTTCTGTGGATTATTATTGAATTATGTGGACATGATAATTGCCACCAACTGATGTGAATATTTTTCCCCTGATTATTATTGCTTGGTAACCTAAGAATTAGAATCGGGTATGGCCCTAATTCACACGAATCTTAAAGGTAGCTACCGGGTTTAACACCCCCACTCAGAATGTTCACTAGACGGAAGAGCTAGTGGGCGTGGTGTTTAGTACTTCGAGGTTTATATATTGATTATACAGATGAGATGTTCTGTTTTGGGGATATTATTGATGTGCATTATATGTTAAGGTCGGTTACCAAGCCAAGCAATGAATGAAAAGTGAATGTTATGTATCGAGAGAATGATTTTATACACAGGTTATGTGTATGATATTTTTTACATGAGATATGTGTACGGTTATGAAGCATTTTTGAAAACTGATTTCGTATACGAGATATGTGTACTGTATTTAAAAGATATCGCATCTACATTACAGGTGGGTATATGATTTGGGCCCATTTGTACCATGCAGCATTTAAATCTTGTGGTCTATCAAAATGATAAATTTTATTGTTTTATGATAAACCTATGAACTCACCAACCTTTTGGTTGACACTTGAAAGCATGTTTATTCTCAGGTATTAAAAAAATCTTCCGCTGTGCATTTGCACATTTTAAAGACATTACTTGGAGTCGATCATCGCAATGGGACCAGATGTTGGTGACTTCGTCCAGATAGATTAGGACGGGGTATGACATGTGGTATCAGAGCAGTGGTCCTAGCGAACCAGGTCTTGCATTAGTGTGTCAAACTGATAGTTGTTTAGATGCATTAGTGAGTTTGGACTTTGACCGTGTCTGCATGTCAAAAGTTTTGCTTATCATTTCGTGTCGAAAATTACCTGCTTATCATTCTTAGGAAATCACTTGCTTATCATTCTTAGTCTAGACACATCTTACTGCATTGATTGCATGAATAGTGTATAGACAAAATTCATATCTTAGCGTATCTGCTAATTCATATTTTAGCATATCTGTTACTGTAAACTTTGCTTAGTATATTCCTCCGCAATCTACGAAATCTTTTGTTCTATATATATAGATATTCTATGTAATTAGAATACCATCCGATAGCCAGAAATCATTTCATATCGAAAAATCCTTTACTCAATCGTACGAAATGGAACTCGTCACTAGTTCAAGTTCTTCAGAACCCGACAGCTATTCTGACACGGATGTTCACCTAAGCTCCGAAAGCAGCGTCACTAGAATGAATCAACCAATCAGCCATCCCCAATTCATCTGATGAGTTCGTAGTTGACTTAAACAATGGAGACGCGAAGAAGGCGACCCTTTCCATCCACCACATTCCCCTCTTGACAAAGAACCTAAAGCACTTACCGGCGAACTAGTCCAAAACACCATTTTCACCCTCATTTCCCGAATATCTCGCCACAATTATATTCTATCTAAAATTCTAAACCTTATTCATCCACTCGTTCCGATCGACAATCATCCCCGAATAATAGAAGAAGTCAACGAACTTCGCGCTCGAGTAATCAATTTGGAAAATATAGTGCAAAATGTACCAGCTTCAACAACATCAACGGCACCAATAGTACCACCAACATCAATACCAGTACCACAACAACTCAAGTTTCAACAACACATTCCTCAACATCTCATTATGTACCTCGAGCATAATCATTGTTCTACGAATCGTTCTACATCATTTATCTTCGTTCTTCCTGGCAATTATGTAATCTCAAATGTTTTAGAGATTATGTATTCTAGTTCTAACGGTAAATCAAATGAGTTTAATATCATATTAACTCATTAAATCCATGATTACATCTGAAGGAAATATATATGTATATATGTTTTCATAAAGATTGTAATTAAAAATTCTTTTGTACAAACTGTTAATGGTGAAAATATTTTAACGGGTAGGTAATACCCGAGGAATATTTAGATTTCACATTAATAATTCACACTGTACATTCTACGAATCTGATTCAACGGTCATTTACTATCCTACTCACAACCACAGATATACGTATCCGTTCACCACAGAATAACCGTTTTCATTCAATTTCATATCTGAATTTTGATCTATCAGAATCTAACAAGTGGCATAATGAAGAAAACATTGGACAATATATAAATTGTTAGAAACAAACAAATTAACTATGAGAAATTTTGTTAAGAATCCACGCTAACTGTTCCTAGCTAACTGTTCCTAGCTAACTGATTACATTTTATTTATCGCAATTTAATTTATCGCAATTTTAATTCTCGCAATTTTATTTATTGTCATTTAATTTATGTTATTTATTTTACGCACTTTATTTATCGTCATTTAAAGACTGTTATTTACGCATTTAAATATCGGGACACGTATACAAGGTTTTGACATATCATATCGACCCATCTATATATATTATTTGGAATAACCATAGACACTCTATATGCATTATAAACGATTCACAATTGTTGATTACATCGCGAGGTATTTGACCTCTATATGATACGTTTTACAAACATTGCATTCGTTTTTAAAAGACAAACTTTCTTTACATCAAAAATTGACGGCATGCATACCATTTCATATTACATCCAACTATAATTGACTTAATATTAATCTTGATGAACTCAATGACTCGAATGCAACGTCTTTCAAAGTATGTCATGAATGACTCCAAGTGATATCCTTAAAATGAGCTAATGCACAGCGGAAGATTTCTTTAATACCTGAGAATAAACATGCTTTAAAGTGTCAACCAAAAGGTTGGTGAGTTCATTAGTTTATCATAATCAATCATTTCCGTAATAGTAATAGACCACAAGATTTCATATACATAAACGTTTTAATAAAAATATTCTAAGTGGTTGAGCACTTGGTAACCATACTTAACATTTAATCAACGTCGCATATTCCCTTTATTATGAAATCTCACTACACTGTACCAAGTGTAGTCACTGAAACGAAGTACTGTGCAACCGTTGAATACTGGTCGTCCAGTCCGGTTGGGGTTGTCAGGCCCGATAGATCTATCAACAGGATTCGCGTTTATAATACCGCATGTAAATGGTATTTACCAAGCTATTAGGGAAAAATATGCAAAGTGGTACAACTCAACGTAGAATATGTTTTTAGTACTTGTGTCCATTTCGTAAAACAGTTATAAAACAGTGCATGTATTCTCAGCCCAAAAATATATATAAAAAGGGAGTAATGAAACTCACAATACTGTATTTCGTAGCAATTATGTATATGACGGCACTGAACAAGTGCAGGGTTTGTCTCGGATTCACGAACCTATATTAAGTATGTATATTTATATGTTGGTCAATATCTGTCTAACAATTTAGGTCAAGTCGTAGTGTATCACAATCCTAATGCTCGAGACCGACATGCAAAAGTCAACAAAAGTCAACTTGACCCAAAATGACTTCCAAAATCTATACATGTTTATTATATAACTTATATATAGTCGTTTTATATATTTAAATATATTTATCAGATCTTATTATACTAAATAATACAAGTCATTTATTAATAAATAAAAATTTATATTAAAATTCATATATGATAAAAATATACTTTTATATATCTCAAGTAATAAAATTTATAAAATTCACTTAATATCATAAAAATATAGTGGTATGTATTATTAATGTAATTATATTACGTGTGGTAAAAATATCTTTATACGCATATTTATTTGATAAAATAATATTGATAATAATAATAATGATAAAAATAATAAAATGATAGTTTCAATAACAATATTAATTTTTAGTAATAAAGATAATTTTAGTAATAACATCAACTGATAACAATTATAATAATCATTTTAATAATAATATTAAAATTAATGATAATTCAGTTGACCATATCTTTTAATCCGTTCATCGAAACCACACAATTTCTAAATGAAAAGTTATTAATTTTGCTTTAGCTTTTCAACGACATGCATATCATATACCTTATCTCAGTAGCATATGTATCAAATTCGTGATTTATCATAAACTATTTAACGACGAAACTAAGCATACAAACAAGCATAATCATATATACTCGAGCACTAGTCAGGGATACACTATCAATATATAAAAGATAAGATATGAATGCTCACGTATCAATATTGTGATTCAGTATTGTAGGAAAGTACGTAGACGTAACTAAAATGATAAATGTTAGGTTGACCTCACGAGCAATACCCTCGAACAATACCCATAACCTCCATAGCTATAACCCATAATTTCCTTAGCTATATCCCGTTTGAAAACTTATTTTGAAATCTTCTGAATATAACTCCGTCGTAGTATTTTATGTATACTAATAATATCTTGAAATAATACTAAGTAAATATATATATGTAATTCGATTGAGAGAGTTTAGAGAAATATATTTTTAAGTTTCAATGAAATAATGAAACCTATTGAATTCTATTTATAATAGATTTTTGAATTATTAAAGTGAATTATTAAAGTATGAATTATTAAAGTGAATTATTAAAGTATGAATTATTAAAGTGAATTATTAAAGTGAATTATTAAAGTATGAATTATTAAAGTTAAAGTAAAGTAAAAGTAAAGTAAAGGTAAAGTTAAAGTATAGTAAAAATATAAAACTATGTACGTATAATACGCGTATAAATATATTTAATATTAATTTAAATCGTTATATCATAAAACATTTTAGAAAAGTAGAATTATATATATTCATAATAGGTTTCAAGTTTTTAAATTACAGTCTGTTGGTGAAGCATGAGATAAAGTCCAAAGGTTAAATAAACGTATGAAATCATCTTAATGAAAAATGTCGAGTTACTTAACTTGTCGATATCTAATATCTAAGTTATTTACACTCCACGTTCTTACTTTCATATTAAATAAAATGAAGGTTAACATAGTTATCTTATCAATGTCACGAGGAAAATATTATAAAACATGCCTTGAAAATTAAACAGGAATTTCCACTAACCCTTGTCTAGTTCCCGTTAATTGATACATTTGTTCTTACTTATAAATCACTTTACCATTTTCCGAATATTGTCAAAAAGAATAGATTTCTTAAATCACAGTGGACCTCATAACATTGGCCCGTAATCATATCATAATGTATCTGATAATTCAATCATTTGATATTATCTATTAATTCTGTTGATAAATATATCGAAACAAATACGTTCATGTAAAGTATCATATATATAATACTTTGTTAATGTTTTCAGTTAATATTATATATTATATATACATATCTATATACACATAATTGTTCGTGAATCGTCGAACACGGTCAAAGGGTAATTGATTACATGAATGTAGTTCCAAACTTTTTGAGATTCAACATTACAAATTCTGCTTATCGTGTCAGAAACATATAAAGGTTAAGTTTAAATTTGGTCGGAAATTTTCGGGTCGTCACAGTACCTACCCGTTAAAGAAATTTCGTCCCGAAATTTGATCGAGGTCGTCATGGCTAACCATAAAAATGTTTTCATGACGGATATGTGTTGATAGATAGGATTTTATTACCATAGAGTAATATGGATAAAATGATCCGATTACTCGAAGCGTATGAGTGAAGCTATCACAAAATAGTGGAATGAGGAAAATAAGTTTCGTCATAATTTTTGACGTAGTCATGGTTGAATTCCGGAATTCAAGGGATTAAAAAAAAAAAAAAAAATCTTGGAAATCTATAAGATCTGTTTCTTCGAGATTTAAGGAAATTAGGATCTCTTTAATTAAATGCGATGATCTGTCCCGATTACTACGTCTGATATTTCCCTTATATATTTACCTTTTCCATTCCATTAGTTTTTACCACTTCTATACTCAATTCCAATTTCAAAAGATTGCGAAAATGCTTAATTCAGTTCTAATCCTTGTCCTTATCCTTACCATCGCAACAATCATTCTCCTTTTCTAACTTCCACCGGAGGAATCTGTTTTCTTCTACTTCGCCCTTGGGGTTATAGTGTTTTTAATTCTCCCGTGTCTTTATGTTGCGATAAATATTGATATACATGGTTTGTAATTTATGTGTTGTTATTGGACTTTATATTCTCCCTTACATTTCGGAGTTTCATACTTTTGTTGTCTCTTCCCGGCTTTAAGTCAAGCGAATAATGGTCCAGAATTAGTAGGTATGAAGTTTTGAATGAACATAGTTAATGTTCTAAGAAGAAAATCGTAATGGTACGATCTTGATTTGGCAAATTACCAGAATATCCAGAAAGATAGAACTATCAAGAAGATATGTTCTTAATATGTTTGGAGATTTGGTAGAATGTAAGAGTCGTGTAAATGGCACATGATGACGGTATGTTCTGTGAATCATCACATTCCATTAGAAACTCAGCATGAATTACTGTAATATAATCATGTTAATCAAGTGTCATTATATTATACTATCTCATGCTTCAGTTCCCAACACTACTTCAAAACATTCATATTTGAATTTTTTTTTCAGAATTTAGAAACTAACACAGTTTCTTTTATGTTGTAGATATTATGGAGAGATAAATGATCTCAGATAAGAATAGTTGTGAAAATATCTCCAGAAATATGGAGAATATGTATAATGAGAGATACGAAGATATCTTATAATATTTATGATAAGATGATGATGAAGAATAAAGTCCGCAAAGGTTTAGAGTCAGGATCAAGGTATTCGTTAATGACTTCGTCAGAAACAGAATCATCAAGATTCTTTAAATACAGACTTTGGTCCTTGTATTTGTCCTTGGTCTCCTTCACGGTCTGCTCAATCCATTGTTCAGTACCAGCTCTTCTCTTTTTCTGGGCTTTACCAACACATTATTCTTTGTCATCAAACTTTTGACTGTTAAAGTCGTTTACAGTTTCTGCAGCTTCATTAGCATTTCGAGAACTAATTCACAGTTTGAGATGTTTTTCAGAAACTTCACATTCGAAGTGTGTAAGTTTAGGAGATAGACGTTATATGTATATATAACTATTGAAGTAGAAACGCTGCGAGATTTCAAAATACTGATTGCTGATTTTCAGTAATTGGTATGGCAATTCTTGTTGCAAGATGCGGATGAGTAAAAGATGGAGTTTCAATGAATAAGTATAGTGACTTTTCGGAGAGGTTTAAGTCGAAGGTTAATGAAGTTGTTGATAAGTTTACTGCTAATGTGGTGAGATATAAAAGGTTCCCCAGTAACGATGGTGAAAGGGCAGCGTATCTATCGAAGTTATAATAAAATTAGTTTTACTGAAAAGTCGAAGTTGACTTGTTGGAGCTGTGACAAAACTGGCTACTTTGAAAAGAATCGTAAGGTTGTTTTTGCTAATAAATTCTAAAGAATTCAACGCGGGTACGTGTTAAACTATGACTTTGGGTTCGAGAGTTTTTCAGGTACAAAACTTCGGGTAATGTGTGATTGGATCATCATCTCGATTGTTCTTTATTTGAAGTGTCTTTCGAAATTTCGAAGCATTTTAAATGCAGCTTGTCATTGTCAATATCCAAAGGATAAATTCGTCATGAATCTCGATTGATTCTCGTATCCTTTTGAGTGTTACAATTAAAAGTGATGTTCTATCACAGTTTTGAAGTCAAAGTATAGCTTTGAAAAAATGTAAGGATCTAAGAGTGATGGTTTTGCTTATATCTCGAGTTGCATTCTGAGATTTCAAAAATCAGAATAGGTGATTGAATTTGAATGAGTATGGTTGTTTTGATTTCTTATAAAAGAAGGTATACTGTTGTAAAAATAGGGAGTATAGTTGATGATTTACTGAATTAGAATTGAAGAATGTAATATATTAATTGTGCATTTATATATCTCTCGGGTATTACCTACCCGTTAAAAAAAAATGTCACAAATAATATTTTGAACAAGAATTTTTCATTACAGTCTTTATGAAAATATATGTATGTATATTTTCTTCAGATGTAATACAGATTTAATGAGTTAATATCATATTAAGCTCATTTGATTTTCGGCTTGGATTAGTAAAGAATAATCTCTAAAACATTAGAGATTACATAATCTTCGCGGAGTATTTCGCTAATGTAATCAATACTTCAATATTTATTCTTATAGATATTTCCTTAGTGAATTATGCTGATGCTCATAGAACTCTTGCTAACTTCACAAGATACGAATGTTGTTTTCCAGTAAGTTTCGAGTACATTGAAGATGAAAGTGTAAAATAAAACATGTTATTGAATGATACACTTGGTTTATTATGAAACCGAATTCATTTAATTGAATCAAAGATTGTAGTTACGATGGTTAGGTTGTTAACGAAGGATGTACATCATAGCATATTAGTAATATGAATTTAACTGAGTAGTATCTACCATTTTTCAATTCATATTCAATAGCTTAGTACGAAAGATTTTTATAGTTTCAGCATTCATATATATAAAATATATATATATATATAATTTTTTCAAAAGAATGAGTTAATACTTCATAATTCGTTGATACAAAATACTCGTTGTTGATCAATGATGACATCCACGGCGATTCTTGAACTGACGGAACTTGTGATGTTATAGGTGCTGCTAGTGCTGATGATGCTGACAGTACTGATGGTGATGGTGGTGCTGACGATATTGTTGATGCTGATGATACTGCCGGTAACTGCTGGTGATGCTTGTATAGCAATTCTAGCTTGTAAATCGCTCACCATTCTTGTCAGGGTTTCGATTCTTCTCCCTATCATCTCTATCTATTCTACTCATCTGATTTATGGATAAGGCTGAAATAGATAATCCCTAAGACTTTAGAGATTACATTATCACCGCAGGATGTTTCTCCGATGAAGTTATGAATCAATACCTCATCGTTTGTTGTTATTGGTATTCCTTGGTATCTATGGTGCGTGTGATGTTGATATCCGAGGTACAGATTGTGATGTTGAGGCGTGTGATGCGGATGTGATTGTTGGTGGTGGTACTGATCCTATTGATGTTGATGGTGGTGGTGCTGTTGATGCCGGTGATGCTGCTGAAGCTTGTGGTATTGAGGCTTGCGATGTGGATGTTACTGGCGGTATTGGTTATGCTGCTGGTGCTGCTGATGGTGTTTGTAATCCTTGCACCATGTGTTTCAAAGCCACTACTCGGACGCGAAGTTCGTTAATTTCTGCTAGTACACCGGGATGATTGGCGGTTGGAACGAGCGGATGAATAAGATTCGCAATATGGGATAGTATATAATCATGACGAGATACTCTAGCAATGAGTGAGAAAATGGTGTCTCGAACAGGTTCGCCGGTAAGTGCTTCAGGTTCATCGCCAAGAGGGCAATGTGGTGGATGGAAGGGATCACCTTCTTCTTGTCTCCAATGGTTGAGTTGACTACGGACCCATCCCCAATTCATCTAAAATAGATTATGGGAAATTGGTTGATCCATTCCGATGATGCTACTTTCGGAGCTCAGATAGATATCCATATCAGAATAGCTGTCGGAATCTGAGGAATTCGAACTGGTTGAGGGATCCATCTCGTAGGATCAGGGAAAGAATTTTTGGTATGAAATAGATTGTAGAATTTAGATTTGGTATTCTTCAATTACATAATTTTCATATGTATATATAATGCCAAAATTCCGTAAATTACGGAGAATCTTTGAAAAGATGTCAGTCAAAGTTCACAGTAATAGATGTGCTAAGATAAGAATTCGTCTATACACTATTATGCAATAAATGCAGGAAAACGCGTCTAGACTTAAGATGATAAGCAGGTAATTTTCTAAGGATGATAAGTAGATGATTTCCGACTAGAATTGATAAGCAAACTTTTTGACATGCAGACACGGTCGAAGTCCAGACTCACTAATGCATCTTAACAACTATCAGTTAGACACACTAATGCAAGACCTGGTTCGCTAAGACCACCGCTCTGATACCAACTGAAAGGACCCGTTCATATACATTATAAACGATTCACAATAGTTGATTACATCGCGAGGTATTTGACCTCTATATGATACGTTTTACAAACATTGCAATCGTTTTTAAAAGACAAACTTTCTTTACATCAAAAATTGACAGCATGCATACCATTTCATATTACATCCAACTATAATTGACTTAATATTAATCTTGATGATCTCAATGACTCGAATGCAACGTCTTTCAAAGTATGTCATGAATGACTCCAAGTAATATCCTTAAAATGAGCTAATGCACAGCGGAAGATTTTTTTAATACCTGAGAATAAACATGCTTTAAAGTGTCAACCAAAAGGTTGGTGAGTTCATTAGTTTATCATAATCAATCATTTCCATAATAGTAATAGACCACAAGATTTCATATACATAAACGTTTTAATAAAAATATTCTAAGTGGTTGAGCACTTGGTAACCATACTTAACATTTAATCAACGTCGCATATTCCCTTTATTATGAAATCTCACTACACTGTACCAAGTGTAGTCACTGAAACGAAGTACTGTGCAACCGTTGAATACTGGTCGTCCAGTCCGGTTGGGTTTGTCAGGCCCAATAGATCTATCAACAGGATTCGCGTTTACAATACCGCATGTAAATGGTAGTTACCAATCTATTAGGGAAAAATATGCAAAGTAGTACAACTCAACGTAGAATATGTTTTTAGTACTTGTGTCCATTTTGTAAAACAGTTATAAAACAGTTATAAAACAGTGCATGTATTCTCAGCTCAAAAATATATATAAAAAGGGAGTAATGAAACTCACAATACTGTATTTCGTAGCAATTATGTATATGACGGCACTGAACAAGTACAGGGTTTGTCTCGGATTCACGAACCTATATTAAGTATATATATATTTATATGTTGGTCAATATCTGTCTAACAATTTAGGTCAAGTCGTAATGTATCACAATCCTAATGCTCGAGACCGACATGCAAAAGTCAACAAAAGTCAACTTGACCCAAAATGACTTCCAAAATCTATACATGTTTATTATATAACTTATATATAGTCGTTTTATATATTTAATTATATTTATCAGATCTTATTATACTAAATAATACAAGTCATTTATTAATAAATAAAAATTTATATTAAAATTCATATATGACAAAAATATACTTTTATATATCTCAAGTAATAAAATTTATAAAATTCACTTAATATCATAAAAATATAGTGGTATGTATTATTAATTTAATTATATTACGTGTGGTAAAAATATCTTTGTACACATATTTATTTGATAAAATAATATTGATAATAATAATAATGATAAAAATAATAAAATGATAGTTTCAATAAAAATATTAATTTTTAGTAATAAAGATAATTTTAGTAATAACATCAACTGATAACAATTATAATAATCATTTTAATAATAATATTAAAATTAATGATAATTCAGTTGACCATATCTTTTAATCCGTTCATCGAAACCACACGATTTCTAAATGAAAAGTTATTAATTTTTCTTTAGCTTTTCAACGACATGCATATCATATACCTTATCTCAGTAGCATATGTATCAAATTCGTTATTTATTATAAACTATTTAACAATGAAACTAAGCATACAAACACGCATAATCATATATACTCGAACACTAGTCAGGGATACACTATTAATATATAAAAGATAAGATATGAATGCTCACGTATCAATATTGTGATTCAATATTATAGGAAAGTACGTAGACGCAACGAAAATGATAAATGTTAGGTTGACCTCACGAGCAATACCCTCGAACAATACCCATAACCTCCATAGCTATAACCCATAATTTCCTTAGCTCTATCCCGTTTGAAAACTTATTTTGAAATCGTCTGAATATAACTCCGTCGTAGTATTTTATGTATACTAATAATATCTTGAAATAATACTAAGTAAATATATATATGTAATTCGATTGAGAGAGTTTAGAGAAATATATTTTCAAGTTTCTATGAAATAATGAAACCTATTGAATTCTATTTATAATAGATTTTTGAATTATTAAAGTAAATTATTAAAGTATGAATTATTAAAGTGAATTATTAAAGTATAAATTATTAAAGTGAATTATTAAAGTTAAAGTAAAGTAAAAGTAAAGTAAAGGTAAAGTTAAAGTATAGTAAAAGTATAAAACTATGTACGTATAATACGCGTATAAATATATTTAATATTAATTTAAATCGTTATATCATAAAATATTTTAGAAAAGTAGAATTATATATATTCATAATAGGTTTCAAGTTTTTAAATTACAGTCTATTGGTGAAGCATGAGATAAAGTCCAAAGGTTAAATAAACGTATGAAATCATCTTAATGAAAAATGTCGAGTTACTTAACTTGTCGATATCCAACATCTAAGTTATTTACACTCCACGTTCTTACTTTCATATTAAATAAAATGAAGGTTAACATAGTTATCTTATCAAGGTCACGAGGAAAATATTATAAAACATGCCTTAAAAATTAAACAGGAATTTCCACTAACCCTTGTCTAGTTCCCGTTAATTGACACATTTGTTCTTACTTATAAATCACTTTACCATTTTTCGAATATTGTCAAAAAGAATAGATTTCTTAAATCACAGTGGACCTCATAACATTGGCCCGTAATCATATCATAATGTATCTGATAATTCAATCATTTGATATTATCTCTTAAATCTGTCGATAAATATATCGAAACAAATACGTTCATGTAAAGTATCATATATCTAATACTTTGTTAATGTTTTCAGTTAATATTATATATTATATATACATATCTATATACACATAATTGTTCGTGAATCGTCGAACACGATCAAAGGGTAATTGATTACATGAATGTAGTTCCAAACTTTTTGAGATTCAACATTACAAATTCTGCTTATCGTGTTGGAAACATATAAAGGTTTAGTTTAAATTTGGTCGGAAATTTCCGAGTCGTCACAATACCGTATACTCATCCGCACCTTATAACAAGAATTATCATACCAACTACCAGGAATTAGTAATCAGTATTTTGAATCTCGCAACGTTTCTACATCAACAGTTATATATATACATATAACATTTATCTCTAAAATTATGATCTTCCATTCTGAAATTCTGAATAAGTACTTCAATTTACGAATCAGTTCTCAAAATTTAAAAAAAAAAAATGCTGATGAGATAGCAAAAACTGTAGATGACTTTAACAGTCAAAAGTTTGATGATAAAGAAAGATACGTTGGAAAAGCTCAAAAGAAAATTTGATACTTAAAAATGAATTGAGCAAACCATGAAGGAAACTCTGAACAAATCACAAGGACTAAACTTGTACATAAAGAATTCTGATGATTCTATTTCTGATGAAATCTTTAGCGAATACCTTGCTCCTTAATCGCTCTAAATCATCGTGAATGAATTTCTTTATCACAATTTGATTCTAAAATTCTAAGATATTATCGTATCTTTCATTATAAATATCCTCAATATTTCTGAAGATAACTTCATAAATATTCTCGACCGATATTAAATATCTCTCACCGCTATCTGTGTTATTTCATAAAAGGAAACTGTTTTAGTTTCTATATTCTGTAAATCTTCGAATTTAAAATATGAATATTTTGAAGTAGTGTTGGGAACTGAAGCATGAGTTAGTATAATATAATGATACTTGATCAACGTGATTATATTACAGTAAGTCATGCTGAGTTTCTAATGGAACGTGATGACTCACAGATCATAACGTCATCATGTGTCATGTTACACGACCCTTACATTCTGTCTAATTTATAAACATATCAAGAACATATTTTCTTGATAGTCCTATCTTTTCCCCTGAATTCTGGTAATTTGAGAAGTCAGATTGTGCTATTACTGTTTCTTTCATAGAACATTAGTCATGTTCGTTCGAGACTTCATACCTACGAGTTTGGACCATTATTCGCTTGACTTAAAGTCGGGAAGAGAAAACAAAAGGATGGAACTCCAAAATATAAAGGAAATGAAGAGGGTGAATTTATAGTGAAATATCCGACAGAAAAATCAAAACAGATCATCGTATTTAACCAAAGAGGATTCTAATTTCCTTAATCACCGAAGAATCAAATCTGTTATAGATTTCGAAGATTATTTTTTTTTAAATCCCTGGAATTCAGGAAATCAGCCTTGTCTACGTCAGAGCTTAAGACAAATCTTTATTATCTCATTTCAGTTCACTACTTCGTGATAGCTTCACTCATACTCTTTACACAATCAAATTATTTTATCCCTACTACTCAATGGTGATAAAACTCTAATTATCAACTCATATTCGTCATGAAAACATTTTTATTGTTAGCCATGACGACGTCACTCAAATTTCGGGACGAAATTTCTTTAACGGTTAGGTACTGTGACGACCCGGAAATTTCTGACCAAATTTAAACTTAATCCTTATATGAATTCGACATGATAAGCAAAGTCTGTAATGTTGAGTCTCGAAAATTTCGAACTGTTTCATATATTCATTTGACCTTCGACTAATCCCGACGATTCATGAACAATTATGTGTAAATAAATATATAAATATATATATATATATATATATATATATATATATATATATATATATATTAATTATTATGAATTAAAATATTATATGAGTTAATTAATTATATATGATATTAAAATAAATCTATATGTATATGTAAGGTATATTGAATGTATATTTATATGTTTTCGAATTTATTTAATATACGATAATAGCACTCGTTTATCAGTCGATCGATATTAAGCAAGTTTAATTTAAACTTATATGATTTTAAAATAAACGATGATCCGAAAATGAGTTATATAAGTTATAGGCTTATTAAAAGTATATTTAGGATCTAATTATTTAATTTTAACACTTTTTATATTTTACCCATAAATGAGAGGGACAGTTGATGTAATTTTTATTTATTAAATTAATGACTGAATTTTATACCATAATGACCAAAATAAATAAATATAGTTAATCTAAAAGTTTGGGATTTTTCTGAGACCTTTTTATCCGCCATTAATTTCAAATAGTGCACGATACACAGTCCGTAAAAACTGTCGGTAGGATATAAACAATCAACATTCACGAGAGAATTATTAATTAGAAAAAGGGTAAGGTAACTTGTTTTTTTCTTCTTTCTGCACATGGGATGTTTAGACATATAATTTTGGATACTGTTATTACTTTTAACTTATATCTATCTATTTCTCTAGCATCTATATTATATATCTACATACTTATGCAAATGCAGAGAATATACATACACATCACATATAGAAATTATAAATCTTCTCTTTCTTCTTCTATAACCCAACACCCTCATCACTTTCAAGCCTACCATTAAACCACCATCAATATAAGATCACAGGCCCTTTTAACTTAACTATAAATTGAATTACGAAATAACGGATGGAGCAAAATAAATAATATTCTCAGTACATTGCTCAACTAAAACTAAAGTTACAATATTCTTAAATACAAGAAAGCAAAAATCATCCAACCCACTCTCTTATAAACCATTGAGGAACCACCCGTGTCACCTTAGTTCAAATACCACCACCGTCGCTCCAAGAACCGTATTGCAGGATTTGAAATGAAGGAAAGATTCAATACTACACAATACCTCCAGCTAGGAACGAAGGAGAGGTTATGGAGGCAAAAATTGTATCGAAACTATGATTTAGGTTCAATGTGCATAAAGTTTATGGAACTGAATCGGCTCACTTTCACAGTTTCACTTCATCAAAATTGGTATAAATCATACTTGCTCCTACTCATTTATATGTTTTTGTTTTCTGTTAGAAAGAAACCCAATCGACACCACACCCATCTAAACCGCTACCCCATTGACAAAACTCCACCACCATCACCATAACTCGATATTTTTTTTTTCTGTTTTCTGTTTACGACCCAAACCCACCATAGATGTTTTTATGTTTGGCTGCAGCAAAACCGAAACCCACTTGGGTTTTTGTTGGTCGAATGTATAACATCAACCATCGACCCATCTCTCTCTCTCATCATCTTCAAACACCACTGGTAACTATCATCTTCCACCAATCATCACCACAATCACCGTCATTATTTTCTTTTTCTGCTACTACTGCATTTTATGTTTAACGAGCCTTAACCTTGAACCAAAGAGCCCATATTGATCAGTTAGAACTCACAACCCTCACCACTTTGAAAACCACTATTATCAAACACCCATTACTATTTATTATCACCTTTATAAAACCATCACCTTCTGCGAAATTCTTTTGTGCTGTAACGGTTCAAACCCCAACCACAAGCAGTTTCCATTATTAATTACTATCATTGTCGGTCCAAAATGAAAAAAGGATACATGCACACTTAGGATTCTTTTTAAGTAAAAGATTATACGGAGTAGTTATAATAGGAAATGACGCCATACAAGAAATAACAAAGTACATGTGGAATTAAGAAGGACTTGTTGGCCGAGATTTTTTATTTTTTTTTTTTTTTTTTTACTGTTGGTTATTTTCTTTCCATGGTGGACCGAGACAAATCACACAACCATGTAATTGATTTATTTACAGATTGGGTTTAAATGAATTACTTGGGCCGAGGTCCTTTGTTGGGCCGAAATCTATGGATCTGTTTTTTGGATTGGGCTAAGTCAAAGGCAAATGGGATAGTAAAATAGTTTCTCGGTTAAATAGATTAAGGTGTAATATAAATCAGAAAAAGAGAAGCGGAGGAGTGTTTAAGGTGTTGTGTTGGTGAACTAGAGGTCTTGGGTTCGAACCTTGGCAGGGACGTTTATTGTTTTTTTTAAGCCTAGTACATTAAGGTAGCCTTTCTTCTTATTATTTTTATTATTATTATTATTATTATTATTATTATTATTATTATTATTATTATTATTATTATTATTATTATTATTATTATTATTATTATTATTATTATTATTATTATTTACACTATGTTAAGTATTATTATAAAATCATTATTTTAACAAACTAAAATTTAATTATATAAAAAGATATCTAGTACACATATAGTAACTATATATATATATATATATATATATATATATATATATATATATATATATATATATATATATATATATATATATATATATATATATATATATATATAGAAATTATATACTATTTTGTTTTTAAAATAAAATGTTATTATTTAATGTCAAATAATATTAATTAAGTTACATATAAGGAATAAATATATTTTAATTAGATATATAAATATTATTATTAATATCATATAAAATTAAATATTTATATGTATAATATTAATATAACATATATATATAGATATACATAATATTTGAAATGATAAATACATTACTATAAGTAATATGATATATAATTAATATAGAAAATAGTTTTATTACTATTACATGCTCATTATATGTTTTAACATATAAAATCGATATAGGTTCGTGAATCCGAGGCCAACCATGCATTGTTCAGTATCGTCGTATGCATATTTTTACTACAAAATATCGTATCGTGAGTTCATTTGCTCCCTTTTACTCTTTACATTTTTGGGACTGAGAATACATGCGCTATTTTTACAACTGCTTTATAAATGCTTTTGAAATATATTTTGAACTGCGAATACATGAAATGCTTTTATAAATGTTTGACGAGATAGACACAAACAAAACATTCCTCGAATGAATTATTATGCAGACAGAAGTTCTGTGGATTATTATTAAATTATGTGGACATGATAATTGCCACCAATTGATGTGAATATTTTCCCCCTGATTATTATTGCTTGGTAACCTAAGAATTAGAATCGGGTATGGACCTAATTCACGCGAATCCTAAAGGTAGCTACCGGATTTAACACCCCCATCCAGAATGTTCACTAGACGGAAGAGCTAGTAGGCGTGTTGTTTAGTACTTCGAGGTTTATATATTGATTATACTAGATGTTCTGTTTTGAAGATATTATTGATGCGCATTATATGTTAAGGTCGGTTACCAAACCAAGCAATGAATGAAAAGTGAATGTTATGTATCGAGAGAATGATTTTATACACATGTTATGTGTATGATATTTTGTACACGAGATATGTGTACGGTTATGAAGCATTTTTGAAAAATGATTTCGTATACGAGATATGTGTACTGTATTTAAAAGATATCGCATGTACATTACAGGTGGGTATATGATTTGGGCCAATTTGTACCATGCAGCATTTAAATCTTGTGGTCTATCAAAATGATGAATTTTATTGTTTTATGATAAACCTATGAACTCACCAACCTTTTGGTTGACACTTGAAAGCATGTTTATTCTCAGGTATTAAAAAAATCTTTCGCTGTGCATTTGCTCATTTTAAAGACATTACTTGGAGTCGATCATCGCAATGGGACCAGATGTTGGTGACTTCGTCCAGATGGATTAGGACGGGGTATGACATCTAGTTACTCCAGCAAAGTTGAATCTGAGAGTGATGAAACTTCTGATGATGATAGTGAATCTGATGTTGATGAGGAGATTAAAGATCTGGAAGTCCAGATTGCTCTTTTGACTCAAAGAATTAAGCAGAAAAAGTTTAGTTTCAAGAAGGGTAAAGGCAAGGGTACCATTGATCCAAAGAAAGCTAAATGTTTTAAGTGTGGAAAATTAGGTCACATAGCTGCTGACTGCTGGTCTAAGGGTGAAGGAGGTTCAAACTCCAACAAGTCTGTTGACAAAGCAAGAAAGTATAAGCTGAAGTACATGAAGTTAAAAAGTGAAGCAGAAAAGTTTAAGAATAAAGAACAAGAGAAAGCTTTGTACACAGAAGCATGGGAAGATGAAGACTCATCATCTGATGAGGAGGAGGACAAGTGTCTTATGGCTATAATTGAAAAGGATGGTGGTTCTAGCAAGTTTGAGGAAGATCTGAAAGCTGTTGAGAAGATGGATAAGGACACTACTTGTAATAAAGTTACTGCCTATAAGGTACAAAACTTTGTGAACTATCTTGATAATAAAAAAGTGAGAATGTTTCAATACTTGCTGCTTGACTTTCAATGGTGTTTACATGATATTGATAGGTTAAGAACACAAATTTTTGATCTTAAAAATGTTATCAAAGACAAAGATGCTGAAATTAAAGTCTTAAAAAAATGTGAGGTTAAACTTGACACATATAAAATGGCATATACAGAAGAAACTAAAAGATTAAATATTGAATTAGGAAGATCAATTAAAAGGCCAAAACACTATGAATCAATTTGTAAATCTTGGTGTGTATCTTTCAAAAAAGAATTCTGATGCTTTTTCCAAACAAATTTCAAATGATGTCAAAGCTATACTTGGTGAAAACTACATATTAAATAATAATGTGGAAGTTGATCCAAGTGTATTCAAACCTGACATTCTACCAAACACATTTGTAAAATTTGATGGTGACAAAAAGATTTTAAGCAATGCTTTTGTAAGGTCATTAGATCCTGTTGAGCCTTCTGAGACTATAATACTTGAAAGTAAAAATCCATTAGAGTCTGAACTTTTGAAACCTTCAGACTCTAACAATTTAGTCTCTCAAAATAAAAGTGTGTGTTCTGACCTAGAGTCTGACACTCAAGAGTCAAGTTGCAAGGACAACTCTAAATCATCCTCTGACACTTGCATTTGTCCAGATCCAAAAAGGTCAAATAAGAGAAGGTCAAAGTCAAATCAAGCTAAGACTATTTATAAACTCAAAAAGGAAATTTCAAAACTCAATGAAAAAATCAAGAGTCAAGAAAAACCTTCAGTTAAAAGAACATCTTGTTTTCCTAAGAAAATTGAGAAGGAATGGAAACACAAAATTTGTGAAAATAAAAGTGTCTTAAAATCTGTTAAGGACAAGTTGATCTGGATTGAAAACAAAGCTTTTGTCTGGTGAGTGAAGAGCACTCCATTTGAACCCACTGAAAAGTGGATTCCCCTTAAAAACTAATCATTCTCTTTTGTTTGTGTCTTGTATAGCAGGGTAATATGTAGTATCTGGATAGTGGCTGCTCAAGACACATGACTGGATGCAAAGAGCATCTAGTAGGGTTTGTTAAAGAAAAGGGTCCTTCTGTAAGATATGAGGATAATTCTGTTGCAAAGACTATTGGTTATGGTACTGTTAAAGCTGAAAGTGTTACATTTAAGAAAGTTGCTTTAGTTGAAGGGCTAAAACATAATCTGCTAAGTGTGAGCCAAATTGCTGATGAAGATTGTGAAATCAGAATTAGGAAGAAAGCTGGTATTATTTATGATCCTAAAGGAAGGCCAACACTTATGGCTTGGAGATTTCAAAATGTGTATATGTTGGATCTAGAATCTATTGATGCTGGAATTGAGACATGTCTGTACTCTCAGACTGTCCCAGAGCTCAATTGGCTTTGACACAAAAGGCTTTCTCATCTTAATTTTAAAAATATCAATGACCTTTCCAAAAAGAAGCTTGTAAGAGGTCTTCCACAACAACCTTTCAAGAAAGATAAACCTTGTTCTGCTTGTATTATGGGTAAACAGACCAAAACAAAGTTTCCCTCAAAAACCCTAGCTACCATCAGTGATCCACTTCACATGCTTCACATTGATCTGTTTGGTCCAATGAACACTAGTAGCTTGGGTGGGAAAAGATATACTCTGGTGATTATTGATGAGTATTCTAGATTTACATGGGTTATTTTCTTAGCTGCAAAGAGTGATGCTCCAGAAGAAATCATCAATTTGATCAAGATAGAGCAGGTGCAAAAGGGTGTTCTTGTCAAACAGTTGAGAAGTGATCATGGCACTGAGTTCAAAAATATCACATTAATTGATTTTTGTGTAGAGTCTGGAATTGGTCAAAATTTCTCTGCTGTTATAACTCCACAACAAAATGGAGTTGCTGAAAGAAGAAATAGGACACTCATTGAAGCAGCCAGAACCATGCTATGCCAATCAAATATTGCCCTAAGGTTCTGGGCTGAAGCTGTCAATACAGCATGTTACACTCAAAATAGGTCCTTGATTGTGAAGAAACATGGCAAAAACCCCTATGAGTTGTATCATAAAAAGGTGCCTACTATTCATTACTTCCATATATTTAGGTGTAAGTGCTATATTTTAAATCAAAGAGATCAGCTTGATAAGATGAGGCCAAAGTCTGATGAAGGTATATTTATGGGATATTCTTCTGTATCCAAAGCTTATAGAGCATATAATCAGAGGAGAATGAAGATTGAAGAATTCATTAATGTTTCCTTTGATGAAAGTTCTTTAGAAATGGATCAGTTATTCAGTACTGAGCTATCTGCACTAGGTGAATTGTCAAATTTGATTTCAGGGAATATTGTTCAGACTCTGGATTCAGAGTCTGAGTCAGATGAACCAAATTTTACTGGATTGAGAAATGAAGTTGCAGATAATACTCACACAGAAGAACCTTCACATGAAGATGAATCTGTTGTCAATAAAGAAAGTGGTGATCAGTCATCAAATACCACTTTGGATCTCATTGTTCCTACTAGAAAATCATCTAGAAATATAGTTCCTCCAAAGCATCTTGAGGACTATGTTGTGGATTCTACAGGTTTGCCTAAACCTAGTTTTTCTTCTCAGACACCTGTGTCTAACTTTGCTATAGCAAATTACTGCTTCTTTTCTAATTTTCTCTCACTAATTGAGTCTAAAGAAGTAGATGAAGCATTGGCTGATAATGATCGGGTTGAGGCTATGACTGAAGAATTGACAGAATTTGAAAGGAATGATGTTTGGGAATTGGTTCCAAAGCCTGCTGATAAAACTGCAATTGGCACAAAATGGGTTTTCAGAAACAAGGTTGATAAAGATGGTATTGTGATCAGAAATAAAGCAAGGTTGGTTGCTCAAGGGTACAGACAAGAAGAAGGAATAGACTATGATGAGACTTTTGCTCCTGTTGCTAGAATTGAAGCTATTGGACTGTTTCTGACATATGCTGCTCACAAAGATTTCAAGGTGTTTCAAATGGATGTGAAGAGTGTTTTCCTGAATAGTAAATTGCAAGAAGAGGTTTATGTGAAACAACCTCCTGGTTTTATAAATAAGAAATTTCCTAAGCATGTCTACAAACTGAAGAAAGCATTGTATGGTCTGAAGCAAGCTCCCAGAGCCTGGTATGATACCTTGTCAACATTTCTTCTAGAAAAGAATTTTTCCAGATGAGCTATTGACAAGACTTTGTTTATTAAAAAGGTGTGACGACCCAAAAATTTCCAACCAAATTTAAACTTAATCTTTATATGATTTCGACACGATAAGCAAAGTCTGCAATGTTGAGTCTCAAAAATTTTGAACTGTTTCATATATTCAATTGATCTTCGACCATTCCCGACGATTCACGAACTTGTACTTGTAAATAAATATGTATATATATATATATATATATATATATATATATATATATATATATATATATATAAATTTAATATATATAAAATGTATAAATATTAATATATGTTACCATATAATTATAATATTAACATGTTAAACGTAACCACAAGTTAAAAATATAATTGTTATACTAATATTATTATTTTCAGTGTTTCTATTAATATTAATATTAATATCAGTATGAGTTATATTATTATTTTCAATATATATATATATATATATATATATATATATATATATATATATATATATATATATATATATATATATATATATGAAATTTAGTACATTTAATTTGGTATCTTTACTAATATTATTATTATTACTTTCATTATTATTATTAAAGTAAATATTAAATATTAACATTAGTGTTATTATTGTTATTATTTATATAATACATAAATACAAAATTTGATATGTAAGAATTATTATATTATTATTATTATTATTATCACTAATAATATTAATATTATTATTAGTAATATAGATAATATTATTGTTATCATTCTTATTATTAAACTTACTAATTAACATTAATATGATTATTAGTATCATTGTTATTTATTATTATTATTATTAATAAAATTAGTGATATTATTTTTATTATTATTATTATTAGTATTTATATTATTATTAATACAATTATAATTATTAATTATTAATATTATTTATATAATTGATATAAGATCATAATAATGAATTAAAAAGAATCTGAATCTGTTTCCAGTAACAATCAAAGTGTACTGAGATTTGATTTTCCTGTCTGGGTGTCGATTTCAGTCCTCTAATACCAACAATTTCTGTTATAAATCGTAATCGTCCTTTTATTTTATTTTTATTCCCTTCCTGATTTTTGGAGTTGTTATCGACACATTGCTATAAATCCAACGAATTTTTTTTAGTAGTAACTCATTCAACTCCACTTTTTCCTTATCAATTATCAGCTATACTTATTTTTTTATTTAATTAAACAGAAAAGAAAAGGGCATTCAGCTTATTCCTCTGTTCGTTGCTCATTTTTTAAAATCTTTAATTTCGAGTTTACTTTAAAATCTATAAATGCAGGGTTTTTAAAAATCCTTCCTTCAATCTATCTGCAAGTTATCAAATCTTAACTTGCGAAATCAAAGAGTAATTTTGAGGTCGAAGTTTTGAATTTTAAAAGTCAACAGAATGTTTATCAGGAAATTCGAATTTGGTTTGCAGTTTCAAGATCAATGGAGGATCCAGAAAGATTCTAAGAACGAATTACTATATAATTCATGTTAAAATTTTTAGCTAAAACAATATAGAGTTCGAAGTTTGGATTTGAGTTCATGATCGACTTTTATTTTGCTGATACGATTTTATTTTGATTTTTTTTTGACAATCCAATTATTCCACAGTCCTATTTCTATTTCGTTTACAATTCCTAAAAACCCAATCTAATCTTGTACTGCTAGTATGAATATAAATTGCCTCGGGTCGATTAATTTGATGTTGAAAAAGAAGAAGAAGATGATGAACACAAGAGTATACGGTTTTTAAATATATGAATTGGTTATAAAACAGAAAGACAGAATTAGAGGCATGGTTAAGGTGTATTGTGGGTGTGCGAGAGGTCGCGGGTTCGAGTCCCGTTAGGAGCATTTTTTTTAAAGAAGGGTATACTCTCTTATTTTTTATTTACTATTATTATTGTTATAATTGTTATTATTATTATTATCATAGTTATAAATATTATATCTATTATTATTATTATAAGTATTATTTATGATATTACTATTAAACTTAAAACTTTAATATTATTATCATGAACATGTTTATTATTATTATTATTATTACGATTATAATTACAAAAATAAATATTATTATTATTATTATTGTTAAGTTAAGTATTAATATTACTATCATACTACAAATTAATGTTATTTTCATAAATATTAGTATTGAATCATTTTTTAGTACTATTACCGTTATTAGTAACAAAAGTATTATTAATAGGATTATCATTATAAGTAATACTAATATAAAAAATTATTATCATTTTTACCAAAAAATGTTATTTTGCTATTATTACAACTATATAATAATAATAATAATAATAATAATAATAATAATTATTATTATTATTATTATTATTATTATTATTATTATTATTATTATTATTATTATTATTATTATTATTATTATTATTATTATTATTATTATTATTATCATTTTTACTAATATCATTATTATGATTCTTATTATAATTACTATTATTATAAGTAATGTTATTATTAATATTATCATTACAATCAAATATAACTTTTAATTACTATTATTAATATTATATATTATTATGTATATAAAAATATACTTACAAGAACTATTACATATGAATTAATGATATTAACAATCCTTATATAAATATTCATATATATAAAACCAAATAGATATTTTCTTATATATATATATATATATATATATATATATATATATATATATATATATATATATATATATATATATATATAACTATGCAAATAATAATCTTTTTTCAAATATATATACAAAGTAAATATATAATATATGAAATTATTCGATTACGATTATGTGTATTAATATATATACACAAATGATACAGGTTCGTGAATCCGAGGCCAACCCTGCATTGTTCATTATCGTCGTATGAATATTTTTACTACAAAATATTGTATCATGAGTTTCATTTGCTCCCTTTTTAATTGCTTTTGCAATATATATTTTTGGGCTGAGAATACATGCGCTGTTTTTATGTTTGACGAAATAGACACAAGTACTTAAAATATATTCTACGTTGAGTTGTACCACCTTGCATATCTTCCCTAATAGCTTGGTAACTAATATTTACATGTTGGAAGAATATGTAAGCGCGAATCCTATTGATAGATCTATCGAGTTTGACCACCCCAACCGGACTAGTCGCTCTAGTATCGTAAACGGTTGCATAGTACTTCGTTTTTACTACACTTGGTACAGTGTAGGGAGATTTCATAATAAAGGGAATATGCCACATTAATTGTTAAGTATGGTTACCGAAGCGCTCAACAACTTATAGAATACTTTTATACACTTGCGAGTGTACATATATTCATGAAACTGAAATCTTGTTGTCTATTAAAATATTGAAATGATTGTTATGATAAACTATGAACTCACCAACCTTTTGGTTGACACTTTTAAGCATGTTTATTCTCAGGTATGAAAGAAATCTTCTGCTGTGCATTTGCTCATATTACTTGGAGTCATTCATGGCATATTTAGTACAGCACCTCGCAATGGGACCAAATGTTGATGACTTCATCTAGGTGGATTAGGAAGGGTTGTTAGAGTTGGTATCAGAGCATTGGTCCTAGCGAATCAGGTCTTGCATTAGTGTATCTAACTGATAGTTGTTAGGATGCATTAAGTAAGTCTGGACTTCGACCTTAGTTGCATGTCAAAATTTTGCTTATCATTTCTTGTCGGAAATAACCTGCTTATCATTCTTAAGTCTAGACACGACTTCCTGTACTTATTTGATAGATAGTGTATAGATAAATTCATATCCTAGCTTATCAGTTACTGTAAACTTTGACTGACAGCTACCAAAAGTTCCTCCGTAATCTACAGGATCTTCTATACTATATATAGGTATTCTATGTAATTAGAATATCATCCGATATCCAAAAATCATTTCATATCAAAAATCCTTTATCTGACCGTACAAGATGGAACTCGCAACTAGTTTAAATTCCTCAGATTCTGACAGCTATTCCGATATGAATTTCCACTTGAGCTCCGAAAGCAGCATAACAGGGATGGATCAACAAATCAGTCATCACCAATTCTGGATGAATTGGGGATGGGTTCGTAGTCGACTTAATCAATGGAGACGCGAAGAAGGCAATCCTTTCCACTAACCAAATTGCCCTCTTGTCGAAGAACCCGAAGCACTTACCGGCGAAACAGTCCGAAACACCATTTTCACCCTCATTTCTCGAATATCTCGCCACAATTATATTCTATCTAAAATTCTAAACCTTATTCATCCACTCGTTCCGACTGACAATCATCCTGGAGCAATGGAAGAAGTTAACGAGCTTCGCGCTCGAGTAATAAATTTGGAGAATATGGTGCAAAATTACTAGCTTCAGTAACACCACCGGCACCAACAGTACCACCAACATCAACACCAGTACCACTAACAACACAAGTTTCAACATCACATGCCTCAACATCGCATTCTGTA
The DNA here is from genome assembly GCF_046630445.1 of Rutidosis leptorrhynchoides. Classification (NCBI taxonomy): domain Eukaryota; kingdom Viridiplantae; phylum Streptophyta; class Magnoliopsida; order Asterales; family Asteraceae; genus Rutidosis; species Rutidosis leptorrhynchoides. The sequence continues at coordinate 27,772,664 of NC_092339.1, read as the reverse complement.
CCTCGAGCATAATCATCGTTCTACGTATCGTTCTACATATCGTTCTACATCGATTATCTTCGCTCGACATGGCGATTATGTAATTTCTAAAGTTTTAGAGATTATGTATTCTAGTTCTAACGGTAAATCAAATGAGATTAATATTATATTAACTCATTAAATTCATGATTACATCTAAAGAAAATATATATGTATGTATATTTTCATAAAGATTGTAATTTAAAAATTCTTTTGTACAAACTATTAATGGTGAAAATATTTTAACGGGTAGGTAATACCTGAGGAATATTTAGATTTCACATTAATAAGTTACACTGTACATTCTTTGAATCTGATTCAATAATCAATTACTATCCTACTTACATCCACAAGATATACGAATCCGTTCAACACAAAATAACCATTTTCATTCAATTTCATATTTGGATTTTGACTTATCAGAATCTAACAAGTGGCATAATGAAGAAAACATTGGACAAAAATAAAATTTGTTAGAAACAAACAAATTAACTATGAGAAATTCTGTTAAGATTCCACGCTAACTGTTCCTAGCTAACTGTTCCTAGCCAACTGATTACATTTTATTTATCGCAATTTATATTCTCGCAACTTTATTTATCGTCATTTAATTTCTGTTATTTATTTTACGCACTTTAAATATCGGGACACGTATACAAGGTTTTGACATATCATATCGACGTATCTATATATATTATTTGGAATAACCATAGACACTCTATATGCGGTAATGATCGAGTTAGCTATATCGGGTTGAGGTTAATTCTACAATAATATATATACTTTGAGTTGTGATCGAGTCTGAGACATGTATATAACGGGTCATGATACGTATTAATTCGAATATTATATATTAAACTATATATAAATTATTGAATTACTAACTGTGGACTACTAACTGTGGACTACCAACATTGGACAATTAAAATGAATTAAAATATTGATTATAACATATGAAACTAAACATCTCTTCAAGTTTGCCACTTGATTTCATCTTAAACCTCAATTGTATCTTGACGATTACAATCTGCGTTCAAACCTTTCATGATTCTTGAAAACACCTCAATCTAGAGGATGAACCAATCGCACTTCATCTACAGAAGAAAAGATTTATGCATATAGTATGCACCTGAAAAACACTCGGAACCTGAGTAAACATTTAACACGTATCTGTGCTAGCTCCTTTGGCGTTGTTATTACCGAAAATAATTTTTCAATCCCTCTCCAAATTAGCCAATTTTGTCACAGCTCCAGCAAATCAACTTCGACTTTCATTCGAATAAGTCTTATTATAACTTTGATATATACGTTTGCCCCTTCATCATCGTTACCGGAGAACCATTTATATCCCACCACATTAGCAGTAAACTTACCAGCAACTCTATTACTCATTGGCTTAAGTCTCTCCGAAGAACTATTATATTTGCTCATTAAAACCTATTCATATACTCATCCACATCTTGTAACGAGAACTACCATATCAATTACCGGAAATTAGCAATCAGTATTTTGAACCTCGCAGCGTTACTACATCAACAGTTATATGTATACATATAACCTTTATCTCTTAGAATTATGACTTTCCATTCTGAAATTTTGAAAAGCACCCAGTCTGCGAATCAATACTCTGAATTTTGAAAAGTTGAATAAAGCAACAAAAAAAAAAACTGTAAACGACCTTAACAGCCAAAAGTTTGATGATAAAGAATTGTATGTTGGCAAAGCTCAGAAATATTGGAACTGGAAAATGGATTGAGCAAACCATGAAGGAGGCTGTGGAAAAATCACAAAGACTAAACCTACCTTTAAGGAATCCAAATGATTCAGTATCTGCTGAAGTCATTAACGAATATCTTGCTCCTGACTCTAAACCTTTACGGACAAATCTTCCTCATCACCCTTGATATGAGAAATTCTAAGATATCGTCGTATCTTTCATTATAAATATCCTTCATATTTCTGAAGATATTTTCATAACTATTCTTATCTGAAATCTTTTATCTCTTCACGATATCTGTATTACATCATAAAGGAAACTGTTTAGTTTCTATATTCTGTAAACCTTCGAGTTTAAACTATGAATGTTTTTGAAGTAGTGTTGGGAACTGAAGCATGAGTTAGTATAATATAATGACACTTGATCAACGTGATTATATTACAGTAAGTCATGCTGAGTTTCTAATTAAACGTGATGATTCACAGACCATAACATCATCATGTGCCATGTTACACGACTCTTACATTCTACCTAATCTTCAAACATATCAAGAACATAAATTCTTGATAGTTCAATCTTTCTGTTAATTTAACCAATCAAGATCGTGCTATTACAATCTCTCTTAGAACATTAACTATGTTCATTTCAAAATTCATATCTACGAATTCTGGACTATTATTCGCTTGACTTAAAGTCGGGAAGAGAAAACAAAAGTATGGAACTCCAAAATATAAAGGAAATGGAGAGGGTGGATTTATAGTGAAATATCCGACAGAACAATCAAAACAGACCATCGCATTTAACAAAGAGGATTATAATTTCCTTAATTATCGAAGAATCAAATCTTATCATGAAGATTTTATTCAAATTCCTTGAACTCCGGAAATCAACCATATCTACGTCAAAGGATATGACAACAAATTATTTTCTCATTTCACTTTTTTGTGACAGCTTCACTCGTACGCTTCACATAATCGAATCATTTTATCTATATTAATCAATAATGATCAAACTCTAGTTATCAACTCATATTCATCATGAAAACCTTCTTATTGTTATCCATGACGACCTCGATCAAATTTCAGGGATGAAATTTCTTTAACGGGTAGGTACTGTGACAACCCGGAAATTTCCAACCAAATTTAAACTTAATCTTTATATGATTTCGACACGATAAGTAAAGTCTGCAATGTTGAGTCTCAAAATTTTTGAACTGTTTCATATATTCAATTGATCTTCAACCATTCCCGACGATTCACGAACTTGTACTTGTAAATAAATATGTATGTGTATATATATATATATATATATATATATATATATATATATATATATATATATATATATATATATATATATATATAAATGTAATATATATAAAATGTATAAATATTAATATATGTTACCATATAATTATAATATTAACATATTAAACGTAGCCACAAGTTAAAAATATAATTGTTATACTAATATTATTATTTTCAGTGTTGCTATTAATATTAATATTAATATCAGTATGAGTTATATTATTATTTTCAATAAATATATATAGATATGAAATTTAGTACATTTAATTTGGTATCTTTACTAATATTATTATTATTACTTTCATTATTATTATTAAAGTAAATATTAAATATTAACATTAATGTTATTATTGTTATTATTTATATAATACATAAATACAAAATTTAATATGTAAGAATTATTATATTATTATTATTATTATTATTATTATTATTATTATTATTATTATTATTATTATTATTATCATTAATAATATTAATATTATTATTAGTAATATAGATAATATTATTGTTATCATTCTTATTATTAAACTTACTAATTAACATTAATATGATTATTAGTATCATTGTTATTTATTGTTATTATTATTAATAAAATTAGTGATATTATTATTATTATTATTATTAGTATTTATATTATTATTAATGCAATTATAATTATTAATTATTAATATTATTTATATAATTGATATAAGATCATAATAACGAATTAAAAAGAATCTGAATCTGTTTCCAGTAACAATCAAAGTGTACTGAGATTTGATTTTCCTGTCTGGGTGTCGATTTCAGTCCTCTAATACCAACAATTTCTGTTATAAATCGTAATCGTCCTTTTATTTTTTTTATTTATTCCCTTCCTGATTTTTGGAGTTGCTTGTCGACACATTGCTATAAATCCAACGAATTTTTTTTAGTAATAATTCATTCAACTCCTCTTTTTCCTTATCAATTATCAGCTATACTTATTTTTTTTATTGAATTAAACAGAAAAGAAAAGGGCATTCAGCTTATTCCTATGTTCGTTGCTCATTTTTTAAAATCTTTAATTTCGAGTTTACTTTAAAATCTATAAATGCAGGGTTGTTAAAAATCATTCCTTCAATCTATCTGCAAGTTATCAAATCTTAACTTGCGAAATCAAAGAGTAATTTTGAGGTCAAAGTTTTGAATTTTAAAAGTCAACAGAATGTTTATCAGGAAATTCGAATCTGGTTTGCAGTTTCAAGATCAATGGAGGATCCAGAAAGATTCTAAGAACGAATTACTATATAATTCATGTTATAATTTTTAGCTAAAACAATATAGAGTTCGAAGTTTGGATTTGAGTTCATGATCGACTTTTATTTTGCTGATACGATTTTATTTTGATTTTTTTCGACAATCCAATTATTCCACAGTCCTATTTCTGTTTCGTTTACAATTCCTAAAAACCCAATCTAATCTTGTACTGCTAGTATGAATATAAATTGCCTCGGGTCGATTAATTTGATGTTGAAAAAGAAGAAGAAGATGATGAACACAAGAGTATACGGTTTTTAAATATACGAATTGGTTATAAAATAGAAAGACAGAATTAGAGGCATGGTTAAGGTGTATTGCGGGTGTGCGAGAGGTCGCGAGTTCGAGTCCCGTTAGGAGCATTTTTTTTTAAAGAAGGGTATACTCTTTTATTTTTTATTTACTATTATAATTATTATTATAATTGTTATTATTATTATTATCATAGTTATAAATATTATATCTATTATTATTATAATTTTTATTTATGATATTACTATTAAACTTAAAACTTTAATATTATTATCATGAACATGTTTATTATTATTATTATTATTACGATTATAATTACAAAAATAAATATTATTATTATTATTATTGTTAAGTTAAGTATTAATATTATTATCATACTACAAATTAATATTATTTTCATAAATATTAGTATTGTATCATTTTTTTAGTACTATTACCGTTATTAGTAACAACAGTATTATTAATATGATTATCATTATAAGTAATACTAATATCAAAAATTATTATCATTTTTACCAAAAATTGTTATTTTGCTATTATTACAACTATATAATTATTATTATTATTATTATTATTATTATTATTATTATTATTATTATTATTATTATTATCATTTTTACTAATATCATTATTATGATTCTTATTATAATTACTATTATTACAAGTAATGTTATTATTAATATTATCATTACAATCAAATACAACTTTTAATTACTATTATTAATATTATATATTATTATGTATATAAAAATATACTTATAAGAACTATTACATATGAATTAATGATATTAACAATCCTTATATAAATATTCATATATATATATATATATATATATATATAACCAAATAGATATTTTCTTTATATATATATATATATATATATATATATATAACCAAATAGATATTTTCTTTATATATATATATATATATATATATATATATAAATGTATATATATATATATATATATATATATATATATATATATATATATATATATATATATATATATATATATATAAAACTATGCAAATAATAATCTTTTTCAAATATATATACAAAGTAAATATATAATATATGAAATTATTCGAATACGATTATGTGTATTAATATATATACACAAATGATACAGGTTCGTGAATCCGAGGCCAACCCTGCATTGTTCAGTATCGTCGTATGAATATTTTTACTACAAAATATTGTATCGTGAGTTTCATTTGCTCCCTTTTTAATTGCTTTTGCAATATATATTTTTGGGCTGAGAATACATGCGCTGTTTTTATGTTTGACGAAATAGACACAAGTACTTAAAATATATTCTACGTTGAGTTGTACCACCTTTCATATATTCCCTAATAGCTTGGTAACTAATATTTACATGTTGGAAGAACATGTACGCGCGAATTCTATTGATAGATCTATCGGGTTTGACCACCCCAACCGGGCTAGTCGCTCTAGTATCGTAAACGGTTGCATAGTACTTCGTTTTTACTACACTTGGTACAGTGTAGGGAGATTTCATAATAAAAGGAATATGCCACATTAATTGTTAAGTATGGTTACCGAAGTGCTCAACAACTTATAGAATACTTTTATATGAAATGTCCCGTTCATATTGATTATAAACGTTCCATATTAATTGATTTCGTCGCGAGGTTTTGACCTCTATATGAGACGTTTTTCAAAGACTGCATTCATTTTTAAAACAACCATAACCTTTATTTTATCGATAAAGGTTTAAAAAGCATTACGTAAATTATCAAATAATGATAATCTAAAATATACCGTTTACACACGACCATTACATAATGGTTTACAATAAGAATATATTACATCAAAAATAAGTTTCTTGAATGCAGTTTTTACATAATATCATACAAGCATGGACTCCAAATCTTGTCCTTATTTTAGTATGCAATAGCGGAAGCTCTTAATAATCACCTGAGAATAAACATGCTTAAAACATCAACAAAAATGTTGGTGAGTTATAGGTTTAACCTATATATTATCAAATCATAATAATAGACCACAAGATTTCATATTTCAATATACATCCCATACATAGAGATAAAATTCATTCATATGGTGAACACCTGGTAATCGACATTAACAAGATGCATATAAGAATATCCCCTATCATTCCGAGAAATCCTTCGGACATGATAAAAATGAATTCGAAGTACTAAAGCATATGGTACTTTGGATGGGGTTCGTTAGGCCCAATAGATCTATCTTTAGGATTCGCGTCAATTAGTAGATCGGTTTACTAATTCTTAGGCTACCAAGCAAAAGGGGCATATTCGGCTTCGGTCATTCACCCATATAATGTAGTTTCATTTACTTGTGTCTATTTTGTAAAATATTTATAAAACTGCATGTATTCTCATCCCAAAATATTAGATTTTAAAAGTGGGACTATAACTCACTTTCACAGATTTTTACTTCATCGGAAAGTAAGACTTGGCCACTGGTCGATTCACGAACCTATAACAAATATGTACATATATATCAAAGTATGTTCAAAATATATTTACAATATTTTTAATACGTTTTAATGTTTTAAGTTAATTAAGTCAGCTGTCCTCGTTAGTAACCTACGACTAGTTGTCTACAATTAGATGTACAGAAATAAATCGATATATATTATCTTGAATCAATCCACGACCTAGTGTATACACTTCTCAGGCTAGATCACAACTCAAAGTATATATATTTTTGGAATCAACCTCAACCCTGTATAGCTAACTCCAACATTACTGCATATAGAGTGTCTATGGTTGTTTCAAATAATATATATACATGGGTCGATATGATATGTCAAAACATTTGCATACGTGTCTATGGTATCCCAAGATTACATAATATATTAGAATTCATGTATAATACAATATAAGTTAGCTATGATATGATTTGTATAGAATTGTTACAATATTTCCCGTAGCTACAACAATCAAAAAAATATCCAATCTCGTTTTACCCATAACTTCTTCGTTTTAAATCCGTTTTGAGTGAATCAAATTGCTATGGTTTCATATTGAACTATATTTTATGAATATAAACATAAAAAGTATAGGTTTATAGTCGTAAATATAAGTTACAAGTCATTTATGTAAGAGGTAGTCATTTCAGTTGAAAGAACGACGTCTTGATGACCATTTTGAAAAACATACTTCCACTTTGAGTTTAACCATGATTTTTGGATATAGTTTCATGTTCATAAGAAAAATAATTTTCCCAGAATAACAACTTTTAAATCAAAGTTTATCATAGTTTTTAATTATTAAACCCAAAACAGCCCGCGGTGTTACTACGACGGCGTATGTCAAGTTTTACGGTGTTTTTCATGTTTTCTGGTTTTAAATCATTAGGTTAGCATATCATATAGATATAGAACATGTGTTTAGTTGATTTTAAATGTCAAGTTAAAAAGATTAACTTTTGTTTGCGAACAAGTTTAGAATTAACTAAACTATGTTCTAGTGATTTCAAGTTTAAACCTTCGAATAAGGTAGTTTTATATATATGAATCGAATGATGTTATGAACATCAATACTGCCTCAGGTTTTGTGGATAAACCTACTGGAAATGAGAAAAATAGAACTAGCTTCAAAGGATCCTTGGATGGCTTGAAAGTTCTTGAAGCAGAATCATGACACGAAAACAAGTTCAAGTAAGATTTCCACTCGAAATAAGATTGTTATAGTTATAGAAATTGAATCAAAGTTTAAGTATGAGTATTACCTTGTATTAGAAAGATATCTAACTGTAAATAAGAAAGATTTCTTGAGGTTGGATGATCACTTTACAAGATTGGAAGTAAGCTAGCAAACTTGGAAGTATTCTTGATTTTATGAAACTAGAACTTATAGAATTTATGAAGAACACTTAGAACTTGAAGATACAACTTGAGAGAGATTAATTAGATGAATAAAATTGAAGAATTAAAGTGTTTGTAGGTGTTTTTGGTCGTTGGTATATGGATTAGATATAAAGGATGTGTAATTTTATTTACATGTAAATAAGTCATGAATGATTACTAATATTTTTATAATTTTATGAGATATTTCATGCTAGTTGCCAAATTATGGTTCCCACATATGTTAGGTGACTCACATGGTCTGCTAAGAGCTGATTATTGGAGTGTATACACCAATAGTACATACATCTAAAAGCTGTGTATTGTACGAGTACGAATACGGGTGCATACGAGTAGAATTATTGATGAAACTGAACGAGGATGTAATTGTAAGCATTTTTGTTAAGTAGAAGTATTTTGATAAGTGTCTTGAAGTCTTTCAAAAGTGTATGAATACATATTAAAACACTACATGTATATACATTTTAACTGAGTCGTTAAGTCATCGTTAGTCGTTACATGTAAATGTTGATTTGAAACCTTTAAGTTAACGATCATGTTAAATGTTGTTAACCCAATGTTTATTATATCTAATGAGATGTTAAATTATTACATTATCATAATATTATGATATTATGATATATTAATATATCTTAGTATGATATATATACAGTTAAATGTTGTTACAACGATAATCGTTACATATATGTCTCGTTTCGAAATCATTAAGTTAGTAGTCTTGTTTTTACATATGTAGTTCATTGTTAATACACTTAATGACATGTTTACTTATCATTTATCATGATTAAACATAGTGTATCAATATCTTAATATGATTCATATGTATTTAGTACGACGTTGTTATAACGATAATCGTTATATATATCGTTTCGAGTTTCTTAATTCAATAAACTCATTTTTATGTATATAACTCATTGTTAAAATACCTAATGAGATACATACTTATCATAATCTCATGTTAACTATATATATATATATATCCATATATATGTCATCATATAGTTTTTACAAGTGTTAACGTTCGTGAATCACCGGTCAACTTGGGTGGTCAATTGTCTACATGAAACCTATTTTCAATTAATCAAGTCTTAACAAGTTTAATTGCTTAACATGTTGGAAACACTTAATCATGTAAATATCAATTTCATTTAATATATATAAACATGAAAAAGTTCGGGTCACTACAGTACCTACCCGTTAAATAAATTTCGTCCCGAAATTTTAAGAAGTTGGAGGTGTTAACGTATCTTCTGGAAATAAGTGCGGGTATTTCTTCTTCATCTGATCTTCTCATTCCCAGGTGAACTCGGGTCCTCTACGAGCATTCCATCGAACTTTAACAATTGGTATCTTGTTTTTCTTAAGTCTTTTAACCTCACGATCCATTATTTCGACGAATTGAATTTTTTCGTTGATTTGGATTTCGTCTAACGGAATAGTGAGATCTTCTTTAGCAAAACATTTCTTCAAATTTGAGACGTGAAAAGTGTTATGTACAGCCGCAAGTTGTTGTGGTAATTCAAGTCGGTAAGCTACTGGTCCGACACGATCAATAATCTTGAATGGTCCTATATACCTTGGATTAAATTTTCCTCGTTTACCAAATCGAACAACGCCTTTCCAAGGTGAAACCTTAAGCATGACCATCTCTCCAATTTCAAATTCTATATCTTTTCTTTTAATGTCGGCGTAGCTCTTTTGTCGACTTTGTGCGGTTTTCAACCGTTGTTGAATTTGGATGATCTTCTCGGTAGTTTCTTGTATTATCTCCGGACCCGTAATCTGTCTATCCCCCACTTCACTCCAACAAATCGGAGACTTGCACTTTCTACCATAAAGTGCTTCAAACGGCGCCATCTCAATGCTTGAATGGTAGCTGTTGTTGTAGGAAAATTCTACTAACGGTAGATGTCGATCCCAACTGTTTCCGAAATCAATAACACATGCTCATAGCATGTCTTCAAGCGTTTGTATCATCCTTTCGCTCTGCCCATCAGTTTGTGGATGATAGGCAGTACTCATGTCTAGACGAGTTCCTAATGCTTGCTGTAATGTCTGCCAGAATCTTGAAATAAATCTGCCATCCCTATCAGAGATAATAGAGATTGGTATTCCATGTCTGGAGACGACTTCCTTCAAATACAGTCGTGCTAACTTCTCCATCTTGTCATCTTCTCTTATTGGCAGGAAGTGTGCTGATTTGGTGAGACGATCAACTATTACCCAAATAGTATCAAAACCACTTGCAGTCCTTGGCAATTTAATGATGAAATCCATGGTAATGTTTTCCCATTTCCATTCCGGGATTTCGGGTTGTTGAAGTAGACCTGATGGTTTCTGATGCTCCGCTTTGACCTTAGAACACGTCAAACATTCCCCAACGTATTTAGCAACATCGGCTTTCATACCTGGCCACCAAAAATGTTTCTTGAGATCCTTGTACATCTTTCCCGTTCCAGGATGTATTGAGTATCTGGTTTTATGAGCTTCTCTAAGTACCATTTCTCTCATATCTCCAAATTTTGGTACCCAAATTCTTTCAGCCCTATACCGGGTTCCGTCTTCCTGAATATTAAGATGCTTCTCCGATCCTTCGGGTATTTCATCATTTTAGTTTCCCTCTTTTAAAACTCTTTGTTGCGCCTCCTTTATTTGAGTAGTAAGGTTAGTGTGAATCATTATATTCATAGATTTTACACGAATGGGTTCTCTGTCCTTTTTGCTCAAGGCGTCGGCTACCACATTTTCCTTCCCTGGGTGGTAACGAATCTCAAAGTCGTAATCATTCAACAATTCAATCCATCTGCGCTGCCTCATGTTCAGTTGTTTCTGATTAAATACGTGTTGAAGACTTTTGTGGTCGGTATATATAATACTTTTGACCCCATATAAGTAGTGCCTCCAAGTCTTTAATGCAAAAACAACCGCGCCTAATTCCAAATCATGCATCGTATAATTCTGCTCGTGAATCTTCAATTGTCTAGACGCATAAGCAATTACTTTCGTTTGTTGCATTAATACACAACCGAGACCCTGCTTTGAGGCGTCACAATATATCACAAAATCATCATTCCCTTCAGGTAATGACAATATAGGTGCCGTAGTTAACTTTTTCTTCAACAACTGAAACGCTTTTTCTTGTTCATCCTTCCATTCAAATTTCCTCTCTTTATGCGTTAATGCAGTCAAGGGTTTTGCTATTTTAGAAAAATCTTGGATGAATCTCCTGTAATAACCAGCTAGCCCTAAAAATTAGCGTATGTTTTTCGGAGTTTTCGGGGTTTCCCACTTTTCAACGGTTTCAATCTTTGCTGGATCCACCTGAATAACTTCTTTGTTCACTATATGACCGGGGAATTGAACTTCTTCCAACCAAAATGCACACTTTGAAAACTTAGCGTACAATTTTTATTTTCTCAACAACTCTAGTACTTTTCTAAAATGTTCTTCGTGCTCTTGATCATTCTTTGAGTAAATAAGTTTGTCATCGATGAAAACAATGACAAACTTGTCAAGATATAACCCACACACTCGGTTCATGAGGTCCATGAACACAGTTGGTGCGTTAGTCAATCCAAACGGCATAACCATAAACTCGTAATGACCGTAACGCGTCCTAAAAGCAGTCTTTGGAATATCATCCTCCTTCACTCGCATTTGATGATATCCAAAACGTAAATCGATCTTCGAATAAACAGACGAGCCTTGTAGTTGATCAAATAAGTCGTCAATTCTAGGTAGTGGATAGCGGTTCTTGATGGTAAGTTTGTTCAAATCTCAGTAGTCGATACACAACCTAAATGTACCATCTTTCTTCTTGACAAACAAAACAGGAGCTCCCCATGGTGATGTGCTTGGTCGAATGAAACCACGCTCTAAAAATTCCTGTAACTGACTTTGTAATTCTTTCATTTCGCTGGGTGCAAGTCTGTATGGAGCACGAGCTATTGGTGCAGCTCCTGGTACAAGGTCTATTTGAAATTCAACGGATCGATGTGGGGGTAATCCCGGTAATTCTTTCGGAAATACATCAGGAAATTCTTTTGCGACGGGAACATCACTGATGTTCTTTTCTTCAGGTTTAACTTCCTTGATGTGTGTTAGAATGACTTAACAACCTTTTCTTATTAGTTTTTGCGCCTTCAAACTACTAATAAGACATTAAAGGTTTTCCTTTTTCACGCATAATGCGAATCACATTTTTGTAACAAACGACCTCTGCTCTCACCTTTTTCAACCAGTCCATGCCAATTATTACATCAAAACTCCCTAACTCGACTGGTATTAAATCAATTTTAAACTTTTCAACCCCCAATTTAATTTCTCTCTCCCGACATATATTATCTGCTGAAATTAATTTACCGTTTGCTAATTCGAGTAAAAATTTACTATTCAAAGGCGTCAATGGGCAACTTAATTTAGCACAAAATTCTCTACTCATATAGCTTCTATCCACACCTGAATCAAATAAAACATAAGCAGATTTATCATCAATAAGAAAAGTACCCGTAACAAGCTCCGGGTCTTCCTGTGCTTCTGCCGCATTAATATTGAAAACTCTTCAACGGATCTGCCCATTAGTATTCCCGTGATTCGGGTAATTTCTAATAATGTGGCCAAATTTTCCACATTTATAACAAACAGCGTTGGTATTACTTGCTCTGACACTATTTGTTTCGGCATTACTTGTTTCGACATTATTTGTTCCTTTAGTTCTGTTAAACTTTGGTCCGTAGACCTCACACTTTGTCGCGCTATGACCATTTTTTTTACACCTGTTGCAAAATGTCGTGCAAAACCCCTGATGATTTTCTTCACACCTATGACATGGCTGTTTTTGGTTTTTGTTGCCGTTGTTGTTATTGAGGTTGTTGTTGGGATTGTTATTGTTGTTGAAACGGTTGTTGTAGTTGTTATTGTTGTTGGGATGTTTGTTGTAGTTATTGTTAGGATTGCGGTTATTATTGCGATTGTTGTTGCGGTTGTTGGGATAGTTGTTGCGATTGTGGTTGTAATTGTTGTTGTTGTTGTACTGGTGACTCTTGTCACCGTTTTCCTCCCACTTCCTCTTGAGTTGTTTCATGTTGGCTTCTTCGGCCGTCTGCTCTTTAATTCTTCCCTCAATCTGATTTATGAGTTTATGAACCCTTCGACTTGCCTTCTGTATAGAAGCGGGCTCGTGTGAACTCACATCTTCTTGAATCCTTCCTGGTAACCCTTTTACAAACGCGTCGATCTTCTCTTCGTCATCTTCGAATGCTCCCGGACACAATAGGCACAACTCTGTGAATCGTCGTTCATATGTGGTAACGTCGAACCCTTGTGTTCGTAACTCTCTAAGTTCTACCTTGAGTTTATTGACTTCGTTTCTAGGACGGTACTGCTCGTTCATCAATTACTTGAATGCCGACCACGGTAGTGCGTAAGCAGCATTTTGTCCTACCTGTTCAAGATAGGTGTTCCACCACGTTAACGCAGTACATGTGAAGGTATGCGTAGCGTACTTAACTTTGTCCTCTTCAGTACACTTACTTATGGCAAACACCGATTCGACTTTCTCGGTCCATCATTTCAATCCAATTGGTCCTTCGGTTCCATCAAATTCCAAAGGTTTGCAGGCAGTGAATTCTTTATAGGAGCATCCTACACGATTTCTTGCGCCGTTAGCTGCATTGCTAGATTCAGAGTTATTGTTGGTATGTAGCGCAGCCTGTACTGCGGCTATGTTTGCAGCAAGAAAGGTACGAAATTCCTCTTCGCTCATATTCATAGTGTGTAGAGTAGTCGGTGCCATTTCCTTCAAAATAGCCAACTGAATCGAGTTAATCATACAGAATATTAAGAATAGTCAATAGTATTTCGTAGCATAATATGAACTCATTTATAAAAGTTTTTTCTTTATATTAGCGTTTTATAAGTTTAAATTCGGGTGCTACCTACCCGTTAAGTTCATACTTAGTAGCTAATATACAATTCAACTACTACGATTCCATATGAAAAACTGATTATAATAATATATCACATACAAATATTCTTCAAACTTACAACTTCGCTATATTACATATAACATGAAATATAGTACACTATGATACAGGACAGTTTTGAAGATAAATCTAGTTAATACGCAAGTTGTTCAGCAAAGAAAATAAAGACACGTAATTCATAAGTCCAGAAACAAGTCATGCATTCTGGTTTTACTAAGACGACTTCCCATCCTTGGTCTTGTGGAAAATAACCGTTATGACCATTGGCTAGGCAGCATGTTGTAATGTCGTCAAAAGGACGAGGGTTTTGTAATGTCCAACAGCCCCGTAATAATCTAAAAACCTTGTTTCTCACCCCAACTACTGAATCCGTCACTTGTGGGAAGGTTTTATTTAAAAGTTGCAATCCGATGTTCTTTTTCTCACTTTGGTAAGAAGCGAACATCACTAACCCGTAAGCATAACATGCTTCTTTATGTTGCATGTTAGAAGCTCTTTCTAATTCACGAAATCCTATGTTGGGATATGTTGAGTCAAAATAGGTTCTTAACCCGTAGCGTAAAATTGCATTTGGGTTCCCCGCATTTAACGCTTTAAAGAAAACACGACGTAACTTACGGGCTCCCCAATGTGATATACCCCACCTATCAAAGGAAAACTTTTATAAACTAAGGCATTTCTGGAAAGTCTTTCAAATGTTTTACAAGTTAATTTTGCCATAATTAATTGTGCTGATGAATTCTGACCGACTCTAGACAAGATTTCCTCAATCATATCCTCCGGTAGATCTTCTAAAATATTCGGTTGTCTACCCTTAACATCCATTTTGTTTTTATACTGTAAAATAGACAAGGATTAGATTCGTAAAAGATAATTAACAAACAATACAAGCAATTTTTACATAGAACATAAAAGTACAAGCACACTACAATACATATAATACACAACATGATTACAACCCTCTAATCTGAATCACTGGTTTCTTCTTCTTCGGACTTGGTTCGTTTTCCTAATTTTCTAGGAATATATGGTGTTCCTCTAATACGAGCCGTCATTTTCCATAATGGTTTAGAAAAACCTGGTGGTTTAGAGGTTCCCGGGTCATTGTTACATTTTAGGAAATATGGATGTTGTCGATACATATAAAGTTCATTGGGGTTGGAATGGTTTCTCTATTTTTATACCTTTTCCCTTATTATTTCTTTCGCTTTATTAAATTGGGTCGAGGTAATTTCTATAACATCATCGGAATCCTCATCGGGATCTGATTCATCAGAAAATTGGTAATCTTCTCAATATTTTGCTTCCTCGGCGGAAACACCATTGACCATTATTAACTTTGGTCCGTTGGTTGAGGATTTTCTTTTATTTAATCGATTTACTATAGGTATCAATATTTCTTCCTCCGGAACCTCTTCTTCTGGTTCCTCCTCTTCCGATTCCTCCTCTTCTGGTTCCTCTTCTTCTGGTTCCTCCTCTTCCGGTTCCTCTTAGGGAATTTTGTGAATCTTCCCAAAATATATTCGACTCTTCATTATTATTAGGTGAATCAATGAGATTTGTACTAGAGGTAGACATCTATCACACAATATCAAACACGTTAAGAGATTAATATATCACATAATATTTACATGTTAATAATATATAGTTTCCAACAAAAAAATGTTAAGCAATCGTTTTTGAAGAAAAACACGGTCGAAGTCCAGACTCAATATTGCATCCTAACAAACTCGATAAGACACACTAATGCAAATTTCTGGTTCTCTAAGACCAACGCTCTGATACCAACTGAAATGTCCCGTTCATATTGATTATAAACGTTCCATATTAATTGATTTCGTCGCGAGGTTTTGACCTCTATATGAGACGTTTTTCAAAGACTGCATTCATTTTTAAAACAACCATAACCTTTATTTTATCGATAAAGGTTTAAAAAGCATTACGTAGATTATCAAATAATGATAATCTAAAATATATCGTTTACACACGACCATTACATAATGGTTTACAATAAGAATATATTACATCAAAAATAAGTTTCTTGAATGCAGTTTTTACATAATATCATACAAGCATGGACTCCAAATCTTGTCCTTATTTTAGTATGCAACAGCGGAAGCTCTTAATAATCACCTGAGAATAAACATGCTTAAAATGTCAACGAAAATGTTGGTGAGTTATAGGTTTAACCTATATATTATCAAATCATAATAATAGACCACAAGATTTCATACTTCAATATACATCCCATACATAGAGATAAAATTCATTCATATGGTGAACACCTGGTAACTGACATTAACAAGACGCATATAAGAATATCCCCTATCATTCCGGGAAATCCTTCGGACATGATAAAAATGAATTCGAAGTACTAAAGCATCCGGTACTTTGGATGGGGTTCGTTAGGCCCAATAGATCTATCTTTAGGATTCGCTTCAATTAGAAGATCGGTTTACTAATTCTTAGGCTACCAAGCAAAAGGGGCATATTCGGCTTCGATCATTCACCCATATAATGTAGTTTCATTTACTTTTGTCTATTTCGTAAAACATTTATAAAACTGCATGTATTCTCATCCCAAAACATTAGATTTTAAAAGTGGGACTATAACCCACTTTCACAGATTTTTACTTCGTCGGGAAGTAAGACTTGGCCACTGGTCGATTCACGAACCTATAACAAATATGTATATATATATCAAAGTATGTTCAAAAAATATTTACTACATTTTTAATACATTTTAATGTTTTAAGTTTATTAAGTCAGATGTCCTCGTTAGTAACCTACGACTAGTTGTCCACAATTAGATGTACATAAATAAATCGATATATATTATCTTGAATCAATCCACGACCTAGTGTATACACGTCTCAGGCTAGATCACAACTCAAAGTATATATATTTTTGGAATCAACCTCAACCCTGTATAGCTAACTCCAACATTACTGCATATAGAGTGTCTATGGTTGTTCCAAATAATATATATACATGGGTCGATATGATATGTCAAAACATTTGCATACGTGTCTATGGTATTCCAAGATTACATAATATATTAGAATACATGTATAATACAATATAAGTTAGCTAGGATATGATTTGTATAGAATTGTTACAATATTTTCCGTAGCTACAACAATCAAAAAAATATCAAATCTTATTTTACCCATAACTTCTTCGTTTTAAATCCGTTTTGAGTGAATCAAATTGCTATGGTTTCATATTGAACTATATTTTATGAATATAAACATAAAAAGTATAGGTTTATAGTCGGAAATATAAGTTACAAGTCATTTTTGTAAGAGGTAGTTATTTCAGTCGAAAGAACGACTTCTTGATGACCATTTTGAAAAACATACTTCCACTTTGAGTTTAACCATGATTTTTGGATATAGTTTCATGTTTATAAGAAAAATCATTTTCCCAGAATAACAACTTTTAAATCAAATTTTATCATAGTTTTTAATTATCAAACCCAAAACAGCCTGCGGTGTTACTACGACGGCGTATGTCCGTTTTTACGGTGTTTTTCATGTTTTCAGGTTTTAAATCATTAGGTTAGCATATAATATAGATATAAAACATGTGTTTAGTTGATTTTAAATGTCAAGTTAAAAGGATTAACTTTTGTTTGCGAACAAGTTTAGAATTAACTAAACTTTGTTCTAGTGATTTCAAGTTTAAACCTTCGAATAAGGTAGTTTTATATATATGAATTGAATGATGTTATGAACATCATTACTACCTTAGGTTTTGTGGATAAACCTACTGGAAATGAGAAAAATAGAACTAGCTTCAAAGGATCCTTGGATGGCTTGAAAGTTCTTGAAGCAGAATCATGACACGAAAACAAGTTCAAGTAAGATTTCCACTCGAAATAAGATTGTTATAGTTATAGAAATTAAATCAAAGTTTAAATATGAGTATTACCTTGTATTAAAAAGATATATTACTATAAATAAGAAAGATTTCTTGAGGTTGGATGATCACTTTACAAGATTGGAAGTAAGCTAGCAAACTTGGAAGTATTCTTGATTTTATGAAACTAGAACTTATAGAATTTATGAAGAACACTTAGAACTTGAAGATAGAACTTGAGAGAGATCAATTAGATGAAGAAAATTGAAGAATGAAAGTGTTTATAGGTGTTTTTGGTCGTTGGTATATGGATTAGATATAAAGGATGTGTAATTTTGTTTACATGTAAATAAGTCATGAATGATTACTAATATTTTTGTAATTTTATGAGATATTTCATGCTAGTTGCCAAATGATGGTTCCCATATGTGTTAGGTGACTCACATGGGCTGCTAAGAGCTGATCATTGGAGTGTATATACCAATAGTACATACATCTAAAAGCTATGTATTGTACGAGTACGAATACGGGTGCATACGAGTAGAATTGTTGATGAAACTGAACGAGGATGTAATTGTAAGTATTTTTGTTAAGTAAAAGTATTTTGATAAGTGTATTGAAGTCTTTTAAAAGTGTATGAATACATATTAAAACACTGCATGTATATACATTTTAACTGAGTCGTTAAGTCATCGTTAGTCGTTACATGTAAATGTTGATTTGAAACCATTAAGTTAACGATCATGTCAAATGTTGTTAACCCAATGTTTATTATATCTAATGAGATGTTAAATTATTACATTATCATAATCTTATGATATATTAATATATCTTAGTATGATATATATACAGTTAAATGTTGTTACAACGATAATCGTTACATATATGTCTCGTTTCGAAATCATTAAGTTAGTAGTCTTGTTTTTACATATGTAGTTCATTGTTAATACACTTAATGACATGTTTACTTATTATTTATCATGATTAAACATAGTGTATCAATATCTTAATATGATTCATATGTATTTAGTAAGACGTTGTTATAACAATAATCGTTATATATATCGTTCCGAGTTTCTTAATTCAATAAACTCATTTTTATGTATATAACTCATTGTTAAAATACCTAATGAGATACATACTTATCATAATATCATTTTAACTATATATATCCATATATATGTCATCATATAGTTTTTACAAGTGTTAACGTTCGTGAATCATCGGTCAACTTGGGTGGTCAATTGTCTACATGAAACCTATTTCAATTAATCAAGTCTTAACAAGTTTGATTGCTTAACATGTTGGAAATACTTAATCATGTAAATATCAATTTCATTTAATATATATAAACATGGAAAAGTTCGGGTCACTACATTATACACTTGCGAGTGTACATATATTCATGAAACTGAAATCTTGTGGTCTATTAAAATATCGAAATGATTGTTATGATAAACCTATGAACTCACCAACCTTTTAGTTGACACTTTTAAGCATGTTTATTCTCAAGTATGAAAGAAATCTTCCGTTGTGCATTTGCTCATATTATATGGAGTCATTCATGGCATATTTAGGACAGCACCTCGCAATGGGACCAAATATTGATGACTTCGTCTAGGTGGATTAGGACGGGTTGTTAGAAGAGGACAAAGGTGATGTGTTACTTGTTTAAATTTATGTTGATGACATTATCTTTGGGTCTACAAATTCACACTTGAGAAAATGGTTTTCTGACATTATGTCTGAAGAGTATAGAATGAGTAATTTATGTACTTTAAACTATTTTCTTGGGTTGCAAATAAAACAGAGTTTTGAGGGAATTTTTATTAACCAAAGTAACTACATTTCTGACATGTTAACTAAATATGGTTTTAAAAATTGTTCCTCTTTAAGAACTCCAATGAGTGTTTCTGAAAAGCTTGATAAAGATGAATCTGGGAAACCCACTTGTCAATCAACCTATAGAGGTATGATTGGATCTTTGCTATACTTAACTGATTCAACTGTTAAAATCAGTATGTTTTCTCCAAGATGGAAGTTTTTGTTGTCAAATATCACTAGGAGTCTGAGTTTGTAACATCCCATTTTCCTTGAATATGATTTAAGGTACGTATTTAACCTCGTGTATGTTTAATGTTGTATCTAGGATCGATTGTTTATAGTCTTGATGTTAGAAAATTGAGTTTGGGGTGGTTACTGGGAAAGTGTCGCGTTTGAAGGTGTTCTGTCGCGACCAGGTTCATCGCGAAACGCGACATACTCGGTTGAGATGTAATGACATTAAAACCCCAGGACCTGAGCTAGTTATCGCGTTTTAGGTCCCTGTATAGCGTCCTGATGAGTCGCGGATCGCGACATTCTTTATTGAAATGCGATGTGTCCAAAAACCTGTCTACTGTTCGAGTTATTGCGTTTAATTATTGTTCATCCCGTGTTGATGTCGCGGAACACGACCCGTTGTCGCGAAACGCGACCCGTTGTCGCGGATCGCGACGTAAGTCGTTGTTTGGACATTTTTAGCCATTTTAAATGGCATCTTATGGGGATATTTTGGTCTTTTCCCTTATGGCCGGTTTTGGGGAGACTAAAACTGATCCAATCTTATCCTATCCTTATTTATCACATCTTCATATACCTAAATTCAATTTTAGAGAAAGTGTGGAGTTTATAGTGAGAGAGAGCTCATTTGAAGAAGAAGGAGACCAAATCTCACCCAAGTCCAAGTTTTAAAGTTGTTCCCTACGTCTCTAGCTACGATTTGATAGTGTTGGTAAGTCTTAACTCTATGTTTTGAGTTTTAATTGGTTTATGGCTAGGGTTTTGGTTACTTGAGACTTGTATGACCCATTTGGGGGTTAAATGGGTAAATTTGGGTTATGTTGATGAAAGAAAACCCTAATAGATTTGATCTAGGGTTTGGTCTTATGAATTGAAGTTGTAAGTGTTAAATGGTGTTGTTAGTCACTATTACACTTTTAAATTGATGAAAGAATTGTTAATGAGCTAAGTTTGACTTGATTTGTGAGTCTAAGTGTTAAAATGGGTCAAATGGGTAATGGTTAACCTAATTGGGTGAAATGAGTATGAAATACCCTAAGTTTGTGTTAGTTAAAGTTAATAGACTTTAAATTACTAGCTTTAATGATTAAAGATGAGTCTTGGCCATTTATGGGCGATTTTGGTGTAGTTGAGTTATTTAATGCAATTGGGTCATTAAATGCTCAAGTGTAAGTGTGTGGTTGGTTCCACAAGTTGTGTATTGAATGTGTACTTAATGTATTAGGTACTTTTCTTTGAAGCATACGGAAGTGTTTAATCACCAATGACGTGTTAAGGTGAATGGAATAATTATGCGTGTACGTATATAATGTATTTATTTGTGTAGCATGGAATGTGGAATTGTCGCGGTGTTTAAGACACCACATTCTATGTAACGAGTGGAATTGTCGCGGTGTTCAAGACACCACTCATTGTTTTGATTGACATGTGGAATTGTGGCGGTGTTCAAGACACCACATTGTCATGGGAGTGGAATTGTCGCGGTGTTCAAGACACCACTCATTGTTTTGATTGACATGTGGAATCGTCGCGGTGTTCAAGATGCCACATTGTCATGGGGGTGAGTTAGTCGCGGTGTTCAAGACATCACCCGGGGATTAGTGATTACGCGGTGTTTAAGTAATACTAATGGATGTTATGAACTCCGACGGTCTTTCAAGTACCGTTCCCTTGTACTATTGGTTAACCATGGTTGTGTGAATTTGTATTTAGCATATTAAATTGTGAACTATATGCTATTGTTGTTGCTAGCCTCTTGTGAATTGTGGATAGTAGTTTATGCATGATGCTTGTATGGTTGTCGAATTGCTAGTTTGTATGCGGTATTGTGTAAGTGATTGCAAGTAAGTAGGTTATATATGAACATGTATAATTATTGCATTCACTAAGCGTTAGCTTACCCCTCTCGTTGTTTATCTTTTTAGATGCAGGTGCGGATAAAGGGAAGGGGGTTGTGGGATACTAGTTCCCTATGTTGGATTACCGTAGAAGCTTTTGAAGTCGACCTAGCGTTTTGGGTAGTTTAGCCCCAAACCATGCTCGGGTGTAGTTTGGATTAAAACTATCAATTTAAGTGGGTCGAACTTGTAATACATTTGGTTAATGGCCTTTATGCCTTTGTAAACATTTAACTTGTGATATTGTTTGAATGGGTTATATGTAACCGTTATTTTGGGCGCTAATGGTTTATTGCTTTAAAAAAAATAAAAAATTATCGTATGAAATACGGTTTGGGTTGTTTCAGAGTTTCAAGTGTGGAAGTTTGACTGAAGTCAATGATTTTGAGGCATATCTGTTTCATGCTATGGTCACAGGGAGGAATATAGATTTTGCACGTTTATATTTCAATGAACTCTTGGTGCTCACTGAAAAACCTCAAAGGGATCATAATGTTCCATTTATCAGAGTTTTAAGTCTTATGTTTGAACAAGCTATGACTCCTGTTTTGTATGATGGGCTTAGAGTATTTGGTGTGTATGGGTATACATATATGCCAGAATGTAGTGTCAGAATGTTTCACAGGCACATTGTGGATGATCAAGAAGTTGCTCTTACTCCTGCTATGATGCATTGGGTCAATCTTTGCCGTGCAGACCAACCTGCAGATTCTGAGCAATCAAAGTCTGAAGGGGCATCTTCTGTAGATTCTGAGCAATCAGAGTCTGAAGAGGGTCACAACAATGGTCAACACTCTTTAGAATCTGAGCAATCAGATTCTACCCCCACACATTCTCCACCCCATAATGTTACACTTACAGAGCAGGCTGAGGACATGAATGAGGAAGTCCTACCTCAGTCTAACCCATCCTCACCCACTGCTACTGAGCAAATTTCCTACTCAAACCACCTTATGAACTCACCAGTTCATACAGAGAATACCACCATATTTGAAACCTTAGATGATACAGCACCTGTGGATTCTCCTATAAAATTCACTAGGCAAGGTGCTTCTAGTACTACTCCATCACCTCTGCTAGAGGTTGGTGAGAGCAGTGCTTTGACCCAACCTAAACCTGATAGGATAGTGAACTTGGATACCCACATTACAATCACTGAAGGAACTCACTCAGTTGACTTACATGAAGAAGTCCCAATCTTGGACTCCAATAACCAACTCCAAAACCCAGCTGAAATGACCAAGCCTACTTTTACTCCAGACTTAAGTCTGTCACTACCAACCCAAAATGTTCCATCCTTACACATTCTTGCACAGGCTACCAATGTCACACTCATGTCACAGGGTAAGATACAGGCCTCAAATCCTTCTATGTTCAAAGATCAGCTTTCTTTACAACATGAAGGCTGTGATTTCATGACCCGTTCTAATCCATTTTGACGAATACATTACATCTGGTAACATCGCGAGGTACTTGACCTCTATATGATACATTTTACAAACATTGCATTCATTTTTAAAAGACAAACTTTCTTTACATTGAAAATTGACGGCATGCATACCTGATGTGGTAGCGGAGGGGTACGTGATAGTACTATATTTTACTACGAAATACGTTACAAATTACACAAGTTTTTAATTTATTTATAGAATGGATATACTTAAACCTTGCTACAACACTTATAGGCAGTGTACCTAATCGTACAGTAGTGTAGTTTTTAGTAAGTCCGGTACGTTCCACAGGGAAATCTTTAAACAAAGCTCAACGCTATATTAGTTTACTTTTATAAAAATACAAATATATATATAAGTAATATTATTATTATAAAGGGGGGGTTTTTTACCGTTTAATGACCGGTTTGTCGATTTTAAGACTTTAGTCGCAGTTAAAACCTAATGTAAAATATTGAATAAATAAAAGACTTAATTTAAAGCGTAAAGTAAATAACGATAATGAAATTGCGAATAATAAAAAGTGCGATAAAATAAAAGTGCGATTAAATAACAATAAATAAAAGTGCGATAATTAGAAGTGCAATTAAATGTAAAATAAAGGAAATTAAATATGAAATAAAAGAATTATGCTTATTTAAACTTCCCTAATCATGATGTTTGACGTGTTGATTTTAGTTTTATGCCCATGGGTTAATTGTCCTTTGTCCTGGATTATTTAATATGTCCGTCTGGTTTTTGTCCATAACAGTCCATCAGTCATAAATATAAATTGCGAGTGTCCTTGTCAAATTATTATTATACCCGAAGTTAAATATTCCAACTAATTGGGGATTCGAATTGTAACAAGGTTTTAATACTTTGTTTAATGAATACACCAGGTTATCGACTGCGTGTAAACCAAGGTTTTACTACTTTGTTAACAATTACACCAATTACCCTTGAATGTAATTTCACCCTTGTTTTAATTATTCTAGTGGCTATTAATCCATTCCCGTGTCCGGTTAAATGAACGATTATTCGTACATATAAATACCCCGCCCATCGTGTCCGATTGAGTGTATATGGTAATTTATAGGGACGCCCAATTGTAAATCTTTATATTAACATTAACAAACTTTCATTTTGTTAAACAAATATAAAGCCTATTAATAGCCCATAGTCTAATTTCCACAAGTGTCGTTCTTTTGTCCAAACCCCAATTATGGTACAAAGCCCAATTACCCAATTTTAGTAATTAGCCCAACATCATGATTACTTCGTTTTAAATAAGCATAATAATAACTTAGCTACGAGACATTAATGTAAAAAGGTTGAACATAACTTACAATGATTAAAAATAGCGTAGCGTTACACGGACAGAATTTCGACTTACACCCTTACAACATTCGCTAACATACCCTTATTATTAGAATTAAAATTAAAATTAAAATATAAATTATATATATATATAAATTTTACGTATGATAAAAGAAGAAAAAGATTGATGATTTTGATCAGAATTCGGTTGGCTTTATAGCCAGAGTTGAAATTTGGGGCTCCGCGACTCGCGGCAAAATACTCTTCAAACTCCGCGAGTCGCGGAGGTTAATTTTACAGCTCAGTCCTTGGAGTTTCTCTGCCGACGGTTTTTTTATTTATAAATATAATATATATATAATTAATATAATTAATTATATATTATATTATATTTATATACATAGTTAACTTGTAATTTTTAGTCCGTTGCGTCGAGCGTTAAGAGTTGACTCTGGTCCCGGTTCCGGATTTTCGAACGTCCTTGCGTACAATTTAATATCTTGTACTTTGCGTTTTGAATCTTGTACTCTTGTAATTTCGAGACGTTTCTTATCAATAATTGGAACCTTTTTTTATTGTCTTTTGTACTTTTGAGCTTTTTGGTCGTTTGCGTCTTCAATTCGTCGAATCTGTCTTTTGTCTTCACCTTTTATTATTTAAACGAATATCACTTGTAAATAGAACAATTACAACTAAAAGCTTGTCTTTCTTGAGGAATAATGCTATGAAATATATGTTCGTTTTTAGCATTATCAAATATTCCCACACTTGAGCGTTGCTTGTCCTCAAGCAATATTGTCTTGAAATACTAGAATCACTTCTTTATTCTTCACACTTTGTACATCAGTGATTTCTATACGGCGGTATAAACAATGGTAGTAACGATATGGTTTACAGTCCCACATGACTATAAAAATTTAGATCCATTAAGGAAATTGGATCTTTATGAAAACATTTGATCTTTTGAAAATTAAATCTAGTTTTTACCCTAGATAAGTTTTCCGGGATAACCCTTTACCGGTGTTTGCAAAATATTTTTGTGGGTTTGGTGGGTTTCAGATTTGAAAATTTTAGCTCAAAACTTGCTGTTTTGTGTCACCCACTTGCTAACCTTGTATTTGGAAAGCAACACGTCCAGTTTACTTGTCCCGTATATTACCTTTCGATAAACTACCGTCCGGTTGTAAAGGAAAGCGTTGAACAAGCAACTGTTAAGGCAATGTCCCGTGACATGCTTTTGATTATGGTCTATAACGTGTCGGACGCAATTACTATCCTTGGTAGGAGCAATAGTAAAGCTCACCCTTATAATTTTTTCGGTCTGGCACAAGGTCCTGTCTTTGACCATGTTATGCAACCACCGTTCTTACGGTTGACACCCGATTTAGTTCAGGTGACCTAATGAATTGAAGGTGAATTCCTAGGATTTTACGTTCAATGGTAATGAACGCATTGAAAATAGGGTTTTCAGAAAACAAATCGGTTTGTAATTTTGATCAAAATATTTTCTCGTTTAAGATCGAGTTTAGATATCATCGAATTCCATGAGTTTGTAATTCTCAATCTTTAAGGTCAATCTCTAGGATTGAGTAATATCAGTCTTAAAAGCTGATTTTTAATCTTTAAGGAGATTATCCTTTCTGGGGATCTGATTCATTAGTCTTATCCAGCTAATTTGCATGGTGCCCCCCCATTGTACGAGATAAATCCTTCTCATGGTTAGGATAAATCTGACCACTTGGCGACCCTGTTTAATGCTGAGGTCCGTGGATTTCCTGCTGATTTTAGTGATGACTTTTCTAGATTTTTCGTCAACCTACAGCTGGTCTGAACGACAACTTCATGACCTAAATCAAGAAGCGCGTGTCTTTTTCGGAAGACTTTACTTCCTTTTAATGATGGAATTGATTCATCGTGTAGATCCATCTCTTCTTTTCTTTCATTGGGTAAAACAGTTTAGTTTAGTTCAAAGCAAAAGTATTTTCAGTTATTTGTTACAGATATATGTGACATATGTTTAAAATAACTTGGTAAATTTTCCCACACTTGGCTTTTATTTTCCTTTTTATCGTCCTCTATTCCATTTTAAATGAATTTTAACATTTTAGTTTGTTTCTCAATTTATGTCCTTTCCGAGGTAACAATAATTTCGGTGTTAAAACCTAGTTTTATCGTTCATAAATATGTATAAACATGATTTTGAATTCATTTAATTGAAAATTTTGAAAAATTTTACTAGAATTGGGTAGTCAGTATATAAGACTAGGGCTGTTCTTTTTTATCAGAGAGCACTAGATTCTAATACAACTACTGCTTTACTAGTTTTTTTTTAATGGTAACCAAGTGTTTAATATAAAAATTTTAAAATCCGAAAGAATTTAATCCCTTCCCACACTTAAGATCTTGCAATGCCCTCATTTGCAAGAAATCAGTAACAATTTAAATTATTGAGGGTGATTTGTGTGAAAATGATTAAATTTTTACCAAAGTTTCCAAATATATTGGCGTTTGTTTGCTGAATGATAAATGGTGCACATCATTTGTTCATTTCGTCTTGTTGTTATTTCACATATATTTTGCATCTTGTCGTCAAAATTAGTTGCTTTTGCTGAACTTAATGCCAGTTTTTGAAAATGCGTTGTTTTACCCTGTTGTGTACATAAGATAAACTGCAAACATATATACATATTTTTGAAGTTTGGTATATTACCCCACATTCAAAAATTATTAAAATCTAAGAATAAAAGTTAGATAATTATAAAAATGATTACAATATTAACAAAAATATTAAATGTATCAATAATTACAAATTACAAAATAAAAAAATAATAATAAGTAAACTAAGGATGATATTGGTACCAATAGGGGTTCCAGGCATAACCATAAGTGCTATAGAATGCTTCGGCAGGGTCATACGTAGGATATGGTGGCTGCATCTCTATAGACCAAGGAGGGAAGATGGGTTTCGGTGTAGGAATATAGTTTCTACCTATATGTTGGCAATGAGCTATGATCTGGTTCTGATGAACTTGCCAATCTTCAAATGCTCTCTGTCTAGCATTTTCGTATTCCTGAGAAGCTATAAACCTATGCATTTCTTACATCTCATTCCCCCCTCCTACATTACCTTGCTGCTGGTTTCTCTCCACCTGTGGATGTCTACCATGGTATCGTACTGCGGGGTTATTTTGCCTCTTCAAAACTTTCGCACCATGATATACATTTAAACCTATAGTATCGCGGGGTTCTGGTTCTTCTACTAATAATCCCCCCCGACTTATATCCACACCGAGATATTCACCAATCAAAGTAATAAAAATTCCACCTCCTATTATGCTATGTGGTCGCATCCCCCGAACCATAGCTGATAAATAATAACCCACACAATATGGTATACTTACAGCGCTCTGTGGGTCTCGAATACACATATGGTAAAACAAATCTTGTTCATTTACTTTTTCTTTGTTTTTACCCCTTTGTGTAATCGAATTAGCTAAAAACCTATGTATCACTCTTAATTCGGCTCTATCTATATCCAAATAAGAGTAGTTTCCCCCTTTGAAACGGTGATGGCTTGTCATTTGACTCCACACACCGTGTGTATCAAAATTCTCATCTATCTTTCTACCGTTTAGTATCAATCCTCTACAATCGGCAGACGCTAACTCCTCGGGCGTATATATACGTAAAGCCTGAGCCATGTCCAGTAAAGACATGTGGCGCATCGAACCGCCTAACAAAAATCTAATAAAAGAACGATCGGTTAAACTAGCTACTCGATCATTCAACTCTATACTACATAACAATTCTTCACACCATACTTTATATACAGGTCTACGTATGGTGAATAAACATATCCAGTCATTAAAAGAAGAATTACCATACCTCTGTACAAGTAATTCCCTAATTGGCCCGGCCAATTCTACAGCTTCTAAGGGTCCCCATTCTATGACCCTCGGTACCTCAACAACCTTAGAGTGAAGAGTATGCAAACCCCGTTGATATTTTGGATAATCTATCCAAAGTCTGTCAAATCTCAGGTTCGGGTGCAACTCTTCCAAGTGCATATCGGAAAAGGTCATGACTGGATGAGGTACATCCTGCTTGTAGTAGTTATCCACCTCCTGTTGTTCCAAATTCTCAGCAGGAGCATTGCGGGCTTGGGATGAAGATTCACCCCTTTCATTCTGCAAAACATATCAAACACAAATTTTGTGCATCCAAATATGCATTAGTGTCAGCAAAATCATCAATCAAAATAATTACAATGACATTATCAATTTATATCAAACTTAAGCTTATTTTCACATTTTTATCAAATCTACACTTTTTCAAATAAGCATATACGAAAATTTTCGCCAAGTTCATAAGCATTCAACTCAAATAACATGTCAAAATAATTATTACTAGCAATTAAACAAGTCTCAAATGGCATTATCTTTCAAAAATCAAGTTCATGAATTTTAGACTTGAAAAAGTCCACTTTAATTCTCAAAATCATGTTTAGGCTCAAAGTTTGGATCATTTAACTACCTAGACATGTTACACTACTCAATTTAGCAACAATTCATGACAAAAATCGGCCATAACCTGTTTATATCAAAAAGCCCCAAATTTGCTCAAGAACACAAACCCTAGATTACTCAAAATTTGAAGTTTAAGGCTTCTAATCATGTTAAACAGCATCAATCTAGGTTATACAAACATAATACATAAACAATTTAAGCTTAATTACACTAAAAAGCATCAAAATCAAATTGGGGAAAAAATAGCTCAAGAACACCAAATTTCGAATTAAATGGTGTTTAGGTGTAGAAATTTACCGTTTTTCTTGAGTAATTCTTAGATAGCATCCTTCTCAACATGATTTTAGCAAAAGATTTGGTGATTAACGGTTAAAAATTGGGATTTTTGGGGTTTTTTCTAGGGTTTTTCGGGGTGTTTTTCGCAGTATTTTTTCTGTGTTTTGGGTTTTGGAGTGCACTGATTGTTCAGCTCTTTATATTTTTTTTCTGATTTTCGGTCCCTCCGCTAGTCGCGGAGGTTTTGCACTTCAAACTCCGCGAGTCGCGGAGTTTGTTTTTTTTTTTTTTTTTTTTTATAATCATTAACTTTTGAAACAATTAAGTACTTAATTTTAAAATTTTGTTTCCCTTGTTATTTAGGACGAGGTCGTTTCGGATCGATGTCCTAGTCCGTCCTTCGACAAAATTTTAAAATTTGTCTTTTTGTAGCGATTGTTTTAAAAGCTAAGATTTTTGGGTTTTTTAATGTTTTTGGCATACTTTAAATCAATAAGATTAAAAATAATGATAATAAAAGTTCTCGTCCCTCCCTCGGGTAAAGCAATTTCGGTTCAAAGACCTAGTCTTCAACTTACGACGAATTTTAAAAATCATATTCTTAACTTAATGAGATAAAGTAAATTTTTGTTTTTAAATTCACACAACTTAAATATAAAATTCAAAATTAATATTAAAAATTCACACCAAACTTAAAATTTGAAATGCATAAAATTAAAAATTAATATTTTAAAAATTAAAAATTCATACCAAACTTAATTTAAAAATTTATAAATTCATATCAAACTTATATTAATTTTTCAAATATTTACAATTTTAAATATATTGTTTTTACAAAGTTTACAATATTAATTTAAGATTTAAATATTAATTTTAAAAACATGGTAAAAATAAAATTAAAAATCTTTTTGTCTTTTTATCCCACTTTAATCAATCAAGTATTATCAAAAATATGCGCCCCTCTTTTCGGTAAAGTAATTTCGGTTCCAAGACCTAATTTAACTCATGACGAATTTTTGAAATATTTTGGGTTGATTGATTAAAGATATTTATACCTTAAGAATAAACGTTAAATTTCGCAGTGATGTAATAAATTTTTGAATGATATCAATAATTTCGGTCGCCAAACCTAATTTTATTTAATACCAATTTAATACTTTTTAGCGAACAAATTAGCGTTTATTATCAAAAGGTTAAAAATAAAAATAAAAATAAAAACTGTACAGACATACCTGTGAAATAGATTTCTTAGTTATATGATCTATTCCATTCATAAGATAGTCGGTTTAATTGATTTTCCATGGCTACATAGGCGTAACCTCGAGCATTCAGTGTCTTTTCTTCTAAACATATGAACGGTCCGTCTCTGCATAAAGTAACAAATTCGGTATTTGAATAGGTTTGATTATTTGAACATTTACCTCCATGTGACCATTTTCCGCATTTGTGACATCGTTCTAGGTGTCGTGCTCTTCTTTTCGCTGCGGATTTTGATTTTCCTTTACCAAATTGTAACTTATTATCTTCGCATATGGATTCTTTTCTAACTCCGTCCATTCTTTCTCTGATTACAGATACTAATTCGCTCGGTAGTATGTCATTATTACGTTTAGTGATCAAAGCGTGTAGCATTAGACCATGGTTTAGTTCACAGGCAGTCTTCATTTCGTAGAAACCTAAAAAAATAAAAATTCAGAATGGGGGGAGAAGACTAGTTCTTTAGGGTCTGCTAGGGAAAGACCATACGTGTTCCATTTTCGAGAACTACACGAAAACAGACAATCTAACTCTAACAGAAATACATATTATCCTTTAAAGACTTGATTCTCCCCACACTTAGTTAGCTGTGGTGTCGAAATTGTAATTAACTTCGTTGTCGACTTCCATCGGACCATGTATGTAATGTTTAACTCTGTGACCATTAACTTTAAATTCAATCCCATTTGAATTTATTAATTCTATCGTTCCGTATGGGAAAACTCTTTTGACTATGAATGGTCCAGACCATCTTGATTTCAATTTTCCAGGAAATAGCTTGAATCGTGAATTGAAAAGAAGAACTCTGTCTCCTTCTTTAAATTCCTTTGAACTTCTGATTCTTTTATCATGCCATTTCTTCGTTCTTTCTTTATAGATTAACGAATTTTCATATGCTTCATGTCTTAATTCTTCTAATTCGTTTAGTTGACTTAATCGTAGACGTCCGGCTTCATGTAAATCAAGATTACATGTCTTCAAAGCCCAAAATGCTTTGTGTTCAATTTCTACTGGAAGATGACATGCTTTTCCATAAACAAGTCTAAAAGGTGTGGTTCCAATTGGAGTTTTGTAGGCTGTTCTAAAAGCCCAGAGTGCATCCTCCAATTTAATGGACCATTCCTTCGAATTTGATCCTACGGTTTTCTCTAGAATACGTTTTAAAGCTCGGTTGGTATTTTCAACTTGTCCACTTGTTTGTGGATGATATGCGGTGGAGATTTTATGAGTTACTCCATATCTTTTAAGAACTTTCTCAAGTTGATTATTACAGAAATGAGTACCCCGATCACTTATTAAAGCTTTCGGTGTTCCAAACCTTGCAAAAAGACGTTTTAAAAAGTTGACTACAACTTGTGCATCGTTAGTTAGGAGAGCTTGTGCTTCCGCCCATTTAGATACATAATCAATGGCTACGAGTATATATAGATTATTATGAGATTTTGGAAATGGACCCATAAAGTCAATACCCCAAATGTCAAATACTTCACATACTTGGATGACATTTTGTGGCATTTCATCACGTTGACTTATTTTTCCGGCCCTTTGACATGCATCACAGGATTTGCAAAGAAGGTGTGCGTCTTTGTAAATTGTAGGCCAATAGAATCCAGCTTCATAAACTTTTCTTGCTGTTAGTTGAGGCCCATAATGCCCTCCTGTTGGTCCTGTGTGACAATGGTTTAAAATTTTACTAGCTTCATCTCCAAATACACATCGGCGTATTATTCCATCGGGACAACTTTTAAACAGATGTGGATCTTCCCAGAAATAGTGTTTTATATCACTGAAGAATTTCTTTCATTTTTGGTACGATAATCCTTTTTCAAGGAATCCACATACTAAATAATTTGCATAGTCTGCAAACCATGGGATTTCTTTATAATCTATCTTCAATAGATATTCATCAGGAAAGTTGTCTTGTATGGCCGATTCATTTAGAACTTCTAATTCGGGATTTTCAAGACGAGAAAGATGATCAGCGGCGAGATTTTCTGCTCCTCTTTTATCTCGGATTTCAATATCAAACTCTTGTAAGAGTAAGATCCAACGGATTAATCTTGGTTTAGCATCTTGTTTTGAAAATAGGTATCTAAGAGCAGAATGGTCGGTATAGACCACCGTTTTTGCTAGAACGAGATATGATCGAAATTTGTCAAAAGCAAAGACAATAGCAAGGAGTTCTTTTTCAGTAGTTGTATAGTTTGTTTGTGCTCCTTGTAATGTCTTACTAGCATAATATATAGGTTGAAATCGTTTTTCAATCCTTTGTCCTAAAACGGCTCCCATTGCAAAATCACTTGCATCGCACATTAGTTCAAATGGTAGATTCCAATTTGGTGTTATCATGATTGGTGCATTAGTGAGTTTTTCTTTAAGAATATTAAAAGATTTGATACACTCATCTGAAAAGATGAATGGCGCATCCTTTTCTAGGAGTTTATTCATAGGAGTGGCAATTTTAGAAAAATCTTTTATGAAACGTCGGTAAAAACCGGCATGCCCTAGAAAACTCCTAACTCCTCTAACATTTGTGGGATGTGGAAGTTTAGCAATTACATCTACTTTAGCTCTATCCACTTCAATCCCTTCTTTTGAAATTTTATGTCCAAGAACGATGCCTTCTTTAACCATGAAATGGCATTTCTCCCAATTAAGTACTAGATTTGATTTTTCGCATCTAATTAGCATTCGTTCCAGATTAACTAGACATGATTTAAATGTATCACCGAAGACTGAAAAGTCATCCATGAATACTTCCATGTATTCTTCTATCATGTCATGAAAAATCGCCATCATACACCTTTGAAAGGTTGCAGGGGCGTTACAAAGTCCAAATGGCATTCTTTTGTAAGCAAAAGTACCATAAGGGCACGTGAATGTGGTTTTTTCTTGGTCCTCGGGTGCTATTGGAATTTGAAAATATCCGGAAAATCCATCTAGAAAACAATAGTAACTATTTCCGGCTAATCTTTCCAACATTTGATCTATAAAAGGTAAGGGAAAGTGATCTTTTCTGGTGGCGTCATTTAATTTTCTATAATCAATACATACACGCCATCCTGTTACAGTCCTAGTAGGAATAAGCTCATTTTTCTCATTTGTAATGACAGTCATGCCACCCTTCTTAGGTACGCATTGAACTGGGCTTACCCATGGACTATCAGAAATTGGATATATCAAACCTGCATCTAGCAGTTTAATAATCTCTTTCTTAACTACATCTTGCATATTAGGATTTAGTCTTCGTTGGCGTTGCACATACGTTTTATGACCTTCTTCCATAAGGATTTTATGTGTGCAATACGAAGGACTTATTCCTTTAATATCATGAATCTTCCATGCAATGGCTGGTTTATGAGCTTTCAACACAGAAATGAGTTGTGATTTCTCATTTTCAGTAAGAGAAGACGATATTATTA
Organism: Rutidosis leptorrhynchoides; assembly: GCF_046630445.1. NCBI lineage: Eukaryota > Viridiplantae > Streptophyta > Magnoliopsida > Asterales > Asteraceae > Rutidosis > Rutidosis leptorrhynchoides. Next base: position 27,738,182 of record NC_092339.1, on the reverse strand, counting down.
CAGGTAATTCAGATTCACCATGTAAATAAGCGTATTCTAAATGGTTTGGAAGTGGCTTTAACTCTAATTTCGGAGGTTCTTCTATCGATGATTTATATCGATATCTGTCTTCTTCTTTTAGCATTTGAATTTCTTCTGTTGTTGGTTCATATCCATTAGCTATAAGTGTAGCTAACATTTCAGCTTCATCAATTGGTTCATTACCTTCTCCTAAAGAACATTCTCCTGTTCCTTGTAATTCTGGAAATTCTTCTAATAATTCTGCATGTGCATCTATAGTTTGAATATAATAACATGTATCATCTGCAGATTGTGGTTGTTGCATTGCTCTATCAACTGAAAAGGTAACACTCTCATCCTCTATACTTAGGGTCAGTTTCTTACCGAACACGTCTATCATTGCTTTAGCCGTGTTTAAGAATGGTCTTCCTAATATGAGAGGAACTTGAGAATCTTCTTCCATGTCTAAAACAACAAAATCTACTGGAAATACTAAAGTACCAACTTTAACTAGCATGTTCTCCATTATCCCTCTAGGATATTTTATTGATCTATCGGCTAGTTGTATGCTTATTCTGGTTGGTTTCAATTCTCCAAGGTCTAGTTTAGTGTATAGTGAATACGGCATTAGATTTATACTAGCACCTAAGTCTGCCAATGCTTCTATTGAACTAAGACTACCCAGAAAACATGGAATTGTGAAACTTCCTGGATCAGATAGTTTTTCTGGTATCTTATTCAACAGCACTGCTGAACAATTAGCATTCATAGTAACAGCCGAGAGTTCTTCCATTTTCTTTCTATTTGAGATTAGATCTTTCAAGAATTTAGCATATCTAGGCATTCCTGAAATCACATCAATGAAAGGAAGATTTACATTTATCTGTTTAAACATATCCAAGAATTTGGATTGCTCGGCTTCAAGTTTCTCTTTCTTCATTTTACTCGGATAAGGAAGTGGTGGTTGGTATGGTTTAACATAAGGTTTATCCTTAACTGTGTTATTTTCATTAACCTTTTCAACTACCGGTTCTTTTTCCTTATCTTGATCAGGTTGTGGTTCTTGTGGAGTAGGAATAGTTTCATCAGAAGTTACAGGTATTTCAGGTGGTTTAAGTGTTGTACCACTTCTTGTGGTAATGGCTTTAGCTGTTTCATTCCGGGGGTTAGCATTTGTATCGCTTGGTAAACTTCCCGGTTTTCTTTCACCTATTAACCTTGCTAGGTTACTTACTTCTTGTTCCAGATTTTGAATAGAAGCTTGTTGATTTCTAAATGCTTGAGCATTTTGTTCATTGGTTTGTTTCTGAGATGTGAAAAACTGTGTTTGAGTTTCAACTAGCTTCGTCATCATATCTTCTAAATTCGGCTTTTTATCATCGGGTTGTTGTGGTGGTTTGTTTTGAAAATTAGGTCTTTGCTGATTGTAAGTATTATTGGATACTTGTTGATTGCTAGGAACTTGTTGGTTGTTGTATGGAATATTTCGGTTATAATTCTGGTTTTGATTGTAAATCGGTCTTGGCGGTTGATAATTATTCTGATAATTATTTCCAGGCCTTTGGTTTATGTATGAAATATTCTCTCTTTGTTCCATTGTTAATTCAATACTGAGACAATCTTTTGTCAAATGTGGTCCTCCACACTGCTCACAACTAATTCGTATTGAGTGAATATCTTTAGTCATCTTTTCCATTCGTCGTTCCACAGCATCTATCTTTGCGGAAATGGAATCTAAGTCATGGCTAGAATCGGCTCTAGCTGCTTTAGATGATCTAATGATATCTTTTTCTTGGTGCCACTCATGTGAGTGGGAAGCAGTATTATCAATAATTTTGTAAGCATCAGTTTCGGTTTTCTTCATAATAGAACCACCAGCTGCTATATCTATGTCTTTTCTTGTAGTGATGTCGCATCCTTGGTAGAATATTTGTACTATTTGACAGGTGTCTAAACCATGTTGCGGACATCCTCTTAATAACTTTCCATATCTTGTCCACGCCTCATATAGAGTTTCATTTGGTTTTTGTGTGAACGTAACAATTTCTGCTTGAAGTCTTACGGCTTTAGATGCAGGAAAGAATTGTTTAAGAAATTTGTCAATTAAAACGTCCCATGTATCGATCGCCCCTTCAGGTAACGATTCCAACCAATCTTTGGCTTCTCCCTTTAAAGTCCAGGGAAATAACATGAGATATATCTGTTCATCCTCCACTTCTCGTATTTTAAATAGTGTGCAGATCCTATTAAAGGTACGTAGATGTTCATTTGGATCTTCCTTTGGCGCACCACTAAATTGGCATTGATTAGTCACCATGTGTAGAATTTGTCCTTTGATTTCATAATATGGCGCATTAATGTCTGGATGAGTAATTGCGTGACCTTGGCCAGTGCGTTTAGCTCTCATTCGGTCTTCCATACTTAAAGGTTCCAGATTCTCCATAATTGAATTTGTTGAATCGGTATCACTAGATGATTCTGATTTAATGGTTCGTTCCTCAACAATCTCTGTTTGAATGATTGGTGGTTCCGGAGGAAAGTTTAATGGTTCAGGATCTACGAACCGTTCCTGAATATTCTCTGGATTCTCAATTGTGAGGTTGGGTTCAAAAAATGGATTATCGGAAATTTGAACTGAAGTACTTGGTTGACTGGATGACGATTCTAAAGAAAAATCAACGGCGGTTATATTTGTTAAACGATGTCTTGATCGAGTTACATGTGGTGAACGTACAAAAGGTGATGAACGTCTTGCTCGGTGCATTCACTGAATATCCTATTAGTTTTTTAAAAAGGAAAGAAAAATTATAATAAGTTATCCAATTAATAGACTTTTCTGATTTTGCCCACGTTTTGAATAGCCAAAAGATGCAGCAGAGGGGCAGGATTCGTTTGGTCTCAATATAATTGAGGACTGTTTGGCTCCAATAACCCGGTCCACGTACAAATCCAACTATTACTACGAACCAGAAAATTTTGATGTCTATTAATTTAACCACTTAAATAAATTTTTGTAATTTTAAGAAATTTAGATAAGAAGTAGAAAAAATTCTAAGTCCTAAAAACTAGAATGGCGAGAAATAAGAGAGAAAAAGAGTTCGTCGAAAAAAGGTTGAAAAAGAAAAAAATGGTTGAAAAATAAAAGGTGATGGAAAAATAAAAGAAACTTATAAAAACTTAAAAATATTTGACTAACCTAACCTTATTACTACAACTAACTTAAAATTATAATCGCAAATTGATATTACTAATTGGAATGATAATTGGTACATAGTAAAAGGTGTCTAAAAATATTAAAGCTTACAGGAAAAACTAAATCCCAAATGGAAATAACTTAAAAAGAAACTAAAACTTAAAAAGGCGTCGCAAAATTCTAAAGTACCTAAATCTTAGTCTAAAAAATCACTTAAGGAATTCTACGGCAAAACCTAAAAATCTAGGAGTAAAAATAACTATAGCAAAAACTAAGTTTAAAATTAAATATGAGCTAAAAAATACAAATATTACGCTACAACGATTAAAAAGGTACAAAATATAAAAATATACAAAAAGTTGTAAAAAATACAATTTTTATAAAAATATTATTTTTATATTATTTATTTTATTAAACTATTAATTTTACAATTTTAATAAAACTAATTAAACAAAATATAAAATAAATAAAAAGTAAAAGTAAAAATAAAACTAATAATAATAATAATACATAATTAGGGTTTATATTATTAATAATTAATAATAATTCGTAATTAATGCTGGTTTAGGGTTATTGTCCGTGTGTCAGGTAGCCTCCGCGAGTTGCGGTAATTTATAAAGAAAACCCCGCGAGTCGCGGGGTTCAGAATTTCAGCTGACAGGTTTTATCTTCAACGCGTTTTTTTTCTTTATTTATTTATTTAATTTTCTGTTTTCTGTTTTTAATTTTTATATAAATAAAAGATATTAAAATTAAACTTATATTTTTATAAACTAAAATAAAAATAAAGAAACTTATAAAACTTAAATATTTAACAAAATCTTAAAAAAAATACTTATATTTTTGTTTTTTCTTTTTATATTTTTGAATAATTAAAACGTATTTTTACAAAAGCGAATTTTAATAAAAGTAAACAAAAAATCTTTTTTTTTTATATTAGCGTTGCGCTTCCGGCTTTTAAGATAGTTCCCCGGCAGCGGCGCCAAAAATACTTGATGTGGTAGCGGAGGGGTACGTGATAGTACTATATTTTACTACGAAATACGTTACAAATTACACAAGTTTTTAATTTATTTATAGAATGGATATACTTAAACCTTGCTACAACACTTATAGGCAGTGTACCTAATCGTACAGTAGTGTAGTTTTTAGTAAGTCCGGTTCGTTCCACAGGGAAATCTTTAAACAAAGCTCAACGCTATATTAGTTTACTTTTATAAAAATACAAATATATATATAAGTAATATTATTATTATAAAGGGGGGGTTTTTTACCGTTTAATGACCGGTTTGTCGATTTTAAGACTTTAGTCGCAGTTAAAACCTAATGTAAAATATTGAATAAATAAAAGACTTAATTTAAAGCGTAAAGTAAATAACGATAATGAAATTGCGAATAATAAAAAGTGCGATAAAATAAAAGTGCGATTAAATAACAATAAATAAAAGTGCGATAATTAGAAGTGCAATTAAATGTAAAATAAAGGAAATTAAATATGAAATAAAAGAATTATGCTTATTTAAACTTCCGTAATCATGATGTTTGACGTGTTGATTTTAGTTTTATGCCCATGGGTTAATTGTCCTTTGTCCTGGATTATTTAATATGTCCGTCTGGTTTTTGTCCATAACAGTCCATCAGTCATAAATATAAATTGCGAGTGTCCTTGTCAAATTATTATTATACCCGAAGTTAAATATTCCAACTAATTGGGGATTCGAATTGTAACAAGGTTTTAATACTTTGTTTAATGAATACACCAGGTTATCGACTGCGTGTAAACCAAGGTTTTACTACTTTGTTAACAATTACACCAATTACCCTTGAATGTAATTTCACCCTTGTTTTAATTATTCTAGTGGCTATTAATCCATTCCCGTGTCCGGTTAAATGAACGATTATTCGTACATATAAATACCCCGCCCATCGTGTCCGATTGAGTGTATATGGTAATTTATAGGGACGCCCAATTGTAAATCTTTATATTAACATTAACAAACTTTCATTTTGTTAAACAAATATAAAGCCTATTAATAGCCCATAGTCTAATTTCCACAAGTGTCATTCTTTTGTCCAAACCCCAATTATGGTACAAAGCCCAATTACCCAATTTTAGTAATTAGCCCAACATCATGATTACTTCGTTTTAAATAAGCATAATAATAACTTAGCTACGAGACATTAATGTAAAAAGGTTGAACATAACTTACAATGATTAAAAATAGCGTAGCGTTACACGGACAGAATTTCGACTTACACCCTTACAACATTCGCTAACATACCCTTATTATTAGAATTAAAATTAAAATTAAAATATAAATTATATATATATATATAAATTTTACGTATGATAAGAGAAGAAAAAGATTGATGATTTTGATCAGAATTCGGTTGGCTTTATAGCCAGAGTTGAAATTTGGGGCTCCGCGACTCGCGGCAAAATACTCTTCAAACTCCGCGAGTCGCGGAGGTTAATTTTACAGCTCAGTCCTTGGAGTAACTTTGCTACAGTAAAACGCTATTATAAAAATGTATTTTAACAAATAGCGAGACGATGATTTATAGAAGTAAATGACCAAAACACTCGAAAGTTTAAGATACACTTTGAGTGATATAATTAAGGGATAATTTAAGGCTATTGATAAGGCTAAAAAGGAACATATATTTCATAGCATTATCCCCCAAGAAAGACAGGATTTTAGTTGTAATTGTTCCATATTCAAGTAATATTAGTTTATATTTAATAAGTGCGAAGACAAAAGGCGAAAACGAAGAATTGAAAACGGAAAGGTCCAAAATGCTCAAATGTACAAGATACAATTAAAAAGGTTCAAATTATTGATGAAGAACGTCTAAAAAATGACAAGAGTACAAGTTGCGGAACGCAAAGTACACGATATAAAATAGTACGCAAGGACGTCTGAAAATCCGGAACCGGGACCCGAGTCAAGAAGAAACGCCCGACGCAACGGACCAAAAATATCTAGTCTACTATGCACAAGAATAAAATATAATATATAAATAATTATATTAATTATTTATATATTTATATTTATTTTATATTATGTCGACATGCTAGGAGCCAAAACAATGTGAGCTGTCCCTGGTCCTCATGCGAGTCGCATGGCCAGAAGGCCATTTCCATGCGAGTCGCATGACTCCAGATTTCAGGCCACATCTATAAATTTCAGTGTTTTCGCTCGATTTAAATCACACACATACACAAATATATATATACTCCGTAATATTATTTATTATTTATTATTATTATTATTATTATTATTATTATTATTATTATTATTATTAATAAGATTATTATTAATCTTATTATTTTTTATTATTATTAGTGTTATTATTTTTGCGATACAAAAATAATAATGTACAAAAAATATTACGACGGAGTGCTGTCCAAGTAATTTTCAAAATGAGTTTTCGAGCAAGCTAGAGCTAAGGAAATTATGGGTTATTGCCAAGGAGGTTATGGGTAATGTTCGGGGGTATTTTTTTTTTGTGAATCAAACCTCGTGTTTATCATCTCCGATGCGTCTACGTGCTTTCCTACAATATTGTATATCAATATTTAACTGTGAGTTTCATATGATCCCTTTTACTCAATATATTTTTGGGCTGAGAATACATGCGACTGTTTATAAATACTAAAAATACTAGATTTATATGCGTGAGTTTCATTTGCTCCCTTTTTAATTGCTTTTGCAATCTATATTTTTGGGCTGAAAATACATGCACTTTATTTTAAACGCAATGGATACAAGTACATACTAAATTCTACACCGAGTTTGAACCGAAAATCCCTTAGCTTTGGTAACTAGTAACTGCCGGTTATAAGAACTGGTGGGCGCGAGTAGTAGTATATGGATCCATAGGGCTTGATATCCCCGTCCGAGCTAGAGCACTAGCCTTTTAACGGACGTATGCTATTTGAGAAGCGTACACGTTGGTTTGCGTGTATTATTAAGATGATTATACAAAGGGTACAAATTATATATACGTTAAGTTTAGTTACCAGGGTGCTCAATTTTGTAGAACCGATTGATAAACGTTTCGGATGAAACAACTGAAATCTTGTTATCCACCTTTTATGTAAAACCTATTGATAACGTTTTAAATAAAACAACTGAACTTTTGTAATCCACATTGATATACGGATTATGTGTAATATTAAAACTATGAACTCACCAACCTTTGTGTTGACACTTGAAGCATGTTTATTCTCAGGATTCTAGAAGTCTTCCGCTGTTTGCTTATACGTGATACAAGATATGTGCTTGGAGTCATACATGCTATATACAAGAAACTTGCATTCACCAAACCATTACCATGTATCTTATTTTGACTGTATTGTCAACAGATGTATTATTGTAAACCATTAAATGGTGATTGTCTATACGTAGAAATCATCAGATGTTAAAAACCTGGAATTTATATATTCATTTATGAAATACCTTTTCAAACGAATACAATGTTACAAAATGTATCACATAGAGGTCAAATACCTCGCAATGAAATCAATGAATGACGTGTTCGTCCATATGGATTTGGAGCGATCGTCACATATATATATATATATATTTTACGTATGATAAGAGAAGAAAAAGATTGATGATTTTGATCAGAATTCGGTTGGCTTTATAGCCAGAGTTGAAATTTGGGGCTCCGCGACTCGCGGCAAAATACTCTTCAAACTCCGCGAGTCGCGGAGGTTAATTTTACAGCTCAGTCCTTGGAGTTTCTCTGCCGACGGTTTTTTTATTTATAAATATAATATATATATAATTAATATAATTAATTATATATTATATTATATTTATATACATAGTTAACTTGTAATTTTTAGTTCGTTGCGTCGAGCGTTAAGAGTTGACTCTGGTCCCGGTTCCGGATTTTCGAACGTCCTTGCGTACAATTTAATATCTTGTACTTTGCGTTTTGAATCTTGTACTCTTGTAATTTCGAGACGTTTCTTATCAATAATTAGAACCTTTTTTATTGTCTTTTGTACTTTTGAGCTTTTTGGTCGTTTGCGTCTTCAATTCGTCGAATCTGTCTTTTGTCTTCACCTTTTATTATTTAAACGAATATCACTTGTAAATAGAACAATTGCAACTAAAAGCTTGTCTTTCTTGAGGAATAATGCTATGAAATATATGTTCGTTTTTAGCATTATCAATACCATTTCATAATATATCCAACTATAATTGACTTAATAATAATCTTGATGAACTCAACGACTCGAATGCAACGTCTTTTGAAATATGTCATGAATGACTCCAAGTAATATCTCTAAAATGAGCAAATGCACAGCGGAAGATTTCTTTCATACCTGAGAATAAACATACTTTAAAGTGTCAACCAAAAGGTTGGTGAGTTCATTAGTTTATCATAAACATTCATTTTCATCATTTTAATATACCACAAGATTTTCATTTCTCATAAATATACGTCCCATGCATAGAGACAAAAATCATTCATATGGATTGAACACCTGGTAACCGACCTTAACAAGATGCATATAGAATATCCCCATCATTCCGGGACTCCCTTCGGACATGATAAATTCGAATTACTAAAGCATCCGGTACTTTGGATGGGGCTTGTTGGGCCCAATAGATCTATCTTTAGGATTCGCATCAATTAGGGTGTCTGTTCCCTAATTCTTAGATTACCAGACTAAAAAGGGGCATATTCAGTTTAATAATTCAACCATAGAATGTAGTTTCGATTACTTGTGTCTATTTCATAAAACAGTTATAAAAGCAACGCATGTATTCTCAGTCCCAAAAGTATATTGCAAAAGCATTTAAAAAGGGAGTAATGAAACTCACAATACTGTATTTTGTAGTAAAAATGCATATGACGACATTGAACAATGCAAGGTTGGCCTTGGATTCACGAACCTATATCAAGTATGTATATTAACACATATAATAATATTCAAATAAATATATATATTTTGATATTAGTAACATACTTGTGTGATTAAATTTAATATTAGTAATTACTTAAATATTTTTTTATATATATTTTATTAAATTATCATAATAATATATTATATACCTTATTAATATATTTTGAATAAATACTTAGTATTAATATTTTAAATACTCATAATTTTTAATATGTTAGTATTTTTTAATAAATTCGAGTTATATTGAAACGTAAATGAATAAAAAGTATTTTATTAGTAAAAGTAGTATACTTATTATATATACTTTTATATATCTAATGTTTGTATCTATCTTATGATATCTGTCTTTTTAGTTTAAGATCATAAAAAAAATTAGTTATATTTTATATACAAAATACATTTAAAACTAAAGTTATAGTTAGTAATGTTAATAATAATAATAATGATATTAGTAGTAAAAATAATAATGATAATGATAATAATATTGATATTATTAATGATAATACTTATTTCAATAAAAATAATAATAATAATAATAATATTAATAATAAAAATAGTAGGAATAATAAGTATACTACCTTAAGGAAATAGCTTAAAAAATAATGTCGCAGCCCGGGCTCGAACCCGCGACCTCTCATTCCACGCAAACACACCTAAACCAATACTCCATCTGTTTCTTTCTGACTTATACTAACTTAAACTATATATATATATATATACTGTTTCCGTTTCATCTTCTTCAAACTATTACTAGTACCTTTATCACGTTTCACTTCATCACCATATCCTTATTCATCGATTTAACAGGAACCGAATTAGAAACCTTCATCATCATTAATTAGCAATCATCATCACAAATTATCACGTCTACCATCATCATCTTCATTGATCATCCTCATCCATTTATCACCTTTAACATAATTGTCCTCACTCTTTTTAAAACATCATCATCAACTATCAACTAGCAATATAAATAATATGGGTATAATGATAGAACTCGGCTGCTATCAAACCTTTTTAGAAGCATGATCATATAATTTATACTAGTTACATCCTTACATCATCATCTTTATGATCTATCATCATTATCATTAACCAACTTTCTGTTTCCCTATCACCTTTATCATTGTAACAAAAGGGACACAGCAATGGCACGTCGGCAACCACAACAACTAAACTAAATGGATTTTTGGGCCAAATTGAAACTGAACACCTTGTAGTCCATTTGCTAGTCCACTAATCGGCCCAGGATGCAAAGATCAAGTTTACAACCCAAGTAGAAGCAATATATAAGAATTCGATTAAACTGATACATTTTAATAATTGGGCGGCCAACAGAATATAGTGGCTGGATCCCACATCATTATACTTTCAAGCATGTGATAATACTATAATCAATTTATCTCTTTAATGTCATAAGTGGGTAATGATTTGATGACTTTCGTTCAGAAGTAAATCAACAGCCATATATATAATTGGTTACAGAAAAGCAGGTTAAATAACGAAAACACACGAAGGTTTTCTAGAGCTTCCTGGATTTAACCTGCGATTATAATAGTAGATAAGAAAAGAATCGATTATATGAGGTTGAAGCAGAAAGGTTTGCAGCGAACAATAGTAGCAGTGAAGGGTTTTAAATGGTGGTGATTTTGTTTTAAAGAGAGAGAGATAGAGAGAGAAAGTATTCATGTGATAGAGAGTGATGGCGGATACATGGTGTTTAAGTGGTGGTGATGGATCGTAATGGTGGTTTGGTGAGTTATCGTGGTGTTCAAAATAGGAAGAAACAGGAAGAATTGCAGCAACGGTGGTAGTAGATATGTCGAGCAGTTTTAAAGTGAAGGGATGTTCAATGGTGGTTTTCACGATAGAATAAAGAAAAGAAGTATAACAGTTTCATCAACGGAAACGGAGATTATTTGTAATAGATAAAGTGGTTGTTGAAGTTGTGGTGACCTCCATGTGAAGGTTATAGATGGTGTTAGATTTGAAACATAAACGTGTGATAGTTTTTCGAAAGTGTTTGTAGAGTGATCGTGGGTTTGGTGGTTCTTGTTGGGCTGTAAAACAAGAATGAAGATAGCAACAAGCAAATAACAGTTTTGATGAGTGATTGAAGGTTTGATAATGTGACTCGTTTTTGTTTCATTTACAACTGGATTTAATCGAATTTTATATCAAGATTCATCGACAAAAGGAATCCTTTGTACGTGAAAAAGAGAAAATAAAAAAAATAAAGAACGATAAAGTCTTGTACTGGATTTTGTATTATTTTGCAATCTGATACTGACCTCTAACAAATTTTAGAATTGTGATTTGATTCAGTGATTCAAGACATCGACTAGTATCAATTAGGAAGACAATTTATACAGTATGATGGTGATATGCAACCTAATACGTATTTATTCTGTATGTATATATATATATATATATATATATATATATATATATATACATATATACTGATATATATAGATAAATACATATATACTGATATATATATATATATAGATAAATACATATATACTGATATATATATATATATGTATATATATATATATATATATATATATATATATATATATATATATATATATATATATATATAACCGAAATTTGCATATATGTGTGTTTAATTTATAGTTAATAAATATTAATACTAATTCTATTATTATTAATAATAATACTAATAATAATTATATTTATATTTATAATATTTATAAGATTTATAAAAATGATAATAATAGTAGTATTAATGTTAATAATAAAATGTACTATTTTCTAATAATAACAACATTAATATTAATATTAATAATAATTAATAATAATAATAATAATAGTTACTAATGCTAATAATATGTAAGATCCTGTTTTCTTTTTGGTTTGGACGCCGTCCAAACATCTGGGACGTCGTCCCATTATGAAGGCCTGGACGCCGTCCAGAAATCTGGACGCCGTCCAGATGATCTGTCGAGCCAGAATTGGGTTTTTAAATATTTTAGATGGGTAAATTGGTAATTTCACTTGGTGGACGAATTAAAGGCCCTAGATCAGTTTGGTTGAGCCTCATTACTCCATTCCTAACCACCAAACTTCATCCACTTAAATCCTAGTGAGAGAGTGTGATTCAAGTGTGAGAAAGCTCAAATCGGAGAAGAAGAAGCGTGTTTCGGGTTTTAGCTCGAGCATTAAAGTTGTTCATCTCCTCGTTAGCTTCGTTTTGATTGTGGTGGTAAGCCCTAAACTTTATTACCTTAGTTTAATGTGTTTAAGGGTTAGGGTTAGGGTTTGGGTTAGTGTTGCACATAAAACCCATTTGTGAGTAATTTGGAGGTTTTGAGTAAGTTTGGGTCATGAAGACCCAAATGGTGACTAACCTAGGGTTTTGAAAGGGTAAATGGGTCTTAAAGGCCTAGCAAATCACTAGTATACTTATAGTTAATGTTAGTGGGTGTCATTTGGGTTGTGGGTGACCCAAATGGGTGTGTTGACCTTGAAATGGGTCAAATGGGTCTTTGATGACCTAGTTTGTCTTGCATGTATGAAAACGAGTCAACTTGGTAATTAAATGTGTATTAAGACCTTAATGGCTAGAATTAGGGTTTTTGGTGAAGTTAACCCATTATTAGGGTTAAGGGTGCAAAATGGGTCGGGATTGCACCTTGGGTCAAAAGACTCTAGATTTTTGAGTGAGTTGCTTGACCGACTTGAGTTGTGAATTGATTATGTGCTAAAATGTAATAGGTACGTTACATTGAAGTTGCAAGTTCGGTTATCTTTCACGAAGACTCTAAAGTGAGTGGAATAATTATATGCGTAGGTATATAATGTATTTATTTGTTGTAGCGTGAGATGTGAAGTGTCGATGTGCTAAGACACCACATTTCACGTGACGAGTGAAGTGTCGATGTGCTAAGACACCACTCAAAGTAATGTGACGGGTGAAGTGTCGATGTGTTAAGACGCCACCCGGGGTGAAGTGTCGATGTGTTAAGACACCACCCGGAGTGAAGTATCGATGTGCTAAGATGACACTCCAAGAGAATAACAGGTGAAGTGCCGATGTGTTAAGGCGCCACTTGAGGTGAAGTATCGACGTGTTAAGATGCCACCTCAAGTAAGGTGAAGAGTGAAGTGTCGAAGTGTTAAGACACCACTCGGGGTGAAGTGCCGAAGTGTTAAGGTGCCACCCGGGGTGAAGCATCGAAATGTTAAGATGCCACCCGTGGGGTTAGTGTGCGAAGTGTTAAGTGCACTAATGGTTGTTGTGAACACCGACGGTCTTTAAACACCGTTCCTTGTACGATTGGTTAACCATGGTCATTGTGCTGTAGTGTAAGCATATTACTTCGTTCATGTTATATACGCTTGTGTTATGCTAGCTTGATTATTGGAGGTTATAGCTTGTATTTGTGACGATAAGCTAATGGTGTTTGCTAGCATGTTTGCGGTATTTGTGTAAGTGATTGCAAGTAGGTATATTATATATGTATTCGTATAATTATTGTATTCACTAAGCTTTGCTTACCCTCTCGTTGTTTACCTTTTTATAGGCTCGGGCGTTGACAAGGGTAAGAGCGTTCAATTGGATTAGTGGTCTCCTGCTCGTTTTGTTAGGGGATGCTTTTGGGTGTTAGCTTTTGGAGTTCGACCGAGATTAGGTAGTTTAACACCAAACACCATGCTCTAGTGTCGTTTGGAACTTAAACTTATATTTGGTAGAAACTTTTAATTTTGAACGAAACTCGTAAAATGGGCGATGTGGGCCCGTTGATGTAAAACTTGATTTGATGATGAAAATCTCTTAGTTTCACTTATATTGACTTGTGGTAAAAAGGTTTTCGTTTGAAAGTGTCGGGAAGCGGGTTTTCCGCTCGTGTGAGTTGGACCCGTGATCAGTAGCTGGAAGACCATTGGGACGCCGTCCCAATTGCTTGGACGCCGTCCCAGTTGTTTTGAGCTGGACACCATCCCAAATTTGGACGCCGTCCCACCTTTCTGAGCTGGACGTCGTCCAGGATTCTGGACGCCGTCCAGATGCACTGACATAGAAATTTTTTTTTTTTTGGTACGCGTCTAAAGGATTTAAGATGTCGGGTTGTTACAAGTAGTATCAGAGCATGGTCTAAGGGATTTAGGCGACTTGAGATAGGTGCCTAGACTTAGACTTTATTGTGTGTACGCTTTATGCGGGACTTGTAGGACTTTGGGTCTAATCGGGAATTTTTAGTGCCTTGATTTATATGAACTAACATTGTGCTAATTGATTTGTGTTGTGTTTAGCAATCATCAAGCGAGATGGACGTTGCACTAGCAAGTTAATGCGACGTGTTCGCGTAACAATGATTAGCTTCCATTGTTACGGGTTCAAATCGTGTCAAACGAGCGATGTACGACGATTGTTGAGCAAGATGGGGTAGTGTGGCGTATATGTATATACCTATGTGTTATGACCTTTCGTTTTGTTGCTTAATTACTTCGTTTTATAGAATGAAGATGAGAAATGGACACGACACCAATGATGGAAGTACGAGTGAGGACGTTGAGTTCACGGCCAAAGTTGAGGCCATCTTTAAACGTCAAAAGGCGGAGTTCCTCGAGAATGTTAAGAAAATGTTTCTAGATACGATTGACGAGCAACTAGTCAATTTAGTAAGGGAGCAAGTTAAGGCCGTGCTTCACGAAGATAATGTGGGAAGACGGGACTTTCTCTATAAGAACTTCAAGGATTCTCAACCTCCCACCTTTGAAGGTGAACGAGACCCTCTAAAGAGTGCCCGTTGGATCTCCGATATAGAGGGGGCCTTCCGTACTTGTGAATGTCTTTCCGATAAGAAGACAAGGTACGGATGTGGTATGTTGAGGGGTGATGCTAAGCTGTGGTGGGACGCAAAGCTCCAAGTTTATGGTGAAGAGCAATGCATGGAATTCACGTGGGATGAATTCAAGTCCGAATTTTTCAAGGAATACCGAACTTCGGCCGATCTTACTAGGCTTAAGGACGAGTTACGTTCCTTGAGGCAAGGGTCGATGGATTTGAACACTCTCAAATCCGTGTTTTTGTCCAAGACTCAATTTTGCCCGGAGTATTTCGGGAATGATAAGATGTTGAAGGAAGACTTTTACCGAACGTTGAATGATTGTTATCAAGATAAGATTAGTGTAACGGTGGTGAAAACTTTTGATGAGTTGTTTGATATGGCCAAAGGTTTTGAGGCGCTCGTATTGAGGAAGAGCGGCTTTACTTTTGGCAAGAGAAAGAGTGAAGGTTCGAACCATTCGAACTTTTCGAACAAAAAGAACAAAAAGGGTTTCGGTAATGCTAGTAGTGGGAAGAAAGGTGCTTCCGGGGATTTTTCTTATTCATGTTACAATTGTGGACAAAAGGGCCACATGGCTCGTGAATGTCCAAGTTTATCCTCCGCAACCAAAATCACTTGTTTCAATTGTGGTAAGGAAGGGCACAAAAGGCCCGAGTGTCCCGAGTTGCGCAATGATAATGTTAAGCGGTTAGAGAAGGCGGCGGGTATGGCTAGGGGTCGCAATTATTTGATGACCAATGATGAAGCCAAACGATCGAACGAAGTTGTCTCAGGTACTTTCATGGTTAATTCTAATCCGGCAAGGATACTTTTCGATAGTGGTGCTAACTTGTCGTTCGTGTCACCAAAATTTATGCCTAAACTTAATAAACCATTAACTAAGTTAAGTCATCCGGTAGAAGTCGAAATAGCGGACGGCAAGACGGTGCTACTGGTTGATGTGTGTAAGAATTGTAATGTTGTGTTTGGTGCCGAAAACTTTAAAATCGATCTCATCACGATGACTTTGGGTGATTTTGATATCGTGGTTGGTATGGATTGGCTCGATCATAATAGATCCGATATTGCATGCCATGAAAAATTTATTCGCGTAAAGACCCCAAGTGGGGGAGAGTTAATTATTCACGGTGATAAGCGAAGAAGACTTGTGTCGATATGCACTTTTGCACGGGCACGCCGTTTCCTTGTTAGTGGTGGCATGGCTTTTCTTGCCCATGTCGTTGATACTCGTGATGAGCCACCACTCATTCGTGAAATTCCGGTGGTTAGTGAATTCGAAGACGTTTTTCCGGACGAGTTACCGGGTGTTCTGGCGGAAAGACAAGTTGAATTTCGCATTGAGTTGGTTCCGGGAGCTATTCCCATTGCTAAAACTCCTTATCGTTTAGTGCCGACGGAAATGCAAGAGTTGTTAAATCAAACCCAAGAGTTACTTGAGAAGGGTTTTATTCGACCGAGTGCTTCGCCATGGGGCGCTCCGGTTTTATTCGTGAAAAAGAAGGATGGTAGTATGCGGATGTGCATCGATTACCGGGAGTTGAATAAAGTGACGATCAAGAATCGTTATCCATTGCCTAGGATTGATGATTTGTTTGACCAGCTCCAAGGTGCAACGTATTTCTCTAAAATCGACCTACGGTCCGGCTATCACCAAATGCGGGTCCGTGAAGAAGATATCGAGAAAACGGCTTTTTGAACGCGTTACGGGCATTTTGAGTTTGTTGTGATGCCTTTCGGTCTTACGAATGCACCTGCGGCATTCATGAATCTTATGGACCGAGTGTGCCAACCTATGTTGGACAAGTCGGTAATAGTGTTCATTGACGACATACTAGTCTACTCGAAAAGTATGAACGAACATGAACGTCATTTGCGTGAAGTATTGAAGACGCTACGAAAGGAGAAGTTGTATGCTAAGTTCTCCAAATGTGAATTTTGCTACGGGAGGTTCAATTCCTTGGCCACATTGTGAACAAAGACGGTATTCAAGTAGATCCGGGGAAGATAGAGACGGTGAAGAGTTGGAGACAACCGACTACGCCTACGGAGGTCCGAAGTTTTCTCGGATTGGCCGGTTATTATCGTCGGTTTATCCAAGACTTTTCTAAGATCGCTTCTTCATTGACGAAATTGACAAGGAAGAACGTGAGGTTTGTTTGGGAGTACGAGCAAGAAATTGCTTTTCAATTGTTAAAGGAGAAGTTATGTCAAGCTCCGGTGTTAGTTTTGCCGGAAGGGGTGGAAGACATGATGGTTTATTGTGATGCCTCGTTAAATGGACTCGGGTGTGTTCTAATGCAAAGAGGTAAAATCATCGCTTATGCCTCTCGACAATTAAAGGAACACGAGACGAGATATCCGACTCATGATCTTGAGTTGGCGGCGGTTGTGCATGCGTTGAAAATTTGGCGCCATTACTTGTATGGTGTCAAGTGTACGATTTATTCGGATCATAAGAGTTTGAAACATCTCTTTAATCAACGAGATTTGAATTATCGCCAACGTATGTGGATGGATGTGGTGAAAGACTATGATTGTGAGATACTTTATCATCCGGGTAAGGCGAACGTTGTCGCGGATGCATTGAGTTGAAAGAGTCAACATCCGGCGATACGTGTAGGATCGTTATGTTTGATTATTACTAATGATTTTCTTGTGAAGCTTGATGAGATTCAAATAGAGGCTTACGTTCACAACAAGCATACGGAGCGAATCTTGGGCCAATCGGAGTTTATTACTATGGGTTCGCGTGGGTTGTTGTCTTTTCAAGGAAGGGTGTGGGTGCCTAAGATGGGTGATTACCGACGGGTGCTACTTGATGAAGCACATAAGTCAAAATATTCCATTCACCCGGGCGCGACGAAAATGTATCTTGACTTGAAGAAAGATCATTGGTGGCCGGGCATGAAGCGTGATGTTGTGAAGTATGTTGAGCAATGTGTCACGTGTTTGCAAGTAAAAGCTGAACACCAAAAGCCGTATGGTAAATTGCAACCGTTAGAAATTCCGAAATGGAAATGGGAGCACATTACCATGGATTTCATAACAAAGTTACCTAAGACGGCGAGAACCCAATTTGATAAGATTTGGGTGATAGTTGACCGGTTGACGAAAAGTGCTTTGTTTCTTCCCATTAAAGAAGCAATATCGTCGGAGGCCTTGGCTAAGTTGTTTATCAAGGAAGCGGTCTCTCAACACGGGGTTCCTATATCTATTATTTCGGATAGAGATACTCGTTTTACATCTCGGTTTGGGGAAAAGTTTCACGAAGATATGGGTACACAATTGAAATTGAGCACGGCGTATCATCCTCAAACGGACGGTCAAACCAAACGTACGAATCAAACTTTGGAAGATATGTTACGGGCGTGCATTATTGATTTCGGTGGTAGTTGGGATGAGCATTTGCCTTTGGTGGAATTCTCGTACAATAATAGTTATCATACTAGTATCGGGATGCCGCCATATGAGATGCTTTATGGGCGTAGGTGTCGAACCCCGATTTGTTGGGGTGAAGTGGGACAAAAGGAAATCAGGAGTACCGATTTGGTTTTGGAGACGAATAATAAGATTGACATTATTCGGGATCATTTGAAGAAGGCTCAAGATAGACAAAAGTCGTATGCCGATAAACGTAGACGAACGATCGAATTTCAAGAAGGTGATATGGTGATGCTTAAGGTTTCGCCTTGGAAGGGTATTATTCGATTTCGAAAACGGGGAAAGTTAGCTCCTTGGTTTATTGGGCCATTCAAAGTTTTAGCTCGTGTTGGCAAAGTTGCTTATCGTTTGGAATTATCCGAAGAACTTGCGGGGATCCATAATACATTTCATGTTTCCCATCTCCATAAGTGTCTTGCGGATGATTCTTCGTGGGTGTCGTTAGACGAGATTGAGCTAAATAATAAGTTAGAGTATGTTGAGGAGCCGGTTGCAATACTTGATGAAAAGGTTAAGAAATTGAGAAATAAAGAGGTGGGGACTTTTAAAGTCCAATGGCGTCGAAGTATAGGTTCCGAGTTTACTTGGGAGCCCGAAGAGTTTGTCTTGGTTTATCTTCCTGCTTGTCATGCGGCGTGGATTGCGAGGTCGCAATCCGGTTCAAGTGGGGGAGAGTTGTAAGATCCTGTTTTCTTTTTGGTTTGGATGCCGTCCAAACATCTGGGACGCCGTCCCATTATGAAGGCCTGGACGTCGTCCAGAAATCTGGACGCCGTCCAGATGATCTGTCGAGCCAGAATTGGGTTTTTAAATATTTTAGATGGGTAAATTGGTAATTTCACTTGGTAGACGAATTAAAGTCCGAGATCAGTTTGGTTGAGCCTCATTACTCCATTCCTAACCACCAAACTTCATCCACTTAAATCCTAGTGAGAGAGTGTGATTCAAGTGTGAGAAAGCTCAAATCGGAGAAGAAGAAGCGTGTTTCGGGTTTTAGCTTGAGCATTAAAGTTGTTCATCTCCTCATTAGCTTCGTTTTGATTGTGGTGGTAAGCCCTAAACTTTATTACCTTAGTTTAATGTGTTTAAGGGTTAGGGTTTGGGTTAGTGTTGCACATAAAACCCATTTGTGAGTAATTTAGGGGTTTTGGGTAAGTTTGGGTCATGAAGACCCAAATGGTGACTAACCTAGGGTTTTGAAAGGGTAAATGGGTCTTAAAGGCCTAGCAAATCACTAGTATACTTATAGTTAATGTTAGTGTGTGTCATTTGGGTTGTGGGTGACCCAAATGGGTGTGTTGACCTTGAAATGGGTCAAATGGGTCTTTGATGACCTAGTTTGTCTTGCATGTATGAAAACGAGTCAACTTGGTGATTAAATGTGTATTAAGACCTTAATGGCTAGAATTAGGGTTTTTGGTGAAGTTAACCCATTATTAGGGGTAAGGGTGCAAAATGGGTCGGGATTGCACCTTGGGTCAAAAGACTCTAGATTTTTGAGTGAGTTGCTTGACCGACTTGAGTTGTGAATTGATTATTTGCTAAAATGTAATAGGTATGTTACATTGAAGTTGCAAGTTCGGTTATCTTTCACGAAGACTCTAAGGTGAGTGGAATAATTATATGCGTAGGTATATAATGTATTTATTTGTTGTAGCGTGAGATGTGAAGTGTCGATGTGCTAAGACACCACATTTCACGTGACGAGTGAAGTGTCGATGTGATAAGACACCACTCAAAGTAATGTGACGGGTGAAGTGTCGATGTGTTAAGACGCCACCCGGGGTGAAGTGTCGATGTGTTAAGACACCACCCGGAGTGAAGTATCGATGTGCTAAGATGCCACTCCAAGAGAATAACGGGTGAAGTGCCGATGTGTTAAGGCGCCACTTGAGGTGAAGTATCGACGTGTTAAGATGCCACCTCAAGTAAGGTGAAGAGTGAAGTGTCGAAGTGTTAAGACACCACTCGAGGTGAAGTGCCGAAGTGTTAAGGTGCCACCCGGGGTGAAGCATCGAAGTGTTAAGATGCCACCCGTGGGGTTAGTGTGCGAAGTGTTAAGTGCACTAATGGTTGTTGTGAATACCGACGGTCTTTAAACACCGTTCCTTGTACGATTGGTTAACCATGGTCATTGTGTTGTAGTGTAAGCATATTACTTCGTTCATGTTATATATGAAATGTCCCGTTCTTATTGATTAAAAACGTTCCATATTAATTGATTTCGTTGCGAGGTTTTGACCTCTATATGAGACGTTTTTCAAAGACTGCATTCAATTTAAAACAAACCATAACCTTTATTTCATCAATAAAGGTTTAAAAAGCTTTACGTAGATTATCAAATAATGATAATCTAAAATATCCTATTTACACACGACCATTACATAATGGTTTACAATACAAATATGTTACAACAAAATAAGTTTCTTGAATGCAGTTTTTACACAATATCATACAAGCATGGACTCCAAATCTCGTCCTTATTTAAGTATGCGACAGCGGAGGCTCTTAATAATCACCTGAGAATAAACATGCTTAAAACGTCAACAAAAATGTTGGTGAGTTATAGGTTTAACCTATATATATCAAATCATAATAATAGACCACAAGATTTCATATTTCAATACACATCCCATACATAGAGATAAAAATCATTCATATGGTGAATACCTGGTAACCGACATTAACAAGATGCATATATAAGAATATCCCCATCATTCCGGGACACCCTTCGGATATGATATAAATTTCGAAGTACTAAAGCATCCGGTACTTTGGATGGGGCTTGTTGGGCCCGATAGATCTATCTTTAGGATTCGCGTCAATTAGGGTGTCTGTTCCCTAATTCTTAGATTACCAGACTTAATAGAAAGGGGCATATTCGATTTCGATAAATCAACCATAGAATGTAGTTTCACGTACTTGTGTCTATTTTGTAAATCATTTATAAAACCTGCATGTATTCTCATCCCAAAAATATTAGATTTTAAAAGTGGGACTATAACTCACTTTCACAGATTTTTACTTCGTCGGGAAGTAAGACTTGGCCACTGGTTGATTCACGAACCTATAACAATATATACATATATATCAAAGTATGTTCAAAATATATTTACAACACTTTTAATATATTTTGATGTTTTAAGTTTATTAAGTCAGCTGTCCTCGTTAGTAACCTACAACTAGTTGTCCACAGTTAGATGTACAGAAATAAATCGATAAATATTATCTTGAATCAATCCACGACCCAGTGTATACGTATCTCAGTATTGATCACAACTCAAACTATATATATTTTGGAATCAACCTCAACCCTGTATAGCTAACTCCAACATTCACATATAGAGTGTCTATGGTTGTTCCGAAATATATATAGATGTGTCGACATGATAGGTCGAAACATTGTATACGTGTCTATGGTATCTCAAGATTACATAATATACAATACAAGTTGATTAAGTTATGGTTGGAATAGATTTGTTACCAATTTTCACGTAGCTAAAATGAGAAAAATTATCCAATCTTGTTTTACCCATAACTTCTTCATTTTAAATCCGTTTTGAGTGAATCAAATTGCTATGGTTTTATATTGAACTCTATTTTATGAATCTAAACAGAAAAAGTATAGGTTTATAGTCGGAAAAATAAGTTACAAGTCGTTTTTGTAAAGGTAGTCATTTCAGTCGAAAGAACGACGTCTAGATGACCATTTTAGAAAACATACTTCTACTTTGAGTTTAACCATAATTTTTGGATATAGTTTCATGTTCATAATAAAAATCATTTTCTCAGAATAACAACTCTTAAATCAAAGTTTATCATAGTTTTTAATTAACTAACCCAAAACAGCCCGCGGTGTTACTACGACGGCGTAAATCCGGTTTTACGGTGTTTTTTGTGTTTCCAGGTTTTAAATCATTAAGTTAGCATATCATATAGATATAGAACATGTGTTTAGTTGATTTTAAAAGTCAAGTTAGAAGGATTAACTTTTGTTTGCGAACAAGTTTAGAATTAACTAAACTATGTTCTAGTGATTACAAGTTTAAACCTTCGAATAAGATAACTTTATATGTATGAATCGAATGATGTTATGAACATCATTACTACCTTAAGTTCCTTGGATAAACCTACTGGAAAAGAGAAAAATGGATCTAGCTTCAATGGATCCTTGGATGGCTCGAAGTTCTTGAAGCAGAATCATGACACGAAAACAAGTTCAAGTAAGATCATCACTTGAAATAAGATTGTTATAGTTATAGAAATTGAACCAAAGTTTGAATATGATTATTACATTGTATTAGAATGATAACCTACTGTAAGAAACAAAGATTTCTTGAGGTTGGATGATCACCTTACAAGATTGGAAGTGAGCTAGCAAACTTGAAAGTATTCTTGATTTTATGAAACTAGAACTTTTGGAATTTATGAAGAACACTTAGAAATTGAAGATAGAACTTGAGAGAGATCAATTAGATGAAGAAAATTGAAGAATGAAAGTGTTTGTAGGTGTTTTTGGTCGTTGGTGTATGGATTAGATATAAAGGATATGTTATTTTGTTTTCATGTAAATAAGTCATGAATAATTACTCATATTTTTGTAATTTTATGAGATATTTCATGCTAGTTGCCAAATGATGGTTCCCACATGTGTTAGGTGACTCACATGGGCTGCTAAGAGCTGATCATTGGAGTGTATATACCAATAGTACATACATCTAAAAGCTGTGTATTGTACGAGTACGAATACGGGTGCATACGAGTAGAATTGTTGATGAAACTGAACGAGGATGTAATTGTAAGCATTTTTGTTAAGTAGAAGTATTTTGATAAGTGTCTTGAAGTCTTTCAAAAGTGTATGAATACATATTAAAACACTACATGTATATACATTTTAACTGAGTCGTTAAGTCATCGTTAGTCGTTACATGTAAATGTTGTTTTGAAACCTTTAGGTTAACGATCTTGTTAAATGTTGTTAACCCAATGTTTATAATATCAAAAGAGATTTTAAATTATTATATTATCATGATATTATGATGTACGAATATCTCTTAATATGATATATATACATTAAATGTCGTTACAACGATAATCGTTACATATATGTCTCGTTTCAAAATCATTAAGTTAGTAGTCTTGTTTTTACATATGTAGTTCATTGTTAATATAATTAATGATATGTTTACTTATCATAATATCATGTTAACTATATATATAACCATATATATGTCATCATATAGTTTTTACAAGTTTTAACGTTCGTGAATCACCGGTCAACTTGGGTGGTCAATTGTCTATATGAAACCTATTTCAATTAATCAAGTCTTAACAAGTTTGATTGCTTAACATGTTGGAAGCATTTAATCATGTAAATATCAATCTCAATTAATATATATAAACATGGAAAAGTTCGGGTCACTACAGTACCTACCCGTTAAATAAATTTCGTCCCGAAATTTTAAGCTGTTGAAGGTGTTGACGAATCTTCTGGAAATAGATGCGGGTATTTCTTCTTCATCTGATCTTCACGCTCCCAGGTGAACTCGGGTCCTCTACGAGCATTCCATCGAACCTTAACAATTGGTATCTTGTTTTGCTTAAGTCTTTTAACCTCACGATCCATTATTTCGACGGGTTCTTCGATGAATTGAAGTTTTTCGTTGATTTGAATTTCATCTAACGGAATAGTGAGATCTTCTTTAGCAAAACATTTCTTCAAATTCGAGACGTGGAAAGTGTTATGTACAGCTGCGAGTTGTTGAGGTAACTCAAGTCGGTAAGCTACTGGTCCGACACGATCAATAATCTTGAATGGTCCAATATACCTTGGATTTAATTTCCCTCGTTTACCAAATCAAACAACGCCTTTCCAAGGTGCAACTTTAAGCATGACCATCTCTCCAATTTCAAATTCTATATCTTTTCTTTTAATGTCAGCGTAGCTCTTTTGTCGACTTTGGGCGGTTTTCAACCGTTGTTGAATTTGGATGATCTTCTCGGTAGTTTCTTGTATAATCTCCGGACCCGTAATTTGTCTGTCCCCCACTTCACTCCAACAAATCGGAGACCTGCACTTTCTACCATAAAGTGCTTCAAACGGCGCCATCTCAATGCTTGAATGGTAGCTGTTGTTGTAGGAAAATTCTGCTAACGGTAGATGTCGATCCCAACTGTTTCCGAAATCAATAACACATGCTCGTAGCATGTCTTCAAGCGTTTGTATCGTCCTTTCGCTCTGCCCATCAGTTTGTGGATGATAGGCAGTACTCATGTCTAGACGAGTTCCTAATGCTTGCTGTAATGTCTGCCAGAATCTTGAAATAAATCTGCCATCCCTATCAGAGATAATAGAGATTGGTATTCCATGTCTGGAGATGACTTCCTTCAAATACAGTCGTGCTAACTTCTCCATCTTGTCATCTTCTCTTATTGGTAGGAAGTGTGCTGATTTGGTGAGACGATCAACTATTACCCAAATAGTATCAAAACCACTTGCAGTCCTTGGCAATTTAGTGATGAAATCCATGGTAATATTTTCCCATTTCCATTCCGGGATTTCGGGTTGTTGAAGTAGACCTGATGGTTTCTGATGCTCAGCTTTGACCTTAGAACACGTCAAACATTCTCCTACGTATTTAGCAACATCGGCTTTCATACCCGGCCACCAAAAATGTTTCTTGAGATCCTTGTACATCTTCCCCGTTCCAGGATGTATTGAGTATCTGGTTTTATGAGCTTCTCTAAGTACCATTTCTCTCATATCTCCAAATTTTGGTACCCAAATTCTTTCAGCCCTATACCGGGTTCCGTCTTCCCGAATATTAAGATGCTTCTCCGATCCTTTGGGTATTTCATCCTTTAAATTTCCCTCTTTTAAAACTCCTTTTTGCGCCTCCTTTATTTGAGTAGTAAGGTTATTATGAATCATTATATTCATAGATTTTACTCGAATGGGTTCTCTGTCCTTCCTGCTCAAGGCATCGGCTACCACATTTGCCTTCCCCGGGTGGTAACGAATCTCAAAGTCGTAATCATTCAATAATTCAATCCACCTACGCTGCCTCATATTCAGTTGTTTCTGATTAAATATGTGTTGAAGACTTTTGTGGTCGGTATATATAATACTTTTAACACCATATAAGTAGTTCCTCCAAGTCTTTAATGCAAAAACAACTGCGCCTAATTCCAAATCATGCGTCGTATAATTTTGTTCGTGAATCTTCATTTGTCTAGACGCATAAGCAATCACCTTCGTTCGTTGCATTAATACACAACCGAGACCTTGCTTTGATGCGTCACAATAAATCACAAAATCATCATTCCCTTCAGGCAATGACAATATAGGTGCCGTAGTTAGCTTTTTCTTCAATAACTGAAACGCTTTCTCTTGTTCATCATTCCATTCAAATTTCTTCCCTTTATGCGTTAATGCAGTCAAGGGTTTTGCTATTCTGGAAAAGTCTTGGATGAACCTTCTGTAGTAACCAGCTAGTCCTAAAAACTGGCGTATGTGTTTCGGAGTTTTCGGGGTTTCCCACTTTTCAACAGTTTCTATCTTTGCCGGATCCACCTTAATACCTTCTTTGTTCACTATGTGACCGAGGAATTGAACTTCTTCCAACCAAAATGCACACTTTGAAAACTTAGCGTACAATTCTTCCTTCCTCAATACTTCTAACACCTTTCTCAAATGTTCACCGTGTTCTTGGTCATTCTTTGAGTAAATAAGTAGGTCATCAATGAAAACAATGACAAACTTGTCAAGGTATGGTCCACACACTCGGTTCATAAGGTCCATGAACACAGCTGGTGCATTAGTTAAACCAAATGGCATGACCATAAACTCGTAATGACCGTAACGTGTTCTGAAAGCAGTCTTTGGAATATCATCTTCTTTCACCCGCATTTGATGATACCCGGAACGTAAGTCAATCTTTGAATAAACAGACGAGCCTTGTAGTTGATCAAATAAGTCGTCGATTCTCAGTAGTGGGTAGCGGTTCTTGATGGTAAGTTTGTTCAACTCTCGGTAGTCGATACACAACCTGAATGTACCATCTTTCTTCTTGACAAACAAAACAGGAGCTCCCCACGGTGATGTGCTTGGTCGAATGAAACCACGCTCTAAAAGTTCTTGTAATTGGCTTTGCAGTTCTTTCATCTCGCTGGGTGCGAGTCTGTAAGGAGCACGAGCTATTGGTGCAGCTCCTGGTACAAGATCTATTTGAAATTCAACGGATCGATGTGGGGGTAATCCCGGTAATTCTTTCGGAAATACATCGGGAAATTCTTTTGCAATGGGAACATCATTGATGCTCTTTTCTTCAGTTTGTACTTTCTCGACGTGTGCTAGAACAGCATAGCAACCTTTTCTTATTAGTTTTTGTGCCTTCAAATTACTAATAAGATGTAGCTTCGTGTTGCCCTTTTCTCCGTACACCATTAAGGGTTTTCCTTTTTCTCGTATAATGCGAATTGCATTTTTGTAACAAACGATCTCTGCTTTCACTTCTTTCAACCAGTCCATACCGATTATCACATCAAAACTCCCTAACTCTACTGGTATCAAATCAATCTTAAATGTTTCACTAACCAGTTTAATTTCTCGATTTCGACATATATTATCTGCTGAAATTAATTTACCATTTGCTAATTCGAGTAAAAATTTACTATCCAAAGGCGTCAATGGACAACTTAATTTAGCACAAAAATCTCTACTCATATAGCTTCTATCCGCACCCGAATCAAATAAAACGTAAGCAGATTTATTGTCAATAAGAAACGTACCCGTAACAAGCTCCGGGTCTTCCTGTGCCTCTGCCGCATTAATATTGAAAACTCTTCCGCGGCCTTGTCCATTCGTGTTCTCCTGGTTCGGGCAATTTCTAATAATGTGGCCCGGTTTTCCACATTTATAACAAACTACATTGGCGTAACTTGCTCCGACACTACTTGCTCCTCCATTACTCGTTCCGACACCATTTGTTCCTTTCGTTCTATTAACCCCTGGTCCGTAGACCTCACACTTCGCCGCGCTATGACCATTTCTTTTACACTTGTTGCAAAATTTGGTGCAGAACCCCGAGTGATACTTTTCACACCTTTGGCATAGCTGCTTCTGATTGTTGTTGTTGTTGCGGTTATTATTGTTGTTGGGATGATTATTGTAGTTGCTACTGTTGTTGTTGTTGTTGTTGTTGGGCCGTTTGTTGTAGTTGCGATTGATGTTGCGATTGCTGGGATAATTGTTGCGATTATTGTTGTAATTGCTGTTGTTGTTGTATTGGTGATTCTTATCACCGTTTTCCTCCCACTTTCTTTTGACTTGCTTCACATTGGTCTCTTCAGCAGTCTGTTCTTTAATTCTTTCTTCAATCTGGTTCACTAGTTTGTGAGCCATTCTACATGCCTGTTGTATGGAGGCGGGCTCGTGTGAACTTATATCTTCTTGGATTCTTTCCGGTAATCCTTTCACAAACGCGTCGATCTTCTCTTCCTCATCTTCGAATGCTCCCGGAAACAATAGGCACAATTCTGTGAATCGTCTTTCGTACGTGGTAATATTAAATCCGTGGGTTCGTAACCCTCTAAGTTCTGTCTTGAGCTTATTGACCTCGGTTCTGGGACGGTACTTCTCGTTCATCAAGTGCTTGAATGCTGACCACGGTAGTGCGTACGCATCGTCTTGTCCCACTTGCTCTAGATAGGTATTCCACCATGTTAACGCAGAACCTGTGAAGGTATGCGTAGCGTACTTCACTTTGTCCTCTTCAGTACACTTACTTATGGCAAACACCGATTCGACCTTCTCGGTCCACCGTTTCAATCCGATCGGTCCTTCGGTTCCATCAAATTCCAAAGGTTTGCAGGCAGTGAATTCTTTGTAGGTGCATCCTACACGATTTCCTGTACTGCTAGATCCAAGGTTATTGTTGGTGTGTAGCGCAGCCTGTACTGCGGCTATGTTTGAAGCTAGAAAAGTACGGAATTCCTCTTCATTCATATTCACGGTGTGTCGAGTAGTCGGTGCCATTTCCTTCAAAATAGTCAAATGGAACAAGTTAATCATACAGAATTTTAAGAGTAGTTAATAGTATTTCGTAGCATAATATGAACTCATTTATAAAAGCTTTTTCTTCATATTAGCATTTTATAAGTTTAAATTCGGGTAGTACCTACCCGTTAAGTTCATACTTAGTAGCTAATATACAATTCAACTACTACAATTCTATATGAAAAACTGATTATAATAATATTTCGCGTTCAAACTTTTACACAATAATTTACAAACTTACAATACCGCTTATTTTACATATAACATAAAATATAGCACACAATAAATTTGATACAAGATGGTTGTGAAGATAATTCTAGCTAGTACACAAGTCGTTCAGCAAAGGCAATAAAGACACGTAATTCATACGTCCAGAAACAAGTCATGCATTCTGGTTTTACTAGGATTACTTCCCATCCTTGGTTTTGTGGAACATAACCGTTATGGCCGTTGATAAGACATCGTGTTGTAACGTCATCAAAGGGACGAGGGTTACGTAATGTCCAACAGTCCCGTAACAATCTAAAAACCTCATTTCTTACCCCAATTACCGACTCCGTCACTTGTGGGAACGTTTTGTTTAATAGTTGTAGCCCGATGTTCTTGTTCTCACTTTGGTGAGAAGCGAACATTACTAATCCGTAAGCATAACATGCTTCTTTATGTTGCATGTTAGCCGGTTTTTCTAAATCACGAAGTCCAATATTCGGATATATTGAGTCAAAATAATTTCTTAACCCATTGCGTAAAATAGCATTTGGGTTCCCCGCAATATATGCGTCAAAGTAAACACATCGTAACTTATGGATTTCCCAATGTGATATCCCCCATCTTTCGAACGAAAGCCTTTTATAAACCAAGGCATTCTTGGAACGTTCTTCGAATGTCTTACAAACTGATCTCGCCTTAAATAGTTGTGCTGAAGAATTCTGACCGACTCTAGACAAGATTTCATCAATCATGTCTCCGGGTAGGTCTCTTAAAATATTGGGTTGTCTATCCATTTTGTGTTTTTATACTGTAAAATAGACAAGAGTTAGCTTCATAAAAAAAATACTTATTTAATACAAGCAATTTTTACATATATCATAAAGCATAAGCACACTATATTACATATATTACACCACACAAATACAACTATCTTATTCCGACTCACTTGTTTCTTCTTCTTCGGTTTTGGTTCGTTTTGCCAAGTTTCTAGGGATATATGATGTTCCCCTAATACGAGCCGTAATTTTCCACATTGGTTTAGAAAAACCTGGTGGTTTAGAGGTTCCCGGGTCATTGTTACAACTTAAGGACTTCGGGGGTTGACGATACATATAAAGTTCATCGGGGTTGGAATTAGATTTCTCTATTTTTATGCCCTTTCCCTTATTATTTTCTTTTGCCTTTTTAAATTCAGTTGGGGTAATTTCTATAACATCATCGGAATTCTCGTCGGAATCCGATTCATCGGAGAATTGGTAATCCTCCCAATATTTTGCTTCCTTGGCGGAAACACCATTGACCATAATTAACCTTGGTCGGTTGGTTGAGGATTTTCTTTTACTTAACCATTTTATTATTTTCCCCACCGGTTCTATTTCTTCATCCGGTTCCGATTCTTCTTCCGGTTCCGATTCTTCTTCCGGTTCCGACTCTTCTTCCGGTTCCTCTTCGGGAACTTGTGAATCAGTCCACGAATCATTCCAATTTACATTTGACTATTCATTATTATTAGGTGAGTCAATGGGACTTGTTCTAGAGGTAGACATCTATCACATAATATCAAACGCGTTAAGAGATTAATATATCACATAATATTCACATGTTAAAAATATATAGTTTCCAACAAAATTTGTTAAGCAATCATTTTTCAAGTAAACACGGTCGAAGTCCAGACTCACTAATGCATCCTAACAAACTCGATAAGACACACTAATGCAAAATTCCGGTTCTCTAAGACCAACGCTCGGATACCAACTGAGAGAGTGTGATTCAAGTGTGAGAAAGCTCAAATCGGAGAAGAAGAAGCGTGTTTCGGGTTTTAGCTCGAGCATTAAAGTTGTTCATCTCCTCATTAGCTTCGTTTTGATTGTGGTGGTAAGCCCTAAACTTTATTACCTTAGTTTAATGTGTTTAAGGGTTAGGGTTTGGGTTAGTGTTGCACATAAAACCCATTTGTGAGTAATTTAGGGGTTTTGGGTAAGTTTGGGTCATGAAGACCCAAATGGTGACTAACCTAGGGTTTTGAAAGGGTAAATGGGTCTTAAAGGCCTAGCAAATCACTAGTATACTTATAGTTAATGTTAGTGGGTGTCATTTGGGTTGTGGGTGACCCAAATGGGTGTGTTGACCTTGAAATGGGTCAAATGGGTCTTTGATGACCTAGTTTGTCTTGCATGTATGAAAACGAGTCAACTTGGTGATTAAATGTGTATTAAGACCTTAATGGCTAGAATTAGAGTTTTTGGTGAAGTTAACCCATTATTAGGGTTAAGGGTGCAAAATGGGTCGGGATTGCACCTTGGGTCAAAAGACTCTAGATTTTTGAGTGAGTTGCTTGACCGACTTGAGTTGTGAATTGATTATTTGCTAAAATGTAATAGGTATGTTACATTGAAGTTGCAAGTTCGGTTATCTTTCACGAAGACTCTAAGGTGAGTGGAATAATTATATGCGTAGGTATATAATGTATTTATTTGTTGTAGCGTGAGATGTGAAGTGTCGATGTGCTAAGACACCACATTTCACGTGACGAGTGAAGTGTCGATGTGCTAAGACACCACTCAAAGTAATGTGACGGGTGAAGTGTCGATGTGTTAAGACGCCACCCGGGGTGAAGTGTCGATGTGTTAAGACACCACCCGGAGTGAGGGTGAAGTGCCGATGTGTTAAGGCGCCACTTGAGGTGAAGTATCGACGTGTTAAGATGCCACCTCAAGTAAGGTGAAGAGTGAAGTGTCGAAGTGTTAAGACACCACTCGGGGTGAAGTGCCGAAGTGTTAAGGTGCCACCCGGGGTGAAGCATCGAAGTGTTAAGATGCCACCCGTGGGGTTAGTGTGCGAAGTGTTAAGTGCACTAATGGTTGTTGTGAATACCGACGGTCTTTAAACACCGTTCCTTGTACGATTGGTTAACCATGGTCATTGTGTTGTAGTGTAAGCATATTACTTCGTTCATGTTATATATGAAATGTCCCGTTCTTATTGATTAAAAACGTTCCATATTAATTGATTTCGTTGCGAGGTTTTGACCTCTATATGAGACGTTTTTCAAAGACTGCATTCAATTTAAAACAAACCATAACCTTTATTTCATCAATAAAGGTTTAAAAAGCTTTACGTAGATTATCAAATAATGATAATCTAAAATATCCTATTTACACACGACCATTACATAATGGTTTACAATACAAATATGTTACAACAAAATAAGTTTCTTGAATGCAGTTTTTACACAATATCATACAAGCATGGACTCCAAATCTCGTCCTTATTTAAGTATGCGACAGCGGAGGCTCTTAATAATCACCTGAGAATAAACATGCTTAAAACGTCAACAAAAATGTTGGTGAGTTATAGGTTTAACCTATATATATCAAATCATAATAATAGACCACAAGATTTCATATTTCAATACACATCCCATACATAGAGATAAAAATCATTCATATGGTGAACACCTGGTAACCGACATTAACAAGATGCATATATAAGAATATCCCCATCATTCCGGGACACCCTTCGGATATGATATAAATTTCGAAGTACTAAAGCATCCGGTACTTTGGATGGGGCTTGTTGGGCCCGATAGATCTATCTTTAGGATTCGCATCAATTAGGGTGTCTGTTCCCTAATTCTTAGATTACCAGACTTAATAGAAAGGGGCATATTCGATTTCGATAATTCAACCATAGAATGTAGTTTCACGTACTTGTGTCTATTTTGTAAATCATTTATAAAACCTGCATGTATTCTCATCCCAAAAATATTAGATTTTAAAAGTGGGACTATAACTCACTTTCACAGATTTTTACTTCGTCGGGAAGTAAGACTTGGCCACTGGTTGATTCACGAACCTATAACAATATATACATATATATCAAAGTATGTTCAAAATATATTTACAACACTTTTAATATATTTTGATGTTTTAAGTTTATTAAGTCAGCTGTCCTCGTTAGTAACCTACAACTAGTTGTCCACAGTTAGATGTACAGAAATAAATCGATAAATATTATCTTGAATCAATCCACGACCCAGTGTATACGTATCTCAGTATTGATCACAACTCAAACTATATATATTTTGGAATCAACCTCAACCCTGTATAGCTAACTCCAACATTCACATATAGAGTGTCTATGGTTGTTCTGAAATATATATAGATGTGTCGACATGATAGGTCGAAACATTGTATACGTGTCTATGGTATCTCAAGATTACATAATATACAATACAAGTTGATTAAGTTATGGTTGGAATAGATTTGTTACCAATTTTCACGTAGCTAAAATGAGAAAAATTATCCAATCTTGTTTTACCCATAACTTCTTCATTTTAAATCCGTTTTGAGTGAATCAAATTGCTATGGTTTTATATTGAACTCTATTTTATGAATCTAAACAGAAAAAGTATAGGTTTATAGTCGGAAAAATAAGTTAC
Source organism: Rutidosis leptorrhynchoides (assembly GCF_046630445.1). NCBI lineage: Eukaryota > Viridiplantae > Streptophyta > Magnoliopsida > Asterales > Asteraceae > Rutidosis > Rutidosis leptorrhynchoides. The sequence continues at coordinate 27,705,092 of NC_092339.1, read as the reverse complement.
AAGTCGTTTTTGTAAAGGTAGTCATTTCAGTCGAAAGAACGACGTCTAGATGACCATTTTAGAAAACATACTTCTACTTTGAGTTTAACCATAATTTTTGGATATAGTTTCATGTTCATAATAAAAATCATTTTCTCAGAATAACAACTCTTAAATCAAAGTTTATCATAGTTTTTAATTAACTAACCCAAAACAGCCCGCGGTGTTACTACGACTGCGTAAATCCGGTTTTACGGTGTTTTTCGTGTTTCCAGGTTTTAAATCATTAAGTTAGCATATCATATAGATATAGAACATGTGTTTAGTTAATTTTAAAAGTCAAGTTAGAAGGATTAACTTTTGTTTGCGAACAAGTTTAGAATTAACTAAACTATGTTCTAGTGATTACAAGTTTAAACCTTCGAATAAGATAACTTTATATGTATGAATCGAATGATGTTATGAACATCATTACTACCTTAAGTTCCTTGGATAAACCTACTGGAAAAGAGAAAAATGGATCTAGCTTCAATGGATCCTTGGATGGCTCGAAGTTCTTGAAGCAGAATCATGACACGAAAACAAGTTCAAGTAAGATCATCACTTGAAATAAGATTGTTATAGTTATAGAAATTGAACCAAAGTTTGAATATGATTATTACCTTGTATTAGAATGATAACCTACTGTAAGAAACAAAGATTTCTTGAGATTGGATGATCACCTTACAAGATTGGAAGTGAGCTAGCAAACTTGAAAGTATTCTTGATTTTATGAAACTAGAACTTTTGGAATTTATGAAGAACACTTAGAAATTGAAGATAGAACTTGAGAGAGATCAATTAGATGAAGAAAATTGAAGAATGAAAGTGTTTGTAGGTGTTTTTGGTCGTTGGTGTATGGATTAGATATAAAGGATATGTTATTTTGTTTTCATGTAAATAAGTCAAGAATGATTACTCATATTTTTGTAATTTTATGAGATATTTCATGCTAGTTTCCAAATGATGGTTCCCACATGTGTTAGGTGACTCACATGGGCTTCTAAGAGCTGATCATTAGAGTGTATATACCAATAGTACATACATCTAAAAGCTGTGTATTGTACGAGTACGAATACGGGTGCATACGAGTAGAATTGTTGATGAAACTGAACGAGGATGTAATTGTAAGCATTTTTGTTAAGTAGAAGTATTTTGATAAGTGTCTTGAAGTCTTTCAAAAGTGTATGAATACATATTAAAACACTACATGTATATACATTTTAACTGAGTCGTTAAGTCATCGTTAGTCGTTACAGGTAAATGTTGTTTTGAAACCTTTAGGTTAACGATCTTGTTAAATGTTGTTAACCCAATGTTTATAATATCAAAAGAGATTTTAAATTATTATATTATCATGATATTATGATGTACGAATATCTCTTAATATGATATATATACATTAAATGTCGTTACAACGATAATCGTTACATATATGTCTCGTTTCAAAATCATTAAGTTAGTAGTCTTGTTTTTACATATGTAGTTCATTGTTAATATAATTAATGATATGTTTACTTATCATAATATCATGTTAACTATATATATAACCATATATATGTCATCATATAGTTTTTACAAGTTTTAACGTTCGTGAATCACCGGTCAACTTGGGTGGTCAATTGTCTATATGAAACCTATTTCAATTAATCAAGTCTTAACAAGTTTGATTGCTTAACATGTTGGAAGCATTTAATCATGTAAATATCAATCTCAATTAATATATATAAACATGGAAAAGTTCGGGTCACTACAATATACGCTTGTGTTATGCTAGCTTGATTATTGGAGGTTATAGCTTATATTTGTGACGATAAGCTAATTGTGTTTGCTAGCATGTTTGCGGTATTTGTGTAAGTGATTGCAAGTAGGTATATTATATATGTATTCGTATAATTATTGCATTCACTAAGCTTTGCTTACCCTCTCGTTATTTACCTTTTTATAGGCTCGAGCGTTGACAAGGGTAAGAGCGTTCAATTGGATTAGTGGTCTCCCGCTCGTTTTGTTAGGGGATGCTTTTGGGTGTTAGCTTTTGGAGTTCGACCGAGATTGGGTAGTTTAACCCCAAACACCATGCTCTAGTGTCGTTTGGAACTTAAACTTATATTTGGTCGAAACTTTTATTTTTGAACGAAACTCGTAAAATGGGCGATGTGGGCCCGTTGATGTAAAACTTGATTTGATGATGAAAATCTCTTAGTTTCACTTATATTGACTTGTGGTAAAAAGGTTTTCGTTTGAAAGTGTCGGGAAGCGGGTTTTCCGCTCGTGTGAGTTGGACTCGTGATCAGTAGCTGGAAGACCATTGGGACGCCGTCCCAATTGCTTGGACGCCGTCCCAGTTGTTTTGAGCTGGACGCCGTCCCAAACTTTGGACGCCGTCCCATCTTTCTGAGCTGGACGTCGTCCAGGATTCTGGACGCCGTCCAGATGCACTGACATAGAAATTTTTTTTTTTGGTACGCGTCTAAAGGATTTAAGATGTCGGGTTGTTACATAATAATATCTAATAATAATATTAATATTAATTATAATAATTATAATTTTACTATTAATAATAATAATAATAATAATAATAATAATAATAATAATAATAATAATAATAATAATAATAATAATAATAATAATAATAATAATAATAATAATAATAATAATAATGACATTAACAATGATAATAATAATATTACTAATGATATGACAAATCAAATGTATTAAATTTCATATAGATATAATATTATTAATAATACTGATAGTAATATTAATATTAATATTTATAAAAGTAGTAATATTAATATATCATCTGTATTTTAACTTATAATATTTAATAATCATAAATAATATAGTAACCTTCATTGAATATTTATTATTTATAAATTTTATATATATTACAATATACATATAATATTAATTGCGTTTAAGAATCATATATATTTATATATGTATATATATATATATATATATATATATATATATATATGTGTGTGTGTGTGTGTGTGTGTGTGTGTGTGTACATATTTATTTACAACAATTGTTCGTGAATCATTGGGCACAGTCAGAGGGTAATTGGTTATATGAACATAGTTCCAAAATTTTCGAGACTCACCATTACAGACTTCGCTTATCGTGTCGAAATCATATTGAGATTAAATTTAAATTTGGTCGGAAATTTTCGGGTCGTCACAGTACCTACCCGTTAAAGAAATTTCGTCCTGAAATTTGATTGGAATGGTCATGGCTGACAATAAGTATGTTTTCATGACGCATACAAGCTAGGAATTAGAGCTTTATCATTATTGTTTAATATAGATAAAAGATTCAATTATGTGAAGCGTACAAGTGTAGCTGTCACAAAAGATTGAGATGAGTAAGTGTAGATTAGTCATATCTTTTGACGTAAATAGGATTGAATTCCAGAGTTCAAGGAATTTGGAGAAAATCTTCGTAATAAGATTTGATTCTTCGGTAATCAAGGAAATTAGGATTCGCTTTAAATGCGATCATCTGTTTTGATTGCTCTGTCGGATATTTTACTATAAATCCTCCCTCTTCATTTCCTTTATATTTTGGAGTTCCATCCTTTTGTTTTCTCTTCCCGATATTAAGTCAAACGAATAATGGTCCAAAATTCATAGATATGAAATTTCGATTGATCATAATGTTCTAAGCAGGAAGGATCTTAATAACACGATTTGATTTGGTAAATTATCAGAATCACTGAGGATAGAACTATCAAGAATATATTTTCTTGATATGTTCAGAAGTTAAGCAGAATGAAAGAGTTATGTAACATGGCACCTGATGACGTTATGATCTGTGAATCATCACGTCCCATTAGAAACTCAGCATGACTTACTGTAATATAATCACGTTGATCAAGTATCATTATATTATACTAACTCATGCATCAATTTCTAACACTACTTCAAAATCATTCATAATTCAAACTCGAATTTTTAAAGAAATTTAGAAACTAAAGTAGTTTCCTTTATGATGTAATATAGATAGCACGAAGAGATAAATAATTTCGGACGAGAATATTTATGAAAATATCTTCAGAAATATCGAAGATATTTATGATGATATTTTGGAATTTCTAAGTTCGAAGGTTGATGAAGAAAAATTTTTCCCCAAGATTTTAACATGACTTCGGAGCAAGATATTCTCTAAAGATTTCAATGGATCCAGAATTACTTGGATTCTTTGAATATAGGGTTTGTTCCTTGTATTTGTCCTTGGTCTCCTTCATGGTTAGCTCAATATGTTTTTCAGTACCAAATTTTCTATCGAACGTTCCCAACATTCCATTCTTTATTATCAAACTTTTGGCCATTTAGACCATCTACGATTTTGTTGTTTCCTCTGCCTTTAATGCTACCATATCTGAATCATCGGTTATCAATCCGAGGTGGTTTCAAGAGAATTGTATTTTTAGATGATTAAACGCTGATGGTAATATGGTGGAATATAAAAGGTTCCCCGGTAACGATAAAAGAGCATGCATATATATCAAGGTTATAATAAGGTTGTTTCGGACGAAAATTCAAAGTTGACTTGCTGGAGCTATGACAAAATTGGCTATCTCGAACAGGAGTTGCAAGGTTATTTTCGGTAATAACAATGACAAAGGAGCTAGTACAGATACGTGTTAAACGATTACTCAGGTTCCGAGTATTTTCAGATGCATAACTATATGCATCAATCTTTTCTTCCGTAGGTAAAGTGCGGTTGGTTCATCCTTTCGATTGATGTGTTTTCAAGAATCATGAAAAGTTTGAACGCAGATTGTAATCGTCAAGATATAAATGGGGTTTAAGATGAAATCAAATGGCAAACTTGAATAATTGTTTAGTTTCATACGTTATAATCAATATTTTAATTCATTTTAATTGTCCAATGTTATTAGTCCACAGTCTTCTTATATAATTTAATATATAATATTCGAATTAATTAATACGTATCGTGACCCGTGTACATGTCTCAGACTCGATCACAACTCAAAGTATATATATTATTGTAGAATCAACCTCAACCCTGTATAGCTAACTCCAGCATTACTGTATATAGAGTGTCTATGGTTATTCCAAATAATATATATAGATGCGTCGATATGATATGTCAAAACCTTGTATACGTGTCCCGATATTTAAAGTGCATAAAATAAATAACAGAATTTAAATGACGATAAATAAAATTGCGAGAATATAATTTGCGATAAATAAATTACGATAAATAAAATGTAATCAGTTAGCTAGGATCAGTTAGCTAGGAACAGTTAGCGTGGATTCTTAACAAAATTTCTCATAGCTGATTTGTTTGTTTCTAACAAATTTTATTTTGTCCAATGTTTTCTTCATTATGTCACCTGTTGGATTCTGATAGGTCAAAATCCAAATATGAAATTGAATGAAAATGGTTATTCTGTGGTGAACGGATTCGTATCTGTGGATGTAAGTAGAATAGTAAATGACTGTTGAATCAGCTTCGAAGAATGTACAGTGTAACTTATTAAGGTGAAATCTAAATATTCCTCGGGTATTACCTACCCGTTAAAATATTATTACCATTAACAGTTTGTACGAAAGAATTTTTAATTACCATCTTTATGAAAACATATATACATATATATTTTCTTCAGATATAATCATGGATTTAATGATTTAATATGATATTAAGCTCATTTGATTTTTGGTTAGCACTAGAATACATAATCTTAAAACATTATAGATTACATAATCGTCATGAAGAACGAAGATAAATGAGGTATAGCGATACGTAGAACGAAGATAATCGATGTAGGATGTCATGTATTACGATGATTATGCTGGAGGTACAGAATGAGATGTTGAGGCATGGATTGTTGGTGGTACAGGTGCTGTTACTGATGGTACTGTTGGTGTCGGTGATGTTGCTGAAGCTGGTAAATTTTGCACCATATTCTCCAAATTGATTACTCGAACGCGAAGTTCGTTGACTTCTTCTATTATTTCGGGATGATTGTCGGTCGGAACGAGCGGATGAATAAGATCTAGAATTTGAGATAGTATATAATCATGACGAGGTACTCTGGAAATGAGAGAGAAAATGGTATTACGAGCAAGTTCGCCGGTAAGTGCTTCAGGTTCTTCGTCAAGAGGGAAATTTGGTTGGTGGAAAGTATCGCCTTCTTCTCGTCTCCGTTGATTGAGTCGACTACGAACTCAGCCCCAATTCATCCAGAATTGATGATGGATGATTGGTTGATTCATTCCGGTGACGCTATTTCCAGAGCTTAGGTGAACATTCATGTCAGAATAGCTGTCGGAATAACTATCGGAATAGCTATCGGAATCTGAGGACTCGAACTGGTTGAGGGATTCATCTTATACGATCAGATGAAAGATTTTCGATAAGAAATAGATTATAGGATGTAGATTAGTACCCTGCAATACATAATTTACATATGCATATATAATACTAAAATCCCATAAGTTACGAAAGAATCTACGAAAGCTGTCAGGCAAAGGTAACAATAACAATATGCTAAGATATGAAATTATCTATACACTATCTATGCAATAGAGGCAGTAAGACGTGTCTAGACTTTAAGGATGATAAGAAAATAATTTTCGACACTAAATGATAAGCAAAACTTTTGACATGCAGACACGGTCGAAGTCTAGACCCACTAATGCATCTAAACAACTATCAGTTAGACACACTAATGCAAGACCTGGTTCGCTAAGACCACCGCTCTAATACCAACTTTCATGACCCATCCTAATCCATCTGGACGAATACATTACATCTGGTAACATCGCGAGGTACTTGACCTCTATATGATACATTTTACAAACATTGCATTCGTTTTTAAAAGACAAACTTTCTTTACATTGAAAGTTGACGGCATGCATACCATTTCATAATATATCCAACTATAATTGACTTAATAATAATCTTGATGAACTCAACGACTCGAATGCAACGTCTTTTGAAATATGTCATGAATGACTCCAAGTAATATCTCTAAAGTGAGCAAATGCACAACGGAAGATTTCTTTCATACCTGATAATAAACATGCTTTAAAGTGTCAACCAAAAGGTTGGTGAGTTCATTAGTTTATCATAAACATTCATTTTCATCATTTTAATAGACCACAAGATTTTCATTTCTCATAAATATACGTCCCATGCATAGAGATAAAAATCATTCATATGGATTGAACACCTGGTAACCGACCTTAACAAGATGCATATAGAATATCCCCATCATTACGGGACTCCCTTCGGACATGATAAATTCGAAGTACTAAAGCATCCGGTACTTTGGATGGGGCTTGTTGGGCCCAATAGATCTATCTTTAGGATTCGCATCAATTAGGGTGTCTGTTCCCTAATTCTTATATTACCACACTAAAAAGGGGCATATTCGGTTTAATAATTCAACCATAGAATGTAGTTTCGATTACTTGTGTCTATTTCATAAAACAGTTATAAAAGCAACGCATGTATTCTCAGTCCCAAAAATATATTGCAAAAGCATTTAAAAAGAGAGTAATGAAACTCACAATACTGTATTTTGTAGTAAAAATACA